>NC_136107.1:19894110-24694110 GCF_965212315.1 Lampetra planeri
CCGCTGTCCTGTAGGGGCCGGGGCTCTGTGTGACCCAGAGGCGGAACCCTGGGACCCGGGGCCGAGCGTCCGTGAGAGGGCCGGCCCTTGGGACTCAGAGGTTGTGGCCCACGCCCAAGCTGGGGTGGGCCTGTAGGCTCCACGGACGTTACGGGGCGGAGTGCAGTGTGAGCATGCAGTGTGAGCCATAGTAACTACACGTGTCAAGTGAAGTGTGTGTAGTCAGAGGCATAGTAACTACACGTGTCAAGCGAAGTGTGTGTAGTCAGAGGAATAGTGACCACACGTGTCAAGTGAAGTGTGTGTAGTAAGAGGAATAGTGACCACACGTTGTATCGTGACAAGTCAAGGTTTAATAAAAAGTGTGCTACCCGTCAAGTGGTTTCCTGCCGTCATTCCAATACTTCACAGGTAGTCCCCGAGATACGACGGTCCGACTTACGATATTTCGATCTTACGATGGCGATAGCGATACGACAAAATTGCCATCAACAATCTAACATCGTTCAAGTATGCAGACGACGGAGAGAATCTTGGTGAGTACAGTACCGTATGATACGTTACGATACGTTCAATGCATGTTAAAGTTTTTTTTTATTATAGCAAATAGCATTGTTTCCTGAAAAAAAACTTTCTTCTAAATTGCAGTTCATATAGGTAGGCTAAGAATTGACCTTGTTTTTTACTTTACATTTTACTGTGCAATACAGTATTGTAATTAATAAATACAGTATATAGTTTATACAGTACGGTACTGTAAATTGCTCTGTTTTGCAAAATTATCACCATTCTTTAAGACTCCTGGGCAGGCTAGGCCATCTTCGACTTACGATATTTTCGACTTACGATGGGGTCGTCGTAACGCATCTCCATCGTAAGTAGATGACTACCTGTATTTGCTCCTTATTACGTAATCTTTGTAAGTCATTTTTTTTTTCAATCTCAATTATTATTGTTTGTTATTAAACTACATATTAGGTTGTCTTTGTAATATTAATAATATGAAATATTAAATGCATACGTATGTAATAAAGGACTCTCTCTCAGATGTCGATCTCCGTTGTCCTTTATTGGGTTCGTAGAATCTCGATACCACGGCGTCTCGCTCAGGCCCGCGTCCCGCTCGACGACCTCTCCACAGCCCTCGGCTGCTCCGATATGCAGTCTCCCTGCTGCTCCGATATGCAGTCTCCCTGCTGCTCCGTTAGGCAATCCTTGCAGCCACACCGCTGCTCCGCTATCTAGCGTTACTGCTGCCCCGTATACAGCTAGCCTCTCACAGCCCCGTTAGCTCTCTCCGTCTGACACCGATGGCTGACGGTGTCGACGTCTCCCACCGCGTGGCGACCGCGCCACTCTCTCCATCTTGCCCAGTGTGGTCTCCTCATGTTTCACTCCGTCTCAACTCCCCCTTCCCCTTCCCGTTCTCTCCCTAAATCCTCTCACCCACGTGACCCTAACTCCACCCACTCCCCACGTGACCCAGACTCCGCCCCCCCTCAATCCTTGCTCGCATTACACGACCCCCCCCCTAATGAAAACCCAGCCGTCCTCGGCTGCAATAATTACAATAAAATAATGCGAGCAATATTGGAACCATCTGGCATCACTGGACAACGGAGAATATAAGAACAATAACAAGAACAACAAGAACAATAACAATCAACGACAGGAAAGGGATTTGGAACGCGTGCGGGTCGCCGGCCCATCCCGAACGGGCGGCGGTCCCCCCACAGACCGAGAACGCGACGGGGTCTTAAGATCGACGGGAGTAGAACTGCCCGCCGCTGTTGGAGGCCCGTCAACGCCAAGGTCCCATTCCCCAGGGAGACCCAAGTCCGGGGTCTCTGGCAACCGTGTCTGTGGTGGGGTTGGAGGGGCAGCCGGGTCAAGTGGCCCCGTCGCCGTGGTAGGCCCACCCAGAGCAGGATTCGCCACATCCACCTGCATTACGGCTGATTCGTCTGTAGAAGGTACGACAGGCGCGCTTGCAGTGTCAACAGGCAAGGGCAGAGGTGCGTCGGGCGCAACAGACACCGGCAAGGCAACATCAGGGTATGACGCATCCGTCCGCGGGGCCACGTAGAGCTTCAATCTAGACGTATGAACGTACCAGCACCGCGATCCGAACCGAACCCGTGCGGATTGCGGGTTAGGGACTTCAATAAGCTTAACTGGCCCCTGCCATGGTTTGTGAAGCTTAGGGGAAGTCCCCGGCCGCACTTGCGGGCAGTGCAGCCATGCCATGTCCCCTACTCGCCAGGGGCATGCACCGGTCGAGTGCCGGGCGCAACGCTCGTTTCGTGCCTGCGTCTTGGCAGTAGCCAATCGGGCCCCCTCCCGTGCCTCGGCGACGCATCGAACAGTGTCCTGAATATATTCGGGGAGAGGTTTAACAGGACCCTTCGCCCCCGTACCCAGCTGTACTTCCACCGGCGGCACATTCTCGCGGCCGAACATTAGAAAAAATGGAGAATACCCAGTGGACGCATGAGGCGTCATCCGATACGCGGAGAGTACTCCAGGTATATGCAAGTCCCAATCAGCTTGTTTTTCGTCAACCGTGTGACATAGCATGGCCGACAGCGTCCGATTAAGGTGTTCCACCATGCCATCCGTCTGCGGGTGGTAGGGAGACGTACGGACCTTCTTGGTTCCCAGCGCAGTGCACACCTCCGCCAACAATTTTGAAAAAAAATTTCGCCCCTGATCCGTGAGCAGCCTCTCCGGCGCCCCCTTATCCATCACATATCCAAATAGGAAGGTGTCCGTGATAGATGCCGCCGACTGGTCGGGTAAAGGCCAAGCCATCGGCCAGCGGGAAAGATATTCCACCCCGACCAGGAAATATTTATTACCCCTAGCGGATGGCGGGAAAGGTCCCAAAATATCCAGCGCCACCAACTCGTTGATTCGAGACACTTGTATAGACTGCACCGGCGGCACGTAAGGGTTTTTAGGCGGCTTCCGCCGGGCACACTCGGGACACGCCCGAATGTGTCCGACGACATCCGTCGTCATGCCGTGCCAGAAGTAGTCTCGCTGCAATGTTAACAAAGTCTTCTGCACCCCGAGATGTAATAAAGTGTCGCCGTGCAGAGTCCGAATCAATTCGTACCGTAGCGACGACGGTACTACCAGACGCCAGCGATCATGCAATCCCTCTCTCCACATGAGCAAACCATCCCGGAGAGCGGCCCCCGGTGTCCCACTGGACAGCAATCTCCCCGCTCCCTTCGCAGCCCGATTCCGTAAAGCCCCCAACGAGTCGTCAAGCAATTGTTCGCGAATCTATACCGAGCACGGCAGGTTCAGAACCCCATCGGCCGGTCCGGGGCACACCGGAGCCCCAGGCACCTCGACAGCTGACACGACAGGCCGAGGGGGTAGCTGAACCGGCGTACAACTATTCGTACCCGACGCGCAAGCGCAAGGGGACCCCTGCGGTAATCTGGAGAGTGCGTCCGCATTCGCGTGACGCGACCCCTTCGATATTGTATGTCGAAGGAAAATTCCTGCAGGGTCTCCAACCATCGTGCCAGTTGGCCAGATGGTTGGTCAACCCTCAGGGCATACTGCAGAGCCGCATGGTCCGTGCGCACAATAAATGACCGGCCATAAAGATACGGCCGATATTGGCGGAGAAAATAGACAATAGCCAATAATTTGCGGCGAGTAACGCAGTAGCGGGTTTCTGCCAGGGACAGTACACGGCTACCGTAGGCTACCACGTGTTCTACGCCGCCCTTGGACTGTGACAGAACGGCCCCAATCTCAGTGTCACTAGCGTCCGTATCCAGAATAAAAGGTCGATCAAAATCCGGATAGTCCAATGTCGGCGCCGTCGCCAACCGATCGCGTAGGCCCTGAAACGCCGCTTCCTCCGGCGGACCCCAACTGAACCTCCGACCCTTACCCGTAAGGAGGTGCAAGGGCCTAGCGATCATAGCAAAGTTCGGGACGAACCTGCGATAGTATGAGGCGAACCCCAGGAAGCGACGTACGTCCCCAACCGAGGCCAGGGTTGGCCAGTTGCGGACGCACGCCGTCTTCTCCGGCTCCGTGGCCACCCCGTCCGCACTGACTATGTGTCCCAAATAACGCACGGATCATTGCAGTAGGTGACACTTTTTCGGTTTGAATTTTTAATTTGCGGAGCGCATCCTAGCAAAAACCATCTCCAATCTCTGCAAATGTTCGTCAAATGTGCGGCTAAAGACGATGACATCGTCTAAATAAATCAAACATGTCTCCCACTGCAGACCCGTTAACACCAGCTCCATCAACCGCTGAAAAGTGGTGGGAGCCGCATTCAAGCCCATCGGAAGGCAATTAAACTGAAACAGTCCCTGTGGCGTACGGAAAGCCGTCTTTTCCCTCGAGGACTCGTCAAGGGGAAGCTGCCAGAATCCCGAAGAGAGATCCAATGTTGAAAAAAACTTCGCCCCAGACAAGGCATCGAGGGAATCATCCATACGCGGAAGTGGGTACGCGTCTGCGACGGACACCTTATTCAATTTCCGAAAATCGACGCAAAATCGCAGTTTCCCATCCTTCTTCTTCACAAGGACTACCGGCGCGCCCCATGGACTGTTAGACAGGGATATAATGTCAGCGGCTAGTATGTCCTCCACTGCACCGCGAACCTGATCCCGCTCCGTCGGGCTCAACCGATGCGAGTTCAACCGAATCGGAGCAGCATCCCCCGTATCAATGTGGTGGGAAAGCAGGGAGGTGCGTCCCCAAGTCAAAATCATCCGAGCTGAATACGTCGGAATAACTTAGCAACAGCGCGCGAAGCGCGGACCTTTGCTCTCCGGTCAGGGATGAATTCTCCCCACATAACTCGGCAACCCAACGGTCATCCTGCCCCGTTGGCTCCAAAACCCCCCCTACCATGTCCCGGCGGACCCGGTTGCCATGGGTCGTGAACGCGGTCGTGGCGTGAGCCACAACCGTTCCGGCCGGGACATTCTCTGCACTCCCATTTAGCACCTGTAAGAACGGGGGCTGGCCCGGCCGGACAATTGTTTGTGCCCCAACCAGCGCCGAGCCGCCCGTTATAGCCGTGGACGGCGATAACAGAACCCCCGCCGCTCCCTCAACGCCAGGTACTGGCTTCCGATATCTCAACAGGATAAGCATCTGCGAACCAGGTGGAATGTCAACAGATACCTCGGACAGCGCCTGCACCTGGCAAACAGGAGCAGGCCGGCCCCATGGCGATGGTAGGAACAAAATTTTCCGCCCCCCTGGTAATTCAATGCAGTTTTGATCAATCCTTATTTGAATGGGCATTTTTGCCAGGAAATCAGTCCCCAACAAACAGGATACCGCGAGGGCTCAACACGGTCCCTGAAGCCGACACCCCCCCAATGGATATGTTGGCGTCCACCTGGCCCACAATGCCCATACTTCCTCCGTTCGCCATTATGCATGAATCATAAACTGCTCGCACTCTCCCTGGCGGAATGCCCAAAATATGGAAAATGACATCCGAAATAATGGTCGCGGACGCACCGGAGTCCACCAAAATACGCACCTCGACCCCCTGAATAGAACCCGGTACCGTGGACGACCCCGTAGCGGCCACAACTACCCTCCTTGCCAATCGGCGCCATTGTGTCAGCGAGCGACACGGGTCAATCGGAGGCACCTTGTTGTTAACGACACACGGACCGCGCGGCGATGGTGATGCATGAGGTGACAGGCCTTGCCGGGTGTCTGGTGCGCACCGACTTGCCTGTCCTGGTAGGTCTTTTCGCGCGACGTCCGTGGTCGAGGCCTCCTGCTGGGACGGCCCCGGGATGCAAGCCCAACAGTCCCTGGCGAAGTGGCCCTTACGGCCGCAGCGGAAACACTCCACGTCGTTCCGATGCGTGGCACCCGCCCTGTCCCGACGCTCCCGCGCCGACGGCCCGGACCTCAGCCCCGTTCCCCCCCGAGCAGGCCACTGGGCGGAGGCTGCCGTCAACTCCTGCGGACCCTTGTCGTCAGGAACGTAGATCGCCTTCGTAGGATCCCACCCCGTAGCACCGCCTTCAACGATGGGCCCCCCCGTCCAAGTTGACACCTGCTTCCAGCGTGGGAGATTAAATTGAGCGTCACAGTACGGGACGTCAATTTATCATGGCTGCACACCGGCATGGGGATCCCCAGGTCTCTGGATAATTCAGCATCTTGCCCAACACGAGGGGCTCCAACAAATCGGGCTCCGTCTCGGGGTATGCCGCCATCGCCAGTTCCAGAACTGCGCCTCTGAAGGCCACCGGCGATTCATCAGGCGCCCGTTGGCGCTGAACAAATCTCCGATGGGCGTCGTCCAGAGGCTCGTACGCATCCGCCATCTCCTCGAAGATACCCTGCAGCGTCTTCTTCTTGTCGGCCTTGATGGAGCGGAAGAACCGGACGGACTCGTTGTCGAGAAGTGTTGGTAAGACTTCCAGGGCCTCCGCGTCCGTCCATTTGGCGGAGCGTACGGCCGCTTGAAAACGGCCGGCGAATGCGCTCCAATCGCCGCCGATTGAGAATTCTTTGACCGTTGTTAAATGACGGCTGCGGGTTCTTGCTCCTTCATCCTCCTCCGATGGTGACACGCGCGGCAGCGACAAGATGGCGTCGCTCCGCAACGTGTGCAAGATGGCGGCTTCCCGCGGCGTAGGGCGCAAGATGGCGGCTTCCCGCCGTTCCTCCTCGGCCACGCCCAAGATGGCGTCTTCGTGCCGCATGGTCGAGAGGGCTGATGGCGACGGCAAGGCCCCGGCCCGTTGTTCCCTGCAAGGGCCTCCCCGAAGTCGTCGCCGGCGTCACAAGGACGCACAATTGCGCCAACACCGTCTTCAGCGCCTCCAGTTGCGCCGCCACCTGTCGCCATCCGTCCTCAGCGTCCAGTCGCGCGGATGGGCCCACCGAGGCGGCCACGTCCTGCACGGCTGGAACCCCGCTCGTCCCCGCTCGGCTTTCCTCCTCCATCGTGGGTAGCGCCACCGCTGGAGGGAGGTCGTCGTCGGAAGATGTTGCCGAAGATGGTGCAGGGACGGTCTTCCTCCTGAGCTGTTTTGACATGCCGTTTCACTTCTGACACCAATGTAATAAAGGACTCTCTCTCAGATGTCGATCTCCGTTGTCCTTTATTGGGTTCGTAGAATCTCGATACCACGGCGTCTCGCTCAGGCCCGCGTCCCGCTCGACGACCTCTCCACAGCCCTCGGCTGCTCCGATATGCAGTCTCCCTGCTGCTCCGATATGCAGTCTCCCTGCTGCTCCGTTAGGCAATCCTTGCAGCCACACCGCTGCTCCACTATCTAGCGTCACTGCTGCCCCGTATACAGCTAGCCTCTCACAGCCCCGTTAGCTCTCTCCGTCTGACACCGATGGCTGACGGTGTCGACGTCTCCCACCGCGTGGCGACCGCGCCACTCTCTCCGTCTTGCCCAGCGTGGCCTCCTCGTGTTTCACTCCGTCTCAACTCCCCCTTCCGGTTCTCTCCCTAAATCCTCTCACCCACGTGACCCTAACTCCACCCACTCCCCACGTGACCCAGACTCCGCCCCCCCTCAATCCTTGCTCGCATTACACGTATTTTGTAAACCCAGAGCTAAAATAATGAAATTATACTTATTTTTTCTTCTGTAACGCACCCCCCCCCTTAAACATGTATGTTTATGGGAAAACATGTTTAATAAAGCGCGATTTGACCTACGCGCTGTTTTTCAGGAAGGCATGTCACGCGGTGTGCGAGGGACGCCTGTATATGAAGTTTTTATTTATTTTGCTTTCGTGCTTTGCTGTACAATATAAATAAAGATGACTTAAGCTTTTTTAAATTTGCGTTTAACGCAACATTGACCTGTATTAACTGTCTTTTATCCATTGCAACTTGACAATTTTATAACGCTTATGACGCTATATGCTGTCCGTTACACAAGATTGATAATTAAATTTACTACAACAGTCTCGGCTTTACTGCAAGTTGTCATACAGGAAAATAAACATGATGAATACGATAAGTAATACGTGATCTTTGTTTAGAACTTCAATTATATATATATTTAAAATAGGATATTTACAAAAAAAGAAAACCCACGATGATAGAAATAATTTTCCAACAGAGATAATACGATTATCATGGATAAACCCCCCCCCCCAACATAGATTCCAGCAGTTCTCAATCCACCTGCCCAATGGCATGTCGGGCATGGGCGGGGGGGGGGGGGCTGTTTCACCATATTTCATCACGCTGGCCACTGTGGGTTCGCACGGTGCGCTAGCCACTTATATTGTGTAATATATATCGTATCATTGACACATCGCGGCATCCTTAGTGCTGGCTCGGTGTGGTGTGGGCAGGGTCAGATGAACGCAAGCGCTTTAGGGAATGCAAGCCCGGGGCCTCGGATTATGAGGGTCCCTCAAAACATATTACGCGTACTGCTCTATAACGATTGGAACGCAATACTTTTAACACGATGATAAACAATGTGGTTCAATTGTAAGCATCGGCCAATGACATTACGATGTGTATATCACTACCAGCTACGTGTAATTCAGGTTTACAATGGGATGTTGGCTATCAACAACAAGGCAACTCCTATACCTAATTGGGAATGGGACGCAAGCGTAGGATTGATCACCCTGTCGCTGGCCGCCTTTGCGGAGGTTGTATAGTGTGAAAGGCCGAAACACCCTAGGAACCAAAGGTACACTACTGACGATGCGCTCCCCAAATTTCACCAGGCTCACTGTTCATGAACTCTTGGAAGTGCTTGCACAAAGGATAGTAACATCTCATCCTGTGTTTGTGGTGCCACAGCGACGGGGCCGCTCTGCCGAGCCAGGGAGCCGCCCGGCTTTCCCCACCGCACTGCCCCCCATCACCCCCCCCCCCCACATAAGCACACACCCGCACGCATTCCCCCCCCCCATAGAGCTGGAAGGGAAGGTCACCTGATCGACCGGTTTTTATCCGAGAAACCCTTATCGGGAATAACTCTCACGGTTTCCGGCGATCAGGGAATTGGATGACCTCCCCCGTGCTACGTGGCACCGCGGCGCTGCGGCCGGCCTTAATATGGTGTGGTCGCGGCGTGGGGCATTCGGCCACCGCGGTTGAGGCGCATTTCCCCCCACACACGCAAGTATCGACGGGGCAGGCAGAGGGAATAAGTATTGTGATGGAGGAGCATCATTAGAAAACACGCAGCGCATCTGAACTGCATAATCAGGCACCCCTGCACAGGCAGCGGAGGGACGGCATAATTACGCCGGGCACGCAGGCACCATTATTAGGGGAGTTAAAGGATAAGGCTATTAGTAGAAATAACCTGGAGAGCGGGGTCACGCGGGCAGCCGTGCACAAATTCCCACGGCGCACCTTTGTAATGGACGCCGCCGCATGAACCTCGATGATGGGGGCCTGCGTGAGAAAGGGATTAATTAGGATTTACGCGCTCACTGTTTAGCAGATCAAAAGCGCCCGGAACCGCCGTGCGCGGGCTCGAGGTGCACGAGCCCATTGTTCAGCGCAGCATCCCTTTAAGGTAGGGAGAATAAATAGGGGGGGCGCAAGGGGGAAAGGCTCTTCTCTCCAGGCCAGCGGACCAGCAGCAGCTCCAGCCAGCGACCCGGACGTCCGTGCGACGTATCGAGGTACCGCCGTGGACACTTAACAGTGAGTAAGAAGGTGAATTAGAATCATAGCAGATAAATCGGGAATAGGTATAGAGGTATCAGCGTAGGCCAGCCTCGTCGACTCACTGATTTAACATCAAATTACCAGGTAGCAGATAATAAATCATTAATAGCGAAGCGTGGTCTCGCGTGATCTTGTCGTGCAGCGTGAGCGTGTGGGGGCGCGGGTGCACACAGTGGTTCGCCACGTGAGTGAGCGCTGTGCGGAGCTGAGCGCGTGGGGAAGCGTGTGTACGCAGTGGTTCTGTAGTGCTGCGGCTCGCCTCGGGGGAGCGCTGCGCAGAGCGGTGCGCGTGTGGGTGCGCGTGTGTTCACTACGTATATGATACAGGTGTGCGATCACAACGTCAGTGCTCCGTGGTGAGTGGGTGCCGCACAGGGCTGTAGACGGGCGCACGCTCGCCGCGTGCGAGAGCTGTACGTAGCGGCGTAAAGAGGGGGAGCATGGCGTTTGATTGATGATGCCGTGCGCACGTATGCTTGCAGCGTGGGAGCGCTGCGTGAAGCCGTATGGGTAGGGGCGTCGCGTTCGAAGGCCGGCGAAACCCTAGCGGGTATTAGGGAGGTGGGGTAACATAAACGGAATAGGGGATGATGGCGGGAGAGACCCCGGGGGCCAACGGCCCCCACAAATTGGTGTCAGAAGTGGGATGGACCCCCGCGTTACCTCACGCTAAAATAAGACTAATATTTACCGGCCGGGGGGCCCCTTCGTGGAAGGCATTCGCCCGCAATCTCTTAGGGGCCAAGAAAATTAATGGATGGACGGACGCGCAGGCAGTACGTCAACTTAATATGAATCTTGATGGGCGGGCAGCCGATTTTGTAGAAGCGTTACCCGTGAGCGCACAGACACAGCTAGATGAGCTGATGCGCCGACTCGATCAGCGTTTTGGCACGCGTGACGAGGAGGAAGCAAAATCGGCCTTAGAGGCGCGCCGTCGCCAACCTGGCGAAGATCTACGTGATTACGCCGAGGATGTGCGCGAGTTAACAAAGATCGCACGCCCGGGGTACGCAACTGATGTTATTGAGGAACTGGCCGCCGAGAAAATCCAGCGGTACCTGTCTCGCACGGCATGGTGGCAGCCAGACATGAGCTGCCCACGTCTTCCCTTTAACGCCCTTGTCGAGCGCGCACGTAAGTGTGAAAGAATTCACAGCGAACGCGCGCAGCTCCGGGGGCTGGGACGAGAGCGCGCCATTGCGAGCCTGCTCTCGGAAGACGAGGAGGAGGAACAGGAGCTCGCGAGGACGGTAAGGGGCCGGGAAAGAGAGCCTCCAGTGTCCCGCGAGACAACCCCGGGATGGGTTGCCGGTATACAAACGGGTATAAAGGATGTCTCCGGCCAGGTAACCCAGATAGACAACAAGGTAAACCAAGTAGGTGAGGAAACGAATAAAAATATGACCAAACTGCAATCCTCCGTTGAGACTATCCGATCCGAAATGGGGGACCTAGACTCCACGGTAGGAGGGCTAACTGGAAGGATAGCCCGACTAGAAGCAGAGTATGAGCAACAGCGCACGGGGGGAGGAGGGAGTGGGCAGAAAGTTCGCCACAGAGCCGCCAACCTTCCCCCTCCATGCCATATATGCGACCAACGGGGACACCGAATGAGGGACTGCCCTCAGCTCGCCCGTGCGAGGCAGATGCATAGGTCAAACACTAAGGCCCCCCTAGAGAGGGGACCACCGGGGTATGAATTCGACGTAGACCCGACCCAAACCAGCTGTAATAATAATGGCGAGCGAGTGATCCATAAACAGGTTACAACAACAACACCCAAGGGCGCGGGGACCTCGGGCGATTGGCTGCGGGAGCTGGTGGCAGGGACAACGGGAGCCACGTCGCTGGTGGAAGGCCAGGTGAACGGGCAGCGCACCCGGATCCTACTGGACACGGGCGCCGTGGCCTCTCTCATGAGCGCCGCGCACTGCAGCATGCTCGGGGTGGACGTGGGCTGTCTGCAGGCCCCGGATCGCGCGCTGCACACGGCAAGCGGAGCCGGGATGGGGTTGCTGGGGAAGGTCTCCCTCGAGGTCCGTCTAGGAAACCAGGTGTGCACACAGGAATTCTACGTGTCGAGTGTGTTGTGCCACGAGTGCATTGCAGGAACGGACCTCCTGGAAAAGTTGGGACTTAACGTACAGCCCCGGCAACGATGCGCTACGGTGGAGGGCAGCGGGGAGCGGATTCCGTTCCTAGGACAGGAGCCGAATCGCCCACGCTTCACACCCGTGGCCGCTACGCTGGTGTCGGCCGTCACCATCGGGCCTCTCGCCGAGATGCTGGTGCCGGTGGCAACATCCCCCACCGACCCCTCGCTCCGACCATCAGGGGAGGTAATGCTAACTCCTCACCCAGAGTTGGCAAAACGGTATGGGGTTGTGGGATCCGCCACGTTGGTAAACGCAGATGGGGACCGATTGTTTATGCGGATGTTTAACCCCCACAGTACCCCAGCGATACTGCGACGACGCACCCCGATAGCCACCGTACACCCCCTGCACGCACGCCACTCTAACGACTCGGTGTTCGCACTCTGGGCTGAGGACCCCGGGCGTCCTGAGGGTGACCAGGACCTGGCCTGGCGAGTCGGCCCGACTCCCCGAGCCGAGGTCGTTCCCCTGCTCGACGCGTTACATGTACCATGGGCGGATTTACCTAAGGGAGAGGCCGATCGGCTGCGCGAGTTACTGCGGGAGTATGCCGACGTATTCAGTGAACACGACTCGGACGTGGGTCGGACCGATCTTGTTAAGCACCAAATTGACACCGGTGCAGCCCGACCCATCAAACTCCCTGCGTACCGAGTCGGCGCACCCGAACGCGCCCAAATCAAAGAGGCAGTTGGGGACATGCTTCGCGATAACATAATTCAGCCCTCGGCGAGCCCCTGGTCAGCCCCAGTGGTACTAGTAACGAAAAAGGATGGGTCAACCCGGTTCTGCGTCGATTACCGTAAACTAAATGCAGTCACGCTCGGCGATGCCTTCCCCATACCCCGCATCGACGACATCTTCGACAGTCTCGCAGGAGCGCGGTATTTTTCCACCCTCGATCTGGCGTCCGGTTACTGGCAGGTGGAGATGACGTAGGAGGATCGGCCAAAAACAGCATTCACCACCCTGATGGGCCTGTTTGAGTTTCGAGTGTTGCCGTTCGGACTCACTAACGCGCCCGCGACGTTCCAGCGGTTGATGGAGTTGGTGATGCGGGGCTTGCAGTGGGAACAGTGCCTGATTTACTTGGACGATGTGATAGTGTTCAGTAGATCTTTGTCTGAGCATTGGTCCAGGCTTCGAGAGGTGTTCCAGCGACTGCGAGCGGCTCATCTCAAGCTCAAGCCGCGTAAGTGTTACATTGCGCAGCGCGAGGTGGGGTACCTCGGACACCGAGTCAGCGAGGCAGGGGTGAGCACCGATCCCGAGAAGGTGCGTGCCGTAGTGGATTGGCCGCGGCCGAGGAACCTGACGGAGATCAGGTCATTCTTGGGACTCGCCACTTATTACCGTCGATTTGTAAAGGGATTCAGTGAGATTGCACGCCCCCTCACCCAACTCACCTCCCCTAAGAACCCCTATCAGTGGTCGGAGGCCTGTCAGACGGCTTTCACCACACTCAAAGACCACCTCACCCACACCCCCACCTTGGCTTTCCCAGATTTCACCACCGATTTTATTTTGGACACTGACGCCTGCAGCAGTGGGCTGGGCGCGGTGCTGTCACAAGTGCAGGGTGGGACGGAGCGGGTCATCGCGTACGCCAGTCGGATCCTGAGCGGGGCCGAGCTGAACTATTGCGTAACCCGTCAGGAACTGCATGCCGTGATTTTCGCGTGTAAACAGTTCCGACCGTACTTGTACGGCAGGAGATGTCGTGTGCGCACCGATCATTATGCACTGCAGTTCCTCCTTACATTCAAGGAACCGCGGGGGCAGATGGCTCGATGGCTGGCGCAGCTGCAGGAGTACAACCTGCAGATCGAGTACCGAGCAGGGCGGACACACGCGAACGCGGATGCCTTGTCAAGACGGCCCGCGGTGCGCGCTGAGACGAGGGAGGGAGACGCCTGCCGGTGCTTCACGGGGGGACGCTGCCGCCAGGCAGCAGAACCCAAGGAGCGCGCGGAAACTAAACTCCCCCCCCCGAGAGAGAGTGCGGTGTGCGCCGCAGGAACCCCTGCAGAAGGAGCCCGGGGACAGACGGATCATCCCACCCCAACCGGGCGGATCCAAGAGGATGTCGGCTGCGCCTTCCCGGGCTTGGACGACGAGCAGCTGCGACAAACCCAGCAGTGGGATCTGGATCTGGCGGCGGTGGAGGCGGCACTGCGAGAGAAGAAGGATGCACTACCAGGGCCCTGGAGCGGTTTGTATGCCCGGTTGTGTGTGGAAAACGGGGTGGTGAGGGAACTGGCCGGCGCTGGGCAGCCGGGGTGCATCTGCGTTCCCACCCATGTGCGACCCCAACTACTACGACTGGTACACGACCACCCGCTCGGGGGCCATGATGGGGAACGGCGCTCCCGGGAGACTCTGCGTCGCCAGTATCTCTGGCCTAAATTGGCGCAAGATGTGGCCGCCTGGGTGCAGGGCTGCCGGGCCTGTCAGCAGTGTGGGCAAAAGCCGGCGAGGTACCAGGTACCCCTGAGGCCATTCCGAGTCAGTCGGACGAATCAGTTGGTCGGAATCGACCTGCAGGGGCCCTTTCCACGATCCCACCGGGGCAACCGATATATTCTCGTAGCGGTGGAGTACTTCACCCGCTACCCCGTGGCGGTGGCTATCCCGGATAAAACAGCCCTCATAGTGGCCCGGGCCTTCGTGGAAAACTACGTACTTAAGTGCGGGATCCCCGAACGAGTCATTACCGACCAGGGTAGTGAATTCGAGGCCGAACTATTCCAGGCGCTGTGCCGAGAGTTCGGGATCCAGAAAGACCGAACCACGGCGTATCACCCCCAGGCGAACGGGATGGTAGAGAGGATGAACCAGACTCTGGCCGGGAAGCTTAAACGCATGGCGGCCGCGAATCAACAGGACTGGGACGAACACCTCCCCTATGCCCTGTTCGCCTACACCACCGCCGTTCACACATCTACAGGACAGACCCCGTTCCTAATGATGTTTGGTCGCGAGTCTCGCCTGCCCGCAGATCTGCTGTTCGGTGTCCCTCCGCCGCAACGGGAGGAAGGGAGCCACCCCGTGGAGCACTTGCTGGAGACCCTGCGAGGGGCCAGGGGCCGAGCCTACCCGCACGGAGAGGCCGCGCACCAGCGGCAAGAGCAGGGCGCCCGACCCCGTATGGAGCCCCCCTTCTACACTGCGGGCTCCGAGGTGTGGCTGTACACTCCCCGCGTCGGTGCCGGACAGGTGGGGAAGCTGACCACCTACTGGCGAGGACCCTGGATTGTGAGACGGCAGATCTCACCATGGACGGTGCTGATTCAGGGAGGAGAGAGGGGCCGGGAGATGGTGGTCAACATCCGCCGACTGAAGCCGTGGCGAGCAGCCCCCGAGGGGGGGAGCCCCGCCGTCCAAGTACCCCGAAACCCCGGGGTCCCCCCACCAGAGGTGTGGACTCGAGTCATGTGACTTGGACTCGAGTCAGACTCGAGTCATGAATTTGATGACTTGCGACTCGACTTGGACTTGCATAACAATGACTTTGTCCCACCTATGAGATGTGGACTCGAGTCATGTGACTTGGACTCGAGTCAGACTCGAGTCATGAATTTGATGACTTGCGACTCGACTTGGACTTGCATAACAATGACTTTGTCCCACCTCTGCCCCCCACCCCCCGTGCCCGGGGGCCTCGCGCAGTATATGGGCCCCACGGAGCCCCGGGCTCCTAGGGGCCCCGAGCGGGGCCGGGGGCGACGAGGACGGCGACCCTTAAACCCCACCGCCTCTGAGTTTGTTCCCCAGCCCGCAGGTGCCAGGGGCCGAGGGGAGCCGTTGGAATGGAGGAGGAGACCACCGCCGGAGCCCCAGGAGACGGAGCCGCCACCCCCGAGGCCAGCCACAAGGGCCGGGCGAATCCCGCGGACCCCGCGGCGATACCTCGTGGGGGCAACCCAGGCGAGGTGCTCCAGTCAACCCGGGATGGGGACTGGCACCCCGGGGGGCTATGTGGTGCCACAGCGACGGGGCCGCTCTGCCGAGCCAGGGAGCCGCCCGGCTTCCCCCACCGCACTGCCCCCCATCACCCCCCCCCCCACATAAGCACACACCCGCACGCATTCCCCCCCCCCCCCATAGAGCTGGAAGGGAAGGTCACCTGATCGACCGGTTTTTATCCGAGAAACCCTTATCGGGAATAACTCTCACGGTTTCCGGCGATCAGGGAATTGGATGACCTCCCCCGTGCTATGTGGCACCGCGGCGCTGCGGCCGGCCTTAATATGGTGTGGTCGCGGCGTGGGGCATTCGGCCACCGCGGTTGAGGCGCATTTCCCCCCACACACGCAAGTATCGACGGGGCAGGCAGAGGGAATAAGTATTGTGATGGAGGAGCATCATTAGAAAACACGCAGCGCATCTGAACTGCATAATCAGGCACCCCCGCACAGGCAGCGGAGGGACGGCATAATTACGCCCGGGCACGCAGGCACCATTATTAGGGGAGTTAAAGGATAAGGCTATTAGTAGAAATAACCTGGAGAGCGGGGTCACGCGGGCAGCCGTGCACAAATTCCCACGGCGCACCTTTGTAATGGACGCCGCCGCATGAACCTCGATGATGGGGGCCTGCGTGAGAAAGGGATTAATTAGGATTTACGCGCTCACTGTTTAGCAGATCAAAAGCGCCCGGAACCGCCGTGCGCGGGCTCGAGGTGCACGAGCCCATTGTTCAGCGCAGCATCCCTTTAAGGTAGGGAGAATAAATAGGGGGGGCGCAAGGGGGAAAGGCTCTTCTCTCCAGGCCAGCGGACCAGCAGCAGCTCCAGCCAGCGACCCGGACGTCCGTGCGACGTATCGAGGTACCGCCGTGGACACTTAACAGTGAGTAAGAAGGTGAATTAGAATCATAGCAGATAAATCGGGAATAGGTATAGAGGTATCAGCGTAGGCCAGCCTCGTCGACTCACTGATTTAACATCAAATTACCAGGTAGCAGATAATAAATCATTAATAGCGAAGCGTGGTCTCGCGTGATCTTGTGCAGCGTGAGCGTGTGGGGGCGCGGGTGCACACAGTGGTTCGCCACGTGAGTGAGCGCTGCGCGGAGCTGAGCGCGTGGGGAAGCATGTGTACGCAGTGGTTCTGTAGTGCTGCGGCTCGCCTCGGGGGAGCGCTGCGCAGAGCGGTGCGCGTGTGGGTGCGCGTGTGTTCACTACGTATATGATACAGGTGTGCGATCACAACGTGAGTGCTCCGTGGTGAGTGGGTGCCGCACAGGGCTGTAGACGGGCGCACGCTCGCCGCGTGCGAGAGCTGTACGTAGCGGCGTAAAGAGGGGGAGCATGGCGTTTGATTGATGATGCCGTGCGCACGTATGCTTGCAGCGTGGGAGCGCTGCGTGAAGCCGTATGGGTAGGGGCGTCGCGTTCGAAGGCCGGCGAAACCCTAGCGGGTATTAGGGAGGTGGGGTAACATAAACGGAATAGGGGATGATGGCGGGAGAGACCCCGGGGGCCAACGGCCCCCACATGTTCTTGGAATCGTACATCGCACTTAAAAAAAAGAACAAACTTGAAATTGGTTATTGGGAATGGGTGATGGTAAAGGAGTCAAGGGACCCCCCCCCCCGTCCATCCCCTAGAGCAGCGTTCTTCATTGCAAGGCCCACGGGCAATTGGCGGCCCCTGGTGGCCTTTAAGTGCAGCCCCTACAAACATAAAGATCCCCCGTATAGCCTGTAACAGACTGCTAGGGCAAGTGCTGTTTGCGAGAACCTATGAAGGTCGGCACGGCACACGAGGAGGTGGGTGACCAACACCACGCCCGGCCGCCTTTGTCTCTCTCGCGGCGATGTTTACACACCGCACCAGCTCCTCATTTAAGGCTGAGTCGACCTAAGGGCGGCCCAGGCACCGGTTCAGATAATTCGTCACCGGTGTTGGCCGTGAGCGGCAAAGGAACCCACCCGGTCGCCAGGTTCGTAGCGCTCACCGCTACCCACCCCACCGCTCCCGGCTGACAGACGGCCACGGCTGTACCTCCCCCACCCCTCCACACACACGCGCGTCTGTGTCCAGACAAGGCAAAAGTCGTCGTGGAGACGGCACTGACGCACTCGCTCGCAGCAGATTAAACCATTGGCACGGCCGGCTGGGAGCGCGCGCGGGGTGCAGGGATGAGATGATTACTTGTAATTTGCACGGTCACATGTCAGCGAAAACAGCGTCAGTGTAGCGATGGTAACACTCGCTGGGTTCGTGCTGTCCGACGCGGTCGGGCTCGTGGAAATCAACAACGGGAACAACAACAACAACATCAGCATCATCATCATCCCTCTGTGTTTAAATGCATAAGATACGGGTTGAACTTATTATGTGCTAGACGCGCGCGCGCACGTGTGTGTGTCTGTGCGACCAGATTTGAATGACTTTATACTGGTAGTAACCTCCTGGTTAAACCAGCCCACAGCGGATTATTGTGTCCGTCCGTCCGTCGTGCATCCAAAAATGGGAGAGGTGGGGCTGGGTGGAGAGGGGAGGGTGGGGAGGGGCTTGGTGGGGAGGGAGGGGCTGGGTGGGGAGGAGAGGGTGGGGAGGGGCTGGGTGGGGAGGGTGGGGCCGGGTGGGGAGGGTGGGGAGGGGCTGGGTGGGGAGGGGCTGGGTGGGGAGGGGAGGGTGGGGAGGGGCTGGGTGGGGAGGGGTGGGGCTGGGTTGGGTGGGGCTTGTCACCCCGTGGTGCCCTTATAAAACTCAACGTTTAACCTACTCAAGCCGGTTTGTGGCCGCCCTCACAGTCGGGCATATTTGCGGAATACACCACGCCGCCGTTGACCCTGGCCATTGACCGAGCAACCCAACGTTCCTACCAGCTCCCTCCGCAGGAATGGTCGCACCGCACGCAGCCAACCGTGCGAATCGGAGGTGGGGGCGGGGTAAGGACAACACACTAAACACAAAAAGCAGCAGTTCTCAAGAAATTAGTTTTCAACCTCACGTGGAATGTCAAAGGTCAACGACACACAGCTTTGAAAGTATAATTTGTAATGCAGTTACATTTTGCAGATCAATATATACCACCAGTGACGATTATCTGAACCGGTCCTGGGCCTCCCCTAGGTCGACTCAGCCTCAAGTAAGGAGCTGGTGCGGTGTGTAAACATCGCCACTAGGGAGACAAAGGCGGCCGGGCGTGGTGCTGGCCACCCCCCCTCCCCCTCAAGTGCCGTGCCGGCCTTCATAGGTGCTGCTCGCTAACAGCACTTGCCCCAATAGTCTGTTAAGGCGAAACGGGGGATCTTTGTCTCTGACCACACTTCGCCATGCTGGTGAAAGTGGTGAAGGGATATCTGGTATCGAGCTTGGTCTACCGGGTTCAAAGCGAATTGGACTCAAAATTGTGCTGCCTCTGCCATCAAAGAATTATGGTTACAAAATGTATAAATGGCCACGAAGAGTAGACATGCGAGGCGATATTGTGAGTGGAGTGGCAGGGAAACAAACCCCTCAGTTGTACCGTACCATGCTTCGACATCTATGCCCCCCACCTTCAACCTGCACTGATCAGCAAGGGTGAAATATGGTCAACTAGAGGCCGACCGAAATTCGGTTTCGGTGCCGAAAGTTGGAAAATGGTCTCGTTCGGCATAGTTTCTGTTTCGGCCGAAGCCAAAAAGTTAACTTTCGGTTTCGGCCGAAACCCCCCCCCCCCCCCAAAATCCGCACGGTGTGGGGAAGTTCATCATTCCGTCGTTGATTTACTAAAGATGACAGAGCCAAGTATATTTGCTATGCCATTGTCTCCATGTTTATTCAAGTGTTTGGCAGTGCTCATTCCCATTGGCAGCCTGTGGTTGAAATTACACAAAACTCCATGGCAGGGGAGCTGCTTCGTGAGCCTCTCGCTATCAGAAGGTCGCCGAGTTTAAATCTTGTTTTGGGGTTGATTCAGCAACATAATGTGGCACATTAGGAATGGATCACTCTTTTAATTATGTCCTTGTGCAGCAAGGGA
Organism: Lampetra planeri; assembly: GCF_965212315.1. NCBI lineage: Eukaryota > Metazoa > Chordata > Hyperoartia > Petromyzontiformes > Petromyzontidae > Lampetra > Lampetra planeri. The sequence continues at coordinate 19,913,944 of NC_136107.1, forward strand.
GTAAAGTGTGGTTCTGTGAAAGTCCTGATGTGCTGTGCAGTGCATCAAGGCATGTGTGTACAGCAGCATGTGATGACTGAGTCGGGCCTGTAGGTGGCTGGCAGGGTTATTGAATGACCACGCGGATATACCAGTCACATGGTTAATGGCGACTCGGGCGCAAGGCTGGTTGTAACACACGTGTTGTTGCATTTACAGGTAAAGGACCCAAAGGTTGTTTTTGATCGTTATATAAATGTTCTAGACTTGTTCTAGACTTGTTCTAGACTTTAAGCCTTTGCTTTGAATTGTTCGTTTGTGATATATGCAATTCGAGGCGTTTTAGCACTGTGCATTGTGAAATGATGACGCACTGTAATTAGTTACTGTCATTGTAATTCTCTAACTCTAATACTGTTTAGTCTATAACCATGCCCATGTACCCAGAGTATGACTACTTGCAATGCTATTGAGAATAGAACACATGTAAAGTAGTAAGCTGTACAATGGTGATATACAGAACGTATACTGTACACATACAGTACATATAATGGGTGTAATATACCGATATAAGTGGATGATATAGATAGACATACAGCTTAGGATTAAAGTAATAGTCGAATAGTGATGTGCAAATGTCATTGTCAAAGACAAGGATGGTTTATCAGTAGTAGAATTGGGTTTAAGAGAAAGGGATAATGAAGAACCGCACGTGTAAACCAGCCACATGGTTAATGGCGACTCGGGCGCAAGGCTGGTTGTAACACACGTGTTGTTGCATTTACAGAGTGACGGTGCTGTTCTTCACAAGATTAATATTAACCACAATAAATAAATGTGCTTGCCCTCGATTTGGAGCACCTGCCCACGTCCTTCATTTCGAGTGTGCAACAATAATTACCTCTCGGGGTCGATAAAAGATTACCCAACTTAGTGGGAAAGATAACGGTGGTTGTCTCACGGAGAGAATCGTCACCGCCATAGGAATGCGGAGTTACCATCACTGGCTGCGAGCTTTTAAACAGGCAGGAAATCACTTTGATTTTTTTTATCGCAGGGATCGGACTTCTCACAGATGTCTACTAGACATGTGCGAACTACCGGGTATCTGTGAATTGCTGGACATGTGTGAAAATATCTTTATTGCTCATCGGATTTTTCCAGTATAAATACATATTCTGATTCTGAATACAGTATCACAAGGTGGTGCCCATTTCGCCGCCTTGCTTGGAGGGATGATAATTACAGAGTGGAGTTGATCCTGGCTGGGAAATGGATCATGATCTCATGATTTGAAGCTTTGGTGTCGAATAATTCTGAGCTGTAGGCAAAACCATGTTGTTATATGAAACCCAGACATAAGTCAAGAACATTGTGCAACTACTGTCATGTATTTACGCTCAAGATATAGGGTACTTAAAACATATATTTTCATATCTGGCAAATGCTTTTCTCCGGCGTTACAGAGGCATGGTAGTGTGGCGTTTATTTGTACACAAGAAACACAGTAAACTTTATGGCAATTCACCTCTTTATATATATTAAAACAATTATAAAATAAAAAAAAACTTCCGTTCTTGCAAACTACACATTAATTACACGCAAAAAAAGTGATATTGTTTTCCTTAGAAGAAATATCACATAGTCATTGTGAAGATGTGTTTTTAGTCTCAGCCCGTGTACATAGCAGTTGTGGTAAAATGGCAGCCGAGTGAGACATTAACCACATCTTGCACCATCGTCTTATTGAAGGGGGAAGTCGGGTGGTGCAGATAAAACTTGTTACCCGCCCCCCCATCTCGACTACTCTTTGCCTCCGGCTGCACGTAAATTTATTTGCTGACATAGTCACACACCGGGCACTTATGGAGCGCCGCAGCAAAAAGGGGCGCTTGCACACAAGTGGCAGCTTCAGAGACAGCTGGTTCCCGGCGAACAGTTGGGAGTGCGTGCAAGCATGGCGTTTGACTGTTTGCGTGTTCGACTGTGTGCAGAGATTAACTGCATTACGCTGCACTTGGCTTGCTGTGGGTCATCAGCCCAATCCTCCCTTCCCAGAGAAGTCTGCCCCAAGCCCCACTTGTCTTTATTAACAGCTTGAATTACGTCTTTAAACCTTGCATAAGTTGCATATGTGCTGTATGTAACCGTGTCATTTACATCATACTTTGCGTTTTCCACCAGGCTTCCATAGAAACAGATATTAAGGGGGGGGGGGGGGTGGGCGGGTAGATTCGCATTTGGATGACTGTGACACATTTTCTAAGATTTTTCGTGATAATGTCCTGAGGTCTTAGTTCCAAACAATTAAGCAAATTACAGACAGTCCCCGGGTTACAGGAGGGTTAGGTTCCCAAGAACGATCCGTAAAACGAATTTACCATATGTCGGAAACAGAACAATTTCCCACCAAAATAAAGATAATTTACACTTACCTTAATCCTCGGCGTAAGGCGGGCCCGCCTTCCACCTCGCTCCACGTTATTCATCCGCAACCTCACCACGCTGTACTACCTGCGTTTATGTAACCAACGCAAACATTTCCACGTATTTAATTTTTCATAACATGATTTATGGGAGCACTTCCACAAGGTCGGATTTCCGTGAGTCTTCCGCAAACCGGGGACTGTCTATATATATTAAAAAAAACGATGAATGTTTTGTGTCAAGATGAGAACGTAGCCCCTGATCTCTTAACGAGCTCTTAACCGTGTTTAATTACACAATGGCTTTGCTAATGCTGTCAGGACTTGGTTTTTACATAACACAAACTTATAGACGTGATTATAACGCCATTTCATTGCAAATGTAAAACATATTTGGCACATTATAAATGGACCACTCTTTTAATTATTTCCTCGTGCAGCAATGGAGTAAAGTGTGGTTTTGTGAAGGTCCTTATGTGCTGTGCAGTACACAGACACGCTATCTTCCCATTAAACTCGTTTACATTGACATGCCAATCTCTCCCTTTAACGCAACTGCTGTGCGTGCGTGTGGCGACGGGACTCCTTTCCATCTCTGACCCCGCCTACTTACCCTTGGGTGACAGCCACCTCAAACCTACATATATAACCTCTTATTGCAGCAGCCATTTCCTGTTCAGCAGTTCTACTGCTGTATATCTTCACCTGATGACGATTGTTTGTGTTGTGATCGAAACGTCGTGATTCATTTTTAGTTTTTTCTACCTACGTGACTTTACCGAAAGAACCAAAGAGTATAAGTACAATCTTAATTTTAGAACTTTCGTGACTGCAGAAATTATTATTTGGTTCTTTCGGTTAAGTCACGTCTAAAGATAAAATAATAAATTAAATTAAATAATAGCATACGACGTTTCGATTGCAACACAAGCAATCATCATCAGGTATAATGAAATAGCGACATAAAATCTAACCAGAAAACTATAGACAGACATATTAGCAGACAGATATCACCAAGATACATAGAGAGAGCAACACAGGTAACAGAGAGAGGTGGTCGTCTCTGTGGGGTGGCCTTAAATAGACAGAGGAGGGCGGACGCAGAGAGAGGGAGGGGGGTTAGAGAAAAGATTAGCATATCAATGAGTGGACAACAAAAACAAAACGTGGTGCTGCAAGTGCGATGACACGGCAAGCAAGCCTGAAAATCAGGAGAAGGACACACTAAAATTAAATAACCTAGTAAAATATCGAAATGTAATGTAATACAACACAGAGGGTCGGTCAACACACAATTAACGCATAGCCTGGTTGATTACGTATTTCAAAGATTGCTAAGTTAGAATTTAAGTGTGAACATTCCAAAGAGAGGACACAGGCAGAGAGAGTATAAGTACAGTACAAATACAGTTCACATACAGCACAGATAATGGGTGTAAGATATTAATATAAGTAGGTGGTATAGATAGACATATACCTCAGGATTAAAGTAATATTCGAATAGTGAAGTGTAAAGGTTATGATTAAAGACAAAAATGGTTTATCAATAGTGGAATTGGGATTAAAGGAAACTGTTGTTGAGTAATCTGACCTGTACACCAGTCACGTGGTTAATGGCGACTCGGTTGAGAATGGCTGTGACACACGTGCTGTTGCATTTTACAGATTACAACAATGTGTTTGTCCTCGATTTGGAGCACCTGCCTACGTCCTTCATTTCGAGTGGCAACGCATATCAAAACATGATTTCAGGCGGCTATTTTAGAGTTAATGATAGCAAGTGCTAATGATAGCAAGTGCTATCATTAATGAGGATTTACGTTTAATGCATATTTATGTTTTAATCTGCAGGATGCAAACGTACATGGCAGAATAAGGCACTGCCGCCAGTGACATTATCATTCGCCAATTAATTTGCATCTGGATTCGTTGTGAGCATGGTTCACAATGCGCCCTGCTCACAAGGGCATGTGTGAACATATGACAGTGACAACACAGCTTTTCCTGGGTATCTGATGCTGGATCGTGGTATTTTGCGTAGTGCCATTGAAATATAAAAAAAAATTGGATGCATTCTGCTACTGAACGTAAAAATAACATTGAAATATGTTTATGCGTGAGCTATTGTTTTGTTGCACACGATTTATATATTTTTTAAATAGGGTCTTTTACTATGAAAAATATTCTTAAAGGTTCCAAATGAAAACGCACGATGCAAACAATGTTCAAAAGGGCAACTCTCACCATACAGCGTAACAATGATCCGCAAGGGATCGCTGGATTCCAGCAAGTGTGCTGTACCCACAAAGCTGAGGTCCCGCTGACTGAAACAGGCTACGTGCCGACTGTGGCAGCAGCACAGAATGCTCCCACTGCCTTTGCTGATGATCCCACACAATCGTAAAATACTCAGTGCACCATCCCAGTTACATCGAGCCGTGTGACGGTATAGTACCACTTGATGACACGTGTGATTATGTTTGGAATCTAAGGCCAACAATCTGCTTTGAAAATACTAAATCTCTGATTACTCAATTATGAAACTTCTGACCCCATTTACAAATCGAATTTAACCTTTAAACATTTCTAAGACTCGAATGTCCCCTATATACAGCTGTTTCTAGGTATAAACCCCCAAGTCTATTGGGCTACAAGGTGGAAAATACATGTCGGTTTATGAAACCCATCTGTGCAGACATTGGAGCGTTATCCTCTTGAATGTCGATGTTTTTTTTCTCTCCAGGAATTTTGTTTTCCTCCGAGGTGCAAAGACTTAGCCAAACATTCATCCTGTCTCTGGAGAAATCAGTAAGTCATTCCTGAATACATTTTATTACAATTCCATATTGTGTAGTAGGAATATTATTTTATCATCACCACCACCACCCCCACCGTTTTTGTGAAAATAATTTCTAAATCTCAGTGAAATAATTACGTAAGGAAATGCCTTTCATGCAAGGGCTTCGTGTTATTGTGCATCACCTTCTCATTTTGACTCTCAACTCACTCGACCACTCCACACAGCTGCTCTTGATGTTTTCCTGTTGTTGCTTCTGCTACTGCTGAAGGCAAACACATTTGTTTACACCAAGGGTCGGCAAACTGCGGCTCCAGAGCTGCATGCGGCTTAATAAGGACTGCTTAGCGACGTTATTTATGAAGGACTCACCGTCTTGTATTCACCACGTACATTGCGGCTCTTAAGTTATTGAGTTTTTTTTACCGAATTCGAAAAAAAATGCTCTTTTCGCTGTTATGGTTTCCGACCCCTGCCTTACACGGTATGCCACTTTAACATCGCTGTCTGCACAAAACAGCAACTGTTGGACATAAAAAATGCATTATTGTAATATTGTACCTGTCTGCTCCTTACCATTTTAGAGTTGCACATCACAACAACATATGCGGGATAACTGCAGACATCTTACTCATAGGTGGCAGGCTGGTGCCGTGGCAACACCCGTGTCTCGTCACAGCAAGCAGCAGTACCTGAGCTCGATTCCCGGACTTATGTGCCTTTCTATGCGGAAACTGTATGTTCTCCACCTGTTCTGCATGGGTTTCCTCCGTTTTGTTAAAATTTAATATCCCATAGCTAAAAGATAGGGGTGCCACGGTGGCAATATGTTAACTAGTTCTCCTGGTAAACAGGAGGTCGTGGGTTCGATCCCAACCCTGACGGCTGTATATTTGGAGTTTGCGGTGTCTCTCTCCCCATGGTTGTGTGGATTTTTCTCCGGGTCCTCTGGTTTTTTCCAATACATTTGGAATCATGCGCTTAGAGTATTTGGCTGCTGTTCATTTCCACATGATGATAAGCTACTTCGCTGAGCTATCATTAGTTATAACCAGGTCGCTTCTGAAAAATAGCTATACAGCTCAGTGGGCCTTACCTGTTAAAATAAAAAATATAGTTTAGTTTAGTCGTAAAAAATCCCTCAATACAAACAATGTAAATGCTATTGGCCAAATATCCCAATGCTGAAAAATTCCCTGAAAATTACTCATTTTGGATTCCACACATAGCAACATCTTCCCCTCCTGCAAAAACTTGGCAGGACCCTTATGAAAAAAAGTTTTTGAGACTTAATTGAGGCTCTCCAAGGTAAGGAAGCAAATATTTAAACAAATGTTATAGATATAATTGGGATTGCATTGCGCAGTAAATTGCATGCCTTGAAATTTCACAGTTAAAAATGTAAACCGATATAAGCATACAATTACAGACTCACAATCAAAGAAATTAAATAAGTTAATAATTTAGGACGTGCAAACAAAAATGTAATGCAGAATTTTATTGTAGACTGCAGGGGGAATCCGATTAGCTATGAAGCTCTTTTTCACAGATGTCAAGTATAGGCGGGTCAGCAATTGGGTGAGTCTACGGAAATGGACAACTCATCGATCACACCCTGTCTGCATGGACGACTGCTGAGAATCACAGCTGTCTTGCAGAGAATGGGGTTCCGAGAGAGATGGCAGTGGAGCCCCAGTGACCTCAACACAATACTTCAACACAGTACGCAACACAATACTTAGGAGAGTCAGGTCCTCAAAGTCAGCATGGTGCAGCCTAGGAACCAGACAATGGGCCAATCAAGAACACAGTTATGCCTTCCCAGGTCTTATCGGTTTGAATTTATCGTGCCATCAGGATTTCGTTTGAACTCTTATAGCAGCAGATAGAACTTGTCATATATTGGTGCTCACTGCAACAGCCTTGATGACATGGCACAAGTGCTCGATGTTTATTGTGGAGTAGTGCCATCTCAAAATAAGACAAACACTGTGCCGAAAGCTTTAGCAGGTGCACGGTTGTCCCGACAACCAAAAGCAAAAAAAAGATGCTATTCAATGTCAGCGATGATGAATACGCCATCTCATATTTACTCTCCGTCCAGGTGAAGTGTGTCACCGCACGGCTATTATCAGAACGCATGAATACCAAAAAGACAAAAAGGTCACTTAATCCCCGATTTGCCGCTCATGAAAGTTTGTTGATAAATCCCAGGCAATATTGTTTTGGGCCACTGATTTTTTTGTAACCATTATGTCCTCTCCCGAGGCACAGCTCAGCGGAGAGCTTTAAATCTAATTTAACAAATTAGAAAAAATGCTATTTAAATCACAGATGCCAGAAGCTGTGGAATTATCCAATGTGGGCACACTAATTGGCACTATTCTGCATACGAGCGCAACCGTGGTCTGTCATTTCAAGCAAATCGTTTGGATCCTCTAATTACACCTACATCACAGCAATCCACGTATTAATGATGTAGCCTTACTGCAGCCAATTGCATTGACGTTAAGAAATGTGTAACATTAAAGTACAGTCGAATCTAAAGAGGTCCCTCCAAAGACTCACTGGTCTTGTCATGCATTCTGAACCGTTTGACCGCCGTGATTTTTTGTTGTTGTTGGAGCGTGAGCAGTGAGAACAATCTTGCTTAAACGCAAAGCAGAATCAGTCAGATGGGAGATATGCAGTGTCATACGGAGTGAAACGTTTTCAATTAATATCACATGAACAATGTTAATGCTGAATTACAACCGTAGTGTCAGCAGAGCGGGAGACAAGGTTCTTGAGGAGGCACCTTCTTTATTCACACTTTCAGGTTCACAGGTTCGCCCTCGCTTCTCCCAAGTCGTCTAGCCTCGCCTTGACACAACCCTGACCGCGTTACACTGACGGCGCCGACCGAGACAGCCAACAACTATCCGGCCGCGCAATGTCTAGCGAAGACGGCAGCGACGAAGGTGGCGAAGACGACAGCGACGACGAGACGAGTCCACTTCCCAGAACCGGCAGCCACGAGCTCCTCCCTGGCCACGCCTCCCTTCTCTAACCCACCAGCGGGTTCCAGGGACTTCCAGACGCGGTCTCTGTCACCCTTGCCCCAGTTCCTCCGCCCTGCCGACACACCCGCGTAAGTGCTCACCGGCGTATGTACTGCTCGTCCACCACAGTTGCCGTCGCTGGACAACAGACGGTGCTTTTACACTATACAACCAACGAATATGTTATCTGTGGTACAAAAACAACTGTAAAGCTCCCACGGGGGAGCAACTCCTTTATACATTTTCAGATCGGTCATTGCTGGTCATATTTATATAATGTATGAGATAAATATACCATTTGGTAGTTAGCACACGACACTGTGAACCCAGTTATTCGCGTTTGATTCTTGGCCACTGTCGCCATCAGTGGTGTGTGATATCTCAACATTCCCCTCCCACAGTCCAACTTCACGAATCCCCTCTGCCCAGTCTGGTGACATATGGTCAAAATAACCCGTATGATTGACACGGCATAGGGAGGGTTTCATCCAACAGTGGATTGACGATTGTCAAATTATTGTTTTTTAACATGAATAGACCAGCACGTAATGTCACATTACCTCTATTGCCCGCTTTACACTACACAGTTTAGTCGTATAATTGTACACCTAATTAATCAGGACTGAGAATTTAAAATGATTCTACTCAGCGCCAGTTTGACTGCCTTTGATTCTTTTAACAGCTTACGTTGTGTGGGACCCTTGTCTCAAATACCGAGTTGCCATTATTTACGACTTTAAAAGAGAACACTTTTGCATGCGATCTTTGTCCACGTTATTTGTTCATTTTAAACGTGACAACCCCATGTAGTGACGATCATTACCAGGTGGCGTTTTTATTATTTTATCGTCATGAAATTAAATGGATAAATAATTCTATTTTACACAAAAAAACCCATCGAAAGGTAAGAAAAATATTCTTAAATTTAGGCAAACGCTCTTAAATTTTGAATGCATTGCGAGCTTAAAATACGTTCCATTGCTATTCGAGAACCAACCTATTGAACAATTGTAATGCTTCATCGATACAATTTTGGCCCCCTCCTTTGCAAGAAACTGCCTCTGTCACTCTACATCGTGACACCTCGGGATTGTTGGCGGCAGCATGTCATTGCTTGACAAGAACGCACGAACTCCTTGCAACAACAGGTGGACGCGCATGGGGGGGATCTGATTTGCTCACCGAATATTGTCCGGCTCACCCGCGGACCGGAGTAAGGCAAAGTGACTCGCAGGCAAAGCGAGAGGCATTACGAGAAGGGCTGTGTGCAGATGCAGCACTTGTCGTAGTTATATATGGGGGATGACACGGGCATTTACAAAGGTTGGAGAAGAGGGGGATTTTTTGTTATATATATACAAATGTGTTTGAGAATAGCCAGACATGGCATTATGGTAGAACAAATGAAGACGCATCAAAGGTAGATAGTGCCGACTACACCGAGCATCTTCTTGTTTCCTCTGATCGTAAAAAAGAGGCATTACTGCATGTGGTGTGACAGGTGCGGAAACATTTTCCAAGTCGCTGGCCGGACAGAGCCGACTGAAAATAAGCTCCCCATGCACAATCTTAATTTTAGAACTTAATTTTAGAACTTTCGTGACTGCAGGAATTATTATTTGGTTCTTTCGGTTAAGTCACGTCTAAAGATAAAATAATAAATTAAATTAAATAATAGAATACGACGTTTCGATTGCAACACAAGAAATCATCATCAGGTATAATGAAATAGCGACATAAAATCTAACCAGAAAACTATAGACAGACATATTAGCAGACAGATATCACCAAGATACATAGCGAGAGCAACACAGGTAACAGAGAGGGGTGATCGTCTCTGTGTGGTGGCCTTAAATAGACAGAGGGGCGGAGGCAGAGAGAGGGAGGGGGGTTAGAGAAAAAATTAGCATATCAATTGGTGCTGCAAGAACGATTACACGGCAAGCAAGCCTGAAAATCAGGAGAAAGACACACATGCACAGTCCTCATTTATAACTCGTGTAGTGAGTTCAAACTGACTCGCAGAGGCACTCTTTGGAGGCAACACGTGTATTAACATCAACACGCTAACACAAAGGGTGCCCCTTTACCAGATAACAACCGGTGGTGGTGGTCCACCAGGCTAACTACACTAATTGCACTCGGAGTAGCTACAATGGACGGGACCCCAGCTTGGGTCCAGGTCCACGTGTTGATGACTCTTCTTGGACGTGGAACGTGGATTCATGAGGATGACAACAGCAGCCGGTGCCGCTCAGGACTCCGGCTTATCACCTGTGTGGCGGGGCTCGCTCCGCCCCGAGCCACACCCACCTTCTCCAAACCTTGAGAAGGATCTTCACCTGGACACGTGATCAACCCAGCCCCCTTTTGGGGGTCCCCGGGTAGATAGCTCCGGTCACGTGTCCTCCGGGTTCAACCAGAGTGCCATGGCCCCCTTGTAACCCCGTACAGTGCCCGACACTCTGGCCCTGTCTCCAGTAGGGGCTGGCACTGCACGCAGAGCGTGGTGCCATCTGTCACTGTCAGCCAGTACTCACCGAGCCCCGCTAGGGCCCGTACTGCATCCACATTCAAGTGGTGTCAGCGATGTATTGACATCACACAGTGACATCCAACGATGTCATTACACCTGCAACAGTTCTAGATTTGAAGCTTTCGTGACTGCAAGGATTCATACTCTTAGGTTTTTTCGGTAAAGTCACGTAGGTAAAACGTGACTTTACCGAAAAAAACCCTAAGAGTATGAGTATACCTGCAACAGTCCATCGTGCAATGGCTCCGAGTTGCTGTTGCCCCATTAAATCGTTCCACTCCGCTCGCCACCATTGGACACCCACAGCTTGGAATGATGATAGCAAAAAAAAACTGCACCAGTTTAACACGTAGGCTTTCGCGACCAGTATTATTCATAATAACGTTTTTTGGGTTATTTATAAATGTGTCGCAACCCTCCACCACCCGACATGGCCAATCAGTAAAAAATGTGTCACGTTGACAAAAGACAAAATAGTTCACTACTTTAGCCCACCGGTGTGTTGAAGAGTGAATCCACAACATTTACAATTTTTGAGTACGACGTTTCGCTGGTATTTGTCTTTTGTCCACGTGACACATTTTTTACCGATTGGCCGTGTCGGGTGGTGGAGGGTTGCGACACATTTATAAATAACGCGATCTGACCCAAAAACCTTTCTTATGAAAACTACACCAGTTGTTCCCCTTTGTCATAATGCTGATTGCTTTTGGCGATGTCTGAGAGAAATTGTGGGAGTCGTCATTCGGCGACACGTGGTAGAGAATGCGCGTGCGCAGTTTTTTTTGTGTAATTTCACACAGGCGACTGCCAGGGGAGTCTCGATGGAATCTAATAAGGGAGGAATCTCTAAGTGTAAAAAAAAACATTTTGAGGTTGCCATGCTATTCAAGAGTCTCATTCCTGAGCTGGCACCACTGATATCCCGGAGTTGTATCTGGGCAACCACTCATTGGTACACTGTGCTAGGTAATTCACTTGTAGTAAGTTGATGGCCATGCACCATCAGAATTGGTTTTCACTTATTAAATGCCAGCTCCAACAACCATACATTTACACATCGTTGGATGTTGGACACGAGACATTTTTTTTTACGGAGTACAAAGGAGTGACGTATTTTTACGCGGAGAAAGAGAGGCATATTAAATATACTCCAGAAATAGTTCTGTGGTGTCATCTTCTGGGGGCTGTTCCCTGACAAGTCGATATGCTACGCTCTGAGCTTTGGAGGATGGGTATTCGCATCGTGACATGCTGCTCACGGGACTGATGCATACACAGCATGCAGGAAAAAAGGTAAGGGCATATTTTATAATAGCTTCTACAGCAAAACATCCTCGATGGACTCACCTCCTGCCTATCTCTCCCCTCTCATCTCATTCTACTCCCCACACGCAGTCTCTGCTCTAGCAAACAAGGCTTTTTGGTAGAGCTCCAGTCAACCGTCGCTCTGTAGAAGGTATTTTTTTTGAGCTGCCCTCTTGGTTTGGAATCTCCTCCCACAATGCATGTATGTTGTATGTATGTACGTGGGGTAGTGGTGGTGTGGCGGTTAGCACGCTGCGCTACGAACCCGGCGATCCCATTTCAATTCCCACTCACGGCCAACACCAGTGACGATTGTCTGAACCGATCCTAGGCCTCGCCAAGGTCGACTCAAGCCTCAAGTAAGTACCTGGTGTGGTGTGTAAACATTGTCACTAGCGAAACAAAGGCGGTTGAGTGCTGGTCACCCACCCCCTCGTGTGCCGTGCCGGTCTTCATAGGTGGTACTCACTAACAGCACTTGCCCCCAAAGTCTCTTAAGGCTACGCGAGTGATCTTTGTATGTATGATGAACTTCTTTCGCACCGTACGTAGCCAACCACGCTAACCGGTGGTGCGGAGGAAAGACAAGAAACTGAACGAAAAATGCACAAGCCATCCGTGCCGTCAAATCCATGACCCTAATTTACATCCAGGCTCAAGTCCTAAATTTTTCATCGACCTATAACTCAATGATTGTTTCCCATGAAGTAATTAACCCTCTGTATCTGTACAGCATCTCAAATGCAGCCACTTTTAGGCACGAAACTAACCCAAATATTGTGTTCCACAAAGCAGAAAGGTCAGCAAATTGCAAACAAACACTCATGCAACATTGACAAGCTAATTTCTAATGTGTTGCTCCAAAAATGTTTTATGCAGCATCTTAAATAACAACTAGGGTGCGAAATGTTCACCTCATATAACAAACTTAATTAAACGCTTAAAAATATAGGTACTGCCAAATTGGGTGCTTATTAAAGCGTTTGGCAAAAGCATCACATGGCATTTTTCACAACTCCAGCATCAGAGAAGAACTCCTGGTCCTGTGTTAAACTCAGCGGAGAAATCACTGAATGATCTGATGGTTTAAGTAGAGTCTGGCAGGGCAATACACTACTGCCCTTTCTATTGCGGTTAGCAAATCGAGCATGTCACAATATCAGCAGCACATTCAACAGCAGCAGCCTAGCCCCGTGGATTTTTTTCCGTCAGAAAAACTCGATAAACACATTCTGTTTCCGCAGATTGTCGGAGCTTTTGTTGGTGGAGACGAACATGCCATCGCTTATTTCTACTCATGCCATGAGCACAATTGAAGGTTCCAGAATTTACCAAATGAAACCGAACGTTGTAAATGTTGGATGGCAACTGCGTGGTTGGAAAAATGCGAGTGTTAATAGTGCTGGAAAAGAACAAGACTCGTTTATCTAAGGCTCCAGCTCACATCAGAATAGACAGGGCAGTAGGTATACACAGTTGTTGATTGAATATAAAATCAATGGAAGAGCAAGGCAATGTGAAAGCATGGCAAGACACTCTTCACATCATCATCATCACCATCGTTTCCCCAAAGCCATCGCCATCTCTAAAGTCCAGCCATGTAGTCATCCATCTATTTAACACTACAAGAGGGTGTTAAGCGATGCCTGTTCTTGAAGGAAATACACGGCTCCACCCTGCCTCCTGTTCGCGTCCACACACAATGGAATGTGGATGTATAAAGTGTCCGACAAAACGTGCAACCGCATCTCAAGGCGCTCTGCAATAGGGGGGATGACACGGGCATCTACAGAGGTAGGAGAAGAGGGGGATTTTTTGTTATATATACAAATGTGTTTGGGAATAGCCAGACATGGCATTATGGTAGAACAAATGAAGACGTCATATGCGCGCATAAGAGGAAAGTCTCGAGACTCGAACGAGGTCTCAGCAGAGCAGTGCAGACGGTCACGGGGAGGTAATTCCAGACAATGTGGACAGCTGCAAGGAAGGAGCATCCAAACCTCATTCCATTAAGGTTGATTGCGTGTCTGAAGTTAACTCGGGTCAATTCGAAAGAGCAAGTAGCCTACCACCCCGGCATGCCACCCAACATCGTTTGACAAAGCTCGAATCACATTGGGTTGCATGCTACGTGCCGAAGAACAAATCGCCCGGAATGCGACCGATGTCAGATCTCGGAGGCTAAGCGGGGTTGAGGTTGGAAAGTGCTGGCGTGGGTGACCACCACGCATGCCGGGTTGTCAGACAGCTGTGAGGCTGTTACTCCGTTGTGGGCAATAAGGCAGTACAGCTCATTTGTTTTTCGATTTAAAGCTTTCGTGACTGCAGGGATTCATCTTCTTGGTTCTTTCGGTAAAGTCACGTAGAATGGAAATAATAAAATAAAAAAATAATTGAATTATTTTATTATGCTTTATTTTTATTATAAAAAAAAACATAATAAAATAATATAATTATTTTATTATGTTTTATTTTTATTATTTTATTTTTTCCATTCTACGTGACTTTACCGAAAGAACCAAGAAGATAATGTGTTTTTGTCCTGAGATTCTATCACGTCGCGCCTCCGATTAGCACGGTTGGCTATGTACGGTGCATACATACAACCCATGTCTTCATATCCGCCGATCCGCACTGACCAGCGTGGTGAAATATGGTCACCGTCCATATGGCGTTGGGGGTGTTCCTTATCCAGCTGTACACGTACACGCATGCTATATACAGTACACTATATAATGGCAGGAAGACATGTGGAAATGTATATCAGCCAAATACTCTAAACGTATCAAACTTAATTTGGAGCTTTCATGACTGCAGGAATTATTCTTTGGTTATTTCGGTAAAGTCACGTATAAAGATAAAATAATAAATTAAATTAAATACTAGCATACGACGTTTCGATTGCAACAAAAGCAATCATCATCAGGTATAAATTAAATATAAACACAAATCTAGTATACTTTGAAATGTAATGTAATACAACAGAGAGTCGGATAACATAACAGTCAACACCCTATCTGGTTGATTATGTTCTTCCTGAGAATGCTAAATTTGAGAGAGAGATTAAACACAGAACCAGAAACATAGACAGACATATAAGCAGACAGATATCACAGAGATACATAGAGAGAGAGCAAACATAGGCACAAAGAGAAACTACGCCTCTGTGTCGAGGCCTTAAATAGAGAAAGGGGGGGCGGGGGCGGGGAGAGAGGGAGGGGTTAGAGAAATTAGCATGTCCATGAGTGGAAACGGTGAGTGGCAAGGTGTAAAAAGCTTGAGAGAGGGGGGCAGGGGCGGAGAGAGAGGGGTTAGAGAAATTAGCATGTCAATGAGTAGCACGATGAGTGGTACGGTACGAAAGCTTTAAAAAATTAGGAGGCAGGGAGAGAGACACACTAGATTAACTAACCTAGCAAAAATGTCGTGTGTTTCTATTTAATTTATACCTGATGACGATTGCTTGTGTTGCAATCGAAACGTCGTATGCTAGTATTTAATTGAATTTATTATTTTATCTTTATACGTGACTTTACCGAAAGAACCAAAGAATAACTCTAAACGTATATTTCTAAATGTGGAGGGAAAATCTGGAGGATGCGAATTCAAATCTACGCGACCACAGGGAGAACGTGTAACCTCCAAATATACAGGCGTCAGGGTCGGGGTCGAACCCATGACCTACTGTATACCAGGTGAGGTAATTAACATATCTGCTACACCTTAAAGCTACTGTCCTTTTCGGACATTCCCAATGCTCCCATTTGCCAAGGCTAACAAATTGGCAAAAATGTCTCGCACGCATTTGTGCGTGCTAGACATCCTATTCCTCTACTACCTCCTGCTGGCAGTCAGGATACTTGATTTTTTCTTACGTAATAATGGCTGCATTATACTTACTAACCTTTTGAAGATTTCTGATAAAAATATGGTATCTTAAAATTATTTTAGTTCGTCACAGTCTAATTTCGTTGTCATGGTACCTTGTGCAAGTCTTATAACTATGTGAGTGAACCTTGTTGTAAGGAGAATTGCCTTAGCTTCTGGGAAATATATTATTGGATGGGAAGGACACAGATAGCATATGAAATATAGTGTCCTGAAATGTACTTTTCAACATTTTTTCAGCACACTAGAGCTGGGATATCTGATTATTAAAGTATCCGATTACTCTACAAATAGTCCTTTTGATTACTCGACTAATCGGATAGGATGCAAAATAGCTGAAAAAATATGCACGTGTGCTGCTGTATGGGAGGTTATGGGTGAGGCTTCGTGGCATCAGCATCATCAACGCCGTCACGCCTGCTGTGGCTTGTCGGGGGTTTCCCACCTTCAGAAGGCAGAGGTAGTTATGGCCGCCATTGTTAAACGGGGGGGAGGGGGGGCTGAGGAATGGACCACAAATATAAGTGGATACAACTTTCTACTCGATTAATTGACTTAAATGACGAATCGTCCCAGGTCCACATTAAACCATGACCAACATTTCACATTGCCCCTATAGGCTGTCGGATGAAGTATTGCTTATGAAAACACCTATTTAGGCCAGCAAAATGCAATAGGCAATAGCACCTAACTTATCTTTGTCTTGCCCATGCCCGCTGTTTTTGCTTTCAGCAAGTACTGTATTGATTTGACCCTTGATCAATCTATGGAGAGGCCCAGGCTGGGTTCAAGGTTCCAACTAATGTTCGTTTGTCACGACCAAGATTTGAACCTCAGCCACTGTCATTGTATCAAAGCGTATTAATCATTACACCACTGGAGTTTGTATCATGTACATAAGTTCACACTGGAACACGTACACATGCATATTTACGTGAGCATCCAAAGCCTCAACAGACTGTTGGAGCAAGTGCTGTTAGCGAGCACCTATGAAGGTCGGCACAGCACACGAGGGGGTGGGTGGCCAGCACCACGCCAGGGCGCCTTTGTCTTCCTTGTGGCAATGTTCACACATCGCAGGAGGAACTCATTTCAGTCTGAGTCGACCTAGGGGAGGAACAGGACCGCTTCAGATCATCGTCATTGATTTTGGCCGTGATCGGCTCGCCGGGTTCGTAGTGCAGCGCGATAACCACCGTGCCACCGGTCATCACAACATGAACATCCATTCTCTTATATACGCACATATGCAAACAGTATAATAATCATTTACACACACCACACACAACTACTTACTAACAGTGGTTTTGTTATACAAATGTAGCAATTAATGGAAAAATCAAACAAAATCAGTCTTGCAGATATAACATAAGGGCACGTGTCGGGCCGTTCGTTTATACTGCAAAAAAAGCCTCCCAAAAACCAACCCCTATCCACGTCGTGGGAGGTGCTAACAGGTAAAGTACAGGATTGCCAGACAAGGCGAAGTATGGTGGGTGGTTCGACCACCTGGGCCGCTTCGGTAACCAAGAAGGCCTGTCTGGACTCACCTGGAAACGCGCTGGCTAACGGGGCTCTGGTTAGCCACTTAGGCTAAGGGAGTAAACCCCTGATAAAATCCCGGGTGGATACCAAGTGGCCAACGGCCCACCTCGGTGGGGCGGATGAGCTACGGTCCAGATGGCCAACGGCATATGGCGGAGGAGCCACTGGATGTCTGGTGCTTCAGGACAAGCCTTCCAATCTTCTTGGTTTTCTGCCTCGCCGTTGGACCCAGGCTTGGTTCCTGGTTAAGCCCCATGCACTAGCTGGTGCGCAACAGCAAATCTTCTATTCCCAGCTCAGCCATGGATCACGTGCCCCCGGAGGTCAAAGGAAGTGACAACCTTAAAATGCACCTCAAGCGAAGCCACATAGATCCAAACAACTGGGAAATCTATGCTCTTGATAGAACATCATGGAGGGCCAAAATAAACAATGGAACTCAGCATAATGGTAGGTTTTTACCCTTTTAACTGGAACAAAACTGACACCTTTATTCAAGGCATCATGTTTGCAATGACCACAACACAAGTAGTCAATAAAGCAAACAAAAAGAAGCAACTCTGGTAAGGATAATAATATGCACTGTCCTTGAAGTTGATTGGCCCACACCCGAGACGGCTTTCTTTAGAGCCTAGTCCCCATTGGTGTAGGGCCAGATGACACCAGAAGGCGTACAACTCAAAAACAGTGCAATATCAGAGTATTGAGAGTTCGGGGTAAACATTTACACTATGAGATCTCTTTTACCAGTGGCAAAATATAATGGTAGGTTTTTACCCTTTTAACTGGTACAAAACTGACACCTTTATTCAAGGCATCATGTTTGCAATGACCACAACACAAGTAGTCAATAAAGCAAACAAAAAGAAGCAACTCTGGTAAGGATAATAATATGCACTGTCCTTGAAGTTGATTGGCCCACACCCGAGACGGCTTTCTTTAGAGCCTAGTCCCCATTGGTGTAGGGCCAGATGACACCAGAAGGCGTACAACTCAAAAACAGTGCAATATCAGAGTATTGAGAGTTCGGGGTAAACATTTACACTATGAGATCTCTTTTACCAGTGGCAAAATATAATGGTAGGTTTTTACCCTTTTAACTGGTACAAAACTGACACCTTTATTCAAGGCATCATGTTTGCAATGACCACAACACAAGTAGTCAATAAAGCAAACAAAAAGAAGCAACTCTGGTAAGGATAATAATATGCACTGTCCTTGAAGTTGATTGGCCCACACCCGAGACGGCTTTCTTTAGAGCCTAGTCCCCATTGGTGTAGGGCCAGATGACACCAGAAGGCGTACAACTCAAAAACAGTGCAATATCAGAGTATTGAGAGTTCGGGGTAAACATTTACACTATGAGATCTCTTTTACCAGTGGCAAAATATAATGGTAGGTTTTTACCCTTTTAACTGGTACAAAACTGACACCTTTATTCAAGGCATCATGTTTGCAATGACCACAACACAAGTAGTCAATAAAGCAAACAAAAAGAAGCAACTCTGGTAAGGACGACAACGAGTGGAAGCTCCAGGATGGGCCATCCATTCCCCCACTGTGCCAAGATCTGCAGGTCACGGATTGGTCTATTCAGCCGTCTCCGGACCCATGGACAGCCAGGTTCACCTCACAACACGGACAAGTGACACCTGGAGGGAAATCATACTCGACTCCAAGGGATCCCAGAAGAAGAAGACTGAAAAAAACCAGCAAAGAATACTTTGTTAACCAAATACAGACCGACAATATCTTACAATGATTTTGAATAGTTTTATACATGGTACAGAATGTAAACATGAAGCTCCCTAAAAACTAACAAGAATGCCGCCCCCCCTCCCATCGACAAGGATGTGCAGGCTGAAGGCAGAACAAGAGGCAGTAAAACATTAATTGAATATTGAGACTCACTCAGAGGTGTCTGCAGAGCCAGACGCAGCTTGTTTCGTCAATAAAATCGCGAACCTAAAACCCACGTGCGCGAGCAGCGTTCATATTTCACTTCTTCTTATCACCGGTGACCAAATATAACATAAAATAGACGAATTGCCACACTTACTCGCGAAAACAAAGACCATCTGTGCCAAGCCAAAGTAGTTAAACCTTTCATTGCCTCGTTATATCTTACGTTCCACAAAGCTCGTGTCTAAAACCAAGGAACATGTTTTTGGTTAAACCAAGCACACACAAAAAAAGAGGTAAACGAATGCATTGCACAGGCAGCCAATTCAGCATCACCATTAGCCGAGTGTTGTGGGGGGGGGGGTGCAATTACAGGGTGTGTGTGCGTGGCATCTCTGGGTTGTGCTAGGGGTTTAATAGATTCAGTGTGTGGGTGTGTGCATCCACGCGAGTACATTTTACTCAACACATCTGGCCACCAAAAACACCTACCACCAACCCCACTCTGAGCAGAACGGCGCATTCAACTTTTTTTTTCTTTTTACGTTGGGCACAAAAAACTCGAAGTCAAGCCTAGAAAACCTGTGATGCAATTCACACAAAGGTACCTCATTGCACACTCCAGGAGGAAAGCATTTACGCTCCTACCGCTGCTGCTGCATAGGTACCCGCCCGCGGTCGTGAGGAATAGCTCTACCGGTCGATACGTTTTTCTGGTTGTGCCACGTGTCTAGCATGAAGTCCGAAATTTCGCTCATCATCATTACGATCCATGGGCAGATTGCCCGAAGGTGTCCACTGCACATTTCGTCATTTGTTTCCATTTTCCTCTGTCGTGTGCCAATACGCGCAAGTAGTGTCACATCTCTCTGGCACCAATATCTTATGTCGTCAAGCCAATCTCGCTCTACACGCGGAGGGCAATTCCCTTGCTAAAGAAGCTCCCCAGTACGAGGAGCGAAATGTCAGACACGACGTAAAACAAGAAATACGGTGCTGTACATCAGAGAGCTCTAGTAATTTACACGGAACGCTTACTCATTAATAGTCGAGCACTTCTGTGTTGTACAGAAATTTCAGGCCAATCGCAGCTAGTGGGCTTGTAGTCACAAATGCTGTTGTGGCCAAAGTGCTGACGGCATTTTTGGGGGGAGTTTGTTTCAAAGTCGCATCCCTTGTTTGGGATTCCAATTAAGTTTCGTCACATTGTCAACCTTGCTTTCCATTAGTAAAGCGATACGTTCAAAGTGAGCACAGAATGTGAAAATACATTCTCATTAAAAGGTTTGTATTAGTTAAACTGAGTGCCAGATGCCGAAGTACTGTACTCATCATCAGCAGCTATTGTTTATCCACTGCTGGATGAAGGCCTCCCTGCACCATCACAATCGCAGCGGCTTCTGGCTAGTTATCGAACAAAGATGGTCATCGCATCGCATGCTGTCAGATGCGCTACTGTGGCCGTCTGGAACGCTCTTCCGTCCAATATTAGGAAGCCACTGGAATGCACTTTTTAATCTACGAAAGCTTCAAATCGAGGTTTTTTCACGTAGGTAAAAAATAATAATAAAATAATAATATATTTTTTACGTGACTTTACCGAAAAAAACCTAAGAGAATGAATCCTTGCAGTCACGAAAGCTTCAAATCTAGAATATATTTATTTAGAACTGCTTTTTGTGTTGAGTTTGTTGTCCTTACCCCACACCTGCGATTTGGTTACTTACAAGACGTCACTTATGGCCCAGTGCTGCTATCATCTATTTCACTTTTTGCACATGAACCAATCTAATAATAGTAGGTTTTTACCCTTTTAACTGGTACAAAACTGACACCTTTATTCAAGGCATCATGTTTGCAATGACCACAACACAAGTAGTCAAAAAAGCAAACAAAAAGAATCAACTCTGATAAGGATGATAATATGCACTGTCCTTGAAGTTGATTGGCCCACACCCGAGACGGCTTTTTTTAGAGCCTAGTCCCCATTGGTGTAGGGCCAGATGACACCAGAAGGCGTACAACTCAAACACAGTGCAATATCAGAGTATTGAGAGCTCGGGGTAAGCATTTACACTATGAGATCTCTTTTACCAGTGGCAAAATATAATAGGTTTTTACCCTTTTAACTGGTACAAAACTGACACCTTTATTCAAGGAATCATGTTTGCAATGACCACAACACAAGTAGTCAAAAAAGCAAACAAAAAGAAGCAACTCTGATAAGGATGATAATATGCACTGTCCTTGAAGTTGATTGGCCCACACCCGAGACGGCTTTCTTTAGAGCCTAGTCCCCATTGGTGTAGGGCCAGATGACACCAGAAGGCGTACAACTCAAACACAGTGCAATATCAGAGTATTGAGAGCTCGGGGTAAGCATTTACACTATGAGATCTCTTTTACCAGTGGCAAAATATAATAGTAGGTTTTTACCCTTTTAACTGGTACAAAACTGACACCTTTATTCAAGGCATCATGTTTGCAATGACCACAACACAAGTAGTCAAAAAAGCAAACAAAAAGAAGCAACTCTGATAAGGATGATAATATGCACTGTCCTTGAAGTTGATTGGCCCACACCCGAGACGGCTTTCTTTAGAGCCTAGTCCCCATTGGTGTAGGGCCAGATGACACCAGAAGGCGTACAACTCAAACACAGTGCAATATCAGAGTATTGAGAGCTCGAGGTAAGCATTTACACTATGAGATCTCTTTTACCAGTGGCAAAATATAATAGTAGGTTTTTACCCTTTTAACTGGTACAAAACTGACACCTTTATTCAATGCATCATGTTTGCAATGACCACAACACAAGTAGTCAAAAAAGCAAACAAAAAGAAGCAACTCTGATAAGGATGATAATATGCACTGTCCTTGAAGTTGATTGGCCCACACCCGAGACGGCTTTCTTTAGAGCCTAGTCCCCATTGGTGTAGGGCCAGATGACACCAGAAGGCGTACAACTCAAACACAGTGCAATATCAGAGTATTGAGAGCTCGGGGTAAGCATTTACACTATGAGATCTCTTTTACCAGTGGCAAAATATAATAGTAGGTTTTTACCCTTTTAACTGGTACAAAACTGACACCTTTATTCAAGGCATCATGTTTGCAATGACCACAACACAAGTAGTCAAAAAAGCAAACAAAAAGAAGCAACTCTGATAAGGATGATAATATGCACTGTCCTTGAAGTTGATTGGCCCACACCCAAGACGGCTTTCTTTAGAGCCTAGTCCCCATTGGTGTAGGGCCAGATGTCACCAGAAGGCGTACAACTCAAACACAGTGCAATATCAGAGTATTGAGAGCTCGGGGTAAGCATTTACACTATGAGATCTCTTTTACCAGTGGCAAAATATAATAGGTTTTTACCCTTTTAACTGGTACAAAACTGACACCTTTATTCAAGGCATCATGTTTGCAATGACCACAACACAAGTAGTCAAAAAAGCAAACAAAAAGAAGCAACTCTGATAAGGATGATAATATGCACTGTCCTTGAAGTTGATTGGCCCACACCCGAGACGGCTTTCTTTAGAGCCTAGTCCCCATTGGTGTAGGGCCAGATGACACCAGAAGTTGTACAACTCAAACACAGTGCAATATCAGAGTATTGAGAGCTCGGGGTAAGCATTTACACTGAGATCTCTTTTACCAGTGGCAAAATATAATAGTAGGTTTTTACCCTTTTAACTGGTACAAAACTGACACCTTTATTCAATGGGGACTAGGCTCTTGCCACTGGTTAAAGAGATCTCATAGTGTAAATGCTTACCCCGAGCTCTCAATACTCTGATATTGCACTGTGTTTGTACGCCTTCTGGTGTCATCTGGCCCTACACCAATGGGGACTAGGCTCTAAAGAAAGCCGTCTCGGGTGTGGGCCAATCAACTTCAAGGACAGTGCATATTATCATCCTTATCAGAGTTGCTTCTTTTTGTTTGCTTTTTTGACTACTTGTGTTGTGGTCATTGCAAACATGATGCCTTGAATAAAGGTGTCAGTTTTGTACCAGTTAAAAGGGTAAAAACCTACTATTATATTTTGCCACTGGTAAAAGAGATCTCATAGTGTAAATGCTTACCCCGAGCTCTCAATACTCTGATATTGCACTGTGTTTGAGTTGTACGCCTTCTGGTGTCATCTGGCCCTACACCAATGGGGACTAGGCTCTAAAGAAAGCCGTCTCGGGTGTGGGCCAATCAACTTCAAGGACAGTGCATATTATCATCCTTATCAGAATTGCTTCTTTTTGTTTGCTTTTTTGACTACTTGTGTTGTGGTCATTGCAAACATGATGCCTTGAATAAAGGTGTCAGTTTTGTACCAGTTAAAAGGGTAAACACCTACTATTATATTTTGCCACTGGTAAAAGAGATCTCATAGTGTAAATGAACCAATCTTATCGCTGAAGCGTCTTCTTAGATGTGTAAATCCCCTTTGGCTGCCATTCCGTCACCAGTCTTGTCCATTGGCGGTCATCCTGATGGGCGCTGTGTTCCACCCTCCCCCAGTTACACTTCTTACCCATGCCATCGACATATTTATTCATTTTACAAGCACGTAGTCCAGGGGACCGCAACCTATGGCTCTTTAAGGACTGCATTGCAGCTCTTGATATATTGAGGTTTCGTTTTTACTGAATTTAAAGAAAATAGCTCTTCTTGTTATTTTGGTTGCCGACCCCTGGCCATGTGAGTCCAGTTTACCATGGGAGTCCACTTTATTATGTGAGTCCTGTTTACCGTGGGAGTCCAGTTTACCATGTGAGTCCACTTTACCATGTGAAACCACTTTACCATGGGAGTCCAGTTTGCCGTGGGAGCCCACTTTACCATGGAAGTCCAGTTTACCGTGGGAGTCCAGTTTACCATGGGCAGGAGTCAGCAACCTGCGGCTCCAGAGCCGCATGCTGCTCTTTAAGGACTGCTTTGTGACGTTACTTATTAAGGACCACCACCGGCTCGTAATTCACCACATGCATTGCAGCTCTTGAAACATTGAGGTTGTTTTAGCGAATTCGACAAAAATGTGTCTTCTCGATGTCGTCCAATAAGTAATTCACAGAAACTAAGAAAATACACCACACACATATTGACATATTAATTAGACTGTATACCCTCCGGAAAGCAGGCTATTACTGTGAAGCACGTCTAGGAACTATATACACACATTGGTGAACTTGTACATTTACAATGTCTGTTAAAGGGAGTTGACTTTGCCATATATTAACAAACATGATACCTATTCTTGGTTCTTTCGGTAAAGTCACGAAAGAACCAAGAATATGAATCCCTGCAGTCACGAAAGCTTTAAATCAAAACATGATACCACTAACAAGTGATGTTTCCCATTTAATTGGCTGTCAATGACATTTCAACACTTTTGCAGCAAAGGGAATCTGTAATTTCTCAAAAAGTAATTAGTTGTTGGACACATTCAATATCGTCATGGTTTGGATATACAGTGCGTGTGCTGTACTGTTCAATGTTATACATTGCTTATTATCTTTGTTTACATTTATGCAAAAAAATACCCATTTGGCATTATTTTGTGAAAATGTTTAAAGTCCAACTGTTGCAAATAGAATTCAGTCTTCTTCCTCCAAAACTTTCACCTTGGCCAATATCAGTGCAAAATATCTGCATGATGGGTATTCAACATTTAAAGGCTTGCGTAAGCGTTTCCTAAACGAGGTGTTTGGCTGGCACTTCACAGCGATGCATCTGGGAGCACAATGACCAGCTTGGCCATATGGGACTCCTTCTTTAAAAACAAGGGAGTTAACTCCACTGTGCTTAACTTGTTGCTCGTTGTATACTGTATCGTGCCATTTAATGAGGGATGTGGTATGAATGTCATTTGATATCGCAGTACTATGCACAGGGACAGATTAACACAGGGGAGTTAAGAGTTTGCAGCCTGAGGTCTCAGATTTTGAGGGCCCCCAAATATATACAAATACTGTATATACTGCTTTAAAATGGTTGAAACACAATACCATAGCACTATGATACATCATTTAGGTGACTGCATTAAAGCCACAGCATCACTATGTGTAATACTATTGTAGTTATGTGCCAACAAATAGTTTCGTTAATTTTAACTTTGATCAAAGCTTGAGATTTGTATATCACATTTTGAAAACTGTAACTAAAATAACCAAGTAAAAAAAACAAGGAAGTGTTTGGCATTGGGCATAGGTGGTGGACTGATGCAAAGGGATGGAATTGAATACAGTGTATTCCCGCATTATTCACGAATATGCTCTACGCGATTTTGGCTATCCGTGAATCACATCTGGAACTCTTATATGACCGCATCGATAGCAATAAAGTGATGAGAGATAAAGAGTTGTTATTATAATAATGTTCATGTATGCAAGAGCTTATTTATGTAGTTGTCTAATGTAATTAATTACAATATATGTTTTCGTAGTCCATTATAATTATCTGCGACATGTGCTATTCAAGAGCGTCTCCGGAACGTGTCCCTCGCGAATAACAAGGGAATGCTGTCCACAAAAAGGGCCCCCAAAACTTTGACAGCCCCGGGGTTTCCATCAAACTGAATCCAGCCCTGACTGTGGACGCACACACACTCGGAAAAGTGCAACCTTGGAGCACACGGGCTGGACGGATTAGGGCATGTGGCATGCGATGTTCACGCTGCTTGTGAATCAGAGCTTTGTGCATTCAATGTTTTTGGGTTAGATCGCGTAAGTATACGTGTGTCGTACTGGTAGGAACCTCCTGGTTACACCAGCCCACAGGGGATTATTGTGTCCGTCCGTCGTGCAGGGAGGGGCTGGGTGGGGAGGGGCTGGGTGGGGAGGGTGGAGAGGGGCTGGGTGGGGAGGGGAGGGTGGGGAGGGGCTGGGTGGGGAGGGTGGGGCTGGGTGGGGGGGGTGGGAGGGGTGGGGCTGGGTGGGGAGGGGCTGGTCACCCCGTGGTGCCCTTATAAAACTCAACGTTTAACCTACTCACGCCGGCTTGTGCCCGCCCTCACAGTCGGCCATATTTGCAGAATACACCACGCCGCCGTTCACCCTGGCCATTGACCGAGCAACCCAACGTTCCTATCAGCTCCCTCCGCAGGAATGTGTTTTACCTGCCACCACCAGACACAGCCGACCAATAAGATTTGTCTCGTAAACAAAACGCGCCAATTAGTTACTCCTTCAGGATCATCGGGCGATTTTTCCAGAATTCTGCCAAAATCTACTTCCGATGCTGCTGCATGTAATTATGAAAAGTAAGGTGTTACCCTTTCTGACAATAAAACAGGTATTAACATATGCAAACACCAAATATAAACCTTTTGCAAAGTATTAAGTACTGCATTAACCACACGTACTTGTGGTGAACATGCAAACAAACATGTTCTGATAATATATGGCATTGCCTTTGAAACTTATTGGGATACACCAGACAGCCTTTTTGAATGATTATTAAAACATTATATTGTTATTAAATATGTGTGTTTGTACTTCACTGTATACTGTACACAGAATATTAATCATGCAGCAGTGAAGGTCAGTTGAATGTAATGCAAATTCTGCCTCATTCTCGGTGCATGAAGAACGTTATTTAATATGCATCTCATTTATACAGTACATCATTGCGATGATTGACTTTGATTTTTGATCATTTTAACCAAGTTCCCAATTGGCTAGAACCACAATATTTTTTTCTATAGGTGAATGAACGTTGTTGACAAATAATCTAAGTGTTGACCTAATCTTTTGAACCAAAAATAGGGTCACCAAACACGTGAAACTCTAAGTGTGAGCGTACGAGCAAGAAACTACAGTGGGGCCTCAGCTACAACGTGACTTCTAAACGTACATCAGACTCGTGCAGCATACAGAATTGATACATCTAAGCTAAAATAAGTATAACAATGGATGGCACATTATCTTTGAAAAACACGCAATTGGCCTCCTTCACAAGTTAACACACATCAATTGGTGATGCTGCACTGGCAGTGGTTCACAAATAGTTTACAACATATTTTACAACATATTTCATTAATTTTGATGTTT
The DNA here is from genome assembly GCF_965212315.1 of Lampetra planeri. Lineage (NCBI taxonomy): Eukaryota > Metazoa > Chordata > Hyperoartia > Petromyzontiformes > Petromyzontidae > Lampetra > Lampetra planeri. The sequence continues at coordinate 19,941,420 of NC_136107.1, forward strand.
TACCTACGTGACTTTACCGAAAAAACCTAAGAATATAGTTTACAACATACACTACAAATTCGTTAATAACACTGCCTTTAACGCAGTGTTCTTGGCAAATGTGGTGAGTTTTTTTTCCTTCTCGTTCACAAGAATGACTTTGCATGCCGATGGGATGAGGCCACAAAATGTATTAAAGCCTCCAACCATAACGTCCAGCGCTCCAGATAAGGTTTGCATTGGGAGCTTTACGTATTATAAAAATATTAATCACCGTACGTATGACATTTAAAAACGGATGCGTGTGAAATGTGATCCTTGGGGCCCAGGAGGTGGAATTAAGTAACGTGTATCACCAAACGACAATGCGTTGTTTTAAATTATTTTAAAATAAAAATACTACACGTTTTTGTTAAGCATAATTAAAAAAAAAATTTCAATCGATAAACTCTCAGGTTTGATAGAATGAGCCCTTGTGCAGGAAAGTCAACTTTTTGTACGGAAGTTTAGAGGGACATTGCAGTTAAAAATGTAAGGCCCTAGTTAATGCACAGACAACGGGTTGTAATGCGTATGTCGAAATTATTCAAGACTTTAAGGCAATGCTAGATTTCACTGCATGAAAATGCATTTTAGTCACATAGCCTCAAAATTGCGGGGAGCATTACAAAGACACAAACCTTAACTGGAGTGCCGACATCGGTGTTAGGAATGGGACATTGCATTGGTACCTTAAAAAGGAAAGACGTTTGTGAAAACATTGCTCAAATGCTGCATGTGACGTAACAATGAAAATCACTCCATGGACGAGCTTGGGAGATGACCTCCAGTCCCAGTGTTCTGTGAAACCTCGGGTGCTGCGCCGCACAGATGAGTCCATGAGAGCTGCACACGCCTATCCTCTCTTGCCAATCACCCCAAAGCAAACACACACGACAGAGGAGATGCAGGTAGAATTCCTCGTAGCACTCCTAAGCCCCAGGCGATGACACCTCTGCAGAGGCTCCTTGAGAGTATTCGTAGGTGGGGTGTGACTGCCATTGCCGTGAAGTAATTGGTTCCTCTCCTGATCAACCGCTGAATTATCTGGGTTATGAGCAGCAGCACACGAGAAACACGAGGCAGCTCGGAGAGATGTGTCTGCGAGGGGAAGCGTTTGATTCATTCTGTTCGAGTAAGTGTGAGCACTGCAGCGTCACATTTTGATTGAAGCAGGACAGGTATTAAAATAAATTTCGCTCCCCATCTTTTGACGCACGCTTCTGTCTGTAAATTAAATCAGCCAAACAGATTTAGAACGACCCTAGATTCGTGGCGATCACTGTTAGAAATGAGCTATGCAATCAAACGACTGCCCAGATCTTGTGGACCAAAATGAGCCCTATGCATCTCCTCGACAGAGGGGTTCCCTTACAGAATATACCCAACTGTACAGAAAAAAATGGGTATATTCTATAGAAGCAGTCAGTCATTAAACAGAGGCAGTGAGTGGACAGCACGGATAGCTGGGAGCTCCAGACTACGGGGGTGGCAAGGGAGCGTGGATGATCTCCTGCTGAGCGAAGCCTGACTGGGGGTTCTGACAAAAATATTTGTTGCTATTAAATGCCGCACATGCCTGATGATGAGTAAACAAGTCCCACACGATGCAGACAGCGCCAACTAAAATTGAGATCGAGATCCTATGTGTGGCGACTATGTCTCACATGATGTATGGAGAATGCCAATTCAAATTACATTGCCCTCTCTATATGTTATGGTACATGTTTACTTATCGTCAGGCATGTTCAGCATGTAACAACTTCATTTCTATTAAGACAGAAAAACAACTGGCATGCGTCGAAAGGCATACACCATGGGTGTATCACAAGAATCAGAATATATCGGAAACCAGAGGTCGCAAATGGGTTTTGATTCCTTGCCCGTACCCGTACCCGGCCGCACCAGGGTCGCAAATAGGTTCTACCCGTACCCGAAATGAGTGACAAACGGTTACTCACTAGTGACTCACGGCCTACCCGTACCCGTACCCGGCCGCACCAGGGTCGCAAACGGCTACCCGTACCCGTACCCAGCCGGGTACGGGTAGCCGGGTATCGGGTAGGGTACGGGTATCGGGTACCCGGTTGCGACCTCTGTCGGAAACCCATACCATGCAAAAGCAGCCCTTCTGTTGGCTGCTTGGAGGTCCCTATCAACAAGAAGTGACGCTTCGTTAATTTTCCATTGGGTCATACCAACCCAAGTGGTGTGGTGACTTTGTAGGCTGTTAAACACGTGGCTCATCCAAGCTTGTACATTTTATCTCCAGCTTATGCGTTCAGAAGGCAGCACGTAAAATAGAATCACAAAACCGCTTTTGCGTGCCTACTTGGTAAGACATTAATCCATCACATTGTTGGCTATTGTCCGGTGAAATTTTTTTATGTAACACGGCAGGACGTTAGATGCAGACTTAGGCACCCCCTGTGGGCTAATGATCACGAATTGATAATGTTTTATTGGAACCCTCTGGACAAAGCAAATCTTCAATTCGACACCATCCTCTCCCACGCCTCACCCCTGGAACAAAGCACTTACTGCCAAATGGCAAATGCCGCAATAAAGGCAGCGGCATAATAATACTCACGTCAGCAGTCGAGCACGGAGACGTAACTGCACCGACTTCTTTTGTAGCCAAACGGCGCTCCCCCACCCCGTCCCCCACAGCGCACCGACGCTGCGGGGCCGGTGGCTGCACAAGGCGAGGTCGACGCGACCTTGACAATATCGAGTGATTATGACGAACGATTCCCGAGATTAGAAATAAACCAATACGGTGGAATGACAGCTGCTGCTTAACAAAGGGTTGATGATTGCGACCAAGACGGTGAGGGTGGTGGTGATGATGATGGAGATGACGCAAGATGCTGAATTTCGATTTAAAGCTTTCGTGACTGCAGGGATTCATCTTCTTGGTTATTTCGGTAAAGTCACGTAAAAGGAAAATAATAAAAATAAAACGGCTGCTTGCGTTGTGGCCGAAACGTCGTGATAATTATTTGATTATGTTTTATTTTTATTATTTTATTATTTTCCTTCTACGTGACTTTACCGAAAGAACCAAGAAGATGCTGAATGTTTAGGGTTGATTTTTGGCGGTTTGGGGGTGTCTCTGGAAACAGGCGAGCGAGCACTTCTCCTGTTCTCCCGTTGGGCTCAGAAGCTCGCAGGGGTCGTGCTCGTGACCCACGTTAGCCGGGAGGCCTGCCAGTGGAGTGTCCTCGCCTTCAGCCTCGCCTGCACACCCAACGCGCACGCACAGGTAAGGTCAACATGCACTATGCACACGCGCATACACAGAGGTGAGGTCAACACTATACACAGGTGAGGTCAACACAGGTGAGGCCAAGACAGGTGAGGTCAAGACAGGTGAGGTCAACACAGGTGAGGTCAAGACAGGTGAGGTCAAGACAGGTGAGGTCAACACACAGTCCACAGGCAATCACACACAGGTAAGGTTAACATAAACAGTGCCCACACAAGTGAGGTTATCACACGCCAAGCTACTGAGCACACACACAAACACAGCTCCCACTGCCTGAATACCATTGTTGCTTTATTCGTATTTCTAACGTTCAATTCCAGGAATATCACTGAATGCATTAAGCTAATCATCACGCCTGCCAGGTGTATGCTGTTGTTGTATCTGAATATGAATTGCTAATAGGCTTACCCACGTGCACACACTGCTTCCCCCTCAACCAAGTAAATTAAACCAAAAGTGTCAAAGTGTCTCCCTGTACAATAGGACTCATCTCCATTCTTGGCTCTGAAACCGGCAATGGAAATTCCACATTCTAATAGCAGTAAGGGCAAGTATTTTAATGCCACAAGTACCTTACTCATGTAGGAACTGTGCTTGTCACTGTATGGCGCCGGGGCTTGCGAAGCCACGGCCGGTAATGTGTTGTCATTACTGGCAGCCCGGGTTACGGGATGTAGTACCAGCCCTAGCGGGGCTTGGGTGAGCGCTGGTTAGCGCGGAGGCACCGCGAGCAGTGTGTGGTGTGGGCTCCCGGTGAGGGAGCAAGAGGGAGCATCAGCCAGCCAGGGCTACTTTGGGGCATGATACGTTGGTTGACCCGCTGTCACGTGACCGGACGATATTGGAGGGGGGCCACCTGTAGACGGGGGCTGTAGTGTGGTCACGTGGTCCAAAGGAGCTCTCGGGAACCTTCGAGAAGGCGCTCGAGAGACCTGGAAGGTGGGCGGAGCGAAGGGCGGAGCCAGCCCCAGCCCGGGGGCATATAACGAGGGCCCTGTGAGGAGCTCGAGGTTCTTCATGTGCTGGTGTTACGAAGATCCACGTCGGGGAGAAGAAGCCTCAAGCCACGTGGTCCGGGACCCCGTTTGTGGTCCGGACCAGGATAGCGAACCGTGTCTAGATTCTGCCGTAGCGTGGTTAGATGGGCATTCGAGACCAGAGTGTAGATCGTGTTGTGTTGTGTGTTAATGCGGAATAAATTGTGTTGCTCCCAAGATAACGTCTGCGACTCAGTTGGACTCACTACAACTGGTGTCGGAAGTGGCCAACTTGCTAGGCTGTAGCTAGCGGTAGACGAGTTATGTCTCCACGTCGCAGAGTTTGTGTACGTGCGTCGACGACGAAGACAATGAGGAGCTGATTCCGCCCACGGCCACCGAGGACGGAGCAGAGACGCTGCCCGCAGAGCAGGTCGCAGTCGGGGCCCGTGGCGCCTCGCCTTCAGTGGAAGAGCTCGTCAGGGACGCGCATGGCCGTCTCGCTGACCTCCTCCTTTTCGGACACCCCAAGGGCTGTTCGAGTTTAACCGGCTTCCGATGGGGCTCCATTCTACACCGGGTACTTTTCAGAGGCTGATGGAATTGGTCTTGGCGGGCCTCCAGTGAGATTCGTGCCTAATCTATTTAGATGACGTCATCGTTTTTGGCCGCACGTTTGATGAGCATTTGGATCGCCTGCGGGCTGTTTTCGTTAAGATGCATGCGGCCGACTTGAAATTCAAGCCCCAAAAATGTCATCTGTTCCAAAAATCTGTTCGATACTTGGGCCACATAGTCAGCGAATCGGGTATCATGACGGACTTGGCCGACCCCCACCTCGGCCAGTGAGGTGCGCAGTTTTATCGGCTTCGCCTCTTATTATCGCCGATTTGTTGCGGGGTTCGCGTCCATTGCTGAACCTCTCCACGCCCTGATGGCTAAGGGCCAAAAATTTCATTGGGGGGAGTTGGATGAGGCTGCGTTCTGCTCTATTCGTGATGGGTTTGTTAAGGCCCTTCCCCTGCATTATCCTGACTTTTCGTGGCCGTTCATTTTGGACACGGACGCCAATAATACCGGCATTGGTGCTGTGTTATCCCAAGTCGTAAATGGCGTGGAGCACGTGGTTGTATATGGCAGCAGGGTGCTGTCCCGGTGGAGCAGCGGTACTGCGTTACATGCTGATAACTGTTGGCCATTGTGGTTTTTATACAGCCATATTTGTACGGGAGACACTTTGAAGTGCGCTTCGATCATGTGGCGCTCCAATACGCGTTGGGTATGGACCAGCCCTCTAGTCAACTGTCACGCTGGCTTGAAATCCTGCAGGACTTTTCATTCAATGTCACGTATCGTAGGGTTCCCGCCATACAAACGCCAATGCCCTATCGCAATTGCCAGCGCCCGGAGAGTGCGCGTGTTTTTCTGGTTCGGGTCGTTGTCGACCGTGCGGCTCGACCTCCCCCTCCCCTCTCGTTGCGTCTGCCGCAAACGCAATGGGGGGGGGGGGGGGGGGACGGGCGACGTCCCCGTTGCAGGAGATGCAACTTTGGGTCTGGACTATGAGGTCTGGGGACGTCGACAGGCAGAGAATGCGTCCTTCCTTAAGTTGCGCCGGCATGTTAGGGTGACCGCCGATGGTACGGCTCCACGGTATGTTAACTCGTTTGTGCTGCGGGGAGGATTGCTCATGTATTGGGATGGAGGATTGTGCCATTATGCTATTGTTGTCCCTACCGCCCTGCGGAGCGAGGTTGTGTGGGCTGTGCATAAACGGCTGTTGCACCTTGGAGTGCAGTAGACGGTGGCCGCACTTAAATTGGATTTTTATTGGCCGGCCATGGCCTCCAACGTTGAGGATCTTCTGAAAGGCTGCGTGCAATGTGCCTGGCGGAAGCCGCTGGCGAGATCCTGTTGTCCTCCGCAGCAATCCATCCAGGTGTCACGAGTAAATGAAATTGTTGCCCTCGATATTCTTGGGCCATTTCTCGCTTCGGCGAGTGGCAACAAATACTTACTCATGGGCATTGAGTATTTCTCACGCTGGCCTATGGCTTAGTCACTCCCAAATCAAGCGGATGTGGCTATCACTGAGGCGTTCCTTAATGGCTATGTTCGGGATAAGGGGGCTTCTGAGCAACTCTTGACGGATCAGGACAAAACATTTTCCTCCAAGCTGCTGTGTGAGGTTTGAGATCTGGGGGCAGTGGGCAACTGGGACAGCTGAAAGCTACGAAGGGGGGGGGGGGGTGATGTAGTGACTGTGCTTGTCACTGTATGGTGCCGGGGCTTGCGAAGCCACGGCCGGTAATGTGTTGTCATTACGGGATGTAGTACCAGCCCGAGCCTGGTTAGCACGGAGGCACCGCGAGCAATGTGCGGTGCGGGCTCCCGGTGAGGGAGCGAGAGGAAGCATCAGCCAGTCAGGGTTACCTTGCTGGTTGACCTGCTGTCACGTGACCGGACGATATTGGAGGGGGGCCACCGGTGGATGGGGGCTGTAGGGCGGTCACGTGGTCCAAAGGAGCTCTCAGGAACTTTCGAGAAGGCACTCGAGAGACCTAGAAGATGGGCAGGGCGAAGGGCGGAGCCAGCCCCAGCCCGGGGGCATATAACGGGGCCCCGTGAGGAGCTCGAGGTTCTTCATGTGCTGGTGTTACGAAGATCCACGTCGGGGAGAAGAAGCCTCTAGCAACGCGGTCCGGGGACCCCGTTTGTGGTCCGGACCGGGATAGCAAACCGTGTATAGATTCTGCCGTAGCGTGGTTAGTTGGGCATTCGAGACCCGAGTGTAGATCGTGTTGTGTTACGTGTTAATGCGGAATAAATAGTGTTGCTCCCAAGATAACGTCTGTGACTCAGTTGGACTCGCTACACTTGTATAGTTTGTTAGATATGCTCATTCCTTGCTCACAATCTCGCATGCCTGCTGGGAATGTTGAAGGAAAGAGTGATTTAAGCATTAATTTTGTACAGTCTGTTTTTTCTTCATTAAGAACTTGCTGATAAGATGGGCATCTACACACTATTTAAAACATTTAATTAGATAAATATCAAAGTGTTTCACTGAGTGATTTACCATCAGTGGTGGAGAATAAAATCTGTACCTCTGATATTCTGGGTTAAAATCAAGGTTTCAGCCATCCGATTAAACCGGGTTCTCAAAATAAGTGAGTTGATGGTTTTAGCCTGGTCACCAACGATTGTGTGAAAGAACCATTACATTAAATGTGCGTGTTTAACCTAATTTGGCGTACATTTCTAAGCAGCAGCAGGGCGTGTGCGACACTGTGTCTGAAGCGTGTGGATGAAGACGTTTCACTTGAAGTGGTCTCAGAAGCAGTTCTGAGGTCTCATCTTCTCTAACGCTCGGGTGATGCTATGCACCGCTCTGCGAGAGTTCTGAATGGACAATTCTTCATCTCATGAGACGATGCCGAGAACACAATTGGAATACAGTTGGGGGAGGAAAACTCCGTAACATTCGTAAATATAATGTTTTACGTGATGCATTTGATATTACAAAATCCAATAGCTTTGCAATGTCAAAATCAGTATCCTGCACGGGTCTAGCACCCGTGAAGAGATACCAAAGATAAACACAACCCACTGTGTGTACCACTGAGATAAAAGCATCCTCCTATGATGTATTGGATCTGAAAGGATATTTGAGTCACGCATCACGACTCCATTTCCTTCAACAGGAACAGAGAATCTGGAGACTTTCAAACACCGCATTTGAGGTATGAAAACAACACCAGGACCACAACGCAACGAATGAGTGGGCTAATTTGATATTCTTCTTTATTCTGGAATGTTACCAATGTCACGTGTAATACGTCTACTGATTTTTGATGTCCATTACAAATGGATAAAACAAATGCTTTTGTCTTATTGCCAATTTTATTCTAATTGTGGTATCAGTAACCCTTCCTCTCAACCACCAGGGGCCTCGCTCCCATGCGAACTATGCTCCGCTGTGAAGATGCGGGCCGCCTACTCTCTACTCTATAGATAGAGGATGAAAGAATCTCTCCAACGTGTGACTTTGGAGCACCCAAACAAAGATTGCACTCTCTCTTGGCAGAACTGTGCCACTATATTTATTCTCAGGAGGGCCAAGAGGAACACATTCACAATCTCTTAAAGCCAACAACCGCATTTTGAAGTTAGACAATTTACATATATGATTTCTATACAAGCGTCATCCATAAGACACAACTAGTTTAATTACTGCTGAGACCCAGGTTGAGAACTTGGTTTCATTACTGGTGGCTAAAACTTGGATACAGACCCAGGATCTCAGTGGTGTGAGCTCAGAGTTCTCACTTCCAAGCCCTGAGTCACCCAGCCTCCTCAAAAATCATCATCATCATCACGATCCATGGGCAGACAGCCCGTAGGTGTGCATTGGACATTTCACTTTCCTCTGTTTTGTGCCAATTTGCCCTCAAAAATAAAAATCACAAACAATATTTGTGAGGCTCAGAAGAGAAGGTCTGGTCAGCACCATGTCTCGCTAATCTCTTCTGCATTAGTCCCTGTCATAGGAATGTGGATTTTCCAGGAATTTTATCGGCAAACGGACATTACATGCATATGGACATTTCACGCATACGCTCGAAGAGTATACGGCCTTATGCTCTGCGTCTGAAATAAACTGTGGTAATGAGCGTCCCCTGCTGTTGAAACCCCATGGTGGTTAAGAGCCTTACAACCAAAATCCAAGTCTGAACCTGGAAATTATTGAAGAGCGCTGATGTAACTTATTGGAATACAGTTCCCTTACTATACTGTACCATGTTGCGTACGAGTTGAAAGAGCCATCAATTATGGATGCATTTTAAAACAAACAAAACATTCAGGGCAAGTTTGTCTCAAAGAAGTGGAGCATCACCACACAATGGCAGTGTATTATAATTTTCAACCCATTGTAACGTTTAATAAGTCTTATAACCAAGGGGCATTTGAATAAATATGTGAAATTTGCAGTGTCAAGTGAAATTGCAAATAATCCTTAGGGTTATCACCACTTATTGAAGAATGTTAAGTGGAAATAAATGTCAAGTCTGTTGCTGTAATGTTGTAATCCTTATAAATTAGTTTTTGTATTTATTGAAATGCTCAAGTGATCTTCAACACAAAATATTTAGGAGCAGCCCTTCATCAAGTATTTTACAAAGAAATAGCTGATGATAATTAGAATCCTTAATTTCGTGTCTTTAGTGTTATCAATAATTGCATGCAAAAAAAACTATTTCGAAAAGAGATGATTGGTTTACCAACCTTTACCAACGTGGCGAAGTATGGTCAAACAGGCCCCATGGATGACACAGCATCGTGAGGTTTGAACTGACAAAAGGCTGCAGGTTTTAAATAAATATATTTTTTGTAATGGCTAGTCACGTGACCAGAGACAAATTCGCGGTGTGCTTCTATGAATTCTGGATTCAACCATTTATTCTGTAAACGATTATCGACAAATGGATGATCGAATAACAATGGTGATGATTATGGCAATGATGATATTGATGACAATAGTAGTGATCACGTTGAAGAATATGTTGGATTTGGTATCCTGTTAATGATTTTAACAATAATGACGTTGGTGTTGATGGTGGTGATGACAGTTGCTACAATGCTGATAATGACAAAAGACCACTGAAATGACGAAAGCAATGCTGATAGTAGTGACGATATTACTGATGACAATGATGCCAAAAAATATTAATAACGTTCAAAGTGGTTGAAACAATGACTTTGAAAATAGTGATAACAATGACAACCGCGATGATAATGACGATGTCTCTGGTGGGCGTCGTCCTGGCAGAGCGATGGGCCTTCTTGCTGACACACGCATATGCCGTGTTCCCCCACCCCAGTACCTCCGATTATCACGGTTGGCTACGTACGGCACGAAATAAGTTCAACGCGAATACAGTACGTACGTACATTGCTCACCCTTGCTGGCTGCGAGGAGCACATCCTCCGCCTCCCGGCCCAGGTCCACACTCAACGTCGCGTCGCGCAGCACGCCCCGCCGCTGCTGGGCGAGATCCTGCGTGGACTTGACGTGTCCGCTCTGGAAACCCGAGCTGCGGTCAAACACAAAATGCATGGCGGGCGGCCCACTCAAGGCAACGAAGCCAACCTGCACAGACTTGCCCAGGGCCATAGCAGCTCTGAGACTCCTTACGTCCTGCGCAATTGCAAACACTCCCCCCCGCCCCCACCCCTTTTTTGCCTCTTGCTTATTTTCAAAGGAAATAAAATGCATCGGTTATATATATATAGATTAAGCCGTATGATTAGATTTTAAAATCGGTTAAATGGTTTTAGAGTCAGCAGACTAGTGCTTAAATCGGTAGGGTTGGCAGTTGTGATTAGAAAAAAAAGTTAATTCTTTGACGGTTCAGTTATTGTCTTATATATTACAGTCACAAAAGTTTGAAGTGTTCTCAAAATGAAACGTTCAGTGGAGCTCACTCCGGTTGGCAGTCCTGAGCCAGTGGTGGAAATGCCACGATCCTATGGCAAGGATTTTTTGTTATCGAAACATCATGGGACAACCACGACTGACTGTAGCAAATGGTGCAACCTCAACAAGTGCTGCTCATTTCATTGATGCCAAACAGATGAAGAAGTGGGGTCCACCGTGGCCTGGATGTCAACTCGTGCTCGTATAATTGGGTACCTCATTGATGCTTTATTATTCTAAACTATAATTTATGTTTTATTTTTACCAGGTAAGGCCCACTGAGCTCTACAGATATTTTCAGAAGCGACCTGGCTGCAACGAAGTGGCTTGTCACGTGGAAATGTTTAGGAGCCAGAAACTCGAAACGCATGTTTCTAAATGTGGAGGGGAAAACCAGAGGACCCGGAGAAAAATCCACGCGACCACGGGGAGAACATGCAAACTCCAAATATACAGGTGTCGGGCCGGGATCGAACCCACGGCCTCCTGCATATCAGGCGAGGTACTTAACATCTCGCCACCATGGTGCCAACCGAGCAATGTCCTGGTGCTCACTGCGTTATGTAATGATGCAGTGATTCATCGATAAAAATCAATGATTATGCTGTTGACACATACAATGAATATTTCACGCAATAATTCACTTTTTACTCTTCATGAAAACGATAACAAAACTTGGACAAACTGAACAAGTGAAACAATACAAACACAAATCGTTGGGGATGAATCGCTACAAGCCGTAGCCCAACATCAGTGCGATGTTACACTGCGACATATAACACAACTAATTGTATGTATGCAGTACACGCATATACTCCACAGGAGTATATGATGTATGTAATCAGTGAGTTAATTTCCAAGTCAGCTGCCAGGTTTTGGTCATTAAAAAAAAGCAATCACGATCCTGTGTTGGTAGTGATGACAAGCCAAACTAATTAAAACGCTCGTTGGTGAATAACGCTGCCTTAACACATTCCTGCGGAGGGAGCTGGTAGGAACGTTGGGTTGCTCGGTCAATGGCCAGGGTCAACAGCGGCGTGGTGTATTCCACAAATATGGCCGACTGCGAGGGCGGGCACAAGCCGGCGTGAGTAGGTTAAACGTTGAGTTTTATAAGGGCACCCAGGGTGACAAGCCCCTTCCCACCCAGCCCCACCCTCCCCACCAAGCCCCTCCCCACCCTCCCCTCCCCACCCAGCCCCTCCCCACCCTCCCCTCCCCACCAAGCCCCTCCCCACCCTCCCCACCCAGCCCCTCCCCACCCTCCCCTCTCCACCCACCCCCACCCCTCCCATTTTTGGATGCACGACGGACGGACACAATAATCCCCTGTGGGCTGGTGTAACCAGGAGGTTCCTACCAGTAAAAGTATAAATATCTGAGGCGACGTTTGCGGCATACATGGCCCTTCATTTTGAATTAAATGTTCTTCATCCCAGCTCCATTGTGCACCAACAATCAGTCTGATACTCGGTCCGACAGCCCCTTCACAGCTCAAAGACCCGGCCGGCATTTTATTTGCGACCCATGTAACTGTGGGGGTCGCTAGCCCCCGAGATCCCTCCCTCGATAATGCTAACGGCCGGGCTAACATCATCAATCGCCCCCCCCGCTGCTAGGTTCCTCACCCATGGTGTGGGAGCCGTCGCCCGAGGATTCCCCTCCACCGCGGGTCCGCGTAGTAGGCATGGTTGGATACCGCGTAGTATTATGTCCCCCTTTACGCTACCACGATACCTCCCTTTCCTAATCGCGTACCTGCGACCCACACGGAGCGAACGTACGCACACACACACCGCTCCGTGCGCTCCAACTCCACACTGACTACTCGTGTTATGATTGTACACCTGTATCACACACGGAGTGAACACACGCGACACCCACTCTCGCACCGCTCTGCGCCGCGCTCCCCCGAGGCGAGCCGCAGCACTACAGAACCACTGCGTACACACGCTCACCCACGCGCTCACGCTGCACGACAAGATCACGCGAGACCACGCTTCGCTATTGATGATTTATTATCTGCTACCTGGTAATTTAATGTTATGTCAGTATGAATCGACTAGGCTGGCCTATCCTACTTCCCCTGGACCTATTCCCTATTTATCGGCTTACGATACCCTACTTCACCTTCTTACTCCCTGTTAGATGCCCACGGCGGTTCGTTGATCCCGTACTCGCAGCGTGCCTCGATGCGTCTCACGGACGTTCGGGTCGCTGGACTGGAGAGCGTCCTGTCGCCTGGCTCTGGAGAGAAGAGAGCCCGATTTCCTCTTTGCGCCCACTATTTATCCTCCCTACCTCAAAGGGAATGCGGCTCTGGACAATAGGCTCGCGACCTTCTGGCACGCGCACCGCGGTTCCGGGCGCTTTTGATATGCTACTTAATGCTCAACCTGCGCGGCGCAAATTCCAATCAATCCGCTTTTGATATGCTAATTAATGCTCAACCTGCGCGGCGCAAATTCCAATCAATCCCTTTCTCACGCAGGCCCCCCCATTATCGCAGTTTATGCGGCGGCGTCCGTCACAAAGGTGCGCCGTGGGAATTTGTGCACGGCTCCCCGCGTGACCCCGCTCTCCCGATTACTCATACTAACAGCCTTATCCTTTAACTCCCCTAACAATGGTGCCTGCGTGCCCGAGCGTAATTATGCCGTCCCTCCGCTTCCTGTGCGGGGGTGCCTGATTATGCAATTCAGATGCGCTGCGTGTTTTCTAATGATGCTCCTCCATCACAATGCTTATTCCCTCTGCCTGCCCCGTCGATACTTGCGTGTGTGGGGTGTGTGGGATGGGTTTCACCCGCGGTGGCCGAGTGGCCCCTCGCTGCGACCTTGCAATCTTAAGGCCGGTCGCAGCGCCGCGGTGCAAAGTAGCGTCGGGGGAGGTCGTCCAATTCCCTGGTCGCCGGAAACCGTGAAAGTTTAATCCCGGTAAGGGCTTCTCGGATAAAAACCGGTTGGCCAGGTGACCTCCCCTCGGAGCTCTATGGGGGGGGGGAAATGCGTGCGGGTGTGTTCATGTGAGGTGAGGTGAGGGGGACGCGGGGTCGGCTCTGTCGCTTGGTGGTGGCGAGGTCGGGGATGGGGCGCCTGCTGAACGGCTTCGTGGCGGCGGCATGACATAACCATGATTGTGAACTACGTTTTTTATTTTATTTTACCAGGTAAGGCCAACTGAGCTGTATAGCTCCTTTTCAGGGGGGACCTGGCCATAATTGATGGCTCACCGAAGTGGCTTATCGCGTGGAAATGTATAACAGCCAAATACTCTGAACGCATGTTTCTAAATGCGGAGGAAAAAAACGGAGGACTCGGAGAAAAATTTACGTGATCACCGGGAAAGAGACACCGCAAACTCCAAATATACAGCAGGGTTGTCATCGATCCCGCGACATCCTGTATTCCAGGCGAGGTAGTTAAGATGTCCCCACTGTAGATTGAAACTAACATCTGTCCTGTATAACCATGAATGTAACAACTCTATTGTATAACATTTGTACTGCTGCTGAAACAAAAGAAAATCTACATGCAGGTTTTACGCTCAGAACCCACGGCCATGATAAATGAAAGGGTCTTTTGTCTCCGCCACTCAGCTGTTCAGCGCCACTCGATTGGCCTGCGAATGCGCAGCTGCTCCTCCGGTGCAGAGCTGGGCGACGATGCAGAAATCAAAGCGCAGCGCGTGCCCGGTGTCTGTACTTGCCCGTCCGGCCGTTCTAACATCCACAAGGGATTCGACTGCAGAGCACTGCGAGCAAGAGACGGTGTTCCGCGAAGTTCTGCTGCGACAAATTACAACGCGGAGCACAGACCCGACAGCACGGGCCTTTGGCCAGCGTCCGGCGAGCGTCTGGCACGCCTTTTGGCAAGGCTCTCGCGTGTGTATATCTCAGCCATCGCCAATGTGAAAGTGGATAAAATTCGTACCACATTGTGGGAAGTGCGCAGTGATTGCTCCGTGGAGAAACCAGCCACCGCCTTGATACCGTGGAATTTTCACCCCTGGCTTAGGGGCCCACCAATGAGGAGGAACACCATCCTGTGTGCTTGCTTTGGCAGGGCGACACTTTGGCTTTGACAGTCCCACCGCTCAAGAGGAACTGCATCATTCAACAACGTGGACTTCACTAAAGCGTTGCAATGGGAATTATCAGCAAAGACAATTTGAAGACCAAACTAGGACCTGCGTGAGGCATTTGTGATCCCAGTTTTATGCAACAGGTCTGAGAATTGCTGGACTCTGAAGGAGAGAGGATGAACAAAAAAGATACTGTCAGAAGAAATGAATTGGATGAGAATGAGACTGGGAGTACCGAGACGACAACCTCTAGAAAATAAGACCATAAGAAAAACACAAGGGCAGTGAGAGACTTTGGTGCAAATGATACGAAGGTCCCGACTTCTTTAGTTTTGAAAGTGCAACAAGAATGGAGGCCAACAGATTAACATCGATGGTCTCGCACCGCCATGCGGAGGACGCAGGCGGTCCGTGCAAGAGGTGGATCAATGGCATAATGGAGGACTTCAAGGAGAAAATTGAAGGTCTACAGGAAGCGATTACCATGATCGTAGTAAAATAGGAGTGGACTAAGTTTATTCTACGTTATCCTCAGCTGTCGTGTGACAATTATGGGTTAATTGTGAATTATTTTATTCATCAACATTGCCTCCTACTGGCAGACCAGACACACTTTTCAGATTTAGCACTGCTTCCCCTTTATGTCACATAGGGACATCTGCCACCGGAGGGATCCTTTGGGCTATATTACAGTCAGGCATTGAAACTATTGAGATTAGACAGCAGGTGCTTTTAGTCGCTAATGTAATAAAAGACTCGGACGCTTCTCTCTGTCCTGTGTCCTTTATTTGGGTTCGATCTCTTTTCCCTCACGGCACTCCCCTATATACTCTCTGCTCTGCAGCCCCAGGCTGCTGTCGCTCACGTAGCCCAACTCCCTCCTAGCAGACCCGCTGCTGTCTCGTCGCGCAGACCCCTGCTGCCCAACTCCTCCCTTGCAGACCCGCTGCTCTCTGCAGCCTCCTCGCTGCTCCTGCTGCCCGGGGGTCGGTCACCGTTGGCCGACGGTGCCGATCCTCGTGGCCCGGGTGTGTGGCGATCTTGCCACTCTCTCTCTCACCCTTCGCCCTGCGTGGCCTCACACTTTCCCAGTCTCCGATCACTCCCCACTGCTTCCGGTTACCCCCCTTATAGACCTCTACCCTCTCCCCCACGTGACGTAACTCCTCCCCCCATGACGTCACTTCCGGGAGGTCGTTTACGCCCGCATTACACTAAGATATGACGGCAACGTCCCTATAAATCCTCACCTTCAGTTTGTTGTCCTTCCCCCGCACCTACGATTAACACGGTTGGCTACGTATGGTGCAAAAAAAGTTCAACAACAATCGCCATTCGTCACTAAGTGGCACTGACGTTACCACGGCGCTTGTGCCAGGCCATGTGCACTTTAAGGCCAAGTGAAGTGTCGAATGCCCGCTGGCAGGAGGTCACGGGACAGACCCAGGTGCCATGGATTGACTAAGATGACTGGCCGGTGCAGCACCTATCCCCCTTACTTTGCCAGCTTGCTGTGTTGTAGCGTCGCTCCTCTGCCCTCCGTTGTTGCTGGAGAGCGACTGCCTCCAACTGCCTATAGCGTCCTTCACAAGCCTCCTCCAAAGAGGCCAATCTTGACACCGCTTGTACCAGTTCTTGGCAAGTCCAAAGAAATTCAACACATCCACACAACTGACAGAGGGGAACAGGAAGAAGCTCAGGGCCAGACGGGGGCACGTCTCCCCCCCCCCCCACTCACAGCTCGGCCTGCAGCGCCAGAATGGTCGCCTCCATGCCTTGCCGCTTGACACGCCAGCCCAGGGTGATCTCGTGCTGCCTCTGCACGCCAGCCGTGTGCTGATCCGTTGCCTCGGCGAGCTGAGCCTCGCGTACGCGCACCAGCTCCTCCAGGTAGCACTGCCCCGTGGTGGGCGGCGGGGGGTGGGGGGGGAGACGGAACGTGGAAAACAGAAAGGGGAAGCGGAATGACGATCAGTAGTGTCCGGCGTCATTCTACTATTTTTTTTTTATTTTGACCAGGTAAGGCCCACTGAGCTATGTGGCTCTTTTTCAGAAGCGACATGGCCACATAATGAGCTCAACGGAGTTGTTATTCACGTGGAAATGTATCGCAGCCAAATACTCTAAATACACGTGGATTCTAAATGTGGCGGGAAAAACCAGAGCACCTGGAGAAAAATACACGCGACCACGGGGAGAGAGACACGCAAACTCCAAATATGAAGGCGTTAGGGTCGGGATTCGAACCGACGATCTATACACCAGGCGAGGTAGTTAACATCTCAGCCACCGCAGCGTCCTCAGGCTGCAGACGTGACGACCCCGCGGCACACGGAGGCGCAAGCACCCTGAGATGATTTTAGCCAATGAACGAGTGTCTGTGCGTGTCACCTGCGGTGAGAGCGCACCGACAGCCAAAGGCGACTCCAGGTCTCGAATGTGGCCTCGTAGGCAGCAACATAGCAGGGGCACAGAGTCGGCTATTGTCTCACTCCCTCCTCCCCATCTCCCCATCTCCCCCGTGCCCCCCCCCCCCCCCCCCCAGTTTAGCAGACTCAGGTCTGAAATATTCACTACTCATGGACAGCGAGTACGGAGCCAATTTTACCAGGAAAAATTATGTAAAGGTGCAGCCCTGCAATTGCTTGCTTTTTTCCACTAATGGAGGAAGTACCTCCACTGGCTCTAGAGAGTCCCCTCAAACAGATGTTTGGCCTCCTCTTTGATGCTGGTCAGATGTCTAAGAAGATGTCGGGGTTACCCGCACTTTACCTCCACCAGATGCATCTTGCTGATTGACTAATGGTGGACAGTGGCCGGAGATTTAAGAAATCTGCTGGTTGTTTAACCTGCCGTGCAAGGAGAATAAATCAGTGACCTCCGGATTGCAAGTCCAGTGTTAACCATTTCACCACCACCACCACGGCAGCAACCGAATTCCTAATCCTACCATCAAGTGGCATCGACACGTAAGTTCCAAACTTCACGTTGTGTTCATGATATTTCCGAGCGCGGATGGAATAAGTGAGCAAGCTCGCAAATGTTCAAACGAAACTTTGTAACCCGAGCGGAGGTCACCTCTCCACGCAAGGTACCTTCTGCTCGCAGGCCAGGCGGTACTGCTGTTCCAGACGCTTGTACCTGCTGTACCAGCTGTTCTCGTTTGCCAGGATCTCAGCGGGAGGGGCGTCCGGGGTGGCGTCCTCACTGCTGCTGCCCAGCGTGCGCATGTCGTCCCCATCGCTGCTGATCGTGCCATAGCTACACGGACACACACACACCGAGACAAAGATCCCCCCGCCCCACACACACATAGCCTCAAGAGACTGTTGGGGCAAGTGCTGTTGGGCGAGCAAACCTTTCAAGGCCGGCACGGAACACGAGAGGAGGGTGGGTAGCCAGCACCGCACCTTTGTCTCCCACAGTGGCGATGTTGACATATCGCATCAGGTCCAGGACTGGTTCAGATAACTGTCACCGATCTTGGCCGTGAGCGGGAATTGAACTCAGGTTGCCGAGTTCGTAGTTCAGCGCGCTAACACTACCACTCCTCTAAAAATGTATACCCATTCAAACACACGTATATACACACACAAAGCTCCCCCATGTACTCACCAATTTCCATGCAGACCAGTGATATGTGCTGTTAGAGCCAGTCCTGTTAGAAAGCACCTATCAAATCTGCCATGGCAAGTAATAGGGCGGTGAGACCAACACCTTCGGCAGGCTGTGTTTTCCCGACGCTAATGTTGATACATCACACCATATGCTCGCTTTTGGCTGCATCAAACTAAGGGAGTCCATAATAGAGGTTTTTTTGTTGGGTTAGATCGCGTGAATATATAAATGTGTCGTTAAAACCCGCCACCACCCGACACAGCCAACTAGTAAGGGTTATCACGTAAACAGAACGTGGCCAATTCGTCACTAGTACAGCACACCGGTGCGTTGGAGAGCCAAGCCACAACATTTACAATCTGAGTACGACGTTTTGCCAGTAATTACAACTAGCTTCATCAGGCAACATCCAGATTTGTGGCTTGGCTCTCCAACACACTGGTGTGCTGTACTAGTGACGAATTGGCCACGTTCTGTTTATGTGACAACCCTTACTAGTTGGCTGTGTCGGGTGGTGGCGGGTTTTAACGACACATTTATATATTTGCTAGCAGAAGTACCCAGCGTTGCCCGGGTGAAAAATATATTTCTTAATAACCTTACATATATACACAGATACTAAGGTATTGTCAAAGCCCGGTGGGCTTTGACAATACCTTTCACCACTCACAACTCACCCTCACCACTCATCCTCACCACTCACTACTCACCCTCACCATTCACCATCACAACTCACCACTCACCAATCTCCCTCACCAATCTCCCTCACCACTCACCCTCACCACTCACCAATCACCTATCACCACACACCCTCACCACTCACTCTCACCACTAACCCTCACCACTCACTGTCACCATTCACCCTGACCATTCAGCCTCACCACTCACCACTCACTCTCACCATTCACCCTGACCATTCAGCCTCACCACTCACCACTCACCCTCACCACTCACGCTTACCACTCACCCTCACCACCACCACTCACCCTCACCACTCACGCTCACCACTCACTCTCTCCCTCTCCACTCACCCTCACCCTCACCACTCACCCTCATTACTCACTAATCACCCTCACACTCACCACTCACCCTCACTACTCACTAATCACCCTCACCACTCACCACTCATCCTCACTACTTACTACTCACCTTCACCACTCACCTTCACCACTGACCCTCACCGCTCACCCTCACCACGCATCCCCACCACTCACCCCTAACCACTCACCCTCACTACTCACCATCACCACTTACCCTCACCACTCACCATTCACCACTCACCCTCACCACTCACCCTCACCACTCATTCTCACCACTCACCATCACCATAAACCCTAACCACTCACCCTCACCACTAACCCTCACCACTCACCCTCACCACTAACCCTCACCCTCACCACTCACCTTTACTACTCACCACTCAACGTCACCACTCTTCGTCACCACTCACCCTCACCCCTCACCATCACCACTCACCCTCACCACTCACCATCACCACTCACCCTCACTACTCACCATCACCACTCACCCTCACCACTCACCCTCACCATTCACCACTCACGCTCACCACTCACCCTCACCACTCACCCTCACCACTCACCCTCACCACCACCAATCACCCCTCACCACTAACCCTCACCACTCACCCTCACCCTCACCACTAACCCTGACCCATCACCACTGACCACTCACCCTCCCCACTCACCCTTCCTACTCACCACTCAATCTCACCACTAAACATCACCCCTGACCACTCACCCTCCCCACTCACCACTCACCCTTCCTACTCACCACTCAACCTCACCACTCACCCTCACCACCCACCACTCACCCTTCCTACTCACCACTCAACCTCACCACTGACCACTCACCCTTACCCTCACCACTCATTCTCACCACTCACCCTTACTATTCACCACACACCCTGTGTGTGCGTGTCCGGCCCACTCGAGCGGCGTAATGAATGGGCGCTATTGGGCTTCGGATCGTTATTCACGGCGAACTGGAAGCGTAGCAACACAACTTCATTGCGTGTGCGTGCGTGCATGTGTGTGTACGTGTGTGTGTGTGCGTGCGGTGTGTGTGCGTGCGTGTGCGTGTGTACGTGTATGTGCGTGTGTGCGCGTATGTGCGTGTGTGTGTGCGCGTGTGTGTGCGGTCGATATCCCTGTACCGGTATTAGTATTATTCCTACCAGCCCACCCCGCAGGGTCCTGTTTGCGATTAGACAGTATTATTGTAGCGCGGGGGGGGGGGGGGGTAACGGCCCCAGTACCCAGCCTCAGCCGGGTGGGCAATCTAGGCGAGGCCGGAGGCTCTGAACGGTACTAGGCCTCGACACCACACACGTCTTAGACGACGACTTTGTGGTATAAACTCGATATACCCAGCGTTGCCCGGGGGGAAAATACATTTAAAATCTTCTGAAAACTTTCAAACATTACATACCAATGAAAATACAACTGTGTAATTACTTTTAAACCCGACGCGCCAAGAATCGATTCTCTGAATCGCGCAAAGGAATCGAAGGTTGTAGATTCCTTTAGAATCGGACGATTCCCGTTTACTATAAGTTGGTTTTAGTCGATATAAACTGCTACGAACGGGAAATATCCGGCGTTGACCGGGGCAAAAATGTAATTAAAAACTCCTGAAAACATTAAAACATAACATATCAATGAAAATAAAACTCTGTCATTCAAAATGTAAACCCCCAACATGCCAGGAATCGATTCTTTGAATCGCGCAAAGGACTAATCGAAGGTTGTAGATTACTTTAGGATCGCCCTTAATATTTCCGACACACACATTTACACATTTAGCTTTTACATTTAACATACAAAACGTCAGCATGTACTGCTGTCATCAGTGGTAAGAGTGAGTGGTGAGGGTGAGTGACGGTTGTGAGAGGTGATTAGTGAGTGGTGAGGGTGAGTGGTGAGGGTTAGTGGTGAGCATGAGTGGTGAGGGTGAGTGTTGAGCATGACTGGTGAGTGGTGAGGGTGAGTGGTGAGGGAGAGTGGTGAGGGTGAATGGTGAGAGTGAGTGGTGAGGGTGAGTGGGGAGGGTGAGTAGTGAGTGGTGAGGGTGAGTGGGGAGGGTGAGTGGTGATTGGTGAAGGTGAGTGGTGAGGGTGAGTGGGGAGGGTGAGTGGCAGTTGTGAGTGGTGATTAGTGAGGGGTGAGTGGTGAGGGTGAGCGTGAGTGGTAAGGGTGAGTGGTGATTGGTGAGGGTGAGTAGTGAGGGTGAGTGGGGAGGGTGAGTGGCAGTTGTCAGTGGTGATTAGTGAGGGGTGAGTGGTGAGGGTGAGCGTGAGTGGTGAGGGTGAGGTTGAGTGGTGAGCGGTGAGGGTGAGCAGTGAGGGTGAGTGGTGATTGGTGAGGGTGTGATTGGTGAGGATGAGTGGTGAGGGTGAGTAGTGAGGGTCAGTGGTTGTTGTGAGGGTGAGTGGTGAGGGTGAGTGGTGAGTAGTGAGTGGTGAGCGTGACTGGTGAGGGTGAGTGGTGAGGGTGAGTGGTGAGGGTGAGTGGTGATTGGTGAGGGTGAGTGGTGATTGTTGAGGGTGTGATTGGTGAGGATGAGTGGTGAGTGGTCAGGGTGAGTGGTGAGGGTGAGTGGTGAGCGGTGAGGGTGAGTGTTGAGGGTGAGTGGTGAGCGTGACTGGTGAGTGGTGAGGGTGAGTGGTGAGGGAGAGTGGTGAGGGAGAGTGGTGAGGGAGAGTGGTGAGGGAGAGTGGTGAGGGTGAATGGTGAGGGCGAGTAGTGAGCGGTGAGGGTGAGTGTTGAGGGTGAGTGGTGAGCGTGACTGGTGAGTGGTGAGGGTGAGTGGTGAGGGAGAGTGGTGAGGGAGAGTGGTGAGGGAGAGTGGTGAGGGTGAGTGGTGAGGGTGAGTGGTGATTGGTGAGGGTGAGTGGGGAGGGTGAGTGGCAGTTGTGAGTGGTGATTAGTGAGTGGTGAGAGTGAGCGTGAGTGGTGAGGGTGAGGTTGAGTGGTGAGTGGTGAGGGTGAGCAGTGAGGGTGAGTGGTGATTGGTGAGGGTGTGATTGGTGAGGATGAGTGGTGAGGGTGAGTAGTGAGGGTTAGTGGTTGTTGTGAGGGTGAGTGGTGAGGGTGAGTGGTGAGTAGTGAGGGTGAGTGGTGAGCGTGACTGGTGAGTGGTGAGGGTGAGTGGTGAGGGTGAGTGGTGATTGGTGAATTGTGAGTGGTGATTGTTGAGGGTGTGATTGGTGAGGATGAGTGGTGAGTGGTCAGGGTGAGTGGTGAGGGTGAGTGGTGAGCGGTGAGGGTGAGTGTTGAGGGTGAGTGGTGAGCTTGACTGGTGAGTGGTGAGGGTGAGTGGTGAGGGAGAGTGGTGAGGGAGAGTGGTGAGGGAGAATGGTGAGAGTGAGTAGTGAGTGGTGAGGGTGAGTGGTGATTGGTGAGGGTGAGTGGTGAGGGTGAGTGGGGAGGGTGAGTGGCAGTTGTGAGTGGTGATTAGTGAGGGGTGAGTGGTGAGGGTGAGCGTGAGTGGTGAGGGTGAGGTTGAGTGGTGAGCGGTGAGGGTGAGCAGTGAGGGTGAGTGGTGATTGGTGAGGGTGTGATTGGTGAGGATGAGTGGTGATGGTGAGTAGTGAGGGTCAGTGGTTGTTGTGAGGGTGAGTGGTGAGGGTGAGTGGTGAGCGTGACTGGTGAGTGGTGAGGGTGAGTGGTGAGGGTGAGTGGTGATTGGTGAGGGTGAGTGGCAAGGGTGAGTGGGGAGGGTGGGCAGTGAGGGTGAGCAGTGAGGGTGAGTGGTTGTTGTGAGGGTGAGTGGTTGTTGTGAGAGGTGATTAGTGAGTGGTGAGGGTTAGTGGTGAGCATGATTGGTGAGGGTGAGTGTTGAGCGTGAGTGGTGAGGGTGAGTGGTGATTGTTGAGGGTGTGATTGGTGAGGATGAGTGGTGAGGGAGAGTGGTGAGGGAGAGTGGTGAGGGAGAGTGGTGAGGGAGAGTGGTGAGGGTGAATGGTGAGGGTGAGTGGTGAGGGTGAGTAGTGAGTGGTGAGGGTGAGTGGTGAGGGTGAGTGGTGATTGGTGAGGGTGAGTGGTGAGGGTGAGTGGGGAGGGTGAGTGGCAGTTGTGAGTGGTGATTAGTGAGGGGTGAGTGGTGAGGGTGAGCGTGAGTGGTGAGTGGTGAGGGTGAGTGGTGAGGGTGAGCAGTGAGGGTGAGCATTGAGGGTGAGTGGTGATTGGTGAGGGTGTGATTGGTGAGGATGAGTGGTGAGTGATCAGGGTGAGTGGTAAGGGTGAGTGGTGAGGGTAAGTGGTGAGCGGTGAGGGTGAGTGTTGAGGGTGAGTGGTGAGTAGTGAGGGTGAGTGGTGAGCGTGACTGGTGAGTGGTGAGGGAGAGTGGTGAGGGTCAGTGGTTGTTGTGAGGGTGAGTGGTGAGGGTGAGTGATGAGGGTGAGTGGTAAGAGTGAGTGGTGAGGGTGAGTGACGGTTGTGAGAGGTGATTAGTGAGTGGTGAGGGTGAGTGGTGAGGGTTAGTGGTGAGCATGAGTGGTGAGGGTGAGTGTTGAGCGTGAGTGGTGAGGGTGAGTGGTGATTGTTGAGGGTGTGATTGGTGAGGATGAGTGGTGAGTGGTCAGGGTGAGTGGTGAGGGTGAGCGGTGAGGGTGAGTGTTGAGGGTGAGTGGTGAGTAGTGAGGGTGAGTGGTGAGCGTGACTGGTGAGTGGTGAGGGTGAGTGGTGAGGGAGAGTGGTGAGGGAGAATGGTGAGGGAGAGTGGTGAGGGAGAGTGGTGAGGGTGAATGGTGAGGGTGAGTGGTGAGGGTGAATGGTGAGTGGTGAGGGTGAGTAGTGAGTGGTGAGGGTGAGTGGTGAGGGTGAGTGGTGATTGGTGAGGGTGAGTGGTGAGGGTGAGTGGGGAGGGTGAGTGGCAGTTGTGAGTGGTGATTAGTGAGGGGTGAGTGGTGAGGGTGAGCGTGAGTGGTGAGGTTGAGTGGTGAGTAGTGAGGGTGAGTGGTGAGGGTGAGTGGTGAGGGTGAGTGGCGGTTGTGAGTGGTGATTAGTGAGGGGTGAGTGGTGAGGGTGAGCGTGAGTGGTGAGTGGTGAGGGTGAGTGGTGAGGGTGAGAAGTGAGGGTGAGTGGTGATTGGTGAGGGTGTGATTGGTGAGGATGAGTGGTGAGTGATCAGGGTGAGTGGTAAGGGTGAGTGGTGAGGGTAAGTGGTGAGCGGTGAGGGTGAGTGTTGAGGGTGAGTGGTGAGTAGTGAGGGTGAGTGGTGAGGGAGAGTGGTGAGGGAGAGTGGTGAGTGGTGAGGGTGAGCAGTGAGGGTGAGCATTGAGGGTGAGTGGTGATTGGTGAGGGTGTGATTGGTCAGGATGAGTGGTGAGGGTGAGTAGTGAGGGTCAGTGGTTGTTGTGAGGGTGAGTGGTGAGGGTGAGTGATGAGGGTGAGTGGTAAGAGTGAGTGGTGAGGGTGAGTGACGGTTGTGAGAGGTGATTAGTGAGTGGTGAGGGTGAGTGGTGAGGGTTAGTGGTGAGCATGAGTGGTGAGGGTGACTGTTGAGCGTGAGTGGTGAGGGTGAGTGGTGATTGTTGAGGGTGTGATTGGTGAGGATGAGTGGTGAGTAGTGAGGTTGAGTGGTGAGGGTGAGTGGCGGTTGTGAGTGGTGATTAGTGAGGGGTGAGTGGTGAGGGTGAGCGTGAGTGGTGAGGGTGAGGGTGAGTGGTGAGGGTGAGCAGTGAGGGTGAGCATTGAGGGTGAGTGGTCATTGGTGAGTGGTGAGGGTGAGTGGTGAGGGTGAGTGGTGAGGGAGATTGGTGAGGGAGATTGGTGAGTGGTGAGTTGTGAGGGTGAATGGTGAATAGTGAGTGGGAGTGGTGAGTGGTGAGGATGAGTGGTAAGGGTGAGTTGTGGTGAATGGTGAGGGTGAATGATGAGTACAGTCAATATGCACTGTTGTAATCATAGCAGGTACCACCACCACAGTATGTACTGCTCTCATCAGAGCAGGTACCACCACAGTATGTACTGCTGTCGGCATAGCAGGTGCCACCACACTCGGTATGTACTGCTGTTATACCAGGTACCACCACCACAATATGTACTCCTCTCATCATAGCAGATACCACCACAGCAGTATGCACTGCTGTAATCATAGCAGGTACCACCAGTCACTATGCACTGCTATAATCATAGCAGGTACCACCAGTCAGTATGCACTGCTGCAGTGATAGCAGGTACGACCTCAGTTGGTATACACTGCTGTAGTGATAGTAGATACTGCTATCGAGTTGGTAGATACCGCTATAGTAAATACTAAAACAGTCAGTATATACCACTACAGTCAGTCAATACTGCTACAGTCAGTATATACTACTATACAGGCAGTACATACTACCACGGTGAGTAGCTACTAGAGTCAGTAGATACTATTATAGAGTGAGTAGATACTGCTATAGATTTTGTAGTTACTATTATAGTCAGTGGATACAACTATAGAGTCAGCAGATACTATACAGTTAGTCGTTACGAGTATATAGTCGGTAGATACTACTGTAGGCCCAGTAAATACTAATATGGTCAGTAGTTATTACAGTCACTAAATACTACTACACAGTCAGTAGCTACTACTGGCTCAGTAGATACTACGGTACAGTCAGTAGATACTACTACAGAGTCAATAGATACCACTTCCTCTGTTGTATGTGTAGTGGTGGTGTTGACGCGCGCCGACAGTGATAGATCACGGGGCGGCGCGGGGTGCGTGGTTGTGCGCGCTGACACAAGGTGGGAAATAGGATCGTGGGCAGCGCGCAGTGATTGGTCAACTGGGGTGGGTGCTCTCAGCGACGTCCGCATGAAGGACTATAAAGGGGGACGCGCGGTAGCACTCGGGGAGTTGATAACCAGTGGAAGATCGAAGACGGAGTTGAAGAGGTAGGGCCCTGAGACCCCTAGTCCCGCTGTCCTTGTAAGGGCCGGGACCCTGTGTGGCTCGGAGGCGAGACTGTGGGACCCGTGGTCTGACGTCCATGTGGGGCGAGACTGTGGGACCCAGAGTCGAGACGGACAACCCAGCCGGGCGGGTTCCGAGAAGCTACGGGGCGTAAGAGCCCGTGTGGGTGTAGCCAGGGGAACCCCGTGGGTTAAGGCTGCAGTTAGCCACCCGTGTAATATAAGTTGGTGTTAATAAAGAGTGTGCTACCCGTAAGGTCGTCTCCCGCCAAGTTACTACATTACAACTTTCGTCAGAAGTAAACCTGTCTTCAAAAGGATGGATACTAGGAAGACTACCCGTACTCACGAGCGAGATCGGGAAGACGACGGCGTACCGGAGCCACAAGCCTCGGAAGGCGAGGACGAAGAGATGCCGCCGATGCAGCACTTCACAGCGATGGCCGACGCTCCGCTCGCCTCCGACACCGGCCTCCAGGATGCACACTCCCGCCTGGTGGAGTTGCTGCTCGCCGCCGCTTAAATTTTGGCAGAAATCACCGCTTCAGGAGGCGGGAGGACGACTACGAGGTTGGAGGAGGGAGCGCGGCCGGAGGGATCCCGCCAAAACGCGCTCCACGCCGAAAGTTTTGAAATTGGCGCCATCTTTGAGGGTCCACCATCGATTGGCGGGAAGCGTGGACACCACGTGGTCGGGGACCTCCACTCTACACAGCCCGTGTTATCGGCGCGCGCCAAAACTCTCCACCAGGCGCCTGCCGACGGAGCCGACATTTTCGTCAACCACAACGGCGCGCGGGAAAAGCATTCATCGGAGGACGACGACCAGGTCTTCCAACAAAGACTGCCCGCGCTGATGGCGTTCAAGGCGGACGGGGGCGACTGGGGGGCCTTCCAACGAAGGTTCCTCGCACATCAAGAGATGTCGGGGTGGTCCGACACCACTGCCTTACGCGCGCTGCCGGCGACGCTCGACGACGACGCACTTGCGGCCTTCACATCCGCCCCAAGGTTGTCCCGCTCAACGCTCCAGGCCGCGCTACATCTCATGGCTAAGGTGTTCGGACCGCCCTCGACCTGTCGCCACCAGTTCTACGAACGGCGTAAGATGGATGGAGAAACTACGCTCGCCTATCGCACGTCGCTGCTCGCCCTGGCGGACGTCGCTTTTCCCCGCATGGACAAGGAGGGGAAGGACGCCAGGATGACAGAGCAGCTGCTGGCGTTGGCTCACGACCTGGGAGTCCCCATCAATACGGCGGACGAAATGGACATCTGCTCCTTGGGGATTGCTACAAGTATCCACGCACACGAGGTCCTCAAGCGCAAGCGGACGGTCGTCTGTGCATCGGCAGGGATCGCGACACCTGCCGCGACGGTCGCCGAGCCTCAGACTGCTACGGCTCGGGAAGAGGCCTTCACCGTTTCGAGACTGGGGTAGTGGAGATCGGGAGGTCGTTCGCCCATACGATCGTCCCGCAAGCTGGAGCAACCGAAACCTACGACGTCCCTCGTCATGTGTTACAACTGCGGCCTTCGGGGTCACGTCGCGTCCGGGCGACGACCAAGGCCCCAAGTCGTCCCAGCTAACCCCGACAAGTCGCGGCACCCCACACGCTCGGTCCACATACACGGCACACTTGGGTCGCCGCTTCGCGGTGGGGGGACCGCGTATGGGTACTGGGGATTCGGTTCGGCGAGGGGGGTTCGTACACGGCCCGGGAGCAGTCAAATGGTCCGAGTTGGCTCACAGGATAGTGGCTGCGTCGGCCGGGTAGTCCGTAGTAACGGGTTTTATTGACGGAGTTGAGGTCCGGGTGCTGGTGGACACGGGTGCGTCGGCCACTATCATTTCGGACCTTATTTATAACATCCTCCCCGTCCAATGTCGACCCCTTCTTCCGGTGGACGTACCGTTTTACGCGGCGAACGGGGGATCTTTGGGAATCATCGGACAGATTTGGGCGACTATTTGTATTGGCGATATCAAATTGGCGGGTCCTATTTTTGTGTCATCATCTCTGGCAGTTTCTTGTTTACTGGGTACGGACTTTCTGGCTAAATTGCCCATTAAAATTCTCGTCGATCAGGCCTGCATTGAGCTTCCATCGGGTCGGCGGGTTGCATTTTTAATGAGTCCTACCAAAATACGCACGGTTTGTGCAACGGTTCAGGCGCTGGCAACTCAGACTGTGCGGGTGCCCCCGGGATCGCAAATGTTGGTACCCCTTCGATTGCGAAAACCCCTCGGGGTGGATGCGGCGGAACAAGGTGTTCTGTTGGGGCCGTCAAACAGAGCTGTTGGGGGCCTCGACTTAGCGGTAGCTCAGACCATGGTGCGGGCGGACAGGGATCCGTTCGTTATGGTTCTGAATACGGGGTCGCGGCCAGCTGTAATTACACAGGGCACGGTGCTGGCTCACGCGGCGCCGCTACCCGTCAATGAACAGCTCGTTGCACATGCGGATTCTAGCCTCGATACGCATCCTCCATTGGAGGAGGGGACAGAATGGTTGGACTCGTTGTGTGCTGGGTCTAGTAACTTGTCTAGTGTGCAGTTGGGAGCGTTGAGGGGCCTGCTACTCGAATTCGCTGACGTGTTTAGCAGACACAAGTACGATATTGGCTGCACGGACCTGTTGCGCCACCACATAGCGACGGGTGACGCGGCCCCTATTCGGCAGAATCCCTTCCGGCTCAGCCCAGCCGAGAAGGAGCATGTGCAGTCGGCTGTTAATGACATGTTGGCTGCCGACATCATTTCGCCCTCTTCCAGTCCGTGGGGTGCTCCCATCGTCCTTGTTAAAAAACAGGACGGGTCCTTGCGGTTTTGTGTGGATTTCCGCCGCCTAAATAAAATCTCGATGGCCGACGCGTATCCACTCCCCAGGATGGATGAGTCGCTGGATGCCTTGGCGGGAGCACAGTTTTTTTCGACGCTTGACCTGCTTTCGGGATTTTGGCAATTGCCCCTCGATGAGGAATCGAGACCAAAGACCGCTTTCCGGACACCAGGAGGCCTATTTGAATTCAATCGATTGCCCATGGGCTTACATTCCGCTCCCGCCACGTTCCAGAGGCTCATGGAATTGGTTTTGTCAGGACTCCAATGGGACACCTGTTTGATTTACCTCGATGATATCATCGTTTTCAGCCGGACATTCGAGGAGCACCTCCAGCAATTGAGAGGGGTGTTCCTCAGGATGCGTTCCGCTAAATTAAAATTTAAACCGGCTAAATGTCACCTGCTTCGGGAATCGGTCAGGTACTTGGGGCATATCGTTGGCCGTTCAGGGATCTCTACAGACCCTGCTAAGATGCACTGCGTCAGCTCATGGCCAACGCCAACCTCAGTCACTGAAGTCCGCAGCTTCATAGGATTCGCCTCCTATTACCGCCGTTTTGTCGAACATTTTGCCACCATAGCCAGGCCCCTACACGCTTTGACGGCTAAAGGGGTAAGGTTTCACTGGGGGCCGGAAGAGGAGGCTGCGTTCTGCTCCCTTCGGGACGCCTTGGTGTGGGCTCCTCCCTTGTGTTACCCCGATTTCACGCAACCATTCCTGCTTGACACGGATGCCAGTAACACGGGTATCGGGGGAGTGCTCTCACAGGTGGTCGGGGGGGTCGAACGGGTGGTCGCCTACGGTAGCAGAGTTTTGTCACCTGCGGAACAACGCTACTGTGTGACACGTCGTGAATTGCTAGCGATCGTTTTTTTTATACAGCAATTCAGGCCGTATCTCTACGGCCGTCATCTTACTGTTCGTACGGACCACGCGGCTCTCCAATACGCTATGCGGGTGGCGCAACCCTCCGGCCAATTGTCCCGATGGCTGGAGGTCCTCCAAGACTACCAATTCACGACGATTTACCGTAAGGGATTGCGGCACTCGAATGCGGATGCCTTGTCGCGGTTGTCGCCTCGCTCGGAATGCGCATGTCTTCTGGGATCGGCGCGGTGTAAACCCCCTGTCGCCGTCCCCGCGGAAGTTTTGCTCGCCGCCACTGACGCTCCGGGGGTCGACGCGCCCGCCGCTCCCACGGGCGGGGACTCGTTACTCGCGTTGCCTCTTATCGAGTGGGGCCGTCTCCAAATGGCCGACAGCTCCCTACTCACGTTGCGTCGGAAGGCAGACGCTCCCGGGGGGGGGGAGACGCGGGTCGGTTCCTGGGTGGTCAGACAGGGCCTCCTGATGAAGTGGGACAATATGTCCCGGCGTCATACGCTCGTTGTGCCTTCTGTTATGCGGGGTAGGGTCGTTCTGGCTGCTCACGAACGACTCATGCATTTGGGATTTCATAAAACGCTCGCCCTACTCCAACGGGACTATTATTGGCCGGGTATGGGCAGCGACGTGGCAAACATCCTCAAGGGATGTGTGGGCTAATCCACCGCTACAATCCATTCAAGTTTCGCGCACGAACGAACTGGTTGCGCTCAACATCTTGGGGCCCTTTCCCGCTACACCGAGGGGTAACAAGTACCTGCTGGTTGGCGTAGAATACTTCACCCGATGGCCCATGGCGTGGCCACTCGCCAACCAGTCGGCTGCGGCAGTGGTGGACGCCTTTGTCCAGGGCTATGTTTTGGACAAAGGCGCCCCCGAACGCTTGCTGACGGACCAAGGAAATAATTTTTTGAGCATTTTGTTGCGCGAGGTGTGCGACCTGTTGGGTACGAAGAAAGTGCGTACCTCCCCGTACCACCCGCAGACTGATGGAATGGTTGAACGTCTAAACAGGACGATTACTTCTATGCTGTGCCAACAGGTCTGCAACGATCAGGTTGATTGGGACTTACAGGTACCTGGGGTACTCGCGGCCTATCGAATGGCCCCCCATGCGGCGACGGGGTTTTCCCCATTTTTTCTCATGTATGGGCGGGAGGCCGATCCGGCCATGGATGTCCAACTGGGAATTTCCCAGCCACGTGCGAAATCTAAATTGGCCGACCACATCAAATTTAATATCGCCAAACTGGCTGAAGCGCGAGAGGCTGCGAGGTTGAATTCAAGGTCTCGCCAGATCGCTAACGAAAGATTGCATGCACGAAAGGTGTATACGCACGATTGGAAACCAGGCGATAAGGCCTGGCTGCACTGCCCACATGCACCGTTGGCTACGTCCCCTAAATTGTTGAGACCATGGAGGGGACCGGCGGAAATCGTGCGTATTGCGCGACCCCAGAGTATCCAGATTAAATGGGAAAAATGCTTTAGTACGTACACCCCTCCCGGCTGAAACCCTTCGCGGCACCACATGGCCTCCCTTTGTGCCGTAACGACCGAGCGTGTGATGTGGCCGTTGACTCGGGGAGGGATGTGTCGCAGTCTGATCCTCACGTGTCTCCACCTGACCCACTCCCAGGTGTCTCGGACCTGACGGCTGTTGACCGTCGTGAACCGGAACCCCGAGGCACGCGCGGATCTCCGATGCCTGGCCCGTGCCTTCCTGGACTGCCGCCGCCACCGGACGGTCAACCGCATCTGGTGCCGTACGACGGACTGGCCAGGCGGACTCGTGCTAAGACACGACACTTTTCATGAAAAAAAAAAAAAGAGGGGGGCCTGAGGTTGCAGCTCGTCGCCGCGTTCCCCTTCTGCCCGGTATAATGTCCCGTTATAATGTTCTGATTCTTGCGGATGGCGGAGTTCTTGTTGTGTTGTTTTGATTGTTGCTTGTGTTACGGGGCACACACGGGGGGGGGGGGGTAATACATTTTTTTTATAGCAGCCGGGTCGGCTGTGAGCTATGTGGTAGGGGGTGATGTAGTGGTGGTGTTGACGCGCGCCGACAGTGATAGATCACGGGGCGGCGCGGGGTGCGTGGTTGTGCGCGCTGACACAAGGTGGGAAATAGGATCGTGGGCAGCGCGCAGTGATTGGTCAACTGGGGTGGGTGCTCTCAGCGACGTCCGCATGAAGGACTATAAAGGGGGACGCGCGGGAGCACTCGGGGAGTTGATAACCAGTGGAAGATCGAAGACGGAGTTGAAGAGGTAGGGCCCTGAGACCCCTAGTCCCGCTGTCCTTGTAAGGGCCGGGACCCTGTGTGGCTCGGAGGCGAGACTGTGGGACCCGTGGTCTGACGTCCATATGGGGCGAGACTGTGGGACCCAGAGTCGAGACGGACACCCCAGCCGGGCGGGTTCCGAGAAGCTACGGGGCATAAGAGCCCGTGTGGGTGTAGCCAGGGGAACCCCGTGGGTTAAGGCTGCAGTTAGCCACCCGTGTAATATAAGTTGGTGTTAATAAAGAGTGTGCTACCCGTAAGGTCGTCTCCCGCCAAGTTACTACATTACATATGTAAGGTGTTGTTAGTATATATACCTACGAGGGGTAAATATATGTTTTGAGGGGGGGGGGGGGAGACAACAATTTTTGGAAACCTTTTGACATCAACTCTTTACCCCACACTTTCTACAACTTTTTGGATTTGTGAAAGCCTCTTATATATTTGTTGGTGGAGAAATGTACAAACAGCCAACCGGGCTTTGACAATACCTTAGTATCTGTGTATATATATGTAAGGTTTTTAAGAAATATATTTTTCACCCGGGCAAAGCCGGGTACTTCCGCTAGTATTAAATAAATAAATAAAGAGAAATCGCACTAAATCGATAATCGGACCGATTTAAAGGCGACGGACGATAAATCGGAAATGCCTAAGCTCACCGCGGGGCCGGGGGCGTGCCCACCTGCAAAATGTTTTCTTCCTAAACCCCACGGCCCGAGCGCCAAATCCCTCAAAAGCGAGCGTATGCAGAGGGACAGACGGACAGACAAAAAGTGACGTTTATAGGTTAGATACGATCTAACCCACCCCCCCCCCCACAAAAACCTGTATAATGGATGATATTGGTCGCGAGAGCCCATGTGTTCAACTAATCTAAGGGAGATCCAGGCAAAGTGCAGATCCATTTTTGGACAGTGTTGTGCACAACCAGGAATTGTACCCACGCCACGGGATCATGTAGCACATCACCGTGCCACACGCAAACACGGGTACTTGTGCACAAATGTACACGAGTACTTGTGCAAAAATGTACACGTGGACATGCGGTAGAACTGTATATTTTCTACATATTTATTCAATACATTGCAACGGCGACCTGTTATTTGGTGTTTTTTTAGTGATTATGCAACGGTTGTCAACAAATCTCACCGAACGTATTATTCATTAGAGCTCCATTACAGTGCACTCAACACACACACACGTGTGAAGCAAAAGACTAATTTCACACTTCTATCATAACACAAATTTTGGAGAGGTATGCCTTTGGACAGGCAGTGAGATTAACAGCCGAGAGATGGCGGGAGGGGGCTGAGATGTGGGCACATGTAGACTCATCTCGAGCTGCCGCATGAGATTCTGCAAGCAACCAACAAGACGGCAATAACCAAACAAATATGTGCACGCACGCAACGCTGCTCACAACGCTGCTCACAACGCTCACGTGCCCTGCCATAGACTGGAGGCAAAACCACGCACTTAAAGGGCCGGCAGATAATGTGACAGACACGCGCACGCAGTGTGTCACGATGTCGGATGTAGATTTATGACGCTCTTCAGATGGGGTGATCGTAACAATCGTAATTATAATGATAAAAAAATATATATACCATGGAATCAGATGCACTCAGACAAACTTGATTTGCCATCGACGCCGTTGGGAGAGTGATGGTACATTAAGTGTTGTGCATCTGTCAAACCGTTCGCTAATACTGGTAGGAACCTCCTGGTTACACCAGCCCACAGGGGATTATTGTGTCCGTCTGTCCGTCGTGCATCCAAAAATGGGAGGGGTGGGGCTGGGTGGAGAGGGGACGGTGGGGAGGGGCTGGGTGGGGAAGGTGGGGCTGGGTGGGGGGTGGGAGGGGTGGGGCTGGGTGGGGAGGGGCTGGTCACCCCATGGTGCCCTTATAAAACTCAACGTTTAACCTACTCCCGCCGGCTTGTGCCCGCCCTCACAGTCGGCCATATTTGTGGAATACACCACGCCGCCGTTGACCCTGGCCATTGACCGAGCAACCCAACGTTCCTACCAGCTCCCTCCGCAGGAATGTGTTTCTACAACTACGCCACGTTTTACAAGACGAATAGTAATACCTTCATAATAACGCCACATATGCTTTATTAGGATGTTTTATTTTGTAAATTTTACTGCAGGTCGCTTAAATTGAGGAATCTGCCGAAATCATGTTCAACCTAAACCATTAGTGTCGTATTCTCTTGTTAATACGAGAACCCGGTCTCCCATTGCACGGCCATTTCTCAATTTATAACAATAGTTATTCATGCACTGCAGCCACAATGCATCCCAGCCAATGTAAGTGGTTGTCCTTGGAGTGTTTCAC
Organism: Lampetra planeri; assembly: GCF_965212315.1. NCBI lineage: Eukaryota > Metazoa > Chordata > Hyperoartia > Petromyzontiformes > Petromyzontidae > Lampetra > Lampetra planeri. Next base: position 19,976,138 of record NC_136107.1, read on the forward strand.
TCGAGGAGAGTTGACATTTCAACACAAATAGATTCTGTGAATTGTTAAGGTCCAGGGCCACGATTTATAATTCAACGGGCACGTTATTTTTCATCTCTCATTTTTTAGGGTGCTAATAATTGTGTTGACACGATAAGCATGTCGCTTGCGTGTCGCTTGCAAAATCGATTCTCACACGCGTGAATGTGTCACTGTGGCGCTTAGCGCTGCTGGCACGGAAGGGGATCGGCAGGTGTAGTAGCCCTGTTGTCTCGGGCTAAGCTCAAGAAAAAAAGAGGAAATATTGAGCTGATGAATAGCTGCATTGTTTCACCTGTAATTGAAACCACGATAGCGTCACTGATACTGGTAGGAACGAAGTGAACCAGCCTACAATAGATTATATCGTCCGTCCGTCCATCCGTCCGTCCGTCCGTCCATCCGTCTGTCCGTGTAGCAACATCGCCCCCTACTGCAAACACTTGGCAGGACCCTACAAAAACCTTTAGACTCCGTGACGCTTTCCTGGCTAAACAAGTGTAACATTCCCTTATAATTCCCTGAGATAGCTTTTTAATTAAAATACCTTTAGACTCAGTGACGCTTTCCTGGCTAAACAAGTGTAACATTCCCTTATAATTCCCTGATATAGCTTTTAATTAAAACATTTAAATTAAAAATTAACTCACAGCGGCCTCAAGCCTACAGCTAGGCCTAAAGCCTAGAACTAGGCCTCAAACTCTCCCTTCGTATCGTACCCCCGCGTGTGTGAAAGGGAGTTAATGTTTAACAATGTTACATTCCCTGATGTTTTTAAATAGAAACATTTAAATTTAAAGCTTTTACATAAATAATTAAAACATTTAAATTAAAAATTAACTCACAGCGGCCTAAAGCCTACAGCTAGGCCTAAAGCCTAGAACTAGGCCTCAAACTCTCCCTTCGTATCGTACCCCCGCGTGTGTGAAAGGGAGTTAATGTTTTACAATGTTACATTCCCTTATGTTTTTAAATAGAAACATTTAAATTTAAAGCTTTTACATTAATAATTAAAACATTTAAATTAAAAATTAACTCACAGCGGCCTAAAGCCTACAGCTAGGTCTAAAGCCTAGAACTAGGCCTCAAACTCTCCCTTCGTATCGTCCGATTAGGTGTAGCAACATCGCCCCCTACTGCAAACACTTGGCAGGACCCTACAAAAACCTTTAGACTCAGTGAGGCTTTCCTGCCTAAACAAGTGTAATAATACATTATGTTTATATTCTTTGGTTATTCGTTCCTACCAGCCCACCCCGCAGGGTCCTGTTATATATCTCGCGGAACTTGCAATACTCTTCATGAGCATGAAGAATGGTGCACAGGAGATATACTGAAGTTGAACTGGGCCTCCATGCATTTACCCCAATGGATTTGAGCGACGGCACTCACCTAAGCTCTCACGTTGGATTCAGCGACAACCTCACGCAAGTTGCTCTCAGCGCGAGAAACCGGCCGCGCGACGTCAAATTCCCCGTTGCCTCGTGGCTCAGTCCAATCGATTAACAGACGCATGCAATGCAATTCTCGGTGCCGTACCTCTGCGTGTATTTCAAGTACGGGGTGTAGTCAATGACTGCGTTGTTCTCATTCGCCAGGTCCTCTCCCTTCAAGCAAAAGCTGTAAGAAACGAGAAAAAATATCCATGAGCAGCATTTCACACCGAGCCTCGGACAGAACGATGCCAACACGGTCAGGCTTCTGTAGCTGAAAGTGGGGTCACACATTCTGATATTTCCCAGGCAGCTTTGCCCGCTATTCGTTTGGCAAATACACACAGGAGCAAGGCGTGCGTGAGAAATCAGCGCGTTTGTTTGCGTGGCAAGATTCGTTATTTGGCCGCATTGGGTGGAGGAGGGCGTACGACACATTTTGGCATTTTATACTCACGTGGCGATCTGATTAAAAAAATCGATTATGAATAAAGAACACGAACGTTTGGTTTTGGATTCGCATTGCAGAATACGGTAGATCATCCAGCAGTAATACGATACCAATTACTTTTGAGTCAAATTTCGATTTAAAGCTTTCGTGACTGCCAGGGATTTATCTTCTTGGTTCTTTCGGTAAAGTCACGTAGAAAGGAAAGAACCAAGAATATACTTTTGAGTCCCCGAATTATTACGTGTGATTTTTAGTCCTGGTTGCTGGCTACATTTCCCCCTCATCTTGAGGAGTTAACTCTGCTGTGAAACTAAAGCCTCATGTTACACCGTGTGTTGACTTCTCATAACACATGCACACACATCGATTGTTATTATTTTGTATGCATTGCGTGACATAAATCAAGCCATTAGGAAAAGTGGGCTTGAAAATAAGTGAATTCCTCAGTGGGCTTTGTCTGTAAGAATAGGGATGGTTTAGTTTTATTTGTATGTATTTGTGTTCCTGTTATTTGTTTACCTTTCCTGTACTTTGCACTCATATCGTGTTTTTGTACTGTTTGTTGTTGTTGTAACGTTCTGACCCAGTGCCCAGACTGGACATCTGTGAAAAAGAGCTTCATAGCTCATCGGATTCCTCCTGCAGTATAAATATTCAGATTCTGATACATTCATGATGGAGTTGCAGCAAAGGATTGGAACCTCTCTGAGAAAACATACACCGAGGAGATGGAGCAATGAAATCAACCCATGTGCAGTTGGCTAGGTAAATTGTTACACCTCAGGATCATGAGAGGTGACATTGGCTTTTGACAGCCTTCATCCAGCCGTGGATTAAACATGGCTGATGATCATCGCATGTACCAGAGATATGCGACGATTGTGTCTCAAATTGGATACAATTATAGCCGAAGAAGTAATTATTGCTTCAGCTATGAAGATTATCGAAATGGGCTGATGCATTGCGTACATGCCAACCCCAAAGGGTTACTTACAATCGGTGAGGTCTTGAGAAAAACCCAAGAAACCCCAGTAGCAATCCAAGACAGAGAGAAACCCAAGCCAAAGAGGGAAAGAGCTGTTGAACCGTCCCAGAAGGGTGAGTCTACTTTTGGAGAAGAGGCAGCATGGGGAGGAGTGACAAAATGAGTTTGCTTAGCAACAATAGAAGGCTAATGTACACCACTTAGTGAATACCCCCCACGGTGAAGAAAATAATAATCACATTGGACTGTTGCTATGAGTTTCCCACCGTTTTCTCATAGAAAGTCTGCGAGTAAAGATATCACTTTTGGAGCTGATCCTTGCATAAGACCTGAATCATCGGAAGCTGCCGGTGCCTTGCAGTAAACAGGACTGAGAGTAATTATTTACAACATGTAAACAACAACAAAGGTGAGCATCCATTGCATGGCCTTGAGACACTCAACATTGTGAAAAATTGTGAGTCTTAGGCGTAGTCCTCGAAAAAAAGGTTTAGCTTAGTTTACCTTGACGTCAATGCCGAGAAAAATGGCTTATCAATATAATGCTTTTGAAATATGTGTTGACATCAACATAGTAATGGGAACACACTAAACAACCAACGAAGACGCACAGACACACACGCAATGCTAATGCATGTAACAGGAAGGCAGAATGCATCAAAGAAGGGTGCTGAAAACAGGCTTGGCATGGCCAATTTGACTGCAAAATTACCCCAGATTATCCGAGTGTAGAGCGTGCAGTCTCCGTGGAAGAACACTCGGATTAAATGAGCTATCTTCTGTGCAGGATGAAACTTAATGGTTGAAAAATTAAAGACATTCGTTCATGAATTAATTTCCATTGTTGAGAACCAGTACACGGAAACAAAAATGTATCTTTAAAAAGGGAACCTGGATTAGGGTTGAATCGAGCAAATAATGTTTCACACAAGATAAGGAAAGCGTGCATGAAATAACCAAGACTATTAACACTTTACGCAAAAAGCCTTGAATCGAACAATTCACACGTTTACTAAAACGTAATAATGTAATTCAATGACAGCCAACATACCGCATTACTATGCCTGATATTCAATCTAATTAGGGCCGGACACACTAGTTGAACATTTACGAGTCTCTTGTATATATATAATTGGCTTGTTTTGAGACATGACACACACAAAACGCAGACCAGACCGATAACCTTCATAGCCCAGGCAAGAATATTAGGCACTCCGAGTGCCAGACAACAAGGAAATGCAGGCAAAGAACCTCAACAGACTTTTGGGGCAAGGGCTGTGAGCGAACACCTACCTATGGAGGCCAGCAAGGCACACGAGGGGATGGGTGGCTGGCCAACACCACACCTGGCCGCCTTTGTCTCTCTTGTACAACAAAGACAAAGATGCCCCGTATAGTCTTAACAGATTGTTGGGGCAAGTGATGTTAGCGAGTCGGCTGACACGGCACACGAGGGTGTGGGTGGACAGCACCCCGCCCGACCGTATTTGTCTCCCCAGTGGCGATGTTTAGACATCCCAGCAGGTACTCATTTGAGGCTGGGTCGACCAAATGGAAGCCCAGTACAGGATTGAAATATTTCTTCACTGCATCATTCATTGTTCCTGTCGTATTGCTGTATTGCTCTTGTGTCAGATGTCTTAACATATGTTTGTGCGAGTGTGTTGTGAGTTCGACAGCCTCAAATGAGTACCTGGTGCGGTGTGTAAACATCGCCACTGGGGAGACAAAGGTGGTCGGGCGTGGCATTGGCCACTCACCCCCTCGTCTACCGTTCCAGCCTTCATAGGCGCTCGCTAACATAACTTGCCCCAACAGTCTGTTAAGGCTATACGGGGGGGTGGGGGGGGGTATTTGTTTGAGTGTACATCTGTTCAGTTGTTACATGACCTTGTGGCGGTAATGAATGGATAGACGTGGGAAATTTGGAAGGATTTGAAAAGACTGGAGCCTGTGACCACATTAAATATCAGAAGCTACGCAGGGGGTTGAGTCTGGAAAGTGCATGGATGGGTGACTGCCATGAATCACAGATGTTACAGGTTTTCATTTTATTTTATCAGGTCAGGCCCACTGAGCTAAATAGCACTTTTTCAGAAGCTACCTGACCACAAATGATAGCTCAACGAAGTGGCTTATCATCATCTGGAAATGTATAGCAGCCAAATGCTCTAAATGCACGTTTTTAAATGTGGAGGGGAAAAACTGGAGGACACGGAAAAAAATCTGCGCGACCATGGGGAGAGATAAAGCAGACGTTAGGGTCGGAATTGCACCCACGACCTCCTGTACAACAGACGAGGTAGTTAATATCTGGCCATTAAATTGTGCGGAGGGCCCTCGTACAAAGGCTGTTTCACGTACATTCGAAAAATATGAGAAGGCAGAGGAGTGGGGAGCTTGGTCAGTGTGGAAAAAATGTTGCGGCAAATTTACCTGAAATCAATTGAGTTGAGGGCCAAGAACATTCCAGTCAGCAGAAGTGCTTCGTCTCCAAGCATGGCTGCTCCTTCTCCATAAAACCTCCTGTGGGCCCATGACAACAACGGCACACGCATGCCATTATTGTTAGATTTCGTGTGCACGCAATCGCCTTGCAGCAATCTGGCTGAGGAGGATCCATTTAGCTCAAGATGAGGGCATCTAGTCCGGACAAGCATTTATCATGGGACAATTGCCCAATTTTAATAATAACACGATGTAACACAATTTTTGTTCCTGGGTAGTAAGTGTTATTTCGTAATTGTTTTGCCTAAAAAGTATATAAAATGGCTATTATTACCCACAAACTTTGCTTTTGTGACCAGGACAGTGATATTTAGAAATTTTCCTATTTTCAATGAGAAAACGGGCGAATTTGTATTTTTTCGTTCACATAAAGTCATAAAAAACAACATGAATACCAATTAACATGTATTTATATTAAGGTAAGACAAAAATACGAGAAAAGATTTAGAAGTGAGTAGTTTTTCGAGATTTTCGATAATAGTGTAAATCACTTTCACGAATCAGCCCCCAAATGTAGTCTCCCATCATGTTCTCGTTATACTGTCCTTGATAGTGGCGTTCAAAGTACAGTATATCCTGGTGGAAGCGCTCGCCTTGCTCCTCCGAGTACGCTCTCATGTTCTCATTGAATTTATCAAGATGAGCATCAAGGATATGTAATCCTCTTTGAGGTGCACCGAGTGAGCCAGGGGAAGAGACGGGTACTTGTTACCATTATGAAGAAGCATGGCTTTGAGGCTCCTGGATAAGATGTCAATGAAGAGGCACCACTCATTCTGGTGACAGGCGATTCTGATTGCCTCGAACAGACTGGTCACATTGTGGCAGAAGCAGAGCCCATCTTGATGGGTGAAGAAGTTGCAAAAAGGTTGGTGACGCTTCATCTGATCTGCGACTTGCACACTTTCATCCAACAAGTTCCACTGCTTGAGTCTAGACGTCAAAAGTTCGGCATTGGACTTGGCGAGACCAAAATCTCTGATCAAGTCGTTGAGGTATTTTTTGTTATAGTATGGGTTTCTCTCCTCAGCTCCACCTCTGAAATTGTCATCTGGATCTACAATGTCTTCCTCGCTCTGACTTGCTGCTCTCTTCTAAAGACGGCTGCTCTCTCTCCGGAGGAGTGGGTACGGGGAGCTCATGGCAAAGTGGCACCGGGACAATGGATGAAAAAAAGTCCGGATACGTGATAGCAGGTGCATTCTTGCCAGTCCGACGTTTGGAAGGGTCCACCATGCAGAAGTAGCAGTTGCTTGAGTGGTCAGTGGGTTCCCACCAAATACTTGGGATAGCAAACTTCATAGCTCTCTTTTCCCCTCTGTACCATCCTACAAAAATACATTTATTTCACCCATGACTAATGTGTAAGAGATTGTCGCAACAGTTTTCATACATGATATCTTTTTTCAATTAAATTGAAAATTGTAAAACATTTCAAAATGAAAAACTTTCACAATAAAATTTTTAAAAACAAATTTTAGAACATAAAATTCCGAGCAACAATTGTACATCTTACCTTCCAGAGTTTTTTGCATTGCTCGCAGGTGAAATTAGGTGCCCAAGGTTTGTCTTAATCCCCGACAGGCATGCCGAAATATGCTTTGTAGGCCTCAAACATCTTAGCAGATGCTTCCAGAGAGTAATTTTTCGCTCTTGTCTTGATAAATTGGCCGCAGACATAGCAAAATGCGTCTGCCGGATGCTTGCAGCCTCTTGATGCCATCTCAGAAAAATGCAGATATGTATCCACGTAGTCAGCTGGAACTAAACTGAACTGATAGGCTTAAGGCCCCTGTATTTATACTACTATTTACATTACTGGAAAGTTCTAGAATGTTCTAGAAGTTGCTACAAGTTTACTCAGCACTGAATCTATCTGAAATTCATATTTTATGGTTCTTTCAGTAAAGTCCGCCCCCCCTGTTCCTGATGACGACCGCTTGTGTTGCGATCGAAATGTCGTGATATTATATTATTTTGTATTCACTTAATTTTAATTTTCATCATTATTCTTTTATTGTTATTATTTTTCTATCTACGTGACTTTACCGAAAGAACCATAGCATATGAATTCCTGCAGTCACGAAAGTGTTAAGTCAAAATAGATCTGGAATGTTCTAGAAAATAGGTAAATTTCAAAATATCACTGTGCTGGTCACAAAAGCAAAGTTTGTGGGGAATAATAGCATTTTCTGTACTTTTGAGGCATAAGCAATTCGGAAATAACACTTACTACCCAGGAATTTTTTTTTTACACAGTGTAATACAACTCTTATTTCCCTACAAAATCAGCAAACGATTGACTATTTCAATCTAGATTTGAAGTTTCCGTGACCACAGGGATCCATACTCTTTGATTCTTTCGGTAAAATCACATAGGTTTAAAATAAAATAAATTAAATCACGACGTTTCGGGCGCAACACAAGCGTCCGTCATCAGGTGGGACAACCACAGCAAGAAACATTGCAATTGTTTCTTTACCGAAATAACCAAAGAGTATGGATTGACTACTTATTTGAATAATATAAGGTATCTTCCCCCCCCCACCACCCGAGATTGAACATAAGGCAAGCTAGTTGTGTGTACCAACAGTGCACAGTGAGGGATGTGAGGGTGAGATACGACCCAGGTGAGAGGGCACCTCCAAATCCAACAGGAGTGTGCGCTCATTGCAAAGACACACGACACCACACAACCATATGGGGACATCACACCGGCGATTAAATACCCCACAATAGGTAATGGAACACTGACTAATTGACAACAATCAGCAAGAGATAAGTCCTGATTGTGAATGTGGCACCCATTAGAGAAAAGTGTTTAGTTAATGAAGCATTGTATTTATTATTCAAAGGCCAAAATAATGAAGGACAACTGATTTTCTGGAAATTAAATATTCTCCCTTGGGAAATGTGTTGACCTGGTTTTGGCATCTGCGAGACATTTCCTGCAGAATATACCATGCTGTTTGAAGGTGTTTGTGCCTATTTCTCTCCATGAATATTACAATAATAATGATAATTCCATATATTTAGCCAGGAATGCCCGAGTCACAAGACTCCTTTTATGGAAAGTCCTGCATAGGAACGTTGGCAAATTCCATTTCAAGGAGTATTTGCACATAGGAGGAAGGTGAGATTTTTTCATAAAGACTTACATTCTTTGCAAGCCTGCTAGATAAAGGCCTCCACATGCCATGTCGGTAATGGCAATCTGTTTAAACCATACTACACCATGCTGGTCAGTGCATTTTGGTGAAGGGAAGGCCCTTTCTACGTGACTTTACCGAAAAAACCTAAGAAGAAGGGAAGGCCCTTCACCAAACCGTAATCACAACTCAGATAAGTGAATTCAAAGTGGAGTGCACCACATCGCCACTGCTCCAGTCTGGGTGTTGAGTACCCCAGAGGCCCCAGGAGAAAAGAATGGCACCATGCCCTCTCAGACACCTTGCAGCTCGAGGAAGAGTCAGTAAATTGGATGACTGTAATTCATTCACATTGAATATTGGCAATGACAGCGAGACATGGGATATGCAAAGCAGGTTTCATTTAATTAATATTGAGTTGAACAGTTAGTGATTTGTATTCACAATTAGGCAAGAGGAGTGGCACTCCAAAACTAATAAACACATCAAACATTAAGATACACATAGGAAATATAACCCCTAATCAAGTGGCGTATGTCAATCTATTGTGGGTTTTTCCATGTATTTCTGATGTTGCGTGTAGCATGTGATGTTTACGTGTGTGTACGGCGACTCGAGTTCTATTCCCGCTCATGGCAAACATCAGTGACGAACTGGTCCTCAGACTGCCCAAGGTCGATGCAGCCTTACATGATTAAGTGTATGGGTGTGTTAACATCGGCACTCGGGAGACAAAGGTGGCCGGGTGTAGTGCCAACCACACAAGCTCCTTGTGCACCGTGCCGGCCTTCTTCAAAGGTCCCCTGCTAAATGTACTTGCCCCAACAACCTGTATAGGCTACATGGGGGATCTTTGCCTTTGTTTAGGAGGGTAATATTGCATAATTGATGTTCTTACATGTGTAATAAACGACTCTGGACCACGATGTCTGGCTCAGTGTCCTTTATTATTCGGTTCGTGCTGTACACCCACACGGCTGTCTTGACTCGGTAGCTTCTCCACGGTGCTGACTCCAATGTCGGCCCGATCCACAACAGCAGCTCTGCTGCTGTTTCTCTCACACAGCCCCCCTTGGCTGTACTCTCTGCTGCTCTTCTCCCTCCGCAGCTCTCACAGCTTCTTGCTCTCTCTCTCTTCGCAGCTCCTCCTGGCAGCCACACCGCTGCCTCTAACACACAGCCTTCCTGGCTGTACTCTCCTCTCTCTTCGTCGCTCCTGCGACTCTCTGCAGCCACACCGCTGCCTCTAACACACAGCCTTCCTGGCTGTACTCTGGGGTCGGCCCCCGCTCGCCGGCGGTGCCTCCCTCCTCTCGTTCGCCCTCGTGGCCTCACCACACTCGCCCCCGTGGCCTCACTCTTTTCCGCTCACACCCCGACTGCCTTCCCCTTCCGGTTTACCCGCTTAAAGCCCCGAACCTTCCCCCCACGTCACATGACTCCACCCCCCGTGACGTCACCTCCGGAAGGTCGCTTACGCCCGCATTACACCACCCTCCCCCGTAGAAAAATCCCAGCCGACCTCGGCTGACCAATAGCAAATCGTAATGCGGCGAACCGAGCTTCCCCCCCTAAAGGACACTAAGCATTTAATGTAACAACAAGAACAACAACAACGCAAAGCACAACAACGCACATCCGCATGTCGTACACGACAGCCCCCCGGCCCCAGGATAGAGATGATGTAATTCCGGGCCGCTTAAGAAACCCCCAATAATTACCCAAATAACCGCGATGGACGCCCCAGTATTTACATTAGAACAGCAATATTATTTACACGTGAAACAACAACAACAAAAAAATTTCTGCTCTTACCCACCAGCAGTCCTCCCTTGAGGACCAGCACAGACCTCAGACGTACACAGCATGTACCCACAGTCACTCTCAACAAACCAACAACCCCTAATCGCACACCCTCGCGTGGAGAGCCACGCTCCCCAGCGGTAACGTTTAACTCGCCGTAACCCTCACCGTGGTCGTCAACCCACAGCAACATCCATTTACCATACTCTCGGCTAGTGCCATTTCGGGGATGAGCAGCACTCGGCCATGCTCCTCCCTTACTATCCCATCAGCGATGGACACACACCAGCCTCTTATAGTCTGACGCTTTATAGCCAAGGGAAGATCAATCCCTCGGCAAGGCCAGATATCAACGACCCCCCCCATGGGGTAATGTTCTCTTATAGAGACAATAACGCCCTAACCCAAATCCCGTGAGCCCCCGGCACACCAGGTTCAGTCTGCCACCGCACAACTGAACCATGACTCCCCGAGCCATATGAGCACACGGCCCATTAGTTTAAGACATACCACGGAGGTTTCGCCTCCCGGCTGTCAGGTCAGCCATCAGCCATAGGCCGACGTGACCACCACTCGTGCATCACCCAATCAACAATGGCAGGCATAACAGATGGAATATTTGCCCCACCGAGGTTTTTCCCGCGCGCTCAAAATGGCGGCCCCCTTCGCCCAGCGCGTTCGCACAATATCTCGCGCGCACTCAAAATGGCGGCCCTTTCCGCAAAGCGCATCGACGCCATACCCCGCGTGTGCGCAAAATGGCGGCCCAACGTGCGAACACGTGGCCAGTTTTCTCCATTCGTGCACCCCAGCTTCCCTTTGCTGGGGGTCACAAATTGCATCCCCCGTCTTATTGTAACAATCCCAACAACGATAGACGCACAGCCCCAGCTTGCTGCGCGCAGCAGTCATATCGGGGAATTTTTAACCAATATTTTACCAACCACATTGGTTACACAACCCAACTCGCAAAGCAACTCGTGGCTGCATGCGACCAACCGAATACGCGCCGCAACTTGGCGCCAATTTACGGTCCCCTTAGCATTAACCTTTGAGACACCCACAACGGCGTCATCACGCACCCCCAAAGCGCGCTCTCTCTCTCACAAAGCGCCGTTACCCATAATATACACAAAATCGCGTGTACATAACATCCATACGACCAAATAATAGGGTCCCCCTCGAATTTGTTACCAATTTCCAAACAGGTACGCACAATTAATAACATCCCAACCCCAATAGTCAATCAATGCATCGCACCCCATAACCGTACAGAACGGTGTAACAGCACATACAGTCAACATATCGCGATCACACGCGCACATTTAAGCACAATAGCAACCCGATCTGCAGGTAACCAACACACCATTAATCCAGTCGTAACATTGCAGCAACAACACCAATATTCTCTCTCTTGCAACAACCACATCGCACCTAGCACCTCGCAGCACAATACACCAAAAAAAAAATATATATTTTCCAATTAAGCCCATCGCACAAGGTAACCCACGAGATGATACAGCGCAAGATACCCGACGCTCCCGAGTTAATAATTAACTTCGCCATCAATATAACAACTCCACACCGCAGCGCACACACTCAATTTAACACTCAGCAAGCACAGCATACTCTCCGTCCATTCTCAACACACGTACACACTTTAATTGACACCGAGCAAAAAGCAGATAGCGCGTTCATCGTTATTACACACACATACACACTTTCCGAACCGCGCTCCGCACAATCGAGTCATGAGAGAACAAAATCGCCCCCACCCGGCCCTTGAAAGATGGGTGAGGTGTGTGTAAAGGCCGGTTGCGTATCGTTACGACCCGCCCGGGGCTGCAGCAAGAAGAGGATGGCAGGGCGGCAACTTGAGTCGTCTCGCAGAACTCGTTCGGCGACTTGACTGCTCCGTTGTCACGCACCCGAGCCAGGACGGGAGAGCTCCCGCCCCAGCAGCTGTAGCGTCGTCGTCCTCTCCTCGCAGCTCCCCCTCGCAAAACAGCAGCTCACAGCAGGCTGCTCTCCCCGCGGCACCTCCAGATGGCAGCGCAAGGCTGCCTCTCCGCCGCGATGTTGAAGATGGCGGCGTCTCCCCGCCGCGGTGAAGACAAGATGGCGGCTTCCCGCCGTTTCTCCCCTGCCACGCCCAAGATGGCGTCTTCGTGCCACGTGGCAGATGGCGCTGGCAGCGCAGGCAAGGCGTCGGCCTGCAGACCACCATCGGCTTTCCCCACTGCCGTCGTCGGCGTGGTGAGCTCACACGGTTTCGCCAGCACGATTTTCCAGGTCTCCAGCTGCGCCATCTGTCTCAATCGTAAGTCGGATGATGTAGCAGATGATGGCACAGGAATATTCTTTCTTCCGAGCCGTCTTGACAAGCCGTTTCACTTCTGACACCAGTGTAATAAACGACTCTGGACCACGATGTCTGGCTCAGTGTCCTTTATTATTCGGTTCGTGCTGTACACCCACACGGCTGTCTTGACTCGGTAGCTTCTCCACGGTGCTGACTCCAATGTCGGCCCGATCCACAACAGCAGCTCCGCTGCTGTTTCTCTCACACAGCCCCCCTTGGCTGTACTCTCTGCTGCTCTTCTCCCTCCGCAGCTCTCACAGCTTCTTGCTCTCTCTCTCTTCGCAGCTCCTCCTGGCAGCCACACCGCTGCCTCTAACACACAGCCTTCCTGGCTGTACTCTCCTCTCTCTTCGTCGCTCCTGCGACTCTCTGCAGCCACACCGCTGCCTCTAACACACAGCCTTCCTGGCTGTACTCTGGGGTCGGCCCCCGCTCGCCGGCGGTGCCTCCCTCCTCTCGTTCGCCCTCGTGGCCTCACCACACTCGCCCCCGTGGCCTCACTCTTTTCCGCTCACACCCCGACTGCCTTCCCCTTCCGGTTTACCCGCTTAAAGCCCCGAACCTTCCCCCCACGTCACATGACTCCACCCCCCGTGACGTCACCTCCGGAAGGTCGCTTACGCCCGCATTACACATGGGAACGGGTTACCTTGAGCAAACCTCTTGAAGGCCGTAAGGATACACAAAGAAGTTGGAGTGAAACATAAAATCGTGTTTGTTCATACATTGATCAATGCATGGGGAAATACAACTAAGGAGAAAAATCGCTGTTTCGCTGCCCTGTACATTAGTGTAATGAGAGAGCGCCATCTAAGGAACGACGAGGGGTAATTGCATAGTCACTGCTGGGTAACTAATATCCAATGAGAAGGAAGGGTTCCATCTGGGCCAAAGGTAACGGGCGGAGCTCGTGGGTATGTACGGGAACCATCGGGAAGCTTCCACGAGAGGGTGTCTCTAGAGGCGGAGCCTAGCTCCGCCTAGGGCAATATAAGGAGAGGCAGTGAGAGGACTCTTGGTCGGTGTGGGGAGCCTGGAGTCCGGACTGCATCATCGCCTACCTCTACTCGCCACCGGCCACGTGGCGGCCTCTGCCAGCGAAGCCTTCTCTCCCTCCAGCACGCCGCCAGCCAGCGGCGAGCGTGGAGAGAGAAAGAGACACGACGGTGGAAGAGGGAGTGCACGCGTTACGGCAACACATAGCGAGAGGGAAGCCATCCGGAGAGAGAGAGAGCGGAGCTGTGCAGTAGTTCTTCTTGGTTCTTTCGGTAAAGTCTCCAAGGCGCCCCTTCCCCCCTCCAACCCAGCTTAAATATACGCTGCCAAGCCTGGTGGTGCCCATTCAGACGCTGTCTTCCCGACAGACCTGTTCTTCACCTGAGGACGGCTGCTTGCGTTGTGGCCGAAACGTCGTGAGAATTATTTTATTATTTTATTTTTATTATTTTATTATTTCTCTACTACGTGACTTTACCGAAAGAACCAAGAAGATGAATCCCTGCAGTCACGAAAACTTTAAATCGAAATTTGTGCAGTAGTTGTTAATAAAAGACACCAGCCAATATTCGTCGTGGAAGTGCTTTATTACTTTAGCATAAGGTGACCCTTTGAGACAACTGTGAAAATAAAATGAGATTTTTAAAAAAGTTTGTTCTAGTGCTAAATGCATTTCACAGCATATTGTGAAATTGTGCATTCGAGGGGGCTAGACAAAAAAAAAACACCAAGTCAAGCCAAAAGACCGATCATTTAAGGATAAATACGAGGGCATATGGTGATCTTGCTATCATTTCCTTAAGGGTGTGCTGGGAGTAAGCTAATTGGATTTTCCTTTAGTGGCCAAGTGCGATTTTATTTCTCAATGTGTAATCGTGTCCGATAGCCCTCCACTGTTTTGAGCGCACTGATAAATTTTGCTCCCGACAGAAATGAAGAGGTGGATCCGATGCATTCCCAACAGAGGTTTTAGGTATCAGGCTCTAGTAATCGAACATGAAGTATGTAATTTCACAGTTAAGATAACTGAGGAAAAAACACCTTAAGGCTGTCATGAAAAGCAATGAACTACGAGTAAAGAATCAAAGTTTAATGTAAATGGTGCGTGAGCTATAGGCATGCAATGATTTGCCCTCTTCGAAACTATACATTGTCATGATTCGACTTAAGAATAAATTCTTGTTTTTAACTATCGTGGTGAATGTAGCGTTTAGGACTTTAGGGCAACAGCATTGAAGCAAAGGCACACGCAGAACACTTCAAAACTAAAAGCAGGCAGACCTCACAGACAAGGCTAATTCCACGTGTTCACATTAATTCCTGGTATCCAATTTACAAGTGAAGAGAGATAATTACAGCTGCAATACTGTAATTTGGCGACTGCTTGTAATATCGAATTGAAAAAAATACTCAAGAGTCTGGCAGGTATGAAAACGTTGTAAATTTATTCAGCAAGTCACGAATTTGCCCTTGGTAATCTGCTTTCAAGGTAACGGTTGATTTAATGTCTTCCGCCAGTCTTAGGGTTATCTCCAGCTGTTCGTGGAGGTTAATTTGGGAAGTGATGCATTCTTCAAGGATACGAATGTCACAGTCAAGCCAATAGCCTCCTTAAGGTCTCCCATAAACGTGTAGTGACTGACTCAGAGACACTAAGAGTAGGAGGTACTCTGTTTATTAACACGGCCTGACAGTAACACTTAGTAACTACGGTTCCCAGTCAAGACAGCTGGTAGACTGCCTGACTGGCAACGCCGACAGCCCCGAGGTCCCCTCCCGGGGCCCCTCTTATACTGTCAGCGTGGCCCTGGCTCCGGCCCCGGCCACGCCCCCTTCTGGAACCTACCAGCGGGTTCTCGATGTGCCCCTTCCGTGACCTTTCCCCTCTCTGGTCTATCACGTGGCCTACTGTCAGTCAGGGCTGCTGTAAGCTGCAGATCCCCTTCTCTGCCAGCAGCCAGCGCTATGCTTCTACGGGACCAATTCTATGTCATACTCTTAGGTTTTTTCGGTAAAGTCACGTAGGTAAAAAAATACAATATTAAAATTAATAAAAGTAAGAATACAAATAAAATTATAAATCACGATGTTTCGGAGGCAACACAAGTCTCCGTGAGGCCTCACTTGATACAGTAAATCTAGCTGTGACGGTCCCACCTGATGACGGAGACTTGTGTTGCCTCCGAAACGTCGTGATTTATTATTTTATTTTTATTATTACGTTTATTAATTTTAATTTTATTATTTTTTTACCTACGTGACTTTACCGAAAAAACCTAAGAGTATGAATCCTTGCAGTCACGAAAGCTTCAAATCTAGAATTAATTCTATGTCACTACAAACGTATAAATGCATCTCACGGTTTAGATGTTTACGGGATTAGAGTCTCACAGTTCCAATCACAGACTGTGCCTTCAATAACCTTCCCGTGTTTTCCATATTTAGCACAAGTTATTAGAGCAGTGTCCCATCCTCGGTTTTGAGATCTTTTCCTCCCTCTTGTTTGAGTCATCGTCAAGAACTCAAATGCTCACTGATGTGGTGATCATCTCCTCTATAGAACCTTTAAGACAGCAATGGACATTCCACATTACTCCGGAGGGGAGAATGTCACCATGAGGACAACCACTGTTGACTTGCCACAAAAGTGGTACTAATTGTATTGACCTCGTAGAGAGATGATGGGCTGAGTCAAACCCCGACCAGGATTTGAATGCACAAATTTCTACATTTGAGCCACTCCGTCTACCGCTGAGTCACTGTGTTCATCAGATTAGTCATTTAAGAAGCTCCCTGACACATTTGTCTGTGCTGCATATCATTCTCGTTGTGTGCCCTGGTGGCAAGAAGGTTGGCGAGATGTTAACTACCTCGCCTGGTATGCAGGAACTCGTGGGTTCTATCTCGACCTTGACCCATATATATTTGGAGTTTGCATGTTCTCTCTCCCCCTGATCATGTGGATTTTTCTCCGGATCCTTTGGTTCTTCCCTCCACATTTAGAAACAAGCATTTAGAGGATTTGGCTGCAATACATTTCCACGTGATAAGCTATCATTTTAGTTTTTCGTCCTTCTCCGCACCTCCGATTAGCACGGTTGGCTACATACGGTGCGAAAGAAGTTCAACACGCATACATTTGTGGCCAGGTCGTTTCTGAAAAAGAGCTATATGATGGCTCAGTGGGCCTTGCTTGGTAAAATAAACATATATATTTTTAGTTTTCAACGTGACCAATGCTGTGCAGTGTAGCCATTATCACATGTGCTTAACAGGAGTGGGTTATTTTATTAGTTAAAAAGATTTAACTACACTTATTTGGACCATCTTATTTGACAGACAACTATTACAGGTTATTGATAGACAGCCAGGCTTGTTTTACCATGTTTAGTTGTTTCTTTTTTCACACTATTGTTATGTAGGCCAGGCTTAGTCACAAACCGTACCTCTCCATAACAAAGGCTCAGCCTCTTAAGCCTCACCTTACCATATTAATAAAAAGTGTGCCATACTTGGCCCTTCCCCCTCTCCAACCATTATATATACGGAGTGGTAGCTCTTGTAATCTCTCATTTACTTGATACAGCTGTCGTGGCTGTGACGGTTCCACCTGAAGACAGAAGCTTGTGTTGCCTCCGAAACGTCGTGATTTTTATTTTATTTTACTTTTATTAATTTTAATGTTTTACCTACGTGACTTTACCGAAAAAACCTAAAAATATGCCTGTACATTAGTCAGGCGTCTAATATAAGGGTGACAATTTGTCACTGAAAATGTAATACGTACATAGCCAAGTTTGAGATAATAGGAACACTTTTGAAAGGGTTATAAAATAGGTACATATCAATATTATCACTTACGTTCGGCCTCAATTATGTTTAGGGCTTATGCTCTCGACAGTATCATAACGAGCGTTGGGGCAGGGGGTGCCTTGGCCTCCCCTGGTGACCAAAGCTGGGGCCCCCTTGACAACCACCATGAGATAAGTTTTCAACAACAGTGTAAAATAACAAACACTTATTTAAAATGCAGTTTAAACGTATTTTTTTTATGAACATGCCTTCATTTACGTTCCACATTTTATTTAAATTTAATTAGAGCAGTCACGTTTGTCTTCCCACAAAATTGCACAGATCAAATATTGGGGCCCTACCTGACCAATTGCCACACATACATCCCCCTGAGCTGACAATGTCGTCTACTTCGTTCTCCTTCTTAGAACGTGTTTCTAATGCGGGTGTCCACACCTATCAACATCTGATCCTGTGTCATTTTGTGCTGAGATATGAGCCATGATGCCTTCCTGCAAGGTGGAAAACAGACGATGAACTGTAATCATTTGAGTTGCCCATTCAGGGCCGGATTACGGTTAAGGGGGCCTGGTGTGGTTATCGTTTTGGCAGGCCCTCTTTTGTTTATATAATTCCTTTCCTTGACTGTTTTACTACCACCCATGCCCAATGCCAAACACTCCACTATTAGCTACCTTGATATACGAATCGTAAGCTGCATTCAACTTGAAAGAAACAAAGCTCTTTTAAATTCGACATGCAACTAGTAAAAAAGACGACCTGGGCTGTTTTCCCTAAAGAGACCCTGGGCCCATTATCGACACCTCCGATTAGCATGGTTGGCTATGTACAGTGCGAAAGAAGTTCAACATACACACTTTTAGGTGAGGCCGTGTGGATCAGAAGGCTCTTAACACCCATTCCGCAGCATCAATAATACCGCTGGGATCTCAGTTTAACATATTGGCAGTCAAGGTGATTCGGCCACGTTCTTAAGTTTAGCGAGCCGATGGCTTCACCTCAATAACCAACAATTTCAAAAGTAAAAAAAACATGTAATATTATTATTTTTTAAATACATTTTTTACTGAATTATACTCAGTCTAAGCTTCTAAAATAGTGTTTCGGGGACTGACACGTGATAAACGATTCACTTTTGAAGCGTCTCATGAGAGCGACTCGTGAAATGACATCTTCAAAGGTTGTTCTGTCACAGATAAAGTTGATCAAAGCCATAAATGTCATGATATGAATTCCATAACCGGAGCTGGTGATAACACTAAAATATGCACTATGTTTGAAACGTAATTTGCTACACTCTTGAGTAAGTGGAAGTAGTATTGCTCTTTACATTTCATACGACCATTTTCAATTATATATTTTCTCAGATCTGCAAAAGTAGTTGATGCATTGAACTGAGGTGGGCATCAATAATCAGATAATATATTTAGCATATGTTGTGTATTCATGAACAAATTAAGGCGATATCTTTTGCATGGCACATGCCTGACTCGATTTTTAAGCATTAATGTGGTGTTTAGTCTCATAAAAGTAAAATACTAATAACGTGTGGCACTTTGTCAATCCAATGCTGGATGAAGGCCTTCCCATGCTATGTCGGTCATGGGCATTTGTTTGTGCATTCATCAACACCCTGGGCAGTCCGAGTTGCCGAAGGGGGGCCCAGGATGTGTTCGGATATCACTCTCCAGTGATGTCAACCATAAGCGGAATTCAAACTCAGGCGGCCGGGTACATAGCGCAGTGTAAAAACCACGCTCACAATCGCTACCAACTAAACTGTCAGGTTGCTAGGCAAAGAATATATGCAAAGCGTGGGAGATTACGCTCCGTCTTAGTTGCTCTGCTAAACCTGCAGGATGTAAGATTTTGGGTTTTCAATGACGTGACAGCTGCGCTGACCTAATGGGGCATATGTCCCATGTGGTGTTCTGAAAAAATTAATATGGGGTTAGGGCATCTATTGGATGCTGAAATAACAAGCCCTGTTGATTCCTTTTGACCCACGTACCACGCTGAAATCTCATAAATGTCAAAACAAATAATAAATGTAAAAAAGAGACCATCAAAGAGACCTGGAATGGTTCAACAAAAAGCAACCGGAACGATCTTGCTCTCGTGGCAATTGTCGTGAGACATTATTTATGAAATGAAAGCCTCGACTTAATCGCATGACTCTTATCAAGATTGAACTAACATGAGTTGTTTTACTGGAAGGAACCTCCTGGTTACACCAGCCCACAGGGGATTATTGTGTCCGTCCGTCGTGCATCCAAAAATGGGAGGGGTGGGGCTGGGTGGAGAGGGTGGGGCTGGGTGGGGAGGGGCTGGTCACCCCGTGGTGCCCTTATAAAACTCAACGTTTAACCTACTCACGCTGGCTTGTGCCCGCCCTCACAGTCGGCCATATTTGCGGAATACACCACGTCGCCGTTGACCCTGGCCATTGACCGAGCAACCCAACGTTCCTACCAGCTCCCTCCGCAATGCTTAATTATGTATTTATGTATCTATCAATGCGCGTGCAAGTAAAACGGAGTGCACGGAAATAAGACGTATCCTACAGACCGTGCAATGCCCTTGATCACCATGCATAGGACTCAGGGCTGCTTGATGCAAAATGGAACAGCTTGCAGCACAGCGTGAAAGGAGCTGTGACAATGGTGATGACACCAACAACCACTTGTAATTTGCCGTTATTGTTGTTCTGCGCCATGACTGCATGGCACGTGCAGTATTCCCGCGTTATTCACGAACTTGCTATCTGCGATTTTGGCGATCTGCAAATCGCATGTGGAACTCTACACGAGTGCATCGAGAGAGAGAGAGAAAGAAAGTGATGAGATAGTGATGAGAGGGAATGGGATGCGAGAAAGTCATGAGATCAAGCGATGAGGTAAGTTCATTAATAAACTATTCTTTAATACTTTTATATTGCTTTGTATTTGATTTTATTACAAGTCTTTTTTGTACTATGCAATTTTTCATATATGTGATAGATTATTCAATGTAAATTCATTACAAAGATAGGCTTTCGTAGGCTAATATCACTATCCACGACATTTGGGAATTCAGTAGCATTTCCGGAACGTATCCCTCGCGAATGACGAGGGAACTCTGTAGTTTGTGATCAGACCGCTCCTTATCCTAGCCGAGTAGAATGCCCCACTATTTTAACAAAAAAAAACCTGCATATAATTGCCAGGAGTGATATCACAACTCTGTTTAGTGAATATTTGACAGCATTCCTATTCTCTTTGTTTACCCGTGTGTACATAAATGACAAATTTTAATACTCTTTGGTTCTTTAGGTAAAGTCACGTAGATAGAAAATTAATAGATCACGACGTTTCGATCGCAACACAAGCAACCGTCATCAGGTGAGACAAACACAGCAGGAGAACTGCTGACGTTTGTTTGTTATTTTCTACCTACGTGACTTTACCGAAAGAACCAAAGAGTATGGATTCCTGCAGTCACGAAAGCTTCAAATCAAGATTGGCATATTTTAAATACTTTCCGACTACGGTTGACAGCGTTAACACGTGAGTTCTCTTCGTCTGCCTCCCTGTCCATCTGTTGTAACGTGTAATTAAAATAACGCTCATATGAATTATCCAATATACAGTCGGTGAAATGTGAGCATAAAGCTGTGTCGATATTAGAGACTTACCCCAAAGCAATCTGGTTTAAGGGGTTACTCAAAGCTTGGTGATAAAAAAACAGCGCTAAAAGCATTTGCTTTTTCGGTCAAGATGATGACATCACACGTCAAGGGCGCACCTCGCCTCCCCGTGACGTCATTGTCTGTGAGATGTCGCAACATCACTGATTAGCACGGCTGGCTACGTGCGGTGCGAAAGAAGTTCAACATACGTACATCACACATCATTAAAATGTTGATCTAAAGCTTTCGTGACTGCAGGGATTCATATTCTTGGTTCTTTCGGTAAAGTCACGTAGAAGGGAAATAATAAAATAATAAAAATATAAAACAAAAAAATTCTCAGAATTTTTAAACAATAAAATTCTCAGAATTGTATTGGTTTATATTTTTATTATTTTACTATTAAAATCCTCAAAAATGTTTTACAATAAAATTCTCAGAATTGTATTGTTTTATATTTTTATTATTTTCTTATTTCCCTTCTACGTGACTTTACCGAAAGAACCAAGAATATCACACATCATGTTTTCTGCGATGTCATCCCATTTTCTGACTCGGAAGGTAAAATTTGTTAAATTACAACCGCTAATTACCGCACTTCCAGGATCACACTTACACACGTTGGAAAGCTGTACAGAGGTCGTGCATTCACACGAGACATATTTTTTCCCAGTTTTAAATTGCGCCATGTTTATACGCGTACATTATTCATGTTTAATTCAGGATTTGTCTGAAGTCTGTGGCTTAGTTAGGACACATCACAGGGAACCCCCCCCCCCCCCCCCCACTTAGCGGGGAGGTCATCGACCGAACATCTCCGAGGAGGCAGATTGTAGTGATTCATTACAAGCAGCTGCTCAGTTTCCTTTGCACAGCTACAGCACACGCAGGAGGTCAGGGCGCGCATGTACTGCGGCTTCCTCCTAGAAGCTCTCACCTGCGTGGTAAGTACCACCACTGCAAACAATAATAATGCGTTGAATTGATATAGCATCTGAGCACCAGGGGAAAGTACGTATACATGTTTAAAACAAAATAAAATAAGCATTTACACCATTGGAACCTCATTTGCCAGTAAAACATATGATAATTGGTTTTTTACCCTTCTATCTGGCAACAAAACTGACACCTTTTTTTACAAGGAGTCATGTTTGCATAGACCACAATACCTGCAGTCATAATGCAAACAAAAAACACAACTCTGATAATGTATGCACTGTCCTTGAAGTTGATTGGTCCACACCCGAGACAGCTTTCCTTAGAGCCTAGTCTCACATGGGTTGGACCAGATGACGCCAGAAGGCGCACAACTCAAAGCTCTCATACTCTGATGGTGCATTGTCTTTTTGTTTGCATTATGACTGCAGGTATTGTGGTCTATGCAAACATGACTCCTTGTAAAAAAAGGTGTCAGTTTTGTTGCCAGATAGAAGGGTAAAAAAACAATTATCAAAAGAAAATAAATTAGCAAAACAAAATGACAAGTTGAGCAGATTGAGCACAACAAGTTGCGCACGGCCGTCTCAACATTGTGAACCGAACTGTCGCATGCTTTCGGATAGTCAACAATTCTTGTGATGACGGCCAGATGTTAACTACCTCGCCTGGTATACAGGAGGTCGTGGGTTCGGTACCGACCCTGACGGCTGTATATTTGGAATTTGCATGTCTCTCTCTCTCCCCGTAGTTGAATGGAATTTTCTCCAGGTCTTCCAGTTTTTCCCTCCACATTTAGAAACAACGTGCGTTTAGAGGATTTGGGCTGCTATAAATTTACACGCGATGAGCCACTTTGTTGAGCTATCATTTGTGGCCAGGTCACTTCTGCAAAAAGAGCTATATACAGTAGCTCAGTGCGCCTTACCTGGTGATGTCAAAAAGTTTAAATAGTTTAGAGTTTAGAACAAGGTGCAGATTAGAACATCCTCCTGAATTGTTTGAGGTGGACGCTGTGCCGACTCTCTTTGTGATCACCGTACCGACGTACCCATGTGCTGGTGATACGTTCGGATGGCTTCAATGTAAGCATTCCACTGTCACGCACAATTATTTTTGAACGCCGCCTCATAACGCGTTTTTTTTTAAAGCCGAGGATCAAGCGAACACCGTGGAAATGGTTGTGGGGAAAATCCAACTGCTTTTAAATAAATTTAATGTGCACGCCTCGCTGGGCTGGACGTCCCTCCTCACTTTTCTCTTCGCCAGTCGAAGTTTTATCCCCAAAGCACTCCGCCTCCCCCCATTCCTCATGGACGTGACCGCACAAGTCTGGAGCACCGGTAAGTTCACGAGGACGTCCAACATTCAATGAACACCCGCATTTCATAAAAAAGATTTATACTTAAATTCGATGAAACCCTTCATTGGCGAGATGTTAACTACCTTGCCGAGTATGGAAGGAGGTCGAGGGTTGGATCCCAACCCTTACGCTTGCATGTCTCTCTCCCCATGGTTACGTGGATTGTTCTCCAGATCCTCCGGGTTTTCCCTCCACATTTAAAATCATGTGTTTAGAGTATTTAGCTGCTATAAGTTTAAACATGATAAGCCACTCTGTTGAGCTATCATTTTTGCCCAGGTTGCTTCTGAAAAATAGCTATATAGCACAATGGGCCTTACCTGGTAAAATAAAAATAGTTTAGTTTAAATAGTTTTTAGTTTATTTAGGGTGCTGACATAGCTGAGCAGTAGCGTGTTTCCCACTTTGTTTGCAGAGGTTTGAACCCATCAGGCAGCCCTGGTTAATTAGATTCGCTTTCGAGTCTTTGTCCATTGGTGAAATTCCGCACAATGCAAGCTGTTTATTATTATTATTACTATTTATACGATGGGTGTATGAGTCAACATTTATATCAGCTGCTTCACAGCGGAGCTTCAAAAGATGTGGTGACATTAAACGAAAAAGCGATGACCAAGGGTGCTGGCATCACCGTCCAAAATTTGCCATATTTCAAAACGACTCATAAATTACCCAATTGGATAAAGCCCCACAGCAATATCGCTCCCTGTTTTGAAACCACCGCGGGCGATAATAGTCTCTCAAACACTGCACTTTCGGGATAGCCTTGCCTCGCTAGAATAAATTGCCAGAATACCAAATGAACTAATGATTTGATATCCAAACCGACAGGTGTGACCCCACACCAGGAGGTCATACCTCCTGTTGTGGGGTCACCGGGAGGAAGGGCTGTATTTAATGAGCGTGTGTGTGTGTGTGGAGAGAGTGGGTGTACCGCGTGGTCTTGACGTCGCGCAGGGCGGAGGAGATGTACTCGCCCAGGCGCTTTTCCATCAGGGTCATCCGGATCCAGGCTCGACCCTGGGTGAAGTGTGGTCAAACAATTCCCGTGACTTACGTGACCTAGGGAGGCTTCGTCCAGCAGTGGTTTGAATAACTAAACTTTTTTTTTTACCAGATAAGGTCCACTGAGCTATATAGTTACTTTTCAGAAGCGACCTGGCCACAGGTGATAGCTCAACGAAGTGGCTTATCACGTGGAAATTTATAGCAGCCAAATACTCTAAACGTTTCTAAATGTCTCCAGATCAATCCATAGCCAGCCATATTTCTAAATGTGGAGGGAAAAACTTGAGGACCTGGAGACAATTCGGACATAATTTACCATTTGGGCTCGTCCTTCCTTGTGTAGTAGTATTCAGGAGGCTTGACGACGGGATCGGAGGCACACTTATTTATTGACACCAACTTGTGTACACACAGTACTTAAGGGGTTAACGTCCCCTTTACTCAACTAACAGGGAGACACGACATCTAACCCCGCTAACCTAAGCCCGAGTCCTCCACTACGGAGCTAAGGGAGGCTACCTATCCCAGCCCTGGTCAAGCTGGGATCCCGGCACCCTGAGTCTGGGCTCTCGGGGCCACGCCACCGGCTTGCCCTGGTCGGCCCTGACAAGGACAGCGAGCCAGGGGAGCTCCGGGGCCTATGCTAGCTGGTCTTTGGTCTTCGCTGGTTAAAGCTGATACTCCGACCTCGAGCACTCCGGCTCACCACCTTTAATAGTACTCGGCCCCCGGGAGGGGCCCGTGGGGGATGCAGGTGCGGACGTCGGTGTGAGCACCTCCTCTGTGTACGGCCCTAACCACGCCCCTTGTGTTTGTTCGCCATCCGCGCCCATACACAATTACACCTCTACACTTGTGTTGAAAGATGGGACAGTAAACTTCCAGGTCGATTTGTGTAGGAGAGTAGTAGTTTTGTCATGAAGGAGTTTATCTAGTGTCCGCCTGAGTTTATGTATTTCTGATATTACTTCATTCGAGTAAGAGGTCATTAGTTTCTTATGTGCCCCTCCTATTCAAGCTGCAGTATAGAGGTGTTTCTACTCCTTGCTTTATAAAGCACCTAGTGTAATAAATTTGCCTCTGATGACTGCCTTTAAGGCGTCCCATAAAGTACCTGTGTCAGCTCTATTTTGGTTGAGGAGTTCCGATCCCAGTAGTCTCTAATGTCGTCTGAAATCTGCATCACTGTCTTTTTGTCTTGCGTTGCATTGAGGGACCATGTTCTGGGAACAACGGAGGGTAATGTGAGAATGGTTAAATAGTTAAAATTTTAAGATTTTGGGCTCTGTTATTTGCAGGAGCAGTTTTCTGGTTATCAGAAATAAGTAAATTCTGGATAGCGATTTGTGGGCTCGGGATATGTGCATGTAGTTCTTTTCAAGGGTGTGTGTTGTACGCCAAGAGTCTATGAGAGAGAGAGTCGTGACATCATAGCTAAGGAGGGCTTCTCTTTTGCTGTCCTTTTTCTCTTGAGGTGGAGAAGGAGTTTTGTCTATTCGGTGGTTGCAAGTCAGGTTCCGGTCCCCCTCTATTATGACATCATCATGAGAGTTTGAATGTAGGTGCTTTGTGACCATTTTTATGGTGGATGTGTAGTGACTGGGAATGCCACTGTGTGGTGCCGGGCTTGTGAGGCCACGGCGGGATGTCTACTGTTGTGTGTACACTCCGGACACGGGGTGTAGTACCAGCCCTAGTGGTGGCTTGGGTGAGTGCTGGTTAAGCACGATGGCCACGCACAGTATGCAGTGCGGGCTCCCGTTGAGAGAGCGAGAGAGTGTCAGCCAGCTAGGGTTACGTTGGGGGCATGATACTCTGGCTGACCTGGGGACATGTTACTGGATGATACTGGAGGGGGGCCACCTGTGGAGAGGGCCAATAGGTGGTCACGTGGTCCGGGAAGAACTCTCGAGAGACTTTGGGCAAGGGGGCGAGAGAAATCGAGAAAGTGGACGGGGCGAGAGGCGGAGCCAGCCCCAGCCCGGCCCGACATAAGGGGGGCCTTGTGAGGGGCTCGGGGTTCTTACTGTTGGAGAGGCAGGAGATCCACGTCAAGCTTGAAGAAGCCTCCAGCCACGCGGACCGAGATCCAACTTGTGGTCCGGACCAGGAAAGTGGAAACGTGTCTAGTTCCGCCGTAGCGTGCTTAGTTGGGTGGTCACCACCCGAGAGTGTGTTGTGTCAATAGCCTGGAGTATGTTGTGCATATAGTTTAATAAAACGTGTTGCTCCCAACACAACGTCTGCGACTCAGTTGGACTCACTACAGATGTGTTCGCTGGAGGTGGGTAATAGACGTTGCAGAATGTCTAAAGGGTATCTTATATTTTGCCATTGCTCTATTATGTATCTAACTGCCGGGTCTGCTATTTGTTCGGAGGGCATGAATGGCATTTTTTTGTGGATCAATATTACAACACCTCTACTTTGAGATATTGTAGTTTAACTGAGTAAGTTAAAGTTAAGTTGCTTTCTTTTAGAAAAGCAATTTCAGTCTTTAGTTTGTTTAAGTGTCCAGTGTTCTCTCTCTTGATTGGATGATTGAATCCATATTTAAGGAAGTAAATTATAAATAGGCTGGGGCAAGGATAGGAAGGTTCTCACCCCCGGGCATTATGGAGGTTGAAAGGGGGTAGTCGGAGGGCAATAGGCTAGGGAAGGAGATGGGGAAGGGAGGGTGCGCCAAACACTGGCGCTGCCAACCAAAACTATTCTTGCTTCCAGCATAGCATGTTGGAACTCCTAATTCTCACCCCTAATAGTTGGGGGTGCTCTTGAGCTATTTATTAGATCTGAATGCTATTCTTATTTCCTTAGTGGGGCGGTGTTCCCTTCTCCAACTTTCCAGTTTTAATTTCTGCTTGATTATGGTCTACTGTCTAGGACCTACTAATTACAAAAAAACCCTATATTATGGATAACTACAAAGTATTCAACTGACACAATCTGCAAAGCAACTTTAATAATTAAATGGCACCAGTTGTTACATTTGTGACTTTGAGAAAGGTAAGGATGTCCATTACTAACTGCTGAGTAGGCAGAGGAGCAGAACCTGTGTTTTATAAAAAAAAAGATAATGGCATCCATCACTAATATATTATTTTAATGTTGTTTTTGTGTCCTAACCATCTCGCCAGACAAGTGGAATAAAATAAATTATCAACAGAAAGAAATCGAACCAGAGCGTATTTGAGAGCAATATGTAATCACGGCTGTATAGCTGCGCAAGACGGTGATGCATGGTATATTCAACATTGAGGTTTTTCTCGTGCAGTGGATTTAGAATGATGACGATGATAATTACGATGACAAAAATGATGATGATGACTGCGATGATGATGATGACCGAGAATGATAACAATTATGCCAATGCTTTTGTTGATGACAAAAATGATGATTAAATCATTATGGTAAAATCGTCTACTCTAATAAAGGTAAGGAGGAGCACCAGAATTGTTGCCTTTTGTAAGGCGTGAAATTGCAGGCAGTGGCAGAGTTAGAGCTCGGAAACGCTATCAGCTCGAGGACTGACAGAACTAGATTAGGTTATTAACGTGTGCAGGTGCCCCTACCGTGTCAACCAAGAGCAATTCCAGCATTTCATTAGGGAATGAAGATCAAAGAAGATCGTTCGGCTACCACGCACAGCATAGGCACTCGCAGAGTGTGGCATTTATCCTGAACAAAAGCTCACACTGCCTCACGCAGAGAATACCGTCACTTATTCGAAAAATGAAAAGAATGGGTTGGCATGGCAACTAATTCTGCCAAAGAAATAAAACATGGGTGGAGTTAGATCCCTATGCGTTGAGCTTGGAAAGGAAAATTAAGTTACGTGAAATAACCTAGATGAGTTGGCTACGTAACAGTTTGTCAAGATGCAAGCTGCATTTAATAATAATAATTTCGTTTTATATGGCATAAGTCATGCTGATAGCATCCAACAACGCTGTCCATATCAAGAGTAATTCTAAAGCACTGTTGCAATGTATCAGACTGCTCTGCCTTTATGTGATGTGAGCTATGCATCAATTGGCAGGCGTGTGCAGAGTAACAACTCACTTTGTATTTGAACACCGTAGACAGGCAAAGATAAACCATGTGGTTTAATGACGAAACCCTGGCCTAATATTGCATTTGCACCGTAGTTGAAATGTGTTCTGGCTGCTCTATAAGTAAATTCATGCCTTCAAATATTATGCTGCTGGCTTTGGGCACCGGTCCACAGCACAAACTGCCAATTAGGACGCTATATTCTTGGATTCTTTCGGTAAAGTCACATAGAAGGGAAATAATAAAATAATAAAAATATAAAACAATAAAATTCTCACGACGTTTCGACTGCAACACAAGCAATCATCATCAGGTGTGAAATCCACAGCAAGAAAATTAGATTTTTTTTGTGTTGCAGTTGAAACGTCGTGAGAATTTTATTATTTCTATTTTTATTATTTTATTATTTCCCGTCTACATGACTTTACCGAAAGAACCAAGAATATGAATCCCTGCAGTTACGGAAGCTTTAAATCAAAATTAGGACGCTGTTAACAATGCTGTCCAGACTCGCCTCCGAAAATATCGCTCTAACCTAACATTATAATTGTGTAAGTTTTAATACGGTTACATTTTTATTTAATGGCATTTGGAAAATAAAATACAGGAAATTGGGCTAATTTGTAAGTAAATTAGACTAATTATATATCTATGTAATCATAGTTGCAAAATAATTGCTTGTGTTTAAGGTTACTTTGTAGAATATTTTTTATTTGACGGTGTGTGCGCGCGAGTGTGTGAGTGCAAATTTTCCTCACAATAATAAATAACCGTTCAAGATATTTTCTCCGCTTTTTGTACAACAGTGAGCCAAGTACTCCTATTGCGTGGAGACTCAACATTTCAAATAGATAAGAGAATATCGAGTCGCAGTGGAGGTGGGAGTGGCGGGAAATCTCCTTTAATGGGCAAAGATGTTTTGTCGTTGTTGCAATTATCATCTATTTCTGTGGGTCTACGCAGATTACCGAAAATTGCCGTGTCCAAGTTGAAGGGCATGCATGCGGTTGGGAGCCGCGGTTGGGAGCCACCGTTTCTCCGAATTTTGAGGATGTATTGAGTGTGTGACCACACGGCTCCTGCCATCATCCCCCTGCACATCCGTATCGCCACCAAAGGTCTCATGCGGGCTTCTTGACATATCTTTCTTTTAATGTCATGAAGAAAAAAACAAATAAATTGGCTTGCGCCGCTATGTTTATCGTAATTGAACAATAATCTTTTGCAATTACGTGCAGTTCACATTCCTGCGATAACACTGGTCAACACACTTTTTCTGGCATAAGGTATTCCAACGGTGTTAAGGTAATTTTGGGGTGCTGATTCCAAATCTGGCATCAGTTTTTGTCTATCACATCAGGTTTTTGAGATATCAAATATTGCATTTTCAATAAAAACTGCAGAAGAAAAATATTAAATAAATGTGGATATCTACATAAAATGATATTATAAACACACTATCCTAAATATACAGCACCATATTTTAACACTAAAGCAGTCACTGACTCGCAACAACTTGAAATCATAAGTGACAGAGTTAATTTAGGGTAAAATCAATTAAAATGGGGTATGCCGATAGCATAAAAATTAGACGTGATAGAGCAAATCTGAGATCAGTTTGGAATCAGCACCCTGAAATTAGTCTAAAACAGCTGCAAAAGTCCAGGCCAGAATTTTTATTTTTTATTTTTGTTGACCAGTGTAATCTATCCGCATGCTACACCTGCGAACAGGGCCTCATTAAATACAATATTATTAAGGCTTCGTATTCTTTCTCAAGCAGAGCTAAGCAGGTAACGCGTGAAAAACGAATCCCTGCATTTTGAAGATAATTGTATCCGCAATCAATGCACCTGCATCTATACCCATCATCGCACGTCTATATCACGATTTCTCTTAGCTTGACGATGCTATGTCACTCTTCAAGATCATGCACTTCTTTTTTCCTAAACTTTACCATCATACACGGGCCCCCTTTTCATGGTTACCGTATTGTATTGTCCAGCTTGCCAATGAAAACCAAATACACGTAAGTCTATACCCCATCATCTCGCTCGCAAGGTGTCCAGGGACACTTGTCAAGTTTTTTTTATATATTTATTTTATTATTTCCCTTTGTACGTGACTTTACCGAAAGAACCAATAATATTGTCAAGTTTGGTTAACTTTACCTCTTTTAGACCAGATGAGAACGCAAGAGATCAGAATGCAGTCGTCTCATTCATTTGCAACAGTGGCCTGTGTGAAGGCATGCGGGTAGGGTGGCGGGGGGGCGGTGCTCAGAGGTCCCACCTTGGCCCTGCCGCCGCCCACGTGCTCCATGCTCTCCACGCTCGCCAGGCAGTTGTGTGGCACCTTCTGGCACGCGGTGCGCACATAATCCCAGAAGCAGCGCGGCATCTCGTAGCCGAACCAGCTCAGCTGCCCTGCAATGAGAGCCCGGACCCCGCACGCTCAGCCGTCGAACCACGGAACTCGGCAGAGAGAGAGAGCCGGGGGTGTGGGGGGGGATTCCCACAAATGCCACGCGAACCACAAAAGCAAAAATCATGGCGTAAGAGCGTGTGCTACACGGCACATCTTGCTACGGCAGCGAGATGTGAAACTACCTCGCCTGCGATGAGATATTAGTGGAAGACACCTTACAAATACATGTGTAGTATAGCTCTCAGAGACGGCGGCTTGTCTTCTGTATATTTGTTAAAAATAGAGTCTAATGACAACTCAACACGTAACCGCGAGTGAATCTGTACACTTGGCTAGTGACGCAACTCTATTCTGAGACAACATCGCTTCTAGTCTCAGGACAACTCGCAGACGATGGAGACGACCCGATCCAAGTAGGCGACGATCGCAGTTCTCACAACCAAGCAGCCCCAAGCCTCCGCTCGCGCTGGCTCTTATCCTCGCCCGGTCCGGCAACGCCACTTATTCCCGAATTCTCATCACCGCACCTGGCCCTGCCGATCACCGCCCTTATTACACTTTCCACACCATTGGAGCCCGTGCTCCCCCTCACGTGACCCTGTCAATGCTTGTCTCATTCATTATCATTACCTCGTCCATTAATAACCATGGTCCCAGGGAACCAGACTGTCCCGCTATCACTCCGCACTGTCTTTACACAAGTAGATTATATTGGTAGGAACCTCCTGGTTACACCAGCCCACAGGGATTATTGTGTCCGTCCATCGTGCAGGAAGGGGCTGGGTGGGGAGGGGCCGGGTGGGGAGGGTGGGGAGGGGCTGGGTGGGGAGGGTGTGGCTGGGTGGGGGGTGGGAGGGGTGGGGCTGGGTGGGGAGGGGCTGGTCACCCCGTGATGCCCTTATAAAACTCAACGTTTAACCTACTCACGCCGGCTTGTGCCCGCCCTCACAGTCGGGCATATTTGCGGAATACACCACGCTGCCGTTGACCCTGGCCATTGAACGAGCAACACAACGTTCCTACCAGCTCCCTCCACAGGAATGTGTTATACAGGAGATGGTGGGTTAGATCTGGACACTGACGCCTGCTGTAAATTTAGAGTCTGTGTGTCTCTCTCCCCGTGGTCGCGTGGTTTTTTTTCCGGGTCCTCTGGTTTGTCCCTCCACATTTAGAATCAACGTGCGTTTTGGGTATTTTGCTGCTATAAATTTCCACGTGATAAGCCACTTCGTTGAGCTATAATTTGTGACCAGGTCGCTTCTGAAAAATAGCTACATAGCTCAGTGGGTCTTACCTGGTAAAATAATTTTTATTTTTATTTTACATCATATTTGTACACGATTACAGCATAACGTCGCTGATCCAATTCACTGAGGACTGAGGTATCGGTGGATACGTGAAACGGTCGGATTTGTGGACATCTATAGAAGACGACAGCCACACCATAGCGCAGAAATACGACACTGGGTGTGGGCGATCGATCGGTCAGGGTGGATATGTGGCAGGCGGATATTTTGTGATGAAGGTATGTACCTATTTTGTGATGTGGGAATCTTCCAGCATTGCATATTAAACCCCTCTGTTACACGATTGTAAATTAGAGTGGGGACACGTAAAAGGTGCAGCCCCTGCAATTTCTTGATCACGCCACTGCTGTCGCAAGGGCCTCCCTGTCAGAGGGAGCTCTGGAGATCCCCTCCAGAGGGCCTTTGTTCCTGCTCTTCACAATGGGCAGTCACCTTGGGAGTGGTGCTGTTACCCACATTTAACCCACCACACGCGACTTTCCAAATCGACTAACTGTGGTGGTACCCATTTATACTGCTGGGGGGGACAAAGGTAGGGAGTTCACAAACCTGGCCATTGTTTCAACTGTCGTGCTGGGATATTGATCTGGAGAGCTATGGATTCATCTGGAGACATTTAGAAACGTTTAGAGTATTTGGCTGCTATAAATTTCCACGCGATAATCCACTTTGTTGAGCAATCATTTGTGGCCAGGTCGCTTTGGAAATAAGAGCTACAACACTCAGTGGCTCTTACCTGGTAAAAAGAATAAAAGGAAGCATAGTTGAGTCCAGTGTGCCAACGATTATACCACAGCAACGAGTGTAATGACTCTTACAGTTTTATGCACGTTAATTAATTCAATGAGACCTGCACAGTTCATTATAAACACTAAACAGCGAGTGCAGTATGCACGTTACATTTGTCAGCAGATTTGTGAATGCCGACCAACGCTCGCTGAAGTGCAGGCGGCAATCAGGAAAAACCGAAATCATTTTCATTTGACACCAACCACGAATAGAGCAAGTCTACACCATCATCTTACTTCACAGTTTGGGCACACGTTCAACAAAGAGTAACCGTAATTTACAAAAAGAAAAGATTGTTGACGCAGGGTCACAAACGTTATCAGGGATAGCGATGGAATTGGTTGAAGACAAATGTTGAGGCTATTTACCCAGGATATAGGTGCGTTGCCAATTTTTTAGGCAAAAGAGAAAAATGCAAACGGTCCTGATGATGGCTTTGAACCGTTCAGCTAGCAAGAGTTGATGCACGGTGATTCCATGCATGCACTGCTTGACTTGATAATATGTTCAGTTTCCGATTGGTCACTCACTACGTTATTCTTCAATGTTGAGAGGGAGGGGGGAGAGGGCTCTTCTGAATAAAATCTATTTTATTTTACACGGGAAATGAGAACGGGAAAACCGGCATATCAGCGTTTTTTGACTATTTTTAAACTCCACTATATTCTCTACCCGAGGCAACTACCAATGTTACCTCCTTCTAATACGATGACACCACCACTGTCTTAGAGATCCAAGGAAACATAAAAAGCTACTAATTCTCACATTTCACATTCATTATCAGCCATGATCAATCCACTGTTGAATGAAAGCCTCCTCAATCCACCATATTTCACCGTCCTGCGATGTAACAATCCATCTAGCGTTTCCACAGAAGCCTATTTCATTGCTCCATTTCACGATGAACGTACTATTCGGTGTATTTCCTCCTTTAAACTGCTACTCATTAATTAGTCCCACCGACCATCATCCCTTCTGGGTGACCTGCCCAAGCTCACTTACTTTTCTTAACAGTCATTGTAATGTCTATAACAGTCATTGTGATATCACCAACTTTCACGTGTTCTCAAAGGCACGTGGTTTCCTTTCTGTCTCTCAAGTGCAATTCCAAGGATGCACATCTTTTTTTCGCTTCTTTTGCACAATTTCAACTTTTGTCTCATTTTATGTAGATTTTTTTCACATCTCTCTTTCATGTCACAGTAGGTGAAATAATCTCAACGTTAGTTTGGTCAGAATGAATGCACATCTGGCAAAACCAAAGCTCTGCGAAATGACTCGTGCCTCGCACACTTTCGTGCCAAAATCAGTGGCGACTGGAGAAAAGCAAAGGGGTGAGCAAGGGGAGCATGCGTGAGGGTTGCTGGAAGGTAGAAGAAGAACCTTGGAAGGGTTCAACAAGAGCCGAGATGGACGAGAGTAAGCCACTTCGGGAAAAATGAGGCTGATGAGTTCTAACACTGTCACTGGTTTTGCTTGTGCATTACACACGGGATGTTTAACCCGTAGGCTTTCGCGACCATTATTATCTATAAGAGGGTTTTTTGAGTTAGGTGACTAAAACTAAAATGTGTCGTTCAACCCAAATCAATTTCTAAGGTTTGTCACGTAAACAATTTGCATCTTTTGTTTACATGGCAACCCTTACTAATTGGCTGTGTCGGGTGGTGGCGGGTTTAACGACACATTTATATTTTCGCGATCTAACCCAAAACAACCTTTATTATGGATACAAGTGTAATGCGGGCGTAAGCGACCTTCCGGATGTGACGTCACGGGGGGTGGAGTCATGTGACGTGGGTGGAAGGTTCGGGTCCTTAAGCGGGTAAACCGGAAGGGGAAGTCAGTCGGGGTGTGAGCGGAAAAGAGTGAGGCCACGCGGGCGAGTGAGAAGAGGGGGGGGGGCACCGACGGCCATCGGGAGCCAACCCCGAAGACAAGAGGAAGCTGCGGAGTGGTGTGCAGCTGCAGAGGAGACAGCCAGAAGGGCTGCGTGTTAGAGGCAGCGGTGTGGCTGCCAGGAGGAGCTGCGGAGAGAGAGAGAGACAGCACGAGGCTGTCAGAGCTGCGGAGGGAGAGAGAGGAGACAGCACGAGGCTGTCAGAGCTGTGGAGAGAGAGGAGTTGCAGCGAGTACAGCCAAGGGGGGATGTCATTTTCCATCTGTTGGGCATCCCGCCGGGGGCTGTGCGTCCGGTTTATGGGTCGTGCGTCGCTGCGAACGGGGGTAGCATGGGTATCGTGGGTCAGGTGGATGCTAAGATATCTATTGGGGATGTGTCGGCCTCGGGTGTTGTGTTGATATCGAGATCTTTGGCGGTTCCTTGTTTGTTAGGCACCGATTTTTTGGCTAAGATGCCCATTTTGATCAAAATCAATGAGAATTGTATTGAACTGCCGGGGGGCCGTCAAATCTCGTT
This sequence comes from Lampetra planeri, assembly GCF_965212315.1. Lineage (NCBI taxonomy): Eukaryota > Metazoa > Chordata > Hyperoartia > Petromyzontiformes > Petromyzontidae > Lampetra > Lampetra planeri. Next base: position 20,011,625 of record NC_136107.1, read on the forward strand.
TCTGCCGTCGCCCTGGGGGCGACCTGCTTCGGCCGTACAAGTGCAGGCGCTGTCCGTCGCATCTGTGGACATCCCACCTGGTACACAGATGCTTATACCCTTGCGGTATCGGAAGCCCCTGCCTGATCGGCTAGGAGCAGTAGGGGTCTTGTTGTCACCGTCCGCCACGATAACAACCGGGTTGGCGTTAGTGGGGGCACAGACCATCGTCCGGCCGGATCAATTACCGTTTTTACAGGTGCTTAATGCGGGGGGAGAAAACGTCCGTGTCCCGGCCGGTACGGTTGTGGCACATGCCACTACGGCGTTTGCGACCCATGATTGTCAACATAGCCGGGGAGTTGTTGCTGGGGTTTCCGAGCCAAGGAGTTCGGATGATCGTTGGGTTGCTCATTTATGTGACGGAAATTCTTCCCTGTCCATGGAGCAACGTGGTGCGCTGCGTAAATTGTTGTTGACATATTCCGATGTGTTCAGCTCCGATGATTTGGATTTGGGCCGCACTTCGTTGCTTTACCATCACATTGAGACGGGCGATGCTGCCCCTATTCGATTAAATTCGCATCGGATGAGTCCTGCGGAGCGAGAACACGTACGGGGGGCAGTGGAAGACATGTTGGCTGCGGACATTATATCGCCATCTAACAGCCCATGGGGCGCTCCAGTCGTCTTGGTTAAGAAGAAGGATGGCAAATTGCGATTTTGTGTTGATTTCCGCAAATTGAATAAGATATCGGTGGCAGATGCGTACCCCCTGCCGCGTATGGATGACTCCCTCGACGCATTGTCGGGGGCTAAGTTCTTTTCCACACTGGACCTCTCTTCGGGATTTTGGCAGCTTCCCCTTGACGAGTCCTCACGGGAGAAAACCGCATTCCGTACGCCGCAGGGGTTATTTCAATTCAACTGTCTCCCGATGGGATTGAATGCGGCCCCTGCTACATTTCAAAGATTGATGGAGCTCGTTTTGACGGGGTTGCAGTGGGAGACGTGTCTTATATATTTGGACGATATTATTGTCTTCAGCCGCACATTTGATGAACATTTGACGCGGCTGGAGACAGTGTTCACGAGGATGCGTTCTGCCAAATTGAAATTCAAACCAAAGAAATGTCACCTACTGCAACGGTCCGTCCGCTATTTGGGGCACATTGTGAGTGCTGAGGGAGTGTCCACGGATCCGGAAAAGATGGCGTGCGTCCGGGATTGGCCGACTCCGGCCACCGTGGGGGATGTTCGGCGGTTTTTGGGATTTGCCTCGTATTACCGAAGATTTGTGCCGGGTTTTGCGACGATTGCGAGGCCCTTGCATCTCCTTACGGGTAAAGGACGGAAGTTTGTTTGGGGACAGCCGGAGGAGGCGGCCTTTCAGAGTCTGCGTGATCTATTGGCCACGGCCCCAACATTGGATTATCCCGATTTCGATCACCCATTCATTCTTGATACGGACGCGAGTGACACAGGTATTGGGGCGGTGTTATCACAGTCTAAAGGGGGTGTAGAGCGTGTCGTGGCGTATGGTAGCCGAGTCTTGTCTCCTGCGGAAACCCGCTACTGTGTCACTCGCAGAGAACTATTGGCGGTTGTTTTTTTCCTACGGCAATTTCGACCATACCTCTACGGTCGTTCTTTTATTGTGCGTACGGATCATGCGGCCTTGCAATATGCCCTTAAAATTGACCAGCCATCCGGACAGTTGGCACGTTGGTTGGACACGCTACAAGAATTTTCCTTCCAAATTCAACATCGGAAGGGAGTGCGCCATGCGAACGCTGACGCACTTTCCAGATTACCGCGGCGCGCCCCTTGTAAATGTGAGTCGGGGACGCATAGGTGTTCGCCGATTCCAAACCCCCCTCAGCCGCTTACGTTGGCCGTCGAGAAGTCGGACACTCCGATGGAACCGGGACCGGCTGACGGGGTTTTGAATCTGCCGCGGTCTGTCTGGATCCGGGAACAGATGATGGATGAGTCATTGGTGTCCTTGCGGAAGCGGTCTGCTAGGGACAATGGGAGTCCGAGTACGGCTATGGGACCGCAAACCGCTCTCCGAGATGGTCTGCTTATGTGGCGGGAGGGGTTCCAGGAACGTTGGCGCCTGGTGGTACCAACGTCCTTGCGATTCGAGTTGATTAGAACCCTCCATTGTGACACTCTCTTACATTTAGGGGTGCAGAAGACCTTGTTGACGTTGCAACGTCATTATTTTTGGCACGGCATGGCGACAGATGTCGTAGGGCACGTGCGCGCGTGCCCTGCGTGTGCACGACGTAAGCCGCCGAAACATCCTTACGTGCCGCCTCTCCAGTCGATTCAGGTGTCTCGAGTCAATGAATTGGTGGCACTGGACATATTGGGACCTTTTCCACCATCGGCGAGGGGTAATAAATATTTGCTGGTAGGGGTTGAGTACCTCTCCCGTTGGCCGATGGCCTGGCCGTTGCCCGATCAGTCGGCCGCGGCCATTACCGACGCCTTTTTGTTTGGGTATATTATGGATAAGGGGGCGCCTGAGAGACTCCTCACGGACCAGGGCAGGAATTTCTCTTCTAAATTATTGGCGGAAGTGTGCGCGGGCCTTGGGACTAAGAAAGTACGGACATCCCCATACCATCCGCAGACGGATGGTATGGTTGAACGGCTGAACAGGACATTGTCTGCCATGCTTTGCCATACCGTGAGTGAACAACAATCAGATTGGGATCTGCACATCCCCGGGGTGCTTTCGGCGTACAGGATGACGCCTCATGCGGCTACAGGATATTCGCCGTTTTACCTTATGTATGGTCGGGAAAACGTGTCGCCGGTGGATGTGCAATTGGGAACTGGGGTGAAGGGACCTCGTAAACCACTTCCTGAATACATTCAGGACACGGTTCGCCGAGTCACGGAGGCGCGGGAGAATGCCCGCGTGGCTACGGCTAAAGCCCAGGCCCGGAACGAGCGATATGCGCGACGGTCTGAGGGGGAGTGCCCTTGGAAGGTTGGGGACCTAGCCTGGCTTCATTGTCCACAGGTACGTCCGGGGACCTCGCCGAAATTGCACAAACCCTGGCATGGTCCCGTACGCCTCATTGCGGTTCCCAACCCTCAGTCAGCACGCGTCCAGATTGGGTCTCGTCGCTGGGTTGTGCATACGTCGCGCTTGAAACCATATGTTGCTCCCTTACATGATGCGTCATCCCCCAATGTTGCCTTGCCGGGGTCTGTTGCTGCTGACTCTCCCCTGCCTGCGTCCATTGATCTTGCTAGAGCGCCTGTCGTACCTGTTCTAGACAGGCCGGCCGTGACATTGCGGAGGACGCCTGCCAGGTCTGCGGGACCTTCGAGCCCTGCAGCCCTTCCGACCCAGCTGCGGGCACGGTCACAGGACAAGCCCAAGACTAACTCTTTAGGGACGCGGGACGTCGGTGGACTTCCAGCTGCGACAGGGGGATTACCCCCTGTCATTCCTCGACTTTCATCGCGTTCCCGTTCTGCGAGTGGGCCGCCGACCGTCCGGGACGGGCCGGCGACCCGCACACGTTCCAAATCGCTTACGTTTCGTTGATTGTTGCTGTCTTGTTATTTTTTTTCTTACAGTTGTATTTATTGCATGCTTTTTGTACGTTCGTTGATGTTAATTGCGTTGTTGTTGTTGTTCTTGCTGTTACATTGTATGCTTAGTGTCCTTTAGGGGGGGAAGCTCGGTTCGCCGCATTACGATTTGCTATTGGTCAGCCGAGGTCGGCTGGGATTTTTCTACGGGGGAGGGTGGTGTAATGCGGGCGTAAGCGACCTTCCGGATGTGACGTCACGGGGGGTGGAGTCATGTGACGTGGGTGGAAGGTTCGGGTCCTTAAGCGGGTAAACCGGAAGGGGAAGTCAGTCGGGGTGTGAGCGGAAAAGAGTGAGGCCACGCGGGCGAGTGAGAAGAGGGGGGGGGGCACCGACGGCCATCGGGAGCCAACCCCGAAGACAAGAGGAAGCTGCGGAGTGGTGTGCAGCTGCAGAGGAGACAGCCAGAAGGGCTGCGTGTTAGAGGCAGCGGTGTGGCTGCCAGGAGGAGCTGCGGAGAGAGAGAGAGACAGCACGAGGCTGTCAGAGCTGCGGAGGGAGAGAGAGGAGACAGCACGAGGCTGTCAGAGCTGTGGAGAGAGAGGAGTTGCAGCGAGTACAGCCAAGGGGGGCTGTGTGAGAGAAACAGCAGCGGGGCTGCTGTTGGGGATCGGGCCGACATTGGAGTCAGCACCGTGGAGAAGCTACAGAGTAAAGACAGCCGTGTGGGTGTACAGCACGAACCGAATAAAGGACACTGAGCCAGACATCGTGGTCCAGTCGTTTATTACACAAGTATAAAGCCTGAATCTAGACTCATCAACAGTAACGGCAAGGGAGATGCCACACGGTCATGCGAATCCCTCAGAGCTGTCCGTATATCGATGGTATTTGTAAAGTCCGCCCGAAAGGCACACTTTCACTTTGTGTATTTTTTATATTCCTTCAGCAAAGCCCCTTTACTTCCTAGCAGGGACCTTCTTTCTTGTCGTCCCTGGCAGGGCGATATGCAAATGAGGAGCATTATAATTCCAACCACGATCTCTGCAAAGTAATGCATTTATGGGATTTGCTGCATTAAAATTGTGTATGGTTGCATATGCAGCGGATGTGTCCCGACAATGCAAATGCTGCACACGAAAAATCGTAAATCCTTGAACAAAACGCCTGCCAAAGCAGCTGATAACATTCTAATTTAATTAAAAAATGTTCAACAAAATTGCTTTCTTATTTGCACATTATTTAACAATATTATTATTATTATACTCTTTGGTTCTGTCGGTAAAGTCACATAGGTATAACATAAAATTCATCTCATGACTTTATACCTCCGTGACTTTACCGAAAGAACCAAAGAGTATGGATTCCTGCAGTCACGAAAGCTTTAAGTCCAGATGGAACAAAACTCTACTCGCCTATGGTACATTTGACTGAGCAGCTACCAATATAATTTGGAATCTAACATTCTCACCTTCCTCTAAAGAATTTGCTTGATTTGGATGGTAATCATAGTCTTGACGGTGAAGACATTTTAACTAAACGATGCTTTAACAGTGCATTCATTTCCATATTATGTTTTTCTTTCGAAATCAAGATTGTTATTAACCCTCGCACAGCCAAGGAAACAAAAGCGGTTTTCACTGAAACGAATGTAGGGTGACAGTCCTGTTTGCACCCTTGAGCCAGTGATTAAAATGATACATTCCTATCGCAAGGCCTATCCATAGCACAACCGCTGCTGACAACATAGAAAGTAGTACTCAATTTGTTTCCATGATTCCCTCGTTATTCGCGAGGGATACGTTCCGGAGCAGCTCGTGAATAGAACATTTTGCGGATGATGATATTGGCCCACGGAAAACCATCTTTTTAAAATTAATTACCATAAAGAAATACATACATTATACATATCGTCACTTTTTCTATCATTACTTTATCTCGTAACTATATCTCGTCACTTTCTCGCATCACATTAACTTTCATTACTTTATGTCATCACTTTATCTTATTACTTTATCTCTCATCACTTTCATCACTTTATCTCATGACTTTCTCGCATCACGTTCTCTCTCATCACTCCATCTCCTCGATTTCTTTCTCTCTCTCTCTCTCTCTATGCAGTCGTGTAGAGATCCAGATGCGATTCGCAGGTTCGTGAATAACGAGGGACTACTGTACCACAGAAATGAACGACTGAGCCAACCCCTAACCAGAATTTGCGAGCCATGAGGTCTCCCTCCTGTGGCGCTTGGATGTGTAATGCGGGCGTAAGCGACCTTCCGGATGTGACGTCACGGGGGGTGGAGTCATGTGACGTGGGGGGAAGGTTCGGGGCCTTAAGCGGGTAAACCGGAAGGGGAAGGCAGTCGGGGTGTGAGCGGAAAAGAGTGAGGCCACGCGGGCGAGAGTGGAGAGGGGGGGGCGCCGACGGCCATCGGGAGCCAACCCCGAAGATAAGAGGAAGCTGCGGAGTGGTGTGCAGCTGCAGAGAAGACAGCCAGAAGGGCTGCGTGTTAGAGGCAGCGGTGTGGCTGCCAGGAGGAGCTGCGGAGAGAGAGAGAGAGAGGGCTGCATGTTAGAGGCAGCGGTGTGGCTGCCAGGAGGAGCTGCGGAGAGAGAGAGAGACAGCAAGAGGCTGTCAGAGCTGCGGAGGGAGAGGAGTTGCAGCGAGTACAGCCAAAGGGGGCTGTGTGAGAGAAACAGCAGCGGAGCTGCTGTTGTGGATCGGGCCGACATTGGAGTCAGCACCGTGGAGAAGCTACAGAGTAAAGACAGCCGTGTGGGTGTACAGCACGAACCGAATAAAGGACACTGAGCCAGACATCGTGGTCCAGTCGTTTATTACACTGGTGTCGGAAGTGCAACGGCATGTCGAAACAAGTGAGGAAGAAAGTTAATCCGGCGCCTGCATCGGCTTCTTCGTCCGACGACGACGAACTCCCTCCAACCACGGATCCTGTTGGGGTGGTGGAGGAGAGCCCGGCTGAGGCGACCACGGGAACGGGAGTGGAGGATGTTGGCGCGGTGGCGGGTCCGTCGACATCATCAGACGCGGATCAATGATGGCAAGCGATGGCGGTACAACTGGAGGCACTTAAGGACGTCCTGGCGCATCTATGCCATCTCGTCGCGCCAGGGACGATGGAAGATGCAAGTGGTGCTCCGCGGGCCGCCACGTTGCCTGTCCTGCCGCCGCCATTGCCCACGCGGCAAGAGGCCGCCATTTTGCGCTCCGTGGCGCCAAACCGCCATCTTGGCCACGCCGCGGGCCGACGCCATTTTGAATTTGCCATCACAACCACCACCATTGGAAGACGGCGGGAAGAGGAGTCGGAGTCGCCACCTTACAACGGTTAAAGAATTTTCCGTCGGTGGGGACTGGAGCGCGTTCGCCTGCCGCTTCTTGGCGGCGGTACGCACAGCAAGATGGACCGATGCGGAGGCTTTGGAGGTGTTGCCGACTCTCCTGGACGACGAATCTGTCCGATTCTTCCGTTCCATAACGACCGATAAGAAGGCAACTTTATGTGGTGTTTTTCAAGAAATGGCCGATGCTTATGAGCCACCAGATGATGCGCATCGGCGATTCGCTCAACGACAACGAGCACCAGAGGAGTCGCCCGTGGCGTTCAGGGGTGCGGTGCTGGAGCTGGCCATGGCAGCTTATCCTGAGACGCCACAGGATCTGCTCGAGCCTCTCATATTAGGGAAAATGTTGGAGCTGTCTCGGGATCTAGGGATCCCCATGCCTGTGTGTGGGCATGAGAAGCTAACTTCCCGGACGGCTGCTAAGTGTCTCGATGCGCAATTCAACCTCCGTCGCTGGAAACAAGTGACGGCGTGGACGGGGGGGCCCGTCAAAGAAGAGGATGCACTGGGGTGGAACCCTGCGCAGGCTGTCTATGTTCCGGATGACCGGGGCCCTCAACAACTGACGGCCGCCTCCGCTCCATGGACGGGACGCGGCGGGCCGAGACCGCGCGCGGCGCTACCAGAACGGGGCCGTCAGGAGGCGAGGCCTGCGCTTCGGCGCAACGAGGCCGAATGTTTCCGCTGCGGGCGTAGGGGCCACTACGCCAGAGACTGCTGGGCCCGCTTCCCGGCTCCGCCGCAGCAGGAGGCCTCGGCACCGGTCAAGTCGGCTAAAGATCCTCCGAAACAGACAGGCCGGCCGTGACATTGCGGGGGACGAGGGGCCCTGCTCGGAGGACGCCTGCCAGGTCTGCGGGACCTTCGAGCCCTGCAGCCCTTCCGACCCAGCTGCGGGCACGGTCACAGGACAAGCCCAAGACTAACTCTTTAGGGACACGGGACGTCGGTGGACTTCCAGCTGCGACAGGGGGATTACCCCCTGTCATTCCTCGACTTTCATCGCGTTCCCGTTCTGCGAGTGGGCCGCCGACCGTCCGGGACGGGCCGGCGACCCGCACACGTTCCAAATCGCTTACGTTTCGTTGATTGTTGCTGTCTTGTTATTTTTTTTTTCTTACAGTTGTATTTATTGCATGCTTTTGTACGTTCGTTGATGTTAATTGCGTTGTTGTTGTTCTTGCTGTTACATTATATGCTTAGTGTCCTTTAGGGGGGGAAGCTCGGTTCGCCGCATTACGATTTGCTATTGGTCAGCCGAGGTCGGCTGGGATTTTTCTACGGGGGAGGGTGGTGTAATGCGGGCGTAAGCGACCTTCCGGATGTGACGTCACGGGGGGTGGAGTCATGTGACGTGGGGGGAAGGTTCGGGGCCTTAAGCGGGTAAACCGGAAGGGGAAGGCAGTCGGGGTGTGAGCGGAAAAGAGTGAGGCCACGCGGGCGAGAGTGGAGAGGGGGGGGCGCCGACGGCCATCGGGAGCCAACCCCGAAGATAAGAGGAAGCTGCGGAGTGGTGTGCAGCTGCAGAGAAGACAGCCAGAAGGGCTGCGTGTTAGAGGCAGCGGTGTGGCTGCCAGGAGGAGCTGCGGAGAGAGAGAGAGAGAGGGCTGCATGTTAGAGGCAGCGGTGTGGCTGCCAGGAGGAGCTGCGGAGAGAGAGAGAGAGACAGCAAGAGGCTGTCAGAGCTGCGGAGGGAGAGGAGTTGCAGCGAGTACAGCCAAAGGGGGCTGTGTGAGAGAAACAGCAGCGGAGCTGCTGTTGTGGATCGGGCCGACATTGGAGTCAGCACCGTGGAGAAGCTACAGAGTAAAGACAGCCGTGTGGGTGTACAGCACGAACCGAATAAAGGACACTGAGCCAGACATCGTGGTCCAGTCGTTTATTACAGATGGATAGCAAATAAGTAGCAATAATACTGGTAGGAACCTCTGGTTACACCAGCCCACAGGGGATTATTGTGTCCGTCCGTCCGTCGTGCAGGGAGGGGCTGGGTGGGGAGGGGAGGGTGGGGAGGGGCTGGATGGGGAGGGTGGGGAGGGGTGGGGAGGGGTGGGGAGGGGTGGGGCTGGGTGGGGAAGGGGCTGGTCACCCCGTGGTGCCCTTATAAAATTCAACGTTTAACCTACTCACGCCGGCTAGTTCTCGCCCTCACAGTCGGGGATATTTGCGGAATACACCACACCGCCGTTGACCCTGGCCATTGACCGAGCAACCCAACGTTCCTACCAGCTCCCTCCGCAGGAATCTGTTTAATATAATGTAATCTGACTTAATGACCAAATCACAAAAAATGCACCCGATCATATCAGATCTCCAGTTATATTTGACCAGGTAAAGCACAATGAGTTTTGAGCTCTTTTTCAGAAGTGACCTGGCCGCAAATGATAAGCTCAACGAAGTGGCTTATCACGTGGAAATTTATAGCAGCCAAATACTCTAAACGCATTTTGATTCTAAATGTGGAGGGAAAAACCGGAGGAGCCAGAACAAAATTCAAGTGATCACGGGGAAAGAGACTCCATCAAACCCTCGAACCCACGACTTCTGCATAATAGGCGAGCTAGTTAACATCTCACCACCACGGCGCGGTTCTGTACATCTATACTACCCATGCTTATGCAGACTACATTCACCAACCCGCATTGACCAGTATATTCACATATTTTCCCAAAGATACTACGTAGCCTACTGGTGTGTATATTTACATTATAAGCGGTATTACCGATGAATTTGGTGAGGAAATACAAATTCTGTTAGTGGCCTATGTATTTAGTGTGCAGGTGGTTCGATTGCACCGTAGCTCACGGGGAACAGAGAGGCCCAGGCACTGGACGACAACAAGAAAGGAAATTGGACAAGGGGGCTCCATGTTCTACCGATCGTTTCCCACGGCGGGTTTCCATCGCTTCACGCGGTAGTAGTAGTAGATGCGTTCCAAAAAAACACGGCGCACAAAGCGAAACCGCACGAAGAGACAACTGCTTGCCGAGTAGCACGCACAGTACACACACAGTACACACACACAGTACACACACGCAGTACACACACAGTACACACACACAGTACACACACAGTACACACACACACACAGTACGCACATACAGTACACACACACAGTACACACAGTACACACACAGTACACACACACAGTGCACACACACAGCACATGCACAGTACGCACACAGTACACACACAGTACACACAGTACACACACACAGTATACACACACAGTACACACAGTACAGACACAGTACACACACACAGTACACACACACAGCACACGCACAGTACGCACACAGTACACACACAGTACACACACACAGTGCACACAGTACACACACATAGTACACACACAGTACACACACACACACAGTACACACAAAATTATTATCCCACGTCCGACCGCATAGCAGCATCTTAGTGAATTCAATCCGCATCATAGAGCGAATGTTTGGTAGAAATAGGTGAGCCGCGTGTAAAGTATGCGAAATCCCACACACCGCACCCGCATAGAGCAAGCGAAACCTGAGCACACTTTTGCAAGAGGTACAAATGTTATCCATCCGGTGACCCCGGACACAATCGAATGGCTTTCCTAAACTCAACGCACCACAAACTCGTCTGTTGCTTTTTCAAATATCATACAGCAGACGAATAGGTTCCATACCAACCACACTACGCTCCAGTACCTCGCATTGACCGTCTGTCTTGTCTACATACCCCAGCAACTAATTCGCGAGAGCCACCATGAGTTGCAGATATTTAGAAATTGTCCAAGCAGGAGGCAAGATTATAATAATCATGTCAGTCGTGCGATTAGCTCTGCCTGTCAGCCGGGGAAGTGAAATGTCAACGCACAGCTCAAACGAAACAGATCGGCGCTCGATGGGAGCGATTCCATCTTACGTCTTTTGAAAAAGAAAAAGTGAAACTATGTGCATCACTTAATGTCAAAAGTTTTCCCTTTACTTCCAGTGCATGTTAGTGCAATTTTTGAGCACATTATAAAATGGCATATTGAATTTAATTGCACACTGTCACGCTATAACTGCTACATATATTGCATTTGTCAAAAAATGGACCGCCAACATAGATAAGGCGAGCGCATTGGATTTCGTCCGGGCATTTTTATAATATAGCATAGCAAATTAAGCACTCAAGACAAAGAAGATGCAAAATCATGCAAAATGTGACTGTGCTAGGTAGCAATACATTTTCTCACTGTATACATGTGCCGTGAATAAGGCTCATTACCCGAAACATCACCGATTATATATTTTTCATTATACAGCACTCTTATTCATGGATTTGTTGAGTTGTTTTTATTATTTGTACTGCGCTTGTGTATGACGGCCAATGCAGCATCACCAAATAAATGGCTCAAAGAGAACTACATGGAAATTGCTACTCCCTAGCCATTGCTGAAAGTAGGGCCTCATAAGTTACTGTCTTAAAAGCCCTCGTCTCAGCGGTGATCAAGTGATGCTGTGCGACAGCATAATGCGCCGAATAGTGCCAATTTTATGATGTGCTATTTAAGTAACGAGGTGAATCCCAGCAGTACTTTCACATTTCTCATGGCATGTCTGAACGGCACATGCACGCATAGAAACCGTGATAGGCAGCGGAACATTTAAATTGGTTAACGTGAATTACATTTGGGAGAGTTGTGGTGCAGTGGCTGTCGCTCCACGTGAACCCAGCGAGCCGAGTTCGATTCCCTGCCACGGCTAACATGAGCGGCGAGTGATGTCTGAAGCAAGCAACCAACCAACCAAACCCCCTCACCTCCCCCACCGCCACCACCCCAACGTGAGGTCTGGTCGAACTACCACCATGACAGACTAACACGGCATGTGTAAGGCTTCATCCAGCCAGCAGTGCATTGACAAAGTGCTGTTAATGTTCAGTTATTTAATTCATAAGATAACAAGAAAAACAAAGTCGACCTAAAATTATTCAGTGCTTGTAACAGCACTACATCTGCATACTATAAAATTAGCGCAAAGTAAGCTGTTTATAGACCTCTATACTACGTACAAGTCTTAGGAATCATATAAAGTCTTCTTATTCTTGTGCCCTTGCCACTGGCCGTATGTGTATACAGTATCGGGCACGTGATTAGAATGGCAGCAGTAGATATAGCATGGCTCACGACGACTATGATGATGTTGCGTCGTTGGGAGTAAGCCACGCTGCTTCGATGGCAACTACGTAAGCAACGCAAGTCGCCATTCAAGTCGCAAATGAGTCCATGCGACCGCTCTTACTCGCTGAGGCCGACTCACAACCAGACCGCCCGAATGCCACAGTCAAATTCGCAAACGGAGACACTACTGTAACGTGAGCATCTTCCACGCTGTAAGGTTGTAACTAATGCACAATTTGCTCGGTCTTCGGAAGGCATTGTGTGTAAAGTACGCTGGTGACAAATATTGCAGTTCATCTCATCTGAATGCAAAGCCGAAGCAGATTTGACCTTAGTAATTGCGAGTGCAGTATAGCATAACAGTCAGACTCTAGCACAGATAAACCCAGGCTTATCCAAACAAATGCTTCACTTTGCCTCCGAGACCAAATACAATCCTATTATATAAACCTGCCCTTTTCAATATAAAGTCCTCATGACCCACATACTGCACAGCTTTCACCGATTACTGACCGTCAGGGACACGCAATATCTATTGGCTTAATTTGAATATGAATGGAACAGATTACGACTGTGTAGGCTTTTGTACTTGTGCTGTGTTGTTCACCGACGTGTTGTCGGGTTGTACCGCGTGTTATTATACGCAGCGTCTGACGTTTGCACAGGCGCCGCGGTGGCGAGATGTTATCTCCCTCGCCTGGTATACAGGAGGTCGTGGGTTCAATTCCGAGCCTGACGCCTGCTGTACATTTGGAGTTTGCGTGTTCTCCCCATTGGTCGCGTGGATTTTTCTCCGGGTCCTCTGGTTTTTCTCTCCACATTTAGAAACATGGGTTAGGAGTATTCACATTATGAGCCACTTCGTTGAGCTATCATTTGTGGCCAGGTTGGTTCTGAATTAAAAATATATATATATATATAACTCAGTAGGCCTTACCTGGTAAAACACTAAAATAGTTTAATAGTTGAATATTTTCGCTCCACGTGCTGGGAGTTTCTTTAATCACCCACTCACAGGATTCCTGGCTCATTGCTCGGACCCCTTTATTGCAATATATGACTGTGTCCATCCAGTACTCGCTGAGCTGCGCTGGCTTCTGGTTGCCGAATGAATATGAACCACAATACCTTGCTCATCTCGTCAAGGAGCATCAAATATCAAGTAAACTCCGGTCATTCGTGCAGTGGCTTTTCGCTGGCCATCGAACTAAGACGGTCATTGCATCGCACGCTTTCAGATGGGCTTTTGCGATCGTCTGAAATGCTCTTTATTCCAATAATAGGACGCCACTGGAGTTATGCACTTTTAAATCATCTAGATTAAAAACTCATTTCTTTGAAACTGCTTTTTGTGTTTAGTTTGTTGACCTTCCCCCGCACCTCATATTGGCATGGTTAGCTAAGTACAGTGAGAAAGAGTTCAACATACATACTTACGAAGCTTCCCGCTAAGCGGAGGGAAATGTTGGACGTGAATATCATGCCAGAAAAATGCGCGGTACAACCCGAAACACATCGGAGAGAGATCGAAACGACCGGTGACTCCTAGAGCAGCGCACTGTGGAAGGGTTTCCAGGACTGTGGTTTGAGAAAGACACCACTGGGCCACACACGTTTTGACGTTCGTGAACAAGCAGATTTTAAATTGCAACGCAACGTCACATTGCACACAAACAATGAATTCGTTAAAGCATATTCATACATACTCTTAGTTTTTTCGGTAAAGTCACGTAGGTAAAAAATGAAATTAAAATTAATATATATATTTTTTAAAAATTTTATTTCATATTTTACCTACGTGACTTTACCGAAAAAACTAAGTATGAATCCTTGCAGTCACGAAAGCTTCAAATCTAGAATTCATATTCATACAACCACACACTAATGGTTGTAAATTCCACGCACAGATGTCACCATAACAAATGCACTTTCTGTGATATATCAAACCTTAATAACACTTGGAAATAGCATAATATTTTCATCTAATTGCGCTATCATCCATATGTCATGGAAAAAAATAATGCCTTGTTCTGAACCCTTTTACGTGGCATTAAAAAGCTCATGTAATAGAAGGATCTGTGGAATGCAATATCACACAACTGTCTTTGAATTCCCTTAAAGTGAGCTTTTATTAATCCAGGATGACAATTTACAGTACACCCTGCTGCAGTGAAATGTTAATTCCGTGGTAGTCAAACTGATATTTTTATTTCTCGAAGCTGGAAATTAGTCATATTCAGTGCAAAACCAAACGCAATGTTACATGTTATTTCTCAGTCATCGAAGACCAGGCTGAAACCATCAACTCGCTAAGCTTGAGAACCCAGTTTAGTCGCATGTGGCAAAAAACCTCGATTTCAAAGATGCTGGATCATTGCTCTGACCCGTGAGTGACCCAGCCCCCTCAATGTCACGGAATTATTTTTTTCAATTATGTTTTGATTATGGAAAGCGCACACACCCGTGTCAAAGGTTTCTGGGGAAGGTGGACAGAAAATTGTCATGGGATACTTAAGTGTCCACAGATGACACGCTGTGATTATTCCCTCCGTGCGTGATCTCTGGTCGAAATTAATACAATCGTTGAGCCATTGGTATACCTGTCAACCCATACGATTTACCCCTATACTTGCACAGGGAAGTTGAGTTTTCAGGTCTATACGGCGTACAGCCATTTGAATACGGGCACATTTTTTTGGTCTATTTGTTTGTGTTTCTCCCTTGTGATGGGACTTTGTAGGATGAACGTTGAGATTTATAAGGGCACGGGGTGAACAATAAGGTCTGAATTGGTCTGTAATAAGATAGGCACTAATAAGGGTTTGACAGGTATGCATTGGCTGATTGGCAAGTTATTTGAGTGGCAGGCTACTCACCCATGCAATTGCTGTCATGATCAATGTACCTTGAGTCAGAGGCACACTGCGGTACCGTACATGGGGGAGGGGGTCTTCGTCACACATGCACGTTTCCAGAGGGCTCCACTTGCTATTCGAGTCATATGCACGAGCAAAGTAAAATCACTAGGAGACTGACGGGTCGAACGAGAAGATCAACAAATGCTGCCTTCTTGGGGGGACGTGCTTTTCAAAACCCTTCCTCGTCAAGGTACCGTTGTCATGAAATGAGTGTGTCTGACCCACAATAACAATAAACCCTCCAATAATAGCCATGAACTCTTGGTTAGAGTAGAGCAAGGGCTGGATTTTGGTATGAAATTCCAAGGCTTTTTGAGCGGTGAGAAGAAAAAAAACACTTCAGAAACTCAGCATTTCAATGTTTTCAAAGCACCACTGTCTAAACGTGCAATGTGCCCATGCATGCACGATATAGTAAGTGGTTCTACACAGTAGAATACCCATCTGACTGTAATGGGTTAGATCCCAACAGCACACCGATTGAATCAGCTTGTATACTAAGGACCATCCATTTAAAAACGACGTAGCAACAAGATTCAACACGTATCTATTTTGCCACTTAACTTTACTTCCGTCCAACTAATTAAACACACAACTTACACCATTTTTTTTTTACAATGTAATGTGTATTTTTTAATACCCTTAAGTCGCACGCGCGTACATGTACGCCAATTTTTTGTCAAATCCCACTGCTGAATGCCGGATGAGGGCCTCCCGACAGTCGCGCGGGCTGTGGGGATCATTCGAGCTTGCTTCGTCACTCTGGTCAGTGTGTTGGTGAAGTTGGGGAGCGTGGATGTGGAAGCGTTCAACTAGCGTGCAACAACGTGCTCTGTTGCACTTGCCCTATGCTGCGCCAAGACGTGAGGCTGCAGCCCTATCACAACTTGTTTGTGACAGGGCTGGGGGGTCCACCCTCTGATTAGTACGGTCGGATACGTACGGTGCGAAATAAGTTCTAGATGCTTACTGCATACATCCAAGATAATATCCAGGCTGAAATCTGCTGATTTTCCATGATCTGAGATCGGGTGCATTGCAGGTGATTTGTTCATAGTAACCGCCCGGGTTTTACACGTCTAACGTGATCGATCACTCCCGTGTGCAATATTAAGGTGATGAGTTTGCTGATTTTGTACCTTTTAATGTGACACTAATGTATTGCCGTCATCGTGCCAGGACGCTCCCTGCAAATGAGATGCGAGTCTGTGATCCCACTGGTTCGTCTGGTATATCGTATATTATCAGGGCTTTTTTTATTCTAAAGCTTCAAGGGGGTGGAGAAAACATGCCCCGATCAATGAATTCTCACAATCCCACTCGCATGTGCAATTAATACGCGCGCACACAAAACTGTACGTATGTGCAAACAAGATATTCCCCTGCCATTTCAATACAATTACAATCATGAGTACATTCCAATCTCTCAGACTACATCACTGACTGATAAACACGAATGTAATTAGATTAGAAGCTGATCTACTGTCAACCTGAGCAGATTCCCCCCCCCCAAAAAGATTTAATTAATATTATTTATTATAACGACAGCTCTGATTGTTTTATTACTTTTGTAATATGCAATTTAGTACGTGATTTTATCTCTAATTGAATGTCTTTCTTGCAAAACAATCTTATTACGTATATTTGTTCATTACGAAATTCATGTTCTCGCATATTAATCACACGTGAATTTTTCCTAAAATGCATTTGCATTCTTCCTGCATTTAACTTTTAAACGCTGCACCCTTCTGCGTGCCGCCAAACAGCGCTGCCTTTCCTCCTTATCCAGGGGGTGAAATAGTTGCGCAGTGGTTAATGCACATCATTACGAATACGGCGCCCTCAGTTCAATTCCCGGCCAAGGCTATAATATCAGTGGCGAGTGATATCGGATCCAAACCTGAGCCACTCTTTCGCCAATCTGCATTGACTAGCCGGGTGAATTGATCCTGGGAACCCCTTTATTAAAGTGCAATAACCAACATGGCGAAATATGGTCAAACAACCCCCACGACCAAAACGGCACGGGGAGGATTTTATCTATTAACGGATTAACACAGAGCTGTAAATTATTGTTATTTCAGTTAATTTACCCATGTCTCCTACGCATATGAGAAGCTTTGTCTCTTTGGGCTCTCACTAGATTGAAATAAAAGAAACCAGTCGATCACGACGTTTTTCGCTCACAACAGTCACGGCCGTTTTTGATTAATTCAAATCAGCAAAGTGAAGCTGCATCACATTCAAATGTGCAGCTGCCTCTTGCCTCTGCACAGAGTGTACCCCGGGAGATATATAACCTATGAGATATGCAAGATATGCAAGCAATGCTCAGCGTAGTCAAGCCTTCTCTTTTGACTCTAGCAGTGCCACCCTTTCCGTACTCTTGTTCCTGAGCCATACCCGAGTGGAGGCCAGTTGAGTAAGTTTCCCGCCTTCCTTTGCTCAACAGTATTTTCTTTGCAACGCAACCGGATGCAGTTTAATGTCACACCCAGGGTGAAAATTGTGGTGTTATCACCGCTTGTCGAAAATAAAAAGAGGAAAACAATCGACAGCGACGGGCTACTGCCCACCACCAGCACTGGGAGAGTGGAAGGTCGACTGTGCCACCTGGAGGAATAGGGTTGCCAATTCCGAAGTTAAGATACAAGACATATCATGGGAAGAAGAATATCTCATGAAATCAAGGAGAGAGAAGAACTACATATATATATCCATTGACCCGAGTGGTGCGCTATTATTGGAAATCTGACAAACACTAAGACTTTTCACTTTTTGCCATTCCGATAAAGTACGTGTACATGATCAGTTTTTCTTCGGATTAAATTCCCGGAGGGTGCGTGGCAGAGTTTGACACCAGCCATCACAGAGTTCGGATGTGTCGCTACAGTTCTTTGCGGCGATTACGTCTTTACAAACAGCGACGCTACGCCTCTCTAAATAAAATGAACGCTGAGCGTTCATTTTATTTAGAGAGGCGTAAATAAAATGAACGCTCAAGTTGCAGGATTGGGGAAACCCAATCCTGCAACTTGCAGACGTCTTGGAACGGGAAAGGGTTAATATCCCCAGAAGTTTCGATTTAAAGCTTTCGTGACTGCAGGGATTCATCTTCTTGGTTCTTTTGGTAGTCACGTAGAAGGGAAATAATAAAATAATAAAAATAAAACATAATACAATAATTCTCACGACGTTTCGGCCACAACGCAAGCAGCCGTCCTCAGGTGAAGAACAGGTCTGTTGGGAAGACAGCGTCTGAATGGTGGTGTTTCATTCAGACGTTGTCTTCCCGACAGACCTGTTTTTCACCTGAGGACGGCTGCTTGCGTTGTGGCCGAAACGTCGTGAGAATTATTTTATTATGTTTAATTTTTATTATTTTATTATTTCCCTTCTACGTGACTTTACCGAAAGAACCAAGAAGATGAATCCCCAGGAAGACGTACATATTTCCAAGGACAACAACCTCTAAAAAAAATGAACTCTCTTGGGGAAAACCAGGACAGGTGGCAACCCTAAAGGGGGTGCTTGGTGGGTGCCTGGTGGGTACCTTTGAGGCGGTGGCTAAGCACCTGCTCCAAGATGGCCGCGAAGTTGACAAACTCCTCGGAGGAGTCGCCCACGGGCTCCAGGCCTCCCCTCTCCACCAAGGCCTTGACTGCAAACCTGAGGAGGGAGAAGGAGACAGAGGGCCCAGTGTGGCAGGCCAAGGTGCACAGAGGGAGGTGAGCAGCGAGGGAAGGTATAACACGAGGGGGAAAGGTTTAAAAGTCAGAATCGCGAACATCCATTGAGAATGACAGTTACACTGAGCACAAATAGGTTACAAGACAAACATAAAGTGTGAACTGCTTGAAAGCGAATTTATGCAATATTAAGAATGTCTGCATGCGAAAGTGTCAGATTGGTGAACATCAACTGAAAATGAGAGTTACACCGTAAAACAAATACCGCACTCGGTATGGGCAGTTAATTGGATTTGGGTGGCTACGTGATGGTTCGATATGCGATGTTGTACCAAAATAATAGCAATAGGAATCAAAGCATTCTTAACATAGCCTCTTGTTACAGAACGGTTGGCTACATGCTGTGTGATAGAAGTTTTAAGATGCGTACAAACGGCGCCCTTGTTAATGCCTTGCTGTGTTAAGGCGCCATAGAACTTGTTATAGTTATTATTATTATTCACACTAGGGAAGCTGCTCCTTCTCCTGTGCCCTGCTATCCAAGAGTCAGCTGTACGTCAATCAATCCAAAGACATTTCATTCCTCACGGGTTTTAAATATGTAAAAAAATACTAGATTTTTAAAGATCGTTTTATTGAGCAGTTGTCACTGATGGACGTAGTGAGACCGTGGAATTGTGACGATGAAGAAGAACCCAGTCTAATCGTGCGAAATCAAATGGAGAATCTCCGGCTCAGTGTTTCGACACAGTATTAGCCCCTGGGCCAAGCAGCCCCCTTCCTTCATTTGCCTGAACAAATTAACCCCGTGATTCCTGTGAAATCAATTGCCCCGAGGGGAATTGATCATTTGACAATAGTATTTACTTATTAGGAACAAACTGGCAGAGACTTTGCGAGTATTACATTTGCAGGATAAGAGCAGAAATTAGACTAAGCCTTGTGACCCCGTATGTGCGTGTGTTGAAAATGCACACACCCCATTAATCGTCCCATGCATCGCGTCGGGGAAGGATGACAAACTAAACACAAAAAGCAGTTCTAAAGACATTCGTTTTCAATCTAGAGGATTTAAAAGTGCATGGCTCCAGTGGCTTCCCAATATCGGAAGGGAGAGCATTCCAGATGGCCGCAGAAGCGCATCTGAAAGCACACGATGCAGTGGCCGTCTTTTCTTGATGGGTAGCAAAAAGCCGCTGCAAGGATGACCGGAGTTTGCTTGTTGGCTTTGCTTCATGCTTTTGCTTAATGGTCTATTTACCAACCGTGCTTAGCGGAGGTGCAGTGGAAGGGCGACAAACTAAACACAAAAAGCAGTTAAAAATAAAGAATTAAACAAATTCTGCCCATGCAGTGCGTACAAGACGAACACACAGCCAGTAGCGGTGGGAGGCATAAGCAGACCATAAAAAAAATATTGTAGGATCCAGATCAGTTCAATGGCCCCCGCGAATCATGGGGATCTTTCAAAATTATTGTTATGAAAACTCAGAAAAACTTCTTCCTGTTTATTCGTATTGTACTAATTAGTTTTCTTGGGTCATGGAAATATATTTTAGGAGGTGGGTGATGCATCAGGGGGGTTGAAGGGGTGAGGATGGGCTAGTTAGGATCCACCCCATGGGATGGCACCACCGCTGCACACAGTATTCGTATTAATACAACATACTGTAGTTGGATTTATAGATCACGTAAATACACAAGCCATCTCTAGTTGCTGTATAAAGGTGAACTCCACAGTGATATGTATGTATATGTTGAACATCTTTCACACCGTACGAAGCCGACGAGGCTAATCGAAGGTACGGGGGAAGGACAACAAACTAAACACAAAACGTAGTTCTAAAGAAATTAGTTTGCAATCTAGATGATTTAAAAGTGCATAGCTTCAGTGACTTCACAACACCGGAAAAAAGAGCGTTTCATACGGCCGCAGAAGCGCATTTAAAAGCAGGCGATGCAGTAACCATCTATGTTCGATGGCTAGCCAAAAGCATCAATATCGTGGCTCCTATTATCCGTGGGATTATCTGCAATATTACTGTTATGTAAAAAAAAATCAGTCTCGCGGATAATATGAGTTTACGCAGACCCTACAGATACCGCAAAAATAATTAGAGTTGTGGGTAATGTGGCAGTCGATAAAATAAGTTATCCTGTGCTGACACGCCAGCAGAATGTGACAGTGCCGTCACGCACTGCACATGTTCTGTGCGCATGGCACTCAGTGTGCGGTTATGCACGCCGTTTAAGCACGCACCAATTTTCGGACAAATATTGTGCACTTTGTGGGCCGAGGACACGAGAGATGTGTTCACATTGCACTCAATTCAGTGTGCATCTTTGCACGCACAATTGCATGTGCATAGAGAACCGGTGATTCTAAGAAGGCACTCGTATCAAAACTCGAAATTTTAAACAACTAGCGGGAAGTACCCGGTGTTGCCCGGGTCAAATTTATATTTCAAACCTACTCTGAAAAATCTAACAGCAGTGCAAACTGACTGTGGTGGTACCTGCTATGATTATAGCAGTGCATACTGACTGTGGTGGTACCTGCTATGATTATAGCAGTGCAAACTGACTGTGGTGGTACCTGCTATGATTATAGCAGTGTAAACTGACTGTGGTAGTACCTGCTATGATTATAGCAGTGCAAACTGACGATGGTGGTACCTGCTATGATTATAGCAGTGCAAACTGACTGTGGTGATGCCGGCAGAGAGGCAGTGCAGACATCCGTACGGAACACTCCAGCGAAGTTTAAAAAAACTCGCCTTATAATAATTACTTACTGTATCGGCTGTGCGCTAAGTGTCACCTGATGGGGCTGCCTGAACAGTCCAATGTGAATCTGTACTGTTTATGCCAATAATCATCCCCGGTTTGTATATAACGACGCAGGCTGTGATATGCTCCTGATGAGCGCTTTCATAATGCAATAATACTCGCGCAGTCAGAGAGTAATTAGAGTTTTTTTTACAAAATTTAAATAAATGTGAAGTTCTGACGCTAAATTCCAAAACAGAAATCAGAAGCTCCAGTTTTATGCAATTAACATTTGTATATTTCCTCTCAGTTACTATCTTAGCGTTGATATTTTAAAAATCTAATGTTGACTCAAAATAGTTATTTTTGTAAACATCACTCCTGAATTTTGCTACAAAACTCCAACGTTGAATATAGAATAAGAGTATACCATACTAAAACTTTTGCAAAATAATCTGTTAAAAATGGGCCTTTTTTATAGCACGTAAATATGCTATTGAGGACCGTTGCCTGAACCAGTCTTATTTTTAAGGCCAGAGTTGTTGACGTATTGAGATTTTAAAAAAGTGTGCTTATGCACCACGAATAATGCAGTATCACCAAATAATCAGCAAAAAAATGGTGTGTAAAGTAAAAATTTCCTCCCAAATTAAAATGTACGGGAAATACCAATGAGCAGCTGGCTTCATTAAAATTTAATAAAACTTAATGCTGGTTGATGTGGCGAATTTCACATCAAAGTTAATCTAATGGAGGCGAATCGCCATCATACAAAGCACTTAAAGGGAAAGTGCTCAGATAGGTTATTTAAATTGAGCACAACGTTAACATTATTCTGCAACAGTATCAAATTACATCCTGGGAAATGTGTGATCCATGTGCCAGACATTGCCTCGCAAACAAGAGTTGGTCTGAGAAAGCTGAGGCTGTTCGATGTAGACTACAGCAAGAGTTTGGCTTTGGAGTGAGAGCACAAAGAAGTGACTTCTGAATCTGGGCAAACACCCATGATTAATATTCTTAGGCTTTTTCGGTAAAGTCACGTAGGTAAAAAATTACAATTAATAAAAGTTAAATAATAATAAAATAAAAATCACGACGTTTCGGAGGCAACACAAGCTTCCGTCTTCAGGTGGGACCGTCACAGCACGATAGCTGTATCAAGTGATACAGCTATCAAGTGATACAGCTATTGTGCTGTGACGGTTCCACCTGAAGACGGAAGCTTGTGTTGCCTCCGAAACGTGATTTTTATTTAATTTTTTATTTAACTTTTATTAATTTAATTTTTTTACCTACGTGACTTTACCGAAAAAACCTAAGAATATAAATTATTGCAGTCACGAAAACTTCAAATCTAGAACCCATGATTAAATTGGGATTTATGGTTTCGCGAGGTGACGCTCTCAGCCCAGTCACCAATGAGTGCACCAAAAAAATCCGTGACATTTAATTTGGGTAATTTTTTAAAACGTAATTCGGCTAAATTTCTGCTGAGAATTTAGAAAAAAATAATATTGTCGATTGCCACGCTACGAATATGTATTTGTAGTTGTGTGTTCAAGTGTGCCTCTAGTGTATGAATAAAAGGGAATCGCTTGAAGAGACCTCAGAAGTAGTTCCGTGAATTCCTCCCACGGGATGTTGGCACACACACATGGGTTTATGCACTCTGGCATTTCTGCACAGACACTTCATATTATATGGTGCCAAATCGAATTATTGGGAGAACAAAATTTATATAAAAAAAATTGTATAGTAATACCACTAATTAGCTTCCATCACCAGTGATACGGATCACTTATTTGGCCAAAGGCTTGGGCGTGAAGTTGGTCAGTGCTCTTCACGCTTAGAGCCAGTTAACGTCGACATCGAATGCAGAACATTCGTATTATAACGTCTCATAGTTCAAACCTCATGACTGTGTCCATGCTAATAATAGTGCACGTGACAAACAAGTGCAGTGTGACATTCGCAGTCAGTCCCCAAGGGGAAAGATATCTCACGAGTGGTGCGACTGCGCCAAAAAACTACCAGCAGCTAAAATTGCCAAGCAAAACGTTAAGAAGTGTAATTGTTTCAATTTACAAAACAAAGTTCATCCACTATAGACTTTATCACCGGAGCCAAACTTTATTTATAGACAGAGGCGGTGGTTAGAGCAATGCAGCTGGCTTCCAAGTATTACGTTTTCAATGTTTCTGGAATATATCGCCATGTATAGCCGTTTATCAATCCACTGCTGGATAAGGGGCTTTTCATGCCATGTAGGTCATGGGAATTATTTGATAATACTTCACCACGCTGGTCAATGCGCATTGATTACGGTGGGGGGGTGTAGACCTGGGTGCATAGAAGTGCAGCACAACAATGTGTTTGTCTGCACTGCCCACTGCTGCCCACCACATAATACAGCAGCCTAAAACAAACTGCTGCGCGTGGTGATCACCAATCCAAGCGCCACCCGGACTGCGTGACTTCCAAGACTTGAAGAACTTGGGGGGGGATCATTCGAGACGATTTGGGCATGGGCGTTTCTAAAGTCCAAAACCACAACCCATGTACCATGCAAGGAGACAGAATAACCATTCTCTTACCGATTTAAAGCTTTCGTGACTGCAGGGATTCATCTTCTTGGTTCTTTCGGTAAAGTCACGTAGAAGGGAAATAATAAAATAATAAAAATAAACCATAATAAAATTATTCTCACGACGTTTCGGCCACAACGCAAGCAGCCGTCCTCAGGTGAAGAGCAGGTCTGTCGGGGAGACAGCGTCTGAATGAAACACCACCACGCTTGGAGCGTATTATTTAAGCTGGGTTTATTGATGCTCCAAGCGTGGTGGTGTTTCATTCAGACGCTGTCTCCCCGACAGACCTGGTCTTCACCTGAGGACGGCTGCTTGCGTTGTGGCCGAAACGTCGTGAGAATTATTTTATTATGTTTTATTTTTATTATTTTATTATTTCCCTTCTACGTGACTTTACCGAAAGAACCAAGATGACAGTCTCTTACCGGTTTTGTATTTGAGCATCAATAAACCACCTGAAAAAACGTAACCACCTCTCCATTGCATATATTTTTTTACGTTCAGCCCTCCGAATCAACTGCTGGATGAAGGTCACATCACACTGGTCAAGAGGGAGTTGTTTCAGCATACTTCACCGAGCAGTGTGGTTTGGTGAAGGAGAGGTCCTGAGACTAGTTCATATATCGTTTGCCACGAATGTTAGCCATGATAGCGAACTGAGGCAGCTGGGTTCATAGTGCAGAGCACAAACCACTTTTGGTCCCCAAACACCATTCGTGTACTGTATTTTAGAGTCAAGGACTCCATCTGGCTATATCACACGGCATTGAGTATTGTCAAATGGCTGTAAAGCAAGTGCGCATTTTTAATTTCCTGCCAATTACAATGTGCTCCAATTAAGATTTAATTCCTATACTGTACCACTGCTGCCTTTCAATCTTGATCCTGTATATACTTTTTTTTTTATTATACTGCATTTAAGATTTTTACAAATCTGCAAAACCAGCACTGGAACCTATAAGTAATCCTTCATTCGGTAAGAGTATATCCTGGTAATGAGTATAATATTGTAAGTGCAAATGGTACTAGGCAATGCACATTCAGCCGTATACGATGTTGAATGTCTTTTGTTCCGTATTTACCACCCTCACCCATTAAACGCCCATTACCACAACTCTCAAAAAAAGACTTTAGCTACTTGATCCGATGGAAAATGCTTGGAATTATAACCTCCTGAGCATAGGACGCACATTCACTTATCAACCACGGATTTTATGCTTGCATGTTAAAGTAACTGCTTACCGGTTGATTTCACTTAAGCAGTGATGTTTTGCCCCCCCCCCTCTGTATTCACATGCAGGCTCTGTGCAGCCTCTGAACAACAATGAGTTTGGGGAAGAGTCAATTTTGCAAGGGATATTGGTGAAATCTGCTACGATCAAGCCATGCAAAGTGTTCATTTGCGTGGCTTTACTGTGAAATGTAGGTACATGGGGATGAAAGTGCAATCTCTGTTAGAAATGTATCTATCTTTTTTTTACACGCGAGCTATAACTCCTTTAAAAAAACAGGACACCCCCACTCTGCCAGCTGTGCGAAAAAAGTCAGACCGATTACAGAAAGTCAGACCGACCAGATGTTACCATCAGCTCATAGCAAGCCCTCCCCAAGCCTCTCCTTCCGAGGTGATCCGTCTTAAAAAATTGGTACGATTGCTATTGTTGAGCAAAAGCTGTTGTAGAGGTCCCAGTTTAAGGCCTCATTACACATTTTACCTCACTGAACAAGTCACAATCTACAACATTATCCAATGATCTCATTAAGCTGATGTGACCGAGTCGCTGACGGGTCAGAGTACCGAGGCTGCACCACCGAGATTTGAATTCAAGCTTCGGCCACCCGTGATGACATTTGTTTGCCAAGTATAGTGAGTTTACAGCCTCAGCCGGGTCACAAATGACTGCAAACAAAAAACTAATATTTTGTTTAAACTTAATTGGCCTAGTTTCCAGCTGAGAATTAACGGGAAAAAAATATTTCAGTTTGACTGCAATTTTGACAGACATTCCCTGTAGCAGGGCAGATGGGAAAAATGCTGGGCCCCCTTCTGTGTGGCTAAGAAGGTCACTTGAAGGGGTCTCAGATGTAGTTCTGTAATATCGCTTTCATTTGGCCATTTCCTAATGCATAGGATGATGACTGCTCGAGTTTGGAATGAATACTATCTTGGCATGAAGTCAACATCATAATTAGAAACAATTGAGAATACTTTTTTTCGGTAGTATTAAGAGCATATAAATATCATATTTCAATGCAGTCCAATTGATCTTGTGTTAATGTTCGCATCTAGATTGACATAATTAAAGTATAGATTATTAATTAAAATGACCTAATTTGAGATAAACCGACAATATTGTTGCAACTTTTATCAGATTTCATAGACAAAGGTGACAGCAGTACATGATTATAACCCCTTGCG
Organism: Lampetra planeri; assembly: GCF_965212315.1. Taxonomy (NCBI): domain Eukaryota; kingdom Metazoa; phylum Chordata; class Hyperoartia; order Petromyzontiformes; family Petromyzontidae; genus Lampetra; species Lampetra planeri. The sequence continues at coordinate 20,038,066 of NC_136107.1, forward strand.
TAATGTGGTTTAAAATCAAGAGCTCGTTGATATTGCAGAGATCATATCTCTCCTGACAAAATGTAGTTTGTTTTACTTTATTAGGCAGTGGACCTTCCAGAAATACGATCCAGCAGCATTTGCTTTCTCAGGAAAAATCTGAACCATTTTTCATCCTCTGAATCTCATGGGATATAGGTGGTTTAAATTGGTACCGAATTTGCTGGCTTAAACAAATTCTGCCGGATAGCTCTCGTTCCGAAATTGCACAGCCTAATGGAATAAAAAATGGATTTGTTATGCGGAAAGATGGATATTTGTCCGTGTTATTTCACCATCCATAATCATTCACAGCGTATCATGAGTTTTGATTGTACTCAGAGCGGCATGTACATTAAGAGTCGTGTGGCGATGCTTGGCATGTGCCCTTGCGCAAAGAACAATATTCCCACCCCCTATTTGCAGCCCAGCGGCTGGGCTCGTCTTGCTCACGGGTCCAAGAGCAATCTGACCACCTGCACACTCGATAGCTACACCACAGCACAAAGGACCTGTTCTGACTAGTTGCAGGCTCCCCTGGTGATGTACACACGGCGAGCACCTGCACAGAGCCGCACGGTAACGTGGCAGCGATTCATAAAGCACTCAAGCCGCATCTCCACTTTCAGACTTGCGTGCAAGCATACAGATTCACTCAATAAGTGCACGTGTACAACTGCACCCTTGGGAGTTCACATTAGCCATGCTTAATCTCCTGCTGGACAAAGGCCTTCTCCATCCCTCACGGCTCTGCGATGACGTAAGAAGCAGCCGAGCAACCGAACACAAGTTGATGTCATCACTCTGTGGTGGCGTCCTCTGGCCCGTTCCTCCCATGAGCTGCCACTCCAATGTTCGTCTCCACCACAGGCCAGCACTCCTTCTAGAGACGTGTCCTTCCTGTGCCCACGCAATTTTCTTAACAGAAAATGTGATGTCCGTATAGCTGTTTATTCTCCTCCGTCTCAGTGTAACGGGAGTTGTTCGGAACGAACACATCCCGGAGACGCATGGAGCGCTACACTACACAAATGTATAGGAGTAAAATGGGGACGTGACGTCAGGTGTGCCGTTCAGTGCGATGAAGTCACGTCTCCTAGGGTACTAAGGGATACCCCGTGACCTAAGCGGGGTCACTGTGGGAACGGGTAGAGTAAGAAGGGTGAAGAGGGAACCAGGGGTAGAGAGAGGGATCGAATAGGGAGTCTGGGGAGAAGCCGGTGGTAGCCGTAGAGGTGCTTCTCTCTCCGGTCGGTGGAGTCGGCAGAGTCCACGATCCGACACGAGAGAGAGAGACCGGAGCTAGCCGGCAGGGACCCGGACTCAGAGTAGGACCCCTAGCCCCTGGGAGTTGTGTGTACCCTGTGTATTATTGATAAGCTTTAATAAACCCTGGCGAAAGCCCTTAACATACCTTCGTCTCCGAGTACATCCGTGGGAGCTTCTCTACACAAGTAACGGTGCGCTCAAGACTCAACACGTCTGCAAGCTGCTGTCAGGTCCAGCCTACACCACCGCACGTAGCGAGCTCGAAAACCCATGCATTTACCCAGTGGCGTAGCTTTGAACGATGCAGGTGGTGCAGGTTAGTGAAAGCTGCACCATGGCCCACAGGCTAGATGGGCCAACGTGCCAGCTATGGAAAGAGAACCCCCCTCCATTAATGCCTTGCACGAGGGGGCATGCCAACCAACCATGTTATGTCACCGCATGCATCTTCTTCTTCTCCTGTAGCGCATATCTATTATGTTTAGCATGGCACCACGGGAGACTCGGTTTTTTCCCAAAGGTTCCACCGACGATCAAGCAAATTGGATGCAAAAAGTAGCACGTAGCTGCAAGCGTGGATAGAGGAGCCGTGCTTCACAACAGCATTCACTGAAAGGAGCCCGGCATCGTTGATTGCAATCAGCCTTTGATGTGCACAACTAAAACACTGCAATGTGTGTGCCAATTGCACACGCATTGCTACTGTCCCAATAACAAATCCGAAGACCTAAACAACATATTAAAACCAGTAATATTTGATCATATTCGCCTTGAAAAAAATCGATAATTTGTTAATGAATATCGCACACACGTGCGAGTGAATGTTTTAAATAACAGGTTAATTTATTAAATGTGCAGAGGTCATGTCATTTAATTAATTTCATCCCCATGCATGCGGCTGCCAAGTCAAACATCACTAGCCATGCAAATACTGCACCTTTGACATGTGCGAAGAGAGGCTTGTGAAGAATATAACGCAGTACCCAATGACCCCCAACTATACAGTATTAGGACATCCGATGAGCACGGTTGGCTACGGACGGTGCGAAAAAAGTCCAACATACATAGGGACAAATCATAGCGAAAAGCACGGACACCAGAGACTTGGATACACGGTCGTCGGTCGTGCACTTCACTCGCAGCAGACACGTGCATGGGTGAGATGCGCTGGACAAACTCCACGCGAGACCACGCACGAGGGCGGCATCAATGATAGCTCGAGATATTGTCACGAGTATTCAACGCACACGGGGAGGGGGGAGGGGGGGCATACATGCACAACACAAGCGATGTCCATTCAAGACACGGAACTATTCCTGCAAGACAACATCCCAGCAAGACGCGCAAGAAGTCTCCGTGCGAGACACGCGCATCCAGAGTGTATAAGGCGCACAGGAAACCCAAGCGACACACGCACACATGCACACGGGTCGCTCCATATAAGACAGACAGACTATCCGCGTAAGATGCGCGGGACTAACATTGCACAAAGACAGACACAGGACACCCCTTGCATCACGCACACACACACATCGGACGACGACCCAGGCATACAGAACATAAATGTAACACACACACACACAACATTCATAACACACGCCAACCACACAAGACGCTCAGCGCAAGCCACGCAAGGCAGGTACAATGCAAAGAACACGCGCGCACGAGCGCGCACGAGCCATCTTCGCCGAAGACGTACAAGCCTCCGCTGCGTTCGCCACAACACCGGACGCTTATGTGCGGTGTGAATATAAAAAAAAATCCTAAATCACACGGGCGCATGGATGAGACCCCCTCCCCCCCCTGTACTGGATGGAGTCCGCACACACCGGCATACGGTCACCAGGTTCCTGCGCTCGATGAGCACATCCCTCGCGTCCGCCTTCCTGCGCAGCAGGGCGCGGCCGAACCCCAGTGACAGCGCCATGCCGAGGAGGGGATGCCGAAGGGATGGAGGGCGGAACGCTGGGCAGGATGCAGGGCGTGCGCAGACGAGGATGCGCCTGCTGCTGCTGCTGCAGCTGGAGGATGGCAGCGATTCTGGGGACTCCCAGAGTGATCGGCGGAGGGGCCGTTCCCCCGGGCACTGCCGCATGATCGGCTCGGATACACGACACGTGGAGGGGGTGGGGGGAGATGTGGTGGAGGCGGTGAGGGAGGCGGGGTAGCACGCGACCCTTTCTTAAAGCAGATATCGCATTATTCATGAATTGCCACCATCCACCAATGCTCATCAATCACCTGTCTATGAATTGCCTCGTCTCAATATATTCACCCCCCCCCGCTGGATACAAATGTACAACTCTCATTATTCATTGGAGGCACGCCTAATTAAGCAGGCCTCCAATGGATGACCCACGTGCAGATTTGTAAAATTCTCCAAAGTGACCAGGAGATGGCAGTGCCAGAATGTAGATTCGTGAGCCCGTCTGTGCGGACGTTGGAGTGTTATTCCCTCGTGGGGTGGCAGGGTTTTCACCGTGTTCTGCGGTTTCCTCCACAAGCAAAACGAACAGGAACACTCCAACCACGACACGCTCCCGCCGGCCAGATTTGTTTTGCAAGAGGTGAGAGCATACCTCCACTTTATCCCAGCAAATGCAACCTGCCGTTCAACTGTCATTTACCCATGTGATATTGCTGGGTGGACAGCGCGAACCATCACACCACGGCAGCATCTCACGTGCACCGCACCCGTGTTAATGTTGGTTTAGAGTGGAAGAATTCCGGTTCTCTGGTACAGAAGCATGCACGTTAAAAGGCAGCAAGGCTGCATCAGATTTTTACCGTCAATTAAATTCACTGAATGTCTTAAAGTGTGCAGAATGTCACTTGTATAGACATCAATACATGACTTGCACACTTAAGGCTTGGGCACCTGGAACATAATGATTGTTACTACCCATGGAATACATTTTTGGTTTAATACATTGTCCTTCCATCGAACCGCTGGTAAATATTTCAACTGCGCCTGAAAGCATTCAACAAGAGTGGGCAAAGCACACGATTGCGTGCATGGGGGTAGTGTCGTCACAGACCTACTGCCGAGAAAGTGTCCCAAGACATGCAGACAATTGCGACGGATCAGCGCGTAAACTGATTTAAAAAGCATGGAAAATATCGGTCGTGCTCCCAGCACACGTGCTGAAGCCGAGCATTTCACATGGGATAATGACGCTGACGAATGCAAGCCGCGCTGTCAGTGAGTGTCACGATAAGAGAGTCCATGACAGACGAAGTTAAAGTTGTGGGAAAGGAATCATGCGGACCTGTCAACTCTCACGCACATCCTCTCGATTCACGTAACTATCACGGAGCAAACAACGCCCGCCCCCCTCTTTCACTGACCAGGTGAGGTCTGGATCATTGGGAGCTCACGAACCTGGTCTGTGTATGCCTCGGTACTCGTTGTCTACCGTGTTCAAATCGGCTGTCCCCTGCCCGCAAGGATGTCATGCCGCGTCTATCGCGAGTATAACCATGATGAACATTTATACTGGTAGGAACCTCCTGGTTACACCAGCCCACAGGGGATTATTGTGTCCGTCCGTCGTGCAGGGAGGGGCTGGGTGGAGAGGGAGGGGCTGGGTGTGGAGAGGAGGGTGGGGTGGGGAGGATGGGGCTGGGTGGAGAGGGGAGGGTGGGGAGGGGCTGGGTGGGGAGGGTGGAGAGGGGCTGGTCATCCCGTGGTGCCCTTATAAAACTCAACGTTTAACCTACTCACGTCGGCTTGTGCCCGCCCTCACAGTCGGGCTAATTTGCGGAATACACCACGCCGCCGTTGACCCTGGCCATTGACCGAGCAACCCAACGTTCCTACCAGCTCCCTCCGCAGGAATGTGTTTACTGTATTCATAGAATGGGAATACAAAGGCAAACTCTGCTTCTTGAGTCTCACCTGGTTAAAGTCCCATCGTAAGTATATCATTGACACCGAATCCGCGTGTGTATCAAAGTGTATAACATCGTCAGCGAGTATTTATTGACGGTTCACGTCCATGCCATTGAATGCAGTATCTACGAATCAGCACTGTCTCCTATTGGCAGTGGACGAAACTACACTTATTCACGATGGGAAACTGAAATTTAAACCCACCATGTATGTTTCCAAAGTAAAGAAAAACGTCAGCGTCTCCCCTGATCATAGGATCGCTCATCTTTCGTTCATGGCTCAGAGCCACTGGAGAGAATGGTGTTCTTGGGACAGGGCCATTCTACCTAAAAGAAAAGCACTGTTGCGTTTCCAACAGTTATTACTTCGACATCATGGGGCCTCCTTTGCCAGTATCAAAATATGAGAATAGGTTATTCCCACTTTTTTCTGGCAACAAAAAACACCTTTTACAAGGAAACATGTCTGCATGATTCCTTGTAAAAGGTGGTTAACACAATGCTTGTGGTCAGAATACAAAAAATATATATATTCTGATAATATATGCATTCTCTTTGGTTCTTTCGGTAAAGTCACGTAGGTAGAAAAAACAAAAAATAAATCACGAGGTTTCGATCGCAACACAAGCAATCGTCATCAGGTAGAAAGATACAGGAGTAGAACTGCTGAACAAGAAAGGGCTGTTGCAACAAGAGGTTATATATATAGGTTTGAGGTGGGTGTCACCCACAGGTAAGTAGGCGGGGTCAGAGATGTAAAGGAGTTACGTCGCCGCACAACAGATGATCCAAGGATTGGCATGCTAATGCAAACGAGTACAATGGGAAATGAGCCCGTATCCTCTGGTCTAATACCGTTTGAGACGAGGCTCAAAAGAAAGCTGTCTGGTGTGGACCAATCAGTTTCAAAGACAATGCATATATTATCAGAGTATGTTTTGTGTTTGCATTTTGACCACAAGTATTGTGGTTAATGCAGACATGATTCCTCGTAAAAGGTGTTTTTTGTTGCCAGAAAAAGGGGGGGGGGGGGAATGGGAAAAAAAATCTATTCTCAGCAATTACTTCCTCAATACATATTTGAACGAGCAACTTAAAAAATTAACAGATTTAACACAGCTGAGCTACCGTAGACGGATACAAAAAAACATGTCAACAAATGACACGGAAGAATGCTTTTCGCTATTGAAATTGCACAAACTTTCCAATTTGTCATCTCAATACGGGTACCAATCACCAGGGGAGGTTTCCGCATCAAGGGTTTTGAAACATTATTTCCGAACAATTTTGGTGGAATGATTGGCAATTGTTACATACAGTAAAAGGCGGCAATGTGCAGAAAGATAACTGTTGATTTTACACACACACGTACGCACACAATGCACACTGCAATTTCAACGGAGCAATTTTGTCGTCATGTCGCCAAAAGTGTAGACCTGTAAATGTCATGAAAGTGAATGGAAGTCCACCACACGCGTCGTCCTGGCAAGGTGATTTTCTTCCGTTGACATCAACACGAACACGTGCAGGCAGGCGACACAGCATGAGGACGACCGGACACTCGGCATTGACTTTTTTCAGAGACCTGTTTAAAGTTATTCTTTGGGTCTTTCGGTAAAGCCACGTAGATTGTACTACAGCCCAGCCTGATGTGCAGCAGACCGCTGCATTCCATTCAGCACCAGGGAGAATTCAATCTCCCCCTCTCATGGAGCATCCCACGTTATCGCTGGGTAAACACAACTTGTTACGGCGGAATACCCGACAGTGTGATGGTTTCATTTTAGTCAGTAACCTAGTTCGCGTTTAGTAGGAGTGTAATGACGCATCGATTAATCTAACTGATTATATTAGTTTTTTATGTAGGATATGTGCATCGAAACACGCACGCAGGATCGTATGTTGTCGATGTGTGATCCGTTTTGTAGAGCCGAGCTATCAGATTGAAGTCATCGATCAGTTCACAAATTGTCGTTTAGATTATACACAGCATCACATCTCAGCCCCTTCTGTTACTGCAAGGTGACAGGTTGCCAGAGAGAACTAAAAATTTAAACCGTGTTTGCCAGGCCAAAATATCCCCCCCCCTCCAACCCCTCTTGCACCCGATTAGTGCAACGAAGATGCAGTGCCGTAGATCTCGTTTGCTGGCCGCTTTGAAGGGTCAAGCCTCGCGTAGTCCGCAGGGTCATATGGCACGTGGTCAGCACGCCGGCTGTAGATTCAACAGAGGTCGCAACCGGGTACCCGATACCCGTACCCTATCCGATACCCGGCTACCCGTACCCGGCCGGGTACGGGTACCCGTTTGCGACCCTGGTGCGGGTAGACCGTGAGTCACTGGTGAGTAACTGTTTGTCACTCATTTCTCAACGTCTTGTCTCTTCTCACAATTCAAGTTCCTAGAATCAACCCACCTACGCCTGCAACATGGCTTCATCCCAGAGGTCGCAATCAGGTACCCGATACCCGTACCCTACCCGTACCCGGCCGGGTACGGGTAGGGTACGGGTACGGCCGGGTACGGGTACCCGTTTGCGACCCTGGTGCGACGGGTATGGGTAAGGAATCAAAACCCGTTTGCGACCTCTGAGATTCAACCACCCTGTGATGTAGAGCAATCCATTGGGCAGATTTGATGGTGCTTCGAGTGGACCCAGGGTGTTCTCCATGTGTGCCAAGTCTGAATAGCTCCCTACTAGCAAACGTGGAACGTTCGGCCAACGTTGGCCTATTTTTTAACGTTTTATCAACGTTGGCTCGACGTTCGTTGTTTACGGGGTGGGAAACTTACAATGTGCCTTGAGAAAACCACCACATTCTTAGGTTTTTGACGGAGACTTGTGTTGCCTCCGAAACGTCGTGATCTTTATTTTATTTTATTTTTTTAATTTTGATGTTTTACCTACGTGACTTTACCGAAAAAAATCTAAGAATATGAATCCTTGCAGTCACGAAAGCTTCAAATCTAGAATTAAAACCACCACAGTCGAATCTGTATAACTACGTTTGCGCCCGAATAGCTGGCAATTTAAAGAAGTCGGTTTTGTTTTCAGTGGTTAGCTGATGAAGATCGTAGCCTCTGTAGTAAAGTGCTCGTCCTCACAATCTGTGTTGGCTGTTGACTGTCGTACTACGTTGTGTGGGCGTGAAGAGTCTCCCTCTCGCGGTTCAATTAAATATTGCAATTAATAATGAAGTCCGATCGCGTGAGTAAAAATGCATTAGGGGCCATCCATTTATTACGTGGGAGGGTAACTCAAATGTGTACGTTTGCGTATGGGGGGGGGGTCTACTGACAATGTACGCATAGGAAACGGGTGGGGGGTGGTGAAGCCTCGATAATAATTTGTCTACATTAGCCTTCAAATGAGTTAGATAGTCCGGCTATTGACTATCTGCGTGGATTAAATATCGGCCGTTCTATAGGATTCGGGGGGGGGGGGGGGGTGCGTCAAGCGTACGTACGTACGCAGGTGGGGGGGGGGGGGTGGAAAAAGTACGCGTGCGTACAGGGAGGGGTCAAGTTTTGACAGATTTTTGCGTACGTACGAAATGGATGGCCCCTTACTGCTTCAGCACGCCGGTGTGATGGAGTGCGATCTCACAACAATTAACAACTGGACACAGACGTTTCGCCACGGTTTGTATAGATGCGGTTTAGGGTGGACCATGAGCTTCGTGGAAGATCAAACCTCCGGATTTTCTGCGTGGGGTCTTTCACAACCTGTATATACAGGTAAATACAGGTTGTCATGGAATTAGTTAACGATGTGCTTCTAAGCCACACTCGGCCTATAGCCATCAGCTCTGTCGTAGTCATCATTTACCTCAATTTCAAAAGATTCTCCCGATTCGTCTTGGTGAGGGTAGGGCGGCCTCACAACCAAAATTGCTCTTGGAGCGATGTGACATTGCACAAATTGTAAACATAACTTGTGTTTAAGCCATTAATCTCCACGCCTCACTTGTGGGCAACATTGATGACCCCCTATTTAAAGCACAAGACTGGAGGACGCTGTCACAACTGCGGCAATTTACCTGATGATGCTGGTTGTAATTATTGGCATAACGTCTGTACCAAAATGTTCTTTTTTCTTATTCAAGAACCCGAAATACAAACATCCGCGAGGGAAACACAGGTGATGAACGCGTAACATTTAGGGGCGAAACCAACCTCAAAAATTCGGCGTCAGCTGGACGCACTTGGGGCTCACCGCCCTACCATCGTATTGATGACGATCGGGAGTAGCATATTTTCAGGGGAGGGGAAGGAAAGAGAAGAATAGGATGGGGGGGATAATGTAACCAAACAAAAGGAATAAATAAGATAACATGAACGCGATATCCGAGTATCAATATAAGTTTACTGGTAGGAACCTCCTGGTTACACCAGTCCACAGTGAATGCAGCAGCCGAGGTACTGGTCCTACCGTGTTTCAAATCTGCCTTATGCTCGCGAACTCGGTCCGAGACATGTCGCTTAGTTTCCTCAATGTAACTGCTGCTGCAGATACAGCTTAGTTTGTCGACGCCGGGATATTGCATGTCAGGAATCTTAAACTTCACAGATGGGATCAGATCACGAATTTTATGTACTGTGTTAAATCGTACCTAGATCTTGTCAGAATTGATTACACAATCCGCAAAGCCATCACCCCAACCGTGAGGAAGGAGCCATCTGAGGATAAAATCAAAACCATCACCTTGCCATACATATCAGGGGTAACCAAAAATATTTCAAAAATCATAAACACATCATTTTCATTTGTATTCACTTTATTTACATTTTTATTATTATTTTTATATCTACGTGACTTTACCGAATGAACCAAATAATATTAATTCCTGCAGTCACGAAAGTTTTAAGCCAATAGAGCTGCTTCTCATCCTCGTTCGACTGGTTCTTGCTTGTTCTGGTGATCAAAGCGGAGGCATCTCCACTCTGCCACAAAATCAACTTCACAGATTACTTCAATCAACACATTCCGCATAACTAACATATATGTTTAAACCTCTCTCGGGGCCTTATCCCGGGTAAGCAGAAAATAAATAAAGGAAGCTCAACACCAGTGGCGGCTCCTGCAAAATCTCTCAGGGGGGGCAAATGTCTGGATGATTGATAAGGATAAGGTCCACCCATGCAATGGATAAATTAACAGCTTAAGCATGTAAAGGCAACTTCACTTCTTTAATATTAATGAAAAATAAAGTGACTCTTACAATACATCTTGTTTGTTTCTATACTCATTATTAATACAATCCACTCAGTTTCTTGTATTAAAGATTCCACTAGGTGGCGACAAATAATATTGTTGGATGAAACGTGCTTACGTATGATGACGTAAGCACGTTAGTGCGAGCCCTCCCGGAAGCCATAGAGAATGCATTGCAGCGCCCGCCGTTCGAAAAAAACATCTTTGAATGTAAGTCTATGGGAACACTCTGGGCGATTCTCAGCCGGAGTGAAATCGCCCAAAAAGAGGCGGAACTCCACAGAACGTGACATGACGCTGATTGGATTATATCCAGAGGCACAGTAACGGCTCGCAAAACTCTGTGGTTGAATGACATTGGTGGTGCGTCGCCCAATCGCCCTAATGAAGAAACCGCCCCTGCTCAACACCCTCTCTCATGCAATAAATTTATTTAGAAAATTGCACACATTAGCCCCGAGTTGGTTTTGAATCCTGGTTTTCATGTTTCCAGGTGAAAAAGAGGACGATTATAGACACACCACTTTATTTCAAATCATCTACACTTATAAAAATCCTCCAACGCTCCCCTGGTTACGCTTTGTCCAGCACCATTTGTCTACAACGCTCAATAAAGCATTCGCTGATGGTATAGTCATCGATAACTGGCCGTTTTGTCGCCTGCAAATGCGCTCTTTGAAGTGACTGCCCCCCCCCCCACGCTAAGGTTATGTGAGGTGGTATGTGATGCCGCCACCACGAAGCCGTTCAGCAGGCGCCCCATCTGCGGCCTCGCCACCACCAAGCGACGGAGCCGACCCCACGTCCCCCTCACCTCACCTCACATGAACACACCCGCACGCATCCCCCCCCCCCATAGAGCGGGAAGGGGAGGACACCTGATCGACCGGTTTTTATCCGAGAAACCCTTATCGGGATTAACTCTCACGGTTTCCGGCGATCAGGGAATTGGATGACCTCCCCCGACGCTACGTTGCACCGCGGCGCTGTGACCGGCCTTAATATGGTGTGGCCGCGGCGAAGGGCATTCGGCCACCACGGTTGAAACGCATCCCCCACACACACCCCCCCCCACGCGTCGACGAGGCCAGCAGGGGAAGGACGGGACAGCATGAGTAGCAGGACTGCAGGGGCTCTTGCGCATAGTCACGGAAGGTTGGGATAGTTGCGCTTGAGCGCGCAGGCACAATTGTTGGGGAGGGTAAATGATTGAGCTGAAGCTATGAATAGATCGGGAGAGGGGAGGCGCGCGGGGAGCCCGTGCACAGATTCCCACGGCGAGCCTTTGTGACGGACGCCGCCGCATGAACTGCAATAATGGGGGGGCCTGCGTGAGAAAGGGATTGATTGGAATTTGCGCCGCGCAGGTTGAGCATTAATTAGCATATCAAAAGCGGATTGATTGGAATTTGCGCCGCGCAGGTTGAGCATTAAGTAACATATCAAAAGCGCCCGGAACCGCCGTGCGCGTGCCAGAGGGTCGCGAGCCTATTGTTCAGAGCCGCATTCCCTTTGAGGTAGGGAGGATAAATAGGGAGCGCAAAGGGGAAATCACTCTCTTGACTCCAGCACCAGGCGACACCACTAGCTCCAGCCCAGCGACCCGGACGTCCGTGAGACGCACCGCGGTATGCTGCGAGCAGGAGATCAACGGACCGCCGTGAGCACCTAACAGTGAGTAAGAAGGTGAATTAGAATCATAGTAGATAAATCGGGAATAGGTATAAAGGTATCAGCGTAGGCCAGCCTCGTCGACTCACGGATTTAACACCTAGTTCCAGGTAGCGGACAATAAATCATTAATAGCGAAGCGTGGTCTCGCGTGATCTTGTTGAGCAGTGTGTCGCGTGGGGAGCTGCGTGTGTGTGCGTGCGTCCACCCCGTGCGCGATACAGGTGCGCGATCATAACGTGAGTTGAGTTGGAGTGCGCGGAGCGGCGTGTGTGGGTGCGCGTGTGTACACAGTGGTTCGCCACGTGAGTGAGCGCTGCGTAGAGCGGCGCACGAGTGGGTGTCGCGTGTGTGCAGGTGTGTGCGCTCGTAGTGTGGGGGAAGGGGTCGGTGCGCCCGCAGGTCCCCGCTCCGTCTGTCGCCGCCGGGACTCGCGCAGTGTGAGGGCAGCGTCGTTCGCCCTCCGACCCCTGACCCCCGTTTAATAGCGCGTGAGCCGTGGAGAGACAACGCAGCGTTTGCAGGTGAACGAGAGCGGGCGGCGAGCTATGCCTCTCACACGAGCTCGCGGAGGGACGGACCAGGGAGGGGAGCCGTCGGGCGATGAGCCCAGCGACGGCAGCAGCTACTCGCAGAGTAGTGAGGGGTCGGCGCACGGCGGGGCCCCTGCCATACGCACGGAGCATGGAGGGACTTCGGGGGCCAGCGACCCCAACAATTTGGTGTCAGAAGTGGGACGAACCCTCACATCTTCACGGGAAGGTGGCGCGCTATTCCACGCAAAGGTAAGGCATGTGTTCACCGGCCAGGGGACCCCTACATGGAAAGCGTTTTCCCGTAATATCATAGGGGCTAAAGAGCTTAATGGCTGGTCGGACGCGCAGGCGTTGCGACATCTTACGTTTAACTTAGATGGGCGGGCAGCCGACTTTGTAGAGGCACTACCCGAAAGCGCGCAAACACAACTAGAAGAACTAATGCGTAGATTAGACCTGCGTTTCGGCACGCGCAACGCGATACGGGCGAAGACGGCCTTAGAGGCGCGCCGACGCCAAACTGGCGAGGACTTCCGAGACTACGCTGAGGACGTGCGATCACTAACCCGGATCGCCCGTCCAGAGTTCTCGAAGGAGGTCATTGACGCGCTAGCTGCAGACAAGCTACTCAGGTACCTAGCTCGCACCACGTGGTGGCAGCTCAAAAAGAGTAGCGCAGGCCTCCCTTTTGATACCCTAGTCGAGCAAGCGCTGGAGTGTGAGGAGCTCTCCAGCGAACGCGCGCAGCTCCGAGGGTCGGGACAGGAGTACACCGTGGCGAGACTGATCCCTGACGAGGAGGAGGATGAGGATGATCCCGCCAGCCCCATAGGGAGACGGGCAAGAGAGGCCCAGAGACCCCGCGAGACAACCCCGGGTTGGGTAGCTGGGTTACAGACCGGCATGGGAGATATTGCTGGCCGAGTAGACCGAATGGACGGTAAGGTAACCCAAGTAGGGGAGAGGGTAACCCACGTAGGTGAGAGGGTAACCCAGGTACGCGAGGAAGCGAATAAAAATATGAAGACCCTCCAGTCTGAGATGGGGGAACTACGCTCGACCGTAGGGGGGCTGGCCGGGAGGGTAGCCCAATTAGAGTCTGATGTGGGACAACTGCGTACTGGGGGAGGGAGAGGGAGCGGACAGGGGACCCGCTACGGAGCCGCCCCCCCTCCCCGGGCATGTTATGTGTGCGACCGGCGAGGGCATCTCAGGAGGGACTGCCCTCAGCCTGCCCGTGCGAGGCAGATGCATAGGTCAAACACTAAGGTCCCCCTAGAGAGGGGACCACCGGGGGATGAAATCGACGTAGACCCGACCCAAACCAGCTGTAATGATAATGGCGAGCGAGCGATCTCCACACAGATTCCAGCCACAACACCAAGGAACGCGGCGACTCCTGGCGACTGGCTGCGGGAGCTGGTGGCGGGAATCACGGGGGCCACGTCGCTGGTGGAAGGGGAGGTAAACGGAGTGCGTACCCGAATCCTGCTGGACACGGGGGCGGTGGCCTCGCTCGTGAGCGCAGCGCACTGCAGCGCGATCAGGGTCGACGTGCGTCACCTGCAGGCACCGGACCGCGCGCTGCACACGGCGAGCGGAGCCGGAATGGGGCTGCTGGGGAGAGCCACCCTAGAGGTCCGCATAGGCAGCCAGGTAGGCACCCAGGAGTTCTACGTGTCGAGTGTGTTGTGTCACGAGCGTATCGCAGGTACCGACCTCTTAGAACAGCTGGGACTCAACGTGCAACCCCGCCAGCGATGCGCCACCATGGAGAGCAACGGCGAGCGGATACCGTTCCTGGGACGAGAACCAACGTGCCCCCGCTTCGCACCTGTGGCCGCTATCCTGGCGACGGCAGTCACCATCGGGCCGCTCACCGAGATGCTGGTGCCGGTGGCAACATCCCCCACCGACCCCGCGCTCCGACCATCAGGAGAGGTAATGCTAACTCCTCACCCGGAGTTGGCAAAACGGTATGGGGTCGTTGGATCCGCCACGTTGGTAAACGCAGATGGGGACCGATTGTTTATGCGGATGTTTAACCCCCACAGTACCCCAGCGATACTGCGACGGTGCACCCCGATAGCCACCGTACAGCCCCTGCACGCACGCCACTCTAACGACTCGGTGTTCGCACTCTGGGCTGAGGACCCCGGTCGTCCTGAGGGTGACCAGGACCTGGCCTGGCGAGTCGGCCCGACTCCCCAAGCCGAGGTCATTCCCCTGCTCGACGCGTTACATGTACCATGGGCGGATTTACCTAAGGGAGAGGCCGATCGGCTGCGCGTGTTACTGCGGGAGTATGCCGACGTATTCAGTGAACACGACTCGGACGTGGGTCGGACCGACCTTGTTAAGCACCAAATTGACACCGGTGCAGCCCGACCCATCAAACTCCCTGCGTACCGAGTGGGCGTACCCGAACGCGCCCAAATCAAAGAGGCAGTTGGGGACATGCTTCGCGATAGCATAATTCAGCCCTCGGCGAGCCCCTGGTCAGCCCCAGTGGTACTAGTAACGAAAAAGGATGGGTCAACCCGGTTCTGCGTCGATTACCGTAAACTGAATGCAGTCACGCTCGGCGATGCCTTCCCCATACCCCGCATCGACGACACCTTCGACAGCCTCGCCGGAGCGCGATATTTTTCCACACTCGATCTCGCGTCCGGGTACTGGCAGGTGGAGATGGCGGAGGAGGATCGGCCGAAAACCGCATTCACCACCCCGATGGGGCTATTCGAGTTTCGAGTACTCCCGTTCGGACTCACCAATGCGCCCGCGACGTTCCAGCGGCTGATGGAGTTGGTGATGCGGGGCTTGCAATGGGAACAGTGCCTGATTTACTTGGACGATGTGATAGTGTTCAGTAGATCTTTGTCTGAGCATTGGTCCAGGTTACGGGAGGTATTCCAGCGACTGCGAGCGGCTCATCTCAAGCTCAAGCCACGTAAATGTTACATCGCACAACGCGAGGTGGGGTACCTCGGGCACCGCGTCAGCGAGGCAGGCGTGCACACCGATTCAGAGAATGTACGCGCCGTAGTGGAGTGGCCACGGCCAAGGAATCTGACGGAGATCCGATCATTTTTAGGGCTCGCCACCTATTGTCGTCGATTTGTAAAGGGATTCAGCGAGATTGCACGCCCTCTCACCCAACTCACCTCCCCTAAGCACCCCTATCAGTGGACGGGGGCCTGCCAGACGGCCTTCACCACTCTCAAAGATCACCTCACCCACGCCCCCACCCGCGCTTTCCCCGATTTTACCACCAATTTTATTTTGGACACCGACGCCTGCAGCAGCGGGCTGGGCGCGGTGTTGTCACAGGTACAGGATGGGACGGAACGAGTCATCGCGTACGCCAGCCTGACCTTGAGTGGGGCCGAGCTGAACTATTGCGTGACCCGCCAAGAGTTGTACGCCGTGATTTTCGCATGCAAACAGTTCCGGCCGTATTTGTACGGCAGGAGATGTCGCGTACGCACTGACCATTATGCTCTGCAGTTCCTTCTTACATTCAAGGAGCCGCGGGGGCAGATGGCCCGGTGGTTGGCGCAGTTGCAGGAGTACAACCTGCAAATCGAGTATCGGGCTGGCCGGATGCATGCAAACGCGGACGCCTTGTCGAGGCGACCCACGGTGTACGCCGAGACAAGGGCGGAGGAGGCCTGCCCGTGTTTCACGGGGGGACGCTGCCGGCAGGCAAAGGACCCCCGAGAGGCCGCGGCCACTGACCCCCCCCCAGCGAGAGAGAGTGCAGTGTGCGCCACAGAGACCCTCACAGGTGGCACCGAGGATCCCGTCGACCGCCCGGCAAGCGCGGGACCCGCGGCTCGGGACCCGATCGGACGGATCCAGGAGGACGTCGGCTGCGCCTTCCCGGGCCTAAACGACGAGCAGCTGAGACAGACCCAGCAGCGAGATCCGGATCTGGCGGCAGTGGAGGCGGCACTGCGGGAGGAAAAGAGCGCCCTACCAGGACCCTGGAGCGGTTTGTATGCCCGGTTGTGTGTGCAGAACGGAGTGGTACGGGAGTTAACCGAGGCCGGCCAGCCGGGGTGCATCTGTGTTCCTGCCCAGGTGCGACCCCAGCTGCTACGGCTGGTGCATGACCACCCACTCGGGGGCCACGATGGGGAACGACGCACTCGAGAGACCCTGCGTCGCCAGTATCTCTGGCCCAAATTGGCACAAGACGTGGCGGCCTGGGTACAGGGCTGCCGCGCCTGTCAGCAGTGCGGGCCGAAACCGGCACGATACCAGGTACCCCTAAGGCCGTTCCGCGTCAGCCGCACGAATCAGCTGGTCGGGATCGACCTACAGGGGCCATTCCCGCGATCCCATCGAGGAAACCGGTATATCCTGATCGCAGTAGAGTATTTCACCCGCTACCCCGTTGCAGTGGCCATCCCTGATAAAACGGCCTTGGTGGTGGCCCGGGCATTTGTGGAACATTACGTACTGAAGCACGGGATCCCAGAACGAGTCCTCACTGACCAGGGTAGCGAGTTCGAGGCCGAGCTGTTCCAGGCACTGTGCCGAGAATTCGAAATCCAGAAGGACCGAACCACAGCGTACGACCCCCAAGCGAACGGTATGGTAGAGCGCATGAATCAGACCCTAGCGGGGAAACTCAAACGTATGGCGGCCGCAAATCAACGGGATTGGGACGAACACCTCCCCTACGCCCTTTTCGCCTACGCCACCACCGTACACACGTCGACGGGACAAACCCCGTTTTTAATGATGTTCGGCCGTGAGTCTCGTTTACCCGCAGATCTGCTATTCGGCGTCCCTTCCCCCCAGCCGGAGGAGGGAAGCCGCCCCGTGGAACACCTGTTGGAGACCCTGCGAGAAGCCCGAGGCCGAGCATACCCGCAAGGTGAAGCCGCGCATCGGCGGCAGGAACAGGGCACCCGGCCCCGCATGGAACCCCCCTTATTCCTGACAGGCGCTAAGGTGTGGCTACACACCCCTCTCGTCGGGGCCGGGCAGGTGGGGAAACTGACGACCTACTGGCAGGGACCCTGGACCGTGGTGCGACAGATCTCCCCCTGGACGGTACTAATTTATGGCGGGGAGAGGGATCGAGAGACGGTGGTCAACGTCCGCCGCTTAAAACCGTGGAAAGCGGCCCCGGCGAGAGAGAACCCCGTCACCCGAAGGCCCCGAAATCCCGGAGTACCCGCACCCCTCGTGTTGGGGGGCCTCGCACCCTACATGGGCCTCGCCGGGCCCCCGAGACGCCCCGATCCAGTCAGGAGACGACGCGGACGACGGCCCCAAAACCCTTCCCCTGCTGAGTTTGTGCCCCAGCCCACAGGTGCCGGAGGACGGGGAGAGCCGCTGGAGTGGAGGAGGAGGCCGCCGCAGGAGCTACAGAGGACGGAGCCACCCGCCCCGAGACCAGCCACCAGGTCCGGACGGATCCCCCGGACCCCCCAACGTTTCCTCGTGGGCGCGGCCCAAGCAAGGTGCTCCAGTCAACCCGGGACGGGGACTGGCACCTCGGGGGGCTATGTGATGCCGCCACCACGAAGCCGTTCAGCAGGCGCCCCATCTGCGGCCTCGCCACCACCAAGCGACGGAGCCGACCCCACGTCCACCTCACCTCACCTCACATGAACACACCCGCACGCATCCCCCCCCCCCCCCCCCATAGAGCGGGAAGGGGAGGACACCTGATCGACCGGTTTTTATCCGAGAAACCCTTATCGGGATTAACTCTCACGGTTTCCGGCGATCAGGGAATTGGATGACCTCCCCCGACGCTACGTTGCACCGCGGCGCTGCGACCGGCCTTAATATGGTGTGGCCGCGGCAAAGGGCATTCGGCCACCACGGTTGAAATGCATCCCCCACACACACCCCCCCCCACGCGTCGACGAGGCCAGCAGGGGAAGGACGGGACAGCATGAGTAGCAGGATCGCAGGGGCTCTTGCGCATAGTCACGGAAGGTTGGGATAGTTGCGCTTGAGCGCGCAGGCACAATTGTTGGGGAGGGTAAATGATTGAGCTGAAGGTATGAATAAATCGGGAGAGGGGAGGCGAGCGGGGAGCCCATGCACAGATTCCCACGGCGAGCCTTTGTGACGGACGCCGCCGCATGAACTGCAATAATGGGGGGGCCTGCGTGAGAAAGGGATTGATTGGAATTTGCGCCGCGCAGGTTGAGCATTAATTAGCATATCAAAAGCGGATTGATTGGAATTTGCGCCGCGCAGGTTGAGCATTAAGTAGCATATCAAAAGCGCCCGGAACCGCCGTGCGCGTGCCAGAGGGTCGCGAGCCTATTGTTCAGAGCCGCATTCCCTTTGAGGTAGGGAGGATAAATAGGGAGCGCAAAGGGGAAATCACTCTCTTGACTCCAGCACCAGGCGACACCACTAGCTCCAGCCCAGCGACCCGGACGTCCGTGAGACGCACCGCGGTACGCTGCGAGCAGGAGATCAACGGACCGCTGTGAGCACCTAACAGTGAGTAAGAAGGTGAATTAGAATCATAGTAGATAAATCGGGAATAGGTATAAAGGTATCAGCGTAGGCCAGCCTCGTCGACTCACGGATTTAACACCTAGTTCCAGGTAGCGGACAATAAATCATTAATAGCGAAGCGTGGTCTCGCGTGATCTTGTTGAGCAGTGTGTCGCGTGGGGAGCTGCGTGTGTGTGCGTGCGTCCACCCCGTGCGCGATACAGGTGCGCGATCATAACGTGAGTTGAGTTGGAGTGCGCGGAACGGCGTGTGTGGGTGCGCGTGTGTACACAGTGGTTCGCCACGTGAGTGAGCGCTGCGTAGAGCGGCGCACGAGTGGGTGTCGCGTGTGTGCAGGTGTGTGCGCTCGTAGTGCGGGGGAAGGGGTCGGTGCGCCCGCAGGTCCTCGCTCCGTCTGTCGCCGCTGGGACTCGCGCAGTGTGAGGGCAGCGTCGTTCGCCCTCCGACCCCTGACCCCCGTTTAATAGCGCGTGAGCCGTGGAGAGACAACGCAGCGTTTGCAGGTGAACGAGAACGGGCGGCGAGCTATGCCTCTCACACGAGCTCGCGGAGGGACGAACCAGGGAGGGGAGCCGTCGGGCGATGAGCCCAGCGACGGCAGCAGCTACTCGCAGAGTAGCGAGGGGTCGGCGCACGGCGGGGCCCCTGCCATACGCACGGAGCATGGAGGGACTTCGGGGGCCAGCGACCCCAACAGGTACGTGGTGGTTGGGGGTGGGTGGGTGGGTTCCGCACAATTGTTTCACTACGAACTTCA
Organism: Lampetra planeri; assembly: GCF_965212315.1. NCBI lineage: Eukaryota > Metazoa > Chordata > Hyperoartia > Petromyzontiformes > Petromyzontidae > Lampetra > Lampetra planeri. The sequence goes on from NC_136107.1 coordinate 20,057,922, forward strand.
GCCAAGCCAACGAGTAAATGTGTCGCGTGACCACGGCTTAACCGATGGGGCCATACGACGGCGACAGCCCCGCTGTGTGAATGCGGGGAGCAGGAGACCGACCGTGGCGCGCATCGTCTGCGGCTGTGGAGTCCACCACGCCGTGGCCGGCGCTGCTTGGTTGTTGCGGTTGCCCTGCACGTGCTGGAGGAGGCTATTCACGTGGCTCTGTGGCTACATGGGCTGACATCCACACACACGATCAGAATATCTATTTATACTGGAAGAAATCCGATGAGCTAAAAAGCTCCTCCATTGTTGAACTTCTTTCGCACCGTACATAGGCAACCGTGCTATTCGGAGGTGTATGTGGTGCTCCGTGTGAAAGTCACGTGTAAAAGCATTCGCGAATTAAATAAACAAATGTATGCCAGCGCTGTCCAAGGCTGAGCTCTGGAAATTGCCCCCTCCCCCCACCCCCTATAAAATAAACAGGCGGTGGGAGGGGCCCAGCAACTCTGCTTTAAACCAATCAGTGCACGAATCCAGGGTCATACGAAATCAGTGAAGGGTCTATAAATGTGTATAGTGTCTTATGTGCGCGCGGGTGGCCTGCGACGCACACACAGTCAGCCGGAGACGAGGTGGTCGCAGGATGCACCGCTCTGCTCTGTTTATTCGAAGTTGTTGCTGAGCTCACGCCTCCCACACATGACCACGCTGCCGCACGACCCGTCCCAGACACGACCCTGTCCGCGTTGCACCGACGGCGTCAACCGGGACAGCCAACCACTGTCCGGCCGCGCAATGATCGTGCCAAGGCGTCAGTGATGACGGCGACAGCGACGAGACGAGTCCACTCCCAGAACCGGCAGCTCGGAGCTCTCCGCTGCTTATATTCCCATCGGCGCGGCTGAGCTCCGCCTTAGGCGCCTCCCTTCTCGAACCCTCTAGAGCAGCTGTCCCCAACCTCTTTGGCAGCAGGGACCGGTTTCGTGGAAGACAATTTTTTTCACGGACCGGGGGGGGGGGCGTCATCATTGGGTCTTTCCCCCTTTTCAAAGAAGCTCTCCAGCGACGTTTGTTTTTTACTCATTTTGGCTAGGGGTTAGCTTGTGGGCTTATCAAAACTGTGACTTTGTGACTTAGACAAGTGGTAAATAAAATAATGGGCGGGCCACGCGTGGACTCACCGCTCACCTCCTGCTGCTGTGCGGCCCGGTTCTTAACAGGACACGGACCGATACCGGTCCGCGTCCCGGGGGTTGGGGACTTCTACTGTAGAGGGTTCCAGGGGCTTCCCAGCGAGGTCTACCGTGACCCTTGCCCCAGTTCCTCCGAACCTGCCGGCACACCCCCGGACATGTTCAGCGGCGTGTGCGCTTCGTGCCCACCTGCAGTTGCTGCTACTGTCCAACAGTTAGCGCTATGTCACTACAAATGGATCACCTTGTTTAATATTCCTCACTGAAAGTCTATGGGCAATCCTGGTTTGTTTCTCGTTCGTTTTAGTCTGTCCCGTTAAAGACAACCATGGGCAGTGGCGATATAGGGAGCACCAGTAGAGTGGAGGCAGGCCCAGTTTGTCACCAGCAGGAGAGAGCACATTGACGGGCAGATTTCGTCCATGAGCCCAGAACGAACATTGCATTTGTTCGTACCATTTGCGGTGGCATAACTCTAGCGGTTCCCATTTCTTTGTGTGGACAATAACAGCGAATTATGTGATACCCATTTGCAATGAGTGGGGGTATTACATATTTCACTCGTGTTAACCACGTAAATAAATCGGTATTACGTTTTGCTTCCCTAGGTGGTATCGGTTCCTGCTTTGGCCCACGGACAAATTGCCCAGTGCAGCGCTTCTCAACCTGTGGGTGATGCCCACGCCACCACCCGAAAGCATTTCTAGAGGGAGTGTAAGCTGCGGCACGGACACCGTGCAGGAGAAATCTCGAAATTTCAAATATGAAACGAAAATGTCGGCACCACGTTACAACAACAAAACATTTAATACAAGACAACACTCGAGGAGAGGTGATAATTATCGATCATGAGTGGGGTTTGGGGGTGGCGGGGGGTTGGCGGTCAGTAGTAGTGTTGATTTGGGGGGCTGACATACCACACACTGGCCTAGTGGCAGTGGGAGGGGGTGGCAGGATAGGACCTGGAGAGGCATTGGTATCACAAAGACGATAGTCTTTCATGTTGATGCTAATTAACAACTTAAATGATAACAATTTAAGTAATAACCGATGGACAACTTCAATATAACTTAGTGGGACCGGCTACAGCTACTATTAGGGGGAGCGGTTGTGGCCTGGCTTCACGGGGAAGTGCTTCAAGTGCTTGTGCCCACGCGTAACCCCGCACCCCCGATTAGCGCGGTTGGCTATGTACGGTGTGAAAGAAGTTCAGCATACACACGGCACACACAGAACGTACATACGTTCACACTCACCACCGTGAATCAGCGGCTGGGGCACGTAAAGGAGCACGCGCGAGACTCATCTCGACCCGGCGTTGATTGAGGACGGCACTCGGAGTCTTGAGGTGCGCGTTTGGGTCCCCCGGGGTCACTTGGCCGGCCACGGCAATGACGCGCCTCTCGCTGCCTTTCTATTACACGCGCAAATATCTCCGAAATTCAGAAATGCATTACACTGTGTGTCCACAGCCACATATTTATTTATTTCGTCAAAAAAAAATCTGGGGGTGGATGGGAGGGGGGGAACCCCCCACACAACGCAATCAATTCCAGCGACTTGCCTGGCTGGATTAGAAGTGAAATTTGCGGACCTCCATTTTCTTCCAATCTGTTGTGGGGCCAATAGATGTTGCATTAATACATGAAGGGTGACTCACGTAACGTTACCGTTGCTTCGTAATAGTAATCGATTGTACTTCGCTGCTGCGCGTGGGCCAAATTATGCGCACTTAGTCAGAGTGCGCATTCCACACCCCTGCAAGACGATTGCCCAGTGAACGCATTCCTTTACGTGTCCAGGAGGTCAAATGCATCGATACGTGGGGTCGAAGTGAAGCAGCGTACAGCATTAATCAATGGGTATTAATGAGCATAGGGCAAATGTCATGGCAGTTGTGGACACGCCCACCTTGACGCACCGAAATTAAGATGTTCTCAACCCTCCCTGTGTAGATAGGGTGCGAAAGAAGTTTTAACATACGTACCGTAAGTGGTGGTGCGGTGGAGGGACGGGTAGGGGGGGTAGGGGGGTAGTGGGGGGGGGCACTATTGCCCCTATCCATGACTTGGCAGATTTGGGGAACAAACGATGCACATTGGACCTCCACCCACAATTGTTATAACTAGATTTTAACTGTAGAACACATGGTGTTAATACTGATGCTAAGTCATATTTATAGTACATGACAGTACTCACATTTTTATTTTTACTAAAAAATTGCATCACTCACCGGAGAGACGCTGAAGCCAAGTAATCTATATAAACAATAAAACCCCCACTGAATCTTGAAGTAGGAATTTAAAAATGCATTTTTGTGTGTGAAAACGAAGCCACCTCACATCCCTTATTCCCCTTGGCTACAGCTCTTCTATAATTAATAGACATCAGCTGTGCTGCTGTAGCACCGCCTCCTAGCTCTCACCCCCCCCCCAACCCACTTAATAGCCTCCATCCACACGCACAGCTCTCTTGTCAATCCACTGCTGGATGACGTTGCTCCTCGCTTTATGCAGGCCGTGGACCGACTGGCTCCCTGGATTATCTGTTTGATCTAGAGCAGTGATTCCTGACCACTGGTGGGGAATGGTCCGTGGAACTGTTGCAGGTGCTACAATTTAGAGTCGTTTAAATGCTTTTAAAATGTTGTCGGTCCATTGTCGTTGGTAACCATACGTAGGTGCTGGGGGAGGTTAACAAACGAAACACAAAAAGCAGTTGTAAAGAAATTAATTTTAAATCTGGATTTAAAAGTGCATCGCTCCGGTGGCTTCCTAATATCGGAAGAGCGTTCCAGACGTCTACATAAGCGTATCTGAAAGCGCGCGATGCAGTGACCGTCTTTGTTCAATGGCTTACCAAAAGCCGCTGCTGCGAGGATGACCGGAGTTCGTGTGATGGTTTAAGCTGCTTGACGAGATCAGAAAGGTATTGTTCTTCATGTGTGGCAAGCACTTTGTGTGTATTGAGTGCGACCTTATGATGTACAGTACTCGCTCGGCATTCAGAAGCCAATGCAGTTCAGCGAGCACTGGACGGACATCGTCGGATCTTGCAGCATCTGTCACGACACGTGCCAAATTATGTTGTACACGCGGTTCTCGAGAATGGAGCTGAAGGTGTTTTCACGCAGACGGGTGTGAAACAGGCGCTGTGTTCACGGTCTCTCAATTAACATTGCCAACTCTGTGTGGGTAATATACTTGACATTTTAAGGATAGATTATTCCAAAGCACACTGATTTTTTTTTGTAAATTCAAATGTTTATCATGATCACACGATGATTTAACCAGTAATTATTTTACAAACATGAACATAAGCGTATTTTCTCAACACCCCAGTTTCGCAGAGAGTTGACGAGTCGAGACAGTTTCAGTTTTCAGTTTCATTTATTTGGTATAGCCCTGTGAGCCATTCGGCCCTTGAATCGGGTGCAACCGCAACAAACAAAAAACTAAAACATGAACAAGAAAACATCTTAAAGTCACTATGCGCAAACAGAAGCATGCAGGAAAAAACAGCAAACAATCTTCCAGAAAAAGCACCGTACACTAACGCTGTGTGCAAAAATCCCAGTGGGATGCAAGTCAAACAACAACAACAACCACAAGACAACTTAGATTAATGCCATCAGTCTAACTCCGTACTACAATAAACAAACATGGCCAAACCAAAAGACTTTTCGAAATCACCAAAATAAAGCCATAAAATCAATGTCTATGCACTTGGGCTTGTTGCCTTTGTGGCATTAACTGACCTGTCAATTTCTGCAGTGCTTGAGCTAGGCAGGCTATAAAGACAGCAGCAGAGCCTTGCAGACCCAGATAACTACACCCTTTTAGTTTTGATGGTTGTTTTTTTTTGTTTATTTCCCAGTCTGTGTCAATTTGACAAGAGAGATGTGCTGGATAAATGGCCCGAGTCCCACATGGGCCCTTTAAATTACCCGGTTACAGGCGCTGCGTAAACGATTTCACCTTTTTTTGGTGCGAAACCACAGCTGTATTTTTTGTGCGTTCATGAAACTAGTGTTGTTATATGCGAAGTGTAATCTGTTTGCAATTGCTAGCATGCTTAGATTTATTGGAGGGAACCGCTCACACATTTAGGAGGTCCGCTAAGGACAAGTTTTTTTTCGTTGAAAGTCATGCTTAGATGATCTCTGTGCTACGAAGCAGGGCCATCGTCCAAAACGACGCCAATTATATTCACGTCCTCTGAGGGCAATGCTATCGACGATTGTGTTAGCTGTGCTTGTGCACCACCGCCACCACCAGCGTATCACGAAAACGTCTCTTATTGTGAACGTTTTCGGAGCTCAGAGCCGTTAAACCCAAATCTCTGAAAAGAAAATGTGCAGCCCTATTGGATGCAAACCTGGTGTACACTGGTAATGTATCACGAAGCTGCCCCGCAGGGGGATCCGTTGTTTCCCCCACTAAAGTGGCAATTGCTGTAAGGTCACCTTATCTCAGCTTGTTGAGGCTTGCATGATTCCACTGGAACATTGGGAAATGTGCTTTCAAATGTAAATTATTATTTACTGCCCGTTTTCAATCCACTGCTGGATGAATGCATCACCACACTGTGTCGGTCATGTGGGCGGGTATGGGGTGGGGGGTAGGGGAAGTAGGGGGGATTGGGTGACCATGCTTCACCATGCTTGTCAGTGCGAGTTATTAAATTGAGTTACTTGAAACCACCATTGGAACCTCCTTTGCCAGTAGCAAAATATGATAAATGTTTTTTTACAAGGACAGTGCATACATTATCAGAGTTGTGTTTGTTTGCATTCCGACCGCAGGTATTGTGGTCAATGCAGATGTAGTGGTGGTATTGACGTGCGCCGACTGTGACAGTGATGGATCACGGGGCGGCGCGGGGTGCGGGGTTGCGCACGCGTTGTGGGCGTGGTGTGGACGCGCGCGCCGGGAGTGACAGATGACGAGGCGGCGCGGAGTGAGTGGTGAGGCACGATGAGATGTGGGAAAAGAGGATCGTAGCCAGCACCCGGCGATTGGTCGAATAAGTGGGTGCTCGCAGCGACGTCCGCAGGTGGGGTATAAAGGGGGACGCGCGAGAGCACTCGGGGAGAGTTACCCAGTTGAAGACCCGAAGACGGAGCTGAAGACCTAGTGAAGCCGAGTAGCTCAGTGGCGTTAGTCGCCGAGTAGCTAAGTGGATGTTGGTCATCCGAGTAGCTCAGTGGCGTTAGTCGCCGAGTAGCTAAGAGGATGTTGGTCATCCGAGTAGCTCAGTGGGCGTTAGTCGCCAAGTAGCTAAGTGGGTGTTTGTCACCCGAGTACTAAGTGGATGTTGGTCATCCGAGTAACTCAGTGGGCGTTAGTCGCCAAGTAGCTAAGTGGGTGTTTGTCACCCGAGTACTAAGTGGATGTTGGTCATCCGAGTAACTCAGTGGGCGTTAGTCGCCAAGTAGCGAAGTGGGTGTTTGTCACCCGAGATACAAAGTAGGTGTTAGTCACCTGTAACCAAGTTTGATAAAATAAAGAGTGTGTTACCCGTGAAGTCGTCTCCCGTGGAGTTACTACATTACAACTGGTGTCAGAAGTGGGGTGCAAACCCCCGGTCGCCGGCACCCCGGGAGTTGCGCTCGCCGCCACTGACACCCCGGGAGAGGACGCCCCCACGGGGAGGGATTCGCTGTTGTCGTTGCCCCTCATTGAGTGGGGCCGCCTCCAGATGTCCGACAGCTCCCTACTTACGCTGCGTCGGAAAGTTGGCGCTCCCGAAGAAGGGGAGGCGCGGGTCGGTTCCTGGGTGTGCAGACAGGGCCTTTTGATGAGGTGGGACAACATGTCCCGGCGTCACGTGCTCGTTGTGCCTGTTGCTATGCGGGGTAGGGTTGTTCTGGCAGCTCATGAACGGCTCATGCATCTGGGTTTTCACAAAACGCTCGCCCTAATCCAGCGAGACTATTATTGGCCGGGGATGGGTAACGACGTGGCGAATATTCTTAAGGGATGCGTAGGGTGCGCAAAAAGGAAACCGCCACCATTGGCAGCTAATCCACCGCTGCAATCCATTCAGGTTTCGCGTATAAACGAATTGGTAGCGTTGGACATCTTGGGGCCCTTTCCGGTTACACCAAGGGGAAATAGGTTCCTGCTGGTTGGCGTGGAATACTTCACCCGATGGCCTATGGCATGGCCGCTCGCCAACCAGTCGGCTGCGGCGGTGGCGGACGCCTTTGTCCAGGGTTATGTGTTGGACAAGGGCGCCCCCGAACGCTTGCTGACGGATCAAGGGAAGAATTTTTCGAGCGTTTTGTTGCGCGAGGTGTGCGACCTGTTGGGTACAAAGAAAGTGCGTACTTCCCCCTACCACCCGCAGACTGACGGGATGGTTGAGCGTCTGAACAGGACGATTACGTCTATGTTGTGCCAACAGGTCTGCGACGATCAGGTTGATTGGGACTTACAGGTGCCGGGGGTACTCGCGGCCTATCGAATGGCCCCTCATGCGGCGACGGGGTTTTCCCCATTTTTTCTTATGTATGGGCGGGAGGCCGATCCGGCCATGGACGTCCAACTGGGGATTTCCCAGCCACGTGCAAAATCTAAATTGGCAGACCACATCAAATTTAATATCGCCAAATTGACTGAAGCGCGGGAGGCGGCAAGGTTGAATTCGCGGTCGCGGCAAATTGCAAACGAGAAATTGCATGAGCGGAGGGTGCATACGCATGATTGGAAACCAGGCGATAAGGCCTGGCTGCATTGTCCACATGCACCGTTGGCTACGTCCCCCAAGTTGTTGAGACCTTGGAGGGGACCGGTGGAAATTGTGCGGGTTGCACGACCCCAGAGTATACAGATTAAATGGGGGAAACGCCGTTGGTATGTGCACCCCTCCCGACTGAAGCCCTATGCGGCACCGTGTGACCCCGTTCTGTGCCGTGACGACCGGGCGTGTGATGTGACCGTCGACTCGGGGAGGGAGGTGTCGCAGGCTGCTCCTCACGTGTCTCCACCTGACCCACCCCCAGGTGCCTCGGGCTTGACGGCTGCTGACCATCGAGAGCCTGAACCCCGGGGCACGCACGAGTCCTCGATGCCTGGCCGATGTCTTCCTGAACCGCCGGCACCACCGGACGTTCAACCGCGTCTGGTGCCGTACGACGGACCGGCAAGGCGGACTCGGGCTAGGTCTCAACAATTTTCATGAGGACGGTTTTTTTGTGCTCTACACCGAGCTCGCCCGGTGTTCCCCTCTGCCGGGGTAATGTCCCGTTGTAGGGACGCTCGGAAGAAAAGGGGACACTGCACGAGTCGAAAGAAAAAAAAAAATTTTCCATTTATTTTTTTTTGTATACACATTGCTATTGTCACTCGCCGGTTTGTATATATTGTTCTGTTGTCGCGGTGGCATTGGTTGAGGGTTGCGGATGGTGGTGTTCGCGTCGTGTTGTGTTGTTAGCTTAGTTGTTGTTCTTGTTGTTGTGTTGTGTTACGGGGCACACAGGGAGGGTTTGTATATTTTTGTAGCAGCCGGGGCGGCTGCGAGCTATGTGGTAGGGGGTGATGTAGTGGTGGTATTGACGTGCGCCGACTGTGACAGTGATGGATCACGGGGCGGCGCGGGGTGCGGGGTTGCGCACGCGTTGTGGGCGTGGTGTGGACGCGCGCGCCGGGAGTGACAGATGACGAGGCGGCGCGGAGTGAGTGGTGAGGCACGATGAGATGTGGGAAAAGAGGATCGTAGCCAGCACCCGGCGATTGGTCGAATAAGTGGGTGCTCGCAGCGACGTCCGCAGGTGGGGTATAAAGGGGGACGCGCGAGAGCACTCGGGGAGAGTTACCCAGTTGAAGACCCGAAGACGGAGCTGAAGACCTAGTGAAGCCGAGTAGCTCAGTGGCGTTAGTCGCCGAGTAGCTAAGTGGATGTTGGTCATCCGAGTAGCTCAGTGGCGTTAGTCGCCGAGTAGCTAAGAGGATGTTGGTCATCCGAGTAGCTCAGTGGGCGTTAGTCGCCAAGTAGCTAAGTGGGTGTTTGTCACCCGAGTACTAAGTGGATGTTGGTCATCCGAGTAACTCAGTGGGCGTTAGTCGCCAAGTAGCTAAGTGGGTGTTTGTCACCCGAGTACTAAGTGGATGTTGGTCATCCGAGTAACTCAGTGGGCGTTAGTCGCCAAGTAGCGAAGTGGGTGTTTGTCACCCGAGATACAAAGTAGGTGTTAGTCACCTGTAACCAAGTTTGATAAAATAAAGAGTGTGTTACCCGTGAAGTCGTCTCCCGTGGAGTTACTACATTACACAGACATGACACCTTGTAAAAAAGGTGTCAGTTTTGTTGCCAGATGAAAGGGTAAATTTTAAAAAATAATATTTTGCTACTGGCAAATGAGGTTCCAATGGTGTAAATGCTTACCCGAGCTTTCATACTCTGATGGTGCATTGTCTTTGAGTTGTGCACCTTTTGGCATCATTTGGTCCAACACCATGTGAGACTAGGCTCTAAGAAAAGCTGTCTCGGGTGTGGACCAATCAATTTCAAGGGCAGTGCATACATTATCAGAGTTGTGCTTTTTTGTTTGCATTCCGACCGCAGGTATTGTGGTCAATGCAAACATGACTCCTTGTAAAAAAGGTGTCAATTTTGTTGAGTTACTTGAGTTGTGTGTTCGGCATCGTGTCACGAGAGGACGGTATTTACATTTGGAAGCTTTATAGTAGCAGTGCAGCCCTTCATGTTAGAAAAAAATCCCACAAAAGCAAATATCACAGAGCTACCTCTGAAATCCTGACAAGTGACCTCTACTCTACACATTAGGGGGTGACGCCTCCCATGGGTTCTGCTACCGACAACAGTCAACCCGATATTTTTAGTTCTCAGATGTTGGAATTGGGCAAAACTGAGTGTAGAACCGTATTTAACGAGCTCGGCTTTCTTTTCTGCAGTCATCGGTGATAATGTGTGATCATATTATTGACAACTATCGCTGATTAGAACTAAGGCATTTGGAGCTATGGCAAAATATTACCCATGCGTCTCACTGACATACACAAAAGGATTGCATCCGATCACGGTTTTAATGCAAACAATGTCAGCTCACTTTTATTTAAACCAACGTTTATTCCTGCACGGCAAAACGATGTCAGCACAGAGCTCAATTCCAGCCAGAGGTGCCGGCACCCTGTGCTGCCCTGAAGCGCGCAAACTTACGAGCGCGCGTGTTTTGCTCACGTTCAGATATGTACACCGCAGTTTCACTCGCCTATCACTCAGCAAAATTATTATTATTATTATTACTATGTGCCACCATGCTCGAGCCTGGTCTGGCAGCCTCTTTCGCCTGGCATCCTTGCGGAACTTCAGCTCCGCGACGCAGTGTAGACCCTCAACCTTTCAGGAGATTTGGTCCCCATTTATGTACCGTGTGTTGAACTTCCTTTGCATCGTACGTAGCCAACCATACTAATAATCGGTGGTGCCGGGGGAAGGACAGCAAACTATAGACGAAAATTAGTTGGAAAGAAAATTAATTTTCAATCTAGATTTAAAAGTGCATAGCTCCGGTGGTTTCCTAATATCGGCAAGAAGAGCGTTCCAGACGGCCCGCAGAAGTGCATCTGATAGCGTGCAATGCAGTGACTGTCTTTGTTCGACGGTTAGCCAAAATCCCGCTGCGAGGTTGATCAGAATTTACATGATGGTTTGAGCTCCTTGACGAGATCAGCAAGATATTGTAGTTCATATTCTTTGGGTCTTTCGGTAAAGCCACGTATGGCTTTACCGAAAGACCCACGGAATATGAATTCCTGCAGTCACGAAAGCTTTAAGTCAAGATGTATTGTAGTTCATTTGTGGCAAGCAATCCGTGTGTAATGAGTGCTACCTCGTAAGATTGTAATACTGCGGGTGCATTAACCACGAGACGCTCCGCGCCATCAAATTCAGAGTGGACACTGAAGAGTCTGTGGTGTAATTTGATGGCAGGAGAGCAGTAGTCCAGCGTCATATGAATGGTGCGTGCGGTTCGGCTTTGCGTGTCGAGGGTGTGGGAATGACTCAACCCTACCATATGCACGCTCGCCCCCAGAGCCCCCGTGACCTCTGTGTGTGCTTTGACTTTCCCTGAGATAGTGGTGAGCTCGTCAAGAACCGCCCTCGGGCCGTACACCTTTGCTTTTAATTCATTATTCCCTTTCATATTGTCCTGAATATTCCCTTTCCATGTTTTTTTAACACAATGTTTTTTTTAATATTTACTTTCCTTAACCGTGCAGCAGATATACCGACCTTCAGGATGAGACAAGGCTGAGATGGAAGTTGCTTTGTTGTATTATTTCGTTGCTCCAACGATGGGCGCTTTTTAAATAAGAGTCCCGAAATGTCTCGGATACCGGTTATAAAACAAATCCACCGTGACTTGCAATAAACAGGATAGCAAGTAGTTAAAACACGTTTGAAAAAAGATGTTGAAACCTGCCACGGTTCCCACATTAAGCAAAATAACATCCTCAGTGGTGTTTCTGTTGGCCACCACCTGCTTCTAAATGCAGCAAATCCCTGCGGAGCAGTGCAGAGTGTATTCTTGGTTCTTTCGGTAAAGTTACGTAGAAGGGAAATAATAAAATAATAAAAATAAAACATAATAAAATACAATTCTCACAACGTTTCGGCCACAACGCAATCAGCCGTCCTCAGGTGAAGAACAGGGATGTCGGAAAGACAGCGTCTGAATGAATCAACCGACATCCCTGTTCGTGAGAATTGTATTTTATTATGTTTTATTTTTATTATTTTATTATATCCCTTCTACGTGACTTTACCGAAAGAACCAAGAAGATGAAGCCCTGCAGTCACGAAAGCTTTAAATCGAAAATTCAGTGCAGAGTGTGTCTGCACAACGCATTTTTGCGAAATGAAAAAAGTTACACTGACGTTAATCCAGCAACATTGCCACCACCGCTCCATACGTTTCCATGGCGTAATCTGATACTGGCTCCTCTGTTGCCATCGTACCTTTTCATAACGCCCCCCCAACCCCACTTACAAACCCGGCACTCGATCTCTCTCCAAGCACCTCCCTGTCCCTCCCACAGCTCAACACCTCGCTCTCTCTCTCGCTCGCTCCGCTGCCCAATCTCCGTTCTGCTCCCACGCATCCCGAGCCACCCCTATGTCTGAGCACGGTTAAATGCAGAGACTCTTCGCTCCTGCAGTCAGTAGAGCTCAGGGCAGTTGAAGGTTCCCGTAGCTGTCCTCCGTCATCTATATCCTCAACCAAATAGATCTCCTCTCTCACCCTACCGATCTCTTGTCTCACTGCACTGTCTCCCAACTGGCCGCTCAAAAGCTATCAAACGTTCATCCCAGTCTGCAGTAATATTTGCCAAACTCACATCTATATACAAGACGCAAAAAAAGATTTAGGGGCCAGCCTGACTTAACTGTATTTTAGCAAAGCAGTAAGCTGCGATTTTACCATACGACTGATAGACATCAGTGCAGGCTTGACCTGACCCTGACCCAGCCACATCTTCAGCAGTCCCGCTATGGACAACTCCGAGCAACAGAGACGGGTGCAGCTGGGGCGAGTGCAGACAGCGGACTCCGTGGAGCAACGGAGCCCCAAGAAGCTGCAGTTTGTCATGCCGCCCGGGCAAATGCAACTCGACCCCGCCGCGCTTGAGCAGGTGAGACGCCGACTGGAGCACGGGTGCAAGGGTGGCACAGGTGAGATGCTGACTGGAGCGAGGGTGGCACAGGTGAGATGCTGACTGGAGCGAGGGTGGCACAGGTGTCACGCTGACAGCAGCACGGGTGCAAGGGTGGCACAGGTGAGACAGATGGAACGGTTATTTAAAAAATGGCCAAACAGATGTTTATCTAAGAATAGGTTTTACCGTTTCTCGCAATAGAACGGGAGTATTAATAGATCAGGTGTTAAAAAAAATACCAAACAGAAACCTTTTGCAAGGAATCATGTCTGCATTAAACATGCTCTGATAGTATATGCATTGTCTTTGAAACTGATTGGTCCACACCAGAGGCAGCTTTCTTTAGAGCCTAGTCTTAAACAGTGTTAGACCAGAGGACGCCAAAATGCTCTCAATGTCCTGATAGTGCATTGTCTTTGTGATGTTCGCCCTTTGGCGTCCTCTCGTCTGACACCGTTTGAGACCAGGCTCTAAAATAAATTTATCTCTGGTGTGGACCAATCAGTGTTTTAACATCTTAACACCTGTTTTATTGCCAGAAAGTGCAAGGGAGATCCCATGATGAGATGTTTATATGTTTATTATTTATTACCCACGATATTCCACGGCGGTGCATAATTAATACTTTGGCTCAGGTTTTATTTGCAAAGTAAATACTGTAACATATATTTTTGGTCTCCCGGCAAGATAAAAAAAAGAATAATGATTTATCACCTTATGACGGACGCTGGTATTGTGCCCGAAACGTCGTGATATATTTTATTTTATACCTACGTGACTTTACCGAAAGAACCAAAGAGTAATTATTCGTAGTTGAAGCAAATTATTGCCCAATTTTCGTTGCATACTCCTCATTCAATGTTGCAAATTGAGCCCAGATGAGCAGTTGTGCTTTAGGCACAGCTTTTCAAGTAGTACTTCAATCAGCCATGCACACCTGGTCTGCATTGATAACATATATCTAGGCACCTCCACAGGTGTTTTATTCACCCACTGGACTATGGATCATTTAATGGTCACCCAACTTTAGCTTGTCTTGTTGAGTCTCGCACGCTTCCATTAACACCCAATAATACACAGTCCTTTGTCACTGCACTGCTGGATGAAGGCCTTCTCACACCATGTCAGTCATGGGAGTTTATATGATCAAACTTCACCATGCTGGTCAATGAGGGTTGGTAAAGGGATGAAGGGTGCCGAGGATCAGTTCGAATATCAATTGTCAAGAATTTGGCCAGGAATTGAACTCAGGCCCGCTGGGGTCATAGTGCAATGTGCTAACCACTGTCCAAATGTATGGATGCTAAATATGTTTAACTTTGGCTCTGTGAGTCTTTGACACCTGACATTAATTATAAGAATGCGTATTTTCGAATTTAGAGGAGTTACAAAGAGGGCAGCATTTGAGAAGAAGATAACCTCTCCTCAGGCCAGCAGTCGACTGGGGGAGTTTGCATCAAGTTTAGCTTGCTGGAACTAGGAGCACATGGCCGTGAAAAATCTAGCAAAAGCACAGGTCGTTTTTGTGAGGACTTTCTGAGGTCCTATTTTGAAAAAAAAAACCTCAAGTACAGACCAATAATTATTTGAAGCTTTCGTGACTGCAGGATTCCATACTTTTCGGAAAAGTCACGTTGGTAGAAAAATAAAATAAAAAATAAGATATCACGACGTTTCGATCGCAACACAAGCGGTCATCCTCTTGGCGTAAAAAAAAATCCAGCAGTGGAACTGCTGAACCAGCGAGAGAGCTGTTACAACAAGAGGTTATTTATGTGGCGAAGGGTAAGCAGGCGGGGTCTGAGCTGGAAAGGAATTCCATCCCCGCACGCAAGCACGTCAGTTGTGTTAATGGGGGAGATTAGGGAGAGAGAGATTAGGGAGAGAGATTAGGGGGATTATCAAGTTAATGTCATGTCTATGTGTGCATTAACGGGCTGGAGCCTCACTAATATGGCCACTTCTGCTCCATTAGCCACGTTGTATCGATGGTTCTGGCTGTGTGATGGGCTGTGTGTCTCACTGGCTTGGCCACCGTTGCAGTGGTTCTCTTGCGTGGACGTGCTTGCCTCTCACAGCGCAGTTGGCAGCGCCGAAGCTTGCGTTACACATAGACATGACATTAACGTGCTAATCCCCCTAATCTCTCTGCCTAATTTCTCCCATCAACATGGTGCTAATCTCCCATTAACACTGCTGTTGTGCGCATATGCGGGGACGATACTCTTATGCGGCGACGGAAGCTTATTTCATGCTAATCTCTCTCCCTAATCTCTCTCCCTAATCTCCCCCATTAACACAACTGACGTGCTTGCGTCCGGGGATGGAATTCCTTTCCAGCTCAGACCCCGCTTGCTTGCCCATCGCCACATATATAACCTCTTGTTGTTGTAACAGCTCTCTCGCTGGTTCAGCTGTTCTACTGCTGGATTTTTTTTTCTGCCTGAGGACGACCACTTGTGTTGCAATCGAAACGTCATGATATGTTTATTTTAATGTTATTTAATTTTTTACCAAAAGAACCAAAGAGTACAGACCAATACTTTAAGCCATGTTATGCCGTATAAAGCCTCCAATTTTAATATACAACACCAATAGAAATCAGGGACGTGCAGGGGAGGCAGGGGATGCAGAGCCTCACCTGTTATACTCCAATGAAAATAGCTGTTACGAAAAGTAAAAAAAAGAATAATCAAATAAAATAAATATTAAGATTTTTTCACTGATCTGTGTTATCAATGTCATTTCTGTACGATTCCAATCATTTTTATGCTCAAAATCGCCAAATTTGTCGAACTCCGCTACAAATACAGGGAGAGACGAGAGGTGAGGCAGCGACGAGCTCAGCCTCCCCTCTTATTGCGCAGTAACTGGATGGAGCGCGGGCAATAAGCACGTGCCTGTTACTATCTCGGCATGTCACCAATGTGATGTTTGTAGACCCCTTCATTTCACGTCCTCGCATTCCATACTCCAGGTAACTTATTTCACGTATGTGTATAGAGATATTTAGGCACGCTGGTCTCGTCATGAAACTGCAATGAAAAAGCACCAGGGGAGGCAGCTATCACATCTGCCTCACCGAGGGGGACGTGTCTAACACGCCCCCCTCAACGAGGACACGCCCCCTCAGTGAGGCCACGCCCTCTCCGTGAGACCACGCCCCCCTCAGTGTGTGAATCTGGCTCTGACACGAGCCAGTGCCTCCCCAGCTATTGATCTCACCGCACGTCACTGATACAAATCCACCAGCGTATAAGCTCACGAGGACACCACAATCGACTCACAAAACACCCATTGTGTTATTTAACAAAAAAATACTGTATATAGGTCAGGGATATGATTGTGAAAGAGAGGTACATAGCTGTTCATAATCAGATAATTTTTTTAAAAAAATTTCAGCTATTTTTCGAGAAAACAAAAAAACGAATGAATTATCCAGAAAACCCTCCCTGAGTCTCGAGATGCTTGTTGACGCGGGTCCATTAATTGTGACCTTTGGCCAACAACACTGATGAGTGTTGCACTTCAATGGGGAGGCACCAGAGGACCTTGAGAAAACAGACCATGCATACGAGGGGATGCCACACGACAATGTCAACTGTTGTTCAACATTTGCGGTTCCTGCATGCTCACTCATCTCAGCTCTAACCAGACTCAACGCCGCTGAGCATCCAAGATCCAATGAGAGCGGCGAAATTAAGAGTGATTTATTTTAGGCTGAGGGTCATTTCCTGAGCAACTGCTCAACAAAATGAGCAAACATCTTCAGGGATTATTCATCTAGGGATGGAAAACCGACAATGTATAAAATTACATTTTCTTATGGGTACAAGTAATCTTTTTTGTAATCAAGTAAGAGTCCATTGGGACCAGCGTATCTTTATAAATAGAGACGTGTGAACAACACCGATTATAAAAGTGCATGATATATCAACACGTGGTTTCAATAAAGGTTTCTATTTTTGCATGTGGCAATATTTTCAGGAGCTAAATGTCAATGTCGAGGTCTGCTGGCCACGACAAGAGGGCGTCAGGAGAGACAGTTCGTGGTTTTGCTCTTCCTCTTTGTTGAAGGAGCACACACCAACGTGGTTTACGAAACGGTCCATAGTTTTGGTCGCAAGGACACAATCGAAATACTGTAGCTTGTCATTAAATTTCCATTAAATACGCAATGCACCTGTACAGAGACATTAGACGAAATTGGGCTAGAATTTTCCTTCTTAATTTGAAGCTTTCGTGGCTGCAGGGATCCATACTCTGTGGTTCTTTCGGTAAAGTCACGTGGGTAGAAAAATAATAAAAGAAAACACGACGTTTCGGTCGCAACACAAGCGGCCGTCTTCTTATCTTTTTTTTATTTCTATCTACGTGACTTTACCGAAAGAACCAGAGAATATAGAATGTTCCTGTCCGCTCTGAGATTTGGCAAAGCTAAGCAGTGTTGAACCTGGGTCGTTCGATTGAAAAGCAACCACCACGCACTCCAGCGCGGTGCCGGCTGCTGCACGGCTGCGTCCTGTGCAGCAGAGGGCAGTGCAGAAAAAATAAATTTTTGCACTGTGCTCTACTGCTAGATTCCTCCACCCCTTCACCAATCCGCACTGAACAGCGTGGCGACGTACATTCAAACAATACCCATGAGTCAGAGGTCGGCAACCGGCCGGTCCCGAGCAGCATGCGTCTCTTTAGGGACTGCTTCGTGAGCGTTATTTATTCCGGCTCTTGAAGTTTTGAGATGTTTCGTTGCCGAATTCAGCAGTGGATTGACAAAAGGGGCTGTACACGTGGAATACGGTATATGTATTCATCACTGCATCGATCTGTGTTGCGCGGTATCAGATTAGGAGGAGACGTCCCACTCCGGCCAAGTTGGTGGTCATGAACGAACAGGCGTCACAGCCAGGTAAGTGGTGACAATAAAGGGGGCAACTTCAGGGAAGATCGCTACAAAGGGAGGCCCAGTGGGACACCGTGTCCTGACACGCACAAACAAGAGTGGGGCTGGGCACGAGGAGCACTTGCGCCGAGGTCGAGGCACGGAGAGGGCTACACAGGGCACGGTGATACGACACGGCACTGCGGAGGCAATGGGGCATAATGGGGACACGGTGGCACGGAACGTGATCAGGGAAGCTCCTACAAGCACATCAGGGCAGGATAGGACCACAAACCAGTGCCGTAGTAACGACATCAGCTCAGGGGGTGCGGCAATCGGTCAGGTGGGGCCCCAATAATTGATTTGTCTTGCACGGTCGCACCCAGAGGCTATTGTCTATCGCGGCTCCTCTTTCTTAATCACGTAATTTACGCTCACGGGTTCGAACATTTAA
Organism: Lampetra planeri; assembly: GCF_965212315.1. Taxonomy (NCBI): domain Eukaryota; kingdom Metazoa; phylum Chordata; class Hyperoartia; order Petromyzontiformes; family Petromyzontidae; genus Lampetra; species Lampetra planeri. Next base: position 20,076,126 of record NC_136107.1, read on the forward strand.
ACCGCGTTTTAAGTACGTTTTGGTTATTTTACACTGTTGTTGAAAACACATCTCATGGTGGTTGTCAAGGGGGTCCCAATTCGTAGCTTTGGCCACCAGAGGGGCGGGGGGGGGCAAGGCAGGACAAGACACAGCACGTGCACTGCGGGACACAACACGTGCACTGCAGGGCAGCACAGAACACGATGATCACAACGACCAGGCTTCTGTGTTTATACAAAAAAAGTGATCGAAATTAACATACATTCATAACCCGTCCAATGAATAAAAACCGCAATGTGCAAGAGATGTTACACATTTCGCCGTGAACTCACTCATCTTTGTCTATCTCCGCCTCTGTCTCGGCGGGGGAGCAGATGACAGGACTCAAGATCCCTCGGAGGTGAGTCTCTTGAAGTTTAGCGACAACAAAGGCGCACGCCACGGTCGATAAATAGAACGATCAAGGGCCGCATGCTCGGGTAGTGGCCGTGCTGTGCTCTCAATGAACAGCGATCGCGTGCGGTACAGAGCGCAATTGTGCGACGTGTCAACGTCGTTACACGGCGCCTTATCTACGCATAAACGTCGCAACCTAAAGCATCCACAATGACATGTGGATGCATTCAATATGCCCCATGCAGTCGGCCGCCACCCTCTCCCCCGTCGGTCCGCACGCGTCTGCACGCTCAGCCTGTGTGCTCGTTGGCATCTCTTGAATGTGAACGGGTCTTGTTTGTTTGTCTCACCGCTGGAGCTTGTCCAGGGCAATTGGGGAGCATGAGCGTGGATGTGGAACACAGACTTGTACACGGCCCAAACAACGATGATAGATTCACTGCTAGAATGTTCCAAGCGGGTTTCTGGTGCCACTGTGCAACGAGCAACCCGGGGCATCTTTAGGGCGGTCCAATATGTCTCGTGACCAGCCCCCAATGAATTGATCCCTTTGCATATTCATTTATGTTTTAAATAAACCTTACTTGAAAAATATCACGTTTTAGAGACTAAATTAGGGTCACAAGACATCCGGACCACCGACCCTGTAGACTCTGCTGTATATATGTCCACATTGCACATTGCGTTCTATCAACATTCGCTGAGCGAGAGGTCACTCCTCATGCTCTGTTGTCTCCATAGTCGGAAACCCCCTCGTACCCCCCACCACATCACCTCATTTCGCCCCTCTTTCTGATCGACTGCCTGCCTCTGTTCGAGTCCAGGTTCTAGACGTTTCCTTTACTCATCTGGCCCGTCGTGTCTCTGCTCTTACAATGTGTATCCTATAGCGTTAAATATTCATTGTCCTCATTTATCCCGCAATGCACGTCTAACCACCGCTGTGTGCAACGCCTCGCGATGCAGTTGCTTTTAGAGGGCGCGCGATGTGAATCCACGTTGTCCCGTGCTCTTTCTTGCACAAGGTACAGCCTCGTTTGTCTAACTGCTGCCAGGTGACGGCACAGACCCACGCGTTGTGGGTCTGTGTGACGGATATTGTGACCATACTTCAACACGCTGGTCTGAGCGGGTTGCTGAAGGTGCGAGGGGCCGGGGGCGTGGGAGGTGGAATTAGTTCGGTTGGCTACGTAGGGCACGAAATAAGTTAAACAGTGGATAATGTTGTACTGCCCTCTGCTGGCCAAAACGTCTATCGCACCGTTGGTTTGTGGTGGTCACCCATCCGAGCCCGATCTCGGCTCAAGTCTGATCATACGATATTGGCGCCATTATTCCGGGTGGTGCGTTGTTTACAATTTCACTGCAGACTGCCCTTGTCACGTCAACATCGTGCACTGCCATATGGAGTGGCAGCTGCTGACTAAACCCCAGTGCGCAGCCCACTGAGGTTACCCCGATTTAAAAGAATAGCGGATCGCCTTCGCCGCGTGAATTGCGACTATGTCTTTGCTAATATTGTGCGAGATTGTTGCATTAAAAGACCACGAGAAAAATATAGACACTGTGATCCATTTACTGATACCCCACTAACACAAAAGACGTGACCTTTATAGAGAAGCCCCCGTTTTATTTCAAAGCTTCCACACGTCTCCCACCCAATTTGGGTACACGTATTAAGTCCATTAACGCTCTTCTCTGTAATATATGGGAGCCATCGCTCCCACAACACAGCATGCAAATCACCTGTTGAGAAGAGAGTGAGAGGATTATTCCTCATTAAAAATCAGTGAGGTATCTATAAATGGATCACAATAAGCATCGAGACATTCAATATATTATTATTGTTATATATGCTCACGTGAAGAATGCCTTACAATTTTGTTTGCAATTGCGTCAAGCCGTCACAATGTTTCCCCACGCAAAACGCGCGTCATAGCTGAAATTCCACATTAATGTGGCGATGACGATTACTCCACAGGATTCTTGATTTCACGCAAAGTACTATCGTGATCATCATCACTATCCATGTGTAATGTAGCACTCAGAGGTGCTGTCTTGCTTAAGTTATATATATTTTATATTACAGCCACCCGACTCGATGACATGTTATCAGGTGAACGCAGGTTGACTATATACAACTGGGTGACTTTATGTAGCTTGCCAGTCCGACGTTTGGAAGGGTCCACCATGCAGAAGTAGCAGTTGCTTGAGTGGTCAGTGGGTTGCCGACACATTCTTGGGTTAGCGAACTTTATGGCTCTCTTTTCCCCTCTACCATCCTACGAAAATACATTTATTTCACCCATGACTAATGTGTAAGAGATTGTCGCAACATTTTTCATATGTGATATATTTTTTTAATAACATTGAATTTTTTTTTCATTTGAACAAATTTCATAACGTTAAATTCTGAGCAACAATTGTCCATCTTACCTTCCGGTGGTTTTTTTGCATTGCTCGCAGGTGAAATGAGGTGTCCAGGGTTTATCCTGATCCCCGACAGGCATGCCAAAATATGCCTTGTAGGCCTCGCACATCTTAGCAGATGCTTCAACAGAGTACTTTTTCGCTGTTGTCTTAATAAATTAGCCGCAGACATAGCAAAATGCGTCTGCCGGATGCTTGCAGCCTCTTGATACTATCTCAGAAAAATGCAGATATGTATCCACTTAGGCAGCTGGAACTAAACTGAACTGGTGGGCCCCTGTATTTATACTACTATTTATATTACTGGAAAGTTCTATAATTTTTTAGAAGTTACTTTAAGTTTTCTCAGCACTGAATCTATTTGGAATGTTCTGGAAAATAGGTAAATTTCTAAATATCACTGTCCTGGTCACAAAAGGTGGGGAATAATAGCCATTTTCTCTACTTTCGAGGCATAAGCAATTAGGAAATAACACTTACTACCCAGGAACAAACAATTAATAAAACAATTGTTACACAATGTTATTTACGGCTACTAGGCTCCATACTGTCCTTACACATGGTTAATGCACTCCTGGATAAAGGGCTACCCAAGCCGTTGCCATCTCCCGCGGTCTTGTGGTGTAAAAATCATCCAGAGCACTTGCAAACTATGTATGTACTGTATGTTTAACTTCTTTCGCTCTGTAAATAGCCAACCAACAAACTAAACACCGAAAGCAGTTCTAAAGAAATTAGTTTTCAATTTAGATTTAAATGTGCATAGCTCCCAGTGGCTCCTAATATTGTAAGGGAGAGAGCGTTCCAGACGGCCGTAGAAGCGCATCCGAAAGCATACGATGCAGTGACTGTCTTTGTTCGATGGCAAGTCAAAAAATGCTGCGAGGATGTCCGGAGTTCGCGTGATGGTTTACGAGATCAGCGAGGTATTGTGGTTCATTTGTAACAAACTGATTTCATTGCCCCATCCCCCCAGTGGACACGTTCCCAGATGCGTCCCATCTCTTAGCTGCCACTCCATCACTATTTGTTACCATCGGTCATCACCCCTTTTCGTATATTGTCCTGCACGATTGACCCACCTCTGATTCCCCGCACCTCCGATTAGCACGGTTGGTTACGTACGGTGCAAAATAAGTTATACATACATACCCAAGCCCATTTGCTTCTCTTGACAATTTGAACGATGCCATTCGCCTGCATTGTTCTCTAATCCACGCGTTCTTGTAATCCGTGACACATTTGCACTGTGGGCTATTAATATAATACATTAACATGACTCCTCTGGTTAAGACATTTTACATCATGCAATGCAATCAGGATGTATAAGGCATGTCAATGCGACCCCACCTCAACACGCAGTGTACAGGTAAAGGTAACGTCCATCTCTAGAGTTTAAAGAGTACAAAAACAACCCTTGTATTTAATTACTTGTATAACAAAACCTCTCTCGAGAAACGGTGCCTTAATGCGGCGAGAGAGTTTGTGTACGTCTGAGAAGCTGATCGCTATACCGTCGAGAGCCTAGTGCTCTCAGAAGGGTCACCCAAGGTGGGAAGACTTCAGTGGAGACGTCAGACAAAACCCGTTTTGAAAGGTCCCCACATGACCTTTTCAAATAAATTGTGATCCAAGAAAGCAACGGGAAACTACTTGGATCATTTCTCCCTTGAAAACTTCAATGATGACAAGCAAAATCAACAAAGGCCCTGAGTATCGGCGTCCTTTAAATAGGACAGGGGTGCTAAGAATCTCCGAGCTTGTGTCAAAGAACCCTTTCAAAGTAGCAACTTGGAACGTTAGAAGTTTACTTAAAGCAGGAAAACTAGCCAATGTCATACAAGAAATGGATCGACTTAAAATCAACATAATCGGTCTAAGCGAAACTAAATGGCCTGGAACAAAAAAGTTTATATCGAGTGAACACCACATCTTCTGCTCCGGAGGAGAAGAAAACACCAAACAAACATACGGTGTCGCCTTTATAGTACACAAGAAATTAGCGAATAAAGTCAACAACTTTACCCCAGTATCAGAACGAATAGCACTACTACAATTAGCAGGCAACAAAGTCAACGTGAACATTCTACAGGTTTATGCTCCAACAGCAGATAAACAAGATCATGAAATCGAATCGTTCTATGAGCAACTAACCAACACGCTGAAGCCGCTGAAGAAGCAAGACATCACTATAATCCTCGGCGACTTCAACGCCAAGGTTGGCCACGGTCGAATGCAGAACATTGTCGGAGAACACGGACTAGGAACACGGAATGAACGAGGCGACAGACTGGTTCAATTCTGCCAAGAAGAACGTTTCAGTATTGCTAACACGTGGTTCCAATTACCACCTCGACGACTGTACACGTGGACCTCGCCGCAAGACTCCGACAACAACATCGTCAGGAACCAAATCGATTATATCCTAATTAACATCAGGTTTAAGTCCAGTGTGATTACAGCAAAAACCTACCCTGGAGCCGATATATCGTCAGATCATAACCCAGTAACAGCTACAATAAGACTCAAATTGCGATCAATACAATGTACAAAGACGAGACGAGCAGACCTGGAGAAACTGAAGAACAGCGCCGATAAAAGACAAGTACAGCAACATCTCAACGATAGCATCCGCTCAATAACAACAGAAACAGCAGATGTTCAGGAGTACTGGCGCTCGTTCAAACAATGCATCACAGAAACAACAGAAGTCATGCTAGGACATCAGCCACCGAAAAAGAAACAACGATGGATGACACATTGTATTCTCGATCTAATGAGCAAACGAAGAATGTACAAAAATAACAACTTGGAGAAGTACAAACAAATGCAACAGAAGATCAGAGAAGCAATCCGACAGGCAAAAGAAAAGTGGATGGAAGAACAATGCGCCGAGATTGAAGAACTAATTAAAAAACATGACAATTTTACTCTGCACAAGAAGCTCAAAGAAGCTGGTAACATCTACAGACCAGCCTCAACAGCTACATTGTATGCGGACAACAACCAACCAATCCTAAATAAACAGGAAAAAATGGACACCTGGACAAACTATATACACAAGCTCTATGGCGCCGCGAGAACATCTGCAGAAAAAGACCAACAGATGTCGAAAGACGCTCTACACATTTTAACATCAGAAGTAGAACATGCAATCAAAACAGCTAAGTCAGGCAAAGCGTGCGGGCCCGACACAATCCATGTAGAATTGCTCAAACTATTAGACAGTAACAACATACGACAACTGACTAATTGGTACAATCAAATATACAATGGCAATAAAATTCCATCCGACTGGCTACAATCCATCTTTGTGGCCATACCAAAGAAAGCAACAAGCCGGAAATGCGAGGACTACAGACTGATAAGCTTGATGAGCCACGTGCTGAAAGTCTTCCTGAAGGTGATCCAACAGCGCATACGCTCCACATGCGAAAATGCATTGAAGAACACACAGTTTGGCTTCTGCAAAGGACTAGGCACACGAGAAGCAATCTTGTGTCTACAGATACTACTACAGCGATGCTACGAACATCAGAAATAAGTGTACATCTGCTTCATAGATTACGAGAAAGCCTTTGACTCAGTCGACCACGACCGACTAGCTGCTCTATTAAAACAACTGGGACTAGATAAAAACGACATCAACTTCATCATTGCTCTTTATTGGAAGCAAACAGCCCAACTCCGATATGACAACGAATTGACAGATCCAACACCAATACAAAAAGGTGTACGACAAGGCTGCCCACTTTCACCCAGTCTTTTCAACATCTACTCGGAGCAGATTTTTGATCGAACACTAGCAGATAAAAACATTGGTATTAAAGTCAATGGACAATACATCAACAACATCAGGTATGCTGACGACACTGCACTGCTGGCCGATTCGGAACAAGACCTACAACAAATCTTGGACGAGGTTGCCACAGAGAGTCAAATATGGGGCTTACGAATTAATAAAAAGAAAACAAAGGTTATGAAGGTCAGCCGAACTACAAGCGAAATAACAATCAAGCTTGGCAGCGAAAAATTGGAACAAGTACACCGATTTAAATACCTTGGTGTAATCATTGACGATCAGTTGAACCATGAAGTCGAAATCAAGAGCAGACTTGAACAAGCAAGGCAAGCATTTATTAAATGGAAAACACTCCTTGCAGACCGCAACTTGAGTACATCACTGAAACTGCGCACACTGAAATGCTACATCTGGTCAATTTTGCTGTACGGAGTAGAGACGTGGACATTGACAACAACAGCAACAAAAAGGCTTGAAGCTTTCGAGATGTGGCTGTATCGAAGAATGCTGAAAATCCCATGGACAGCCAAAACCACCAATACACAAGTTCTGCAAGATATGGGCACTGACAGGCAACTGCTGAAGACCATCATTAGCAGGAAGTGTTACTACCTAGGCCACATTGCCCGAAACGACCACAAATACCAGCTATTAAAGCAAATCCTGGAAGGAAAAATCGAAGGGAAAAAACGACCAGGACGGCCAAAAACGACATGGCTCAGTAACATCAAAACATGGCTACAATTAACAACAGCACAAACTCTACACGCCGTGCTAGACCGGGACCAATATCATCGTGAAGTCGCACACGCCGTTAGGCAGTACTAAAGAAGAAGATAACAAAAAAATAACGGGACACCATGAATGTGAACAATAAAAAAAATGTGAAATTGGATTTGTGGCGTTGCAAAACCAAAAATCGCATAAAGGCTATGCCGACTATAATTATTACTAATGCAATTCATGATTGGGTATGAATTACGTACAAGAGTTGTCCGGGAAACATGGACGAAATGAATCACTCGAAGGTCCTCTGGGTGGCACTTGTGGAGGATCAAGTGGTACCGGAGCGTCACTGATGTGCGGTTTCTTATTCATCAAACACCGCAGGGCTGCGCAGTCGCCGACTCGGATAGCAGTGACGTCCCAAAGGCTACCACTACTACCAGCGACTGTCTGTACAACCCACCCACCATGGAAGGTACGTCCGTTTGCTCGGCTGTCCGTCCGTCACGGTGTGCTCATTTTAATGGATAGCTGAGCACATTCGCCCTGAAGGATCAAAGCGCAGGTCTTGGTCAGGCCGGCGCAGTTTTGTGCGGTAAGGCTTATCGTGGGGAAATTGGGCCGAGATCACTTTCCTGGTTTCTCGAAGTGTGTTGACTAGTTATAGACCGTGGTCATGGGACCGTGGTACAACAATACCACAGTGGCTGATTGCTCAAGCGCTGCACAAGATAAATAGTTTGTAATATAATTTTGACAATTATCGTGGAACCCATAATATAGGTTTTTGAGTTAGATCGTGTAAATATAAATGCGTCGTTAGACCCGCCACCACCCGACACAGTCAATGAGTAAGGTTTGTCACGTAAACAAAACATGCCAATTCGTTACTAGTACAGCACATCGATGTGTTGGAAAGTAAACCCACAACATTCATAATTCGAGTACGACGTTTCGCCAGATATTACAACTAGCATCATCATCAGGTGGCAGCCAGATTTGTGGAGAATTATCGTGTACCTCGTAAAGCCTCACCGAGTCTCAAGGCTCGTTTAGGAAGGTCCCAATTATCGGGCCGTTTGGCTTAACTCTATATTAACGATCGCTTTGCCTTTGTTTAAGAAGCCGGAATAGATCGAGACAGTTCAATTTATAAATATAGCTGCGTGAGCAGTCACCATGGATTTTGCATTCACTGCAAGAGTGAACACAAATACAACAAGAACATCATGCATTAATTTAGCGATGTGTCATGCTATAATGTGCTAGTTGTGATTCATACGAATCGAGAAAATTGGACATCAAATGCAGAAATCTCTGACCTGCGTCATCCTGACGCTGTGGCAACAATGTCTTACATTAGCATGTGCGTAGATGGCCGTGAATTCAGTTTACGATTATCCTGAATTATTTTGCGTGGCCTTCACCCAGTGTGCAGCATCAGCAGTGATTTGGTGACCCTTGTTATCTGTCGCATAAATATCCATTAGCGACTCCTCCTTTAGGAGCCCCAGGGTCAATCGTGTTTAAAACATCAGCGACCAAGTCGGGCAACCGCACGCCGCACGCTTGAAAAGGGGAAGGAGTCAAAAGACATTCTCTGCCGTTTCACAAGATTAGACTTCCGTTTTAGTGGAGCGGTGTAGCCTCAAAGTTACCGTTTCATCACCATCGTTGTCATCATATCCATTAAGTTGCATGTATTTAACCGTGACATTGGGAGGTTTTTCCCCCACCCCCCCTCCCGTATAATTTCAGAGCAGCCGTGTAAATCATAGCAGTCCACCACAGTGGGCGTGATGCATGCGATGGTTACGTTACTGTTTATTTTTCAAGGTTCTAATATAAGGGGGACTTATTCACGAGAGCAAGTAGAATTCTCAACATTGCACTCATAACGTCATTACTTCAAGCAGGACTATCATTTATAATACGAATTTAGCAACATTCGAAATGTGTAATGATTTGGCTCACTCGCGTTTTTATTAATTATCACGATTGGGCTCATGAAAACATATTACATAACAACATGCATGAATTGAAAAACGTGAATGGGTACGCACACCATTCTATGCACATATCGTGAGCTTAAGAATTTACATTCATTGATTCATCGGTGCATTGTTACATTCTACTAAGCTACCGCCATATGCATATGTAGGGGTGTTAGAGAGAGAGCCCGTTATGCATGGCAGCCTATGGTAAACAAACACAGTAGGCGGGGCTACATGTGTGCACAAGCAGGTGCCCTCTGCGACGTCCGCGCCAGACACCCTGGGGGGTCGATTCGGTCGTTATGATCCCCCGGGGCCCCACCCCTCAGGGAGGGGTTGGGTATAAAAGGGGATTGTATCGAAGGGCTCGGGAGTGATGTTTAGCTAAAGAAGAGGAGGCGGAAGACGTCTGAGATAGAGCCCTGGACTCCCCCTGGTACGCCGTCCTTATCAGGACCGCGCAGGCTCGAGCCAGTGGCGTGGTACCAGAGCCAGAGCCAGTGCTGGTCTGGACTCTGGGTACCGGGCCCGACTGACCAGTGTCGGGCCAAGATAGCCTCCCCTAGCCCATTAGTGGAGGACTCAGAGGCAGGCTAGGGTTAGCTAGAGAGGTGTGTCCTCAGATAGACGGGTGAGGGGGCCGATACCCCCTCAAATGTGTATGTCACAACGTTGGTGTTAAATAAACAAGTGTGCCTCCAACTCCGGTGTGAACGAGTCGTGAGCGTTACTACATCTGGCGTCAGAAGTGAAACAAAGTACGAACATGGATACACGCCGGACGACTCGAGTCGGAGTACCAGGGGCGGAGGACACCGCTGCAGTCGGAGGGCCCGAGATGGCTGAAGATGCCATCGAGCAGCCGGGGCTGGGTGCATCCACGCCACAGCAGCTGGAGGAAGGGGAGCCGTCGACGGAGGGGCTGAGGCAGGCGCACGCGAAGCTGGCCGAGCTGCTGTACGCCGCAGCCGCCATGCTCGACAACATCACGCGGCTGGGGGCTGCGGGACCGCCACGAGGCGACAGCAGCCAACGACCACAGCGCCTTCCCGCCATTTCAACGGAGCAACATTTTGAAACTCCCGCCATCGCCGCAGCTGCTGTTGAGGGCGTGGCCGCTCTAAGCATCGCGTCCAACGGCGGGAGTACAGTGCCTGCCGCGTCACCACGGGTGCGACCGGCGATGCCATCGCTGGTTCGTGCCGACGCTGAGTTGAGTGAGGCGGACGAGGGAGTGCGTTCTTCCTCTGCAGCCGCTGCCTTACATCAGCGGCTACCTCCACTCAAGGAATTTGTGGGCGAGGATGGCGACTGGGGCGGCTTCCAGCGGCGCTTCCTCGCTCACCAGGAGATGGCACAGTGGACAGACGCCGAGGCTCTCCGCGCGCTGCCAGCACTTCTCGACAGCGACGCCCTCGCCACTCTAACATCGGCTTCAAAGGAGAGGCGCTCCACGCTGCGGAAGGCGATGCAGGTGCTGTCGGCGGTATATGGTCCACCATCGGACTGTCGCCAACTCTTTTACGATCGCCAGCGGGGGACGAAGGAGTCGCCCCTGGCGTACCGCACAAGCCTCCTGGCACTGGCGAAGGAGGCCTTTCCACGAATGGATGACGAGGGTGTCGACGCCATGGTGACAGAGAAGATACTTTTGCTGGCGGACGACTTAGACATCGTCATTGTCGCACAGGACGATGCAGAGATGTGCTCCCTCCAAGCGGCCCGTCTCCTCCACGCAAACCTGTCCTCTCAACGACGGAAGGCCAGCAAGGCGGCGAGCGGGCGCGCCGTCGCTGCGGCCACCCTCCCGGCGGAAGAGGTTTGCGCCATCAACCATCAACGGCAGCACGGAGCGGGAGCGCGGGAGGACCGGGCCGGTTCAAGCCGTCTACAACGTCCATCGTCGCCACCAGCGCTTCCACGCTGTTATAACTGCGGCATCCGGGGCCACGTCGCCTCGGGGTGCCGCTCTCCTCGGCAGCGCGGAACGACACCTCAACGGGACGCCGGCCCTCGTCACAAGCTCCACCATCATAATCCGGCGAGTCGCGGCACCCCTCATGTTTGGCCCACGCACACGCCCGTCACACACTCGAACACCGCAGCGAAGGGGGGGCAAATATCGCGTACCATGGCACCAACACGCACCGCTCTGGGTACTCACATTGAACCCAGCCAGTGGTCCGTGTTGGCCCATCGGGTTGTAGCCGCGTCATCGGGGTCGTCGGCCGTTGTGGGTCACATCGATGGGGTCGAGGTGCGCATCCTGGTCGATACAGGAGCATCGGCGACCATTATTTCGGAGTTGATTTATAACATTCTCCCTGCCCAGAGCCGTCCTTTGATGCCTGTTAATGTGCCATTCTTTGCTGCTAACGGGGGTTCACTTGGCATCATCGGACAAATTCGAGCCCAAATTTGTGTCGGGGATATTAAATTATCTGGGCCGATTTTTGTTTCCTCCTCGCTGGCGGTTCCGTGCCTGCTGGGGACGGATTTCCTGGCCAAAATGCCGATTAGGATATTAATCGACCAGGGATGCATTGAGCTCCCATCGGGCCGACGCATGGCGTTTTTGCCATCCCCCGCTACGAGCCGGACGGCGTTCGCGACGGTGCCGGCGTTCGTAGATAGAACGGTGCGCGTTCCTCCGGGGGCGCAAATGTTAATTCCTTTGAGACTTCGGCGGCCCTTCGCTAAGGGCATTGGGGCTCAAGGGGTTTTGCTGGGACCGTCTAGGGCCGGGGTCAGTGGACCTAATTTACTCCCGGCCCAGACCATAGTGAGAGGGGATGGAGAACCCTTCATCGCGGTCCTCAATGTGGGCTCGCAGACGGTGGTGGTCCCACAGGGGACCGTGCTTGCTCACGCAACGCCGGTGCCCTGTGAGGAACCCGTCGCGAGTCATGTCGGCGCTGCCCCTGCACCGCGACCACATTCAGACAGCGATGAAGGGTGGCTCGAGGCGCTTTGCGCGGGATCGACGGACCTGTCAAATTTAGAGCGCCAACGTCTTAAGACACTACTGAGGGAATTTTCCGACGTTTTCAGTCGGGATAAATACGATTTGGGCTGCACTCATCTGCTGCGTCACCATATTGATACGGGTGACAGCGCGCCAATACGCCAAAATCCTTTTCGGTTGAGTCCCGCCGAAAAGGACCATGTCAAATCGGCTGTTGATGACATGCTAGCCGCCGACATAATTTCTCCCTCCAACAGCCCTTGGGGAGCGCCGATCGTCCTGGTTAAGAAGCAGGACGGTTCGTTGCGGTTTTGCGTTGACTTTCGGCGCCTTAATAAAATTACGGTTGCCGACGCATACCCGCTCCCACGGATGGACGAATCGCTTGACGCCTTGGCGGGAGCGCGATTCTTCTCCACATTGGACTTACTTTCGGGATTCTGGCAGCTTCCTCTGGACGATGATTCAAAGCCTAAAACTGCTTTCCGTACTCCGCACGGCCTGTTTCAATTCAACCGGTTGCCGATGGGCTTACACTCAGCGCCGGCAACTTTCCAGCGGTTGATGGAATTGGTTTTGGCTGGATTGCAATGGGAGTCGTGCCTGATTTATTTGGATGACGTCATTGTCTTTGGCAAAACTTTTGAGGAACATCTCCAGAGGTTGCGGGCGGTTTTCCTAAAGATGCGGGCTGCTAATTTGAAATTTAAGCCCCAAAAATGCCATTTGTTACGCGAGTCGGTGCGTTATTTGGGGCACATCGTGGGGCGCTCAGGTATTTCTACCGATCCCGCCAAAACGCAGTGTGTAAGCTCCTGGCCGACTCCCACCTCAGTGGGAGAGGTTAGGAGTTTTATTGGGTTTGCGTCGTATTATAGACGCTTCGTCGCTAATTTTGCGACTATCGCCAAACCCCTACATGCTTTAACATCTAAAGGGGTTCGGTTTTGCTGGGGTCAGGAGGAGGAGGCTGCTTTTTGCTCCCTTCGGGATGCTTTGGTAAACGCTCCTCCCCTGATTTACCCTGATTTTTCAAAACCGTTCTTGCTCGACACCGATGCGAGCAACACGGGTATTGGGGGCGTGCTCTCCCAGGTGGTTGACGGCGTGGAACATGTGGTTGCGTACGGCAGTCGGGTGTTGTCTCCAGCGGAGCAACGGTATTGTGTCACCCGTAGGGAACTGTTGGCAATTGTCCATTTCGTCCAACAGTATCGCCCATATCTGTACGGTCGGCATTTCACCGTCCGCACAGATCATGCGGCACTGCAGTACGCCCTGAGGGTTCAACAGCCATCGGGACAATTGTCCCGATGGTTGGAGGTCCTCCAGGATTACGATTTCCAAACCACATACCGTAAGGGCGTTCGCCACACCAACGCGGACGCTCTGTCACGCTTGCCAACCACCTCCGAGTGTGCATGCCTCCTGGGGTCTGGACGTTGCAGGCCTCCAGGGGACACATCGGTACCTGTCTTGGCGGCCGCCAACGACGACGATGCAATGGTTCCTAATTCGATCGAACAGCAGGGCAAAGATTCCCTGTTGGGGTTGCCCGTCATTGAATGGGGGCGCCTCCAGATGGAGGATGTCTCCCTCCTCGGGTGGCGACGTCGCGTTGGCGGTGCGGCGGGGGGAAAAAGTGGTGGTTCCGACGCATGGGAAATGTGCCAAGGTCTGCTAATGCATTGGGACGGGAAGTCACGTCGACATCGGCTGGTTGTCCCTACTGGGTTGCGGGGTAGGGTGGTATGGGCCGCTCATGAGCGCCTCCTACACCTGGGGACCCAAAAGACTCTCGCCTTGCTGCAACTTGATTTTTACTGGCCTGGCATGACGAGGGATGTGGGGGATTTGTTGGGATCGTGCCCTCAATGTGCACAACGCAAACCGCCGGCACGGGAGTCTAACCCGCCCTTGCAATCGATCAAAGTGTCCAGGATAAACGAGCTGGTCGCTCTGGACATTTTGGGACCATTCCCCGCCACCCCCAGAGGGAATAGATATTTGTTGACGGGTGTCGAGTATTTTACACGTTGGCCTATGGCCTGGCCTTTGGCCAACCAGTCGGCAGCAGCCATCGTGGAGGCCTTTGTTCAGGGTTATGTCCTGGACAAAGGTGCTCCGGAGAGGCTGCTGACCGACCAGGGCAGAAATTTTTCCGGTAAACTACTCAGACAAGTCTGCGATCTCCTGGGCACAAAGAAAATTCGGACCTCCCCATATCACCCACAAACTGACGGGATGGTCGAACGTTTGCATCGCACCATCTCGTCCATGTTATCACAACAAGTTTCGGACTCGCAAACGGATTGGGACCTACAAATTCAGGGGGTCTTGGCGGCGTACCGGATGGCACCCCATGCGGCTACGGGGTTTTCTCCCTTTTACCTTATGTACGGCCGAGAACCAGACCCGCCTGTTCGTGCCCAGTTGCGGATCCCCGTGCCGCAGGGAAAAACTAATCTGGCTGACCACGTTAAATTTAATCTGGACAAATTGACCGAGGCACGGGATGCTGCAATGCAAAACTCTGACCTCCGTCAGAAGGCAAATGAGCGCCTCAGATTGAGTCGAGCGCACATGCTGCAGTGGAAGCCGGGGGACAAGGCATGGTTGCACTGCCCCCAGGTGCCACTGGCAACCTCCTCTAAACTTGTGCGGCCGTGGCGGGGCCCTGTGGAAGTGGTGGAGGTGTTACGTCCGCAGTGCGTGCGCATCAAGTGGGGGAAGCGGCGATGGTTCGTGCACCCCTCCAGATTAAAACCCTTCGCTGCGGTTCACAACCCCACTTCACACGCGCGTGGCCAAACATGTGGGGGGTCGGCCGACTTGCTGGGTCCGTCTCCGTCGCTCTCACCAAATGCCTTGCCGGCTGTGCCACCTTCAGGAGCATCAGGAGTGACGGGCTCACGCCCGATCACCCCTCCTGCGGATGCCGAGGGTCACGCGGAGTCAGAGGAATGCTCACCTCAAGACGGACAGTCGCCACCTGATTGTCCGCCACGCGGGGTTACCCCGTGTGAGGGGCCCGCTGCAAGGACGCGCGCTAAAATGCGCAAACTGTTGTGAGGCCGGAAAATGTGTACATAGCTGTTGTGTTTATTGGGTGTTGTGTGGATGGTGTGTTTCCCGCTCCTCGGATGTACATATGCTGGGTTCACCGTTTGTTGTGTGTGCGGGGTGGGTTCCCTGCTGGTTGTATATAAGCTGTTTTTTTTACGGAATTCGTATTTATGCGGGGGGGTGCGTCGGGTTGTTTCTCATCTTGTTGTTGCGTTCTTGTTCTGGTTCCTGTTATTGTTCAAAAAATAGTGAGGCACACGCGCGGTCAGGGGGTGAAGGCACCTTTATTGTCAAATTTTTGTATGTTGGCAGCCGGGACGGCTGCATGCTATGCGGGGGGGAGTGATGTAGGGGTGTTAGAGAGAGAGCCCGTTATGCATGGCAGCCTATGGTAAACAAACACAGTAGGCGGGGCTACATGTGTGCACAAGCAGGTGCCCTCTGCGACGTCCGCGCCAGACACCCTGGGGGGTCGATTCGGTCGTTATGATCCCCCGGGGCCCCACCCCTCAGGGAGGGGTTGGGTATAAAAGGGGATTGTATCGAAGGGCTCGGGAGTGATGTTTAGCTAAAGAAGAGGAGGCGGAAGACGTCTGAGATAGAGCCCTGGACTCCCCCTGGTACGCCGTCCTTATCAGGACCGCGCAGGCTCGAGCCAGTGGCGTGGTACCAGAGCCAGAGCCAGTGCTGGTCTGGACTCTGGGTACCGGGCCCGACTGACCAGTGTCGGGCCAAGATAGCCTCCCCTAGCCCATTAGTGGAGGACTCAGAGGCAGGCTAGGGTTAGCTAGAGAGGTGTGTCCTCAGATAGACGGGTGAGGGGGCCGATACCCCCTCAAATGTGTATGTCACAACGTTGGTGTTAAATAAACAAGTGTGCCTCCAACTCCGGTGTGAACGAGTCGTGAGCGTTACTACACATATATAATTCATCTTGAATTCTAGACAACAAGCTTGCTTGAAAATGATCTTCATTATAAAAATGATCTGCCAACACAATATGTATACATCATAAAACCAGCATTTTCGATTTGAGTGAATGAAAATTGGAAAATGCTTAAAATAAAGGCACGATACCGTTTCTACATCTCATTCTACATTTCAAATTGCAAATGTAATTATCATTCTGTAGCCCAGCTGCTGACCTATAGAGCAAAATAAAAATAAATACTTATGGAGATGCGATGCAAGCATGTGGAACTGATGCATGTTAAGCTTGTAAATTTTAACCCCGATGCAGGTATGTTGAAAAATCGGCATATAACAGGGCTTAATTTCAGCCGGAGCTGTCCAGGGCTGAGCTCTTGAAAAGGTTAATCATTGGCACGGTGGGGGGACAGGGCAGGTGAAGGGAGGGGGCGGGTGTCCAGAATGTTGGGGGTGACCAAAAAATATTCCTTGACAAATGATTTAAATTCCAGTTCTGAGCAATGTGTACACGGTCATTTTTGCAGCCACGCATAAATAATGAACAGGTTTCGAGATAAAATCACTTATCCGTCTATTGCTTAAAAAATCCATCGTGTCAAAATGCAATACAAATTTACAGTTACATGTTTTCTAAGTCACGTGCAATTAAAAACGAGTATGTACCTTTGTCAAATACGGCATCGACAAATTGTATGTAATCTTGTCTTAGGGGCCATCCATAAATGACATCACGCACCTGGGGGGGGGGGGGGTCAGACATTTGTGACGATGTGTGACGAGGGGGGGGGGGGATTTGAGAAATGTGACGTCACATCAAAATGGGCAACTTTAAATAAATATAGACAACACGTTCTACTTAATTAAATAGACGTTTTAATAAATGTTTTTTTTTAATAAATGTTTTCTCCTACAACATCAGAGTGCAGCGCCACATTTGCAATTTAAATACGCACTACAATGACAATAGTTTAAAGCGATTTGAAGAATGTCATATTTAAAGGGGGGTCTGACTTTTTGTGACGCCGTGTGACGATGGGGGGGGGGGTCAAAAATCGTCCAAAATTGCGTGACGTCATTTATGGACGCCCCCTTAGAACATTTTAAAAGTGTAGTGACTGTACTTGTCACTGTGTGGTGCCGGGACTTGCGAAATCACGGCCGGTAATGTTGTAATTGCGGGCAGCCCGGGTTGCTGGCTGCAGTACCAACTCTAGCGGTGGTTGGCTGAGCGCTGGCTAGCGCAGAGGCACCGCGAGCAGCGTGGGGTGCCTGCCGGCTCCCAGTGAGGGAGCGAGAGCGAGCGTCAGCCAGCCAGGGTTACTCTGGGGCATGACACTCTGGCTGACCTTCTTGGTTCTTTCGGTAAAGTCACGTAGAAGGGAAATAATAAAATATTTAAAATATAACATAATATGAGAATTATTTTATTATGTAGATATTTTATTTTATTATTTCCCTTTTACATGACTTTACCGAAAGAACCAAGAAGATGAATCCCTGCAGTCACGAAAGCTTTAAATCGAAATCTGGCTGACCTGTTGTCACGTGACCGGACGATACTGGAGGGGGGCTACCGGTGGACGGGGTCCGATGGGCGGTCACGTGGTTCCGGAGAGCTCTCGGGAACATTCGAGAAGGAGCTCGAGAAGCCTGGAAGGCAGAGGTCGCAAACGGGTTTTGATTCCTTACCCGTACCCGGCCGCACCAGGTTCGCAAACGGGTACCCGTACCCTACCCGATACCCGGCTACCCGTACCAGGCTGGGTATCGGGTAGTGTACGGGTACCCGATTGCGACCTCTGGGATGAAGCCATGTTGCAGGCGCGGGTGGGTTGATTCTAGGAACTTGAATCGTGAGAAGAGACAAGACTTTGGGAAATTAGTGACAAACAGTTACTCACCAGTGACTCACGGTCTACCCGTACCCGTACCCGGGCGCACCAGGGTCGCAAACGGGTAACCGTACCCGGCCGGGTACGGGTAGCCGGGTATCGGGAAGGGTACGGGTATCGGGTACCCGATTGCGACCTCTGCTGGAAGGTGGGCGGGGCTAAGGGCAGAGCCAGCCCCCAGCCCAGGAGCATATAATAGTGTTATTCCCAAGGTAACGTCTGCTACTCAGTTGGACTCACTACAAAAGTATAGTTTTTTTTATCTTATTGAAAACTATTTTTCTTTTTTCCATACTAAAAATAATACGATTTCATGTTGTGACTAATATAAAAAATGCTCGTGCATAATTGTTGTTTGAGAAAGGTAAATACAATATTAAACGTGAAGAAGGATAATAGTTGGCTTATCTTTGGCTTATACAAGTGGCATGGCTATTGAGTGTGCAGGTGGTGAGACTGCACTGGGGGGCCCACCGGCTGGAGGGGCCCCAGGCGGATGGTGATAAAGAGGGGGGGGGGTGAGACGGGGGGCCCTATTTCATTGCTTGTGCCAGGGCCCCGTGCCAACAACAACAACGCTGCACCACTGCATTGCACAGTAGTTTACTGCAGTGCTTTCTTCGAAATTTGACGTGACCTCTGATATCACGAGATTAGACGGGTTTTATCTGGCTGTTTGCTTGTATTCAGAACTATGAACGAACCACAGAGATATTCTCACACTGCGACAAGAAATGTTAACTGCCCAGTTGAGTCAAGCTTCCATGACTCAGACAGTGCCTCGGAGCTTTGTTCTGAGAATAAATGTGCGGTATAAGTAATGTCCTTTAGACGAGACGTTACGCAAGAGCTGTGCTCTTCAAATTCAGTCCTCACGACTCCGTATCATCTTTCCATGATTACCAACTAGCAGGTTGCAAGAGGCGTGCAGTGCCTTAATATGCATATGAATAGAAAAACCTCAAAATATTTGTCAACATTTGTTTTTTCTGCTTGTGCACCACAGCCAGCGCAACATCGCCAAATGATTTTTTATATTTATGCGTAGAGAATATTGCAAATTACAAAATGGCGGACTGCGAGGGATTATCAGGTCTTCCATTAATAAAAACTGATGGAGATTTCTGTTTTTTATTGAATGCATTTATTTCATTAAAAAAACATACTGAGCTGCTTGTGCATATCAATATGAATGTTCTTGTCATATTATTTGGGTCTTTTGGTAAAGTCACGTAGATAGGTTCAAAGAAGAGAACAAAAAATTACAAAAACTCTGAACACAAGCTTTCTTCCTGATGACGAACGCTTGTGTTGCGATCGAAGCGTCGTAGTTTTTGTTATTTTTTGTTATTTAATTTGAACCTATCTACGTGACTTTACTGAATGTCCCAAAGAATATGAATTCCTGCAATCACGAAAGCTTTAACTCAAGATGTAATGTCCATGTCTTCACAGTCAACACATTCTCAGGACAAATTCCGTCTATATAATCAAAAATTGTCCATGGTGAAGAGTATGAATTCCAGTAAATTAGTGTGTAAATTGACTAAAGTCTTCTTTAACATGTGGCTCAACCATCTATAACACTTCAGTAATTACTCTTTTTAATTAATGTTACGTCATCTCAACTTATTCACTGATATGGTGGGTAATCGATCGGCAATGCGTTTATGTTAATGCCACGGTTCGTGAGCCTCAGGAGTAGCCTGGTGATGAATGATTGAAGTGTGCAGTGGTGCACCATGTGGTCCACAGTTCCGAGATTGATGTCCGCAGTCGCACTGTGGGTTATTCAATGTCTAAATAAAATGGAATCATTTCTGGGTAAACGAATGACCTTCATCCACAGAGCTTCGCCACGCACTGGAGTTGTGCTGCACAGAGCAGCAGCTGAGCGGCGCAGGAACAGATGGAGCTGCCAAGGATGGGCCCAATGGAGTAGCGGCAGGTGCCGAGGTCACCTGGGACGCGGGTGGAGAAGTCGCGAGAGTGGCTGGGCTGAACTCTGACTCAGAGACTCCTGCCTTGGCCCAGAGTCCAGGTGAAGCACGTGAAGAAACAATGGTCACATTTATAGTACACACGTGATTTACACACGTGTGTCAGTTGAATGAAATAAAGGGACATTTAGACATTAATGGTTACTTACGAATTTAGCTTGGGGTGGAGATGTGCGGCACTGTACTGTCAATCAGGCGACCTGAATTTGATTCCTAACATCAGTGGTGAGTGATATGTGAACTGGTCCTGACCACCCCTACTTCATTCACGTGCACCGGACCAGCATCGTATGTCATCAAATGTCCCCCATGACGGAGAGGCACGGTGATGGCTTAACCCAGCAGATTATTGATGAAGGGCTATTGTTAATATTTTTGTTCTTAAATGTGTTTTATAGCTCATATTAGAAATACGGAACAAAATTTAACAGAATATGATTATTGAATTGTCTGGCTTAATCAAAATCCATTTCGTATAAGATGCTGTGTAAATTGTACCTGAAAATGCTGCACATTTCTTCTAAAATCAGTACCATTGCTCTGTGTATAATTTGAGTAACATTTCCTGCTCAAAAATATCTTATTTCACATAGTAGAGACCTGATTATAATTAATGAACTTATTTGATGATGTACATTTTTCTTTAATACAAATTGTTTTTCGCATAATGGACTGCATTTCATTTTGAGATAAAACAGCCACATTAAAAGAAGGACACGCTCACTCATTAGGAGCTAATCAAATGAGAGTGGCTTTGCGGAATTAATTGGTTAGAAGAGCCAACGCTCGGTTAATGGTATTCGTGCATTAATCAGTGGCTGTTGGCGGAGGAATGCCTGGGCATGACTGACAGGTACTTCACCTTCGTCAGAGGACCCTCTTCCATATACGTGTCTGTTCATATTTTTTTTTATAGAGAGGGGGCTTCTGCATATTTGCAGCACCATATGGTACATTTGTCATTGTAGAAGCAACCTCCGATGAATAGATTTTTCAACTTGCAATTGATTTGCACCAAAAGTGGCCATTATAGGTTATTTTGAATGTTCGTTGCTCCCACGAATTCAACTCAATTATTTCAATGGTCAGTGCACTGCATTGTGAATTTGACTTTGATTTCTCGCCAGGGCTATCATCAGTCACAAGGCATGTGTGAATCGGTCCAGAGTACCCCTTCATCAAAGTGCGATGACCAACGCGGTGAAATATGTTCAAATAACCCCCACGACTGGCACGGCATGGATGGGGAGGCCTTCATTCAGCAGTGGGTTTTAAATTAACTTTTTCATTTGTATCAAATTATTGTTTCATTTGATAGTTTGCTCACCTGGATTCCAATATATATTTTAACGAATTAGACAGGACAGCTAATTGATAGGTAAAGTTACATATGTAATAAACCTCCTTGAGACGGCTTCCAGAATCAGTCCTTTTTATTTTCAACTTCCACAGTTACACTTTACACACACTCCCCGTTGCTGGCAGACAATGGAGAGAGGGCAGACTTCTCGCCAAGTCCCCACCGCGCACGTGGCACCCAGAGCCCCGTACGCGCGTGACTCTTGCTCTTGTCGTCCCCAAGTCTGCTCACGACTGTCCTCTCTCCCTCTCTCTTAATCCCTTCGTCACGTGGTACCCCCCAGCCAATCATCCATAGACAGCGTTGACCGTTCCCGATGGTTCCCTGTCAATCCCGGGACCACGCCTCTGATCCGGCTCCCCATTAGCTGAGGCCCCGATTGGCCAGGCCAATCACCCCTGCTAACACGCCGCGATCACGCCGAGGCCATGCTCCCTGGCTCATCCCTTATTGGCTACAAAGCAGGACCGGCAAGCCAATCACCACGTGAACCCTCTATGGCTGTTATTACATCACCCCCCCCCCCCCCCCCCCCGGTGAAAAAAATCAGCCGTCTCGGCTGGGAAAAGGGTAATCAACCAATTCCGTAAAACATCTTATTAGGGCACCAAGGTGCGTTTAACAATAAAGGGTGACGGCATCCCCGCGCCGAACAACACTTAAAAACAGTCACCCATGTAAAACCCGACATACATTAGGGCGCCCCTGCAGCGCGGTAACAACAGGGAGAACAGCTAGACGATCAAACGTTAATGAAACGGGAGAGATTTCGATCGCGTACGCGACGCGGGACCCTCTCCGCTTCCGGCGCATGGTCACTTTGCTTTCAGATCGACAGGAGGTGGTAGACTTGAAGAAGAAGAAGAAGGTTGTTGGTTCTCGGTCATGTCCAGGGCAGGCCCCGTTGGAGGGGGGGCAGCGGGGGCTTCCTCAGCCCTCAGAACCTGTTCCTCTGTAGGAGGCACAACACAGTCCCCCTTGGGATCAACGGGTGTGGCAATCGGCGTAATCAGCCCGGCAGACCCCGGCAGGTCAGCTAGTGGGGATGAAGGACCGACACGCGCATCAACATAGGGTTTAAGTCGCGAGGAATGAACATACCACCGACGGTTTCCGTATTGAACGCGGATACTCTGTGCGTTCCGAACATCTATCAGTGTTACGGGCCCCCGCCATGGCCTGTGCAGTTTAGGGGATGTGCCCACTGGTACCTGGGGGCAGTGGAGCCACGCCAGGTCTCCCACTGACCAAGGCATGCGAGTATGCGATCGACGCGCATACCGTTCGTTCCTTGCCTGGGCACGGGCCGTCGCACACCTGGCAGCCTCTCGCGCCTCCATAACTCGTTCAAGCGATTCCCGCACGTGATCAGGCAAGGAGCGAGACGGTTGTTTACTCGGCTTACCCAGTTGCACATCGATGGGTGGAACATTCTCACGGCCATACATAAAAAAAAAATGGTGAGTATCCCGTGGACGTGTGTGGAACCATGCGGTATGCCGCTAAGACGCCTGGTATGTGCAAGTCCCAATCAGTTTGTTTTTCACTGACCGTGTGACAAAGCATAGCCGAGAGGGTACGGTTGAATCGTTCCACCATACCATCTGTTTGCGGATGGTATGGGGAAGTGCGAATTTTCTTTGTACCCAGCGCGTCGCAAACCTCCTTAAGCAATTTAGAGGAGAAGTTCCGCCCTTGATCTGTGAGCAGCCTCTCAGGTGCCCCTTTTTCCATGACATACCCGTTCAAGAAAGCGTCGGTGATGGATGCAGCCGTTTGGTCGGGCAGAGGCCAGGCCATCGGCCATCGAGAAAAATATTCCACCCCGACGAGAAGGTATTTATTGCCCCTAGCCGACGGGGGAAACGGGCCCAGAATGTCCAGAGCAACTAATTCGTTGATGCGGGACACCTCAATGGAACGTAACGGCGGTACATAGTGGTTCCGAGGTGGTTTCCTCTTCGCACAATCATGGCATGAGCGGACAAAGTAATTGATGTCTGCCGTCATACCGGCCCAAAAAAAATCCTTTTGCATCGCGGCCAAAGTCTTTTGGACGCCAAGGTGCATCAACTTATCCGCGTGCAGAGCGCGAAGCAGATCGTAGCGAAGCAAAGTAAGCACGACCAAGCGTGGTCGGTCAGAAAACCCGTCGGTGCACATTAACAATCCCGACTTGCCTAGGAACATCTGCCACTTCCATCCCGCCAATTGAGATTTTTGTTTCCCTACCAATTTCCGTAGCAGAGACAGCAAGGCATCAGCCTCCTGCTCACGTAACCAGACTGCATGCGGCAGCCGTAAGGTATCATCGGTGTCCACCGACACCTTCTGGTCGTCCTCATTCGCTTTCGCCCCTGTATCGTCCTCATTAGCTATCGCCCCCATAACCGGGCACGGCGAGGTGGGCGGTGCCGCGCAGCGGTGCGTGCCCGTCAGGCAAGTGCACGGAGGAACGGGTGGCAGCCTCGAGAGCGCGTCAGCGTTCGCGTGACGGGCCCCCTTTCGATATGTAATATGGAAGGAAAATTCCTGTAACAATTCAAACCACCGAGCCAATTGGCCTGACGGCTGGTCCAATTTCAAGGAGTATTGCAAAGCCGCATGATCAGTGCAAACAAGGAATTTCCTTCCATACAGGTGCGGCCGGTACAATCGAACAAAATGCACAATTGCCAAAAGTTCCCGCCTCGTCACGCAATATTGCGTTTCCGCAGGGGACAGAACCCTGCTGCCGTACGCCACCACTCGCTCAACACCGTCCTTACGTTGCGACAAAACGGCCCCAATGCCTATGTCACTAGCATCCGTATCAAGGATGAACGGCTGCGAGAAGTCTGGGTAATCTAGCGTAGGCGCCGTGGCGAGGTGGTCCTGAAGCGCTCTAAAATAATTTTCTTCCTCAACTCCCCATTTAAACCTTTGATTTGTGCCCGTTAGAACGTGTAATGGTTTCGCCAACGTCGCAAAGTTCTTAACGAAGCGGCGATAATAGGAAGCGAATCCTATAAACCGCCGAACATCACCCACGGAAGTGGGTGTGGGCCACTCTCGAACACATTTTGTTTTCAGAGGGTCAGTGGACACGCCGTCCGAGCTGACAATATGACCCAAGTAACGGACGGAGTGTTGCAAAAGGTGACATTTCCTAGGTTTAAATTTGAGGTCAGCCGCCCGCATTCTTTTAAAAACCGTCTCTAGGCGTTGGAGGTGTTCCTCGAACGTGCAGCTGAAAACAATGATATCGTCTAGATATATGAGGCACGTTTCCCATTGTAGTCCGGCCAACACAAATTCCATGAGCCGTTGAAACGTCGCCGGAGCCGCATTCAAGCCCATAGGCAACCGATTAAATTCAAAGAGACCTTGCGGCGTGCGGAATGCCGTTTTGGCTTTTGACTCGTCATCGAGGGGAAGCTGCCAAAAGCCCGAGGACAGATCAAGGGTGGAAAAGAATTTAGCACCCGATAAAGCATCCAATGAGTCATCCATCCTCCGTAAGGGGTACGCGTCCGCCACCGAAATCTTGTTCAACCGGCGGAAATCAACGCAAAATCTTGTACCACCATCTTTTTTCTTAACCAGAACAACGGGCGCGCCCCAAGGGCTGTTGGACGGCGAAATAATCTCCGCCGCCAGCAATTCATCTACTGCCCAGCGCACGTGCTCCCTTTCCGCTGGGCTCATGCGATGAGGGTGCATACAGATGGGAGGTGCCGCACCGGTGTCAATATGGTGCGACAAAAGCGATGTGCGGCCGAGGTCCAAATCATTTTTGCTGAAAACATCAGCGTACCATAGTAATAGTGAATGCAGAGCGTTCCTTTGTTCATTCGACAAGGAAGAATTTTCCCCGCATAAATCTGCGATCCAGCGTTCTTGCGAACGATCGTGTGGGGGCCCACCAGCGGGCATCCGGGCGCGCGGCGTTTCGTCACAAGAGGCGAAATCGGTAGTGGCGTGAGCCAGCACCGATCCCTCCGGAACAACAACGCGGTCAGGTCCCCCATTCAACACCTGTATGAAAGGTGCCTGACCTGGTCGCACGATCGTTTGTGCCGCCGCCAAAGAAAAGGATTTAGATACCGAATTCGATGGGGATAATAGCACGCCCTTTGCATCCCTTCCAATCTGAAGAGGTTTTCGGTAACGCAGCGGAATGAGCATTTGAGCTCCCGACGGAACCTCCACCGTAGCAGCGACTACGGCCGTAACTGCGTTACCTGTAGGCGCACTGGCCAGCAGGGAAGGCAGGAACGCCATCCTACGACCCCCCGGCATTTTCAAACAATCCTGGTCAACCCGTATATTCAGCGGCATCCGGCGCAGGAAATCAGTACCAAGCAAGCATGGGACAGCCAGCGAGCGAGAGATCAACACAGGTCCTGCGGTGGTAATATTTCCGATAGCGATGCTCACATCTACCTGACCACAGATACCCATGCTTCCCCCATTCGCGGCAACACACGCATCATTAACCTTGCGTATCCGCGACGCAGGAATGGACAACAAATGAAAAATAACATCTGAAATGATGGTAGCAGATGCGCCAGTGTCCACCAAGATACGGACGTCAACGCCGCCGATGGTACCCCGTACCGTCGACGAGCCCGACGCCGCAGCCACAACCCTGCGAGCCAATTTCTTCCACTGTGTAGCAGAGCGTGTAAGTGGTGCAGGAGAAGTGAAATTATCCTTAGGAGTGTAAGAATGAGTGCGAGTGGATGAGTGATGTGACACGACCTGCCGGGTGTCCGATTTGTGCCGACTCGCCCGAGGTTGTTGCTGTTCCGCAGCAGGTGGAGGAGATGGAGGTCCCCTTGGCGGAAGAGGCGACAGCAGAGGTCGGCAGCGGCAGTCACGGGCGAAATGGCCTCGTCTGCCACACTTGAAACACGCGGCCGTCGTCGGCCGGCGGTCGGAAGACCCGGCCCCCGCACGTGGACGGCCTGCGTAGTCGCCTCGCTGGTCGCGCAGCCGCCGTCCCGGAACCCTATGCGGAACAGCAGCAGCCAGCATGTCGTCATCGCCGGAGTCGTCGGAGCAGTGGACAACCAGTCGTGGAGACCACCCCAAGGGCGGCCCGTCGATTTCAGGTTTCCCTGTCCACGCCGCCATCTGGTCCCAACACTTGATATTAAACTTAGTGTCCAGGCAGCACGCCACCCATCGCGGTGTGAGCGGTTCGTGGCCGCAGACGGGTAAAGAAATGTTGAGCTCCTGAGACAACTCCAGCATACGGGAAAGGATGAGAGGATCCAAATGATCGGCCGTCGCGTCGGGGTAGGCAGCCATGGCCAGCGCCATCAACGCCCCCCGATAAGCCAAAGGTGACTCCTCCGATCCTCGGTGACGCGACATAAATTTTCTGGTGGCTGACGTCGGTGGGTCGTAAAATTCCGCCATCTCTGCGAACGCATCTCGCAGTGTCTTCTTCTTGGACGCTGGGATGGAGCGGAAGACCCCCAGAGAAACGTCATCAAGCAGTGTAGGTAGCGCTCCCAGTGCCTCATCCTCCGTCCAGTTGACGGATCTAAAAGCCGACTCGAAGCGCCACGTAAAAGCACTCCAATCGCCCCCGGCGAGAAATTCTTTGATCTGTGGAAGGCGATGTCCGCGGTGGCAAGCGCGCGCCGCGGGCGTCTCCGACTGCTGTTCCCGTGTCCCACCCGTCGCAGGCAAAATGGCGTCCGGCGGCCGCGTGTTGGCAGGCGTGCCCTAAATGGCGGCCGACGGCTCCCGCGCAGTCGGCCCGTCCACAACGATGGCTTCTTCCCGCGTGGCAGGAGCAATGGCGGACCCAGTTTCTTTTTCAGGACCCCTTCCCGCGGCGTCCAGCTGATCCGCAATCTGGCGACCCACGGCTGGAGAGGACGCCACCGCGGTCACCAGACTTAGCAGAATGGCGCGTAACGATTCGATCTGCTCCGCCATCAGCCGCCATCCGTCTTTTGTTCCTGCGGTGGTCGCATCTTCTCCCAGTCGACGCGGAGAGGCGTCGAGGAGAGAAGTATCAGTAGGCGGCATAGGGGTTGTAGCCCCCAACAGCTCATCTTCATCCGTCTCGACCTCTTCCTCCGATGGAGGCACGGGCAGGTTCTTTTTTCTGAGGTGTTTGGACATCTTGACGATCGTCCCAACGGTCGCAGAAAGACTTCTGACACCAATGTAATAAACCTCCTTGAGACGGCTTCCGGAATCAGTCCTTTTTATTTTCAACTTCCACAGTTGCACTTTACACACACTCCCCGTTGCTGGCAGACAATGGAGAGAGGGCAGACTTCTCGCCAAGTCCCCACCGCGCACGTGGCACCCAGAGCCCCGTACGTGTGTGACTCTTGCTCTTGTCGTCCCCAAGTCTGCTCACGACTGTCCTCTCTCCCTCTCTCTTAATCCCTTCGTCACGTGGTACCCCCCAGCCAATCATCCATAGACAGCGTTGACCGTTCCCGATGGTTCCCTGTCAATCCCGGGACCACGCCTCTGATCCGGCTCCCCATTAGTTGAGGCCCCGATTGGCCAGGCCAATCACCCCTGCTAACACGCCGCGATCACGCCGAGGCCATGCTCCCTGGCTCATCCCTTATTGGCTACAAAGCAGGACCGGCAAGCCAATCCCCACGTGAACCCTCTATGGCTGTTATTACACATAGATGAAAAAATAATAAAATAATAATAATAATAATAAAATGAAAATAACTAAATTAAATCACGAGCTTCCGCCATCAGGTGGAACAGCCACAGCAAAATTACTGTAGTGAGTAGAGAGAGCTATTTGTGACAAGCAATTATATAGGGTAAGAGGGGGGGGGGGAGATAGGCAGTAGTATTAACACAACTATTGAGTATGCTGCTAGACTGTTTGATTTGCATTTTATTTTTAAAGTACCACGCTTCAGATTGTGGGAAAATGAGATAAAACCTTTGGGAGGTTTACTCACCTGGCACTGCTTCTCACATATCCATGCAGGAAATATGAACTTAGCAGTCTGTACGCCCATTAGGTCAAAGGTGGCAGAGACAATGGTGGCAACAAGCTGACTTGGGAGATAGAGAACGAAATTATCCTCAAAGGAACGGATATTGTGTTTACCATGTGTTTCAGAGCTGTATCGATGTATTTATTCTTTGAGTCGTATCGATTATGAAGCTCACGATACATGCATTTAATTCTGTGTGAACGTCAATGTATTTAAATGTTCAAAAATATATATTGTATGTAATACATCCGCGTGACCTCCACTCCAGCCAGTTTCGGCCGCTACATTCACTACAATGTAAAATATACATTGTTTTTGAATTATCTACTCTATATTTAAAAGCAACTGGCCACATGCGTCATTCAGGCTTCATTATAGGAGAAAAATATATGAAGTGGACGCTTCAAGGAAAGTCCCTTGTTGCTTGAAACATCAGAGTACTGTTTATTTTGCTGTTGGAAGGCAGTGCTATTGCCAAATGCCGTGGCTCTTCTTGCATTGGCGTACCAGTTGTTTAAAATTTAGCCTGCAGTATACATCATATACATAGAACATGTAATGTTTATGGGCACCATTGCAGAGATTATTCTGCCAATTTGAATCCATTTTAATGTGCATTTTTTCATTATAAGTGATAATAATGCGATCTTCCCAGGACAGCCTCACTGAATCTCAATACTTTTTCAGTAGGCTTCTGGACTTGGTTGTTTGGCGAATGCCATTGTGGCACATGGTGTCAGTCAGAGTCGGAAAAAAGTCCCTCCCCCCTATAAAAATAAAGTAGAACCCCTCTGAACGAACACCCCTGTCAACGACCAATCGCTTATTGATGGGCATCCCTAGAACCCAATGTGTAGTGTATAGTGTAGTGTATAGTAGTGTAGTGTATAGTAGTGTAGAGTAGAACCCATCTTAACGACCACCTCTATTAACAACTAATCGCTTAACCACGGGCATCTATAGAGCCTGATGTGTTCACTTACGGACCATTCCCCTGTTAACGATGGGCTTTTGTAGTTACAGTAAATATGCATTAATGCTTTGATTAACCATGTTTATTTGAATACTATGTGTTTATAATGTTGTTAGTATCTTTATGTATTAATATCCATTGTTTAAATATTATAAAGTAAGTTTTTGTGGTGAAAAAGGTGTCACTTTTGATGCGAGAAAATCACGTTGTGCCTCATCACAGGAAAAACTCTGATTCTCTACATGAATAACTTGGCTGTAGCCATATAATCTAAGTCACACATATTCGTTTAATTATACACTGGTCAACACACTTTTTCTGGCATAAGGTATTCCAACGGTGTTAAGGTAATTTTGGGGTGCTGATTCCAAATCTGGCATCAGTTTTTGTCTATCACATCAGGTTTTTGAGATATCAAATATTGCATTTTCAATTAAAACTGCAGAAGAAAAATATTAAATAAATGTGGATATATACATAAAATGATATTATAAACACACTATCCTAAAAATACAGCACCATATTTTAACACTAAAGCAGTCACTGACTCGCAACAACTTGCAATCATAAGTGACAGAGTTAATTTCGGGTAAAATCAATGAAAATGGGGTATGCCGATAGCATAAAAATGAGATGTGATAGAGCAAACCTGAGATCAGATTTGGAATCAGCACCCTGAAATTAGTCTAAAACAGCTGCAAAAGTCTAGGCCAGAAAAAAATGTTTTTTTTGTTCACCAGTGTTATCAGACTGCCCCATTCTGAACGCTTATGAGGTGCCACCGTTAGGCTTGAGGTAATAGCGCTGATGCCAGAATACCCCTCGAAACCGAATTGCTCCAAGATAATACTTGGAATATCAGTGATGACTATGGTTAGGATGTTATGTAAATAATTGTAATTATACGATACAGCTCTCTGTCAATCGACTGATGGGTGTAGGGCTTCTGATGCCATTTGGTTGTTGTGGGCGTTTTTTTTTACTATCCTTTACCATGCGGGTCAGTTGTGAAGGTGAGCTCAGGACCAGTTTTGATATCACTTGCCACTGATGTTATCCATGGATGGGAATTGAACGAAGGTAATCGGATTCATAGTGCACTGTAAAAACTACGATGCCACCATTCCCCGCATTGCTGTTTGGATTTATGTTAAACTTATTTTGCACTGTACACAGCTAACCGTGCTCATTGCTATGTGGGTGACTCAAAATTGTTCCATAATACCATCTTAAAATAACAAAGACTTAACTTTTGGGTTCAGCGGGGCTATATATTTTATCATATAAACATTAAAACCCGTTCATGTTAAGAATAATTATTAAAGTAAATAAATGTGGAACTGGCCATTCCAATTTCGCTAACCATATCAATGTTAGTTCTGGGATAATTATTTGACTAAGTATATGAATCGACAACAAATGCAATAAACTATATTTTTCATGGTTTATTTATTGGGACTCTCCTAGAAGTCACACCCAGTGCCACCTGGCTGATGATAGCAATAAACATCACCAAGCTCTGCCCATTACATTCCCGCCAGTGGCACAGGCCCGGGTGAGACTACATTGGCTGGATCATGTAGCCCGCATGCCCAGCCACCGCATGCCTTAACAGCTTTTATTCGGCCCAGATAGAGGGGGCTAAATGGGCGCAGCACGGGCTAGAGTAGAGATGGAATGATCTGATATAAGAGGATGTGGAGCTGAGTGGACTTACTGATGACTGATACCAGCGGTGCCAATCACCTCCCAGCAACAACGGAGGGCAGAGGAGCGGCACTCACAACAGCGAGTGGAGCGCCACGCAGCTAAAACATAGCAAGTTGGCACAGTAGAGGGCACAGGTGGTGCATCGGCCAGTCATTTAAGTAATTCTACCCATGGCACCTGGGTCTGTCTGGTGACCTGCCAGCGGGCGTTCGACACTTCACGTGGCCTTAAAGTACACATAGCCTGGCACAAGCGCAGTGGTGACGTCACCACCACTTAGTGGCGAATGGCGGTTGTTGTTGGTGAGATTTTGTTCCCCAAAATATATTTCACGTTCTCCGATTAGTCGAGTAACCAAAATGATAATCAGTAGAAGAATCAATTATGCTCAGTGTACAGAAGACACATGTACTGCAATCCGAACATCCTCCAGAGTTTGACCAGGGCCGAGCATGATGGAGAGCCCCTCCGTGTACCGCAGTGACACCCTCTCTGTGTGTGCAGGGGATGTCGACAAGGAGGAGCCGGAGACACTGCCATCAGTGGAGGAGGCGCCCAGGAAACCGCGGAGGAAGGACACACCTGTGTACCAGGTCCCTCCGCTGGCTCTTGGTACGGTCACAGTCAAGACGTGCAGACATGCAGCAACTCTCTCTATCTTGAACCCCCAGACGCAGCGGTGTAATGATAGCATGCGTGCAGGGGGAAGGACAAAAGTAATCAACACAAAAAAAATGTTCGAAAGAATTGAGTTTTCAATTTGGAATTTAAAGTGTATAGTGCCTAGTGGCTTCATAATATCGGAACGAAGGGCATTCCAGACGGTCGCAGAAGCGCATCTGAAAGCTCACGATGCAGTGACCGTCTTTGTTCGATGGTTCGCCACAAGCCACTGCTAGGATGACCGAAGTTTGCACAATGGTTTATGTTCCTTGACGAGATCAGCAAGGTATTGTGGTTCATTTGTATATGCGACCTTATACGAATTATGTTTGTAGGGACTTCTCTATTTACGATCAAGTTAGGTTCCAGAGGTCTGCTCGTAAGTCAATTTGTTCTTAAGTCCAACTTTACTCCTGTCGATTCCAAACATGTTGTACGACATGTACATGAAACACAGGGAATGGCTTTAAAAGTTGCATAATCTCCTGTAGATGTAGATACCACTGGTTATTCATGTTCTGCAGATGCCACTGGTTCATCATGTTCTGTAGATGTAGATGCCGCTGGTTCTTCATGTTCTGCAGATGCTACTGGTTCTTCATGTTCTGCAGATGTAGATGCTATTTCCCTTTGGTGCTCGTGTTTCCTCTCTACTCTCTTGAAAAACTTACCAAGAGATGTCCCTTGCCCGCAAATGAGAATTTAGTCAACGATTAATGCCCCGTGTTATCAGTGCCGGATTAAACTAGTGCGGGGCATGTAGCATATGTTATTAAGGGACCCTAAATAAATAAAAACACAAATATTAAAACACAAAATGTTAACTTGCACAGTAGAGTAATGGTATATTTTTTTATTTGCTATACAGCCAGATAATACGACAAATCGCTAACCTTAAACACCCAGTCGTTCATGAAAATTGAAGGCAGTATAATACTATAGTAATAGAGCAAGTGCAGAATCACTGAACCGGAATTTATAGCTTGAAAGCATTTAGCGCGGGGCCCTTGAAAGTGCGGGGCCCGTAGCATATGCAGCTACTTTTGCTACTAGGATAATCCGGCACTGCGTGTGATCCCAAATGAGTGATCTGTGGCATAATTTGCATTTTCCAAAAGCCGGCACACAACTGTCTACTCTTTTAGAATTACATCAGGGGCACGTATCCTAATATGAATACACCCGCAATCATAAAGAGGCATTGCTTCTATTTTATGTCAATATTCAATTCTTAAGCTCAAAACCTGTGCATCCATATGTGTGTTTTTGTAAGAATGTATTTTTGTCTCTTTCTATGTGGCATGTCAACGGTTAATGTGACCACTGCAGCCACAAGTGGTCGCTTCATTCACTAACATGAACTTCAGTGATAGCCAATGTAAAAAATGTTTCTCTTGAGCATGTGTACACATTCTACTGTATATGCATCTGTGTATATGCAGAATGTGGGAGCGGTAGTGTAGTCGTTAGTATGGTGCGCTATGAACCTGGCAACCCGAGTTCAATTCCGGCTCACGGCCAACACCAGCGACAATTTTCTGAACCGGTCCTGGGCCTCCCCTAGGTCGACTCAGACTCAAATGAGTACCACTCGGGAGACAAAGGCGGCCGGGCGTGGTGCTGGCATCCCACCCCCTCGTGGTCCATGCCGGACTTGCCCTTAGAGTCTGTTCAGGCTAAACGGGGGATCTTTGGTTGTTGTTGTTGTACAGCAGGTGCAGGCAGAGTGCAGCGACGTCCCAGGGATGTGCAGCAGCAGCAGCAGCAACCTGTCCCGGCCATGCCTGAAGAGGAATGGGCCGAAGAGCTGCTGGTATCCGAAGAGACACTGCTATCAGCCAAAGTCAACGTCCAACCATCTGTGCCATCGTGAGCTGAGGACACGCGTGGGGGGGGGGGCTTCTCGGATCCAACACCACACCTACTACCAACTTCAGATCGGGGCCCTGAACTCTGACCTTGGAGGTTTTGTGCTGGTCTCAGGAGATTTGGTCACAAGGGTAGGACAAGGGCACTGGTTTTAATAGGTCAGCATTGGGGCTTTGAGTAAAGTGTGGGTTATGGATGCCAATAAATGCCTCTCCTCCTTACTTTAATCTGTCATTCTCACCTCTCCCTACGCTGGCAATCTCCACTTGCACCATCCCTGCTGCCGGTTCTCCACTGATTACAAAATGATTTTACGGTTCCCCATGAACGACATTCTTGAAAAAGAATGTCCTGGTAGTGGATACTTCCCAAACCCAGACCAAAAGTCATGCCTACCATGGTGTGGCTTTTCATGGGCACAAAACATTTCCGTTGGATCAGAGGTTATCAAACTAGACTCAATCTACATATTATCTGACATTCTCTGATGTAAGGACTGCAGTTTAAGGACAGTTTAAATATGCTATGTACTGTGCTTTGTATTGAAATGTGTCTGTCAATTGAGAAACGGGATGTGGGACTTATGTGGCCAAAATTATACGATAACTGGTTTATAGATAGGTTTAGCTTCAAACACAGTTGCTTTATTAAGTGTCAATGTCAGTGTCAATGTAGTTATACTGAGGAGATGTTTCAGTGTACCGTGTTTTAAATATGCAGTGCATGTTATATTTAAGGTCAGCTTTGCCTACCCACAAGAGGTTGAGGTTGATAAAAATGAGGCACTCAGTCTATTGTAATGTGTCTGTGCAGTACTGTAGTTTACTATTTTAAATGTATGCACAGATAAATAGATAATGAATATATACTGCTATTAAGCTGTTGTTTGTGTTGGTATAATTTATCTGTTAAAAGTTAAACAATTAGCACTTCTACAATGAAAAAAAAATAGAGCTATGTGTCAATCAACTGCTGGTCATGTGGATTGTTTAACAGTAGTTCACCAAGATGGCCATTTGCAAGTTGAAGACAGGGGCCTAGGACAAGTACAGATATCACTTTCCGCCGATGTCGCCATGACTTACTATATTATCAGACTCAGGTCACTGGGTTGAAAACGCAGTCTACTAACCGCTGCATCGCCACTCCCCACGCTATACCCTGGTCAGTAGAATTTCACCCCTCATTTCCTGCTCCCATAAAACAACCATTCTCCACATCCGTAGATGAGGAAGATTTCACTATTTATACAATATATTGAGACGCTTTTATATCTAGGTGCTTTTTTTTTTACAAATTCAATTTGTGCTCTGTTGTAAATCTGACGGGGAAACGAAACACATTTAATCACTTCCAACTACATAGCAACAATTGGCCGCTGGAACCATATGGAAAAGCAGCCTCCTAAAGCCTCTGAGTCAGGGAAAAAATGTTATTTCATCACGGAATTTCCATATTTTCATAGTAATGCATGCACAATGGTGTCACTGATTGCAGAGAATAAATTTGATTACATGTGCAGAGGCACATTTGAACGGTAAAAGTTGACATGCAAGAGCTGTAATGTGACGTGGGGAACTGAGGTTCAAATCCGACTGAAATTGTGGAATTTAATTTATTTTCCAAAATCGCCTCTGTCGACTCGGTAATCAAGTGGGCACAATGCAGTAATTCGATTGGTGAATTGCTTGTAAACTCCCCAACCTTGTCACTGCTGCTGGTTCAAATTTAACAATCGCTTATGAATATATTCTCGAGACACACAGCTCACACTGGGCCCAACACAGAATTCGCAAGTGTTGCGCCAATTAGGCCCCCCACGTAAATTACTCCCCACAACCCCCATTTTCATCCTTGGGCATCCCATTATTCACAATGAGGTCCATGAATGGGGCTGGACCTGTGTGATACTTTGGTTTGGTAAATTTCCAGTTCCAAAATGCTTATCTTCCTGCTTCTTTCCTCGTACTGGTCAGCAATTGAATTCCCTTCCAATCATCACATTTTCCCCGGTTTCACGAGGGGGTGGGTGGCCAACACCACGCACGACCGCCTTTGTCTCCCCAGTGGCGATGTTTACTACACACCACACCAGGTACTCATTTATAGGCTGAGTCGACGTAGGGGAAGCCCAGGACCGGTTCAAATAATCGTCACTGGTGTTGGTTGCCGTGCATGGGAATCGAACTTGGGTGGCCGGGTTCATAGCGCAGCGTGCTAACTGCTTCACTATTACTCCCCACATTAAACTGCCTTTTGTGTTTAGTTTACTGACCTTCCTCCGCACACGTCCAATTAGCACGGTTGGCTACGTACGGTGGGAAAGAGATTCCACGTACATACACACACTACAAACATCCGATATACAGCTGGGCCATTCCCGTCGTGTCCGGTTGTAGTTCTGCTTTTCTGCAGGCTACCTCTCGGGTAGTGTAAGGGGCCTAGATTTTAGGAGTGTAACGATTCACCTCACAGGCGATTCAACGAACTGTCACAAAACATGGGTCACAATAAAAAAACAAATGTGTGTGAATGTAGCGGCCTCTTAGCAGCTGCAGAGGTGTCATGTGAGCTCATTACACACAACACATACAGATCACGTGTACGCAACATGAGGTTAAAGGATAAATATTACTGTAATCGGTGCATCTTTAAACCCCTGTTGTTTTACCCTCAAGTTTAAATGCCCGTGATTTATGTAAAGTTCTGAATGTAAATGTCGCCAAGGTCACAGGTCGGTGTTTTAAGAAGTCGATGTTTAAATGGTTATGATTCCCCCACAAAGCCATGTTAATTTAAGAATCATATTTCTATCGTCGTAATTTTATTTGAACGTAGTCGGAACAACTTTGAAAACAAGACAAAATTCAGAGCTCTTACAGTAAACACCGTGGTGCTTTTTTGTGTTCATTAAACAAAACATGAAAAAAATCATTTGCGGTGGCGTTGTATACCTATGTTGTCAAATGCAATCGTATATGTTGTAGACATCATTTTAAAGTGAAGAGTATATTGGAATATATATTATTTCGTGTAGTAAACTGTCGTGCTGCAGTACATAGGCCATCCGTGGACTCTCAACATCTTCGTTTTAACACACGCACAACATTTAATTGTACTCCCCCTCCCCGCAAAGCGAAGATAGCAAAGCCTTCGTATATTTATTTTTTTATTTTTGCACAAAACTCCTCTGAAATATGCACAATTGTACAGATCCTGCAGGTTGTGCTTTACCTTGCACGGGCCCCTTTGCATGACGCACTTTGAAGAATAAAAAGCCACAACTACAACCAGAAAGACCTACTAGGCACTTGAAATTAGCACTACTTGGCGAGCAGCAGAAATATGTTAATAATATGTGTTTTGGGTTAGATCGCGTAAATGTAAATGTGTCGTTAAACCCGCCACCACCCGACACAGCCAACTAGTAAGGTTTGGCATGTAAACAAAACGTGGCCAATTCGTTACTAGTACAGCACACTGGTGTGTTGGAGAGCAAATCCACAACATTTACAATCTGAGTACGACGTTTCGCCAGTAATTACAACTAGCTTCACCAGGCAACAGCCAGATTTGTGGAGAAATCCTCCTCTTTCGTTCCTTAAATAGAGGGATAGGTGTGATGACGTCACTTTTGAGACCTTCACGTTCGAAGGGGGGGGATTAATGAATGCATATCAATTACAGGTGGCGGGTTTAACAACACATTTATATTTACGCGATCTAACCCAAAAAAACCTATATTATTGATAATATTGGTCGCGAAAGCTTACGTGTTCAACAGCAGAAGTATGATTCCCGAAAGACACGTACGCATTGTGACCACGGGGGATATGAGCTGGTGGAGGTGGATGGAGAAGAGCTCAATTATTTATTGTTCAAACGTGAAAATGTACGAGCACTACAACATATAAACACGTGACTTGTTAACGCTACAACATTAAATCAATATAAGCTTCCATTAAACAGGTTAAAGTGCGGTCCTGAAGTCGCGTGCTCACATCACCGCTGGCAGAAGGGCCTCGGAATAGAGGCAGCTCTGGAGAGCCCCTCAACAGGGTATTTGGCCTACTCTTCCACACTGGCTGGGCATCGTAGCAGAGGTGGAGTATCCACAGTTTTCCCCACCGCACTTGATCTGCCGATTGTGGTAACATAATTTTTTTTTAGTTTTATTTATACTGCTGAGTGGACGGGGGGGGGGTTCAGAATCCTGCACAATTGAATGACAACTGCCGCGCCAGGAAAACGCAGCAGCGACCTGCTTTTCTGTACTTGTTGTTGTAACTTCATGACCTGCCCCGACTGGATATCTGTGAAAAAGAACTTCATAGCTCATCGGATTTCTCCAGGATAGAGATTCTCATTTTTATGATCTTACCTCTGCACTGCCAGTGTGCCGACCACGACGCCACAGCAGCATTGGCAATTGTTAAGTGCACCGAGTCGCACGGGTGGAACCAAACCTGTCTCTTATGCACACCTCATGCTAAATGGGGCATACATTTCACAACTGCGGCATGAGATTAAGAGTTAATTAAATTATTAACCTATTGATGCGAATGTTTTACGGCAGTGTTGTTCCGTCATTTTAAGAGGGGGGGCCACTTTCACCCATCAGACACCATCAGCGTGAGGGCCGCCACACATTTGAAACAGCAGCACGATTATGACGACGATGATGATGGGGGGGTGGGGGGGTGTTCACACGTTGTGTATTGTCGGGGGGTGCACGTCAGAGGTCGCAACCGGGTACCCGATACCCGTACCCTACCCGATACCCGGCTACCCGTACCCGGCCGGGTACGGGTACCCGTTTGCGACCCTGGTGCGGCCGGGTACGGGTAGACCGTGAGTCACTGGTGAGTAACTGTTTGTCACTCATTTCCCAACGTCTTGTCTCTTCTCACAATTCAAGTTCCTAGAATCAACCCACCCGCGCCTGCAACATGGCTTCATCCCAGAGGTCGCAATCAGGCACCCGATACCCGTACCCTACCTGTACCCGGCCGGGTACGGGTACGGCCGGGTACGGGTACCCGTTTGCGACCCTGGTGCGGCCGGGTACGGGTGCGGGTAAGGAATCAAAACCCGTTTGCGACCCCTGGCGCACGTCAGGGGCCGCACTAAAGGCCACCAGGGGCCGCCAAGTGGCCCGCTGAGCCTTGCAATGAAGAACGCTGTGTTACGGTGTGCCACGAAATTGGGGGGGGGGGGGGTGACGATGACTGAGGTAGGTGCTACAATCTAACTAGGAAACCAACTAGGCATGAATTCGTGAACTGACATAGGTTATTATGCTTATACAACACACGTATCAAATTATGTATGTAATTGAAGATGTTATTAATGTCAATTACTGTACATTAAAATGATAGGTCACTGTTAGATTTGGGTGAATACAGTAAGCAACACTATACAAACGCGTTGGCAATAACGGGACAAAAACATATATATATTTTTAATATAATTGAGATTTCGAATGGTAACAATTCTTTATATCGCTGGGGAATTAATTGTTTTGGTCTAGTATTTACTATTATACGTGCAATTCCACTAGACACAACATAATTGTAAATAGATAAGCTCGGGACGTTACCAAGTGCAATATGCATATCCAGGTATAAAGCTGCTTCAGGGTTCTCTGCCAAAGATATACATGATTAAATACTGAAACTCAGCTGAGGCTGTGCTTATGAAGAATAGAACACAAGAATTCAAGAAAAAAATCGCACACTAAAATTTCATGAGAATACACGGATGTGCATGAGTAGCTGAAAAAAATTCGCACAATTGTAAATAATGGATGCAAATCACAATGTTTGCCCTTGATGTTTTTTCCCTGACGGGGAAAGAGTCATCAAGGTACACTGTTCAGGTGAGTGGACAATTTGATCTGTTAACAAAAAAACCCTTCCATTTAGAAACACTGATAGAGGATACTACAATTGGTCTGCATACGATGGTAACACAAACCTATCAACAATGTTTATAGTTGCTGTGTTATTGTGGTTATTATTTTAATGTTAAGTTCGCGCACCGATGATTGTGGGTGTGAGGTCAGCACGCTTGGCTGGGACCTGATCTGAGAGCAGTTGACCTTGTTCCATTTTTAATAGGAGCATATTATAAACGGAAAACTCACGAATTACAGTTACACGCCATTGGTGTGACATTTGAACAGAGCCCTCAAAAACACAGCCCACCCTCCGTATCCTGCGACGAATTTAGAAACTGGCATACATTTCTATCTAACCTGTGCAGCAGAAGCTGGAAATATCCACACCTTGTATAAGCACAATTCTAATATAAGCAACACATACTTACACTGGTGGGGGTAGTGGGGGGGAGGTAATGGACAACTTCTGCTCGAGGTGTAGTGGCTCGTGGATTGAATTGGGCCTAAGGTGAGCGTATAAGTATGAGTTGGGTATTTTTTTTTGGGGGGGGGGATATCTCGAGGGGGCGGGTGGAGGAGACAGCAAGACAGAGGGTGTGGAAGGTCTTGGAAAGAACGAGGTGATAAAATAGGGGTGGAGCGGGCATTTGGATCTCAGAGGAGCTTGAGCACGCACGAGGCCCAGTCTCAAGCCAGAGTGTGGTTTTGGAATTTTGTACTCGGGTGAGAGAGAGTGAGAGGACTCCTACCGTGTGTTCACTGCAAGGCCCCTATGGTTCGTTCGTGTTGTCTGGTGGTGGCTTCAAGTGGGTGGTGGTGGACGTTTATGCTAAACTTGGGGAGGATATGACACAAGCACACATTGGACAAAAGCAAAGATGGTCTTTCTCTCAAGGGGGGTCCATATGTCTACAGTATCTGGTAATACGGACCTAAACAGTCGCTTTTACTCTTTCAAACCTGTCGTGAAAATATTGCATCTCGAAAAGAAAATGAAGATCACAGCACATGAGTTGCTGTCTCCAAGCGTCCACCCCCCTCCCTCCCGCGCCTGATGGCACAGGTGATGGAGAAGGCACCGCACGAGGAGGTGACCACGTGCAACGTTTTGGAAACAACCTTTGTTTCCTCCCTTAGCATCGTAAATCTTCCTTTAAAAAATATGATGAAAGCAGAAGACTCGTGCTGGATACGGCGGTCACATTTGCAAATGTGATTTGCAAACTTTGATCGTTAGCCGTGTGTCAATAATTCAATATTAATGTGCCATCTTATTGAGGGATTACTACTGTGAGGTGGTATCTTGGGATGGTCTGGGACTGTGTTGTTGTTTTGCTGCCTTGCCCAATCTTGATAAATTAGACTCATATAATGATTTTAGTTCTTATTGATATTTAGTAACTCGCCTACCATTTTCTCTATGTTGCACTCCTATTGTATGATTTGCTGTTGTAACTTGCTCAACTTCATAGCCCATAGGATTCCTCCTGCAGTCTACACATTCTGATTATGATTGTGAAGAGACACCGCACGGCACGACCCACGTCCTTCGCGCCGTGCCTCCGTTGCTGCTCGCCCAATTACGGAGCACGGAACGATTTACCCCCCGGCGATTTTGTGAATTGCCTCGATGTGGAGTCACGATTCAACTCAATATTGTTTTACTTTGCTTCCCTCCATTACTCCCTCTCGTATTCATGTTTTTGTTACCGATGCACTTTGTACTTTTGTCCACATCGTGAGTAATGTAACACGGTCGTATCATTTGCATAAATTGTATTGAATGCATTTCATGGTCATTGTTCAAGGCACGTATTCTACATGCAACAAGATATTTCTTATTACTATTTCTTCGTGCACAATTTTATTTTGATAGTGTTATGCTGTGAGTGTAAGAATCCCTTCAGTACTCGCAGAGCAGTGTGTTAGGGAATGGTCTGCAGAAGTAGCTAGGACAAAACTGCTTCTGAGATCCCCTCAATTGATCTGGTATGCATATTAAGAGACATGACATTCCCAACTACACTAATGAAGAGTAATGTACATTTCAAGCCAGCCAAACTGATATTTTGTATTTTTCAGAAATACAATGTTAAGTGCAAAACCAAATGTTATACGATAGGTTTTTGTGTGCAGCCACGAGTTTACCTGGCTGGGACCATCAACTTACAAGAGTCCTGGGGTGGCTGCTCAGAGCTGAACCCGGCATTTTGGCAGTGTCAGTTCAATGCTCTGATCTCCGAGGCACTCAGAGAAGAAATAAAATGTCATGCAATTTTGGCAGTCCAAAGTTTCGTGTGGCATGGATGAGTTGGTTCACAGCACTTATCTATAATGGCCTCGAACGCCATACATCCTTGGTTTAATCAGTCTTACCGGCACTGCCAAGTGTCCTCCACCTTTTTCTGTCCTCCGTTCGTCCTTCCTCTGCCTCCAAGTTTTTTCGCAGTAATCGCATTAGGCGACTACAGAAATTATTACTCAGCTAACACATTGACCGAGAACCTTTTTTTCAACTGGTGAGCGACGCAGATTAGCTCAGCACGAGACAACAATTTCACGGAAAAGGGGTTCTGTCTTGATGTGACGAAATGTTACATGTCCGATTTCACTTCGTCAAATGGCCGCAGAAGATTTGGTGACTGCAAATAAATCTCGTCACACCTCCCCAGCCAAACTCATTTTTAGCTCGCCCATCAATTGCTGACATCAATGGGAGAAACTTGTTTTGTCTAATATTTAAGTTGACATTCATTGTAGAAAAAGTGAGGATTACCGTAACACGTTTCCATAGAAAATGCAGCAGTGAGCACAATTTTTTTTATTTTCATTCTCAAAATAAAAAATTTCTTGAAAGATTTAATGGATGCTACGTGACTCAAGAAATATGCAATGTATTTTTTCTGAATAACATTTTCTCATGTATATCTAAACCAAAACAATAAATATTTT
This sequence comes from Lampetra planeri, assembly GCF_965212315.1. Taxonomy (NCBI): domain Eukaryota; kingdom Metazoa; phylum Chordata; class Hyperoartia; order Petromyzontiformes; family Petromyzontidae; genus Lampetra; species Lampetra planeri. The sequence goes on from NC_136107.1 coordinate 20,118,715, forward strand.
TTATTTTATCAGGTAAGGCCTACTGAGCTATGTAGCTCTTTTTCAGAAGCGACCTGGCTACAAATGATAGCCCAATGAAGTGGCTCATCATGTGGAAATTGATAGCAGCCAAATACTCTAACCACATGTTGATTCTAAATGTGGAGGGTAAAACCGGAGGACCCAGAGAAAAATCCACTCGAGCACGGAGAGAACACGTAAACTCCTAATATACAGCAGGCGTCAGGGTCGGGATCGAAGCCATGACCTCCTGTATAGCAGGCGAGAGAGTCATACTAGGTAAGGGAGTTAATTTGGCCTTGCAAATTCCTCGTGAAAAAGTTAACAATTAGACAATTCCATAAGGGGTAAGTGGACAAGAGTTACCAAATTACATTATGCGGTAACAATTGTCTTAAAACCAATCCTTTCCATAACACATATTTTTAAATTATTTTTTGTAACTGATAACCGGGCCTAAATAACAGTGGAATTGTTTTCTTTTCTGGATTCTCCAAGTCTCAGTCAATGGATTTGACAAAAGCTAAGCAGACTCCCGCAGTTCCGAAACCGTTTCACGTAAGCTACTGTGTGGGTGTTTGTGCGGTTGTGCGGACGGACGCGTCGTTTTGCATGCCCGACATTTTTCACCCACTCTCCATGAAATAAAAAGTAAGCTGCTTCATTCGGTTCCTGAAGAAGCTCCCAGCACGCGGAGAAAAAACGTCGGACATCGTGCTGAACGATACACGCGGTACAGCATGAATGCACATTGGGGAGCCGGCATTTGCAGATGCTCGCCTGCACAATTTGTGACTCGAGTTTTTTATCGGCATGATTATGAGCCACGCTTTCCTACGCGGCCGTTTGAGCCCAGTGCAGTTCACAGCATAGGCTGCCAGGCACCCACGTTCTGATGATTATTGTCATTCGGAAAGGGCGCGAAATAAATTCTAAAAATACTTTTCGATTTAAAGCTTTCGTGAAAGCAGGGATTCATCTTCTTGGTTCTTTCGGTAAAGTCACGTAGAAGGGAGATAATAAAATAAGAACAATATAACACAATAAAAAATTCTCACGACGTTTCGGTTGCAACACAAGCAATCATCATAAGGTGTGAAATCCACAGCAAGAAATTTTGAAAAAAGTGTTATATTTTTATTATTTTATTATTTCCCTTCTACGTGACTTTACCGAAAGAACCAAGAATATAGATAGTCCACAGTTAAAATATTCAACTCTCTTGACTGAATTGCTCCAGTTTAAATATCAATTCAGATTGTAAAATCTAGTGTTTGGAATTTTAAAGTGATCGAGAGTTGAAGATTTTAACTGTGGACTATCTATATTCTTGGTTCTTTCGGTAAAGTCACGTAGAAGGGAGATAATAAAATAATAAAAATAAAACATAAAAAATAATACAATAAAAAATACTCTTTGGGTCTTTCGGTAACAATGGAATAGAATAGCATGCAAAGATGAACAAAAATCACTGAGCCAATTAAACAGAGTACTGGGCGCCCACTGAGAAATGAAAGGTTGTTAATTTGAAGCATGAATAAAGTACAAAATGTGTAATGCCTTAACGGTAAAGTCGCGCAGCTAGCGTGAGAAAGGTGTGACAGCATTTCACGATGCTCGATAGAAACTGTTTGCCACATTTTTTTTTTTATAAAGATGCAGTCCGCAGTCACACGCAGATGATTACGAGGAATGTCTTAGGCCTGGATGCGAGTCGGTAATGTGAGCTGAAAACACTGACGGCTGGGGGGAAGGGATTTCCAGACTATTGAGGTAGCAGAGAGGAATGTACAACTCCCACCGAACAAAAGTTGGCTGGGGGCTTCGACAGATCGCCTTGGTTGTTGGAGCGGAGACTGCGTGGAGGCAATCAGAGGGAGTTGAGAAGGAATAGCGAGGCAGGAGCGAGCCCACCGAGGCTCTTGAAGACGGGAAAGGCGATTCTCGAAGCTATTCTGGGGTTGGATTGTGAGCCGGTGGAGGTTTTCAGAGTATTGGGGGGTGGTGCGGCCTCATTTACTGGTTTTCTGTGAGGATTCATACTCTTAGTTTTTTCGGTAAAGTCACGTAGGTAAAAAAAGTGAAATTAAAATTAATAAAAATAAAATAATAAAAATCACGAAGTTTCGGAGGCAACACAAGTCTCCGTCATCAGGTGGGACCGTCACAGCCAGATTTGCTGTATCAAGTGAGGCAGGGATTGGAACAGCTAGATTTGCTGTATTGGAATCCCTGCCTCACTTGATTGGAATCCCTGCCTCACTTGATACAGCAAATCTGGCTGTGACGGTCCCACCTGATGACGGAGATTTGTGTTGCCTCCGAAACGTCGTGATTTTTATTATTTTTATTTCATTTTTTTACCTACGTGACTTTACCGAAAAAACTAAGAGTATGAATCCTTGCAGTCACGAAAGCTTCAAATCTAGAATTTCTGTGAGGAGTATTGATTGGCAGGGACATCTTTTTTATATCACCGGGAGTTTAGGACTGAGACTTTGTTAGGTCACAGCGAAGAGTGTCGCGGTACTTGAGTCAGGATGTGATGGAAACATAGACGAGGATGATCTCATCTTCTTGGTTCTTTCGGTAAAGTCACGAAGAAGGGGAATAATAAAATAATAAAAATAAAACATAATAAAATAATTCTCACGACGTTTCGGCCACAACGCAAGCACCTGAGGACGGCTGCTTGCGTTGTGGCCGAAACGTCGTGAGAATTATTTTATTATGTTTTATTTTTATTATTTTATTATTTCCCTTCTACGTGACTTTACCGAAAGAACCAAGAAGATGAATCCCTGCAGTCATGAAAGCTTTAAATCGAAATGACGAGGGTCTCCTCAGTAGCTGCTTGGTTAGAGAAATGTGGATGCGTGAGACGTTGCGCAGATGGACGTAAGAATGTTCTGCAGAATTGAGGTATGTGGAAAGATAACAAGGCGTCAGGAGTAATGACAGCGTCAAGGTTTCGCACACTCTTTGTCAGCGCCATGTCAGAGATTTCTAAGGCAAGACAGGTTTTAAGATGAGATCAACATTTGCAGGGATGTTCCAGTCCAGTTTGTAAATTTTAAGTAGTGACACAAGCCTAATGAGAGCTTCGTCTTTCGTACGGCGGCTGACGTAGATACAGAGCTACGACTACAATTTCACATTGAGGTGGTCAAGCCAAATAACCGCATCAGGCGTAGTGGAGTAGTGTATCGTCGCTGTGATGTCTCCGTATTTGTGGATCGGACATTGCGTCGTTTATATGTTGTATGGTCCGTTATGGATGACCACAGTCGCACACTCCTGGAGAGTTTTTAATGTTCCATTTGTGCATTAGGTATCCGCATCTGCCATGGTTTGTGCGGATATGTGGTTTAGGGTGGAGCATGAGCTTCGTGGAAGATAAAAACCAGGGATCTTCTGCGTTGGGTGTTTCACATGAGGGATTAGATGAATACCTTGACACAGCTGGTAAAGTATAGTACCAGGATGGGTAGGATGCGTTTGTTGGGTATAAAATCAAGAATTTAAGAATTTCTTAGGCTGGAGATGATTGTCGTGATGCTGTCGATGGTAACAGGTTGAGGAATGTCAAGGGAAGGTGGCGGGCAGGCAGAAGACTGGCAATAGGAGGACCAGAGTCAGGCACTAGATTTGCCATTCCTGATTTTCTTAATTCTTCAGAGAAATAGAAGGTGAGTTCACACTTGGCAACTAATGAAAGTAGTGGAGGAAGCTGGGCTATGGGGACGCAGGAGCAGGTTTACCGTGCTGAAAAAGGGATTTGGGATTTCCAGCACTATTTGCAATCACAACAGAGTATACGTGCCATTTTTACCTTGCTAGATAAACTGATATGATTTGATGCGAGTCTTCCAGTTTTCGAAGTTGATTTCAAGGCCAGATTTCTTTTGGATGACAGTTGTGTGCCAGGTGGCCAAGGAGGTACAAGTCTTCAGTGGGGTTAAATTATAATTATCTACAACAATAGACAATGAGACATCGTAGCTCTCAACACACACACACACACGTTTATCGTCCATGAAGCACGGATCGATGGACGGAATGCGGGAGCAGAGAAATTATGTCTGCTGGGGTTTGGCACAGTGAATGATACGACACAAAGATATCACGTGCAGTTATTTATACAACACAGGTATTACTCTGCATCAGCCATCTTTCTTGTTGGAAACAAATAAGCTACGTCTATAGGATTATATTATCCTTAATCTTGATAGTACATTGGAGCAAAGTGTACCTGGCCCATACAGCATCCTTTGGAGCGAGTAACCAAGCACGACGACTTGTCTAATTGGTTCTTTCGGTAAAGTCACGTAGAAGGGAAGTAATAAAATAATAAAAATAAAACATAATAAAATTAATTTTAAAATAATAAAAATATAACATAATAAAATTAATTTTAATTTTATTATGTTTATTTTTATTATTTTATTACTTCCCTTCTACGTGACTTTACCGAAAGAACCAAGAAGATGAATCCCTGCAGTCAGGAAAGCTTTAAATCACGACGACTTGTGTTTTAGGCCAAGGACAAAGATAATATTTTAAGCCTAAAAAAAACGGATAGGAAAAACCGCAGCTAACAAAAACTTCTGAAGGTGAGCACGGAACTTGAGGTGGTGGTGTGGCCAGCATCACAGGCAGTGCTGATGCACAAACACCGCCACAGTCTTTATTTTAGGGTGACCAAGGTAGGGTCCATTTAAAGTGTATATGATAGATAGTAAAATAAACGAGGGTGTTGGGAGTGTAGCACGGTGAATTAACTGCATCACACACACACACAAAAGACAAAGATCCCCCTATAGCCTTAAGATACTGTGCTGTTAGCGAGCACCTATGAAGGCTGGTACGGCACACGAGGGGGTGGGTGACCAGCACCAAGCCTGGCGGCTTTGTCTCCCGAGTGACGATGTTTACACACCGCACCGGGTACTCATTTGAGGTTGAGTCGACCTAGGGGAGGCCCAAGACCAGTTCAGATAATCGTCACTGGTGTTGGCCGTGAGCGGAAATCAAACCCAGTTCGCCAGGTTAGTAGTGCAGCGCGATAACCGCTACACTACCGCTCCCCACACACACATACACAAGCGCACACAAAAAACACTTAACTCTGAAACGTTATGCGGTGTCTTGAGCACCTGTGGCTGAAAAGAAAAATCTCAAAATATCTGGGCTGATTCATCACACAACGGTAGACATGCAGGAGTAATGTTTTACTAGGAAAACCAGCAGGGCAGCTCTGCACAATGTTTTTTCAGTAGACCTAATGCTATATTTCCTTCAGCACAAAACTGTGGGATTTCAACATTATCTATATAAATAAATAGCTTAATCTGTATGTCTCAAACACATCTAGGATACCTCCCGACAAAGTAGAAAGCTGAAATTTGGTACGTATGTAGTTTTTAGGACACAAACAGGGAAAATCATAAAAGCCGATATTTTTCATTTTAAGGCCTCCAAACCTCGATATTGTTCCCCATAAAAATGTTTGTGAGTGCCATCCAGAAACCGTTCAAAATATAACATTGCGGTCTTTTTCGTTTGATAAAGCGTTAAACAGCAAATAATAAAAATTAAAGCAAGAGCAATTGTTCTATCTTTTATTGTTTTGTAAATTATTCAGATTCAAGCGATTTTGAACGAAAAAATACGCATTTTCTCATGTTCAAATCTGTAAACGATAAGAATTTCCCCTCATACAGTATTAACTTAATTAGTTTTTGTTCTTTCGAATAAAAAAAGAATGGAATCTTTAAATTAAGTAGTTTCCCATGGATAAGTCTTTAAATATAAGAAATTTATCGTCGACAATGTTAGTTTTTATTTGCGAAAAAATACACATTTTTTGAGTAGTTGTTAATGTCAGATCGTAGATAAAACTTGTAAAAATTCATATCACCTTTATTATATATTGAAAACTTTTGCCTGGCGAAGACAGGCTTCATGAACTCGTATGAAATAAATGCGTTTGATTAAATTACCGCTATACCGAATTGCACGAACGCTACAATCAAATGGAAATGTTGCAAAAGTCAGCACTGCTGAGTGCCTCTGGTTTATTATGCACAGCAACTTATGAACAATAACTAAGTACAAAGAAATAACATTAACAAAACAGAACACGAAGTCACGTCGTATTTTGATTATGTGTGTGGTCATTTATACCAAAAGCATTTACTATTAAATCGAGCCCTAAATGTCTCTTGGTTTTTTTTTCCTTACGCCACAGAAACCCACGTGGATTTTCTCTCTTGATGTCAGAACGACCGTCGCTATAGTGCCCGACTCATGTCAGTCAACGAATCCACGAGCTGCTGCTGCAGCATAACGAACTGCGAGTACACATCTTAATGCCCTCCTTGCTGTCCGGCCAGAATGTATTTCAAACACCAACACGTTTACACTCGCAAAGCAGCTATGATGCAAACGGTGCTGAAACAGTATTTGTTTAATTATTAGAGTGCTGCTCAGAGGCAAAGTCTTAATGCAGCAGCCGGAATATAACAGGCCAATTTACAATGTGTGTGTGTGATGCAAGATCATTTTTTTTTTATGTTAGATGGAGTTTGGATGAACGGAGTAAAGAGGAGTGGTTTTGCAAACCTTAACATCTCCTCGCAAGTAGTGTTTATCATTGTTTTACTTTTCTATTTCACAAACTAAAAACATTCTAAATAATTAAATACACCACACGTATGCTGTTGACATTCTCTGCAATAAAACATGATTTTTCAGTCACATGCGTTGCCCTGCAGTACATATAACATTTTACCTTCACATGAGCATAAGACTGAAGGGACCATTTTTTTTTTACCAAATGTGATTCGTGGAAAATCAGACCCATAAACAAATTCACAATCCCGTAAATTAAATAATGGTGGACTTTTTCATACATTTCACGTACACGACTTTTTTTAAACAGACTAATTGATACATGTTCCGTTTAATTGTAGTCCTTTATGATTTCAGTGTTGACAGTTAACTGCAACTCCGTGTCAGCTTTAACACCAACAGGGTTACAGCCACAATTGTGGGCAATGTTCCAGTACAGATGTCAGCCATCGTACACATTTGCAAATGTAACAAGCTTAATAACAAAATATTGTCGAGAAACTGACCCACGGTAAAGGGATTTCTTTGTACACCGGTCTGCGACTCAGATCAGAGCTATGTAACGTGTGATTCCCGGTTTATTGGTTTGATTGTCCAGTTTGAGTGGAAAAGGCTGTTTCTGAGCTTGCCCATGGTCATGACAAACATTTAACCTGTGAGCATGCCCATACATTGCTGAAACCAAACGACTTTAGCCCCCTTGTGCTCGCCTCTTTCCCCCGTCCTCTCCTCCCTCTTTCCCACTTGTTTGTTTCACTATATTTGCAACTTCACATTTGACTCTTCACACTGTCAGTCCTGCAAAAGACAAAACATTGGCACAGATTACAAAACCACATCACGCACAAAGCAGCCGCTGCCCACTTAGCAGACGTGCAGTGAACAGTGAAGACACCTCGCAATGCCAGCGTGGAAGAATAAAACAATCTCTGGGGCATTCGCCCCCAAGAATGTGATGACAGAAAAACGAAATGACAAAATAAACATCTACAATGTTAAAAACAATAACAAGCATCTAATTAAGCATTGCAAGAAAAACTCACTGACTGTTGAACCATAACGCCAAAAGATTTCAAGATGTTTGACGCAACATGATCCCAATGAGAGTGCAAAGAGAAGTTTATATGGTGGGGGTCCTACATGGGCCAACTTGGCCATCAGGAAATCATGGAATCATTCATCATATTCTTAGGTTTTTTCGGTAAAGTCACGTAGGTAAAAAATAAAAAATAAAATGAATAAAAGTAAAATAAAAATAAAATAAAAATCACGACATTTCGGAGGCAACACAAGCTTCCGTCTTCAGGTGGAACCGTCACAGCACGATAGCTGTATCAAGTAAACAGCTATCGTGCTGTGACGGTTCCACCTGAAGACGGAAGCTTGTGTTGCCTCCGAAACGTCGTGATTTTTATTTTATTTTAATTTTACTTTTATTACTTTTCGATTTAAAGCTTTCGTGACTGCAGGGATTCATCTTCTTGGTTCTTTCGGTAAAGTCACGTAGAAGGGAAGTAATAAAATACTAAAAATAAAACATAATAAAACAATTCTCACGACGTTTCGGCCACAACGCAAGCAGCCGTCCTCAGGCGCCTGAGGACGGCTGCTTGCGTTGTGGCCGAAACGTCGTGAGAATTGTTTTATTATGTTTTATTTTTATTATTTTATTACTTCCCTTCTACGTGACTTTACCGAAAGAACCAAGAAGATTACTTTTATTAATTTTAATTTTATTTTTTTACCTACGTGACTTTACCGAAAAAAACCTAAGAATATCAATACTTGCAGTCACGAAAGCTTCAAATCTAGAATCATTCATCATGCCAGTGATGCTGCTATCAAACCTGCAAAAAGTGCAACTGCACTGGGACCTATGAGCCGTCGGGGCCCAGGTTCTGCCCAATAAGAGAGAGTGCTGGTTGTTGGTTTGGGGGGGAGGGGGGTGCCTGGTAGTATTGGCTTTATGTGCAGGAGGCATCAACATTAAGCATTTCCAAGATGGCGCTTACCAGGTTGCGGGGGTGGGGGAGTACTCAGGTTTGGCGGCAATGTCAAAGTTCTACAGTCGGGTGGCTGTGATTGGTGGGCGTGTAGGTTAACCCGCTCATGTGACACCCGAGGAGCCTCGGGCACACACTGTTGGGCAGACGGGCGCACGTGAGGCGAAGAGACAGCGATTGGACATAGGGGGGACACATCTTGTACCAGGGCCTATGTCAACAATTCTAAGTTACTGCACCACTTCCTTAGCCACACCTGAGTATGGCGATGATGGTGGTGGTGGCGTCAATGGTCCAACAAGACGTTTTCTTCCACACTGGTTCTTACCGAAGCCTCACCTGTACGCAGAAGCAGCAGCATAACATACCCAGCACCATTACCACAGTGCACAGTACTCACCTGGTGGCTCCCTGAGCAGGAAGCTGCGAAGCGAAATGGAGGCGGCATTTGAGGGAGGTTGAGCAGGTGGGGGCTCATATGGTGTGCACATGTGTATGTGACCATATCTTTACCACGATGGTTAGTTTGGGTGGGTGAAGGCATGGAGCATAGATGCACAGTGCAACAATAGATTTTGCTGCACTGCCCAGCACGCATGCAACTACAGCAGCCTGTCATCCATCCGAGCATTAACCGGGCTCAAATCTGCTTAGCTACTAAGAGATCGGGCACATTCTGAGTGATGTGGGCAGAGGCCCACCGAGTGTGCAATGCTCAAACATAAGTCTGTAACAAATCCGCCCCCACCTCCTGTTGCCATGCTAATTCACGATTCAATGTAGGTTCTTGGTAAAATAAAAATAACCACTGTGGCGCATTGCAACATCGCCACTGGCTGCAGGGCTCACGTGAGCCCATGAATAAAACATGTACAAATAACAAAATAATTTATTCTTACTCCTGAAATTGCATTCACAGACTGAGAGCAAAACAAACACATTTTAATAGATGGCTAAATCCATAACTACACCCAGAAACAAATTTATTAGCGAAAGTTTTCCTGACCGCTCGTAGACTGCAATTGGAATGCGACTAGTCACAGATATAGTGAGAGGAATACGAGATGCAGTGTGCCAGGCACAGAAATACATTTTGGATTGTCGACCCAGACATACCCGGCTGAAATAAAGCTCTGGGTACACCCATACTCACAAGGAAACCTTGAGAACCATGTTAAATCATGGTGCTCTGTAGTATGTATGCACTGAGACTCATGCACGCAAACAATATTACTGGTAGGAACCCACTGGTTCCACCAGCCTACAGGGGATTATTGTGTCCGTCCATCCGTCGTGAAGGGAGGGGATGGGTGGGGAGGGAGGGGCTTGGTGGGGAGGGGAGGGTGGGGAGGGGCTGGGTGGGAAGGAGAGGGTGGGGAGGGGCTAGGTGGGGAGGGGGCTGGGTGTCTCCAGCATTGTCGAGTCCTCTTTGTCCTTCGAATCGGACAACACGGACTCGTCAGACGTGAGCGACGGCTCCGACTGGAGGGAGACGTCCGACGAGGCGGTGACCTCGACGTCATTCGCCCTCCCGGCGTGCCCACCCTCTCGCCACTCTGCAAGTCTCTCTCCGGGATCTTCTCCCGTGTTCTCCGCTGCCTCACCATCATCGTTGCCACCATCGTTATGATCATCGTCGCCGCCGACGCTATGGTCCTCAACGCCCCCCTCATCTTGGTCGCCCATGCTGCCATGACTGACATCATCGGCGTCATCGTCAGCATGATCGGCGGAGGCGATCTGTCCCAGGGCAGCTGTGGATTGTCGCCTGCCGTCGTCCGACTCCCTGTGCAGCTCATTTGCCGGCACTGCTGTCGTTTCCTCCTCCTGCATGGGAGCTTCCTTGTCATCTGTTGGAACATCGGCTCACGAGGTCAAATTGTTATGATGATGATGACGACATCGTACGAAATGTTGCTATTTGTCCACATGACATCATCACTCTTACAATTATGATCGGTTGAGACCATGTGCAGGAGTGAGTAAATGTGTGATATTTGTTATTTACAACTCCGGCAATTCACTGATGGTTGAAGGTCTCCCCAAGTCATGCGAGTCGCGTTTTATTTTTTTTAACCAAACTTAAACATATTGGTTCAAATACCACAATATAAACTCCCCCCCCTCCCGACCCCTGTTTTGTCTGTTCTCTTTTGAATCACAAGTGCTCGTTTGTAAGTTATCGGGAGTGGTTCGGGATAGAACACGCACACCGCTAAGACGCTTTGTGTAAGCCATTTGTGTTTATCAAACTTTGCTTAAAGTTCGTGGACCACATTTACGCAGACCACCCCTGGTTACAAAACGCATTCACTTCTCTCTCTAATAATAGTTTTGTAACTAATATTTTTTAAACGTAGCTATTAATTTTTTTTTAGGGGTGGGGGGGGGTTAGGGTAGTTTAATCAGGGGTACGTTATCTAACTTACCATCTTCTTGGTTCTTTCGGTAAAGTCACGTAGAAGGGAAATAATAAAATAATACAAATAAAACATCATTTTTATTTTTATTATTTTCCTTCTACGTGACTTTACCGAAAGAACCAAGAAGATGAATCCCTGCAGTCACGAAAGCTTTAAATCGAAACTGGGGGACCGTCATGTGCCACTGCTGTAAACTGAACAATGTTAAACATAAAATTTAACATTCTGCTGCCTCCTACTGCGTGGACCACGGTTTACTTGAAAGGATCTTAGAGATAGCTTTGTCTCTCTTAAAAATGTCACACTTAACTTCTAACTTAGCAATCTTTGAAAAACGTAATCAACCAGGCTATGCGTTAATTGTGTGTTGACCGACTCTTTGTGTTGCATTACATTACATTTCGAAATTTTGTTCTGTTATTTAATTCAGTGAGTTCTCTCTCCCTGTCTCTTAATTTTTTTTTCAAGCTTTTGCACCGTACCGCTCACCGTGCCACTCATTGACATGCTAATTTCTCTAACCCCTCCCTCTCTCTCCGCCCCCGCCCTCTCTCTCAAGCTTTTGCACCTTGCCACTCACCGTGCCACTCATTGACATGCTAATTTCTCTAACCCCTCCCTCTCTCTCCGCCCCCGCCCCCTCTCTCTATTTAATGCCTCGACACAGAGGCGTGGTTTCTCTATGTATCTCTGTGATATCTGTCTGCTTATATGTCTGTCTATATGTCTCTGGTTCTGTGTTTTATCTCTCTCTCAAATTTAGCATTTTCAGGAAGAACGTAATCAACCAGGTAGGGTGTTGACTGTTATGTTATCCGACTCTCTATTGTATTACATTACATTTCTAAGTATACTAGATTTGTGTTTCTATTTCATTTATACCTGATGATAATTGCTTGTGTTGCAATCGAAACGTCGTATGCTAGTATTTAATTTATTATTTTATCTTTATACATTACTTTACCGAAAGAACCAAAGAGTAATTCCTGCAGTCACGAAAGCTCCAAATTAAGTTTGAACTCTGTGATAGCCACTTTAGTAAACTCGTCTCGAACACAAAGGGTTGCGGCTGCCATGTTTCATGACATGATGCCGATAGTACAATTGGGACATTTCTGGAAAACAATCTAAAACAGGTCTCTGCAACAACAAAATATATCTGGCTATAGCGGCTCTGTCCGGTTACTAGCTTTGGTGGCGAGTTGTTAACTCCCTCGCCTGGTATACAGGAGGTCGTGGGTTTGATCCCGACACTGATGCCTGGGCCTTACCCAGTAAAATAAAATCAGTTTAATAGTTTAGTTTAGTCTGGGTAGCAGGTAACCTCTAGTGGGGGTCGCGGTTAAAGCCGTTGCAGCCGCCGCCGCCTGCTCCTTCCAGCGCTCCTTGTTGCTGCTGAGGCAATTCTGCCACAGCGCGCGGAACTGGAGGAGGTCGACGGTGCAGATGGAGGTGACGGAGCCGTCGCTCGCCGCGCGCTTGCCGCGGTGCCACTCCACGGTTGCCGCGCTGTGTGGAGAGCGGGGCGCACTTCACCGGGCGGCGCGTGAGGGTGCAGGGAAGCGCACGTGCGTAATGACCGCCCATCAGTGCAGAAACAAAAGAGACGGCCAGAGAAAAGTGCAATGAGAGCTATAAAGCGGCCCAAAGAAGCGTAGGACAGGTGCACGCCAGAGATTGCACCGAGAGTTATGAAGAGGAACACGCGCATGGATAAGGCAATGAACGCACATTCGAGACGTCGTGTTGACGGTTAAGAAGAGGGCTTGGGTAGGATACATTGCTAGAAAATGATGATGGCCGATCAGTGAGACTGGTGACAGAATGGCAGCCAAAGCAGGAAAACACTCCCAGAAGGATGACAATTGTGTAGATAGCACGGTAAAATCGGCTTATTTGCAGGAGCGAGATGGATTGTGGCATCACAAGACAATGCGGTTTGGCGATGACGTGCTTAAGCTTTCATCCAGCAGTGGTTAGAACATGCTCATGAAAATGACGAGTATGACAACAATAGAAACAAACAGCTTTTAATAAACCAAATGTATGATGATTGTCAATTTATATATTGCAATTCAGCCATCTGTCAATAGCTGTCTCTCGTGAGCAATCACAACCAATCACCCAGTTACACCTCCTGCCTGCTGTCTGCATCAGGTCATGCCCTGTCAAGAAACAAACTTGGATTTGGAAGAAAAAAAAACGTGGATTTTCCTATTGGTCACATTCAGTCCTACTTTTTGGCTCTTAAGTTGAAACAATTGAATACTTTCGTTATTTTTATTATTGTACACGTGTCAAGAGAATATGTTCCCACCAAATGTTTGTTGGCCCTAGATACAAATATTCATCACTTATAAGAGCCAATATCATGGAAAAATGGTTCCCAAATACTCCAGAATATTGGTTAACCTTTCAAATATCTGTACCCCTTATTTTTTGTAACAAAGGGACCTAAACCATAGTCCGGGGCTACATATATTCACGAGAAGCAATATTTGTTCCAACCTTCAATTAGTGTAATTATTTTAAGTTGTGTGGTGGGCGTGCGGTGATCCCTCCACAATTAGAATAAACACGCGTTCAGAGTATTCGTCTGCTATAAATTTCCACGTGACGATAAAACCACTTCGTTGAGCTACCACTTGTGGCCAGGTCGCTTCTGGAAAACAGCCAACATAGCTCAGTGGGGCCTTACCGGGTAAAATAAAAAAATTGCTTTCGTTTAGTTTAGAATACCTGCCGCGGCGTGGCACCCCTGGTGTGCCGGCCCTGGCCGCTTCCTCTGCCAGGGGCACCACCACCTTCTCGGCCATGTCGGTGAGCACAGAGAACGTGGGCTCCACAATGAAGTCCATGAATCCTGGCACCGAGGGAAGGAATGGAGGCACAGAGGAGCAGAGACGCGGACGTATTTTCATGAGAAAAGGTCAACGGACGGAATGGATCGCAGGATGTGTGATGGCACCAAGTGGTGTAGCTATCGAGTGCACAGGCGGTGCAACTGCATCGTGGCCTGTAGGCCAAAAGGGGCCAAAGCTATGGGCTACGAAGAGGGGTGAGGGGAATTGAATGGGGGGGGGACCCCATTTAATTCCTTTCACAAGGGCCCATGTCAACGAGACAAACGTTACTGGATGGTGCACACATGTAACCAACTTTTCTCACGCAAAAAAAAAATGCTCAACAACTAGCTTCCCAAATATAGAAGCAGGAAGCTCCTATAACAGATTTAACAGACCACTGGAAGCTTTGCGGGATAAGGCTATTTTTATTACGATGCAGGATGCGGAGGTGATAAAAACAGCAATGATACAAACAAAAAATCCTATCCACATTGAGCCCACCATTGGTATTTTAATCCTTAAGCCACTACTATCACTCTGAGTGTCAGGACGAGCTGATATGAGAAACTATGTATTCAAAAATAATTGATCAACATCATCGTGAAGCACAGTGCCGCATTCATGCACATGTACAGTTAATTGGATAATGGCGCTGTGCATTTTTTGTTGCACTTCTCGTTTAGGTAGCGATGCCTCATGACTAGCCACTGAATGTTGCTTTTCCTATAATGAAAGGTTCATAGGAGTAGTGTTCCATGATGCATTGTTGTATAACCTGTTCCAGCGTTCTACAATAACAACATTGTGCCCAAACAGACCCTAATACTAGCAAATTGCCGTGGCTCCCGTGCAGGAGTGGAATGAAGTCACGGTTTCGTAATTGCGTGCGACACGCGCAGGCAAATTAAACAGAGCACGGTATGAAAGCGGAGGCCATCTCTAATGCACCGGTGGGTGCTGAGCTGTCACTCGACCTGCCGTCCTGAGAGCCTGAATAGAGCCCTTGGCTGGAAAACCCTGACCTGGAGCCACACGGCAAACCTCTGCCAAATGCTTCCCTCCCATCTGCCATCTCACCACTCCCCCTGCATAGGATTTGCTTCGACAAGACGGGCAGAGCGTTTCAGGGCTGGAAGCGTAGAATGGATGTGGCTATGAGAACCCCTCTCCCTTTAATTAAATGGACCGGTGTCAGTGCAGCACAAGTGACGAACAGCTTATGTGGAAGCAGAGCATTGGCCAAGGAAGGGCGCCATGTCGTTTAGATACCTCGGCTGCCCTCTGTTGGTGAATTTTCAAATGCAGGATTTTGTCGATGTGTGGGTTGGTGAGCAAGGAGGCTCTGTATTTGTGGAGGTGGAATGGTTTGGATACCGAGCTACAGGATTTGAATGGTCGGGTGCCTCTGAGGCTAATTCCAAAGTGAGGGCAGCAAGCCAGAAACTCGGTAATCCTGGATTAAGTTTGTGTGAGTGTGAGACCATGAAAAACTCTCAGTCACTCAATTAAAACGAGTTTGGCGTACCTGATGTGAGTGCTGTCAAAAATCCTTGACTTATTTTGCACCGTGCTTTGAAATTAAATTTAACTCATTCGTTTAGGTATTGTTTGTACAAATACACCCATAGGATGATGAATATTTATCACATGTCCCCAGTTTGTTTTAGTGAAATTAACTGTCACCCACTGTGAAAATGCCTGTAAGGATAGAATATATATACTGTATATGTTTCTAACACTAGGCTCTCACGTTAGGGAATCTGGGGTATCGAAAAAACAACCACGCATACGAGCGACAACCTAAAATACTGATATCCCCTGGCCACCTTGCAGCCCCAAAGGAATCAACATAGCATGCTAAGGGCATGGGTTAATGTTTGTGAAATGGTCAAGCGATAGAATTAGCTTGTAACTATTTTAATACAAGCAGCGTTAGGGGCTTGATCCGTGCAAAAATGAAAAGGCGCGCATTGATACTGAAAGACTGTGTATTGTGCAGCGCTCTAATCGGAACTAATTGCACAGCAGGAATGCTGTGGACGTCAATGCAAGGGTCCCTCCCCCACCCTTCTCTCACCCTGCCATGCATTCTTTAGCGACGGGGGTCACGCTCAACGTCAATACGTTAATACGAATGGCAATCTATAACGTTCAACAATTCAATTGCAGGGTTTGATTTGGTCATGAGCAGATACTGGAAAGGGGGGATAGGACGCAGATTTGCTTTTGTTCCACAAAGTGGCTTGCCCTGTTTACATTGATTAAATAAAATAATTGAGTGTGGCCGTTTTGACTGAAATGTAAAGTGAAAATTAATTACAGCACCAAATTGCGCTGGGCTACAATCTGCAAATGTTTAAAGAAGACATAGTGTTCACCTGGTTCTACATGAATAAGCCATGCAGTTAAGAAGCGTAAGTGGTCTTGGGCAGGACACGAGCAGGGCTGGTCAGTGGTCTAGACTAACGTCTTGACCACTGACCAGCCCTGCTCGTGTCGAGACTAACGTTTTCACCAGCAGTAGCCAAGGCACGGAACACGGCTGAGAGAAGGCCCAGGTGTTGTGTGGATCGCGAGATCGCAGGACCGTGAAATTATGGTGTCAACTTAGGGAGGCCTTCAACCGTAACTGGAATGATCTTGCCTGATGATGACGGTGATAAGTCATAGAGGCTATCCTCTCTCAATTGGTATTTTTCATACCAAACTATTTTTTAACTACAGTATTAACTTCGTAATTGCAAGTGGAATGTGATCGACAGCTTTTTTTTAACGTGAATTGTGTGGGCGTAGCTTGCATATGTTTGCTTGCTTTGACAATTTGTATGTATTGCCGATGAGTAGCAAAGTCTCTTGTCCAACTCTTAGCTCTTTGTGTTTTGGTTGAATCTGCAGTGTTTTGTGAACTCGTTGATCCAGGGCACCCTTGCAAATGGGACTTGTTGTCTTCCTGGGTTCTCGTCTGGTAAAATTTAAATCCGTGAATCATATCAGTTGTACGAAACCAGTTTCACTTTCTTCATGTAAAAGCGATTTTCGATCAGTGATTAAATAATGATTCTAACGGATTTTTGTGATTGATTTAAATGGTCGGTAGGATTTATTAGTGATTGTCAAAACTGTTTTTTTTTTATAACTCAACACGAGTGTGGTACAAAGCGCCGATCACAGAACGGAGAGGGGAAATAAAAAAGATCCACGAACAACAACAGCAGCCCGAGTGGCAGGGCTTAATGAAGAGTGTGTCATCACTGATTAAAAAAAAAGAAAATTAGCACTAAGGTTTACTGCTGCGACTACACGCTACGGTCAATTAGAAGTATGGATTGGACGACAGAACATTCGTATATTTTTACCAATATTCATCCAAGTGAGAAGAAGCTGGAGAAACACGGATTGTACAATTCGGGGTTATAATTCACAGCTCTGCTTGGCACTCGCGTGGATGAACATCTTTAACATCATATTTATCTCAACTACTTTACTTTTCTTCTTACATTCGAAGCAGGATTGTACACCACTAAGATACAGACCTGAATTTGAAAGAGTACAATACCGTTGTGCACCATTTAGACAAGAACACGATTTGGACTTCAAAGAGTAAACACTTATATAATTGTTGTTATTGTTTTATATTTATATTATTTTATTATTTTCCTTCTACGTGACTTTACCGAAAGAACCAAGAATATGAAACGGAAAAGAGTTAACCTAAGATATCTTCTTGAACTTATTACAAGTAAGTATACGAACTTACAGCCGGGAACACAGGAGTTGCCATGCACAACTAATCTTCGCTCCCCATCGGACAAAGATTGTCACTGCATCGCACACTTTCAGATGCACTCCTGCGGCCACCTGGAACGCTCTTCGGTCCGATATTAGGAAGCCACTAGAGCTATGCACTTTTCATCTAAATTGAAAACTAATTTCTTTGTAGCTGCTTTTGTATTTAGCTTGCTGTCCTTCTCCCGCACCTCCGATTAACACAGCTGGCTACGTACGGTGCGAAATAAATTCAACATAGTACATACAGATGGAAAGTCGCGTCTTGTAGGTGGTTCATTTGAAGGATGTGTGACTCAAGGGTGCAGCGAGAGTGAATGCATGTGTAATGAGCGACTTCCACGACACGTCGTGTAGAGGGTGCTCTTCTTGATTCCACATACGGCACAGCACAAGCCAACGTTATTGGCGCACACTCAGATGTCACGTTCTACAGACTACGCACACGGTTGATCACACGGCTGGTTCCGCCCGTCCATTCCTGGTCTCGCCGCTGGCTGACGGCGTGCCGGGGAGGGCGGTGGAGTTTTGCCGGAGATCCGCCAAAGGCTGCAGTGGCTCTGCCTTTGGCTGTGGTAGCTCTCTCGCAATATTTATCTCAGCAGTCCGCCTGCTGTATTTGTTTCACCTGAGGATGATCACTTGTGTTGCGATCGAAACGTCGTAGTTTTTTTACCTTTTCATAATTTTCTATCTACGTGACTTTACCGAAAGAACCAAAAGAATATGAATTCCTGCAGTCACGAACGCTTTAAGTCGGATTGGATAATGTTTATAATGGTGCCTGTACACGTGCTTCGCTTTACAAATCAGCAGATGTCACTATCTCATTACACATGTATGTATGTACGTTGAACTTCTTTCGCACCATAAGTAGCCAACCGTGCTAATTGGAGGTGCGAGAGTGTGTGACGAGGGCGAGTGAAGACTCACCGATCTGTGACTGGGCGACCATGGTGGAGTTTCGGTCGCACAGGGGCGAAAACGGGAGGCCCAGCTTCGCTTCACGGTCACCCTGCCCAGACCACGGCAAAACAGAGGGCCAACAACTCAACATCTATGCACATTTTACATCTTCGCCACGAGGGGGCGCTGCCACACCTGCTAATGCTGAACAACGCTGCAGTGATTCAGCACCACGGCCAGCGAGCGAACTGCACAATGCCCGCTTGTCAATGCAACTTCACCGGCGCAGCTGATTATGTATGTATGTCGGAATTATTTCACACCGTACGTAGCCAACCGTGAAAATCTGAGGTGCGGGGGAAGGACAACAAAGTAAACACAAGCATGATGAAACACATCCGAATGAAAAGATGGTCTCCTTAATCAGAATGCAAAAATAAGGCATACTATCACAATCAGGTTACACTCTGCTGATCGGCGTAAAAACGTCGAAACTGGCTCAGAAATGCTCAAAAGGAAATTATTTAAGTACAAGCTGTTTAAAATCACCCGATCCAAAAAAGTGTGATGAATAAACGAGCCTTGATGTTCTTTAACTTTGTGTACGTGAGACCCTTGTCTGTGCGTTGTTTTTCGATTTAAAGCTTTCGTGACTGCAGGGATTCATCTTTTATTGGTTCTTTCGGTAAAGTCACGTAGAAGGGAAGTAATAAAATAATAAAAATAAAACATAATAAAATTATTCTCACGACGTTTCGGCCACAACGCAAATAGTCGTCCTCAGGTGAAAACCAGGTCTGTCAGACGCTGTCGCCTCGATAGACCTGGTTTTCACCTGAGGACGGCTACTTGCGTTGTGGCCGAAACGTCGTGATAAAAATGTTATGATGTTTTATTTTTATTATTTTATTACTTCCCTTCTACGTGACTTTACCGAAAGAACCAAGAAGATGTGCGTTGTTTGTGATTACATCACCCAACCACAACGGCTGCACCACTCCTGGCTATCGGTACTCAAGGCGGAACGCGTTCATAAATATTCCGCAGACGTCTCAACGTGCGCCTTCAATTCGCCGAGCGGAAAAAAAAATTTGCGATTAAAAAATCTAACGGACAGAAGTCCGACCGAGATTAGACAATTCAACTCGGCAGGAAACCCCCTCCGATCTTAAAAATGCCTTTTCTTGTTGATGAAGTTGTGGTTTGTAACCCGTTATGAATTTCGGACTGGAGAGAGCGATCCCACGCTTGACTTCGCGGTGACATAGTTGCGACGCTGACGGATGAGGCACCGCGTATCGATTCTGTCCGAACAACAACAACGCCACTTGTCTCCCGTTGCCTCGAGCTGACACCCATTAACCTCGCCATTCACGGGCGCGATAAGTACACGGCGGTCACACCCCCCCCCCCCCCCGTCACGACCTGAGATGCCTCCACAGGTCTCCCCTGCGAGGTAGGAAGGGACCATATGTCCGTTGTAAACTCAGCAGCCATCAATGCACAGCTGCATGGAGTTGTTTCCATGCTTGAGACCATTGTCTAGATCCCTTTTCATGAATTATCTAGCCCAGGAGGATCGATATTATGATATTAAATTATTAATACTTATTATGAAAATCAAAAAACATTGAAAATGATGGTCCACACAAAACTGCATTCACATTGTATGTGTACATGCACAGGCTTTTTTTCCACTGCTGGATTAAGGCCTACTCACACTTTGCATATTGTGGGCGTTATTTTACCATACTTTCATCATTCTGGTCAGTCTGGGTTGGTGAAGGTGGGTAGAATAGATATAAACTATAGTTCGGCAATGGGTTTTACTGCACTACCCTCTGCTGTCCACCAAGTAGCCCACAACAGCAGTAGGAGCAGCAGCAGCAGCAGCCTAGAGCAACGTAACCCTTTTCCATTCCGCTGAGGTACGTGCATATCCATACTCTTTGGTTTTTTCGGTAAAGTCACGTAGGTAAAAAATAAAAAAAATGAAAACAAAAAAATTATTTATTTAGTTTTATTTGATTTTTTACCTACGTGACTTTACCGAAAAAACCAAAGAGTATGAATGCTTGCAGTCACGAAAGCTTCAAATCTAGAATTACGTGTATATCATCAGTTTTTCTTCCGATTTTGTTCCGATTATGTACCGGAAGAAAAGTAAAATTAAAGAACTTCATCGGTACCTAGGCTCCCACTAGGAGGTTGTGTGATATGGTTTGGCGCCAGCTATCGTAGAGAGTGCGGTCGTGTCGCGACAGTTCTCTGCAGTGAGTACAATGTTTTTTTTTTTAAAACAACGGCGCTATGTCTCTCTAAATAAAATGAAGGCTGAGCCGCTTGGGTGTTCCGATATTCAGCTGTGAACGGGACCCACCCAGCAGTCATCTCCATCACCCATATAAACACTCTCCAAACTCAACCCGGCTTGGTTTTCAACGTCTGATGAGATGGGGCACATTCTGGGTGATTTGTTCATAGGCTGCATTCACTTTACAGCGATTTAAATACTTTTCTTAGCGAATGTATGATAACGTTTTCTTGGATCTTTCGGTAAAGTTTTTCGGTAAAGTCATGTAGAATAATAATAAAAATAATAAAATTCTCACGACGTTTCGGCCACAACGCAAGCAGCCATCCTCAGGTGAAGAACAGAGCTGTCGGAAAGACAGCGCTCCTAATGACAGCTCTGTTCTTCACCTGAGGATGGCTGCTTGTGTTGTGGCCGAAACGTCTTGAGAATTTTATTATGTTTTATTTTTATTATTTTATTATTTACCTTTACGTGCCTTTACCGAAAGATCCAAGAATATGAATCCCTGCAGTCACGAAAGCTTTAAATCGAAGTATAATAACGTCTCGACAATTTTCCTGCTGGGCCATATTCCTGCCTGAGAATGTCCTCGTGCGATCACATCAATAAACGTCGCTCACACCACTGATATACTCTTCTGTATGTATGTGGAACTTCTTTTGCACCGTATGTAGCCAACCGTGGTCATCGATTGGTGTCATACGGTGAGCGGCTCAGACGCTTGCTATGTCTGTTTTGTTTCCGTAATTGGCTCACGGGAGACATTGACACCACGAGCTTGATGTCTCTATTTCCATGCTGCTGAGATCGCTGATATGTTTGCGAGGCTCCAGGTTGATGTGCGTGCGTTGAAAAGTATAGCAAGCTTTGGTGCAGTGGCAGGCACAGGGCACTACAATGCTGGCTTTGCACAACACCCAGTGGGCGAGTGGAATTTGAAATTTGATTATCAGCACTTGGGAGACAAAAAATATTAAAAACTATCTAAACTATTTTATATTTTACCAGGTGCGACCCACTCTTTTCAGAAGCAACTTGGCCACAAATTATTACTCTGCAAAGTGGCATATCACGTGGGCATTTACACCAATGACGATTATCTGAACCGGTCATGGGCCTCCCCAAGGTCGAATCAGTCTCAAAATGAGGACCTGGTGCAGTGTGTAAACATCACCACTAGGGGGGCAAAGGCGGTCGGGCGTGGTGCTGGCCACCCACCCCCTCGTGTGCCGCGCCGGCCTTCATAGGTGCTTGCGAACAGCACTTGCCCCAATAGACTATTAAGGCTATACAGGGCATCTTTGTCTTCGTGCATCAATGACATTTCCACATGCAGCTACAGAATTTGCTTTCACATTGTATGGTGGCACTTAACATGGATGGGCATAGTTCACAAGACCTGATATATAATTTAGAACTTTTTTGTTAAACACAGACACTTCCAAATCACAAACTTTATTTCGACTGAAGGAATCCGATGAGCTACGAATCTCTTTTTCAGATATGTCCGGTAATAGGACAACGTTGCCAACTTGCTCAGTCCAACATTTCACCGTATCTGCATCCCCCTACTGGAGGCGCCTAAATGGCATATAGCAATCGAGCACAATCACACACCAGTAAAATTGCACCGCGAGTTCCTCTTTGGATTATAAGGTGCACGTCTGGCCCTTTGCTTGTTTCTGAATAGCCCCTGGTTTGAACAACGTGCGCTCAGCACGACAAGAGTAATACGCAGGGGGCGTGGGCAGCACGTATGTAGCAATGGGATAGCAAGCTGACAGTGGTTGCAGAGAAGTGAGCTTTCTGTCACATTACAGCAATGTGCTGGCAATTCCAATGACCTTGGCTTGAGCCGAGGAGCTGGAAAATGTTAACGCTTACAAAGTTAACCTGTGCAGTGCCCATGCAAGGCATATCCCAATTTCCTTCCATGCTCTCTGATCGAGCCACTCCTTGCAAACATCTTAAATTGTTGAATGCACCAATTCACCACAGACTACAAAGTAGTCATTCGTCCTCCGATAAAGCACGGTTGGCTTCGTATGGTGCGAAAGAAGTTCAGCATACGTACATATATCCAGACGATAAAACAAAAACACCCGTGAATTATTGACGAGCAATGCTACCCAGGTTGTGCTCCATTGTTACCCACTCTGATGTGGACGATGCATTGTTCTGATTCTCTGACTGGGCTTTGAACTCATGACCTCACGAAAATGAAACGATTTGTTCCCAGTGACTAAGCCATCACGGGAGCAATAGGGTTCGCAAAATGCGTATGAGTCAGCGGGCATGCAAGCATCTGCTTCAACAGAAAACACCCAAATATTCACAAATGTGGTCTTGGTGGAATTGTGGCGGCTGTCGTGAGGTGACTGGACACGGACATTAGGAAAGTGACACCATGCATCCAACAATTATTATTTTTCATGGCGTTTGAAGTTAATGAACTTCAGGTGCCAAGTATCACGTATTTTTAATCAACAACTGCCTAATACAATGTATGAAAAAAATATGAATTAACAAAGCGTCCCTACATTAAAATCATCTTACTTTGCTGCACAGGATGATCGCATAAAAAATGAGTAGTACATATGAATTAAGAGAAATAGTCAAACGAAAACACAAAGGTGTGCACCAGTGAGCAGAGCAAACTACACCGAAGCTGAGTTGTCCTACAGTGTGCAACGCTGGCTGAGGCAACGGCATCTACAAGGCATGCAACCAGGCGAAGAACAGGAGGGGGGTGACGATTGTGAATGGAGGTTGAAGGGCAAAGAGGTGGGGAAAATTATAGAGTGCTATTGGAAATAACTATTCTGAGCCAGAGAAGGGACTGGAGATGCCGAGTCTGGACTAACAGCGGGGAGGTAATAAGCAGTGTAGACAACCGGGCGGAGAGAAATTCCAAACGGCAGGTGGGCGCCGAGAAGAAGGAGCGACTCCCCAAAATGTTCAGGCTGATTTCCACCGACGAGGATTCTTCACGGGCGGCAATGGCTTCCTGTCGTTATCGTGACCATTTCCCTCCCAGTTCGACCACTTCGCTTGTGGCTTTCACGGCGACGGCGAAGCGCGAGACGTTTCACAGCAAACGACCGCCGGTGAGACGGACCTGCCTGAAGAACTCCTCCATGAGGGCCTCGGTCCAGCGCTGGTGCAGGGGCCACTCCTTGGTGGGGTGGCTGATGTCGCCAGCGTGCAGGAGCAGCGACATCGCCTTCGACTTGTCAATGCTGCGAAGGTGGTGGGGGAAGGGAGGGGGGGACAGGCAGAGCGCACGAGCACGCACGCGTCACGAACGCGGCCACACGCTCTGGAAGTTGGTGGTGTGCGACCAGCGAAGGGTTCCTCCCGGTGGTGATTGGCTATTAGATTGGATTCTAGATTTGAAGCTTTCGTGACTGCAAGGATTCATACTCTTAGTTGTTTCGGTAAAGTCACGTAGGTAAAAAATGATGCAGCAAATCTGGCTGTGACGATCACACCTGATGACGGAGACTCGTGTTGCCTCCGAAACGTCGTGATTTTTATTTTATTTTTATTAATTTTAATTTCATTTTTTACCTCCGTGACTTCACCGAAAGAACTAAAAGTATATTAGATTAGAGCTGCGCAGTGATCCGTTCGTCTGCAAATCCTGTCGTGAATCACTGTCGTCCGCGCTATACTCTGACAAAAACTAATCAACACGTTTAACTAAATTGAACTTGTAAGATTATGTTAAACGCATATATTACAGAACTCGGGTTCCCTGTCACCCACATATGAATGAAACTTTTTGTCTATCAACCAACTGTATTGGCTTTCCAAAACCAATATTATTATCAAGCAACAAACCAAATCTACGCAACTACTGGCTACTCAGTACTGAGGCGACTATCTGCGCACTACTGTACTGTGTATTGACAGATTCCGTCATCGCCACAATCAGCTTGTTGAAGGGAGAAAAACTGGGACTCAAAAATACCATGATTTTGTCTAAATCTTTTTGGGTCTCTCTTCGCAACATTTTAAAGCATCTGGTGGGGGGGGGGGGGGTCTGGAAACCTATGACACCCACATTGGCTGCGCCCCTAACACACACATGCACACAAGACAAAGATCCCCCTTATAACCTTAACAGACTGTTGGCGCAAGTGCTGTTAGCGAGCACCTATGAAGGCCGGCACGGCACACGAGGGGATGGGTAGCCAGTTGAGCTAAACAATTAATCGAATTCAAATCGAAATCGCAATTTGAAACAATGCGATTAGCAAATCGCAAAGGCTGCGAATTTTTGCGATTTGAAAAGTCTTATTACTTTTTGATTAGATTTTTTAAATTTTGTATTATAACTTAATTTATTTAACTTAATAATTGTTCTATGTTTGATTGTTCTTAAAACATTTTAATTTAACATGTTGGAAGCAATTCATATCTTTTAAGTTATCATCCTTGTGTAATGCGGGCGTAAACGGCCTCGCGGATATGACGTCACGGGGGGGAGGAGTTAGGTCACGTGAGAGAGAGGGGTGAGGTCTTAAGGGAGAGATACCGGAAGAGAAGGGAGAGTGTTGGAGATAGAGACAGAGTGAGGCCACGCAGGGCGGAGGTTGGAGAGTGGCGAGATCGTCACACACCCAGTAAGACTCGGCACCGTCGGCCAGCGGTGACCGAGCACGGAGGAACGGGGAGCAGCGGTGGAGCTGCAGTGAGAGCAGTCAGAGGACTGCACAGGGTACCTGCAGCGGAGCTGCAGGAGCGAGAAGGGCTACGGGAGCGAAGGCAGCTGTGGAACTGCCAAGCGGGGAGGCTCTGAGCGAGGGCCGTGTGGGACAAGTGTAAAGAACCCAAATAAAGGACAACGGAGACAGACCCAGTGAACGAGTCCTTTATTACACTTGCATGAGACTATTTTGATCAGTTCATATTTTCATGGTATTATGTGGTAATGCTCAAGCACATGTTTTAAATCTATTACATAGTGAATATTGAACTGACGCTTGACTTAAAAAAATGTAATCGCAATATCTGTCAGAAAAATAGCAATTAGATATTTTTCCCAAATCGTTTAGCCCTGGTAGCCAGCCCCACGCCCAGCCACCTTCCCCCCCCCCCCTAGTGGGGATGTTTACACACACCGCACCAGGTACTCATTTGAGACTGAATCGACATCGGGGAGGCCCAGGACTGGTTCAAATAATCATCACTGGTGTTGGTGGCCGTGAGCGGAAATTGAACTCAAGTCGCCGGGTTCGTAGCGCAGCGCTCTAACCACTACACTAATGCTCGTCACAGACGCACACACTCACGCACACACACACACATTTGCATGCATATGTGCATAACCTTTCAGGCTGTTGCAGGGCGCTCTTCATGGTCTTGATCTGTTGAAAGTGACACGACATGTCCGTCGCCAGAACCATCTCGACGACCAGCGCACGCAGCTCTCTGTACAGCAGCACAGACGACACGTGCGTTAAACACGCAAGGACACAGACTTCAATCTTCGTTCTCACTCACAAGCATGGCACAAGTGCTGTTTGCGAGCATCTATGAATGTCACTTGAGGTGGGATTGGCTCAACTCTGGTCGTTTTTTATTTCTGTATACATCGCAAAGCCCGCAGACAAAGGGTCACCGGCGCGGGCGCATGCAGTGAGATGGTAAATAAGTAATGTGATAACCAATTGGGCCATCAAAGGACGAAACGGTGGCACAGTTGTGATCAAAGTGGTCTATGAAACTGGGCTGCAGAGTTCAATTCCAGGTTAAGGCTAACATCGATGATATCTCAACCAGTCTCCGCACCTCCCCCTCAACCCGCATTGACCAGCATGGTGAAGTACGGTCAAACAACCCTCACATCTGACACGAAGGAATCCTTTAGGCGGCAGTGCATTGAATCTTGAGCAGGCACGATGAGATTGAAAATAATAGTGATGGAATCATAGGAATGCATATGTATTATTATACGTATTATTTGTAAAATAAAATTTCCCAATGTAACTTCAGTAGCCATGGGAATATATATTTGGTGAGTGGAACAAAGCTTTAGTTATGAGGTGGGTGTGGAAGGGCCAACCCTCCTGGGCATTCCCAATGCAGCACGTTCACCACAGAGCTGTTGACACACCACACGACAGGCACACATGTTAGTCGCCCAAGGTAACCGGACTCTGCAAAGGAACATCACAGTCTATTATCGCGCGAATGCCACGCCGATTGAGAGATGAACAAGTGGATGCCTCGCTCGCTCCATCAAAACCCAATGTGAGGCCCTGGCATATGGGGACGTAGCTCCAAGGAATTAATGGATCCAAGATCCGTCCCTACGGTGACGATGTGGGGTATTGGTGGTGGTGGCGGTGTGGGATGGCGTTTTGAGGTCGTGGTGGTGCGGGTTGGTTCGGTGGCGGTGCTGTGGTGGTCTGATAAGATGGCGCTGTAAGTTGGCAAGCATATTGAGATGTGTTTGCACTTAAGGCCCCTCATAAAAGTCTCTATCAACCTGATTGCTGCACTGCTCCATAGCACGGCCACTTTGCTGGAGGAGTTTGCTACGAGCGGATCAGTGTGTGGACTCTATAAACTATAAAATGTAACAATTTTTTATTTAACAGGTAAGGCCCATTGAGCTATTTATCTCTTTTTCAAAAGCGACCTGGCCACAAATGATAGCTCAACGAAGTGGCTTATCACGCGGAAATCTATAGCAGCATCCAAATAGTTAAAATGCACATTGGTTTTAAATGTGGAGGGAAAAACTGGAGGACTCGGAGAAAAATCCTCGTGACAACGGGGAGAGAGAGACGCAAACTCAAAATATACAGGCGTCAGGGCCGGCATCAAACCCACGACCAACTGTATAGCAGGAGAGGTAGTTAATATCTCGCCACAGTGGCACCCCAACCTCCAGTCGTCCTTGCTGAGGTTGATGAAGATGTTCATGTCGTCGTCCTGCATGAGGCGGTAGGCAGCGCTCACGTGATGGTTCTCCAGCACCGCGCGGTCGTTGTACAGCAGAGCCACGTCCGAGCTGCACCCGGGCACACGACAACATGAGCGCACGAATACATGGGGACACTGAGCGCTACGTACGGATCGTGAGTCCAAGGGCACATGAGTACAGTACATAGGCATCGGGGCAAGTGCTATTCGCGAGCACCTGTGAAAGCCGGCACAGCACAGGATGGGATGGGTGTCCAACACCACGCCTAGTTGCATTTGTCTCCCCAGTGGCGATGTTTACACACCGCACCAGGTACTCATTTGAGGCTGAGTAGACCTAGGGAAGGCCCAGCACCGGTTCAGATAATCGCCACCGGTGTTGGCCGTGAGTGGGAATCGAACTCGGGTCACCGGGTTCACAGAGCAGCGCACTAACTGCTACACTACCGCTCCCCACCACATAGGCATACGGACACGGAGGCACATGAGTACATGGGAACATGAGTTTGTGGCCATGTGAATACATGGGAAGATAAGTGTGTTGGTTCGCGCACGAGTGCATGATCACATGGGCACGTGAATACATAGGCACGTGAGTATGTGGATACAAGATTAAATGGGAAAAGCTGTGGGATTGTGAGCACACGGTCATATGCATGATTCCATGGACACAGGGTCAAGAGCACTTGGGACACACAGCCACAGAAGTGCATGGACACGCAGGCACGCAAACGCACGAGTCCATGCGGACACGGGCGTACGGACACACGTGCGTGCGTGAAACCAGAGACGTGCAGATAATTAGAATGAAAATGTCACACAAAGCATTTCGTGAGACTGACATAGAG
This sequence comes from Lampetra planeri, assembly GCF_965212315.1. Taxonomy (NCBI): domain Eukaryota; kingdom Metazoa; phylum Chordata; class Hyperoartia; order Petromyzontiformes; family Petromyzontidae; genus Lampetra; species Lampetra planeri. The sequence goes on from NC_136107.1 coordinate 20,147,413, forward strand.
ATGTTACATTTTTCTTGGTTCTTTCGGTAAAGTCACGTTTTATTTATTATTATTTTATTATTTCCCTTTTATGTGACTTTTCCGAAAGAACCAAGAATATGAATCCCTGCGGTCACGAAAGCTTTAAATCGAAAGATGTTACATTGTTTCGAAAGAAAAACACAATATGGAAAATGAATAATGCACTGTTAAAGCATCGTTTAGTTAAAATGTCTTCACCGTCAAGATTATGATTACCATCCAAATCAAGCAAATTCTTGAGAGGAAGGTGAGATTGTTAAATTCCAAATTATATTTGTAGCTGCTCAGTCAGATGTACCATAGCCGAGTAGAGTTTCGTCCCATCTTGACTTAAAGCTTTCGTGACTGCAGGAATTAATATTCTTTGGGTCTGTCGGTAAAGTTATGTAGGTAGGTTAAAAGAAAATGAACCTATCTATGTGACTTTATCGAAAGACCCAAAGAATATAGTTGTGTTCCAGTTAACCAGATGAACAGTAGGAACATTATGCCCATGGTATTAATAACAATAATACTAATTGTATCCCCACCCTCTCGCCCCTTTACGGCTTCCCCTCCCCCCTCCCCCTCTATATTATTCCTCATCACAGAGGCATGTTTCTCTCTTTCACCTGAGGACGATCGCTTGTTGTTGTGATCAAAACGTCGTGATCTATGATTGATCTATTTTCCTATCTATGTGACTTTGCCAAAATAACCTAAGAGTATGTGTCTTGTAATTAGCAATTTGCCTTTTATAGACATACCAATATCGAGGGCAAAAAAACTAATCCGCAATGCAATTTCTTTGGCTTTAACTAACTTGACAAATGACACATTTGATATTTTCACAAATAAATTTAGAAATTAAATACACCGTATATAAATAAAAAACCGCATGTAGCGACAACACGTGAAGGTTGATTAATTGCTGGGGTCGTTTGGAAGGAGTAACTGGCTGATTGCTGCCACCATGGTGTGCATGCGCACCGCGGTTAGCAGTTTAGGTGAGTGGTGAGCAGATTGAGTGAGCGGTGAGCAGTTTCAGTGAGCAGATTATTCGGTGAGCGGCAGTAAGCAGCTTCAGTGAGCAGCGGTGAGCAGTTTCGGTGACGGGTGTGCACTTCAGGCTCGCACCGCGTCTGGATGTGGAAGTTGTTGGTGGTGCCCGTGTGCTCCAGATCGTGAATGGCTGCGGCGAAGATGACAGCAAGCGTCTCCAGCTCACTCAGCCAGTGCTGTTCGAGGGGTGGCACAAAGACACAGGAGGTTGGGGTACAAGGGATCAAGGGGACACGGCGGACACGGATGGTGGTGGTGGTGGTGATGATGATAAACTAAAAACGTATTTTTACCAAGTAAGGCCCTCTGAGCTATATTAGCTCTTTTTCAGAAGCGACCTGGCCACAAATGATAGCTAAACGAAGTGGCTTATCAGCATGTGGAAATGTGTAGTAGTATTCAGGAGGCTTGACGACGGGATCGGAGGCACACTTATTTATTGACACCAACTTGTGTACACACAGTACTTAAGGGGTTAACGTCCCCTTACTCAACTAACAGGGAGACACGACATCTAACCCCGCTAACCTAAACCCGAGTCCTCCACTACGGAGCTAAGGGAGGCTACCTATCCCAGCCCTGGTCAAGCTGGGATCTCGGCACCCTGAGTCTGGGCTCTCGGGGCCACGCCACCGGCTTGCCCTGGTCGGCCCTGACAAGGACAGCGAGCCAGGGGAGCTCCGGGGCCTATGCTAGCTGGTCTTCGGTCTTCGCTGGTTAAAGCTGATACTCCGACCTCGAGCACTCCGGCTCACCACCTTTTATAGTACTCGGCCCCCGGGAGGGGCCCGTGGGGGATGCAGGTGCGGACGTCGGTGTGAGCACCTCCTCTGTGTACGGCCCTAACCACGCCCCTTGTGTTTGTTAGCCATCCGCGCCCATACACAATTACACCTCTACAAATGTATAATGGCAAAATACTCTAAAAGCATGTAGATTCTAATTGCGGAGGGAAAAACCGGTGGGCCCGAATAAAAATCCACACGACCACGGGGAGAAAGAGACTCATGCAAACTCCAAATATACAAAGCAGGCGTCAGCGTCTGGATCGAACCCACGACCTCCCGTACACCAGGCGAGGCAGTCAACATTTCGCCACCGCGGGTTGGGTGGTGCGAAACGGCCGTGGTTTGGCGTGTAAAAGTTTTAAGAATTGGGGGCCACGGTGGAGCGAGACGAGTGGGAGAGCGTGAAACGATGAGCAAAACCGGTCGTGAGCGAGGGCGTGGGCAGAGAACCGTGCATTCCGTAGCGTGTTAATTGAAATAATTAAATTGGGTACAAAACTTACATTGCATTTCCAATGGGTGCCAGTGCGCGCGCACGTGTGTGGGTGGGTGCTGTGGAAAGCGGTGGCGCAGCGGTTCACGCTACGCTGTGCTACGAACCCGGTGAACTGAGTTAGATTCCCGCTCACGCCCAATAACAGCGACGATTATCTGAACCGGATCCTGGGCCTCACCTAAGTTGACTCAGCCTCAAACGAGTACCTGGTGTGTAAACATCACCACTGCGGAGACAGAGATGGTCGGGCGTGCTGCTGGCCACCCACCCCCTCGTGTACCGCGCAGGGCTTCATAGGTGTTCGCTAACAGCATCCTCCCCCCAATACTCTGTGTGATGTGTGTGCGTTTGCTCGTTATTGAATGCTCCCGAATGTGTTTTGTCTCAATGAGAAGCCCTCTCGGCCTACGATTCATTGCACTGCCTGAACCCCATTGAACTGGCAGGCGAATCTCACCGCTGTCAAAGCAAACAGACGCTTAGAAATAAATCAATCGCTGTCCTGCATTTGTTTTTATTTATCATATAGGTACAGTCTGAAGTGTGAGGAGAGATTGTCATTCTGATAAAAAATAATGTACCGTTATAAATGTCATCAATGTTCTCAAACATAATAGGCACTTGCTCATTATACAGGAGTGTAATTTATGAAGTGAAAACTTGTCAGCGTGTTCACATTCTTAATGTTCCAAAGTCAATGCATGTTGACAACCGCCAATGACAGATGTGTGGTAATCAGTGATGTAGGACTGCGTTTTCTTGAGACAATCCTGCAATCAGGGTGTACAGGGCACACCAAGTTTAAAAAAACACAATGCTGCAGATTAGATAATTCCCTTGCAGTCCGGTTATATGATTTGGGGAGTCACATTTAACCTTCAAAGAAGAAGAAAAAGACATTATCACCGAGAGGAAGTTTAAAAGGCACAAATCAATCTTTGCAAGCTAACTTTTTACGCTGCCTTCAATAACCAGGCCACCTCAACTGAGTGAAGCAACCAAAACTCACGCCGCTATTAATTCCTCGGAGACGAGTGCAATCGTCAAGCTCAGGTAGGCACTGCGATGCCAACACGTGACAGAGCGCTGAACGTACTATGGAGGAGGCTATCGAAGAGTCTCACTCCGATGATGGAATTTCCAAGTGGTAGAAAAAAACCTGGCTTGCCACACCCACGAGAGAAGAGAGTAAGCAAAGAGTTGGAGCAGGATGGAGCAGGTTAGAGTGCACTTGTTACATTTAATTTGATAGCTAAAAGCAAAAATAACAAAGTGAAGACAGTTTTCAACTGGTGCATGTTTGCCTGCTATGACTCGGAGGCTGGACATGTGGACACTGACAAAGAGAACGTAACAAAACAACGAGATTACACAAAGAAGCACGGAGAGAGGCATGCTGGGAAATAAGCAGAGAGACAAAAAGAGAAACACGTGGATCAGAGAACACAAGTTCTAGACATCGTCGTATTCACTGTTAAAATATATAAGTTGTCTTGGATAGGAGGCGTCACTGAGCAGGATGATAGCCAATGGTTAAGACCATCATCAAAGATGGAGTGACTAATTCATGTGCAGGAGCAAGATGGATGATGGCACCACAAGACTGTAATGGATTCTAGATTTGAAGCTTTCGTGACTGCAAGGAATCATATTCTTAGGTTTTTTCGGTAAAGTCACGTAGGTAAAACATCAAAATTAATGAAAATAAAATAAAATAAAACAAAAATCACGACGTTTCGGAGGCAACACAAGTCTCCGTCATCAGGTGGGACCGTCACAGCCAGATTAGCTGCATCAAGTGAGGCAATGATTCAAGATGTAATCCCTTATAAGCAAGTTGAAGGGGGGAGGAGAGGGGGGGAGCTCATCAGAATGTGGTAGCCAATGAATGGAACGTATCGGGAGGGAGGGGGGGTGGGAGGGGGGGGCCAAAAAAATGGACGACGGCTTGGACGCGGTTGCTGCACACGCCAACACAATGGACAGAGAGGGGGAGGGGAGGTCTGATACACATGATAGAACAAAGGAACGAAAATGCCCATGTTTATACCAATGCTGGCTGAACAATGAAGAGAGTACTGTTAAAAAATAACTGGGGATGTTAACACTCGGTAAAGTAAAGTAAAATAGTGCCTGTCAGATAAGATGGTCCAAAAAAGTGTAATTAAGTCTTTTTTGCGTGGTTGATAACATCTTTCCAATGATTACTAAGTTTGTACCCATCATCACGGTTGAAATTATGTCTGTGTTTGTATATTTGTATGGCTTCGTATACAAACCTTTGATGGTAGCCGGGAGGTTTGCAGAGAACCTTGGTCTCGGAAAAGACAATTTCATGAGAGCCCACCGAGTTGTAGCAATGATCGGCAACGGCAGAAGAATCAGTTCTGCCGTGTTTCAGATCTGACTTGTGCTCGCGGACACGATCAGAAATATGACGTTTCGTTTCTCCAATGTAGCAATCACCACAAATGCAACTCAATTTGTAGACTCCAGGATACTGTAAGTCAGGAACGACATCCTTCACAGATGGAAACAGATCACGGATTTTATGCACTGTACTGAATCGGACTTGGATCTTATGTTTGTTTATAATTTTGGAGATCTTTTTGGTCACGCCTGCTATGTATGGTAACGTGATGGTTTTGGTCTGAGTTTCATGTGGCTGTTTCTGTGTAGTGGGAGAGACAGCTTGGCGGATAGTACGGTCAGAGTATCCGTTCATCCTGAGGGCCCCGATGTACATGTCTTAATTCACCGGTCAGGTGGTGTTTGTCAGAAATGCCATGGGCTCTGTGGTATAGCGTTTTGATGAGAGAATTCTTTTGAGATGGGTGGTGGTGGGAATCCGGTTTCAAGTAGGAATCTGTGTGGGTGGCTTTCCTGTAGACAGAATGTCCCAAGGATCCGTCAGGCCTCCTCTCAAACAGAATATCCAAGAATTGTAGTTTACCGTCTTTCTCCACTTCCATGGTGAATCTGATGGATGGGTGTCTAGAATTGATGTGGTCCAGGAAGTGGTTCAATGCTGAGAGGCCATGTGGCCAGATGACGAAAGTGTCATCCACATACCTCTTCCACAGGGAAGGACGCAGGGTGGATGTCTGGATGGCGTCTGATGCCGAGATAACAAGGTAATACCCATCGCTTTCACACTCACATCCGCTGCTGTATCCTCACCGAACTCCAAACAGATCTTATTTAAAGCTAGCCTATCACTAATCTCGGAGAGAATAAGGTTACTCCGATCTGAACTCGATAATTTAGACAAGACTCTCTTACAAACACATTTAATGTTAACACAAAAAATGTCACCTTCTGATTGGAACCACGTTGATAACATGACTTCTGCTTCTGCTGACTCAATGTCAGCCAAATGCAAAGCTAACCTGATTTCTAAATTCAACCTCCTATCTAAGAAGAAACCAGAGCCACACATCGCAAAGCTGGATGTTAACAAGACCGTGATTAATCAGAGTAACATCCCAATTTCTGACACTCTAAAAACGGTACTGGCCAAAGGACTAAATTTCGCCGTCACCCCTAAATATATACCAGTAGAGGATATGATTTCTCAGATTGATGTAGCCCTCAGAGGCATAGGACACATCCATGCGGATGTAGCAAGAGCTGAAATAGCTACTATTCTTAAGAATGCTAAGAAACCCACTAGTAACATCAGCAAAAACGAACGCTCTGAACTCGCGGACCTAAAAAAGAGAGATGATATAGTAATCCTCTCGGCAGACAAGGGCAATGCCACGGTCATCATGGATAAAGATTCATACAACAACAAAATCCTGGACCTTCTTAATGATGGGAGTTACTCCAAAATTAAAAACGATCCCACTAAAAGCCTAACGACGAAAACCAACAGTATCATCACGAGTTCGACTTCCCTAATCGAACCAAGCAAACGTCCCTCTCTTAAACCATCGGCGGCAAGACCTCCCAGACTCTATGGTCTTCCCAAAATCCATGAGAAAGGCACCCCGCTACGACCCATTGTGTCGACGATAAACTCTCCTACGTACAAACTAGCCCGTTTTCTATCAGATACTCTGCTCCCTTTCACAGGCAAGACCTCTTCGGCAGTACTCAACTCAACCCAATTAGTCTCTATGGTTAAGGACATGGTACTATCTCCTGATGACATCCTCGTCAGCTTTGATGTAGTATCTTTGTTTACCAAAGTCCCAGTACCGGACACCCTAACAATAATTGAGGACTTAGTCCAACATGGATTGAATTCTGATGCACCTGCGCTGGTTAGGCATTGCCTCACCAACACCTATTTTACCTGGAATGGCACCTTCTACAAACAGAATGAGGGTACCCCTATGGGCTCCCCTTTGTCACCAGTTATAGCCAACATGTTCATGGAAAAGTTTGAATCAGACGCCATCCAGACATCCACCCTGCGTCCTTCCCTGTGGAAGAGGTATGTGGATGACACTTTCGTCATCTGGCCACATGGCCTCTCAGCATTGAACCACTTCCTGGACCACATCAATTCTAGACACCCATCCATCAGATTCACCATGGAAGTGGAGAAAGACGGTAAACTACCATTCTTGGATATTCTGTTTGAGAGGAGGCCTGACGGATCCTTGGGACATTCTGTCTACAGGAAAGCCACCCACACAGATTCCTACTTGAAACCAGATTCCCACCACCACCCATCTCAAAAGAATTCTCTCATCAAAACGCTATACCACAGAGCCCATGGCATTTCTGACAAACACCACCTGGCCGGAGAATAAAGACATGTACATCGGGCCCTCAGGATGAACGGACACTCTGACCGTACTATCCGCCAAGCTGTCTCTCCCACCACACAGAAACAGCCACATGAAACTCCGACCAAAACCATCACGTTACCATACATAGCAGGCGTGACCAAAAAGATCTCCAAAATTCTAAACAAACATAAGATCCAAGTCCGATTCAGTACAGTGCATAAAATCCGTGATCTGATTCCATCTGTGAAGGATGTCGTTCCTGACTTACAGTATCCTGGAGTCTACAAATTGAGTTGCATTTGTGGTGATTGCTACATTGGAGAAACGAAACGTCATGTTTCTGATCGTGTCCGCGAGCACAAGTCAGATCTGAAACACGGCAGAACTGATTCTTCTGCCGTTGCCGATCATTGCTACAACTCGGTGGGCTCTCATGAAATTGTCTTTTCCGAGACCAAGGTTCTCTGCAAACCTCCCGGCTACCATCAAAGGTTTGTACACGAAGCCATACAAATATACAAACACAGACATAATTTCAACCGTGATGATGGGTACAAACTTAGTAATCATTGGAAAGATGTTATCAACCACGCAAAAAAGACTTAATTACACTTTTTTGGACCATCTTATCTGACAGGCACTATTTTACTTTACTTTACCGAGTGTTAACATCCCCAGTTATTTTTTAACAGTACTCTCTTCATTGTTCAGCCAGCATTGGTATAAACATGGGCATTTTCGTTCCTTTGTTCTATCATGTGTATCAGACCTCCCCTCCCCCTCTCTGTCCATTGTGTTGGCGTGTGCAGCAACCGCGTCCAAGCCGTCGTCCATTTTTTTGGCCCCCCCCCTCCCGCCCCCCCTCCCTCCCGATACGTTCCATTCATTGGCTACCACATTCTGATGAGCTCCCCCCCCCTCTCCTCCCCCCTTCAACTTGCTTATAAGGGATTACATCTTGAATCATTGCCTCACTTGATGCAGCTAATCTGGCTGTGACGGTCCCACCTGATGACGGAGACTTGTGTTGCCTCCGAAACGTCGTGATTTTTGTTTTATTTTATTTTCATTAATTTTGATGTTTTACCTACGTGACTTTACCGAAAAAAACTAAGAATACTGTAATGGATGACAACAGTATGGGGGAGGCCATCATCCAGCAGTTGAATAATCATGACAATTAATAACTAAGATTAGTCGTGCAATTTATTTATACAAGAAAGCATCAAGATGGTAGGGCATTGGGATGTTTGGCCAATTCCTTTTTAATCCGAGCAGCCGGAGAAAACCAACCACGAATATTAGGGGACAACATTCAGGTCGTGTAAAGTGTGGTTGTGTTCACCGTCCATCTTATTCGGAAGCCACTGGAGCTATGCACTTTTAAATACAAATGTAAAACTTACTTATTTAGAAATGTTATTTTGTGTTTAAGATGTCATGGTGGCGAGGTGTTAACTACCTCGCCTGGTATGCAGGAGGTACAGGGATCAATCCCGACCCTGACGTTTGTATATTTGGAGTTTGCACGTTCTCCCTGTGGTTCGCGTGGATTTTTCTCCGGGCCCTCCAGTTTTCTCCTCCACGTTTATAAACACGCATTTAGAATACGTCTGCGATAAATTTCCACGGGATACGCCACTTCGTTGAGCTATCATTGGTAGCCAGGTCGCGTCTGAAAAAGAGCTACACGGCTCAGTGGGCTTTACCTGGTACAATAAAAATTGTTTCGTTTAAATAGTTTACAGTTTAATGTTGTCCTTCCCCACACCTCCGATTTAGCACGGTTGGCTACGTACGGCGCGAACGAAGTTCAACGTACATACATAGTTGGGTCGTAGCCCAGCAGCAGCTTTGCCCCATATAGCGCGCTCCCGCAAGTCACACAGTGTACACACTCGAGCTGTTCTGCTCTGCTGCCACTGCGTCTCCGTGGGTTTCGTTGTCAACTCAACTCCTGGCCAATTTCGCTTCACCAGTTGGCTTGACATCCCACATCAGGAATTTGGTCGAGTAGGAATAACTCATCAAACGTGTCAAGCAAAAAAAAAATGTCTCGACCTGCGGGATTATCAAATGTAATTTAACACAGATTTTCATCAGCGAAGTGGGCTGAATCATCTGACTCGGATGTATATCTGGCAGAGATATGCTCACCTCCAGTGTAACTCAAGTAACTTCACCAAAAATATAGACATTCCAGTTTTTATTATTTGTTTCTTTCGGTTAAGTCACGTCTAAAGATAAAATAAAAAATTAAATTAAATAATAGAATACCGACGTTTCGATTGCAACACAAGCAATCATCATCAGGTATAATGAAATAGCGACATAAAATCTAACCAGAAAACTATAGACAGACATATTAGCAGACAGATATCACCAAGATACATAAAGAGAGCAACACAGGTAACAGAGAGAGGTGGTCGTCTCTGTGGGGTGGCCTTAAATAGACAGAGGTGATATCTGTCTGCTGCATGATGATGCTGCATGATGCTGCATGATGCTGCATGATGCTGCATGATTCTGCATGATGATGCTGCATGATGCTGCATGATGCTGCATGATGATGCTGCATGATGCTGCATGATGCTGCATGATGCTGCATGATGATGCTGCATGATGCTGCATGATGCTGCATGATGCTGCATGATGCTGCATGATGCTGCATGATGCTGCATGATGCTGCATGATGCTGCATACCTGATGATGATTGCTTGTGTTGCAATCGAAACGTCGGTATTCTATTATTTAATTTAATTTATTATTTTATCTTTAGACGTGACTTAACCGAAAGAAACAAATAATAATTCCTGCAGTCACGAATGTTCAAAAAATTAAGATTGAACCACTTCTACGGGGAAGTTTTAAACTTATCTTCTTTTTTCTCTCTCTCTGACTACTTGCACTCTCTGCCTGTGTCCTCTCTTTGGAATGTTCACACTTAAATTCTAACTTAGCAATCTTTGAAATATGTAATCAACCAGGCTATGCGTTAATTGTGTGTTGACCGACCCTCTGTGTTGTATTACATTACATTTCGATATTTTACTAGGTTATTTAATTTTAGTGTGTCCTTCTCCTGATTTTCAGGCTTGCTTGCCGTGTCATCGCACTTGCAGCACCACGTTTTGTTGTCCACTCATTGATATGCTAATTTTTTCTCTAACCCCCCTCCCTCTCTCTGCGTCCTCCCTCCTCTGTCTATATAAGGCCACCCCACAGAGACGACCACTTCTCTCTGTTACCTGTGTTGCTCTCTCTATGTATCTTGGTGATATCTGTCTGCTAATATGTCTGTCTATAGTTTTCTGGTTAGATTTTATGTCGCTATTTCATTATACCTGATGATGATTGCTTGTGTTGCAATCGAAACGTCGTATTCTATTATTTAATTTAATTTATTATTTTATCTTTAGACGTGACTTAACCGAAAGAAACAAATAATAATTCCTGCAGTCACGAAAGTTCTAAAATTAAGATTGAACCACTTCTACGGGGAAGTTTTAAACTTATCTTCTTTTTTCTCTCTCTCTCTGACTACTTGTTCTCTCTGCCTGTGTCCTCTCTTTGGAATGTTCACACTTAACTTCTAACTTAGCAATCTTTGAAATACGTAATCAACCAGGCTATGCGTTAATTGTGTGTTGACCGACCCTCTGTGTTGTATTACATTACATTTCGATATTTTACTAGGTTATCTTTAGACGTGACTTAACTGAAAGAAACAAATAATAATTCCTGCAGTCACGAAAGTTCAAAAAATTAAGATTCCAGTTTTTGTGTTGATCACTGACAGTCGTCCTTCAGCTCGAGTTCAGGTCAACTCACAGGTCAACTCAGCGCCAATCGAATTGGGTCGCAGGCCGGCTTACATAGCTGACAAAATATACAAGCGACACACAATGTTCCAGAAGGCTGTGGTGCCAATGGGTTTGTGTAATTGTTTTTACGCGTGGAGACATGTACTTGAAGGAGACATTGATTACATATCTATTTGTTACTTTATATTCTCCACAATGACGCTACTCATCATTTTTCATTGTATGGCTGAGATTACTTAAATGTTAAATTAATTCTCAAAATATCTTACTTATTTAAAACTGCAAAGCAATTTCACCACTACTTTCGTCATGCCAATTAAATTACATTTTAATTTTGTATTTTCTAGCTGTGCCTTCAAACATTAAATTAATAATTTACAGGTTTTGTCAATCCATTGCCGGATAAAGGTCTGTCTCCATGTCACGTGGGTTATGAGGGTTTCCCGACCATACTTCACCCCACTGGCCAGTGCAGGTTGGTGAAAGGATGCCATGGCTGGGAATTAAACTCAGGTCACCGGATTTATAGCAGAGTGCTGCTAACCTCTGCGGCACTTCTACGCCACAGCTCTACCTATACCACTTGCTTTATTCACCATCTTATTCCTCCTTTTTCGTACGGCTCATGTAACTGCAGAGCAACAAGAACAACTTCACATTCAGGTGGTCAAGCCAGACAACGGCGTCAGGAGACAGTGGAGTAGTGTATCTCTTCGATGTCTCCTTCATATTTGTGGATCGGGCATTGCGTCATTATATATTGCACGGTCTGTTCTGGATGACCACAGTCGCACATTGGACAGTTGAAAATTTTCCATTTTTGCATCAGGTATCCTCACCTACTGCCATGGTTTGTGCGGATGCAGTTTATGGCGATGGACTATGGCCCTAGCTAATAACCAATTGTAAGGGTAAGCTGTTCTTGGGTAACACAGTTTGTTAGCGTCCACGCTGCTATCGTTTCAAATCGAACCAAAGAGACCTCCAGGGAAAAGGACCCAATGAGAAACAATTTCAGAAATCCATTCCAAATTGCGGTGAAACGATGTTAATGTCCATGCCACAATTTTCTCCCCCCTTGTTGAATTGCGATGGATTCTCCGTAGCGACGCGCACTCAGGTGCAATTTAAATGTTGTACAAATTCATCACGAGTACCGTTATTATTTAATACGCAAGCCGGAGCCTCCCGGTTCTCCACCCTCCCCTTTAAACTCAAAGGCCTTTTCGCCCCACAGGACAACGTTAGCCCAGAGCTTTAGGAAAATGTCAAGCTGAAGGCCCTCGAACGTGCACGGCATTGCGCGCGCGTTCTGTAGCGTCTCGCGGGAGGTGTCCCGCATGGAACCATCAATGGAAAATATTTCTTCACCCCCTCGCATCGAGGAGGCTTCCGGCGTTCACGACGTCGCTCCCCGCTCACGAGACGTGGCAACGCTTTACACCTGCCTCCCCCACCCCCCCCCCAACCAAGACCCTCGCACGGGTCGATGAATACTCATGATTTTGGGGGTCATGACTGTATACATTTTTTTATCGGTTTGCCGTGCTTGTGTAGTCTCGTTCGTCCTGTCTCTATCTCTTCCCTTTATTCCGCGTCACTTGGTTCCGTTAACCTGAAGGTTACATTGCATTTAACGTTTTGCAAGTTGCAAAATTAGACGCTTGCTTTAAAATAGAATTTCTTTAGAGAGTTAACTGCCAGGTGTTTATCTGGAATGCATATACAGTAAAGATAACAACATGTTTCTTTGAGTGAGAATAATATATCATTATGGTTATTTACAGGACTGTCATCGATGTGTACTATTATATGCAATTAATCGTTTACAAAGAAGAGACAGGCCATGTTTTAGTTGCTTCTCCTGGGCTACCGTGCAAATTGCTTCATGGGTATTTCAGTTGTTCAACCACGGAGTGGTTACAAGCCAGCCCAGGTACTGCTTTGAGATGTCAACTTCTTCCTTTGTCTGCAATGCTTCAAATCCTTCAAACTATCCCACAGATTAAATTGTTCTCAGGAAACAGGGTATGCCGATTCTACGGTTCCCAATCCCCTACAGTCTAACACATTCCTGCAGAGGGAGCTGGTAGGAACGTTGGGTTGCTCGGTCAATGGCCAGGGTCAACAGCGGCGTGGTGTATTCCGCAAATATGCCCGACTGTGAGGGCGGGCACAAGCCGGCGTGAGTAGGTTAAACGTTTAGTTTTATAAGGGCACCACGGGGTGACCAGCCCCTCCCCACCCAGCCCCACCCCTCCCACCCCCCACCCAGCCCCACCCTCCCCACCCAGCCCCTCCCCACCCAGCCCCTCCCCACCTTCCCCACCCAGCCCCTCCCCACCCTCCCCTCCCCACCAAGCCCCACCCTCCCACCCAGCCCCCCCCTCCCCACCCAGCCCCTCCCTGCACGATGGACACAATAATCCCCTGTGGGCTGGTGTAACCAGGAGGTTCCTATCAGTATGATTTCACATCTACCGGTCTACGGAAGTGTGCGAAGCCTTAACGTGGAAAGAATAAGCCATGCGCAGTCTTAGTTGTAGTGCCAGAGGGTGGACTGGCAAGATCGTAATTGGTTGATGTATCGCAATGTTAAATGCAATGATTAATGGGCCATGCTTCTCAATCTGGTACGCGAGCAGCGCCACTGAAATGTGACTTGTTTATTGTGGTGCAAGATAATTAGTAATCAGGGGCCACTGTTGTCTCGTGAGCAGGCAAGCTGAGTTATTGATTCGGGCCGCTTGCTAGTGGTGAAATAAGTCAGTGTAACTCATGGGCGTGTTAATGGGCCCACCATAACGACGTGTGTGAGAAGGTAGATTGCGAGGGGTTGGGATTAGGGACAAAATTAATGCTACTGATTAGCTGCAACACTGTTTGTCCGAGTAGATATTTTTTAACGCGACAGAGACTCAATGCCCTCTGTGATATGACGATAGTGTGGACCTTCTTTAGGTCGACTCAAACTGCCTGGTGTAGTTTGTGTCAGCCCATCATCTCTTCAGGCACGTTTAAATAAGTACTACTTTATAGGATGCCAACCAGTGGTTAGCCTACGAATATATTGGCCGTGGCCACAGGCATGTGTAATTTCCTCCACGCTGTTCAGGGCCATCAGTGTGACAACATGAACGATGTAAATCCAAAAGCGTTTCGGTCGCGATTGGCGTTGGCCCCTCACACCTTCTCATGTGCCGTGCTGATCTTAACCCTTTCCCATTCAGAGACATCTGCAAGTTGCAGGGGGTGGGGTGTCCCGTTCACCGCTGAATCTCGGAACGTGCAAGCGGTCCAGCGTTAATTGTATTTAGAGAGGCATAGCGCAGTTGTTTTTAAAGACATTGTTCTTACTGCAGAGAACCGTAACGACAAGACCACTACATCATAGCTGGCGCCAAATTGTGCCGCGCCCTCCTGCAGGGCCTCGTGGGAGCCTCGGTACCAATAAAGTTACTTTATTTGAGTAAGAACTGATGATGTACCCGTACGTCATTGGAACAGAAAAGGGTTAACAGAAGCTTGGTAACAAAACTAACACCTTTTTTACAAGGAGTCATGTTTGCATAGACCACAATACCTGCAGTCATAATGCAAACAAAAAACATAACTCCGAAAATGTATGCACTGTCCTTGAAGTTGATTGTTCCACACCCGAGACCAGATGAGACCAGATGACGCCTTTTGGCGTCATCTGGTCCAACCCATATGAGACTAGGCTCTAAGGAAAGCTGTCTCGGGTGTGGACCAATCAATTTCAAGGACAGTGCATACATTATCAGAGTTGTGTTTTTTGTTTGCATTATGACTGCAGGTATTGTGGTCTATGTAAACATGACTCATTGTAAAAAAGATGTCAGTTTTGTTGTCAGATAGAAGGGTGAAAAACCAATTATCATATTTTTTACTGGCAAATGAGGTTCCAATGGAGGAGCTTGGTAAATAACCGACAAACGAGCACGGGGGGGGGAGGGAGTGACTGTGGAGGCCACAGTGCCCTCTCTTACACAACCCAGGTGCCAACACACACACTGGCTGTCAGCACTTGCCTTGAGCCTGGAGGAATAATGCAATGGGGGCACAGAATCAAAAGTGAGCTCATGTTCTTTTTCATCCAGTGTTTTGGTGAGCCCATCCCAATTTATTCACTGCCAAGAGAGAAAGAAAATCACCGAGGTCGATTTCCTTCCACCGTTTCATTAAGATGAGACTCTGGCCCGTGATTCTATGTGCACGTGTGTGTGTACATTTTCTTGTGTGTGCCTGTGTACAGTGGTGGTAGTGCTTAGCTGCACTGCACTGCCAACATGGTCAGCAGAGCTTGAATTCCAGCCATGGTTTTATGGAAGTGGCACATTTTATCATAACATATTTTTGGCCTCCCCTAAGGCTGACTCTTGAATGAGTACCGAGTGCAATGTTGTAAACATTCGCAATTGGAACACAACCAAGGACACACCCATCCGCTTATATGCCACAATTGCTGTAATAGGTGCTCGCTAGTAGCACTTACATTAACAGTCCATTTTATTATATGGAGAAGGGAGAGTGCGAGGGATACTTGTTTTGGGCACTTGCTCATAGCAAAGCAATGGCACAGGCAACGCAAGCAGCAACGCAGGCGTGCACGCGTTTGGCCCAGTAATCCTGCATGCCCGCCCGAAATCGCTCCAATTGTCAGCTCGTACGTGCGCTTGTTCGCACAACTTCACTCACAGATGCTCGCTCACAGATGTTCGCTCATGCCTGAATGTCGACGAGCGCCCGAATGTGTGCGTGTGTGCGCATGTTGGGGCTGGGTGGAGTGGTAGTTTAGCGGTTAGCACGCAGCGCTCCAAACTCGGCGACCTCAGTTCAATTCCCACTCACGGCCAACATCAGTGAGGCATATCTGAACTGGTCCTGGGCCTTCTCTAGGTCGACTCAGCCTCAAATAAGTACCTGGTGTGGTGTGTAAGCTTCGTCACTGGGGAGACAAAATGCGGCCAGGCGTGTTGCTGGTCACCCACCCCCTCGTGTACCATTCCGGCCGTCACAGGTGCTCGCTAACAGCACTTGCCCCAACAGTTAATTAAGACGACACGGGGGATCTTTGTCTTTGTTTGTGTCAGAGGCTGCACGCACCATGAGGCCCGAATGCAGGAGCAGGTAGTGCACGGTCTGGGTGACGTCGGCGGCATGCGCCAGGTTGTGGTACGGGTTCTTGTGCTTGCTGTAGCCCGCCTCCAGCGCCTCCACGAACGACACCAGCGCCGCGACGGGAATCTGCACGGGTTAAGCGCATGCCAGTACGACGCGCCGGTCATCCGGATCATCCAGAACGACACCCCCCCCCCCCCCGATGCGGCATCGTTACGTAACAACGCGTGTCGGAGTGGGAGTGGAGTGGGACACAATACCTCTGATTAGCACGGATGTCGAGAAGCCCCCCTTGACCACCTGGCTACATACGGTGCGAATTAAATTCAATATACATACATACACTGGTTAGTACACTGCAGTGAAATCCCAGTGACCTTGGTCTAATTCCCAGCCATGGATGACACCAGTGGCAAGTACTTCCGCTATTTGTATCTGATGTTTATAACCATCTGAAAACCTATGGAGACCAGCAGTATCTTTTTCAATGGGCATCTAGGGTTAAGTAAATCTTATCTGAAGGTGTGCTGGACCTCCCTTAGAGGGTGGTAATGTTACCGAGTAGTAGCATTGTTAGCTGCTTGTTGCAGAGGGTTGCAGTTCAAACCCGGTGGGCCGCCCTGGTAAATACTGCAGGCGTATGAAACAAAATTAAGTGCCGTGTGCTTCGCACTGGACGTTCAAGATCCCATTATTCGGGGCTGCATGTCCCTTCTAGCCACTCTCCCCCTCTCTCAAGTCAACCCTTGATCACGAGCAGCCTCTCTATGGCAACGCACCATCATCGATTTTTATTTGACCAGGTGAAAGCCCACTGAGCTATTCGCTCTTTTTCAGAAGCGACCTGGCCACAAATGATAGCCCAACTAAGTGGCTTATCATCACGTGGCCATTCACAGCAGCCAAATAATCGAAACACTAAATATGGAGGGATAAACCCAGAGGACCCGGAGAAAAATCCACGCGGCCATGGGGAGAGAAAGGGAGAGACACGGCAAACTCCAAATATACAGCAGGCGTCAGGGTCGGGATCGAAGCCACGACCTCCTGCAAACCTGCTGCAAACCAGGCGATGGGAGATAACATCTGTTCAACGTGGCGTCCCCCACCTTGTATCTCGAGATGAGCTCGTATCTCGTGAGCAGCTCGTGCATGACGAACTTGAGTGCGTGTTCTCCACTCGCCTCGTTCAGCACAAACACGTCGAACGACCACTTGTTCACGTCCTGCGGAGCACGAGGGAATACCCGGTGGAAGGTTGCTCGGTGTGGAGCTTAGCACTTAATGTCAAATGACGCGTGATTATTTTTATTCGTAGGATTTTCATTTGCTTCCCTTTTCCCCTTCTCTCTTCCTCCCTCCCCTGACTCCTTTTCTTCCCACAGTGTGTTAGTTATCCATAATAGAGGTTCTTTTTGGTTTAGATCATGTAAATATAAATGTGTCGTTAAACCCGCCACTACCCGACACAAGCCAATTAGGCTTGTCACGTGAACAAAACTTGCCAATTAGATACTAGTTCAGCACACCGGTGTGTGCGTGTGTGTTGGAGAGTAAACCCACAACATTTACAATTCGAGTTCGATGTTTCACCTGTAATTACAACTAGCCTCATTCGGCGACAGCCAGAATTGGCTGTGTCGGGTGGTTGCGGGTTCAATGACACATTTTTTATTTACGCTATCTAACCCAACAATAAAACCCACCTCTTTTATAGATGACATTGGTCGTGGAAGCCTACGTGTTAAACCAGGATGTTAGTTACGTCTCCCCTTACCCCTTTCCCCTCCCCGTAATAAACCTTCATCTCCGCTGCAGGTGGTTCCCACTTGGGTGGTGGCAGCGAGTCCAAGTTCCCCCCACTCCGAACCTCCCCCACACCACCCCTGCTTCGTGAGGTCCCGTCGCACCCAAATCGGGCTGCTGTACCTGCATTTGCGATCGGCGTATTGTCGCGGGCTCGCGGTCTGTCGCAATTCATACCCGATAATTTGGCACTCGAGCTTAATTCAGTGTTCAAACTCCATTTAATTTCCGCTTCGATGACCGTACGAGCGGGGGTGTACGAGCACCCTCTTTGATTTTTTTTCATCCTCGCATATTACGTTCCGATTGTCTCATCAGCGTCACGTCGCTTGGTTAAGCCATTTTAATTTGGAGCTTTCTTGTTCGAGAACGTCCTTTGGAGGGACACATCACAAAAGTACTTCTGAATTCGCTTAAAAATATATTTTGTGAGCATTAAGCCATGCACCATCGCACGGACCCTACTGTTGACGTATTTGTCATGATGGCAGCCAAACTGAATGTTTGTCCTCATCGCTTGAACATGTCATATTAAGTGGAATACAGATAGTCCCCGAGTTACGATGGTCCGACTTACGATATTTCGATCTTACGATGGCGATAGCGATACGACAAAGTTGTTAAATATTTTAAATTTCGCGCGGCAGGCAAACGCAGCAGCGTACGAGGTACGATACTGTACGTTGGGACGCTGCTGGGATGCCTCACTCTCAGGGATTTCATTTTAAGGTTACCACGATACGATACGTTCAATGCATGTTAAACGTTTTTTTTTTATAGCAGATAAGATTGTTTACTGAAAAACTTTCTATTAAATTGCAGTTCATATAGGTAGGCTAAGAATTTACCTTGTCTTTTTACTTTACATTTTACTGTGCAATACAGTATTGTAATTAATTAATTAATACATACAGTATATAGTTTATACAGTACGGTACTGTAAATTGCTCTGTTTTGCTAAACTATCACCATTCTTTAAGACTCCTGGGTAGGCGAGGCCATCTTCGACTCACGATATTTTTGACTTACGATGGGGTCGTCTTAACGCATCTCCATTGTAAGTAGAGGACTACCTGTACTAGATCTCATATGGAAGTTTTGTTGTACAATCGTTGACTGGGTTGAGACCATCAACTCGCTACTCTAAAGACCGCGGTTTATTTCCCACTGCTCTTCCCCCTTCTTTCATCTCCTTCAACTCCTCCATAAACACATTCCTGCGGAGGGAGCTGGTAGGAACGTTGGGTTGCTCGGTCAATGGCCAGGGTCAACGGCGTCGTGGTGTATTCCGCAAATATACCCGACTGTGAGGGCGGGCACAAGCCGGCGTGAGTAGGTGAAACGTTGAGTTTTATATGGGCACCACGGGGTGACCAGCCCCGTCCCACCCAGCCCCACCCCTCCCACCCACCCCCCATCCAGCCCCACCCTCCCCAACCAGCCCCTCCCCACCCTCCCCTCCCCAACTCACCCCTCCCCACCCTCCCCACCCAGCCCCTCCCCACCCTCCCCTCTCCACCCAGCCCCACCCCTCCCATTTTTGGATGCACGACAGACGGACGGACACAATAATCCCCTGTGGGCTGGTGGAACCAGGTGGTTCCTACCAGTAATAGACTGCTCTCGATCGACCCCCCTACCACGGTAGGGCAGCGAGCCAGGACTCTCCCAATCAGTCCCTAATTTTGAGGGTGTATCGCTCCGGGTTTATTCCATGTTATTTGCTGTTTTTCCCCCCTCTCTGAAATCTACTTTGCATTCTATATTCTTGAATAAAAAAATAAATAAATGTAAAAAAGAACCCAGTTTATCTGGATTCCAAGTCCAGATGTCTCAGTGGTGTCAGGTGACTTCTCTGCCTTGATATTAGCCTCCCCCCCCGCCTTCTCCTCCTCAGCCACCTGTCCACCTTGTCCATCACGTGTGAGGGCCCAACTTGCCTTCAGTGCCACCAGAACGTTCGGTGGATAGCTGAGGCCGACCATGTTGGATGTGCGCCGGTACATCCTGCGCACGTAAAAAGAAGACACAAACGCTTGCGGTATTCACACAGTTTGCAAAAAAGGTGATATGCTTCTGCAACTAATTTGTTCTGGCATATGCGTTATTTATTTATTAGTATTATTCTCGCTGTGCTCAATAGAGCCAATTATGAAGTGATCATGATTGAATGTAATTTTTAAAAATAAATTGGAAATACATTCCATGCACAATGGTGCACAAATGTTACAGATTAAACATTATTCATGGGTAGACACTGACGTGAACGTTGATTTGTGTGGCCTCTAATGTAATGAAAGTGTATCAACAACGTGAATAAGAATATGCTGCTTTTGCAGAAAAAACAACCGCACGGAACTGCAAAGCCCCGACTTAGGCATTGCCGGCGTTCGGCAGTACAGACAAATAAATGTGAAAACGGTTTGAACATAAGTCGCCAGGTGTGCATAGCATACAACTGTCCCGCACCTCCATTAGCACGGTTGGCTACGTTCGGTGCGAAAGAAGTTTAACATACAACAAATAAACACAAAGTATATAATGACTACAGCTGTACGATTTTGGAATTAATAATTTGTCTCATTTATTCATCTATCAGGGAAATCCTCACTAGGTCTCCTTTCAAAAGAGACTCCTACTCAGGCGAATCATACATTGACGCATTTGGCAAATCACATATTATTGAGTGACAGGGATATGGGAGGAAGCTGCAGAATCCGCAGAAAACCCACCACGCATACGCATGAATAATACTCAAACGTCCGCACAGTGAAATCAGGAATGCCCTTTGTTGTGCTGCCATTTCCAAACCACTTCGCAGTCCATTGCATTTGGGAATTCCTCAAAGCTCTGCGTGATCCACAAACCCTTGCCTCCAAAATGCTGAATCACAGACATGAGCCACCGCACTTGAATACATTCAAGTTAATTCACAGATAGACATTAGGGTTGCTCATGTGGGGCAAGGGTTGCTCACAAGTCCCTATGTATGGTGTGGTCAGCACCACGCCTAGCAACCATTGTCACCTGATTTCCAATGTTTACACAACACACCGTGTACTAATTTAAAGCTGAGTCGACCTAGGGGAGGCCCCAAGACCGGTTCAGATATTTGCCGCTGATGTTGTCCGTGGGTGAGGATTGAAGCCAGGTTGTCGGGTTTGTGGGCGACATTGTGGCGAGATGTTAATTACCTCGCCTGGTATACAGGAGGTCGTGGGTTCGATCGCGACCCTGACACCTGTATATTTGGAGTTTGCATGTTCTCCCTGTGGTCGCGTAGATTTTTCTCCAGGTCCTCTGGGTTTTCCCCTCCACATTTAGAATCAACATGTATTTGGAGTTTTTGGCTGCTATAAATTTCCATGCGATAACCCACTTCGTTGAACTGTCATTTAGGGCCAGGTCACCTCTTAAAAAGACAGATCTATGTATGTTCAACTTCTTTCGTACCGTACGTAGCCAACCGTGCTAATCGGAGCTATACAGCTCAGTGAGCCTTACCTGGTACAATAAAAAAAGTGTTTAATAATTTAGCTTAGTAGTACCGTAGTGCGGTAACCCACTGCGCTGTCCGTACGCTCCCGACGCACCTCTCCACGAAGATGCCCGCCTGCACGGCGTGCACGATGCTGCGGAAGCGGGGCTTGTCCTCCGGCCGGCGCGCCGTGACGCCCATGCGGCGCGTGAAGGTGGACGCGAGCCAGTCCCGCACCTCGGCCGGCACGGCCTCCGAGCTGATGTCGCCCAGCTCATCCTCCGAGTCGAGCAGCCGTCTGCACGAAGGGCGCGCATGCGCGGCATCGCGAACGTGACAACCGACGCTCTCGAAGGGTGGTCCCCCGGGCGTCGTTACGGGGTCCCACAAAAAGGCCAAAGGGCCCAAAGGGAGTCCCCGCTGCCTTTATCCCCACACCAGCAACCACCAATGCTTTTCCACGCACATCCCTCACTGGTCTGGCTTCCACCACTGGTGGTGCATTTCCAGGTCTCCCTTGCAAACCAAAGTTTTTGCTGAATGCCATCGGCTTTTACCCAGTGGCATAGCTATTAAGTGCACAGGTGGTAGGTGTGGGTCTATTTTTTCGTGTTACATTTTATTAAGACATTTACGCACGTTAATGTACGTAGTATATGCGTACGAACATTAACTTTATTTACCACCAAGCGGAAGCATGCGGGCTGCAGGAGCTGTGGGTGCCCGGTTACGAAGAGCGGCGGAAATTGGACTAGGGACCCCATGTGATTATTTGCACCAGGGAAGGGCATTTGCCATCTACACTCCACCACTGCCTCCACTTGGTTGTGAATGAAATTCGCAATATTTATAAATCTTCTCTGTACAATTTATCTTTGCGGGCGGTTTGTTTTATTTTGCGAGTGGTTGGAATTACATTTTCTCAGTCGGTGTTAGCGCTGAGGTTCGTGACGCGTTCCTTTTCATTCCTGTTTCTCTGTGCCCCCCTATGCCGTTCCCGTTCTGCTGTGAAGTGCACTGATGCCCACTTTATTGAGGGCGACATTGGCATGTAAAATAAAAATGTATTGATCAACACCATCGTCTTGCACTAAAGCAATATGGAAAATTGGCCTCTGACCAGCGCTCACTGCAAAGTGAGCAAGTGAGACTTTTATGACTGATGTCGAGGGCCCTCAGTCCAACAGCAGAGGAGAACCACTCACATATATTAATCGACAATGTAAAAATAATATTGATAATAACATAAAATTATGGCCTTTATGTACTTAAGAAAGCCTCACAGAGTCTAATGGGTCTTTTTCGGGAGTTTCTTGCATTGGGATGTTAAGAAAATTGAGGCCTCCCCAAGCGATGTCAGTCATTAGGGTTGTTCGACCATATTTCACTACACTGGTCAGTAAAGGTGGCTAATGTGGGGACGGGGGTGGGGTCACAGTACTGACTGATGTATCGCCCTTCATTGATCTGAGCCATGGCAAAGGAAATTGAGCTCAGATCGCTGGCTTAATAACGCAGAGCGTGAATCACTGTGCGGCCACTCCATTTCCTTACCTCTCTACGTCTTCGTAAAGTCACAAGATTACAAAAAAGACTTACGTAATGTGAACTTAGGGTGTGCGCAGTAGTGATAGAAATGTCGGTACACTCTGTATGCTGCTGGTCGATGCTGTCCCCTTACACGACGTATGTCCACACACACACACGCACACGTGTCCTTGACTTCAGCCCTGCCTAACCCGCGTGGCCTGTATTGATTAAGTGCTACCACAGAGAGTTGATGCTCAAGTCAAAAAAACAAATATTGTTACCAAAGCAACTCGTGCTCTGTTTGTCTGTGTTACGGGGAAGGCAGCTGCGTGTGGCGTGAGCTACTGCCGCCGCGCTGCAAGGAGAACGGCGGAGAGGTTACTGCGTTCACACCTTGTCTAAATTTTTTGCCCAAAGACGCATGTCACGGTGACTTGCCCTGTACATGAAGCACATTTTGTTGTTACGTGCGCGTGCGCATTGTAACGCATGGGCAGACATCGTCTGCGGAGTATACCTTCGTGTTGATTTGAAGCTTTCGCGACTGCGGGAATCTATACTCTATGGTTCTTTCGGGAAAGTCACGTAGATAGAAGAAAACATAATAAAAGAACACGACGTTTCGGTGGCAACACAAAGCGTCCGTCATCAGGTAGAACCAACACCTCGGCGGTAGCGGATCATTGTTTCAACGCCCACATGACATTGTGTTGTCCGAGACCAACGTGCTCTGCAAACCCTCGGGCTACCATCAGAGATTTGTTCACGAAGCCATCCAGATATACAAACACAGACAAAGCTTTAATCGAGAAGATGGATTCAGATTGAGCAATCATTGGAAGGACGTGATAAGCCACGTCAAGTTTTAACTGCTGTGATTCTCACTCTTACACCCACGCTGTTTTTGTCTACTAATTCAAGCTCATTGACATGCCAATTTCTCCAGCCCCCACCAATCCCTGCATGCCACAAACCCTCCCCCCTATCCCCCCCGTGAACCCCTGCAGCCACGACTCTACAAAACCCCAACCCCCAACCCCCCCCTTCCCCCCCCCCCTCCCGTACCTATATAAAGCCACAACAGCAGATCATTCTTTCTCACCTGCGACCGAAACGTGACTTTACCGAAAGAACCAGAGAGTCTACCTTCGTGTGTATGCCAACAGTGATCATCCTATGGACAATCCGGCTTGCATCATGGGAATGTGGAATTTCCACCGGTGGCTTAGGATTGCCGATGCAGAAGAAGAGTGCCATCCGAATGCTCGTTTGAGGATGACACTTTGACTCTGATATTCCCAAATCATAACTCATTCAGCATGCCTGTTCATTCTGCGTGCTCGCGTGCATTATTCAAGCTGATGCAGACAGGATGCGTGGTTGATGCGTGTATGGTGATGTCTCAGTGTGCACGTGTTGATGTGCTCGGTTGTGCATGTTGACGTCCGTGTGCGTGTTGACACGTCGGTGCGTGTGCGTCGATGTATGGATGCGCATGTGCTGGGTTCTGCTTACCGACGTATCGGTGTGCGCGTGCTGCTGTGTGAGTATGTGCGCGTGCTGCTGCGTGAGTGTGTTGCTGCTGCGTGTGTGTGTGCTGCTGCGTGTGTGTGTGCTGCTGCGTGAGTGTGTGCTACTGCGTGAGTGTGCTGCTGCGTGTGTGTGTGCTGCGTGTGTGTGTGTGCTGCTGCGTGAGTGTGTGCTACTGCGTGAGTGTGTGCTGCTGCGTGTGCTGCTGCGTGTGTGTGTGCTGCGTGTGTGTGTGCTGCTGCGTGTGTGCTGCAGCGTGAGTGTGTGCTACTGCGTGAGTGTGTGCTGCTGCGTGTGTGTGTGCTGCTGCGTGAGTATGTGCGCGTGGATGTATTGACGCGCGAGTGTTGCCGTGGGGCACCTGGTCTCGTCTATGTAGAGAGCTTCGAGCACAGAGGCCGCGTACTCGATGTTCCTGCGGAGTTCGGCCACGGGCAGCTCGCCCTTCTCCAGCTGTTTCACCAGGCAGCGGAGCCTGGGCACACGCAGAGGACGGGACAGAGGGAGACGAGAGTTCATACACAAATAAAGAGCCCCCGTATAGCCTGGACACACACTTTTGGGACAAGTGCTGTTAGCGAGCAGCACCTATGAAGGCCGGCACGGCACACAAGGGTCGCCAGCAGTATGCCCGGCCTCCTTTGTCTCTCGAGTGGCGATGTTTACGCATCGCACGATGTCCTCATTTGTGGCAGGGTTTGGCTCTATGACCGTTTTAGCGGGTCAACGTGTCTGTGTTTGTGGAGTGGAGGGGTTGATGAGTTAGGAGGGATTTGAGTTTCGGCATCACTCCTGTGCATGTGCAATGAATATAGTTTCTTATACAAATGAAATGAACGTATGGATGTGCGCGCTCAATGGTAAAACATGTGCATTGTGGGCATTTGGCAGGGAAGGTTACAATTCATACAGCATCCCGCCCACCCACACCAAACGTTAAAGTTAAATCATAACGTCGACACAGGAAAATGAACGGCTATTGAGAGGACTAATGAAACAATTATACATGTCGCTTGTTCTTCAGCACTAACTCAGGAGCTGAATTAATGGCTTCGCCATTCTGCAGTGACACATTTGAAGAATGGCTTCCGTTGAGATGGGCTTTTATGTACAGATCACACAAAAAAGATGTTTATAAAAAAAAAAGCATTGGGAAATTAGTACAATCTCTCATCCCCTGAATCACTTGGAGATATCCAATATGAACTTAAGGTGTTAAATTAATAAGGCATGCAAACTGAATAGATTATTGGACACGGAATGACGCGGATGACAGGGTAATATGAATTGCATTAATGCAGTGGACACACGCATAACCAACACACAGCCACGCACTGTGTTGCTTCACAACTCGCACACGAACCCTGCTTCAGATCAGTGGTGACTCGACGAACGACTTATGACCAAAGGAGAGACGTAGCAGACCTGCAGGGACAGATAGGCAGCGCTGCAGACACTGAACACCACACAGCCCAGTGACCGGTTGCGTAAAAGACCTCAAGTGTAAATGTCTCCTTGCGAATAATTAAATAGGAAACTAATTCAAAGCTTCATCGACGTTTTCTTGGTTCTTTCGGTAAAGTCACATAGAAGGGAAATAATAAAATAATAAAAATAAAACATAATAAAATAATTCTCACGACGTTTCGGCCACAACGCAAGCAGCCATCCTCATTCAGACGCTGTCTTTCCGACAGCCCTGTTCTTCACCTGAGGACGGCTGCTTGCGTTGTGGCCGAAACCTCGTGAGAATTATTTTATTATGTTTTATTTTTATTATTTTATTATTTCCCTTCTACGTGACTTTACCGAAAGAACCAAGAAGATGAATCCCTGCAGTCACGAAAGCTTTAATTCGAAATTTCACCGACGTTCTTTTATGCCGCCGACAACAGAATTACGTGCCATTACTGATTCTGAATGAAACAATAGAACCCTCAAATTTGCTAGACATTTGGTGGCAATTGCTACACAGTGCTCGTACAACAATAACCATAACGATTTACAGCCCTTTGGCAATCCACTGCTGGATGTAAGCTTTACCACACTGTGCTGGTCATGCTATTTTATGTTGCCATACCATGCGGGTCAATGCAGGTTCGTCAAGGCGGGGGGGAGGGGGGGCTCCCAACACTGTTTCAGACATCACTTGCCCCTGATCTCAGTTGTGGCCAGCAAACCAATCTCACTCCACTGCACAAGAACATTAAATGAAGGTGGCCTTCACAGCTAATCAGTTACATTTTCAATTGGAATATTCAACATCAATCATCGACCCCTATTGCAAAACACCTTGGCAGGACCCTCCTGAAAAGAGGTGTGAGACTCAGTGAGGCTTTTCTGGGTGGGTAAAAAAAAACGTGATTGAAGAAAAGAAGGGAAAAACATTAAAAATTGGTCGTAAAAAGACATAAAGTACAAATACAAATTACAGTATTAAATGCTAGTTTATAAATGAATTTACTTTAAATTATCTCATCACTTTAACTCAACAACAACAACAACCGCCATTCGCCACTAAGTGGCGGTGACGTCACCACGACGCTTGTGCCAGGCCATGTGCACCCTGAGGCCACGTGAAGTGTCGAACGCCCGCTGGCAGGAGGTCACGGGGCAGACCCAGGTGCCACGGGTCGACTGACCGAGATGACCGAGATGACTGGCTGATGCACCACCTGTGCCCCCTACTGTGCCAACTTGCTGTGCTTTAGCCACCCGGCGCTCCGCTCGTTGTTGTGAGCGTCGCTCCTCCGCCCTCCGTTGTTGTTGGAGGGCGACTGCCTCCAACTGCCCAGTAGCGTCCTTCACGAGCCTCCTCCACTGAGGCCGATCTTGACACCGCTGGTACCAGTCATCGGCAAGTCCACTCAGCTCCACATCCTCCTGTACCACATCACTCCATCTCTTCTCTAGCCCGTGCCGCGCCCGTTTAGCCCCCTCGATCCGGCCGAACAAAAGCTGTTTAGGCATGCGGTGGCTGGGCATGCGGGCTACATGACCCAGCCAACGCAGCCTTGCCTGCCGGAGGAGCTCACTGATGGGACTTTGCCCAGATCTTTCAAGGACTTGTGAGCTCCTCACACAATCCAGCCTGGTTAAACCCAGGATGGATCGTAGGCAGGCCAGCCTAAATGTTTCCAACCGGCGAAGATGCTCCACTAGGGGGGTCCACGTTTCGCAAGCGTAGAGAAGGGAGGGAATGACCGTGGCCGAGAAGACCTGAAGCTTCGTGCGGAGCGACAGACCAGGTAGGTTCCACACAGCGTTACGCAACCGATGAAAAGATATTGCCGCTCGACTGATTCGGAGTGAGACCTCTGCTGATAAACTGGAGCCGGTCATAAGCACACTGCCCAGGTATGGGAAACTCTCCACTCTCTCCACAACTGCCCCATCACCGATTGGGAGTTGTGGGGGTGGAGTGCCCGATGGTACAAAATACCCAGGCAGGTGCTTAGTTTTGGTGGGGCTGATGGTAAGGCCCCACCTCTTAGTGGCACACTCCAGTCTCAGCAGCAGCGTCTCCAACTCCTCTTCTGAATGAGCAGCTATTACCAAATCATCGGCATACATAACGTGGTTGACCAATAGGGAGCCATCCCTTGATCGCACCCGGGCGTCGATCAGCCTCCCATTATATCTGTACCAAATAGTAATTCCCCCGGTACAGCTATTGAAGGCTTCACGAACTACGCAGTCGAAATAGATGTTAAATAATGTGGGAGCCAGAGGACATCCCTGTCGCACCCCAAGGTGTACAGGGAAAGGCTCCGACTCCCGGCCACGTAGTTTTACCCGGGCCCGCTCACCATCATGAAGGTCCTTAATGATCGTGAGCAGAGGGTCAGGGATTCCGAAAGCACGAAGAACAACCCAGAGCCCAGTCCTACTGATGGTATCATAGGCCTTGACCAGGTCAATAAAGCAGAGATGTAGGTCTTTTTGGAATTCCCTACACCTCTGCTGTAGCAGACGGACAGAAAATATGGCATCTGTGCAGGACCGCCCTTTCCTGAAACCGCATTGGGGCTCCGCAAGCCTCTCCTCAGCGTGCCTAGCAAGGCGATGTTGAATAATCCTTGCCAGGACCTTACCCGGCACACTGAGGAGTGAGATGCCCCTGTAGTTGTTACAGTCGGTACGGTCCCCCTTCTTAAAGAGGGGGACCACCAGGGCATCCTTCCAGTCCTGCGGAACCCGTCCAGTGGTCCAGACTGTTGTTATGATGTCATATAGGGCAGTCTGTGCACAAACGCCACCCTCCCTCAGCATTTCGCTTTAACTCGATCACTTTCTCACAGTCGTGCAGAGTTCCAGATGCGATTCGTGGATCGCAAGTTTGTGAATAGCGAGGGAACACTGGAAGGTAAAAGCAGCTCGTCACAGGAAGGACACGAGTCCAAATCCCTGGCTCATATTACGCAGCGCTTTCTCTAAAACACCAGCTGGGAAATAGTCGTCTCATCGCACTTACCAACGCCGCTCATAGTTGAAGTAAATGTGCAGGAAATTACGTTTCAAATCTCATGGTGATGATATTTTAAAAGTAAAATGCAGGCTTGTATAACAATGTATATGTTTTACTATTAACATCAGATCAATTTGTTTCTACCTTCGTGTTCCACAGAAATGTTATAGTTAGGGGGCTAAGTCCTATATTTATTACCTTCTTATCTGCCTAGGAGGGGGAAGATTGCCCTTTTTACGCCCCCACGATGCCACCGATGTCATGGATGCGCTGAGAGGACTCGAGGTGAGACCCACGGGCTCATGGCACTATACCTCCCTACTTCTGTGTTTGTGAAATACATTGGGTCAAATAAATCGTTGCCCATTTGCCCTCATTAGGTGATCAAGGTAATTTTTTTCATTTTTAAGGCGGGTAGTGTATTCAAAGCACATGCAAATGCGATTACAAATGAGCAAACCGTGCATTCATCTTTCAAGTGAAGAATGCAAAGTGAAGTGCTCGATATCCAATTTGCAGGTGAATGGCCAGGGCATATTGACGAGGCTATGTGGACTCTGTCAAAATGCTCCTTACTACGGGGGACATATGAACTGACTATTGCAGTTTTTTGGTATTTTCTCGTTTAAAAAAACATCTTTCTGGAGACATGCGAATACATTTTTCACAGAGAGAGAGAGTTTTCATCAGTCGATTTATATCAATATTTTGCAGCAGATGCAAAGGGCTGTGAAATTGTTTGACCACGAAAATGGAAATTACCCTACATTTTCCACTTCATTCCTCTTATCGACCTTCCCTTCTGACTCATGGCAACGCGCTGGCATGCATCCAGGCTGCGGCTACGGACTGCCCATCAAAGCACCCTCTGATGAGTAACCGCTTCAATAAAAAAGGTATATACCAACTATTAAGAATAGATATAAAAAACACATTTCCGGATCCTCTAGTTTTTCCTTCCACATTTAGAAACATCTATTTATATTATTTGGATTATTTAGCTGCTATACATTTACACATGATAAGCCACTATGTTGAGCTATCATTTATGGCCAAGTCACAGTAAGTTAATACCACAGTGGGCTCTTGTAAGATAAAAAAAAGTCTATTTTTATTTGTAGAAATGTGTTGTTGATTTGTTTACCTTTCCGATACTTCGCACTCCTATCGTAGCTTTGTATTGTTTGTTGTTGTAATGTTCTGACCCGCCCCTACTGGACATCTTTGAAAAATAACTTTATAGCTCATCGGATTCCACCAGTATAAATATATATTCTGATTCTGATCTCATGACAAAATATATACACATGTATAAAAATTAACCCGTAAAAACAAAGTTTTTCTCTCTAAATCCTTTATATGCGTGGCGGCTAGAGTCCTCTCGTCCTCTGGCTTGAGATGGCTGCCACCTATGGGTCAGATGATTGTCTGCCAGCATTAAGCAATTGGTAATTAAATATTTAACAATTTTTCCCTAAACAGTGTAAAATTGTGGAAATTTTTTTCCACGAAAATTAATTGTCACGCACAATGAGTCTGTGTGGAAAATGTCAGCTCGATTGGATCACGGGAAGTGGGTTAAAAAACGACCGAAAGATTTGCACGGTCGTAAGCAAGCAAGCAAGCACGCAAGCAAGCGAACTTAATATAAAGGATTTAAAAATGGAAACTGTTATGGGGAAAAAGATTCACTCAATTACAAATATTTTTTTTTTTCAGAAATACAAATGTATTGATGGGCTGCATTGACAATGGCACACAAGCCCAAATGAAAAACATCACCGGGTTCACCATGAACACCGTCTTTAAATGGAAACATGATTCATCATCGGTTTCTTTTGGGTAAGCTCATCAAGTAGTTATAATGCCAATGTTTTAACCCCAACCCTCCACAGCCCGACAGAGCCAATCAAATAACGTTGTCATGGCATCGGCAAATATGTCAATTGATTTGGTTATTTAGCAAAAACCAGAATGTACCGTATTTTACACGACATTTTATTGGAACTTTGTTGTCCTTCCCCGATGAACATGGTCGGCTATGTGCAGTGCAGAAGAAGTTCAACGTACGTATATACATTTACGCACGACAGCTGGGCTTTTGTTCACACCTGATGATGCTGGATGTAATCTCCGGCGAAACGTTGTGCAAACATTTTGCTCGCTTTTCAACGTTCCTCCTGGTTTTAGTTGAAAAAGCCAAATTCATTGGCACATGTACCCACGGCGTGGCAACGTGAAATTGGCTGGCTCTGTCGGGTGGCGGAGGGTTTTAGATGAGAGATTTGGCGTTATACCTACACGATGATCTCACCCAAAGGAATAAACTAA
This sequence comes from Lampetra planeri, assembly GCF_965212315.1. Lineage (NCBI taxonomy): Eukaryota > Metazoa > Chordata > Hyperoartia > Petromyzontiformes > Petromyzontidae > Lampetra > Lampetra planeri. The sequence continues at coordinate 20,178,610 of NC_136107.1, forward strand.
TCATGAATCATATCGGTCGTGAAAGCCTATGTAGGCAATGAAAGAGAAACATAAAATAGAGGCTAAAGTGTCGGGCAAAGGCTCTTCTTGTTCACAATGGACCTTGCTTCACTTATTGACATTGAGCGAAGAAAGCTGGTTAGTTATTTTATGTTCTAAGACATTATTAACGACGGGAAAGGGGGGGGCGAGATTTTTGCCGATGTGTTTGTTCACAAACAACAATTTTTAGTGGGTTTTAGATGTAGGAGGACACTGAAGTGCTTGGAGAAAATCTATGCACACATGGAGAGAGAAAACCTCCCATACAGCACAGTGATCATAATCCTACTTATTGTACTGCCTCCTACTCCAATATCCTTGTTCGGCTGGTTAATTATTCATGCCCATCACCGTGATTGCATCCCTGAGTAATTCACCAATTGAATAGTCACACTGCTAACAGTGGCTCGTAAAAATACCTGAACCGAAGCACAAAAGGCACTTCCTAAAATGTGACACCGAAACCAAAACGAGCTTTCGCGGATTTCAGTTGACCCTAACGATGAGCAAAGCTCCTGGGACAACCCATGCCACAAAGAGCGAATGTAGGATGATAAATTAATCCTACCATCCCGAGATATACAAGTGTTGCCCTCTTAAAGCCCCGGTCTATCAACAGGGCTGTGTGTGTGTGTGCGTGTGCCAACAATCTACGCATTTCACAAGTAGTGACTAATCCCATATCTGCATTTCCCATAAATATGCTAAATTCCTCTTGATATGCAAATTATTTTGTCAAGGTGCTCTTCCCCCTCCAACGAAGCTTAAATATACGCTCCTAGCCTGGGGTGTTTCATTCAGACGCTGTCTTCCCGATAGACCTGTTCTTCACCTGAGGACGGCTGCTTGCGTTGTGGCCGAAACGTCGTAAGAATTATTTTATCATGTTTTATTTTTATTATTTTATTATTTCCCTTCTACGTGACTTTACCGAAAGAACCAAGAAGATGAATCCCTGCAGTCACGAATGCTTTAAATCGAAATAAAATCTTAAAGCCGTTTGCTGAAAGTCATCACTGTCGGCGGGGAGAGACTCTCTGTATGGAGACACATTTCAAGTCTGAAAATACCATACTCTTTGGTTATTTCGGTAAAGTCACGTAGGTATAAAATAAAATAAATTAAATCACGACATTGTTTCTTGCTGTGGTTGTCCCTCCTGACGACGGACGCTTGTGTTGCGCCCGAACCGTCGTGATTTAATGTATTATATTTTATACCTACGTGACTTTACCGAAAGAACCAAAGAGCATGGATCCCTGCAGTCACAAAAACTTCAAATCTAGATTCAAGTCTAGATCTGAAAATACCCTTGCTGATACAGGCCGACTGTGTGGAGACATCCTTATAAAGCATCTCGCTAAGGACGGTTGACTTTCAGAAGGGATGCATATGTGGAGACACTCTTAAGGACTTCACCGATACAGGCTGACGCTCTGCAAAGTTTGCGTGCATGTGAAGACACTCGAAAGCCATTCGCTGAGATGGGATCATTGTGTGTGCACATTCGAGATTGGTTTGTGGAGGGCTGCCCATCAGCAGGGATCACGTGTGCGCGTGTGTGTGTGTGCGGAGAACACTCGATCGTTGCATTCAAAACAAAGGCTCGATTCTCTCGCCTCGCCACTCCGCACTCCTCTGCCTGTCCACCCCCTTAGCCCCCCCCCCCCCACATAGCTGCCCCTCCCCTAGTCCCACCCCTGCACACACTTCGCGAAAACCCACGTGCCGAATGCACGCACCACTTTCTAACGCCATTATATGGATGCATATTGTTATTATACGTATTATAACACCCTTCATTTATCCATAAAAGCGTCACTGAATCTGAATGCCTCCCTTTTCAGGAGGGCCCCTGCATTGGGATGTTTGGTCAATTCCAATCACCGGTGTTGTGCTTCATGTAGGAGGTTACTGGAGCACCAAGGTGAAATCTGTCACGAAATAGATTCTTGAGCACTGTTGCCCCCTCTCTAAAACCCCATCAGTGGGTACCACAGTGGCGAGATGTTAGCTACCTCGCCTGGTATACAGGAGGTCGTGGGTTCACAGGACGTGGACAAGTCGTCGTTCGACGTGGTCGTGCTGGACGAGGCGAGTGGAGAACACGCACTCAAGTTCGTCATGCACGAGCTGCTCAAGAGATACGAGCTCATCTCGGGATACAAGTTGGGGGACGCCTCGCTGAACAGATGTTATCTCCCATCGCCTGGTTTGCAGGAGGTCGTGGCTTCAATTCCGACCCTGACGCCTACTGCATACTCTTTGGTTCTTTCGGTAAAGTCACGTAGGTGAAAATAGTAATAATGTTGCTAATGGGTTTCTTAGCATGTTTGAGGATAGTGGCAATTTCAGCTCTAGCAACGTCTGTTTGGATGTGTCCTCAGCCTTTGAGGGCTACATCGACCTTGGAGATTATATCCTCCACTGGGATATGTGACTTTACCGAAAGAACCAAAGAGTATGGATCCTTGCAGTCACAAAAACTTCAAATCTAGCCTACTGCATATTTGGAGTTTATGTGTCTCTCTCCCTGTGGTGGCGTGGATTTTTCCCCAGATCCTCTGGTTTTCTCCTCCACCTTTAGAATCAACACGCGTTTAGAGTATTTGGCTGCGATACATTTCTATGTGAAATAGCCACTTCGTTAGGCTGTGGCCGGGTCGCTTCTGAAAAAGAGCAATATGGCTCAGTAGGCCTTACCTGCTCAAATAAAACGAGTGTAAAAAGTAGTAGTATGTTAATCATCTTTCCCCTCATCCTTCCTTCCCCATAAAAGCTTCCAGGTTCTCGCTCGTGGTCCTCACTTTGGTGGGGAAGAGAGAGCCAGAATCCCCCCCCCCCAACCTCCCCTTGTCAAGCCCCCGGCGCGTGATTGCTGAGTTTTCGCTTGCAGAGTTTCTGTCCCCCCCCCCTTTGCTGTTTCTGTCAACATTAAGGGTACCTCAATGCCCAAACTAAAACTAAAATAAACATTTATTTGTATTTTACCAGGTAAGGCCCACTGAGCTATATATAAATTTATTCAGAAGCGACTTGGCTATTACAAAATTATAGCCCAACGAAGTGGCTTATCATGTCGAAATTTATATCAGGCAAATACTCTCAACGCATGTTTCTAAATGTGGAGGGAGAAACCGGAGAACCCCGAGAAAAATCCACGTGACCACGGGGAGAACATGCAGACCATTGTATTCCCAGGCAGTCTCCCATAATTATACTTATACGGCTTAAAATACCTGCTTAGCTTTAAAGATGCATTCAAAATAATTTGATACGATGAAATATATATACATTTTGAGAAAAATGTGGAGGCAGATTCATATTTTGACAAAGCAGCATCAATCACCTTTCAATTGCGGATTAATAATATAATTTGGCAAAGCGCACTAAATGTCTCGATTTGACAATGTGATTACGTCAGACAGTAGAGATCAATACAGCACAATATATGACTTCATGTATACATATTTGTTTGCATTTTATTGACCCCCATCGCTCGACACCGAATGACACAATAAAGAAGCATGGTTGCCATTACTGGTGCCCTCTTGAAACCGCATCTACAGTGCAACAGCCACATGATTAAGGATCAAGCGGCGTCTTAATTAGCGCAGATTCATGCGTTTCAAATGCACCGTGAGTGTACTTGCAATGGACCATACAATGCTTTTGAAACTAGATAACGAATGAGCACGTGTCGACGTGACATTAATGCTCAAAGCAGCAGGACCATCCACACACATCGGTGTGTATGCGTTAATTTCGTTTCACCGTTATAATATTTTGTAAACTTGTCAAAGTCCACGCTTTTCCCCCTTTCGTGAAAAGTACTGGGCACTGCTCCTCCCCATTGCAGGTTCTAAGCCGGACGTGGAAATTTCTCACACCAATTACGGGAAACAGCTTCTCTATGGGACAATGTAAGATGTATAACTTATTTTGCACCGTACATGGCCAACCGTGCTAATCGGAGGTGCGGGAAAGGACACCAAACTAAACACAAACGCACAGTGCTTCTTTTACCTGTGGTAGAGGGGAAGAGGGGGTAGTGATTCAGTGATTAGCACACTGCACTATGCACACATGCACCGATATTTCAATCCCAGCCACAGCTATCATCAGTGGTGAGTTCTATCCTCCACCGACATGCCTTTGCCAACCCACGCTGACCAGCATGGTGAAGTATGGTCAAACAAACACCATTACCAACAATGGCGTTGGCAAGACCATCATCCAAAAGATATTACTACCAGTTTTAAGTTGTTATATATTTTTTGCATTACGAATGAAAGTTAACATTAAGAAATGATGATTGTGTAGTGGCATTGTTGGGCGCGAGCTCACTAAGGGTCCTCCGGCTAGCGAGACCTAGGGAGGCTATTCTGACCCGACCCAGCCAAGGTCCTCGGCTCCGGCCCCAGGTCTTCAGGGTGGCTTCTTCGAGTCTTCGAGTGGACGACAACTGCCAGGCCCGTTCAGGATTCCGGCTTTTATCCACGGTCCAAGCTCAACTCCGCCCCTAGCCACGCCTTCCTTCTGGAACCTTCCCGAGGGCCCTGGAGTGTGACGTCATACCCCAACCCCCCTTCTTGTGAGTCTGGGGTCTGCACCCCTGGTCACGATGCTCCCTGGGGATTACCTCGTCCCAACGGCCCGACTTCATCTCTCCGGCTCAGCCTCTCTTCCGTCCCCTGTTGACACGGGGCCGGTACTACCGGCTAAGAGAAGTGGTGATCGCGCATTGCGCCCAACAATGCCACTACAATTGGACTGAGTCTGCCCTGCGCAGGATTTTTACTGGAAATCTAATGAGAGGGGTTCCTAATGCTCCGGGAAACTGAGCCTAGTACATGTACAGCGTGTTGTCAATTCACTGCTGGATGAGGGTTCTTCAGATGTCATACGAGTGACAGAGATTAGTGGACCATACTTCATCATGCTGGTAAGTGTGGGTTGGGGAAGATGGGGAGAATAGAAATGGGTTCATAGAATTACAGTACAATAATGGATTTTGATGCACTCACTGGCCTCCGAAATCGTGTTATATATCAACATAAAAGCGGGGCTTCAGAGTAAATGTACTATTTTTTTTCTAACATAGATGAATGTGACCGTTAATTTTTAAACAAGTTCTAAATACAAGTGACATATGATGCGCGTTGAACACCCACAGCGGCGAGAGTGTGAGGCCGGTTATGGAAAAAAACATTTCCCTCCAGCTGCTGCCCCCCCCCCCCACCGTGACCTCTAAATTTAGGGCTGCCTGAAAAAATGCCTCCCCCCTATAAATGGGAATAGTAGCAACCAAAAGTTTTCTGTGGCCAGCATACGTGGCGTTTGCATGGACGGTGAAAATAACCCCACTATGTGAGGACAGGGCGGCCTCCTGCGTGCCCGCACTTGCTTGAATGCTGTGCAACTATGAATAGCACAAACACGGGAACCTCAACTCAATGCATTTTCTCGTCCATTACTCCGCGACGCTCAACTCGGGCAAGACACAAACACCCACTTGAACACCAGACTCTGAACCAACATCTCCTCTCTCTCCAGATCCATTCTCTCCGATGCCCTCGTCAAATCGCAAAGTCACAGAGTACATACGGAACTGGCTGAGTCAACCCATAAGAACACTTTGTATTTAAAAAATATATATAATTGCGCAAACAAGCAACGCCACATTTGCATTGCCCTGAAGGCTCTGAACAAATAAAAACAGAAGCCACTTGAAACACAAAGAAGGCACGCCTCCTCGCCTCTGAGGAAACAAGATAAACAGCGCGTTGCGGGGGAGTGTGGCGTGTGTCTTATTCTTTTTTAAAAACTCAGCTTGAACTCAATGGAGTCATCAGGAAGTTGTCCGCCCGTGTCGCACTCTCGCCGTTTTCTGGGCGCTGCATCCCCTTGCACAGCTCAGCGGGGCCCGGCTAACACAGCCCGCTGTTGTTGCATGGTTACCTTTCAGAGCCTCTTGCTCTCTACCATTTTCCACACTCGCTGCAGTGTTAATGCACCGCCTCATCGGCTCGCACGGGGAGAATGGCGTGGCGGGCGGCGAGTGAGAACGGGCGGCGAGTGAGAAGGTGGTGTGAGATTTTGGGGCCGCTTTGGGGTTCGTGGCAGGGAGATGGTATGTATGTACCTCCGATTAGCACCTCCGATTAGCACGGTTGGTTACGTACGGCGCGAAAGAAGGTCAACATAAATGCATGTGTAGGTGCGAATGAAGGACAGCAAACTAAACACAAGAAGCAGTTCTAAAGAAAAGAGTTTTCAATAGAAAATTTAAAGTGCATAGCTCCAGTGGCTTTCTGTTATCGGAAAGAAGAGCGTTCCAGACGGCCACAGAAGCACATCTGAAAGCGCGCGATGCAGTGGCCGTCTTTGTTCGATGGTTAAGCCAAAAGCCGCTGCGAAGATGACCGGAGTTCGCGTGATGGTTTATGCTCCTTGGTGAGATCAGCGAGGTATTGTGGTGCATTTGTGGTAAGCAGTGGTGATGTTTTGGCGCGTACCGATGCATCCATTACAATCGATTGAAGTAAATTATTATAGCCCCGGCACATGCATTACATTCTTTGGGTGAGAATTTATGATTTACAATACTTTTGGAAATTATATACTTATTAGAGGAATAATGCAAAAAAGATGGTGAAAATGGAAGATTTTGTTTGTTTGTTGTTGAATCGCATCGCGACTCCAAACTATGACAGTCACTAAGGGGATTAATTATTAATGTTTCAGTGGCCAGCCTGAATTTGTACACCTCAATGACCTGCTCATTGCGCGATGCCAGGCACACACGTTTCGTGTGACAGTCTGTAAGTCCAAGGCATATAAATGATCATCGAACAAGTCCTGACCCGCTACTTCCCCTTCGACACATTCGCAACGGAAGAAAAGTTGAACGTCTCGCCCCCACGGGGGGGCCTCTGCCTTGCGTGTTTTATCCGATCGCTCAGCAAATATTAGTGGACATGCAAGTAGCAGTGCGAACTGAATTCCAGCCCGAGGCGTGGATCACCCAGCGACCAGGGTGCAAATGATCAGGTGGCAGTAGAAATCCGGGGCAGTAGAAATCCGCGGCAGCCAACAACAAATACTAAGATCCCCCGTATAGCCTCAAGAGACTTTTGGGGCAAGTGCTGTTAGTGAGGACCTCTGAAGGTCGGCATGGAACTCGAGGAGGTGGGCAGCCAGAATCACGCCCGCCCGCCTTTGTCTCCTTAGTGGTGATGTTTACTCACCACAAAAGGTACTCATTTGAGGCTGAGTTGACCGAGGGGAGGCCCAGGACCGGTTCAGATCATCGTCAGTGGTGTTGTCCGTGAGCGGGAATAGAACTCGGTTAGCTGGGTTTCTAGCGCAGCGCGATTACCGCTACACAACCGCTCCCATTACACACACACGCTCGGCTGTTTTGACACCAAAAATTAAGTCCAATAGTCAAATTATATATGCAGTGTACGTATCTTGTACGACACAAATGCTATGCGGTGCTACATGTACTTCCAGAAGCAAATATGGCAATTAGTTTTGAACACTTTTTTTAGATAAGCCTTCTGATGAAACAGCTAAAACACATCGCAATGGAGATTTGTAGCCGGGCAAACATTCCATCCCCACAGGTGCAGGCAAAAAGCTTCGCCATTTTCATAATTCTCAGTTGCAGTTCGATTGCAAAAAATGAAAATAATTTTTCAATTTTTTTTACCACCTTATTTGTATTGCCGAGTTTTTTTAAATTCCTATTTTTATCGTTTTATTTGCTCAATTAAACTAAATGCATATGTACAGCCCCTTTGTCCATACACAGCTTGAATGTAACATGAGCATAATTGGCGCAAATCTTACACTTGTTAGGCACAGTAATCAATTCCTACATATTTAATATTATACATTGTAAGTGTAAGGACAAATTCGTAAATTAATTATTCGATACTCTTTGGTTCTTTCGGTAAAGTTACGTAGGTATAAAAATAAAATAAAATAAATCACGACGTTTCGGGCGCAACACAAGCGATGCACTGTTTTTTTTTATTTTTTTCAAAAACAGTCTTTTTGAAAAAAAAACCAGTTTGCATCAGCAGCAGGCCATGCTTTCCCACCTGATGACGGATGCTTGTGTTGCGCCCGAAACACCGTGATTTATTTTATTTTGATACCTACGTGACTTTACCGAAAGAACCAAATAGTATAGATTTCTGCAGTCACGAAAGCTTCAAATCATAATTATTCGATGTTCATCAATGAATTCATGCAAAGTTACAAGCCTCAGAGTGTTCCTGCATTGCGGCTACGGGAAGCATCGGCACCAAAATCTGGACGACATAATGGCGCCAGTGACTTCAACCGGTCATGCTCACCTCCACTGGCGGCCCCAAGCCAGCCTTGGCAAATCCATATTCTTATGGCAGGGGCCAATTTCACCACCGCTGGCTTCTGGCAGTGGTAGACATTTTATTGGATATAGAGGGCCGTGTTTGACTCCTGACAGGAATTTGAACTCAAGTTTTTTTTTTAATTATGACCTTAACGCGGCGAGCACCGCGTCACACGATCAGATCAGTGGTGTTTATAAATTAATGGAGTATATTATTGAATGCAAATATGTACACAAAGGCTTTCGCGACCAATATTATTCATAATCAACGTTTTTGGGTTTAGATCGCGTTATTTATAAATGTGTCGTAACCCTCCACCACCCGACACGGCCAATCAGTAAAAAAGTGTCATGTTGACAAAGGACAAATAGTTCACTGCTTTAGCCCACCGGTGTGTTGAAGCGTGAAACCACAACATTTACAATTTGAGTACGCCGTTTCGCTGGTAATTGCATCCAGCATCATCGGGCAATTCGCCAGAATGGTGAGGCTCTGCTGTGTCTCCCATTCTTATATAGAGCAGCAGCAGGGTGACGTCATCATTAACTCATTAATTCGTCAGGTGCAAAGATTTGAGGGGGGGTTATTGTAATTATATACTAGATTAGTAATCAGGCTATTGTTACGATGCGAGTTGTAGATTAGTAATCATTTGGCACGTGTTTTATTGTGATTATGCTACATTAGTAATCAGTTAGTGTTTGTTTCCCTTATAAGGAATTGTAATGTATCTTATTTAATAATACGTTTCCAGGCCGCACTAAGCCTGTAGCTGTCTGAGCGATTAAAGTTATTTCTGTTTCTCTCAATTTCAATGGATTCTCTAATTAGTCTTTGCCAGTAGTAACTAGTTTTACACAATACTTCAACGTTGTCAAAATCAATTGAGTGTCCCTGTTGGCATGCATGTTCTGCCACTGCCGACAGTTGTGTTTGCGATAGTTTAATATTTCTCTGGTGTTCTTTTAGTCTTACACTAACGTTACGCCCTGTCTGTCCAATATAGCATTTGCCACATACACAATTAATCCGATATACACCTTCTGTTGATAATTTAGGTAATTCGTCTTTAGTGCACGTTACTAGTTGTTGAATTTTGTGTACTATACCAAATCTTACTGTAATGTTTTGCTTTTGCAAAACACGGGCTAATTTGTCAGTTACTCCTGAGATAAATGGTATTTTTATTGTTTTGATAATCTGATCGCTTCCAGCAGTGTTGCTTTGCGATCGTGATTTGGCATTTAGTGCTCTGTTAATTTGAGCATTATTGTAGCCATTCTGTCTTAGTGCTTCTTTAACATGTTAAATCTCTCTCACTAGACTTTCACCATCTGACACTGTTTTAGCCCGATGTATGAGCGTCTTGATAAGAGAGGATTTCTGAGCTGGGTGATGATGTGAATCTGCATTCAGATAGGCATCAGTGTGCGTTTGCTTTCTGTAAACGCTGTGTGTTATTTTACCGTTTAGGCCATGCCCAAGTAAAATATCTAGGAACGTGAGTGTGTTATTCACCTCCATTTCCATGGTGAACTGAATGGCCGGGTTTTGTGCATTGAGATGATTTAGAAAATCGTTAAGTGTATCTTTACCATGCGGCCAGACAACCAAAGTGTCATCCACATATCTAAACCAAAAGGATGGTTTTAATGTGCTCGAGGCAAGTGCTCTGGTTTCAAAGTTTTCCATGTACAAATTTCTTATGGAGAGGCAAATTCTTTAAACAAAGGGCGGGAGCAGCAATGGGATCTCCTTTATCTCCTGCTATAGGAAATTTGTACATGGAAAACTTTGAAACCAGAGCACTTGCCTCGAGCACATTAAAACCATCCTTTTGGTTTAGATATGTGGATGACACTTTGGTTGTCTGGCCGTATGGTCAAGATACACTTAACGATTTTCTAAATCATCTCAATGCACAAAACCCGGCCATTCAGTTCACCATGGAAATGGAGGTGAACAACACACTCCCGTTCCTAGATATTTTACTTGGGCATGGCCTAAACGGTAAAATAACACACAGCGTTTACAGAAAGCAAATGCACACTGATGCCTATCTGAATGCAGATTCACATCATCACCCAGCTCAGAAATCCTCTCTTATCAAGATGCTCATACATCGGGCTAAAACAGTGTCAGATGGTGAAAGTCTAGTGAGAGAGATTAAACATGTTAAAGAAGCACTAAGACAGAATGGCTACAATAATGCTCAAATTAACAGAGCACTAAATGCCAAATGACGATCGCAAAGCAACACTGCTGAAAGCGATCGGATTATCAAAACAATAAAAATACCATTTATTTCAGGAGTTACTGACAAATTAGCCCGTGTTTTGCAAAAGCAAAACATTACAGTAAGATTTGGTATAGTACACAAAATTCAACAACTAGTAACGTGCACTAAAGACGAATTACCTAAATAATCAACAGAAGGTGTATATCGGATTAATTGTGTATGTGGCAAATGCTATATTGGACAGACAGGGCGTAACGTTAGTGTAAGACTAAAAGAACACCAGAGAAATATTAAACTATCGCAAACACAACTGTCGGCAGTGGCAGAACATGCATGCCAACAGGGACACTCAATTGATTTTGACAACGTTGAAGTATTGTGTAAAACTAGTTACTACTGGCAAAGACTAATTAGAGAATCCATTGAAATTGAGAGAAACAGAAATAACTTTAATCGCTCAGACAGCTACAGGCTTAGTGCGGCCCGGAAGCGTATTATTAAATAAGATACATTACAATTCCTTATAAGGGAAACAAACACTAACTGATTACTAATGTAGCATAATCACAATAAGACACGTGCCAAATGATTACTAATCTACAACTCGCATCGTAACAATAGCCTGATTACTAATCTAGTATATAATTACAATAACCCCCCCTCAAATCTTTGCACCTGACGAATTAATGAGTTAATGATGACGTCACCCTGCTGCTGCTCTATATAAGAACGGGAGACACAGCAGAGCCTCACCATTCTGGCGAATTGCCCGATGAGGGCCCCGACCGCGGCTGGTTTGTATCTACCGTGTCTCTGCTGGTGTCGTGCCTAGTCTCGGCTCCCTGGCTGCCTGGCCAGTGGCAGCCTCGCAGGCCCGCGGGGCCATGGCGACCAAGCGATCTGGGGTGGTGAGCCAAGAGGCGGAGGATGGTGCGATGAGGCGGCCTGGAGGAGGGAGACCCGCAGAGGAGAGGGACGAGGCGCGAGCGTCGACCTCGAGGCGAGCGGAGGAGGACGCCTGGTGGCAGCGGGCGAGGAAGGGAGAGGAGCCGACGAGGAGTGGGATGGTGTCGGCCAGCCCAGGAGAGGAGGTGGAGGAAGCACCGAGCTCGGCGGGCCTGCAGGCGCAAGGTGCCCAAAGCGACGCTGTCCAGGCAAGTCCTGGACCTGTGGGGGCAGGGCGGCCCCAGGAGCGCGCAGGGCGGTGGCGCGGAGGTTCGGCAGGGAACTTCACCCCGCTACACGCTAAGAGGCATAACTGCGTGCGGGTGTCCTTTAAGAAGGACGTGCCAGAGGAGGTCACGATCGACAGACCGAGGTTCGTGCGGTCAGTGATGGTCGAAACTCTGAAGGTGGATCCGGCAGATCTGTTTTGCTTGATAGCCTTGCCAGGTGGCAGGGCTTTTGACGTGAGCTTTAAGACAAGTAACTTACTGCAGCGTTTTATGACTTTGTTCGAGGAGAAGGCGGGGGAACGGCCACTGTCACTGCTGAAGCTCCAACTGCTCTCTGAGCTCGATACAAAAGTGGTCACCATATTTTTGTACAACGAAGCTCTGCCAGACCACGACGTCGAGGTGTGGCTGAGGCAGCACTGCCTGGTGCTTTCGGACAGTAAGCGGGTCCAAGACTCTTTAGGGATCTGGACGGGCGCCAGGCAATGGCGAGTGAAGTTGGGAACGGCAGAAGGGGCTCTGCAACACATCCCGAGCGCCCTGAACATTGGTGGCAATAGGGGCTACGTGGTGTATGCGGGGCAGCCGAAGCTCTGCAGGCGATGTGGGGGGAGTGGCCATCTGGCTGCAGCGTGCGAGGCACGGATATGTTACCGATGCAAGGCACGAGACCACGTTGTGGCAGAATGCTGCGCCCCGGCATTGTGCAACCTATGTGGGAATAAAGACCACCTGTACAGGGACTGCCCGCTGTCATACGCAAATAAGGTCCGCGCACATAGGAGCAGGGTGTCGGATGGAGAAGGGGAGGTGGCCGAGGACGGGCTGAAGCCAACGCAGCCCGGCGGGAAGATGGAGGACGGGGGTGGAGAGGTGGGCAGGCAGGGTACGCCACTGCAGGACGAGAGGGAGGAGGGGGAGATGACATCGGAGGAAGACGCGGATCCCACGGGGCGGCAGGTGGAGCACCCTGGGGACAAGGACGAGGAGCCCGTGGGAAAACCCCCCGACCCAACGGTGGTTGACTGGGCGGAGGCGGTGGAGGCGGGGGAAGACGGAGAGGAGCAGCAGAGGGAGAGCACCAGGAGGGAGAAATTCAAGAGGGTGGTGAAAAGGAAGCAGAAAGCGCCGCGTGGCCCAGCGAGGTCGACCCGCAAACGGGACCTGGAGGCAACAGACTCCTCGATAGACGCGAGGTCGTCGGAAGATGGTGCTGTGGCGGCTAAGACCAACCAGGGAAGAGGGCTGCCCAAGGAGCCTAGGAGAGGGGAACAATTGCAGGGATTGGCTGACACAAACCTGTATGAACTATTGGACGACGGGTCTGGGTAGGGAGAGACAATTCTGGGTATGGACCTTACCGTAGCATCAGTAAACGTGAGGGGAATGTGGGGCAGGGCTAGGAGGGGGGCCATTCTACATTATCTACGGTCCCTGAAAAAGGACGTTTACTTTTTACAGGAGTGCCACTTGCCATACTCCCTTGGTCGAGAGGATCTGGCTAGGGACTGGGAGGGACACTGCTTCTGGTCCGGAAGCAATGTTAATAGGTGCTCAGGAGTGGTCATCCTCCTAGGTAGAAAGAACATAGAGGTGCAGGAGGCCCGAGAAGTGGTCCCGGGACGACTCCACTATGTCGATGTTGCATATGGTGGGGCGGCGGTCCGGCTGATCAATGTGTACGCCCCCACAGGCTCTCCGGAACGTGTGGAGTTGCTAGAGAACGTGGCAGCCTTGCTGCTAACACGAAGACACATCGTCATGGGGGGTGATTTTAATTGCCCTCTAACCCTGGCGGACACGCGGCCAGTCGCCGGATGTCGAAAGTTGGACCCCTCCTCTAGGAGGCTGGGGGCTTTGGTTGGAGATTTTGATTTGATTGACGCTTACCGGTCGTTACACCCAAAGCGACCAGGGTTCACGTGGTCGAGTTGTTTGGGAACCGCACACTCGAGGATTGATTTCCTCTTTGTCTCTGCCAAGGTTAAAGTGGAGAGAGTGGAAAACGAACCTTTCTCTTTTTCTGACCATAAGATGATAGCGGGGGGGCTCAGAATCCCAGATGGGCTGAGGTTGGGAAGGGGAATCTGGCGCATGAACTCGGGACTGCTGGAGGACAAAAAGGTGGTGGAGGAATTTGTCAGGCAGTACGAGGAATGGAGGAGCCTGCGGTGCTGCTTTGGCACGATAGCTGAATGGTGGGGAATGGTGAAGGGGCGAATTAAGTCCTTTTTCCAGTCCCAGAGTAGAAGGAGGAGCGTAGGGGTTGTGTTGCGGGGATTGAATGAGAGATTGGAGGGAGCATATTAACTGATGGAACTGGGATTCCCCGTCATGGGAGAAATAAAGCAACTAAAAGATAGGATCTCTGCGGTGTGGGAGAAGCAGGCCGCGCAACTTGCATTCAGGGCTCGGGTGAAGGCGGTCGAGGAGGGTGAGCGTTGCACGCGTTTTTTCTTTAAGAAGTGCAGGAAAGCAGACAACACAATCCGAGAATTGGTTTGTCCCAGGTTAGGTAGACTCAAGAACACAGAGGGGATAACGGAGGCCGCCAGGGGTTACTACAAGGAATTGTACAGGAGCAGGCCGTCAGATGAGGGGGCGTGGAGCACACTGCTAGGGGGGGTAGATAGGGTTATTGAGGCTCCAGAGGAGATAAACAAGCATATCCAGAGGGCAGAATTGGATGAGGTGGTGGGGGGATTACGTCGGCACAGTGCACCAGGTTTAGATGGGATACCGGCCGAATTCTATGTTACGTTTTGGAGTACCCTCAGGGACGACATGTGGCAGATGTATAAGGAAATTACGGAGGAAGGCCCTGTGCCAGATTCAATGACTAGAGGGGTCATAACCCTTATATACAAGGGGAAGGGGGAGCGCAGCGACCTCGGGAGCTGGCGCCCGATCACCCTGCTGAACACCGATTATAAAATCCTGGCCAAAGTTATCGCGGCGCGTCTGGGGAAGGTGGTGGGGGAGGTGGTGGGGTCGGACCAGAAGTGTGCGGTTCCGGGCAGGCGGATATCCGATACCCTCGTTCTGTTGAGGGAGGTGGTGGAAACCACTGTGGAGAGGGGTAATTCATTGGGTCTACTCAGTTTGGATCAGGAGAAGGCATTTGATAGCATCTCGCACGATTATTTGTTCGCGGTTTTGAGGCAAATGGGGGTGGGGAAACAGCTTATAGACTGGATAGGGAAGCTATATCATAAGCTCACAGGTAGCCTGCTAATAAATGGAGTCCTCTCGGAAGGGTTTCCAATTGGGTCCGGTGTGCGGCAGGGGTGCCCGATGTCGCCGGTGTTATTCATAATGTGCGTGGAGCCTTTTTCCCAGGCTGTCAGGGGAAGTCGGCTGATTAGAGGGGTGAGCATGCCAGGGTGTGCGGAACCAGCAAAAATTGCAACGTATATGGACGATGTTGTCATTTTCTGTGGGAATGTTGCTTCAGTATGGGAGGCCCTAAGACTTGCGGATAGATTATTTTTGGCCTCAGGATTAAAGGTGAATGTAAGCAAAAGTGAGCTGCTGATATTCGGTGACCCCAGGTTATTTGAGGGCCGCCCGCCAGGTATAACGGTCCAGGGTGAGGGTATCAAAATCTTA
Source organism: Lampetra planeri (assembly GCF_965212315.1). Classification (NCBI taxonomy): domain Eukaryota; kingdom Metazoa; phylum Chordata; class Hyperoartia; order Petromyzontiformes; family Petromyzontidae; genus Lampetra; species Lampetra planeri. Next base: position 20,194,062 of record NC_136107.1, read on the forward strand.
GGAGTCACGTTCTATAGGGAGGACTCGGCGACAAAGAATTGGCGGGGAAAAGAGTGCATGGTGAGAGGCAGGCTGGCTGGTTGGGCAGACAGGCGCCTTTCAATGGAAGGTAGAATGTTAGTTTTGAGGGTGGAAATCCTCCCGGTACTCATCTACCTGGCTTACGTGTTCCCGCCAGGGGCGCAAATGGCAAAAAGGTTGGAGCGCCTGTTTTTCAAGTTCATCTGGGGGGGAGGGATGGACCGAGTGAAGAGAGAAACAATGTACAAACGTGCTGAGAACGGTGGGAGGGGAGCCCCGAATGTCGTGTGTATCCTTAACACGATTTTTGTCTGTAATACGCTGCGACTATATTTCTCCAATGGGCTCCAGGTGAAAGCCTCATATTATGTTCGGTATAGACTGGCGTGGCTCCTGAGACGGCTAAGCATGGCGTCGTTGCCGCGCAGCACCCCCCTGGCTTGGCCTCAGGGGTGGTTGTGCACCGCGGTAAATGAATACATCACGAAGTATGAGCTGGACCGGACGCGGGGGTCGTGGGTTCCCAGGGAAGTCCTGGCGGAAATGTCGAAAAAGGAGGTCTGCACAGAGGTGCCAGGTGCTCGGGGTACCCGGGCACGACAAATTTGGGAAAACGTAGCATCGGCAGCCCTGACAAAAAGGCAGCGGGGCTTATCCTGGCTGGCCGCATGGGACAGGCTGGAGTGCAGACTATTTATGTGCTCCCGCAGATTGGCCCGCTCACCTGATTGCCCGAGAGGCTGCGGCCTGGGAGAGAGCGCTGCTCATGCCCTCGTACAGTGCCCATTTGCCCAGGAGGTGTGGGAGTTAAGCCGACCCCTGCTGTCCCATTTTTGCCCCGTAAAGGCCACAGCGCCTAATATGATTTGGGGGATGTTCAGGCAGAGAGCGGGTGGGGTCTGGGCTCAGGCATGGGCCGTCATAGGTGCCGTAAAAGAGGCCCTGTGGATGGCGCGCCAGAAACTGATTAAGGGCGCCTATATGTCGCCGCCCGAGGTGTGCCGACTGGCCAGGGGGCTGTTGGAGAGGGTGGTGGAGGTGGAGCGGGCGACAGCGGGCGGAGCAGCCACGGGCGCGAAGTGGCGGTGGCCGCTGCCCAAGTGCGGGATGGGCTAATTCGAAACGACCCCCCCCCCCCTTTCGAGAATGAGTGGATGAACGCACCCCCCCCCCCCCTTTTTTTGCGACGGTGAATTTTTGGTTTTTTCTGAGTGAAGGGTGTGAAAGAGAGGAACTTGATCGCGGCGTAGCTCGGTGCGTCGGCAGTGAAGGGGATCCCCTGTTCCCGTTACGTTTGTGTGGTTTTTCCGGGCCTTTTGGCTGTACAAAGCAGAGGCCTGCTCCCGCTTGAAAGGAAATAAAAACCTTAAATCACTGGCTTGCCAGGGGAGACACCAGGAGCATCGAGAGGTGATCCTTCCAGCCCGTCCGGATCTCAAGTGAGACCTAGCCACCAGCCCCGAGGCCTGCGAGGGCCCTGACCGTGTGGCCAGGGATGACCACGCTGCCAAGAAGCGGGGACTGCTGGAGAATGGAGACGGAAATCGCAACAGACGAAGAGGGGAAACGGCGAGAGTCAAGGACCACGAGGGCCACCCGAGTTGCTGAAGGAGACCGGGATGACTGAGCCGCCCAGCTTATGCTCGCAGCAGATGAAAAGGAAGCAGGGAGAGCGCCAAGAGAAATGAATGCCACCTGCACTGCTGAGGGAGCCAGGGACGACAGAGTCGGCCAGACGGTGACTGCAGGAGACAAGAAGATGTGGCGAAAGCAGAGGGCCACCGACACCACCTGTGCCACCGGAGGGGACTGGGGCAACCAGTCCGACCCGTTGGCAGCAGGGGGATGCGTGGAGGGGGCACGGAGATGGATGGAGGGGAACGCGGCAGAGGCACGGCAGAAGGAGAGGATGGAGGAACCGGATGGGAGGGCGGGAGCTGATGGAGTGGGTGAGGGAGGCCGAGGAGAAAAAGGTATGGCGTCCGGAAGCAGAGAGGCGGGTGCCCCCGAGCGGAGGGTGGGGAACGAAGCCAGAGAGACGCCAGCAACCCTGGGGCAGGGGGAGGTCCGGAGGGAGAACGCGACAGCGGACGCTGGACCGGTGGGAGCTGGGAGGCCCCGGGAACGAGACCGGAAATGGCGAGGCGGGGCAGGGGTGAGTCTGACACCACCTCATGTCAAAAGACATAATTGCGTCAGAGTAATGATGGACGAGGTAGCAGAAGAAGTGACCATCGACCGAGCGACCTTTGTATGGTCAATAATGATGGGCATGCTACAAATAGAGCCGACAGACTTGTACTGTTTGATAACTCTGCCGGGAGGGAGGGCGTTTGATGTAAGCTTCAACTCAAGCCCCCTGCTACAAAGATTTATGACCCGCTTCGAGGAAAAGGCGGAGGAGAAGCCATTGATATCAATGAAGCTACAACTGTTATCAGAGCTGGACACGAAGGTGGTGACTATTTTCCTATACAATGAAGCCCTACATGACCACGACGTGGAGGTCTGGCTAAGACAGCACTGCTCGGTACTGTCGGGCTGTAAAAAGGTGAGGGACTCAGTGGGGATATGGACAGGGGCAAGACAATGGAGGGTGCGACTGAAAACAGAGGGAGGGACCTTGAGACACATCCCGAGTGCCCTGAACATAGGAGGCAACCGGGGATATGTTGTGTATGCCGGACAACCTAAACTGTGTGGGGGAAGCGGTCACCTGGCCGCAGCGTGCAAGACAAAAGTCTGCTATAGATGCAAGGCACTGGACCACGAGGTAGAAGAATGCAGTGTTCCGGCACAATGTAACCTCTGCGGTAGCCGAGAACATCTGTACAAAAATTGTCTGGAGTCGTACGCCAACAAGGTTAGGGCGTATAGGGTAGGAGGAGCGAGGGATGAGGAAGGGGGTGGGACCAAACTGGACCCAGATAAGGAACTGGTGAGGGAAGGACGAGGGGAGGTGGCTGAGCAGCAGCCACCAGCGACGGACGGAGGGGGAGAAGGGGAGAGGCATGCAAAAAGAGCAGAATCGACATTGAGCGAGCAGGAAGAGGGGCTGGCGGGGGAGGGGAGCGACGGCATGGGCAGCATCTCCGAGACGACCGTGGAAGACTGGGCGGAGGCGGTGGAGGAGGATGAAGGAAAAGGGGAACGACAGCAGGAGGAAGGCGGTAGCGAGACATGGGAGGGACCAATCGGAAGGAAAAGGAGGATACGGAGAGCCCCAAAAAGAGGCGCCCCTTCAGGCAGCACGGAATCATCGGACTCCTCGCTGGACACAGAGGCCTCGAGGGAGGGGATGGAGGAAAGGGCGGAGAGCCGGCGCAGGGGGAAACCCTTGAGAACAAGGGGCAAAATGAAATTGCGGGAACTGGCGAATGAAGGCGGTTACGGAGGGCGAGCGGAGAAGGCCGCTTCGGACTGAGACACATCCGAACATGGAACTTTCCGTGGCGTCTGTAAATGTGAGAAGCTTGAAGGGAAAGGGGAGGAGAGGAGCAATAATACAACTACTACAGGCTACCAAGTGGGAGGTGGTCTTCCTCCAGGAATGCCACCTACCATACACCCTGGGCCGGGAGGAGCTGTTGGAGAGCTGGGATGGCTACTACTTTTGGTCCAGGAGTAATGAAAATCGATGCACGGGGGTGGTTACCCTCCTAGGCAGGAGGGGTATACAGATAGTCGGGTCCCAAGAGGTGATCCCGGGCCGCCTCCATTACGTGGACGTGTCTTATGGAGAGGCAGACCTGAGACTAATAAATGTGTACGCCCCCACGACGTGCACAGAAAGAGTGGACCTATGGAATAATGTAGCGACCCTGCTCGTGACGAGACTGCAAGTCATAATGGGGGGTGATTTTAACTGCCCGTTGTGCCTGGCAGACCTACTATCGGTGGCTGGGAGGAGGAGGCTCGACCCTTCCTCTAGGAAGTTGAAGGAGCTGATAGAGGATTTTAAAATGACTGACACCTTCAGAAAGGTACACCCGGTGAGACCGGGATACACGTGGTCGGATAAGGGTGGTAGAACGCAATCACGAATAAATTTCATCTTTGTGTCTGCCAATGTGAAGGTGGATGGAGCAGACCTGGAACCCTTCCCCTTGTCAGATCACAATTTGGTGAAGGCAAAGCTCGGTATTCCAGGTGGCCTGAAGATGGGGAAGGGAACCTGGAAAATGAATGTAAGCCTGTTGGAAGACAGAACGGTCGTGGAAGACTTTGTAAGGAAGTACGAAGACTGGACGACCCTGCAGGAATGCTTTGCCACGAGGGTTGAGTGGTGGAGCATGGTGAAGGGCCGGATAAAGGCCCTCTTCCAGACACATAGTATAAGGAAGAGTGTAAACAGGGAACTGCAGCTGTGGAACGCTAGAATCGAGAAGAAGCACAGGTTACTTGAGCTGGGATTCCCAGTGGGTGAGTATTTATGGAGATTGAAGGGAAGGTTATCCTCGGTATTGGAGAAAAGAGTGAAACAAATGGCATACAGGACAAGGGTCAGGGCAACAAAACAGGGAGATAAATGTACGAGTTTCTTATTTAAGAAATGCAAGGCAGGCGACAACACACTTAGGGATTTTGGTGAGTCCGGTCAGAGGCAGGCAGGCAACGACAGAGGGTATGATAGAGATAGCGGAGGAGTACTATGGGGAGTTGTATGGGAGGAAGGGAACGGATAAGGGAATAAGGGAGGCACTACTAGGGGAGCTAAGACATGAGGTTAAGAACCCAGAGGTACTGGGAGGGAGCATCCAGATGGAGGAAGTGGAGGAGGCAGTGAGGAGGCAGAATAGGAATAGGACGCCAGGACTGGATGGAATTCCAGCAGAATTCTATATTACATTCTGGGATTTAATGAAAGGGGACATGCTGCAGATGTATAGGGAAATGCTGGAGGGCGGACTGGTGCCAGAAGAAATGTGTGAGGGGCTCATCACACTGATGTATAAGAAGGGGGACCAGAGAGAGTTGGGAAATTGGCGTCCAGTTACGCTCCTGAACTCGGACTACAAGATTATGGCAAAAATAGCTGCGACGCGCCTGGGGAAGGTGGTGGAGGGAGTAGTCGAACCCGACCAGACGTGTGCGGTGCCAGGAAGAAGGATTTCGGATTCCCTGATTTTATTAAGGGAGGCAATAGAGGTAGAAGGAGAGAGGGGATGCCCCCTAGGGCTTCTTAGCCTGGATCTTGAGAAGGCTTTCGACCGCCTCTCGCACGAGTATATGTTCGCAGTGTTGGGAAAAATAGGAGTGAGGGGACCCTTGGTCGATTGGGTGAATCGTCTTTACCAAGGGCTCAAGACCAGACTACTGATAAATGGGGAGCTCACGGGGACAATTCCAGTAGAGTCAGGGGTGAGACAGGGGTGCCCGATGTCCGCGGTTCTATTTGTAATGTGTATGGAACCCCTTGCACAGGCAATGAGAAACAATGAGGAGATTAAGGGAGTGACCATCCCCGGGAATAAGGAACAGGGGAAGGTGGTGCTATATATGGATGACGTAGTCGTGCTCTGTAGGGACGTGGCATCAGTGTGGGGGGCCATGAAGGAGACAAACCGCTTCGGCCTGGCCTCCGGCTTGAAGGTGAACGCGAGGAAGAGCGAATTGATGGCCTTCGGGGACCCGAGACTATTTGAGGGCCGGCCGCCTGAGTTGGGGATAAAGACGGAGGAAGTCAAGGTCTTAGGAGTGTCCTTTTGCCGAGAGAGGTCGGCGGAACGAAACTGAGACGGGAAGATAAAGCAGGTAAAGGGACAGTTAGGCAAGTGGGCCGGGAGACGGCTCACGATGGAAGGGAGGATTCTGGTAGTGAGGGTGGTGGTTTTACCAACACTCAACTACCTCGCATATGTGTACCCACCAGGTAGGAGGGAGGCAAGAATCCTGGAAACGCTGTTGTTTTAATTCATTTGGGGAGGCGGGATGGATAGAGTGAAGAGGGTGGTGATGTGTAAACGCGTCGAGAACGGGGGGAAGGGTGCCCCAAATATTGCACGTGTGCTGTCCTCAATTTTTGTGTGTAACACTTTGAGGTTATTCTTTTCCGAAGAGCCCCGGGGGAAGGCCGCTTGTTATTTAAGGTATCGCCTGATGTGGCTCCTGAGGGGGCTTGGGATGACCCAATTACCGGCGGGCACGCCCTTGGCCTGGCCACAAGGATGGCTGAATGTGGCGGTGGGTGACTACATAAAAGAGTACAATTTGAGTCGGAGAGGGGGACCGTGGAACTCCAAGGAGGTATTGGCCGAAGTAAACGAAGGGGAGGCCTGCGAGGGGGTGATGGGCGCGACGAGGACTATGTACCGTCAAGTGTGGAGGAACACTTCATTAACGGCGCTCACAAAAGAACAGAGATCTGTCCTGGTTGGCGGTGTGGGATAGATTGGAGACGAGGGGCTTCATGTTTTCTCGCCGAATGGCACGTTCGCCCAAATGCCCGAGGGGCTGCAACACAGATGAGGACGCGGTGCACGTCATGGTGAAGTGTCCCTTCGCACAGGAGGTGTGGAGACTGAGCAGTCCGCTGTTGTCCTGGTTTTACCCATCGCAGGTGATAAGTCGGGACATTATGTGGGGAGTCTTAAGGGAGGTGCGGGGAGATGACAGAGATCGAACGTGGGCCATAATAGGCGCGACAAAGGAGGCCTTGTGGGGAGCTCGCAGAAAAGAGTTGGATGGGTCCCCTATATCACCGTTGGAGGTGTGCTACTGGGCGAGGAGGTTGCTAGAAAGGGTGATGGAAGTAGACCGGGTTAGGCTGGGATACAAGGCCGCAGGTGTGAAGTGGAAGTGGCCCCTACCCGGGGTGGGGTAGCGAGGGGACCGGCGGGTATAGGGAAGGGATAGTGAAGGATGGCCATGCACATTTTAGCCGGCCTGCTAAGTCGTGTGGGCGAGGAATGTACGTGTTCGATCGGGGGAAGGCGATGTGATGGAGCAGCGCATGGGTGAATGGTGGTGATGAATGTGAATAAGGGGAACGGGGCGGTGCGCGTTATGGCGGCGAGCTTTTTGTTGCATTGTATGTGGGTTAAGCCTGCGGATGTGACGGAGACTCGAAGGGGCCAACCGGGGCGCCCGGTAAGGAGTAGTTTTCAGTACTCTCTTTGGTTTTCCTTGTACCCGCTGAGAAGTTAATAAAAACCTTTAAATCGCAATTACCAGCGAAACGTCGTACTCAAATTGTAAATGTTGTGGTTTCACGCTTCAACACACCGGTGGGCTAAAGCGGTGAACTATTTGTCCTTTGTCAACGTGACACTTTTTTACTGATTGGCCGTGTCGGGTGGTGGAGGGTTACGACACATTTATAAATAACGCGATCTAAACCCAAAAACGTTGATTATGAATGTACACAAAACTGAGATCATATGGATAAGACAACAACAAAAATTCCAGCCATTCTCAATCGATAAATGGTTGATCACCTCCCCCACCACACCAGGGCTGGATAGCTTGAAGGTCTAAAATGAACTTAAGTCTCATTAAAGTATACTAAAAATAATCTCCAGCATCGGGGAACCAAGTAATTTCCCTCCCTTGGAGTGTGACACGGACGCTGACTAGCCTTCCACCTGTTACTCATATGTAGAAAAATGTGAAATAACAACTTTTTAACACAGACACGCGCATCGCGCGCAAAACAGACAATAAAAGGCGACGCTCCATGTCCGCGTATTTCATTAGGAACTTCTATATATAAAGGAGCCTGCGAGCTTAGTCTATTGTGAATGTACACAGAGGACATGGACTGCGTCATCTGGAACATGTTTTGAATGCAATAGCATAGCTCTCCTTGATGTGCCAAGCGGTAAAAACTTCAGCTGGCAGTAAAGCAATCAGACTTTTGTGAATATGCTCTGTAAAACTTCGGGCACATATGCAGCGATCAAAATGTCCGTTCTTATATTATTTTCCTTTGGACACGAAGTTATGTTTTTTAGGGTTATTGTGATTGTTGGATGAACGTTGGAGGTGGTGTGTCGCACAAGAGAAATGCTGAGAGGAACAAGGCTATTGAACCTTTAAAGCTCGCTCGGTTGTGAGTGCACCCATCTTCAACACAATTTACAATTTGTTTTATTTTAACACTTCTCCTCCCTTTTGTGTATGTATGTTGAACTTCTTTCGCACCGTACATAGCCAACCGCACGAATTGGAGGTGTGGGCGAAGGCCAACAAACTAAACACAAAAAGAAGTTCTCAACACGTACCTTTTCAATCTATATTTAAAAGTGCGTAGCTCCAGTGGCTTCCTAATATCGGAAGAAGAGCGTTCCAGACGGCCGCAGAAGCGCATCTAAAAGCGCGCGATGCCAGTGACCGTCTTTGCTCGATGGCCGGCCAGAAGCCGCTACTGCGAGGATGCCCGGAGTTCGCGTGATGGTTTATGCTCCTTGACGAGCTCAGCAAGGTATTGTGGTTCATTTGTGGCGAGCACTTTGTGTGCAGTGAGTACGACCTGTGTGGAGATAAAGTGTCACAGCTCAGCCGCGGCTTTGTCAGCCGTCTCTAGCAAGCACGCGCATCCTGCCAGGCACTGCCAGGTGTGAGTGGCGTGAGGGCTACGAGGTGTCCAGAAGACTACAGCGCTCAGGTTCACCCCCCTCGCATTCGCGGGGATGTCTTTGCATAAACTCCCGGTCTTCATCACCCCCATTAAGCCACAACATTCGTTCACGAACTTTCCCAAACATTCCGATGTTGACGGACTCCACTTAGAAAAGGGGTCTTGAGATTCCGGAGTAAATAACTGGCATTATAATAAGTTGTCTGGCTGCCCGGGTGATTATCGAGCACATTAATTAAGTGGTAATTTATTTAATTAAACGTACCTTTTGTTGACCCTTTGTCAAAATAATGCTTGATGGAGGACTTCCCACGCCGTGTCGGTCGTGTGAGCTGTTTGCCCGTTCTTCACACCCCCCCCCCTTCCGCTGGTCAGGACTGGTTCAGACACCACTTGCCACTCTGACCACAGCCAAGGCTGGTGGATCGTACAGCGCCCCTCTGCCTGAGCGGCGTGCTCTCTGTTGGAGGCACCGTCAAGTCGTCTCACGCGAGGTGAGCCACTCACCGCGTCGCCGGCAACTTCAGCAGCGCCTTCGGGACGGTCACGGTGCGGTCCGCGTCACGGCGACCCGCCGGCGCTCCACCTCGCCCATGCGGCTGCTGCTGCTGCTGCTGCGATGACCGAGACATCCCGACCCCCTTCCTCGCCGTGGCGTGTGCCTCTGCCGCACCTCGACAAATTCCGCTCAGCGCCAGCGCCACTGGCAGGCGGGACACAGCCTGCCCACTTTAGGCACCGTGCCTCGGTGCCCCTGCTGCATAAACAGCGGCGGCTCTGATGAACTCTGCTCCATGCCCGTTTAGTGTGCTTGGCTAAGGTGTTACCAGCGGGTCAAACAATCGGCTTGGGTGGACTCTTGTATGTATAACCGCGGGGGTCTCTCTGCGTGCGTAAGTGCACGCGCGAGTGTGTGTTCAGGGCTGGGTGCTTTATTTCGAGGTTGGTATCGAGAAGGTGGAGATATAATCGGTTCTTAGGCATTGTATTTTTTAAAGTTATAATCTGGGGTCATGGCGCGTAACGATCTGTGCCTGTCACTGCAGGCACCAGCCCCACCTCCTCTCACTCCCCTTTGCCCTTCCTTCTCACAGATGCCCCACTGCACGGGGAGGTCCAGCACCAACCACATCCCCACCGCCTTCAGCCGCGGGTTTCCTGCCCTCGCTACCAAAACTGTATTTGCGTATACTGTAATGAGAAAAATGCCCCGCGTACATTTCCACAGTCCACGTTCCTCGTGAAGACTCCATTTGCCCCTTGGATTAAATGAACATTCATTCATTGAATGAACATGGTTTTCAGTTCTTTAAAAAAAAACAATTCCCAACTTTCAAATAAAAATATTACAGAATGGAAAGAGTTTTTATACGGCTAAAACCCGATAAGATTAGCACGGTGACACTTTTTAGCGATGGATGTTTTACCTGGGGCAAAGGCCTCAAGTCATATACCACTTCATGAATACCATTAATTACCAGTATTTCCCAATCATAACGAACCCCTCCCGGACCCCGTGCAATGAATGGGCATTTATATATATAAGTAAAATTCTAAATTCATGCTTCCATGACGTGTACTGTGTATTTTACATATGTACGACCACTAAATTAAGAACATCGGGAAAAACGCATCCTGCATTCTTGCCCAGATGTGTGTTGCTTTCATTGCACGCAGTAGGACAAAAAAAAGTACTGCATGTGAATGTGGAGCAGCACATGGCCAACAGTGACAGCCACCTGCTTCAAGGAAAGCGTGGGGGAGCCTACTGAAGCAAAGAGCTCACTTACAAAATTCGCTGTCGGAAAGACTTGGGACTCTGTATTTCCGACAGCTCTGTTTCTTCACCTGAGGAAGGCTGCTTGTGTTGTGACCAAAACGTCGTGATAATTTTTATTTGATTATGTTTTATTTTTATTATTTCCCTTCTACGTGACTTTACCAAACGAACCAAGAAGATGAATCCCTGCAGTCACGAAAGCTTTAAATCGTTTAATAATATTCGTTTCTTCTGAAATATTGTATTAAAATTAGTGCTCCTGAATGACCAAAAATAGTGTGGCGTAAAATGTCTACCTGCCTGCCTGCCTGCAGATTAAGTCTGCATTCCCAAGTGGAGGCATATTCCGAAGAAACACGAAGAGCATTAACAACGCAAACTATTTCACTCGCAAAATCAGACAGCAGCCCCAGTGCAGTGAGCAGCAAAAAAATCTCGCCCCTGGGTAAAAATCAATCTTAACGGCGTGTATCCCATTGTTCAAAGGCGTTTAGAGTCTTTAATGCTAACATCCGGTAGCAAGTGCACGCTCGCAAACGACCTGGGTTCTGCAAACACGCACACGCACGCATCACCGTCTTACAAACGTGCACACCACCACCACCACTCGGCGTCATGTACACAACCTCTGTGCCTCCATTAAACGCAACGATTTCGTCAGAGCGCCTCGCGCAAGCCAACTGTGTAATTATAACCGGGCGATTTTGCAAAAAATATCCGCTTTGCTACGGCCGACGGTGCTGGCACAGGTACTTCAATTAAAGAAACGTCACGGCACGCCGCGGGGCCCAGGCCAGTAATGAAGTATGCGCAACGACTCCAGCAGACTCATTCAAGTGGCAATGTTCACAATTAGTCGGCTTGTGAACATTGCCAGTGAATGACACAAATAACTGCGCATTAGCGTCTAACACTGTGTAGCACACGGGATTAAAAAAAATCGTAACGCGCAGTATTTCCTATGGGACAATACATTCTGAAATTATATGTTTCGTATATGGGAATCATTGCAATTTTAAGAAGTTAGGGGCCGTCCATAAATGACGTCACGCGATTTTAGACGATTTTTGACCCCCCACCCCCACCTTCGTCACACGGCGTCACAAAAAGTCAGACCCTCCCTCAAATATGACGTCACAAAGCTCTGCCCCCCCCAAATAATATAAAACATGCTTCAAATCGCTTTAAACTATTGTCATTGTCGTGCGTATTTAATGTGGCGCTGCACTCTGATGTTGTAGGAGAAACATTTATTAAAAAGTCTATTTTATTAAGTAGAACGTGTTGTCTATATTTATTTAAAGTTGCGCATTTTGACGTGACGTCACATTTCTCACCCCCCCCTTTGTTACACATCGTCACAAATGTCTGACCCCCTCCCACACCAAGTGCGTGACGTCATTTATGGACGGCCCCTTAATGCGTGACGTCGTCTTAGTCTGGCTCTTGGTCTCACCAGCTGGCTGGAGTGGTGGCACACGAAGCTATGGAACCAGCGACCCGAGTTTGATTCTTGGCTGCATCTCACATCAGTGGGGGATGATACCTGATCCAGCCCTGCACTACTCCTTCGCCATCAAATAACCTGCACTGACCAGCCTGGCCAAGCATGGTCCATCAACTACTCAGACAGGGAAGCCCATCACCCAGATGTTGATTGATGAAAACCTGTAAATTATATTTATTCATAATCGAGTTTTTTTTGGGTTAGATCGCGTAAATATAAAAATGTGCCGTTAAAACCCGCCACCACCCGACACAGCCAACTAGTAAGGGTTGTCACGTAAACAGAACGTGGCCAATTCGGCATTAGTAGTACAGCACACTGGTGTGTTGGAGAGCCAAGCCACAACATTTCCAATCTGAGTACGACGTTTCGCCAGTAATTACAACTAGCTTCATCAGGCAACAGCCAGATTTGTGGAGAAGTCTGTTTCGTTCCTTATATGGAGGCGTAGATGTGGTGACCACACTTCTGCACTCTTGCACCACGTGGGGGGGGGGGGTGTTAATGAGTCAACGTACATTACGCATGTGCATTATGCGAGCCCTTTCATGTCGTCTTTCCTTTCTATTGTGTGTATTTAAATAGCTGTGCAAACTGTAATCCCTATTGAAGTATGGTGCCCTTTATAGGCATGCATTTAAACTATGTATTATTTGATGATTCGCTACCACGCAGCCCTAAGGTGGTAGCTATCCGAACGGTTAAAATTGTGTTCATTTTTTTCAATTTCGATAGATTCTCTAATTAGTCTTGACCAGTAGTAGCTAGTTTTGCACAGAACTTCAACATCATCAAAATCAATTGAGTGCCCATGTTGGCAAGCGTGTTCTGCTACTGCTGACAGTTGTATTTGGGAGTATTTAATATATCTCTCATGTTCTTTTAGTGTCAGATGTTGACAGTCTGAGAAGTGAAATTCAATATGTTAAAGAAGCGCTGCAAATTAACGGTTACAATGATGCACAAATCAACAGGGCATTGTGTCTTGCCTCACGGCAGATGGGGAGCGTACGTTCACAGGAAGTTCCTGTTTTTTTATGCTAATGTTGGTCACGTGACTAGGAAGTGACGATGTTAGATTTCCACTGTACCACGCGGGCGTCAGCCATTACACAGATAAGGCAAGATGGCGGCACGCATCGCATCTCAGTGAGACCACAGCCGCACCTGTCCATTGTGGGAGCTTAAGAAGCATTATCTGTAAGTTGTTTATATTCCTATAATAATGGAAATGCTGTTGTAATGTTGGAATGACCGTTATAGCAATGTAAATGCCTTTATGGTGCCGTTAAGTTGTTGTAGTAAATACGAGGCCTAGTTAGTAACGAAGCCTGTGACTTTCCTTATTGTGGATGTTACTTGTGATTTAGTAGGTCGAGTCAGACTTGTGCCTATGTTGCGATCCTGAGAGTGATGACGAAGTATCTCATCCACAGTTTAGTGTTAAGTGTAATGCTGTACATTTGGGGTGCAGTGGGATGAATACACTATGTGCCTGTATGCAACGCACCAGCTTGTGCCTTTGTCTAGTTGTTCAGGGGTAATGTGGGGGCCTGGTCCTTCCAGGATCTATTGTTATCTGAGACAATGTTCTGATGCTGTGGTGTTCATTGTGTGGGTGTTTCCGAATTATAACAGATGCTGTATATGTGTTTTCTCACCAGTTTTACCTGTTACAATCAATAAATGACGATCGGAGTTGGACGGTCATCCTGGCTCCGAGGGTTTATTGAACACATGGTTATCTACTCGACTAGCGGTGCAACGCAGCGCACGGCGAGGCCGAGATACATTGAATGCCAAAACCAAATAAAATAAAACGAGCATTGAAACTGCCCAAGTGATTAAAACGATCAAAATACCGTAAATTGCGGGAGTAACTGATAAACTAGCCAGATCTTTGGAAAAACAAAACATCTGGAACGATACATGAAATACAGAAATTAATATCTGGTACAAAAGATGTATTACCGAAGCTATCAACAGAAGGTGTGTACAGGATTAACTGCACGTGTGGAAATGTTACGTTGGGCAAACAGGACGAATGATCAGCACGAGACTAAAAGAACATCAGAGAAATATTAAATTCTCCCAAATACAACTGTGAGCAGTCACAGAATACGCGTGCCAACAAGGACACTCAATTGATTTTGATAATGTTGAAGTTCTGTGCAAAACTACACAATCTAACCCAAAAAAATCCTCTATTATGGATGATATTGGTCGCGAAAGCCTACGTGTTAAAATTATATTTAAAGTTAAATTGATGAATAACTGTACGCGTGAAGCCCTTTTGCGAATCTACTGCTGGATGAAGCCCTCTCAACGCCGTGCGGGTGATTGGGTTGTTTCGCAATGCTTCATCACACCGGTAAAAAATATATACATATTAAATATAACCACCTTGTTCTAAATACCTCACTATGTTCACCAAGGATAAGAGTCAATAACATATCTCGCTAAGAATTCATTGTAACAGACATTCAACCCAAAATATAGGTTTGTACAAAAATATTAAGAAGCGCCGAGTTAAAAAAAAGAAAAAATGTAAATACAGAATCCACTTATGCAATTCCTTCTGAATTGTACCACTAATTACCTATAATTGCATAGTCTGAGTTTTGGAAAATTAAGTCAGGAGCATTTGATTGTGTCTATAAATAATCCCGCCTGCAGATTTTAGCGGCGGCAGAGACGCCAGCGTGGAGGGATAATCGGCCACAAAAGAACTCCCGCATGGACAGCAGCGAAACACCCGCGGTAAATTGATCTGCCACGGTTTCATTCGAACGCCGATTTTTTTTACCAACGCAGTCAGAGATACCGTGACAAACGCCAATGAGAAAAAGCGGCCACTAGTCACGCCTGAAGTGGGAACGTAAAGCTTGTACTGCATGGGCATGTCCAGGAGCGTGCCCTGAGTTCACAAATCCACACAATTTTCGATTTAAAGCTTTCGTGACTGCAGGGATTCTTTGTTCTTTCGGTAAAGCCACGTAGAAGGAAAAAAAAATTAAATAATTCTCACGACGTTTCGGCCACAACGCAAGCAGCCGTCTTCAGGTGGACTTTACCGAAAGAACCAAGAAGATAAATCCACACATGCGAAACGAACACGGCAAGCAAGAGCAAGCACATCGCTGTCTTGGTGAGAGACACGTGAATTCCCACGGTGCTTGTTTTGATGCCCATTGAATCATCATCAACATCTATGCAGGTTGAGTCGTGACACGCTGCAACGTGCTTGTTGATAAACACGTACCACGTGACAGAACGAAGTGCCGACTCGCGTGAAGATTGAGATCGAATGCATCCAACAGCCGACATTCGCCACTAGGTGGCAGTGACGCCACTACGGCGTTTGTGCCAGGCTAGGTGCACTTTGGGATCATACGCTGGAATGGACACACATACACACGTAGAGCCGAGCAAATGGCTGTACAGTACATTCATTAGTTCACCAAAGTTTCAGCAAATGCAATCATTTATACCGCTCACGAATAATTAAAGGCATCGTTTGCACAAAAATGGTGGAAAGAAAAGGTGGCAGCGGATTAATTTGGGAAATAAATACCGTGCCATTATTAATGAGGCCGCGCAAAATTGTCTGGGATGATATTTGTTTGCATTTTGATCACATTGGAACGCCGCAGTGGCGAGATGTTAACTACCTCACCTGGCCCGCAGGAGATCGTAGCTTCGATCCAGATCTTTGACGCTTGTTTATTTGGAGTTTGCATGTTCTCCCCGTGGTCGTGTAGATTTTTCTCTGGGTCCTCGAGTTTTTCCCTGCTAATTTAGAAACATGTGTCTCGAATATTTGGCTGTTATACATTTCCACATGATAAGCCACTTCGTTGAGCTATCATTCGTGACCAGGTTGCTTCTGAAAAAGAGCTCAGTGGGCCTTACCTGGTAAATCAAAAGTTTAGTTCAGTAAATCAATTGCTCAAATGTCTTAGCGCTGACCCAGATGGTGGTGAACACACTCTGAATGTAATGACTGCACAATGTCAAAAAGTAGCGCGAGCTGTAAGAAACTCACTGCACACACGTACAGGACATTGTTATTCTTACATTATTTAGTTTACCCAGGTAAACCTGACAAGTGTAGTGCAGTCGGGGGGCGGGGGGGGGGGCGATGATTGTGATGTATATTCCAATTGAGTAATTTGCAGTTGAATTTTTCTAATTTGGCAAATGTTAACCATGACGCCACAACACAATGGCCTACTCTAGCAGAGGACAACACGGCAGATGGCGCGTAGGTAAATACACCCATAGTATCGAAATGCTGGATTTGAACTGTGAACCTCTAGTAACATGCGTCGAATGTGCTACCGCTAAGCCATAACACCGGCCAAATATACATCGGATTGAGGACGTGACTGAGTGAGTGATAACTAACCAAACTTGAGTTCTCAATGGGCTGCAGCCACAAACAGTTTCTACACTGGATAAAAAAAGCTAGAACAATGTGTTCATTACGACGCTGTTTTTCAGACAGCTCTATTGTTCACCTGAGGACGGCTGCTTGTGTTGTAGCCGAAATGTCGTGAGAATTTTATTTTATTATGTTTTATTTTTATTATTTTAGTATTTCCCTTCTACGTGACTATACCGAAAGAACCAAGAAGATGAATCCCTGCAGTCACGAAAGCTTTAAATCAAAGCTAGAACAATGTCCTTTAAACATTTGCCTCAACTTGAGGCCAACTATAGAGCTATGAAAAAAAATGTCCAATCTTACATTTGTACCGAACAGCACAAAGCTGTGTTCCTCACCTTCACAACCCACTCTGATTAATATGGTAAAGTATCGTCAAAACAACTCCCGCAATATCACAGTGTGGGGAGGAACTCATCCAGCAGTGGATTGACAAAAGGGCCGTACACGTATACAGTATACACATACAAACGAGTGGACAATATGTGCATACACACAAATATATATCACGCACTTCTGATTAGCACGGTTGGCTACGTACGGTGCGAAAGAAGTTCAACACACATGCATATATATATGAATGGCGGGTTAAACAAGCTTCGAACAACGGGGGAAATTGAGCAGTGTTGACAAATCCTGCAGCAGTGGTCGACCGCATTATCGAGCTGTAGCCATCGCCGATGCCAGGGCTTCGTACACCGCAGACGCATCTGACGCGCACGCTGCTGCGATAAGCCACTGTGAATCATTTTGTCCCTCCTGAGTGACACTTCAGGTTTGTTAATTTATTTCGGCTTCAAAGCTGGGAGGAGATGGGATGAGGGGAATATTGATGGGTCTTAGAAGAAAAAAAAAACATGCACACACAATCTCGCATCATCCTGGCAACCGCTGCCTCCAGAGACAACGCATTTGCATAACACTGAGACACGATATGTAGTCAGGTCAACAGGTAGCGGTTCATCACTACCAGTCCCTCCCCGGGCCACAGTCCCCAAGAGTCATTTGATAAATTGCTACACATTATATTTGAGGGGGGTGGGCGGGGTGGACTCGAATTTCAATTCGAGGATTGTCTTCACTGAGTTTTTGTTTGTCTTGTGTTTTTTTTAATCTCACGTGAGGGTTTTGTTGTTGTCATTAATATTCCCAATTATCGACATTTGCATGTGCAGATGATTTGCGTGCGATTTACACAAACGGAACACGTTCGGTTCTCGCGCAAAGCGCGATTCAACGCGCGTACCCACGAGCACACGAATTGATTTTAATCGATGAATCAATGCACCGCGTTGCCATGCCTACAGTCGGGCATGCTGCGGTGCAACGTTGTTATTTTTGTTAAATTTCCGATCGAAAGGCAACGTAGAAAAACAAACAAATCCGCTGAGCTTTTGAAACAGAGGTCCTCTATGAAATTCCTTGCACGCATATGTGTATACACACTGTCAGACGTGTTCGGGATACAATAGCAGGGGCATGCGTTCACTATTTCGCCCTTTTAAATAAACCGCCGGCTCGTTAAAGCCGAAGAATGGGCTTCTCGCAACTTCACGGCGACACGACGGGGCGATCGTGCACATTTCACGAAGCCCTGCAAGAGCATCAGCGCGTTACTTCTCCGTGATTGCGTTTCATTGCAGCCTCCCTAAATATACCCTGGACCCTCTCCCTGAATCTGAGTTACGTCAAGGAAATAAATTGCGGCTTGCGATTTCATGTTGAAACGTTTTTCAAATAATGTATAAATGTTTCAGACGTTACTATGCTAATCGTGACAGAGAGCCAATAACCTGGAATGTTAATTAAATTTAGCTTTCTGACAAATACGGTAGCTGCAGTACGCTATATATACACACATGCCACACCCATTACTGTTTGATTTATATATTTTGAATACAGAAGCACATTTCCAACCAGCACTACTGCTTGGAACCAAAAGCTGGTAAACAAATGTAAAACTAACTGAAACCTTTTACAAGGAATCATGTCTGCATTAACCACAATGCTTGTGCTCAGAATGCAAACAAAAAACATACTCTGATGATATATGCATTGTCCTTGAAACTGATTGGTCCATACCAGAGACAGCTTTCTTTTGAGCCTCGTCTCAAACGGTGTTAGACTGGCAAAGGAGGTCCCATGATGTAAGTGTAAAACTAGTTTACTGTTTAGTTTTAAACATATCAGAGAGCTACTTCCAATTGGCTGTTCGCCGCAGATGCACGCGGGCACAGTTTTGAAATTGGTGAGGCAAGTTAGAAAGTGGGGGACACGTTGTCACCTAGCCGAGGGGCACAGTGTAATGAGCGCACCTTGTGCTCCAACACTCGGGAACCACTGACGGCGGAGAACCACCCTGTGGTGTGATCCGAGGGCACCTTAAACTAAACTATTTGTAAACTATTTTCTTTATTTTACCAGGTAAGGCCCACTGAGCTATATTTTTAAGAAGCGACCTGGCCGCCACAAACGATAGCTCAACGAAGTGGCTTATCACGTGGAATTTATAGCAGCCAAAAAATCTAAATGTGGAAAAAAAAACCTGAGGACCCGGAGAAAAGGCCATGGTGACCACGGAGAGAATGTGCGAATTCTAAATATACAGTAGGCCTCAGGGTCGGGATCGACCCACGACCTCCTGTATCCCAGGCGAGGCAGTCAACATCTCTCCACTGCGGCTCTCTGTGGCAAAGGAGCGAGGAGTGGGAGGGGGCACGTGACCGCCCCATCCTTGGCTGCCTTCCCGTACACACGGCGAATGAGCAGCCGGTTCGCAGCGGTGAGCCTAATACGTCTCGTGCCAACACTCACTACACCATTTGGAAAGCCACCTTGAGGCCAATGTTCACGCTTGCGATCTCATTTTAAATACCTCGTCGAATGCCAATGACGCATATGTGACCACAGGTGTCATCGTGTACTTCGTTAAGACTGATACAAATATCTGTTTAATTTAGTTTAACACGTAGGCTTTCGCGACAAATATCATCCATAAGAGGTGTTTGGGTTAGATCGCGTAAATATATGAAAGTGTCGTTAAAACCCGCCACCACCCGACACAGCCAACTAGTAAGGGTTGTCACGTAAACAGAACGTGTCCATTTCGTCACGAGTGATTTGCCGGAACATTCCATCAGTCGGGTAATGAGGGGAGCGAGCCTAGTGAAACTCCAGTACATGCCGTCATTCGGGTAATTAAGGGAGCGAGCCGGCTGCGGAGTGCCAGAAGGAGGGCGTAGCCAGACGGCGGGGGAAGGCCCCGCTAGGGGGATAAAAGGGCAGCGTGGATACGGTAAAGGGTCGTCATTGTGGGTAAGACTGGATGGGTCGGGTCACGTCGTCGGGTTGGGATCTTCAATAGCCTCGTGTGTAAGGGGGTTACATAGTGTTGCACAGTGTTACATAGGGGTAGTTACATTTACACCAACTCACATACTGTGTATGTCTTTATTGAAGCACTACACTAGTACAGCACACCAGTGTGTTGGAGAGCCAAGCCACAGCATTTACAATCTGGCTTTGTCGGGTGGTGGTGGGTTTTAACGACACTTTTATATATTTACGCGATCTAACCAAAACAAACTCTATTATGGCTCTGTTTTATTTGTTATATCTCCCCCCCCCCACCACCACCAGAGTTTCATCCTGATGGTCCTATTGCTGTCATGCCATGACATGAAGCTTCCTTTCGGATTTCTCGCAGAGCAGCGTGAACCTGCGTGTTCGAGAACGGCCCACAGAAGCGGATATTTCATAGAGCTACCTCTGACATCCCTTCCCCTGACCCCTGGTCCACACATTCGGTGGACGCATTTTCCCACTCGTCCTGCATGAGCGAAGTGTTGTCGAATGATAGTCATGCTGATATATTTTTGTTTAATTTTCTCAGAAATTTTAATTTAGCCGGCTTAATAAATGTGAGCAAATGGCAGGATCCCCACAAGTTTTGCATAAATTAGTTTGGTGTCTCATTGGAAATTAATGCTGGATCATAACGCTCTTGTTAAGTTAAAATTGTGAACATGTTGCTTATAGACGAAACATTTAGCTACACGAAAATAACTTCTGTGCAAGAAGAGTGCTCATACAATGAGAAAAAATCAACAAGATCCCTTCTTATATATAAAAAAAAATATATATAAATATCCTGCTCGTGGACCACACTCGGTGTGGGATCGATCCCAATCTCCCCCCCTTTTTCTAAACCGAGGAGCACTGTCGTGTAGAGGAACTCGTGGATTGGAAAACATGGGTGAAGTACAACATTACAGTTGTTAAGGGAAATTAGTGGGCTTGGGCAGGACACATGGCACAGAAGCGATGATCGCCGACGGTCAGGGATATTGACAGAGTGGCAGCCAAGGAAAAGGAACCCGGTCGAGAGAATGACCACCGTGGAAATGGGAGTAATGCAATCAGTTCGTGTACAAATGCTCGGTGGACTATTACTACATCGCAGGATCATTGGAGAGGGCCGCAGTGTGGGGGAGACCTTTCATCCAGCAGCGTATTGACTGTGACTGATGCTGTTGAATGACGGGTGACCAACACCCCCGATTTGTACCCAGGTTGTCAGCAATACTCGGCCGACAGAGTTATTACCCTTCTGGGTCACCCACCCACCCACTTCTAATAGATTTCGTTGTTCTGAGACTTCAATACAATGAGCGCAGGCAGTGGCCAAAGGCAACGGAGTGCGACGCGCCTCCCCGTCAGGTGCCGAAAGATGATAAGCGGCTGCGCGTGGCATTACTCCGCATGTTCCCTAGCAACCGCGGAGGGTGAATGACAGATGGACTCCCCGAGATAATCATTT
The DNA here is from genome assembly GCF_965212315.1 of Lampetra planeri. Classification (NCBI taxonomy): domain Eukaryota; kingdom Metazoa; phylum Chordata; class Hyperoartia; order Petromyzontiformes; family Petromyzontidae; genus Lampetra; species Lampetra planeri. Next base: position 20,215,214 of record NC_136107.1, read on the forward strand.
ACTTTTCCTTCGCCTGGAGCCCGCTAAAGTGTTTACAGAGGCCCGCGGAATGAGCCGCCGGCGCGGGGCAGACACCACCGTGCGTCATGCCGACACACGCTTGTGACCCCGGGCCACTCGCTGTGTACAAGCTGCTGTGCCGGTACCGGGGCAGAGCCCCAACAGTCATCGCTCACGTCGGTGATTTTTTTTTTACAAAGGCGTGCGTGCCATCTGCCGTATCTGCCGGACGTGAATGCATGTGAAGCAGCAGCAGCAGCACACTTCTCAAAGTTAGAAATAATCCTATTGTTTTGCCTCTGACCAAAGATAAACGTAAACAACTAAAACTATATATTTTTTATTTTACCAGGTATAACGCCCCACTGAGCTATGTAGCTCTTTTTCAGAAGCGACCTGGCCACAAATGTGAGCGCAACGAAGTAGCGTATTATCAGGTGGAAATTTATAGCAATCAAATACTCGAAATGCATGTTTCTAAATGTGGAGGGAAAACCAGAGGACCCGCGTAAAAATCCACGCAACCACAGAGAGAACATGCAAACTCCAAATATACACGGGTCAGGGTCGGGGTCGGGATCAAACCCACGACCTGATGTATACCAGGCGAGATAGTTAACATCTTTCCACCGTGGTGCCCAGTTCACTCAGGATGTGACCGATCTCGTCATACCTCGAGCATGAAGCAAGATCGAGTCTGTAGAATCCTTACATGGGCGACCAACTATGCACAAGTCAGGTGTTGTAGGCTGCTGCGCGGTTATGATTGGCTGCAGAGGACAATGCAGCAGAATCCAATGTAGCTCTGTCGTATGACCTAAGGCCTATGCACCCCGCGTTGACCAACACACATTGGTGAAGTATGGTCAAATAAGGCCCACAAATTGCACAGTGTAGTGAGACACTCACCCAGAATGTAAACGTACAACCCAAATTTTGTTGAAATATATAGTTGCGACCAAATTATTACAATTAAAAACAGCCCGTACTTAACTACTGCTACCCTAATCTATTTTGTGAAATGATTACTAAATAATGCATCCCATTGAGATAATCAGGTTAAATAAAACACTATTTATGCAAGTGAGAAATGCATTCAATTATATGAACACATTAACTGACGTTGGCTGAAGACATACAAAATATAATAAAACAATAATAACACTCGTATCTCGGTCTCGCTGTGCGCTGCGTTGCACCGCTAGTCGAGTAGATAACTTTGCGTTCAATAAACCCTCGGAGCCAGGATGAACGTCCAACTCCAATCGTCATTTATTGATTTAACAAGGTAAAACTGGTGAGAAAACACAGATACAGCATCTGTTATAATCCGGAAACACCAACACAATGAACACCACAGCATCAGAACATTGTCTTAGATAACAATAGATCCTGGACGGACCAGGCCCCTACATTACCACTGAACAACTAGACAAAGCACAAGCCGGTGCGTTGCATACAGGCACATCGTGTATTCATCCCACTGCACCCCAAATGTATAGCATTACACATAACACTAAACTGTGGATGAGATACTTCGTCATCTTTACTCTCAGGATCGCAACATAGGCACAAGTCTGACTCGACCTACTAAATCACAAGTAACATCCACAATAAGGAAAGTCGCAGGCTTCGTTATTAACTAGGCCTCGTATTTACTACAACAACTTAACGGCACCATAAAGGCATTTACATCACTATAACGGTCATTCCAACATTACAACAGCATTGCCAATATTATAGGAATATAAACAACTTACAGACAATGCTTCTTAAGCTCCCACAATGGACAAGTGCGGCTGTGGTCTCACTGAGATGCGATGCGTGCCGCCATCTTGACTTATCTGTGTAATGGCCGACGCCCGCGTGGTACAGTGGAAATCTAAAATCGTAACTTCCTGGTCACGTGACCAAAATTAGCATAAAAAAACAGGAACTTCCTGTGAACGTACGCTCCACATCTGCCGTGAGGCAAGACAACTCGTGTATTTCATTGTATTTTCATCGCAGTCATTACGCAAGCATATAAAGGAAGGCAAATTTCTGATTTATAATGTACGAGCTTCACTGCCCGGGACTTGGATTCACCACGCTCGGCCACTTTTGTCCCCCAGTGGTGATGTTCACACACCACACGAGTTACTCGTTTGAGGCTGAGTCGACCTAGGGGAGGCCCAGGACCGGTTAAAATAATCGTCACCAGTGGTTGCCGTGAGCGGGAATCGAACTCGGGTAGCCGGGTTGCTAGCGTGAGCGCGCTAAGCACTACACTACCGCTCCCCCCACAAACACACATGCGCGCGCGTCCATAGGTACACATACACGCGCTTGCAGCAGACACACACAACTTTCAGGGTGCGACCGGCAGTAAACGACTGAAATATTAAGCAATGCTGCGCAAAGAACGCCTTAGACCTGCAACACATTTGCATTTCACTTTACTCGCGGATTGTTGGGGGGGGATGCGTGACATCAGTAGGCACACTGCGTTATGCTTCCGCATGCGGGTGACATGACAGATGTGACGTCACAGCTGACTTGCCGTGCAAAATATATGCATTCACAAATTTCCCTGTATATACAGTATATATATATTTCGTCATTAACGCACAGTCGGGCAAACGCCACAAAGATCGCCCGTATAAACTTAACAGACTGTAGGGGCAAGTGCTGTTAGCGGGCACCTATGAAGGCCAGCACGGCACACGAGGGGGTGGGCGGCCAGCACCACGTCCGGCTGCCTTTGTCTCCCCAGTGGCGATGTTTTACATACCGCACCAGGTACTCATTTGAAGTTGAGTCGACCTAGATGAGGCACGGAACCGATGCAGATAATTTTCGCTGATGTTGGCCTTGAGCGGGAATCAAACTCGGGTGGCTAGGTTCGTAGCGAAGTGTGTTAACCGTTGCACTGCCGATCATTAAACGCCCAGTCGGGCAAATGCAAGCACGCACGCAGACTCACACGCCCACGAGGGTATCAGATAACACTGGCTCGACACGCCGACCTGTCCAAGGCCATTCATTATACAGTCAATTAGCGATCTTCCTGGTCGATAACCAGCTCACCTGTATGCAGTCGCGAGACCAACACCTGTTAACAACGCCACCCTCTCTACAGGACTGCAGACTACGAAATACTGGGCACATTCAACACAAGTGTGATGACGACGATGACAGTTGAGCTGGTGATTTCAAAATGGATGTTTGGGTTAGATCGAATAGTTATGTAATAACAGTGAGAGCTATGCACCCTCCACCACCCAACACAGCCAAACAAATCAAGTTGCCAGCCGGACAAACGCGCCAATTGATATTGTTTTCCGGCAAAAACGTTGTAGTAAAAAGCAAGCGAAAATGTGACAATTATATATACAACGTTGAGCTGGAGATTGCAGTTGTGCCCGGTGATGGTGATGACAGTAGATGTAAAGTTGTTATTGTTGATGTCTACGCACGTGGAAACCAAAGGGATTGACCTTGATGTAGAATATTTCGTCACAACGGTTCTGGTATACTCAGCCAAATTTATCTGACGGCACTAAAAAAATCCAAAAGGACCTTCAACTGTAACACTCTCACACAGCGAAATTGCTATCATTTTCTTGGTTCTTTCGGTAAAGTCACGTAGAATGGAAATAATAAAATAATAAAATAAAACATAATAAAATAATTCTCACGACGTTTCAGCCACAACGCAAGCAGCCGTCCTCAGGTGAAGACCAGGTCTGTCGGGGAGACAGCTATAATTCCAGACGGATGCCTCGATGAGAAGAATGCTTCATCGTAATGACAGTCGTCGTGCGCATGCCGGTCTCGTAAAATCGTGAGACGAATATCGCTCCGTGATCTAGCAATCCTGCGTACAGGCACTCATCAACGCGCGTCCAAATCCATGCTCGGCAGCGTGTTCTTAGAGGGAGGGGAGCAGGGGTTTGATGGATGCAGCGTCATTGCTATAAGCGAGCGTAGCTGTAACAGAGAGAGACGGCCATGCAGTGACAGCCTCCACGCAATAGGCAGGACAGAAACTGCCAGTGCAGCTGTGCATTTGGTGCCACTTTAGATTAGCTTGCGCAAGGGGAGCAGAACATGACCGAGGTGCATTACGTAATTCTTCCGGTATAGAAATATACAAAGGTGCACACATTACACCACGCATGAAACGAATTCCGACCAAAGTAATCCCCGAATAGCATCGGTCAGCCGTTTCCAAAAAACATACTGCACGGTGCATCTTCAATGCCTGCTGTAAACACCAAGTAACAGTACTCTTTGGTAGGTATAAAATAAAATGAATCACGACGTTTCGGGCGCAACACAAGCGTCCATCATCAGGTGAGAAAGCGTGGTCTGCTGATGAGGCAGACTGTTTTAAAAGGTAACAGTGCTCCTTCAATTGCAGGGGAAAGATTATACTATACTGCTGCTCCTGAGGCGTGAAGATGATAATAATGATGGTTTGAATTACTCAAATTTGGATTACACATATGCAGGGACGTATGACGTCACTACTGTGTTTGCTCGGTATGGGTGCTGTAAGCGGGTGTCACGGAGGTCGCGTCAGGCCGTGACACTCTGCGTGAACCCAACAGGACACATGACCAGACAATGGGGGGCTAGGGGCCCCAGGGGGGAGCTTGGGGGTCACGTGGTTGGGGGCCCGGACCTTCCCGAAGGAACAAGAAGGGGGGTGTGGCCTGGGACGGAGCCGGCCACGCCATGGGAGTTTTCAGCGGGGTGTGAACAGAGAGCGTGGCTGTTCAACCCCGGGATAAAGACGCCATCAGCGGTCCTCGAGTGTCCGATCGTGGTTCGTGACCAGGCAGCCCGTCACCTGCCCTGGTCACGCTGTGTAGTACTCCCCGAGTGTTAGTGAGATTAGGAACGGTGGTCACCACCCTGTATATAATGTTCACGTTGGTTGCTATGCGTTAATAGTGCTGCCTCCAAGTTGAGTGTGCGCCTCAATTGAACCCACTAGACATAGAAAATGATCGGCCCCTACCGGCGAACTAATGTGCCTGCTAGCAGGTCAGCTGCTGAGTCAGCTGCCTTAAAAAATGTTTGAGATGAGATGTGACGGAAGTTGCTTATTGCGAATAAATCGCTCTGAGATACTCCCACTTCTGGAGCACTGCCCAAACAAAATCATTATCATTTCTATCATCGTCTATGTATGTTAAACTTCTTTCGCACCGTACATAGCTAACCGCCCTAATCGGAGGTGTGGCGGAAGGACAACAAACGAAACACAAAAATCAGTCTTCAATCTATGGCTATTTTATTTTACCAGGCAATGCCCACTGAGTTATAATGTGGAAATTTATAGCAGCCAAATACCCTCAACGCATGTCTCTAAATGTGGAGGGAGAACCTGGAGGACCTGGAGAAACATCTATGCGACCACAGGGAGAACATGTGAACTCCAAATATATTGACGTCAGGATCAGGATGACACCCACGACATCCTGTATACCAGGCGAGGGAGTTAACTGAGAGCGTTCCAGACGGCCGCAGAAGGGCATCTGAAAGTGTGCGATGCAGTAACCGTCTTTGTCCGATCGCGAGCCAAAAGCCGCTGCTGTGAGGATGACCGGAGTTTGCGTGATGGTTTATGCTCCTTGACGAGATCAGCAAGGCATTGTGGTTCACTTGTGGAAAGCACTTTGTGTGTAATGAGTGCGACCGGAGGGAAATTATCAACGTCTCCCCTCACTCTCTCCCACCTGGACATTTGGGGGAGGGGGCGGGGGTTGCAGACAGGGAGAGTTGAACAGGGAAATAGTTTCAGAGCAGTCCTAACAAATTGAGCCCTGGTACATGCCAGCAATAATTGGAAAATAACGCTAATTAATCTGTCAGCAGAAGCGGAGTTTCACCGACAATTGTTGCTATTCCTACTGCTTTGACTATTTCTGTCGAAAAGCAGTGGGTGAAATGTTTTCTGGTAGCACTTTCGCACACAACCAACACTCGCAGCAATTAAATACATTAGCAATCGTGCTGACAAAAGCAAGCAATCACTTCAAATCAACGATGCCACGCAACGCTTGCTGCTGCTAACTACAACGTGGGTTGTGTAATTACGTACTGATTCCTACACATCGCCACACCTCGGCACAATGTGAAATAAAGAATCCTAAAACATCTTGGCTTGTGTTTTGATTGTGTTCATGATGCTGAACAACGCAACAAGATAAGCATGATGTGTACAGACAAAACACTTCAAAAATATTAAAATTAAAAAAAATTCCACTGCAGACATGTACTTATTGAATTAACATACAGTTCGGTAACACTATACAATCGTACACATGAGCAATAACTGTTATTAACCACGGGCATTTATTTTATGTTCAAATGAAATGTTCAAATGCTAAATAAATACCACCGAAGAGGCCACTAGTAACTGCAGTAGCACATTGTGCTGATATCAAACTACGCAAAGATAAAATTACCATCAGGTGATAAAAGTGTAACAATGTAATACGGTGCTCTGAGATCCACTGCTTAAGGGTGCCTTATGAATGTGTAATAAGAGCCATGTATGGCTCACGTGGTGATCGGCTTGCCAGTCCCGCTTTGTAGCCAATGAGGGGAGAGCCAGGGAGCATGGCCTCGGCGTGATCACGGCATGTTAGCAGGGGTGATTGGCCTGGCCGATCGGGGCCTCAGCTAATGGGAAGCCGGATCAGAGGCGTGGTCCCGGGATTGACGGGGAATCATCTGGAACGGTCAACGCTGACTTCGGAGGATTGGCTTAGGAGTACCACGTGACCCAGGGATAAAGAGGAGGAGAGACGGAGGAGTCGGGGGCAGACCTGGGAACGAAGAGAGCGGGAGTCACGCGCGTACGGGGCTCTGGGTGCCACGTGCGTGGGGGGACTTAGCTGGTTGTCTGCCCGCTTCCCGTTGTCTGTCAGCAACGGGGAGTGTGTATAACTGTGGAAGTGGAAAAATAAAAGGACTGATTCCAGAAGCCGTCTCGAGAAGGTTTATTACAAATGTATACCAATATATAACGTATCATGGGGCCTTTTTCAGGCCACAAGGGAGGCTATCTCTGGTGTAGGCCAATCCGTTTCAAAGGCAATGTATACATTCATTATATTATCAGAGCATGCTCGTTTGCATGTTCACCACAAGTATGTGTAGTTAATGCAGACTTGATTCCTTGCAAAAGGTGTCTATTTGGTGTTTGAACATGTTAATATCTGTTTTATTGAAAGAAAGGGTAAACATATTTTTTGTTTCAATATAACGTCATTATTTTTTTAGGAACACCTCACCGAGTCTCAAGACTTCTTTTCAAGAGAGTCCTGCTTTTAGGATGTTTGGCAAATTCCCTTTACAAGGGTACTTTAAAACTAAACGTGCCGTTAAGTGACTACGTCAGTGTGTTGGAAAGTAAATCCACAGTTAATATTATCGGGTGGTGGCGGGTTTAATGACACATTTATATTTACGCGATCTAACCCAAAAGAGAACTTTATTATGGATAACATTGGTCGCGAATGCCAACATTTTGAAGGGTCCTGCACCGTGACAATGCTTGTTGTACCTTTGTAATAAAGGACTCGATCACTGGGTCTGTCTTTGTTGTCCTTTATTTGGGTTCTTACACTTCTCCCACACGGCCCTCGCTCAGAGCCCCTCCGCTTGGCAACTCCACAGCTGCCTTCGCTCCCGTAGCCTCCCCGCTCCTGCAGCTCCGCTGCAGATCCCCTGTGCAGTCCTCCGGCTGCCCTCACTGCAGCTCCACCGCTGCTCCTCGTTCCTCCGTGCTCGGTCACCGCTGGCCGACGGTGCCGAGTCTTACTCCGCGTGTGTGGCGATCTCGCCACTCCTCAACCTCCGCCCTGCGTGGCCTCACTGTAACTCCATCTCCCACACTCTCTCGTCTCTTCCGGTATCACTCCCTTAAGACCTCACCCCTCTCTCCCACGTGACCTAACTCCTCCCCCCCATGACGTCATATCCGCGAAGCCGTTTACGCCCGCATTACACCACCCTCCCCCGTAGAGAAAATCCAGCCGACCTCGGCTGAACAATAACGAGACAAGTAATGCGAGCGAACACAACCATCACACATTCAAGGACAACGAAGCATACAATAAATATAACAACAACAACAAAACACAACAGTAAAATTCAACGAAATGTAAGGGACTTTGAGCGCGTTCGGGTTGCCGGTCCGTCCCGGACGGGAAGCGGCCCTCCTGCAGACCGGGAACGTGACGGGGTTTTAGGAGCGACAGGATGAAGTCCTCCTGTCGCTATTGGAGGCCTGTCAACGTCCCGGTCCCATGTCCCTGAAGGCCCAGCGTCGGGGGTGCGTCGCGATCGTGTCTGCGACGGGGTCGGAAGGGCGGCGGGGCTCGGAGTCCCCGCAGCCATGGTAGGCACACCCCGAGCAGTGTCTCCTGTCTCCAGCAATGTCACGGCCGGCTTGTCTGGCCGCACCTGCGGGCAATGGAGCCAGGCCATGTCCCCCACCTTCCAGGGGCACTCCCCCTTTGAGCGTCGAGCACACCGCTCGTTCCGGGCCTGGGCTTTGGCAGTAGCCATGCGGGCCCCTTCCCGCTCCTCAGTAACCCGGCGAACGGTATCCTGTCCTGGAGGATCCTTCCGTGGCACGTCCGCTGTCGAGGCCTCCTGCTGGGGCGGACCCGGGACACGGGCCCAGCAGTCCCTGGCGTAATGGCCTTTACGGCCGCAGCGGAAGCAGTCGATGTCGTTGCGCCACGCCGCAGGCCCCCCGTCCCGATGCTCCCGTGGCGGCGGCGCAGATCGCGGCCCCGGCCTACTGCGGGCCGACCAATGAGCAGAGGCAGCCGTCAGCTCCTGCGGGACCCCCCCCCTCAGGAACGTACACCGCCTTCTTGGGATCCCAACCCGCGGCACCTCCCTCGACAATGGGCCCCCCCGTCCACGCCGTGACTTGCTTCCAACGGCGCAGGTTGAACTGGGCATCAAGACATTTAGCAGCCGCCCGGGATGTGAGCTTTTCGTGGCCACACACCGGCATAGGAATCCCCAAATCCCGGGACAGCTCGAGTATCTTACCCAAGATGAGAGGTTCGAGCAGGTCAGGCTCCGTCTCCGGGTATGCAGCCATGGCCAACTCCAATACCGCACCCCTGTATGCCACCGGCGACTCCTCGGGTGCTCGCTGACGTTGAACAAACCGGCGATGAGCGTCATCCGGTAGCTCATATGCATCTGCCATTTCGTCGAAAACTCCTCTCAATGTTTTCTTCTTCTCGGCCTTTATAGAACGGAAGAATCTCACCGACTCGTCATCGAGAAGAGTCGGTAAAACCTCCAATGCCTCAGCGTCCGTCCACCTTGCTGAGCGTACCGCCGCCAAAAATCTGCAGGCGAAAGCACTCCAATCGCCCCCGATGGAGAATTCTTTAACGGTCGCGAGATGACGACAGCGTCTCCTTGTTGCACCGTCCTCAGCCGATGACTCACCAGGCGGCATATTCAAAATGGCGTCACATCGCAACGTGTTCAAGATGGCGGCCCCTCGCCGCGGAGAGCACAAGATGGCGGCTTCCCACCGTTCTTGTCTTGCCACGCCCAAGATGGCGTCTTCTTGCCGCGTGGCCGATGGCGCCGACAGCGGAGGCAAAGCAGCAACCTGCGGACCTCCATCGGCTCTCCCCAACGCCGTCCTCGGCGTGACGAGCTCGCACAATTGCGCGAGCACGATTTTCAGCGTCTCCAGCTGCGCCGCCATCTGCCTCCATCACCAATCCGCGTCCTCTGGTGCAGACGGGTCCACCGACGCGGCGACATCTTGGACTCCCGGACCCTTACTCGTTCCCGCACGGATCTCCTCTTCCATCGCAGGCAAGTCCACCGCTTGAGGAAGGTCGTCGTCGTCGGATGAAGATGCAGATGATGGCGCAGGAATCGTCTTTTTTCTGAGCTGTTTTGACATGCCGTTTCACTTCTGACACCAGTGTAATAAAGGACTCGATCACTGGGTCTGTCTTCGTTGTCCTTTATTTTGGTTCTTACACTTCTCCCACACGGCCCTCGCTCAGAGCCCCTCCGCTTGGCAACTCCACAGCTGACTTCGCTCCCGTAGCCTCCCCGCTCTTGCAGCTCCGCTGCAGATCCCCTGTGCAGTCCTCCGGCTGCCCTCACTGTAGCTCCACCGCTGCTCCTCGTTCCTCCGTGCTCGGTCACCGCTGGCCGACGGTGCCGAGTCTTACTCCGCGTGTGTGGCGATCTCGCCACTCCTCAACCTCCGCCCTGCGTGGCCTCACTGTAACTCCATCTCCCACACTCTCTCGTCTCTTCCGGTATCACTCCCTTAAGACCTCACCCCTCTCTCCCACGTGACCTAACTCCTCCCCCCCATGACGTCATATCCGCGAAGCCGTTTACGCCCGCATTACACCTTGATAACGGTGCAGCTGCTAAAGGAAATTAGCAAAGCGTGCCCCCGCGGCTGCCATTCTCGGCTTAGGTCAATTTGTGACGGAGCCAAAGCGTCCATGTTTTATTGGAATATCAAAAGTGCCCATACGAATATGCGAGTCTCCATTGCAACAGAATTTAAGTCTGAACGGTTCATTCAATGACACGGACTCTGGTCGACGCACGTAAGTTGAACAACAATGCAGACAAAGCAGCGGAGAACAGGTTGAGCGCACACACCATGACAGCGACATATTATCCGTGCGCTTGTACGGACATAGACGGCAGGGGCATATACCGATGATTAAAAAAGAAAACTAATTTACGAATCAAGATGTTCAAATTCAATAACATGTTTTTTTTTTTAATCACTTATTACAGAATATGGCCCACGTGCATTTTGCTTGATGGGTTGCAAATGCACGGGCCACGTCACGCAGACGCCCCCTTTTACCTTTGAGCTGCATTCTTGTGCTTCCTCCTGCGAATAAACCAGACAAGGTGTCACATATGCACAACAGTTATCCATTAATACCATACACACGGTTTGCTATCTTTTATCAAAAACGCCTCACTGAGTCTCAGGACTTCAAACTACGAGGGCCTCGCACAATGATGTTTGGCAAATGTAGTCTTATTATTTTTTGCATGGGATTAAAAAATCCATTATACACACTCGAAGATCTGCACAGATCAGCCGAAGAGCCAAAACGCCTTCCTGCTATATCCTGTCAAATTTGTATCCCTGCACAAGTCTAAGGCACATTTTGGTGGATTCCTTCAACCCACCTCAAAAGTGCTCGAGTACTGTTATAGGCATTGCACACAAAGACACTGTGTACATTCAGTATTCTTGCATGCATGCACGTAGCATTGCCGCGCGTCAGAGTGTGTTTGTGTGAGCAAGTGCTCACATGTGGACCCGGCACGCGTGCGTATGCGTGCATGTTCCCCAACAGTTGGTTAAGCTACATGGTGGATATTTGTGCAGCCATTAGCACGCCGCACTACGAACCCGGCGACCCTGGTTCGTTTCTCGCTCATGGCTACCAACACCAGTGACGATTATCTGAACCAGTCCTAGGCCTCCCCTTGGTCGACTCAGTCTCAAATGAGTACCTAGTGCAGTGTGTAAATATCGCTATTCGGGAGATAAATGCAGCCGGGCATTGTTTTTGGCCACCCACCTCCCCGTGTGCCGTGCTGGCCTTCATAGGTGCTCGTTAACAGCACTTGCCCCAAATGTTAAGGCTAAACGGGGTCACTTTGTCGATGGTGTACGTGTGTGTATGTTTGTGCGAATGTGTGCGTGGGTGGTGTGTATGTGTGTGTTGGGAGGGTGCAGTGTGTGTGATGATGTGTGATGTGTGTTTTGTATGTGAGTGGGTATGCATTTGTAATGAGTCTGTGTGTTGTGTGCATATTACTATGGATGTGTGTAATATACATATGTGGTGCGTGTGTGTGTAATGTGTGTTGTGTGCGTGTGTCGTGGAGAGCGGTGATGTTAGCGCACTACACTGCGTATCCGTATTATTTGGTTCTTTCGGTAAAGTCACGTATATAGAAACATAATAATAAAAAATAAAGTGAATAAAAATCAAATAAAAAATAATAAAAACCAAAAACCACTCATGTAGACTGTAGCCTGGTTCTTAATTGGAGTGAGTGTACTGGCAATCTATAATGTGGACTGTAGCCTGGTTATTAAGTTTGGTGAGTACTGGCAGTCTATAATGTGGACTGTAGACTGGTTATTAAGTTTGGTGAGTGTACTGGCAGTCTATAATGTAGACTGTAGCCTGGTTCTTAACCTCGGTGAGTGTACTGGCAGTCTATAATGTAGACTGTAGCCTGGTTTTTAATCTGGTGACCGTATTGGCAGTCTATAATGTAGACTGTAGCAATGGTTATTAAACTGAGTGTTCTTAACCTGAGTGAGCGCACTGGCAGTCTATAATGTAGACTTATTCTGGTTCTTTCAGCAATAAAAAATAAGAATAACAATAAAAAAAACCACGACGTTTCGATCACAACACAAGCGGTTGTCATCAGGAAAAGGGGGGTAAGCCTCTAAAGGCAAACTGTTTTTAAAGGCTTAGAGATGGGCATAGCCTAAGTGTGTCAGCAGCATGGGCGGGGCAGCTAATGTTAATGTAGGGGAAAACCCCGACACCGGCAGTAGGTCTACACCAGACATGGGCAAAGTACGGCCCCCGGGCCGTATACGGCCCGTTGGGCTTTTTAATCCGGCCCGCCGAACTTGTCCAAATATTATTATTAAATTACATTTTACCTTTCTCCTGTAATGCCCCCATTTCCCCATTAGATGGCGCACTTTGACCGGGAGTGTGGTGTATAGGGTTCGAACGCCAACAAAGCCCGTCACAGATCAAAGTTAACGGATCAGCACCTCAGATCTATCCTGAGAATTGCCACAACCAAAATAACTCCAGACTTGGATGCACTGGCAAAAATGGGAGATCAACAAGACTGTTCCCACTGAAACTGAAAGTGATGATGTGTTTCTGCAGTGAGGTTGGAGCCAAATCTCCGACACAGCCTGTGTGGCTGCTCTAATCTGTTAATGTAGATAATAAAGAAGTTCAAGTGAGGTAATTGGTTTGGGCGCAGGCCTCAAATGTTTTCATGATGTTTGATCAGTCAAGTTACGACATGTTTTTGTATTGTTCATGTTCGTGCAATTTGTTAAATTGCCTTGCAAATAAATGCTTTGCTATCTGTTAAAGGCCAAATCCTTTCATGTAATGATTTTAACATGTCATTTATATTAGTTCACACAAACACTCCATCCATCTGTTCCTGGCCGGGCCCCTCTGTCAAATTTTAGAACCCATTGTGGCCCGCGAGTCAAAAAGTTTTCCCACCCCTGGTCTACACCAATCAAAGGGCCGCTAGAAAATCAATTGCGGCTCACTCCACACACCCAAACTGCTGACGGTGGAGGTTGACAAGAAAACACAAATCAAGTCATGACCCAAAGTGGTTGATGACATCTTTCCAATGATTGCCGAGCTAATAATCATCCTCTCGGTTGAAATTGTGTCTGTATATATGGATGGCTTCATGAACAAATCTTTGTTGATAGCCAGTAGGCTTGCAAAGTAGATTGGTAAATTTGAGAGAGAGACAAAATACACTCAAATTTAGCAATCTTTGGAAGAACGTAATCAACCAGGTAGGGTGTTGACTGTTGTGTTAGCCGACTCTCTGTGTTGTATTGCATTATATTTCTAAGTTTACTAGGTTTGTTATCTCTTTAATTTGTACCTGATGATGATTGCTTGTGTTGCAATCGAAACGTCGTGTGCTATTATTTAATGTATTATTTTCTCTTTCTACGTGACTTTACCGAAAGAACCAAAGAGTAAATCATGCTGTCACGAAAGCTCCAAATCACGTTAATATGGGGGATCTTTTGCCTTTTTTGTGAGCAAGATCAGCCTTGAAATCTATTTGTAGTGTGGTAATGAATGTTGTGTGACAAAGTAAATCAGTTGCGATGAATAAATACTAATGATAACGCATTATTTGTGCCCGTACAGTGTTCATTCACCCTTAAAAGAGAGAGTGAAAAAGAACGGACTCACAGAAAGGCAGTCAGAACCGGCACTAACAATTGCTCAATCTCTAGTTTCCTACATTGGGATGCGTGGCTAACTGCAAAAGATGATCGAATGGACAAAAATGGAGCAAGGCAACCGGTGCATATTCGCCGTTTGAACTTGCATCGTTCAATGCCAGTGCTGCATTGCGGTGCTGGGTGAGGCTGGGCTGTCTCTGGCACAAGGATGTGTGGGCGACATCTCAAGACCAAAGGAAAAGCGCACATCGGAGGGGACATTTAAGGAGACTGGTGGGTTTTACTGGTAGGAACGAAGTGGACCAGCCTACAATAGATTATATCGTCCGTCCGTCCGACCGTCCATCTGACCGTGTAGCAACATCGCCCCCTACTGCAAACACGTGGCATGACCCTACAAAAACCTTTAGACTCAGTGACGCTTTCCTGGCTAAACAAGTGTAACATTCCCTTATAATTCCCTCAGATAGCTTTTAATTAAAACATTTAAATTAATGAGGCTTTCCTGGCTAAACAAGTGTAACATTCCCTTATAATTCCCTGAGATAGCTTTTAATTCAAACTTTTAAATTCAAATTTTATAATTAAAACTTTTAAATTCAAATTTTACTCACAGCGCCCTAAAGCCTACAGCTAGGCCTAAAGCCTCGAACTACGCCTATCACTCTCCCTTCGTATCGTACCCCCGCGTGTGTGCAAGAGAGTTAATGTTTAACAATGTTACATTCCCTGATGCTTTTAAATAGAAACATTTACATTTAAAGCTTTTACATAAATAATAAAAACATTTAATTATAAAATTATCTCACGGCGGCCTAAAGCCTACAGCTAGGCCTAAAGCCTAGAACTAGGCCTCAACCTCTCCCTTCATATCGTACCCCTGCGTGTGTGAAAGGGAGTTAATGTTTTACAATGTTACATTCCCTGATGTTTTAGAATAGAAACATTTACATTTAAAGCTTTTACATAAATAATTAAAACATTTAAATTACAAATTAACTCACAGCGGCCTAACGCCTACAGCTAGGCCTAAAGCCTAGAAATAGGCCTCACACTCTCCCTTCGTATTGTCCGATTCGGTGTAGCAACATCGCCCCCTATTGCAAACACTTGGCAGGACCCTACACAAACCTTTAGACTCAGTGGGGCTTTCCTGGCTAAACAAGTGTAATAATACATTATGTTAATATTCTTTGGTTATTCGTTCCTTCCAGCCCACCCCGCAGGGTCCTGTTTCTAATTGGACGGGCCGCAAACGATAGCTCAACAAAGCAGCCTTTAATCATGTGGACATTTATAGCAGACAAATACTCGAATCGCTTGTTTATAAATGAGGAGGGGGGGGGGGGATCGGAGGAACTCGGAGAAAAATCCATGCGACCACGGGAGAACATGAAAACTCCAAATATACACGCGTCAGGGTCTGGACTGAACCCACGACCTCCTGTACACCAGGTGAGGTAGTTAACATCTGGCCACCGTGACACCCATTCACGCCACCGTGTAGAAAAGCAAGTTGGTTTGTAAACATGTCTGTGCGTATCATAGCATTTCATATCGTCATATACGTGGTAAATTGCTTAAATAGATGCGTGAGAATGAATTAGGCTTTCCTTTTTAAATAAATGAAGTTATAAAAATGATTCCTGTTATCATTTAATTTATTTACACTGAGCTATGTGGGGGCAGCATAGGGCAGTGTTGTAATTTCCATTGTTGTACAGTATTTATATGCTCCCACACCTATGCTCCCCAACTTCACAACCCGCACTGGCCAACGTGAAGTTGGACCAAATAACCTCTGCGGACCTTCACGGCGCGCGGAGGCCCTTATCCAGCAGTGGATTGGCAAACGTGTGTACTGTACACGTACGCTATTACATCATTACTGCAAAACACATGAGTCTCCGTCGACTGGCAATAACCAAAAATGCACCACCCCGTGATGTCACCTTGCTTCGTGAATATCACGGAGTCTGTGGGTCTTCATGTGCAGCGAGGTGCACATACACACGTACACACGGTGAATATCTTACCGTTCCGCTTAAGTTTCATATTCAACTGTGAAAACTTAGATCTGCTGATTTCGGTCTGCTCATTATTCCAGAGAGCAGACTTTGTTCTCTGGGAGACAGAGGATTTTGCGGCCAGTCTCCGCGGTTGTGGAATTCCTTTCCTCTTTGGTCCACCAGGGAATCCGAGTCTGTTACGCTTTTTAAATCGCGTCTTAAAACGGTCTTTCTCCATAACGTAAGCTTTATTGAAAAGTGCTTCAGAGGCTTTGCGTGAATTTGCGCTGTAGAAAACTGAGTTTCTTCTTCTTATTACTACTCTATGTGAACACACAGACACTATAACCAATGCCCCCGTGGATCCTGGTTCATGCGTGATTCCTCCACGGTGGCCCCAACGCCGCCTGTTTAACACCACGGTGGCTGTGAAAAATCTCGATGTCTTTCTGACCCTCACCTCCCCATTAAAACGCGATAGAGGGTAATTACAGCAGCATGGCCTTCCTATGCATGCACTGTCGCCAGTTGTGACAAACGAATGAGTAATTGGGCAGAGGAGGAATGGCTGTGGTGTGGCTGAAAACGTACACATACTAAGTATAAATCGCATTGTTTTGGGGTTTGGATCCCCGCTGCACAAGAATAACATTGGATGTCAACCTGTATTTTAAAACGATGCATTCCCCGTTTTTAATTAAATATTTCATTTGTGGCTATGCAATTTCATGAATATAACAGCTGTTCGCTGTCCCCTGTTTCAACGTTAAAATGTACCTCCCTGGAAATAAAGTTGTATTGATTTAAATATAACTTGATTAAAACGACTAATAACAAATTAGTGCTTACAGTAAATGTGTCCATACTTTTTGGTTCTTTCAGTTAAGTCACGTAGGTGAAAATAAGAAAAATAGAAATAAATCATGACGTTTCGATTGCTACACAAGCAATCATTATCAGGTGTGACAACCACAGCAATTTTTTTTTTTACTGAAGTGGGAGAGATGCTTGAGTTAAAGCGTCTATATAAGTCAGAGAGGGCGGCGGGGGGGGGACAAGGGGAGGGGAGCGATGCGTGTACGCTAGGGACGGGACGTGGGACCGGGCAAGGGGGGGGCTGTAAGCAACATGCCCGGTCCCACGTCCCGTCCCGAGCGTACACGCAACGCCCCCCCCCGCCGCCCTTTAACTCAGGCATCTCTCCCACTTCAGTAAAAAAAAATCTTGCTGTGATTGTCACACCTGATGATGATTGCTTGTGTTGCAATCGAAACGTCGTGATTTATTTCTATTTTTTTTATGTTTTCGCCTACGTGACTTTACCGAAAGAACCAAAGAGTATGGATCCTTGCAGTCACGAAAACGTCAAATCTAGAATGAAGTAAATGTGCCGTGACATAGAATTAGCGATGTAGCAGCATGGCGCTGGCTGCTGGCGGGGAAGGGGATCTGCGGTTTACAGCAGCCCTGACGTCAGCAGGCCACGTGATACACCAGAGGGGGATATCTGGGGGAAAGGTTACAGAAGAGGCACGTGGAGGAAGCCCCGGGAACCCGCTAATATATTCTAGGGAGTGGGCGTGGCCGGGGCAGAGCGAGGCCACGCTGGGAGCATAAAAGGGGGTCCTGAGCAAGAGCTCGGGGCTGTCGTATGGAGTGGGATCCCCACCGTGCTGTTGAAGATCGTCACCATCATCGCTGTCGTCTCGTCGCTATCGTCACTGTCGCCATCACTCGATATTGCGCTGCTAGACGGCAGTTGGCTGTCTCGGTTCAGCGCCGTCAGTGTTAGACGGCTAGTGTTGTGTGTAGGCGAGCAACCCACGTAGTGTTGTGTATAAACGAGCGACAGAAGAGTGTGTACCAGCGTAGGGTGTGCATTGTGCAAAGGGTGCTTGGTTAAATAAAAGAAGTGTCTCCAAGTCTTAGCGTCTCCAAGTTAAGTCACTACACATGTAATGTTAATTGTTTCATATTATTTTGCTTCATATTTGTGCAGATATAACGTGTAAAATGTTATCATCAATTGTTTAAATGTTTGCTTGCTTTGTCAATCAGGTCTCCCATGAAAAAGAGACGTTTGGTCTTAAAGGGCTCTCATCTGGTTTAAATTAATGATACCCATTAGGGGGTGTAAATATTAATCGATTAGTATTGATTCATTATCAAGGCGAGGGTAAGATCAATGTTTTCAATGTCTGCTCATGTTATGTTAATTATATGGTGAGATGCTATTTCCCACTTGGTACACAGTAGCATGTGGGTTCGATCCCGGACCCTGATGATGCCTCTTGTATATTTGGAGTCTGTTTATTCGCTCTCCCTGTGGTGGCCGCATGTATTTTTCTCCGAGTTCATCAGGTTTTGGCTTTCACATTTAAAAACATGTCTTTATATTATTGGGATACTACTGTAAATTCCCACGTGTAATGATAAAGTCACTTCGATGAGCCATCATGTGTGGCCAGGTAGCTTCTGAAAAACAGCTAATAACTCAGTGGGCTTTACCTGGTGAATACAATTGTAGAAGTAGTAGTAGTATCATAAGCGAAGGTGAAGTTTTGACTATTTTGTCGTGAACATAACTTTACAAACAGGGCGTAAAAAACAGCAACAAAACAAACAAAATAGTAGAAAGCGACAACATTTCTGAATCTTTCTTGCATTCAATCAAGGCACTAGATTATGGCATTGCCAACAAATGCAGGGGGAGTGTCGAACCGATTTCAATACATAAAAGCACATCATACAAAAATTGCATGGACCCCTGAGCCTAGAGAATTAATCATATTATGTTTTTGTCGAATTCTGTACCCCATCACTTTTGGCGATTATGAGAAACATAATATTACGAGTGTGTATAATTATATAAGAATCCACTATGTATTCAGTTGACCGCCTCTTCGGCATGTACATTAATATGCGTCTTATTATTCCTCAGCGGTGTGGAAATCATCGAGTGAATGCGCATCCGAAAATTTTAAATCATTCAGGGCTAAAGAGCAGCACCACATTGTCATTCTGTTGCAGCTGCGCAGGACATTTCAGCTTTCAATTGTGTGCCGTTTGTAAGGTTTATAGGAAGAGGCCTTGTGGGTTCTTGCAGTATTTGGGGGCTGCGGTGGCGAGATGTTAACTACCCTGCCTGGTATACCGGAAGTCGTGGGTTCGATTCCGACCCTGACGCCTGTATATTTGGAGTTTGCATGTATAGTGGTATAGCGCTGGCTGCTGGCGGAAAAGCGTAACTGCAATTTTTCTTTTCCATTTGTGTTGGACACAGACACCAGCAACACTGGAATTGGTGCTGTGCTGTCCAAGGTCGTGAACGGCACTGAGAGAGTGGTGGCCTATGGGAGCCATGTGTTGTCCCCCGCAGAGCAGCGCTACTCGATGACACACAGAGAACTACTGGCCATAGTTAATTTTGTGCAGCAATATAGGCCATATCTTTACGGACGGGACTTCGTCGTGTCCACGGACCACGTGGCCCTCCAATATTCCCTACGTATTCACCAGCCTTCCGGCCAACTGTCCGCTGGTTAGAAATTGTGCGGGACTACTCCTTCACGGTCACCTACAGGAAGGGTGTGCGGAACTGCAATGCGGATGCGCTGTCCCGTTTACCATCGAGTGACCAGTGTGCGTGTTCAATGGGTGCCGAGCGATATAAGTAGCATCTGTCGATGCGCCACCACTCGCGGTGGATGCGCATCGTGGCGGCACGTTGGGTCTCACGCACGCTGAATGGGGACGCCTCCAGATGGAGGACGCCTCGTTGTTGAAATTGCTGCGTCACATTGGTGCGAGAGGCAGTAAAACAGTGCCAGCAGGGATGTCCCTTACAGTCCTCCACGAAGGACTCTTGATGAGATGGGACAAGGAGCTGCAGCGTTATTGCATGTTGGTGCCGACTACTCTGCGGGGTAAACTCACACGGATGGTCCATGAAAAATGAATGCACCTCGGAGTCCGTAAAACCTTGCTAATGCTGAAGCGTGACTTCGATTGGCCCGGTATGATGGGTGATATATACCACGTGGTAAAAGATTGTCCTGACTGTGCACGCTGCAAGCCACCGTCGAGGCAGGCCCAGCCTCAGTTTCAATCTATCACGTTGTCTCGAATCAACGAGCTAGTGGCACTGGACATTCTTGGACCGTTCCCCGCCACTCAGAGGGGAAATGCATTTCTCCTGCTCGGGCTGGAATACCTTTCCCGGTGGCCGACGGCATGGCCTCTGCCAGACCAGTCGGCTGCATCCATTGCGGATGTGTTTTTGCACGGCCACGTAATGGACAAGGGGGCTCCTGAACAACTTCTCACAGAACAGGGGCGACATTTTTCCTTATAAATTGCTACGGGAAGTGTGCGACTCCCTGGGTACAAAAAATTAGGACTTCGCCCTATCCTCAGATGGACGAGATGGTGGAGCACATGCACAGGACCCTTACGTCCATGCTGTGCCAACGAGTTAATGATGCGCAGTCAAACTGGGAATTGCACATTCCCGGTGTTCTGGCCGCATATAGGGTGGCCCCTCACGCCTCAACAGGATTCTCCCTGTTTTACCTCATGTACGGGAAAGGAGAGTGATCACCCCATGGAAGCTCAGTTGGGCATGGACTTGGGTAAGAAGAGAGCTGTCATGCCCATGCAGGTCACGCTTAGGCATTTGACGGAGGCGCGGGAGGCGTCCTCCCCGTGGTTGCGTGGATTTTTCTCCGGTTCCTTTGGTTTTTCACTCCACATTTAGAAACACGCGTTTAGAGTATTGCCTGCTATAAATGTCCACGTGATGATAAGCCACTTCGCCGAGCTATCATTTGTGCCTAAGTCGCTTATGAAAAAGAGCTTCGCAATGTAAATGTCGCATCACAATTCCCAGGTCTCTGCAATTGTTCGTATTTCACATCGGCCATCATTGGCCTGGGTGGGTGAAAGTGGCAGTAGTCGCTCAAGCACCATGCAATTAACACGGTGAACTAAGTTCAATTCCTGGAGATGGCTAACATGAGTGGGGAGTGGTATCTGAACTCGTGTGGTGAATCAGAGTCTATATTTATCCTGTAGAAATCCGATAAACTGTGAAGCCCTTTTTCACAGATGTCCAGAAGGGGCGAGTCAGAAAGTTACAGTATGGTGAAACAAACTCCATGGCCAACACGGCATGGAGATGTGATGAAAAAAAGTTGTAAATCATTGTTTAATCCACTTAAAAAATTGGCTGTTGCCAGATTAACAAGGACTGGCAGATACGCTCACTCACATAAACATTGATATATTTATGTTTTTAATCCAAAAAAGCCTCATTGAGTCATGTTTTGTGATGTGTAGATGTGTATGTGTATATGACTGAATGGGGAGCGGTAGTGTAGCGGTTAGCGCGCTGCGCTATGAACCTGGCGACCCGGGTTCCATTCCCGCTCATGGCTAACACCAGTGACGATTATCTAAACCGGTCCTGGGCCTCCCCTAGGTCGACTCAGCCTTAAATGATTACCTGGTGCGGTGTGTAAACATCGCCACTGGGGAGACAAAGGCGGTCGGGCGTGGTGCTGGCCACCCCCACCCCCTCGTGTACCGTTCCGGCCTTCATAGGTGCTCGCTAACAGCACTTGCCACTACAGTCTGTTAAGTCTATACGGGGGATCTTTATCTTATGACTGAATGTAAACATAGTTATTATTTTTTATTCAGGAAAGTTTCATTGAGTTTCAAGACTCATTTAAGAATATGGTGCTTGGCTAATTTCTTATTGAACAGGGAGCCATTTGAAACTGTAGTTGCTTGAGAAACCCCATCATCAATTTGCTAGTGTGATTGCTAGCAAACGTCCACACCAACGGGCTCATGCACTCACTTATTGTACCGACATCTCCAGGCCGACTCACAACCCCGGAGATTCGGAAGTTTAACGCAAATCCCTTCGTGATCCACCAACCCTCACCTCTAAAGCGCCGTATCACAGGCGTGTGCGCAACAACACCCGGCTCTACTCGGCTTGCGAGAGTCACATTTGCCCACATTTATTTTGATGGTGATCTCAGACAAGGGCACCGCAATGCAGTTCTTCAGGAGCTGTTGATGGCTTTTGCATAATGCACAAAGGCACAGTGCTTTTTCTACGCGTGTTGTTTGAATCATAAGTCTTGAGATGCAGCCACATTCACGTGCATCAAAACGTCAAATTGTACGCATTTTGTACCGTACTAAAGACGCCTCTTAATCATCCTGCGATTGTCTTGGCCTTCGCTTCCGAGTTTGTGTCCGTTCATTGTACGACACGAAATCACACATCTTGGCAACTCGCGTAACTTTGTGCTGCGTGCGTATGTACGACACGAAATCACACATCTTGGCAACTCGCGTAACTTTGTGCTGCGTGCGTATGCGCTGCGCGAGCGACTTTGATTCGGCCGCACAGATAAGAACGCTGCCAAAGTTGCCGTGCGTTCCGCATAGACAAACACGCGCACATTGCACACCGTTCACGGATTATCATATAGATGCGCAAGGTGTCACTACGGCGTTGTTGATCTCGCAATGAGACGCTAGCTATGCAATGAGACGCTATGCCGATCAGCATGCCGCCTCCATTCACCGTGTGCACTCCATGAACTCGCGCATGAATGGTTTGGTGCTCAAAGGTGGGGGGGAGGAGGCGAAATCCCTCTACATCCACCACCATCCACCCTCGTCCCCCCCCCCGTCGCTGCATTGCAAGTGCGAGCTACGTGAGCCTCCAACTGCACAACAGAGGAGATCGACACAGAGCCGTGGTGTGTGTGATGTGTGTGGCGTGTGTATGGTGTGTGTGTGGTCTGTATGCATAGTATGTGTGGTGTATGTGGTTCGTGGTGTGTGTGTGTGGTTTGTATGGTGTTTGTGTATAGTGTGTATGTTGTGAGGGTGGTGTGTCCACGCGTGTGTATGGAGGCCCGTCGAGAGAAATGTGAGACACCGGTAATTGATATGGGTTGCGTGGGCCCACCCTGGGCCCCCTATTCTTGGGCTGGGTGGGGACCCCCCCCCCTCCCATGTAAATCATCTCGTGATTGGCTGGGCTTTGAGCGTGCTTGCTTGTTTGTTAATTGTGCTACGTGAAATCACCCCACAAAATGCTGTAACATGTTGTTGCTTGGGGTCCTGGTAGTTGTAAGCCACTTCCCCACCACCTCGCCCCCATATCGTGAGGCCGGCCTGTGTAATATCGTGTAGTATAATAAATATGTTTGTCTGCCTGATGATGCTCGTTGTAATTATTGGCGAAACGTTGTACTCAGATTGTAAATGTTGTGGATTGGCTCTCCGACACACCGGTGTGCTGTCCTAGTGGAGAGAAGTATTGCGAGTAACCAAGAGTAGAAGGAGCTGCTAGCGGGTTGTAGAGGCCGACCAAAATTCGGTTTCGGTTTCGGCGCCAAAAGTTGGCAAATGGCCCCTTTCGGCATACTTTCGATTTCGGCCGAAAGTGAAGTTAAACTTTCGGTTTCGGCCGAAAGCCAATTTTTAACTTTCGGTCTGGTTTCGGTTTTGGCCGAAACCAGAAATTCAGTTTCGGTCGGCCTCTAGCGGCTTGACAGGAACATGGGCGGAGCCAAGCTGGGGGGAGGAGCCCCCCAACTTGGGGGGGGGCAGTAACGAAGGCGGGGTCGTCGTAGGGAGCCAGGGTAAGGATTGGCTAGAAGAGAGTATCACTCTCCTCGTCGCGGAGCGGTGTTGGCTGAACCCCCGCTCCGGGCAGACGAGTGGGAGAGCCAAGGGGATAGCCGAGAGTAGGACCCAAATAGGATTCATACTCTTAGGTTTTTTCGGTAAAGTTACGTAGGTAAAAATAAATAATAAAATTATAAAAATAATAGAAATAAAATAATAAAATCACGACGTTTCGGGCGTTGTGCAAGCGTCCGCCATCAGGTGGGACAACCACAGCAAGAAACAGCATTTGTTTGAATCCTTGCAGTCACGAAAGCTTCAAATCTAGGACCCAAATAGTATTCTGTGTCCGGGGTAAAGGACCGAGATATAGTGCATCTACACTGGTGTGTAGGATGTCGAGTGTGACGGTGTTTTATACAGGTAGGCACAATGTTCCACACTGCCCACCAGGGATTTATTGTCTGTCTGTCTGATTGTCTGTCGTGCATAAATAAATATATAATACACACAGCTCTTTGATTGGTGGAGACCTTACAAACAGCTCTATGATTGGTGGAGACCTACTGCCGGGTACGGAGAGGGGAGGTGCCTAAGGGAGGAGGGTCAGGGGAGGGGCCCAAGGAAGGGGGGAGTCATGAAAGGGGCCTGAGGGGGGTGGGGGGGTTCAGAGGAGGGGCCTAAGGATATGGGGGGTTGGTCAGGGGAGGGGCCTAAGGGAGGGGGGTAATGGGAGGGGCCTAAGCAAGGGGAAGGGGCCGATAGTTAAGGGGGCTGGCTACCTGGCTGGCTGCCTGGCTACCTCAAGTCAAGTTATCTTTTATACAGGTAGGAACAACAGGTTCCACACTGCCCACCAGGTATGAGTTGTCTGGCTGTCGTGCACGAATGCGCTGTCCAGCCAAGTTCCTACCTGCCCACTCCGAAGGAACGTGTTTAAAGGCAACTGCCCTTATAGAATTCCTCGTCTCCGCGTGGTTCGACTGCACTACACGAGTAACGAATTGGCATGTTCTGTTTATGTGACAAACCTTACTAATTGGCGGGTGGTGGCGGGTTTAACGACGCCTTTGTAGTTACGTAATCTAACCCAAAAAAACACTATTATGGGTAATATTGTGCGTTGTGCTTGTGTGTGTGTATGTGGGTGATGTACAATGGGGAGCGGTCGTGTAGCGGCTAACGCGCTGCGCTGCGAACCTGGCTACCCGAGTTCGATTCCCGCTCACGGCCATCACCCAGTGACGATTATCTAAACCGGTCCCGGTCCTCCCCTAGGTCTACTCAGCCTCAAATGAGTACCTGGTACAGTTGTGTGTAAACATCGCCACTGGGGAGACAAAGGCGGCCGGGCGTGGTCCTGGCCACCCACCCCCTCGTTTGCCGTGCCGGCCTTCAAAGTTGCTGCTACTCGCTAAGCGCACTTGCCCCCAACAGTCTGTTACAGGGGATATGGCAGATCTTTGTCTCGTGAAAGTGTTGCACGGTGGTGTGTAACGCGCACTGCATGCACGACGCATTGAGTTCGATTCCCGACCACAGCTTCACGCAGCGGGACGTTGAACCCGCCGGTGTTCGCGGTCAATATCGACGAAAGGTGGAGGAGACAAATTCCAACTTGGCGTCGCTGCCGTTGGTGGGCCTCGCCGCACGATCAATTCGGCATCGCCAGACTGCAGTGGTGTGTGCGTGTGTGTACGCGTCAGCACTGGGGAGACAAAGACGGCTGTGCGTGGTGCCGCTTAGCACCCCATCGTGCGCAACACCGACCTCGTGTTCTTTGGTTCTTTCGGTAAAGTCACGTCGGTAGAAAAAGAATAATAATAAATAAAGTGAAAAAATAAAATATATCAAGCGCTTCCGCTTTTATTGTGCTCTGACCTACGCCCATCCTTTATTTCCTCTTTTCTTTAACTTCGTGTACAGTACTCGGGAATATGTCATGATTGTTGCGACGTTTGTGTGTTATTTACGCGTCTTTGTTCTTGCTCTTGGGTCGTTTAACGTTCTGCTTCTCGCTGAAATTGGGTCTTGATGCGTACACCGAATTTGTTATTCACAAAAGCGATCAATGTAGGTGCTCGCTAACAACTCTTGCACTCAGTATGCATGTGCGTACTGGGATCTCTCGTTGTCTGTGTGTGCGTCCGCGTGCAGTAGATATATGGGGAGCGGTGGTGCAGCAGTGAGCGCGCTGCGCTATGAACCCTGCCACCCGCGTTCGATTTCCACTCACGGCCACCAACACCAGTGACGATACATATCTGAACCGGTCTTGGGCCTTCCCTAGGTCAATTCAGCCTCAAATGAGTACCTGGTGCGGTGTATAAACACCGCCACTAGGGAGACATGGTGCTTGCCACCCGGCCTTCATAGGCGTTCACTAACAGCATTTGTCACAAAAGTCTATTAAGGCTATACGGGGGATGATGTTTTTCTTGTTTTTAGATTTTGGGCACTCACCATGCGCGTGTGCACACAGCACGAAACAAACACAAACATGCTCTGGCAAACCAACGCGTACGGTGTGTACTGGAATGAATTCGCTACTTTTGCTGTGCAGGAAAAAAACGTGCACTCTGCAATGCGTGCGTGCACAGTGGGTGGGCCGCCTTCTCTGCATGGCATGCGCGTGCACAATGCTTTGCCCGCAAAATCCGGAAGCTCTCTCTCTCTTAGCAGCAACATCGCCTGCCCCGTGCACAATAGCGCGCGGTGTGTCCGTGCGTGTGCCCGCGCGCGCTTGTGGTTTGCATCAGAGGTCGCAAACGGGTTTTGATTCCTTACCCGTACCCGGCCGCACCAGGGTCGCAAACGGGTACCCGTACCCGGCCGTACCCGTATCCTACCCGTACCCGGGGTATCGGGTACCCGGTTGCGACCTCTGGTTTGCATGCAGCGCGCATGTGTATGTGCAACTGCGGTGCAATGCGCTAAGAGTCCCGGACGGCGGGCGGGCAGTTTTCGCTTCTTTGCGGCATGCACAGGCGACACCGCACAAGTGCCCTTTGGTTGAGCGTCTGCTAACCGTGTGTGAACATCGACACTGGAGGAGGACATCTCGTGGGCTGTGCCGACCCTTAATTTAACCGGCATGACGGTGCACGCCAGGCACAACACCGTGCTCTCGCGATTGGTGGATCACAACGCACCTCGAATGAATGCGCTCATTAGGGAATTTGCCCAAATATCCTGAACATGACATTCCTGAAGGAAATATATCGGGACTCAGTGAGACCTTCCTGGGAATACAAATTTACATTACAGTAATAATATTCTTGGTTCTTTCGGTAAAGTCACGTAGAAGCGGAATAATAAAATAATAAAACAATACAATTCTCACGACGTTTCGATTGCAACACAAGCAATCATCATCAGGTGTGTGTTGCAATCAAAACGTCGTGAGAATTTTCTTGTTTTATTCTTATTATTTTATTATTTCCCTTCTACGTGACTTTATCGAAAGAATCAAGAAAATGAATCCCTGCAGTCACGAAAGCTTTAAATCGAAAAAATTACAGTAATTGTTTTAAAATACGCTTAGTTGCTAAAATTAATTTTACCCGAATTATGTTTGGTTGTCGCGAGTCTTTGGTCCTCAAGGAAGTGAACTCGCAGCCACTGCTAACATCAGTGACGCGTTGTATCTGACACGGCGCTGAGCCTCCCCTAGGTCAACTCGACCTTTAAAAAAGTACCTGCTGCGGTGTGTAACGATTCAAACTGGGGAAACAAAGGCGGTCGGCCGGATGTGATGATAACCACACCACTGGCGTACATATACCTTGACCTTAATAGGTACAGTACTCGCTAATAGTACTTTACCCCAGCAAGCGCGTACATACTCTTTGGTTATTTCGGTAAAGTCACGTAGGTATAAAATAAAATAAATAAAATCACGACGTTTCGGGCGCAACACAAGCGTCCGTCATCAGGTGGGACAACCACAGCAAGAAAACAATTGCTGAAGTGGGCGAAAGGGCTGCTTGTAACAAGAGGCTATATATATAATCTTAGCAACTAAGCGTGTACACGTGTGTTTCTGCACAAGCGAGTGAGCATAGGTGTGCACTCACAGCCCGCGGAGCCTCTGGCACATGGAGTGGAGCTGCTCTGGCCTCACGTCGCTCCACGGGATTCCGTCATCCATGTCCTCGTCCACATCCTTGCTCGCGCTGAGGTCCATGGCCGTCGGGACGACGTCCTTGTCGAGTCGCGTGCGCAAACACAACCCGTGCCTCGCCTGCGCTGAGCGCGTAGGAATATTCTTCTTTTCCTGTTGTGTGTTTGTGTGGTTTGTTGTTGTTGTCTTTGCGGCTGTCTGATACAACCGCCGCACGAACCGCACGCCTTTCACAAATCGCACCAAACTCGTCCACCGCACCGAACCACACTCGTGGTCACCACCTCCCTGCGATAATGGAAATATTTCACAGCGCGCGACGCCTCGGATTTAAAGCGCGCCCCCCCCCTCCCACAACCTCACTCTCTCCTGCGCGTAAACGCAGTTGGTGAATAAGTGACTACAGCTGTGGTGACAGCAGCAAGCAATAGCAGACGACAGCAGCTGCAGCTGCGGTAGCGGTTCTGACGACACGCGCCTCGCCTCGCAAGAAAGGGGACACTCTGTCTGGCGCGCTACACGTGCCGCAGTGCCAGCCCACGCCGCCAGCACGCGCTCAACTTCACCACACCGCGGAGGGCACCTGCCATTGCGTCCACCCAAGCGGCCAATCGCGCACGCACCAGCGGGCCCGGGCGCTTCTGGCTGAGTCTGATGAACTGGCCGTGCAATATAAATGCGTGCTGATTTACCCCAATTACGTCCACCTTTGCTGGCTATAGACCTTTCAATGAGCCTTTGCTCCCACAAGGTACCTGCGGCTCTTAACAGCCCACGGCGGGAAGGGGGAGGGTATCGGTCCAGCTGAACCTGGTAGCGGGAACAGGCGGCGTGCATGGAATGCGGCATGAACAAACACTTTAAACAAAGGACGCACACGGGCGCCCTCTGGCTATCGCAAGCGACCTGCAGCGAAGATGCAACGGGCGATGCGATTATAATTATCGCCTCGGCTCCGGCGACACGCCGACAGCGAGTATTTAAACAAGACGAGACCAGTAAAAGAACATACATCTAAAAACCCCACGCGCGTCACAATTGCCCCCCCGTGGGGAAATGTCTGCAGACTATTACGTGAAGCACAATGACACGACACGGTCAAGATCGTACAACGGAGCAGCTTTCGTGTCACCCACAATAGCCTCAGCTTTTGGTGGGGGAGGGGGGAGAGATCAAGACGGCAGCGCTGCAAAAAAATCCATTCGAGGAAGGGAAGAGGCACAGAGAGACAGAAAACCCATACACAAAGAAAGACGACGATCAACACAGTCCCCTTCCACGGCTGGCGACTCATAGAGGCACACGATTGTCGTTTCACCCAAAACACCATGGAATGATGAGGAGGCATGGAATCAGAGCCTTCCATGGCGGGGGGGGGGGGGTGCAGGGCCCTGGGTAAATCCCACTGTGTGGACCCTCACGCCACCTTACAACTAAACCGGAAGGATTAAATCTGACACCAAAAAAAAACCGCGGGACCCGGGGCGGTCGCACCGATTCGCCGTACCCTCGGGACGCCTCTGCATGCAATATCACCCCTACGATTACAATCATGCATTCGGCTCTCGACATATGTATGTATGCATCGAATCGCGAGTGTGAGAAGCAATTATTTACAATTCATGCAAATTGCATATGAATGATGAAGGCTGTTACATTTAAGCAAATGGAGCGAACTAATCTACAAACCTAGACTGTAAGGAGACAACCAAGAATCCATCCGTCGTATGAATCGCGATTCCAAACCGTGGCAATTCACCCAATCGCATGACAGGGGAGGGTGAATCATTTGAAACCCCCATCACTCACTGAGATGACCATCGATGTGCGCTCAACATACGTGCGGAGCAGCCGCACTGCGCTAAGAACCCGGCGACCCGAGTTCGACCAACGCTCACAGCCAGCGTCAGTGACGAATATTTGCACCGGTCGTGTGCCTCCCCGAGGTCGCCTCAGCTTTCAAGGAATACCTGGTGCAGCGTGTCTCAACGTAAGCATTAGGTAGATCAAGGCGGCCGGAAGTCCTGCTGGCCACCCATCCCCTTGCGCGCCATGCCGACCGTAATAGGTACTCACTAACACCACTTGTGCCAACAGTCTGTTGAAAGCTACACTGAGTGGCGAGGGGGGAGTATTTGTATGTGTGCTTGATGATGTGGGGAGCGATAGGTTAGTGGTTAGCGCGCTGCGCTATGAAATCCGGCGACCCAAGTTGGATTCCCGCTCACGGCCAACACCACGGTAACGGTAATCTGAACCGGTCCTGGACCTCGCCTAGGTCGACTTGGTCTCAAATGAGTACCTGGTGCGGTGTGTAAAACATCTCCACTGGGAAGACAAAGGCGGCTGAGCATGGTGCTGACCATTCACTCCCTCCTGTGTCGTGCCGGCCTTCGTATGTCCTACTCGCTCAGAGCACTTGCCTCAACAGAATGTTAAGGCTATACGGGGGATCTTTGTTTGATGTACGGACGTGCAGACTCGAGACTGGTCACACTTGGGGAAACCAGCGGCTCGCACAGAACGCAACCAGCGTGATTTTAATTGTACCCGAAATGGGAGCGATGTCTCAGAAACCCCCCCCCCCCCCCACCGAAAATGCAGAGCGATATGTCACCGCTCTTACTAATCCGGACGTGCTAACGTAACCGTTTATATTCCAATAGAGACACGTGGACTGAATCTCGTGTTGTTAGCGAATGTTCATCTTTCGATGCATTGTTTTTTTTCCTTCATCCAAGAGATGGCAAAGTTTCAAAGAGCACTGTACCGTGCAGATCGAGCCATGAGATCAGCTCGTGTGCATGCGCTAGGGTGGATTTGTCGCATCGTGGGATCGCGAGAAATGACGGCTTGGGGGGACTTTCACCCAGCAGTGGATAGATAACGGCTAATTCATGTTTGGCCCGAAACGCACCCACGTCTCCTTCGCAACGAGCGGCGCAGATTGCCAAGGCGATGCCGTCCTGCTGTTTTATCAAGATGTAAATCAGACTCCTTAACAGGAGTGCCCGGTGGCGAGATGTTAACTCCCTCGCCTGGTATGAAGGAGAGCGTGGGTTCGATCCCGATCCCGACCCTGACGCCTGCTGTATACTTGAAGTTTGCATGTTCATTTTGTCCTCCACATTTAGAAACATGCGCTGAGAGTATTTGGCTGCTAGGTGATAAGCCACTTCGCTGAGCTATCATTTGTGGCCAGGTGGCTCCTGAAGGAAGAGCTATATACCTCAGTGGGCCTCACCGGGTAAAATAAAATAAAATTGCAGTTGAATAGCTTAGTTTATCTCTCCATCAACCCAGGCTCACATCTGCCAGGTCGACCAACGTGTATACACATTTCCCCAAAGGGCCGATCTTTCCTCTGCCCCATCACCCATTCCACTTCCACCACCACCACACATCCTTCCATTCTCCTTCCCCGAATCCCACCATCACTCCAAACTGCGTAAACATGTAACTCTGCGGCATCGATATATATATTTTGCCGACTGGTGCTGGGAGTTTTCAACAGATTTCATATCACGTCACGACACTCATAAGATAATCACACACTCAGACACGCGCATCTGGATGACTTAATCGCGTCCGTTTATTTTATTTTTGTGCCGCGAGACGGACAATACCGTCCAGAAAAGTGGCAGCGCGTGAATTTGTGCTCGCCAAGCACGACAACTCGGAACAGCCGAGAACCGCTCAGCCTACGTCGACCACGAACAGACTTGGGATAGCACACGCGCGCGAGGCGCTACCGATGAACGATGTACATCGATGTTTAGGCTCAACAGACGCGACACGTCCACTCGTGCGTGTGAGAATCGATTGTTGCAGTCGATAATACAAGCAACCGCCATTCGCTACTGAGTGGCGGCCACTGTGCGCTTGTGCCACCCTTAACAGACTGCCAGGGCAAGTCCTGTTCGCGAGTAGCCGGCAGAGCACACGAGGGCGTGGGTGGTCATCACCACGCCCGGTCGCCTTTTTCTCCCCAGTGGCGATGTTTACACACCAGGTACGACATTTGAGGCTGAGTCGACCTAGGGGAGGCCCGGGACCGGTTCAGATAATCGTCACTGGAGTTGGTGGCCGTTAGCGGGCATCGTAACCGGCGTCGCAGAGCTCGCTGCGCGACACGCTAACCACTGCGCCCACCGCTCCCCACGAACACATTCACAAACCCGACACTCCTCTGTAGCCGACCGCTGCCGTTAAATGTTGGTACAGAGCAGCAGCAGCAGCGCTGTTGGCGCTTCGTGGCGAATGTTAGCGCACAGATAGATGGATTTGCATAGAGGCTGAGTAAACCTGTCATTGCGATGCAAGAGGTTAATCCGGCCACGACACTTCTCACCCCCCCCCATCCCTCCACCCCCCTATTCACTCCCACCATCCTCCCCCGCAGCGTCTCCCCCAGACATCCCCCAAACCCCACCCCCCAACCTTTTTTTTTATCCTCGCTGTGCAAGCGACGCAGGCAATCATGTGTGGCCTTCAATAAAAACGGGGCTAGCATGGCGGGGAGTGGGCTCGGTGGGAGTGGGGAAGTGGGTAACATTTGGCGGAAGAATCAAAGGGAGCACAATTTATTTTAAGAGGTCGTTGGTTGCACGCGGAGAGAAATTGCGTTTTCCACAAAAAATGATTTAGATTCAGAGCGACCCTCTCTCTCCGCTCCGCGCATCACCTCCATCCTCACCTCCTGTTCCCACGTCTTCCTCAACCTCTCCCGGAATATTATCTCCCTCAGCATGTCCAGGGCGGCACACAGCCAGCCAGCCATACGTTTTTACGTATGAAGGCATCGCTGTGCAGGATACTAAGATCCGAGAGAAACATCCACCGACGAGATTGAGCGATGAAAATGAGCTCGTGTTGTACGGTGCTGGTTGTAAGCCTTCATCCAGCAGTGGATTGAGCACGGCTGATGATGATGATGATGATGCGTTTTTTTGCTTGCAAAGCAATGCCAGCCGTTTGTATAAAAGCATTGTTGGTAACCTGCAGAGTCACAAATGGCAAGTGCTTAAATTACGCATCACCATCAAAATGTAATCAAAAATACATTTCTCTTTCCGCGTGTGCGTACAAATTTCTGCTAATTACGAATGTGCAGATGCCGAGGCATTAACGTGGCTTATGAATATACACAATCCATTGCCTGCGTGATAGTCGATGTACACGACACGAATATCCGTCCTTACATTTCCCACATGAGAACACGCCATCACGTGAAATTACAAACAAAAAATGTCCCCCTTCAATAATATGTAGGGAGACTGTCCTGTACTCCTCCTAGGTTGACTCAGCCTTAAATGAGTACCTGGTATGTTGTGAATATGCAATGGTAGTGCGACACCACCAGCCCTTTCAACGTCGTGCCGATATTAATAGGTCGCTGCCATCACTTGCATAAGAAAACGGAGACTATGACTTCAACAAATATCACCCGGATAACCGACATAGGCTGTTGGGGAAAGGAAGCAGGCACACACACACACACGTAAACACGTCCGCACGCACACACACACACAAGGCAATTCAAATTAATGCAACGTGGGGAGGATGTCGCTTATCGCTGCTGTTTCCTTGCATTAGTCTGCGCACATGAAACCAAACGGTGGAGGAGTGTGCAACTTTTCACGTGATCTGGCAAACGATGAAGCTAATTGGATTCAGAAACACTCCGCCTGGCAGCGCAGTTTCACTCTCCGCGGCTGCAACTATCAGACTTCCTCCGTCTTTTGTTTGGATGCGTGTGTTCGCATGAATGAAGCATTCCGAGTGACGAAATGACCAGCGCGTGGAACGCGATAATCCAACGCTCGCACCCTGCGTGTCTAAGCGGCAGCCAGGGACCGGCAAAGAAAGCGTCGCATGGCTACCGGGTACACCAACTCATTAGCAATAATGTGAAACACCCGGTGCAAAATGTGCTTGCTCCGACACGTGCGTGCTGGATCATATTGGTCTTGAAAGCCAAGAAGCTGATTGGCTAAAAAAATACACTGAAGAGTGACATGCGAATCGGTCACACACCCAAACCCCTCATCAGCAACTCGCAATGACCAGCGTGGTGGCTCAGGATACCGAAACAACCCCAAGTATGATAATTGGTTCTTTACCCTTCTATCTGGCAACAAAACTGACACCTTTTTACAAGGAGTCATGTTTGCATAGACCGCAATACCTGCAGTCATAATACAAACAAAAGAACATAACTCTGATAATGTGCACTGTCCTTAAAGTTGATTGATCCACACCCGAGACAGCTTTCCTTAGAGCCTAGTCTCATATGGGTTGGACCAGATGACGCCAAAAGGCGCACAACTCAAAGACAATGCACCATCAGAGTATGAGAGCTCGGGGCAAGCATCTACACTATGGGAACCTCATTTGTCTTTGAGTTGTGCGCCTTTTGGCGTCATCTGGTCCAACCCATATGAGACTAGGCTCTAAGGAAAGCTGTCTCGGGTGTGGATCAATCAACTTTAAGGACAGTGCACATTATCAGAGTTATGTTCTTTTGTTTGTATTATGACTGCAGGTATTGCGGTCTATGCAAACATGACTACTTGTAAAAAGGTGTCAGTTTTGTTGCCAGATAGAAGGGTAAAGAACCAATTATCATATTTTTTACTGGCAAATGAGGTTCCCATAGTGTAGATGCTTGCCCCGAGCTCTCATACTCTGATGGTGCATTGTCTTTGAGTTGTGCGCCTTTTGGCGTCATCTGGTCCAACCCATATGAGACTAGGCTCTAAGGAAAGCTTATTCTCAGGTTTTTTCGGTAAAGTCACGTAGGTAAAAACATTAAAATTAATGAAAGTAAAATAAAACAAAACAAAATAAAATTCACGACGTTTCGGAGGCAACACAAGTCTCCGTCATCAGGTGGGACCGTCACAGCCGAATTAGCTGCATCAAGTGAAGCAATGATTCAAGATGTAATCCCTTATAAGCAAGTTGAAGGGAGGTGGAGAGGGGGGGGGAGAGCTTATCAGGCTGTGGTAGCCAATGAATGGAAACGTATCGGGAGGGAGGAGGAGCGGTGATCAAAGACTGCAAGCAGTGCTCAACACAATGAATGGAGACGTGTCGGGACGGAGGGCGAGCGGCGATCAAAGACTGCACGCAGTGCTCAACACAATGAATGGAGACGCGCCGGGACGGAGGGCGAGCGGTGATCAAAGACATCACGTAGTGCTCAACACAATGAATGGAAACGTGGCGAGCGGTGATCAAAGAACAATGAAGAGATTACTGTTAAACACTGTAGATGTTAACACTCGGTGAAGTAAATTAAAATAGTGCCTGTCAGATAAGATGGTCCAAAAAGTGTAATTAAGTCTTTTTTGCGTGGTTAATAACATCTTTCCAGTGATTACTGAGTTTGTACCCATCATCACGGTTGAAATTATGTCTGTGTTTGTATATTTGTATGACTTCGTGTACAAACCTTTGATGGTAGCCCGGAGGTTTGCAGAGAACCTTGGTCTCGGAAAAGACAATTTCATGAGAGCCCGCCGAGTTGTAGCAATGATCGGCAACGGCCGAAGAATCAGTTCTGCCGTGTTTCAGATCTGACTTGTGCTCGCGGACACGATCAGCAACATGACGTTTTGTTTCTCCAATGTAGCAATCACCACAAATGCAACTCAATTTGTAGACTCCAGGATACTGTAAGTCAGGAACGACATCCTTCACAGATGGAATCAGATCACGGATTTTATGCACTGTACTGAATCGGACTTGGATCTTATGTTTGTTTAGAATTTTGGAGATCTTTTTGGTCACGCCTGCTATGTATGGTAACGTGATAGTTTTGGTCAGAGTTTCATGTGGTTGTTTCTGTGTGGTGGGAGAGACAGCTTGGCGGATAGTACGGTCAGAGTATCCGTTCATCCTGAGGGCCCGATGTACATGTCTTAATTCATCAGTCAGGTGGTGTTGGTCAGAAATGCCATGGGCTCTGTGGTATAGCGTTTTGATGAGAGAATTCTTTTGAGATGGGTGGTGGTGGGAATCCGGTTTCAAGTAGGAATTTGTGTGGGTGGCTTTCCTGTAGACAGAATGTCCCAAGGATCCGTCAAGCCTCCTCTTAAACAGAATATCCAAGAATGGTAGTTTACCGTCTTTCTCCACTTCCATGGTGAATCTGATAGATGGGTGTCTAGAATTGATGTGGTCCAAGAAGTGGTTCAATGCTGGGAGGCCATGTGGCCAGATGACGAAAGTGTCATCCACATATCTCTTCCACAGGGAAGGACGCAGGGTGGATGTCTGGATGGCGTCTGATTCAAACTTTTCCATGAACATGTTGGCTATAACTGGTGACAAGGGGGAGCCCATAGGGGTACCCTCATTCTGTTTGTAGAAGGTGCCATTCCAGGTACAAACAGAATGAGGGTACCCCTATGGGCTCCCCCTTGTCACCAGTTATAGCCAACATGTTCATGGAAAAGTTTGAATCAGACGCCATCCAGACATCCACCCTGCGTCCTTCCCTGTGGAAGAGATATGTGGATGACACTTTCGTCATCTGGCCACATGGCCTCCCAGCATTGAACCACTTCTTGGACCACATCAATTCTAGACACCCATCTATCAGATTCACCATGGAAGTGGAGAAAGACGGTAAACTACCATTCTTGGATATTCTGTTTAAGAGGAGGCTTGACGGATCCTTGGGACATTCTGTCTACAGGAAAGCCACCCACACAAATTCCTACTTGAAACCGGATTCCCACCACCACCCATCTCAAAAGAATTCTCTCATCAAAACGCTATACCACAGAGCCCATGGCATTTCTGACCAACACCACCTGACTGATGAATTAAGACATGTACATCGGGCCCTCAGGATGAACGGATACTCTGACCGTACTATCCGCCAAGCTGTCTCTCCCACCACACAGAAACAACCACATGAAACTCTGACCAAAACTATCACGTTACCATACATAGCAGGCGTGACCAAAAAGATCTCCAAAATTCTAAACAAACATAAGATCCAAGTCCGATTCAGTACAGTGCATAAAATCCGTGATCTGATTCCATCTGTGAAGGATGTCGTTCCTGACTTACAGTATCCTGGAGTCTACAAATTGAGTTGCATTTGTGGTGATTGCTACATTGGAGAAACAAAACGTCATGTTGCTGATCGTGTCCGCGAGCACAAGTCAGATCTGAAACACGGCAGAACTGATTCTTCGGCCGTTGCCGATCATTGCTACAACTCGGCGGGCTCTCATGAAATTGTCTTTTCCGAGACCAAGGTTCTCTGCAAACCTCCGGGCTACCATCAAAGGTTTGTACACGAAGCCATACAAATATACAAACACAGACATAATTTCAACCGTGATGATGGGTACAAACTCAGTAATCACTGGAAAGATGTTATTAACCACGCAAAAAAGACTTAATTACACTTTTTGGACCATCTTATCTGACAGGCACTATTTTAATTTACTTCACCGAGTGTTAACATCTACAGTGTTTAACAGTAATCTCTTCATTGTTCTTTGATCACCGCTCGCCACGTTTCCATTCATTGTGTTGAGCACTACGTGATGTCTTTGATCACCGCTCGCCCTCCGTCCCGGCACGTCTCCATTCATTGTGTTGAGCACTGCGTGCAGTCTTTGATCGCCGCTCGCCCTCCGTCCCGACACGTCTCCATTCATTGTGTTGAGCACTGCG
The DNA here is from genome assembly GCF_965212315.1 of Lampetra planeri. Lineage (NCBI taxonomy): Eukaryota > Metazoa > Chordata > Hyperoartia > Petromyzontiformes > Petromyzontidae > Lampetra > Lampetra planeri. The sequence continues at coordinate 20,252,745 of NC_136107.1, forward strand.
TGCAGTCTTTGATCACCGCTCCTCCTCCCTCCCGATACGTTTCCATTCATTGGCTACCACAGCCTGATAATCTCTCCCCCCCCCCTCTCCACCTCCCTTCAACTTGCTTATAAGGGATTACATCTTGAATCATTGCTTCACTTGATGCAGCTAATTCGGCTGTGACGGTCCCACCTGATGACGGAGACTTGTGTTGCCTCCGAAACGTCGTGAATTTTATTTTGTTTTGTTTTATTTTACTTTCATTAATTTTAATGTTTTTACCTACGTGACTTTACCGAAAAAACCTGAGAATATGAATCATTGCAGTCACGAAAGCTTCAAATCTAGAATCTAAGGAAAGCTGTCTCGGGTGTGGATCAATCAACTTTAAGGACAGTGCACATTATCAGAGTTATGTTCTTTTGTTTGTATTATGACTGCAGGTATTGCGGTCTATGCAAACATGACTCCTTGTAAAAAGGTGTCAGTTTTGTTGCCAGATAGAAGGGTAAAGAACCAATTATCATATTTTTTACTGGCAAATGAGGTTCCCATAGTGTAGATGCTTGCCCCGAGCTCTCATACTCTGATGGTGCATTGTTTTTGAGTTGTGCGCCTTTTGGCGTCATCTGGTCCAACCCATATGAGACTAGGCTCTAAGGAAAGCTGTCTCGGGTGTGGATCAATCAACTTTAAGGACAGTGCACATTATCAGAGTTATGTTCTTTTGTTTGTATTATGACTGCAGGTATTGCGGTCTATGCAAACATGACTCCTTGTAAAAAGGTGTCAGTTTTGTTGCCAGATAGAAGGGTAAAGAACCAATTATCATATTTTTTACTGGCAAATGAGGTTCCCATAGTGTAGAAACCCCAAGTATGTGAACACTTTAATCAAGATTATTTGGCTGCTATAAATGTCCACGCGTTAAGCCGCTTCGTTGAACTATCATTTGTGGCCAGGTCGCTTCTGAAAAAGAAGTTCAGTGGGGTTTAACTGATCAAATACTTCAGTGGGCTTTACCTGATGAAATAAAAAAAATAGTTTGGTTTTATTTTCATTTGTTTGCCATTCCCTTACCGTTGCTATACTTTGCAATCCCATCGTGTCTTTGTAGTGTTTGTTGTTGTGATGTTCTGACCCGCCTCTACCAGACATCTGTGAAAAAGAGCTTTGTAGCTCATCGGATTCCTCCAGTTTAAATATGTTGATTGTGTTTGGCAAAGGGCTGTTAGTTACCATGATAGAAATACTAACAATCGTTGGCCATGTAGTTGTTATTCGATCACTCATCACAAAGGTCACTCTAGCGTTCTCTCAATCAATGTGAAATACACCAACCTCCGATTTACATTGACTTCGGGTGCAAGTTACCAGTGTAAATGCTATTATAGGAGTATACGTGCAAGGTGCTTTAGTTTGCTCTGTGAACTCTTGCTTTGGGAATGCAGAAAAATAAAAACAGTACTGTACAGGACGAGTGATTCAAGCATCAGATAATATCAATCAAATAATACCAATCGTATTCACCCAGCAAACCTCAATACGACTTAAGACTCTTTTTTCACGCGGATCTGGATGTGAGATATTTGCATCATCCCATTAATGATTGTTTGGCATGTGGTAAAAAACTGGAGTAGCTGGAGACAGACGTATGCTGAACTTCTTTCGCTCCGTACATGGCGAACCGTGCTAATCAGAGGTGCGGGGGAAGGACAACAAACTAAACACAAAAACAGTTCTAAAGCAACGAGTTTCCAATTTAGATTTTAAAAGTGCATAATATCCACACATACGAGGGGTAACGCCCAACACAGCCATATAGAATGCCCACACAGCGTTGAGCCTGGTTGGTAATTGGATGGGTGATAACTGGAGCTTTATATCTTTACTTAAAGCTTTCGTGACTGCAGAAATTCATATTCTTTAGTCTTTCGGTCGGTTTATTGTTCATTCACAGCCACCAAACAAGACTAAATTACACTGCCCCATGGACATATGTAAAAAAATGGAAATTGTCTTCCCAGGAAACCTTCATTTGTTTTCTCAAGACTATTTTACATGGAGGGCCTGCAAATGGGATGTTTGGTTGACTCCGTGGACGAGTGTTGGGCTTCGTGACAGAGGATACCTTCAGGGACCAGATAAAATACCCCACCGTGAACATGAGGAAGTGACGATGAACACAGCCATCTGCTGGCCACCTCACTGCGCCCACATCCACAACACGTACAAAGCTCCACAATAGTCGCGAAAGCCTGCATGTTAAACATGTGAAGCTCAATATGCTTGGGTCTTTCGGTAAAGTCACGTAGATAGGTTCAAAGAAAATAACAACAAATAACAAAAAACTACAACGTTTCGATCGCAACACAAGCAATCGTCATCAGGATAAAAATAGTGGGAAAGTTGCTGAAGCAGGATGTTTTAAAGGTTTGAAATGGGTGTAGCCCAAGGGTCATACGCGAAGTGGGCGGGGCTAGCGATGTTAAAGTAACGAGGCGGTTGGTGGTTGGTGGTTTGGTGGGATTAATAAACCAGCAAAGGTCATGGCCAATTGAAAACTATTTCAGACGTGTTCACGATCAAAGGGCGCGCGTTACAAGCGCTTACTTACCCTTGCACAGTGCTTATGATATGTGTCTCAGCTGCAAGTGAGCCTACGCTTTTCTGTGGAAAAATTTTGAGAGGTCTAACGATGCATGGATTCATCGTATGACGTCGAGTCCTCCAACTCCCTGTACACGCATCGTGAGCGACTTGCGTTCGGAAGAAAAAAAAGTCCGTTCGTACATTTTGTGTGTATTGGGATGTATGTATGTTGAACTTGTTTCGCACCGTATGTAGCCAACCATGCTAATCGGAGGTGCGGGGGAAGGACAACAAACTAAACACAAAAAGGAGTTCTAAAGAAATTCGTTTTAAATTTAGATGTAAGTGTGCATAGCAACAGTGGCTTCCTAATATCAGAAGCGTTCCAGACGGCCGCAGTAGTGGATCTTAAAGCGCGCGATGCAGTGACCGTCTTTTGTCGATGGTTGTTGCTAGCTGGCCAGATCCAAGTAGCTAACGAAAAACTCTAAAATGGAATACAGTATATGCCACCCTGTATGGATATACAACCCACCTTCAAATCTTTGTTTCCGTAAAATTGGTCACAGAATCCCATTATATTTCCTTTGCTGATAATCACGCAGGTCTAAATGCACGTTCACGTTACACTCAAGCGTGTCAGAATCTCAAGTGCATCACGGAGACGCGGCGGCCTGTGATGCTCACGTCCCAAGCAGCCACACACTCAAGCACATGAGATGCGATACAGCGCCACCACGTGGAAACACAGGGTAACAACAATCATACACCGGTGATTTCTACGGGCACAAAGTTGTAACATCAGTAAATATCAACGTATAATTACGAGTTAATTTAAAGTGTTACGGAAGGAAATTTAGGATTTTGGCATTTCAGCTGACCGGCATTCTTCAGTAAATATTGATGTCACATCGCCAGAGTCTTAAATAGTCTTCGATTTGCTGGAGAGGTTTGAAGGAGATGGACGATTGGGCAATATCTTGACGGTGGACCCACTGAGGTGCAATGCGTCGTCAGCCTTTGAAGATGTTTTAATGCATAGCAGAAGTTACTCTGCGTTACATAACACTGAAGGACGATGGACATTTCCAAGAGAGTGGCATACAGGGGGTTTTCAATTGTCCAAATGTGGCAATTGAATCAAAATAGATTCGAAGCTTTCGTGACTGCAATAATTAATCTTTGGTTCTTTGGTTAAAGTCACGGAGATGGTTGCTTGCAACACAAGCAACCATCATCAAGTAAGAATGAATGATAAAACACAGACACGGAAACAACACAGGCAGACACACATGCAGAGAGAGATACACACAAAGACACACCGAGCGAGACACACGCCAAGATAAAACACAGACACGGAAACAACACAGGCAGACACACATGCAGAGAGAGACACACACAAAGACACACACCAAGACAAACAGAAGGACATCGACTCTGTGCCAATGCCTTAAATAGAGAGAGGGGGGAGGAGGGGCCAGGGCAGAGAGTGTGTTAGACGATTCTCTGCGTTGCATTACATTACACTCTCTAATTTTACTAAATTTTCTTGGTTCTTTCGGTAAAGTCACGTAGAAGGGAAATAATAAAATAATAAAAATCTAACATAATAAAATAATTTTCTTATGTTTTATTTTATAATAAAATAATAAAAATAAAACATTATAAATTTATTTTATTATGTTTTAGTTTTATTATCTTATTACTTCCCTTCTACGTGACTTTACCGAAAGAACCAAGAATATGAATCCCTGCAGTCACGAAAGAAGCTTTAAATCTAAATTTTAACAAAATGTGTTGTCAAACTTCCTACTTCTCTGTCTAAATTTCTCCTTGCTTGTCTGTTCCACACTTAACTTCTAATTTAGCAATCTTTGGAAGAACGTCAATCAAACAGGCGATGCGTTAACTGTGTGTTAACCGACCCTCTGTGTTGCATTGCCTTACACTTGTTAATTTTACTAAATTTGCTTTCTCAAACTTTAGATTCTCTTGCTCTGAACCATTGTCTCTCCTCCGGCCACTGTGAATTCCACACTGCTCCACTCATTTGTCCTCCACAGTCCTCTCTCTTCCCCGGCCCCTTCCCCCCCCTCTCTCTATTTGAGTCATTGTCTTTCTGTTTGTCTTGGTGTGCGTCTTTGAGTGTCTCTCTCTCTGCATGTGTGTCTGAATCCCTGCAGTCACGAAAGCTTTAAATGGAAATTTAACTAGAGAGACACCTCACAGATAATGTGAGGTGTCTCTCCTCCATGGCTTTAAGAGATTGGTGCCAGAAAGATCTGGCACTACTTGAGCAGCTTGGCACAAGACAAAGGGGAAAGTGAAAACAAACGACGACATTTGCAGCAGACACCTACGGGCCATCTGCCCGTGGACCGTGCCAATTCTGTACCTGGTGCATGTATGTATGTTGAACCTCTTTCGCACCGTACTATCCAACCGTGCTGATCGGAGGTGCGGCGTGTCGACATTAGCACTGGGGAGACAAAGTCGGCGTGGTGTCGTGCTGGCCACAAACGGCACTTGCCCCAACATCCTATGTACGGCTACAGGAGGGTCTGTGTCATTGCCCACGAGGTAGCGTGGCCGAGCGGTCTAAGGCACTGGATTAAGGCTCCAGTCTCTTCGGTAGGCGTGGGTTCAAATCCCACCGCTGCCAGCGTTGTTATTTTTTTTCCACTTGTAACGGACCCAAATAACCGGGTTCAATTATTTATTGGCCACACCTAACTTCAATGGCGGTTATGTGAACCGGTCATGGGCATCCCCTAGATCAACTTAGCCTTAAATGGGTACCTGGTGTGGTGTATTAAACATCAGCACTGGGGGAGAGAAAGGCAGCCGGGTTTGTCGCTGCTCACACCATCCCCTCGTGCACCGTGCCGGCCTTAATAGGTGCTCGCCAACAGCACTTGTCCCCAACAGTCTATAAAGGCGCCGCAAGGGTTCTTCTCGGTCACGGGGAGTGGTGGCGCACTGCTTAGCACGCAACGAACGCGGCGACCCGAGTTCCATTCACGGCGCACGGACATCAGTGATGGCGATTATCTGAACCAGTCCTGGCCTCCGCCCCCCCCCCTCGCCTATGTCGACTGAGCCTCAAATAAGTACCTGGTGCGGTGCGTAAAAAAAAGACAATCGCCACTGGGGAGACAAAGGCGGTCAGCAGTGTTGCTGGCCACTCTACCCAGGTGTTCGCTAACAGCACGTGCACCCCAACAAGCCTGCCCAGGGTGGATGGGGGTGTGGGGTGGGTGTGGGGTGGGTGTGGGGTGGGTGTGGGGTGGGTGTGGGGTGGGTGTGGGGTGGGTGTGGGGTGGGTGTGGGGTGGGTGTGGGGTGGGTGTGGGGTGGGCGTGGGGTGGATGGGGGTGTGGGGTGGATGTTGGGTGTGTGGGGTGGGTGTGGGGTGGGTGGGGTGGATGGGGGTGTGGGGTGGATGTGGGGTGTGTGGGGTGGGTGTGGGGTAGGTGTGGGTGGGGTGGGGGTGTGAGGTGGGTGGAGTGGGGTGGGTGTGCGGTGGGTGTGCGGTGGGTGTGCGGTGGGTGTGCGGTGGGTGTGGGGTGGGTGTGGGGTAGGTGTGGGTGGGTGTAGGGTGGGTGTGTATGGGGTAGGTGTGAGGTGGGTGGGTGTGGGGGAGTGTGGGGTGGGGTGGGGTGGGTGTGGGGTGGGGTTTGTGGGGGTGGGTATGTAGGGGTGGGTATGTGGGGGTGGGGGGGCATGGGGGGGGGTGTGGGGTGGGTATGGGGTGGGTATGCGTGTGGGGTAGGTGTGGGGGTGTGGGTTGGGTGGGTGTGGGTGTGGGGTTGGTGTGGGGTGGGGGGGTGTGGGGTGGGGTGTGGGGTGGGTGTGGGGTAGGTGTGGGGGTGTGGGTTGGTTGGGTGTGGGGGGGTGTGGGGTGGGTATGGGGTGGGTGTGCGTGTGCGTGTGGGGTAGGTGTGGGGGTGTGGGTTGGGTGGGTGTGGGTGTGGGGTGGGTGTGGGGGGGGTGGGGTGGGGTGGGTGTGGGGTGGGTGGGTGTGGGGGGGTGTGGGGTGGGTGGGTGTGGGGTGGTGTGGGGTGGTTGTGGGGTGGGTATGGGGGGGTGTGGGGTGGGTATGGGGTGTGCGTGTGTGTGGGTGTGGTGTAGGTGTGGGGTGTGTGTGTGTGTGGGGGTTTCTTAGTCTTTGTGTTCACGGGTTACCTGAGCGAGGCGCCCTCTACAGACGCGGAGCCGCAGTGCACCGCGGGGAGGTCCTCGGCCAGCACCGCGGCAGGGTCCGCGTCGCTCGCTGCGGGTCCCCCCGAGCCGCTCACGCCCCGGCCACCCGCGCAGTCCGAGTCGCCCGCAAGGCTCGGCCGTCTCAGGCAACTCTGGGATTGTGTGCCTGCGGAGGGGGAAATGAAAGCCTTTTAAATAATCTTTAAAAATGTACATTGTATTTGTGTGTTATTTCAAGGCAGTTTTTTTTATGATGGATGTGTTGCGTTTTTATCTCAACCCGTGTTAAGTTAGTCGTATTGTCGGTTGTAGTCTTCATTTGGTTGAAGACAACCCATGTATTTTATGGACGTTGTTGGACTTCTTTCGCACCGTACGTAGCCAACCGTGCTATTCGAAGGTGCAGGGGATGGACAACTAAATACCGTAGACTCTTAGTCGAGACTTAGTCTGTGGATGCCATGCGTTCATTCTTTTGGTCTAGTCGACAGTGAAATAGTTACTCCACTCTTAGTTGTTGATTGTCGGTGGGAGGAGCGTGCAAGTTTTCTGCAGTCACAGCGATATGATCAGACCCTGTATCAGAGGAACGAAGTGAAAGAACAATGCATACACGTAGACTCGATAGCCACTTATCATTTTGTATTTATTTATGCAGTGTACTGCAGTCTCTGATAACGTTCCTAGATTATAGTGATCGCCAAGCTTCATGATTTATCTCCAATCACAGGCATGTGGATGAAATAAATAAATAAAGCACGTTTTCAACAAATATTGACATCACTAATTACATTAACAATTTTACCACTGCTGTCAACCTCCACTTCGTGGGAGGTCAGTTCTGCTCTGCTGTTGTCCTCAATGTCTGAAATTCCCTCACAAACCATCTAAATTCGGTAAATATTAAATTTAGTTGACCGAATGCCAGATGTCTGTTGAGGGCTCGTGGAAGCAATGAGTTTATTTTTCAAGGAAGACTGAGTCAAATTATATTCTTTGGGTCTTTCGGTAAAGTCACGTAGATAGGTTCAAAGAAAATAACAAAAAACCAAAAACTATGACGTTTTGATCGCAACACAAGCGCTCGTCTTCAGGATTAGGAGGGTTAGCTTCCAAATTCAAGGGCTTGAAATGGGCGTAGCCCAAATATCAGCAGCCAATGTTAATGCAAATTGTGGGCAGCTAACCCGACGGTGGTTGGTTTCCCACCAATCAAAGGGCTGCCAGGTGAAAATTAGCATGTTAATGAGAGATTAGCATCTTAATGTGAGATTAGCATGTTAATGGGAGATCGCAGAGCCGCAACCGGGGGGTAGCGGTCTTGTGGAGTGGCTGTGTTGGTGTGAATCCTGTGAAAGTGCAAGTTTGAGATGGGCGTGAAACACAACTAACATCGGAAGGTGGTAGGATGGGAACATCATCGCCAGTTATGACTTAAATTGCTTGATAACGTCCTTCCAACAATTGCTCAGTTTGTACCCATCTTCTCAGTTGAAATTGTGTCTGTGTGGAAATATATGGATGGCTTCATGAACGAATCCTTGTTGACAGCCAGTGGGCTTGCAAAGTACCTTCGTCTTAGAGAAATCAATTTCGTGAGCCCACCGCATAAAAACAATGATCAGCCACGGCCGAGGTATTGGTCCTACCGTGTTTCAAATCTGCCTCATGCTCACGAACACGGTTCGTGTTCTATTCCCGACCATATCTCGTCAGGAGCTGCGAAGTTTATCATCGATGTGATGTCTCCTTCGTATTTGTGGATCGGGCATTGCGTCGTTATAGGTTGGACGGTCTCTGTTCTGGAGGACGACAGCCGCACACTATTGGAAAGTTTAAAATTTTCCGGTTGTGCATCAAGTATCCGCACCTGCCATGATTTTGTGCGGATGCGATTTAGGGTGGACCATGAGCTTCGTGGAAGACCAAACCGAGGGATCTTCAGCTATTCATTGGCAATCAGCGTGCACGAGAATGCTGTACAGCGTCCCAACACTGGTATTGCTACTCAGAGCTAGGCCCATAGGTGGCAGTGTCAGATGAGGAATTGACAACATTTGGAACGCGGTACTTCCTGTTCATCTCCATCTCCCCCACCATCAGTAGTGGTGATCGGCAAAAGCAAACCAAGCAAAAGCATAGGAGCCCCAGATAGCTCAAGGGGCCCACATTCATGAATTTAAAAAAAAGTGGCATAAAAAATCTCGAAATCAATGTCCAACAAACAAAACATTAATTGAAATAAAGAGCAAATTAATCTCTCTCATCTCCATGGTGTATGCATCTATCTTCTTTCGTCTCAATACATATCTATTCTTGTCGTATTCTTGCTCATTTCACAACCGTGAAATATTACACAATAGCGTAAACCTAAACAACAATCCCGCTCCTGGCCCTAGCCCTAACCCCATTGCCAGTACGTACTTCACAACAGGTCCTCATTCACTCTTCATGTATTTTGAACTGTTCTCATTTAGAGCTCACCATGATGCTTAGTTCGCCCATAAATTTGGAACGAAAATGTCAACCTCAGGATAGGGTGCATCACCGACGGCTGTGTTACTCTGATATGTGGCTGCACGCAGCATGACGCTCGTGCTGCGTTTCCATCAGCATTGGCAGCCGGGATCAGTTGCCCAGGAACAGCCACCCCATTTCGCGTCCCACAATTGAAAGCACAGCGTGAATTCCTGTCACTCCACACTGCATGAGACAAGATGTGTCCATGTGCTCAGCTCGCTCCCAACCTAGCCACCTGTACCCCTTTGTAGCTGGAGATAAGCAATTTTTTTTTAAATATAATTTTAAAAGCAATGTTTCATGCTTGATTAGGTACATTTAGGCTATCCTGAGTCAACATCATGCGTCTTACTTCCATGTTTTTCGCCATGACGTCACAACTGGTTTCGAGCATGGCAGCTCCCATACGAAACAAAGTCTGTACATGACGAGAAAACCCCATCATAGCAGAAAAATAGTGCAGCTCGAAAAAGCACGAGTGTCAACCGTCGCACAGCAACTGTGCGTATGTACGTATATGTATTGAACTTATTTCGCACCATACGTAGCCAACCGTGGTAATCGGAGGTGTGGGGGAAGGACAACAAACTAAACACAAAAAAGCAGTTATGAAAAAAACTAGTCTTCAATCGTGATTTAAAAGTGCATAGCTCCAGTGGCTTCCTAATATCGGAAGAGCGTTCCAGATGGCCGCAGCAGCGCATATGAGAGCGCGCGATGCAGTGACCGTCTTTGTTCGATGGTTAAGCCAGAAGCTGCTGCGAGGATGCCCGGAGTTGGCGTGATGGTTTATGCTCCTTGACGAGATCAGCGAGGTATCGTGGTTCATTTGTGGCAAGCACTTTGTGTGTGTAATAAGCGCGACCATATAACGAGGTATTATTATTCGTTCGGCAACCGGAAGCCAATGCAGCTCGGCGAGCTCTGCACGGACACGGTCGGATCTTGCGGTAGCCGTCACGACGCGTGCCAACTATCACGAGATACCATGGAACTCGGGGGGAGGGGACATCAACAGCGAGTGGCATCTCCGTGTGGCTGGGAATAGCGACACCGCACGTGCGTTCTACTCCGCTCCTTTGCCACGTATGTGACCGGGGGTGGGTGGAAAGAGCTGACGCTACATTACACGTGTTAACATCTAATTAAACTTGACTCCCCTGTAATTTAACAATTTTCTAAATACATTTTGGGCACTTCAAAATAAGCCTACAATTAGTGCAGAGTACCTATTCATGAAAGCGGACCTCTTACATTTAAAATGTCATGAAATAAGCAATGTTGCCCAGGTGTGGATAGAATGCATTAGATAATCTCTCCATACAGTGAGGGAAAAAAAGTATTTGATCCCCTGCTGATTTTGTACGTTTGCCCACTGACAAATAAATTATCAGTCTATCATTTTAATGGTAGGTTTATTTGAACAGTGAGAGACAGAATAACAACAACAACATCCAGAAAAACGCATGTCAAAAATGTTATAAATTGATTTGCATTTTAATGAGGGAAATAAGTATTTGACCCCTATGCAAAAACATGACTTAGTACTTGGTGGCAAAACCCTTGTTGGCAATCACAGAGGTCAGACGTTTCTTGTAGTTGGCCACCAGATCAAATACTTTTTTCCCTCACTGTATATTACTGAGGCGTCTTTTTCCAATCAGTTTCATAGGTTAAACTTTTTTTTATCTCATCAATTTAGACCTGTTGGGCTATTCTATGTAGCATTTTCACACCAGGGCAATTTAACCACATCACTTTGAAACCAGCTCCCCATCGTTTATTGTTGCAATCGCCACAACGTTCTACCAGCCCAAGGCACTGTCTTCAAAATCTCTCAGTAACCACGAACCTTAGCCGCCTCTTACATAATACTAATGTAACAAGACAAGCCATTGAAGGAAACACTTATAATACGATCGACGTTCTATTACCAACGTGTTTGACGTGTTTACAAATCCGCGTGATTCACACAAAAGGTGTTTCAATGCAGGAGCCGTCCCCACCAAGCGTTGCCCTCTGGACCACAAACGACGCTTCATTAGAACGGGCGCGAGCGGTTAAGGCATAGAGTCGACCGATCACGCACGAGAGAGCGCATCAATAATGTCGACATCACATGTACCTTCACAAATACGAGAGTACGTTACGTCTCAACAAGAGGCGTTAGCCCAAAACCGTGTTTGATAAGTGTGGGGGGTAGACGGAGGGGCGAGGGCATTTGCGTGACGCCTGGGGGGAACACGACCCTCCACTCGATAACCGCGAATTTCTACTGCAAGACGTTTAATTACGTCCAACAAAGGCGTCAGGGTGAAGAAACCTGGGTCACAAAAACATTGGCATACACAGTACCTGTAAAAGTATAAAACGTAAGGGTGGTTTTTTGTAATTGGTTTTGCCAGAATGTTGAACTTACAGGTTTCCATCGTAATATAGAATTGGACAAGACCAAATTAAGCGGGAGAGGCTGTAGACGATCAATGATAATGTCTTACACGAGTTACTATTGTGATTGCATTGTGATTACTTGATTTGTGTCTTTGTATCACACGAGGATATATTTAGGCAAATTTGTAATTCAATGTATGGAGTCGTATGTATTGTGAAGTGGAGTGGTGGCACAGTGGTTAGCACCCTGCACTACGCAACTCTTCCCGGCCATGTCTAGCGCCAGTCGTGGGCCACCACCATCACCTTCAACCAAACGGCACTGACCAGCGTGGTGACGTTTGGTCAAAGATAACCCCATGACTGGCGGTTCGTGGTGAGGCCCTCGTCACTGCAGTCGTAGAGCTGTTAACTCATTACGGTTTGCCCGCATTCTTGTAAAAGGGAATTGAGGTTTCGGGTCCATACGGCACATTTTTTTGTCTCTTTGTTTATATTTCTCCCATGTGATGGGACTTTACAGGATGAACATTGAGATGTATAAGAGCACGCGATGACCAATAAGGTCTGAATTGGTCTGTAGTAAGGTAGGGCACTGATAAGGTGTTGACAGGTATGGTAGTGGATTGACAAAGGAACGTATATTCTAAAATGCAGTACATTATTCGTGTAAGTTATACTACCTTATCATAATCATACGTCGCATATATTCCATCTAATGTTGGCGTCACATACAGACAGATCCAATGTCCATGGAGCTTGTTTAAGAAAGACAAAGGCGCAGATTACGACGGCCGTGTCGATATATTCAAACGACTCTGGGTATTGTGCCAAGGGATGTTTTTGAGCATTGAACCAGTTGACGCAGACATTAGAATGTGGAGCCTGGAGAGGGGGGTTTGGTGGGCCCTAGAACAATCATTAAATCAATTGCTCATTCAACTTTCTCCCATCTTGTGGGACTCGGTGTTGTGATTGGTTGGATAAGGGTTCGGGTTTTGAATGTGAGTCTCACAGCCCTGTGAGGGACAGATCCCTCTAGGGACGTGAACTCGGGATAATGTGGAGTTCGCTCCACGCTTCAGAGAGAGAGAGAGGAACGGAATTTTCAGAGTTCATCTAAACCCCAACCACTCAATCCCCCCCTCCACCCACCTCCTTCCCTCCACCCTTTCACCCAACAACCATCTCACACACAGCGATTTATGCATTGGGCAGTGGCAAATTAAGCAAAACCCACTAACCGCGCTCGCTAGCTGCTGCGTCGCGCGTATCGGAAAGAGATCAAACTTCTCGGGGAATGGTTTCCCAGTCAAGTCAGGACATCGTAGGAGCGGTGGGGCCCACAGGATCAAGTTAGAGGGCACGGAGTCTCTCCTAGAAGTGCAGATACCGTCTCAAACAGTCGCAGGCAACGCGTCCGAGATTGGCCATCGGTGACAGTGGGGCTTATACAGACGGCCGGCTTCACTGGCAGCTCGCTGTCACTGGCGTAGGAGATACCGAAGCCCTGCGCGGTTTTCACGCCGCTGCACCTCCGATTAGCATGGTTGGCTACGTACGGCGCGAGAGAAGTTCAACGCACAAACTTCAATCTGCCCGATGCGCGTTGTTGTTCGTGCCATTATTCTCGTTAATATACGTTTCATTGATGTGCTCGTTTAAATACTCGAGGGCTGTTCAAGATGCACGGTTGCACTTGCACAGTGATGAGATGCTCTTGCATTTAATAATTTACAGCTCTTAGTTGCATCCACTGTTGGATGACAGCCATCCCCATGCTGTATCGGTCGTCGGTGTTTTTTGACCGTGCATCAAGTACCTTGGTCAGTGTAGGTTTGTGAAGAAGGGGGTGGGGGGGGCTACACGAAACAATTTTTTGCTATTTTACCAGCTAAGGCCCACTGAGCTACATCGCTATTTTCAGAAGCGATCTGGAAATCACAAATTATAGCTCAAACGAAGTGGCTTATCGCGTGGAAAGTTATAGTAGCCAGATACACGGTATGCACGTCTCTAAATGTGGAGGGAGAAACCGGACTGGTTGATACATCACTCATCACTGTTGTTAGCCGAACTCGGGAATGGAACTTTGGTCCCCAGGGTCAGAGTGTAATGAGCTCACCAGTGCGTCACCGCTCTTGTACTTGTACCCTTTATAAATGTATTGTTATTACTGCTGCTACTGAAGGGCTAGGGTGCGGCAACAGAGGGTAGTGCTGCAAATCCAATGTTCCACTCGATTTATATGCTTCTACAACCACGCTTGCTGGCTTCACCAACCTTCACTGACCAGGGTAATTATGAGTGACCCGCACGGCGTGGGGGTGGCCCTCATCCAGCAGCGGATGCACATTCGTGCTGTACGTAGGCAATATTGCTCTTATGGAAGGGTAAATGTTATTCGAATGACAGAGCGTGGGTGTCGCCAGTAAAAAAAACGTTTTAAGACCTCCCTCGCCCATAACACATGAGTTATGTCGAACAATAACACGCAGCTCTGACACCAGAAACCGTGACGGTGAGAGCGCGATAAGTCACCTCCCTGTCGCCTTTGGCCTATACTACACTAAACACTTAATAAAACACTTTTTTACCAGGCCACAAATGATAGCACAACGAAGCGGCTTATTACATGGAAATTTCTACCAACCAAATACTCTAAAGGCATGTTCCTAAATGCGGAGGGAGAAACCGGAGGACCTGGAGAAGAATCCATGCGACCACGGGGAGAACATGCAAACTCCAAATATACAGCAGGCGTCAGGGTCGGGTTTGAACCCACGAGCTCCTGTATACCAGGCGAGATAGTTAACATCTCGTCACTAAGAGGGCCACTCCTCCCCATCGCCTATCCTCAGCCCACACAGCCCCAGGTCTTGTATTTATATCTGTGGCACCCACACCTCACATGGCTCCACCTTGCGTACTGGCGCAGTGAACAATTCACCGCTGTACATCACCCCAGGTGCATTTACCTCTCTGCCTAATGGCATTACATGAGATCAAACAGAGTATTCATTACCGCAGCATCTCCTTAAGTATAATAGCTCGAGGGAGAGCCGCTCACACAGCATCTAGCACCAAAACATTACCCCGGAGACTTGGGTTTCATTGTTGTTGTTTAAATAATAAAGAGGGGGACGCGAAAGTGAGCGCGCGATTCGCGAGCGTGCGGTTAAGTGTACCTCTTGCAGTATTAATGCCCTCCTGATGTGTGCTCTTGTGCTCTGGTGCCATATTACGTGACAGCGTTTGCTGAGCTCGTGTTATAATGTGAACTCGCAATAACTGGTGTATTTAGTTACACAGAGACAAAGATACCCGTTAAATAACATTTATTATACTGTCGAGGCAAGTTTTGTTAACGAGCACCCATTAAGGTCGGACAGGGCGCATTGGTGGGTTGTGTCGTCAGCCCCACACCAGGGAATAATTTAATACCGAGTCACCCTAGGGCAAACCCAGCACCGGTTCAATCTTCAGCACTGATCATAGCCGTGGTGGGGATAGTACTCACGGAGTGAGATTAAAAAAAACATAATTTGGCCACGGTGGGATTCAAATGCATGTTCCCAAAGAGACTGGAGCCTTAACCCAGCACCCTAGACCGCTCGACCACACTCAGACAGCAATGATAAAGATTGGGTACTCATGAACAGTTCAGATATCACTTGCCACTGATGTTAGCTCTGGCTGGGAATTTAACCCATATTTCAGGATTCATAGTGCAGTATGCTAAACCTATACGTGACTGCTCGTGTTGAGTTACACAAACATGCACATGTGTAGTGAGTCCAACCGAGTCGCAGACGTTGTTCTTTAGACGCAACACATTTATTTTAACATCAACACGTTAACACGAAGGGGTAACTGCCCCTTCACCAGATACAGCCTAGGATGGTGACCACCCAGCTAACTACACTATACGTAGGAGTTACAGCTACGAAGGGTCAGTCCCTCACTCGTGTCAGCGACCACGTGTTGATGCCTCGTAGGACATAGAGCTTCCAGCTTGTAGACGTGGAGCTTCCAGCTTGTAGAATGCAGCGACCCCAGTCCCTCTCAGGGACCCACCTTATATCCCCCCCCGGGTCGGGGCCACTGCGCTCTTGGCCCCGCCCGCCTTCTCGAGCATTCTAGCTCCCTCTCCATCCCTCTCGAGAGCTCTCCCCGGACACGTGATCACCCCCTAGCCCCCCCACCTGGGGGCCTCTCTGTGGAGACTCCGTGTCTATGGGGATTCCTGCAATATTCGCTGCGGATAGATCAGCCTTCTGGTCAGCTGTCCCACTGGCTCGAGGTGCTGCAGGAATATTCCTTTTACGTCATCCACAGGAAGGGGGCACAGGATGGAAACGATGATGGCCTGTCCAGGTTGCCTACGGGGGGCGGGTGCGCATGCACCATGGGTTCGAGTCGCTGCAGGGCCCCAGTTGACACCGCGGCCCAGTTGGTTGCAATGGCCGGCGCGGCCCCCCCTCCGGGTGTGGTGTTGCCTGTGAATTTTGGCCTGGGTCTCCCCCGAGAGGTATGGTCCAAATTGCAGATGGAGGATTCTTCTCTGCTGAGGTTACAATGCCGTGTTGGGCTAAACACCCGGAGCTCAGCTCCGTCGGCTGCCCCGGTTGTCGCTGTGCATGACGGCCTCCTCATGCGTTGGGATACCAAACTGGAGCGTTATTGCGTGGTCGTGCCCACTGCCCTGCGAGGAAAATTTACCCGAGCCATTCACAAGAAGTTAATGCACCTTGGTTACCATAAGACCTTGCTGACCATTAAACCGGACTACTACTGGCGAGGTGTGGAGAGTGATGTGGCACTGTTTTTTAAAGGTTGCCACGATTGTGCACGGCGGAAGGCCCCGGTTGGTCATGATCGGGCCCCACTGCAGTCCATCCGTTGTTTCTCGTATCAATGAGCTCATGGCACTCGACATTTTGGCCCCATTCCTGACATCCCAACGGGGGCCACAGGTACCTCTTGGTGGGGGTAAAATACCTCACGCGTTGGCCTGTGGCGTAGCCTTAAGTGGACCAATCGGCCTCCTCCATCACCGAGGCATTCGTGCAGGGGTACGTTCTGGACAAGGGTGCGCCAGAACAACTATTAACAGACCAGGGCCGAAATTTTTCTTCACGACTTCTCAAGGAGGTCTGTGACCTCCTTCGCACCAAGAAAATTTGAACCTCGTCCTACCACCCTCAGTCCGATGGGATGGTCGAATGGTTAAAACTCCATAATCCAATACCAATACTATTAACACATATGTAATGACGACTTGACGCACTTCTCTTGAGATGGCACTTTATTCAAGACACGTTCACTTGACATCAGGCGGAGATCCCCACTGCAACAGCCCCGAGTCTCCCGCGCATCTCCCTTCTATATGCCGACACGAGGCCACGCCTCCCTTCTCGATCATTCTCGCTAACTCTGGATGCTCGCTCTACCGGCAGACTCCACCGTCCTCTTCCGTCACCTGACCACGCTCCCTTCTCGAACATTCCTGTAGCCACCAGTCCCTTCACACTCACAACTGATACCCCTGTTATTACCTCCCGTGGCCACTAGTGTATTCGTACTGTAAGCTAACCTACCTGTCATTATCTCCTTATTGTCATTACACATATCTAGTTATATCAATACTTGCACAAGCATGTTTTATCAAAACACAATGCAAACACACGCACGCACACGGCTGTTAATTTCCGCGCGTACGTAAAACACGCACAAACACTCGCGTGGGTTGGCATGAATAATTATTTGCGTGAGAAAAAATTAATCGTAAGCTGATGACGACACACGCGAGTGTAACGATCAATCTGCAAGTTCTGATGGAGCAATGCCAGGTAACCTGGATTTCAGAAGTATTGATGTGTGCATGATACCAACTGCCAGTGGTTCGGTATCTCCCGCACAATGAGGGTAGTTTATGCAATGGGAAATAGGTTAAAGGTGCAGCCCTGCAATTGCTCACTGACGCCACTGCTGGTGGAAGAACATTCACTCGAGGGAGCTCTCGAGAGCTTCGATAGAGAGTATTTAGCCGACTCGTCCACGCTGCTCAGACGTCTTAAACACACATTTGGGAGCACCCACACTTGATTTCGACAAACTTAATCTGTCGATCGACTATATGTATAACACACAGGGTTACTTCCTTAGAGACCATCATTATGAAAGCCTTAAGGTAACCTCTAACATTTGTTACCACACTTTCCCAGCTTGCATCATGCCACCAGAATAACTCTACATAGGGTGACAGTAAGGTGAACTGAATATCTAAATGAGATCTTTAAAAAAAACACAAGGTTAAAATGAAAGGTAGAGGTGCAACCCTGCACCTTTAGAGTGTGTTTTGACCTACTCATCCATGCTGACCAGGCATCTTGAAAGATGTAGGAGTAGCTATGCGATAACCCCACCACAGGGCGAACCTGCTCATCGGCTCACTATGGTGCACCCATTTATACTGCCGGGTAGATAGAGGCGGTGGGGATTTAAAAAAAAAACCTTTCAACACCGTTTCACCTGCACAAATAATGTCAGAAAATTTCCATTTAAAGCTTTCGTGACTGCAGGGATTCATCTTCTTGGTTTTTTCGGTAAAGTCACGTAGAATGGAAATAATAAAATAATAAAAATAAAACATAATAAAATAATTATCACGACTCTGTCTTCTCGACAGACCTGTTCTTCACCTGAGGACGGCTGCTTGCATTATGGCCGAAACGTCGTGAGAATTATTTTATTATGTTTATTTTTATTATTTTATTATTTCCATTCTACGTGACTTTACCGAAAGAACCAAGAAAATGTCAGAAAAGTTCACGGTTTTGCACTTTGCTCCGCCACTGGACGCTTGAAATTGCGGGACTTCTCAGTGGCGAGCGCAACAAGCCTTTTAGAGAGGGAGAGGGGCGATATTCCTACTGGCAGCAACTCGGAGTGCGCATCCGTGTCGCCTTAATTGGAAGATGACGACAATGACACCGTTAGTGACTCCTCCGGCGGTGTTGATACAACCGCGGTGGTGACATCGACGGTGACCACCCATCTGCGCTTCAAGCAGCTTGACTGTCTCGACATAATCGTGCCAACATGAGCGTTAATTTATGGACTCAAAGCCCATTATTTTATCTGCAGCGCTGAGAGGTCGAACCAGACAGCGATATCTAGATTGCAAGTCCAGTGTGATAACCATGGCACCGGCAGCATGTCCCTTTTATACATGAAAAAAGTAGGCTATAATTAATTAATGCTTATCGGAGCCACGGTAGTGAGATATTAACTACCTCGCCGTATATATAGGAGGTTGTGGGTTCGATCCCGAACTCTGATGCCTGTATATTTGGAGTATACATGTTCTCCCCATCGGTGGCATGGAATTCTTTCCAGGTCCTATGGGTTTTCTCTCCATGCGTTTAGAGTATTTGGCTGATATATATTTTCACCTAAATAAGCCACTTTGTTGAGCTATCATTTGTGATCAGGTGGCTTCTGAAAAAGAGCCATAGAGCTTAGTTGGTAAAATAAAAAAATGTATTCATTATTCTCAGGTTTTTTCGGTAAAGTCACGTAGGTAAAACATTAAAAGTAATGAAAGTAAAATAAAACAAAACAAAAATAAAAAATAAAATTCACGACGTTTCGGAGGCAACACAAGTCTCCGTCATCAGGTGGGACCGTCACAGCCAGATTAGCTGCATCAAGTGAAGCAATGATTCAAGATGTAATCCCTTATAAGCAAGTTGAAGGGGGGGAGGAGAGGGGGGGGGAGTTCATCAGAATGTGGTAGCCAATGAATGGAACGTATCGGGAGGGAGGGGGGTGGGAGGGGGAGGGAGCCAACACGAAAGCTTCAAATCTAGAATGTATTCATTAGTTTAGTTCTAATGTCTTTCTCGTTTAGGTATGGCTGATGCATGGTTAGCAAAGAGCAATCAGCCTATTGGCTCTCTCCTCCCTGCCCTTTGTCAATAAGGGATTTTTCATTTTAGATATTCGTTAGATTTTCACTTTTTGAGTTTAGTTCCATTCATTATTAATAATTCCGGATATACACATGTACAACACCCTGTCTTCCTTTGCTGCTGTTGTAATTTTCGCTCTGATTGAGCTGTTGTTTCAGAACTTCTTAACATCATCTGTGTTGCAGTTGGGGTGATTTAACTGATGGTCGCGTATATTTCTTGTGATTAAATCATCACATGGAATCATCAGGAATTTAACAGGAGCTATGCAAACACTTCTGCAGGTGAGGCTTAGGTGCTTACATGTTCTTTTAAGATATAATTTTTTTCTCTGTTTTTTCTCTTCTCAAAATCTTATCCTGGTCGTGCTATCATTGTCATGTCATGAGTATACATTTGGATGCCTTGCAGAGCAGCGTAACCCTCCAGGACAGAGAACGGCCCAAAACGGCCCAAATCAGTGGATATCAGAGAGTGGGGGGGAGGAGGGCAGCACATCTTCACCTACTCTGCCACTAAGAGTAATGTGAAAAAGAGCTTCACACCTCGTCGGATTCCTCTAGCATGAATACATATTTTGATTCTGAATGTGCTTGTCACGTGACAGTCAAAGTAACACGTTTAATTCTCCGAGTTGGAATGTGGCCAAATTGGGGACGGTACCAAAATTAACGTGATTAGTTTTTCTTTTCTTTCATCTACACAGTCATTTGGTGACCGGGCTGAGAACATCAACTCGTTACACTCGAGAAACCGGTTAATCACAGGCCATTGCCAGGATTCAAACCCAGCATCTCAGCAGTGACGGCTCAGCACATCTCACTGTCATTTGTATACATCAGTAAATTGCATTAAATTTTATTCATGCGCTGTTGTAGAGTATTATGGGTAACATTTATCTCTCCACATGAGCGTTGATTAGTTCTTAGTCCAATTAGCTTTCTTGACCAATATTCTCTGACTCCGCTGATGAGATTCAGAAGGTCAAATTCAGTCCAGAGTGTGCTCGCTTAAACAAATGCTGCTGGTCTGGAAAGCCCCTGTGTTCTGTTAGACTAAATATATTTCATTTGTACGTGGAAAGACAAAACAGAAGAGAAGTCTGTTCATTTCATTTATTTATGGTACGTAATATATGATGTGAAGAACAATTATTCCGTATACGCACATTCAAATCTCAGCCGTGGGAATTTGTAAAAATAATAAAAATTACTGCGCAATTTTTCTCAGCGCTTTGATCCTGCATGTTTTCCAAATCCCCTTTTTTATTCGAATAAACAGCACTCATTCGAGCCCAAAAGAGGAAAATATAGTTGTTGACTAGACTCCCCTTGACACTTCGTAGAGATTTATGGTGCGTCTATCAGCCAGCAACACGACCACTTATGTATACGAAGCAGCTGCAATTCAGCCCAGGTGTTTGAAAATCTTCAACAAACATAATAAATTGCCAAAATGCTTCGCATTTCAAAGTGACAGCACCATTATTGCATGTATTTTGGACGCAGTCTACCTTTGAGTGGCTCTGTTGTTGTCAATTATGGTCGAATAATTGCCAAGAAATTACAGTATTCTCACGATATAATAATCTGTATTTAGAGTGGAGAAATCCGATGAGCTATGTAGCTGTTTTCACAGATATCCAGTATCACTACAAATTATAAAATAACAACCAAAACACAGTAAGCATAAATACGATGTAGTTTTTTTAGATCATATAAAATCCATGAATTGTAAACAATGATGACGCTTGAATTGCATCGCAGGTGATTACTTTGAGAATACTGACCAAATGCATAACGAAAAAAATCTAATTGAGAGATGGGGACAGCAAAGCAGACGACACAGTGGCGTGGATAACACCATTGCCTGTCCAGCATTGTCCCTCTTACCGGCGTGAACACAAATGCAAGCACTGTCTGCAACTGATGAGAAAACTCACCGGCAAGATATGTGTGCGGGTTAGACAAATACGATAATATATCCACAAAAAGGTACTTCATAGATGTCCAAGGCTGTGCTGTATAGTTCTCTGATGTTGAACCGCGCGTTGGTCGACATGGCACGTGACATTTTGCTCCACACGTCAGAGGCAGGTATTTGCATGAAGGAATTTGAGATGGCAAAAATCTAAACAGAAAGTGTCAGCATGCTTTGCATGTCTAGATGACAGCCCCATTCTTACATATGTAAAGACAGTGCGGAGCGATAGCGGGACAGTATGGTTCCCCGGGACCATGGTTACTAATGGACGTGCTAATGATGATTGATGGGACGAGCGTTGACGGGGTCACGTGAGGGGGAGCACGGGATCCAATGGCAGGGCCAGGTGCGGCGAGGAAAATTCAGGAATAAGGGCGTGGCCAGACTGGGCGAGGATAAAAGCCAGCGCGAGCCGGAACTGTGGGCTGTTTGGTGGAGGAAACCGTCGTCGTCATCGCCTTGGATCGAGCCGTCTCCATCGTGTGCGAGTTGTCTTGAGACTAGAAGCTATGTTGTCTCTGAATAGGGGTGTCTCACTACCCAAGTGTACAGAGTCACTTACTTGTTGAGTTGTCAGTGGACTCGATTCATAATAGATATACAGAAGACAAGACGGTGTCTCTGAGAGCTACATCTCCTTTAAAAGCCACCGGTGGAAATTAACTGATCGAACGCATGGCATTTTGATTTTCGGAAGCAGATAATTGCTGCGTTCTGATTTTTACGCACCACGTTGAAGGTGAAGTTTGTCTGAGGTTGAGATCCAGGACGGGATTCAGATACCACTCATTTGGGAATTACTGTGCTGTTCCAGCAGGTGACAATTCAGGAGACCAGGACAGAGTCTCATTTGCGAGAGCCACCTCGGTCATGGAAAATCAGATCACTGGGATCAAAGTGCTGAAGGCTAACAGCTACTATGTCGCAAAGTTCCACCGTATAGCCTTAACAGACTGTAACAGCAAGCGCTGTTAGCGGCAAGCGCTGTTAGCGGCAAGCGCAGTTAGCGGCAAGCGCTGTTAGCAGCAAGCGCTGTTAGCAGAAACTATTATGGTTGGCACAGCACACGAGGCAGTGAGTAGCGAGCACCACGCCTGGCACCCTTTGTCTCCCGAGTGGCGATGGTTACACACCGCATCACTTACTAATTTGAGGCTGAGTCGATCTAGGGGAGGGCCAGGTCCGGTTTATATATTCGTCACTGGTGTTGACCGTGAGCGGGAACCGAACCCTGGTCGCCAAGTTTCATAGCCCAGTGCACGAACCACTACACTACCGCTCCCCACATACATACACACTTACGTCTGACTTGTCGTTTCAATGCCCCGTCCACAGGCTCGCTTGCAACTGTGGGAGAGGTTAGGGAGAGAGGGGTAATGGCAGAGGAATGGCAAATTAAGAAGAGCAGGGTCGGGTGAGGGACAGGGATGGGAGTGTGGGGTAGCAGAAGGGGAGAAGGGATAGAGGTGACAGAGGAATGACACGCACAATCATTAAAGTCATTAGACCTCGCATCGCAACCCAGGTTTGAAACAGTACCATACAATACCCCCCTCGCAGAGCATTTGAAAACCCAGTTATCTTGCAGGATTTTCATAAAATCACCTGTAATCCACACCGCAGTTTTTGTAAGGACATTATTAAGCGCGGTGCCCTCTTTAGTTCATGTACAGTGTGGGGTATGATTGTAATCAGCAGTCATGTTACCATTGCAAGAACGATTTTTGTTATTACTCTAAACCTAAAGTCAATAACTATATTTCCTTTTTTGGGCTCGTGTGTGTGCTGTTGATTTGATTAGAAAAGGGGGATTTGGAAAACATACAGGATCAAAGCGATGTGAATAATTGCGCGTGATTTTTTTATTTTTACAAATTCCTACCGCTGACATTTGAATGTGCGTATACGGAATAATTGTTATGCACATGATATATTACATACAGTAAATAAATGAAATAAACAGACTTCCTTTCTGTTTGTCTTTCCACATAAAAATGAAATATATTTAGTCCAACAGAACACAGGCCTTTCTAGACCAGCAGCATTTGCTTAAGCGAGCACACTCTGGACTGATCTTGACCTTCTGAATCTCATCAGCGGAGTCAGACAATATTGGTCAAGAAAGCTAATTGGACTAAGAACTAATCAACGTTTATGTGGAGAGATAAATGTTACCCATGATACCCGACAACAATGCATTTTGAAAATTGAATGCAATTTACTGTAGTAAACAAATGACAGTCGGACGTGCTGAGCTGTCACTGTTGAGACGCTGGGTTTGAATCCAGGCAGTGGCCTGTGGTTCTTGAGCGTAACGAGTTGATGGTCTCATCCTGGTCACCAATGAATGCGTAAATGAAATAGTTGACAATGGGCACGGAGGAGAGAAGCAAGAGGCTGATTCATCTTTGGTAACCATGCACCAGCCATACCTGAACGAGCCAGAAATTAGAACTAAACTATAAAAATGTTTTACCAGGCAAGGCCCACTGAGCTCTGTGGCTCTTTTTCAGAAGCAACTTGGCCACAAATTATAGCTCAACGAAGTTGCTTATTTACGTGGAAATATATAGCAGCCAAATGCTCTAAACGCGTGTTTTTCTACAAGTGGAAGGAAAAAGCGGAGAACCCGGAGAAAAATCCACGCGACTACAGGGAAAACATGCAAACTCTAAATATACAGGCGTCGGTGTCGGTATCGGGATTGAACCCACAACTTCCTGTATAACAGGTGAGATAGTTAACATCTCACCACCTCGCCACCGTGGCAGTGATATGGCCCCTCATTGGACGCTTTTTTGCAGAGATCCGCAGTTGGAGCCTGGCGGCCACCCTTCGTATTACTGTGGGGGGTATTCTTTGGGTCTTTCGGTCAAGTCACATAGATAGATTCCAAGGAAATAACAAAAAACTAAAACTGCGACGTTTCGATCGCAACACAAGTGGTCGTCTTCAGGAAAAGGGGGGATAGCTTCCAAAGGCAAACTATTTATATGGGTTTGAAATGGGCGTAGCCCAAATGTCAGCAGCCAATGTTAGTGCAAGTGGTGGGCAGCCAACCGACGGTGGTTGGTTTTCCAACAATCAAAGGGCTGCCAGGTGAACATGTGCATGTTAATGAGAGATTAGCATGTTAATGGGAGATTAGCATGTTAATGAGAGATTAGCATGTTAATGGGAGATCGCAGAGCCGCAACCGAGGGGTCGGCACGCGAATTGGCTGTGTTAGTGTGAATCCTGTGAAAGCGCAAGTTTGAAATGGGCGTAAAGCACAACTAATATCGGAAGGTGGTATGATGGGAGCATCATAGCCAGTTATGACTTAAACTGGTTGATAACGTCCTTCCAATGATTGCTCAGTTTGTACCCATCTTCTCGGTTGAAACTGTGTCTGTGTCTATACATATGCATGGCTTCATGAACGAATCTTTGTTGATAGCCAGTGGGCTTGCAAAGTACCTTCGTCTTAGAGAAATCTATTTCGTGTGATTCCACCGCATTAAAACAATGATCAGCCACGACCAAGGTATTGGTCCTACCGTGTTTCAGATCTGCCTTATGTTCACGAACATGGTCCGAGACATGTCGCTTAGTTTCCCGAATGTAAAATTCGTGATCTGATCTCATCTGTGAAGGATGTGATCCCTGACATGCAATACTCCCGCGTCTACAAACTAAGCTGTGTCTGCGGCAGTAGCAAAAGACCCAAAGAATATTAATTCCTGCAGTGACGAAAGCTTTAAGTCAGGAATTGGGATTAGAAATGAAAATGATCTCCCCCTATTGGCAGACTAATGCCCGTTAGCAGGCCAGGTGCTGAGTTACCTCCTTGTGTCCAAAGGGAAATCTGCCATTGGGGGGCTGCCAGTTAAAATGTTTGAAATTAAATATAAGGTGCTTATCACGTCCATAATGATAGTTTTTTTTGGTTAGATCACGTAAATATGAATGTGATCGTTAAACTCGGCACCACCCAACACAATCAATTAGTATGGGTTGTCACATAAACAAAACATGCCAATTCGTTACTAGTTCAGCACACCGGCGTGTTGGAGAGTCAACCCACAACAGTTACAATTCGAGTACCGTAACGTGCCGCTGGTCATTACACCCAGCTTCATCAGGCGATAGCCAGAATTGTGAAAAAGTTATCTTGTTTCGGTCTTAAATTGAGCAATGGTGATGTCATTACGGCGAGCCTTCGCGATCTAAACCAAAAAAACCTATGGAGGATATTAGTCTCGAAAGCCTATGTGTTAAATCATCTTCTTAGGTTTTTTTTCGGTAAAGTCACGTAGAAAGTAAAATAAAATAAAAACAAAAATCACGACGTTTCGGAGGCAACACAAGTCTCCGTCATCAGGTGGGACCGTCACAGCCAGATTAGCTGTATCAAGTGAGGCAATGATTCAAGATGTAATCCCTTAAAAGCGAGTTGAGGGGGGAGGGAGAGGGGAGCTCATCAGACTATGGTAGCCAATGAAAGGAACGTATCGGGAGGGAGGGGGGGCGAGGCCAAAAGGGTGGGCGATCGACGTGGGAGCGCTTGTGCGCAAGCGGCCAATTACTGCACACGCCAACACAATGGAGCGATTGTGCGCAAGCGACCAGCCACTGCACCCGCCAACACAATGGGCAGAGAGGAGGAGGGGAGGTCTAATACACATGATAGACAAAAGAACGAAAATGATGATGGGTACAAACTTAGGGGGAGCTCATCAGACTATGGTAGCCAATGAATGGAACGTATCGGGAGGGAGGGGGGGCGGGGGGGGGGCGAGGCCAAAAGGGTGGGGGACGGACGTGGAAGCGCTTGTGCGCAAGCGGCCAATTACTGCACATGCCAACACAATGGAGAGAGAGGGGGAGGGGGGGTCTGATACACATGATAGACAAAAGAACGAAAATGCCCATGTTTATACCAATGCTGGCTGAACAATGAAGAGAGTACTGTTAAAATAACTGGGGATGTTAACACTCGGTAAAGTACAGTAAAATAGTGCCTGTCAGATAAGATGGTCCAAAAAATTTTTGATTAAGTCTTTTTTGCGTGGTTGATAACATCTTTCCAATGATTACTAAGTTTGTACCCATCATCACGGTTGAAATTATGTCTGTGTTTGTATATTTGTATGGCTTCGTGTACAAACCTTTGATGGTAGCCGGGAGGTTTGCAGAGAACCTTGGTCTCGGAAAAGACAATTTCATGAGAGCCCACCGAGTTGTAGCAATGATCGGCCACGGCAGAAGAATCAGTTCTGCCGTGTTTCAGATCTGACTTGTGCTCGCGGACACGATCAGAAACATGACGTTTCGTTTCTCCAATGTAGCAATCACCACAAATGCAACTCAATTTGTAGACTCCAGGATACTGTAAGTCAGGAACGACATCCTTCACGGATGGAATCAGATCACGGATTTTATGCACTGTACTGAATCGGACTTGGATCTTATGTTTGTTTAGAATTTTGGAGATCTTTTTGGTCACGCCAGCTATGTATGGTAACGTGATGGTTTTGGTCGGAGTTTCATGTGGCTGTTTCTGTGTGGTGGGAGAGACAGCTTGGCGGATAGTACGGTCAGAGTATCCGTTCATCCTGAGGGCCCGATGTACATGTCTTAATTCACCGGTCAGGTGGTGTTTGTCAGAAATGCCATGTGCTCTGTGGTATAGCGTTTTGATGAGAGAGTTCTTTTGGGATGGGTGGTGGTGGGAATCCGGTTTCAAGTAGGAGTCTGTGTGGGTGGCTTTTCTGTAGACAGAATGTCCCAAGGAACCGTCAGGACTCCTCTCAAACAGAATGTCCAAGAATGGTAGTTTACCGTCTTTCTCCACTTCCATGGTGAATCTGATGGATGGGTGTCTAGAATTGATGTGGTCCAAGAAGTGGTTCAATGCTGGGAGGCCATGTGGCCAGATGACGAAAGTGTCATCCACATATCTCTTCCACAGGGAAGGACGCAGGGTGGATGTCTGGATGGCGTCTGATTCAAACTTTTCCATGAATATGTTGGCTATAACTGGTGAAAAAGGGGAGCCCATAGGGGTACCCTCATTCTGTTTGTAGAAGGTGCCATTCCAGGTAAAATAGGTGTTGGTGAGGCAATGCCTAACCAGCGCAGGTGCATCAGAATTCAATCCATGTTGGACTAAGTCCTCAATTATTGTTAGGGTGTACGGTACTGGGACTTTGGTAAACAAAGATACTACATCAAAGCTGACGAGGATGTCATCAGGAGATAGTACCATGTCCTTAACCATAGAGACTAATTGGGTTGAGTTGAGTACTGCTGAAGAGGTCTTGCCTGTGAAAGGGAGCAGAGTATCTGATAGAAAACGGGCTAGTTTGTACGTAGGAGAGTTTATCGTCGACACAATGGGTCGTAGCGGGGTGCCTTCCTTATGGATTTTGGGAAGACCATAGAGTCTGGGAGGTCTTGCCGCCGATGGTTTTAGAGAGGGACGTTTGCTTGGTTCGATTAACAGTATCATCACGAGTTCGACTTCCCTAATCGAACCAAGCAAACGTCCCTCTCTAAAACCATCGGCGGCAAGACCTCCCAGACTCTATGGTCTTCCCAAAATCCATAAGGAAGGCACCCCGCTACGACCCATTGTGTCGACGATAAACTCTCCTACGTACAAACTAGCCCGTTTTCTATCAGATACTCTGCTCCCTTTCACAGGCAAGACCTCTTCAGCAGTACTCAACTCAACCCAATTAGTCTCTATGGTTAAGGACATGGTACTATCTCCTGATGACATCCTCGTCAGCTTTGATGTAGTATCTTTGTTTACCAAAGTCCCAGTACCGGACACCCTAACAATAATTGAGGACTTAGTCCAACATGGATTGAATTCTGATGCACCTGCGCTGGTTAGGCATTGCCTCACCAACACCTATTTTACCTGGAATGGCACCTTCTACAAACAGAATGAGGGTACCCCTATGGGCTCCCCTTTGTCACCAGTTATAGCCAACATATTCATGGAAAAGTTTGAATCAGACGCCATCCAGACATCCACCCTGCGTCCTTCCCTGTGGAAGAGATATGTGGATGACACTTTCGTCATCTGGCCACATGGCCTCCCAGCATTGAACCACTTCTTGGACCACATCAATTCTAGACACCCATCCATCAGATTCACCATGGAAGTGGAGAAAGACGGTAAACTACCATTCTTGGACATTCTGTTTGAGAGGAGTCCTGACGGTTCCTTGGGACATTCTGTCTACAGAAAAGCCACCCACACAGACTCCTACTTGAAACCGGATTCCCACCACCACCCATCCCAAAAGAACTCTCTCATCAAAACGCTATACCACAGAGCACATGGCATTTCTGACAAACACCACCTGACCGGTGAATTAAGACATGTACATCGGGCCCTCAGGATGAACGGATACTCTGACCGTACTATCCGCCAAGCTGTCTCTCCCACCACACAGAAACAGCCACATGAAACTCCGACCAAAACCATCACGTTACCATACATAGCTGGCGTGACCAAAAAGATCTCCAAAATTCTAAACAAACATAAGATCCAAGTCCGATTCAGTACAGTGCATAAAATCCGTGATCTGATTCCATCCGTGAAGGATGTCGTTCCTGACTTACAGTATCCTGGAGTCTACAAATTGAGTTGCATTTGTGGTGATTGCTACATTGGAGAAACGAAACGTCATGTTTCTGATCGTGTCCGCGAGCACAAGTCAGATCTGAAACACGGCAGAACTGATTCTTCTGCCGTGGCCGATCATTGCTACAACTCGGTGGGCTCTCATGAAATTGTCTTTTCCGAGACCAAGGTTCTCTGCAAACCTCCCGGCTACCATCAAAGGTTTGTACACGAAGCCATACAAATATACAAACACAGACATAATTTCAACCGTGATGATGGGTACAAACTTAGTAATCATTGGAAAGATGTTATCAACCACGCAAAAAAGACTTAATCAAAAAATTTTTGGACCATCTTATCTGACAGGCACTATTTTACTGTACTTTACCGAGTGTTAACATCCCCAGTTATTTTAACAGTACTCTCTTCATTGTTCAGCCAGCATTGGTATAAACATGGGCATTTTCGTTCTTTTGTCTATCATGTGTATCAGACCCCCCCTCCCCCTCTCTCTCCATTGTGTTGGCGTGTGCAGTAATTGGCCGCTTGCGCACAAGCGCTTCCACGTCCGTCCCCCACCCTTTTGGCCTCGCCCCCCCCGCCCCCTCTCCCTCCCGATACGTTCCATTCATTGGCTACCATAGTCTGATGAGCTCCCCCTAAGTTTGTACCCATCATCATTTTCGTTCTTTTGTCTATCATGTGTATTAGACCTCCCCTCCTCCTCTCTGCCCATTGTGTTGGCGGGTGCAGTGGCTGGTCGCTTGCGCACAATCGCTCCATTGTGTTGGCGTGTGCAGTAATTGGCCGCTTGCGCACAAGCGCTCCCACGTCGATCGCCCACCCTTTTGGCCTCGCCCCCCCTCCCTCCCGATACGTTCCTTTCATTGGCTACCATAGTCTGATGAGCTCCCCCCTCCCTCTCCCTCCCCCCTCAACTCGCTTTTAAGGGATTACATCTTGAATCATTGCCTCACTTGATACAGCTAATCTGGCTGTGACGGTCCCACCTGATGACGGAGACTTGTGTTGCCTCCGAAACGTCGTGATTTTTGTTTTTATTTTATTTTACTTTCTACGTGACTTTACCGAAAAAAACCTAAGAAGATGATTCCTTGCAGTCACGAAAGCTTCAAATCTAGAATTATGTGTTAAATCTTTATTTATTTATTATTATCCATACCCATAACCCCACCTCTGGTGCTTAACGTGGTTTAAATTACAAGAGGAGCATTTATTGGGTCCTAATTAAGAAGTAAGAGAAACAGCTTAGCTTATTCAGATTACAATGTATTTATTTAAGATGATAAATGCAATTGCTGCTTTCAAAAACAGAAATGTGCTGTGGTTGACCTGGTAATTTGATAGTCGTGTCCTGAATAAAAATCACTGTAATAGGATAAAAAAAATTACCAATTTTGTCACGTGCAGCTTATTTTGACTTAAAACGCATGCACTACATCTGTAAGACAAAATTATGCAACGGAATGCATGTTACCATAGTACTGTATACACATTTTAGAAGTATACACTTGCATTGTTATTCGTCCCTTCAAGTATCTCAACCATTTTTTAATGGTCTGCGCTGCACATATTCGAACGGTCACGTGAGGCACACCGTTGAACCGCGCGCACAGAACAACAGCTCCTGCTCACGGCCGTCAGGATTTCGATGAATAAAAAATAATCGGCAACGCCAGAACTCTACCTTGATCGGTTCCAAAAGTCGTTCACAATTCCTCCTTGCAACCTGCACACTCCTCGCGCACGCATTCCCCAAGCCAGCCTGCCTGCTTGTATCCCCGCCCTGACCTCGGTACCCTGGCTCACTCGGGCCCAGATCATGTATATATACACAAAAATCTTCTATATATATGTAGTAGGTTCAAATTAGGTGCACACACACGCAACTTGGAGGCAACACTATTTATTAAACGGCAAGTAATATAACACTGTACATAAGGTGGTGACCACCTTCCTCAACTCACTAACACTCTGGAACACGACACAGACTGGACCAGGCAGGCAACGGCCTGCCTGGCCCAGGACGACGACTCGGGACTTGACGACCGATGATGTCTTCACTTTGGAGTACAGTACAACAGCAGCCTCGCTCTGCGTTCACACCACGCTTATATTTGGTTTCGCGTGGCTGGCTCCGCCCCGGCGTGGCTGGCTCTCTTCAGGCCACGCCTCCCTTCCCAGGACACGCCTCACTTCCCCCACCTCTGGGAGGGTCCGGATCCCTCCACCACGCGACCCCCCAGGCACCCCCTTGGGGCCCCCAGCCTTCGTACGGGCCGACACAGTAGTGACCTTTCTCTGTCACTACATCACCCCCTCCTGTATAAACACACAGCCGTCCCCGGCTGTAACACAACTGTGAAACATCGAAAAGGTGTGCCTCCGAACCAACAACATCAATAAATGACCGGCGACCGATAAGAAATACAATCACGTAATATATACAGAATCGACGAGGGTAAAAGGGAACCGCATAGAAAACGGGGAATTAACAACAATTATACATGAAAACTGGCTAACCCACTTACGCTCCAGCACAGCCCCCCCACCCGTTAGAATCACGCATGCAATGACAGTCACCCGTTAGCACCCCCCCGCCTTTCCGACGTGGCGTCACAACTAGTAGCACGCGTCGGCCATATCGGGGGGGGAATTTCCATGTAACCACCCCACCGCCTTTCCGATGCGGCGTCACAACCAGTAGCACGCGTCGGCCATATCGAGGGGGGAATTTCCATGTTACCACCCCACCGCCTTTCCGACGCGGCGTCACAACCAGTAGCACGCGTCGGCCATATCGGGGGGGGGAATTTCCATGTTACCACCCCACCGCCTTTCCGACGTGGCGTCACAACCAGTAGCACGCGTCGGCCATATCGGGGGGGGGAATTTCCATGTTACCACCCCACCGCCTTTCCAACGCGGCGTCACAACCAGTAGCACGCGTCGGCCATATCGGGGGGGGAATTTCCATGTTACCACCCCACCGCCTTTCCGACGCGGCGTCACAACCAGCAGCACGCGTCGGCCATATCGGTGGGATTTTAACCCAGTCTCTCTCCAAGACTCGCATCGCAGCATATAGCTGTACCGACCAAGCCGAGACGACCCATCGTTCACTCACTGCACAACATGCACCCTAACAACTGAGGGATACAGTCCCAACGTAACAGGACAACTCCACCTGAACCTTACGAATCTCCAGCCCACTGTTTCAACACACCTCCGAGTGTCTCACTCTCCGGGCCGTCAGGTCAAGCCATCAGACACAGCATGATGGGACCACACTCTCTGAGCCATGTGAGCGCACAGCCCACTTGGCTAGACAAGCCACGGAGTGTCTCGATCTCCGGGCTGTCAGGTCAAGCTGTCAAGACAGCATGACGGGACCACACTCTGAGCCATGTGAGCGCACAGCCCACTAGGCTAGACAAGCCACGGAGTGTCTCGATCTCCGGGCTGTCAGGTCAAGCCGTCAGCCATTGCATGACGGGACCACACTCTCCGAGCCATGTGAGCGCACAGCCCACTAGGCTAGACATACCACGGAGTGTTTCAATCTCCGGGCTGTCAGGTCAAGCCGTCAGCCATTGCATGACGGGACCACACTCTCCGAGCCCTGTGAGCGCACAGCCCACTAGGCTAGACATGCCACGGAGTGTTTCAATCTCCGGGCTGTCAGGTCAAGCCGTCAGCCATTGCATGACGGGACCACAACGTTCATGTTAGACACGCAACACTCACTGGGCCATCCTGGTCAGGACCTGCGCCCCAAGATAGGTGACAGCCAGCAGCACAATTCCAAATCCCTGGCCGCATGTCACCATCACAATTTAACATCATCACAACACATACAATTTGAATTATGATCCCCCACAGAACTGATCCAATGCCGAACAGGTACGCACAATTTGTGACGATCCCGAATATTCAATGGGTCACAACAATACACCTCACATCCCGTATCCGTACACATCATCTCCGAGACTCGCATTGCAGCATGCAGCTGTACCAACCGAGTGGAGAGCAACGCAATTTGACGGCAATTAACGGAAACGGACCCCCGATCCATGTAGAACACAAGGAGCATTCTCGCACAAAAGACATCATCTGTGCAACAACGGACAGGAACCAACCAGTGAGTTTGAAACGAATCGAACCTGTCATTTCAAAATCTCCTTCAACATTAACCATGGGACTCAGGGCATTCGAATTTTGAGAGCAAAAAAACTATACACAAACCCCAAGAATCGCCAAATTGATTAATACAGTATATGCAGTATATGAAATTCGTACAGTGAATCATTTGGCGCAATGCTCCATCCAGTCCCCACATGGCAACACACACAATCAATACTCCAGACAATCCGTACATAGTAAATAATCACAAGCAAGTACCCAACATTCCATACACTGTTAACAATTCCAAGCAAAGCTCCATACGGTCTGTACCTTGGCAACAATGACGATCAAAGTTTCTTACAGTTACACGTGGCAATCACGAGCGAAACTCCATACAGTATACACAATAACAACGGCGATTTCGCAACAAAACGATGTAACAACACGAGTCATTAACACGGCAACATACAGGATATCAACGGAGCTCGGGACACCAACACGAATTAATCATTAACTACACCCAGAAGATACCGATCTCGACGCCGTATTTAACAACAACACTTGTTACAAGCAGAAACCCGCATGGTCGCCGCGTCACTTTATCACGCACACAACCGGACGAACACGCTCCGCAACCCAGCGAGTTAAAAAAAAAACACCCGCGATCGCAACCCGGCAAACGCAAGATGGGTGAAGTTATTATTATTTTTCTTGAGGCCGGGTGCTTGTCATGTCACGACTCGCCTGGCAAACTGTGAATAGTGGAGGGCGGCAAGGTGGAGCACTGGGACACCCCGAAGAATCTTGCATGGTGAACACAGCCTGCTCTTGCGAACCCATCCACCTCTCGCGCTCGAGCAGAAGGCTGGAACTCCCCCTCTGCAGGCGTTGATGTCGGCGGGAGCGGCATTTCGGCAGCAGGAGCGGCGTTTTGGCGGGAACCGCGCCCCGACCAGCCCTCGAGTTGGCGGGAACCGCGCCCCGACCAGCCCTCGAGTTGGCGGGAACCGCGCCCCGACCAGCCCTCGAGTTGGCGGGAACCGCGCCCCGACCAGCCCTCGAGTTGGCGGGAACCGCGCCCCGACCAGCCCTCGAGTTGGCGGGAGCGGCGTTTTGGCGGGAACCGCGCCCCGACCAGCCCTTGAGTTGGCGGGAGCGGCGTTTTGGCGGGAACCGCGCCACGATCAGCCACCGAGTTGGCGGCCCCACCGCGTGGCCCGCATGCCTGGGCCTCCCCCCGCCAGCCCCCGCAGAGACGACGGTGTCCTCTCCCCGCGGCTCCATCGCTCCGTTCCCGATGGCGGCGAAGCAGCGGTGCGATGACAGTCCCGCCGCTCCGCGTGCAGCGCCATCTCTCTCCCTCTGTCACCGTGGCTGCCATCCCCGGGGCTGTCCGAAGGATGGTCGTCACACCATCCCCGTCGTACGAAGGCGTCCAGATGAGTTTTGTCTTTGTTTTTCGTGTGCCCATTTTACTTCCCTAGGATAACACCTAGCAATATTTATATTTCCACAACTTCTGACGCCAAATGTAGTAGGTTCAAATTAGGTGCACACACACGCAACTTGGAGGCAACACTATTTATTAAACGGCAAGTAATATAACACTGTACATAAGGTGGTGACCACCTTCCTCAACTCACTAACACTCTGGAACACGACACAGACTGGACCAGGCAGGCAACGGCCTGCCTGGCCCAGGACGACGACTCGGGACTTGACGACCGATGATGTCTTCACTTTGGAGTACAGTACAACAGCAGCCTCGCTCTGCGTTCACACCACGCTTATATTTGGTTTCGCGTGGCTGGCTCCGCCCCGGCGTGGCTGGCTCTCTTCAGGCCACGCCTCCCTTCCCAGGACACGCCTCACTTCCCCCACCTCTGGGAGGGTCCGGATCCCTCCACCACGCGACCCCCCAGGCACCCCCTTGGGGCCCCCAGCCTTCGTACGGGCCGACACAGTAGTGACCTTTCTCTGTCACTACATATATAAAAGGGAAATTTGTGAATATGTGTGTCTGTTCGAAATGTTTAGCATACTTCCCAACATGCAACAAACTTGAAATTTGGCATGTGGGTAGCTTCCAGACTGTACACAATGCAAAAAGTATAAAAATATACTTTTGTATTTGGAGGGGGGGGGGGCGCAATAATGGATATATTTTGCACGGCAAGTGAGCGGTGACGTCACATCTGTGATGTCACCCGCATGCGGCAGCGTCACGCAGTGTGCCTGCTGACGTCACGCATCCCCCCCACCCTCCGCGTAGACCGTGTATTAATCCAAGATAAGAATCCAAGTCTCGGGCGAAGCCGGGTAGTAAAGCTAGTATATATATAAAATACAAAGATCCCCCGTATAGCCTCTAACAGACTGCTGGGGCAAGTGCAGTTAGCGAGCACCTATAAAGGACGATACGGCACATGAAGGGGTGGGTGGCCAGCACCACGCCCGGCTGCCTTTGTCTCCTTAGTGGTGATGTAAAAAAATCGCATCAGGTACTCATTTGAGGCTGGGTCGTACTAGGGGAGGCCCAAAACTGGTTCATATAATCGTCACTGGTGTTGGTGGCCGTGAGTGGGAATCGAACTCGGGTCGCCAGGTTTCCTTGCACAGCATGCTAAAAGCTGCACCACTGCTCCCCACTTTTAGGCCGTCCATAAATGACGTCACGCACCTAGGGGGGGGGAGGGTCAGACATTTGTGACGATGTGTGACGATGGGGGGGGGGGTTGAGAAATGTGACTTCACATCAAAATGCGCAACTTTAAATAAATATAGACAACACGTTATATTTAATTAAATATACTTTTTAATAAATGTTTTCTCGCCACATTAAGTACGCACTACAATGACAATAGTTGAAAGCGATCTGAAGCATGTTTATTTTTTTTTTGAAGGGGGGGGGGCAGAGCTTTGTGACGTCATATTTGAGGGGGGGTCTTACTTTTTGTGACGCCGTATGACGAAGGGGGGGGGGTCAAAAATCGTCCAAAATCGCGTGACGTCATTTATGGACGGTCCCTTTACAAATCGACACACAGTACTGAATGTGGATGTGACAACATATTGATCACTTCCCTCCATTGGTTAACCATCTTTGGTTGAAGATAACTCTCCCTAATGCCACGTTTATATAATTATTTATAGAATTTCATCTCATTGTCGGTGTCCTCAGCTTCACAATAACACATTTGTATTGCAAAACTTTGCATTTTTGCGGGCATTCCAATGTGTTTTAACTGCCGTGTAATGCATACAATTGTGATTCTACGAGTGCTGATCAATGAGCACACCTCTTTCTATGAAGGATATTACCAGTGGCAGCACAAGATCCAATTTCATTTGTAGCCGTGCATTACCGCACATGTGTGACCGTAAAGGATATTGCTCCTCTTGTACTCTAGGATGCGTTTTACATTTACAGTGCATTATTGTCAACAGGCGTAGGATACATCCCCATGGGGGCTTGGAGCACTCACTGAGCCGGCTCCGTTGAGACCCTGGGTTCAAACCCAGATTTCAGCTGTCCACAATTAAAACCGGATTCTCAAAGAGCCGTGAGTCGAAGGTCTCATTCTAGTCGCCAAAGCACAAAAATATATAAATAAATACATCCCTCTCATCTAAATTTGGATATTTACTTAATTTGGATGAATTACAGCTCAGCGAATTGAAATAAAATCCCGATCTGCCTCCAGTTCAATTAACATTCATCCACGTCAGTGACAAAAATATTAAATATTCAAACAGGTTATGGACGAGTTGTTGAGCAGTGGTTAGAGCACTGCACGATGAACCCAGCAACCTGGGGTCGCAGATAACATAATTAGCGAGTGGTATCTGAACCAGTCCCGGGGTACCCACTCTTCAACAAACCGTACTGCCCAGCGTGTCAAAGTAATGGTTAAACCGCCATGATTGACACAGCATTGGACTGACAGAGGAGTATACACCTGTATAGTACATCCACCACATCAGCTGCACTGGAATCAGGAGATGTGGTTCTTATTTATCTTATGGCTTTTGGAGTGCGCAGTAAACTCAGCAGATATGTAACAAAAGTTTGCTTGTGTTTTTGTCGAAGCAAAGACTATAGATGCACGTCCCAATTGAGAGACAAAGCTCCGTTTAATCGTCAACACTTGGCAATGAGTCTTGGAATACCCAGCATAGCAGCCTACAGTGGGGGGCTGAACAACAGATGTGCGGAACACGTCGGGAGGGTCGGGAGTCGGAAGGGTCGAACAATGTGGCCTAAAGCAAAAAAGAAAAACAAAGTCTCGGGCTGCCAAAAAGGCTCGACGAAAGAGAGCGCTTTCAATTGTTTCTCGTAAGGAAGGCGGAATCAGTACGATTGGACGCGTGTCGAGAAAGAATTCAAATGATGGGAGGATATTCATGTGAATGCACAATCCATGCCCCTTTTGGGCTGTGTTCAGGCACTGTGCAGTTAATTCACAATCATTTCCTCAACCGTTCACGCATTGCTGGCTCTGAGATACAGAGCACCGCCACGGCAAAAAAAAACCTGTAACCAAAGAGAGGGTATCTGCCGTTGCGGCGAACAATAACGGTGCAGGTGACGCCCGCTTTTTAACCGGGGGCAGTTCTTATAATAAACATTTAAAATGGCAAAGGTTGTTGTCGCCTCCTGATCAGCCACACACCGTGCACGATGCGAAAGTTCACGTCCTCTGGACTGGTGCTTCGGTCAGTCCTGAGATGTCGTCTCAAAAAAGACCTGAGGAGGATCGCACCTTGCCACCTCGACCCTGGGACACACGACTGGACGAGCCACGTGAGATACACCCTGTTTCAGCCTTGCTGGGCTTTAATAAGAGATGCGAGGGATTACTCTTCACCCAACCTGTCGTCGGTTAAAGGTCTGAGTCCGAGAAACATTAGGTGAAAGGTGCTATATTGAAATAACAATATCGAGGTTTTTGGGATAGATCGCGTCAATATATAATGTGTCATTAAAGCCGCCACCCTCCGATACAGCCAATTATTAAGGTTTGTCACATAAACAGAATATGCCAATTCATTACTCGTGTAGTGTAATAGCGCCGGCTGGTAGACAGCAGCGGCAACTGTGGTGGACAGACAATACACACACCGGTGAGGGTGTACACAGGTGTGTTGGCAGAGCGGAGGAACTAGGGCAAGGGTCACGGAGGACCCCATCTGGAGGCCGCTGGAAGCTGCTAGTGGGTTCAGGAAGGGAGGTGAATTCAGGGCGGAGCCAGGCCGCGTCGGGAGCATAAAAGGAGCCAAGAGTGGGAGCTCGAGGCTGCCGGTTCTGGGAGTGGACTCATCTCGTCGTTGCTGTCGTCTCTTCACCGTCGTCACTGCCGTCTTCACGAGATGTTGCGCTACAAGAGAGCAGTTGGCTATCTCAGTCAGCGCCATCAGTGTTAGTCGGCTGGTGTTGTGTACAGGCTAGGTTAAGCTACTGTGGAGAGTGTGTGGACGAGACCGTGAACGGTGTTGATAAAGAAGGTGCCTCCTACAAACCTTGTCTACGAATCATTGACATTACAATAGTATAGTAACGAGTAGTATAGTAACGAATTGGCGGGTTTAACGACAAATTTA
Source organism: Lampetra planeri (assembly GCF_965212315.1). Classification (NCBI taxonomy): domain Eukaryota; kingdom Metazoa; phylum Chordata; class Hyperoartia; order Petromyzontiformes; family Petromyzontidae; genus Lampetra; species Lampetra planeri. The sequence goes on from NC_136107.1 coordinate 20,291,762, forward strand.
TTTTTACACGATCTAACCCAAAAAACGCTATTATAGTTAATATTGGTCGCAAAAGCCTACGCGTGAAACTGAAATGGCAATAATAATACTTTAATTAGTGTTAAACCGTCTCCAATATGTAGTATACACAGTACCTTTTTGTAAAGACAAATCAATTATTAATGTTGGTTTCTAAAAATAATGTAATATTGAGCCTTTACAAACTGTATCTTTGGTAATTCAATCCACAAAGTGATTAAACCGCGGAATCTTCTTGATGGTTATATCTCTGATATGAATTGCGATTACATTAGTCAGTGTGTAGATGCATTGCTGTGTCACTCAAGCAATCATGCAACATCACTGGCCACTCACGATCCCATCTGATGCACTGCACAAAGACAACAGCACCACTACTACCACCACCATCATCACCAAAGACAAAGAACCCCCATATAGCCTGAACAGGCTGTTGGGACAAATGCTGTTAGCGAGCACCTATGAAGGCTGGCACGAAACACGAGAGGGTGGGTGGCCAGCACCACGCCCGGCCGCCTTTGTATCCCCAGTGGCGATTTTTATACATCGCACCAGGCACTCATTTGCGTCTGAGTCGACCTAGGGGAGGCCCAGGACCGGTTCACATAAATGCCACTGGTGTTGGCCATGAGCGGGAATCGAACTCGGGTCGCCGGGTTCGCAGCGTAGCGCTAACCGCTACACTGCACACACACACGTGCGCCCCGAACGCGTTTCAAGGATGATTATAGTGGCTCGTGACGCTGTTTTATAAGGGCGTCGCGTTACAATGTGATTCATCGGCGATCATTACGGTTGGGATTTGTTTTCTTCTTCACAAATAAATAATGAACCCGAGGTGGACTGCGATGGCCACGGTGCTCGTGTACAGTGCAGTATTGTATTCCTGGACAATGCCGTTTGACGTCTCTCAAAAGCGCGGGCGGCTGGGACCCTTGGCTAGAATCCCGCAAAGCCGGGAACGGGATCGCCGCGATCAAATTTGCAAGGAGACCGAGGCATGTCCACCGCATCATAAGTGGCTGCGCAAAGTGAGTGGTCTGGAATACATAGCGGAAAGGCTCATCATGTCAATTGCATGGATTTGCAGGGGAACGCAGCTTTATCTCTCTATTTGTCGATCAATCCTGATATAAATCCTTCTTTTTATCTATATGCCTATCTGTTTATCGATCTATATATGTTCATCTGTCTGCGTCTATATATTTATAATTGTCTCAATATCGAAATACTGTTCAGTGAACGGCTACTACGTGCAATGGTTTATTTTGCTGTATCTATCCATGTGTGACTTTGTTGAATGTCATCCTGTGAAGCTCAACCGAGCTGTTTAATGTTCGTCTTAAACAATACCCTATTTGCTTCACCACATATCCCACTGCAGAGTCCTGTGCATTCATAAGACCGTTGTCCGCGGAAGGGTTAATGCACCACATGCTGAATGTACCTTCCACAAAGAACACCACGCTTTTCTTGATGCCATTAGCCAATCGATTGCATGCAGAAGTCTCAACGTGTTTGTCCCAACACTGCGCTTTCTTCGCAGCACCGTTGAACAAAGGCGGTCACTGCATCGCCGCTTTCAGATGCACTTCTGCAGCCGTCTGGAACGCTCTTCTTTTCGAAATTAGGAAGCCACTGCAGCTGTTCACTTTTAATTCATCCGGATTGAAAACGTATTTGTTAAGAGCTGCTTTTTTGTGTTTAGTTTATTGTCCTTCCCCCGTACCTCCAATGAGCACGGTCGGCTACGTCCGGTGCGAAATAAGTTCAACATACATAGATGCATTGTACTCTGTGTACTGCATTGGAACATCATCTTTTAATATTTATACCGTGCCTCCCATAGAGTACATCTTGAGATGTCAAGAGTAGTCCAGGTAACTGGAGAATCACTCAGCAAAGGAATGATTGCAGACCAAATAAAATGTGCAAAGAACAACACGATATAGACAATTTAGTTCCCACCTGGCGAAACAAATACACGTGACCACACGAGCACACGCGAATAAACAAAACTGAAAAGCTAAAATGCGCTGAAAACTGGTCTCAATAATTTGTACACCTCATTAAAACTACTCACACACCATCTGAAAATAACTTTGTTTTTACTTAGCATTACACTGATTCATTGTTGGGTTCCATTAAAAATGCTGCGTGATTCACCGACGGATATTGCACTCACTTCCAATAACCCCTCGTTCTTCCATACACACCACTGAATATTGTCAAAGCGACGGCTCGACATCTTCGAGAGAAGAGTGTTAAAAAAAAACATGTCAGTGTACAGCTGGTGGGAGACGTGCAGAGGCTGTGCATTCAAACTTTTATTTTTCTACACGCAATTATCTCCCCTATTATTATTGCAGCGAGGAAATCTGTAAACGGACCGCCCGGTATTTCTGGGTATGCTGTTCCACACTCCCAAAATGCACCTCTCGCTTAACGTGAGCCACTCCTCGTCCAGGGTGGAGGAGGTGGGTTGTGGTGGTTGTGGCGGTGGAATTGGGGAGAGTGGAAAGGGGAGGGGTCAGTCCAGGTCACTCGTTCATCGCATGCGTAAATAGCCGTTCCATAAATGAACTCGCCCGTAATAAAGGTGACAGCACGTGGTAGATTAAATATTACTCGCCCGTCACACGCCGCCGTTGAAGTGGCTTCCCAAATTGGAGCCTGGAGGATATGACTCTCGGCGGTGCTACCATCAATGAACGCAGGCAGGCCCGTTACCTTCTCTCCATTTAGTTTGGTCAAAGATAAAGGCATCATTGACTCGTGCCCCTCGTGTTTGCCTTCGCTTATTCAGGCGCACGAGCATGTGGAAGAAAGTTGGTAGTCTGTGGGCGCTTCACAACGGCACGCTAAACATGCGCACCTTGTGCCGTACAACGTGGCAGCATCACAACGCTGCCTCACGGTAACTGCCTCTGTTGTGCACAATTCCGTGACACAAGTGTAGTGACATCGGGGATGTCACTGTATGGTGCCGGCCCGGAAGGGTCGTGCCATTCGATGTTCCTACATCATGGACAGCACCGTGTGGGTGGTTGTGTGTAAAACCAGCCTTAGCGTGGCTTGGCGAGCACTGGGATAGTGCGGGCACCACGCACGGCGTGTGGTGGGAGCTCCCCCGAGGGGGAGGGGGTGAGTGTCAGCCCAGGGGCAGGGTTGCCCCGGGCCGTGGCACTCTGGTTGACCCCGTAGACACGTGATCCAGAATGTCCAAACAGGGGGCCCCAGGTGGGGGGGGGGAGGCTAGTGGGTGATCACGTGTCCGGAGAGAGCTCTTGAGAAGGATCGAGAGGGAACGATAATGTTCAGGAAGGTGGGCGGGGCCGAGGGCGGAGCTGCCCTGACCGGAGAGGGATATAAGGTGGGTCCCTGGGAGGGATCGGAGTCTTTTCGTTCTACAAGCTGGAAGTGCCTCTTCCTACGGGGGACCACGTGGTTGGAGACCCGAGCAAGGGTCAGACTCTTCATAGCAGTAACTCCCCTGTATAGTCTAGTTTTCTGGGTGGTCACCACCCTAGGTTGTATCTGGTAAAGGGGCAGTTACTCCTTTGTGTTACGGTGTTACAATTAAAAGTGTTGCCTCTAAAAGGAACAACGTCTGCGACTCAGTTGGACTCACGACACAAGCATACGGACGGGACTCTGTGTCGCCTGGTACCGCCCTACTCCCTTGACCCCACTTGCAATGTCAGACTCCACTCATGCAGTTCAGCATGTCGGCTTTCGCGACCACTATTATCCATAATAAAGATTTTTGGGTTAGATCGCATGAATATAAATGTGTCGTTAAACCCACCACCACCCAACACAAGCAAATAGTTTGGTTTGTCACGTAAACAAAATGTGCCAATTCGAGTCCGACGTTTTGCCGATAATTACAACCAGCCTCATCAGGCAGCATTTATATTTACGTGGTCTAACCCAAAAACCTTAGATGGACCCATGCACCCATCCGGCACTCTCTCAAAGAGCTACAATACCATCTTAGTGCATGATTACTTGTTTTCTTTATTCTGCTCCCACTGTCTGGTATCTGCCCCAACATTTCCCAATAAACGTTCGGCTCCACGTGTTCACCCACCGCTCCTTTTGCAACTTCTGTACATCATTCACCACTGATTGGTGCACACAGTGGAATGTTTGTTCGTCCATTTCACCCATACAAAGGGGTGCATTGGCTCTCCTGTCTCCAACAAATGCTAGGACTTACCCCGACAGACATAAAGGAGCACGTGGACCATGATTAACCTTTGAGAAAAGTGGGCTTGGAGAGGACACGTAAGTGGAAGCGGTGGTGACTGACCGACGAGGCTGGTGATGGAATAGCAACCCAAAGAAAATCTAAATTGATCCCGAGTGGGCAACCGCCACGGAGATGGAGCAACGATGCCACTCCATTGACAGGAGTGAGATGGATTATGGCGCCACAGGCTCGTGAATGATGGCTGCGGTTTTGGGAAGCCTTGGTGCAGCGATGGACAGAAAATCACTGATGATGATGACGATGTGCGGGGGTCTTCGTGCAGTACTCGAGAGGCAATTGCTGCCGATGATGATTATAATGGCATGTGGTGCCCTTCATCCAGCAGTGGATAAACAACGGTTGATGGTGTTGATGGTGCGGGGAGGCCCTCTTCTGACAGGGGATAGATAATGGCTGCTGGTGATGGTATAAATAATACACCGTGCCGAATACAGGTGATCCTAATACGACATTTAAAATGTCACTCTTAAGATCCCCAACATAAACCATGCGTATTTATACGCGAAATAAAATTTCCATTGTATTCATTCACAACTGCAAAAAAAAAACACGGAGGAAAACAAAAACATGTGTGTGCATTTAGATAACTGGGTGAATTGGTAATTGCTTTTTGCCCAATAAGGTGCTACGTAGCATACCATCTTTCAACGTCGGCCTATTTTCAGTCAGCACTTAACTATCAGGGTCGGGTTCATCAGACATTCTCGGTGATTAAATAGCACATTCTAGAGAGCTGTAATTGCTCAACAACATAAAAGGAGTAACTTATTACAGTGAAACATGACGCATCACAAAGACAAACATAACTTTACAGGTGAGACATCCAGTGTTATTACAGTTGTAAAAGTTGTTTCATTTGATGGTGATTGGCTGATGATGATGGGTGGTGGTGGAGGATTTAAACACTGCAAAATAACTGCAAGACATGCCTGTGTGTTAGGCACTCCATGAATGTGGAATTCCAAATTTGTGGATGATTGATAGCAGGTCTAGTTATTTTTGCCAGATCTGGAAAGTATCCTACGGGAAAAATAAACCATTTGGTTTTAGTAAATACATCTATTTTGCTGGGGGGGGGGAGTGAGGGGGCATATAAACCGTTGAAAAACTGGTTGTCACAAAGGCAATGTCTATATCCGGTAGTTAAAGCTGTGATGTGGAAACTCGGAACACGAGAGTGGGCGGAGGGGGCATGTTTCATGGCCTCCTACTTCATTCATTCTTTCTACCCCCCAACAAATCATATCATCGATTTGAGCCCTCCGCCCCGCCAACTTTAACTGGCACTCCAACGAATGCTCCTCATACAGGAGCGTCAGTGTGGGTGATGTGAGGGTCTGGACACCCCCAGCATTTTTAGACGTGGCAAAGAGACACCCACACAACGAATTTATCTCGAAATTAAAAACTCTTTTCTCTAGAACTGCTTTTTGCGTTTATTTTGTTGTCCTCCCCCCCCCGCACCTCCGATTATATACGTAAGGTGCGAAAGAAGTTCAACATACGTACGTAAAGACTTTTAGCGGCACCCCTGTGCCCAACAGCACTCCTCTTGCCCAACGCTCCACAGACACCGTCCTCCTGCACATTGCTCCAAATAAGACTGGCGCGGGTCGCCGAACTCGACCCACAGTGACAACCATCAGAGGCTCCCGCACGGCGAACGGCGACGACGCTTCACACCCAGCCGCGAGCGAAGAGGACGCCAAGAAAGAAAAAAAATTATGGAATCAAAAAAATCAGTGTATAGTCCACGGGGCTGATTAGACGTCTCTCCCCCCCCCCCGGGGTCCAGGGGATTAAAGATCGCACTCGAGTCACGGCCCCCTCTCGAGCACACCTGCTCGTGCCACGAGAGCCGGGATCCATCAAGCGGCGAGTAGTCCGTGAACAACGACTGACGTGCGTTAAAAAAAAAGACAGAGCGTGCTAATCAACAGAGGGCTTTTACACACGTGCTGTTATCGTAGTGGATTATTTACCAGAGGTGATGTTTATTTGAGGAGACAGCAGCCGCATCGCTCCAAAAGGTGTCTCTTATCTACAACACGTGCGAGTGATATTTTGTACGTGGAATCACTGCAGAGCACCACGTGTTGCAGCTTCTTGTGTGTCGAAAGATATCGAAGGGCCCCCCGTTCACTTAAATTAATACAACTGAGATAGTCCACGGAGTTAAGTTACAAGCAATGAAACAAACACCTCGCTACAGTTAACATCTCGCCGCAGTGGCGAGATGTTAACTACCTCTCCCGGTATACAGGAGGTCGTGGGTTTGATCCTGACCCTAATGCCTGCTATATATTTAGAGTTTGCATGTCTTTCTCCCGGTGGTCGCGTGGATTTTTATCTGGGTCCCCTGGTTTTTTCCTCCACATTTAGAAATACGTGTTTAGAGTATTTGGGTGTTATACATTTCCACGTGATAAGCCACTTCGTTGGGCTATCATTTGTGACAAGGTCGCTTCTGAAAAAGAGCTATAGCTCAGTGGGCCTTACCTGCTAAAATGAAAAAAAGTTTAAAAAGCTTTAGATTGCATGCTATTTAAATGTAAAAAAATGTTAGGCTACTGATACCTTTAACGAAACACTGCCACAAGTGCAGATGTCGTTGAAGCAGTTTTTATTTTTAAGCCCGAACATTACACGCCTTTCGGTCTCAAATAACTGGTACCTCTAAATACTACCGAAAATAACGTCAAACACTTGCAGGCATAGGTACAGGGGAAGATAGGTTCGCGTGAAACAGAGAGATCGAGAATACACTGTAGACTTTGGCAACTTGACAGCACTCTTTTATTCTTTCCGGAATGTGGACCCACCGGCCTGCCGCCGTTGCTCCACCTTAACAGTTCCGATCTGCCAAGGTAGCGCTGTCAATCTTGCCCATGAAAAAAATGAGAAACATCACAACCCAAAAAAAACTGGCTCTCTTTTTCTTTTTCATCATGTCCTTAAAACTGACATATTTTTTTTCTGTGAGAACGGTCACATCGGTAACATTTTGACATGCAAAATTGTTTTTCCAATTATGATCATTATGCTGCTATGTGTTCGTTCGCTTGCTTGAATTTTGCATGGTTTTACTTAAAATTTACAAAATAAAAACACAAGTTTATTTCATTTTAGTAACTCCACTATTCAATTTCGGCTTTTGTTGGGTGTAATTATTTTGACCCTATAGTCCTTCTATGTTTAACAAAAAAAATACTTGACATTACTGCCCTGTAATGTGGTGTTAAATGTTTCTGTGCGCCTGGCACCGCGAGCACATCCACGACATTTGACGTCTCTAAATGAGCACGAACCTCAATAATTATCCCCACAATCGCGAGTCCCGAAAATAAACGCTCATGTTGGCACGGTCAAGTCGAGACAGTCAAGCTGCTTGAAGCCCAGGTGGGCGGTCACCGTCGATGTCACCACCGCTGTTGTCTCAACACCGCCGGAGGAGTCATTAACGGTGTCCTTGTCGTCATCTTCCAATTAACGCCGAGTTGCTGCCAGTCGGAATATCGCCCCCTCCCTCTCGCCACTGACATGTCTCGCAAATTCAAGCGTCCGGTGGCGGAGCAAGTACAAAACCGTGAACTTCTCTGACATTATTTGTGCAGTTGAAACCGTGTTGTAAAATAGAATGGGTGCATCATCGTGAGTCGATGGGCAGGTTCGCCCTGTCTTGGTACTCCTACATATTTCAAGATGTCAGGCCAGCATGGAAGACTAGGCCAAAAACACACCCTCTAGAGTTGCAAAAATGTGTGAAAATATATTTTTCGCTCAGTTTTTTCAGTTTAAAAAAATAATCTCATATAGATATTAAGTTCACCTGATTGTCACAATATGTGGTGGCATGATGCAAACTGACAGAGTGTGATAACAAATGTTAGAGGTTACCATAAGGCTTTTATAATGATGATCTCTAAGGAAGTAACCCGTTGTTTGTTACATATATATCTTAATACTCATCCTATCAACATGCACTGGGTACTTGGCATTCAGCATTAGCAAGCTTCTATTATGGCTTGTAGAAAAATGAAGGTATCTATAATAACAAAACTGATGATACTTTGTCAGACAAGTCTACAATGTAACTCGGTCTACCCAGGGCAGGCCCAGGCAAGGGTAAGTCACACATCAAAAGCAGAAAAGAATAATAAAAAAACACTGCAGCAAAATGATGTTGCATATTGGTGTAGTGATGTCTAGTTTACACAAAACCATAACTAAGGTTGAACAAAAACACCCCAATTTAGTTGAAGACTGCAATGGAACATTGAAGAAGTCATGGACAGCAATATTAATTCCCTCAGTTGTTGACATTGTGGTTTCTTCCAGTTTATGCCAAGTTTTCATAAAATAAATAGGCGTAATAACAACCTTCAAAACGCACGTGTGACATAAGCATTTGGACTCAGGCGATCCTGTGGGAGTGCTTTTGTTGTCGCATTCCCACAAATGTTATCCTGACCATGTTATCGGCCTCACGCCACGAGACAAAGAATCAATTTGCAAGTTTCACAGAGATGTGCAACCCTTCCTGTTGGATTACAGCCCGACAGAAGCGGATATCACAGAGCTAACTCTAAGATGCCTTCAAGTGACCTCTTGTACACAGAGTGGGGGGAGGGGATACACTTTCCCACCCTCTCTACATATGAGAGTAATGTTCGAGCGGACGAGTTTTCCGTGAGCTTTCAAAGGAGCACGCACAGCTTCACGCATTCAAGCTGAAAACACAACACGCTACCATTAACACGAGCCAAAGGCACATTGGGGGAATTCTAACCCAGGTCACATGGGGAAATTCTAATCCGTGAGACCTGCTTGTTGCCTTGTTTTGTTTCAAAATCCCAAGGCTGTTTCCTGCCAAAGGAAGTCGGTAAACAGAGTAAATTACCCCCCCCCCCCCGCGGGGTGGGAAAACACCGCAGATGCCCTTAAAAATGTGGAACAGCCTCGGTGGGACAGAGGGGAGCGAAGCTACGTCAGGGCACGTTGGGCCAACATTAAGCGGGAGTCCGATCATCTGCTCCGAGCCAAACGTGTTAGCGAGAGCCCCGCGGGGACGCACGTCCCCATCACTCGCGCGCGCGCACACGCGCGCATCCCCCAGTGGCGCCGGCTTCCATGGAGATGGAGCGGCTCTTCGCGTGACAGGTGCGACTCGAGTGGGGAGTAGGAGGACGATGCTGTTTCTTTTTTGGCTGCCGCAGCAGCAGCAACATCGGTGTAAGGGGGGGGGAGCAGCATCTCACCCTGGCGGTGTTGTGGGTGGGCGGAGAGGGAGGGTGAGGTGGGTGGGGAGGGTGTTTGGATGGGGAGGGTGGGGAGATGGGTGGGAGGGAGGGTGGGGAGGTTAGGGTGGGTGGTGGAGGGAGGGTGGGTGGTGGAGGGAGGGTGGGTGGGGATGGAGGGAGGGTGGGTGGGTGAGAGGGAGGGTGGGTGGGGAGGGAGGGAAGGAGGAAGAGTGGTGGGGAGGGAGGGAGTGTGGGTGGGGGGTGGAAGGGGGAAGAGGGTGGGGGGGAGAGGTTGGGGGGGCTGGAGGGGGAGGGTGGGGGGAAGGTGGGGGGAAGGTGGGGGAGGGGCTGGGGGGGAGGGTGGGGGGAAGGTGGGGGTGTCTGGTGTGGTTCCACGTGAACACACCCGTGTTAGCACTGTACCACACGAGTTAGTGTGAGTACAGCGCATTCCCTTTAGACCCCCCCCCCCCCCTGTTTTGTGCTGTGAGCGTGTTCACGTTATTATCTTTTTGTTGGTGTGCTTTTCCATATTTTCTGTTTTCGTCTCTTTTTGTAAAATACTGAGGACTTTAAATAATTTCACCCTCTCTCCAGAGGAGCTTTGAGTGAACAGCAGTAAAAGTATTAAGAGAAGGTGGTCAGAACACAGGATTGACCATCTTTATATAATAATTATTTTTTTGGTACATTTTTTCCTGGCTTTAGAAAATAGAGAGGTTTGCTTAAATAGTTGTTTGTGACATATCTCACACACGTGAAAATGTCTACCCGACCCGCAACAACGTACGCGAAAGCTACTGCGCCTACGAAAGGACCGTCTCTGGGGCCTGCAAGGCGCCTGCAGCAGCAGCTTTGGCTTCCACGCGAGGCTGGAATCCGCTGCCCGGCTTCCAGCGATGTCCCGCTCGAAGTCTACGTGGAAGCGCTGGGCGCCATCGTGCCTGGAGGCTCGATAAAGTACGCCTCCAAGGTGAGCGGAAAGGTGGTTTTCTTCATGTCCAAAAAGATGGCAAACGCCGCCATAGAGAAGGGGCTGATGGTTAACGATTGGCACATCACCTTGGAGCCACTCTCATCGCCATTAGTACGCGTAATCGTATCCAACGTCCCCCCCTACATTCCCAATAAAGACATCCAAGACAACCTGGCTAAGTTGGGCACACTGACCTCCAACCTACAGCGGTGTGCCTTTGGGCTGCAAAAATCCCGCCTTGAGGCATGTCTTGTCTTTTAGAAGGCAGGTCTACATTCTGGTGCCCAATGGGCAGCTTGAGGAGGGCTCCTTTGTGGTCATGAATGGAGGAAGGGCCCATAGGCTGTTTTACTACAGGACATACTAAAATGCAACCTATGCAAAGCAGAGGGGCATGTTAAAAACACTGCCCACAGATGGCAAATGCCCAATCCAACAGCGAGGAAACTGTGGAAAAGGGTGATAAAGAAACACATCCAACAAGTGACTCAGGAGAGAGTCCCTCACCACAGAGATCATGCGAGATGGCAATAGATCCCGCTCCAACTCCAGCAACTGCCATGGAGACTGAGGCTCAGCCAGCCACCCAGCCATCATTGACAGCCGGACCTCTGAAGAGAATATTTATGGAGCATTCAGCTTCATTATCTCCAGAGTCAAGTGGGGATGAGGTCGGTCCTGTTAAATATCTCCCAGAGTTGGAGTCGGACATCGCACCCATGCCTGGGGGAGATACGGAGAGCACTGGTGGCAAAGACGGGGTCTTTGCCATGCCAGATGCCCCTAGAGGTGGGACACGCACAGGGAAGAAGCCTCCGTGCAGGAACCAAGATCAAGCACTAGACACCTGCTGAAAATCTGGAGCCTGAAATAGCAGTGGGGAAAACGCAATCTATGAAGTGGCAAAGGAAACAAGTGAAGAGGGTCACACTTCAGACCTCGACAACACACCCAGTGAGGCGGCCGAGGGCTCCCATGAAACGTGAGCAGCCAAGAGCACGGAGGAGCCCAAAGGGGTCCCGACTGACCAAACTGCGGGGGGTGACCAAGACGAGGACATTGGAAGGCTGTCAATGGAGGGGCAAGCGGCATCATCCAATAAAGCACCGACAGAGGATACCACGACGACTGAAAATCCTCAAAGCCTCAGGGCTGAGGAGGGAAGCCATAGAAGAGCGAGTGGAAGAAACCCTCAGCACAAGAAGTTTGTGAACCTGACATCTACTGAGCTGACTGGAGTGGCACCAATATTCTCACAGTCGGATATATGGAACTTTTGGATGAAGTGCATGGCTCAGAAGAAAGAGTGACTGCAGCTCTGTCAAGGTGGCAAAATGTGGAGGCAATTGCAGCCTCCCTACTCCATGTTGAGGAGGACTTCAAGAGACAGGGAAAGCCATCATCTGGAAAGGGAAGGAAAATGAGCAGGTACTTCCTGAGCCAAATAACTACGTGGAAATAAAACACACCTGGCAACAACTCCACTGACACATAATGATGCGGATAGCTGCAATTAATATAAATGGGTGTAGAGGTCCGCTCAAGAGACACTTTGTGCTGTCTCTCGTAAAAAAAACACAAAGCCTTGGTGCTCTTTGTGCAGGAGACGCATCTTACAACCAGCGAGGAAAATGAATTGGAAACAGAATGGAAAGGTGATTTGTTTTTCAGTCACCTTTCTCATTATTCTTCAGGGGTGGCAATGTTATTTGCACTGGGTTTACACCCACCATAGTTAACCAAATTGAGGCAGTACCGGAAAGAGCCCTCGATGTAACAATCAAACTTAATGACATTTCTGTCCACCGCATAAACATCTATACACCTGTAGTAGGTTCCAGGAGACTTGGACGACGTAGTTGGAGGCACACTTATTTATTAAGCACAAAGTACATACAGGCCGAGATGTACAACACTTGAAGGGGTATCGGCCCCTTTACCCATATAACTGGGAGATCAATACTCCATCACACAGCTAGCCTACTCCTAGGTCCTCCGCTACCGGGCTAGGGGAGGCTAGCTAACCCAGCCCTGGTTAAGCTGGGATTACGGCACCCTGAGTCCCCAGACCGGCTCTTACAAGAGCATCGGCTCTGGGCTCTCGGGGCCACGCCACTGGCTCGGCCTGGTCGGTCCTGAGAAGGACAGCGAGCCAGGGGAGTCCCAGGGCCTATCTAGCAGGTCTTCTGGCTTCACTGGTTAAGGCTGAACACTGAACCCCGAGCCCTCCGGCTCACCATCTTATATATCCTCTCCCCCACTGAGGGGTGGGGCCGTGGGGGATCCCAGCTCCGTGTCAGCCCCCCAGGCTGAACGGCGCGGAAGTTGATGTAAGCACCTCTCGGCGTACGGGCATAACCACGCCCAGTGTGTTTGTTAAGCCCTCTGTAACACCTCTACATTATCCCCCCCTGTACAGCCCACAGCCGTCCCGGCTGCAACAAAATTACAATAAAGATGCATCCCCCCAAATCCTTGCCGCACAAGCGGCCAACCTCACAAAAGTCTGCGCGTTTTGGCGCGCGTTCTTGCAGCGGGGCCGTCACACGGGGCAACCCCGGTCGGCCCAGTGGTGGGTGTCAACAGTCCGGGTGCGAGAAAGTCAGGCTTCGCTGCGGAGCGACCCCCGACCCCCCCGGGAGGGGTTGGCGGTCGTGAGCACGTCAATCCCGGTGCACCTGGAGGTGGAACAGTTGGTAGTAAGTTAGGCGAAAGCAGCGAAGTCGGACTCCGGGAGTCGGTGGACCCCTCACATGTTTGGCCACGCGCGTGTGTGTTAGGAACATGGGGCGCAACGAACGGTTTCAGCCTGGAGGGGTGCACGAACCACCGACGCTTCCCCCACCGGATACGCACACATTGCGGCCGCAAGACCTGCACCACTTCCACGGGCCCCCGCCACGGCTGCACCAACTTAGACGAGGTCACCAGTGGTATTTGGGGACAGTGCAACCACGCCTTGTCACCCGGTTTCCACTGGAGCACATGCGCCCGACCCAGCCTGAGCCTCTCATTCGCCTTCTGGCGAAGTTCCGAATTCTGGGCGGCCACCTCCCGCGCCTCTGTCAATTTAGCGATGTTGAATTTGACATGGTCGGCCAATTTAGATTTAGCATGCGGCGCGGAGATCTGCAGCTGGGTCGCGACAGGTGGGTTAGCCTCGCGGCCATACATTAGGACAAAGGGCGAAAATCCGGTCGCCGCATGCGGAGTCATTCTGTATTCCGCCAAAACCCCCGGAATATGAAGGTCCCAATCGGTCTGTGATTCAGAGACCTGTTGGGACAGCATGGACGTGATAGTCCGATGCAGACACTCCACCATCCCGTCAGTTTGCGGATGATATGGGGAGGTACAAATGTTTTTTGTTCCCAGGAGCTCGCAGACTTCGTGGAGAAGTTTACCTGAAAATTTTTTACCCTGGTCGGTCAGCAGCCACTCCGGAGCACCTTTGTCGAGGACATAGCCCTGGACAAAGGCCTCCGCGATGGCTGCTGCCGACTGGTTGGCGAGGGGCCAGGCCATAGGCCATCACGTAAAATATTCCACCCCGGTCAATAAGTATCAATTTCCCCTAGGTGTAGCGGGGAACGGGCCCAGAATATCAAGCACAACGAGCTCGTTAACCCGGGAAACTTTGATAGACTGCAATGGTGGGTTGGACCCCCGCGCTGGTGGCTTCCGTTGCGCGCACTGAGTACACGACCCCAAAAGATCATCCACGTCCTTTGCCATGCCCGGCCAAGAAAAATCCAGCTGGAGCATGGCAAGGGTTTTGTGAGTCCCCAGGTGAAGGAGTCGCTCGTGCGCAGCCCACACCACTCTACCCCTCAATGCAGAAGGCACCACCAGCCGGTGGCGGCGGGATCTCCTATCCCAATACATGAAAAGACCTTGAAATAACCCCCATGAGTCGACATTTCCCCCCCCCCGACCAACTCCCCCGATGCGACGGCACAAAGCGAGGAGGGAGGTGTCCTCCATTTGGAGGCGCCCCCAATCCGCGACAGACAACCCCAGCAGATAATCCCTCCCTTCGTGCTCAATAGGACCGGCAACTGAAGGCGCATCAGCGGCGGCCGCAAGGACCGGATCAGAGAACATATTCGGAGGTCTACAACGCCCCGAACCCAGGAGGCAAGCGCACTTGGAGGTGGGCAGCAAACGCGACAGAGCGTCTGCGTTCGTGTGGCAAACGCCCTTACGATAAGTAGTTTGAAAATTAAAATCCTGGAGAATCTCCAACCATCGAGACAATTGTCCCGATGGCTGTTGAACCCGCAAGGCGTACTGCAGCGTCGCATGATCTGTGCGGACGGTGAAACGTTGACCGTACAGATACGGGCGATATTGCTGAATGAAGTAAATGATCGCCAACAGTTCCCGACGGGTAACACAGTACCTCTGTTCCGCCGGAGACAACACCCGACTGCTGTACGCAACCACATGCTCTACGCCCCCAACAACCTGTGAAAGCACGCCCCCGATGCCCGTGTTGCTTGCGTCCGTATCGAGCAAGAAGGGTTTTGTAAAGTCAGGGTAACTTAATGGCGGAGCCCCCACTAGGGCATCCCGGAGGGAGCGAAAAGCAGCCTCCTCCTCCTGACCCCAATGAAACTTGACCCCCTTGGATGTGAAGGCATGTAAGGGTTTTGCAATCGTAGCGAAATCAGCGACAAACCGACGGTAATACGACGCGAATCCAATGAAACTCCTGACCTCCCCCACCGAGGTGGGCGTCGGCCAGGAGCTGACACATTGCGTTTTGGCGGGATCTGTGGCAATACCCGAACGCCCGACAATGTGACCCAAATACCGCACCGATTCGCGGAGCAAAAAACACTTCTGGGGCTTGAATTTCAAATTAGCAGCCCGCATTTTGAGAAAAACAGCACGCAACCTCTGGAGGTGTTCATCGAATGTTTTAATAAAGACGATGACATGGTCTAAGTAAATCAAACATGAATCCCATTGCAGCCCAGCGAGGACCAATTCCATCAATCGCTGGAAAGTTGCCGGCGCTGAATGTAGCCCCATCGGTAAACGGTTAAATTGGAAAAGGCCGTGCGGTGTACGGAAAGCAGTTTTCAGTTTAGATTCATCATCGAGAGGGAGCTGCCAGAACCCGGACAATAAATCCAATGTGGAGAAGAACCGCGCCCATGCCAGGGCATCAAGCGATTCATCCATCCGAGGAAGCGGGTATGCGTCGGCCACAGAAATCTTGTTCAGCCGACGAAAATCGACACAAAACCGCATTGAGCCATCGTGTTTCTTAACCAAGACGATCGGCGCTCCCCAAGGGCTGGTGGAAGGAGATATAATATCCGCAGCTAGCATGTCGTCCATGGCCGATTTGACATGATCCTTTTCGGCGGGACTCAACCGACAAGGATTTTGGCGGATTGGCGCGCTGTCACCCGTGTCAATATGGTGTCGCAGCAGTTTAGTGCACCCAATATCGTATTTGTTTTGACTCACGCTGTGAGTCGGACAGGTCCGATGATCCCGCGCAAAGCACATCCAGCCATCCCTTGTCACGGTCCGAATGCGGTCGCGCCGGCGGAGCGGCACTCACCTGACCAATGACCGGTTCCTCACAGGGCACCGGCGTCGCGTGCACGAGCACGGTCCCTTGAGGAACCACAGCCGTTCGCGATCCCACATTGAGGACCGCAATGAAGGGGTCCCCGTCCCCTTTCACAATGGTCTGGGCTGCTATCAAATCGGGTCCGTTGACCCCGGCCCTAGATGGTGCCAACAGAACCCCCCGATCCCCAACGCCCTGGGCAAATGGTCGCCGCAGCCTAAGAGGCACCAGCATCTGAGCTCCCGGCGGTACGCGTACCGTCCTCGTCACCAGCGCCTGTACCGTCGCAAATGCCGTACGGACAGTAGCGGTGGAGGACAAAAACATCATATGCCGGCCCGACGGGAGTTCAATGCAACCCTGGTCGACCAAGATACGGATCGGCATTTTGGCAGAGAAATCCGTCCCCAACAGGCACGGAACCGCCAGCGAGGAGGAGACCAATATGGGCCCGGATAGTTTGATATCCCCAATACAAATTTGCGCGCGGATCTGTCCGATAATGCCCCACGAGCCCCCGTTAGCAGCGTAGCACGGAACATCAACGGGGAGCAAAGGGCGGCTTTGAACGGGGAGAATGTTATAAATCAAATCGGACACAATAGTTGCCGATGCCCCCGTATCAATTAAGACCCGCACCTCAACCCCATCAATATGCCCCACAACGACCGACGACCCCGACGACGCGGCAACAACACGATGGGCCAACTCGAACCACTGGCCCGGTTGGAACGCACTCCCCACTGCAGTACGGTTCTGCGTGACGACATGCAATTTCCGACCTCCGTTCGTTGCAGTGCGTGAGTGTGTCACAGGTGTGTGCGTAGGCCAAACATGTGGGGTGCCATGACTCGCCGGAGTTTGCTGGTGAGGCTTGGGTAGAGGCGCGACGTCCAGCCGAGGCGTCGCCCCTCGCTGTCGGGGAGCCTGGCATCCCGAAGCCACATGGCCCCGGAGGCCACAGTTGTAGCAGCGCATGAGCACCCCAGACGGCTTGGGCTGATCCTGGCGGCTCGGTCCGTCCCGAGCCGGTCGTCCCCCGGCTCTCCACTCCATCGGGCGATCCACAGCGCAGACTTCTTCCGATGGGAGGGTGGCCGCAGCCACGGCATGCCCGGCCACCGTCTTGCTGGCCTTGCGACGCTGGGACAGCAAGTTAGCGTGGATGTGCCGCGCGGCCCGAAGGGAACACATCTCCGTGTCGTCTTGCGCCAAGACGACAATGTCCAAATCGTCCACCAACAGCAGTATCTTCTCCGCCACCATGGCATCCACCCCTTCCTCGTCCATCCGAGGGAAAGCCGCCTTCGCTAGGGCCAGGAGAGCTGTGCGGTATGCCAAAGGCGATTCCTTGGCGCCCCGCTGGCGATCGTAGAACAGCTGCCTGCAGTCCGAAGGTGGTCCATAGACTGCAGACAGGAGTTGGAGCACCATTTGCAGTGTGGCGCGCTTCGCTCTTGGCGCTGAGGTGAGGGTAGCGAGGGCGTCACTGTCGAGCATCGCTGGTAGCGCGCGTAGCACTTCATCATCAGTCCATTGTGCCATTTCTTGGTGAGCGAGGAAGCGTTTTCGGAAGCCTCCCCAGTCACCGTCTTCCCCCACAAACTCTTTGAGAGGTGGTAATCGCTGCTGTAATGTGGCGTCCGCAGTCGGAGATCGCGCCCCGTTGTTCCCGCCACTCCGCACAGTTTTGGCGGGAATGGCGGGTGCCATCGGCGGTCGCTCTTTGGGTGACACGCCGGCCACCATTGATGACGTGGCGGTTCCTGATTGGCGAGAGTCGGTCGCCTGACGCATCCCGGCCCCGCCCTCAGCACCCACTGTACTGATGGCGGCAAATCCAACTTCCAGGCCCATAGAAATGGCGGGAACCGGCGCCACGTGTCGACCGTCGTCGCCCCGCGCCGCTCCTCCAGCCCCCAGGCGAGTGATTTCCTCCAACGTGGCAGCTGCCGCATAGAGTAGCTCCGCCAGGCGGGAGTGAGCCAGCCGTAGCCCATCAGCCGATGGTCCCCACCCATCCTGTTGTTGCGGTGTGGGTGGACTCGGCCCCGGTTGCTCGGATTCGCCCTCCGCAATCTCGGGCTCTGAGTCGGCCGAGGTTTCCTCTTCCCCCGGTTCCTTGGTACTAGCCGTCCGTCTTGTATCCATCCTTAGAAGACCACTTCTGACGCCAGTTGTAGTAGATTCCAGGAGACTTGGACGACGTAGTTGGAGGCACACTTATGTATTAAGCACAAAGTACATACAGGCCGAGATGTACAACACTTGAAGGGGTATCGGCCCCTTCACCCGTATAACTGGGAGATCAATACTCCATCACACAGCTAGCCTACTCCTAGGTCCTCCGCTACCGGTCTAGGGGAGGCTAGCTAACCCAGCCCTGGTTAAGCTGGGATTACGGCACCCTGAGTCCCCAGACCGGCTCTTACAAGAGCATCGGCTCTGGGCTCTCGGGGCCACGCCACTGGCTCGGCCTGGTCGGTCCTGAGAAGGACAGCGAGCCAGGGGAGTCCCAGGGCCTATCTAGCAGGTCTTCTTGCTTCACTGGTTAAGGCTGAACACTGAACCCCGAGCCCTCCGGCTCACCGCCTTATATATCCACTCCCCCACTGAGGGGTGGGGCCGTGGGGGATCCCAGCTCCGTGTCAGCCCCCCAGGCTGAACGGCGCGGACGTTGATGTAAGCGCCTCTCGGCGAACGGGCATAACCACGCCCAGTGTGTTTGTTACGCCCTCTGTGACACCTCTACACACGCATCAATGATGCAGAAAAACAGAATTTTTTCAATGCGTTACAGAACTATCTCAAAAACATCCCAAATGACGACTGTCTGATTTTGGGAGCAGATTTCAACTGTACACTCTGTCCTCGACCGCACTGGCACCGAGCAGTGCAAAAGCGGTGTCCTGAACACCTTGCGGCATGTGCTCCGCACATACAGTCTTGCAAATGTGTGGCAGATGCAACATCCAAAGCAGCAAGGTTTCATCTTTACAAGAACCCGAGCCGACAAGACACTATCGCAGTCAAGGATTGACCGTTTTTACATCTCAAAAGACCTTGAAAATAGTGCAGTGTCGTCCAGTATTTAGGCAGCACCACTGGCCGATCATCACCTAATTCTACTTCAAATGAAAATACGAGGAGTTCCAAGGGGATCGGCATACTGGCATTTAAATAATGCCCTTTTGCAAGACACCACCTTTACTGATCTTTTTGGGGTCTTCTGAGTTGAGTGGCAGGGAAAAAAAGATCGGTTTAATAACCTAGCACAATGGTGGGACATAGGGAAAGTACACATAAAAAACTGTGTCAGTTGTATGCCTGGGGAAACACAAAAAATATTGACCGAGAAATTTGTGAATTTATCCGTCAAACCGGTGGGACAACGTCTTAGGAAAACATGTTTATCAACGTGGGTGGCCGTGAGGAGAGCTTAGACTCGCAGTTGGAAATGCGATTTGAGGACGCACCGGCTGAGGCGCTTGCGTGCTTCCAAGCGCGTTTCAACTAAAAACATAAAACTATTTTTTATTTGACCGGATAAGGCCCACTGGCTATCTAGCCCTTTTTCAGAACACAACCTGGCCACAAATTATAACTCAACGAAGTGGCTTATCACGTGGAAATGTATAGCCGCCAAGCACTCTAAAAGCGTGTATCTTATGTGGAGGGTAAAAACCGGAGGACCCGGAAAAAAATCTGTCCCACTTGTCACAGAGGTTTGCGGTTCGAATCTTGCCCCGGGTAATACTGCGGGTGTATTAACTACAAAAACTCCGCACCATCTGCTCCATCGTGGGCGTCAAAGATCCCGTGACTTTATTCCAAAAAGAAGAGAGCATGATGTGTGCCAAGTTTGCCCAAACAAACAAAGCTATGCATTTATTACTTAATTCAGTAAATCCATT
Organism: Lampetra planeri; assembly: GCF_965212315.1. Lineage (NCBI taxonomy): Eukaryota > Metazoa > Chordata > Hyperoartia > Petromyzontiformes > Petromyzontidae > Lampetra > Lampetra planeri. The sequence continues at coordinate 20,311,776 of NC_136107.1, forward strand.
TAATAGCATCGCCCCCGACTTCCATACTAGACGTGTCTGTGAACGTAATGTCTTCACGATGGAACTTGTGCTTCAAAATTGGCACAAATACCGAATGCACTAATTATTATTATTCTTGAGGGCAGAGCCTCTTGTCTGGGTGCTACGTTCGAGGCTGCAACCAAAGCACATTTACCACAGTCCTCCAGCAGGGAGGGCATGCAGGCCCTGTGGAAGAAGGTAAGGCTTGGTGGATCCTAAGAATCATGAAACGACGGTTGGTGGATCACACGATTTGTGAAACTTCCAATCTCTCCGGGTGGTGAGAAATGTGTTCATGTATATATGGATGTGCGCACCATACGGAGCCAACCGTGAAAATCGGACGTGCGGGGGAAGGACAACAAACTCAATGCGCTGCTTCTCGGTGGCAGTCCCAACAGTCTGGAACGATATCCCTCTGCACATTCGCAGCATCACCTCAATCGCCTCCTTCAAGAGAGACTTAAAAACTCACCTCTACAATCATGCTTTCGAGCGACTCTGAGCTTGGCTCCGCGCCTCTGAGTTGCGGCCACTACGTCTGCAAATTTTGCATGCGTTATAAATTGAACTATTATTATTATTAACAGAAAAAAGCAGTTGTAAAGAAATTACTTTTCAATTGAGATTTCAAAGTGCACAGCTCCAATGGCTTCCGAATACCGGAAGGAAGAGAGCGTTCCAGACAGCTGCAGAAGTGTGTATGAAAGCGCGCGATGCAGTGACCATCTTTGTTCGATGGTTAGCCAAAAGCCGCTGCGAGGAGCACGAGAAAGTGCACGCGATGATTTATGCTTCTTGTCAAGATAAGCAATGTATTGTGGTTCAATTACCCCATCTCTACAGGTTGCTTTAATGTTCACTCCAGTGCACCAGTTTCATCCCTGATGCCATTCTTCAAAACATGATTTCTCAATGCAGGACCCTCCTGATAAAAAAAAGTCTTGAGACGTTCTCGGATAATGATAAATAAACACAAAATGGATATATTGACTTCTTAATAAAACCGTCAATATTTCTTGGGCAGGCAAATAAAATGAAAGAGAAAATAAAGCCAATGAAACCAATTAATTACGTGTATGCGTGTGTGCGAAGGCCTCCTTGCACTGTATATAATAGTAGTAGTTTCACCATACTACACCATACTTTTCCACTATTTTACGAGGTAAGGCCCACTGAGTTATAGAGCTATTTTTCAGTTGCGACCCGACTACAAATTATAGCGCAACGAAGTAACTTGTCACGTGGAAATTAAAAACAGCCAAATACTCTAAACGCATGTTGATTCTAAATGTGGAGGGAAAAGACCGGATGACCCAGAGAACAAAACACGCGACCACGGGGAGAACTTTCAAACTCCAAATATACAGCAGGCGTCAGGGTTGGGATCGAAGCCACAACCTCCTGTATACCGGACGAGGTAATGAACATCTCGCCACAATGATGCAACACTGGTCAATGTGGGTTAGCAAAGAGAGGCGAGGCCAAGTCCGGTTCAGATATTACTCTCCACTGATGTTAGGCCGTGGCCGGGAATCAAACCTCGGTTGCCAAGTTCATAGACCAATGCACTAACCACTGTGCCACCTGCATATGGAACTGTGTGCTTGGCAGCCTGGTAGGGTGGGGGGTGCTGGTCCATACTACAGCCTAAATGTGACGTGTGCACACAGCACAACACCCTTTTTCTATCATCACACACGTTTCTTGTTTCCACTATTAAATCCGCCCAAGGGTAAAGTTAAATCGTTTCATGTAGGTGTGCCATTGGGCGGATGGCTGTAACACGATCTTATTGTGTACACACAAAGAGGGCAACAGGTATCGTGCGGAGGATGAAGTAAGACGAAACCTTGACTTAAAGCTTTCGTGACTGCAGGAATTCATATTCTTTTCCTGAAGATGACCGCTTGTGTTGCGATCGAAAGGTCGTAGTTTTTTGTTGTTGTTTTCTTTGAAGCTATCTACGTGACCTTCCCAAAATACTCAAAGCACAAGATTAAACCCTTTCGTAAAAAAATTACAAAAACATTACGTGATGTATTCATAACACCAACATGTCAAATGAAAAATGTGATTAAAGTTCAGGTGTCACAGTCAAGATCACAAACATGGAGGTTTATCGTAAATGTTACGATTGCGGAACCTAACTTTTTTGTACGGTATGTTTTGTGCGACAAATGTCCTGCTCCAGCCCTGGCTGACATGCGCACACACAGGCGCTGTAGGGAATGTGATGCGAGAGATTCGACCGTGCACATATGTTGGCTATGCAGTCGCGAGCACACGCACGGGTATGCGGGAACACAGGAGCAGCGGCGACTCAACGACGTAAGTAAGCAGGTGTCAAATATGCACGCGCACGCGAAACTGACAAGTCTTCCAATTAGACATATTGGTTTTACCTGATCTGGTTAACCCCTGGCCACTGTTTTAAACGATTTGAAATAAATTGCCTGAGGGTGGTTATAAGTAATCCTTGTAGCCAAATGTTGAATCTATGTAATCTCACTTTCGCTCTCTGCTCAAAACGAGCATGGGGGTGCCACTCATAACCATTGGCAGTAGTTCCCCGGTGATATACATTTCACATTCCTATGAAAAGGAACGTTTTGCCCAAGAATGGAGCCATACTCCTCGAAACAGAGCCGCTTTGGAATTTTCCCCACAAAATGGGACTCGTTTAATTGATCCAAGAAACATGGCATGCTTGAGCAAACTTCCGACCAGGAATTTGTTAATAAATAGTTAACAAACCAGAGGTCGCCAGTTAAAGCTCCCGACACGGCAGTTAACAGAATGGACAAGTTTCTCAACCCCCCCCCCCACGCCTATGTCCACCCAGCAGCATAAAGGGGTGCAACGCAGTTAGTCAATCGATAGGACCGCAGTTAGTCAATCGATAGGTGACGTGTGGTGGGGTAAAGTATGGATACTCTCCACTTCTTCCACTCCGTGGTGTAAGCAAATAATGTCAGCGTTACACTGTGACTAACCCAACCGGTAACATGTACTGCGTATTCTCAGATTAACATAACGCATTTATGTTGATATTTTTTCGCACGGTGCGTGGCCAACCGTGCTAATCGGAGGTTGCGGGGAAGGACAACAAGCTCAACACAAAAAATGCACTTCACTGTATGTTGATTAACTGTAACTAACCCGTTCCGATTATAGCTACCGCATATTCTCATATTAACATAACCCATTAAAATGTATATGACTTCATTAACCTCCCTCTAGTCTTGGCACCTGATAGGCTCACAGTGACCTTTACTTGATTTAAGACAATTACATTTTTTCTTAAAACTTTCGTGACTGCAGGAATTCATATTCTTGGTTCTTTCGGTAGTCACGTAGATAAAAAAAAGTAATACGTAATGCAGTCTATTCTTAGTCTCAAACCTCACCTTACCATATTAATAATAAGTATGCGGCCCTTGCCCCACCACCTTCTCCAACCATTATATAAACGCAGTGGTAACTCCTGCAATCTCTCATTTACTTGATACAGCTGTCGTGGCTGTGACGGTACCACCTGAAGACGGAAGCTTGTGTTGCCTCCGAAACGTCGTGATTTTTATTTTTATTTTATTTTACTTTTTAATGTTTTTACCTACGTGACTTTACCGAAAAAACCCAAGAATATAATACATTGAAAATTATAAAAGGAAAGAACCACAATAAAAATTAAAAATAAAAATAGTAAAATAAAATGAAAATGTTAAATAAAAAATATTAATAAATTTAAAATAATAAAAGCAAAAAACCAACGAAGTTTCGATCGCAACACAAGCGGTCTTCACCAGGCGCCCTCAACGGGCCCCCTCTTTTCTCTCCGCCTGATGAAGACCGCTTGTGTTGCGATCGAAACGTCGTGGGTTTTTTGCTTTTATTATTTTCAATTTATTAAAATTTTATTTGACTATTTAAATGTTTTATTTTTATTGTGGGTTTTTAGTTCTATTATTTTCAATATTTTAATGTTTTTTTACTTCAATTGTATTATTTTTATATTTTGTTTTCTTAACAATTCTGGGCAACCCCCTGTTGAAGCTGGTTGTTGTAATCACTAGGGAAACGTCACGATACTCAAGTTGTAAGTGTTGTGCGGTTTACTCGCCGGCACACCGGTGTCCTGAAGTAGCAACTAATTACATTTTGACTTAAAACTTTCGTGACTGCAGGAATTGATATTATTGGTTCTTTCGGTAAAGTCACGTAGATAGAAAAGAGGGGGCAAGCATTTGGAGGCTTGCCCCCTCTTTTCTCTCCACCTGATGAAGACCGCTTGTGTTACGATTGAAACGTCGTGGGTTTTTTGCTTTTTTTATTTTAATTTTTACATTTTATGAATTGTATTATTATGTTTTATATCTACGTGACTTTACCGAAAGAACCAAGAATATAATAGCAACTAAATGACACGTTTTGTTCACGTGACAAACCTTACTAATTGGCTGTGTTTCGGGTGGTGGCGGGTTTCACGACATTTATATTTACGCGATCTAACCCCAAAAATAACCTTTATTGTGATTTAGGGTTAAAACATTTTTAGGGGGGGGGGGCATGCGAGAGTGGCGCTCCCAGTGAGGACCACTGAGTCCATGAGAGAGAGCACGTGTGCTGTCCTCACCATTGCAAAGGATGCATTTAAACTGTCCCCTCATTGCCTGCAATCAAATTCTCCCTCAACGTGCCCAATCCCATCAGATCTCAGATCTGCGCCTGGTTTAGCGCTTAGTTGGAAACAATGCCGGGGAATACTCGGTTTATAATCAACGTTTTTGGGTTTAGATCGCGTTATTTATAAATGTGTCGTAACCCTCCACCACCCGACACGGCCAATCACTATATAAGAACGGGAGACAGAGCAGAGCCTCACCATTCTGGCGAATTGCCCGATGATGCTGGATGCAATTACCAGCGAAACGTCGTACTCAAATTGTAAATGTTGTGGTTTCACGCTTCAACACACCGGTGGGCTAAAGCAGTGAACTCTTTGTCTTTTGTCAACGTGACACTTTTTTACTGATTGGCCGTGTCGGGTGGTGGAGGGTTACGACACACTTATAAATAACGCGATCTAAACCCAAAAACGTTGATTATGAATAATTTTGGTCGCGAAAGCCTACGTGTTAAACTAATACTCGGTTGATAAGGCTTTTGGCTGCAAGGTGGTCAGATTGCCAGCACAGTGATTCATTCTCGAATCCGTCTGCATGAAGCTCTGCGTTGTCCCCAGATATATGTCCCCAGATGTGTCCATCGTTGTCTCTGGGCACCCTGTTTCTTCCTCCCACGTTTCCAATACCCATTAATCTTTAAGGAGTCACAGTTAGGGTTTTTCCTCGGTAAATAGATTGCATTATTACAACTCAGTGCACCATTTGCCCTATCACACGAACTATTGGCCAAAGCACTGCTTACTAAAGCACCTCCTTCCTGCCCAACTTCACACTTCCACCAACTGTAACTTCTATACTGAAACATATGCAGTGGAACGTTAAGAGTTAGTTGCAATAAGTGTACATAGATTATTAACAATTAATTTGCAGCTCTTTGTAAATCCAATGCCGGATGAAATCCTGCCACGCGGCATCAGTCATGGGGGTTTGTTTAACCATACTTCACCACATTGGTCAGTCTTTTGGGTTGATGAAAAAAGAGGGCGGGGGGATGGGGCCGGCTCAGGACCAGTTCAAATGCCACTCGCCACTCATGCTATCCATGACCAGAAATTCAACTCAGGTGAACAAGTCAATTGTGCAGTGCGCAAGCCACTGCATCTCTGCCCACCCTGGTACAAATCACCAATTGCCCTTTTCTCCATCCACTGCCGCAAGTGATCTTACTTACGCCATGCGAGTGATGGGGGTAATTTCACTATACTTCACCACCCTGGTCGTTGCGGGTATCTAAATACAAACAGCATAGCCATAATAAAGGTGCTTTTTGGGTTAGATCGCGTCCATATAAATGTGTCGTTAACCCACCGCCACTCGACACGGACGATTAGTAATGCTGGTCATGTCAACAAAATGTGTCATTAGTTACATGTTAAACTGACAGCCAGCAAAGATGTTGGAGCATAGTACGGTATAACAATGGATTTTGCTGCACTGCCCTCTGCTGACAACATAGCTCTGCAAGCAGCCTTTCATACCTGGTGGTCAAACACTGTCCAAGCTCAGCCCTGCTTAGCTCCCGAAATTTGACGAGATCGGGCACATTCTGCGAGTAGTTTGATGACAGGAACTTATCGATTATTACACATTCCCTCTCACCGTACGTAAAAATGTCAATAAGGACATTCTTCAATAATTTATTTTCAGATGTCAATATGGCAAGTCACTGTGGTGTTACAGCAACGGAGAAACTCCGCCGGCGCTGCCATCCCCTCGCACCCCTCCACACGAATGCACACACACCCCCACTAAACACACACACCCCCACTAAACACACACACGTACACCCCCACTAAACACACACACGCACCCACGTAGGATCTCGAAGGGGGGTACCTAGCCCACGGGTTTTCATCCGAAGGGCCCCTAGCAGGGATGTCCCCCGGTTTTCCGTTGCCAGGAGATTGACCGACCCCCCCCCCCCCCCCCAGGTCGTCGGGGCGCATAGAGCTTTAGAGGCTGGCCGCGATGAAGCACACACAACACGGGAGATAGGGCCTTGAGGGCAAACACCCCGCGGGCAGCGCAGACGAGGAGGTGGAAGGGAAGTTCCTAGCCACATCGCGGATGTATATTCCGCGGGACGACCACCCCGACCAAACCAGTTGTGGCCAGGGTGGGGAGGATGGGTGCGTAGACAATGGGTCAAGGCGCAACAGAGAGTAACGCTCCAGGTAAGGGCGGGGCATTGGCTTAAACTCGGATTACACCACGTGACCCTGGATCTTCGGATTCCGAGAGCATAAAAGGAGGGAGCGGAAAAACGTTGAGGAGTTCCCCTCCAGCTGTTCAGCCGCCCGGTCCGTCTCCCAGCCGCTCACAGCGTCCAAGAGACGCTAGCGAGTGCTGCTACGACTTGACCCCAGGCAGAGACCTCTCGGATCATCGTCCCTCCGACTCCCACAGCGTCCGTGCGACACCGTGAGTGCGTCTGTGAGGTGAGAAGTAGAGTGGGGGTACACCCAGGGATTGAATAGGGATAGGCTAGGCGCTGCTCGTAGAATTTTTACTCCGGGCCGCACAGGGTTTTCTTTAGACGCGCCATTAATAAACTCCAGTTCAGAAGATCAGTGTAATGTGATTTCTGTGTGTGTGGCTGATATTCGGCGTGGTGTCTGTGATTTTTGAGTGGAGCGACTGTGTGCGGGGGCGGGGTGCGTGAGAGAGCGAGCGCGGGGCTGCAGGTTGTCGGCGCGGAGTTGGTGTGTGAGGTGCGCATCTATTACCCTCCCTACGACCGCCATGGTTTACACGGGGTTGGCGTGTGTGTAAGATGCCAGTCTGCAGCGCCGTGCGAGTGATTTGAGCATGCGTGTGAGGCACGTGTACTGCAGTACACAGAGCCGCCATCATTTGCACGTGCTTGCACTCGCGTGCGTCTTTACACAGCGCGCTTTACGCAGCGCGTTTACACAGTAGAAATCACATTAATGGTGAGGCGTGCCCCATAGCCCTGTCCCAGCCGTTCCATTCCCATTAGCATTGCGGGCACGCGGATTAGGGCTTAACCACCAGGAGGGGCACGTGCATATTCATACTGCTATTTTTAGTGCTAGCCTTAGTGTGCAACGAGCGCCTGCAGGGGCGCGCACGTGCACGCAGCCACTTCCGTGTTAGTGGTGGTGTACGTGTGCGTGGGGGAGATAACCCCGGGCGGTGGTGAGCCAGCCGAGTAGCGATGTTCCTTAAGAGAGGGCGCTGGCGCGGGGGGTGGGGGGCGATCACCCGATCGGCGGGGGCGCTGCGAGAGACGGCCGAAGAGGAGGAGGGGAGAGTGGAGGGGGTGGATGTCGCGCCCCCACATCACCACCCAGTGTTTGTCTGGTGACAAATGTCCATGATAACGTTATCACTGTCCATGCTACCTGTGCAAACCTGATTCCTCGCGAAGCAGTTGGCAAAGTCAATCTCTTTCCGCAGATTGCTATGTAGTACTTTGTGTTGATATAAACTGATCAAGTAGCAGTGTCTTGCCTCACGGCAGATGTGGAGCGTATGTATACAGGAAGTTCCTGTTTTTGTTGCTAATTTTGGTCACATGACCAGGAAGTGACGATGTTAGATTTTCAGTGAACCACGCGGGCATCTGCCATCTTACTGATAATTCAAGATGGCGGCGCGCATCGCATCTTAGTGAGACCACAGCCGCACTTGTCCATTGTGGGAGCTTAAGAAGCATTGTCTGTAAGTTTGTTTATATTCCTATAATATTGGCAATGCTGTTGTAATGTTGGAATGACCGTTATAGTGATGTAAATGCCTTTATGGTGCCGTTAAGTTGTTGTAGTAAATACGAGGCCTAGTTAGTAACGAAGCCTGCGATTTTCCTTATTGTGGATGTTACTTGTGATTTAGTAGGTCGAATCAGACTTGTGCCTATGTTGCGATCCTGAGAGTAAAGATGACGAAGTATCTCATCCACAGTTTAGTGTTATGTGTAATGCTGTACATTTGGGGTGCAGTGGGATGAATACACGATGTGCCTGGTCCGTCCAGGATCTATTGTTATCTAAGACAATGTTCTGATGCTGTGGTGTTCATTGTGTTGGTGTTTCCGAATTATAACAGATGCTGTATCTGTGTTTTCTCACCAGTTTTACCTTGTTACAATCAATAAATGACGATTGGAGTTGGACGTTCATCCTGGCTCCGAGGGTTTATTGAATGCAAGGTTATCTACTCGACTAGCGGTGCAACACAGCGCACAGCGAGGCCGAGATAAGCAGTGTACGAGTGACATAGCTAGCTGCGAGAGATGACAGTGTTAAGCTGTACAAAATGACACGGTGGAGATTGTAACGATTCTCCTTCTCTCAAGCCGACGATTCAATGAATCGTCGCAATCCACGCTCGCACTTACATTCAGGGACATGCTCCCGTTTAACATCGTGATGAATTTAGCGGCCTCTAGCAGGATAAAGACGTCGTTTGCTGCGCGTGCGATTTGATGTATTTCGAGCTTAACGCTCGACGATAATCTATAGACTAACGCATCTTTATACCCTCACTATAACGGTGCACCTGTGGGGGAGTGATTTATTTTTTGGTTAACGTGCTTTTGTATTTCAATGAAACCCATCATGGAAATGGACAACGGTTTCCCAGTTTAACACGTAGCAGGTTTTCGCGACCAGTAGTATGCATAATAGAGGTTTTGGGGTTAGATTGCTTCATATAAATGCGTCGTTAAACTCAACCACCCGATAATCCTTACTCATTGGCTGTGTCGGGTGGCGGCAGGTTTAACGACACATTTATAATCACGCGATCTAACCCAAAAACCTATATAACAGTCTACCAGTGGAGCCAATTATGAAACCCTGCACACATATTTTCGTCGTTAACAAAGTAAATATTTAACAGGGTTCTGCTGCAGTCGGATTTAGACAGCAAAACAATAACAGGAATCCTAGCATTATTTGACTGTCAATATGACGTCACAATTCTTTGTCTCTTCAGCTGTAAAAAGTTCTTGAAATTGTGTGTGGGAGGGGGGTTTGTTGTTGTTACTGCATCGGTGTCGATTTTCTACATCGACGCAGTTTCTGGCTGCACAATGAATACAGCGTTGGCTGTCAGCAACTGAGGCAGCCAAGCATCAACATGCTGAACACACACACACCCACAATCTGAACGACTTAAAACCAAACCTTCCATCACAATAGCCCTTAACGCAGCGTATTGTTTGAACTGCTGTACGAACGTGTTCATGTTTACAACATGGGGACCCTTTTTTGCCAGTATCAAAGTATGAGACAATACGAATAGGTTTTAGCGTGTTCATGTTTACATTGACGAACAGAGACCCCGTATAAAAGTACTGGACTCAGAAATGTAAATACATCACGAACGTCAACGGGAGCGATGTAAAAGTGTAATGAATAATGTTTCACTCTTTGCCAATCCACTGCTCAACGAAGGCCACCCCCACACTTTTTAATTCTGTGGGAGGGGTTGTTTGACCATACTTCACCACACTGTTCAGTTGCAGGTTGGTTGAAGGGAGAGCCCAGGGCAGGTTCAGAAATCAGCACCACTGATGTCTGCCACGGATTGAGAATCCAACTCAAGTTGCGGTGTCCGGTGTGCTGGCCACTGCGTCGCCGTAACATTTAAATCATTCTTCATAATCACATCCCCGCTGTTAATAAATACACTGCTGGATTAAAGGCTCGCCACGCTATGTCAGCCGGCGGGGGTTTGTTTCGCCATACTTTACCATGATTATGTCAGCGTGTGTTTAGTGACCTCCAAATAAGCAAGCCTTGACACTGTCATGTGTCCTAAATAGTGCACCAAGCCTGGCACAAGCACTGTGGTGATGTCACCGCCGCGACTTGGTGGCGAATGACGGCTGCTGTTGTTATGAAACGGAGGGACTAGGACCAGTTCATATATCACTCCCTACTGATGTTAGTCATTACCAGGAATCTAACTCAGGTGACGGCATTAACCACGGTCAATTATAGCGTTTAAGCAAGCTGTTAATTCATGCAGAAACTGTATGATTTCGTTGCGAGAGTAAATATACAAACTGCATTGAACAAACGCAAAACGTCACGTGCATCTGTATCTACATTTAATTGAGAAATTTCGTTTCTATTTGAAGTATGACTCAATCAATGCTCGCTAGATGAATGTTGAAATTCGCATCGTTTTCAACTGATCTGTTAGGGTTCAAACCAAAATGTTAGGTCATCAAAATGGTGTTGAGTTCAAATCCATTGCCAAGGGTCGACTCAGCCCATCATCCCTCCTGGGGGCAATACAACGGGTACTTCTACTACTACAGCATGTGGAGAGTGAACATTGTCTCCCTGTGGAGAGATTGGGCCCTGTCGTTGGAACGTGGAATTCCCACCACCGGCTCAAGACTCAACAGACAAATTGCCACCCCACGTTATCTTGGGATGAAAAGACTTTAACTTTTGTGTCCAGTATCACCCACAGGCAACAACAGAGATTGCATTATTACTTTCAGCAAGCTGTTTACATGCGATTCCTTTATACATGAAACCACTGTAGTATGCGCTTCTTAAACGCAGGAAAAGATAAAGCAAACGAACTCTCTCCTGAAGCCCTTTCATGGTTACCAAACATCGACATTTGCATTTAGTTGCTGAGCATATTGCCGGACGCAAGAGTGGAACAGAGTTAAATGAAGCTGAAGATTGGTCTTTCCATCATTTGGCTCCCCATAACTATACACAAATCCATTTAGCATCCAAGGATCTTCTAAATCACTCTCAATATGATTATTTTAAATATATATATATATTTTAAAGCAGTTACTGTATTTGCACAATTAGTAATATTTTCTGATGCACAATCAGTTTATTGTTTTGAAACATGACATGAACACATCGCTGAATATCTGAGACAGGAAAAAAAAACTTTCTAAAACCGCAAGTTTACTTGAGAGCAAATTGTTTTCAAAGCACGCGGTAGGGATTTAGTTTCCCATCAAAGTTGTAAGGGGCAGTGACCTCCCTCCACATACACACACATGTTCGCATTGCGCATGTGCGTGCGTACGATCTGCATCGCCGCTTGTAACGGGAGACGTGAGCATTTGAATGAAACCGTCCATCCCCTGGGGCGCCACGGTAGTGCGATGTTAACTACCTCGCCCGGTATACAGGAGATCGTGATGGGTTCGAAACTGCCTCTGACGCGCGTTGTGTATTTGGAGTTTGCGTGTTTCTCTTCCCGTGGTGGCGTGGATTTTTCCTCAGGGTCCTCCGGTTTTTTCCCTCCACAATTAGAAACGTGCGTTTAGAGCATTTGGCTGCTATAAATCTCCACGTAAATAAGCCACTTCGCTGAGCTATCATTGATGGCCAGGTCGCTTCTTAAAAATAACTATATAGTTCAGTGGGCCTTACCTGGTCAGGATTTAAATGAGAAGACCATCCATTCCCTCTGAAATATTGATGCCCACAGCAGGCACTGCAGGATGCAAGGTGTAGACCTCTCCGTGCGGAGTTGTAGTCTTTCCATCCCTTATGCATGAGTAAACTCCAAGCGCTATCGCTTCCTCCCGCACTATTACTCATTAAGTAATTGGCCTAACATCTCAAATCGGACCGAACTGAATAAATGAGTCAGTAAAATATCCAGTTGGGCTTTTAGAAATAAAGTTTTTTTCCACATGCAAACACGAGCACGAAGACAGGACCCAAGAAAATACATGTCTTATTGAACCTTTCCGTTCTAGAATTACAATCTGACATTTTGAAGCCAGTCGGACTGTCATATATGTACTGTATTCATTCGTTTTCATGATAGTCAGCTGTCGGTACATTTCATTTCCCCCGTCTAGTTTACACGAGAATGAAAGGCGATTAAGTGTTTATGAAACGGATATACCCACAACAAAAAAAAACATTTTTTTCAGGCCTGGACTTTTGCAGCTGTTTTAGACTAATTTCAGGGTGCTGATTCCAAATCTGATCTCAGATTTGCTCTATCACATTTAATTTTTATGCTATTGGCATACCCCATTTTCATTGATTTTACCCGAAATTAACTCTGTCACTTATGATTGCAAGTTGTTGCCAGTCAGTGACTGCTTTAGTGTTAAAATATGGTGCTGTATTTTTAGGATAGTGTGTTTATAATATCATTTTATGTAGATATCCACATTTATTTAATATTTTTTCTGCAGTTTTTATTGAAAATGCAATATTTGATATCTCAAAAACCTGATGTGATAGACAAAAAACTGATGCCAGATTTGGAATCAGCACCCCAAAATTACATTAAAACCGTTGAAATACCTTATGCCAGAAAAAGTGTTGACCAGTGATATATTTGCAAACAAAAAAACGCGGTGTTACCGAGCAGGCAGAGAGATATGTCAGTGGGTGCAGCGCGAGGACACCCCTAGGAACAAACCGTCTAGAGGTGCACTAAAAAAGTTACGGTGGTGGAGCAGGAGTGTGTGATACCTATGATGTAGGAGCATCCTCCAACGGTGAAGGTGGCACTTTTCCTCTTAAATAACTTCTCTTGCTTTTCGCACCGCTCCGTCATGGTTCTCCCAACGAGCCTCCTCGCTGGGTTATCCTCCCCTTGTCTCTCACCCTCCCGGCCTTCCCTTCTGTCTGCCTTTGTATTTGCGGTGGTGGTGCTGGCGCTGGTCCTTGGATCAATCCCTCCGTCTCTCAGTTGTTCTTGCTGTCTCTCTCGATCGCTCGCTCTCTCGCACTCGATCTCGCGTCCTGTGTGCCAATGCCACGATAGAGCCCTCGAGATCTCTCTATTTCTCGCTAGCCGCTTCACTCTTGCACTTTCCTCGCTCAGGATGAAGCTAAGACGTGATCAGTGCAAGCACGTGCCTGCGCGCTCTTCCACACACGACACGCGGACGCACGCACCGTCTCCCCCCTGGCTCCGTGGTCGCTGCGCGTGTGCGCGCGTGTCATTGCGAGCGAGTGCACCGTGTGGCTCTTTACAGCTCCTTGCGAGCTCGCCCCAGGATACGCACCGTAGATCGCCACCCCCACCACGCGTTGCGCACGCACGACACGACACACGGCACGCAACGCCCATGACCGCATCAGCATGTATCCTTGCGCTCCCAAAAAAAAAAGATGCGCTGCTTTGCTTCAATAATCACGAGTCACCACAGACATGCTGAAAGAAGGAACGCCTCCAGACTGATTCTACGCTGCAATTTGCGGCTGGGTGTTTTGATGTTTAGATGGGTATGTGGGGAGTGGGTTCTTTGTTTTTCTTTCTCATCAAGCCATTTCTTAAAATGCGGCGAAACGAGATTTGCTTTATGTTTGTGTGTCTTAAAAGAGTAGAACATTTCCGCCAGCAGTGCCCTGCCCCCGGTGATTCGTCTCGCTGGCATTTGGTGACCCGCCTCGGCTCAACGCGAGGGCAGGGGCGCCACTGAATGCACTGCAATGAGGAAATACGCACACACGGGCAATACTGAGTTTGTTTTTAACAATGCCTTGTGAGGCGTCATATATCACGAAAAGAAAATGAAACGTCAATAATTTCACAAGTAACCCTAAAGGATAATACATTGGAATCATGTCATGTTTATTTTTTGTTATAGTGGGTGGAGTGGTAAGCACAATGGTTTGCGTGCTACACTATGAACCCGGGCGACCTGAATTAATTCATGACCATGGCTAATATCGGTGACGCGTCTCTGTACTGGTCCCCAGCACCAACCCACACTCACCAGCGTGGTGAAGTATGGTAACACAACCACCCATGATTAACATGGCTTGCGGAGTCCTTCGTCCAGCAGTGGATTGACAAAGGGCTGCCAATGTGTGATGACATTTTTTATTTATAGCACGGTGAAACCACGTCCACCAAAGGAGATGGAGCAATGAAATCAGCGCGTGTACAGGTGGATATAGTAATACGTCGAGATCATGAGCGATAGAATGGGAAGGCCTTCATCCATCCGTGGACAGATCATGGCTGCTGCTGATGATGTTAACGATTAATCCTGCGCATATACATTGTCAGCTCATCCGCATGCTTCACGGCACAGGTTAAAAAGGCTGGCTATTTTCCACCTGATTTAGTTCAGGGCTGCTCGCCGTGACCCGCCACTGCTGTCGGGTGACATTTCACAAGAAAGCCACGGCCACGCGCTTTGAAGTTCCCCTAAAAAGGAGGCCCTTTTATTTCACACCCCCACAAGTGAAGATAAACGGGCATATTGCGTACACACAAACACTGTATCACTGTACACTTATAGTCTCTGCACACATGTGGTACGTACGTGTATATATGGCTATTTTAGTCAATCTAGAATTCTAGCAAATATATGTACGGTACATGGGTCGTGGGGGTTATTTGAACATACCCACCTTTTGCCGGTCGTTGTGGGTTGGTGAAGGAGTGGAGCACAGATGTACGTGTAGTGGCATTGTTAGGCGCGATGCGCAATCACCACGACTCTTAGCCGGTAGTACCGGCCCCGTGTCAGCAGGGGGCGGAAGAGAGGCTGAGCTGGACAGATGATGTCGGGCCATTGGGCCGAGGTTATCCCCAGGGAGCATCGTGACCAGGGGTGCAGACCCCAGACCCCCAAGAAGGGGGTTGGGGGCTGACGTCACACTCCAGGTCCCTCAGGAAGGTTCCAGAAGGAAGGCGTGGCTAGGGGCGGAGTGAGCAGGGACTCTGTATAAAATCCACTCGAAGAAGCCACCCTGAAGACCTGGAACCGGGGCCGGACTCGAGGACCTTGGCTGGGTCGGCTCAGAATAGCCTCCCTAGGTCCCGCTAGCCGGAGGACCCTTAGTGAGCGAATCTCCCAGTGTGTAGGGCACGCCAGTGTGGATGACATACCTCCTTAGGATATCGGGTTGAAGGGGCCGTAACCCCTTTGTGTTAAGCTGTTATTGTTATCTATATATATAAAATGGAAATTTGTGAATATGTGTGTCTGTTCAAAATGTTTAGCATACTTCCCGACATGCAACAAACTTGAAATTTGGCATGTGGGTAGCTTCCAGACTGTACACAATGTAAAAAGTATAAAAAATGACTTTTGTATTTTGGGGGGCGGGGGGGGAGCACAATGATGGATATATTTTGCACGCAAGTGAGCAGTGACGTCACATCTCTGTCATGTCACCCGCATGCGGCAGCGTTACACAGTGTGCCTGCTGACATCACGCATCCCCCCCCCCCCCCATTCTCTGCGTAGGCCGTGTATTAATCCAAGACAAGAATCCAAGGCTCGGGCAAAGCCGGGTAGTAAAGCTAGTTGTATAATAAACGTGTTGCCTCCAGAGAAGTCTCCCTCCGTTCATACATACTACAATTGGTGACAGAAGTGGCCAAATAACTAGTTATCATGGAAACGAGGAGGAAAATACGCACCAGGGCCCTGGACGAAGAGGCAGACGAGACAACTGCCCCGGGGTTGACAACCCCGGCAGAAGGCGACAAACTGTTGCCGGCCGAGCTGCAGTCTGCCCGGCCACCCGGCAGGTCACCACCGTCGGGAAGAGTGCTTCGGGCGGTGCACTCCTGCCTCGCCGAACTCCTACATGCCGTGGTCTCCATCCTCGACGAAATTCATCACTGGGAGCCAACGGCGGAGGAGGGCGGAGCGGGCCTCCAGGCAACGGCCATTACAGCCACCGGTTCTGAAATTCCCACCCAAGATTTTGAAACTCCGCTGAAGTTGGGGGAGTTTCCGCCAAAAGCCAAGGGCATCATGGGACATATGCAACATCCGGTCACAGTCCACGCCAATCAGAGATCGCCGTGTCATTGGCGGAGCGACCGGCGCAGTTCCCGCCAAAAGTGATGAGTAGCGACTGCCCGTGGGACGCGTGCCTTCCATCCACCAATGTCTGCCCATCCTCAAGGAATTCTCCGTGGCGGGAGGCGACTGGGCAGCTTTTCAGCGGCGCTTCATCTCACATCGCATGATGGCGGGGTGGACAGAGGAGAGGGCGCTTCGAGCGCTCCTGGCCGCCTTCGACGATGACGCCATTGCCGCCGTCATCACGATTCCACGGGCGGATCGTACAACGCTGCAGCAGGCACTGCAACGAATGGCCGAAATCTACGGGCCGCCATCGGAAACGTAGCACCATTTGGCTGCTCGGAGGAAGGGTGAGTCTGAAACTCCCCTCGCCTTCCGCAGCTCGTTGCTAGCCCTGGCGAAGGCCGCCTTTCTCCGCATAGACCACGAGGGCATCGACACTCTCGTTTTGGAAAAAATGCTGGCACTGGCACGGGATTTGCATGTGGTTATACATGCCGTGGATGACGGAGACCTGTGCTCCCTGCGTGCCGCAAAATGCATCCAGGCGCACTTGCTCCTCCGGCGGGAGACTGGTCTCGCGTTCTGTACTTCGCCGGCAAAAACCTGCAGTTCGTCGGAGGAGTCACAACCCAACCAGGCCTTTGCGTTGACTCAGGCCAGGGGGTGGAGAGCCGACGATCGCCTGCGACAATGGGACTTCCGACAGCGGGGACAGGCATCTCCGCGGCCGGACACAGTCCTCGTCACCTGCTACAACTGTGGACGATGAGGACACGTGTCGTTGGGCTGCCGGGCACCTCGACGTCGCATCTCCGGGCCACGGTATTTGGCTCCTCGATCACCCTCGGCTCCACGGCGGCCTCAGGCAAGTCGTGGCACCACACACACTCGGCCCCTGCTCTCACCTCGTACACCTCATTGCAGCCAGCGGATCATCTCGGTCAGTGGCCGTCTTTACCTTTATTTTGTCGACGGTCGGACGCATCATCGTTGCTATGGCTTGCGTGTGTGCTGGGGCGGAGGCGTGTGCGGTCGCGTGTGCGCCATTTGGTATGTATATAGTGTAAAGGTGAGCTGAGGTAAAGGTGAGCTGAGGTATTTATGTTTGGTTCTTGTTGTTGCTGTTTTTTAGGCACACGTACTTTAGTTATGTATATATGTATATTGCAATGTTCTTGTGGGGAGAGTTGACAGCTGGGATGGCTGGGTGCTACGATAGGGGGGGGGGGGGGTGATCTAGTGGCATTGTTGGGCGTGATGCGCGATCACCACTACTCTTAGCTGGCAGTACCGGCCCCGTGTCAACAGGGGGCGAAAGAGAGGCTGAGCCGGATAGTTAGATGAAGTCGGGCAGTTGGGCCGAGGTAATCCCCAGGGAGCATCGTGACCAGGGGTGCAGACCCCAGACCCCCAAAAAGGGGGCTGGGGGATGATGTCACACTCCAGGTCCCTCGGGAAGGTTCCAGAAGGAAGGCGTGGCTAGGGGTGGAGTGAGCTGGGACCGTGGATAAAAGCCGGACCCCTGAACGGGCCCGGTAGTTGTCGTCCACTAGACGACTCAAAGAAGCCACCCTGAAGACCTGGAGCTGGACCCGAGGACCTTGGCTGGGTTGGGTCCGAGCAGCCCCGTGGGTAGGTACCCGAGGACCTTGGCTGGGTCGGGTCAGGGTTCTGCCTTTGTAGTGAGGGTTGTAAGTTGATGCTGAAGAGGGGGAAGGAGGCGCCTCGCCCCCCCCCATGTGGAGTGACGTCACCCGCTAATTAATATTAATGGTGGGGGTGTGTCTATTTGGAGGTCGTCACCTTATGATTATTAATGAGGGGGGCTATTCGATGTGGAGTTACGTCACCTGCTCATGATTATTAATGAGAGGGGGGTCCATGTGGAGGACGTAACCTGTTCAAGATTATTAATGACGGAGGTTGGTCGACGTGGAGTGACGTCACGAGCGATGCACACAGACATTCTTGGCTCATTATAGTAGGTAATAATAATGGAGTGTCCATTCGGAGGACGTCACCTGCTCATGATTATTAATGAGGGGACTGTTCGATGTTGAGTGACGTCACCCGCTCATGATTATTAATGAGGAGGGGTGGGGGGGGTGTCTATTTGGAGGACGTCACCTGCTCATGAACATTAATGAGGGGGGCTGGTCGATGTGGAGTGACGTCACGAGCGTGAAGGACATTTCTGGGTGATTATAGTAGGTATAAGGTGAGTGGGAAGTCCCGACACATTTGTATTGTAAAAATTAACTGATAGAACTAAAGGACAAAAGCAACTCTGTGTATGTCCAACTGTGCTAATCGGAGGTGCGTGGGAAGGACAACCAAACTAAACAAAAAAAGCAGTTCTAAACAAATGAGTTTTTAATATAGATTATTTAAAATTGCACAGCCCCAGGGGCCTCCTAATATCGGAAGGAAAAGCGTTCCAGACGGCTGCAGAAGCACACCTGAAAGTGTCGCGCGACGCTGTTACCATCTTTATTCAATGGCCAGCCCACCCTATACAAGCGAGACATGTACATGCTGGAAATATAATGTGGATATGAACCGTTTTCACCGCGGTATAGAAATTCACAATAGACCTGCAGTCCAAAGCTTCTAAGACACATTGGGCAATTTGTCTTTGCCTTTTAACTCGATCCGTGTTGCAATGTGATAGGGGCGGTGAGCAGTAAGTTGACTGGTGCGCGTTGTTTGTGGTGGCGGGCTAACTTATAGGTGTCAAAGAGCTCTTCTAACTCATTTAGCCTACTCGTAAGAGAATATGTAATGTCCATATTTATGTGTGCACTACAATGCCTTTTATTTAACGAGGATAGTCTTGCTGAGTCTCGGTGCTCTTTGGCCCCTTAAGGAGGACTCAATTCCCGTTTTAGTAGTTGCATGTGGGAGGAAACTGAGGACACGGAGAGAACCCACGCATACACTCAAGGTTCGCACAGACGGATTCATGAACCAACTTGCTGTACTGCCATCTCCTGGCTAACTCGCAGTCCAGCAGGTTTGGGAGTTCCACAAATTTGCGTGATCCACCGAGCCTTGCCTCCAGACTGCACCAGGGGCGGTACTGCGTGCTGGACGTGTTTGATTCGTATTCATGTAGCCAAGCATACACTGCACATTAGTACAGGTAAATACTAAACTGCTTGTACACAGAAAGATAAAGATAACGATCCCCTGCATATCCTAGACAGGCTGTTGGGGTAACTGTTAGCTGGCAACTGTGAATTCTGGCACAGCGAATGAGCGGCTGTATTGTTTGTGCTGTGCACCAAATATTTTAGATTGTTCTACTCCACTTGTGTTCACTGTTGTGTGTAGAGCTGGGATGATTAGCCGATTAATGAATTATCCACTCTATCTCTCTTGCCTATCTATTTGCTATGAACAAGAGCCATTGGCCGAAACATAACCTGTTATACATTTTCCTTTTGAGACCAAAGTGTTATTGATAATGGATTTGAGTATTTTTATTTTTTGCGCGGTAAATGACTCGGGCCCCTTTAATAACACTGGTCTACAGCCAAAATGCTTCCGAAATAAATCTAGTCCAACTTCACTAATCCTGGGCCATTGAAAATGATGCTTAAAAGTGTTGATTGGCTCTATTTTTAAATCCTTTATATTAAGTTCACTTGCTTGCTTGCTTGCGCGCTTACGACCGTGCAAATCTTTCGATCGTTTTTATTTAAATCGTTTATATTAAGTTCGCTTGCTTGCTTGCGCGCTTACGACCGTGCAAATATTTCGGTCGTTTTTTAACCCACTTCCTGTGATCCAATCGAGCTGACATTTTCCACACAGACTCGTTGTGCGTGACAATTAATTTTCGTGAAAATTTTTCCCAAAATTTTTACACTTTTTAGGAAAAAATAAATTATATTTAATTACCAATTGCTTAATGGTGCCAGGCAATCATCTGACCCATAGGTGGCAGCCATCTCAAGCCAAAGGACGAGAGGACTCTAGCCGCCACGCATATAAAGGATTTATAGTGAAAATCTTTGTTTTTAGGGGTTAATTTTTTCAAGATATGCTACTGGGTCAGTGTATACCACTCCTGACTTGGGAATGGCGGAGGATAAACGAGTTTTAAAAGGGAGGGGTCTCAATTTAAACCAGAAATGACTAAAATACATATTTGACTGAATCTATGAATAAATCTATGACTGGGTTTGGACAGTGCTTGCTTTTTTAGCAAAACAATGAATGATGCAATCTGAACCTGGTATTGCGTCATACATGATATGAATTGCATGTTATTCCTAGAAGTCATGGATGATGCAATCATAATTCTGCTGACATCCCTCTGCTAAACAAATTGCCCGATATCAGCTCCAGAAATCCAACAGTGTCGTGCTCTCTTATTTGTCAGTGTTTGATTTTGTAAAGGGACACATTTCCGTTTAGCCAAAGTGAGCAGCGATGCCTCGTAGTTGTGTGAACAAAGCAGATAACTTCTGCTATGTTTATGGTGAAGTGACTTTTGCATCACAAAAGTGCAGTATAACCACTATGGTTGCAAAATCGGAGATCAGGACAAGATGTGGGCCCCACACATATGCTGCAACACTTGTGCAACAAATCTTCGCCAACAGATCATATCAGCAATTGTTACTTCTGCATGGCGCCTCCATTTTGGAAAGGTGTGTCAAAGAAGAAAAAGTGGACTGTGCATTAACTAAACATTCCATTAGATATACGCCCAGTACCCCACGAAGAAGGACTGCCAGTTCCTGATGCACCAGAATAATTCTCACTTGAGTCAGACGAGGAAGAGGATGAAACTTTTGGTCCTGAACCATCAAGGTCACATTACCCAGATTTTCTCCCATCTTTCTCCTCTGAACCACACCTCATAACACAAGATGAACTGAAAGACCTTGTCAGAGATATGGAACTACCCAAGAGTAAGGCAAAGCTTGACTTAAAGCTTTCGTGACTTCAGGAATTAATATTCTTTGGGTCTTTTGGTAAACTCACGTAGATAGGTTCAAAGAAAATAACAAAAAACCATGACATTTTCGATCGCAACACAAGCGGTTGTATGACCTCTAAAAAATTGTAGACCAGTGTAATAATGGCAGCAGCCACCTCCAGATGTGCTGCTTACCGAAGGCAGGAAACCCCCCTGCAAGCCACGCCCAACGTGATGTGAATGATGATGCCGATGACGTCACCGATCCCCACCGATCACCTCCCATTCAGCAACACACACGGGAGCAGAGGAGATACTCTCCCCAATAACCCCCAAATATATTCCTGCTATTTAATAAGTCAAGTAATTAAACTGATAACTGGTGAAATGATCAACGAAAATGTGTATTACGTCTGTTTGTGTTCCGTGTTGTTTATTTCTATTGCATAATTTCGTAATTCCCCGGGTTGGCATTAAACTCCATCAGTCTCTTTTCTTTTTCTCAAATAGTGCAAAATCTGCCGCGCACGGCACACGTGAACGCATCTGTGCATGGATAAAAAAAACATCTGCGCGCCATCCGTGTTCTCTCTCAGCATGGGGCCATGTGAACCTTTCCCGAGCGCAGTAGACCCCGTGCGCGCGCCCGTCCCATACGCTTTTAACACGCGCTATGCGCTCGGGCGGCAGATGTCATGTTGATATGCTTCCGTTTGAAATATGGCACGTTGCATTAGCGACACCCGTTGATGCTGATAATCCTGGCCCAATTCAATACCACATTCTCTGATTATGTGCAGTCACGTGGCTTGCCTTAACAAGGTTCATTTCTGGGAGCCAAGACAGGTGAGAGCAAGTTTCTTTTAAAACGTTTTTTTTACTCATTAGCTCACTCAGCACATGCACTGTCACAGCCAGCTGCGCTTGTATTTTCTTGCAGTGCCACGACTGCCACTGCTGCCACTCGCCAAGCGCTATACAAGTGGCGAAATATAAAAAAATACATGATATAACAGAATATTAGAACAGAATAAAAGATACACAGTGGCGTGGCGATGCATCGATTTGTCGAGGAACATTGAATATTCCGGTCACCATGCAAGCATTGCTACATGCCTGTTTATCTGAGCTCGATCCCTGGCCACAGCTAACATTAGCTGTGAGCAATACCTGAACCAGTCTTTGGCATTCCTTTACCACAATCCCCATGGCCTTCATCCACAAATGATGAATAGTGAATGCTATAAATTAGTATCGTTATTCATATCATTTATAAATCGATATTCACATTGTTGTAACTAAAATTGAGTAATACAGGGTATTCTAAAGAGATGGACCCAATTTCAAAGCAGTATATTTCACGATGGCAACATGTTACAATTACACAAAAAGTTACAAACGGTTTAATGCGTTATCAAGTTTTATTAACTATTTTATAAATGCTTTATGTGCCCTCCACCTGCTGTACGGACAACATCGAGACGATAGTTGAATTCGTCCCAAACACCTCTCAAAGTGTCTTCTTCCACTGAAGTCACTGCTGCCGTGATTCTGTTTTTGAGGTCTTCCAGGTTAGTCACTAATGGTGGCACAAAAACACGGGTTTTGACGTATCCCCACAAGAAAAAGTCGCAGGGTGTGATGAAACGCACGCTGCACCGCAATTACGGATTCAGTCCTGCAGAACGCAAAACGCCTTGTGTTGCGGCGTCGCCATTTTGCAAATAACTGAGGCTAAGGGCTGTTTGTGCACTGGGAGAGGCATCTCGCGGTAATCATTTGAAACTCTATGCCCCGCCCTTTCAAGTGGTAAGAGTTTCATGCATGGGGGGTTCGTGGTTGCAGATATATAGCGATTTCAAATCGGGTCAATGCATATAAAACACCTTGTACATTGTGTCTGCGATTGTAGAACTGTCAAGAAATTCCTCCCTGAGACTGAATTGGGATGTCTGATCAATTTCTGAGTGACTTTTACAAATACACAAATTTAATTATTTATTATATAAATCCATTATTTCTTAAAATACGTATTTTCAAATATTAATTTGCTATTCATCATTTGGAGCTCCAAATTCAGTTAAAGTTTGAAATCCCCCGGAATAAAATCACTTACGAAAGGCGATTGCATTGTTGATGAGGTCACGTGACCTTGAATACACTGAATCCCCCCTTCAAGTAAAATTCGCATTTCCTGACAACAAAGTCATACAATTTTTTCAAAAATGGCAGCTGCAAACATCTGTGAGAAGCACTTGAGCATGACATTATATAATTATCCCCTGTGCTGTGGGAATATGGCTTCCTCAGTTTTGTTCAGCTCTCCTGCACTGTTGGCTCGAGGCATAAACAAATCAACCTCAACGCTCCAGGTGTCTCAGATTCATCAGCAACAATAGGGCTGCGTTATATACAGTACAGTTCAAAATATAAAACTAATAAACGTAGCGAGCTCCAGTAAATCACATGAAACACCAACGAATATCTAATTTGTATTTTGTCTGCGCCTATCTTCCCATCTCACGACATCTCCATTATGTCTACATTTCTCTCATCTCAACACACCAGTATCCCTTGTCTACATCTCTTCTGGCAGCTCACTAAGAGATTGAGGGTGGTGCCCCACAAAAAAAAGTTTCTGCTTCTTGACCTCAATGAGCTCGCACCACAAACTGTTTTCCTGCACGCATTCATTTCCTCGCAGAGGCGTAGCTAGGATATTTTGCGCCCGGGGACGAACTATAAAATTGGCGCCCCCCCCCCCCCCCGTTTAATCACATTTTCCTATTACATCGAATAAGGAATAACAATTTAAATCTTAATGAAACATTGTATTTAAAGAAGCAAATTTATAGAAATTTTATTACATGGCTCACTCACTGTCGTAGACTGGTTGACATAGTCTACAAAAGATTAAAACAATTTTATTTCACTGTCGCAAACTGGTCAATCACGTAATCAAAATCTGTGTTTTTTAATGTTTCTCTTTCAACGCTAAGAAGAGCAAGATCGCTGAGACGATCTTGTCCCATTGAAGCACGCAAATACGACAAAATACGTTTCAATTTGCTGAACGACCGCTCACAGCTTGCAATTGAAACTGCTATTGTTAATAAAATTTGCAGTGAAATTCGCAAATTCGGAAATATGTCGTCTTCATAAAACGCAATAAAACCAAGAAGATCCAAAGGAGTTTCTGGTAGAACTTAATTCCGGTTACTGAGCAGCGTTTTGCAATCTCCAATTTCTGTGAAAAGCTCGTGGCCATTGATGTCGGTGTCATATAAATTTCCAAAATCTGTGCAATTTCGACGAATTGCATCGACATCTGTGTCGGATAGAAGAGTTTTAACGTCCAGCAGAAATCCAAATTTTGTGTTCAGGTCTTTTAGTCGTAAAAACCGTGTTGACATCTCCTGTTGAAGTCGATAAAATACGCTCTTCATAACGCGCACAATTTCTTCTTCTGCTGAAAGTCCTGCATCTCTTGCCAGTTCTCCTGGCATCTTCCGACGTCGCCTAATTCTTCTGTCCACATCGATCCCCCAGGCTGTGCATCTTGTTTTGGCGTTTTCTACAGCAACTTGGCTCAAATCATCACGAAGCTTGACAAATTCATGCTCCAAAGATTCAAGATCAGTTACTGCTTCCTTGAAATTCATAGTAGGATCCTGTAAGCGCTTCTGAACACGACCAATTTTTCCAAGAATGACATTCCAGAAATGTAATAAAACTATGAAGTTAAAATTTAATACGCATGCCTGTTCTGCATCACTTCTGGTTTCAGGCGTCATAGTTACGTCCTCCGATAATTTGTCTAGCAGCCCTACTAGTTCATCCAGTCCTTCATAGATAGCTTTAACAGCTTCTGATCGTGCACTCCAGCGTGTTTCAGGCCGTCGTAGTTTCCGCCACCAAAAAACAGGCCAGTGACTAAGGCTAAAATACTGCGCCTGTCTGTTGTTTGGGACGTTCTTCCATGTAAGTTCTTAATAGGCGCGCGTACCAAAATGTAATTACATGACATGTAGGCTGTGTGTGGCGGGATATATAAACTTTTAGGTTGAGGTGTAGATTTGTGCAGTAGTTTCAGGCTGCCGCA
Organism: Lampetra planeri; assembly: GCF_965212315.1. NCBI lineage: Eukaryota > Metazoa > Chordata > Hyperoartia > Petromyzontiformes > Petromyzontidae > Lampetra > Lampetra planeri. The sequence goes on from NC_136107.1 coordinate 20,337,278, forward strand.
CCCGCCGCAATAAGTTATAATGTAACGTTGTAAGCCTCATTTTGGCGCCCCTTTACCTTGGCGCCCGGGGACATGTGTACCCCCCTGCCCCTCCTAGCTACGCCTCTGTTTCCTCGCACAAAATAAATTACACAATCAATTTTCCGTATCCGTAAACAACATATTTTACTCCTTAATAATACATACAACCGATTAAAGTAAGAGCGTATGTGTTTAATACATCTAAAATTGCGATGTGGGAAAAAAAGCAAGTTTGTGGAATAAACAATTTTAAACAAAATTAAACATTTATAAAGCTGTTTTAATATAAGTCAAGCCTGTCGTTGGTGCAGAATGAGAAAGAAAACCTTTGCTTGAAGGGGTCAATGGCACATCCACGTGGCCCCACAGACACACACTTGAGATGCTGTGCAACTGTGCACGCACCCGTGGGACGAATTTAAGTTTCATGAGGCCAACTCCAAGCCAATCCTCCAAACCCGCACCGTGCCTCAGCGGTTGAATCTCGAGCCAGTGGCGTAGCACGGTTAGCACGGTCCCTGGTGCAAGGAATAAACTAAAAGCTTCAAATCTAAAATTAAAATATAAACTATTTTACACCATTGGAACCTCATTTGTCAGTAAAAATATGATAATTGTTTTTTTACCCTTTTATCTGGCAACAAAACTGACACCTTTTTTTTTACAAGGAGTCATGTTTACATAGACCACAATACCTGCAGTCAAAATGCAAAAAAAAACATAACTCTGATAATGTGCACTGTCCTTGAAGTTGATTGGTCCACACCCGAGACAGCTTTCCTTAGAGCCTAGTCTCACATGGGTTGGACCAGATGACGCCAAAAGGCGCACGTGTCATCTGGTCCAACCCATGTGAGACTAGGCTCTAAGGAAAGCTGTCTCGGGTGTGGACCAATCAACTTCAAGGACAGTGCACATTATCAGAGTTATGTTTTTTGTTTGCATTTTGACTGCAGGTATTGTGTTCTATGTAAACATGACTCCTTGTAAAAAAACAAAGGTGTCAGTTTTGTTGCCAGATAAAAGGGTAAAAAAACTATTATTATAAACTATTTTGTTTTACCAGGTAAGGCCCACTGAGCTACGTAGCTCTTTTTCAGGAGCGACCTGGCTGTCACAAATCATAGCTCAACGAAGTGGCTTATCATCGCGTGGAAATGTTTAGCAGCCAAACACAGTACTGTAAGCGCACGTTGATTCTAAATATGGAGGGAAACCCAGAGCTCAAAGAAGTGGCTTATCATCGCGTGGAAATGTTTAGCAGCCAAACACAGAACTGTTAACGCACGTTGATTCTAAATGTGGAGGGAAACCCAGAGCTCAACGAAGTGGCTTATCGTCGCGTGGAAATGTTTAGCAGCCAAACACAGTACTGTAAATGCACGTTGATTCTAAATGTGGAGGGAAACCCCACACTGTAAAAAATGTGACACATTGTTACTTTAAAAAATTATGCCAACAAAGTGACACGTGATATAATTGAGTAGATTTTAAGCACTACAACTTTGAATAAAAAGTATTGAATAAATTAACTAAAAAATAATAATAAAAAATAAGTACATGGTAATAAAAGCAACAGTTTAAATGTGTTGGATTTAGTAATAGGATTCCAAATAATGAGTTATATAGCCTAAAAAAATTGTGTAAATACAAATAGATTTTACAAGGAAAAGTGATTTATATTTACTTAATATCTGAGCAATGGTAATTTAGATTTACTTAATATCTGGTGGAATCTGATTAATATTTATTAATGATCTGGGTGAAATTGATTTACATTTACTAATTGTCTGGGTGAAATTGATATAAGCTTACTAAATATCTGGATCAAAATGATTTGGATTTACTAAATAAAATACTTATATTGAATGTCTGTTGCCATAACTTTTCTATTTCTAATCCACCCAATATCATGCCTTCGTGGTGCCACAATTCACTTACGTTAAGTCAACCGATCACCATGAAAAAGATAAGAACCATGAAAAGGAACAGCAGGTTAACATGTATTCGTGCAATTTTGTCTCAACATGTTCATCCAACATATTACAAGTACAAAACAAAGACAGAAATCATGTATGTGTACAATAGGGATACAATACTGGAGGTATTTATAATTTGTGGGCATTACAGGCACAGATTACTTTTTTGGATGTGATTCAAGGTTTATGTCTTGTTAGTACATTTAAATTACGACAATGTTTTAAAAAAAAATCTCAAAAAATACTTTCATATTATTTATTTTTTATATGCGCAAATTGAAATCCTAAGGGCCAATATGTTTTTCAAACAGCTAAAAGAGATTAAAACATCACGTGAATTGACTTGCATTCCCTGTACTTATACTAGTAGCCATAATCCACAATCCGGGTGGACCTATCTTTTTTAACATGCACAATTACAAGCATGGCTTCCTAACAAGTAAACTAGCACAGCCTACCGATGTTCTATGCATCTTACATCTATTCCTTTCGAACAAACACTTTAAATGGCCTAGGTCAGCGTCACATCAGAAGAAAGCACAATGTTAGAACACCCAAGAAACATTAAACAAAAATAAAGATAGCTTTCAATAACAAATCAGTGCATTCTCTGATAGCCTATCAGATGTATAGGCCTATAACGCAGAACTTTGACAGTCAGACTCAGTTATTAACTCGTTAAGCTCAGTCAAACGGAAGTACTTCTTCTTGGTGAAAATCTGAAAACACAATGCTAGTTCCCTTGGGATTATGCCTTCCAAAAGGTCATGTAGTACATCTGGCGGGTACCCAGACTCAAAATGAAAGTGATTTAATTTATCAGTCAATGGACACGACCGCTTTACGCCAAAGCATTGAGTAACATTTGGATTTTCTCTCACAGTTTGCACATGCTAACTATGTTCCTTCTTTGTCCGAGGTGGAAACACTCCGGTCCGCACTTCGTGTGTCTGGTACTCTGAAGAATGTCCAAGACAAAATCTACAGATGTACGGCCCCGTGAAACTTTCAACTAGTCCACTGATAGAATGTGCACCGAGATTGTCAGCTACAACACAATGTACTGTCCCTTTAATGTTTTTTCCAACACTGGAAATGAAAATCCCTTCCTGTTCTAGAATGACAAGATCCTTCAAGAGTGGTTCCAAAACTGCTCTGTATTCAAACTGTTTGAAATCAACAGCTTTGCAAAGTAAAGCTAGGTGTATTGACGTTAATGCAGATTGCAACGTTGTTGGAACATTTTCCAAAACCCAATAAACAGCTGTTATTTTGTGTTTTTTTCTCGAAGTTCCTAGTGGGTTACACACCTCAAAATCGTCAACGTAAAGGATTATAAACAGTCTTGTTTCTTCCCAAGCATAAAATACATTTTGCTTGAAGGATTTTCCATCAAAAATTCACTTAATATATCTAGTACTATTTGATTTTCTGGATACAATTATTTCTGCAATGTCTTTATTCTTCAAGACTTCCTGCAAAGTCTGGAGAATAGGCACATATTGAAAGGTCTTTTCAGTATCAATAATATATTCAATGCTATCAACACACTGGAAATGCACCTTAAAATACTTTCTTCTCTTAAAAGCCGAACCAAGTGGACCACCTGCTCCAAGTGCTGTACTAATGGGATGGAAGTTGCACAACTGCTCTGACAATTCAGTTACGATGGCCTGGTCAACAATACATTTATTCACCTTCAATATTGAATCTAGTATGTTTCTAACAACTGCAACTGATACTGAAGATGAAATGAACTGAAGGTCTTCAACCAAGGCATCAATGCACTTCACTGAGGCATTATAGATGGTTTCTAGCTTCAGCAGAAGCCAATTCTTTGAAGAACTAAGTATGATGCACTTTCCTGATCACAATATAAACTAGTGCCCTCACCATCACTGGCCTCTGGCAAATCAGAATGGTCAACAGTCTGATTATGGCGACTCTCATACACGTCTTTCTTAAAATCACTCAAAGAATAGGATCTTTGTCTTCTGCTTTTGTGTTTTAGAAATGTATTGTATATATTTGTCTGAAAGCTGCATCCTTCAAATACACAAAAGACAGTTTCGTGGCTCTTCAGATGATTTCCAATATGCTGAAAGTAGTCCTCTATAGAACAACAAGCATTGCAAACTAAACACTTAAAAGCAGAGATGTTTCCTGACCGTAGACTTTCTTCATCTGAATGGTATCTGGACAAATGTGTGCGAAGGGCACTCTGTGTTTTAAATGTGCAAGGGCAACTGTCATATAGGCATGGCTGGGATTGCCCACAACCAAATGTTGCGTGTTGTCTGTAATGCTTTAGTAGATTTCCCTTTGTGGCAGACAAAGACTTGCAGATCTTACACTTCCATTCCATAAGCAAAAACCTGAGGCAGAAAAAGGTCCATGTATCAGATGCAAGGCCACCAGGTCTCTAATCACATGAGGACAATATAATCACATTTACAAGATACTTCTTTATTATTTTTAATATTCAAATCTTCATGCTCAAATTTAGCACATCAACTTCTTGTCACTCACATCATCTAGCTAGCTAGCAACTACACAACAAGCTAGCCACAACGTAAAGGTGACGCTAACTGACTGGTGGCAAGCTAGCTAACGTTAGCATACTGTACGTACACCAATACCAAGATATAATATACTGGAGGTGTAACGGCAGGTACAGGACTTTTGGTTCGGTACACGCTGTGATCCGAATGAATATAGTTTAGTTTTAATCACGCACGTTACTTTTTCGTGTGCGGAACAAAAATTATAGTCTCGTGCTTTTAGTCGAATCAGACTGACTTCCAAAGGCCTAACGTTGTGCTAGTTAATTCTGATATACGTTACAGCCAGTTAAATTGGCATGCTGGTAACATGCAGTAACATAAAACAATGTTCAACTGCTACCACACCTTTGTTAAAAAATTGTTCGCTAAAATAATAAAACATGTCTTACCTTTGGGAGAACGGCGGTCCCTGAAACGTGTCTGTGGAAGAAGATGGTTGACATGCACGTGGCGCGAAAAAATGCCTCGAGTTGGGGCGGAAGTGTAACGTTATTAAATTCAAAAACCTCCCGATTAGTAAAATTAATCAATTTTTTGCATTTTTCACTTTCCTGATAAAATACAATTAAATTCAATTTAGTTATTGATGGCTGATTTTATTCGAACAAAATTGAGTAAAATACAATTAATAACTAATAGAAATGTGTTGAATTCAGCTCAATGTGATTCCAAACTACACATAGTCATTATTTTTATGTATAGGCTACTCTTATATATTTACTAAACATTAATTAACCCCAGTCTCGGTTTTTACAGTGCAGAGGAACCGGAGAAAAATCCACGCGACCACGGGGAGACCGAAACGCAAAGTTCAAATATACAGGCGTCAGGGTGCGGGATAGAACCCAGGTGCTCCTGCATACCAGGCGAGGTAGTTAACATCTCGGCACCGTGGTGAGATAATGAGGACCCAAAATCCAATTCCCCACACTCTTCGTCAACCCTGTGGCATAACCCTGTTTAAAGGGGGCATGTACAATTTAGAGATCTGCTTTTGTCTGCCGTGCTTTTCGCTCAAACGCTCACCGCCCATGAATGCGTGTGAATGGCACTGGTGTTAGATATTGAACCAAATTTATTTTAATTGAGTGTTAAAATTTTAGAAGTGGGGACTGAGCTATTCAGCGGGATGGTGGGGGAAGGAGCATCCCCCCGCAGCCCCCCGCAGCCCCTCCGATACTACGACCCTACTCCTCGTGGTTTAGGACTTGGGCCAGTGAGCCGCAGAACAGGTGTCCTCGCTGCAGTCTTCGTTTGCGAGGAGGGATGAGTCCCAAGTTACCGGCATAAGTCAATCGGCCGACTACCCTCACGTGGATTCGCATTTGCTCGCACGCTAGACAACGAGTTACTTGGAGGGCACAGGGGAGAGCTGAGTGCCAGTATGGAGACCAAAGCCCACAGAGTCACCCTGCACGATTGACAGCTACCTCCACTGGCTTAAACCCGTTCACTTGGAAAAAATATATATATTCATATATATACACACACACTTCGCATACAATGGACTTACGCAATGGCGACAGTAGCGTTGGAGCGTGAGATTGCAGAAATCCCGCAGAAATATTTTGTAGAATCGTGGACAAGCTGCAGCGTGTATGAACGTCTTTGGCACGTGTCGTGTATTGCAAGCTCCGACCATGTCCCTCCAGTGCTCGCTGAGCAGTACATTCTAAGGTTGCACTCATTACGCCATGTAACGCAATTTTGGTTCCTGGGTAGTAAGTTTTATTTCGTAATTGTTTATGCCTAAAAAGTATAGAAAATGGCTATTATTCATCACAAACTTAGCTTTTATGACCAGGACATTGATATTTAGAAATGTACCTATTATCAATGAGAAAACGGAGAATTTGTGTCTTTTCGTTCACATGAAGTCAGCAAAAAATAACGTGAAACAGAATTTATATGTATTTATACTAAAGTAATACAAAAATTACTGCAAAAGATTTAGAAGTGAGTAGTTTTTTGAGATTTACGATTATACTGTAAATCACTTTCACGAATCAGCCCCCCAAATGTAGTCTCCCATCATGTTATCATTATACTGTCCTTGTTAGCGGCGTTCAAAGTCCAGTATATCCTCGTGGATGTGCTCGCCTTGCTCCTCCGAGTACGCTCCCATGTTCTCCTTGAATTTACCAAGATGAACATCAAGGATATGAACTTTGAGGGACATCCTTCAGCCAATTGTGCCGTAGTTCTTCACCAGTCTCAACCAGCTCCACATAGCTTTCGACATTGTGATTGCCCAGGGAGCCACGAACCACTGCGACAAAGCTGTTCCAAGCCGCTTTCGCCTTACTAGTGAGCTTCATTGCACTCCAAGATCTTCTTTATCTGTGGTCCGACGAAGACACAGACTTTGACCTTTGCCTCAGACAGCTTAGGGAAAAAGTCTTAAAGATACTGGAAGGCTGCCGACTCCTTATCTACAGCTCTGACGAATTGTTTTATAAGGCCCAATTTTACGTGCAGTGGTGGCATCAGCACCTTCCGGGGGTCCACCAGTGGCTCCCACTCGGTCCGCTGTGGTCAGTCCTGCCTGTGGTAGTGCGCCTTGGTGCCCCTGCTGCGCCAAAGGCAAATATAGCAGGGAAACTTGGTAAAACTGCCTTGGAGACCCATCAGGAATGCCACCATTTTGAAGTCTCCGATGACCTCCGAGCCATACTCATCATACTTCAAGGCATCCAGCAAGGTATTCTTTGGTTCTTTCGGTAAAGTCACGTATAAAGATAAAATAATAAATTAAATACTATTATTTATTATTTTATCTTTATACGTGACTTTACCGAAAGAACTAAAGAAAAATTCCTGCAGTCACGTAAGCTCCAAATTAAATCCAGCAAGGTCTTGATGCTGTTGTAATCCTCTTTGAGGTGCACCGTGTGAGTCAGGGGAAGAGACGGGTACTTGTTACCATTATGGAGCAGCACGGCTTTGAGGCTCCTGGCTGAGCTGTTAAAGAAAAGGCGCTACTCATTCTGGTTACAGGCGATTCCGATTGCCTCGAACAGATTGGTCACATTGTGGCAGAAGCAGAGGCCATCTTGACGGGTGAAGAAGCTGCTTAAAGATTGGTGACGCTTCCACTGATCTGCGACTTGCACACATTCATCCAACAAGTTCCACTGCTTGAGCCTAGACATCAAAAGCTCGGCATTGGACTTGTTGAGACCAAGATCTCTGATCAAGTCATTGAGGTATTTTTGGTTGGGGTAGTATGGGTTTCTCTCCACAGCTCCACCTCTGAAATTGTCATCTGGATCTACAACGTCTTCCTCGCTCTGACGTGCTGCTCTCTTCTAAAGACGGCTGCTCTCTCTCCGGAGGAGTGGGTACGGGGAGCTCATGGCAGTGTGGCACCAGGGCGATGGATGAAGGAAGGTCCGGATACGTGATAGCAGGTGCATTCTAGCCAGTCCCACGTTTGGAAGGGTCCACCATGCAGAAGTAGCAGTTGCTTGAGTGGTCAGTGGGTTCCCACAAAATTCCGGGGATAGCAAACTTCATAGCTCTCTTTTCCTCTATGTACCATCCTACAAAAATAAATTGATTTCACCCATGACAAATGTGCAAGAGATTCTCGCAAAATTTTTCATATATGATATCTTTTTTCAATAACATTGAAAATTGTAAAACATTAAAAAAGAAAAAAACTTTTACAATATTAAAAATGTTAACTAATTTTATAACATAAAATTCCCAGCAACAATTGACCATCTTACCTTTCAGAGTTGTTTTGCATTGCTCGCAGGTGAAATGAGGTGCTCAGGGTTCGTCTTGATTCCTGACAGGCATGCTGAAATATGCCTTGTTGGCCTCGCACATCTTAGCAGATGCTTCCACAGAGTACTTTTTCGCTCTTGTCTTAATAAATTGGCTGCAGACATAGCAAAATACGTCTGCTGGATGCTTGCAGCCTCTTGATGCCATCTCAGAAAATTTTAGATATGTATCCCCTTAGCTGGACCTAAACTGATCTGGTGGGTTTAAAGCCCCAGTATTTATACTACTGTTTATATTACTGGAAAGTTCTAGAATGTTCTAGAAGTTACTCCAAGTTTACTCAGCAATTAATCTATCTGTAACGTTCTGGAAAATAGGTACATTTAAAAATATCACTGTCCTGGTAATAAAATAAAAGTTTGTAGGGAATAATAGCCTTTTCTGTACTTTTGAGGCATAAGCAATTAGGAAATAACACTTACTACCCAGGAGCAAACAACATATTTTTTGTTACACAGTGTTACACACAAAGTGCTTGTCACAAATGAACCACAATACCTCGCTGATCTCGTCAAGGAGCATGAACCATCAAGCGAACTCCGGTCATCCTCAGAGCGGCAGCTTATGGCTTGCCATCGCGCACTTTCAGATCCGCTTCTGCCGCCATCTTGAATGCTCTTCCTTCAGATATTAGGCAGCCACTGGAGTTATGCACTTTTATATCTAGACTTAAAACTTTATTCTTTAAAACAGTGTTTTGTGTTTGAATGGTTGTCCTTCTTCCTGCTCCCCCGATCAGCACGGTTTGCAATGTACGGTGTGAAATAAGTTCAACACGCAAACATATTGGGCAATTGCCAAGATGCTGGTCCTGCATTTTATTCATCCTGTGTTTTACCGTACAATGTCGCATCTTTTCTGAAGAGCTTGAAATATGCATTGATTCTTTTCGGACTGAAAAGTGCTATGCCTGTATAGCAGACCTCATTATTCTATATCCACTTCTCCTTTGATTGCAATCGCAAATTTCTTTCAAAATTTTGCCATTACGTTGCACGAATTCAGCACGAGGTCTGTGCAGGTTTGCGATTAATTTCGACAAGAACATCAAAAGGGATTGTTCATCGCTCTATAGTTTCAAAATTCCAAAGTTTTGATTGGTGTCTTGTTGTGTAATTGTTTGCACAAACAGCTCAATTGGACCGCTATCATAATGAGTGATCTTGTTATGTTCCAATTACTCAGGTCCCTTTAATAACAAGGTGTTTATAAAGTCAATGGCAGCAGATAAATGAAAAGTCTATGTTTGTGTTTACGTGTAGTTTTCTTTCATTTGTTCACTTCACACTCCCTACCTGCGTATGTGTTACACCTTTGTTATGTTTTAGGTATTGCTTAATCAATTAAATCAAGCCTTATGCTCGCGAGGTGCATCTAACCACACGAAGTGAAAATTCAATATTTAGGACTTGCACAAATAATAATCACACAATATGCTAATATTATAGTTCGGCGAATCAGGGCTCCAAATCGTGGCGACTGATTGGGAGAGGGGGTGGAACGTTGCATGCTTATTACTAATTCCCATCACTCAACCTCCCATCTTTCCTCCACCCCACCAATGCAAACTGCAGTGTTTTCCACGCTGCTTCCTCCCCTCCACTACCTCACCCCACCTTGTACCGATCACTGCGCTAATTGCACAGAAAGGTGTCTCCAAGGAGTGTAAATCCCTCCCAGTTCTCCACAGCAACAGAACACCATCTGCGTTACCCAGGGCTTAATTTCCACCAGAGATGTCGGTGGCTGAGCTCAGGAAAATATGTTCACAAGCAGTTGGAGATTGGGAAGCCCTGAACAATAATCCATGAAAATTAAGCCCTGGGATTGCCTGTAATCCAAAACCCAACGACGTTCTCTTATCTGCCTCGATTATATAAACTGTAAACTCTTTATTTGATCAGGTAAGGCCCACTGAGCTATATAACTATTTTCATAAGCGACCTGGCCAACAAATGATAGCTCAACGAAGTGGCTTATCATGTGGAATTGTATAGCAGCTAAATATTCTAAACGCATGATTCTAAATGTTGATTGAAAAACCGGAGGACCCGGAGAACAATCCATGCGACCATGGGGTGAACATGCAAACTAAAAAATATACAGTCGTCAGAATCGAACCCACAACCTCCTGTATACCAGGCGAGGTAGTTAACGTCCTTCCACCGTGGCGCCCTACCAGAATTCGATTCTAGTGCTCTCAACACTGCGTCAAGTGATCACTCACGTGAGTGTGTTGCAAGAGAGACCCAGGCGCTGAGCCACGAACAGGGGAGCGAGACGTTTAAAGAGGGGCCCATTTAATTCCTTGCTCAAAGACCCATGCCAAGCACGCGACGCCACTGATTAGATAATGCGCCAACCAATTTAATTCTCACACGGCTAGTGTACACACAAATAAAATAAACACGGCGGATGTTAAGAATGCAAATATTAACTAATGCATCACAGCTAAATATAAATACAACAAAAAACATAACAAAGCACATTAAAGATTATTGTAACATCAATATTTCTATTGCGAATGTCAATAAACTATAACCAGAATATTGAAATAAAACATAGGACAAACACAACGACAATCATGTAATAAAAAAAACACATTTAATTTAGGAATAATGCACCAGTTGTTTAGTTCAGCTGCAGTAAGAAAAGGTAAAGGTTTCCCCTTGCAAAGTCTTGCTTATGCCATTGGTGAGCGAATGGCCTCCCATTGGAGGGAGATAGAAATATTCCTACTGAAATGTCGTTTTCCCCCTCTTCCACACTCTCCAGGCATCTTAGAAGCGGTGTGTAACCATACTTCACCACAACACACGCCACCTGTTGTTCGACTAACTGCGGTGTAGCCGTTAATGCAGCTGGGTGCATAGTCGCAGGGCGCGATTTTAAGAAATGTGTCCATCAATTGTACCCGCCGTGCCGGAGAAACCTGAATCAAACCGGGAAAACACTGCATTGCAAGTTCAAGTGTGCTGACCATTAACACAATGGCAGCATCCTTTGACCGTAGTATAAGCGACAACGTTTTAAATTATGTATACACATTTAATACGTGCTCGGTTTCCACCGTGAGCGGGAGAGCATTAAACATTAAGAACAAATGCATCAGCGGCGTCCATCGGGAACCCAACGAACCCCTTTGTAGTGCAAAGGTGCAGATGTGAAAATGAAGGACACTCCCCATCGTATTGATTGTACATTTAGTGCCAATTAGGGGGTGGGTGTGCAGGCGAGAGTGAGCGTGAATCACCGGGGGCGAGCAAGACTATCCCTGTTAGTAAATGCGTGCGCTGTGGTCGATAAAGTAGCATTACGGCGGCGAGGTTACAGAAGAGGTTCTTTGCTCCTGAACGAGGAGGAGACCTCCCACGCCCAGCGACAGCGGTGGCGGATGAACGACGGCGCTCAGTGCTCAGCAGCCGTGTTCGTTGCTTTCACTTCAAAAAAACTAGAGGAGCACCATTATTGTTGCTTTGTTGTACGTATACAACACTTCCTCCCCCCCGCCCCTGCCACGGAGCCAAAGACAGAGATGGTTTTACGTGCAATAGCACTCGCCCGGAGGAAAGAATATATCATTGTACATCATGAAGGTTTTTTTTGTTGTTGTTTGGGGTATGCTCGCGTATATATGAACGTGTCGCTAACCCGCCAATTAGTAAGGTTAACGTGAACAAAACGTGCCAATTAGTGACTACTTCAGCACACTAGTGCATTGGAGAGCAAACGCCCACAACATTTGCAATATATAACTGGCAAGCGTTTCGGGCATGGCCCTTCTGCAATGCATATCGATATGAAGATGGTCCAATGTTCAAAACGTCGCCGAATTAATGTTTTCTGCCTTCTAGAGAAGTTACATTTCAGGAGAGCGTTGAGGTTTTGTCATTTGTGCTTGTTGCACCACTACCAACGCAACATCACGATATTTGGGTTTACGTGAAATGGTTATATTAAAAATTAAAGGCAACCGCCCACCATGGTTTGATCCTTTGATTACTAAGCTCATGAAAACTAGGGACAAGGCTTGGGCATGTGCTGATGAAAGTAATTTGGTCAGTGACTGGCTAGAGTACAGGATTTTAAGGAATAGATGTGTCAAAAAAATACGGCATGCAAAAAATGCTTACTTTTCCTCCACTCTCCTGGTATCACATGGCAATGCCAAGGTCTTCTGGAAAACAGTAAAATGCATCGAAAAGGCATCTAACACAGATAATCTTCCCATTGCGCTTAACCGAAATGGGGACTATTTGTCAGAGCCCCAAACAATAGTCGACAATTTTTGCCTTCATTTTTCTGAAGCTGGTGACCTTTTTGATAATGTATTGGCAGTCACCCCTGCTCATGCAATTTCCTACACCCCTGTCCAAACATTAAACGAATTTAGTTTCCAGCCTATCCACGAAAGTAATGTTCTGAAACAACCGTCCTACCTCAAAGGGTCCTCCTCTACTGGAGCAGATAGCATTCCCGCCTTTGCTCTGCTAACTGTTGGTCACCAAATAAAACGCATTCCTGCGGAGGGAGCTGGTAGGAACGTTGGGTTGCTCGGTCAATGGCCATAAGGACACCACGGGGTGAACAGCCCCTCCCCACCCAGCCCCACCCCTCCCACCCAGCCCCACCCTCCCCACCCAGCCCCTCCCCACCCAGCCCCTCCTTGCACGACGGACACAATAATCCCCCGTGGGCTGGTGTAACCAGGAGGTTCCTACCAGTCCAAACCTATAGCCCATATTTCCAACCTGTCCAGCAAAAAAGCATCGGTACCTCTAGAATGGAAACATTCCTGTTCGTCCACTTCACAAAGGGGGCCCTAAAGATGATCCAAATAACTACCGACCTATCTCAATTTTGTCCCCGTTGATGAAAAATTATTGAACTACCAATTTAGCAGTTTCCTGTCCGATAACAATCTCTTACATCGAAACCAATCAGAGTTCCGGAGAAAATACAGCACCACATCTGCTGCATTAGACTCTCTAAATCACATTTACAGTAGCATTGATGATAAGCATTACTGCGCCAGCCTTTTTCTTGACTTGTCTAAATCCTTCGATAGAGTCGACCACAACACCCTGTTTAGTAAACTAAGTTGCCTCCGTTTCTCTAAACATGCAGTGTAATGGTTAAAACATTACCTCTCTTCTCGCACCCAAACTGTATTCATAGATGGTTGGAGGTCAAACAGTGTTAAGATGACAAAAGGGGTTCCACAGGGTCCCATCCTCGGCCCTCTCATGTCAATGACTTGGGCACTGACCTTGATCATTCCAGGGTAAATCTGTTTGCAGATGACACCATACTGATTACTGCTGGCCGCTCTCCGGATGACGTGATTGCTAAGCTCCAGGGTGATTTTAACAAACTACAACATCAGCTCGTTGCTCTTAAACTGGTCCTGAATACCTCCAAAACCAAGGTGCTATGCTTCTCACCAGGACTAAAGCAGTTATTTTTCCCTAATTACATTCCTTAAATAATGATCAAATAGAGCAAGTCAAGATGTATAAGTATCTTGAGGTCATCTTTCATTAAAAACTTAATTTTCAAGATCACATTATTGGTAAAAATACGACATTAAAAATTGGTTTTCTGTATCGACACAAGCATTGCTTCCCCCCTATGTTCAGTTTAAATTGATAAAAGCTACCATACTTCCTCTACTTGATTACTGTGACATCGTATATAAATCAGCCCCCAGTACTGTACTGAAGAAGCTTGACCCAATTTATCACTCAGCCTTAAGATTTGCATTGAACTGCCCATATAGGACCCATCACTGTGATCTCTACATTGGGTCAAACTTAACATCTCTTAATGATCGACGGCTTGTGCATCAGATCTTATTTATTCACGATGTACTTATAAAAAAAATCATCAAACTACCTGCTGGATCTCCTCACTGTTTTGAAGAACAAATGCGACCTAAGGTCTTCGCTCATATACCAGCTTCACATTTCGTATTGCCGTACAAATACTGGAGGAAGGTTCTTTGCTGTTAATGCCCCCAGGGTTTGGAATGATATCGCCAAATAAACTGCAACTTGGATCACTACCTGTGAGATTTGCACTCAAAACTGCTCTTGAGGAGCTGTACACCCCCTGATGCCACTGCTATGCAGAGTGGCCTGAAATCAAATGCACCGCTCCGGATGTCTGCTGCAAAGTATGATCTTGAGTTTCAATTATAGTGTGCTGAACTTGAAAGGTGCATTGAAAATTATTGATGCTCCTGCTGATACTCCTGCTGTTATGGAGTGACTCATGCTGCCAGCTATGGCTGCAAAGTTTGGTCGTGCATGTTAGGTATATCGTTTATTGTTAAATTTGAATCACAGTTCCTATGATCACTGTTACATTGTTTTTATAGCTTTATTTTGGTGATTTCGAAAACGTATGGTTAAGCCATGTTTGTTGAAGTACAGAGTTAGCCTGATAACTTTATCTAAATTGTCTTATGGTTGTTATTGTTACACTTGCATCCCACTGGGATTTTTGCACACAGCGTTGATATACGGTGATTTTTTCTGGAAGATTTTACTATTTTTTCCTGGATGTTTCTGTTGCGCGTCGTCACTTGAAGATGTTCTTTGTTCATGTTTTGTTTGTTGCGGTTGCACCCGAGTCAAGAGCTTAATGGCTCACAGGGCTATACCTAATGAATGAAACTGAAAAACTGAAATGTGTGCACCTCTACAAAATATGCTTGTTCGTCTGTCGGGGGGTGGGGGGGGGTAATGACGTCACGCCACGCCGGTGAGGTGAACGGGAGGGGTTGATGACCTCAGATACGCTGGCTGTTGGGGAGAGGAGTACTGACGTCACGTAAGATTCTGGTGATGTGAGAAGGAGCGGTTGATTACGTCACGGGACGTCGACGGAAGTGAAGAGAGTGGAGGGAGGGGTGACGTCATGCGACACTGGTGAGTTTGAGCAGAGGGGGTGAGGTGGACGACAGGGTGTGATGACGTGATGGGACGCCGGAGTGGGAAGGAGAGGGGGGGGGGTATGATGTCACGCGACATTGGTGAGGCGTGATGATAAAACGTAAATATTGGCCATCGTTTAACGCAGACGTTCCGCGGATTTCTGCTCGTCTATTTAATGATAATTGCGCAGCCCTCTCTTATCAATCCACTGCTGAATAGGAATGACGTTTTGAACCGTTTTACAAATTCTATTTTAACATACAAAATGTCAATCTTTATTACAGAGATAACCAATAATCGTATGATTCTCACAAAATATGCTCTGCTCAAAGGTGAGGTTTGAAATGCTCAGCGTGGTCACTAATGACCGCACAAAAAAGCCCATCATGTTAAAATTGGTCTGTTACTTAATTCAAAACCTTTCAGCTTTGAAGAATGAAACATGATGATGGTGTGATTATTGGTAGGCGATGCCTACTCTATGCTAAGTATATACAAGATGTATGCCATTTTTGCGCAAATAAGAGAGGCCAGTTGTGACGTTATTACCGTGGTTATGCGATTTCATCTTTTAGGGTCGTTCTCTCGCACGAGGTAATGCACTGCTCACTTGAGAGAATTACAAATGGAAATGTTTGTCCCACGGTCAAAACTGCACAAAAAGAAACTGAAATGAAAATTATACAAAAACAAAACCAAAAAATTTAAATATTCAGCCTGAAAATTCCTTAACAGAGCCACTGGTTCCACCAGCCCACAGGGGATTATTGTGTCCGTCCGTCCGTCGTGCAGGGAGGGGCTGGGTGGGGAGGGGCTGGGTGGGCTGGGTGGGGCTGGGTGGGGAGGGGCTGGCCACCCCGTGGTGCCCTTATAAAAGTCAACGTTTAACCTACTCACGCCTGGATGTTTCTGTTGCGCGTCGTTACTTGAAGATGTTTTTGTTGATGTTTTGTTTGTTGCGGTTGCACCCGAGTCAAGAGAGAGAGAGTTTTCAAGAGAGCTTGCTTTTATGGGCTTTTATTATTTCCTCGGGTCTCAATACTGCATAGGTCCCGAAAATAACAATATATATGTAGTGAGTCCAATTGAGTCGCAGACTTTTTCTTTAGAGGCAACATTTTTATTATAGCATCAACCCGTTAACACAAAGGGGTAACTGCCCCTTCACCAGATACAGCCTAGGGTCGTGACCACCCAGCTAACTACTCTATACGTAGGAGTTACAGCTACTCGGGTCCCCGACCACGTGTTGATGCCTTGTACGACATAGAGCTTCCAGCTTGTAGACGTGGAGCTTCCAGCTTGTAGAATGCAGCGACCCCTGTCCCTCTCAGGGACCCGACTCCGCCCTCGGCCCCGCCCACCTTCTGGAGCCTTCCAGATCCCTCTCGATCCCTCTCGAAAGCTCTCCCCGGACACGTGATCACCCCTTAGCCCCCCACCTGGGGCCCTCTCTGTGGACACTCCGGATCACGTGTCTACGGGGTCAACCAGAGTGCCATGGCCCGGGGCAACCCTGCCCCTGGGCTGACACTCTCCCATTCCCCGTTGTGGGAGTCCACACTACACGCTATGGGTGGTGCCCGCGCTATCCCAGCGCTCACCAAGCCCCGTTAGGGCTGGTACTACACCCAACTATGGGGAGGGGGGGCCCTATCGGTCACCCACAAGGGGGGGGGGCGGGGCTCCAAACGAACAGATAAAACAAGTACAATTTTTTTTTTAAAAAAAATATATTCTAACAATAAACCACAAATGCAAAAAAAAACATTGAAACAAATTAGAACATAATATTTCCAAAAAATACAGAGCGTAAAATACGGTAGCACTACTGCTGCTGTTTGTTACTAAGCACCAACGCATTTTTGCTAACTGACATGCGCATGAAAGTAAAACGAATGATAACTTCATTGTGAGTATTGTACCTTAAATAGTTTTTATTAATACTGTCACTGCGAGACTGTCTTCCTTCTAAACCCAATACACGGTGCAACTAAAATAATAAATATAATTATAGCCAAACGTATTATTGTTCACGGGGTTATTTCAGTAAAAGTGAGTCAGGAGAAAGGAGAGGGGAGCTCACAGTTTAGAGATTGGCATTGTTTCGATTTAAAGCTTTCGTGACTTGCAGGGATTCATATTCTCGGTTCTTTCGGTAAAGTCACGTAGAAGGGAAATAATAAAATAATACAAATTCAACAATACAATTCCCACGACGTTTCGATTGCAACACAAGCAATCATCATCAGGTGTGAAAACCACAGCGAGAAAATGTGCTTGTGTTGCAATCGAAACGTCGTGAGAATTTAATTGTTTTATTTTTATTATTTTATTATTTCCCTTCTCCGTGACTTTAACGAAAGAACCAATAATATTGCCATTTTCTTGGTTCCTTCGTTAAAGTCACGTAGAAGGGAAATAATAAAATAATAAAAATAAAACATAATAAAATCCAATTCTCACGACGTTTCGGCCACAACGCAAGCAGCCGTCCTCAGGTGAAGAACAGTTCTGTCGGAAAGACAGCGTCATTATTTCCCTTCTACGTGACTTTAACGAAAGAACCAAGAATATTGCCATTGTTCTGATGCAGAACGTCACGCTGCCCTTATCATGACGTCATCCCAACAGCTGCACCCTGGCACCCGACACCCTCCCAACCCCTGGGCGCAGATGTCGTCCACTCTTCTCCGGTCTCGTGTTGACCGAGTATCAATTGCCATGTAATTTAGGTCTGGAAATATTACACACGGTCTTGATTGGTGCACACGGATAGTTTGACTTTCCTTGAACGGTGACCCCAAGGACCGATGTTTAAACAATAATGATTGCTAAAACTAGATTGTAAGCTTTCGTGACTCCAGGACTTACTCTTTGGTTCTTTCGGTAAAGTCACGTAGAAATAAATTAAATGAAATAATAATAGAATACGACGTTTCGATTGCAACACAAGCAACCATCATCAGGTACAAATGCATGAGAAAACAAACATTGTAAACTTGGAAATATAATGCAATACAACACAGAGAGTCGGCCAAAACAAGAGTCAACACCCCACCTAGTTGTGTGTCTGTCTGTGTGTCTCCGTGTCTATGTTTTGTCTCTCTCTCACACTTAGCAATCTTTGGAAGAACGTAATCAACCAGGTTGAGAGATAATGGATGTGGGGGGTGTGCATTGACTGAGACAGATAGGAGCAAATGTGCAGCTCTTGGATTGAACTCATGAACCACACACGAAGGGCCACATTACCCTCGTGTTCTTCTCCACTGAGTCACACTTGCCCTGTGAGTAATATCCTCCAGGCTCGTTTATTCTCACCACAGGATCTCCCTGCGGGTGTTGCTGTTCTGCTTGAATTATTTTTCACCTTTATCGGAGGTGCAAAGGGCTGGAAACGCGTAATGGTGGAAAAAAACAATTGGCAAGTAAAATGTTCGGTAAAAATTGGTGGGAAATGTCAGTGATTTGGAAGTTTTTTTGCGTGCCAAATATCAATAGGAACTGTCTTTATGGCAACACATTAATCAGCCTCAATATGTA
Organism: Lampetra planeri; assembly: GCF_965212315.1. NCBI lineage: Eukaryota > Metazoa > Chordata > Hyperoartia > Petromyzontiformes > Petromyzontidae > Lampetra > Lampetra planeri. The sequence continues at coordinate 20,356,118 of NC_136107.1, forward strand.
TTCTTCATTCAGGGATTATTCCGTGGTGTAACAGTCAGCAACAATGGACTTGGAATCCAGAGGTCGCTGGTTCATTTTCCTGGGCCGGTAGTTGCAATCATGGGAAAGTGTTTTAAATCCCCTCTACATCTATCCACCCATCAGTAAAACATGGTTATACCACACTCAGTTGATCTGCAGGCCACATAGAGTGGGGTAAAGTGTGGGTACTCCGACCTGTTTCAAGATGTCTGTGGGCGCAGTGCACATTCTTGATTTTTTTTAACGTTTTATATCTGAGTGGGTGGCACCAATTTGACTCAAGATTGAAATAATTGTGAACTCAAATCCACCTCGGAGGTTGACTCAGCCCATTATGCTCCTAAAGGTCATTGAATAAATAGCACTTAATGACGAAGTAACCAGTGGCACTGGGATCTTACAGGGTTACAGTTTGCAAAAACAATAATTCCTGGGAGCAATGCATGTTTTATCATACATAGATGCACACGATATAATGTGTGTGGGCAGGGTACTTTAATCATGCACTTTTGGACACTTAGGATTACATACATTTACACTTGTAAACGATGCATACGAATTACTTTTACAGATTGTAAAACCAACTCGTTATTTTCCATTGAGAGGTGGGGTGGACGTTAATGGCATCATTTTAATAAAAAGCCGCCAATTCCCACAAGTGCCATCTCTCTGTCTTCCTTCCCACGTCTACTTCCCATCCCTTTCCCCATCATTAACATGTAGACACTGGGATTCTATGAAAAAAATATATGATAAAATCAGAAAGCAAATATTAATCGTGTGCACTTTATGAACACATTCAATACAATTCAATGAAATATTATAAAATGTATTTAGTTTAGAAATTAATATGATCGATCTGTCAACATGCACATATAAACTTACATGATACTTTCGGTAAAGTCACGTAGGTATGAAATAAAATAAATCACGACGTTTCGGGCGCAACACAAGCGTCCTTCATGATGTGTTGCGCCCGAAACGTCGTGATTTTATTTATACCTACGTGACTTTACAGAAAGAACCAAAGAGTATGGATTCCTGCAGCCACGAAAGCTTCAAATCCAGATTACATGATACTGTACATAAACACAAGAGTAATCATCTCTCAGACAGTACATCAATTGTTTTTTTAAACCCTTAACACCTTTGTCAATAACACTGTGGCCTTAATAGAAATATATATAATGGCCAATGTTTCGGGAAATAACCCTTCTTCATAGCACATTAATAGAGGAGCCAGAGTAATAGTGCTGATAAAGGTCGGAGACTGCACTTAACACCATGGGGCCTGCTCAATGAATTTGTTTAATCTCGGGTATTGTAGCTTCGTGTCTAGAGGATGTATTTCCATTGAGATGCTATATACATCCACATCCTATTGTAGTTGCTTAAATGGAAAATTACGTATCCACGTACACTTTGGGCATTTGAATTCCAAGCCAGGCTAATCAGTGTCAACATTGTTTATTACAAAATCCGCAGCCTTTCATATGTGTCTCTTTTAACCCAACCATCCCCATCTCACACAAATACCCGTCTCGTCTCGACAAAAATACAGAGATACCCAATAATTGTTTCGTAGTAAACGAAGGCTGACTCACATTCAACAACAACAAAAATAATCCAATGCAAATAATCTCCGCAGACTGTAATTCACACACTGTCACCTCACTCAGCGCAGCTTATTTCCAAACCCATCATGTAGGTTCACAGTAATAAACATGCAATGACACGGTCTCTCTGATGTGTTTTTGGGTTGCACCGCGTGTTTGAGAACGATGTCAGGAATCGATATCGGCTCTTTAAAGAAGCTCCCCAGTACGTGGAGAGAAAAGCTGGATACTATATGCTGAAACTAAACTATTAAACTATTTTTTTTTTTCACCAGGTAAGGCCCACTGAGCTATTTAGTTTTTTTTCAGAAGCGACCTGGCCACAAATGATAGCCCAAGGAAGTGGCTTATCGTGTGGACATATATAGCAGCCAAATACTCGAAATGTGTCATGTTGATTCTAAATGTGGAGGGAAAAACCGGACGACCCGGAGAAAAATCCACACGACGACCAAGAGAGAGAACATGCAAACTCCAAATTTAGGGGCGTCAGGATCGGGATCGAACCCACGAACTCCTGCATACCCAGCGAGGTAGTTAACATCTCGCCAAACGCGGCCGAACAATACGCGACACAACCCGAGAACACATCGGAGAGCCGTACAGAAAAAAACGGGCAGAGCCACACAGGTGTGTCCAATTGGCACAGCCACAATGCAAAAGTTTCCCTCTGCAGTCCAATGACTTTCCGAGTTAACATTGTTCCAAAGGCATTTAATCTAAAAAGGGAAAAGGATGTTTCCCTTTTACAGAGTGCCACTCTTAACAGAACTACCGTTTATGGCTGTTTAACGATCAAACATTTCCTGAGCTTGCTTATAATGAACTCCATCCCTGGATGTACTTTTTTGGTAGAAGCACTTATCTGGGTCATGTTGTGTCGAAGTGGCCTATTCCCTAAACTTTCCTATCCTCTCACAATCAGACCTACCTCATTTTATCAGACAATAAACATCAAGGCTGTTTCAACTGAATAATTTGTTTTGTTGATCTATTTTTGCCACTGTACGCATGGCTGAAGAATAAATACACACGTGGTTTGTACACACAGTCCATTAAACAGTGGCAGTACTCTCCATTTCAGTTGCGTTTTCATGAGTTGTTGACTCGCTGGCTGTGTTTAATTTGGCAGCAACTTTTAACTTGAAAAAATAATGTCCCATGAAGCCACAGAACAAACAAATGAGAGCACAAACAAAACAAGACCTATGAGATGGACGATATGAATTGTGGTCCAAGTTAGACAAAAAGAAGCGATTATTAAAGCAAATTGCGAGCAGGAATTGTGAAAATTTTTCGAACTGCATAAGCGGTGAAACATCGCATGCAAGTACAGCAAAATCAGAACAACCCTTTACGTGCTGGTGCAAGTAGGGAACCCAGATAGCGTATTGTTAAACATAATCAATCGCAGAAAGTTAGAGTAATCTGTTATGAAACTAGATAAGGTGGAAAGAAACTTGAGAAATTGGTCATGCAAGGAAAACCTTACGGGAAACCAAGCTAGAGGTCACCATAAAACAAGACTGCTGGATGATGGAGAAACGACGATTACTGGAAAAATAAACTGGGAACTGTGAAGAAGGAATGTCTAGACCGTGAGAACTGGAAAAATAAGTCTGCCATAGTAATCTCTGCAGGTCGATAATGACCTGCAGACAACTAAAAAACTAGCAGAGTATACATATATTTTGGAGGGAACGAACAGTCTAAAACAGTTGTTTTTATTTTGTCACAGTTGCGGAGTAGCTTCCCAAAAGCCAAGAAAGGCCAAGCAGACTGTAACGAACGTCACTATTAAAGGTGTTGTGTCAGTGATTCTGAGAAAAGGGTCTCCAGGCGGCGCCTTCTTTATTCAAAACCTTCACACTTCACAGGTTCACGCTTGCACTCTCCCTAGTCGTCTAGCCTAGCCTAAACACAACCCTGACCGTGTAACACCGATGGCGCTGACCTAGAGAGCCAACAACTATCCGGCCGCGCAATATCTAGCGAAGATGGCAGCGACGAAGGCGGCGAAGACGACAAGCGACGACGAGACGAGTCCACTCCCCAAACCGGCAGCCCTGAGCTCCCGCTCTCAGCTCCTTTTATGCTACCCAGCATGGCCTGGCTCCGCCCTGGCCGCCCCTCCCTTCTCGAACCCACTAGCAGGTTCCAGATGGGGTCTTCCATGACCCTTGCCCCAGTTCCTCCGCTCTGCCGACACACCCGTCTATATGCTCACCGGTCTGTGTACTGCTTGTCCACCGCAGTTGCCGCTGCTGGGCACCAGCTAGCGCTATCACACTACAAAGGTATTAGAGATTAGAGTTAATATATTTTTTTATATTATGAAACTCCTTTTGCTGTAGATTTCGAGGTGCCAACCTTTGGCTTGCCGGAAGGTGACACAATAAAAAAAAATGTTGACTCCAAATGTTCTATTTGTATGGGATAAAGCATTGCCCCCTCACGCATGTGGATTTTCTCCAGGTGCTCCAGTTTCTTCCAACGTGTGAAATGGCCGATAACTTCTTCATGTATAGAGGACCGCAACATTTGGTTGGGAATTTGGCACCAGCACACCCACGTTGCTGGCTTTCCTGCTTATAAAAAACTACCCAAAAAGAGGTGATGGGAGGGATTCCAAAGTCAAGCAGTGTGAGGACAGAGACAGAAAGATATTGCATGTATTGTGCTACAGCACGGGGGATTGAACACAGTATAGATGAGACGGTGAGTTTTGTAGACCAAGTCCTTAACATGGGTGGCAGAATCAATGAACCCCGATGTTGAGAAGAGTAAAGCATGGTACTGTAGTAGCAATAGAAGAGTGATAAGTAGGCAGATAACGAGTAAATCAGTGCTGAATCGTCAATCAACCTGACGACTTTGCAATGAATTCCCATCAACTGCAGTGAGATGGGAACTGGGTGCTCCACTCTAGATATGACAGCAGCATTCCAACTTTGGCCAAATTTGTGTTTTGTCAGTTTAACATGCAGTCGGCATTCGCGACCAATATTATCCATAATAGAGGTTTTTTTGGGTTAGATCGCATAAATATAAATGTGTCATTAAACCCGCCACCACCCAACACCCAATTAGTAAGGTTTGCCAAGTAAACATAACATGCCAATTCGTTACTAGTTCAGCTCACCGGTGTGTTGGAGAGTAAACCCATAACATTTACAATTCGAGTACGACATTTCGCTGGTAATTACAACTAGCCTCATCAGGCAACAGCCAGAGTTGTGGGGAAATCCTCCTGTGTCAGTCTAGTATATGCATAACAATTGTTCAGGCGTTAGGTCAGTGTTCTTCATTGCAAGCCCGTGGGCCACTAGTGGCCCCTGGTGGCCTTTAATGCGGCCCCTGACGTGCGGCCCCCCGACAATACACAACACGTGAACACACCCCTTGCAGGCGGTGTGGCGGCCTTAACACTGATGATGTCTTATCAGCGAAAGTGGCCCCCCCTCTGAAAATTAGTGAAGGGCACTGGGCTAGAAGGTATGCTCTTGCTGTGAGCCTAATTTTCTGTACGGATCACATACACATCTTCAATTGGCACGGTGGTCTCGCTGAAGACATCTGTGGGGAGCTTGACGCTTACGGGCAAGATCCAGACATGTGCAGTGCTAATCAAGAACTACGGCAGGGTGGAGGTCATCGCGTGTCGCCTGAAACGGGAGCAACAGAGGACGATCAAGGTCACATCACAACTAAAGTGCAGGTGGATTAACCAGCTCATTTTCACGGAGGGCTATATTGCCCACGCTATAATATTATTTCTGCGCTGTTTGTGATATGAATACAAACTAAAAAATAATGATTTAAAGCTTTCGTGACTGCAGGGATTCATCTTCTTGGTTCTTTCGGTAAAGTCACGTAGAATGGAAATAATAAAATAATAAAGTAAAACATAATAAAATAATTCTCACGATGTTTCGGCCACAACTCAAGCAGCCTTCAGACGCTGTCTCCCCGACAGACCTGGTCTTCACCTGAGGACGGCTGCTTGAGTTGTGGCCGAAACGTCGTGAGAATTATTTTATGATGTTTTATTTTATTATTTTATTATTTCCATTCTACGTGACTTTACCGAAAGAACCAAGAAGATAAAAAATAATGTTTTATATTTATACCCTTCCATGTAACAAATAAACATTAATTGCTGCTGGATGAAGGCCTACCACACTGTGGTCGTCACAGATGTTGTTCCACCATTCTTAATCAGCCTGGCCAGTGCGTGTTGGACAGGAACTGGTCGCTGCGCACATCTCCACAAGTGGAGAATTAAAGACAACCCACAATGTGACTGTAGCCACCTGAACAAGAAAATAGACCATATCGCGAATAACTGCATCCTACACCCGCTCTTTGGCGGACTGAGCAGTATTAGTCACGCAACTCCCGAAGCTGTTGCATGGCTCACAGACTTAAACTTCGACGTGTGATTTGCACAGACTTGCCATATGCGAGAGAGAGAGTTCGTGTTGGTGAGGGGTTGGGGTGCTCTACATAGGTTCCAATTTTACTCCTCGCTGACTTTAGCCATGTGCGGGAATAAAAACCAGGTCACCGGATTCATAGCACAGTGCGTTATCCACTGCACCACCACTCCACATATATTCTGCCCGAATATTTTTGCATGTTTTTTCTTTATGTTCTCTCTCTTCGAAATATCATTGAACTATGTCTGGCAAAAGATTCCTTAAAAAGAGACCGTTGAGTAATGATTCGTGGGTTAGGGCACTTCGTGGTGATATGTTAACTCCCTCGCCTAGTAATCAGGAGGTCGTGGGTTCTATCCAGATCCTTACGCCTGTATATTTGGAGTTTGCATATCTCTCTCCCCGTGGTCGCATAGATTTTTCTCTGGGTCCTCCAGTTTCTCCCTCCACATTTTAAAACATGCCTTTCGAGTATTTCGCATTTATAAATGTCCACATGATTAGCCACTTCGTTGAGCTATCATTTTTGGCCAGGTCGCTTCTGAAAAAGAGCGATATAGCTCAGTTGGCCTTACCTTGGTTAAATAAAAAATAGTTAACAGTTTTTAATATCTTTGGGATTCCAGGCTCTCATTCAGTAGCATTTGTAAATCTTTATGAATGGGCAGAATTGAATTGGCTTACATGCGTCTGTATCCATAATAGTTATTTGCAGTCTCAGCATTTCAGCAGGTGAGGATGTTTCAGAGTACAAAAAGCCAGGGTAAAGGAGTTGACTTTAATGCACCGGTGAAAATCCTAATTGCGGTGTTTAAGAAGCCCTCAATACGTGTAGTGTGCACGAGAGCCCACATTAACCCTGCTGGGAAGTACACTGAGGTCGCCGGTCCGCTAAGTTCACCACAACTTGTTAAAAATAGAATCACTTACTGAATGGAATCGTCACCCTGAATCGTGACCTTTCATTCAATCGCCGCGGGGAGAAGGTGGGGGGCGTGAACGGTTACACCTCCACTCGTCAAGGGTGTGCTGCGGCTCCAAGTCACGTAGGCAGTGAGCCCCGCCTCAGGTTTACCAGCTAAGATATCCACACGGCGACCTCCTGGGGGTGAATCTGTCTGGCGACAGTCAGTGCCGGATTAAGCTAGTGCAGGGCATCTAGCATACTATACTATAATACGCCAAGAGTGTCTGTGTGTCCCGCACGTGACGTCACTCCACGTCGGCCAGCCCCCCTCATTAATAATCATGAGCAGGTGACGTCACTCCACATCGAACATCCCCCTCATTAATAATCATGAAGAGGTGACGTCTTCCAAATGGATACCCCCAACATTAAAATTAATTAGCAGGTGACGTCACTCCACATGGGGGGGGGGGGCGAGGCGCCTCCTCCACCCTCCTCGGCGTCAACTTACAACCCTTACTACACAGGCAGAACCCTCACATCACGCGATCTCCGTAACGCTATTGAGACATCAAAGTAAAAATGACGTCATGATGAACAATTGATTATAACCTTTAAATAATATAAGTCCGTGTCACCGCGGCCTCACAAATTGCACACGAATGGATGCAATGAATATCACGCCTCGGTCTGCTTTTCGCTTGCAAGTTTCAGATTTTACTACCATACACCCGTCCTTGGACGGGCAAAAGGCTAGTATGTTATAAGGGGCCCTAAATAAAAAAAAAACACGTTAAAATACAAAATATGAACTTGCATAGTAAAGTGATTGTATTTTTTCATTTTCTATACAGCCAGATAATACGACAAATCGCTAAACCTTAAACAGTCAGTCGTTCATAAAATTTGAAGGCAGTATGTAGTACTATAGTAATAGAGCAAGTGCAGAATCACTGAACCGGAATTGATAGCTTGAAAGCATTGAGCGCGGGGCCCTTGAAAGTGTGGGGACCATAGCATAAGTAGCTACTTTTGCTACTCGGATAATCCGACACTGGCGACAGCCAAACTCCCACTGACGCCATCAGACATCGCCCCCGGCTTCTCTGTTGTTCTCGCATCAATTAAGTCACCTATAATTGAAAACCCCAAAGATGGAGCCAACTGCCAGCCTGGACTGAAGCCACCATCACCACCATCACCACCACCACGCTCTCCTGCCAGTAGTAGTTACTGGCAAATGAATTGTGTATGTAGTCACCTGTGGTCATGATATCTTCCCCCCTTTAAAGCATCAGTGACTGATGCTTTACTGCAGGCCACGTTGATGCGGTGCGAGAGAGCGGCGCTGGTGTCTGCAAATGCACAGTAGCTTAGCAACCACGAGAACGACACGGTTTGGCCGCATTGTAAATCCGAATCTGAAAACGACTGCCCGCTGTAGCAGTCTGCGTTTGACGAGGTCGGCGTTCACTTGAAAATGACGAGACCGTTTTTGTGTAGGTGCGCGACCCGCTGTTAATTGCTGCCGTGTGAGCCAGGAGTAACTCAAAGGCAAACCAGCGAACACTTTGCTCAATCGTCTGCCACGAGGGGCACGCAGAGGTCTCTGCGTACGTTGTGTTGAAATGAGAGCTGCTGGGTTTTTCTGATTGGCGGGCAAATGCAATTTGGCCCATTGTGTGTACGGAGCAAATTCGTGGAAATTTAAAGGTCAGAAGTAACGTCATTTGTTTTGCTCCCGCTTTGCATTGTCTCCAGACAAACGACGCAGGCCAAGCGCTGATTAACACAGATCTGCATTTTCGGTCACAGCAGGGGAGAGAAGTAGCGGTTTTGACTTAACTCGTTTAATATTTTATGTGTGTGTGTGTATATATATATCTTGTTAAACTTGTTCAGTTAAGCAGAGGTATTTAAAGTGTGAATTATTAAGAAGAGAAGTGTTACACATTTTCCAAATGTAAGGTCTCTCGGTCAGAGGCCATTAATGTCCAATTATTTTTTCGGAGTACTATACAGTACTTTAAATAGCAAGTACACTGCATGCCACGAAAAAACTTAATATTTCTATAAATAGCCAAGAATAATGATGGGACATTCTTATGCAAGTGTAGTGAGTCCAAATGAGTCGCAGACGTTGTTCCTTTTGTAACACCGTAACACAAAGGGGTAACTGCCCCTTCACCAGATACAGCCTAGGGTGGTGACCACCCAGCTAACTCCTCTATACAGAGGAGTTACTGCTACGAAGGGTCGGGTCCCTACTCGGGTCTGCGACCACGTGTTTGCTTAGAAGACGTAGAGCTTCCAGCTGGAGATGTAGGCTTCACCTGGTGGACGTGGAGATTCAGCTTGTAGAATGCAGCGACCCCATCCCTCTCAGGGACCCGCCTTATATCCCGCTACGGTTGGGGCCGCTCCGCCCTTGGCCCCGCCCGGCTTCTGGAGCCTTCGAGCTCCCTCTCGATCCCTCTCGAGAGCTCTCCCTAGACACGTGATCACCCCCTAATCCCCCCCCCACCCGGGGGCCTCTCTATGGACACTCTAGATCACTTCTAGATTTGAAGCTTTCGTGACTGCAAGGATTCATACTCTTAGGTTTTTTCGGTAAAATCACGTAGGTAAAAAATTAAAAAAGATTTAGCTGTGACGGTCCCACCTGATGACAGAGACTTGTGTTGCCTCCGAAACGTCGTGATTTATTATTTTATTTCTATTATTAGTTATATTCTTTTTATTTTTTTACCTACGTGACTTTACCGAAAAAACCTCAGAGTATGTACTCTAGATCACGTTTCTGCAGGGTCAACCAGAGTGCCATGGCCCGGGTCAACCCTGCCCTTGGGCTGATACTCTCACGCTCCCCCTCGTGGGAGCCCCCATCACACGCTATGCGTGGTGCCCGCGCTATCCAGCGCTCACCTTGCCCCGCTATGGCTGGTACTACACCCGCTCACGGGGTGTATGCGATGACTGCATCGCGTGCCATGGCCCTCTCAGGCCGGTACCATACAGTGACATGCCACATGTAAAACAAAGTCATTCCTTTTTAATAGTTACAGACAGTGATTTACATAACAGTGAATATTCACAGATTATAGGCTAATGCCTTGATGCACCCACTCTTTACCCCACCACGAGTGATCAGCAGATGATCAGCACATGCATGTAACACAGCACAATCAGTGTGCAGTTGGCCGGGCTGAAGCTCAAACAGCAGAACTAATAAGTCAACGTGTTAATCGCCAGAGCAGGACGTAATTCAGTATGGATAGTTGTTTATTGGTAAGACTTCCAAAAACAGTAAGAGCGTTTGCGTTTTGTATATCCAATGTTTGTGTTTGTGCCTCTGCAACAGCTAAGTTTCAACCTCAACAGTTTTGCTGATTTATTGGAATAGGTTTTTCCATAAATCCGCTTATAACGCAACAATGAAACGTAGCACTATGATGAGCAATACAACAAAAGATCCGCACACAAACAAACATTTCCCTTTCCAAAATTGAAGTTTACTTTTCAGCGAGGGCTCTTCCTGACCCGGCGAACTGGATTTTTTTCGTAAAAATAGAGAGAGAGAACAACTCAGTGGCCTCCACCTCACGGCCATCTGCAAGTCGCCAAACAATTGAGCGGCATTGAGCGGAAAACAGAGCGCTGCACAACAGTGCATGCTCAGACGAGGCAAGGTTTGCGAGAACGATGATTGCAATCAATTGATCCTCCGTTCATCGCGGTACACGGGTGACAACTGCGGACCGAACTGAGGTTGAACGACAGCACCTAAGGTGCTACATACAGCGAGCATGTATATAACACAGTTGTCATATACCACACATCTCTTACTTTGTATAAACACAAAACATCTTCGAAACATTCATCAATAACACTGCCTTAAAATGAAAATGTACAATCGGCCACATTTCGGTCAATGGCCCTTCTTCCAATTGCCAAAAATATCTATATCACCTATTTGCTGAAACGTCACCTGTGATATCTGTTTGTTTTTAAGGCCGCGTTATTGACGAGTGTATTTATTTTGTTGCGATGTGTGCTTGTTTCACCACTGCCGGACGCAGCACCACCTAAAACTTTGTTTAATGTGTTGTTCTACAGGCTGGTTACCGTACCCCACCTCTACACAGATCTGTACACGTGCAGATATCCAAATGGTACACAATATTTCCTCGTTATTCACGAACTTGCCTGCCCGCGATTTTGGCTATCCGCGAAATGCATCTGGAACTTTGCACGACTGCATCGAAAGAGAGAGATAAAGTGATGAGATAAAGTGGCGAGATAAAGTGATGAGATAAAGTGATGATGCGTATCATCATAATTTAAGGTAAGTTCATGAATGAATTATTATTGAATACTTTTATAACTGCTTTATGGTTGTTGTCTATCATATTTGCCGGGTATTAGTCTATTTTTTACACGCTTTTATTTAACTCACTCTGTTGTTGTGGTTGTTGTCATTTCCTCGAATCTTGCAACTCAATTTTAACCCACTTCCCAATGTGATATCGACTGCAAACTTGGTATACGTATGTCATACTGATGACAATACTATATTCTATCAAAAAAGTATTTTTAAACATTAATTTTTACATGTTACGTTTCAGCTTGGGTCTAATTGTCCACGCTCAACTGACGTTGGCTGTAAATCACCATGGCCCCTTACGTTATGGCAAGCTTTGCGGCCTCTTCCTGGAGTCGTGGAGTTCTGCCATTACTCGTACGGTACATTTCATTTTTTTTTAAGTACTGTATTTTAAAATTATACTTATTCCGAGTTAATTTCCCCCCCACAACCCCAGCTCTCTCAGCCTCCCACGTCCAGCCCCGCCCAATTCCCCCCGTCCAGCTTCACGCCCCTCTCCTATCATCCACGCAGCGCCCCCCCCCCTCTCTCCCCCCTCTCTTACTTATGTAGTGGGTTCACAAGCGACAGAGACGGTGTAGTCGATGCACACTATTTATTATAACTCACAGGGTAACAATGGAAGAGGTAACAGCCCCTTCACCCATACTGGACTGGGATACACCCCTAGGCTATCTGCCTAACTATTTATGCTCCCAGGTCCTCCGCTAAGGCGCTAGGGGAGGCTACCTGACCTGGCCCTGATCAAGGCACAGGTCACGACACCCAGCCAGACAGACCCGGCTCTTAGAAGAACATCTGATCTTAGGCTCTGGGGCCGCGCCATTGGCTTGCTCTGCCCGGCCCTGAGAAGGACAGCGGGTCAGAGGAGTTCCAGGGCCTATCTGCCCGGTCTTCGGTCTTCACTGGCTCTTCACTCCTTAACTCCCCAACACTTCTCTCGAGCTCTCTGGCTCCCCGCCTTTTATACCCCCCAGGGTGGTAACCGTTTGCGGCCGTGGATGTGGACACCCCTGTGTAGCCGTACGTTTCCCTCCCGTAACACCCCTACACCTATATAACCTCTTACCACGGCATCTCTCTCCCACTTCAGCAAAAAAATGTTTTCTTGCTGTGGTTTTCCCACCTGATGATGATTGCTTGTGTTGCAATCAAAACGTCGTGATTTATTTTATTTTATACCTACGTGACTTTACCTAAAAAACCAAAGAGTAATACTTTTATATGTTTGTACAAACTTTATGCTTATTATAACCACATTTTAGCGTTATTATGATAACTTCCATGGATGTAATAGCTTAATTATGTCTTTAATTGGGATATTTCATAAAATATAGGCCAATATTATTATCGACGAAATTTGCATTTTCGGAATGTATCCCTCGCGATTAACGAGGGAATACTGTACTTACTACTCTATTTAAAATACCAGGAGGCATCTTGGGTTTTGACAACTCATTAACAAAACCAACTTTACGACATTAACACGTCAAAATTATTCCGTTCCCAAAATCACTATCAAGCAAGCCCGTGCGTGTTGGTAGCATGATACTACACGGCAAACCAACTCCTTAATTACGTCATGCTTTGTAAAGTTAGATTCATGTTTAGCGCTGACGCATTGAATAATGCACTGCGCTATGAACCTGGCCACCTCAGTTCGATTCCCTTGCACGACTACCACCAGTGGTGAGTGATATCCGATCTGGTGATGGGCCGCCATCCCTGACCTGCCTGCACCAACCTGCTGGACATCTGTGACTCACTGGACATCTGTAACCTACAGGATAAACCAGCGTGGTGCAGTATGGTGTGAAAATTAGCTGTACAGCTCATCGGATTTCTCGAGTATGAATACAGATTCTGATGCTATACCGCATTGACCAACGAGGCCAGTGAGGGTTGGTGTGTCCACACCGTGACAGTTCTAATATCCTGTTGGGGAAGACAATTTTATCTGCTCGTCGGGATTATTTAAAAATATAAGAAGGTATTCTCTGTCAGGGGATGTTATAATTCAGCACAGCTAGAAACATGTCACGTAAAAATATTTGGTCAAAGGGCAGGTGATGCAATCTTTGTTGTTGTTGTTGTTAAAAGGCAGCATGGTGAAGTATAGTACAATAAAACAACCGCCCCATGACTGACAGGGCGTGTGGAGGCTTTCATGGAACCGTGGATTGACAAAGGGGCTGAAATGAAATAAAAATCGAAATGCACACTGAAGAGGACGTGAGGCACTTTGCAGGGGACAACGTTGACCAAAGGGATTTTACGTTGCCATCACATTCTTTAGCAGACGTAGCCCAGTGGGTAGCATGCTCGGAGCCAGCTCTGTCATTTGCACAGCGTAGTCCGCGTGGAATTGAAAGTTAATAATAATGATTTAAAGCTTTCGTGACTGCAGGGATTCATCTTCTTGGTTCTTTCGGTAAAGTCACGTAGAAGGGAAATAATAAAATAATAAAAATAAAACATAATAAAATAATTCTCACGACGTTTCGGCCACAACGCAAGCAGCCGTCCTCAGGTGAAGTACACACAGAGAGCTGTCGGAAAAACAGCGTCTGTCTTTGTCGGAAAGACAGCGTCTGTCGGAAAGACAGCATCTATCTTTCCGACAGACCTGTTCTTCACCTGAGGACGACTGCTTGCGTTGTGGCCGAAACGTCGTGAGAATAATTTAATTATGTTTTATTTTTATTATTTTATTATTTCCCTTCTACGTGACTTTACCGAAAGAACCAAGAAGATTAATAATAATGATTTATAGCCCATTGTCAAACCACTACGATACGAAGGCTTTTCCATGCTGTGTTGTTTCACCATACTTCACCTCCCGTGTTAGTGAGGGGAAAGAAGAATCGGTTTAGATATACTCACCACTGATGTTTGCTAATTCTGGTAATCTAACCCAGGTTGCTAGGTTCATAAAACAGTGCACTAAACACGACACCATCACTTGACCGACATTAAAATGCATAATTTTAATTGGTTCCATTCACATTTTTAAACATATTGTTTGTTCGGTCTTCAATCACAGTCGTGAATTTTCTTGAGGCCACGGGAAAAAAAAGAGCTGCATTCGCTTAAAAATACAAGAGAGAGATCATTTTTTCACCGCTTCTTCAAGGAGAACGAGATAATCAACCACAATGGGTTATCGTCTCCTTAAATAAATGGCAGCCGATTGATCATCAGTGATACATTCGGCGCTCCATCCCACAAAAGCCAATTGTCTCGGTCGACGGAGCCAATGTACTAAAGCCTTCTCCTCCAGGCTACTGGAAGCGATTAGTGAAGGACAAATACACTAAGGCGTGCGCACCGCGATGCTCGTTTGTTAATTTTATTTTACTTCATACTAAATAGCTTTTTTCTCTCTCTCTCAAACACACGTTTCAATGGCGTGAAACATGTGCCCGAATGAATGGACACAGATGATACCTGGCTCTATTCGTTCGTGATAATTGAACTCATTCGGATTCCCACAAGCACACCAAAATCGTGCTAAACAGCGAGGTAAAAGTATGGCCAAGCAGTCTCCATGACCGGCACGGCACAAGGGAGGCCTTTATCTTGCAGTGGATTGGCAAAGGGTTGTACTATATATATTTTAATATGTGTATATATGTTGAACTTCTTTTGCCATCGTATTTAGCCAGTCGTGCTAATACAAGGTGCGGGAGAAAGACACTAAACTAAACACAAAAAAACAGTTCTAAAGAAATGAGTTTTCCATCTCGATGATTTAAAAGTGCATCGCTCCACTGGTTTCCTAATATTGAAAGGAAGAGCCACAAAAGCGAATCTGAAAGCACGCGATGCGGTGACCGTCGTTGTTCGATGGCCAGCCAAAAGCTGCTGCTGCGAGGATGACCGGAGTTCGCGTGATGGTTTAAGCTCCTTGACGAGATCAGCGAGGTATCGTGGTTCATTTGTGGCAATCACTTTGTGTGTAATCAGTGTGATCTTATAACGCAGCGGCCCCCAACCGTTTTGGCACCAGGGACCGGTTTCGTGGAAGACAATTTTTTCACGGACCGGGGAGGCGGGGGGGTCATCATTGTTGTCTTTCCCCCTTTTCAAAGAAGCTCTCCAGCGACGTTTGTTTAATCTAGATTTGACTAGGGTTAGAGCTTGTGGGCTTGCCAAAACTGTGACTGAGACAAGTGCGTAGTCCGGGGAAAGAGGCGCGGACGGAAGTGGTGAATAATAAAATCATGGGGCGGGCCACTAGCGGACTCACCGCTCTCACCTCCTGCTGCTGTGCGGCCCGGTTCCTAACAGGCCACGGACCGGTACCGGTCCGCGGCCCAGGGGTTGGGGACCCCTGCTATAACGTATTCGTTAGGCAACCAGAAGCCAATGCAGTTCTGCGAGCATTGGACGGACACGGTCGGATCTTGCAGTAGCCGTCACGACCACGTGCCAAAGAGTTTTGTACACAGTGCAGCTTGATAATGTTTTTGCCAGACGTCCCCTAGAGAAGTAAGTTGCAATAATCGAGCCTTGTTGATACGATGCTGTGTGTAATGATGGGCGTAGAGTTGCTGTAGCCAGGACCATAACCGAGTGGTCTTAATATGCATCGCATCGTATATTAAGAATTCTCTGCTCAGAAACGGAACCTAGTTCGTTCGCTCATGGCACTAGTAGATTTGAAACGAGTCCTGTTTGCCCACGTGCGTTACCAGCAGAAAATAAGCATCTTAGTGCTGCACAGATGCACCTGGCTCAAGGAAAAGGTTCACAGCTGATTCAATCGTCTGGCGCTGTGGTTAAATAGCTTGACTCGCAAGCTGCCGGTGCCATGCATGTTGAACTTTTTTCGCATCGTATGTAGCCAATCGTACTAATCGGAGGCGTTATGGGTGTCCAGACGGCAATGTTGCACGTATGGTCAACACACCCACGCACACGGTCAACACAAACACGGCACACGCACACAGCCAGTCTGCACACACACAATCAGTCAGCTAACACAGTCAGCACACGCACAGTCAGCACACACAGTCAGTCTGCACACGCAGTCAGTCAGCACACGCACACCACAGTTAGCACACACAGTCAGTGAGTCAGCACACACAGTCAGTCAGCGCACACACAGTCAGTCAGCATACACACACACCACAGTCAGCACACACATAGTCAGCACACACACAGTCAGTCTGCACACATACAATCAGTCAGCTAACACAGTCTTTCAGCACACACACACAGTCAGCACACACACACACAGTCAGAACACGCACAGACAGTCAGTCTGCACACACACAATCAGTCAGCTAACACAGTCTTTCAGCACACACACACAGTCAGCACACACACACAGTCAGCACACGCACAGACAGTCAGTCAGCACACACAGTCAGTCAGCGCACACACACACAGTCAGCACACACACAGTCAGTCAGCACACACAGTCAGTCAGTCAGCACACACAGTCAGCACACACACACAGTCAGCACACACACAGTCAGTCAGCACACACAGTCCGTCAGCGCACACACACACAATCAGCACATACACAGTCAGTCAGCACACACACAGCCAGTCAGCACACACACACACCACAGTCAGCACACACACAGTCAGCACACAGTCAGTCTGCACACACACAGTCAGCCAGCACACATTCAGTCAGCACACAGTCAGTCAGTCTGCACACACAGTCAGTCAGCACACAGTCAGTCAGCGCAAACCCAGTCAGCACACACACACAGTCTGCACACACACAATCAGTCAGCTAACACAGTCTTTCAGCACACACACATGCATGCACAGTCAGCACACACACACACAGTCAGCACACACAGCCAGTCAGTCAGCACACACACAGTCAGCACACACACAGTCAGCACACACACAGTCAGTCAGCACACACACACCACAGTCAGCACACACAGTCAATCAGCGCACACACACACAGTCAGCACACACAGTCAGTCTGCACACACACAATCAGTCAGCTAACACAGTCAGCACACACACAGTCTGCACACACACACACAGTCTGCACACACATTATCAGTCAGCTAACACAGTCAGCACACACACAGTCAGCACACACAGTCAGTCAGCGCATACACAATCAGTCAGCTAATACAGTCAGCATACACACAGTCAGCACACACACAGTCAGCACACACACAGTCAGTCAGCACACACACACCACAGTCAGCACACACAGTCAGTCAGCGCACACACACACAGTCAGCACACACAGTCAGTCTGCACACACACAATTAGTTAGCTATCAGAGTCTTTCAGCACACACACACAGTCAGCACACACACACACAGTCAGGACACACACACAGTCAGTACACACACAGTCAGTCTGCACACACACAGTCAGTCAGCACACACAGTCAGTCAGCACACACACAGTCAGTCAGCACACACACAGACAGTCAGTCTGCACACACACAATCAGTCAGCTAACACAGTCTTTCAGCACACACACATGCATGCACAGTCAGTCAGCACACACACAGTCAGCACACGCACAGTCAGCACACACACAGTCAGCACACACACAGTCAGTCTGCACACACACAATCAGTCAGCTAACACAGTCAGCACACACACTCACAGTCAGCACACACAGTCAGTCAGCACACACACACACAGTCAGCTAACACAGTCAGCACACACACAGTCAGCACACACACAGTCAGCACACACACAGTCATTCAGCGCACACACACCACAGTCAGCACACACACAGTCAGTCTGCACACACACAATCAGTCAGCTAACACAGTCAGTCAGCACACACACAGTCAGCACACACACAGTCAGCACACACACAGTCAGTCAGCACACACACAGTCAGTCAGCACATAGTCAGTCAGCGCACACACACACAGTCAGCACACACAGTAAGTGAGCACACACACAGTCAGTCTGCACACACACAATCAGTCAGCTAACACAGTCAGCACACACACAGTCAGCACACACAGTCAGTCTGCACACACACAATCAGTCAGCTAACACAGTCAGCACACACACACACAGTCAGTCAGCGCACACACACACAGTCAGCACACACACAGTCAGCACACATACACACCACAGTCAGCACTCACACACACACAGTCAGCACACACACAGTCAGCACACACACACAGTCAGCACACACACAGTCAGCACACACACACAGTCAGCACACGCACAGACAGTCAGTCTGCACACACACAGTCAGTCAGCACACACACAGTCAGCACACACACACACAGTCAGCACACACACAGTCAGCACACACAGTCAGCACACACACACACAGTCAGTCAGCACACACACAGTCAGTCAGCACACACACAATCAGTCAGCTAACACAGTCAGCACACACACACACATGCACACACACAGTCAGTCTGCACACACACAATCAGTCAGCTAACACAGTCAGCACACACAGTCAGTCAGCACACACACACGCAGTCAGCACACACACAGTCAGCACACACACAGTCAGCATACACACACACACAGTCAGCACACACACACACAGTCAGCACACACACATGCATGTGTAGTATAGTAAACTACGGCGGGAGACCACTTGACTGGTAGCACACTTTATTCACACTTGGGTTGTCACAATAACACGTGTTGTCACTACAGCTCACGCTACACGTTCCACCTGACACGTGTGGTATCTACAGCTCACGCTACACGTTCCACCTGACACGGGTGGTTACTACAGCTCACGCTACCCGTTCCACCCGGCTACACACACACGGGCATTCCAGCCCCGTAGCATCCGGGGGAACCTCTAGACCCACCCCAGCTTGGGTACGGATCACGACCACTGGGTCCCGCGGCCCGGTCCTCACACGGACGTCCGGCCCACGGGTCCCAAGGTCCCGCCTCTGAGCCACACAGGGCCCCGGTCCTTACAAGGACAGCGGGACTAGGTGTCTCAGGGCCCTATCTCTTCCTCCTCCGTCTTCCGTCTTCACTGGTCACCAACTTCTCTCCGAGCGCCCGTGCGCACCGCCTTATATAGCCCTCCGCTCCAAGGAGACGGAGCCTATGCGGACCGCGATGTGAGCACCCACCCTAGCCGACCAATCATCACGCGCTGCCACACGATCCCTTCTTGTGTCAGCGCACATAACCAATCACCACGCGCTGCCACACGATCCATCACTGTCAGCACGCGTCACCAACACACAGCCAATCACCATCACATAACCCATGACCCCGCGCTGACCTACGATCCCTCACCGTCAGCGCGCGTCACCAACACACAGCCAATCACCACGCGCTACCCCATGATCCCTACTACCAGCGCGTATCACCACTACATCACCCCCCCCCCACATAGCTCGCAGCCGGCCCGGCTGCCAAACAACAACAAACCAACAAAAAAAAACCCCACTCCCGAAGTGTGCCCCGTAACACAAGAACAACACAACACAACAACACAACACAACAACAACCTATGTACAAACCGACGAGCAACACAATAAAGTTATTCCGAAAAAAAAACGTGTCCAGTGTCTCCTTGACTACCGATCCCCCTTCCGCACGCTCCTTGAACGGGTGATAAAGCGGTCGAGCGGACGGGGAACGTAGTGATGAGACGCTCCGGCCGCGTCGGCCCGCATCCCCACCCCATTTATTCGGTCAGGAAAAGTTGCGCGACCTAGCGCGAGTCCGCCTGGCCGGTCCGTCGTACGGGACGAGACGCTGTCGACCGTCCGGTGGCACCGGCAGCCCAGGAAGGCACGGATCGGGCCTGGAAGAACCGGCCGTGCCCGGGGGATCTGGTCGCCGGTGGTCGGCAGCCGTCAGTTCCCGGAAACCTGGGAGCGGATCAGGCAAAAACATGTGAGGATCAGGCGAAGAAATCTCCCTCCCCGGGTCGTCGGTCACATCACCTGCTCGGTCATCACGACACACAGGAAGGCCATATGGTGGCGAGAACGGTTTTAGCCGGGAGGGGTGAACGTACCACCGGCGCTTTCCCCATTTTATCTGAACACACTGGGGGCGTGCAACCCGCACGACCTCCACGGGTCCCCGCCATGGCCTCAACAATTTAGGTGACGTAGCCAAAGGTGCATGAGGGCAGTGCAGCCAGGCCCTATCGCCCGGTTTCCAATCGTGCACGGACACATTCCGTGCACGCAAGCGCTCGTTGGTTACTTGCCGAGATCTTGAATTAAGCCGTGCGGCCTCCCGTGCCTCGGCGAGTTTAGCAATGTTAAATTTAATATGGTCGGCCAATTTGGAATTAGGCCGTGGCACGGAAAGTCCCAGCTAAGTCTCCATGGGCGGATCGGCCTCCCGACCATACATCAGATAAAATGGGGAAAACCCCGTAGCTGCGTGGGGGGCCATTCTACACGCGGCGAGGACCCCCGGGACCTGCAAGTCCCAGTCAACCTGTTCCTCGCACACCTGCTGGCACAACATGGAGGTTAAAGTCCTGTGGAGTCGCTCCACCATCCCGTCAGTCTGTGGGTGGTACGGGGAGGTACGCACCTTTTTAGTACCCAAAAGGTCGCACACCTCCTGCAGCAATTTACTCGAAAAATTATTTCCCTGGTCGGTCAGCAAGCGTTCGGGAGCCCGCTTGTCCAAGACGTAGCCTTGGACAAAAGCGTCCGCCATGGCCGCCGCTGACTGGTTGGCGAGTGGCCACGCCATAGGCCATCGGGTAAAGTATTCCACACCAACCAACAGGTACTTGTTACCCCTAGGCATGACAGGAAAACGCCCCAAAATATCCAGCGCAACAAGCTCGTTGGTGCGCGAGACCTGAATAGACTGCAGCGGTGGATTTGGCGCAACGGGCGGTGGTTTCCGTTTGGCGCAATCCACACACCCCTTCAGTATATTGACCACATCGCTCCCCATCCCCGGCCAATAATAGTCCCGCTGGAGCAGAGCAAGCGTTTTGTTTACCCCCAGATGTAAGAGGCGTTCGTTTGCAGCCAAAACAACTTTGCCCCGCATAGCGGAAGGCACGACGAGTGCGTGCCGCCGGGACATATTGTCCCACCTCATTAGCAGGCCCTGCTTGCGCAGCCAGGAGCCAGCCCTTGTTCGACCCTCCTCGGGACCCCCCACCCTACGACGCAACGCGAGCAGGGAGCTGGAGTCGGCCCCACTCAACGAGAGACAGTGAGAGTAGCGAGTCCCCGCCCGCAGGGGTAGCGGGAACGTCAACCATCGGCGCATTCGTGGCCGCGACCAACTCACTCTCGGGCACAGCATCTGGCGGTTTACAGCGCGCCGACCCCATCAAGCACGCAAATTCAAGACTAGGCGACAACCGCGACAGGGCATCCGCGTTGGTGTGGTGCAACCCCTTACGGTAAGTGGTCGTAAATTGATAGTCCTGGTGGACTTCCAACCACCGTGACAATTGGCCCGAGGGCTGGGCGACCCTCAATGAATACTGAAGCGCCGCGTGGTCTGTCCGGACCGTAAAATGACGGCCATAGAGATAAGGTCGAAATTGCTGTACAAAAAAAACAATAGCCAGCAACTCGCGACGGGTGACGCAGTAGCGCTGTTCCGCAGGCGACAAAACCCTGCTACCATAGGCGACCACCCGTTCAACTCCCCCAACGACCTGTGAGAGCACCCCCCCAATGCCCGTGTTACTAGTGTAATAAAGGACTCGATCACTGGGTCTGTCTCCGTTGTCCTTTATTTGGGTTCTTACACTTGTCCCACACGGCCCTCGCTCAGAGCCCCTCCGCTTGGCAACTCCACAGCTGCTTTCGCTCCCGTAGCCTCCTCGCTCCTGCAGCTCCGCTGCAGATCCCCTGTGCAGTCCTCCGGCTGCCCTCACTGCAGCTCCACCGCTGCTCCTCGTTCCTCCGTGCTCGGTCACCGCTGGCCGACGGTGCCGAGTCTTACTCTGCGTGTGTGGCGATCTCGCCACTCTCCAACCTCCGCCCTGCGTGGCCTCACTCTAACTCTATCTCCCACCCTCTCTCGTCTCTTCCGGTATCTCTCCCTTAAGACCTCACCCCTCTCTCCCACGTGACCTAACTCCTCCCCCCCATGACGTCATATCCGCGAAGCCGTTTACGCCCGCATTACACCACCCTCCCCCGTAGAGAAAATCCAGCCGACCTCGGCTAAACAATAACGAGACAAGTAATGCGAGCGAACACAACCATCACACATTCAAGGACAACGACGCATACAATAATTATAACAACAACAACAAAACACAACAGTAAAATTCAACGAAATGTAAGGGACTTTGAGCGCGTTCGGGTCGCCGGTCCGTCCCGGACAGGCGGCGGCCCTCCTGCAGACCGGAAACGTGACGGGGTTTTAGGAGCGATGCGATGAAGTCCTCCTGTCGCTATTGGAGGCCCGTCAACGTCCCGGTCCCGTGTCCCTGAAGGCCCAGCGTCGGGGGTGCGTCGTGATCGTGTCTGCGACGGGGTCGGAAGGGCGGCGGGGCTCGGAGTCCCCGCAGCCGTGGTAGGCACACCCCGAGCAGAGTCTCCTGTCTCCAGCAATGTCATGACCGGCTTGTCTGTATAAGGCACGACAGGCGCTCTTGCAAGGTCAACAGGCACAGGCAAGGATGAGTCGGCAGCCACAGACCCCGGCAAGGCAACATCAGGAGATGACGCATCGTTTCGAGGGGCCACATATGGTTTCAAGCGCGACGTGTGAACGAACCAACGCCGAGATCCAAACCGAACACGTGCGGACTGTGGGTTGGGAACCTCGATGAGGCGAACCGGCCCTTGCCATGGTTTGTGTAATTTAGGAGAGGTACCTGGCCGCACCTGCGGGCAATGGAGCCAGGCCATGTCCCCCACCTTCCAGGGGCACTCCCCCTTTGAGCGTCGAGCACACCGCTCGTTCCGGGCCTGGGCTTTGGCAGTAGCCATGCGGGCCCCTTCCCACGCCTCAGTAACCCGGCGAACGGTATCCTGAATGTAATCAGGAAGAGGCTTAGCAGGTCCCCTCACTCCAGTTCCCAACTGCACATCCATTGGCGGCACGTTTTCGCGACCGTACATAAGGAAAAACGGCGAATATCCTGTAGCCGCATGCAGCGTCATTCGGTATGCCGAAAGTACCCCAGGGATATGCAAATCCCAATCCGATTGTTTTTCACTCACGGTGTGACACAACATGGCGGACAAAGTCCGATTTAGCCGTTCGACCATACCATCCGTTTGTGTGTGGTAGGGAGATGTCCGTATCTTTTTAGTTCCAAGAGCCGCACACACCTCCCCCAACAATTTAGAAGAAAAATTCCGGCCTTGGTCTGTGAGGAGCCTCTCCGGCGCCCCCTTGTCCATAACGTACCCGAATAGAAAGGCGTCTGTGATAGACGCCGCTGACTGGTCAGGCAAAGGCCAGGCCATCGGCCAGCGGGAGAGGTACTCCACCCCAACTAGCAAGTATTTATTACCCTTAGCGGATGGCGGGAAGGGTCCCAAAATGTCCAACGCCACCAATTCGTTAACTCTAGACACCTGAATAGACTGTATGGGCGGCACATATGGTTGTTTAGGTGGTTTTCGCCGGGCACAATCGGGAACACGCACGAACGTGACCGACGACATCCGTTGTCATGCCGTGCCAAAAGTAGTCTCGCTGCAGCGTCAATAGGGTCTTCTGCACCCCCAGATGTAAAAGCGTGTCCCCATGCAGAGTCCTAATAAATTCGTATCGCAAAGGATGCCGGTACAACCAGATGCCAGTGTTCCTGTAACCCTTCCCTCCACATCAGCAGACCATCGCGGAGAGCGGTTTCCGGCACACCCCCCGTATCCGGTCCCCCACTCTTCTTCGCAGGCCGATTCCGTAACGTGACCAATGAACCATCCAACATTTGTTCCCGAATCCACACAGCCCTTGGAAGATTCAAAATCCCATCAGCCGGTCCCGGCTCCTTTGGAGCTTCAGGCATGTCGACCGCCAATGCAACAGGCTGAGGGGGTTGCTGAATCGGCGCACATCTATGCATCCCAGACGCGCACGCGCAAGGGGATCGCTGCGGCAACCTAGAAAGCGCGTCCGCATTCGCGTGACGCACCCCCTTCCGATGGTGAATTTGGAAGGAAAATTCTTGCAGTGTGTCCAGCCATCGCGCCAACTGGCCGGATGGTTGGTCCATCTTGAGAGCATACTGCAAGGCCGCATGATCCGTGCGTACAATAAACGAACGACCGTAGAGATACGGTCGAAATTGGCGGAGAAAGAAAACAATTGCCAAAAGTTCCCTGCGTGTGACGCAGTAGCGGATTTCCGCGGGAGACAAAACCCGGCTACCATACGCCACCACGCGCTCCACACCACCTTTTGACTGAGACAACACAGCCCCAATGCCCGTGTCACTCGCGTCCATATCCAGAATGAAGGGGTGATCGAAATGAGGATAATCCAACGTCGGTGCCGTAGCTAGTCGATCGCGCAGGCCCTGTAACGCCGCCTCTTCTGGCGGTCCCCAAGCAAATTTCCTTCCTTTACCCGTAAGGAGGTGCAAGGGCCTCGCGATCATTGCGAAATCTGGAACAAACCTCCGATAATATGAGGCAAACCCCAAAAACCGAAGTACATCCCCCACCGTGGCCGGGGTTGGCCAGTCACGGACGCATGCTGTCTTGTCCGGATCCGTGGCCACCCCGTCCGCACTGACGATATGCCCCAAATAGCGCACGGACCGTTGCAGTAGGTGACATTTCTTAGGCTTAAATTTCAAATTTGCGGAACGCATCCTGGCGAACACCGCCTCCAACCGCAGTAAATGCTCATCAAATGTGCGGCTGAAGACGATAATATCATCTAAATATATCAAACATGTCTCCCACTGCAACCCCGTTAACACCAACTCCATCAACCTTTGAAATGTGGCAGGGGCAGCATTCAACCCCATCGGAAGACAATTAAATTGGAATAACCCCTGCGGAGTACGGAAAGCAGTCTTCTCCCGCGAGGGCTCGTCAAGGGGAAGCTGCCAGAATCCCGAAGAGAGATCTAGCGTTGAAAAGAACTTCGCCCCTGACAAGGCATCGAGGGAGTCGTCCATACGCGGCAGGATGTACGCATCTGCCACAGACACTTTATTCAATTTTCGAAAGTCGACACAAAATCGCAATTTGCCATCCTTCTTTTTAACCAAAACAACAGGCGCACCCCATGGGCTGTTAGATGGAGATATTATGTCCGCAGCCAACATGTCATCCACTGCCCCTCGAACCTGATCTCGCTCCGCCGGACTCATCCGATGCGAGTTTAGCCGAATAGGGGCAGCGTCCCCTGTGTCAATATGATGGTAAAGCAACGAGGTGCGTCCCAAGTCCAAATCGTCGGAGCTAAACACATCAGAATAACTCAATAATAATTTACGAAGCGCGCAACATTGTTCACCGGAAAGGGAAGAATTTTCCCCACACAATTCGGCGATCCAGCGATTATCTGCGGCACCAGGACCTGAAACACCACCAACCATGATCTGGCTGCCCAGATGATCTTGTGCCGTAAACGCCGTAGTGGCATGTGCCACAACCGTACCAGCCGGCACACACACATTTTCGGTACTTGCATTAAGCACCTGCAGAAACGGCTGCTGGTCTGGCCGGACAATAGTTTGCGCCCCAACGAGCGCCGCTCCGCCCGTTATGGTGGCGGACGGCGACAACAAAACCCCAATTGCACCCTGACGACCAGGTACAGGCTTCCGATATCGCAAGGGGATAAGCATCTGTGAGCCAGGTGGAATATCAACAGATACCTCGGACAGCGCCTGCACCTGAGCGACCGGAGCAGGTCGCCCCCAGGGCGACGGTAGAAATGTAATTTTTCGCCCACCCGGTAATTCAATACAGTTTTGATTAATTCGAATTAGAATGGGCATCTTGGCCAGGAAGTCAGTTCCCAACAAGCAAGGAACCGCGAGGGACCTCGAAATTAACACAATTCCCGAGGCCGACACTCCCCCGATAGATATTTTAGCGTCCACCTGGCCCACAATGCCCATGCTACCCCCGTTGGCAGCGACGCAGGAATCGTAAACCGGACGCACGGCCTCAGGTGGGATGTCCAACAGATGGAAAATTACATCCGATATAATGGTCGCGGACGCCCCGGAATCCACTAAAATACGCACGTCCACCCCTTGTATAGAACCAGGTACAGTGGACGAACCAGTAGCGGCCGCGACGACCCGCCGTGCCAATTTACGCCACTGCGTTACCGAGCGACGTGGCCCAGTCGATGGCCTCCCCCCATTATTAACAACACCCGGATCGCACGACAACGGTGATGAGTGAGGTGTCAAGCCTTGCCGGGTGTCTGGTGAGCACCGACTTGCCTGTCCTGGAGGATCCTTCCGTGGCACGTCCGCTGTCGAGGCCTCCTGCTGGGGCAGACCCGGGACACGGGCCCAGCAGTCCCTGGCGTAATGGCCTTTACGGCCGCAGCGGAAGCAGTCGATGTCGTTGCGCCACACCGCAGGCCCCCCGTCCCGACGCTCCCGTGGCGGCGGCGCAGATCGCGGCCCCGGCCTACTGCGGGCCGACCACTGAGCAGAGGCGGCCGTCAGCTCCTGCGGGCCCCCCCCGTCAGGAACGTACACCGCCTTCTTGGGATCCCAACCCGCGGCACCTCCATCGACGATGGGCCCCCCCGTCCACGCCGTGACTTGCTTCCAACGGCACAGGTTGAACTGGGCATCAAGACATTTAGCGGCCGCCCGGGATGTGAGCTTTTCGTGGCCACACACCGTCATAGGAATCCCCAAATCGCGGGACAGCTCGAACATCTTACCCAAGATGAGAGGTTTAAGCAGGTCAGGCTCCGTCTCCGGGTATGCAGCCATGGCCAACTCCAATACCGCACCCCTGTATGCCACCGGCGACTCCTCGGGTGCTCGCTGACATTGAACAAACCGGCGATGAGCATCATCCGGTGGCTCATATGCATCTGCCATCTCGTCGAAAACTCCTCTCAATGTTTTCTTCTTCTCGGCCTTTATAGAACGGAAGAATCTCACCGACTCGTCATCGAGAAGAGTCGGTAAAACCTCCAATGCCTCAGCGTCCGTCCACCTTGCTGAGCGTACCGCCGCCAAAAATCTGCAGGCGAAAGCACTCCAATCGCCCCTGATGGAGAATTCTTTAACGGTCGTGAGATGACGACTGCGACTCCTTGTTGCACCGTCCTCAGCCGATGACTCACCAGGCGGCATATTCAAAATGGCGTCACATCGCAACGTGTTCAAGATGGCGGCCCCTCGCCGCGGAGAGCACAAGATGGCGGCTTCCCGCCGTTCTTCTCCTGCCACGCCCAAGATGGCGTCTTCTTGCCGCGTGGCCGATGGCGCCGACAGCGGAGGCAAGGCAGCAACCTGCGGACCTCCATCGGCTCTCCCCAACGCCGTCCTCGGCGTGACGAGCTCGCACAATTGCGCGAGCACGATTTTCAGCGTCTCCAGCTGCACCGCCATCTGCCTCCATCGCCAATCCGCGTCCTCTGGTGCAGACGGGTCCACCGACGCGGCGACATCTTGGACTCCCGGCCCCGTACTCGTTCCCGCACGGATCTCCTCCTCCATCGCATGCAAGTCCACCGCCTGAGGAAGGTCGTCGTCGTCGGATGATGTTGCAGATGATGGCGCAGGAATATTCTTTTTTCTGAGCTGTTTTGACATGCTGTTTCACTTCTGACACCAGTGTAATAAAGGACTCGATCACTGGGTCTGTCTCCGTTGTCCTTTATTTGGGTTCTTACACTTGTCCCACACAGCCCTCGCTCAGAGACACTCCGCTTGGCAACTCCACAGCTGCCTTCGCTCCCGTAGCCTCCTCGCTCCTGCAGCTCTGCTGCAGATCCCCTGTGCAGTCCTCCGGCTGCCCTCACTGCAGCTCCACCGCTGCTCCTCGTTCCACCGTGCTCGGTCACCGCTGGCCGACGGTGCCGAGGCTTACTCTGCGTGTGTGGCGATCTCGCCACTCTCCAACCTCTGCCCTGCATGGCCTCACTCTAACTCTATCTCCCACCCTCTCTCGTCTCTTCCGGTATCTCTCCCTTAAGACCTCACCCCTCTCTCCCACGTGACCTAACTCCTCCCCCCCATGACGTCATATCCGCGAAGCCGTTTTACGCCCGCATTACACTAGCATCAGTATCCAGCAAGAAGGGACTCATAAAGTCAGGGTAACGTAAGGGCGGGGCACCCACCAAGGCGTCCCGAAGGGAGCATAACGCGGCATCCTCCTCTGGCCCCCATCGAAACCTGACTCCTTTGGCTGTTAGAGCGTGCAAGGGTTTGGCAATGGTGGCGAAATGCTCCACGAATCGGCGGTAGTATGACGCAAACCAATGAAGCTGCGGACCTCAGAAACCAACGTGGGCGTTGGCCATGAACTGATACAGTTTGTCTTCGCGGGATCGGAGGAGATCCCCGAAGAATCGACAATTTGGCCCAAGTACCTTACGGATTTCCGCAGAAGGTGGCATTTCGTCGGTTTAAACTTTAACTTAGCCGAACGCATCCGCAAGAACACCCCTCTTAATCGCTGGAGGTGTTCCTCAAAGGTTTTACTGAAAACAATGACATCGTCAAGATAAATTAAGCAAGTATCCCATTGCAAACCCGACAAAACCAATTCTATAAGGCGCTGAAACGTCGCGGGAGCGGAGTGGAGTCCCATGGGCAACCGATTAAACTGGAACAGGCCCCCTGGGGTCCGGAATGCTGTCTTAGGTTTAGACTCATCGTCGAGTGGCAGCTGCCAGAATCCCGACAGTAAGTCAAGTGTAGAAAAATACCGCGCCCCGGACAATGCGTCCAGGGACTCGTCCATCCTGGGGAGCGGATATGCGTCGGCCACGGAGATTTTATTCAGGCGACGGAAATCCACACAAAATCGCAAGGTGCCGTCTTGCTTTTTAACCAGAACGATCTCTCCACGGACTGGATGAGGGCGAAATGATGTCGGCCGTCAGCATGTCATTGACGGCCGATTGAACGTGTTCCTTCTCGGCAGGACTCAGCCGGAAGGGATTCTGCCGGACTGGTGCTGCATCGCCTGTTTCAATGTGGTGGCGTAACAGGTCCGTGCACCCAATATCATATTTGTGCGTGCTGAACACATTGGAAAATTCGATCAGCAGAGCGCGCAGCGCACCCAATTGCACCCTTGACAAATCACTTGAGTCCGCACACAGCGAATCGATCTATTCAAGGTCATCACCCGATGTAATTTTCTGCGCCGGGACGGGATCAACATGTGCAACAAGGCGCTCTTCCGCAGGGACCCGTGCCGCGTGAGCAAGCACGGTGCCCTGCGGAATAATGGCCGGCCTTGAACCAGCGTTTAACACCATAACGAACGGGTCCCCGTCAGCCCGAACCAACGTTTGAGCCACCGCCAAATCCAGACCCCCGACAGCTCTATTCGATGGACCCAAAAGCACGCCTTGTCCCGCAGTCTCCCCACCCAATGGCTTCCGCAACCGGAGGGGTATCAACATCTGCGAACCCGGGGGCGTGTGCACCGTCTGTGTCGCTAGCGCTTGGATCCTCGCGCACGCCGTCCGTATTTCAGTAGGGTTAGACAAAAGAGAAATACGGCGACCCGCTGGCAGCTCAATACAACGTTGATCCACGAGAATTTTAATGGGCATCTTAGCCAAAAAATCTGTGCCCAACAGACAAGGAACCGCTAGGGAAGAGGAGACGAAAATAGGTCCCGCCAATTTAATATCCCCTATGCAAATGGACGCCCGAATCTGACCGATAATACCCAATGAGCCCCCATTTGCCGCGTAAAATGGCACGTCCACCGGAAGCAGAGGTCGACATTGGACGGGGAGAATGTTATAAATGAGGTCTGAAATTATAGTGGCCGACGCTCCCGTGTCCACCAACACCCTGACCTCGACCCCGTCTATGAATCCCGTAACGACCGACGAACCGGCCGCCGCGGCCACAATTCTGTGGCCCAACTCGGACCATTCAATGTCTCCCCGGCCCCGTACGAACCCCCCTCTCCGAACCGATTCCCCGACCCCCAATCGCACATCCTCCGCCGCAAAGCGACGGCCCATATGTGTCGTGTATGTAGGCCGAGCATGTGAAGTGCTGCGACTTGCCGGGGGTAGTTGGGACGACTTGGGGCCGTGGTCGTCGTCCAGCCGAGGTCCCGTGGCGTGCTGACGTGGAGCGCGGCACCCGGACGCCACGTGGCCCCGAAGGCCGCAGTTGTAGCACGTGATGAGGGACGTCGGAGGTCTCGGTTGCTCCAGCTTGCGGGTCGATCGCAGAGGCGACCGACCCCCCGACCTCCAATCCCCCGGTCGTGCAGCCGCGAACGCCTCCTCCTGTGGGCGAACGACCTGGGGCTCGGTGACCACCGGGCCCGGAGCTGAGACCCCGGCAGCAGTGCAGACGACCACCTGTTTCCACTGCAGGACCTCGTGCGCCTGAATACTCGTTGCAACACGCAACGAACATATATCCACTTCGTCGGCTGTGTTGATGGGGACCCCCAGGTCCTATGCCAACTTGAGCAGTTGTTCCAAAACCATAGCGTCCTGCCCCTCCTCGTCGATACGAGGGAACGCGGCGTCGGCGAGAGCCAACAACGCCGTGCGGTAGGCAAGCGCGGTCTCTGTGTCCGCCTTCCGTCGGTCGTAAAATTGGTGGCGGCAGGCCGAAGGTGGTCCGTAAACTTTGGCCATGAGGCCCAGCGCAGCCTTGAGCATGGAGCGGGCCGATCTCGATGCGGACCTGAAGGCCGCGAGCGCGTCGTCGTCCAACATGGCAGGCAGTGCCCGCAGCGCCGTAGCGTCGGACCAGGCCGACATCTCTTGATGGGCGCGAAATCTTTTTTGGAATGCGCTCCAGTCCCCGCCGTCCGCCTTGAAGGCTGTCAACGCGGGAAGACGCTGCTGGAAAATGATGTCGTCCTCTGGCTCCTGACTCTCCCGCGCCGCACCGTCGAGCTGCAAAGTGGCGGCCCCTATGGCGGGTGGCTGATGGCGGCCCGTAGCGCGCGTTGATGACATAAGCGGCAGGGATTGGTGGACTCCCGCCACGTGTTGCTCGCAGTTCCCGCCAAAAGATGACCGCTCAGCAGAAATGGCGGGAATTTCAAAGTCATTTTGGCGGGAATCAGCAACGCGAGCCCTTTCAATGTCCGTCGACGTTCTCGCTCCTCCAGACGTGGTGATCTCCGCTAGGATGGACGCCGCGGCGAGTAGTAGCTCCGCCAGGCGGGAGTGCGCGTCGCGGAGTCCGGCGTCAGCCCCCAGCCGCTCGTTGGGCGCCCATGAAGGGTCTTGTGGCGCCGGCGTCTCTTCCTCTTCTCCCCCTGATGCCTGCTGGCCCGAGTCGTCGTGGTTTTCCTCCCGGTCATACTCGTGAGTCCGATGAGTCTTCCTGGTATCCATGGCAGGATGACTGTTTCACTCCTGACGCCAGTTGTAGTATAGTAAACTACGGCGGGAGACCACTTGACGGGTAGCACACTTTATTCACACTTGGGTTGTCACAATAACACGTGTTGTCACTACAGCTCACGCTACACGTTCCACCTGACACGTGTGGTATCTACAGCTCACGCTACACGTTCCACCTGACACGGGTGGTTACTACAGCTCACGCTACCCGTTCCACCCGGCTACACACACACGGGCATTCCAGCCCCGTAGCATCCGGGGGAACCTCTAGACCCACCCCAGCTTGGGTACGGATCACGACCACTGGGTCCCGCGGCCCGGTCCTCACACGGACGTCCGGCCCCCGGGTCCCAAGGTCCCGCCTCTGAGCCACACAGGGCCCCGGTCCTTACAAGGACAGCGGGACTAGGTGTCTCAGGGCCCTATCTCTTCCTCCTCCGTCTTCCGTCTTCACTGGTCACCAACTTCTCTCCGAGCGCCCGCGGGCACCGCCTTATATAGCCCTCCGCTCCAAGGAGACGGAGCCTATGCGGACCGCGATGTGAGCACCCACCCTAGCCGACCAATCATCATGCGCTGCCACACGATCCCTTCTTGTGTCAGCGCACATAACCAATCACCACGCGCTGCCACACGATCCATCACTGTCAGCGCGCGTCACCAACACACAGCCAATCACCATCACATAACCCATGACCCCGCGCTGACCTACGATCCCTCACCGTCAGCGCGCATCACCAACACACAGCCAATCACCACGCGCTACCCCACGATCCCTACTACCAGCGCGTATCACCACTACACATGCACAGTCAGTCAGCGCACACACACACACATGCACACGGCGGCCAAACCGCCACCAACTGCTTTGCACAAATTCCTATAATTCACAGCGGAGTGTCGCAGCTATCCCTTAGCCGCGGGGCACGTGCCTACAATGTGTGCATCTATAATTCGCGATGTAACACCAGTTTTGTTCCTGGGTACTAAGTGTTATTTTTTTTTCATTGCTTATGCCTCAAAAGTACAGAAAATGGCTATTATTCCCACAAAACTTTGCTGTTGTGACCAGGACTTTCTGTGAACGACAGACACAAATGCACACGTTTCTCATTGAAAATATGTACATTTAAAAATATCACTGTCCTGGTCACAAAAGCAAAGTTTGTGGCGAAGAATAGCCATTTTCTGTACTTTTGAGGCAGAAACAATTAGGAAATAACACTACCCAGGAAAACATTTTTTTGTTACACTGTTATTGATGGAGTGGATTATTAACTTTGCTTTTGTGTTCTGGTCACAAAACCAAAGTTTGTGGGGCATAATATTATTTTTTCCGTACTTTGAGGCATAAGCAATTAGGAAATAACACTTACTACCCAGGAACAACAACAAAAATAGTGTTTTTGTTACACAGTGAATCTAACCTACGACCGTTCCCTTGTCGGATACTTCCAGCGTGCACAGCGCGCCTGCTCCCCATGCTCACAATCGCAAAGGGTTGCAAAGTTCAATGTATACTCTTTGTTCTTTCGGTAAAGTCACGTAGGTATAAAATAAATCATTGTATAGGCATGGGTCGGCACGGCTCATTATCCCCTCGAGGGACAATAAAATAGCATTACTTTTGTAAATGCAACATCGGTTGTCCTTTCGATAGATCACGTGGTTAAATCAAATACGTTCATTCATAGACACGTGATAGCAGGTGAGTATAGTTTGTCAGCGGAGACGGTGAACAGTGTACACAAAATCCATTGCTGTTCTGCGTTGTGCCTCCGTCTCTGCTTCCCACGCTCATGTTTGTTTGTTGTTTGTTGTAGTACAGCGTTAGACTTATGGCCTTAATCTAAGTTGTCTTGTGGTTGTTGTTGTTGTTGTTTGACTTGCATCTCACTGGGATTTTTGCACACAGCGTTAGAGTACGGTGTTTTTTTCTGCAATATTTTGCTGTCTTTTCTTGGATTTTCTGTTTGCACTTAGTCACATATTCACTTTAAGATCTTTTTTGCTCATGTTTTTGGTTTTTGTTTGTTGCGGTTGCACCCGATTCAAGAGCCGAATTGCTCACAGGGCTATACCTAATAAATGAACTTGAACTTGAACCCACACTGACCAGGGTTGTGAAGTGTGGTCGAGCATCCCCCATGCCCTGCACGGTGTGGCAAGAGCCCTTACCCAGCAATGGATTGACACCAATGGCTGTGTATGCACGAGGAGCCGTCTGAGAACACGGGACAAAGGGCAAGGTTCTCCGGTGATACGAATTTAAACCTCAGAAGTCACCGTCACGAGCGGCAAACATCACAATAGCAACTCGCTCTAAAGCGCATACAAATTACATCAGAATTCAAAATGTCAACATCGTAACGGCTAGATATAGCGGTGGAAACGAAATACAGAATCAATTCACTTCAAATAATTAGACCAGGAGGCAATAAAGGATGAAGTATCATCAACATTAGCAGCCGTGAGATATAACACTGATGGAAAAAGCAGATGTAAAAAATAGGCTTTGAGATGCGCATACAATACTTGGAATTACACTGAGAGAGAGAGGAAGACGAACAGGGGAGTTAGAGAATGTACATAAAGTCAAGACATTTCACAGTGACTGTTAAGAAAAGAAATGAGCTTTGACCAGACAACGTTTCTCAAAGAGTTAGCTTACGGATTGAATCGAAGAAGCGGAATTACATCACGTGCATGCACGTTGTCAAATATATCAGCCCATTTTATATACTGAACACACCATAAATTGGCCCTCGCCATAGCAATGTGGAATTTCCCCGCACTGC
This sequence comes from Lampetra planeri, assembly GCF_965212315.1. Taxonomy (NCBI): domain Eukaryota; kingdom Metazoa; phylum Chordata; class Hyperoartia; order Petromyzontiformes; family Petromyzontidae; genus Lampetra; species Lampetra planeri. Next base: position 20,390,697 of record NC_136107.1, read on the forward strand.
TAAAAAAATATAATAGCTCGGGTCAACGAATGGAAATATATATGAGCGCCGCCCACGCTACTTGTTTGAACAGGGGGAGAGACACTGACTGATTCCGTTGGGAGCGTGTAATGATGATAACTGTGCTGGCACGTGCGCGGGGTGTTAAAGGTGCTCGCTAGCCGTCAATGACACGTGGTCGCCAACAGTTGCTGTCAGACCCCGTGCGATGTGTCGGGCGGGTGAGCGCTTGCAGGTTGCAGCGTAGCAACAGCAACAACAGTCGCGGTTCAACCGCCAAGGTGGCGGGCGACGTCACAACGGCGCTTGTGCCATGCAAGGTGCACTTTGAGGCCACGTGGAGTGTCACGGAGCAAATCCATGTGCCATTGAGATGGCTGGCAGACGCACCCAGCTGTGCTACCCACCAGGCCTGGTGGGAGGGGGGGGCAGAGCTTTGTGACGTCATATTTGAGAGGGGGGTGTCTGACTTTTTGTGTCGCCGTGTGACGAAGGGGTGGGGGGTCAAAAATTGTCCAAAATCGCGTGACGTCATTTATGGACGGCCACTAACGGTTCCACCCACATACCAACGTTGATAATTTTCCTGATGACGACCGATTGCTTGCTTGCGCGCTTACGACCGTGCAAATCTTTCGGTCGTTTTTTAACCCACTTCCCGTGATCCAATCGAGCTGACATTTTCCACACAGACTCGTTGTGCGTGACAATTAATTTTCGTGAATTTTTTTTCCAAAATATTACACTTTTTAGGATTTTTTAAAAATATTTAATTACCAATTGCTTAATGGTGGCAGGCAATCATCTGACCCATAGGTGGCAGCCATCTCAAGCCAGAGGACGAGAGGACTCTAGCCACCACGCATATAAAGGATTTATAGTGAAAAACTTTGTTTTTACGGGTTAATTTTTTATTATTTCTATCTGCGTGACTTTACCGAAAGAACCAAAGCATATACGGATTTTTCTGCATTGCCCCCTGCTGGCAACATCGCCACCCGGCAGCATGTAACACCGAATGTGTGCGCGTTTGCCCATCCAAGCAAAGACACTTATCCAGGTTCAAATCTGCTCAGCTCCACTTTCAACATATAAAACGAAACTTTTTGGTTATTTTACCAGATAAGGCTCATTGAGCTATTTAGCTGTTTTCTCATAAACAACTTGGCCACAAACGATAGCCCAATGAAGAGGGCTTATCATCATGCGGATATTTATAGCAGCCAAATACTCTAAATACATGTTTCTAAATATAAAGGGAGCTGCCAGAGGACCCAAATTTTACAGCAGGCATCAGGGCCGTGATCCAACCCACGACCTTCTCTATAGCAGGCGAGGTAAGTTAGCATCTCGCCACCTGTATGCTGAGAGCGAATGCATTCCAGGTGATTTGTTCATTGGCTTTGGTCCACTAGCCCAGACAAAATATTCCACTTGTGGGTACCAGCTCAGGTGGTACTAATGACTTATGCATGTGTAAAGGAGTCCACAGACGGCAATCTTCTGGTAAGGGGACTCGGAGGAGGGGGGGTCATCGAGCTTGCCCCCTCCGATAAGTTCGACTCGTCCCTCTCGTCACCCTCCTCGTACTCCTCTTCTCTCACTTCCGTGGACTCCCTCCGACACGGGTTACATCACACAGCGTGAGATAATCCCTAGATTTGAAGCTTTCGTGACTGCAAGGATTCATACTTTTAGGTTATTTCGGTAAAGTCTCGTAGGTAAAAAATAAAATTAAAAGTTAATAAAAGTAATAATGGAAATAAAATAAAATAATAAATCACGACGTTTCGGAGGCAACACAAGTCTCCGTCATCAGGTGGGACCGTCACAGCTAAAATGACTGCATCAAGCAATAATTGATGCAGTAATTGTATTACTTTTATTAACTTTTAATTTTATTTTTTACCTTGTGACTTTACCGAAAACACCTAAGAGTATGAGATAATCCCACCACTGCCACCTCCGATTAGCACAGCTGGCTACGAAAGAAGTTCAACATACATACACTCCAAGGGAGCCACACAATGCGATATTCGGGTAACGGGACGTTTAGGCGCACACACGCTCGTATGAAGCCACGTCCAGAAGTCCACGTGCTCACTGCTCACACTACCCCTTCACCCTCTCCTGCTGTTTCTTCTCAAATCTCCTGGAAGGTTCTGCAAGTTCTCCTTCTTATCTTCCTTACTCTCCCCCTCCTCCTTTTTCTTCGTCAGTAGTAGTGGAGTGTACCACTGTCATGTCTCCTTCGTATTTGTGGATCGGGCGTTGCGTCATTATACGTTGTACGCTCTGTTTTGTATGACCACAATCACACATTGGAGAGTTTTTAATGTTCTATTTGTGCAGCAGGTATCTGCATCCCTAACTCTTTTTTTTTACCAGGTAAGGCCCACTGAGCTATATAGCTCTTTTTCAGAAGCGACTTGGCCACATGATGGCTCAACGAAGTGGATAATGTGGAACATTATAGCAGCCAAATTGTCTAAACGCGTGTTTTAAAATGTGGAAATCGAACCCACGACCTTCTGCATATCAGGCGAGGTAGTTAACATCTCACCACCGTGGCACTCCCATCCTTCACTTCCTTATCTCCTTCACCCACACCTTCTCGCTCCCTTGGCCAATTCCACGCTTCTCCCCCGACAGCAGTTCTACGACATCAGGAATTATTTATTCAATTAAGGTGGCCTTTGGGGACCCTTACTCATGGACATGGATAGCGAATGATGTGATAACCTTGCCAAAGCACTGGCTTATCACAGATAAACGTCTCTTGTTGGCAAGAATGTGAGGACACGATTGGCAGATCATTTTATCTGCAACATAGCTCCCGCTTGTCCACACAAACTCCAATCGCCATAATTTGCCATGCAGCTCATGTTATGCGAGAGCAACACAGACAATAGCATTATTTTGAGCTTCCTGAACGCCGATTCTGTTTCTGCCTCATATACACAGATAATCTTGAATAACAGGAAAGCATTTTTGCCTTGATCGTATCGACAAAAGACAGATAGATTGTTGTAGCTTTATTATGCGTTGTAGATACATGTAATTTCACTCAAATTCACTTGCATTGACCATCTAAAGAATTCGGTAACTCACCACTTTATGATCTGGACGGTGGACTATTTCAGTAAAAAACACATTTTGTATGCATAACGGGACTTGTACTCCGTCACCATCAATGGGACAAATCACCATGGTGATGGGCATGGGCCGTTTTATAATGCCGCGAGTCGGGCCCATATAACTGAAAGTGGTTGTGGATCCCTATCAACACAATATTTTTGCAAAGTGTGTATAGCCCTCGTACTTGTAGAGTGATCTTTCTACGACACTATGTTTTTGATTGAATGGATGCCAACCGATATTTACAATTTAGAAGAATCCAACCAATACCATCACTTTGCCATACATAGCAGGGATTTACCAAAAATATTTCCAAAATCTTAAACAAACACAAGATCCAGGTTCGTTTTAACACAGTACACAAAATCCGTGATTAGATCCCATCTGTAAAGGATGTGATTCCTGATATGCAATACCCTGGTGTCTACAAACTGAGCTGTGGTTGCGGCAGCAGTTACATTGGGGAAACAAAACGACATGTCTCGGACCGCGTTCGTGAACACAACGCAGATCTGAAACACGATAGGACCAATACCTCTGCCGTTGCTGATCATTGTTTTAACGCAGTGGGCTCACACGAAATTAACTTTTCCAAGACGAAGGTCCTCTGCAAACTCACCGGCTATTATCAGAGATTTGTTCATAAAGCCATCCAGATATATAAACACGGACACAACTTCAACCGAGAAGATGGGTACAAACTGAGCAATCATTCAAAGGACGTTATTAACCAGGTAAAGTCTTAACTGACTGTGATGTTTCCATCCTACCTGCCTATGTCAGCTGTTATTTCCGACTCTCTATGTGTCTTTCTCTCTCTGCATCTCTCTCCAATCTCTATTCCAGTATCTTCTTGGTTCTTTCGGTAAAGTCACGTAGAAGGGAAGTAATAAAATAATAAAAATAAAACATAATAAAACAATTCTCACGACGTTTCGGCCACAACGCAAGCAGCCGTCCTCAGGCTGCTTGCGTTGTGGCCGAAACGTCGTGAGAATTGTTTTATTATGTTTTATTTTTATTATTTTATTACTTCCCTTCTACGTGACCTTACCGAAAGAACCAAGAAGATGAATCCCTGCAGTCACGAAAGCTTTAAATCGAAATCTACTCCAGTACTCCAGTGACTCGGGTGCTGCCGCGGGGTTCACTTTCTGCCCCCCGTCCTCCCCCCACTTCTCTCTCCCCCCCTGCAGCAAAGGTCGCAAACGAGTTTTGATTCCTTACCCGTACCCGGCCGCACCAGGGTCGCAAACGGGTACCCGTACCCGGCTGGGTACGGGTAGCTGGGTATCAGGTAGGGTACGGGTATCGGGTACCCGATTGCGACCTCTGGGATGAAGCCATGTTGCAGGCGCGGGTGGGTTGATTCTAGGAACTTGAATTGTGAAAAGAGACTAGACGTTGGGAAATGAGTAACAAACGGTTACTCACCAGTGACTCACGGCCTACCCGTACCCGTACCCGGCCGCACCAGGGTCGCAAACGGGTACCCGTACCCGGCCGGGTACGGGTAGCCGGGTATCAGGTAGGGTACGGATATCGGGTACCCGATTGCGACCTCTGCCCTGCAGCCGATCTCTTAGATCTCTCCAAGTGCTGCCGCGGGGTCCACTTTCTGCCCCGCCCCCTCTCGCCCCCCACCTCCTCTCTACCCCCCCCCTACTGCCGAGGCCTACTATATAACCTCGTGCCACGGCAGATTTCTCGCCTACTTCAGCAGTTGTTTCTTGCTGTGGTGGTTGTCTCACCTGATGACGATTGCTTGTGTTGCAATCGAAACGTCGTGATCTATTATTTTTCTACCTACGTGACTTTCCCGAAAGAACCAAAGAGTAAGAATTGTAACGTTTAATTAAAATGCATTAACATGCTCATTAGTAAATACTGACAAACTGGTATATATTACCACAACATTGTATACCGTAATAAATAGAAAAAACACACAAGTGTCTCATTCACTCTGTTAAAATAAAATATCACGTAAAATACTATCAAGAGTGGACACTTGTTAATAAAATTCTGCTGCGTGGCAATGGCTAAAAACAAGATCACTACCACAGGGGGCCATTCCCCACAGTACAGAAACATCCTACGTTGTTGTTTTACCAACAGCTCGCTAAGCCACACAGGCTCAGCAAGACACTGACTATTGCAACACAATAGTCGGCCATTCAACTCGGGGTTACTCTCGTTGACCATTGTTGGACAATCTTCCATCGTTTCCACGGCCTTGTCATTTTTGTAATCGTCTTCCACACATGCCGCGCCGCACACTGGAGAGTTTTTAAATGGAAAATTTTAAAACTCTCCAGTAGTAGTGTGCGACTGTGGTCATCCAGGACAGACCGTAACACAACGCATAACGACGACGCAATGCCCCGATCCACAAACACGAAGGAGACATCGCAGCGATGCACTCCGCTGCTCCTGACGCCTCAATGTGAAATTGTAGTTGTTGCTCTGCATCTATATCAGCAGCCATACGAAAGAGAGACAGCTTGCTAACCTAAGCCACTACTGCCTAAATCACCCAAAGTACCTTCCACTCACGTTTTATGCCAGCAAACAGGCCCTGTAGCGTAGAAGAACTCAGAGGGGAGGGTGGAGGGGAGGCACGACACAGTGACTGTTAAACAAACGTTAAGCAATTATTCAACACTAAACAGAATGAGTAACAATAAGATCTGCTTTTTTCCACGTGTATGTATGTTGAACTTCTTTTGCACCGTGCGTAGCCAACCGTGCTAATCAGAGGGTTCGGGGGAAGGACAACGAAACATAAATGAGGAGCAGTTTAAGAAAAGCTTCCACTGCTGCTAAATATTACACCACGATTTGACTTGATAATGTTCCTCCCCACCAACTCAAGTCCCGATCCCCCTTCTGGGATCGCGCTGCTGCCGTCACCATCCTAGAATCTCACCCAGATCTTGAAAAACGCTGCGGAGTGGAACAGCGTGGACGTCCAGCAGAAACGCCTTGTTCGAGACACAAACATTGCATCTCCTGGCTTTCACATTCCTCTTCCTCGAAGACACTGGCGTATCCATCAACCGCATCAGATTTAAGACGAACCACATAAGTGTGACTGTGTCCATGGACCACAAAAACTATGGACCGTCAAGTAAACCACTATAGTCTGCGCTACTTCAACGGAGGAGCGATAGCAAAACTACACTCTCTCTCTCTCATGAAGCCCCTCTTATCGTGGTGAGCAGAGCTAAGACACTGGAATTTGGCTCCTGAATGTCCAGTATTACCACACGCAAGAATATCATTTAAATTATTAATTCGTTTATTATTATGTTCATGTTAGAATATTTCAAATCGCAAGATATGATGGCTGCTTGGGTGATTGACCATCGCGAACAATCAGTGCCGGATTAAGCGAGTGCGTGGCCTGTAGCATATGTTATAAAGGAGCCCTGAATAAAAAAAAACACCTAAATATGATTTAAGTTGCATAGTAAGGTAATTGTATTTTTTCATTTGCTATATACTGTAGCTGGATGATACGACAAATCGCTCATCTTAAACACTCAGCCGTTTATAAAAGTTGAAGGCAGTATAATACTATAGTAATAGAGCAAGTGCAGAATCACTGAGCCGGAATTGATAGCTTGAAAGCATTTAGCGCGAGCCCTTGAAAGTGTGGGGCCCGTAGCATATGTTACTTTTGCCACTAAGATAATCCGGCACGGATAATAATGATAGTGAATGATAGGAAAGAATACAATATGAATGGCCCATGAGGCCTGAAGTTATTCATTCATTCAGTCACACTGCAAAAAGATCCACATTCATGACAACAGCAGACTCGCACACAAACCGAGGAATATCAATCTGTCTTTATTGCTGTGCAACATTTTTGTTCGATTACGATTCGTATTTACACAATGTAACACATTGGCGTTATCATTTTAAAAAATATATATACTTCTCTAAGGAATTTAGCTTCGACTCTATCATGTAAACCATACTGGATTTTCATTGTGTAACGTGTGAAGAGACGGCCGACATTCAAGTCGAAACAAAAGGGATAAAAGAAACCGGTCCTGTGATTTTTGAAGGAGCTCACACCCCTTGCCGTGGGCGCGATCAATGCATAATATGTAAGACGTCAGATTCTAGCATTTATAAAAGCAAATTTCATAGACAACCGCCTACGCGCTATGCTATAACCGTGCTACACTATCTCAGAATTCGTGTGTCAGTTGTTAAAAGAGTCCTAGGGCGGCAAGCACTATTCCGATGCTTCGTTTTCACGAAAGTTGCAGCACACGATTGGATGTTGGACATCAGTAAGCAGTTGGTGGTTTCTTCCCTCCTCACGACGTGACAGTGGGTCCATAGAGTGGCCTCTACCAGCTGATGAATCTATCTATTATGGTGAATTTAGTTTAATTGTGGATGTGGTGTGCCCGGTGCGGAAGCGAACGACCCGGTTTTAATCCTTTCTTAGGGTCTGAGATTTGCAAGGATTCCGGTAGATGTCCCATTTCAGATTATCGAGCGAGAGGTACATGGGCCCTGGTGCAATTGCTACTGCCTGCACACTCGATAGCCACAACAACCGCTCTGTCCGCACGCACGGCTTGCACAACACCAGCACGTTTCGATTTAAAGCTTTCGTGACTGCAGGGATTCATCTTCTTGGTTCTTTTGGTAAAGTCACGTAGAAGGGAAATAATAAAATAATAAAAATAAAACATGATAAAATAATTTTCACGACGTTTCGGCCACAACGCAAGCAGCCGTCCTCAGGTGAAGACCAGGTCTGTCGGGGAGACAGCGTCAGACCTGTTCTCCACCTGAGGACGGCTTCTTGCGTTGTGGCCGAAACGTCGTGAGAATTATTTTATTATGTTTTATTTGTATTATTTTATTATTTTCCTTCTACGTGACTTTACCAAAAGAACCAAGAAGATGAACACCAGCACGCTTCCTCTGAAGGCCCCGGGTAGATGGGAAGATGTAAGGTTTTGTAGAGGCGGCCCTGTTTCTCCCACTACTGCAAGACCCACCGCTGAAGGGCATCATGGGGGTTGCACGGCACCAGCGACGGGTGCTCCCCACGTGCTGTCAGGCACAGGTCCGTCAGCGGGTTGTAGATGAGTTTGTTCTGCACACAAAAAAACAACAGAGCAACGCGAAGTAGAAAGTAACGTTCGCGGGGAGTAATAAAGTGGTAACGGCGTCAGTGCTTGGATGGGTGACCACCATGAAACAGGTTGTTATAGGCTGTGGAGATGTGTGGTCGGAGAACAGAGGGCATTGCAGAAATATTCAGTGTTGTACTGCACTTCTTTGCTATGCGCCTCACCTTCACCAACCTACACAGACCAATGTGATAAAGTATGGTCAAATTGACACCCCCACGATCCGCAGGGTGTGGGGGAGGCCTTCAACAAGCAGGAGTGGGTTGACAAAATATCCGTACACGTACACATTGTCATCGTGATTACACAACCGTGAACAAGACTCACAATATGGAAATTCTATTCGTGTTCAACTTTGGCCTCTTGATTTGTGGACATGTTGCGATGTGTGTGTGCTTGCGATAGGTGCACCCAATCATGCGTGTCAGAACCAATTACGATCAAATTTAGCATGGAAGTCATACGTCAGCTCATTTCTTTATAACTGCATTTTGTGTTTAGTTTGTTGTCCCCCCACCCCCACATCCAATTAGCACGGTCGACTATGTACGCTTGTGAAAGGTATTCAACATACATACATAGTCATAAAGCCATGGTTTTACTGTGGCGATGATGATTTTCATCACAATAACAGCCACCGCAGTATTTATTTGTTTACTCAGAAAAGCCGAACAAATTCTCTCGACCCTTTCAGGATGGGGGCAGCTATGCCGTATTCCTCGGACCGCCCCGTGGGTTTGCCCCATAGCGTGCGACGCCGTCATAAGCGTGCTGGCTACATGGGGGGGGGGGGGGTGAAGGCCGACACGGTGTGCCCCCGGTACCTGCCGCAGCTGCCACAGCTGCTCGCCCGGCGTCGAGCTGTTGTGTCCACGGTATCGGCACTCCTCCAGGCACACGGCCTCCAGCGTGGCGTGCACGCACAGCTCCTTCTGCACGCTGTGCCGCAGCTCCCGCTGCCACGTGTACTCGAAGTACTGCGGGGTGGCACGCGCGCAGCAAAGACAAAGATCCCACATGAGGATGCACAGACCATCGGGAAGAAAGTTCTGACGGCGAACGCCTGTGAGGGCCGACACGGTGCGCCGTAGTGGCGTGGTGTGGCCGACACCACACCTGGCCATCTCATTTGAGGCTGAGCCAGGCTAGGAGAAGCCCAGAGCCCATGTTTGTGTATTCATCACTGGCGTTGACTGTGAGCGGTAATTGAACTCAGCTCGCCCAGGTTTGTAGCACAGTGTGCGAACCAATGCATGACTGCTCCCCGAACGCACGCACACATGCACACACAAATACAAGAGAAATATCCCCTTCATAGCCTCTACAGACTGTAGGGGCAAGTGCTTTTAGTGAGCAGGTATCAAGGCTGGTACGGTACACGAGGGGGTGGGTGGCCAGTACCACGCCCGACCGCCTTTGTCTCCCCAGTGCCGATGTTTACACACCGCACATTAGGCTAATCCCAGGACCAGCACAGAGTAATCGTCACTGGTGTTGGCCGTGAACGGGAATCAAACTCCAGTCGCTGGGTTCGTATCGCAGTTCGCTAACCACTGCTCCACCGCTCACCATGCACAAACGCACGCAGAGGCAGACGACATCGCGACGGGTGGCAGCGGAGGGAACATTGTGCCCTGGACTCGCTGCAGGTTGTCACTGGAAGGTGAGACCTGTGTCTTGCTGGTGGGGCATTGATTAAATCTCACTCCTGCTGACTACGATATGCATATATATACATTTCCATTTCACGATTGTCTATTCTCGTTGGGTTTTACAAGTATCGGTGCAGCTGCACCTTTCAGCTAATTAAGTAATCAATTAATCTATTTGTATTATTATTGCACCAACGAATTTAAAAATAGAAGTATACATTTGCATATCATTTGTATAAACAAATGAACAATATCTACACGCGATCCTCAGATGTATATATACATTGAACTTCTTTCGCACCATACGTAGCCAAGCGTTCTAATCGGAAGTGCTGGGGAATGACAACAAACTAAATACAAAACGCACTTATGAAGAAATTAGTGTTTATCATCAAGTTGATTTAAAAGTTAACAGTTCCAGTGGCTTCTTAATATCAGAAACAAGAGCGTTCCAGGCGGCCACAGAAGCACATCTTTAAAAGCACGCAATGCGGTGACCGTCTTTGTTTGATGGTTAGCCAAAAGCCGCCGCTGCTGCGAGGATGACAGGATTTCACCTGATGGTTTGTGCTCTCCTTGAGGAGATCAGCGAGGCATCGTGGTTCCCGTGTGCGCTTCCAGAGCACAATTTGTTGTGGCAGCCGAGTGGCGGGGGTGGGAATTGGCGACGTCTTTTTCTTCATTGTAGCCACGTCGCGCCGGCCGTGCACCGCGGCGAGTGTCCCGTGGGTGCCCAACATCGACAATGGCTGCTGATTAATTGTTTCTACTTTTTTTTTACTTAAAGCATGTATTATCAATTTAATGTATAAATGAATGTTGTCAGCACTCCCTGGCGGTGTCTCCATTGCGAGCAATAGAAACTGACACTTTTTCTGTCGTACATTTGTAATGGGAGACGCGCGATCCAGTGGTTGCCAGAGGGTAACTGGGTACAAGGCACTATTATGTAATCACCATCCAATCCTAAGAGGGAACAACATCTTGGCCTAAGGTGACGGGCGAGAGAGATGCTTCGGGAACCATCGGGAAGGTTCCACGTGGGGGCGTGGCTAGAGGTGGAGCCTAGCTCCGTCGGGGTGAATATAAGCAGAGGCGGGGGAGGACTCGTGGTCGGTGTGGGGAGCCCGTGGCGGGTTCCTCAGCGAAGCTCGCCTCTTCTCTCGGGCGAGCCGCCAGCCAACGGCGAGACCGGGTGAGCTGAGCGAACCTCGCTGGTGCGCCAGAGAGAGAGACCCTCGCCTGCGGTGTTGTGCAAGGGAAGCTACTGGGAGATAGAGGGAGCTGTGCAGTACCTCGGTTAATGAAGAAGTACTCTATACTCTTGGGTTTTATCGGTGAAGTCACGTAGGTAAAAAATAATAATGAAATAAAATAATAATAAATGAAAATAACTAAATTAAATCACGACGTTTCGGAGGCAACACAAGTCTCCGTCTTCAGGTGGGACTGTCACAGCCAAATTGACTATTCACTTGATACAGTAAATTTGGTTGTGACGGTCCCACCTGAAGACGGAGACTTGTGTTGCCTCCGAAACGTCGTGATTTAATTTAGTTATTTTCATTTATTATTATTTTATTTCATTCTTATTTTTTACCTACGTGACTTTACCGAAAAAACCTAAGAGTTTGAATCCTTGCAGTCACGAAAGCTTCAAATCAAGAAGTACTCTGACAAGAATCGTCGTGGAAGTCGTCTATTACACATTATAATTTGTGCTTTGTTTTAGCACTTTCTAAATAAGGTTGCGAGCATTTATGAATGAACTCTGTCCATCCATCCACAATAGGAGGGGCACTATAACCATCATAAAGATGATATGTGAACCAACCTGCAGTATAATATTTATATGCCCAATAATAGGAAAGAAACTGGCGCTAACTGTCGGCACAGCAAGTCTACGTATTTGGGCTGACCGATACACACATTCACTTGACCTCGTGAGCCTTTGCGAATTCAATTTCCGAAGAGTTCCACGAACACCGCGATGGCTTTTCGCATTGTGCTGCGCTAAATTCACACCGGGGGTGTGTGAGCAGGGGGCGGGCGGGCGGGCAAGCAGCAGAGGTCGCAACCGGGTACCCGATACCCGTACCCTACCCGATACCAGGCTACCCGTACCCGGCGGGTACGGGTACGGGTAGCCGTTTGCGACCCTGGTGCGGCCGGGTACGGGTAGGCTGTGAGTCACTGGTGACTGGTGAGTAGCCGTTTGTCACTCATTTCGGGTAGGGTACGGGTACGGGTAGGGAACGGGTATCCGTACCCGGCCGGGTACGGGTACCCATTTGCGACCCTGGTGCGGCCGGGTACGGGTACGGTAAAGGAATCAAAACCCGTTTGCGATCTCTGGCAAGCAGGCAGGTAGGTGGGCAGGCGAGGGATCTCACCTGGTTTCCGCCCATCCCGTGGCAGGTGTAGAGGATGAGCGGCTTGCCCTGGGAGCTCTCACCGCCAGTGTCCAAGCACTGGCCTCTCCCTCGGTTCAGCAGCTGCACTCGAGCAGAGCCGCGCGGCACAAAGTTCACGATGAGTTGAGTAATCTGGCAGGCAATTTCTTTAAATCGCACGCACGTTACGCCTGCACCACACACATTTTACCAAGAAGCATTTGCATCCACATGTCTGCTGGTTGCTTGTTTGTGAACACAAATGCCGCTTGGATTATATTGGTCTGGGAAGCCAATAGGCCGACGGCTAAATCGTTTTAGCTGCACGTGGTGAAAACTTGTTTCATAAATTTAAACTTCATTTCCTTAGAGCTGCTTTTTGTGGTTAGTTTGTTGTTCTTCCCCCACACCTCCGATTAGCACTGTTGGCCACGTACGGTGCGAAAGAAGTTCAACATGCATACAATGGAGCAGTGGCGGCTCCTGCAAAATCTCTCAGGGGGGGCAAATGTCTGGATGATTAATAAGGATAAGGTCCACCCATGCAATGGATAAATTAACAGCTTAAGCATGTAAAGGCAACTTCACTTCTTTAATATTAATGAAAAATAAAGTGACTCTTACAATACATCTTGTTTGTTTCTATACTCACTATTAAAACAAACCACTCAAGTTTATTTTATTAAAGATTCCACTAGGTGGCGATAAATTATATTGTTGGATGAAACGTGCTTACGTATGATGACGTTAGCACGTATGATGACGTAAGCACGTTAGTGCATGCCCTCCCGGAAGCCATAGAGAATGCATTGGAGCGCCCGCCGTTCGAAAAAAAACATCTTTGAATGTAAGTCTATGGGGCCACTCGGGGCGATTCTCAGCCGGAGTGAAATCGCCCAAAAAGAGGCGGTACTCCACAGAACGTGACATGACGCTGATTGGACTATATCCAGAGGCTGACAGTGACGGCTAGCGTGACTCTGTGGTTGAATGACATTGGTGGTGCGTCGCCCAATCGCCCTAATGAAGAAACCGCCCCTGCAATGGAGGGTTATTTATGCGTGTCATTAACTCACGACGCCCCACAGCAACGCAGAATGAGTTTGTGTACAATGACGGATTTTAGTAACTCGTTACTACGTTACGTTTGCTAGCGACGTGTCTACGCACCGCTCCAAACGCCTCCGGGTTGAGGTCGGGGATGAAGGCTTCGGGGTAGACGGAGTTCAGGTACCACGTGAAGTTCCTGCACTGCAGACGCTCTCGCAGGCGCAGTCGCTCCGAGATGTCGCCAAACTCCCCCTGCGAGGGAGGGAGGGAGGTGGGGGCCGTCCAGCTGGTGTTACCTTCGCGAACGAAATGTCATGAAAATATTCACCAGAAAAGTTGATTACATTTTTTTGTCACCAATGATCATGAGTGGACAAACATCGTCATGCGAGATGACGGCTACAACTATCCACTGAAGATAAAAACAAAGTGTTATTGACTGCGATGTTATTTGAGACAGCAGTGCAGATTTAGATTTGGTTTATTTCAGCAAGAAGGGCCCAATGAGCTGATTGGTTCGATTTTATGGTCGTCCTGCGACAGTGCAGATATTATTACAAAGGACAGATCTTAGTTCCAGTCACAGTTACATATGTCGCGATGCAAACACACACGGCGTTGGGAGGCCCTCATTCAGCAGTGGACTAACAAAAGAGCTGTCCGTATGTGCATATGTTAAACTTCTTTCGCACCGTACTTAGCAAACAATACTAATCGGAGGTGTGGGGGATGGACAACAAACTAAACACAAAAAGCACTTCTAAAGAGATGCCTTTCCAATCCAGATGATTTAAAGGTGCTTAGCTCCAGTGGCTTCCTCATATTGGAAGGAAGATCATTCCAGATGGCCACAGAAGCCCATCTGAAGGCGTGCGATGCAGTGACCGTCTTTGTTTGATGACTAGCCACAGGCCGCTGCGAGTATGACCAGAGTTCGTTGGCAAATTGTTAACTACCTCGTCTGGTATGCATGAGATCATGGGTTCGATCGCAACCCTGACTGACGCCTGTTAGATGTGTAATAAGATCGCTATCTCCTGTATTATTGTGGGGGGGGGGGGGGGGGGGTGGGACATTACCTTGTACAGTCTATGGTTTATCTATAGTAGACATTACATCTGGGGTAAAGGTGATGGGGCAGATCCACCAGGGAAGCCTCTGGAACGTTCCCGACGGTTCCAGGAGGGGCGTGGCCAGAGGCGGCGCTTAACCGCCGGGGAGCGAATATAACCCGGGGGCACGGCAACGTGAGGGGTCGGGGTGTTTGAAGATCAAGAGGAGCTCCCCGTCGCTGCTGCCCCGCCACCTCCATCTGCCACGTGGCGGCTCGACCTCCGGCCGCTCAGCCGCTCCCTAGCGCGCCGTCAGCCAGCGGCGTGTTGGCGAGCGGGGTGAGCGCCACGTGGCGCGGGGCAGCGCAGCCACCCGAGCGGGTGGACATCCGCGGAGAGAGAATCGAAGCTGTACCGAAGATTTATTAATCAACAACTTAAAGTTTACACACCGTGTCGGAGCCATTCATTACAGATGGTTAGCACATAATGATGACGACGATGCAGAGAATGAGAACACAATGGAAAAATTTCGATTTAAAGCTTTCGTGACTGCAGGGATTCATCATCTTGGTTCTTTCGGTAAAGTCACGTAGAAAGGAAATAATAAAATAATAAAAATAAAACAATAAAATAATTCTCACGACGTTTCGGCCACAACGCAAGCAGCCGTCCTCAGGTGAACAAGACGCTGTCTTCCCGACAGACCTGGTTTTCACCTGAGGACGGCTGCTTGCGTTGTGGCCGAAACGTCGTGAGAATTATTTTATTATGTTTTATTTTTATTATTTTATTATTTCCCTTCTACGTGACTTTACCGAAAGAACCAAGATGATGAATCCCTGCAGTCACGAAAGCTTTAAATCGAAATACAATGGATCTTGTGCGAATTGCGCCACAGCAAACCGAGTTCATCGTTATGATTACTATCAAACATCATGACGGATGGCGCTCGCGAAGTGTACCTGGCTGGCTATGCGCGCCGCCTCGCGGTTGCGCCGGTAGAAGATGTGCCGGTACTCGTCCATCCACACCTCGGCGGCGCGCACCAGGTTGCGCGTGATGATGGAGGCGCCGGCCGGGAACGAGTGCGGGCTCTTGGTGCGGAACACGTGGCCCACCACGGAGCACGGCACGATCTCCAGCTGCCCGCCGCACTGCCACACCTTGGGACAGGCCCGCACGCACACACACACACGCTCAGTGCGACGTGGCCGGCATGGCGAGGGTTCATATTCTTAGGTTTTTTCGGTAAAGTCACGTAGGTGAAAAATTAAAATAAAATTTTCACCTACGTGACTTTACCGATTAATTTTTCACCTACGTGACTTTACCGAAAAAACCTAAGAATATGAATCCTTGCAGTCACGAAAGCTTCAAATCTAGAATGGCGAGGGTTGCCACCCGTCCTGGTGTTTTTCCCTGGATGGATATAGCTGCTGTCCCGGCTTTTGTCAGATGTGTAGTAGTAATACTAATAATAAGACAGCTCTCAAGACAATGGATTTACGTGACGTTATTCCCTCTTCTGGTATTGCGAGGTATTCTCATTCCCATGACGTGTCCTGGTTTTTGTTTGTACCTCGGAGGTTGTAAAACGCCAGACACAGTGCCACAAGAAATAACAATCCTTCCCGCCCTGCTATCACACTGTCGTGATTAATGTCTCAGCTGGTGTGCGTCACTAAAAACTCTGCCTTGGGTTTCTATCATTATTATATAATAAAACTGAATTTGCCTATCAGTCAGTCAGTCACAGCAGTTATATGATGAATTTTCCTCACTATAGGTTATAATGAGGGACTCGAGACATATATGGACCAGAAGACTGGCACAGTAATAATACTCGTGCCCCAAAGTAGGAGCTGGGTTCAATTCCCAACTATGTGCAGAGTGTGTATGTCCTCCCCGTGTTCTGCATGGGGTCCATCCGCGTTATCCGACTTCCTCCCATAGAGAAAAGAAAAGTGCTATGTAACTGGTATTGACCAAAACAATACTAATAATTTACCAGCAAAATTACTCAGTTGAGATTACAAACAGTAAAATTGACCCCTCCTGAAAAAATTATTTGGCGGGGCCTTCCTTAAAAGAGAGTCCTGCAACTCAGTCTTTCCTGGGGAAATAAGCGAAATTGTAGTGATAATAATAATACATATATACAATAATATTAATCAGGTGTTCATCACGAGCTAACCATGATCTACGACAAAGCCAAATCCTTGACGCAAACTTTTAACCATGCAAGTGTATATTACCAATGCGTTCTTTCGTTGACAAAGCGTACAAAAGTGCCTGGGTCGTAGTTTACTCAAACGGGCTTCAGACGCAGTTTTATTTACCAATGCAATTTAGTAGAAAACAATCATCCCGACGGTAGTTTCAGCTGTTCTAGCTTGTTGTATACGAGCGGCTGCCCAACGGAAGCGGTCTGGTGACTGCCCAGCACTGGTGCGTTTTTACTGTTGCCTCATGATTTATCATTTAAAAAAAACACTTGGGATGTGTCACCTGAAACTGGAATGTCCAAGACAGAAATTGTACTCCCCTAAGTCGAGTCATGAACCAGCAATGTCCGATGCCGCATTTGTCAACATTGGCACGCAGTGCGCGTGAACTGGAGCCTCATTTGTGTCGATGTCTTGTGCACTGGTGTCTGTTTGTTGGTTGCTCCTCATCAATGCAGTAAAGACATGTTTGAAACACGTTGAAGCCGTCCCCCAGCAGTATCACAACACAGCTGATTCACAGTGATGATGACAATCATGGAGTGAGTACAGTGAGTGGCCGTGCCAATGGGTAGAATTTTCACGAAGGAAATGTCGGTGTGTTCAGGAGTAATTCAGCAAAAGTACACGTGCAGTGCCAGTAATGTATCTCATTGTTCAAGTAACTTTGGAGGTGGTAAATAATAAGAAGAAGGAGAAAAGAATAAAGATGAAAGAGACACAGTGAACTCACCCGGAATGACATTTCAATGTTCTCGCCTCCCCAGATTTCCATCTGATTGTCATAGGTGCCCAGGTACTCAAAATACTCTTTGGAGATTGAAAAGAGACCCCCTGCGAAGGTCGGAGTCCTGGCGACACAGGCACAATTCCGGTGAGCGACAATCACTTTGAGCTGCCCTTGCCATGCTTTTTAACGTTTCCCAAAGTCACGGTGAAAGCACCTATGCACTGGTCTGTCTGTCTGTCCATCCGTAAACTTTACAGTACAATTGTGTCGCGACCACATTTCTCGAATCGGCATTGCACCGCCAACTACCACAAAAATACTTTGCAGGATCCTCCATAGAAAGAGTTATGAGACTCGGGGATTCTGGGGGAATTTTTGTATGATAATAATAATAAACCCAATTACAAATCGGCCCAAAAATTCGGAGAGACAACCCACAGTCAAAATGTCGATTTGCAAATATGAGGACGCATTTCACAATGACAGCGGCTGCCATACTACTAATTAAATACTTGAGAGGAGAAACACACATTGGAAAGCATCAACCATGCATTCTACAAAATCCATGCGTATGCAGGATTTGTCGAACTTGTTCACAATTAAAAGTGCACACTCGTCGTTATTTTTTTTAAATGCAAAATGTAGCATTAACGTGAGAATTATCGAGCCCCACTGCCCCACGCTGTTTACAGGCTAGGAGGTCAATGAAGTAAATACGTCTTAAAGTACTACATTTATTATCTTGGCACGGGGGGTGGGTGACCTGCCTGAAATGTTTTGATTAAATGTGTGTAGTGCCAACTACAATTGACCAATTTCAAGATGACTCACGACCTCCACCCACGGCTGCACAAAATCCATGAAAATGTCAATAACCATGGCCTCCCAGCTCTCTCCACCTTGCACCTACAAGCGGCGACTGGAGGCAATCTGACAATTTCCACTGCTGAGTTCGTAAATCTTAATTACCCAGAGTGCTAACCCGCACAAAACAACAAAAAGGCACGCAATCGCTCGAACAGCTGAGCGGGTCCTGTTGCCACTGTTTACCAAAACGCAAGGGCTATTATTCGAATCGAAGTGCCTCCTTACATGATCGTTATTTATTACAAGCACACCATGTCAGTGATCATTCGGTTGGCACTATGGAGAAACAAAAACCCACTGCGCGGGCTTGCATATGCTATGCCATTCCGTTCCCATAACCTTTTGACCGTTCGTTTCATTTTGTTCTGACAGCCCGAGAACGTCTCCCTTGTACCAAGTCCCTGCTGAAGCCTCGCGGTGGGGGGTGGGGGGGCTTAGACGACTACTGGGTGTGGGAGGTCGTGGGAGGGTCCCTGACACTGAGGATTTAATTCTCTCACTGAATATTTTTTCCAGGTCGTTGGTTAACCCAAGGTAGGCGGCGTGTCACGAGCATCCGCAGCCACAGGGAGATGTACAGTCTTTTCTCCTATAACGCGGTTGTAGTTCCTGAAGAATATTGCATTATAATAAACAATATAGGGTAAAGCACAGTCCGCGATAACACGTGCGATGCGTGCACAGGCTGAACAAAGACTGAGGTGCGTGGGTAGCATCCCGGGACATCCAGCAGCATCCCGCCTTGTGTGATGATGTTACGCCGAGGCAGCCGTACAGCCGCTTACTCGCGCGACGTAGTTCTGTTCACTCAAACGCGTTATATCCAATTCGCATCCGCATTATAAAAAAAAAACTCCGCATTATTTCCAATTAGTGTTATGAAAACACGCGTTATAATAGAACAGACTGTGGTGTGCTGGCTGTGGAAATAGTTTTCAGCTCACCGATCTGGACAAACCCGGTTTAAAAAAACTGGGACCTATGGTACAGCCCTACGGTACAGCTCGACACACTCCTGAGTGACACCCACGCCACCGCCCCCCCACCCCCACCCCCCGCCAGCGTTCACGAGGCCCTCACTTGATGGGATCCGTGGCATCCTTCCGCCGCCGGCGCTCGCTCTCCGGGAGGGCCTCCCAGCCGAACGTGAGCGTCCAGTCGAAGTTGCCGCGGCTGGGCTCGTGGCCGCGCGGGGCCGGGCGCGACACCTCGAACGAGTCCAGGTCGATGGTTACGATCTCGGGGCTGACGACGCGCCGCGGGTCCTCGGCCACACGCACCAGCAGGGCCTCCAGCCAGCCGGAGAAACACTCGCCTTGCGCCGACATGGACCGCGGAGAAAACAGGATGCGCCGAATGGAAACCACAGGGCAAGTGGCGGTGCAAAGGTTTCGAGAACGAAGTCAAAGTATAGACCCCCCACCCCGCCACCCCCCAAGTAGATCAATGGGCACCGAATTCGATATAAAACATAGGGACACTAAATCTAACTCAGATGCTTATGGTGTGAAAAGAAGCTCATTATTCTAATGATATCACACACAAAGTGCTTGCCACAAATGAACACAGTACCTTGCCGATCTCGTCAAGGAGCCTAAACCATCACGCGAATTCTGGTCATCCTCACTGCGGCTGTTGGCTAACCATCGAACACTGCAACGCGCTTTCAGATGCGCTTATGCGGCCGTCTGGAATTCTCTTCCTTTCGTTAATAGGAAGCCACTGGAGCTATGCACTTTTAAATCTAAATTGAAAACTCATCCCTTTTGGAACTACTTTTCGTGTTTAGTTTGTTGTCCTTTGCCCACACCTCAGATTAACGCCTTTGGCTACATATGGTAGGAAAGACTTTCAACATACGTACATACATAATGTTTTAAAAATGTAATTAGTCTATTAATAAATCATGAACAACCAACAATTAGGCACGATTTGATGCATGTATCGTAATCGTAAGAACCGAAAGTAATCGCTGAAGTGATGCAAAATGGAATGGAGGCTATACTCAAGTAAAGACCTCATTACTATCATGGGTGGCTCAAAAACACAACATCATCATATTAGCCGGCTACGTTTGATTATTTCATAAACGGGCCACACCCTGACTCAGTGAAATGGAAACTAGCCGGTGTATTGCTTTGGCTAAACAAACACGGCTAGGATACATTGATCAGTTCGAAAGGGAACCATTGGTTCAAATGATTTTCATTTTAGCCGGGCAGTGTCGCACAGCTGCGACCCAATGCTCTGGAGGCCAGTGCTGGCGGATCACGCAAATTTGTAAAAACTCCCCACGATGGGCTGGGTGGTGGCCGGGAGATTACAGCACAGTACGTGCATGCATCTGTGTGGAGCATTGGGTGTAGTCCTCTCACATGCGTGAGTTTTCTCTAGGCGTTCCCATTAATTAGTTGCTTGGCACTCATTAATGGAACCTGGCCAAACATGGCAATGCAGACCGCTCATCACGGACGGTGTTGCTACTCAGGCTTTTTTAAATAAAGGGCATTACTGATGCAAAATTTAATGTCTGTCATTGCACAAACACTCTGCCTGTTATTTGTATGACTAATCACAATTCCCAGCGCCTTACCAATCAACCCCCCACCCCATCCTCTGACAATTTCATGAATCCTCACAATTCACCGCCGCACTTCGATGCACAAATGGGTTATTTTTTGTTCCCCCGTAGGGAATGCAGTCACCTCCAGTGGCTAGAGGGGGAAGATGTGAACTCTTTACATACGGCGCAACAATTCAAGGCATGTAGGATGAGCTTAGGAATTAGCATTGAGGAATTGATGCATCGTTACTGCACACCATGAACCGCATTCACTGCACAAACTATGGCAGATGCGGATGATACCTGAAGCACAAATGGAAATTTAAAACTCTCCAGTGTGCGACTGTGGCCATCCAGAACAAGACTACACAACTTATAACGACGCAATGCCCGATCCACAAATATGAAGGAGACATCACAGCGATACCCCTGATGTGGTTATCTGGCTTGACCACTTGAATGTGAGATTGTCGTTCTTGCTCTGCATCTACATCAGCCGTACAAAAGAAGAAGGCTGTCCTAGTACTTCACACCGGGTGGGCTTGCTACTTTGAGGCTTTCCTCAGGCGAGAGGGGGGCTCTATCACCATCTAGTGGTATTTGAGAGCATGCACAACATTTATCTTCTTGGTTCTTTCGGTAAAGTCACGTAGAATGGAAATAATAAAATAATAAAAATAAAACATAATAAAATAAATTCTCACGACGTTTCGGCCACAACGCAAGCAGCCGAGAACAGGTCTGTCGGAAAGACAGCTGTCTTTCCGACAGACCTGTTCTCCACCTGAGGACGGCTGCTTGCGTTGTGGCCGAAACGTCGTGAGAATCTATTTTCATAATCAACGTTTTTGGGTTTAGATCGCGTTATTTATAAATGTGTCGTAACCCTCCACCACCCGACACGGCCAATCAGTAAAAAAGTGTCACGTTGACAAAGGACAAATAGTTCACTGCTTTAGCCCACCGGTGTGTTGAAGCGTGAAACCACAACATTTACAAAAACAATTTTTGTTGTGGTTTCACGCTTCAACACACCGGTGGGCTAAAGCAGTGAACTATTTGTCCTTTGTCAACGTGACACTTTTTTACTGATTGGCCGTGTCGGGTGGTGGAGGGTTACGACACATTTATAAATAACGCGATCTAAACCCAAAAACGTTGATTATTAATAATATTGGTCGCGAAAGCCTACGTGTTAAACAGAATTTATTTTATTATGTTTTAGTTTTATTATTTTATTATTTCCATTCTACGTGACTTTACCGAAAGAACCAAGAAGATGAATCCCTGCAGTCACGAAAGCTTTAAATCGAAATGCACAACATTTGTTTCGTACAAAATAAATACACTACCCCCCCGCCCCCTCCGATTCTCTCAATCATTTAGAAAAAATGTAAGCAATTATGGGAAATTATAACCCTGCAATGCATCAATGCACTCATGACAGGTCAGTGCAACTTGCCCGTTGATGCGCGCGCGTGTACGATACACACCGGATCTGATTAAAAACGGGCAAAGGGGTCGTACGAATGAATTCTAATTTTCATTCCAAATTTTTTTTGCACGTTTGTGTGTGTGTGTGGTTAAGGTTGACTAGTGGGGATCGGTAGTGTGCCGAGTTCGATTCCATGCCCACGGCCAACACCAGTGACGATTATGTGAACTGGTCCTGGGCCTCCCCTTGGTCGACTCAGCCTCAAATGAGTACCCGGTGAGGTGTGTAAACATCGCCACTGCGGAGACAATGGCGGCTAGGCGTGGTGCTGGCTACCCACCTACCACCGGAGGACCCAGAGAAAAAATCTGCGTGACGGTGGCGAGATGTTATTTATGTCGCATGGAATAGAGGAGGTTGTGGGTTCAATCCCAACCCTGACACCTGTATATTTAGAGCTAGCATGTTCCTCCGTAGTTGTGTGGATTTTTTCTTTGGGTCCACCGGGTTTTCCCTCCACATTTAGAAACACGCGTTTAGATTATTTGCTGCTATAAAATTCCACGCGAAAAGCCACTTCGTTGAGCTATCATTTCTGGGCAGGTCGCTTCTGAAATAAGCTAATAACTCAGTGGGATTTACCTGGTAAGATCAAACATTATTTCGTTATATTCGTATATTTTTAAGTGATTTGTTTACCTTTCCTATACTATACACTTTTATCGTGTTTTTGTACTGTTTGTTGTTGTAACATTCTGACCCGCCCCTTCTGGACATCTATGAAAAAGAGCTTTATAGCTCATCGGATTCCTCCATTATAAATAAACATTTTTTATTCCCATTCAGGATAGCGCTATTTAGTTTATTTTGCCTCGTACAATGTTTGAATGTGGATGAGGGTGGCCTAATTTTTGCAGTCAATTCTATGCATTTGTAATAAGAGCCTATGTCCGGCTCACGTGGTGATCGGCTCTGCCGGTCCTGCTTTACAGCCAATGGGGGGAGAGCCTGGGAGCATGGCCCTGGCGTGATCGAGGGGTGCCAGCTAGGGTGATTGGTTCTGCTGGTTTTGGCCTCAGCCAATGGGAAGACAAGTCAGGGGCGTGGTCCCGGGAGTTGATGGGGAATCTAGAAGATCCGGCGCAGGCTACCAAGGATTGGCTGGAGCGTACCACGTGACCCAGGCATTAAATAAGGGGAGAGATGAACGACACGTGGTCAGACGAAGAACGAAGGAAGAGAGGGGCCACGCGCGAGCGGGGCTCCGAGTGCCACGTGGCGGTGCGTCTCTTGTGGTCTGTCTGCCCACTTCCCGTTGCCTGCCAGCAGCGGGGCGTACTTGTGAACTGGAATAAATAAAAGGACCGATTCCACAAGTCGTCTCCAAGAGTATTATTACACATTTATTGTGTAATGCTGCGTGGGTCGCACAGCATTAGCATGCTCTCCCGCGCGCTGCCTGCCAGACAGGCAATTCTGAGCATGGGGCGCACGTGCAGCTGGTGCATTGGATCCCATTAGAAATCTACAGAGATGCTGTACAACCAAATTCAGATTTTTGACTCTGGTGTTTTCTGTGTCAGGCGCATTACATACTGTCTTGTGTTTTTTTTTGGTAAAGACAACGATTGGACTTGTACGAGTCTGTAGTTGTGTAAATGCTTCGTCGAGGTGGAGCGGTTACGCGGTGGAACCGGGCCACGTGAGTTTGATAATGGGAAATGGCTAACATGACTGGCTAGGGATATTCTATTTGGACCCCGGGGCAACCTTCACCGACCCACACGTGGATGAAGTGCAGTCAGACGACCCCCGAGACTGATAAAAAGGCTGATAATTACCCTTTAAATATATGTATTTAAAACACATACGTACTCCCAAAATACATCGCGCTTTGTGAGAATGAGCTGTTCAGATCCCCTGCATCATTGTGCACGTGAAGGACTGAGTCTACATTTAGAAAGTTTACATGTTTAAAGTTTACATTTTCTTTCCGGCCTCTCGCTCTCCTCCTCCCGTCCAAACCATCTCCTTCACTCCTCTCTATCACCTGCGTGTTCACGTTTGTCACCGTGGCGTGCGCGATGACAATCACCACCACCACGTGACTTTTCTTTCGTGTTGTGCACGCTGCATTTAGCGCCACAGCGCGTGGATTTATAGCGTTTATTCGTTTGTTTGCTGGCGACTGTGTATTTCATATCGGAATCGCCTCCAGTGCTATTGCTGCTGGCGGCAATAAAAGTTGTTTAAAAGTCAAGTCTCTCTCACCTGTTTCCTCTGCCATCAACCTAAGGTGTCACCTATTTTTATTTTTGTCTAGCCGCTGAACAAAGACGGTCACCGCATCGAGCGCTTTCAGATGCGCTACTGCGGCCGTCTGGAATGCTCTTCCTTCCGATATAATGAAGCCACTGTAGGGATGCACTTTTAAATATAGATTGAAAACGATATATTTTTAGTTTGTTGTCCTTCCCCCACAGCTCCGATTAATTATCATGGTTCGCTACGTACGGTGCGAAAGAAGTTCAACATACCTTTGACTTTTCCCTCAGTTTTTTCACCCACATCACCGCTACAACTCGCAACTGTCGCTTTCATCAGGAAAATCCGCCCTTGTCATTTAAATTTCTGCTGTCAAACCCCTGGTTCATTATTTGATCTTCACCCCTCTGCACTACTGCAATTATCTTCTACTCGGTCTCCCTGCCTCTCTCATCACTTCCCTCCAACAAATTCAAAATGCTTCTACACCAGTTATTTTCAATCTTCCCTTTAATTCTCACACTTCGCCTTCCAGTTTCTGAACGGCCTTGCCCCACCTCATCTTGCCTCTCTCATCTCCTTACAATCTCCTCTTCGTTCCCAATCGTAGAGGAGTTGTACACCCCTAGCTGCCACTGCAATTCAGTGGCCTAAATACGATGTTTCGCTCCGGATGATCGCTGCAAAGTATGATCTGTGTTTTGATTTAGTGTGCTGATCTTAAAGGTGCATTGACAAATGTTGACACTCCGATTGATGCTCCTGCTGTTGTGGAGTGACTCATGCAGCCAGCTATGGCTGCAGAGTTTGGTAGTACATGTTGTTTATGTCGTTTATTGTGAAAATTCGGTCACAGTTCCTATGATCACTGTTCCATTGCTTTTATGGCTTTATTTTGGTGATTTTTGAAAAGTTTTTCGGTTTGGCCATGTTTGTTTGTTGTAGTACAGAGTTAGACTGATGGCCTTAATCTAAGTTGTCTTGTGGTTGTTGTTGTTTGACTTGCATCCCACTGGGATTATTGCACACAGTGTTGGTGTACGGGGCTTTTTCTGCAATATTTTGCTGTCTTTTCTTGGATTTTCTGTTTGCACATAGTCACTTTAAGATGTTTTCTTGTTCATGTTTTTTTTGTTTGTTGCGGTTGCACCCGATTCAAGAGCCGAATGGCTCACAGGGCTATACCTAATAAATGAAACTTGAAACTTGAAATCGTCGGCCTGTCTCTTTCCGTCCCTCCTTCTCGCTGTGCCCAATCCCATTGTTTCGGTCCTTCTCCCTCCTTGCACCCCTCCACTGGAATAAACTTCACCTGAACATGAAAGCAGTCCCCCTCCTTAACCGCCTCCCATTCCTCTCCTAAAGCCTCACCTCTTCTCTATTGCCCATTCTCTTCCTTCCAGTCGCCCCTCCAGACCTTCCCGTCCCTCCCCTGGCCATTCGTGATCCCTAAGCACCACTCTATTGCTCTCGTTCATTCCTCAACCATTGTAGCATGCGCCTGTCACGTACATCATTCCGTGCTGTCATCGCCTTGTAAGGTATGTCGAGCGCCTTGAGTGAAAGTACTCTATGTATATATACAATTAGACAATTAGAAAGGAGTCAACTTGAGAATGTATGTATGTTGAACTTCTTTCGTACTGTACGTAGCCAACCGTGCTAATTGGAAGTGTGGGGGAAGGACAACAAACAAAAAACATAAATGAATTCGAAAGAAATGAGTTTTCAATCTAGATGATTTTAAAGTATACAGCTTCAGTGGCTCTCTAATATTAGGAGGAAGAGCGTTTCAGGCAGCAACCATCTTTGTTCGATGGCTAGACAAAAGTCGCTGCTGCGAAGATGACCGGAGTTCGCGTGATGGTTTACAGTCCTTGACGATATCAGCAAGGTATTTTGGTTCATTTGCGGCTAGCACTTACGAAAATATTCGTTCAGCGAACGGATGCCAACGCAGCTCGAAGAGCACTGGACGGGCACGGTCGGAGTTTGCATGATGGCGCACGAGTAAACGCGTACAATGATGTTACACACCTGCTCCATAACTCCTAACGCTATTGTTGTGTTGTGCGTCGCGTGTGTGCGGCAGAAACAGTGGTGGTGTCGCGGTGGCGGCTCACAGTGCGCATCCAGGAAGGTGAGGACGTCCCCGCGAGCCTCACGTGAACCCAGCAGCCGCGCGGCCGTTAAGCCGCGGCGCGGCTGCTGGCGCAACACGCGCACCAGACCGCCCAGGTGAGAGACATGTTCCTCCAGCCGCGCGCCCAGGTGCTCTGCCACACACGCATGAGCACGGAGGCACACGACAGCAGCAGCATGGTGATAATCACCGTCGTCACGATGAATAACCATCGCCAATATCATTGTCATCATCATAAGATGAAATCAATATCAATGTATGTCCATCATTGTTTGCGATTTATCATAAACTAAAACTGAACTACGTTTTTTTAACAGGTAAGGCCCACTGAGCTATATAGCTCGTTTTAAGAAGTGACCTGGCCACAAATTTTTGCTCAACGAAGTGGCTTATCATCATGTGGAAATGTATAAATGCCAAATACTCTGAACGCGTGTTGATTCTAAATGTGGATGGAAAAACAGATTACCAGGAGAAAAATCCACGCGACCACGGGAGAACATGCAAACCCCAAATATACAGGTGTCATGGTCGGGATCGAACCAACGACCTCATGTATACCAGGCGAGGTAGTTAACATCTCTCCACCGTGGCTATCTGCATCATCATTTGCATCACTATGCCAGATCAGTAACATAATTTTAGCAAATTAATCATCAAGTTGATGTTTTTCTTTTATCAACATCAATCGATTCTCACTTTCACAATAAATGCATCGAATTGTGTCTCTGAAAATGTTTTGCAGGCCTTTTTAAATCCACTGCCGGATGAAGGTCTACTCAAGCCAAGCCTGTTATATGGGTTTCTTTTTACCATACTTCACGGATTGGTGAAGGAGGTGCCAGGACCGGTTCAAACTGTCACTCGCTGCTGATACTCGGTATGCTGGGTTCAAAGCACAGCACGCTAACTAATGTGCCAACACTCCCGTAAGATGATTTATGACTGTAGTACATGACATGCAAATGATATGGTGTCATTACATTTAGGATAACGGAGTGGACAAAATGTTACAACGAGACGGATTAAATAAAAAACGAACACGTGTGAAATAAAATAAATATAAAATGAACGTGATTCTATAAACAAATCGCAACCCAAACATCAATTCATTGAATTACAGGGCGTGGTGAATCTTTACAATCAGAGATTCATTTCATCCGTGCTTGTCTGGATCAGCGGGCCAGAAATTATTTCCACCCCCGGCATACCACATCCAAAATACCTCCTGCTATGGCTGCGATTGCTCTTCACGTGCCACCTCCGAGTTTACCGACGACCCATGAAGTATTCAGTGAGTAAATAACTACATGAACTATTTTTTTTATTTTATCAGGAAAGGCCCACTGAGCTGTATAACTCTTTTTCAGAAGTGACCTGGCACACAAATGACAGCCCAATATTAGCGTGGACATTTTTTTTTTATCAGCCAAATTCTTCTTCTTGGTTCTTTCGGTAAAGTCACGTAGAAGGGAAATAATAAAATAATGAAAATAAAACATCATAAAATAATTCTCACGACGTTATTATTTTATTATTTCCCTTCTACGTGACTTTACCGAAAGAACCAAGAAGATGAATCCCTGCAGTCACGAAACCTTGAAATCGAAATTTAACCGCCTCTACGGGGAGGGATTCCACATAACTTTGAGATCCTTCAACAAACTCCCAGATAAGAAGGCTCAGCTAATCGAGTAAGAAAAAAGTATGAAAAAAAAGTGAGAATTTTATTTTATTATGTTTAATTTCTATTATTTTATTATTTCCCATCCACGTGACTTTACCGAAAGAACCAAGAAGATGAATCCCTGCAGTCACGAAAGCTTTAAATCGAAATTCAGCCAAATTCTCTCAACGCACGTCGATTCTAAACGCGGAGGGCGAAAAAACCGTAAGGGACCCAGAGGAAACGAAGCCGCGGTGGCCACCCGGCACGCGCCCGACGCTGCCACCTTCCGTGCTGGCATCGTCCACCAGCAGCAGCTCCACGAGCAGCAGCGCGGGTGCCGTGTGGAGCACGCTGTACACGGTCCGCAGCAGCGTGCTCCACGCCTCGTTGTGGAACACCACGATCACGCTCGTCGTGGGCAGCGGCGGCGTCCGCGGGAATCTCTGCTGCACGCACCTGGCCATGGAGGGGGCATAGAAGGAGGAGGAGGGTAGATGACTGTGGATTTTGTGGTACCAACTTTGAGCATGGACTTTTGTAATACTGTGCCAGTGGTGAACTGTCCCCCACTCATGGAATATGAGGCATGAGCGCAGGGGTCGGCGAACTGCGGCTTCAGAGCCGCATGCGACTCTTTAAGGACTGCTTCGTGAAGTTATTTATTAAGGACTCGCCGTCTCGTATTCACCACACAGTGCATTGCGGCTCTTGAAATGTGTTTTTTACTGAATTAAAAAGAATGACTCTTCTTGTTGTTTCTGTTGTCGACCCCTGGACTCGCGAGAAGAAAACAGCAATCACCATTGTCTGCTCTAGACAAGTGATATACAGCAGAGGCTGCATGTAAGCACACTTCTTGGGACCAAGGCAAAGTGTGTTTATATCTGAAGAAGTGTGCTTGTATCAGAAGTTGCCCTTTAACACCCCCCACCAGTGTAATGTAAGCACGTGTTGCTCGTGTCAGAGACGTGCTTTTATGAGGTGTGCTTATATCCAGCGTCTACTGTATATGTGCCAAATGCCAGAAATATTTGGCAGACTCCATTGTCGCATGTGAGGGCGGTATGTGTGTATGGTGAATTTCTTTCGCACCGTAAGTACCCAACCGTGCTAATCGGAGGTGCGGGGAAAGACAACTAAACATAGAAAGCAATTCTAAAGAAATTAGTTTTCAATCTACATTTAAAAGTGCATAGCCACGGTGGCTTCCAAACATCAGAATGGAAGAGCGCTCAAGACGCCTGCAGAAGCGTATCTGAAAGCGCGCGATGCGGTAATCGTCTTTGTTCGATGGCTAGCCAAAAGCCGCTGCGAGAATGACTGGAGTTCGGGGGCGAGGTGTTAACTACCTCGCCTGGTATGCAGGAGATCGTGGGTTCTATCCCAACCCTGAATCCTGCGGTATATTTGGAGTTTGCATGTGTCTCTCCCCTTGGTCGCGTGAATGTTTCTCTGGGTCCTCCGGTTTTTCCCTCCACATTTAGAATCAATATTTGTTAAGAGTATTTGGCTGCTATAAATTCCCACGTGATAAGCCACTTCGATAAGCTATCATTTGTGGCCAGGTCTCTTCTAAGAAACAGCTATGTATCTCTCTGTGGGCCTCACCTGGTCAAATTAAACATAGTTGAGTATAAAACTCGTTTAAGTTTACCGATTTCACCGACCATTTGCAAATCACAAAGGCTTGCTTTCTGTGATGAAAACTCATCAGTTTAACACGTAGGCTGTCACCTGATGAGGCTGGTTGTAATTACTAGTGAAACGTCGTACTCGAATTGTACATGTTGTGAGTTTACTCTCCAACACAAAACCGGTATGCTGGTACGGGTACCCGTTCCCTACCCGTACCCTACCCGAAATGAGTGACAAACGGTTATTCACCAGTGACTCACGGCCTACCCGTACCCGGCCGCACCAGGGTCGCAAACGGCTACCCGTACCCGTACCCGGCCGGGTATGGGTAGCCGGGTATCGGGTAGGGTACGGGTATCGGGTACCTGGTTGCGACCTCTGATACTGACTCACAGATGGACAAAAGAAGCGAAACGTGATTTCGTATTATAGACAGATAATCAAAGGGCAGAGGAAGAAGGCCTTCGAAGCCCCGCGACGCAACCATAAACCCGCCCCTGAAGTCTCACTCGGGCGGACGCGTGTCGGGCCCCAGGTCCCTGTGGAGGGAGATGCGGTCGCTGACGAACACGTTGAAGCAGTGCTTGGCAAAGCCTCGCTCCTTCTCGTCCAGCTCGTCGGGCGACAGTGCCCCGAGCCGGACAGCGGCCCCGCGGGCGCCGGGCGCCAGCGGATCCTGCGAGGGCCTCCCCAGGTGAGGCTTCAGCTCGTCGGGGCCGTAGTGGTCAGAGCGGCTGCAGGGCTGAGAGCTCCTCGCTTCGTTCGCCTGCTCGTCGTCCGGAGGCAAGAAAGAGAGAAACCAGCGCCGGCGATCACGCACGGGTCATTCGCAGTGGACGTGTAAAAGGTCACAAAGCCATGTGGAGCAGGGCCTCTCCAATTGTGCAGTATGTCGGGAAAACCGAAACTAATTCAATAATGCGACGCTCAAAGATAAAGGTGCAGATCTGCATTTGCTCGCTCGCTTGCAGCCCTTTGTCGGATGAATGCCTCCCTATGTTGTGCAGGTCACGCCGGATTTTTGACCATACTTCACCACGCTGGTCAGTGTATGTTGGTAAATAGGGACTCAACAACTGGTACAGATGTATGTGTGTTCAACTTCTTTCACACCGTATGTGGCCAATCGTGCTAATCGGAGGTGCGGAGGAAGGAAAACAAACTAAACGCAAAAAGCAGTTGGAAAGAAATGTGTTTTTTCAATCTAGATTCTAAAATGCCTAGCTCTAGTGGTTTCCTAATATCGAAAGGAAGAACGTTCCAGACGGCCGCAGAAGTGCATCGGAAAGACTTCACTGGCCACTGATATTAGCCGTGGCCGGGAGTTGAACCCAGGCGGCCGTGTTGGTAGAACAGTCCTAACCACTGCACGACCACTGCACCCCACCGGCTCACGTCAATGCGCAAGCTTTACAACCATCTCACTGTTTCATGCCAACGTAGGGTACGCGTTCGTCAGGTTATTTCGTGATGAACAAAAATAAATAATATTTAAAAATACTTTTTTAAACACGCTTTAATGAAATATACCGTACTCGAAATGGCAGAACTCCACGACTCTAGGAAGTGGCCCCAAAGCTTGTGATAACGTAAGGGGCAGTGGTGATTTACAGCCAACGTGAGTTGACCGTGGACAATTAGACCCAAGCCGAAACACAACGTATAAAAACGAATGTATTTTTTTTTTATATAGAATATAGTATTGTCATCAGTGTGCCATAAGTACAGTATGCCAAGTTTGCAGTCGACACCAAATAGATAAGTGGGTTAAAATTGAGTTACAAGATTTGAGGATACGACAACAACAATAACAGACAGAGTTAAATAAAAGCGTGAAAAACAAAAAGTAAGAAAATCCACACGGTCAGAGGTAGGTCAAAAACGATTGTGGTGTACGCGCCATGAATATAATAGTGCCTTCTTTTTAGGACGAGCTACTTTTTACGCAACTAGGTGGACACAAAGACAAATCCTTGGCGCAATTCGGTGAGAAAGGCGATACAAAGAAAACCACATATAAATGAGAATTAACGACAGCAGCAATTACTGTGTCCTCAAAAATGGATCTGTAGCCAGCGTGAGGCGGCTGCTGCGGCTGTTGGGACCCACGGTCTGAATAAATTACGCGCAGAGCTGCCGGATCTTGTCGGATAATAATTATTACATAATTGATCATTAGGGCGCACGGAGTTGCGGACTTCACTCGGCTCTGCGGGGCAATACGCAATATTCGGATAGTAGGCGGCACGCAACAACAACAACGCAGTGAAAGCCCGTGTTGGGGGTGAGCCTCCTCCCGCCTCCACGTCGACCACCCACGTCCAAAGGCAACGTACGTTGAACTTCTTTCGCACCGTACGTAGCCAACCGCGCTAATCGGAGGTGCGGGATAGCTCTCACCGTCTTCAAGATGCCCCACAGACTCGCCCCTCCCCACTGCGTACCTCTCCCCTCCCTCCATTCTCCCCTCGCTCTGCTCCGCGCGCTCCCCTGATTCACCAACCGAGGTCTCCAGCCAAAACCCTCAAGTCAACCTTCACGCGGTGGGGTTCACTCCTTCTCCTGCTGCTGCCAACGGAATCTGGAAACCCCTCCCCCTCCTCCTCCGAAGGTTATCCGTGCTTGTATGTCATTACCACGATTGATTCAGTCAATGCGCAAGCCCTTTCTCTCCTCTTCCTTTATGACCGACTGTCTTATTAAACAAGTGCGTGTGCTTAATGTATCCTTGTAATGCACATCTCCACTCTGCGCACATCATTCTAAGTAAGATACGGTTGCATATATACATACGCGACCAGCAAAATCATCGTCACCACCACGATCTATCCGCTGCCGGATAAAGGTCCGAGCCACGCCGTCGCCAGCTGTCACGCGATGCCACGTTCGAATCCACAACTTGCACGCGAACTAATCGCGTCGCTCCCCCTTCTGCCGTGCGTCGTCTTCTTTGACGTGTTCCCTCCTGCCCTGAGGCTGTCATTCAGTCACCAGCCTGGTCCATCCTCCATCACCCGTTACGGTGGTGCGTCCTGCCGAAACCCCACTTAAGGTTTTTTTTTTCTTTCAGAATCATAATCTTTATTTAGACTACAGGAGGCATCCGATGACATATGAAGATGTCGAGTATGGGCGGGTCAGCGAGTTACAACACCACAAACGCGAACCCCGTTTTAAGTGTGTCCAATCCAGTACTGTACATCCAAAGTGTACTGTAATTGTATATGTTGGGCAGCAGGTAGCAGTGACGCTAAATCAACCGTTGTACTGGACTTTATATGTCTCCACGTCTTCAGCGCTCTCTTGCCATTTACCGACCAGCACCAGGTGACGAAGAGGTCAAATAACCCCCACCATTTGACCCGCGCGGCGTTGCAAGCCAACATCCAGAAAGATGTTAACTACCTCGCCTGGTATGCAGGAGATTGTAGGTTCGATCCCGACCATGACGCCTGTATATTTCCTGTTTTCATGTTTCTC
Organism: Lampetra planeri; assembly: GCF_965212315.1. Taxonomy (NCBI): domain Eukaryota; kingdom Metazoa; phylum Chordata; class Hyperoartia; order Petromyzontiformes; family Petromyzontidae; genus Lampetra; species Lampetra planeri. The sequence goes on from NC_136107.1 coordinate 20,424,159, forward strand.
TCCCCGTGGTCGCGTGGATTTTGCTCCGGATCCTCCGGTTTTTCCCCTCCACAATTAGAAACACGCGTTTGGAGGATTAGGCTGCTCTCATATTTCCACGCGATAAGACACTTCGTTGAGTTATCATTTGTGATGGCCAAGAAGCTTCTGCAAAAAAGTGCTATAGAGTAGCTCGGTGGGCCTTACCTGGTAAAATAAAAATAGTAAATAGCACATGCACGGCATAGGCTGGGCGTTAATGAACAACGCCCATATAGGATGGAGACCGTATTGAATTAGCGTAGGCGAGTGGTCGTGGCGCGCACACCTACACACGTACAATACAGCGAACCCTCTAACCGCGTTAGTTACGTTCTTAAAACGCTCGCGGATGCAGCATTCGCGAATGCAGAAACCTTGTTGCAATGGGGAAAATATGTTTACGTTCCAGGGTACGAGTGAACATGGGGGTGGGTAAATGTTTAGTAATAATTACTACAATACATCAATAATTCGTTATGAAGAATAAGGTGTTGTTTTATTACCTTTGATGATGATTTGACGACGATAAAAGTGGTGGTGATGGTGAGGAATTCGCGAGGACTCCTCGTGAGGTGCAAGTGTTTGATAACAGCGCCGCACAGTTCTTTTCAATGTAGCACTTTGGGAAGCGCTCGCCGCAACACTTTCCCTGATGACATTCGCGTTCTTTTTTAATGGACCGCACGCTCGACTCGGTGATCTGCCACCAGGCACACTCGCGACTACTAGAGTCGAGCGGTTCGCGAATAGGGAATTAGAACGCGAAAATGCGAAGCTCGCGAATCCACAACTCGCGGCATGCAGAGAGGGTTTCCCGTACCTGCTTCTTAGCGGGGGCCCTAATCTGCAGGCGCGGCACGGCTCCCACGCGCGCTGGAGCCCCGGGATTGCCCTCCGCGTCGTCCGCGGCGCCCTCGAGGTCCCCGTTCCCCGGCGGGTCCCCGGGCTGCACCTGGAGCAGCTCGGGCCCTCCGCCCGACGGCGTGGCGACGGGGAGGGGCAGGAGGAGGCGCGGAGAGCGGCGCGAGATGTCGGCGCGCAGCACGAGCGCGGCGAGCAGCAGCAGAGCGAGCAGAGCGGCGGCGCGCCACGCGGTCGCGGGCCGGGCTCGTCTCGCCTGCAGCAGGCGGAGCGCCGTCAGGGCCACGCGGTACATGGCCACAGCGAGAGAGAGAGAGACGAGGGGGTAGGCGACCGGCCACGGCGGAGCCAGCAGCTACAGGAGATGGCTAGCGAGGGAGAGATGGTTGCGGTGGGGAGACGGAGGGAGGGAGTGATGGATAAATGGATGGACGTAAATGACGAGAGGGATTAATGGATAGGTGGACGGAGGCGATGGACAGATGGATGGAAGAATGGCAGAGGCGGACAGATAGACAGAGGTGATGAATGGGTGTTGAGATGGATGGACGTAGGGACGGATGCAGGGAGTGATGAAAGGATCTTCGGCTGGCCTCGGGAGCCAAAGAGAGGGCGCTGAGTTGCGCTCTCACTGCGGGTCAGTCGGCGTCCTCATCCCACGGCGTGCACCCCGAAACCCGGAGGAGGCTGTCTCGCAGAAATACAGCGTGCGATTAATGAACCAAATCCATCACTTAAACGCGCGTCTTCGGTTGGCAATCCTCGCAATCAGCCTGCAAAGATTGCAGCGCTCGCGCTGAAGCTAAAGGCGCGCTCGGAGCTCCTGTTGAGAGCACAGATCAGGACAAATTACGCGTCAAAGCGGAACAAGTTGAGCTTACCGATTTGCAACAAAGAACACGAAAGTGTGAGCGCCTGCCGAGGTTAAAATGCAGGCTTGCGTTAACCAACGACGAATACCTGCGTTTGAGTGGGGCGCCTAGTGGTCGTTCCGAGCTGTAAGCTAAAACGACACCGACAACGTATCTTCGAAAATCCGAACGAATCCCAGACCGGGCGAGTGTAAGACTCGGGCGCCTCGCGGCGAAGTGTTATATCTCTGTGGCCACAAACGAGCGACAATGAAGAGGCGACCGGGTAAAAGTGTACCGTAGTCGCGACGGGGCTAATGGGGGAAGGGATTAAGTTACGGAGGTGCGAGACAGAACCCCCCCCCCCCCCACTGAGGAGGTCCCGCAGAGCGAGGCAGGTGCTGTTAGGAGTTCGTGGGGGGGGGGGGGGAGCGGTCCGTGGAGGGAAAGCGGATGGGGGAATTTCGGGGTCGCACGGGAAGAGAGCCGGTGGTGCAGACACCTCGACACACTTGAGAGGAAATAACACATTCTCCCCCTCCCTCTCTACGAAGAAGAAGGAAAAACAACACGCAGGGACAGCTGTGAAAAATCGACTTAATTCAAAATGTCCTTACCGCTCTCAGGCCCGTGAATTCTGGAGATTTGTGCGGAAAATTTTGCGCGATTTGCGCACCGTCCCGTCCGTCATTCCCGTCGAGCACACAGAGCGTGGGCGTCTCTCTCCTTGCTGTGGCGATCTGGCGATGCCGTCTGTCCCACGTAATGGGGGCGAGGGCTTTGCTAACGGCGTGTCAATGTCTGTCCCGTGAGTTGAGGGGGTTGGGGAGGGGTGGGAGTAAGGAGGAGAGGAGGCCACACATTCAGGATCTTCGCGCGCTCCTAGACGGATGTTGACAAAGCTGATCAAACATCTAACACTGCAGTCAAGCGGCGGGTGACTGATGAGCACAGGGCGGCGGTGAGTTTTGTGTTGTTTGTGTGTGCGTGTGTTAATTATTGATATTGTGACTTAAAGCTTTCGTGACTGCAGGAATTCATATTCTTGGGTCTTTCGGTAAAGTGACGTAGATTGGTTCAATCTACGTGACTATCTGCGTGACTTTACCGAAAGTCCAAAGAATATTGATATCGTGTTTGCTTCACGCACGCAATTTACGAAGTGCACATAGACAATCGATGCGGAGGCCCAACGGGTGGAGAGTTGGGGAGATGGAGAGGTGGGTGAGATTGTGGCGGCGCCCGGGGTGAGTAGGAGGAGAAGGGGTTATACATCGAGGTGATTGATCGACGCCTGGTGTCACCATCGACAACTTAACCTGAAGTGTCCATTCACGAGAAAGCCTTTATAATTGTGCTTTATATATATATTATATCATGTGCACACAGGACGCTCAAAGTATCCCAGTGTATCCGCCAGCCCGTTAACTCTCGCCACAATCTCTCTCTCGAGAGAGAGAGAGCTATGACCAATTCGCGGGTCATTAAATTAACATTTTGATCCTGAGAGATTAGCGCACGGATTTGCATGAATGGGGCTGTCGTAATGAAGCGGGGTGGGTTTCTCTCTCACAATATATCTGCGATGCTTCCTTCTCGTAGTCGACGCTTGCAACCCGTTATATAAAGCCTCATTAAGTTCATTTATGCCACGTAAGTATACATGAGGCGCGCTCATCACGATAACAATGGGACATCAATGATAATGACATCCGTTTTTTTTATGTTTAACATCAAAATTAGTGGCGTAGTGGTTAGGGCACTGCTGCCATAAACACGATTGTCGGCCACGGTTAACATCATTAAGTGCCGAATGAAATCTGAACCGATCGCGCGCCTATATCCCCTTCATCAAACTGCAATGACCAACATGGCGAAGGAGGGGTCAAACAACTGCCATGTCCGACACGGCTGGAGATGCTTTCATTCAGCAATTGATTGACAAAAGGGCTGTCATTTGTTATTTTACTGTTCTAAAGTAAACGTACATGCCTCTGCTCCGATTAGCATGGTTGGCTACGCACGGTGCGAGAGAAGTTGAACGTACACGAAAAGGGGCCATTGCCCGAAACGTCGCCGATTATATAATTTCCCTTCTTGGGATGTGGAATTGACGAATGTGTGGAGATTGTATTAGTGTTATCATTGCGCCGGTGGTGCACGCACCAGTGCCAACGCAGCAACTCAATTTTGTTTAATTCCGAATGAAGAAGACCAATCAGTTCCACGGTGTCCCGGCGAAGACGCGTACCGGTCAACGTAGCGACCCGGGAGTGGATTTGCATGTTACCACTGCAACGCGACCGCGTGTGTGCGCGCCTCTGTTACCTGCAAAGGGCGGCGCGGATGACCACTGCCTCGGTGTCTCTAAGCTCCCGCCGCCGCCGCCGCTGCTGCTGCTGCTGGGATACGCCGAGCATGCGTCTCGCTGACGTGAGGAGGGTGGAGTGCTACGGGACGCACGGACCGCCGCGCGAGGGCTCCCACCTCCGATCTCGCTTTTCTCTCTTCATGTGAGCGGAGGGCTTTTCTCGCAGTCAGCGTTTTCAGAGTGCAGGCGGAGACCGCTGCACTGTAGTAACAATGCAGCTTTGAGCATTCATCCCTGTGAAGTTTCCAGGAGGGTGGTCTCCTCTTTCCTCTCCCCCTTCTCGTCCGCCTTACTCCTCGAGAGAAGCCACTGCCTTTGCGCAGCACGCTTCGTGAAGAGCAACAGCAACAACGACACGAGTAATGTTGTTTCATTAGCAAGTGAGGTAGGCAAGCCTCTTGCATACGATAAAAAATAACCCCAAGTGCGCCCGATCTCACGACACCGCGTGAAGCTAAGCGGGGCTCATCCTGCTTCGTAGTTTCTGTGAATGGGAGACCACCTGTGGTTACCAGGTGTTGTAGACGCGGGTCGTCGAGGTGCCAGAGAAAATGCAGTGCAACAACGCAATCCATCCGTGCGGAGCTTTTGATTGTTTATCTCGTATTCGTGATGGGATTTGTTTTTCTTCCGGGCACTCCGGTTCTATCTCGTATGAAGCCAAAGACTTTTTTTTATGGAACTGACCAAACTTTCCAACGCAGAACCCTCCTTTAAAAAGAGGTTTAATGTCAGTGAAGCTTTTCTGTTTAACTAATTGCCATTAATAAGACAATTTTCAAGGGAGAGATTCGTTTCTAACAATGCCAACGGCTACAAATAAACTGAAACTATGTGACGCACAGTTTTGCAGCTGAACATATTCACACATATCCATAATACAGCAGTTCGACATAGAAGGCCAATGATTCTTATCAATCACATTCAGATTGTCCGACCAATGAATTCTACCGAAAGTAGAAGACCGATTGTAAGGAAACAGCCGTTTAGTGCCAAGGAAGACGCGATATTGTTCCCGATTCGCGAGACAAAGTGAATGAAGGCGCATTATTTGAATTCTACGCAGACACACGCTTGCCATCTTTAATCATAGCACACGCTCTTTTTGCCCCGACACGTACCTTTGATGCGACAATCTCGGTCGTAAGAGCACTTTTGAATGCTGATGGCGCTTGTTGTTGCTATTATTGTATGTAGACTGTGATATGACGCATCACATTCATTTTCAGCCCTTACACAAATTACAATTACACCCTGCGCATGGTATATGCACCTGATATAATGAAGCTCCGGAAATAGCAACGCATATCTTAAAGGGGCCCCCCTCGGCGAGTCTGGATACTACATAATTAATCACTTTTCATTCAACTTCTTCTCGGTCTTGGAAGCGCCTGGCAGAAACTTCCCACACGAACGCGCACGCATAATCCGAATTTTAAACGCGCCGGTTACCACCAGGAGACAGAGGAACAGATCGAGACGAGCATAGAGAGACAGAGAGAGAGAGAGAGACAGGAGCCAGATGAAATGTCGGTGGGTAACAGTCGACACTCCGATGGTCGTTTGTGCTGTCGAGATTGTGCCGGGGGACGCCGCCGAAGCGAGGAGGCCTCGCCGCTGGCACGACTTGAAGTGACAAGAGCCGCGAGCTCCTCACGCCCACAAAGGGGAATGTTTTCGAGACAAAAGACCCGAAGGTCGCTCCGCAGGGACCGCTTTGTGCGTCGCTATGGGAACTTTGCGAGCGAGGACCGCAAACAAAGCCGGGCATTGAAGGGATTTTTTTTGTGAATAAAGAAAGCGTCAAGATGTGCTGCCTGGCTGCCCGGATGGCTGAGTGGTACACTCCGAGTGACTTAACTGGTTGGTACTTGGTCCATGTAGCTGCTGCTCCAAAGTTTTGGAACCAACTGGGGTCTTCTCTGGGGATCATCACTCTGCTATCACTGGACTCTTTTAGACAGACATTATTGAGGTCGAAAATAATGTACGTAATTGTTTTGTAACATAATTTGGTTTAATTTTACATTTTTAATAATTTATATCTTATTAATTGTTGCTGCTTGGCCTAGTCACCCTTGACAAAGAGCTGTATAGCTCGAAGGGTAATTAACTCGGATAATAGAGTTATGACCTCCAGTGGTTAACATCTGTGATAAAGAGCTTCACAGCTCATCGGAATTCCTCCTGAAAAAATAAATATTCTGATTCTGACGTGCCGCCCATAATCACGCCCCCTTTTCACTCCCCACACCCCTAACCCCGCCCCTCACCCTTCACTCCAACCCCCCAACCCCTCCCCTTCCCCCCACCCCCCGCCCCTCACCCTTCACTCCAACCCCCCAACCCCTCCCCTTCCCCCCACCCCTCACCCTTCACTCCAACCTCTAACCCCGCCCCTTCCCCCCACCCCCCGCCCCTCACCCTTCACTCCAACTTCCCAACCCCTCCTCTTCCCCCCACCCCCCGCCCCTCACCCTTTACTCCAACCCCCCAACCCCTCCCCTTCCCCCCACCCCCCGCCCCTCACCCTTCACTCCAACCCCTAACCCCGCCCCTTCCCCCCACCCCCCGCCCCTCACCCTTCACTCCAACCCCTAACCCCGCCCCTTCCCCCCACCCCCCGCCCCTCACCCTTCACTCCAACCCCTAACCCCTCCCCTTCCCCCCACCCCGCGCCCCTCACCCATCACTCCAACCCCCCAACCCCTCCCCTTCCCCCTACCCCCGCCCCTCACCCTTCACTCCAACACCTAACCCCGCCCCTTCCCCCCCCCACCCCGCCCCTCACCCTTCACTCCAACCCCCCAACCCCTCCCCTTCCCCCCACCCCTCGCCCCTCACCCTTTACTCCAACCCCCCCTCCTAACACCACCCCCCTTCCCACCCCACCCCTCTCCTCCCCCCGGCGTAATTCTCCACCACTCCCCCAACCCTCCCACGTAGCCAGCGCCAATCAGCACGCGTCGTTATCCGCGTGGGCACCGCCCCCTCCGCCCCCGCCGCCGCGAGGCGCCACGTCAGTCGTCGCCGACGTCTCGCGCCTCCCGTGCGCCTTCTGTGAGAAGGCCTCGCCGAGAGCGGATTAGAGAGCGGCGCTCTCCGCACGCACACCCCCCCTCCTACCACCATGGGCGGCTCGCAGAGCGTCGAGGTGCCCGGCGGGGGCAGCGAAGGCTACCACGTCCTCAGGGTGAGGGGGACACGCGCGGCTTGTAAGACGCCTTCCCGATCGCCGAGGACGCCCGCGGAGCCTACCTCCCAACCACCCCCTCCCCGCCGGGGAAAGCACGCAATGCCCGGCCGGTCCGGGTCAGGCCAGGTCGAGGCTTCGCCGTTAGGCCTCGCATTTTTTTTGCGTGATTTTAACGCATTTTTAAATGCTTTGGCGCTAATAGATGGACAAGTGTGTCGATTTAACCTCGATTTAAAAACCGCTTAGCTTCGAAACACGCATCAGACGCCGCCTTCGTGATTCCTCCGACGCCTTGACAGCTCCGTGTTGACTCGAGCAAGCCGCGGCCCTCCTTCAGTGCGTGCAAATGTTTAAAACTTCGCACAATGCTTGAATGATGCCCCCCCCCGACCTAATCTTTCCCCATAGGTTTGTTCACCCCAGTCTGTTATCAGTATTGTTGTTGTTTTAGTGCTTGAGATCCGCCTCGTTCTCTTAGCAGCCGCCACCGCCATGGCAAAGGTGACAGGGAGTGGCTGTACGATGGACGTACCATAAATGCTTTTACGTTGACGCAAGGCCATAATTCACCTTAAGGACTGTCCATCTGGTTACCAGAGAGAGCTCTATGTGTTGCTACAATGCCTACGTCTCGCGAAATTTACCCAACTATATTTACACGCGAAATGTAACATTTGCACAATTATTGATGGTGCGGCTTATGGCAACGGTAGTGGTATGGTAAACTTCTTTCACACCTTTCGTTGCCAATCGAATGTGCGGGTCTCTACTTACCTGATTAATGCATGCTCACCAGGACTTACCTACCCAACCGTGGTCACTACCTACCTGATGCCGATGACTACCTGATGTAAACAGCGTGGTTGTCCTCTTGATGTGCTGAACAATAATGAGCTTGCGCATGCTTGCATAACGTGTGCCTCTGGTTGTTTTCAGAGGAAAACACGCTATGTGTCGTGTTTAACCACCATTCATTCAATATGTGTCTGTATGTATTTTGAACTTCGTTCGCACCGTACGTAGCCAACCGTGCTAATCTGTGTTTACAGGTACAGGAAAATTCTCCAGGACATCGAGCAGGTCTGGAGCCCTTCTTTGATTTCATTGTATCAATTGGAAACACGAGGCTGGTGAGCTGATGTTATTTGAATGAATATCAATGTCACGAGCTACTCATTCAGCGTTTGAACATTACAACGTTTTCGTTCACAGTACATGTGAAAACATTATTTGTATTCGCGAATAACATAACGTTGATAGATCAACTAAGTTTGGAATAACGCCAGAAATTAACGTATCAAAGTGAACCAAGATTGTTAGGTTCGAAATGTTTTGTTTTGAAAAGGTTTTTAAATAAGATGTTTACAGTAAGCTTCATTCTATGGGGTACATGGGGGGAGTGATGGTTACAGTTAAAACAAAAACAAGTGGAAAAACAAAAGTAGAATGGGGGTTAAGACGTAGAATGCGTGGTCTGTTTTTGTTCTTAAAAGTAGAGTATTTAACGGGTGAGAAGCAGCTAATAATAAAATGTGCAATTAAAGCCATGAATGAGTGTAGAATACCATTCCTCCATTCCTTTCTCCCTTTTTCGTAAACACAGTTTTATCTGCAACCTCCGTAATCTGCGCAGGAATAGCGACGTTAACCGTACTCATTGTTGCGAATTGATGTGGCCAGGACAGGGACAACGAGACACTGAAGGACCTGCTGAAGGCCAACGTGGAGAAGCCGGTACGAATGTCCGTGTTCAGCAGCAAGACGCTTAAGGTTCGCGATGTTTCCATCACTCCCAGCAACCTGTGGGGTGGCCAGGGCTTGCTCGGCGTCAGTATCCGCTTCTGCAGCTTTGAGGGTGCCAACGAGAACGTCTGGCACGTCCTGGTGAGCATGCATTGCCCCCACACACTTGCATGGACCACATGGTGCATGAGCAGACATTTGAATCTGTGGATTAGTGGGATTACGTGGATGAAGTATATGAACTACTGGAAGTATTTATGTGGCTTATGTGTCAAATGGGACACACATTGTGAGTAGCTCAGCCACATGTGGCTTTACAGAGTTGAAGCCTCTCAAACATGGGAATAGTGGGAACTTATGATTTCTCGAATAACATGATAGCTATTTAAGAATCTAATTTGTCCTTCAGTTAGTCACAGTTCTTGAGCATTTTTTGTCAAACAAAATTGAGTGGAGGCTCAATCTTTTGGAAGTAACCAGAAATGTGTATTGATGGTTATAACTGATGACCTTTGAGTTGGGTAAAAGAAAAGGTGATTGACAATGGTCACCATGCTAATCACTTGGGGAAGGCTTAATCCTGCAGTAGATAGATCATGGTTGATGATGAATGAGTGGTTTCCCACCTCACAGGCAAAGCAGTCTTGCAAGTCATGTAAAAAGTGACCGGGTGTTTGGAGCACCAAGCCAATCAGTCTTAGGTGACTCATGCATTTTTATCTACTATTTTAGAATTACCTACTATAATCACTCAGAAATGTCTGTCTGTCCCGCGCGTGACATCACTCCACATGAGGCCCACCCCCCCTCATTAATTTTCATGAGTGGGTGGATGTTTACACTAACGCAGAGGAAGGTTGTAAAATTGCTTCAAATATGACGTTTTTTTACAGAAAGTGACGGTAAAAAAGAAATATTCGCAGCACAGTGCTACATCCGTGCGTGACGTTACTGCAAAAGAGCCCCCCCCCTTCATTAATATTCATGCCCGCGTGGAAATTTACACTAACGCACAAGAAGTTTGCACACTCCACATGCCCCCCCCCCCCCCCTCATTAATAATCATGAGCTGAACAATTTTTCTATTGAATATTTCAGATTTTCTGCAATATATACCCGTCCTTGGATGGGCAAAAAAGCTCGTAGAAATAGAATCATCGCATTGGTAACATGGGCTCATAGCAGTGTGTCTTTTATTACTACTATAATGAGCCAAGTAGGTCTGTTTGTGTGTAACGTCACTCCACATGCCGCACCCCCCCCCACCCGTCGTTAATATTCATGAGCGGGTGGATTTTTCTACTCGTGCAGAAAAAGGTCGAGCGGAAATATTTTTTTTCGCAAATTCACTTTAATTTTGGCGTTTATTTAAAGTGAATCTAATAAATAATTATACGCAGCAACAAAGTGGATTTGGTCTCTATTTATTTCCTCAGCACTTGAGACAAGAGTTAAGTCTAATTTATGCTTATACGCTATGGTAAAATAGACATTTCTCGGTGATTTTCCAGATATTGTATCGAATTCCAATTTATTTCAACCCCAGCGACCGAAAGCAGAAGAGAATAAAGTATCAGAGCAGTGAATTTAAACAAATTGAAGGTCAGTTATATACAGTGCTACAGTGACATGAAGTGAGGTGTTTTATGAGGTATTTTGTGCAAGAATCACTGCCATTAATACAGTGCTACAGTGAAATGCAGTGACGTGTTTGATGACATACTTTCGTGCAAGATTCACTGCCATTAAATTGACACAAGATACAATTATACTCCGCTCAATTTTTTAAAAAATATTACAGCTTCCGTCCTAGGACGGGCAAATATTACAGCTTCCGTCCTAGGACGGGCAAACAAGCTAGTGTATGTATAAACACCGTCTTCATATATTATGGAGATTTATAATTGTAAAAAAATGTACCAATGTGTTTAGGACTTGGAGCCACACTCACCAGCTGCTCTGGCAGGACTGCGTCCTTTCTCAGACTACATCATTGGAGCCGATGCCGTGTTAAATGAGGTAATTGTCTTGACCTTTTGTACTGCAATTATCACGCGTTGTTGATTCGTCTTAATATTAGTGATAACCTTTGGTGAATATGAAGAGCAACATAGGAATAAATATAATAACCTGCATTGCTAAAGTACATTGCTAAAGTACAGGAGCTCCACGGTGGCAAGATGTTAACTACCTATGCAGGAGATCGTTGGTTCGATCACATCCCTGACATTTGCTGTATATTTGGACTTTGCATGTCTCTCCCCGTGGTCGTGTGAATTTTTCACCGGATCCTCCGATTTTTCCCTCCACATTTAGAATCAACATGCGTTTAGAGTATTTGGCTGCTGTAAAATTCCACGTGATAAGCCACTTGGTTGAGCTATCATTTGTGGCCAGGTCTTTTCTGAAAATGGGTTTCATACCTCAGTGGGCCTCACCTGGTAAAATAACAAAATTGTTTTAGTTTACATTGACATGCGTATCCATTCTTTGCATCTTTTTTAGTCCGAGGATCTGTACACTATGATCGAATCCCATGAGGGAAAGCCTCTCAAGCTTTACGTGTACAACAGTGACATTGACAGCTGCCGAGAGGTGGTAATCACACCCAATGGGGCCTGGGGTGGTGAGGGCAGGTGAGTTTATGCATTTGTAAACTATGTTGCAAATAATGAAATAAAACAATGGAGATAAATTCAAAAGGAGAGAAGTACGGAATGATGCACAGTGATATATTTTATTTCATTTTTATATTGTAGATCATAGTGCTGTACATTGTGATTATGGTGTTATACTTTCCACGACAGTCTGGGTTGTGGGATTGGCTACGGATACCTGCATCGGATTCCTACACGGCCTTTCACTGAGGGCAAACTCATCAGCCCTTCAACCACAACCAGTGCAAAGGACGGCTTCACTGAGGTGTGGTCAAGCTTCCTTCCCCACTGTTTTATTTGCACTTAATTTTCCTGAATATTGGTACCAATAAAACCCATTAAATAACGTGCACATATAGCTGATTAATACTCTTTGGTTTTTTCGGTAAAGTCACGTAGATAAAAAATAAATGAAAAAAACAACTAAATAAATCACGACGTTTCGGGGGCAACACAAGATTACTGTAATTTTGCTGTGACGGTTCCACCTGAAGACGGAAGCTTGTGTTGCCTCCGAAACGTTGTGATTTAATTTAGTTGTTTTTTCATTTATTTTTTACCTACGTGACTTTACCGAAAAAACCAAAGAGTATGAATCCTTGCAGTCACGAAAACTTAAAATCTAGAGCTGATTAATAACTGGAATATTTTTCTGACTTTTTATTTAATAACCCTGCATCAATAATACATTGAAATGTGCTGTAAATGGAGATCATATAAACCAGTGTAATGAAAACAAAGCTTACTGTCCCTTTGCCTGTGGATTTTTTGTAGGTGTCCCTCTCAGCTGCCAACTCACTGCTGAGCTCCCCAACTCCAGTAAACGTTTCTTCTACCCCGACCATGCTTATCACCATGTCCGGTTTGGAACCAGGAATGGCCAGCCTGCCGCTCAGCACCATGGCTTCCTCCACGCCCCCGTCTGTCACCAGTGCACTGAATGATGGTAAATAGCAGGCATGCACATTTGAACAGTTTTGTAATATAAAAACAAATCTGACGTATCCATGCTTTCTGTTACACAATGGGCCCAATGTTCATGGCGGTTAATGACATTTTATTGCTAATTTCTTGGCTGAAAAGTGGTATCTGCTAAAAGGGGTGTTTTGCCAAAAATGAAAAAGGTGTTTTCCCGTGATAGAAATAGAACTGACGACGTGTTGAAAAACCAAAACACGCTTAATATTCATACAAACAAGTTGGCAGTGAACTTGACCTTTTCTAAAATGTTGCTGTCTTGCATGTCACCCTGCAGGTGTACTGACAATGCCACTCATACCAAGCCATACGAATGCCTCCCTACCTCCTGGTAATTTTTATATATATACACAATTCTGCTCAATAAAAACGTGCGCACCATAACATATAATTACAAAAAAAAAATCTTTAAATAAAAATTCTATTCATTGTAGTCATCGACAATATACCGTTAAATGTGTTTATCTTTTTGCAGGTGTCATGCCTGGCACACTACCAGACTTTCCTTTTACACCATTAAACCTTCCCATCAGCCAGCTTGGAATTGCTGATCCAAATGCAGCAGGTAAGAGGTACACGTTGTTATTCTCCGCTGGAGGATGATATGTATACATCATGCAGTCCGATTAGTAATCAGTTAATTAGTATGTGATTCCTCTATAAGGAATTGTATTATGTATTACTTAATAACTAAGCCTGTAGCTATCAGAGCGGTTAAAATTATTTGTATTTCTCTCTGAGTGACAACCCTTACTAATTGGCTGTTGGGTGGTGGCGGGTTTAACCACGCATATTTACGCGATCTAACCAAAAAAAACCTGTATTATGAATATTGGTCGGGAACGCCTTCGTGTTAAAGTGAGGAGGTAGTCACGGGATTTTCATTTAAGAGCACTGTGCCAGTAACCACCAAGATCTCGTGATCGTATTTATGTCGCCACTCATGATTAAACCGGTTTCTGAACTATATCGGGGTTTATGGCCTTAGCCATCAACCAGCATATTAGATTTTTCAGTTAATTTGCCAAAATTTTCAGATTATGGAATAAAAAAAAACTATTATTTTTCCTGCCATGATATTAACATCTTAATAGAAGGATGCATGGGAAAGTCCAGCACCCCCTATTTGTGGATAAGAGATCACTGAAAAGGACCTGAAAGGTGGATCTATTTTGTCATCTTACCACGGGGACTTTCTCTATACAGGGCGATGCACTGCTCTGAGAGAGTTCTAATGGACATTCCATTTGCGCATGACATGACAACACAATTAGAATAAAATTGGGATAAAGGCAAACAAATATAAATTCCCACAACATTGTATAAACCTGCGAAGCCTATAGTAATTCAACCAACGTGCTTTATTGATTCCAAGACTTCACTATTGAGGTTCCATACAGAATCAAGATAGTCAGTATTTCACAAATTCCAAATGAGTGCAGTGGTGTTATATGCAACGTATGGTCTTTGTTTTTAAAATTGTCCCCATCCCATTGCACAATGTTTGCAAGTATCAGATTATACATCGACAATTTAGGTGTCCAGAATAATAAAAAAACAGAATTCTATTTCATTGAATAACAACACTGCGTTATGCCTTTCAGGCCTCCCTGCCCTGCACTCATATCCGCCAGTGGTGCCCATCTCCTTCGCGGGCGGCCTGCCCGCATCACTCTCTGCAGTAATTCCTGCATTCCCGACAAGCCTGCCCGATGTGCCGCCGACACAGGAAGCCTCGTCAACCTCACTGCCACCCCCACCGCTGTACACAGCAGCACCAGGCCTGTCCTCCATGCCACCGCCAGAATCGGCCAACACGGACACGCCTTATACGCAGAGCTCGTCATTGCCACCACTGGATGTGGAAGAAACACCCGCAGCCACACTTCCAGCCTCTGAGATGAGCGGAGCAGCGGCTGATAACCTATTATTAACGGAGGAGTCGGGGTAATGGTAGGGCGTCCGTGGATAGGCTTGTGTGTGTGAGTGCGGTATGCTTTTGGTGTAGAGGGTTGTCGCTGTATACATGATATATTTCTACTGTTTGCTGCATTTGAAGGAACGCTGTGTGTGCAGAGCCGCATCTTTGCAGGGGTACGGTGTGAAGATAAAAATGTAATTTTGAGAATGAAGTTCAAATGTTGCTCTGCTGATACATAATAACTGGCATGTTTTTAATGAAAGAGAATGTAGCCTTGCATTAAAATACAATCACTTCTTTTGGTAATATTGAAAGCCCAACATGCCTATCTTTACAAACATTGTTTTAACAGTTCTGTCAAATATTATTTTTTTGCATTCTCAACGGTGCACTTTTTATTACACAAACTGTTAACTTGCTGTACAGGAGACCGTTGAATATCGCGGCAGTTACGTTCTTGTGAAGTTCCGCGAAAGGCAAAACCGCGATGTTCAATTCTTAAGCCTTACCTAAATAATGGGGTTAGGTATACGGCAACCAAAAATAGACACCTCACAATTGAAATACTGCACTGTATGCCAAATAGACTAAAAACGAAATCCTTGAAATAAACATGTAAAACCCTATACAAATATTAAACAACAGATACATTAAATACTGAATACTGCACTTACCGATGATCTAAACCAGGTGTGTTCGCAAGTGGGGAGCGGTAGCGTCAAGGTTAGCGCGCTGCGCGAGGAACCCGGCCATCCGAGTTTGATTCCCGCTCACGCCCAACACCGGTGACGATTATCTTAATCGGTCCTGGGCATCCCATAGGCCGACTCGGCCTCAAATGAGTGCATGCCTGGTGCGATGTGTAAACATCGCCACTGGGGAGATGAAGGCGGCTGGGCATGGTGCTGGCCACCCCCACCCTCTTTGTGTGCCATGCCGGCCTTCATAAGTGCTCACTAATACCCCAACAGTCTGTTAAGGCTATGGGGGGGGGGTCTTTGTCCGCAAGATTCTTGCACGGCAAAGGTTGATGGTGCCACTGACTGACTTGCGTCGCTCGCCCGCCCAGCACCACGGTATCAGCCAATGATACAGTCCTTACAAGTCCAGTCGACCCGCGAAAGTCCAAAGCTGACCCCACGATAGCTAAATTGGTATACAAAGAGGTTGGCATGCGATAGGTCGAAGCTGGGAACGATATGCCCGCGATATTCAATGGTCTTCTGTAGTAACACCCATTCAAAGCAAGGGATCGACCTGTTAACTCTGTGTTAAAATTGGTTAAATTAAATCCCCCTCCTTATTGTAAGCAGCCTTAAATACATTACAGTTGCAAAGCTTGTACTGTATATAGATAACTTGAAGATTTTTATAATGGTGTTGTACAGCAATAAAGATGCTGCTTTATGATGTGGGATAAAATAAGAATACATTTTGAATGTGTTTTGGTGATGCCTATTCCATTGACAGCTCGTTTTACTTCATACAATATCTAAGGCATCACATCATCTGCAAAACAAACACGTAGCCTGCACTACCTGATCAAAACTAGTCAGCAATTGTTTTTCTACTGTGGAGGCAGAACATTGTTCTTTCGTTCTCGGTTGGGATTGGTTTAATTTGTTGCTGTTGGGGAAAAAATAAAGCTATTTATATCTTGATTTGTCTCGGTGTTATTCCTGCGTCGGTGTTAACGATAGTGACGGAATAGAAGGGTGTAGTCGACCAGGAACGCTGGCGTGGCTGTATACGACGTCTTCTAGCTGAATCTGATACTGCCACAGCTGTTTTGAATGCTGTACAATTCAATTCACTATTTGATCTGCTGTGGACGTTTGAGCATCCTATACAATAGCAAATGAATAATTTTTATACACTGCAAAATAAGCAGTCAAAAAGCTAAATTGTTACTTAAATCACGACGATTTCGGAGGCAACACAAGCTTCCGTCTTCAGGTGGAACCGTCAGCAAAATTACTGATACAGTAATTACTGATACAGTACTGATACTGATACAGTAATTTTGCTGTGACGGTTCCATCTGAAGACGGAAGCTTGTGTTGCCTCCGAAACGTGATTTAATTTATTTGTTTTCTTTTTTAACCTACGTGACTTTACCGAAAAAAGTGTTACTCTTGCAAAGGCACAATTCGTAGCACATTATACAGATCAATCTCAACTTGGAAATGCCATTTTCAACCAACTGCTGGATGAAGAAGGCCTTCCCAAGCAACTGCCATTTTCTGTGATCCAGCGAAGTCGAAATCCGCCCAGCGCTTGTGCATGAGGTGAACTAATCGCGCCATCTCGGTTAACCCAAGGGACCCGTTCCATTCTTTGGCTGCCACTCCGTCACTATTCTTGACCATCAAGTTGCGCTTTCCAGAATAATTCCAACCTGCTGGTGTCTGCCTCTCATTTAACTGGTTTAATATTCGTACAACCTACTTGTACGTTAATAGAGATGTTAACTCCATCGCCTGGTATGCAGGAGGTCATCGGTTTGATCCCGACCCTGATGCCTGTATATTTGGAGTCTGCACGTCTCTCTCCCCTTACGACAGTGCAAATCTTTCGGTCGTTTTTTAACGCACTTCCCGTGATCCAATCGAGCTGACATTTTGCACACAGACTCGTTGTGCGTGACAATTTATTTTCGTGAAATTTTTTTTCCAAAATTTTACACTTTTTAGGATTTTTTTTTTTATTTAATTACCAATTGCTTAATGGTGGCAGGCAATCATCTGACCCATAGGTGGCAGCCATCTCAAGCCAGAGGACGAGAGGACTCTAGCCGCCCGTTTCAAAGACCAATGTGGACTGGGTTGTGGCCCATTGAACACGTACTGTAATTTAAAGGATTTATAGTGAAAAACTTTGTTTTTACGGGTTGCATTTTTCCCCCTCCACATTTAGAAACCTGCCATTAGAGTCTTTGGTTTCTAAAAATCCCAACAATAAAAAGCCATTATGTTGAGCTTTAATTTGCGGGCAGGTCGCTTCTGAAAAGAGCTTTATAGATCAGTGGGCCTTACCTGGCAAAACAAATATATATAGTTTAGTTCATGATACATCGCAAACAATGATGGGAATACATTAATATTGATTTACCTGGGCCTTACCTGGTTACTGTTTTAGTTTAACCGTGCCCAAGTGCAAATAACATTTCATCATACCACCACGAGAGGTCACCATTGGGGGCTATATTTGACCGCTGATTACATTTGTGTAGCCCTTTCTCCTCCCACTGCGAAACAACTCGATATATTGTCCCGTGTTCGTCGTAGGGGGTGCCCGGGGGGTGGTTGCCCCCATGCTTCACCACGCTGCCCAGTACGCGTTGGTGAAATGAAAAGGACCGGTTCAGATATCGCTGGCACGCCGAATAACATAAATCTACACTTGAAATTGTACGTGCAAAAGTGACATAATATTAGAGGGAAAAAAAAACATTCGAATGCCCAAAGACAGCCAGGTTATGAAACTAAATCAGCCTCTTAAAGATGTGATATCTACAAAAGAGGCACGTTGTATTAATAAGCCCCGTAAACGTAGAAAGTCATTGGGTACGTACGGTGCGAAAGAAGTTCAACATACAGTACATACAATTGGGGTCAACTATGCCCATCCATTTAAAACGTTTTCCAACTCGGGGTTGAAATAAATAACAGCGCATTAACTGCGCGTGCCTTTCTGTCTGTCTGCAACAGTCGGTGCACAAAGACTCCCGTAAAGATAATGAATCAATCGAACTTGAATGAAACTTTCGTCCAAACTCGTTCGAAACACGATTCAAACAAGAGGGGTGCCATCAGCCAAGCGAATGTTTGAGAGCACTATCCGCTGTGGTCTATCACACCAATGTGCGCACGTAGCTGGATCGGGCCGGGAGACACCGGCTAACGCTTCGTGAATAGCTGAACTCCGATCCACCCACGCCTCGCTGTCCCCCCGACCCCTCCCCCTGCCATCCTGTCGGCGCATGTCACAGGCGGACTCGCTCGGCCGTCCAGGTATGAGCGCACTTCAAGTATCTTTTACCGGCGTAAAGCACACAGCCCCGTCCGTCAAAACAATCCGGGCCGCGTCCACCACTCGTCCACCGCCACTTTGCGAAGGTCTCAATGACGGCGAAAGACCTCGGGCAGAAGACTCGCGATGGACACCGGGCGACGGCTAAGGCGCGGCTCGCAGTCATCATCGTCACCGCCATCTCATCATACTGGGCAGGAAGGGGGATTGGAGGGATGCCCAACACGTACTCAATGGTGACGGTGCGCGTGTTTTAGGCTGTAGCCGAGGCTCAATTGAAGAGCGATGGACATGGGAGCGAGACGGGAGCGCGCCCGCAACGAGGACGCGCGCGCCTCTTGCAGCAGATCCGACAGCGCGCGCAGCCAGGCGAGCTCCGGCTCCCGGCACCGTAACGTGGAAGGGTCCAGCACGGGCTCTAGCAGACGCGCCAGCGCGGAGGGAGGCTGCAGTACAGGGTGCCAACATCCCCACGGCGCGACGGGGTTCGGGTTATCTTCTGGATGTCACAACGTGGAAGGCGCTTGCCTGGGGTCGCGTCCACACGGCCGTCGGGGAGAGTCTGGCTTTGACTCTCGCTGTCCCAACGAGGACGGCTCTAGCTGGGGCTCACGGCAGCCGAGCGCGGAGAGCTCCAGCCTGCGCTCTCGCCTCTCCTGCGAGGAGGACTCCAAGCTTCGATGCCGACACCGCCACCACAACCACCAGGACGGCGGCGGCGGCGAACGCGACCGCGGCGCCAGAGGGGAACGAGGTGAATCCATCTCGGGGTCCGGAGGCACGTCTTACAGAAGCGACGATGACGACGAAGACGACGACGAGGAAGATAACGATGTCGGTGGCTGTCGACGCGTCCGGATCGGCTCCTGTGCACCCTGCGACCACACAGACCTTTCCGCCATGAGCAGCAGCAGCCAGCCAAGCGACAGCTGCTGCTGCTGCTCGAGCGAGTGCAGCACGGAGCGCACTGGCACCAGCACCCCGTGCTGCTGCTGCACTTGCGGGGACCAGCAGGGCCAGCAGCAGGGCCAGTTGCAGAGCCACAGCAGCGACTGCAGCAGCGAGCGCACGTCGTGGCACACGCAGGGACCGGGGACTCCGACTCGGCAGGAGCGCGGTCACCGGCTGAAGGATGTCGGCACGGGCGGAGGGGTGGACGGCAAGGATCGCAAGGCTAAACGAGGTCTGGTGGTTCATCTTCTTGGTTCTTTCGGTAAAGTCACGTAGAAGGGAATTAATAAAATAATAAAAATAAAACATAATAAAATAATTCTCACGACGTTTCGGCCACAACGCAAGCAGCCGTCCTCAGGTGAAGAACAGGTCTGTCGGGAAGACAGCGTCTGAATGAAACACCCCAGGCTTGGAGAGTATATTTAAGCTGGGTTGGAGGGGGAAGAGTGCCTTGACAAAATAATTTGCATTTCAAGATGAATTTGCATGTTTATGGGAAATGCAGATATGGGATTAGTACTACTTGTGAAATGCGTAGGAGGTGGACGGGGGGTTTCAAAGTCATATTATGCCCGTGCATTATGCAGGATTAGCAGCATCAAAGGGAGGGGATAGGGGTAGCATTAGGTCTGGTCTGGTGGTGTTGGTTGGTGGTGGGACTGTCGATGTGGAAAGCCTCAGGGTGGCATAGGCATTGACACATTCGTGGCGAGACTTACGCCGTCGCCCACTCAATGTGGCAATTTTTTGGGAACGAATGATGGAGACCTTTTTTAAATTAGCGTGGACAGGGAGCCGATGGGCAGTTTTAACTGTAAGAATTTCGCATTATGGATGAACGCAATTAAATGCGTAAAAATTTAAATTTCTATTGATTAATTAATTTCATTCCAAACGGCATCACTCGGTGGAGAGACGCCGTTCGCCCCATCCACCCCGCACGATACGAGGGAATTCTCCAGGTCGGTGCCTCCTCTTTGCCGTGACATACGATCACCGCTGCTGATGAAATGTCTCGCTGAGTGGTCGTGAGTCGTTTGTATGTATAGTGAGTACATTCAACTTCATTCGCGAAGTACGTAGGCAAGCGTGCTAATCGGAGGTAGCTGCTGCCTTTCTGACAGAATGGTTTATCCTACACGTTGAACAGCTCTTTGTCAATCCGCTGCTGCATGAAGGCCTCCCGACTCCATATTATGCGTAGAGGTTGCTGGTAAGTGCAGGGTGATGAACATGGGACATCAGTTCGATATTACTCGCCACTGATGTTAACTCTGCCCGGGATTCTAAATTAGTCTGTTTGGTTCATTGCACAGCGTGCTAACCACTCGGGCACTGTTCCAATCCTCCTGAACGTTGTGATCATCGCTTAATATGATACTGTGACTTTTTTTTCTGTTCATAACGGAGGAGATGATCCACGCCCAGTTAATAATTATTATATTATTTGTTTAATAATGAATGGGCCTTCCACAACAATGTTTCTCACGAACATTTGTATACACCAGGTGAACCCTCCAACCGATTCTCTTCCTCTGAGTCCCAGCAGCATGTCCAACGATTGTGTAGCACTGCCCTTAAAGCACTGTCCAAGCATCGTGCGCATTCCGAGTGATATCCTCATGTCCCTGCAATAATTGTCTGGGGTATACGTAACCCGGTGTGTTTTTCACCTCCAACAAAGTGAACTTGTTTTTCCTTGGTTGTACTCGTAATTATGTTGAACCCGACTATGTGGCCTTGTTTATTAACAATCATATTCGACCATTTCACGGATTTAATTGTTTGCTAGATGACTATGTCATGGGCACATCTGAGATGGTTAATTATTTATCCATTCATCTTTACGCCTTCATTTGTTCCATGCGCTTTGTGGCAAAACGTCCTCTAATGATGGTGAAATTAATAGGCAAGCGAGAGCAGGTTGAAATGCTTTTGGAACATTGACCTTGATAATGAAAAAACACACAAGTGTCTAAAGAGTAAGGTTATCACTCGATGGTATATTACCTACTATTACATATGGGTGAGCAACATGGACACTGAACATTTTGCAGAGAAAAAAAATGCTAAAATGTTGTGGAAAGTAGTACGAAGAGGTGCATGCTAGGAATTACACCGAAAGACCGTACGAGGAACACGTAGATGAAGAAGAAATGCAAGTTCAGATATATTGACCTAATACAAATCTAGAATGACCTAATAACGTTTTAGAGCGCTTGGGTAGGACAAGTCTCTAGAAGGAGCGATGGCCGATTTGAGAGACTAATGATGAAGTGGCCTGATACAGTTTTTTTGGGTTACATCGCGTAAATATATAAATGTGTCATTAAACCCGCCAACACCCAACACAGCCAATTAGTAAGATTTGTCACGTAAACAGAACACGCCAATTCGTTTACTAGTACAGCACAACTGGTGTACGAGTACGACACTTCGCCAGTTCGGAGAGCTTCAGGCTTAGTGCTGCTTTGAAGCGAATCATCAAATAATACATTGTTTAAATGCATGCCTATAAGGTCACCATACATAAATGGGAATTGCCTGTACGCAAACAGTAACAGGTACTGCAATTTTATTGCACGCAAACGACAGGAGGTACAATAACAATGTGCCTGGATAAGGTGCGTGCATAATGTACGTTGATTACCATATAAATAACCCATCTGGCAATGGGTGCCAATTGTAATTTATATGCATTCATTAATCCCCCTCCCCCGTCGCACGTCATCACATCTATCCCTCTATTTAAGGAATGAATTAAGAGGATTTCTACACAAATCTGGCTGTCGCCTGATTAAGCTAGTTGTAATTACTGGCAAAACGTTGTTGCTCTACAACACACCGGTGTGCTGGACTAGTAACGAATTGGCATGTTCTGTTTACGTGACAAATCATACTAATTCACTAATTGGCTGCGTCGGGTGGTGGCAGTTTTACCGACACATTTATAATAATAGGGGTTTCCCCCTTTTTTCTGGCAACAAAACTGAAACCTTTTTACAAGGATTCATGTCTGCATTAACCACAATACTTGCAGTCAAAATGCAAACAAAAAACACACTATGATAATATATGCATTGTCCTTGAAACGGATTGGTCCACACCAAGGGACGGCTTTCTTTTGAGCCTCGACCCAATTGGTGCTCGACCAGAGGACGCCAAAAGGCGTACAGAGATGAGACACATTTATATTTACGCGATCTAACCCCCCCAAAAAAACCTATAATATGGATGATATTGGTCACGAAAGCTTGCTACGTGTTAAACTGATGGAGTGGCAGCCAAAGGGGGTTGTTACATATCTTGTGATACGTTCGTCGTGACGATGGAGCGATGAGGTCAGCTCAATGGAAAGAGCTGGATAGATTGTTGCAACACGAGGCCGTGATGGGATGGCGACAACAGCTGTCTCCCCGACAGACCTGGTCTTCACCTGAGGACGGCTGCTTGCGTTGTGGCCGAAACGTCGTGAGAATTATTTTATTATGTTTTATTTTTATTATTTCCCTTCTACGTGACTTTACCGAAAGAACCAAGAAGATGAATCCCTGCAGTCACGAAAGCTTTAAATCGAAACAGTGGATATGTATCATGTATGATGATAATATGCAATTGGGTGGAATGGCTACACAGTGCTTAGGGCACTGCTGCTTATGAAGGCGGCGCTAAGTTAAATTCCTGGCCACACAGAGCAGCGCGGTGTGGAGGCCTTCGCAGAGGGCTGCAAATTAATCGATTGTGAACATTTAAATAGGCCATGCATGTCTTCTTACGAAATATAACGTTAATAACAATAGGCTCTCTCACCTGGTTAAATAGTAAATCAAATATAGCCATGTCCCTTGCCTCGTGGTGTTCATACGCATTCCGTACTTACCGAATTCACCCTTAACTCTTAAGCTTCACAAACCTTGTACGAGCATTACAAACACAACACACTCTCACGCAAACTCTGAGCCAACTTATCCTCCTCCCAATGACGGTGACGATGTCTCTTAACACCATACTCCAAAGTCGTTTCCGATTACACTGCAATCACATACTTTGTTGTGTTTTGAATTTCGGGGTTTCTTTTTTTTCACGCGACCCCTCGGTCCCTTGCGGCGAGAATTTCAGAACGCTCTGTACATCACAGCACAGGTAAGCACACATCCACGGTGCGCTGACACTGAGGAATCTTGAGGAGGAGTGGGGGGGGGGTGTCGCTACCCCGAGGAAATTCCTGAGGCAGGGCAGTGGCCGCCCCTTGGATCGCTCAAGTCTGCACACTGTGGGGATCAATTGGCTTTTTCATTCAATCAAAAGTACTCTGGGAAAGAACTGCTAATTATGAGTTAATTTTCTTCCGCCGAGATGGTGGCAATTTACTTTGAACTTTATCGCACCGCACGTAGCCAACCGTGCTAATCGGAGGTGCCGGGGGGAAGGACAACAAATTACGGTTTATATCGCGCATTTCATAAAATCTCAAACACATGGTTCACATCACCACAGCTTAAGATTTCACGGTCTGCATGAGCCTGGTCTGCACACGGCTGCCCCTTTAGGCTGCTGAATGGGGATTGCTGGCGCATCGAGAGAGCATCTGCGCCGACTTGTCCTTCTAACACGACTGCACCACCCTATCTTGTGTAAATGCGCAACTGGCAGTGTTCCCAACAAACGTTCGTGTTGGCTTCGAGTAATGTTTTGTTGCAGTGGATAAACAGTGGTGATTGGGTCACGTTAGCTCGAGTTCTTCAGCAGCAGCGGCGACCACGCTCCTTCTTCCACTCTTGACCTTTGAACTTCACCCCCATGGAACCTTCTTGACTCAGAATGCATTATAGACATAGCAAGTCGTATTGTTACGCAATTTGTTTAGTGTTGAACATTTGTTTAAAGAGTTTGTTTTAAAATTGAACGTGTCGTGCGCCCCTTGAGTTTATATATGTTTTAAACAAGGTTCACACTCCAGGGCCGGCTTGCAGAGTGGACAAAACGCAGTTTATTCATCACGCAGACAACGCTTGTTCTCCCTCTAAAGGACGTTAAATCACGTTTAGTCTGTCAGCAGAAGCTAAAATGCCAAATCGACAAGCGGGTCAATGTGTCAATTGTCATTAAAAAACATGGCTCATCTCACCAACCTCACCAGTCGCTATTCAATGTCATCTGTATATTTTAAGCTAGCACTGGATGAAGGCTTAAAGCCATTCCCCATGGTATAGTGCAGATGTGGTGAGGCCAAATCATTTAAGGGGCCTGGTCTCTCTCCTCCAGCATCCTCTGCCACACATTCCAGTATCAGAATATGTATTTATCCTGGAGGAATCCGATGAACTACAAAGCTCTTTTTCACACATGTCTAGTATTTTGCCTACGACCAATTCACCCTGCACGTGCCAAATCTCGCAGAAGTCGGATCCTGGTTGGCAGTCGAATGGGAGGCTACCTCCAAATACCGCATGTTGTAGGCGTGGGCCTTTGAGGTGGCCATGAGATGGGCAGTACAACATTCGATTAGATTTGTGTCGTCTTATTGCTTTGGTTTTCTCCGGGCACTTTCTCGCACCCCAAAACACTTATTCATGGTATTGTGTAAACATTGCCAATGCAGGACTCTTCTAAAAAGATGCCTTGAGATTTAGCAATATTTTTTTTCAGGATGAATAAAGGATATCGTTATCTTGAAACTTAAGGACACATGCACACATCACAGCTCGTTTTCACAGATGTCCAGCATTTTCACAGATATCCACTCGGAATGGAAGGAGGTTAACATACATACGCACGTGCACCTGCTGTGTGTGTGTGTGCGTGCGCAGGAAGCGTGAGCAGCTCCCAGGACGACCAAGAGGCGGCTGGACGCGCAGTGGCGTTGGTCATCAATGGGGCGCGCCGCGGCTTCGTGCCGCTGTGCGTCGACGTAGCAGGCCTCCTCCGTTCGCAGCGCAGGTACCAGCGCCAGCGGCCCACGGGGCAGACCCAGTACTCTTATTTTTGTGAGCACAGCAATGCTTTGCCAACTGCCGGGGGTTCATCATCATC
This sequence comes from Lampetra planeri, assembly GCF_965212315.1. Classification (NCBI taxonomy): domain Eukaryota; kingdom Metazoa; phylum Chordata; class Hyperoartia; order Petromyzontiformes; family Petromyzontidae; genus Lampetra; species Lampetra planeri. The sequence continues at coordinate 20,449,777 of NC_136107.1, forward strand.
ATCATCACGATCCATGGGGCAGATAGCAGAGGTCGCAACCGGGTACCCGATACCCGTACCCTACCCGATACCCGGCTACCCGTACCCGGCCAGGTACGGGTACGGGTACCCGTTTGCGACCCTGGTGCGGCCGGGTATGGGTACGGGTAGGCCGTGAGCAACTGGTGAGTAACCGTTTGTCACTCATTTCGGGTAGGGTACGGGTACAGGTAGGGAACGGGTACCTGTACCCGGCCTGGTACGGGTATCGGGTACCCATTTGCGACCCTGGTGCGGCCGGGTACGGGTACGGGTAAGGAATCAAAACCCGTTTGCGACCTCTGGCAGATAGCCCGTAGTAGGTGTCCACTCCACATTTCGTTATTTTTTTCCACTTTCCTCTGTCTCGTGCATATATTGCTCAAGTAAGTGGCCACATCTTTCTTGCATGAATCTCTTATGTGTCGTCGTCAGGCCATTGTCTGTGAGGTATTCCTTTCTTTCCGGTTCCTTCCATTTTTTTCATCCAACACAACATATATGTCCAAATAGTGCCAGTTTCGTTCTCATCACTGCCTGCGCGGAGTTAGGTGTCCTGAAAATGCTGGGGGTTGGTAAGTCCACAGTTGGCTAGGGATTGCGGTACGTTCCTGTTCACGGGTACTCTGCGTTGATGCTTCCGGATTGACTGGGAGGCTGCACCGGTATTTTCCCCCTTGCCTCGGTCAGCCCCACCTGCTCGTGCATAGCCGCATTGACCAACGTGGTGAAGTATGGTCAAACAAACCCCCTCGAGAAAAACGTGTGGGGGAGACCTTCATCCAATAGAAGATGGACAATGGAGTGTGTTATTATAATTATTAATAAAAACAACGCTGTAATATTAAAGTAATGAATCATTATGGCAGATTATTGAATGGTTGCATACTGATATTCATGGTGAGATTGACATGATTATATGAAATATGCATGGCATATGACCCAGTTGATAAAGCAGTAGGACTCTTGATCATGAAATACGTAATAATTTACCATAGCACACTGTTTCTATATAGACACGTGCATATACTTTGTTTATAAACTCGGGTCTCTACCTATCTGCTTAAATACATACGTACATTATGCCATCTTTTGTGTTTTTGAGCACATGACACACGTGCGCCAACTTGCTGCTTCCAGCATGCACCTCAGTTTTTTTCCGCACGCATTTCGCACCTCCGATAACCACGTTTGGCTACGTACAGTGCGAAAGAAGTTCAACATACATACATACCATACGGTGCGATGGGTACTCGAGTATTTAGCCTGAAAGACTTTGCAGAGATTTCTATCAGCATACACCCTTTCCAAAGCATTGCACGGCATCAGAAGCATCTCATCGGAAGCGGCGGGCTAAATAGAACTTTCACATACCCATGGTGGCTGAAACATTGCTTGGCATTTCTGCTTCTTAAGATTTTAAAGAAGCAAAGTATAAACACGGTTTCGGAAAGAAGCTGAAAAGAAATGGGAACAAGAGGGCAGCAGTTTTGGCATTTCATTGTGTCTAAACGCCATTGTGAAGACTGACGTCTCAGTTACTAAAGAAGGTCAACATGACATGCGGGAAGTATTTTAAGTTGTTACTTCAGTCCTGCTGCGGGTTACCGCCGCCGTGGTGAAAAGGTTCGCACACCGGACTTGCAATCCAGGATCGTCACGGGAGTTCAATCTCCCGGTGGGTGCAACAATTAGCAAACTTTGTTAAATCCCCCCCCCACCCCCCACGGTTCTGTTTCGTCAATGCAAGTCATTCATTCCCGTTCAACCTGATGCAAGGCAGCAACTTGTTTTGTTTTTTTGCCCTCTCGTTAAAATGACACAAAACGGACCAGACCCATTTGTACGATGTAAAACGCCAACAAAGTCAAGTGCCAGACGAATGCACACCGCGCATCGGGGACATGGTTAGCCGTGTAAACCCATGCCAGTGGTGCCATTTCCTCTCCCGCTTGAACCGCCTGCGTCTCGAATGGGCCGCGTGTTACCTTCACTGTGGGGCCCCTTTTGCTGTGTCATGGGGAAATGCTGGTCCAGGCATTGACCGAGGAAGCCAAGGAATGCAAATTACCCAGGGCCATCTCTCATCTGGTGGCGTTGAAGCCAGCGCAGGCACCTGCACGTTCATTCGCTCTCTAACAACCCAAGCAGAATATAAGCTCGTTGTTGTTGAGCGTCGGCATTTTGAGAGAGAGAGAGATAAATCATTGGAGTTTACTTCAGCATAAAATCAGCAGGCTGTGTCATACAGACGTTACACCTACAGTGTATACGTAGGGTGGGTGGTGGCAGTGGAGCTTTGCACACTGCAATTTGGACCAGACGAACCAAGTTCGATTACAAGGCTACGACTAACATTGCGTGGTGTCTGAACCAGTAATGCCTCTCACCCCCTTCACTAACCCGCACTGACCAATGTGAGGAAGTATGGTAAAATAATTCCCATGTCCGACATGGTGTGTGAGGAGGCTTTCATCAAGCAGTGGATTGACAAAAGGGGTGTAAATTATTGTTCTGATATGTAGGAAAGGCCTGCATTTAATTGCTTTTATAAACTAATATTTAAATCATAATGCAGGTTTTTTTTTTGGGCTAGATCGTGATCTAAGCGAAAAATCCTATATTTTGGATAATGGTTGTGAAAGCCGACGTATTAAACTGAATATTTAAGTCAATTGGCCAATGGGCCTTTTGAACCAGACGTGGATATTATTTAATTTTGGTGATGAAACAGAGACACCGTTACTGTTCATGAATGCATTCATAGGCTTCATTCTACTCATTGGTTCTATCGGTAAAGTCACGTAGGTAGAAAAATAAAATAAAATAAAAAATAATATATCACGATGTTTCGATCGCAACACAAGCGGTCGTCCTCAGGCGGAAAAAGGCTTCATCCTGCTTGTACATACGGTGCGAAAGAAGTTCAACACATGTCCATATATGGGGGTCTCTCACACACCATTCTTCTAGTTGTGCTCGTCCCTCTCTTCGCTCTCAACAAAAACATTCTTTAAGATTCCATTCTTGGCAATGACCGTTCTGGGCCTATCTCCTCTCACTTGGAAAATGTCATCTCCAGTTTTCAAAATTGGCCACAATTCCTGCGCTGATGACACTCAGCTCCGCACTTCCATTGGCTCCTCTGACCCAGCCCGGGGTGTGTTACTGTCCTATCTTGATGCAGCCTCGGCTTGAAAATTAGACTCCCTCCTGGTATGTTGGGTTGTCACGTCAGACGTGGTGCGAAACATCGGGAATCATGGCAACCCAAAAGCACATCGGATAGTCATCCTGATGTGTGGTGACACGCAGATGCTTCGTGTATACAACTTGTGTGGCACATGTGTGTGTTTTAACCCGCAGGTGATAACCCATTGAGATGAATCCTCTTTTGCAAGAGAAAGCTTGCAAAACAGACGTACCTTGCAATTACACATATTTTGTGTTATCACAACCATCTTTACATCATCTTGTAGGTGAGGACATTATTAAAAGTTCCCTGCTTCCTTCAATGAAGGCTATTTGACTGTCCTGAGAGAACAAAACGCAACTCGAGGCAAGTTATTTGAACAACTAAATATTGGCTGACTTGGCTGACGTTGCTCGTGGCTGCGAGAAGATAATTGCAGACAGTGATGGACCTATCCCCACTCACAAGGCCTGACACATGCTCCTAAAGAACACTATAATCTTATTCTTTGGGTCTTTCGGTCAAGTCACGTAGATAGGTTCAAAGAAAATAACAAACAAAAAACTATGACGTTTCGATCGCAACACAAGCGGTCGTCATCAAGAAAAGGGGGTTAGCTTCTAAAGGCAAACAGTTTATAAAAGGTTTGAAATGAGCGTAGCCCAAATGTCAGCAGCATGGGTGGGGCAGCTGATGTTAATGTGAGTGGTGGGCGGCGACCGCGACGGTGGTGGGTTTTCCACCAATCAAAGAGCTGCCAGGTAAAAATTAGCATGTCAATGTAAGATCGGTGAGTGGCCTCCACAGCGAGCGCGCTGAGGTGGCTATGTTAATGGAGAGATTAGCATGTTAATGGGAGATCGCAGAGCCGTAACCTCTAGGTCGGCGCGCGAAGGTGGCTGTGTTAGTGTGAGAAAATTAACCTGTTCATGTAAAATCGGAGAGCCAAAAATAACAACTAACATCAGATGCTGGTAGGATGAGAACATCACAGCCAGTTATGACTTAAACTGGTTGATAACGTACTTCCAATGATTGCTCAGTTTGTACCCATCTTCTCGGTTGAAATTGTGTTTGTGTGTATATGTTGAGTAGTTGTTGAGTAGTAGACGGAGGTACTCGGAGACGTAGGTGAGTTAGTGGCTTCCGCCAGGGTTTATAAACACATATCACTATCCCTGGTTCCCTCTTTACCCCTTCTACTATCCCCGTTCCTCCAGTGACCCCGCTTACGTCACGGGGTCTCCCTTAAATACCCTAGGAGGGGTGACGTCACGTGCACTGCCCAGCGCGTGCGACCCCACGTCCCGTGATGTCACCGCACCGGACAGCGCACACGACGCCACCACTCTCCTCTACTCCTCTACATCACCCCCCCCCGTGAAAAAAAAACAGCCGACCCGGCTGCAATCACCCCGCAAGCGGGGCCCCACACTGGACCGAAGACCGAATATTCACGAGTTTGTGTGCCTGAAGGTATAACCGGCTGCTAGAAAACTAAACCTTAGGGCAGCATGGCCCCTCAAGCAGAACAGCAACAACAACCACAACAACAAAAAAATAAAACAAATAGAGCCCGAAGGCCTCATCCGCCGGATAGCGCCGAATGGGCGCCAGGGGCTGGGCCCGCTGAACGGCCATCAAGGCCGTCACCGGAGCCGCATCCCCCTCGAGCGGGTATGCGCTGCTGGCCCGCTCCCCCATACGGTGTCCGCCACCCATGCAGGTGGCCCGTCAGCGGGCAACAGGCCCACCGCCGTGGCCTCCGGTGACCGGGGGGTCTCTGTCGGCCTCACTCGGGAGGGGCCTGGGGGCACACACACAGGTCGGACGTCACTTCCGTCAACGAGACCCAGCCGGTCAGGCACGCCGGATACATCATCGGCCGGCCGCTCCGGAATTGGGGGTGGATCCCCCAGGGTAGATGGAACATAACGTTTGAGCCAGGACGGGTGCACTATCCACTGCCAGCGACCGAACCGAATCCGGACGCATTGCGGCCGGCGGACCTCAACAACCTCCACGGGTCCCTGCCAAGGGCGATGCAATTTGGCCGATGTGCCAACGGGGACCTGGGGACAATGCAGCCACGCTTTTTGACCCGCTACCCACGGGAGGCCAGCTGCCTGGTGTTTGGGCAGCCGCTCATTAGCCGCCTGCCGGCTTGCGGAATTCTCAGCAGCGGCCTGTCGCGCCTCGCGCAGCCGGTCAAGTGCGATGGACTGCAGCGGGGCCCGGTCCCGGACAACTGGGGCCTTCCTCCGCGCGCAGTCGTGGCAACCCTTCAAAATCAGTGCCACGTCACCCTCAACACCCGGCCAGTAATAGTCCCGCTTAAGGGTCAATAAGGTCTTGTGGTAGCCAAGGTGCATAAGCTTCTCGTGAATGGCACGGGTTAATTTACCACGCAGGCTAGTGGGCACAATCACACAATAGCGTTCCAATTGGGCATCCCAACGCATGAGTAGTCCGTCATGCACGGCGATCGCCGGGGCAGCCGACGAAGCTGAGCTCCGGGCCTTATGTCCGACACGGTGCCGTAGCTTCAGCAGAGAGGAATCCTCCATCTGCAAGCCGGACCATACCTCCCGGGGAAGTCCAAGGCCGAAATCCGCGGGCGACGCCGCACCTGGAGGGGTGTCCGCCTCGGCCGACGCGACCAACTGGGCCACGGCGTCCCCTGGGGCCTTGCAACGGCTAGAGCCCAGGGCGCAAGCACACCCGCCGCCTGCCGGCAATCGGGATAAACCGTCCGCATTTCCATGCTGTGTCCCCTTCCTGTGGATTACATCAAAGGGGTAATCCTGGAGCACTTCGAGCCAGCGAGACAGCTGACCCGAGGGCTGACTAATCTTCAGTGAATATTGCAGGGCCGCGTGGTCGGTTTGGACCGTAAACAGCTTACCGTACAAATATGGTCTATACAACTGAACAAAATAAACTATGGCCAAAAGCTCCCTCCGGGTCACACAATATCGCTGTTCTGTCGAGGACAGAATGCGACTGCCATAGGCTACCACCCTCTCAACCCCGTCGACCACCTGGGCCAGGACAGCCCCAATTCCCGTGTCGCTGGCATCGGTATCGAGCAGGAAGGGTTTCGTAAAATCCGGGTACCCCAAGGGCGGCGCATCCGCCAAGGCCGTGCGAAGCGCCGCAAAAGCCGCCTCCTCCTCCGCGCCCCAGTGAAACCTTTGGCCTTTGGCGGAAAGGGCATGCAGTGGCTTCGCAATTGTCGCAAAATCGCGGACAAACCGGCGATAGTACGATGTGAAGCCAACGAAGCTACGCACCTCCGCGACAGATGTGGGAGTCGGCCACGTCCGGACACAAGCCGTTTTATCCGGGTCCATGGCGACACCTGACGTGCTAACAATGTGTCCCAAATACCTCACCAATGGTCGTAGCAAGTGGCATTTCTGGGGTTTGAATTTCAAGCCAGCAGCACGCACTTTGACGAACACCGCCTCAAGGCGTTGCAAGTGCTCGCCAAATGTACGGCCAAAAACAATAACGTCATCCAAGTAGATTAGACAAGACTCCCACTGCAGCCCCGCCAAGACCATCTCCATGAGATGCTGGAAGGTGGCCGGGGCCGAATGGAGACCCATAGGAAGCCGATTGAACTCGAACAACCCCTGGGGCGTGCGGAACGCTGTTTTGGGTCTAGAGGCCTCATCCAGTGGCAATTGCCAGAAGCCGGAGAGCAAATCTAAAGTCAAAAAGAACCGCGCGCCCGAGAGGGCGTCCAGGGAATCATCCATGCAAGGCAATGGATATGCATCAGCCACCGAGATCTTGTTCAATCTACGAAAATCGACGCAGAACCGGAGACTCCCGTCCCGTTTCTTGACTTACACAATGGGGGCACCCCAAGGGCTAGTAGATGGGGAGATGATGTCCGCCGCCAACATTTCCTCGACAGCCGAGCGGACATGATCTTTTTCCGCTGGGCTAAAGCGGTGGGAATTAAGTCGAATAGGGGCCATGTCGCCCGTGTCTATGTGGTGGTCCAAAAGAGTAGTGCGACGCAGATCAAACTTACTTTGGCTGAACACATCGGTGAACTGCTTGATGAGGTCGCGGAGTTGCCGACGTTCCCCGGAGGACAACGAGGCATTCTCGTCGCACAACGTGGCGATCCATGATGCGTCGGGGTCCCCCGTGCGCATCACGCCCGCCACGACCCCTCCATCCGGGGCAGCGCTCTCGGGTGGAGGAGCCGGGGTTGCGTGTGCCAGGACGGCGCCGGCCGGGACTACGACCGGCAAGGGTCCCGAATTGAGGACCTGCAAAAAAAGGTCCTGGCCCCCCGACACGGCTGTCAAGGCGCCCACCAACCCCTTCGTCCTTGAAAAGTAGCTTGACGGGGACAGGAGGATTCCCGTCTCCGTGGAGCCCATTTCGAGCGGTTTGCGCAACCTAAGGGGTATCAGGATTTGTGACGCCGGTGGTACGGTCACCGGCACATTATTCAAGGCCCGTACACCGGCAACCAAGGGAGACAGGACGGTAGGCGATTGTAGGAATTGCAGCCGCCTCCCTGACGGCATTTCCACACAGCCCTGGTCAACGAGAATTCGGATGGGCATCCTAGACAAAAAGTCGGTCCCCAAGAGGCATGGCACTGCCAAGGTCCTGGAGACCAAAATCGGCCCGGCCAACTCAATCTCGTCAACCCGAACCGATGCTGCAACGTGGCCCAAGATGCCCAAACTGCCGCCGTTCGCGGCGACACAAGCCCCGCGAACCGGCCTTAACGGACCCACGCTGCGGGGTAGCAGCCCAAAAATGGCCTCAGAAATAATGGTGGCCGACGCCCCCGTATCCACCAGGAGGCGAACGTGCACCCCTTGCACATATCCTGCCACCGCTGAGGAGCCGGCAGCTGCCGTCACCATCCTATGCGCAAGCGCATCCCAGTGGCGGGTCTGTCTGGGCCATTGAGGGGGTGATGACGATGGTGCACCCGACCCTTCGAGGACAACCCCATGACGATGGGCCCTAGCCCCGCTAGATGCATGAGGTGAAGGGAGCGGCCACGCAGATGATGCGTCGCGACTCGCCTGATGCCAAGGAGGGTCTGGGAGAAGGTGGAGTCCCTTTTCCAAAGGCCCCTGGGGCATTCCGGCAGCCCCGCTCAATGTGGCCCCGCTGACCACAGCGGAAGCAGGCCACCGTGTCCGCCTCCTGTGGACAGGAAGGTCCCGGCCGCCCCCGCTGCTCCGGACGGCGACCACCCGCCCCCCTTCCTCGACGATCGGGCATCGCCAGGGCCGCGAGGGTGTCCACCCCCTGAGAGGTGGCCCCCCCGTCCGGCGCCGGGACCCCCGCACACGCCGCCATCTGAGGCCGTTGGCGGAGGGAGAGGTGCGCCTGAATGTTTTCGGCGACCGCCAAGGATGTGATCTGCCGATTATTGTTGATCGACAGAGCAATTCCTAGCTCCCTTGCCAGGTCAAGCACCTTCCCCAAGGCCATAGAATCAAGTGCCCTGCCGTACAGGTCAGGGTATGCAGCCTGCGCCAGGGCCAGGAGCGAGCAGCGGAAGGCCAGCGGCAGTTCCCCCTCCTTTAATAACAATGAAAACTTTAGCTGCGCGGTGGACGGCGGCTCAAAAACGTTGGCCATTTGGATACAGGCCGCCGGGAGTGTAGCCCGATTGGCCGGATGGATGGACTTGAAGGCCTGCAGAGCCCTTTCATCCAAGCAGGTCGGAAGCGCCGGCAAGGCCTCCTCCATGGACCAGCCGACCGACATGTATGCCGCGTCGAACCGGTCCTGGAAGGCCGACCAGTCGCCCCCTTGCGCGACAAACGGCGCAACGTCGGGTAACCAGCGCTGCTATTGACCGCGCGGCGCCGCGAGGTGTGGAAGCCAAGCGGCACCTGCGGGCCACCCGGCGGACGCGACGTGGTGCGGCGGTGGCAGCATTGCGGCTCCCGCGGGCCATGCCGAAGACGCGGAAAGGTGCGGTGGTGCTGCGGCCCCCATGGGCCACGCCGTAGGTGCAGCGAATTGTGGCTGAGTTGCGGCCCCCATGGGCCACGCCGTAGGCGCAGCGAAGTGTGGCTGAGTTGCGGCCCCCATGGGCCACGCCGTAGACGCAGCGAAGTGCGGCTGAGTTGTGGCCCCCATGGGCCACGCCGTAGACGCAGCGAAGTGCGGCTGAGTTGCGCCCCCCATGGGCCACGCCGTAGATGCAGCGAGGTGTGAAGGCGCCTGCGCTTTCGCGACCCACCTGTCAGCGGCGGCGTACGAAGCCACGGCATCGTCCCGCGACGCGCGAGGGACCACGGCGTTGCAGCCTCAACGGGCCACGCCGAAGACGCGGCGGTATAATTCGGGCCTGCAGCGGCCCCCGCGGCACACCGCGCCGGCGCAGCGAGGTGCGGGACAGCGGCCGTAGCCGCGGCAACCTCTCGCGACGCGGCGAGGCACCACGGCGTTGCGGCCTCCCCGGGCCACACCGAAGACGCGGCGGTATAACACGGAGTCGCGGCGGCCCCCACGGCCCACCCCGCCGGCGCAGCGAGGTGCGGGACAGCGGCCGCAGCCGCGGCAACCTCTCGCGACGCGGCGAGGCACCACGGCGTTGCAGCCTCCATGGGCCACGCCGAAGACGCGGCGGTATAACACGGAGCCACGGCGTCATCCATGACAAGGGACGCAGGCACGGCGAGGTGCAGAGCCGCGGCATCGCCGGTGGCCGGCCCCGTGAGCGCGGCGACAGGTTGAGCCGCGGCAGCACCCGCGGCCCATTCCAGCGGCACGGCGATGTACGGGGCAGCGGCAGCCGCCGCTGCCCACCCCGGCGGCCCGGCGAGGACGGCACGCGCGTACTTACCCGGGGCCCTCCCGGCGGGCGCGGCTTGATGTAGAGCCGCGTCGTCGCCGGCGGCTGGTCCCGCAGGAGCGGCGTGCCGAGAAACCCCGGCCGCGTCGGTGGAGAGACGCGGCGTCGCGGTCGCCATGGCAGCCATGGCGCCGACTTGCGGCGTCGCAGCAACAATGTCCGCCGGCCGCCGCGTTGCAGCCGTAGCAGCGGCCGCATACGGCTCCCGAGCCAACATGGCCGCCGCGGATTGCGTCGCAGCCAACATGGCGGCCATTTCCGGTGGAGCGGTCGCTGGGAAAACGGCGGCGCTTTCAACGTTGGCAGTTGACAGTTGCTCCCGTCCCGAGTGCGGGGCGGTTGGCTGCGTCCGTGCCTCCACCTCGGCCAACCTGGCGGTCAGCTGCCCCACCGCCTGCAGGAGCTGCTGCAGCAGAGCTGCGGGGACGCTCTCCGTCTCTGGCGGCGGCGGTGAGCTGGCACTCCCCGCAGCCGACTCCTCCCGCTCCGGCCCGCTCGTCTCCATGGGGACCGTCACCGGGGTCCCGGGCTCCGGGGTCACTGCTGGAGTCTCCTCTCCGCCTTCGGCACCCTCCAAGTCATGTGCCGGTGGGTTCTTACGCCGTGCGCCCGCTTTTGACATGTTGTCGACGGTGTAAACTTTTGACACCAGTTGTTGAGTAGTTGTTGAGTAGTAGACGGAGGTACTCGGAGACGGAGGTGAGTTAGGGGCTTCCGCCAGGGTTTATTAACACATATCACTATCCCTGGTTCCCTCTTTACCCCTTCTACTATCCCCGTTCCTCCAGTGACCCCGCTTACGTCACGGGGTCTCCCTTAAATACCCTAGGAGGGGTGACGTCACGTGCACTGCCCAGCGCGTGCGACCCCACGTCCCGTGATGTCACCGCACCGGACAGCGCACACGACGCCACTACTCTCCTCTACTCCTCTACATATATATGGATGGCTTCATGAACGAATCTTTGTTGATAGCCAGTCTTAGAGAAATCAATTTTGTGTGAGCACACCGCATTCAAACAATGATCAGCCACAGCCAAAGTATTGGTCCTACCGTGTTTCAGATCTGCCTGATGTTCACGAACATGGTCCGAGACATGTCACTTAGTTTCCCCAATGTTACTACTGCCGCAGACACAGCTTAGTTTGTAGACGCCGGGGTAATGCATGTCAGTTATCACATCCTTCACAGATGGGATCAGATCACAAATGTTATGTATTGTGTTAAATCGAACCTGGATCTTGTGTTTGCTCATGATTTTAGAAATATTTTTGGTGACCCCTGCTATGTATGGCAAGGTGATGGTTTTGATTGGGTCCTTAGATGGTTCTTTCCTAACGGTTGGGGTCACTTACAGATTGTGTAGTCTGAATATCCATTCATCTTGAGAGCTTGGTATACGTGTTCCAGTTCACAGGCTAGGTGATGATGGTCAGAAATACATCGAGCTGTATGGTGTAGAGTTTTGATGATGGAATTATGGGATGGATGGTGGTGGTTGTCAGGTTTTAGATAGGCATCCGTATGGGTGGCTTTCCTGTAGACAGTGTCCCATTGAGCCATCTGGTCTCTTTTCCATTAAAACTTCCATCTTAGTGTACGTTCCCAAAATGCGACTGCATCTTAGGCATGCATTATATATATTTGTTAAAGTTAAGTCAGAAATTAGGGGCAGCAGTTTCATTGGGATGTACGTTGAACTTCTTTCGCACCGTACATAGCCAACCATGCTCACCGGAGGTGCGGGCCAAGGACAGTGATGACCCAGACCCAATCACTTGGAATGTGCCTGGTCTCAGCAGACCTTGGAAAGTGAACAGTGTTGAGTCTGGATAGTGAATAACGGGTGTCCACCATGCACCGTACATGATAGGTGTTGTAGGCTGCCAGGATAAGTTGTGGATAGCAGAATGTCGTGCAGCAATATCCGCTGCTGTATTGTACATCTATGATGCTCCCCACCTTCACCAAGCTGCATTAACCAGTGTTGACAAATATGGTCAAATAACCTCCATGACCCGCATGGTGAAAGGAGGCCCTCATCCAGCAGTGTATTGACAATGGACTGTGCATATCCATGCCGATCAAATAATTTGGACAGATTCTGATTTGGACAAATAGAAATGGTAAGCCGTAGGCCGAGGAGAAGAATGTATGTATGTTGGACTTCTTTCGCACCATACGTAGCCAACCATGCTAATCGAATGTGCGAATATCTTAAGTCTGGAACATCTTAAGTTTGGACTTAAAATGACAGATGTATCAGTCAGCAGGTGGAGAGCAAGAGGGAGTCCCAGGTAGCATTATTATCAGCAACAGGATGAGGAGTGACCTCCCATTGAGTGGAGGCTGACTGAGGTTTTCACTAGGATTGACGTAAGAAGAGTTTGCCGTAACTTATAGTTCACTTTCATCGGTCAACAAAAGGGTGGGGTGGTATCGAGGCGGTTAGTCCACTGTGCTATGGACCTAGCAACACGAATTGGGAATCCCAGCCATGAGGATCATATCTGGGACAAATCCTGCCGGTCACTTTCCTTAACCAACCCACACTGACCAGCGTGGTGAGGTATGGTCAGACAACCCCCATGACTGTCACAGCACGGGGAAGCTTTCATCCAGGCAGTGACTTTAAAAAGGGCTGTAAATATGAATAGGTTAACGAAAGCGCAGACATTTGGGATATAGGGGATGTGTCACTGGTCTGCACTGGATATTCCAAAAAGTTTAATAATGCACTTATATCAGCTGGGAATTCCAAAAGCTCTCACAATTCTTGATTGTTCTCATAACATAGATAGGTCGTTAGTTATTTATTTATTAGAAATGTTACCATATGCATGCCTTTGTAAGCTACTTTTTAATGTTATTAAAGTTATAATCAGCCACGGAACTAATCTGTTACAAAGCATTGTTGCACTCGCAGTCAAAGCTGCATTCTTGAGAGAACCAACGCTGATTGAGAGATGAAGGGAGGTGCTTGCACTGGCATGTGTTTGCATGTTTTGCATGTGTGCATGTATCCGTGCACACATGCGGTAGCGTAACGGTCAGCGTGCTGCGCGACGACCCAGGTTAGATTCTCTCCCACGGCCAACACCACTTACAATTATCTGAACCGGTCCTGGACCTTCCCTAGATCGACTCAGCATCAAATTAGTACCTGGTGCGGTGTGTAAACATTACCGCGAGGGAGACAAAGGCGACCGGGCGTGGTGATGGTCACTCACCCCATTGTGTGCCGTTCCGGCCTTCATATGTGCTCGCTAACAGCACTTGCCCTAACATTCTGTTAAGGCTATATGAGGGATCTTTGCATTTGCTTGTGCACCACACATTCGCGACCCAAGTTCGATTCTTGGCTACGTGCAACATTGGCAGTTGGCATTTGAAGCCGACTGGGCTTCTCCTAGGTTAGGTCAGCCTGAAATGGGTAGCTTTTGTGACGTATCAATTTCAAGAATGGGGAGATTTAGGTAGCTGTGCATATATTCTCGGCAATTAACAATTCACCTTCCTATATTGATAAATTCTTACGATTCAGGGACCATGATTCAATTCAAGAATCGATGTTTTTTTTAGTTGCACTGACCACACTACCCCTTCGTGTGCCTTGCCATACCTCAATAGGTGTCCACTAACTGCATTATTAGCCCCCTCCCACATCAACGTTAGCTGTGGGGTCTTTGTCTTGTTACAGTACGTCCGTGTGGTTAAACTGTGGCAAGAGCAATGCTCAGTGTGACGACTCTGCGCCTGGCCAATCACCAAATGTCAGTGAAGTTAAGACACACCGAAAGCAGGTTCCGCATTGAGATTGGGGGGAAAAATAAAGGTACGGGAGGAACTGATAAGCGTCCTACCTTCATTGCAATCAACGTGTTTGTTTTGTGGTTGTGGTTTGGTCATTGTGCTGTGTGCAAATGCTGTCATTTTTTTCCGAACTGGACGCGTCTTTTTTTAAAGGATTCCTGCGCGTGTGCGCATGCCTATGTGTACGTCATGTATAGCAACATACAGTGGATAAAAGTTGTAGATATGACGGAACAATATTCTCTCTCTTTACGTGGGCACAAATTATAAATTTGTGGCGTTTCTCCAAAGCATTTTTGCACAGCGCACTTTTATTTACTGCAATGAATGAAATGTCAGGCACAACTTGCCATGTTATAGAACAGAACAGTTTATTTAGAATTGCCCTGCGAGCTAAGAAGCTCTTGAATCGGGTTTCATCAACAAACAAAAAACAATTAAAAACACGTTTGCAACAGGTCGCATAAAAATTATGAATACAAAAGATACAGCAATGAAAAGAGTCAACAAATTATAATTTTTTACAATATATGACTTAATTATTAATTAAATATTTTACTAAAATGAACATTAAGATTCGAGAAACATATTACAAAATAGTGCATCTAGAGTGAGGAATAAGATTCGATAAAATATTGCAAAACAAGGAATAGAAACGCCTTTGGTAAAATAATTTTCCTGTGCAACAACAAATGTTATTTTAACACTTGTTATTTTTCGTGACCAATATTATTCATGATAATAGTTTTTGGGTTAAATCGCGTTATTTATAAATGTGTCGTAACCCTCCACCACCCGACACGGCCAAACAGTAAAAAATGTGTCACGTTTACAAAAGACAAATAGTTGACTACTTTAGCCCACCGGTGTGTTGAAGAGTGAATCAACATCCTTTACAATTTTGAGTACGACGTTTCGCTGGTAATTACATCCAGCATCATCGAGCAATTTACCAGAATGGTGAAGCCCTCCACTTGCTCCCGGTCTTAAATAGAGCAACACTGTGACGTCATCATTTAACCCAATCCGGTGCAGTGATTTGAGGTGAAGGGGGTTATTGTAATTATATAAGAGATTGGTAATCAATCTAGATTGGTAATCATTCAATTGTTATTAACTAGTATTTGTTTCCCCTATAAGGAAGAACATGCTTGTCAACAAGGACACTCAATTGATTTTGACAACGTTGAAGTGTTGTGTAAAACTAATTATTACTGGCCAAGACTAATTAGAGAATCCATTGAAATTGAGAGAAATACAAATAACTTTAATCGCTCTGACAGCTACAGGCTTAGTGCGGCCTGGAAGCGTATTATTAAATGAAATATATATTACAATTACAATTTTTTGTAGGGGAAACAAATACTGATTAATAACAATTGAATGATTACCAATCTATTATATAATTACAATACCCTCCCTGCCTAAAATCACTGCACCAGATATAAACAAATAAAAAACAGGTCTGTCCAGTTTACTGAGATTTTTAAAAACTGTAACAAACATACAGACATGCGGTTCAACAATGACAGCGCATGCATAGCGTTTGGTAAAGAATAGAATATGAACCATGCGATTGTGACTTTGGCCATACACATTTTTGCGTCGTGTGTTGTAAGGGGTGGATGAGCAGTGGCGTCATGGTTTTCGCAAGGCACTATTCACGATCGTACTATTTTAATTTTTACCAGGTAAGGCCCACCGAGCTATGCAGCTTTTACTGGTAGGAACCTCCTGGTTACACCAGCCCACAGGGGATTATTGTGTCCGTCCGTCGTGCAGGGAGGGGCTGGGTGAGGAGGGGCTGGGTGGGGAGAGGCTGGGTGTGGAGGGTGGGGAGGAGCTGGGTGGGGAGGAGCTGGGTGGGGAGGGGCTGGGTGGGGAGGGTGGGGCTGGGTGGGGCTGGTTGGGGAGGGGCTGGTCACCCCGTGGTGCCCTTATAAAACTCAACGTTTAACCTACTCACGCCAGCTTGTGCCCCCCCTCACAGTCGGCCATATTCGCGGAATACACCACGCCGCCGTTGACCCTGGCCATTGACCGAGCAACCCAACGTTCCTACCAGCTCCCCCCGCAGGAATGTGTTTTTTGAGAAGCGACCTGACCACCACAATTGATAGCTCATGTGGACATTTAGAGCAGTCAAATACTCTAAACGCACGTTGATTCATTATAAATGTGGAGGAAAAAAACGGGGAGAATCCGGAGAAACAAAAATCCACGTGACCACACAGAGAGAGACATGCAAACTCCATATGTGAATCCGGTTTGATTCCTGGACCCAGCTGAGAAGCGGTAGCGAGTGATATCTGAACTGGTCCTGGTACCTCCCCCTCATATACTAACCCTCGCTTACCAGCGCGTGTGAAGTATGGTCAACCCTGCCCCCTCCCCCCAAATTGACCACGGAATCCAGAATTGCATTAGGCACCAGAACTCTGATTAATTATCAATTCATATAGAGAACGAAATGACACTGGACTTTAAATGCAAGCGCCCTGTACAGCCGTGTAATGTAAAGGGTGGTCCAGATGTCTTGTGACCTCCGATGAATTGACCCCTAAAATGTTTTTCGTTTGCATATTCATTTATGTTTTAAATAAACCTTAGTTTAAAAAAATATGAAGTTTCACAGAATTAAAAGGGGGTCACAAGACATCTAGACCACGCTCCATTACCCACGCGACTGCTGGCGGAAGGACCTCCAGCTGCGGGAGGTCTCGGAGATGACCTCTTGAGGGTGATTTTGGCCTACTCTTCCACGCTGATCAGACATCTTAGAAGATGTGGCAATAACCCACGCTTTACCCCATCACACGCGACCTGGCGATAGACAAATTGTAGTGTACCCATGTATGTGTCTGTGTAAATAGAGGCGGGAGATAAACCCCAGTGACCTATGACCTTTACACTGCGGCAGCATCTATCGGGCCTCGATAAAAAAAGTATAACACTTTTCTTTTATCGACATTGATACATTATTATTGAACAATAAATAATATTTAACGTCAAAAATAAACATCTCATACTGGACCCTACCATCGAACCTCCCGGTTTCAACCTTCCACGTCTTCCAGTGGTCGACCATCAACCGAATCGGGACCGGGCCATGTGGCCGATGGGGCCACCTGATGCCACAACTGGCGCCATCAAAGATTCGGCGGCCTGCGAGTGCGGACACGAATCCCAAACCACATCGTAAAAACTCCGTCGCTGTTTTCACTCCTTTAAAGGAGGAATGGACGAGATCCACTCTGCGTCTGAAAAGACAATTGATTGGATGACAAATCTAAAATGGCATCTTTATTCTGCTGCTATTGATCCATACGAAAGAAGGAGAATTATTATTTAAATAAACATCAGCGCCTTGCTGAAGCTTAATGTTTTAAGGTGTGCTCGTTGAGTCACCATATTGTGTCATTGTCATTGTGCAGTTTGACCGGTTCTCTGGGGTGGCTCACGTGACAGATGGAGCTGTCGAAACAGTAATTGTTACTTTTATACCTAAGGAGCCAAGGCTGATTTTGTAACGCAGCACGTGCCAGTAGTACGTGTCCATTTAAGAAGTTCAACATACGTCCATACACAAGTACTATTTTAAATCTAGATTGAAAACTAAAATTATTTTTAAAAAGCTTTTTGTGTGTAGCTTGTTGTCCTGACCCCGCACCTCCGATTAGCACGGTGGGCTACGTACGGTGCGAAATAAGTTCAACACACATAACACATTCTGATAGCAGTCTTGTTCATGTCCTGATGAAATCTGCTGCTAATAGAAGACCGCCCCACGCCTTGCGGACTGTGAGAGCTATATGACGATACTTCAACACGTTGGTCAGTATGCGTTGATGGACGTGGGCGAAATCCGGAACAATGTTTTTTTTGCTGCACTGTCCACAGTGTCGATTGCAGCCTTTTATAGATGGTGGTCGCCCATCCAATCACTATCCAAGCTCAATCAACTGCTTAGCTTCTGAAATCTGATTAAATGAGGCATATTCCAGATTGCATAGTGCTCGGTATATTGAACTTTGTTTGCACCGCACGCAACCACCCGTGCTATTCGGAGGTGCGGAAGAAGGAAAACAACATAAACACAAGAATCAGTTGTAAATAAATGAGTTTTTAACCTAGATGATTTTAAAGTGCGTAGCTCCCAGTCGCTTCCTAATATCGGAAGGGTGTTCCAGATATATAAACACACAAATGCCTGATATTAAAACAAAAATGCAAGTGGATTGATGCGTCAGCCAAGTGGTTTTCTTAAGGAAGCTTCAACGTGAACCGTTCCTTGAGTATACTGGAGAGATTGCGTGTTGCTTCACACAACACGAATTATTAGGCAATGTGACATTACGTTTTTCAAATATAGTTTGTATACAAATTGACCATCAAGGTTGTTGTCTCTATTCATACTGTTGTTTATCGTTAAGCCCAAACGTAACGTGAGCACATCACTTGCATACAATTTGCATGAACACAATAATGAAACACATTTTCACAGACACAATGTGATGCGTGCATCGCGAACATAAGAATCCATTTGTGTTCGAT
The DNA here is from genome assembly GCF_965212315.1 of Lampetra planeri. Classification (NCBI taxonomy): domain Eukaryota; kingdom Metazoa; phylum Chordata; class Hyperoartia; order Petromyzontiformes; family Petromyzontidae; genus Lampetra; species Lampetra planeri. The sequence goes on from NC_136107.1 coordinate 20,468,212, forward strand.
GGATCAATGAAATGCATCGCTACATTGTGTTGATGTTGGTATCCTTCTGAGGGTCATTTGTATTTGCTAATAGTTTAAGGACTACAATTTGCCAGTCCTTGTTTCATAATGTATACTCCAAACAAAAATAAAGATCCCTCGTATAGCCTTAACAGACTGTTGGGGCAAGTACTGCTAGCGAGCACCTTTGCAGGCTAGCACAGCACACGAGGGTGTTGGCCGTGAGCAGGAATCAAACCCGGGGCACCAGGTTCATAATGCAGCGCACTAACCGCTACACTACCGCTCCTCACCGTAAACACACACACACCAGTCTGTCCATATTTATTTTTTAAACCATCGCAAAGTAAGTTGAATGGCCATACAGTAGCAACCCTTGACATTTTCCATCCTCGTACAGTCAACGATTACTACCAAACCTGTTGGGCAGGCTGTCTGGTGCAATTGCACCCAGGGCTGTGGATGCACGCGATTGAGTGGGCCAGGCGGCGGATGTAGATTGCAGCGGGCAGGGCAGGCCGGAGGGGCCCGGCGCTGGACTACAAAGAGGAGAGGGGCGGTGGTTGGGGCGGGTGACGAAATTTGACAGGGGGGCCCTCATTTCATTCCTTCACGAGGGCCCCTTGATGCACATATGTACGTTGAACTTCCTTTCGCACCGTACGTAGCCATCCGTGCTAATCGGAGGTGCGGGGGGGGGAGACAATAAACACAAAAAGCAGTTCTGAAGTATTGAGTTTTGCACCTAGGTGATTTAAAAGTGCATAGTTCCAGTGGCTTCCTAATATCGGAAGGAAGAGCATTCCAGACGGCCGTAAAAGCTCATCTGGAAAGTGTGCGAAGCAGTGGCCGGCTTTGTTCGATGGTTAGCCCGAAGCCGCTGCTGCGAGGATGACCAGAGTTTGCGTAATGGTTTATGCTCGTGTTCTTCATTGCAAGGCCCGCGGGCCACTGGACTGGCGGCCTCCATGCTGGCCTTTAGTGTGGCCCACTGACATGCGGTCCCCGACAATACACACACCTTAAAAAAAAAAACCTTGCAGGCGGTGTGGCGGCCCTCACACTGATGATGTCTTATCGGTGAAAGTGCCCCCCGAAAATTAGTGAAGAACGCTGGCTCTCGCTATTCGACGAGACCAGCAAGGTGCCAACGACGCGCCGTGTTTTCTGCTCGCCCAGGCTACAAAGAATGGTGGAGTCGCAGGCGCTGGAAATCGAGCGGCTCAGGCAGCGACTTGGCCACGTGGGCCCTGCCGAGCTCTCGCCCGGAGGCTCCTGTGGGTCGTCGGCCAAGCACCGCTGCACAGCGAGCATTGTGGGGCAGCAGCAGCAGCAGCGTCATCATCATCATCACAACGGCCTTCTGCCTGGCACAGCAACTGTACCCAAGCAGGTGCACTTCCAGCACAGCACGGCGACACAGAACACATTGCTTAGGACTTTAGTTAATTTCACGTCACTTTTAGAAAGTTAATTTCACCAATATCCTTCAAAGTGCCCCCCCCCCCCCCCCGCGTTTTGTGGTCTCTTTTTATTCAATTCGTGGAAGTTGTTCTTGGAGATTAATTTTTCATGCATAACAAAAAAATTGCAATGCACCCGTCCTAATGTTTGGAAAAATATTGCAAAGGTATTTGCGATGTGTAGCATAAATCTCGATTTAGCAAGGGGCTTGGCAAGAAGTCTGGAAAAAAAGGAATCTGTAATGGTGGGGGGGGGGGGGTTACCTCATGAACAGGAAATGTTTAATCTGATTGATTGTAAAATGAGGATGCAAAATACTTTTTTGTCATCTGTGTCGTTGGTTAACCCCATGTATTCACATATCCTACATGTGTATCCCTCAAACGTCTAAGGCTGGCCAACACATGTCGTTGCCCTTTAACCTTCCGGTCACAGCAAGGACACATTTGTCAATATTCCCCCATGAACGTACACGCAAAAGAGGCTTCCACAGGCAAATAAGCGTCTTTCACACTCCCACACTGATATGCATTGCTTTTTGAAATGTGAATCAACTGTACCACGTCATGGGACCTCCTTTGCCAGTATCAAAATATGATAATAGCTTGTCCCATTTTTTCTGGCAACAAAACAAGTGTTAAGAGGTCGCCTATGGTCTAACACCGTTTGAGACGAGGCTCAAAAGAAAACTGTCTCTGGTGTGGACCAATCAGTTTCAAGGACAATGCATATATTATCAGAGTATGTTTTTTGTTTGCATTCTGACTACAAGCATTGTGGTTAATGCAGACATGATTCCTTGTGAAGTATTGGAAAATGACGGCAGGAAACTCCTTGACGGGAACACACTTCTTTTATTAAATCTTGACTTGTAACGATACAACGCGTGGCCTCTCTTCTTCACAATGCGGTCACCATACAACGGTACAACTCGTGACCTCTTCTTCTTCACCCTACGCTTCTCTTGACTCTCTTAGATTCTGTGCTGCTGGCTCTCTGTGCCTCGTGTAGACTCCGCGCCTCGGCTACACTCTTCTCTCATCTCGTGTAGACTCTGCGCCTCTGCTACACTCTCCACTCGCCTCGTGTAGACTTTGCATCTCTCTCTGGCTACACCGTATGCATACTCGGCTCGTGTAGACCTTTCTCTCTCTCTGGCTACACCGTATGCATACTCGGCTCGTGTAGACCTTTCTCTCTCTCTGGCTACACACTATACATCACTCAGCTCGTGTAGACCGTTCTCTCTCTCTGGCTACACACTATACATCACTCAGCTCGTGTAGACCGTTCTCTCTCTCTGGCTACACACTTATACCTTACTCTCCTCTACTCTCCCTTACTCTCCTCTCCTCTCCATTACTCTCCTCTCCGGGCTCTATCTCTGCACCTTCGTCTTCATTCTTAGATGGTTCCACTTCTGCCCTCTACTCCTCTGTGCATCATCTTATATATCTCTTCCTCCCGGGAGACGGAGCGGATGCGGACCTCAACGTCGGCACCGCTCCTCAGTTACCCAATCACCACGCGCTATCTCTACGATCCGTTTCCGCCCAGCGCGTGTTTCCACTCCTCGACCAATCACACCGCGCTGCCACCCGATCACTCCCTCTCAGCGCGTCACCGGCACACAGCCAATCAGCAGCACTACCCCCACCCGCGCACTGACGCCTGCTCCTCCCCGTCAGCGCGCGTCACCACACACACACGTACATACGCGCTGGCACATGACGTACACACCCAGCGCGTATCACCACTACACTTGTAAAAGGTTTCAGTTTTGTGTTTTGTTGCCAGAAAAAAGGGGAAAAAACCTATTATCAACTGCACCACGCATGAAAGAAAATAAATGTTGAACCCCTCCCCCACAAATTACACTGGAATGCAAGCTCATCTCCGTGTCTGCGACGGGAATGGAGTTGCAGACCTCGGCCAAGGCATTATGAACCATCAGTTCCGAGTGGCAGAGATAGGGGCGGGGGGGTGGAAAAAAAACACACACACACACAAAGCGGGAGAAGATGAAGTTTCAGGTTTTTATGTTGAACAGGCAACTTGTTGTGTGCCGCGGGTGCACAACGTTTCTGCACCGTTTGCGAAGAGGAAAACCACAGCCAGTAAAGGGGAATCGGAGAGAAGAGCCGTAGCACATAACGGCACGTGCACTCTGCTTCGTACTACGCTCGCCGCTTTTCCGTAGGTGTTGTTTAAATCCGGTGGGGGTGGGGGGAGGTTTGCATTACCGGTTACCGAAAAAAATAAAAATAAAGTTTAACAAAAACGGTTACCCACAACTATATAGAAATATTATTGGTTCTTTCGGTAAAGGCACGTAGAAGGGAAATAATAAAATAATATAAAGAACCAAGAATATGAATCCCTGCAGTCACGAAAGCTTTAAATCAAAATTTATATAGAAATATTTTGACTTAAAAGCCAATGGGAACTGCTGCAGTGGCGAAACGCTACTGGGGCGGCAGTCTACCTAGCACAGGGGTCGTCAGACCAAAATAACAACTAGAGCCGCAATGCACTGTGTGGTGAATACGAGCCGGTGGTGGTCCTTGATAAATGACGTCAAGAAGCAGCCCTTAAAGAGCAGCATGCGGCTCCAGAGCCACAGTCGGTTGGAAAGTCACGTGTCGTGGAGCAAAGTGTGGGTAGGCCCAATTCTTGTAAGGGGTCTGGCCAGCATGGAAGAAGGGGCCAAATACAGTACAGTCTGTTCCATCACGCGGTAGTTGCGTTCTTAAAGAACACCGCGTTATGAAAAAATCGCGTTAGAACAAATAATATAGGGTAAAGCGCAGTCCGCGATAACACGCAAGATGCGTACGCAGGCTGAGCAAAGACTTGAGGCGTGTGGTTGGTGGCGTCGAGAAGCATCCAGCAGCATCCCGCCTTGTGTGACGCTACGCCGAGGCAGCCGCACGGCCGCTTATTCTCGCCGCAGAGTCCACTTTCTGCCCCGCCTCCTTCCCCCCCCCCCCTTCTCTCTCCCCCCCTACTGCCGAGGCCTATAAAACCTCGTGCCACGGCAGATCTCTCGCCTACTTCAGCAGTTTTTTTTTGCTGTGGTTGTCCCACCTGATGACGATTGCTTGTGTTGCGATAGAAACGTCATGATCTATTCTTTTTTTTATCTACGTGACTTTACCGAAAGAACCAAAGAGTATCAAAACACATGTTTTTGCAGAACGGACTGTGCCTCCACTAGAGCTCCCTCGAGTGGAGGTGCTTTCGCCAACAGTGGCATGAGCAAGCAGGTTCAGGGCTGCACCTTTACCTTGACGTTCGAAAACAGAAATCGATTTGGCAAACGGTTACCACTTTACTGGTTGTTGTTTCTGTTGTTTAATCACTAATGTGATGTGGCCACCGGGCAGACGGTTTCATACTTTTTCTACCACTGATACAAGATAACTACAATTGTTTCTTCACAGATATTTTCAATTCTATTCATAAATATAGTCTTCACTACAGCTATAGAATGATACTTTACATTACTCAAATTAAACATGACTAAAAGTGCTATGCACTTTAAAATCTAGTTTGTTGTCCTTTCCCCGCACCTCCGATTAGCACGATTGGCCATGTACGGTGCGAATGAAGTTCAACATACATATATACAAATGCTGTATGAAATTTACCATTCAGATTTCTAGATTTTAGAGGAAATGCTGATGGGAAAACCACCTATTAATGCCAGTGTCGAATAGTATTTTGACCCCGATTGACTTCTGACCCTGGGGTCAGAATATGGTACATTATTTGTAACACTCCTCCCCCTATGGTAGCGTAATCCCCCAGCCAGTTTCGGTCATTCTTCTGGGAGTTAGCCGTAACTCTAACGCACAGGAGGAGTCATCGCCATCATCTCCATATATATAAAAGGCAAAGTTGTGAATATGTGTGTCTGTTCAAAATGTTTAGCGTACTTCCCGACATGCAACAAACTGCAAATTTGCCATGTGGATACTTTCCAGACTGTTCACCATGCAAAAATTATAAAAATACATTTTTTGGGGGTGGGGGAGCTCAGTATTGCATAGATTTTTGCACGGCAAGTGAGCTGTGACGTCAAATCTGTCACGTGGCCCGCGCATGTGGAAGCGTAACGCATTGTAGTGTAGTGCTTAGCGCGCTACGCTACAAACCCGGCGACCCGAGTTCGATTCCCGCTCACGGGCACCACCGGTGACGATTATTTGAACCAGTCCTGGGCCTCCCCTAGGTCGACTCAGCCTCAAACGAGTAACTGTTGTGGTGTGAACATCGCCACTGGGGAGACAAAGGCGGCCGGGTATGGTGAATCCAAGTCCCGGGTGAAGCGGGGTAGTACAGCTAGTAGAATATATATACCCTGGGGTTCAAACGTGATGAGGTCAAAATAGTATATCACACCAGCACAGCACCGGTGGCAGTAACGCCATGACTACGTGTGTGTGATCTAGTGACCCACTCTTTACAAGCTATACAATGTATTTATTTAAGGCTGAGCCACCCTAGGAGAGCTCCGGGCTAGTTTCAGACAGTGATCACCACTGATAATGTGCACAGGCAGGATTCAAACTTGGGTTATGAGGGGGAAGGGGGAGCACTGGTAGCACAGCACGTGATCAACCACAACGATGCCCTTCGTGTCGGCTATGCACACCTTTGCACAGGTATGTCAAATAATAAACAAACAGTAAGTCATGCTTTTGGTAAAAAAAAATTGTATTTCTATACTGCACTCATTTTGTCTGCCTCATTTTTGCAGTGCCCACATTGTGCTCTACAGAGCGACATCGACTGGGAGGACGAAAATGGCACTGAAAGCGACATCAATGGAACAAAACCCAATTCATGCTTCCTTCCTCCCATGCCCGGTGTAACTGAGAATGTGCTGCATTGTGCGGTAAGGGTCCCTTCACTTAGCCTAGCCAGCAGGGGATGAGAACACTTTGTCTCGCGCTCACGCCAGCCCTGCCTTTTTTGTGGAAGCGTCTTGAATGCGAGTGGGCTAACTGGGGGCCACGTGTTACACCAGATGCCGACACCTCGGCAGCGTGTGTGTTAATCTGGCTCAGCAAGTACAGCACCACTGGAATGCCTCGTAAGTTATTTCAAGAGCTCTCGTTTGTAAAATTACTTTTAAGATTCAGCCACCCAATATGAATGATAGCTTTAAATTATTACAGTAATCCCAAGTGCTCAATTGTAAATGTTGTGGGTTTGCTCTCTTAATACACCGGTGTGCTGAAGTAACAACAGATTGGCATGTTTTGTTTGCATGACAAACCTTACTAATTGACTGTGTTGGATGGAGGTGGGTGTACGGAACATTTATACTATGTAATCCAAGTGATAATAATGTACAACCCTTTGGCAATCCACTATTTTGTCAATCATGGAGGTTGTCTGACTATACTTCACCGTGCTGGTCAGTGCAGATGGCCCAGGACCGGTTTACATATTACACGCCGCTGATGGGGGTGATTTGGGCAGAACCACTGCTGGTCACAATTTGTATCTACGGTGCTTGTGTTATCGTACCATACCAGATACTCATTCTGAGTCGACCTAGGGGAGAACCACACTAGGTTTGCGTTACCACTTGCCATGGATATTAGCCATCGCCAGGAATCGGAACTACTGCGCCACCACATCCCACACTCACATCCACACACACCCACATGTACACACTCAACCCTTTTGTCACTCCACTGCTGGATAAGGGTCTCCCGACGCCCTGCAGTTATTTTACCGTCCTTCACAATATTCCACAAACCTGCACTGATGCCCCACAGTGAAGGTTGGTGAAGTATAAATGTGTGTGGGGGGGGGTGGGGGGGACATAGTGCAGTACAACAATGGAGTTTGATGCACTGCCTTTGCACTGTCAACAACTGCCTTCTGCCGTTTCGCCGGGCAGCGCCTGAACGAGGCCCTCTCAGCCGGTGAGACGCACCGGGCCCACGTGCACTCAGCCGCCGAGCAAGTGGCGGCACACCTGGGCTCGCGGGCCCTCCGCAAGGGGTCTCGCAACTCAGCGAGGGGTCGTCAAGTGGAGGAATCGAGCAGCGGGTCGGCTTGCTCCAGCACCTGCGCTTTCAGCGTCGACGCAGATAGAAGAGGTTTATACATTGCCCTCAATGGGGGTTTAAGATTTTTTTTTGACATTTGAACGTATTTGGTGGTACACCGGTGAGTGGGGGGAAAAAAAAAGCAACAATTTTTGCAAGAATTTTTTTTTTTCCGCGCGATCCGTTACCCCGGTCAGAAAATCTAGGCGGAGTGGTTAGTACGTCAAAATCAGTTCTCGTGATGTCGAAGCAGTCGGAAGACGAATGTCAATTCAAATTTAGATTTCAGACGGTTTTATGAGGACCTGGTGTGTTACGCTGCACCGGTGTACCCGCCAATACGGCCACTTTCCAAATGAGATTGAAAGCGACTATACATTAGCTCCATAATGGGGGGGGGGGGGGGGGTGGTGGACACATGATTAACTCTCGAAAATATGAACAAACTTATTATACAGGTATGTTAGCTATGAGGGATTTGCCCTATTAAACAGCCAGCAAAATCAAAGGATTGTCCATATTTTGAGGCACAATCTAACGCAATAAGAGAACTATTTAAAATTGTGTAAACGTGTTTTCACTTGACAACTACTTTTCTTAATTGCAAATCTGATAGTTGCACAGACAAAAGCACTTTGGAACGATGAGCACGAATGGCTTTTTCATAACTTCTCCGTAGTATCGTGGTAAATCTTCACAACAAGGTGAGAAGCCTTTGAGAATAAAAGTACCTTTTTTTCAAGCGAGGCCTCCATAGCACAGAGAGTAAATTTAGTTATTCAAAACAGCACCATATAAATGGTATGAAGAGACACATCATTGCTATGAGTGAGAACCTCAGTTTAAATATAACACCTATAAACAAGACATTTTGCAGTCTATATCAACTTGTAAGACTGCTTGTAAAAGTGCCAGCTCCTGTGGAGATTATGTCGCACGGTGATTCACGTGGTTTTATTGGAACCAGGTTGACCTTGAGAAGGTTACAGGTCAATGGAATTGTTTGCCCTAAGGACTTTGACAAATATAAATGCTCGTATGAATTGCAAGAAAACTAAATTAAATGTTCACGATAGTGATTTTTTTATATTGCCAAATACTGTACATTGACATAAAAAATAAGCATTTGTGCATCATTATACCAGACAAGAGTGCAATAATAAATCTTAGATCACAGACATGAGAGACAAATAAAATACGAGGAAACACATTTATCAATCAACGCTCCGCCAATTCATGCAAGCCACAATTTAATCTCGCTCCCTTTTCGCCGACCAACATGAAGCACAGAAGAAGTTTTTTTTTTTTTACCAATACAGGTTGTAATCGTTCTGTTTCCCCATTAAATGAGAATATTCACCAGCATTCCAAATTTTGCCTACCCCCCCCCCCATCCTGAACTGTAGGTCAGACTTCAGTGATCTGGGACAAAGACCGCGTGTGCGATCTGCCAGGGACATATGGAGGGATTTTCACGTCGCTGGATGGTGCGCGAGGAGAGGTGAGTCTCTGGCGTGAACAACACATTCCTTTCCGTCGTGTCGTCGAAGGTGACATTCACGTCTGCGCTAATCCCTTGGGGAGTTGCCCTGATAAATGCTTATTGTTAATAATCGCGTTTCACACAGGGTTCGTCTGCCCGCGGGACAACAGCGTGGCAACAAGGCGGGGGGACGAATGATGGGTGGGTGGGGGGGTAGCTAATTCTCATTGTACAACACCTGTAAAGGAAGCCTCCATCAATGAGTCACATGCATTTATTGTGCACCGATTCTTCATTTGCATACAATTACTTTTGTGGTGGTTGCATCTGGTATGCTTTGATGCCAGCATCAGGTTTAGTCTCTTTGCGGAGAATGTTTTTGCAGGCGCGAATTTTTTTTGTACAGCGGTGCAACTGCACTGAGGCCCGCAGGCCACGGGGGCTTGAGGGCCAGGCTATGAAGAGGGGACATTGGACAGGGCTGCCTATTTCATGGAGTTGGCCAAATCATAGCACGTGGGATCACAGAGCTTCAGGCAATTGTTGGCACCAATTTCGCTTGCCTTTCCCGTGCCCCTATACAAAACCTATGCACGTTACACATTCTAAATAGTTTTGAGATTGCAATATGCATGAATGATGCCATATGAAAATAACACATATACTTAATTATTTTATCACGTGCACGATATCCCGTGCCAACGATGCTACGATACTGCTCTGAGCCACCCCAAGCGGTAAACTGGGATTTGGAATGTGTGATCACATTCCACGGTGTCTGCATTGCGTGCGCCCAGTCCTGCTGCAGCGCAGGACGTCGACGTAGCGGCCTCTCCCTGGACTCCAGCCGGCCCAGCGATGGTAGCATCAGCGAGGACGAACCGTTGAGCGGCACCGAGCGCCGCGTACCCCGGCGTCCCGACCTCTGGGCGGAAACTCAGAATCCGGAGCCCGTGGCGCTCCTTCCTCACGGGGCCGAGCGCGAGGGCCGGGACGCGGATGCAGGCGCGGTCGTCGCGGTCGCGGACGGAGTCAAGGAGGCCGCGGTGGAGCCGGGCCTGGCGATCGCGCGCCGTCTGTCCGAGGAGAGGCCCTCGGCTGCCGAGATGGGCATCACGCACTCCTTCGACCCGGGGGGCCGGGCACAGCCCAGGGCCCGCCGGCCGTTCGCCCGCAAGAGTGGCCAGGCGGAGGCGTCCCCGCCGCCGCAGTCCAACTGTGCGCTCAGGCGGCTGAAGAGATTTCAATTGAGCCAGCTCACCTGCAAACTGAGGTGACTCGCCGAAATGGGGGGCATGCGGGGGTGCACTCGTTGATGTATTCGTATGTACACGCAGAATACGTGCAGTCGAGCTGTGCGTGCAAGAGTGTTGATGATTTGCTGCAAACCGTGTGCAAATAATATTACGTTTTGACTTAATTGGGTTTATAAAAATTTACAAATTCGACTAAAATTTGGGAAAGGATACTAATGAAATGACTTTGCATCATGACACTTGATAGAATTTCTGCTATGTTTGATACAACCCCACGTTCATTTTCTCTGCAGGAGGTGACGAATCCCAGAAGCTGTGAGCGAACATTCAAGGACCACCAGACACACAAAGGCAAAGCTCCCATGTATGGCCGTATCGACTGTTGGAAGTGTCGTTCACGAGTACCTATGCAGACGGCACAAGGCACGAGGGGGTGATGTGGCCAGAACCGAGCCCGGCCGTATGTGGCTGGCCACTTCCGAAGTTAACACACTGTACTACGTACTCATTCAAGGCTGAGTCGAGAAAGGGGAGGCCCAGGATCCATTATTATATCACACGCCATGTTAGCTGTGACAAGGTATTGAACCATGGTGGCCGAACTTGAAATGCAGTGCGCCAACTACTCTGCCACCTTCAAGCAGGATATCACAGAGAGCATTCCAAAAGAACAAATAAAACACATAATGGTGAGACCTCAATATTGAGACCTCAATGTTCTATGCAAACCCAGGAAACTTCCTGAAGAACAGATGTGTTCATTTACAACTCAAGTGTGGGGCTGTCAAGCGCGAGACAGTTTTGCACGAGGAAGTGAGTTTGTTGCTCTCGTTTGTGAGCCACCGTTGTCGTGGGCCACCGCAAACGAGAACGGAGTGCTGGGGAGAGAGAGGATCTTATAAAATGTAACCACCCAAAGTGGGTTCGCCCAGAAGGGCCTTGATGTGGACACCAGTATCCTGATGGTGACGACCTCACAAAAACCCCACGTTGTGTTTCTACAGGAATGTGGTTTATATGACTCATTAAAAACTAAAAAGATATATTAGTATTTTGCCAGGTAAGGCCTACTGAGGTATACAGCTCTTTTTCAGAAACGACCTGGCTACAAACGATAGCTCAGCGAAGTGGCTTATCACGTGGACATTTATAGCAGTCAGCCACATACAGAACTCTAAATGCATGTTGATTCTAAACGTGGAGGGAAAAACCAGAAGACGCACAGAAAAATCCATGCGACCATATGGAGAACATACAAACTCCAAATATACATCTTCTTGGTTCTTTCGGTAAAGTCACGTAGAATTGAAATAATAAAATAATAAAACATCATAAAATAATTTTCACGACGTTTCGGCCACAACGACTACTTGCGTTGTGGCCGAAACGTCGTGAGAATTATTTTATTATGTTTTATTTTCATTATTTTATTATTTCAATTCTACTTGACTTTACCGAAAGAACCAAGAAGATGAATCCCTGCAGTCACGAAAGCTTTAAATCGAAATCCAAATATACAGGCGCCGGGGTCAGGATCGAACCCACGTTTATCCTGCATTACCAGGCGAGGTAGTTAACGTCTCGCCACTGTGGCTGATAGTATCTCTCTCCTTACACACAAGCACTCCCAACACTTACCCACAAGCCACCCACCAGCCCACATTCACAGCTGGTGCCGACTAACGATTTGATCGGAGGAGAAGGAGAAGTGTGAGTGAGAAAAATGTTTAACCTAAAGTCATCGTACCACTATTGATTCTTTTCAAGATTTGCGTCTGTCAATCCACTTATAACGCAATAACCAAATGTTGCCCAAAGATGAATTCAACAAAAGCTGCAAACAAAGAAATCCCTGTTTCTAATGGTGTGAGCAGAGCTGGAGAGAAGGCAAAAACATTTAAAAGAGAAGGTTAACAGCTCGGCAGCCACCTCCTCACTGCCATCTGCGAGTCGCACAACAATAGATTTTGAGTGAATACCAATTACCGCACAGCAGTGCTTGTTTGCACAAAGTTAAATGAGAGAGTAGGGATTGCAAGCCACTCACTCATTCATGCATTGCCACGTACGAATGACAACTGCAGACACAGCTGTGGTTTTAAGATGGCCCTTGACGCACCACCGAAACTGTGCACGGTGCGGGGCTCTGTTGTATGATTCCTATGACATGGGAAGTTTTTTTGCAGAATCATAAAAAAGCAAAGTACGGAAAAATGTAGCATAATTTTTGTTATTCTTGTTAACATTCAGTATCTTCAGTCCTGTGAAACAAACCGTTACACGTGGTTGACAACCACTCTCTTAGTTCAGATGCTTAAGGGTAGACGTAGCAGCTGTGTTGAGCGTTGTTTAACACGTAGGGCTTTCGCGACCAATATCATCCATAATACAGGTGTTTTTTGGGTTACATCGCGTAAATATATAAATGTGTCGTTAAATCCGCCTCCATCCGACACAGCCAATTAGTAAGGTTTGTCACGTGGCCAATTCGTTACCAGTACAGCGTAACCGGTGTGTTGGAGAGTAAATCCACAACATTTACAATCTGAGTACGACGTGTTGCCAGTGTAATTACAACCAACATCATTAGGCGACAACCACATCCATGTTTACGCGATCTCACCCAAAAAAACCCGTGTTGAGCTTTGTTAATAAAACATTATTCTGCACAACTGACATGTTACAGAGTCTGAGTTGTTCTGCTAAGTCTCAATACAATAATAACAAACGTGTTTTTAAATGATTGGTACAAAAACGTTTTTTTGAAATATACTAAGAACATATTCTTTTTTTGAAATGTACTAAGAACATATTCTTAGTATATTTAAAAAATATGTTTTTTGTACCAATATATTCTTATTACTAAGAACATACTCTTACAATTAGAACACCACAAAATACTGCGAGTGTAATTAAAGACATGCTTAACAAAGTGTCAAGTCCGTTTTTCACAACTTTAAATGGTACGAAATGGAGGTGTAATAATACGCTGATTCATGAATATATTTAATTTATAAGCTTAACAATGCATTTGTCGAATCACGTAAGAATGTGGTTCTTTTTTTATTCAGAAAGGTGTATAATGGGTTCGTATGATCCCCTGCAGCTGCTCGTGCCTCTGACATTCATTACATTGCAATAGAAGTAAGGTGTGAACCGTTACACCTCTGGAATTTGATGCATTGCCATTGTGGGTAACAACTAGGCTGACACATGGGGCACTGTCATACACATGGGACAATTGACTATTATAGTACCGAGTAAATGTGAAGATTAAAATAAAAATGTGTTCGCGCCGGTTGACAATTTGTTTTGAAAACAGCTTTCGAGTCGAGGTATGTAATTCGAACATGGATGATCTTTTTTTTTTTAAACAGCTTTTCCATAATGCCGTGGTCATGTTAAATTTCGTGCAGCAATATACGCAGAAACAATTGTCATTAATCTCAGAAAATTTGCTTTACAATATGCAGTGAATTACAATTCAATTATATATCAATTGTGTAAAAGGGTATCTTTTTAAAAAACGTTGATATATTTAATAAAATCCAGGTGGTCACGCACCAAGACAACATTTAGCACAGAAGGCATTGGACATAAACAGTGGCTGTGAGATGGCCATGATATTTTAGTGCCAGCGCCTCGTATGCGTGATGGGGTCTTCTCTCGGTTCTCTGGCTTCCTCTCCCACACGAAGCCAAACGCTCATGCATTGAATTGGCGAAAATCCCAATGCAGCACTCCCAGAAAATGTGCTTCGAGTCTCAAGCTTTCCTGGGTAAATAATTTGGCAATGATAAAGGATATTTCTACAGTTCCTTTTATAAAATGCAGTTCACTTTATGGAATACACACATCTTGGACATATATCAGAACATACATTATTTGCATGTGCTTACAAATACATGTATATATAATACAATGAGCACAAGCAGTTTGGTGCACACATATGAACATAGCCAGTAGCATAGAGCATACTCCTGATTCGTGCTGAGCTGACACCAGACTTTGTGAGGTATGTATGTTGAACTTGTTTCGCACCGTACGTAGCCAACCGTCCTAATCGGTGGTGCTGGGGAAGGACAACAAACTAAACACAAAAAGAAGTTCTAAATACTTGAGTTTTCAATCTAGACGATTTAAAAGTGCATAGCTCCAATGGCTTCCTAATATCGGAAGAGTCTTCCAGACGGTCACAAAAGCCTATCTGAGAGTGCGCGAGATGCAGTGACCACCTTTGTTCGATGGCAAGCCAGAACCTGCTGCGAGGACGACCGGAGTTCACGTGACGGTTTATGCTCCTTGACGAGATCAGCGCGGTATCGTGGTTCATTTGTGGCAATACCGTTGTGTGTAATGAGTGCGATCTTATAATGCATTCGGCATCGGGAAGCCAATATCAGCTCGGCGAGCACTGGACGGTCACGGTCGGATCTTGCAGGACCCGTCACGACGCGTACCAAAGAATGTTGTCCACCCTGCCGCTTGGTGATGCTTCTGCCAGACGTTCCGTAGAGAAGTGAGTTGCAATGATCGAGCCTCGTCGATACTATGCAACACGCCGCCGTGTTGGCTATGTCACGCCTCTAAAGTGGTCGAATGTGTCGTACAGCCCTGACATGAAAATTGCGGAACCTGAATATCAAAACTGCAGGACCTGTGATCACGGCAAGTAATTGTGATCTGGTCATGTCAGTGACAATGGCTCACACTACCCCACCTTAACCAGATCTAGAACCAGTGACGACCGACTGATCACACGAGTGCCAGTCTGCCATCAATTGCTCGCCATTGTCACAGGACGTGTTTACACGTGGGTGTGTGTATGGCAGTGGTTTTGGCGCACGCGGTGAGAATACCGATACATTCATAAGCATATGTTTCCGCACACACATTGACATCTTTCTGGCAACAATTTCACCGTAAAAAAATAATCATCATCACGTAACCCACGGACACGTGTTTTCATCGATGGTTTTTCTTGAGCCGCTTATTCGGTTGTGTGGCGTTACTAAAATGGTCCCCGGTGCAAGGCATGATATTGTCCCCTCCCGCCTGCGACATCGGTGCACCGCCTGCACGCTCGACAGCTCCCCCATCCTGCACTGGTGCCCAGAGGTCGCAAACGGGTTTTGATTCCTTACCCGCACCCGTACCCGGCTGCACCAGGGTCGCAAACGGGTACCCGTACCCGGCCGTACCCGTACCCTCCCCGTACCCGGCCGGGTACGGGTAGGGTACGGGTATCGGGTACCCGATTGCGACCTCTGGGATGAAGCCATGTTGCAGGCGCGGGTGGGTTGATTCTAGGAACTTGAATTGTGAGAAGAGACAAGACGTTGGGAAATGAGTGACAAACGGTTATTCACCAGTGACTCACGGTCTACCCGTACCCGGCCGCACCAGGGTCGCAAACGGGTACCCGTACCCGGCCGGGTACGGGTAGCCGGGTATCGGGTAGGGTACGGGTATCGGGTACCCGGTTGCGACATCTGCTGGTGCCTCATCCACCCTCGGCTGTGCCGCCTCCCAACGTGACTTTTGTCTGCTGGGCCAGCTCATATTGAAAACTACCACGAGGGGGCACACGCAGCCAAGACCAGCCACGACGCCACCATCAGCCGCCCCTTGCTCAGCCATTCTTGTTGTCCTTCCTTCCCCCGCACCTGCAATTCGCACGGTTGGCTACGTGACGGTACCGAAGCCCTCACATGAGAATGGTATCTGCAAAATAGTTCTGGCATATGCCACAAATGCAGTAGACGCTGGATGTAAGCACACCTCATAAAAGCACATCTCTGACATGAGTAACACGTGTTTACATCTTCTTGGTTCTTTCGGTAAAGTCACGTAGAAGGGAAGTAATAAAATAATAAAAATAAAACATAATAAAATAATTCTCACGACGTTTCGGCCACAACGCAAGCAGCCGTCCTCAGGTGAAGACCAAATAATAGACGCTGTCTCCCCGACAGACCTTGTCTTCACCTGAGGACGGCTGCTTGCGTTGTGGCCGAAACGTCGTGAGAATTATTTTATTATGTTCTATTTTTATTATTGTATTACTTCCCTTCTACGCGACTTTACCGAAAGAACCAAGAAGATGAATCCCTGCAGTCACGAAAGCTTTAAAACGTGTTTACATTACACTGGTGAGGTGTGTCAAAGGGCAACTTCTTGTACAAGCACACCTCTTCAAATATTAACGCACTTTTCCTCGCTCCCATGAAGTGTGCTTACATGCAACCTCTGCTGTATATCACTTGTCGAGAGCGGACATTGGTGATCGCTTTGTTTTCTTCTCGATAGTCCCTTCACGTGGCGTGCATTCGGGCAGTTCCAGTGACGGATTCAGCCTGTGCGGGGCCTGCAGTATTTACTACGATAACGAGCCAATAATGTCTGTGTGTCCCGCGCGTGACGTCACTCCACGTCGGCCAGCCCCCCTCATTAATAATCATGAACAGGTGACGTCCTCCACATGTATTTTTCAATTTGCTATACAGCCGGATAATACGACAAATCGCTAACCTTAAACACCCAGTTCATAAAAGTTGAAGGCAGCATAGTACTATCGTAATAGAGCAAGTGCAGAATCACTGAACCGGAAATGATAGCTTAAACGCATTGAGCGCGGAGCCCTTGAAAGTGTGGGGTCCGTAGCATATGTAGCTACTTTTGCTACTCCGATAATCCGGCACTGGGGAGGTCACCACTGGTGCAGTATGACAGAAGCTCAGAGTGGGTACCACATGCCCCGGACATATCTTCTCACCCTGAAGCACGCGGTAGACCGCCCTTTTGTCAATATACCGCTGGACGAGGGCCTCCGCTGCAACGTGCGGGTTGCGGGGGGGTATTTGACCATACTACACCACGCTGATCAACGTGGGTTGGTGAAGGCGAGGGCATGGAAGCTCAGGAAAACGAAAGGATGTTGTTGATGCACTGGCTTAAAGGCATCCTTATCATCATCAGCAGCAGCAGCCTAGGTCGTGACCTACACTGGTCAACAAAAAAAACATTTTTTTCTGGCCTGGACTTTTGCAGCTGTTTTAGACTAATTTCAGGGTGCTGATTCCAAATCTGATCTCAGATTTGCTCTATCACATCTCCTTTTATGCTATCGGCATACCCCATTTTCATTGATTTTACCCGAAATTAACTCTGTCACTTATGATTGCAAGTTGTTGCGAGTCAGTGACTGATTTAGTGTTAAAATATGGTGCTGTATTTTTAGGATTATGTGTTTATAATATAATTTTATGTAGATATCCACATTTATTAAATATTTTTCTTATGCAGTTTTTATTGAAAATGCAATATTTGATATCTCAAAAACCTGATGTGATAGACAAAAACTGATGCCTGATTTGGAATCAGCACCCCAAAATTACATTAAAACCGTTGGAATACCTTATGCCAGAAAAAGTGTGTTGACCAGTGCTCTCATTTGTGGCCAGGTCGCTCCTGAAAAAGAGCTACATAGCTCGGTGGGCCTTATCTGGTCAAAATAAATAAAAAATAAATCCAATGCCGGATGAAACCCTCCCCAAGTCACTGGCGTCTCTACTTCCAACCCTGCGCTAGAACTTAAACGTTACACGCCAATGTGTGTGTGTATATGTTGAACTTATTTCGCACCGTACGCAGCCAACCGTGCCCATCGGAGGTGCGGGGGAAGGACAACACAAGGACATTGGCGGTACAGTTTACGTGCAGAACTAAACTAATACCCAAGAAGTTTGCGCAGTCAGCGTGTGCGCTCGCAACCATAATATTGACCAATGCGATTAATTTCTGTTTGTGTTTGTAAATGTATACAGAATTTGGTTTAATGCAGAAAAACTATACATATATGTTCGGCTCTCTCTCTCTTGCTTTCAACCACTTTAGTGCATAGTTATCGGGTTACAAACACCACAACTGCATGGGTGTATGGCTAAAATCCCTGTATGCTGCAGTATGCCCAGCTAATGTGTCACACCGGAGGATATGTGCACTAAACGCAGCCTCCCCTCCCCCGAGCGCTAATTCACCATCTCCACCCGGTACCACGGGGTGTGCCCTCCACTGCCGTCTTATCAATCACAGTTTTGATGAGACGGCGTGGGAGGGAGATGTGGGATTGTGTGTGGCGGGGAGAGGAGGGAAGCTACAGTGAAGGTTCAACTCTCGATTATACATGGGGAGATAATCCAGATTGCGCACTGTATGTGTATCTATTTTCAACGTCTTTCGCACCATACGTAGCAAACCGTGTTAATCGGAGGTGCGGGGAAGGACAACAAACTAGACACAAAAAATGTTTTGTAGAAATTAATTTTCAATCTATATGGTTTAAACGTGCATAGCTCCAGTTGCTTTCTAATATCAGAACGACAAGCGTTCCAGATGCAGTGACCATCTTTGTTGGATGGCGAATCAACAGCATTTCCGACCATGAACACTTAACCAGTGAACTCAAACACGTACACCAAGCTCTCAAGGCGAATGGATATTCTGACTACACAATCCGCAAAACCATCACACCAACGGTGAGGAAGGAGCCATCTGAGGATCCAATCAAAACCATCACCCTGCCATACATAGCAGGGGTCACCAAAAATATCTCCAAAATCATGAACAGACACAAGATGCAGGTCCGATTTAACACAGTACGTAAAATTCGTGATCTGATCCCATCTGTGAAGGACAAGATTCCTGACATGCAATATCCCGGCGTCTACAAACTAAGGTGTATCTGCGACAGTAGTTACATTGGGGAAACTAAGCGACATGTCTCGGACCGTGTTCGTGAACATAAGGCAGATTTGAAACACGGTTGGACCAATACTTCTGCCGTGGCTGATCATTATTTTAATGCGGTGGGCTCACACGAAATGTATTTCTTGAAGACAACTGTACTTTGTTAGCCTACTGCCTATCAACAAACGTTCGTTAATGAAGTCATCCATATATACAGACACAGACACAATTTCCACCAAGAGGATGGTTATAGACTCAGCAATCATTGGCAAGATGTCATCAACCACTTTGGGTCATGACTTGACTTGTGTTTTCTTGTCAATCAACCTCCACCGTCAGCAGTGTGGTGTGTGGAGCGAGGTGCAGTGATTTCCTAGCGGCCCTTTGCTGCATTGGCATTGCTGCTGCATTGGCATTGCTGCTGTATTGGCATTGCTGCCCCACCCATGCTCCTGGTGATGCTGATACACTTGGGCTACGCCCATCTCCAAACCTTTATAAACAGTTTGCCTTTAGAGGCTAACTCCTTTTCCTGATGACGACCGCTTGTGTTGCGATCGAAACGTCGTGATATTTTTATTCACTTTTTTTTAATCTACGTGACTTTACTGAAAGAACCAAAGAATATAGCATTAACTGTGCTTTCAAAAATATATATATATGTGGGCACTCTAGTTAAACATTTATCTGCTACTCACTCGTCGTTGGTCAGTGATTCTGTGCTCAAATGTCTGAAAACACCAACCGATTTTACTTTATATGAAGCAATACAAATATTTGACAGCCTACATCATGACTTGCATTGTAGGGAGGTCAACAATACATACATTTGTATAGCCTCATTTACATTTTCGGTATTATCTGTGTTTCCATTTTATCCAGGTTGCCCCTCTGCCCTATTACCCTGGGTAGATAATCAAGAGTCAAACTGTGATTGAGAATGCAGCGGGTGTCACTGAATGGCAGCCAGGGTGAATTGCACAAATCGATGTCTGCTCAATTATTTACTGGACATAACTATTGTGGAAGAAACCTTGCTTCGCCAATTAGCTGGTTAGCATGACACGGAATTCTCTTGCTGCATATGCGGTGGAGGTGTCTTGGGAGCAGGCAACCACGGAAATGGATGTGAGAGTTCGACAAAGGTGCGAGTTGAGAGTCGTAATGTTGTGAGTTTAAATCACAGTCTGAGTCTTGAGCCCTTTATTTTGTCCTTGCAAAAGAGGCAATGTGTCACGAGTCTCAATGGGTTTACAGTTATTCATATCCTGGTAAAATAAAAGACATACACTATAGGGTGACCGAAAGGATGACATCGCGAGTACAAGGGGCTGAAATGAGGTTTCTCCGCAGGGTCACTGTCTGTGATCGTGTGAGGAGCTCGGTAATTCGGGAGAGCCTCAGAGTCCAGCCGCTCCTCTTCCGGACCGAGAGGAACCAGTTGAGGTGTTTCGGGCACCTGGTGAGGATGCCCACCGGTAGACACCCCCTGGAACTCTACCGGGAAGTACGTCCCACTTGGCGAATACCCCGGGGCCGGCCCAGGACACGCTGGTGGGAATATGGCGCTGAGCTGGCCTGGGAACACTTGGGAATTCCCCAGGAAGAGCTAGAGTCAGTGTATAGTAATGTAGAGCTAGAGTTTGTCGCCAGAGAAGGTGAGGTCTGGACCGCCCTACTGAACATGCTGCCGCCACGACTATCATCAGGACCAACGACCTATAGCGTCGATAAAATAAGTACTGATTTGTAATTAAAAATGGTTGTCAGTGGGTGCCGGGGTGGCGATATGTTAACTCCCTTGCCTGGCATGCAGGAGGTTATGGGTTCGATTACCGACCCTGACGCCTGTATATTTGGAGTTTGCATGTTCTCCTCGTGGTCGCATGGATTTTTACTGGTAAAATAATTTTTTTTATATATTATATAAGTATGGTGTTAAGACGATGTGTCTTAACACCATAATTCACAGTCACTTCCGATTACACTGCAATCGTATACTTTGTATGGGTAAGATTGCATAAATATAAATGTGTCGTTAAAGCCGCCACCACCCGACACAGCCAATTGGTAAGGTTTGCCATGTAAGCAGTACAGCACGACGGCATGTTGGAGAGTAAACCCACATTTACAATCTACGCGTCTATCGTGTATTCTGCCTTACGCTCTAGCGCTAAGCCGCTGCGTATGCGAAGAAAGGCCGCAGCACCCATTGCTTAATTCTACTGAATCTTGCAACATGTAGCTATGGAGCTAGGGCCCCATCACCACACACGGTCGCACCACTCTCCCAGCTTCTTGCAAGTGCCCCATGTAGGGAGAGAGAGCTTCATGTTGATAATAAGTTACGGCATTTCTTCCCTGGATTAGGATTGAGAATCAGAAGGTTTTGAGTTCAAAACTGTCTGGGTCTTCACCCCTTGAGGTCACTCATGCAAAAGGAGCAATAGTATTTCACGTGTATCAATGGGTTTACAGTACCGTATTTCATCTGATTTCAGGGTGAATAAAATAAGCACCATATTCTTGGGTCTGTCGGTAAAGTCACGTAGATGGCTGCTTGCGTTGTGGCCAAAACGTCGTGAGAATTATTTAATGTTTTATTTTTTTTATTTTATTATATCCCTTCTACGTGACTTTACCGAAAGAACCAAGAAGATGAATCCCTGCAGTCACGAAAGCTTTAAATCGAAATTTTTCACGTAGATAGGTTAAAAGAAAATAACAAAAATAACAAAAAACTACAAAATGAGCACCGCTTCGTGGACAAAATCTACATAGGTTGTTCAAAGGAATAACTGAGCCCTGTTAGAATTTCCACCATTGGCCAGGGCTGTAAACAGAAGTGACTTTACCGAAAGGCCCAAAGAGTAAGAATTCCTGCAGTCACGAAAGCTTCAAGTCAAGATTTAACAGCCTCTACGGGGAGGGTTTCGACACAACTGTTAGATCTTTTAACAGACTCCGAGACAAGAAGGCTCATCTGATCGAGTCGTTCACTTCTCTGAAGAGATGCCATCACACCAAGGTAATACCGATCGCCTTTATTTTTGTTTGCATTCTGACCACAAGTATTGTGGTTAATGCAGACATGATTAGCCGAGGTATGCCTGCTCTGCGATCTTACATTTGTATGGTTCGATAGAGGCGCACACACTCGTGTGGAGGCAACACTATTGATTTAACACAACTGCAACACACTCTAAGGTGGTGACCACCGTCCTACTCTCGCTAACACTCGGGTACTAATTCTAGATTTGAAGCTTTCGTGACTGCAAGGATTCATATTCTTAGGTTTTTTCGGTAAAGTCACGTGACTTTACCGAACAAACCTAAGAATACTCGGGTACTACTTGGCGTGGCCAAGCCAAGAAGGCTTATGCTTTGGCCTCGATGATTAGAGGTTTCTTTCTTCAGATTCTTCATGAGACGTCTTCATCCCAGGCACCAACAGCCCAGCTCTCTGCGCTGAGCCCGCTTATGAGCTCATCTGGCCACGCCCCCCTTCTCGAACCCACGAGAAGACTCCACTCCCCGACCACGTGACCACCAGGGTCCCCCAGGGCCCCTGGCCCCCTCCTGGATCCGGTCACGTGTCCAGCTGGGGTCACTCGGAGTGCCACGGCCTGACACAACCCCCGTGGCAACCATCAACAGCCTCCGTACCGAATAGGCAGCGACGTCACGCGTACAGACCCAACATAGCAGTGACGTCATGTGTGTACAGACCCAACATAGCAGTGACGTCATGTGTATACAGATCCGATACAGTAGACGTCATATGTCACTACACATTTACTTGCAAACTCCATCTCTAGCCCCGCCCACTTACCCTTGGGTTGTGCTCATCTCAAACCTATATAACCTCTGGCTGCAGTAGCTCTCTCGCTACATTTGTTCCTGCCTCAGCAGTCCACCTGCTGTGTTTTTTCGTCTGAAGACGATTGCTTGTGTTTCGATCGAAACGTCGTGATTTTTGTATTATTTTATTATTTTTCTATCTACATGACTTTACCGAAAGACCCAAAGAGTATGAATTCCTGCAGTCACGAAAGCTTTAAGTCAATATTTAGAAGTATAATAACTTGTATTAATGTGTCCCCTTGTACTCTTCACGATGCTATTAATTTTTGGATTTGGATTTAGAGTCACAATTTCGTTCAGCAATTAACCATTCCCCGGATTCTAAGATATGCATTTTCGTTATATTTGAAATAAAAACTTGTAAGTACGTTTAATAATCTGGTAATTATCTGGTAGGTGTGGGTGCCAGCAGATTTTTTTTTAATATGGAAACTTTATTGACACCAGCCACACATTTTGGGTGCATTTTACTTTCTGGAGCATCTTTTAATCTGGAGAGTACAGAATTCTGCATGCAACGAGTTCGTCCCTGAACGCCAAAGGAGTCGCTATTATTTACAAAGTGTTGTAAATAAGCAATCGTTTTTTTTATTGAATCGAGACAAATCACCGAAGGGTGAATCATTCTACCCATGTCGACAATGTATAATGTATTAAATATTAGGTGTTTTATTTATTTATCATTTATTGACGTCAAGGTGATAAATGGTTCGAGTAATTTATCGCGGGAAAGGTCGCATACGGCAGGAGTGAATAATGAAGTACGTATTAATTCTGGTGTGGGCATAATTGTAGATTGTGGAGTGTGTCCAACGCTGGTACTCTTTATAATACTGGGAGGAACCCCCCTCTAATTTGCAACCCCCCCCCCCCCACATAATTGGGTTCCCGAAATTTAATCTGACGTGATAATAACTAGGTGCCATTTTTTTTGTTACGACGAAAAATTTATTCTTCGAAAATGCGTACGGTCCATTTTATTAGGCTGAGTGGACTTAGAAGATGACAAGGACCAGTTCACATATTCACCACTGATGTTGGCCATAAGTTGGAATCAAATGCAGTTCGCAAATCCCCTGCTCATCAAACCCACTTAAAACAAAACCTTATCATTGAGCTGTATCAGAGGCGGCAGAAGGCAGCAGTCAGTGGCTCTGGATGAAGAGGAAAGACCCCAGCTGGGCCCCAAAGTGAGAGGGCCAGGAGGTATGCAGTCAACAATGCTTGACTCAGGAAGGAGGACACCCCTGCCATGCATAGTCCCATAGGATGTTGGCTATGAACAACAAGGCAACTCCTATGACTAATTGGGAATGGGACGCAAGCGTAGGATTGATCACCCTGTCGCTGGCCACCTTTGGGGAGGGTATGAAAGGCCGAAACACCCTAGGAACCAAAGGTTCACTACTGACGATGCGCTCCCCAAATTTCATCAGGCTCACTGTTCATGAACTCTTGGAAGTGTTTGCACAAAGGATAGTAACATCTCATCCTGTGTTCTTTGGAAAAACATTTTTTTGGCAAAACCGAATTGTCACTCGATGGCACAATGCCAATTCCTTACCAAGCTACTTACGGCAAACGTGTTGCCCGTGACAACTGCCGGTGGCATGCATCTGTAGTGTAATAACGCTGGCTGCTGATGGAAAAGTGGTACTGACAGGAAAGGGCAGCACACATGTCAGCAGAGGGGATATATACGGGGGTGAGGAGATCTAAGAAGAGGCTCAGGATGGGCTCTATCTGGAAGCCCGGGAGCCTAGTAGTAGGTTCCAGAAAGGGGGCGTGGCGAGGCCACACCGGGAGGATAAAAGGGGGGCCCGGGGCGAGAGCTCGTGGCTGTTGCTGGAAGTGGATCACCTCGCTGTGTCGCTGTTCGTCACCTTCATCACCGCCATCTCGACCACCCTTAGACACCGCTATTTAAACAGCCTGCCAACTTTACTAGCATGGTAGTGCCATCAACAGAGACAGATGTGTGACTAATTTGTAAGCACGTAGGGCGTCTGTAGTTCCCTGACGTGTAGAATAAAGAAGGTGTCTTAAGAACCCTTCGTCAATCCACTGCTGGATGAGGACTTCACTGTCCACAAAAGTGGCATCGCCTTCAGTGAGCTGCAATACGAGCTACTCTTTCTGTGACTGGTGTTCGACGCAAAGAAGCTCAGCATACATACGTTCAGCATATATACGTATGTTGAACTTATTTCGCACCGTACATAGCCAACCGTACTAATCAGAGGTGAGCGGGGGAAAGAC
This sequence comes from Lampetra planeri, assembly GCF_965212315.1. Classification (NCBI taxonomy): domain Eukaryota; kingdom Metazoa; phylum Chordata; class Hyperoartia; order Petromyzontiformes; family Petromyzontidae; genus Lampetra; species Lampetra planeri. Next base: position 20,493,354 of record NC_136107.1, read on the forward strand.
AACAAACTACACACAAAAAGCACATACATACCAATGGCAGTTACCATCTGAACCTTAAATTAATACCAGTCATGTGCGTTGTGTGAGCATCATGAGCACAAAGGTGACTGGTTGTGGTTCATGTCACATGCCGACCTTAAACGTGCTTGCTAATCCTAGGAACAAAGTTGAATCGGTCATTCCCCTTGTGTAATGTCTTCCCTTTCCGACCCTGCCATTCACAACTCTTCATAAAACGTGGTGAGGTATGGTCCTACTCACAATCCCCATGGCCCTACTCACAACACGTCGATTATGCACCTCTGCTTAGCACGGTTGGCTAGGTACGGTGCGAAAGACGTTCAACATACACACAACACATGGCCATGGGGAATTGTGAGTGACGATTATCTGAAACGGTCCGGGGCCTCCCCTAGGTCGACTCAGCCTCAAATGAGTATCCGATGTGGTTTGTAAAAATCGCCACCAGGGAGACAAAGGCGGCCGGGCGTGGTGCTGGCCACCCACCCCTTTCATGTGCCGTGCCGGCCTTCATATATGCTTGCAAACAACACTTGCCTCAAAAAAAATGTTTGAGGCTATACGGGGGATCTTTGTCTTTGTCTCTCTTCTCGACTCGTCGCTCGGGTGAGTCCAACGGCAATGCCTGAAACCCAAGCAGCCGGTGGGAGTCGTTGGCTCTCAGTGTCTACTGTCGCTCCTCTGTTTAAATCACTTTGCAGATACGCGATGACACCACTCGCTCGCCCCTGTAATCTATCCGCAGGCAGTTACTACCTCAATTTTGATAATTAGACCAATTATAAACCATTTCCTCTCTGGACAGACACCAGACACAGGAGCTATGCAACTGTATTGATCAATGTCTTTCTGCCCGCTAACGATTGAGAGTGGCAGGCATGATGCTCCGATTGAAAGACACAACGAATACAAATGATTACACTGTTTGTCGTCAAACTATTATGGGTGTAATTATTGCACCCCGCTCTCAATTCAATGAATTGTCACAATTTTATTAAATACTTTTTTTAATAAATCATCAGCCACGGTCAATCCACTGCTGGATGAAGTCCCTCCTCTCCCAAAGCTGCCACCGCCACCTCCCACGATCCTGCATCCAGTTTCCTGCACATTCACTGATTTCCATCTCCTCGGCTGTCACTGGTGAATGTAGTCACCCCTCGTGGTTGGAGGTGTCACAATACGGATACTGTACTGTACCGTATAGAGTTTTCATTCAAAATCAACGCATGCATCGTGAACGTAGGGGACGTGTTAATGAATACGTGCGTCATTTGTTTTAAAATCCATTAATGGTGAATGATATTGCCATTATATTATGTTACATGTTAGTATTTTCAACTAAGGTTGAGTTGGTGGGTGGGTGTCAGTGAGTTAATGAGCCCACGGTAGTGTGCCTTTGCATGAATGAGTTAATGTTTATCAGTGAGTGAATGTCATAACTAATTAGTGTAATCGTGTTATTGTTCACCAATGAGTGAATGATTGTCAACCAATGAGTAAGTGAGCAAATAAATTAGTCAAAGCCTGGCTTGTGACACAACGACCATCGGATACATCAACGGGCCGATGCAGACATCTCTTTCATGAATGGAAATGTAAAGACACATGCCACAGTAGTGCGATCGTGGCCATGGAACCCACGCTACGGACCGTCTGGTAAACCACAGTGGTATGTGCTCATTCAACGGAGGAGGAGAAACAGCAAAACCACGCGAACTCTCTCTCTCCTTAAGCCATCTCGTCGTGGCCAGAAGCAGACCTCGACATTGTCATTTAGCTCCTGAACGCATTGCCAAACGCAAGAATGTAAAGTTTCAAATAGCAATGAAAAGTAACATTTCTGTTGGCATGAATATTATTGTATTATTGGGTCTTTCGATAAAGTCACGCAGATAGGTTCAAATAAAATGACAAAAAAATTACAAAAAACTACGACGTTTCGACGCAAGCAATCGTCATCAGCAGAAAAACATAGTGGGAAAGCTGCTGAGGCTGGTTGTTTTAAAGGTTTGAAATGGGTGTAGCCCAAGGGTCATTAACGAAGTGGGCGGGGCTAGTGATGTTAAAGTGAAACATTTGCATGTCAATGTAAGATCACAGAGCCACCGCCAAATCGAGGAAAACGAGCAATGGTGGCTGTGTTAGTGAGAGACATTTAACCTGTTAATGTAAAGACATTTAACCTGTTAATGTAAAACATCGAAAGGTAGGATGGAAACATCACAGCCAGTTTTGACAGAAACTGGTTAATAACGTCCTTCCAATGATTGCTCAGTTTGTACCCATCTTCTCGGTTGAAATTGTGTCTGTGTCTATATATCTGGATGGCTTCATGAACGAATCTTTGTTGATAGCCAGTGGCTTGCAAAGTTCCTTCGTCTTAGAGAAATCAATTTCGTTTGAGCACACCGCAATTAAAACAATGATCAGCCACAGCCGAGGTATTGGTCCTACCGTGTTTGAGATCTGCCTTATGTTCACGAACACGGTCCAAGACATGTCGCTAAGATTCCCCAATGTAACTACTGCCGCAGACACAGCTTAGTTTATAGACGCTGGGGTATTGCATGTCAGGGATCACATCCTTCACAGATGGGATCAGATCACGAATACTATGTACTGTGTTAAATCGAACCTGGATTTTGTGTTTGCTCATGATTTTGGAAATGTCTACACCATAGAGCTCGATGTGTTTCCGACCGTCATCACCTAGCCAGTGAACTGGAACACATACACCAAGCTCTCAAGATGAATGGATATTCAGACCACAATCCTTAAAACTATCACACCAACCATTGGGAAACAACCATCTGAGGACCCGATCAAAACCATCACCTTCCCACACATAGCAGGGGTCACTGAAAAGATGTTAACTACCTCTTTTGGTATACAGAAGGTCGTGGGTTTGATCCCTCCACATTTAGAATCAACATGCGTTTAGAATATTTGGCCGCTATAAATTTCCACACGATGAGCCACTTCATTCAGCTATCATTTGTGTTAGCCTGGTCGCTTCGGAAAAATAGCTACATAGCTCAGTGGGCCTTACCTGGTAAAATAAAAAAAAATATTTGTTTAATCCGTATAAATAACTGTAAGATATAAAAGTGCGAGGAGGGGAGTTAAAGAGAAGGGGCAGGATGATGTCGGTGTGCGAGGCGACCCCGCTTCGTGGATGCGTCCAAACATACGGCCAGCTCACGGTCACGAACGCTACTGCTGTTATTTTATTATTTTTTCATCACCTCGTCTGGTACACTCGAAGTGATAATCAGGGTTCCATTGACGACAGTGCGGACTCACTGTGTGTGCACAGCGACAGACACACGCACAACAAAAAGCATCTGCTTCACTGTAAAGGCCACCATTACTGGGGTCGTTTGCTGCCATTTATTAGATTGTTTTTTTTTTACAATAAGCTGATTATAACTGTCATTGGATAGGATATATTACATGCAGTTTATTTTGAAGCATTTATCTAATACAATACTGTACGGAGAACATTTTATCCTGTTCACGAATAGGATACGTGGTGTGTAGGGAAATGCAGCGCTGTACATTATACACAACATTTTTGTATCCATTTTCGCCTGTCGAGTAGCCAGTGAGGTGAAGTATGGTCAAACGACCATCATGACTGGACACGAAACAACTTTCATACAGTAATATGTCTCAAACGGTGCACCTCACAGTCGCGTATAAAAAAAAATATTCGGAACAATTTTAACTAAACAAGAACGATGCCTAAGGGAGTGGAAAAAAAACGTGCAGTTTAAAGAGCTTATGAGCCATTACTCGCTCTACATGTGTCACGTGATTTATATGAAAGTGCTGATAACATGAAATACGTTTTTAAAGTGCAACAAAAAGTTTTTGTTTCATTCCATATAGAATTATTCATGCACAATAGCATCGATCCAACATCTAGTAAAGATGCATCACTGAAAGCTGGGGGGGGAGGGGGGTAAAAGTGCTCCTGGTCCTTCGTTAATGCAGAACAAGACAGTGAAAAGGTGCCTGGTCAGTATAGAAATGGGGGTTAAAGGATCCTTGAATAAGTCGTTCGATTGTTCCTCTGAACCTCCGTAAGGACCTAATGCCCTCTGCTCGCTTGCCACACAACCTAAAACGATCTGAATCGTAAGGTTTCAGTGTCACTGTCTAACAAACACAAATCACTAATGTTGGGCAAAAAAAATACTAAACGGACACGGAAAGCCCTCCCCAGTTGGCAATGTGGGTAGTAGCTAAGTAAATACGTAGAGCTTTTTTTGACTTACGGAAGCATTGGCATCGACGCACTGGTACGTATTAATAATATCTTTGTAAACGCGACAATCTTGTCTGGTGGTGGGGAGTTCATAACACGAGTGTTGGCATGAAATGATTTCGTGGCCTCGCCCTCCAAAAATATATAATCGCTGTTCACATTGCAATCAAACACAGTTCCACACATTTAAAATAGATGTACACTGGCAACCATATAAAGGATGTCAATCAAAAATAATGTTCAAGCCAGAAAAGTAAATAATTTCAAGAATAAATATATTCTTCTAATTAAATCGACGAAGGAAGCTTGTCTGCAAAACAGACCAGGCACGTTAAACAGGCACACGTACTCCAGGTAAGTAATTTGAGGTTGTGAATGTCGTATTAGAGGTTTTCATTTTATATTTGAGTTGTAGTCTTTCCCCCAATCTCATGCCAACTGTGCTGTCAGTGTGTGTATATGTTGAACTTCTTTCGCACCGCACGTAACCAACCGTGTTAATCAGAGGTGCGGAGGGCGGCTGGAAACTGAATTGTGTCCTGTCGTGAGACTCGCCATGCCAGCACTGTTGCAGACAGTTTATACCCCACCTGATGACGTACGCTCGTGTTGCGCCCGAAACGTCGTGATTTAATTTATTTTATACCTACGTGACTTTACCGAAAGAACCAAAGAGTATAGTTTATACCCCATTTGTTAGAGAATGGCCTGTGGAAGAAATAATACGTGCAGTTGCTTCTAAAATTAATTGGGGGGCGGGGGCAGTGCACTTTCACACATGTTCCGTGTGGCAATCAAAGCCATGCTCTGACTTTTTTTTAAAGCGAATTTAAACAATCGGCAGGAAGAAAAAGTTATTTCATGTACATACAGTAATGAGTTTTCTTGGTGGGCTGTCATTGGTGAACGGGCTGAGAACATCATCTCTTGGATATCCGAAACTCAGACTTGAACCCATAATCTCGGCAGTTCCCGGGCTGCCGTCTCCGTGCCCTGATCCCTGAGCCCCCCGGTGATGACAACAACGATGGATTTCTGTGCAAAATTCGATTTTCATCAGGCAGCTCACTGCCACCCTACTTTACGCACCGTCAGGATGCTGGATGTCCTGGCAAGCACACCGCTAAGCAGTAGAGCGTGGTGCAAAGATTGTAGTCCTGTAGGTTTTTTTTTTGGGATATTGGAGAATCCTGAGCACATAATCATCTGTGTTCGCTAACAATTATAGAAACAGCTCAGGCAGTGCTTTTGTATTTGTTTTCTTCGATGCATTTTACCAAAATGCTTTATTTAGTTGGGAAATAGACTGCTTGTTAACCCGTTGTGTAAACAACCCGCACAATAATAAATATGTAAAAAAAGCAGGTGGCCGTTCAGTATTTAAATATTGCATATCACAAATCACCTGGGAGTGTGTCCAATTATCTCTTCGGGTCTCACTCGGAAGCCTGGATGGTTTCCGGCAGAGGTGGGACAAAGTCATTGTTATGCAAGTCCAAGTCGAGTCGCAAGTCATCAAATTCATGACTCGAGTCTGACTCGAGTCCAAGTCACATGACTCGAGTCCACATCTCATAGGTGGGACAAAGTCATTGTTATGCAAGTCCAAGTCGAGTCGCAAGTCATCAAATTCATGACTCGAGTCTGACTCGAGTCCAAGTCACATGACTCGAGTCCACACCTCTGGTTTCCGGTATCATAAGCAGCTGCGGGACAGTACAGCAAAATGCTCAGACATGCTATGCTCCTTGCTTTCACCAACCCGCACTGACCAGCGTGGTGAAATATGGTCAAATAACCCCCAAATCCAGCACCGCATGGAGAGGCCCTCATCCAGCAGTTAACGGTTGCCAGTCTGAATTTCTGCACATCCTTATTTAATGCCACCTTCATTTACCACTATAAGGCAGTGAGTACCATGGCACCATCCTTCGTGGACAAGCTTGATATAGTTGATATCATTCATCAAATACATTCAACCATTTGGCCTTGCAGCTAAACACAGACGCACACGGTGTGGTTTACTTGCGGTCAGCCAGTGGCAGCTCTTCATAAAATTAACAGGCAATGTCATCTTCTTACAGCAACCACTCGCTTACATGATTAAAAGATAAAGGTGCAGCCCTGATATTTCTTGCTCACACCACTCCTGGCGAAAGGAGCTGCGCGAGTGGGAGCTCTAGAGAGAGCCACTGGAGAGGCAATTTGTTCCTTCTCTTCCACAGAGATCTTGGAACAATTTGAAGTTCCAACAATATTCTCTGTCACACTTGATCTGTCGATTGACTTTGGTCTACCCATTTGGTCCTGGGTGGACAGGTGGAGGAGTTTGAAGGATTTACGTTCTTCAATGTTTCAACTGCCATGCCAGGGCATGAAATCGAACCAATGACCTCTGAATTGCAAGTGCAGAGTGATAACCATTACACCATGGCACCATTCCAAGATAATGTAAATTGATGAGAAATGCAGCTGCCAAATTCACCACGAGGCATCTGCTGGGCTTAAGTGAACGGATTAACACTGCTTCACCGTACAGATTCTAAGACAAGCACTAGGCATGTAAGAATGTATCCATTCATTGATTAAAATGTATTATTAACGTTCCAGATACGTGCGTCAAATTGCACGTGTGGAAATCGATTATATACCATTCCTCTAAATTATACACAAATTATATTTCAATGTTCAATTTAGGATTACGGAGCAAACTAAACTGTGCAAATGAGACAGAAACAAATAGGAACACAAACCAGACGACAATAAGACACAAATTCCACCCCATTAATTAAATGACCCAAAATTCTGAAAAAGACTCAAATAGGCTAGAGGGATGGGGGGGGGGGGAGAATTGCATTTGCCTGGGCAAACAATCTTTATGGAAGACATTTGAAGAAAATAACCGTCAGAATGCAAGCAAGTAAAAAAACATTTTCAAATGAAGTGCAATTTTATTCAACAAAAACGCACCATTCTGACAGAAGATAATATGGCGGTAATAATAATAATAATAGTGTAACATTCTATGCAGTGCTTGCAACACAGTACGCAATACAATGTGTTAACACATCCAAAGCATTACCATCCAACAGACTTGTCATTAGATGGCGTTGCTGCATGCTTCGCATTAAATGTGTTTGACAACCATTAGGGGCATTAATGATTTAAGTGAATTTTAAATGCACATAAAAAGCCCATATCCCACATGACCTTTGTCTGCACGAAAACAACATGGAAGGTGGCTTGGAATGTAAATAAATTAATTTATTCCAGCGTTCAAGGACAGTATTGTCCCATGCCAGCCTGTAGCATTGCTAACTGCCATTCTCATCTCGCTACATATTCGAGGATGCCAAACATTCTCAGCGAGAAAATCCACATTTTCTGGATAAATCCGATGAACAACCTTTTTTTCCCTCAAATTGTTTTACCAGTGTATTTCTTCGAGTTTTAAACCCTGGCTTTTTTGGATCAAAATACCATGACAAAATGCACATCGTATCTGCGAAGTATTGTATTATGACTGCAGGTATTGCGGTCTATGCAAACATGACTCCTTGTAAAAAGGTGTCAGTTTTGTTGCCAGATAGAAGGGTAAAAAAACAATTATCATATTTTTACTGGCAAATGAGGTTCCCATAGTGTAGATGCTTGCCCCGAACTCTCATACTCTATGGTGCATTGTCTTTGAGTTGTGCGCCTTTTGGCGTCATCTGGTCCAACCCATGTGAGACTAGACTCTAAGGAAAGCTGTCTCGGGTGTGGACCAATCAACTTCAAGGACAGTGCACATTATCCGAGTTATGTCTTTTTGTTTGTATTATGACTGCAGGTATTGCGGTCTATGCAAACATGACTCCTTGTAAAAAGGTGTCAGTTTTGTTGCCAGATATAAGGGTAAAAAAACAATTATCAAAATAAACGTGAACTGAAAATCACATTGCAGGGTTGTAATGATGCATCGACTTAACACTCGAGTCCTAAAGCCATTAATGCCTGCATCGAATCGCGTGTGTAAATATCAATATTTCACGACTGCACTAGCGCGTGTGTGTGGTATGTAATTGGATTTCCGTGACCTCTGCAGCTGCTACACTCACCATAACGTTAAACTGAAATGTGATTATTAAATTCAATCACAACCCCGAACCATGACAATTCATCGAACTGCCTGCGGGGAGCAGGTGGGAGATAAATCCCTACACGCCGACGAGATAAAACAATTAACTTGTTTACGAAGGAAAGCCTCATTGAGGCTCAAGACCGTTTAGTAGGAGGCTCCTGCCATGTGTATGCAGTAGGGGGGTGATGTTGCGATCATGCCAAATGAGTAATTTGCAATAAAAAAAAAGTTGCATTGTGATTTTTTTTTAGCTATGGGAGGAAACCAGAGAACCTGGAGGAGACCCATACAGAAAAGGGGAAGAACATACAAACTCGACACAAAAAGGGACCCGAGTCAGGAATTGAATCCAGGCACTTTTTGCTGCGAGATGTCAGTGTAACCACTGCACCACCCTGCTGCATGTGTTACACAGTGTGGAGTGGGAGTGTAGCGGTTCGCGCGATGCGCAATGAACCCCCGCGACCCAGGTTCGTAACCCACTCACGGCCAACACCAGTGATGAATATCTGAACTGTACTGGGCCTCCCCTAGGTCGACTCGACCGCGAAAACATCACCACTGGGGAGACAAAGGTGGTCGGGCATGATGCTGGCCACCGACCCCTTCGTGTACCGTGCCGGTCTTCATAGATGCTTGCTGACAACACTTGCCCCAACAGTCTTTTAAGGCTATACGGAGGATCTTTGTATTTGTCTGTGTTTATTGTCCATAAATACATGTACAAACATTCAGTGCTATGAACATGTTGCACGTAAATGAACAGATATGAAGGATCATCAGGGAAAGTAGTTGCAAATTCCCTGTGCCAGGTGTTTGTGGATTGTAGGGTTACTGTGAATAAGCTGACGATATAAGTACTCATTAATTATGTTTCTCTCTTGGCCTGTGTCTCTAGTGAAACCAGGAGCACACAGCTCCACCTCAAACTGCTGGAGTCCAGCCATTAACCCCAATTAATTATATACCAAGAGCTGTCATGCAATGGCACTTTAAGCACATTATTTTATTTGATTTTTTTTTAAATGAGGCCAACATTTTTTTGTTTCAGATTTATCCAAAAGTAAAACGTCATGAAAAAGTCACATGTTGCATCACATCAGTGATTTTTCTCACCAAATGTGTCAGCATGAAGAACCGTTAAATAATTAACGTGTCGAAAAAAATCTAGATCGGAAACATACCTTCCACAGATATCTATCCACCACTGCAAGCATCTTACCCGCACCAATCGGGTACACAAAGGGGATTTTTATTCATTTATTAGAAACACTGTGTCCTGCATTGCAACTTTGGGCATATGGGAGGAAGCTGAAGTATCAGACAAAAACTCACACGTACAAAGGGATGCAACTAAAATCTCCACATTGTTTAAGAACCGAATGCTGTACTTCCATCATCTGGCGACCTCGCAACGCAAACCTACAACACCTGATACTGATAGGAACCTCCTAGTTACACCAGCCCACAGGGGATTATTGTGTCCGTCCGTCCATCGTGCAGGGAGTGGCTGGGTGGGGAGGGAGGGGCTGGGTGGGGAGGGGAGGGTGGGGAGGGGCTGGATGGGGAGGGGCTGGTCACCCCGTGGTGCCCTTATAAAACTCAACGTTTAACCTACTCACGCCGGCTTGTGCCTCCCATCCAATGACTAACCAGGCTCAACGGTGCTTAGCTTGTGTAACAGACTGTTCTCACACAGGACATGGAAGCATTTTACATCGAGTAGGTAGAGAAGGCAACAAACAACAGGCATTCACATAAAAATGAAACAATTATTTTCCACTAACTTGGTTGTTTATAATGACCAAATTATCTTAACTATGCTATTTGGCGATATTAACCACTATCAATAAATAAGTGGTGTCACCAAAGGAGAGAACAGGTTTTTTGAAAAGCCACTGCGTGCTCAGTGTGAGTTATCTACTCTGTATTAAGGCTTGAGAAACTATATTGGCTACATAGGATGCGAAAGAAGTTCAACATACATACATACAAATATACCCCACAAGATCCATCAGGCCATTGTATAACTGCATCACTGATCTAAGATCTGTTACACAGGGTGGCTGAGTTTAACACATCGGCTTTCGCGACCAATTTTATTTATCATAAAGGTTTTTGGGTTAGATCGCGTTATTTATAAATGTGTCGCAACCCTCCACCACCCGACACGGCCAGAAATCAGAGGTGGCGGAGGGGTGGGTGAGGGGGTTATTGTAATTATATAATAGATTAGTAATCAGTTAATTGTTATAATTAGTAATTAGTTGTAGATTAGTAATGAGTTTTAATGTGTATTATTTAATAACTGAACCCAAACACTATACCCAATCATGTGCAGAAATCAGAGGTGGCGGAGGTGGCGAGTTATTGTAATTATATAATAGATATAATCTGCACATGATTGGGTATAGTGTTTCGGTTCAGTTATTAAATAATACACATTACAACTATTACTAATCTACAACTGATTACTAATCATAACAAGTAACTGATTCCTAATCTATTATATAATTACAATAACCCCCCTCTCCGCCTCTGATCTCTGCATCTGATTGGGTTAAATGATGACGTCACCCTGCTGCTCTATTTAAGACCGGGAGCAGGTGGATGGCTTGACCATTCTGGCAAATTGCACGATGATGCTGGATGTAATTACCAGCGAAACATCGTACTCAAACATTTTAAATGTTGTGGATTCACTCTTCAACACACCGGTGGGCTAAAGTAGTGAACTATTTGTCTTTTGTCAACAATTAAGCCGTGTAGGGTGGCTTAATTGTGTAGTATTGTGTTTTCTTTCAATGCCCTGGTTAAGGTAACAAGCAAAAGAGACCTACAAAAACAAGTAGATAGCTAAAAAGCTTAAAACTATTCGTTAAAAAAAACACAATTGGCTAGAGATGTGAAACAACAATATAATTGATTTATTTCCCTGTATATGTTACTTGCGAATGACGCTCTTCCTGGTCTCTTTGAGCTCTCACCTGGGTCAATAACCATGAACTCGCCTCTAGACAGTGCCGTATTGTTTGGTTGCAAGAAAAAAAACCCCAAAAAAATCATTTGCTCAGGTTTGTGAAGCAGCGATCCAAAGTACAAAACTATGAAGATAACCACCCCCTGATGGAATGCAGCAATGTTGGCAGTTGCGCTAAGGCTCAATAGCCTGGATCTTTGGTTTTGACTTTGGCAAGCAACAACAGAAAATGCAGACGTTGTGAAACGGGCACCCCATCAGCCCATGGGGCCACTCCCGTGCGCGCTCAAATTTGATGATTGCAGCAAAACGGTCCTCGCAATTTTTTTACAGAACGTAAAATGTGGAATACATTTAAAAACATAGGCACTCAAAGAGAGGAGATACAGATCCGAGGAAAAAAATCCCAGAATCCAAATAATTATTTAAGGACATTTAGATATATATTTTTTGTAAAAAAAGGAGACCTTTATATATTCCTATAGAAAAAAAAAATATCCCAACAGTCATTGTGTCGTGGAACTCCGTTAGACAATGCCGAGCCACACTGACGCGACCGACGGATGGATAACAACATCAAAACGTGTAAAGTTACGGTCTTGTCTCTCACCACCCCATTCAGCCATAGGACGTGAACCCATTCGGCCTCGTGATGAACATCTTCGCTCGTGAAGCCAACGTAGAGCTCTTCTGGTGAATTACAGTGCGAGAGCCGTTCTATCATTCAGCAAAATAAATATCTGGCTGCTTGCTGCTCTTCTTTATACGCTAAAGAATGTTCGGCATCTGCGCTGCAAAAGGCTTGGCCATGCAACAACAGTCGCGTTGCTCCTTTATGAGTTCCATTCACTTTGATGCAAAAAAAAGTTATCATAGCACTTAAAGCAACAGCAATAGAGTCTGGGAAGGGTTTTCAGACTGTTTCATAAATATTAATTATAATATATGTTTTATCCGCTTTATGGCGCTGTATATTATGTTTAGGAACTTAGAAAATTACCGAAGGAATCCTTTTTGTGTGTTATTTATTGTATACTGTTTATAGCTTATATACAAATAACATGCATAACACACCTTTGAAAAATATGCCCTTTGCATATATATATACCATGCATATTTACTGGAAGTATGCAATTTGTCTTGACATGCCATGCTCATGGCTGTGCTTTTATCTGAATTATGGAAATGGATACACAAGTGCTTCAAATAAATATTTCACGTGGTTAATGTATTATTTGGCAAATTTCTATTATTTTGGCATTACCAAACAGAATATGAATTTAAGTTAGACGCTTTTAGAGGTGAAGGATTTCAGGAAAGGTTTCATACACGTAAAAAAAGTCTCTGGTAATATTTAAATAATTTTAGACGTTTCTCGCAATGGAACGATATTTACTTTGTTATTTTCTCTGCAATGCCGCTAATGTTTATTTTGAGCTTTGTAATAATGTGGTCGATCTGCTTCTCGTCTGCTGTATCCCCAGTTAATATGTACGTATAACCTTTAATGCAAACATGTCTTTCAATCACACTTGACATTGAGAGCCCTTTTCTGAGGTCCCACTCACGGAACAAGGAGACCCAGCCTCAACGAGTGGCGCAAAAAAAAAAATCCCTTCACGAAAGTTTCCCATCATGGTCAGCACAATTCACATCCGCACATACAATGTTATCTCCTGACGAGAAAGAAGGCAGTGTAACGATAATCTTCACCTTCTCGTTGCCCGTATTGCCGACGTAATCTTGCGGGGCGTTGATGATTGGGGCGACGGCGGTTGCGCCAGCGGTGGCGGCAGCGGCGGCGGGCACCATCATCCCGTCGGAACCGCCGGCCCTGGCCCAGCTGGAACCTCTCTGCAGTGTGGGCGAGGTACTTCTGTTGGTGAGCCGGTTCCTGAACGCGCGCTGGATCTTGATGGCCGCCAGCTCCTCCTGCCAGCGCCGGAGTGTGCTCGAGGTGGGTGCGAGCGTGCCATTACCGGCGGAGCCGCTATCCATGAAGCGCTCCTCCATCTGCAGGCGCATCGCGTCCATGCCTTCGCCCTCCCCCAGCACGCGCTTAGTGAGCGCGAACAGAACCTCTAGGCAGTGGATGCGGTCACCGGCCACGATGGGCAGGTCGAGGGCGGCGATCGCCAGATGGTTGGGTTTGGGCACGCGCAGCGGGTCATCCAGAGAGTCCAAAAAGATGGAGAGATTTTTGTAGGCTATGAACTGCGTCACCGTGGGATCGAACTTGCCCCACACCTCGTAGAAGGCCTCGAAGTCGTCCTCGCTCAGGGGCTCGGCGCTCTCCTGCGTGGCGATGGCGAAGTTCTCGAGGATGACGGCGATGTACATGTTGACGACGATGAGGAAGGAGATGATGATGTAGCTGACGTAGAACGCCACGCCGAAGGAAGTGTTGCCACAGTTGCTCTCGACCGACGTGCCCGGGTGCTTAAAGGAGCGGTCGCAGTTGAGCGGGAACGTCGGCGCCAGCAGCCCGTCCCAGCCGGCCGACGTCGTGATCTGGAAGAGGCAAAGCATGGCCCCGCCGAACGTCTCGAAATTGAACATGTCGTTGATGCCGGCCTTGTGCTGCAGGTATCCGAAGTTGGACATGCCGAAGATGGAGAAGATGTACATGACGAGGAAGAGGAGCAGGCCGATGTTGAAGAGCGCCGGCAGCGACATGAGCAGCGCCAGCAGGAGGGTGCGGATCCCCTGTGCGCCGCGGACCAGACGGAGCACGCGCCCGATCCGGGCGAGCCGAACCACGCGGATGAGCGTGGGCTCAAAGAAAAAATTCTTCATGGTCTCAGCAAGCCCCATTCCTGAAAGGGTGACCCCCAACACAAAACACATCGCAGCTGTGTATACGAGATGACTGGTCGGGAGGCATTCACTCACTTGCCGTCAGCTTCGGTGTGAAACCGGTCAAAAAAAGGGTGCTGGAAAAGTGAGTAATTAAACGTGTGATGCTTCTACTCAGTACCCTTCAAACCTCCAGATAAAAAGTTTAATTGGTGTACACTTTAAAAAACAGAAAGTTCAACAATTTAACCCCCATTTGTGTTGTTTACCTTGGGGGGGAGTTGATGGTCTAAGCAGACTTTCAACCAAGATTAAAGAGTACAAACTTCCAGATTCTCATTCAGGTGCTGTGCTGTTGCCAGAATTTGTACTCCGTGTTGAAGTGAAATGTTGCTTCATTGGCGCAATTGATACATGACGCAGGGTAAAATATTTGAATGACATTTGATTGTATTATCATCCAAGACGTTGAACAGTTTATTCTAACTGAATCACAATGTAGGACTTGTTGTTTTGATTTTGTGCCAAAGCACGACCAATTCAGGTTTCCCACTCCCTTCCTGCCCTCCCCCAAGAAATTAATGGCACCTCATACTTAATTTACATCATCACATTGCTCAGAATGCAAAATGAGACGAGGAAAATGTTAACTACTTTCAAAGAGTCGATGAGCAGGGCACATTACAACCACAGTGATTCCTGTGGTTGTAATGTGACATAGAAAGAAAATAAATTAAATAATAGAATACGACGTTTCGATTGCAACACAAGCAATCGTCATCAGGTAGAACTAAATTTAAGAGAAAGACAAAACACAGACACGGAGACACAAAGACAGACACACAAGCAGAGAAATACAACACAGAGACACACAGAGAGACTTTACCGAAAGACCCAAAGAGTAATTCCTGCAGTCACGAAAGCTTCAAATCACAGTGATTCCATTATGGATACGTTGGTAAGTGGCAGATCACTAAATTGCAAGACGCGGTCTCCACTTGGTGTGGAGTGCATGGTGATCGGTCGGTACATTAGCACTGACTGGTGATTACGAGGACGATTAGATTATCCTCAAAGCACAAAAGAGACGATGTCAAACACCCAAGGGCTCTTTGAGCCACACAAAACACTCTATAGACATTTTACTGCCATTTCCGTTGCATTGACATTTTAAAGTGATAACAGCAATGATGTATAGCCTTTTTGTGTTTGCAGTGCGAGTTATTTTGACAACTTCATAACGCTCGTCATTGAAGGCCGGTGAGACGGCGAGTTTGGGTGGGGTGGCCAGGACCGTTGAATAGGAAATTTGCGCTCAGGCTTTGTATCAGCGATACAGAACTCCATTACAGATTGTGTTACGAAACGGTGACAATTGGAGTCTGCATAACCAAATCGTAATCCATTTCCTTTGTTGGAAAACATATAAGAAAAGCGTTTTAACCACAATAGAATCAATTGCTTTAAATGTAAAGTGCAGTTGTGACGTGTGAAGGAATGCAACAGATGTTTTTGGGGCCTTTTTATGATTGCTCATCACAATTTACAACTGGATGACGTTCCAAAAAAAACTAACGGAAATAGCTCTATCAAAAACACTTGATAGCGTGCGAACATTGAGGTCAACCGTTGCCAATTGTGCAACCTTATAATCTTCCAAATTAATTGGTACACGTCGAGCAATTAAAGAGGAGAGGATATATCATATAAACTGGTTTAATTCACAGCTACTGCTGTGCAAATCAATCCCGTTCTCGTGGTCTACATTTCAGTCTTCACCCAAGGCCGACCAAATCAATTTCTCCATCTGAAGGTTTTTTTTTTTTCTTGGCAATGCATTGCAGCGTCTCACAACATTAGCGTCCGATTGTCGTAAATAATACATCGTACACGGGAGAAAAAAAACTCAAAAGAGGCCAACCATCTCCTCACCCACAAAGGACATGACGATGACGACAATGTCAAAAATGTTCCACGCAAACTTGAAGTAGTATTGTCGCAGGGCGAAGAGCTTGAGCAGGCACTCGGCGCTGAACATCGCGATGAAGATGATGTTGATGTAGTGGAGGGCGTTCTCCATTTCCTTGCTCTGGCTGTCGGTCTCGATCATCATGACCAGCATATTAAGGCAAATGAGCGCCATGATGGTCACGTCGAAGGCCTGGGTGCCCACCAGGTCGTAGGCAAGATTTTGTAGCTTATTCTGCACGCCAAATCGACACCACACGAAACGGGAGCATTCATGTTTAATGATTTGTCCCCGCTGTTCTGTTTTTTTTTAATATTATCTCTGTTACAATAAGGAATATTCCTGGTCAATGACCAGATCGGGTGTCACCAATCCAAGTGTAGTTTGAACCCCATTCTGGCAAATACACTAGAAAAAAATAATTCATATTTAAATTATAAACTCTTTTTTGGGAAGAAAAAATAACACAGCTGTCATTACAAATATGTTGACGCATTGAGCGAGTATATCTTTAAAAAATAATAAGTGTATGCAGAAAGGTGTCGTGGATGCATCCTTGCGAGCGACTGGAGTTCAGTAAATACATCTGCATTCAATAGCTTTCGCAAATACTGGAATGTTATCGTAAATGAGCCTCACATTTAGCGTTGGCGCCTACTAATGAAAGGTAGCAGACCTTTGCAGCCAATAATTACTTGGCCAGCCCTGCCCAGACTCCCAGAACTATTTGAAAATTACTCATGATGATAAAATCATTCGACAGCTTCTGACACCTATCAAAGTAAATAACTGGAACATTTGTGGGAGCCGTTTGTTTTTATTTGCATTGTTCTGAAGTATTTTTTCTCATTAAAATGTAACAGTTTATGGAGAACCATTAACTTTCCTCAGGAGCAGCAGAGTGCAAATCGCATGTCAGAGAAGATACCATGGGCTAAGACACAAGTGATCCTCCTGGTGTCTCAGTTAATCTGTCACTTCACCAGACAACCAGAGAGTGCTCTTAAGCTGTGCAAGCACACACCGATAGCACACACCTGGCACGGGAAGGCAGCAACAAGCAATAACTGTAAATGAACAGAATTTTATTTTTTTACATTTGAACATCGCAAACTATTTAAGAACAGTTGTATTTGTCTCAGATGAGGACCTATTAGATGTGTGGCCCATAGGGATTTGAACCAATATATGCCTCTTCGACTGTGAGATTGAAACCGGGACCCAAACACCCCCTTTTCAGAGAAATGCACAATAATTACATTCACCAAAAGCTCGTGCGCGCTAATGAGAAGCCCACCAACCGTTTCACTGGGTTAAAGAGTGAGATCCAAGGCCCTGGAGGAGACTGGTACTTACATGCGGCCTAGGCACAGGCTTTTGTGGTTTCTTTGAGCGGAGTTTCTTCATTGCACTGTGGAATTTCCTTTGTTCTTCTGTCAAGAATATATCTTCCCCTCCTATGTAATGCATCAAAATATATGGCATTCATGTTTTGCATTTAACTCTCCTCTCACTGTAATTGACAAACATGTGAATCTGCCTACTGTGATTTTAGTCAAATTAATAACATAACAGAAATATGAACTAATGACTTGTGAAAATAAAATGAAGAATACTGTGTCATTATGTAAATACAGTTGTAAATTGGTCCACTTAAAACTGAAAGTGTGAATGTAATATGGCGGGTTTTAAATAACAACATGTATTATATGTAATGTTCTAAATGAATAGTGGATTTAATGCTTGGAGTAGTAAATGCAGCTTTTCACATTACTTATAATTCATGGAATTCAGCGGTCATTAAATATTTCCAGTAACCATAAAAATCCCCAAATCGACCACAAGTCTGGTGAGTCTAGCATGCACGCAAAGCAAAACATTCATGTTCAACATATGGAAATGTGAATGTTGATGTTTGTGGAAGAAAACAAGATGCGAAGATACCTATCTTTTTCTTTTGCTGGTTGAAGTTATCAATGATGACACCAATGAAAAGGTTGAGGATGAAAAATGCTCCAAAAGTAATGAAGAAAACAAAGAAACCGTAACTGTATTTGTTTTCCTCAAACTTAGGCTGTTCATCGTACTGTGCGAAACGAGACATTGAGATCAAGGTTATAAAATGCTGCACTGCCAGTTACCACATATCAACAAACATATAAATGAACCTTATGGCGGGACCCCGGGGTTCCCATAGGCCCCGGCTCTCGCATAAACATTATATTATAATGTAAACAAAAAAATTGCTCTTTTTCAACAATGGGTTTGAAGGATGGTGGCAAGTGTTGTCTTTGTTAAACTATGCCTTTAAAACTGAAAACAACTTACCTGCAGTAGCTCTATTTAAATACACTATCGAAAAAAAATGTACACCCCTCTGTCAATCATCGTGTTTCTCAATGTGGATTTGTGAACACACTTTGTAAACAGTACGTGAAATAGTGCGCGTTTTCAATGCGCTGTTCATATTGTAACAAGCGTTTATACCAATGTTACTCTACAGAGTCGTGGGTCATCGCTCCTCTTATCCGCATTCATATGAGCGGTACTCGGGGACTAGGGCTTAACCGCAAAAAAAAAACCTATCTGCACAGATGCATACGGACGAGAGAAGTATTATCAAACAGGAGGAATTAACGGTGCAACGCACCTCATCTGTTAAATATCTGCAGGTAATAGGATTGTCATCGATTGATCCTGGCTGCAGACATTGGTAGGTCTCAAATAATAATGAAGATAAGAGAGCAGTTACACGGTATTATGCATACCGTTATGACAAATAAAGGACTTAAGTCGTGTAGGCAGTTTGAGCAGCTTTGGATAAGACTTATGATCCTTTAGATTTGAAGCTTTCGTGACTGCAAGGATTCATACTCTTAGTTCTTTCGGTAAAGTCACGTAGGTAAAAAATGAAATTAAAATTAATAAAAATAAAACAATAAAATCACGACGTTTCGGAGGCAACACAAGTCTCCGTCACAGCCAGATTTGCTGATGCAGCAAATCTGGCTGTGACGGTCCCACCTGATGACAGAGACTTGTGTTGCCTCCGAAACGTTGTGATTTTATTGTTTTATTTTGATAAAATTTTAATTTCATTTTTTACCTACGTGACTTTACCGAAAAAACTAAGAGTACTTATGATGCTGCCCATACCCCAGCATGGAGTGCATTCGCTTGTTCAGCTCTTCTGTGCATTCGTCCTCGCTGCGCTTGGACACGACATGACAACAGAATGATCCGCGCCAGGTGGGTCGCGGCGTTTATGTGCGCGTTGGGACGGAGTCGCCAAAAGTAAATAATTTAATGAAGATTTTGACTTCCGTTTATTCGGGACCCCGGGGTCCCGCCATAAGGTTCAAATAACTGAACTATGCGTAAAAACGTTCACATCGTCAAGGGCTGTTAAGTATCTCCATGAGAATTGCAATGCATGCATATCAACATGGCCTTTAAATTTCGATTTAAAGCTTTCGTGACTGCAGGGATTCATCTTCTTGGTTCTTTCGGTAAAGTCACGTAGAATTGAAATAATAAAATAATAACAAATATTTTTTATTATGTTTTATTTTTATTATTTTATTATTTAAATTCTACGTGACTTTACCGAAAGAACCAAGAAGAACATGGCCTTTAATATCTTATGAAATATTTTCCCAGGTTGCTATTAGAGATTGGAAGGAACGTGACGAGGAAGCACAGCCATAACTTCAGCTCTACCAAACGTCGTGTGCCGGGTAAGGAAACATTTTCCAGGTCACTGACACGGGCAAACCCGGTGAAATGAAGCCCTGAAATTAACAAATGTGCATATTAGCATCATCCAGTGATTGGTAAGTGGCTCTGTAGTGAACCAAAGTGTATCACGACTGGTCAGAGAGGCTGTTTCAGGTGCAAACATTGGGGTCAAAAGCTATTTTATTCACAACAGACACAAGATAAAAAAAAATGACTTATCTTCTTGGTGGCATCAACTGCAGCAGACATGATGTCTATCCACCCCTTGAAAGTAGCCTACGGATGCAAGAGCAAACACAGAAAGAAACACTCGCACGCACGGTAAGTTGATCAGTCGCTCGCACGCCACCGCAGGTGGGGGCATTTCTCTTCTGTCAGCGCTGCTGTCAATATCCTCAGAAGGTTGGGGAATTGTATCAAAAAGAGAATTAACATTTTAAAGGATGAAAAATGAGGCGTTCTTTTTTTTTCGTACTGTAAGTCGTGCAATTTTACGGGACCCTTTCTCTACGTGTAGGCAGATTTGAAAAATGCGAGTAGCATCTAATGTTCCATATTATCTGAGAAAATGTACTTGATTTCCATACCACCGGCAGAGCGAGACTTAAGTAAACAACTGCAGTGGATGTTAGGGTTATGATTTAGTGTAGGGCGATGGAGAGGGGAGTGTGTATATATGCTATCGAACCCTAGGCATGACTGTGGGTGATGACATTAACACAGAGATGTTTAAGTTGCATGCGTTTCAGCCCCGACCTATGCTAACCCGCCAATGCAGGAACATTGCACGTCGATTTGCCCATCTCCAACCCCCACCATTAGGCAGACACATTAACAGACGTGAAGTAAACTATAGAAAATGCACGCTATCCACAGCAAACACTCCTCACCCAGGTGCAAACACTCCTCACCCACGTGCAAACACTCCTCACCCACATGGAAATGCACCCTATGACCCCCCCCCCCATCGCTTTGCTATGGCTGGGCATAAACGAGCAATCATGCCTCCCATTGTAAACACATGATTTGGTGATTGTACTGCATTGGCAGTCGTGCACAAGCACAAATAACAACATTTTTCAATAACTGCCTTAAATGTAAAAAAGACATGTAATTTTGTGACATTTGGGGCAATGGTCTTTCAAATTACTTAAAGAGAATCCAAAGAGAGAGAGGGAGCGAGTAAGAGCAGGCGAATGCAACTGCCAAGCCCCAAGAGTGTAAAGTGTATTTTCCATCTCTTGTCCACTCTATCTCTCTGGCCTTGCCATAGCTCAAAAAATCGAACTCTACCGTCACCTGGCCATAGGGCATTGCGCAAACCACTGCTGCATTAAATTGGACAATGAGAACGCACACATTGTCACGGGGTGACGTGTGCCACGTGCCCACGACCTCTTAAAAGCGAGCCGCCAATCAGAGGTCGCAAACGGGTTTTGATTCCTTACCCGTACCCGGCCGCACCAGGGTCGCAAACGGGTAGCCGTACCCGGCCGGGCACGGGTAGCCGGGTATCGGGTAGGGTACAGGTATCGGGTACCCGGTTGCGACCTCTGCCGCCAATACAAGCCGGCCCACACTGAGAGGTGCAAGCCAGCTTCAAAGTGGGGCTGCATGGGGGGGACATCGCACACATTCGCCCATGCTACACTCGCCACAACAGCCGCGCTGCCTCATGGGGGTCAATTAGAAACGGAGGCGCGTGGGCAGCGGCATTTATCCGAGGTCAATTTGAGCGCCAGTGCTGTTTAACATATAAATATTTGCCGAGGGTAGCACAACTTAACCACGAGAATACGTTAAACCCTTGTTTTGTTTAAAAACAAACAAACAGTGCGATCACTTCCTTCCAGCTGCAAAGGGAGGGTGAGGGGCAGAGGGAGGGAAGGGCAGAGCTCTTGAAGCATTTGGTTAAGGAACGACCAAATGCTGGAACGTTCCAGAAAGAGTGCGGCACACCTCAGGGTCTGCTTTTCCAATGGTTGTGTAAATGCTGAACAAGGCATGCACGAATAGAAAAAGTGATCATATATATATATTTCGATTTAAAGCTTTCGTGACTGCAGGGATTCATCTTCTTGGTTCTTTCGGTAAAGTCACGTAGAAGGGAAGTAATAAAATAATAAAAAAATATTATTATGTTTTATTTTTATTATTTTATTACTTCCCTTCTACGTGACTTTACCGAAAGAACCAAGAAGACATATATATATACATGAATGAAGAAACACATTTTGTGCATAATGCATCAACTTACAACTTGCAGCAAGGCCAGGTACCCCGTGGCCACGTTGTCGAAATTAACGGGCATGTTAACCCAATCCTGCGAGGCATTCACGTCGCATTCATTCTTGTTTCTGACGACCGAGCTGTTACAGATCTTCATGTCGGTCTTGTTGACGCACTTGTAGAATTTCCCCTTGAAGAGGTCGACACCCATGATACTGAAGATGAGCCAGAAGATGAGGCACACGAGGAGGACGTTGACGATGGACGGGAATGCCCCGATCAGCGCGTTCACCACGACCTGAATTCGCGCGCGCGCCCAGCGGCAACGCCAGGAGGGAAGAGGAGCAAGCTGAGTGGCAGGTGGCAGGTGAGAAGGCTGCATTCTCTCCCTCTCTCTAACCCCTCCAGAGAAATGGTTAACTTTTCTCTGCACACCTGGGCCTGCCACGGCAGAATGCGTCAAATAGCGGCGCAGGTGCGGGTGTTAATTGTGGAGCGCACCGCACTCTTTTCGGTCGGCGGTATGAACTTGGGCGATAATTTTTTTTGCGAATGGCTTCGAATGTAAATATTAACGGGAACTTTCATAAGCAAATTTCACCCCTGAGCTGTTATTTGTTGGAGTAAAAATGTAAAGTTAAAATGTTTTCTTTTTTAACCCAGGTTAAAACTCAAGAGATAAGCTCAGAGATAAGTTACAACAATGAAACGAAACAATACGAATGCAAAATCAACAAAATAGAAATAAAAAATACCGTACAAAGCATCAATATTATTTTCCTGTAACAAATGGTGGCTATGATACATTACTTTAAACACCGTTAAAATTGTTTATTAGGTCAAATGAACATTTCGGTGATTTTGGCACGAGTATGTAATTAGTACCACCTGGTTTAGCTACAGCACCATTTTCTGCATCTCCAGCAGCACGTGGCATGAATTCATCAGGGAACTGTCAGTACTAACCCAGGTAAAATGTAGCTGTTCACTTTTTAACGATAAGCATCATTTGTACACTGTATGTAAAAAAAAACCATTGTAAGGGACTTTAATACATAAAGATAAAAAATACACTATCCAGTGATGCAAATCTGACGTTTGTGCGCACACAGCATACCCTCATGCCCTCAAATCTTGATAAGGCTCTGAGTGGTCTGAGAGCCCGGACGGTCCTCAGAGCTTTGATGGCACTGAGCTCATCGTACTTGAGCAACGTGGCAACGAGCGATGTTACGGACACCTGCGCACGACGGGAAAGCGTGTTCAACCGCGAACAAACATCACCGAAGGGTCGATTTCAGAGTGCCCCGATTTTATGGCTGCCGCAACAATTGCACGGGCATTAATTGTCCGCAAACATCCGCTCCGCTGCAGAGGAAAAAATGAATTAGGTCATGGGATGTACATGTCCGGTAAATGCATCCTGCATATTTTCACTTACTTCCACTGTGCCTTCAAGGTGGCATACTGGCACAGTGGTGGCTTTACAGCAAGAAGGATCTGCGTTCGAATCCTGACTTGGGTACCTTTCTGTGTAAAGTTTGTAGGTTCTCCCCTTGTCCTGCACGGGTTTCCTCTGGCTTCTCTGGTTTCCTCCCATAGCTAAAGACATGCGATGTAATCGGTGTTGGATAAACATCCCCAATGCTGTACCGTCTTAAGAATATTTGGATTCGGTGTGGATTTCTTGGGTAAATAATTACTGTAATCATTTAAGGAAATTGGCAAGCACATTCACATAGCCATATAAGTACTTAGTGTTTGAAAGAACTCCATGCAAATCCAAAGGAAATCAAGAGAAGAATTACTGTTCCATAACACAATTCAATTTACACACAGGTGAACTGACTGATTTCGCAACGTTCAATTTTCTCTTTTCAGCTCGCCGCATCAGTCACTGGGTTGCCATTGGGGTAGTAGCAGAATTATCTCAAGTTATTTTCATGAAAATGTCTTGCTTTTATGCCGATAAATTGTATAAGTTATCAAATTCCATCGTGGAATTGTTTCCATCCTGGCACCCTGGGCTGTAATTTAGGCATCGTGTACGCTCCTTCAACGGAGGAGAAAAAACAAAGCAACGCAAACTCTCTCTTGAAGCCCTCTCTCCGCGAGCGGACCTCGGCATTGGCGTCTAGCCCCTGAACGTGTCGCCGTGCGCATGAAACAGAATCTCACCTTGATAGTACCGCGTGCTCTCTGTGCAACATCCTGATACAAGTGTGCATTCAGAATACGTACTCTTTGGTTTTTTCGGTAAAGTCACGTAGGTAGAAAAAATAATAGATCACGACGTTTCGATCGCCACACAAGCATTCGTCCTCAGGTGGGATACGCTTTTCATTGAAGTAGTGTAACAGGAGCATGGCCGAGTGTAAACCTTCTGTATTTTAATTAAATTGACAACTTATTTTGACTTAAAACCTCATTGTGTGCATCCTGGATGCCCTTATTCCACGTATTTTAAAGGACACGTACATTTGTATTCGTCCGTTGCAAACGTTTAAATTGTACAGACCTTTATCAGTCCATTACTGGATGAAGGCATATTTTTCCAGGGGGGTTTGTTTGACTTTACTTTACTACGCTGGCCAGAGAAAGGCTGGTGAACGGTGGGATGCAGGGGGGGGGGGGGGGTGTCCAGTGATTGCTCGTCACTGACGTTATCCGCGGCTGAAAATCAAACTCAGGTGGGTGAGTTTATTCGAGCAGCACGTGACCAACTGTACCACTTTTTTTAAAGAAATACAGAAATTGAAAAAAGCTGGTGAGCAGCAAGAAGAAAAACAATACAGTGCTAGGAGGGGGGGGGGGGGGTTGGAGGGGTTGGGTGGCTGGTGGGGATAGCAGCACGTACCCCTACGATTAAGAAGTCGAGCCAGCACCACATGTTGGTGAAGTATTTCTGCAATCCGTACGCCAGCCACTTGAGCAGCATCTCCAGGATGAACACGTAGGTGAACACCTTGTCGGCATATTCGAGCACTATCTGTATCGTCTTCCTCTTAGCGATGTAGACATCTTCAAACGCCTACACGGGTCACAACAACAACAACAACCGCCATTCGCCACTAAGTGGCGGTGACGTCACCACGACGCTTGTGCCAGGCCAAGTGCACCTTGAGGCCACGTGAAGTGTCGAACGCCCGCTGGCAGGAGTTCACGGGGTAGACCCACGTGCCACAGGTCGACTGAACGAGATGACCGAGATGACTGGCTGATGCACCACCTGTGCCCCCTACTGTACCAACTTGCTGTGCTTTAGCCACCCGGCGCTCCGCTCGTTGTTGTGAGCGTCACTCCCCCGCCCTCCGTTGTTGTTGGAGGGCGACTGCCTCCAACTGCCCAGTAGCGTCCTTCACGAGCCTCCTCCACAGAGGCCGATCTTGACACCGCTGGTACCAGTCATCGGCAAGTCCACTCAGCTCCACGTCCTTCTGTACCACATCACTCCATCTCTTCTCTAGCCCGTCCCGCGCCCGTTTAGCCCCCTCGATCCGGCCGAACAAAAGCTGTTTAGGCATGCGGGCTACATGACCCAGCCAACGCAGCCTTGCACGGGTCACGCACACACATACACAAATATCTCGCATATAGCCTTCAACAGACTGTTCTGGCAAGTGTTGTTAGCGAACACCTACGAAGGATGATACGGCCTAATTCATGTAAAATGTTATTTAACCCTTTCCACACAAAGGCCTGCAGACACCAGGAGATAAAGGCTCTGCCAAAAGTGTCAAAATCATAGCCAAAATAGCTACACAAGTCAGGTCACAAATGTTGTACTCTTCAACCAGCTTCCCATCTTCCAAATACCACAAGCCACCTAATTAAACACAAGCAGGGGAGAGATCAGCCAAAAGGATTGGTACTGGCATGAACGTCATTTGGCATGAATCTTGAAGTGTGCTTCCAACTGGCATGGATACTCACCAAGACGCCGCTGCTTAGCAGTATCATGAAGATGATGAACGTCTCAAACCAGTTATGCTCCACGATGATGAAGCAGGCCTTGCGTAGGGTGGACCAGAACATGCCCACTTCACTCGCCTCGCCAGAGGCACAGCAGGGAGAACGAGCTACGCACCCTGAGCAGAACAGTGCCGTGGCAAAAACTCACTCACGTACAAAAAGGAGGGAGTTGACTGAGAGTTCAGGACACTTAGATCCTGGGTTCTAATTTCAGGTTTCAAGTTGAAATTTTGCCTAATTAGTGAGAAACCCCAAAAAATTACGGTGGTTTAAAAAATAAAAAAATTGGCGCAGTCTTCAGTTTTGACCTCAGCCCTCCGCACCTAATCATGGGTGGCTGCCTGGATTCAAACCCAGGACCTCAGCGATACCACCTCAGTGCTCTGACCCTCAAGCCACCAAACCACCTCCCACCAAAACCACTTGTATATGTAATGCTTTGCATTATATCTTTGCTTTGTATAATATACATAAAAACGAATTTAACAGCTCTTGAGGAGCATTTATGGGTAATAATACATATAATCGATTTCCATTAATCTTTTATACTTTAATAATAAAATGGTTTGCCTTATTGGCCTCCTGCACTTACACAGCATCATTTATTTAAGGAAGCAAACTGTGGAATGGTTTCAACCTTCTGGGTATCATCAGGAGAGGCAGGCTTGTTGAGGAAATACTGCAATTTTGCCAACCCTACCTATTTTAATGATAGGCTGCCAAGTTTTAAACCCTTTTCATCATAAACCGATTGCATCTTATTTTCTTTTCTCAAGATATTTCTATCACGGTTTGATTGGCTTTGAAAATCAATAAGCATTAGAAGGGGGTAATAAACTATAAAATATTTTTTTTATTTGATTTGATTATCAAATATTTTTATTTTACCAGGTAAGGCCCACTGAGCTATGAAACCTGGCCACAAATGATAGCCCAATAAAGTGGCTTATCACATGGAAATTTATAGCAGCCATCTTAACGTGGAGGAAAACAACCAGAGGACCCGGAGAAAAACCCACGCAACCACGGGGAGAACATGCAAAACTCCAAATATAGACATCAGGGTGGGGATCGAACCCACGACCGTCCTATATACTAGGCGAGGTAGTTAACATCTTGCCACCGCGGCCGTCCTAAACATCGGCAAGCCTGCCGCATACATCGCTGCAGTTGGAGAAGTTGCTACTGCTGTCATTCCACCACTTCAGGTGTCCACCAGACACAAGGGAATCATGATCCTTACACTGTGGGAAGCAATCATCCAGTCTGTCCTTTTCCTTCTCTTGCTGCTGCTGCTGTTCAGATGGCTCCTTCTCAACTTTCTCATGATTCCTTGCACTGTCCGCATAGTCAGGCTCGTCGTAATCATACTTCCACTCCTGAATCTGCACGTATGGATAAGACACATTGTACGGTTATTATAGCCCTCTCTATGGAAGATAATATGCTGATGATGGTGGAAGTGTTTTCCAAGTGTAAACAACATATATTATTTCTTCACGCTCTAACAGCAACAGGAGGAAGCAAAGGAGAATGTACAGAAAAGGAAAAAGCAGATGAGCAGGAAGAAGAGAAGAACATAAATCTATGCAAAAGTAGAGGAAGATGCAAACCAAGATCAGGAAGAAGAACTGAAAGAAGG
Organism: Lampetra planeri; assembly: GCF_965212315.1. NCBI lineage: Eukaryota > Metazoa > Chordata > Hyperoartia > Petromyzontiformes > Petromyzontidae > Lampetra > Lampetra planeri. The sequence continues at coordinate 20,521,097 of NC_136107.1, forward strand.
TGATGAAGTAGTAATTAAACTAAACTATAAACTAGTTTTTATTTTACCAGGTAACGCCCACTGAACTGTATAGCTTTTTTTTTAGAAGCGACAATGGCCACAAATGATAGCTAACCGAAGTGGCTTATCGTGTGGAAATGTATGGCAGCCAAATACTCTAAACGCATGACGTTGATTCTAAATGTGGAGGGGAAAACCGGAGGACCCAGAGAAAAATCCAAGCGACCACGGGGAGAACATGCAAACTCCTAATATGCAGGCGTCAAGGTTGGGATCGAACCCACGGCCTCCTGCATACCAGGTGAGGCAGTTAACATCGCCACCACGATGGGATCTTATTTAGGGTGGTGACGCGGGCCACTGGTAGCACATTCGTCACTTGTTTCAGAGACCCGCGGTTTGGTCTGGCAGGTCGCACTGGTTATTACTGTGTGTATTAAATAAATAATACGTGCCATCTGCTTCCCAGTGGACAATGACGATCCCGTGATGTTATTCGAAAAGGAGTCGGCCGTCGTGCACTGACGTCACTGTCCATATTTGCGAAATTTGAAAATTGCAGCACAAATTACTCAACTGGGGTTAACACACGTAGCAACTGTGGTTGACACATGTAGCAAACCACCGACCGTGGAACTATCCGCAGGCTGCTGTCTTGATCACAAACGCCAAATGTGCTGGATCATTGACGTGAGTAGTACATAAATAAGAACATGAAGAAGTGTCAGAAGAAGCAAAAAAGAAGATTCCGAAAACTGTACGAAGAACTAGAAGGATAACAAGAAGACAAAACGTTCTCCCAGCCCCACACCCGGTTCCTCCATTCCCCTCCTCTCCCCTGTCCCTTTAATTTTCCCAGTATGTTAGTTATCTTTCGCCTTACCCTTTTCCCCTCCCCATATAAGCTTTCATGTCTCCCGCTCGTGGTCCCACCTGGGTGGGGCAATGAGCCGAGTTTTTTGCCGAACTCGGGCTGCTGTTCGCGGAACTTTCTTACAGAAGAACAAGAAGATAGCCTTACCTCAATCATCTCGTGCTCCGTCTCGGGCATGGCGAGCGTCACGTGCTCGGCTGAGCAGCGCACTCTGCAGTTGCCGCCACCGCTGCTATGGGCCGGGCGCATGCACGAGCGTCGGGCCACCGCCACCGTGCAGGGCTGACCCACGCGCCGTACTGGCGTCGTGCAGGCGCCTGCCCTGCACCCGTTGGCGACGCCGTCCGGGCCGCCGGCGTCCTCCCTCGTCGTCTTGGCCAGCTTGCAGAAGAAGGCGGTGAGCGTGGCCCTCGTGAAGGCCGCCGCCCTCCGGATGCGGTCGATGGCCAGGTGCATGTTGGATGCATCGGGCTCATCCTCCGATGCCGCGAACTTATCGGCGCTGAAGGAGCTCAACAACAGGGCCAGGAAGAGGTTGAGCACCTGAAAGTAATGAAATGAAAAATTACTTAACAATAAGTACATTTGAAGAGAAAAGTTGAACTAATGGCAAGCACACGTTTACACCTGAATGGTATAAAACAACTTGGGCATTATTGTTATATAACTGTCCTTGTTGCATCACAGCACCGTGAGAGATGGTGACGCATTGGAGTGGCCTACATCCTGCAGTGGATTGACTATGACTGATGATAGTAGCTTTAATATCAGCACGGCACAGCTTCCAGTTACAAATGCGTCACAAGCATAATACTCGGAACAAATATACCGATCGAAGATGAGAATGGCCCAGTTAGTTGCCTTCACCACCTCATCATAGAAGCTGATTTCCAGCATCAACAGAAAACTGGCACAGCAATGATTGATCTCTCTGCTGCCTATAGCACTGATTGGCGTCATGGCTTGCTTTTGAAGTTGGTCAAAATCACGAGATGCCATTCTACTGTATACCTCATCAGCCAACGTACTGTCAGGGTACATCTTGCTGGTAAACACAGCCAAAAGATAATTACAAAATTGGTTCGGTACTATCACTGTCACTATTAAACATGTATATAAGTGACCTGGCGTGTACGTCATGTCGCAAGTTCATACATCCAGATGACATAGCCCTTGCTGCAAAGTGCACAAATCTCGAGGACATTACCAATATTCTAAGACACATCAAGGGTGGCATCTGCCAATATTCTAAGAGTCGATGTCATTTTGATGGAGGCATATTTCCGTCACGGGAGACTCCAACAAAATCCTTAAAAAAACGACCACAAGTACTTTCCACTTGGACAATCATGCAGCAGATGCCACCCTTGACGTGTCCTTATGTGGTAGCACAGTACGCTGTGACCCCACTCAAATATATCTAGGGATTATAATGGATGGAAGCCAGACCTTCAAGCCCGACGATTTGTGAAAAGACCAAATCAACAATAGCGTTGCTGCAGAAACTGCTACAGTTCGTCAATCGGCCTCGCAGAAGCGACCTGGGGAGCTTCACAGCTGATGTGCTGCGAGCATGCCGTCCTCTCACTGATCTCCTCAGTGGCAGGGGTCACTGTGCTCAAGCGTGGTCCGGGAACTCGTACACAAAACTGGTACGCCCACAATGAAATAACGCGATGCGCACCATAACCAGAACGCTGAGACAGATACCAATCCCCCTGGCTCTCTGTACTGACTACTATTCTGCCACCAAAGACCCGTGGAGACATCGTGCAAACCGCAAGGGAGTTGACACGTTTCATTGCTAACGATAACCACGCGGCCCATCATCAACCAAGACCTCAACAGTGTCCCTCGCTGCCAACTCAAGTCTCGATCCACCTTCTGGGATCGTGCTGCTGTCACCATCCTAGAATCTCTCCCAGATCTGGAAGAATGCTGGCGAACAGAGTGGACCAATGCGGACGTGCAGCCTAAACGCCGAATTCGAGATCCAAACATCATCGCACCTCCTGGCTTTGGCAGTCCTCCTCATTGACGATGCTGTGACCATCAACCGCATCAGAACACCAGCAGTTAGCTGTGCACCACGTCTCCTTCATGAATGGAAAATTAAAGACGAGTCACAGTAGTGTAATTGTGGCCATGCAACCCAAACCATGGACCACGTGGTAAACCACCGTGGTCTGTGATCCTTAAAAAGAGGAAGAAGAGCGAAACTACATAAATTCCTCAACCATATTGCCACACCAATAATAGAATTCGTTCATCGAATCACCCGGGTCGGGTGGCAGAGGTGTTAGTTCTAAATGAGTGAATTATTCCACAACTACTGTAGTTAACACAGCAGCACGCACATGTGACGTTTTTGGGGATGCTGCTGCATTTGCAGTGGTGCACACGCACAAATCACAACAACAAAAATCAACACATTTGGCAATAACACTGTGGCCTAAAAAGAAAAAATGCATAGAGGTTGATGTTTTAGGCAATGGCACTTCTTCATAGCACATTGACAAGCTATGTCAGTCAGTTGATTTATGGTAAGGCCCATCTAAGCCAAAAAGCTAATTTTCAACGGCAATCCGGGCAAAAGGCTGAGTACGTTACATGGAAGGACCATGGTCTGAAACGTCACCTATTACATATTTTCCCTTTTTAGGCCATGAACACGTAGGTCAGGACACACGTGTCTGCTCGCTCACCACCAGGTTGCCGATGATGAGCACCGCCATGAAGATGATGATGCAGCGAGGCTTTCCGTCCAGCTGCATGCATATCCACATGTTCTCAATCCATTCTCCGCACAGGATGCGGAAGACGATCATGAAGGAGTGTAAGAAATCGCACATGTGCCACCGCAGCGGCAACATATCATCGGGCAGCAAGCTCCAATTTTCTTTGGCGTAGCTATTTTTAAAGAGTTGCATGCCCACCACTGCGAAGATGAAAATGATGACCACGAGGATGATCGTCAGGTTGGCAAGGGCTCCCACCGAGTTCCCGATTATCTTAAGCAGCGAGTACATGGTGCCCCAGGACTTGGCCAGTTTAATCACTCGCAGCTGCAACACAAAAACAAATAATTGCTACAATAACAACAACAATGCCAGTGGTTGAAACTGAGTATGGGTGTGTCACACATCTCATATTTAGAGGCTTCAGCCATTGGTGGAAATGTCATGTTCCTTTGGTGGGGTTGAGTTTTTCCAAAAGGGAAATGGAGTTGACTTTCATGCAAATTGGTACATATTTTACCCACCACAAAGAGATAAGACTACGTCTACCCCCCCCCCTCCCCGGCAAACCCCAGCCAGGAATTGAGCTCACAGCTGCCATGCACTCTATTCTACCTCTGAGCCTTCCGCTGACGGCTGAGCCACCCAGTCAAATAATCACAACGACATAATACACCAATATCAATAACATAGACTCAACGCAACTGAAATTCAATGCGGACAGAATGGCCATTGCCTACAACGTATCCTATTGCATGATGTTTCCTCTTTTAGGGAAGCATTATTGTCAAATGTGTTGAGTTATTTTTTGTCATTTGCGCTTGCGTGCAACCCTGCCAAATGCAGTATCACGAGTTTTGTTGCTCGATGACAACAGACATTCAGCATAAGGAGAAGACGGAGGATGGGAGATTGATGAAAAAGTTAATTTCAACCTGTAGACAGGGTCCGCCCAACCAATTCTCGTAAATCAGTTTGGGGACAGACATTATTGGGCGGTCTAATGCAGATAATGCTTTTAGGTGCAGTCACGCGAGAGCACTGCAGTTACGATAACTTCCATTTGTGGTATTGGCTTTGCCGCTTGCGGTTACAAATCCTCTGCTGAACAATTTGCAGCACCGAGTACGAAATGCCATCTGTTGGCAGAATATTACAGCTAAACACTTACATACATTTTAAGTTGAATCAACGGGTTAATAAATAATCATTTATTGAATTTGCGTTTCTTTGTGAAGGAAAAAACACACGACGGGTGAGTGTTTATACTCAAACCGCACTTGCGCAGTAAACCTGAGTTGTAAAAAAAGTAGACTGGAAATCGACATCGAAGACCCAATGCTGACAATGAATAAGGGGAATTGGATAAGCAGACAATGATTGATATGCATTTCAAGTCTAGTTCGGCCGCTGAACATGATTATATTTTGCTTGAGGGCAATATATATATATAAAAATTCAAACCCAGTTCTCAGCTCTGCGTGTCTGTTGGCAGCAATGAATAAGTGGTGGAAATTCCACATTCCTATGGTTAAGACCAGTCTCTCTGAGGGACAACCACTGGTATCGTGATCACATGTGGTGCCTCATTTTATTTACCTTGGAGAAATGATGGGCTGAGTTGACCTCCCTAACCCCAAATTTGTATTTTTATTTCACCAATTAAATTTTGCTCACGCTTTCGGCTTCATGTGATGAGATGAATACATTTCCATTCATGACGCTGCAGTGAGCAGTGCACCATCCCGTGTCAGATAATGTGAACTACTGCAAAAACCAATTAAATAGAGCTGTAATAGCTACACCTGGGGTACACCTTTCATAGCCCTACAAACATTGTTCATTGCATCGCAATAAATGCAAAATGTATTATATCTCAGAACTTGAATGAACCAAATAAAGTGATAAACCATATCATCATTTTTATTTAATCATTGGTCAAATGTCTGAGACCTTCAGCTCAATGCAATTGAGAAGCCAGGTTAATCACAGGTGGCTCAAACCCACATTTAAACCAAGGATTTGAAGGCTGCCAGCTCAGATCTCTGACCCCTGAACCAACCTGGCCATTTCATGATCAAGATTTTGCTCTCGTTTTTTTTATTACTCTTGCCTCAGTGTGACCCGGCTGAATGTTCAATAATTGCCCCGTGCAAATTTTCATTTACCAGCCGGAAGGAGCGCAGCACAGACAGATTATCGAAATCTGGCAACCACATCTCCACCAGGCTGACGGTGACGACAACAGAGTCAAACTGGTTCCATTTCTCCTGGAAGTAATAGTAAGGGTCCATGGCGATAATCTTCAGCACCATCTCTGCTGTGAAAGTCCCTGTGAAGAACTGGTGGTAATTGGAAAAAGTCACACTCATCAGTAAGGTTTGCCTTCGGACGCTCGCTTTTTAACAACTCATTACTCACCAAGATGCAGTCACAACCACGGTTAATATTATTGCATTTTCAGTTAAGTATTTTACCAGAATTTCATCAAAAGGTAAAGGTACAGCGCTGAAACTCCTTGCTCGCGCTCCTGTCGGCGGAAGAGCATCCAGAGCTTTAGAGCCCCTCCTGATAGTATTCTTCACCTGAGGACGGCTGCTTGCGTTGTGGCCGAAACGTGGTGAGAATTGTATTTTATTAAGTTTTATTTTTATTATTTTATTATTTTCCTTCTACGTGACTTTAACGAAAGAACCAAGAAGATGAATCCCTGCAGTCACGAAAGCTTTAAATCGAAACAATGGTGCACCTTAGCGCCTCTAGTGGCAGCGGAAATCAAGTACACCTATCACGTACACGCGTGAAGAGGATACTTGAGTTGGTTAAGCAGGATGTTTATTTCCAAGGCAAATCACACCATACTTCCACTCATCATCGGAAACCAACCCCGAACCCTCCAAATCATCTCCCTTATATAGCCCCCACCCCCCTTTTTAACACCCATTCCCTTCTGGTGCTTTCCGCCCGTGTTAACCCTCCCGGGGTTTTCTCCCCCTTGTCAAACCTTCTCGGGTTTTTGCCACCGCTAATCCTCCTGGGGCCAATCCGATTACAGTGTCCTCCACTCAATGATCTGATTGCGTATCGTACACGGCAGCGCTCCCGTGACCCTTAACCCGCATTCCCGTGACCCTTAACCCGTGGTTGTGTGGCGTTTGTGTGAGGATGTCCCGAACATCCTCTACACGTGTATGTACGTTGAACCCGTTTCGCACAGGAAATAACCAACCATGTTAATCGGAGGTGCGAATCGCATACGTAATATACAAATAGAAAAAAATTTACACAATTCGACGCATTTCTCGTGAGCTTAGAAAAAGTTATCGCAAATTCCCTAATAGAAAAAAACCTGTAAATCACAAGGAAACCCATCATAATCGAAAAATAAATGCAGGCCAGAAAACCATATCTTTCGAACCACACACAGAAACATGTGCAATGTATTTCTTCAGTAAATTTGGACCACAATACAGTTCTTCAGGAACTGTCAATACTTTTCTTTTGCATAATTCACAAAGGCTGAATGGTGCTGATCATTTTTTTTAACGCAAATCCCCTACTCACGACATTTCCATTCCGGAGCACTTTCTTGAAGTCCTCGCTCATAGAGTCGTGCTCCAGACTCATGAAGACCGTGTTGAGCACGATGCACAGGGTGATGGCGAGGTCCATGAAGGGGTCAAAGGCCACGAGCTTTGCGAGCCGCTTGATGCGAATCCACATTGGACACCACTCCCAGATGAGGGCAGCGTTGGCAAACGCGTGCCAGCACGGAGGACACTTCTGCTTAGACTCGTGAGCCTCTGCAGCAGTCCAGGGAGTAATAGTTTAGTCATTCAGCTTTGCTTTCCACTTGCACTTGTTATTATTACGTGTATCCAAAGAAAGACTTGAATTTCAAGACTATTTTTTTTCAGAATTGGCTTCAGAAATACCTTTTTGGATCTTTAGATTTGCAAGCTAAAGCAGGGTGTCAAGCCTAGTTAGCCCTTGGATGGGACAAGTGTGCGCCTGGAAATACCAAGTGTTGTAGGCGTTGGGCTGAGAGTTGACCAAGAGAGGGCAGTACAGCAAAGGAATCTAAAATAGATCTGCGTGGAGCGTTAAGTGTATTCCATCATAGGCACACATCTTCGTTGGGTGTTCATGTTTCTTCTTGTATGTCTGGCCAAACATCCCAAGGCAAGACCATCTTAAGAGCCTAAAGACTCAATGAGACTTTCCTTAAAATATAAAGGGGATTTAAATATATATATGTATAATTGAGGGGTTTTCCCCATTCGTAGCGTTCTATCAAAGTTGGAGAGGGTGGTAAATACACAAAGTAAAAATTAAGAATTTAGAAATTTAACAGAGGTAAACCCTTACCAATTATCTGATCAGGGCTGAAATACAAAATCTCTCAAAGCATTGATTTTGTTTGGAGTGCAATTACCCTGTAAATTGTGGCAATATTGTTGTTGTCCTTACTATAACTCGTTTTATCCTGAACATATCTGTTAATGGTGTAAGTGCCCACGTAATAATTGTATTCGTTTTTTTTTATAAATCACTACATACCCAGCTTTTTTTGGACCTAATTCGTGTGTTGGCAGAAAAGCAGTTTGCGATAATAATTGGTAGAAAGCGATCAAATCTGTGGGGGGGTTTTCGACTGATTTCCTTGTTTTCTGACAATGGCAGAAAACTAGTTTCTTCCAACAGGCGAACGTGAGCCCCTGTGTATACAGTATGATCATGAGACAACAACACCTGGACAGTCCCCAATCACGTGAGAACATAAGCTCAGCAGAGTTGAGCCTGGATAGTGCTTGCCTGAGTGACCACCGTGCTGCACAAGTTGTTCAAGGCTATGGGGCTATGTGTTGGAGCTGCAGAAAGCAATTCAGAAACATCCATTGTTGTTCTGTACGCTGCCACACGTCCCTGCTCGTCGTGGCTTGGCTCTCCAACCCACCGGTGTGCTGTACTAGTGATGAATTGGCACGTTCTGTTTACGTGACAACCCTTTCTAGTTGGCTGTGTCGGGTAGTGGCGGGTTAAATGACACATTTATATATTTAAGCGATCTAACCCAAATATCTCTATTACGGATAAACTGACTCACCACTGATGTTTGCCATGGCTGGGATACAAACTTTGGTGAACAGTGGTCATAGCGCAGTGTGCAAACCAGTGCTCACCCACAGTTGTGGTATATGTGTGTGCGTGCCGATGCCATATATACATGTATACATTGTATATTACGGATGGAACGATACATTTATTAATTGATTAATATTTCATCTTAATACGACGCACGCATTTAATCGCTCGTGCAAAACTCAACGTTTACTGATATCTGTACATTGGATGTGATGAGTTCCTTGTGACCCTTGCAGCCAATAGAGGACCTACTAATGCATGCCGATGTAAAAAAAACAATAATCAGCTTCTTTAATCGAATCGTGACTTTAAACCGTGACAAGTCATCAAGTCTCTGGAGGTGAAAGAGGAAAGTGGGGAGTGTGGATGCATCATTATGCCCCGAACATATATATTCTTATATCAGCATTCCGTATTTTACCTGTCATTGCACTTATTGTGCTGACTGCCCTCTTCCTATTCACCGGGTCATCAAATATCTCTGACGGCACCTGGATGGAGTTGGACCTCATTCGCAAAGGAATCCCATGGTCCTATTAGAAACATCGGACACACGCACAGCCCGCACGCTCACATTTAGTGGTAAAAAAAGCCAGCCCCTGTTGCGATTTAATGACACTAACCCAATTTTCAAGCCTCTCGCAACACCCACAGGGGGAGGCACTGGAAGCTCATAAGTGGCCCCTACGTCCACAAGTAAACCCGTTACGGGCTGAAAACGTAATTTTGTTCTTGCGCCTGGGGTATGCTCCACAGTTGCAGCGTGTGTGTTTCACCACTCACGGCTCATAAATTAGGGGAATGACCTTGTCGGCATATTGCGAGAGAATTTGAAATCGGCTCTGGCACGATGGCGCATCGGGAGAGTGCACGGCTCGAAATTGGAAATTTGCCAGTTTTTAATGTCCAGTTGGGGGGGGGGGGATTCAGCGTTTCATCCCTCCTGGGTTGATAAAATGATTATCGTTTGTGAGGGAGTAAATCATGTTCGGATGGAGTGACTTGCCCCCACCACAAGAATGTGGAATTTCAACTGAAGAGATAAGCGCTGCACCAGCACTCAAATGATTGTCAGACTTAGGAAGGGAAGAGGAAAGCCGTGGGCCTGGATTCGAATAGAGAAATTGTTTCGGCATTGAGAAAGGAAATTCCAGGATATGGCGGCAGCAGCAGCAGTGACTTTCCCAGGTGAGCGGAAGGTCACCTGAGGGTTTTGACAGGAGAGCCTGGGCCGTTGGAGCAGTGGACATGAAAAGGAGGGAGAAGCAGAGTGACACGAGAGAGCAGACACATACGAGTGCGAGTCCACGGGCGGTAAGACGATGCCGTCGCTGGCCACGCGTCTCCGGCGAGCGCTCACCGGTGAAAGTACGTCGCTGTCCTCGAACGCAACGCACGGCCGGCCTGGCGCTCCCCTGGGAGGCAACCCGACGGAGTCGCCACTGCCGCACTGGCTGTGGAAGCTGCCGAGCCGGTTGCGCTCCAGCCAGACGTGAAACGCCATGTCCTGCATGGACTTCTTCTCCTCCTCCGTCAGGCTCGTCTTCTTCGATCCTCGTTTGCTGACGGGCGAGCCGCTACCGTCGGGGTAGTTGAAGATGTTGCACTGGCCCATCTGTATTGGCGTCGGTGGGAACAGGGGCTGTCAAGAACAAAGGAGGTCACGGTGCGGGTTAGGGCTGGGACGATTGGTCAGGGTAGTAGATTAAACGACTTTAAATTATCCTCTTTTTGTGGCCGATTATGTGGGGCTCCTTTTACAAATGACGGCCATCCCTACATCTTGCCTCCCGAAAGCAAGAACCCCCCTGCATGCCACACATAGCGTGCCACCACCGGCGATGCCAATGACTTCACCAAGCTCTGCAATCACCTCCCGTCCAGCAGCACACTTGAGAACTTCCATAAGTCGACCACTCAAACTGACAAACGGATGAGTAATCGATCACTTATATAATTGGAAAGCCCAGACAGGCTGTGTGATATCAAACACAAACATATAACTGCGCGCGAGTGCAGATGAATACAACGCGCAACCATCACCAATGCCATTCACCCTGCTTTTCTGCAGGGCAAAGTCTCGTAGGCTAATGCGCCTGCATTTGAAAGCAGGATCCTAATGGCGCAAGCTCGATGCTCAGGTGGTGGAATGAAATAATTGTGTTGGGATGGGCAAGTGGGTGGTAGTGGGTGATAGACAGACACAAAGAGAGAAAAGAAGGTATGGAGACAAATCTATATTGAAAATAATTTCTTTAGAACTTATTTTTGCGTTTAGTTTATTGTCTTTCCCCCACACCTCCAGTTAGCATGGTTGGCTATGTAGACACTAAAGACACAGGTAAAAGTGTCTGTATCTCTCTCGTTAACACGCTGGTCTCTCCTCGTAGTTGCTCTTGCGGGTTTTTTGTTACATGTTGACCGGTTCACTGACATTAACATTCTCATTGGCACAGCCCCCGGTTGCCGGAGCCGTCTCATATTGCCATGCGAATCTCTTACATTTACGTACAAATTCCATCTCTAGCTCTGCCCCACTTACCCTTGGATTGAGCCCACCTAAAGCCACATTTACATGCTAATCTCTTACATTTACGTACAAAATCCATCTCTAGCTCCGCCCACTTACCTATGGGTTGAGCCCACCTAAAGCCTCTATAACCTCGTGTTGCAGCAGCTCTTTCTCCTGCGTCAGCAGCTCTCCTGCTGTGTTTATCTCACCTGATGACGGTTGCTTGTGTTGCGATCGAAACGCCGTGATCTATTTATTTTCTACCTACGTGACTTTACTGAAAGAACCAAAGAGTGTGGATTCCTGCAGTCACGAAAGCTTGAAATCAAGACGGAATAAAATTGGTAAGAAAAAAAATTTGACAAAAAAATAAACACATAAAAAACAGCAGTGAATTCAAGCTAGAATACTGCATCTAAGCTGGACCCAAAAATTTACCAACGTAGAAGTAAGAAAAAGGTTGCACATAGAAGAAGGCCTGATGATGATGCTGCCAGTGATGAGAAGGAAACTGGCACTATCTGGACACATATGCAGGATGGGCAACAACAGGGAAATTAGAAGTGCGTTGTTCTGAAAAATGAAAGGAACCGGAAAGAGAGGGAGACCTAACAGAGAATGTCTTAACGACGACATCAGAGATTGGTGCCAGAAAGACGTGGCCACTACTTGAGCACACTGGCGCAAGACAGAAGGAAAGTGGAAACCAATGATGAAATGTGCGGTGGCACATCTATCGGATAACTGCCCCACGGATCACGATGACGATGAATTTGAGACTGTTAACAGCTCACGTTCGTCCCCCGATTGGCGTGCGCGCCGAGACTCACGTCGACCACCTCGTCCTCGGTGTAGTCGGGGTGCAGCATGTACACCTTCCGTGAGGGGGGCGCAACAGGGGCTGGGGGGGACTCCACCTTGTCGTCCGCCGCGCTCGCCGCCGCCACCTGCGTCGACCCACCGCGTATGCTCCGTCTCCCCTTGGTGCTCCCCGAGCTGCTGCGTGACCACTCGGACGGCGTGCAGGGGCGGAACCGGCTCTTTCTCCTGGTGAGACCCGCAGCCTGCACCGCCGCGTTGGCAAGATGTCAATTACCTCGCCTGGTTTACAGGAGGTCGTGGGTTCGATTCCACTGTGGAAGCGGACGGAGCTTGTTAATGCTCGCACAGCAATGACCAGCGCGACCTTGCCAGACCAGAGACCCGCGGGTCTCCGGAACAAGCGGCGGATGCGTGACCAGTGGGCCGTGTCAACGCGCAAATTAACATCTCGCCGTGGTGGCGAGATGTTCACTGCCTCATCGCCACTAGCTCAGTGGGCCTTACCTGGTAAAAAAAAATCAATAGTTTTATACTCTTAGTTCTTTCGGTAAAGTCACGTAGGTAAAAAATGAAATTAAAATTTATTTTTACCTACGTGACTTTACCGAAAGAAATTACAATTTATTTTTACCTACGTGACTTTACCGAAAGAACTAAGAGTATGAATCCTTGCAGTCACGAAAGCTTCAAATCTAGAATCAATAGTTTTAGTTGAGTTTAGCATGGGCGCCACAGACTTTGTAGAGTGCGGAGTAAAAATAAAATGGGCAGGGAAAAATCACACGCGTGCGTTCGAACGATGCCTTCCAATGCGCGTTTGTCCTTATTATTTTCGTGGGAGATAGCAACGTTCATTTCCAAGGTTAGGTCGTGCCTAGCGATATGTTTGGTGTGTCACGTGGGCGGCATGTGAGATCATCACATTGGCTGAAGGGGATTATATATTTGAGTGCTCTATTTTATCACGAAATGTTGGGCAAGGCTTTGATTAACTTTGAACAGTTTTTGACAGGCTTAGTTCCGAGAAGAAACAAAACTTTAACCTATTATGTATGTTTTTTGGATCCTCTTTACGAGCATTATCGTAACTCCATGTTACAGATGGACAGACAGATGGAGGGATTCCATGCATTCGTGCTTTTAGCCTCAGCTGGGAAGCGAAGTCAAATGTCTTCCAAATCAACAAGTGTGGTGCTCGTCAGCAGTGATGCTAAATTATGGGAATTCAGTGGGAGATCTCAAGAATAATGAGGACACCGAATGGTGCAACTTCCCTGCTTGAAACTTGCAGATGTTGCACATCATCTTACGTTAAAACAATATAATACAGCTGTGTTTGTTTTGTGACAGAGTTGCACATTAATAGATCATTAAAAGTCAGTGAGAGCTCATTGCCAATGTACGATCAAATATAAGCAGGGAGGCCAGACCTCTGCCCACCCCCGCTCCCCCCACTACCATTTTGCCTGGATAGTCCAGCCCAGGGTACCTGGTGGGGAATATTAATAATATAAACATATTTGGGAGTGTCCGGTCACCCACGACATCCACAGTGGGCTGTGTCCGAGTGTGAGCAGATGGCGACTGTGGACACACCAGAGCTTCCTGCTCCTCCTGCTGCAGCCGGAGCTGCTGGAGCATCTCCTCAAACTCGGCCTCTTTCGCCTTGTCCTTGTTCTGCATCGCCCTGTTCTGGTCCTCGTATGACTTGGCCACCACAGCCAGGATGAGATTGATGAGGTAGAAAGAACCCAGGAAGATGACCATGACGAAGAAGATCATGTACACCTTGCCTGACGATCTCAGGGTCTGGGTGGAACAAAACGATGCAGTGAAAGGTTTTTTTTGTAGGAGTAATTATGAGGTGTAATGATTCCCCACCGCGGTGATTCAATGAATTGGGGTGATCCACTGACCGCTCACCAATGACAAAATACATCATTACAGCAGTGCAACAAAAGGCTCTTTTTCACAGATGTCTAGGAGACAAGGTGGTTACAAGGTTACCCCGTGGGAGCAAGGCCAGCTGTACTTATATACACAGAAGGGTGCTTTATCAGAAGTTGTCCATTGCCTTCCCCTACCAGCGTAATGTAAGGATGTATTGCTTACATCACAGCTTGACTTATATATAGTGTGCTTATATCGAGATTTTTGCTGTGCTGTGTATGTACTACCACGATTTAACAAACATAATGGTGATAATTACAGCTTTTGGAGCTAGATTAAAAACTCATCGAATTAGAGAGATCCGGAGAAAACAAAATACAGTCAAGAGAAGGGACAAATATTTGATAGCAAATGCCAATAGTAGCAGATGTTACACCAAAGACGCATTCCGGCTTTTGTGCAAATCCATTCCAGGAATCTCAGTGGAATAGCTGTGATACGGCTGGGAATGCTGGCCGGCAAGTTTGCCACGGTGGCGAGATGTTAAACGCCACGGTGACGAGATGTTAACTAGCTCGCGTGGTATACAGGAGGTCGTGGGTTTGATCCCGACCCTGACGCCTGTATATTTGAAGTATTTGCATATTCTCCCCATGGTTGCATGGATTTTTCTCCTGGTCCTGTGGTTTTTCCCTCCACACTTAGAAACGTGCTTTTGTAGTATTTGGCAGCTATACATTTTCACACGATAAGCCACTTCGTTGAGCTATCACTTGTGGCCAGGTCGCTTCTGAAAACGAGCCATATAGCTCAGTGGGCCTTACCTGGTAAAATAAAAATAGTTTCATTTTAGCTTAGTAGTTAAATAGTTTCAATAAATTAATTGAACATCTTGAGTGATCGTCTTTGACCTTTGCGTCTTTCGTGTAACAGGGAGGCAGGCGGACCGCGGAAACAAGCCCAATAACAACACAAAAATGAAAGACACAGAATGAGTCTTTCGACTCACCTGCTGGTAAAGATACTCCCAGGAGTCTTGGGTCATGAGGCGGAAGAGAGACAGGAACGCCCACCCAAAGTGGTCATAGTTGGTGAAACCAAAGTTGGGATTGTCTCCAATCTTGAAACACAAGTATCCCTCTGGACACTCCCTGTAAGGGACGGCGCAGCCACGGGTTAGCCGACACTGGGGCATGCGGTCGTGGGGAAACGTGTAGTCTTTCTGCACCGGTAGAATCCCAGATTTGTGTTAGTTGCGCAATAACAAACCGACTCGAGACAATGCACTGCATACAGCTCTTTCTCTCCTGGCATTGTGAGATATTCTTCTCACTTGAAAATGTTCCGGTTCTTTGTACCTCGGAGAGGGCAACCTTCGGCAAGCATCCCATCATCATACGTGTCGTGCTGTATATGTACAGCCGGTTTTTTGTCAGTCCACTGTTGGATGAGGGGGTCTCCCCCACACCGTGCGGTTCTACGAGGCTGTGTCACCATACTTCACGGCGGAGGCGAGTGTGGTTCGCGAACGCGGGGAGCACAGACATCGGAGCGTAGTGCAGGACAATCATTGATTTTTGCTGCGCCGCCCTTTGCTGAGAGTGCAGTCTCCACAGCGGCCTACAGCACCTGTGTGATGCATGTCTGTTCCCCATTCAAGTAGGGTCCAAGCCTAAAATCCCGCTGAGCTCCTGAGATCTGTACCCATTTGCCGCGTGGCCAACGTGCAGTAGGGGCTACAGGGTTTGAAAGTTAAAACAGACATGCACACTCACCCGGCCCCTGAGCTGTTTCCACAGAGTATTGGCTGATTGTCGGACTTGTAATAGTTATCTGTAAAAATGCAGTGGAAACAGTATGATGTGTTAGAACACGGTTTGAATTACGGGCAGATGCAATAATCCATGCAGCAGGCACATTGTACATTGGGAGGCTGATCGATGCATAGGTGAGCATTAAGGCTCCCTATTGATCAACCATATTACATATGCTGATGATCTAGTAATTGCTGCTCACTCTGGGAAGGAGTTGGAGGCTCTGCTGCTGAACCTGGAGCATGTCACGAAAAAGTGGGGCCTTACCTTCAGCCCCACCAGAACTAAGCATCTGCCTGGGTAGTTTTGTGTCATCAAACACTCTAACCCCTCCACTCACCATGAGTGATGGGACAGTTGTGGAGAGAGTGGAGAAGTTTCCGTACCTGGGTAGTGTGCTTATGACAAGCTCCAGTTTGTCAGCAGAGATCTCGCTCCGAAACAGTCGAGTGGAATAATCTTTCCATTTGCTTCGTAACGCTGTGTGAAAGCTACGTGGTCTGTCTCTCCAGATAAAGCATCTGGTCTTCTCAGTCATAGTTTTTCCCTCCCTCCTCTATGTTTGCAAAACGTGGACCCTTCTGAATGAACATCTGTGGTGGTTTGAAACAATCAGGTTAGCCTGCCTAAGATCCGTCCTGGGTTTAACCAGGCTGGATTGTGTGAGCTCACAAATCCTTGAAATATTGTGGGAACATTCCCATCGGTGAACTCCTCTGGCAGGCAAGGCTGCATTGGCTGAGGGATGTAGCCCACATGACCCAGCCATCGCATGCCCAAGCAGCTTTCGTTTGGTCGGATAGAAGGGGATAAATGGACGCGGCCCGGGCTAGAGAAGAGATGGACTGATGTGGTACAGGAGGATGTGGAGCTGAGCGTATTTTCCGAAGACTGGTATCAACGGTATCAAGATTGCCCTCCAACAACAGCAGAGGGTAGAGGAATGATGCTCATAACTAATTTGTTCCAAGAGGATCGGAAATTGACCTCTTTCACCATAAAACATATTTTATAATATTTAAACACGCTATTTTAATAAATAAAGTTATTACAACATATTAAAGCATTCATATTATTAGAAACATTGGTAAATAATGAATAAATAGGGCATAAAAAAGTGCATACATAGAACATTTAATAAAAATTCTTACCTTAGGCTAAGAATATGGATGGCTTAATAGGATGATGGAAAAGTTGGGGTAGGAAAAAATTGCTCTCAAAACGCTCATAAAAGGGCGTCACTGATTGGCTGAGGTCTGCCAAGTCCACTTAGTAGCGATCCGTTTGTCCGAAATTGACAGGTCCACGTGATTATGGTAAACACATCGTTCATCGAAAATGTATCGTTAATAGAAACAATGGGACCCTATGGGAGGTGGGTCGTTAATCAAAATATCGTTCATCGATAGCATCATAAACCGAGGGACCACTGTACAAGCGTACATACTTGTGTCTTCGAGGTACGCGAGGGTTTCGTTGTCCCAGGTTCTGTTTCCGTCCGGCCACAGCACGCACTTGTTCTTCAGATTGCCCATGAAGAGCTGCTGCCCAATCAGAGCGAAGATGCTCAGGCAGAATATCGTGAGGATGATGACGTCGAAGAGCTTTTTCACCGACTGGATGAGAGCCTTCACGATGGTTTTGAGACCTGTAAAAAAGAGAGACGTGACGACAAAAACGACAAAGGGACAAAAGTTACAACGCTTTGAGTGCCGCGATTTACATTCGTGCGTATTCTCATATGTGAGTAGTAGTTTTTCAGATACTTAGCTTTTAAATTGACACACCAGGAAAGACGGAGATGGTTTTGAGGACACGAAGCACTCGGAACGTTTTAAGGGAAGACATTTTTTGTTTCGGATTCACATATGTCACGATCCTAAACAGATGACAAAAAAATAATATATATTAGTACAAACAAAAACAGATTTTGTTTGCAAATTACAAAGCGCTTAATCCTGAAGATGCCAAAATAGCCTAATACATTTCACCAATTGGACACGTACATTTAAGACTATAAACCTCACTACATAATTATTTCCTCTAAGTGACAGTTCAACCTTGTAAGTTGTCATGTTTAACTAACGTCTTCTTCACCATACAGGTTTTACCGAAGCAACACTTTTATACTGGACGAGTAACCAGTGGTCGACTGTGCCCACTATTCAACTCCAGCACCACATCCCAAAGGAGGCACATCACTTGGTTTGCTGGTGATGATAATCACATTTTTGTAAAGTGTTTAGCACAAGAACGATATCATAAAACTTTGGGCTGAACCTGCTCTAGAAGTGCTACTTATAAACCTCAGGACTGGCATATTTTGTGGTCCAAAGTCAATTATTTCAGTTGTTTTGTTACAATAGAAGTACAGCATAGACTGGACAACTTTATACTCATTTTATACTTTAACGCCCTTCAGGAGCAGTGTGGTTCGTAGAGTGTGAAGGCAGAGCCCCTGTGCCATTCTACTAGACGTAGAATGGTCCAGGACAATTCTTTGGCTGGGAAGAAAACTTGTCAGCGGTCGTGAATAATATATTTGGACCATAGCACAGTCCACAAACCACTGTAACGGCGCAGCTTTCATCTCCCTCAAAGCCCACACATAGAGAAGCAAATATAAAGATATTCCGTACGTAAAGATCACCACAAGTAAATCCAACCAGTTCCAGGGGTCACGAAGGAAAGTGAACTGCCCCATGAAAAATCCTCGGGCCAGGACCTTGATCACCACCTCCATCATGTAAATGGTGTTCATGGTGTACCTGGAATTGTAAGAAAATACATCACTTTTGTCAAGGACATCTGCAGTGGGGGATGTTAGACAGTTAGCTAAAATAACACTTGAGTTTCAAGTTAATGAAATACATATTTAAGAGGAGATAATGTTCCACCCGAGATGAATGGGCATAATGGCTAATTCTATTAATCTCACTACCACCTTGCAATTGCTTACTTTCAACAGATGAATTAAGTCGTAAAATATTTAACGTTTTCTCTTTCAATATTCCGCAATATGGCTATAAATATACTCGTAGTTGAAATATTGACACGTCCTTCAAGGCCCACTCACGCAGTCTGACCATCACTAGGTTTTCCCCCTGGTCACTGTTTGTGTCTCGATGCCACTCAATGCCTGTCTCGGTAACTTCCCCTCCCCCACCAGGTCCACGTATCCCACCCATCACAACCTCCTTCACTTCATTACATCTACGGCACTTTGCTGCGATGTTCTATTCGAAAACTTCCACATCGTTATCTCTATCCTGCCTTTGCATTTCTAATATTCCCCACCATGCATCTGGATTTCAGAGGCTAAGAGGTTATGTTCTAGTGGCTTTGTTAAAGTACAATTATCTCACCCAAACGGTAACAGACATTACTTTTAACTCAAACACCCATCTAATAACCTTAAAGTCGACATGTCCATTATTCCAAAGTGGCCTATTCAGTCGATGATAAAACCCACCTTGTGAACGCAACATACAGTGCAGTCTTAACTTACGTTGCTTTGTTGCATTTGAAATCATTAGAATTCATTCTGGGTTAATTATATTAACGTAAAGATATATGAATGTCGATTTAAAGCTTTCGTGACTGCAGGGATTCATCATCTTGGTTCTTTCGGTAAAGTCACGTAGAAGGAAAATAATAAAATAATAAAAATATAACATAATAAAATAATTCTCACGGAAAACAGAACTTTCTGTTTTCCGTGAGAATTATTTTATTATGTTTTCCGTGAGAATTATTTTATTATGTTTTATTTTTATTATTTTATTATTTTCCTTCTACGTGACTTTACCGAAAGAACTAAGAAGATGAAACCCTGCAGTCAAATATGTTTTATTTTTATTATTTATTATTTTCCTTATACGTGACTTTACCGAAAGAACCAAGAAGATATATGAATGTTTCATGCACTTCACCAAATCCACAAACACTTACACTGAAATATCCGACTCCTAACAACCAATGTGTGAAACAGGATGATCTGTACCATCGTGTAGAGACAGTGCAGCAATTGTAAAACTCACTCCACTGGAACGTAATCTTTGTCCATCGCCATGAACACGCAGTTCGTTAAAATAGTCCCAACGATGACCAAGGTGAAGGCTGTGTGACGGTAGTCAAGGAAAAGGGGTTTCGCTTCACGGAGGAGATGGTGGTAGGTGACACCTGTGAAACTTTGGAATTATTACTGTAGTTTGCCGGCCCTAATCCCATGGTCGAAATGCCACATCCCCATGGTGGAGGGCAGCGTCTCTATAGGACAACCGCTGCCGGCTCGTCAAGGTCATGCTAATTTTATTGACCTGCCCCCCCCCTGAAATATGTTCAGCTGAGTAAAAATGTGAAAGGAGTCCTGTGACCAAGCGCTATGTAGCCTCCAATAGGTTCTGTATGATCAGGGATTTGCAAACTCCAGTCCTCGGGATCCACCGCGTCAAATCTGTGCATGTTCACCAGTCTTCTACGCTTAAATAAATAGGTTGTCACGTGCTTGATCATATCTAAACACATTCCATGTGGTCTACCTAGGTACACCCACCATAACAGTGGGAGTATGGCAGACGCATCTTATAGATGACAAGTCAATGTTCAGTGGGCAGATCAGTTCTATGGTAGGTCCTGGTCTTAAGGACATGGGCCTGCATTTGCTGTTTCGTCACTATATAGTCCATGTTCTTGAACCCAGCGTGCATCCATGATATGTGCATGTGCTGATGCTGAAAACATTTGTTGGTGATTACAATCCCATGGGCTGCAGGGAAGTTTAGCAACATCCTACCATTATTGAGATGATCAGCCCATATTTTACAATCACTCTGGGCCATATCATCACCCACTTGGGCATTAAATTCACCCAACAGGATGACTAATCTCGAGAGGCTACTTTAGCTAGCATCCGTGACAAGTCATAGAAATCATCCGACTGATCAGCCTTGCCTGCGTCCTTCCACTGATGTTCATTTTCGGTGGGGGTGAAAGCCACGACCACCCCATTCCTCACTTATAGTTGATGGGAAGGTGAGCCCACAACAGCTTCCCATACCTCGCCTCTATGCTCCCATTACCCCTGCATGATTTTGTTCATAACAGCCATTCCCTGTTGTTTAGCAGTTTCCTGCCCCAAATGGAAGACTGTCCATCACCCAGAGGTGTAAATGGTACCGGTCCAGCTTCTAAAAGAGGGATGGTAGCTTCTCCTCCACAGTGAGTGTTTTGGTTATTGGCAAGGAGATTAAAGTGGAGGGGTTACCAAGCCCTCACATAAACTAATATAAGCATATACCAACAAAATCACGCAGACTAAAACACACAAAAACAAAGTTCACCCGTATAACTTTCAGCAGACTGCAGAGGCAAGAAATGTTTGCGGACACTTATGAAGATTGGCATGACAAATGAGGAGATGGGTGGCCAGCACCATGCCCGGCCACCTCTGTCTCCCCAGTGGCGATGTTTACACACCGCACCAGGTACTCATTTGAGGCTGAGTCGACCTAGGGGAGGCCCAGGACCGATTCAGATAATCGTCACTGATGTTGGCCGTGAGCGGGTATCGTAGCGCAGCGCGCTAACCGCTACCCGACCGCTCCCCACAATATACACACATACAATCACATGCACCCTACCACACACACACCACGAGACATATGCATACAGGGATACACTGACACACAGATACACACGCACACATAAAAGGATATATGTGTATTAGGATCTTGATGGCAATGCGCCGCACGGGGTTAAATGGACTGAACAAATAAAGGGAGTTTGTCGCATTAAATCTGTAGATCCTCTTTTTTCTGTTCACCGCAATGAACGTCTGCAACACAGGCACACACGCACACAGCTTTAACAGGGAGTGGCAATCATTTAAACATTGTGGTGAATATGGTTGCTTTATGAGAAAAACATGACGTGCAACATGTACGAATCGAAAATAAAAGACAGATTTTCTTACGCAGTATACAGGGATACCTCCTACAACACTCAGTATGCGTTCTTTGTAAATGGAGCGCTGTATGAAACAGCGCTATAGGAGGTCATTATAACATGGTTCCAATGGAGATGTGTCCCTAACCACTATTTTTTTACCTATGAGCGAAATCAGGGCTTCATCGTGGTATCGGTAATAGCCTTAATAATCATACTTGTACACATGATAAATGTATTAAAGCATTTCAGAAAAAAATACTTGTAAAGCTTACGTAAATAAATACAGTCATTAATGTACTCACCAGTGCATTCTGTCGGAGCTTGTGTAAGGTTAACCACCGTCTGCCATGAACACACGCTCCACGGGTAGCTACACTAACCAATGGGATTACTCGATCTGTGGATTGCCAATGAATCGACGCAGCGATTAACCCTCGGTGAATCGATACTCTAACGTGGCTGTCGAATTGACTGTGAGCAGATCGATACAACAGACACCTCGATTCGGCTTCGACAAGACCATATGTGGGCAAAGACAGGCGCCCAATGGGCAACGCCACGTCTATTCTCTTCCATGTGTGTGCTGATCCGCGCAGGAATCGTCCTCCAGGACAAATGGCAGTGTAAGGAAACAGCGTTATAGGAGGCAGCGCTATAAGAGATAAGCCCGTAACATTGCAAGCTATGTTTTCATTGATCCATCAATGACACCTCTGCAATCCATACAATAGAGTAATGACACGTCAGAAATTGTTTCCAGTCATAGCATGTGCATGTCAAGTTAGTCTACAAACTCCGTTCATTTGTGGAACAGCATGACAGGCCGTCAGAGTTACATACAGCTGTGTGTAAATACCAGCAACAAAAGCTGCAAAAACTAAGATGATATCCCTGCGTTGGGTAAGAGTAGCTAGCAGTATGTGGGCACAGTGCACTCGCCACCCAAATGATAGCCCTACCCAAACCCTAACCAACTAGCCCACCAGCTTATACTACTTACCCCTATCCAAACCAACTAGCCCCGATCCATTAATACTAGACCTACCCCTATCCTAAACGAACGAGCCACCATCCACTAATACTAGACCTACCCCAACCCTTAACTATCCAACCAATTAAGAGTTTTGGCTCTGTCAAGCCAACTCTCGACTAGTACTTGCTCTCTTGCTGACGATAGCCCTAGCCGACCAGCTGCTCTTGATGACACACCGACCCTAGCCTCAAGAATTTACACAACCAGCCACTAGTATTAGCCCACCCACTGATCCTACCTAAAGCTACCTCTAAACCCCACTTCGGGCATTCAAACAGGGCAACTCTTTCACTGTTCAGTTTTCAGTGTTGGTGCTGATAAGAGCCATTATCGGGTTTACAAATAGTTTGAACTCATAGAAATGGCACACCAGCTAATAACGGTATTAGATTGATATTCGTCTCAGTGTGCCCATGTTAAGATGCAGCAAAGGGAAAAAAAAAATTTTGTTCCGAAATATCCATTTACACGGGCTAAGATGTAATTGATTTTTTTAAAGAGCTTGCATTTGACAATATTACATTTTTTTTGTATTAAATATCGGACATAGTACATGCAATGTAATTCATTGAACGGGCCTATGCCAACCACGCTACTCCGTTATGTTAATGATTAACTACGGGAGCAGTCACTGGTGTAAAGGAAAGCCGCAAGATAAAAGGGACTAATCAATTTAAAATAAACACAACAAAGGGTAGAGATCAAAAGGATAAAAAACGTGCAATATACATGGCAGACTTATGCCAGTTTGGACAGGGAGTTCTGACTACACATGCAAGGGGCCCCTGGGAGTTTTTCACATGGAGCCGAAGATGCGAGGGTTTGTTATCCAAAGTTAATTCTGATACATGTGTAATTAGTGACTTCCGACACACAACGTGTACAGGGCTTCTTATTTATTTCTGACACTTGGGCACAAACACTGGGCGATATATAGAAACGTATCTACATAGGTACCCACAGCCGACCTTTCTACACAGCCCCATCGTTGGCATCTAACTATATAGCTGACTGACTAATGTAGCGATGATGACGATGGGAGCCATGCAGAGGATCGGCCATGTGGCCGGATGATAAAGAGAGATGACGGCGAGCAGCGACTCAGCCAGGACCCAACGACAGCCCCGAACCTTCGGTTATGTCTCCCCTATATACTTCCTTCTAAAACCTTCGAGCAGTTTCCCGGAGTTTTCCGAATGACCCCGCCTTTTACCTTTAACCCAGATATGCCCCCCTTCTAGTTGGTTATTATATAACGCGCCCATAACAGTGATTACCCCTCCTGGCCGACAGGTGGCACCCTGTCATTACACATGTTAGAGTTGGTGAGGTAGATTACAATTGGGAACTTGAGTGAAGGAATTGTGACTGAAGAGGCTGCGCAGCTGAACTAGAGTTGACACTGCATGATTCTACTCTTCATTCAAACGAGCAAAGAAACTTTTCATTACCAGAATTTCGACCCCACTGATGTCCTCTTCTCCCACCCCTTCCCCCATGAGTGCAGATACTACTGACTCTATAGTATGTAGGGTGTGGAGGCATTAGATACTACTCAAACTATTGTATGTATGGTGTGTAGGGAAATATGCCTACAAAATACATTTCTTTTTGGGGGGTGGGGGGGTCGACAATTGTTGTAAACCTGTTGGATAAACTTTTTACTCCCACATCTGGGCGGGGGGGTCCACTTTCTATAACATTTTTTATGCAGGCCTCCTGAAAGGCTCATCATTTAGCTGACGGACTAACTGAAAAACGGAATGCATAGGGCTTTTATGATAATAGATTGAAGGGTTTGTTTGTCCGTTACCTAATATGTTACTATGAAAATGCAAACTTAAAACTAATATTAATTCTAAAACTTTTTTTTATTTTTATCAGGCCCCATGGTGTATAAGAAGAGCCTTATAGCTCAGGCAGTATAAATATTCTAAATCTGTAGAGTACAGTCTCCAACTCATATCCACTACATCTTTCTCGCCTCTCTTCACCATGTTGGTCAGTGTGGGTTGGTGAATGGGGTTCAGGTACTAATACTTGCCAATGGTTGGAAGCAATATACGAGAATCGAACTCGGGAACCGGATTCAAATGGAAGGGTGCTAATCGCTGCGCCACCGCTCCACCCCATTGCTCTTTATAATTCACGTGAAATGTACTAAACTTTATACAGTAGATACATATTACATACAACACTACGGCAGCACTAAAGATATTTGATAATTGAGAAATATAACTTTCTTTATGTATGTACGTATAAGACTTCCAAAAGTTTACATTATTTTCCATACAGTAGATCAACGGGCTTAAAGACGGAGTCAGCTGTCTGTTCAAGTTTTCAAGTTTCAAGTTTCATTTATTAGGTATAGCCCTGTGAGCCATTCGGCTCTTGAATCGGGTGCAACCGCAACAAACAAAAAAACAAAAACATGAACAAGAAAACATCTTAAAGTGACTATGTGCAAACAGAAAATCCAAGAAAAGACAGCAAAATATTGTTTGGTAGCTGCGAGTATGTCGCAGTGTACACTTGTTTTCAAACTAAAATAACTGCAGCAATATTATGAATACGTTCTAAACGTTACAGGCAATCGATATGGCCGCGTACGGGTTTATCAAGCCAGCACCATGAGTTAGATTCCCGGCCACTGCTAGCGTCAGTGATATCTGAACAAGTCCTATACCAACCAGGTCACACCGCCTGCGTGCTGACGTCTGGTCTTGCACCTAGGATTAAAAAAGGGCTGTAAATGCAGAATGTTATTTTTGTTCATCACAAGTGATGTATGCATTTTGAACTTCTTTCACACCGTACGTAGCCAACCGCGTTGATATGACCATCACTAGAAACCTCGAGAAATGTTTTGTATCGGAAGGTATTGTCAACATTTCCTGCATCATTGTTGGTCAGTCAACATTTCAATTGGTTAAATACAACGTTGACTGTACAGATTGAATCTTAATTTGGAGCTTTCGTGACTGCAGGAATTACTCGTTGGTTCTTGACTTTTACCGTATAAAGATAAAATAATAAATTAAATAATATGCTATTAATTATTTTATTACTTTATCTTTATACGTGACTTTACCGAAAGAACCAAAGTGTACAGATTGACTCCACCAAACACATTCGCTCAATTCATGTTGAGTGTTGTCATCCTTTCCCCGCACACTCCCGATTAGCACGGTTAGCTACGTACGGTGCGAAAGAAGTTCATAATCCAAACGTATGACAACAGCAATTATTCACAACTGGCCGGTGGCCTCATCCTTGGCACTAAAACCTCTCTGCACATGATTTGATTTCACACTAAAACTCAACAGCGAAGTTCAACCTCTGTAGGCCACCACCTCTTTCCTCTACATGCCCCTCCCCAATACTCCTTAGGCTCCGCCCCTTCCTGAATAATCCCCTCCGCCATCTCTTCCTATTCTGGCTCTGCGCCTTTCCTTTTTATGCCCCGCCCATTCTTGTTTAGGTGCCGCCTCCTTCTGTTTAGACTCCGCCCATTACCCCCCTGCCCCTCCCATGGGACACGGGGAAGAGGGGCTGTGCACGTGCAACAGGGGTAGGGGGAAGGGTCGAGATCAATTCCAGCTCACGGTCAACACCAAGTGGCGATTATCTGAGCCGGTCCTCGGCCTCCCCTAGGTCGACTCAACCTCAAATGAGTACTTGGTGCGGTACGTAAACACATCACCACGGGGCGGGGAGGTCTTTTGGCTACCCACCCTGTCGTGTGCCGTGCTGAACTTCATAGGTGCTCGCGAACAGCACTTGCCCCCAACAGTCTGTTCAGGCTATATGGGGGAATCTTTAGGGCAGGGGTAGGGGTGGGGTAGCTTCTGGACGATCAAAATCCCTCGTAGAGCAAGACAAGAAAAGACGAGGAATGCTCGTGCATTTTCTCAGGATACCCGGCCGGGGAGCATAGTGCGTTTGGGGGAGGCGTGTCGTAAGCATGCACAAACCTTGCTCAACGCTGTGGGATGTGATTCATGTGTGCATGTATGTATAACTTCTTTCGCACCGTACGTAACCAACCACGCTAATTGGAGGTGCGTAATCCCGCAGATGTGCTTGGCAATGTCACCGCCACGCACTTTCCCGTCTGAGCGTCATCCAGCCAAGAGGCTAGCCAGTCAGAAAACCAGCCAGCAAAACTTTTTTTATAATACAGTATGATATGATTGTTAAGTCCTGTATATGCCACCTATAGTGGATAGTGTTTGCCCCCTCTCACATGTGGGTTTTTGCCGGGCTCTCCGGTTTCCTCCCATATGCGTAAACCACTCATTGCTTTTCTGAAAATATCTTAAGATGAAATCCTGATGCAGGACCCTCCTTAAAAAAAAGAGTCCTTGGACGTAGTGTTGCTCACAATTATGCACAAGTCGATATACGTCCATTCGAACACAGCGTAGCTCAGTGTTCTTCACTAATTTTCAGAGGGGGGGGCACTTTTGCCGATGAGGCTTCATCATTGGTGAGGGCCGCAGTACGATGATGATGGGGTGTGTTTTCACATGTTGTGTATTGTCGGGGGCCGCACTAAAGGCCACCAGGGGCCGGCCGCCAGTGGCCCGCAGGCCTTGCATTGAAGAACACTGGCGTACTCATAGTAGTAGGTTTTTACCCTTTAAACTGGTACAAAACTGACACCTTTATACAAGGCATCATGTTTGCAATAACCGCAACACAAGCAGTCAAAATGCAAACAAAAATGAACAACTCTGATAATGGTAATGATATGCACTGTCCTTGAAGTTCATTGGTCCACACCCGAGACAGCTTTCCTTAGAGCCTAGTCTCCATTTGTGTTGGACCAGATGACGCCAAAAGGCGTACAACTCAAAAACAGTGCAGTATCAGAGTATTGAGAGCTCGGGGTAAGCATTTACACTATGAGACCTCCTTTACCAGTGGCAAAATATAGTAGTAGGTTTTTACCCTTTAAAACTGGCGTAGCCAAATTAAGCTTCAATGGGGTTGATGCGTGTCATCTCTTAATACGAGCAACAAAGACAACAATTTATGTTCATTGCGTGCTGCGTGTATGAGAATCAAGACTGTTAGGATACAAAAAGTGAGCTTAATGTATTGTGAAAATCACGTGCAGTGTTGACATAATAAGTCACAGCCTTTTATCAGTCCATTCGGTCATGGCGGATGTTTGACCATACTGTGCCTCGCTGGTTAGTATGGGTTGGTGAACATAGGGAGGCATTGAAACGGTTCAGATGGTGGCCGAGAGTCGAACTCATATGTTACTGGGTTAATTGCCAAGTTATCTAACCACTGCGCCACCGATCCCCTAGTTTCCTCGTAGATGAAAAACGTCAAGCAACCCACGACTGTAATTGCCGCACAAATTCAACAAGAGCTGGCGAAGTGCTTTGTTAGAATGTATGAAGTTAGATACTGGCGTCTTTTATGTTTAAAGCCACGTATCCTCAAAGCTCTAAGGTCAACCATCCACATGAAGCATTGTCCTGCAACCTTAATATGGTCCCTCGGGTTCCAGTAGGACCACATTTGTCAATTTCCCCTCGTCGGTACAACATTTGCTATATTCTCTGCACAACAAGACGCACGTATTTAACCCTGTATCGTACTACATTAGAAAAAAAAAGTTTTGCTGGCTTGCTCGCTCGCATGCGGGCGGGCGGGGGAAATGCAGATTGGTGACGTCACGGTGCACACTTACGTAATGACGTCACCTGCGTCCCAAAGCGTTGAGCCCAGGGCTCGTGCGCTTCCACCCACCCATGCCCGCACACTGGCCGAGTTTTTCAGATAACATTTGGAGTGCGTTTTATAAACTTAATAGGCAGGATTTCGCGACCAATATAATCCATGATAGAGGTTTTCTTGGGTTAGATCGCGTAAATATATAAACGTGTCACTAAAATCCGCCACCACCCGACACAGCCAACTAGTAAGGGTTGTCATGGGAACAGAACGTGGCTAATTCGTCACTAGTACAGCACCACCGGTGTGTTGGAGAGCTCAAGTGACGAATCGACATGTTCTGTTTACATTACAGCCCTTACTAGTTGTCTGTGTCGGGTGGTGGCGGGTTTTAGCGACACATTTATATATTTACGCGATCTAACCCAAAAAAACCTCTATTATGAACTTAAACAAACTTAGTTACTACACTTGGGGATGAGAGTCTTACTTTGCATAGCGTCTTATGATTCGGCGAAATAGCGTAACTCTATTTACCCCACCTCAAAATACGCTCATATTTCCGCCCCTGTAATGATTCGGAGTCAGGATTCTATCCAAGGCATTTTTTTATTTTCTCATTTATGTGTGTCCTTTGTACGGTGTCGTTTGCGCCATTAGCCTAAACGACATATACGTAACACAGACAAAGACCCCCCGTATAGCCTTAACAGATTGTAAGGGCAAGTGCTGTTAGCAAGCATCTATAAAGGCCGGCACGGCACACGAGGGGGTGTGTGGCCAACACCACGCTCGGCCGCCTTTGTCTCCCTAGCGGCGATGTTTACACATCGCACCATGTACTGATTTGAGGCTGAGTCTACCTAAGGGAGGCCCAGGACCGGTTCAGATAATCGTCACTGGTGTTCGCCGTGAGCGGGAATCGAACCCGGGTCGCCAGGTTCGTAGCGCAGCACGCTAACCGCTTCAACCACCGCTCCCCATAATACGTAACACCCACAGCCTCGCAAACAGAGACCCATAGAGTCCCATAGACACGCCCAGACTGGGAATGTGGAATGCGTTGGCAGTGGCTTTATCATCAGCACGTACTGACAGGCGCTCACGCAGCCTACCCAGCAGCTTCCCAAGAGGAGTGATCTGGTGGAGGCCAACGCTGGTGCATTATCCCCCACACGTTGCCTCTGCATTACAATTACCAATTAGGCCAGCTGCACGCATTATCACCTGCATCTGGTCTGGACACCCTGGGGAGGACTCAGTTGGCCCTCCTCGACCAGGTGTCTCGAACCTCAGAGTCCTTCTTGATAAAATATTTAAAAAAAATTGTCAACACATTCGTCAATAACACTGTGACCTCGAAAGGGAAAAATATATATATACATAACATGTTTCCGTCAATGGCGCCTCTTCATATAACATCAAAAGATATACATCTGACCTTCCAATCAGTGTGCTCACTCTTCCTCCCCATGCAAATGTTAAAACTACCTCGCCTGGTACACAGGAGGACGTGGGATCGATCCCGACCCTGACACCTGTATATTTAGAGTTTGCATGTTCTCTCTCTCTCTCCTGGCGGTCGCGTGGATTTTTGCCTGGATCCTCCGGGTTTTCCCTCCAAATTTAGAATCAACGCGCGTTTCCAGTATTTGGCCGCTATAAATTCCACGCAATAAGCCACTCGGTTAAGCTATCATTTGTAGTGGCCAAGTCGCTTCTGAAAAAGAGCTATATAGCTCAGTGGGCCGTACCTGGTAAAATAAAATTAGCTTAGTTCATAGTTTTAGTAACTTCCCCGCACCCATCTCACCATCTGGTTCCTGTAGAAGGGATCCAGGTCTTCTAGGGGCTCCGAGATGAGCTCCTTGGGCACGTCCCCGTAGACGAACGGCAGCTTCCTCTCGGCCTCCAGAAAGCTGAGAGGCTTGAGTTCCTCCTCAACAAAATCCAGGAGGCTCTTGTCTCCCGCCTCCTTGTTTGCCTTTTCCTCGGCGATCTGATCGGCGATTTCTTTGAGCGACTCCTTGCTGAGACGGCGGAAAAAGCCGTCGGACAGAGGCAGTGCCAGTGACGATGCCATTGTCTTAAATGTACCTCGTGTCCACGTCCTTGTGAGTGCACGCGCCTTAGTCCAGCACGGGATAACAGCAGCAGATCGCCGGTCTATCCCGCGGACAAAGGCAGCCCTTGCGATGACAAAGGGTACTCATTTGAGTCTCACTTCAACCATAGACTAACGATAGCTCCTCGTCTTTCAGCACGAGTTGACGCTGGGTACTCATCTGCGCGATCTTGCTACGCGAAAATGTGCGCTATGGTTTGGTTTCGGGTCGTGGTCGTTGTCGTTGTTGTGGCTGCGCTAGGAGCTGGTACTGGTAATGCGTGCTTCGTTTTTCCAACACCACGGGAGGCGAGTTACTTGGTTCATCGATTATGGGTGTCGTGCGTTTGTACGTAGTAAGGAGCGAGCACAATGTTGAACTTCAGGGTGCCGCTCGCTGCCTTATTTCTGAGGGGGAATAACGCAACAATTTAAATGTTTGTAATTCTTCGAATTATTTGCGCTCAAAGATAAAAACTTTCTGACCTTTCTCGAGCATCATTAAGATGTGCGCCACTCAGTCACGATCGTCTATGTATGTTTGTATATTGCATGCGAATATAATATGTGTGTGTGTGTAAAGTCCTTGATGATTGTACCCGCGCAGTGTGGTTTTGCGAAGCTACCGAGGATGAAATATATTTGTGGAAAATGTTTCGTCTCAGTTTTCGGATGTATGCATTGCAGTTTGGTGTGGAAACGGCTGTGTAATGTGTGCGCGGCGTGTGTGATGTGTGCGAGGTGCGTGCGTTTAATATTTTAAGTGTCCAAATCGTGCGATGCACCAGCGTGCTCGTTCACGCGAAAGTAATGTCACATCGATGCCTTTGCTTTGTAAGAGATGGAGAGGGATCAATAAACCATGGGTGGATGCCACCTGCCGTTGCTTGCGCTCTTTTTATTTCTAGAAGAAGGGGACGAGAGGGGCGGGGGAGGGGGGGCAGGGAAAAAAGAAATAACCAGCGTTAAGAATCATATAACAACACCTGGTTATGTCTGTTGAACTTCTTTCGCGCCGTACGTAGCCAACCGTGCTAAAACACAAAAAGCAACTGTGTGTGTGTGTGTTGTGATTTGAATTCATCACGAACGGCCATGGATGAAGATCCATCGCCGTCTCTCACAATCTTCCCGTTTAATACTCCATGTAATCGAGCACCTGCGCACGAGCTTATTTCATCGCTCCATCTCCTCGGAAGTCGAGGTCCTTCGGAAGCGTTCCATCATTTAGATGATTTGGCTGATAGACATTTTTTTTGCCTGATAGGCCACTTAGCTGAGCTATCATTTGTGGCCAGGTCACTTCTGAACAAGTAAACCCGTAAAAACAAAGTGTTTCACTATAAATCCTTAATATGCGTGATGGCTAGAGTCTTCTCGTCCTCTGGTTTGAGATGGCTGCCACCTATGGGTCAGATGATTGTCTGCCAGTATTAAGCAATTGGTAATTAAATATTTAATTTGTTTTCCCTAAACAGTGTAAAATTTTGGGAATTTTTTCACGAACATTAATTGTCTCGCACAACGAGTCTGTGTGGAAAATGTCAGCTCGATTGGATCACGGGAAGTGGGTTCAAAAACGACCGAAAGATTTGCACGGTCGTAAGCAAGCAAGCAAGCACGCAAGCAAGCAAGCACGCAAGCAAGCAAGCAAGCGAACTTAATATAAAGGATTTAAAAAGAAGCTAATACCTCAGTGGGCTTTCCCTGGTAAAATAAAGCGTAGTTTCGTTTTACTTGTCTATTTTGTGCCATTTGCTTACCATTCCTATACTTTGCACTCCTATCGTATGTTTTTTTTTTATCCTTAATATTAAGTTCACGTGCTTGCTTGCTTGCTTGCGTGCTTGCTGGCTTGCTTAGGACCGTGCAAATCTTTCGGTCGTTTTTTAACCCACTTCCCGTGATCCAATCGAGCTGACATTTTCCACACAGACTCGTTGTGCCAGACAATTATTGTTCGTGAAAAAGAATTCCCAAAATGTTACACTTTTTAGGCAAAAA
The DNA here is from genome assembly GCF_965212315.1 of Lampetra planeri. Lineage (NCBI taxonomy): Eukaryota > Metazoa > Chordata > Hyperoartia > Petromyzontiformes > Petromyzontidae > Lampetra > Lampetra planeri. The sequence goes on from NC_136107.1 coordinate 20,553,676, forward strand.
ATTTTTATTTTACATATATTCAAATAGAACGCATTCATGGCTTTGGCTGAACGTCAGAGTGTAAGAGCCCAGAGCGTAACCCCTCCACAGGCCGTGGCGGAGTAGCGCAGTTGGTAGCGCCCTCGCTTCCCATGCCAAAGGTCGCGGGATCGATCCCCGCGTCCTCCACAGGCGAATATATTTTTTAATCCTTTATATTAAGTTCGCTGCCACGCATATAAAGGATTTATAGTGAAAAACTTTGTTTTTACGGGTTACACTTATTATTGTTTGTAGTGGTAACGTGAGCTTGATAGCTCATTGGAGTCCTCCAGTGTCTAAATACATATTCCGATTTTTCTGATTCTGACTCCGTCACTATTTGTGACCATCGGCCATCGTCCCTTCTAGCGACAAATCCTACGAAATCCCAAGCCAAGTACATGCATTAACCATTTTAATAATGCCATAGACCTCTGGCTTTTTCCTCATCCATGTTTTCCGAACGGGCCTGGCCGCACTTCAACAGGTCGGTCAGTGCGGGTTTGAAGACGGCGAGCGTAGACGTCGTTGTATAGTACAGCACAACATATTCTTAGGTTTTTTCGGTAAAGTCAAGTAGGTAAAAAAATAAAAATAAAAATTAATAAAATAAAAAATAAAATAGAAATCACGACGTTTCGGAGGCAACACAAGCTTCCGTCTTCAGGTGGAACCGTCACAGCACGAAACGTCGAGATTTTTATTTTATTTTTTATTTTACTTTTATCAATTTTAATTTTTTACCTACGTGACTTTACCGAAAAAACCTAAGAATATGAATCCTTGCAGTCACGAAAGCTTCAAATCTAGAATTACAGCACAACAATTAATTTTGCTAACTCTGCCCTCCTCTGCTGCCCGCAGCGTTAGCCCCGCAGTCACCTACAACACCTTGTTCTTACTGACGGCGGTCACATATTCAAGCGCTATCCAGGCCTCAAACCTGATTAGCTTCCGAGATCTGACGGACGATTTAGTAAGTAGGCTACAGCATAAAATAATGGCGTATTTTATTCATGAAAGCAACTGTTAACATTAACGCCGATGCCGTTTAAACCCTAATGGGGATAATTAAGCACGGAGCTAAAACCATCGACATCTGTTAAAAATCTGTGGTTGTCCGCTGGGGATGTATTTGTTGTACCTTCTATATGTTTGCTTTTGTGCTGAAATATGTTGACGTGCTGTGCAGTTTTTTGCTTAGGAGCCGTCCATAAATGACGTCAGACCCGCCCCCTCAAATATGACGTCAAAAAGCTCTGCCCCCCCCAAAAAAAAAACATGCTTTAAATCGCTTTAAACTATTGTCATTGTAGTGCGTATTTAATGTGGCGCTGCACTCTGATGTTGTATGAGAACACATTTATAAAAACAAATCTATTTCATTAAGTAAAACGTGTTGTCTATATTTATTTAAAGTTGCGCATTTTGATGTGACGTTACATTTGTCAAACCCCCCTCGTCACACATCGTCACAAATGTCTGACCCCCCCCCCCCCCCCTAGGTGCGTGACGTCATTTATGGACGGCCCCTTACTGCCCAAGACTTCCGTTGCAAGGAGTAAGGATTTGTGACTCGGTGCCGTTTCGCCTGATGACACTGTTGGGGGTGGTGATGATGACAGCGTGAAACAAGAGGCCCGTTGTAAAAAACGCAGTTTTGGGAATAGCGTCTGTGCGTGCGTACGCTCGTGTTTGTCTTAACGTGCACCTAGCCTGGCACAAGTGCCGTACACCGCCACTTGGGGCGAACGACGGTTGTGGTTGTTGGTGTTGCCCGAGTGTGTAAATGTCACCGTTTGGAGAGACAAAGTCGACCTGGCGTCATTCTGGCCCACATTAACCCCCGTCCGTGCGCCGTAGATTGACAAAACGCCTGCCATTTGTTTCGTGATAATATTGAAATGGTGTATGTGTTGCGAAACGTCGTGAGCGATGAAATCAACTCGTGTACAGGTGCGAGGCAGAGATATTGTTTCTTCACAGGTTGGCGAGAGATGACAACGGTTGGGCGAAGCTAATATTACGATTGATCATTTATTGTAAAATATCACGAGGATTCTATATATATCGCGCAAACGAGATTACGCTGAGAATTTCATCCACATTTGCAAGCGAAATCTCTGTGCCCGTTAGAGGGCAGGAAAGGGCACACTTGCTATTAATGTGGAAATTTGTAATTAATGGAGAATAAATAATAATATGAAGAGAGAGGAAAAAAATCGGAAATGTGGACTTTCCATCCCTGGCTCAGGCTCATCATCGGAAAAGAGCGCCGTTGCCAGTTTGTACACGAGACAAAGATCCCCCGTATAGCCTTCAGCATACTGTAGAGGCAAGTGCCGTTAGAGAGCACGTTTTGGACACGAAGACAAAAAAAAGACAGAGATCCCCCGTACAGGTTTAACAGACTGTTGGGGCAAGTGCTGTTAGCGAGCACCTATGAAAGCCGGCACTGTGGCACACGAGGGGGTGGGTGGTCAACACCACGCCCGACCGCCTTTGTCTCCCCAGTGGTGATGTCTACTCACTGCACCAGGTACTCATTTGAGGCTGAGTCGATCTAGGGATAGCCCAGGACCGGTTCAGATAATCGTCACTGGTGGTGGCTGTGAGCGGGAATTGAACTCTGGTGGCCGGGTTCGCAGCGCACCGCGCTAACCGCTGCAATTATCGCTCCCCACGAACACAAAGACACGCGCGCACGCACGCGAACAGCTCTGATTTGCCAAAAAAATGCGGGTAATTTTCTAACAATGGCAAATTGGCCTGTACGATTTGGGGACACGGGCAGCGGCACACTTTCTCTTTGCGAATCCAAGATTGACGGCTTCCCTTCCTCGCGTTCTCCCTCCTGATTAGTGGCACGCACATGCGTGCGAAGCTCGCTTGCATCATCCCAGTGGTTGTCTGTTTTTCAGAAGCATAACGCTTGCTCAGATGGCGCTGACAGGAACAGGTTGCGGTCACGCGCCGTTCGGGGGGCTCGTTTGAATGGTTCATATTGTGAAGAACTCCCCATAGTTGCTGATTAAAAAAATATTAATCACGATCGACCTTTGGCAATCAACTTCTGCATGAAAGCCCCCCCCCCCCCCCGTAGATGCGAACGAGTCGTAGCTCGTATAAGTAGAAGTGTATAATTACGGAACCGATGTCCCTTTACAAAATCACTACAGCTACGAAAATCCCAATGGTATTGTTCCTAATTATGCTGCCAATTATGCACACTCAAGGAACAGGGTCATGTGTATTACGCGTATGTGGATTCATACGCCGTTATGTAAGTCAAGCTATACATTATGGTAGGTTTTTACCCTTTTAACTGGTACAGTTAAAAGGGTAAAAACCTACCATTATATTTTGCCACTGGTAAAAGAGATCTCATAGTGCAAGCTATACATATTTCATCGGCGGTGCTGTTTGAAGGGCCGAAGACATTCACAGTAAACTAAAAAAAACGAAGACATGCGGTAACACATTTGAGAATTACCCCTCTATAGGACATACATATGCGCTTTACGTATACGTGTATACGTACATAATCGCGTATATCAAAAGTGCATCGCGAGTACTCACCAACTCGTCGGCAGAATCCCAGAAACTGTTCCACACCTCGGATTCTCCGTGTCGAACATCCCATGCGACTGGGTGGAGACGAGACTAATGCACGGCGCGCGCACACACACATACGCGCGCGCGCACGTGTACAACGGACGCGTACGTACGTGTACTCACCCCGCGTTCCACATACTCCAGTGGCCGTGTGCAATCCCAGTCACTGTGAACACCAAACATCCAAGCTGGCGGGCGCCAGCAAGCCGTCGAGACAACGGCTTACATCGGGCGCAAGAGGCTCAGGGCCGACACATTATCGCGGCAACTAATGGAAAAGGTTGGGGTTCGGGTGGGGTGGTGGTGGAGGTGGGAGTGGGCGGCTATAGTAGATGGAAATTCGAGGAAGAGCTCAGCTCATTCGCAGGGGGTGGGCTCTGCTGCCTGCGATGGGAGATCGTAGACTTTGCCTGCCTCGCGGCCGTTAGCGAGAGCGAGAGGGAGTTTGTGATTGGCGGCAGTCCCTGGATGCGCGCAGATGAAACGGGGGGGGGGGTGTCTGGGTTGAGGAGGATGCGTGAGGATAGGGGGCGGGGGGTGACGAGGGGATGCTTAAGCGACGTGGGGAGGGAGTGATGGGAGGTTGAGTGAGCCAAGATGTTTAATGGTGGTGGTGTTGGTGGTGGGGAGAGCTGGGTAGACTGAGTGGTTACTTCGCAATCGGATCAACCCTGAACGCGCGCAAGCGTCGTCGCATGACGGGAGCTCAACGAAACTGAGCCATTTTTATTTCTGTTTGGATGGACGACTGCCTGAGGATGCCAGGTGTGGTATGCTTGGGCTGCAAGGTGTTCGCCAGGGGATGCGATCGAGCGATGTGTGAATGAATTTACCTGGGCGGAGACTCGAGTGCCATCTCACTCAATACGCGTGGTGGGGTTTTCTCCGGATACTCCGGTTTCATCCCACATTCCAAAAACACTCCTGAACGGGATTGGCCAAGCATCCCAATGCAGGAGCCGATTGAACAAGGAATCTCGAGACTCTTTGAGGTCTGTCCCGGGATAAATAAAGTGTCGTATTACTACTGCAGTGACGCGTGTGCTTGGAGTGTGTGGGTTAAGGCCAGAAGTCACGTGCTTTTTAATACAATATCGTATTTAAAAACTGCACTTGACTACACACCATTTCGGATCATTAATGTATATACATAGTACGTACACGTATATGACAGTTTGGTGCATTAGTAGTTGGCACATATGCTATCTGTGAGTCAATACACTAATCAATAATGATGATTTCTTTATACGGATAAAATAACGTTACGTGGAAAGGTTTATGAAGATTAGGCGCATGTAATTACATTCATGCACATGTCCTGCCCCATATACCAATACACTGCGGGATGGGTCGTGGGGGGAGCTTTATGTGACCATACATCACAACGCTTGTCAGTACGGGTTGATGAAGGTGCCTCGACACGGCGTATAGAAGTACAGTACAACAATGGATGTTACTGTGCAACGCTTGCCGACGACCAAATAGCGCAGCATGCAGCCAGCCAGCCACGGAAATCACGTTGGTTACTCATCCAAGCCCTTTCCAGGCTCAACTCTGCTAAGCTTCCGAGATCTGATGAGATCGGATGGAATACCGCGGCGCCACGATGGCGAGATGTTAACTACCTCGCCTGGTGTACAGGAGGCGTGGGTTCGATCCCGACCCTGACGCCTGTTGCATATTTGTAGTTTGCAGTGTCTCTCTCTCCCCGTGGTTGCGTGGATTTTTCTCCGGGTCCTCCGGTTTTTCTCTCCACATTTAGAATCATGCGTTTAGAGTATTTGCCTGCTATAAATCCCCACACGATAACAAGCCACTTCGTTGAGCTATCATTTGTGGCCAGACCACTTCTGAAAAATAGCTATATAGCTCAATGGGCCTTACCTGGTAAAATATAAAACAGTTGAGTTTTTATAGATCTGGTCATTTGAATATGACTTCAAGATAATCTTGACTTCCGCCGATTTCCATGGGCCGTTATCATGCTGAACGTAAATAATTTCGCGTGTCTGTTATTTTTTCGGTTTCAACATCTCCGGCTCGAATATGCGGCAATCATTTAGTTTCTCTGCACATAGAGAGAATGAGTGGCGAGAAGCATTTATCCACTCCAAACAATCCAGAATTCACCACAGGGTTGGGGATAAATGTGAATACATTACGGGGTGGGAGAAAAAAATCAATGAAAATGGTTCTCTCTCGCTGACGAGTCAAATACAGACATCGTTAAAAAATACATTCGTTTATCATGATCAGCCATGGTCAATCCACTGCTGGAAAATGCCCCCAGCTCCTCAAGCTGACAGCTGTTTCTCTTCCTCTGACAAAGTCAAATGCAGACATAATTTGAAGTGCATACATTCACAATGAATTATTAATAAATTGCCTATTCACCGCTAGATGAAGGGCACCACGGTGCCGTGACGGTCATAGAGGTCACTTGACCATACTTCACCGCGATAGGTCAGTGCACGTAGGTAACGAGGCGGGGGGGGGGGCGCCCCTGATCTTAGACGTGGAACGATATCGATCCCAGGTTGCCGATTTGATAAAAAAAAGTGAAAAAGGGCCCCGGCTAATCGCTGTAGGTGAGATAAGAAGTATGGTTATGGCCAGTGAAATGTTGAGTACGAGCAGCGAGTACTAGCGGCTGGTTCGCTAGACGGGTACGCTTTGCGATAGAGTCTGCTCCAATGTTATCGCCTCGTCAGTCTCTGGCCGCTTCTCGTTCCGTTGTTCATGGCGGCGGCCACACAAAGCCAACACACTCACCCTTTCCGTTCACATGATTATTTCGCAGTCAAACGCATGCGAGTTTACACTGCAAATCGGGCAAACTGTTCCATCCTATTAACATCCACGCTCGTATAGTTACCCGGCGATGACGCAGAGTGCGCACGAGAGAGGCCCCTTGTTGAATTTCCACGCAGGGTCATACTGGCCCGATAACAATTCGGCCGCGCAAATTACACGCCAGTTCTTCTGAACCGATGTAATTGACCCCGCGCGAGGCTGACAATGGGCCCTTCTTTGTTGGTGTGCTCTCGTCAACAAAGTTGCAACAAAGGTCACTCACGTCCACACGCATCGTGTAGACCTCCCTACCGACACACACACACAACGCCGCTCGGCCATCGCTTGACTGCCGTGGAGATCACCCATTGATAAGCGCACTCGGCGCAGCGACCGTTGTGATAGCCACCCCTCCTCGTTGGGATTGAACGCTTTTTTTATCATAATTCAGGCTCTCGATTTTTCTCTTCCTCCGCACGCGAGGGCAGACAAGCACAGTGCGCCCTCTTGATTCTTCGCTTCGACTTCATCCTCCCCCCACCCCACCCCCCTGCTACTCCTCCGACCCCATCCTGTTCACTTCGCGAAATCAGAACGTTTGTTTTCCTGCCCGCGCGGCGGTGATGGTGGTGGGTGGGTTGGCTGTTAACCCTCGCACACCTGGCCAGCCACCCCACCCAAAGGCGCACGCGGATCATGCGGCACATTGCGTGGGTGCGGGGGTCTCCGCAAGCGCACACAATACAAATGTTTACCATTGCTATAAGGTTGCAAGTCATTTCGTAATCGGAGACTGTGCATTAATTTTAAGTGGACGAAAGCCCCCACCCCCCACACACACACTCACACACGCACGCCTCCCACCCACCAACCCATTTCAGTTTTGATTAATTCCCATCCGTGCTTAAGCGACGTCACAACGAAAACCGGCCGTGCTTATTGAGTTTCATTCGCCGTTGTACTAACGTCTCGATATGAATATACATACAGTACGTTATGAAACACCGTTCTCATAGCTCGATGAACGCAACGTTCGTCATTCGCACTGCCTCATGACGGACAATGTAGAGTAGACTAACGTTTCAGGCAATGGTCCTTCGGCAGAAAAGACCGAGGGGGGACGAAAGGACTGACCTTGTCAGTCTTGACAATGTCAGCCTGATGTCATTTTGTACACACGTTCTAGATTCTTGCCGTGGCTTATAAAAAGACGTTTAACATCGTATTACATGAAAGGGATCATCATCAGTAAGTCACCCTCTGTGAGTAAATCTACATCTTTGCCTCGACCCCGTTCTTCCAGACGCGACCCCGAGAGGAGTGAACGGAGTATCACGGTGTTTTGCATCACAGGGTTAAAAGACAGCGTGTAATGTGAACGTGTTCTAACATTAGCTCGTGTCAATGATACCGTCAGTAGTGCTGTTCGATGCTGGCCGTTTGGCGTTCTGACCTTTGGGCCTGTGCACAGCAGCCGACAGAGAAGTACATTTATAAATAACTAGGCGGACAGAAAACGCTCACCCGATAGGCAAAAGGCGGATCGATTTACGTCAGCAATGTCGTCTCTCGCCTCTTTAGCCAGGTTTGTTTAAGGTGCGATCATTGTGTTTGAATGGAATGAAGAGATTTCCCCCCCCCCACCCCCGCGGTGTTTGCATGCATCGTATCTGTGTCTACCTATCTATCTATAGGCACACGCAGGTGTGTTTGGGAAGAGGGGCATCCGTGTGTTTTGTTACCAAACTCGCGCTGCTTTCTGGACCGAGTTTGACAGCTCCCCTAGGCGTCATGTCGGTGCGTGGGGACAAAACGGGGGGGGGGGGGGCATTGGCCCCAAACTCAATAAAGGGCACCCATGATGACCGCTTAATTGTATTGTCGTTTAAATATGAGCAATATACAGTACACCGAACCAATACTGTCGACGAGCGTGGTTGGCTACGTACGGTGCGAAAGAAGTTCAATATACAGAGATGGATACGTAATACTTTTACCTAAAGTGGAACTGATAAAGGTGCAATCCTGAAATTGCTTGCTTATAACCACTGATTGCAGAAGGGCCTCAACTCGAGGGAGCTCTAGAGAGCCGCTCTACGCGGAACCCTTGGCCTATTCTTCCACGCTGGTCAGACACCTTGGAAGAGGTGGGAGTAACCACATGTCACCCCATCACACGCCGCCTGCCAATGGACGAATTGTGCTCCCTTCACTGCTCATGATAACGGTTTTTTTTTGGGGGGGGGGGGCTATATTGATTGTTACATGACCCCCCCCCCCCCCCAAAAAAAATAACTTTCTCGTGAATAATATTGGTCGCGAAAGCCTACGTGTCGAATTACCTTCACTACCTTAATGTGTTGGCTAACGAGGGGGAGTAGAGGTGTTCAGAAAGGGGTAACGGGGTTGGGGGGTATTTTCTGTTCTGATATCCCGAGGGGGGCAAAGACACTTCCTACATCTGGCCCTGCGCGCAAGCGAGTGACACTGAAGCTGTTACCGCCCCCCCCCCCCCCCCCAGGGACCCGCGGTGTGAAATTCAAGCTCAGAGCAAACACAGGGGGGCCAATTTACACCTGCTGCTCCGCTCACTTCATTAAGAGGCGCTGCTGCTGCTGCTTCGGCCACCGTTGTTGTTTGTCGTTGTGCATCACGACCAGCAAGCGGGCTCGTGGTGATCACATTTCGGCCAATAATCACCGATTAGCACTTCAACAGGAAAACGACAACACAATTATGATACACTCAGACACTGTGGGTCTTAATTTAAAAAAAAAACGTCGCTAAATAGATATCGCGTTTAAACGTACATGACCACGCTGGTCAATGCGAGTTAATCAAAGGTAGTGGGGGGGAGCGCGAGTGACCAGAACACTGTTAGTGTAATTATCTGCGCAACGAAAGGGATGCAGGTTTCATTGTTAAGTGCATATACAGTACATTATACGTACAGCATACATGGCAATTGTGCAACAGGAATATGGCCGAACGCCCATTAATGTAATTAGCCAAATCAATCCCACTCCAGAACGTCCGTGAATAATTCTCAAGACAATTTGAGGGCTGTTCTGCGTAAAGAGGCCACTGTTGTTATAATTGCCGAGTATCTATATATATAAAATCGCAAATCTGTCTGTCTGTCTGTGTGTGTGTCTGTGTGTCGCCGGACCATGCGCAGTTTCATTGGACGGCAGTTACCCCTGGCAACGGGTAGCGACGCATTCGCTGCGGGGTGGATGCCATTTTTAATTCCCGTTAAAAATATGCGCACGCATTAACACGCGACTCTGAGGTAAATTCATCAAAGTTTCACGTCCTCTTCACTCCCCTCCCACCTCAATGTGTGCAATTACTATTATAGGTTCGGTAGATAATAAAATTATAGCGATTACACAGTATTATTGTAGCGCGGGGGGGGGGGGGGAACGGCACCCGTACCCAGCCTCAGCCGGGTGGGCAATTTAGGCGAGGCCGGAGGCTCTGCACGGTACTAGGCCTCGACACCCACCACGCGACTCTGAGGTAAATTCATCAAAGTTTCACGTCCTCTTCACTCCCCCCCCACCACAATGTGTGCAATTACTATTATAGGGTCGGTAGATAATAAAATTATAGCGATTACACAGTATTATTGTAGCGCGGGGGGGGGGGGGGGTAACGGCCCCGGTACCCAGCCTCAGCCGGGTGGGCAATCTAGGCGAGGCCGGAGGCTCTGCACGGTACTAGGCCTCGACACCCCACCACACTATAGGCCGTACATATTACTGCACAGCGGCCGAGGAGATCGTGCCTGGGGGGGGGGGGGGGGGGGCAGGGGTAGCAGCCCATCTGTGTATATATGTAGGGTTATTAAGAAATATATTTTTCACCCGGGCAGCGCCGGGTACTTATGCTAGTAAAATATAAACCGTGCGTAAACCACTCCAACACATTTCCATTCAACCTCTGGAGGCGCTTTGGTTCTCATGACGTGACGGCCAAATATCACGATTGTAATTTAGTAAAGTAACGCCCAACAACTCCCTGTGATTATTGCACTTGAGCGAAGGTCGTCGCGTCTCTGATTGCTTCGTGTTGACCAAACGCGCGTATAGGCGTACACGGGGCAATTCATAACGGTTCACCAGGTCAGCCACTAACAACAATTTTTTTTTATATTTTAGCAGGTGAGGCCCATTGAGCTATTTAGCTCTTTTTCAGTCGCGACCTGGCCGCCACAAATGATAGCTAACCGAAGTGGCTTATCATCGTGTAGGACATTTATCGCAGCCCCAATACTCTCAACGCAGATTCTAAATGTAGAGAGCATCCGGAACAAAAATCCACGCGACCACGGCGAGAGAGAGACGCAAACTCCAAATATGCAGCAGACGTCAGGATCGGGATCAAAACCACGACCTCCTGCATACCAGGCGAGGTAGTTAACATCTCGCCACCACTGCATCCCTGATTACGGGAGCAACGGTTCACGTGAACCGTTACGGACGACCTTATACGAATGGAAATGGTGGAGCGGTGCCAAAGAAGTTAATGCAACTGTGATGTGAACCCGGCTGCGGTCGCATCCCAAGCACGGCTAACATGCGTGGTGGATGATGTCTGAACTGGTCCAGACGCCTTCTTGGTTCTTTCGGTAAAGTCACGTAGAAGGGAAGTAATAAAATAATAAAAATAAAACATAATAAAATAATTCTCACGACGTTTCGGCCACAACGCAAGCAGCCGTCCTCAGGTGGAGAACAGGTCCGTCAAGTAGACAGACCTGTTCTCCACCTGAGGACAGCTGCTTGCGTTGTGGCCGAAACGTCGTGACTTTACCGAAAGAACCAAGAAGATGAATCCCTGCAGTCACGAAAGCTTTAAATCAAAATTTGGTCCAGACGCCTGTCCCACTCAACCCCAGAAGTCACCAACTCGCATTGAGCAGCGAGGTGAAGTATGGTCATCATTCTAGATTTGAAGCTTTCGTGACTGCAAGGATTCATACTGTTTGGTTTTTTCGGTGAAGTCACGTAGGTAAAAAATCAAATAAATGAAAACAACTAATTTAAATCACGACGTTTCGGGCGCAACACAAGCGTCCTTCTTCAGGTGGGGACAACGTAGCGAAAGCACAACCGATTTAGTGTGTCAGACACACCCGAAACGTCGTGATTTAATTTAGTTGTTTCATTTATTAAATGTTTTACCTACGTGACTTTACCGAAACAACCCAAAGAGTATGGTCATCATCCAGCCGTCGTTTAACAAAGGGGCTGAACATGACTTCGTACAAACCGAAACGGATCTCGTATTATTATTAGACACGTGATTCGATTAAATAACATAACCTGGGCGTATGAAACATCGATATTCTTCGATGAATCGATGCATCCATCGTTCGTTCCGCTCTCGACACTCAAGACAGAAGGAACACGACACGCGATGCGGGCCAGACCGCGATTGTTAGCGCGTTTATTGGGCTATAGGCGATCAAATAGACTACAGCACGGCTCGTAAACGACTTCACGCGTCACGCCTTCGACATCTTAAGCGCAATTTGCGGTGGAAATAAAAGCCCTCGCAGTGTATGGCGCCAATTAAACAGGCGAGGGGGCAATGTAAGGCCCGAACGTAGCCGATCACGTCGAATCTTCGTCAGATATTCAGATTTGAGCCTGGTTCGCATTTGGATGGGTGACCACGAAGGGAGGGTGGGGAGTGGAGGTCGCAATCGGGTACCCGATACCCGTACCCTACCCGATACCCGGCTACCCGTACCCGGCCGGGTACGGGTACCCGTTTGCGACCCTGGTGCGGCCGGGTACGGGTAGACCGTGAGTCACTGGTGAGTCACCGTTTGTCACTTATTTCCCAACGTCTTGTCTCTTCTCACAATTCAAGTTCCTCGAATCAACCCACCCGCGCCTGCAACATGGCTTCATCCCAGAGGTCGCAATCAGGTACCCGATACCCGTACCCTACCCGTACCCGGCCGGGTACGGGTAGGGTACGGGTAGGGTACGGGTAGCCGGGTATCGGATACGAGTACCCGTTTGCGACCCTGGTGCGGCCGAGTACGGGTAAGGAATCAAAACCCGTTTGCGACCTCTGGTGGGGAGGGGGGGGGGGCTTGCCAGGTGTTGTAGGTGTGGACCGGAGGTGGTAGTGCCGAGCGCCACGCCCTTGAACGACGTGGTGGTGTTTCTCAAGCTACTCCGGTTTGTCTCTCACTTGGAAGCAACTTATTCATAGAAATGTCCAAACAATGACACCGCTGTTGCGGGGCACCTCGTGAAAATAGGCCTTGAAAACGGAGCGAGGCTTTTATGGGCAATTGATAGGTACTGTGTCGAAATAATGGCGTTATTACGTAAGTCAAACGTTGTCTATTTCTATTTTAAGCCTCCAGATAGATAATTTATTTAAACCAAGAGAGATCGCGTGGAGAATGCAATGGGTTTTTTTTATCAAACGAGATTTGGGGCTGTGGCTGTCTGGAAGTTGTCAGTGACCTTCTTCTTGAGATTATTCGAAACAGGTAAACCGCGTTATAGACGGAATGGAAACATGTGAACTGTCTGGTGTCACAAATCTTTTGTAATCGGTACTTAAACATTTTTTGTATTAATACTAAAAAATAATAAAAAGTTATCCTAAGCTAAACTATTTACCAGGTAAAGCCCACTGAGCTTTTTGCTATTTTCCAGAGACGACCTGGCCGCACATAATAGCTCAGCGAAGTGGCTCATATCATCATATGTGCGACTTTAGAGTAGCAGCCAATTCATATAAACGCATGTTTTTAAATGTGGAGGCCAAAACCGGAGGAACCCAGAGAAAAATCCACGCAACCACCACGGAGAGAAAAGAACACGTGACCTCCAAATACACAACAGGCACCGCCAGGGTCCGAAAGCGAACCCACGATCTCCTGCGTACCAGGCGAGAACGATGAAGTCTCCTCACTACCGCGGCGCTCCAATATTTTGTGATATATTTGCCGCGAGTGGGACGGTGGAACAACGGTTAGCGCACGGCGTTATGTTACCCGGCTACCCTATTTCCACACCCGACCACGGCGAACATAAGCGGCAGGTGAATCTGAACTAATCCGGCTTGCCCGCCACCTCCCCACCCCCTGGGCACGACCCACTCATTCACCAAGCCGCATGGACGAGTGTGGTGAAGTATGGTAGAACAACAACAAAACATGGCGTGGGACGGCTTTCATCCATTGGTGGATTGAGAAAGGATGGAATTTTTTAAAAGATTGTATACATACACAGGGCCGTCCACAAGGGTTGCGGGGCCCATGGCAAATCATAAATCTAAATATTTATTGATGCTGGAAGAATAAATAAAGAGATGTTGACTACCTCGCCTGGTGTACCAGAGGTCGTGGGTTCAATCCCGAGCTTGACGCCTGTATATTTGGCGTTTGCGTGTTCTCTCCGTGGTCGCGTGGAATTTTTCTCAGGGTCCTCCGGTTTTTCCCTCCGTATTTAGAAACATGCGTTTAGAGCATTTTGCTGCTGTACATTTCCATAGCATGATAAGCCACTTCGTTGAGCTATCATTTGTGGCCAGGTCGCTTCTGAAAACGAGCTACATAGCTCAGTGGGCTTTACCTGGTACAATAAAAAAAAACATAGTTTAGTTTTTATTTTAGTATAGAGCACAGCAAGACCGCCCCATTTATTCCATCAAGCCAAGACGTGCGCTCCACATAAGGGGGTCCATGACTTGGGTACACACACAAAAAAGAGAAATCTATTTCCATATCCACCCCATATCTAACGCTCTGACAAGCCATCAGCCACGAGAAACTCGCCCTCTTGAGTCTCCACTGAATTCCAACGTTACCTGAACCCAAGGCCGTAACCATGGAGTCAACATTGGGGGGGACCAAATCTTCCAGGCTGTCTGGGGGTCCCAACCCAGAAAAATAATCTAAATTTGAAAACTCATTTCCTGCCTAAAATATTTAAAAAATCACTAACACATGGGATGGACTTTTTATTTATTTTTCACAATAATGTCTAATAGTGTATTGTATTACATTGCTCTGTTTTACCGTTTTACCATTTCTTGTTTCATTGTATGTAATGGCAGGGATTAGGGATTAATAAAGTACAACCATAACCACAATCATATAAACACAAATCTATGCATTGATTTATATCAAGACAAGTCCAGATATTGTGGCAAATTGTTTATTTTTATTTACATAGAATCATAATTATTTTTTTCTATCAATAGATTGGGGGGGGGGACATTTTGAGCATATTTAAATATTGGAGGGGGGGGTGTGTCCTCCCCCAATATTTATTATAATTACGGCCTTGCCTCAACCCTTACTTCCAGCGACTCGATCTCCAAGGACCATTTTCACTTCTTCCTTAGAGATTTGCCGTTGTGCTCTATAGCGCTCTGATTTGATTTCGAGTTGTGTGGCGTGATGTCCGATGTTTCGCAGCACACGCTGGAAGCTTCTACGGCAACTGAATTAAGCAGGTGCTGTGTGGCATTTTTTAACGAAATGAGTTCAGCTCCTTAAGAGGCTCGCGACACGTGCGGCGAATCGTCGGAATATCGCGCCGAACGACACAGACCCAGGCCACATAGGAGGGATGGTAAACGTTTCTGTTTGGGGTTCTTTCGTTGTTGTTGTCAGTTTTGGCGTTGACAGCGCGGCCTGCTAGTTTCGCATGGAGGAAGAGCGCCGCCCACCACCATTGTCGTGGAACTGCACACCGCTTGCATCGCCCGCGCAACGCCAATGTGCGGGACACACACGGTAAAGTCACGTAGAATGGAAATAATAAAACGCAAGCAGCCGTCCTCAGGTGAAGAACAGGTCTGTCGAGAAGACAGGTCTGTCGAGAAGACTCTGTTCTTCACCTGAGGACGGCTGCTTGCGTTGTGGCCGAAACGTCATGAGAATTATTTTATTATGTTTAATTTTTATTATTTTATTATTTCCCTTCTACGTGGCTTTACCGAAAGAACCAAGAAAATAAAAATAAATAAAGTTTTTCAAAATCACCTACGTGACTTCACCGAAAAAAACAAAAAGTATGGAATCTTGCAGTCACGAAAACTTCAAATCTGGCTCTAATTAAGTTAAAATAAAACGTGGAACGTACATTAAAGCGTTTTCATAAAAAAAATAGCTTTAAACCGCTTTTAACATAGATTTGTTGTTCTTTTACACTATTGTTGAAAACATATTTCAGAGTGGTTGTCAAGGGGGCTCCAACTCGTAGCTTTGTCCATCGGGGGTGGAGGGGGGGGGCATCCCCTGCCCCCACGCACGTTACGCTACTGCCTCTCCGGTGTGTTTTCGAATTGTGTATCGCGTGTTGTTCGGTGCGATGTCCCACGCATCGCTCCACGTGCTGCAAACGCTCAGTCGCCCCGAGTCTCAACGACGGGGGCCCTGAGGCGGTCCCGCGTGTGGCTGGAGGGGCGAAACTTTTGACGGAACCTCTCTCTGTACAAGCTCGCTGTCGTGCCGACGCGTTTCTCTTCGGTGCCGATTTCATCCGATACAGTGTCAACGTTGAATTGTCGGTGATCGAGGGTGGAGATTCATGTCGGGCATGCTTGTTTATAACAATGAAGCGAGACTACGAATTTAATTTAGATTACGTCGAAGTGTGACCACATCTCAATGTGATGAGCAAAAACAGTGGACACGTGTTTTATTGAGACGCAGTCAAAGATAGAGGAAACAATAAAATGCATGGTAGCGTATGGATTGTGGAATGCTTTCAAACGTGCAATTTTCCTCATAAACCATATCGTTTTAACGAAAGCGTATTATTTGCTGACATGAACTAAAAAACGTGGACATTGAGGAAAATGTAACACAAACTGAAACGTGTAACGATGCATGTGTAATGCGAGCAAGGACAGGGTCACGTGAGTGTGAGCGGAGTCAGGGTCACGTGAGGAGGAGGAGTCAGGGTCACGTGAGGGGGAGGATATAAGGGGAGAACCGGAAGGGGATCGGGAGTGGAGACAGAATAGAGAAGGAAGAGGCCACGTGGAGTGCTGGCGAGGAGTGGCGCGATTGCCACGAGGCAGGAGTCACGGCACCGTCGGCCAGCGGTGTTCGTGGAGCAGCGGGGGTGTCTGCAGAGTGTGCGGGAGCACACGGAGCAGCAGGGTGGCTGCTGGGTGTGCGGGGAGCACACGGAGCAGCAAGGGGGCTGCGGAGTGTGCGGAGCACACGAGCAGCGGTGTGGCTGCAGAGAGAGAGAGAGTGGGAGCGGAGGACTCAGACGACGTGCGGAGGCACGAGGCGGAGAAGGTGCGGGTCGGAGCGGAGACATCGCGGGGTGCGAGCGAGAACCCAATAAAGGACACGGAGAACAACATCGTCTGAGAGTCCTTTATTACACATGCTTGGAACACACTGACAAAAAGGGGATATACGCAGGTATAACACGTTTTTACTGTTATGAAAAGTGGGCTTGGGCAGAGGGGATGATGGCCATTGTCCGAGACTAACAAAGGAGAGGCAGCCGAGGAAGGGAACGAGAAACTGGGTAGTGGATCAATGTCGCGGCAGTGGCTTGCAGAGGTCTTAATTCAAAAGTGGATCTTTTTTTTAAATCCTTTATACAGTGATACCTCGGTTCACGAACACTTCGGTTCACGAACAACTCGGTTCACGAACAGAAAATTTCATAAAAATATGCTCCGGTTCACGAACACCGCTTCGGTTCACGAACAGGAGCCGCGGCCATTTTTATGCTAATTCCAGGCTGTCACATGGTCGTGACTTCCTGTAGGAAGATCGTGGAGAGAAGCAGAGACACAGAAAGAAGTACTGTGAGTACTGTGAAGACACTTTCAGTGACTTTTGATTTTTGGTGTGCTTTTTAGCACATACAGTACTGTACAATACTGTACTTACTGTATTGTACAGTTCATCCGTTTGAGTGCTTACTGTCTCCCACCCGCCTCCCACCTGCCTTCCTCCATGCCAGAAGTCATCTCAAGCAAGGTTAGTGTTCTCTCTTTATACATTACTATACTGTACAGTACTACAGTAATGTGTATTGTCATTTGTTTCATATTTTTGTGCTTCAAAAAAAAAAGGTCAGAACGGATTAACCGGATTTACATTGAACCCTATGGGAAAATGTGCCTCGGTTCACGACCAATTCGGTTCACGACCAGAGTCAGTTCACGAATTAAGTTCGTGAACCGAGGTATCACTGTATTAAGTTCACTTGCTTGCTTTCTTGCTTGCACGCTTACGACCGTGCAAATCTTCCGGTCATTTTTTAACCCACTTCCCGTGATCCAATCGAGCTGACATTTTGCACACAGACTCCTTGTGTGTGACAATATATTTTCGTGAACATTTTTTTCCAAAATTTTACACTTTTTAGGAAAAAATAAATTATATTTAATTACCAATTGCTTAATGGTGGCAGGCAATCATCTGACCCATAGGTGGCAGCCATCTCAAGCCAGACGACGAGAGGACTCTAGCCGCCACGCATATAAAGGATTTATAGTGAAAAACTTTGTTTTTACGGGTTAATTTTTTATATATTTAGCTCAGCATCGCCAAGCTTTGGTGAACCTATTGATAAATTTGTCCAGTTTTCTATTAGGCACCGTGACCTGCTGCCACAGACAGATAAGGCAGGGCCGATGCATCCTCACTTTCAATCAGAAAAGAAAACATTCAAAAGGATTTGAGCCTCGACTTGAAGGGAGGGGGTCGACAGCACAGGTGGCTGGGGGCATCCCAGACTCGTCGGGACGGGCAGAGGAAGTCACCTACCACTCAGTCTATGTTTGCCGAGGGCTTTGACAGAGAGCCTCGGTTTCTGAAGAAGTTGTGTATTAAGAATGTGGTTAAAGGCATGTGTGGATAAACGTCACTGAACGTTGTTCAGAGATTTCGTTTCAGTAATCAAGACCTCTTCTTTCAAATGCACAGCTTTCACCAGCAGGATTCGGGTGAACCTATTCCGGTGCGACCAGGGCAGTGTGTGTGCTGCTTAAGAACATTGATTGGGCGGGGGGGGGGGCACATATGACAGCCCCGCTGTGTGAATGCGGTGAGCAGGAGACCGTGGCGTGCATCGTCTGCGGCTGTGGAGTCCACCACGGCGCGGCCGGCACTGATTGGTTGTTGTGGTTGCCCTGCACGTGCTGGAGGAGGCTGTTACGTGGGCTGACGTGCACTCACAATAACATAGACATACGTGTGTATTGAATCATTGTTTCTTGTCTATTTGGCGCTGTGTAAAGGCCACGTGTAAAAGCATTCGCTAAATACAAAACCCAGCAGGAAACATACTCAAAGCTGAGTTTCATAGCAATGGACACAAAATTCGTAGTCAGGAATGCAGAGTGTGTCAAATCTAATTCGTTTATTAAAAGGAAAGCATTCAAATAATCATTATTGTATAGCGATACACCGTACAGTCCGTTCTGCTACAACGCGTGTTTTCATAACGCGAAATGGATATAACACGATGGATGTATTGGGGGACGCATTTTTATGACGCGGATGGGAATTGGCAGTAACGCGATTGGGTGAACATAACTACGTCGTGCGAGTAGGGAATAAGCGGGTGTACGGCTGCATCGGTGTGGCATCATCACACAAGGCAGGATGCTGCTGGATGCTTTTAAATGCTACCGTTGCGCCTCAGTCTTTGTTCAGCCTGCATACACATCTCACGTGTCATCACGGTCTGTACTTTACCAAATATCATGCAATGACCCTTCTAACCCCTAAATTGAATCAATGGTTATTAGAACACGAATTTTCCATAACGTAGCGTTCTTCAGAATCGTAACTACCAAGTTATAGGAGAACAGACTGTACATTATTTGACTATTTTTCATTAACAGTAATAACAATAAGAACCAACACGTGTTAAATACATTGAAGAGGCAAGGTTGACGTTTCGTGCCAATGGGAACCAAGGGTCTTTGCCACAAACGTCAACTTGCTTTTGAAAAACGTGTTGGGTTTTCAGAGATAAAAACGAACACAACCCGATCAAAATATAAAACGAATGCAATAAGTGGCGCGCACAAGCAGAGGTTAATGCTGGCATTCACTTGAAATGTTTTATTTTAAAAGGCGTCAGCATATACGCTTCAATTGCCTTGCCACACGTTTGAGTTTGGTGGCAGCGATGGTCGTCGCAATAATTGTTGTGGTAGTGGTCATCGTTATGGTGATGGTAGAGGCAGTAATCGTTGTGGTACTGATGGTAGTAATCATTGTGGAAAAAGTGGTCAACATAGTGGTGGTGGTTTAAACCCCAATGGAACTGGAGGACTTCACATTCAGTGTAAACCTCCAGTTTGAAAGTTGTTCTGTATATCTAAACACGAATGGCTTTAAGTGAGATGATATATTTAATAGTTGACAGCCATGGCTTTGAGCTTATTAGGTGTCACGAGCTATTCAGATGACGTTTGCAGAGTGCATAGTTTGTTCATAGATTCCTCATCAATTATACCAATTGCAAACATTGTGCAGCTGTGGTCGCGACCTCACCCTGCAAATCTGTTCCTGATAAAAAAAAACGTGCATCCTGAGCAAAGCGTTTTTCTCTTTGGAGTCTTTGCTCGCATCCCCAAAAAGTGCTGCACAGAAAATCCCAGACACGCGGTTCACCGTCTCTGATGGGACAGCTGGTCGCATCGTCTACCCAGTCACAGATGCTCACCACTGTTGTTCACTGTGTCTCGCGAAATATGATGTCCTCGTTCTATTCACACCTCCTTGGATCCCAGTTGTGTGAATATGCCCTCTGGCGATAACATCACTGTCACCTCTGATCACTTGCGAGTTTCTGTTGTAAGTGAAAAGTAAGTTTGTACAGCTGCTCTGCGAAAAGGCACTTTGTGGTGTATTTAGTCCCAAAAGACTGCAAAGTGAGAAATGTCCAAATAATAATGCAGAGTAATAAGCAATGGATCTCATAAATTCATAAACAACCCGGTACCTAAAACAAGGAAACATGCCCCATGATCCATATAATTCAAGCAATTTTAAGGGAACGATTTTGGCACGGAGCTCATGATATCTTGTAATCGGAAAAAAGTCCATTACATTGAAAATGGCTGTAGAAACACATTAGATAATGTGCTTCCTTCATTCCCTGTGAAAACTTAATGCTAATGATATATTTCAACACACTACATTCATAGTCAAAGCAGAGCAATTACCGAAAAAAAAATCTGACGAAATATTAAACCGCCTCAGGTAATGAAATGAACATTACCTTAACACAAATGAATGACTCATCTGCCTCTCAACTGCAGTATTTAATATTATGTAAATGTTAACTTCTCCATTGTGTTCAAAATTTCTATGAAGTTCCCTCCTTGAAGCTTAATAAACAAAAGAACAGATGGCACTAACTTCATGGCATTGTTTTAAAACACACCAGTCTGGAAAGAACAACACTCGGTTCACGGACCGCGAGGGTTGTTGTCGACACTTGAACTCGTGGAGATTCGAATGACTCAGAGGCGCGAGGAACCATAGCCTAGCGGGAAAAGCAGCCAGGTGGTTAGCCGGCGCCGAGGAAGGTGTTATCGGCGACAAATACGGTGTATTCGGCCAAACACAGGGAGCTGGTAGGAACGTTGGGTTGCTCGGTCAATGGCCAGGGTCAACGGCGGCGTGGTGTATTCCGCAAATATGGCCGACTGTGAGGGCGGGCACAAGCCGCCGTGAGTAGGTTAAACGTTGAGTTTTATAAAGGCACCACGGGTGACCAGCCCCTCCCCACCAAGCCCCACCCCTCCCACCCCCCACCCTCCCCCCCAGCCCCTCCCTCCCCACCCAGCCCCTCCCTGCACGACGGACGGACACAATAATCCCCTGTGGGCTGGTGGAACCAGTGGGTTCCTACCAGTATTAATGATTGTTTACATGTGTAAAGACAGTATATGGGACTAGCGGTCACAGGGGGTAATGGCAGGGGAATTAGCAACCTGCTTCCGTTGCTCCCTTAAAACCCATATCTTTCCCCGAGCCCATCCGACTGCTACTCACTGCGCCCCTGCCCCCAGCTATGACCAGCACTACCCCAACCCGTCAATACCCCAGCCACTATCACTACTCCAATCCCTCCTGAACCTCTTCCGCCTGTTCTTCAAAGCTTTCACCATAACTCCACCACAACTTTTCATCACCCTACTCTTTTTCTCAACCACATCTAGATAAGATGGAACAGGTGGAGTCCACATGCTGATGAGAAGAACACCATTTCTGTAATCCACCAACCCTCGCCTTTACAGTGATGGATTACAGGTGTGTGCCACCACCGCCCAAAAGCTCTGCTACAAGGGAATTCGCAGAAGATCCACCACGTCGCCCGTCAGTTTCTCAGATCCAAGGAGGGGTTCGCCACTGAAGGCCACCAGCCGGAATCCTTCAAGCTGAAACAAACAACAATCAGAATATTTATTTATACTGGTGGAATCAGATGAGCTATGAAGCTCTTTTTCACGGATGTCCAGTAGGGGCGGGTAAGAACATTGTTGATAACGCATTACAGTACAGGTTTCTCTCGCTTTATGCGGGTTCGGTTTGTCCGATGTCGCGCTGTATATGCAGCTAACCTATTTCTACCCAAAATTCACGATATGCAGTTTGAATTCACTCAGATGTGGCTATGTGTTAGGACGTGGGACAACATTGTGTGTGCATACTGTGTGTTTGTACTGTGGGGAGCAACCCAAGTTCGGTTCACGCTCGCAGCCAACACCAGCGACGATTATCTGAACCGGTCCTGGTCGACTCAGCCCAAAATGAGTACCTGGTGCGGTGTGTAAACATCGCCACTGGGGAGACAAAGGCGACCGTCGTGGTACTGCCCATCCACCCCCTCGTGTGCCGTGCCGGCCTTCTTAGGTGCTCACTAGCAACACTTGCACAAACAGTCTGTTAAGGATATATGGGGGATCTTTTTCTTTGTGTACTGTGTGTACTGTATGCGCTACTCAGGAGGCAGCTGTCTCCTCGTGCGGTTTCGCTTCGTGCACCCTTTTCTTGGAACATATCTACTACTACTACCGCATGGAGCGAGGGAAACCTGTACTCTCAATACTAGCTTCAGTGGCAACTTTGGTATCATCTCACCCCCACCATAACCACCACCACCACAAAGACAAAGATCCCTCGTATAGCGTTACAGACTGTTGGGGCAAGTGCTGTTAGCGAGCACCTTATGAAGGCCGGGGGTGGGTGGCCAACACCACGCCTTTGGCTCCCTAGTGACGATGTTTACAAACAGCACCAGGTACTCAATTGAGGCTGAGTCGACCTAAGGGAGGCCCAGAACCGGTTCAGATAATTGTCACTGGTGTTGGCCGCGAGCAGGAATCGAACACGGGTCGCCAGGTTCGTAGCACAGCACGATAATCGCGACACTACCACTCCCCTCCCCACCACCACAACATCTATGTACACACTCATTCTGATAGAACTATTGGCTCTCCAGGTAAAATTGGAATGAAAGCCCCTCCTCCCACCACCTGTTAGCACGCCCGCAATTGTTTGATGCAGATTGATGCCTCAAGTGTAAAAAATAGTAAATCTCATTGGCTTTACTCAATGCCAATTCGCGAAAACACTTTGAATTTTTTCTCCAGGTTAGGTCACGCCCTCTCAAAACAAACACATTTCCATTGAATTACTCGTCCTTGTACTACTTTTGGTTCTCAAGTTATCATCAGATTCACACACATACATCAATAAACGGAATGCCTTATATTACATTGATTTGTCAATGTCAATTCGACAAACCAAAAGAAAACACAACACAGTTTGTACCCGAGAGGAAATACATCAATTGTTCTCCCATGTGTGACCACAAGTGAGAATAGTTACACGCAAAAGAAGTTCAACATACACACAAAATCAGCACGTGTGTGGGCCATTCAATGGTAACAGGCATATTACACGTGGTGATGTGATGGTCTCATTTATGTATCACACACAGACTTGCCGTGTGATGATATTTAGGTACTATAAGAGCCCTAATGATGCTAATGTATGTTGAACTTCTTTTGCACCGTACTTAGGCAACCGTGCTAATCGGAGGTGCGGGAGAACGACAACATACTAAACACACGCAAAAGCAGTTCTAAAGAAATTAGTTTTCAAGTGTTAAAACGTGTAATTCAGCTTGTGTCAATGCTGTGCGTAATCCCGTTACCGGATAAATCCCCGCACATAAACACGTTTGAATGCGGCTGAGAACAGGCCCTCTTAGGCGTAACCACTGTCACGCACCTTGTGTCTCAGCTTATCACACACTTCATCCACGGTGACATGCTGACGCTCGTTGATTTTGTACAGAAGAGTGCGATTTTCAGAGATGATGTTGATCGTCAATCCTTGCTCTGCCGTCATTCATATCAGAACAATAAACACGAGTGAAACATGTAAGATGTGTATTATATAACTAGAGCAATCCCACAGACAGGTTGTACGTATGTTCGAACTTCTTTCGCACCATACGTAGCCAACCGTGCTAATCGGAGGAAGGACAACAAACTAAACACAATCAGCAGTTATAAAGAAATTAGTTTTCGAACATGTTATCAGCATAAACAAGATTCAAAATGACAAACGAGTAGATACTCTTGCCGTTAACACAAATACCATGAATACTTTTAGAAGACGATGAGCTATTATTTTTTCTTGAATTGACGTAACATTTTTATGGAATTGTCGATTAGTAACATAATAATACGTGTTATTTCACAGTAACAAACACTGACGTTTGCAAATAATTAAAATATTCAACACATTTCAAAACATCAAATGACATCCATAGCTTAAAGGTTACAGAAGTAAACCTTTCAAATGCATTATTTATATGGCACTGTGCGAGTCACGTTAGCCAAAAAGCACTTTTGGATTTAAAGCTTTCGTGATTGCAGGGATTCATCTTCTTCATTCTTTCGGTAAAGTCACGTAGAAGGGAAATAATAAAATTTAAACATAATAAAATAACAAATTTAAATAAAAATAAAACATAATAAAATAAAATATTATTTTATAATGTTTATTTTTATTATTTTATTATTTCCCTTCCACGTGACTTTACCGAAAGAACCAAGAAGACGAAAAATATTTCTTGACAGCTCTGTTGGACTATGCATTGCAATATGCCTCCCCTTGCAAAAAAAAACACTCCTCGGTCAAACCTAGTTTCAAAATATAATTGCTACCGTCGCAATATATTAAGTCCGGCCTATCAATTGTTACCCTTACAACTCAAAATTACTCGGCTTTATTTTTAGAGTGGCTTTTCTCGCCGTTATTGCAATCGTGTACGCATTTAAACACGTGCGTATTTAAACACAAATTAAACATTGAAAGGTGCACACAGAAACATGCAGAGATGCAGAGACGCATGCTTGGAGTGACATTGAGTGACAGAAAGAGCAGCACATGGATTAGTAGCAGCAAACTGATCATGGCTGATGTATTTGGCACTTGATATATTCAGAACAAAGTGGATCATGCATACGCGATGATAATTTAAACGTTTGCTTGATGTTTATCACATTCAATATAAATTCTGAAGCTCTTGGATGCATACATCAAATTGCGATTTGTTGGCATTCGTGTATATGTTGTTAGTAATTAGTTCACAGCTCTTGTGCAGCACATAGAGACAATACCATTCACCGTGATTTAAACAAAGTAATCAAATCGCAATAATGTTTTGAATTGCCAGGTACGTATATCGATCCACTCCAAGTATATATCCTGTTTTTATAAGCATTTGTGCAAAATAGAAGTCTATCATTAATAAGTTCTGCTTCATTCAAAATGAAAATGCATTTAACTGTGGACTGCTGCTGTTCAACCGGTGATCGTATTTTTTCTTCAGTAACAATGAAAAGCCTGCGTGGTAAGTGCAGACAGACGCTTAAAACGTACGTGAGCTTGACCACGTGGGATTTCATGCACGTGATCAGTTTCTACGCAACATAATGTTCTTGCCAGTTTAGACTCTGCAAAAAGATTCACTGCTGGCACTGTGAATGCTCACCTATAAGCCAAAAATATAAAAAAATTTTGAAAGGCCATCATGAAAGAACACTTAACATCTGCCACACAATATAAACATATCCTGAGACCAAATCTCTATAAATGTCCGATCGTGGGAGACTGCTTGGCAGTAAATGATAGGTTTAAGCAACAAAGTAGCCAAAAGATGAAAGCACAAAAATTAATTCTTGAATCTATAAGTGCAGAACTTTTGGGTGTTTCCTCCTCGCATGTGTGGGGTTTCTCCCACGTGCTTAACAATCATGACTGGAGTTGTCTAAACATCCCAATGCAGGGCCCTCCTGAAAAATAGTATTGAGACTCAGTAAGGTTTTCCTGCATTCCTCGTATTATCATTAAACAGTATTACAAGACAGTAGGTATTAGCCTCAAACCCAGCTGCTTTTGAATACTGTCACGAGCCGTGAGCATGGCTCCACCCTCAGTCTGGTATGAGCCATCGTATGATTAGCACAGTTGGCTATGTACGGTGTGAAAGAATTTCAACATATATACATACTGCAATACTGGTAGGAACCAACTGGTTCCACCAACCCACAGGGGATTGTGTCCATCCGTCGTGCATCCAAAAATGGGAGGGGTGGGGCTAGGTGGAGAGGGGAGGGTGGGGAGGGGCTGGGAGGGGAGGGGCTGGGTGGGGAGGGTGGGGCTGGGTGGGGGGTGGGAGGGGTGGGGCTGGGTGGGGAGGGGCTGGTCACCCCGTGGTGCCCTTATAAAACTCAACGTTTCACCTACTCACGCCGGCCTGTGCCCTCCCTCACAGTCGGCCATATTTGCGGAATACACCACGCCGCCGTTGACCCTGACCATTGACCGAGCAACTCAACATTCCTACCAGCTCCCTCCGCAGTAATGTGTTTTACGCTCGGTGACACATTCATTACAAAGTTGACCCGTTGAGTAATCCACGCTGCATTCTATTCCTTTTGTTTCATTTACGCTCCCAATCTCGACTCTCTCTTTCTGTGCCTCCCTCGCCCTGCGCCCAGTCTCGCTCTCGTTCATTCTTCCTTCTTGCACCCCTTCATTTGAACAAACTCCCACTGCACATAAAACAGTGACCTTCACTAACCTGCTTCGACTCCTCCCTTAAAACCACCTCCATCTCTTCTCCCCTAGCCCTGCCTTTCCCCGCCCCTGCCCCTCATCTACGACCAGCCCTAGCCTAACCCCTATCACTACCCCTATAGCTACCCCTTATCACTACACCAACCCCTCCTTAACCACTCCCACCTCTTCTGCTGTCACCATAACTACACCACCACTTTTAATAATAATCCCACTCTTCGTGTCAACCACTTTTATCTCGTGTTATATAAATGTTGTTTTCAATACTACCCACTGTATTTTTTGAGTCGCTACATAAAGTTTTCTTCATATTTTTTCTTTCAATACCCTTATCAAAAGTTGTATCAACGCATACACTCATAATTTATTTCAGCTCTTTGAACTGCCGTTAAGTCATTGCTTTTCAATAAACTTTGTTGTTCAACACCTTTTCAATTCAATCGGAGGATGAGCAGGAAAACATGATTCCTAATAAGGTTTACGGCTCCGACAAGTAAATTACCATCAGTTTGCTACAATATAAATATTTGCCAATGGGCATGGCCTGGAGAGATCTGCAGGAATTAGCTCAAGGGCTGAGCTTCGCTTCAGTGTGTCTGTTACCTTGTGAGTGTCGCGGGCACGCTTCAACACCTGTGCTGATTATAGGAGCGCATGCTCCGTCTTGCAGCAGCGTCTGGGAAAACAATGGCTAAGTTAGGGCCGTAACGGTTCAGGAAATCATTCTATTCCACCAACCTTCAGTTGCCGTGACTTTTTGCGGCGATTTGTCCGTCCATATATTCAATAAATAAACTGAGAACGGGGAGTAGCGATAACGGGGTTTATGGGAACAATCTTAACATTTTCACTCAATAAGCGTATGACGTATGGTTCAAGTCATGCAGCCTCACTGCGAAATATTCACCTCTCTGTGGGAAAAATGCAATTGGGCTCAATTAGAACTTAAATGTACCTGCTATATTAAAAAGAAAAATCCGGTGGTGGCTAAGACTCAAGACATCAGAGCCCCGCTGAGAATACTGATCTGAAAACAGGTATCAACCACCTGTAATTGAACCAGGTTTTCAGAAAGTGGGTTTATGGTCTCAGCCTGGTCACTAATGACGGTAAAAAAATCCACCCCATTTAATTTGCATTTCACTTCACGTGGCAAAAAGCCAGGTCTGAGAATAAGAAAAACGGTTGTTAATCTGTGTCCATGGGCCATTATCAAACCTAGAATGATGCAACTGCCCTGAAAGATGTCCGAATGGACACTTCGATTCTACAACACCGAAAGTGCAATTGGATTAAAACTGGGAAACTATACAGCTGTGGTTACAATGCTACAAAGAATCATCGAACATTTAAAAGTAAAATTCGGGGGTTTATTGATCCTTTTGTGCCTCCAGCATCAATAAAATAACGACCGTTTTGTGGGATGTAGTCAGCGGTTGTCCTTTGAAGGGGGAATGGCCCTCTCTTTGGACGTATGGACGTTTTAGCACTTGTTCACAGAAGTCAAAAGATATCCTGCCTGAGCAGGGAAACAACAATGTTTGACGAGGATGTGACGCTGCATTTTACGTGGGCCCTTACTTTCTCATGGGGAACCATGATGCAGGCAGGATATGGCATTCCACAGATCATCTGCCCAGGTGGCTGTGTTTCCATGATGGGATATCCACCGGCCACACAAGTGCGGCCTCGTTGCTGTATCCCGGGTTGCTGCAAAGAGAAAAGTGTTGGTTGGTTATAGATGCGCTCCTAAACTTTGTTTAGTAAAGAGTCTCTCTCCACGCTGCTGCTCCACGTTTCTTGAATACCCTTGCCGCTCATCTACACCTTAGTTCCCTCCCTTCACTCCCGCCTCTTGGCTTCCCCGTTAAACCAAGAGCTTACTTGCTCCTGTGCCTAAAAGTCCTCAACCCTTTCCTGTTCCAATGACGTACAAGTATGTCATGAATTTTTCTTCTGATTCCGGAAGAAAAGCTGAAATAAAATAACTTTATCGGTACCTAGGCTCCCACGAGGCCACGCGGGAGGGCGTTTGGCAGAGTTTGGCACCAGCTATCGTAGAATGCGGTCGTGTCGCTACAGTTCTTTGCAGTGGGTACAGTACAATGCCTTTAAAAACAACGGCGGTATGCCTCTCTAAATCAAAATGACGCTAAACCGCTTGCGGGTTACAAGATTCAGCGATGAACGGGACACCCATCATGCAACTTGCAGTTGTCTCGAAGCGGGAAAGGGTTAAGGACCCCGTTTCATTCTATGCAATATTGATATTCTTTGCGTGATCTCCGAATGCATTCCTTGTCTCACGACGAGATGGCGATAGGACAGATTGGAATAACATTGAGGGTAAAGATAATGAGGGAATTTGCTCTTATGGCAATATTTATTCGAGTTTACGAGCAGGAAGATGCTGAAATACCTGCGGTGGGATGTTAAATGTGCACGCAGGCTTCAGCATGGTTCTTTTTGCACGTGCGGGTCTCTGCACCATCTGCACGTTCTCCTGAGACGCATCTGCCCTGCCCGGTGGAGGTGCAAGAAGTTGCTGTCCTTGAGCTTCAGGCTCAGATGCATCCTCTGAGAACCCACCCTCCAATTCAGACAAGGGGCATGGTTCAACAGCAGCCGTGGACTCTGGCAGGTCATTACCTCCGCTTGTTGGTAGTCTGCCTAGGAAACACAAGATGGGTGATATTTTTTATATAGGTATAGAGAACGACAATTAGCATAATAATAGTTACATAAACCTTTTGGTGCAAGCAGCATTCATGGCGGCAACTTTGTTTTCAGAGTAACAATTTCCGGCATATAAATCAATGCTCAGCTGCTATTCTTTTCTTTTACTGTTTAATTATGTACAGTATATGTATTTACTATTTGCAGTACAATATTACAATTATCACAATAAACTCAGAATGGAATTGGCTAATCATCAAAAGCAAGACTTCCCTGAAAATGACATTTGAAGACTCTCCAAAGCTTTCCAGGGTAAATCATTCAATTACACTTATTTATCAAAATATTCAATGACTTATAAAAAAGCCTGATATTTCAACATTATTATGCTACGAATGCTTTCAATGCATTTAACACAACACTTACTGTTTTCGAGCCAACTCTGAGTTTGAGTTTTCAAGTGTTCAGCAGTTTTGCGATTTAAGGGATCTGGAGCCAGGCCCTTTGTGAGAATATTCATAACTTCTGGGCTGAATTTCTCCTGCATCTCATCGAGAGGAGATTTTTTTGCCAGGAGCTGCACAAGGCACACAACCAGCAGTTAGAAAGAACAGCCATTATAAAAGTCAGGCACAGACTATAACGATCACTCTAGGGTATAGAGAGATAGATTCCCTTTATTGCAGGACCAAGTAACGGCCATTTGACTCCCAAAAGTTTATTTTTCAAGAGAAGCTTTAGCAAAAATAATTATATAAAATAATGTTAGTATTCAGAGCCCTAATGGTTTAAATACAGAATATTTAATCATATTTTAGAAGAATAAATAAGATAAGAAAAAAACCCACATCCGAGCGTAATCAAAAAAGGCAAATTAAACATCGCTAAAACATAAATGTTTTTACTGTATACATTATTGAAACTATTTAAAATGAAATACAATTACAACGTTGAAATACAAATCAATAATTAAGCTAGAATGTTAAGATGTACGGTCCCAATTTTACATAATACAATTTTTAAGATGTATTAGATTGCGACCTGAAATCGCAATTGCATCCTTTAATTGCACTTCATTTGATACATGTGGAGGTAGGTGTAAGTTTAAGTCTGTTTGATTTGTTACACGGATGGTCCCACTTAGCCAGTTCCCCAGCTATTTTACGAGGGAGATCCGTGGTGCGTGAAACACGGTCCCAACAAAACAAAGACAAAAACGTCAATATTGCAGAGAACAAGTACGGACGCCCTTAAGGAATATTGTAATAAGAAAGTGAAGTGTGAAGTGAAATACGACTTTGGAATTTACCCAAACCCCGCTTACCTGCTTCCTTATTTCCTCTTTATTATTTCCATGCTTGGCCACCCAGGGTGGCCTGCCGGTGAGCATGTGAAGTAAGGTGCAACAGGCGCTCCACACGTCCACCTTGCACGAGTACGCCTTAATGAGCACCTCGGGCGCCATGTGTGTGATAGTGCCGGCGACCCGCTCGTCCCCGTGCCCGACTATCTTCACGAAGCCCATGTCGCAGAGGACCAGCTCCCGCTTGTCCGGTGACAGCAGCATGTTCTCGGCTGGACATTGATCACAGAGGGCAGTTGCACGATCAGTGTGAGAGTTGAAAATTAGCAGGGGACAAAGACAAGTTTACTACCGAGCATACGTTTTCGTGGCTGCGCCGCGCAGTTCTCCGATATATTTTAGTGGTCGTAAATGCACCTTTGTTCAGCTATGTTGTCCGGCGTTTCGCTCCAAGTACTGGCAGCATCTTCAGGATCTCGCAGCAAGTAGAGTCAAACGTTGGACATGCCAAACGGCGGGCGGTATCCGAACACACATTGGAGAGCGATAATACGAGACGAAACAAAAGTTTTGCTGGCTGGCTGGCTGGCACGCGTGCGAGCGGGCAAGAATGCGGCGGTGGTGACGTTACTGTGCACATCTGCGTGATAACATCACCTGCAGCGGGGTTAGTGTATTGCGCAAACGTCATCACGCCTCCCCTCCCACCCACCCTCTGCTCCAGCTGTGTATCCCGTGTCCAATGATACAAAGCTGATACACAACAAGGGTAATTCATTTTTCTCATTCTACATCCCATTACAACCGTGCTGTATTAGGTCACTGAAAACTCTCGCAGAGCACTGCATTGGCCATTCTGCAAATGGCCAGCAGTAAAGAGACATGAGAAAAACTTATGACAGAGACCCGTAAAGTGACCTTAATCTACAAAGCAGGGGTTACACTTAACCCATGTGTCCCGCCACAGAAAAATGTTCCTCGCATGGTAAATCAAACAAATATTATTAATCTTGAGAGCTGGAAATAGGCAAATTTTGTGAAAAAACAATTCGATATTTTACGTAGTTTTGAATAAAAAAAATATGAATTACTCTCGGGAAATACAATTCAGAGACCATTCCATATGTGACAAAACAATAAAGGAAAAGTAATCTACTGCTCTACACGAATTGGGTGCTGCTTTTGGAATGTTATTGTTTTTGAGCCACAATGAATGTTCAGTACTGGTTGGCAAATGCTAACACATGCACTACGATTATATTCTTGCGTATAGGGCATCACCTTCCGTCGTCTAGGTGAAACGAACGCCGTTAATTCGTATGCACTACAACGCTTAATCCTAACATGTGCCGTAACAACATGTGCTTTGGCCCGACAGCAACCAAAACTTTCTTTCAAAAGGAAAATGCTGCTCATAGCATAAACAAATATACATCTTAAAAACCATGAGATTGATTTTGTTACGAGTGTAGTGACATAGAATAGATCACTACGGCGCGTAGCGCTAGGTACAGTAGAATGAGGGAATGTGGGTGTAGCAGCCAGCACAGCATGTAATGCCACGCAGCGGGTCACTAGGGTGCATGGTGCTGGCTACTGGCAGAGAGGGGCATAAGAGTCCTACCGACAGAGCATGGTATAGCAGCTACACCGCCAGCACAGCAGGTAATGCCACGTAGTGGGTCACTAGGGGGCGTGGTACTGGCTGCTGGCGGAGAGGGGCGAAGCACGTGATGGGTCGGGGTGAGGGATGTAGGGCAAAGGTGACCGAGGGGACAAGGGGAGCATGGCCCAGGATCTTCTGGAGGGTTTCAGATGGGGGCGTGGTTAAGGGCGGAGCTGGGCAGGTGGCACGTGGAAGGCGGCCCAGAACCTCTTGGATGGTTCCAGAAGGGGGCGTGGCCGAGGGCGGAGCCAGGCCACGCTAAGGGGCATACAAGGGAAGCCCCGAGTCTGAATCTGGGCTGTCTACAGGTGGAATGGAACCCGAGGTGCTACGTCTACGTCTTTATTTAAGGCATCGTGGGTCAGACAGCATGTTGGCTGCTCTGACCTGTAAATAGTTATCTCGTGTGTGAACAGTGTGTAAAAGTAAACGTTGCTGCCTCCTATAATAGTGTCTCAGAAGTGACTCACTACAAGAGTATCGGAAAAAGAAAACAACAAATGCCAAAACAATGCTATACAACAGAAAAAAATATGCAATTACATGATGTCAATGGCTCTACCGTGGAGTAAGAAAGAAGAGCCATTACTGAAAACATCAGCCTATAATTAGTGCTGTTGCAACAATTCCAACGCAGTCTCAATTTTGTTTTTACGAACCAGAGACAACACATCCAATTAGATTAATCTTGTGTTCGAGGTACAATGTGATCTTTGTGATGTCAGATTGGATGAGTAAGACCTGCCTTTTATGTCTCGATGAATGCAGCGCTTATTGTGCATGTATTCCAGGGCAATCAGTATCTTCTCCAGGTAGTGAAGGGCCATTTGCTCATCGAGTGAACCCTTGTTGATCAGCTCAGCAAGCGTGCCACCTGTACATCAGGGGTGCAGACAGAAGAAATATAACGAGTGGAACTCCCGTTTACGGTGGATGTATGGAAATTGTTTCGAACGCAGAATAACATTAACCCAATGCTGAAACGCGACCGTTGTATCCATTGCATATTTTAAAATATATTGAGGAACACAAAGGAGATTTCCATTAAATAAATGTAGTTATTGACTATTTTTCAGATTTTCAGAGCCACATTTTGTGGACCACATGTTTTATAACAGGTGGACGTTTTGGGCAAAGGCCCTTGTTCAGAGCAGAAGAGTGAAAGAAAATGGCCTGACATGTCAGCCTATTGATAATTTACAACCCTTTGTACATCCACTGCTGGATGAAGGCTTCCCCATGAGGTGTCGGGTAATGGGGAATATTTGACCCATACCTCACTGTGCCAACTAGTGCAGTTTGAATTTCGATTTAAAGCTTTCGTGATTGCAGGGATTCATCTTCTTGGTTCTTTCGGTAAAGTCACGTAGAAGGGAAATAATAAAATAATACAAATTAAACATAAAATACAATTCTCACGTTTCGGCCACAACGCAAGCAGCCGTCCTCAGGTGAAGAACAGGTCTGTCGGAAAGACAGCGTCTTTTTTTTAATTATTTTTATTATTTTATGATTTCCCTTCTACGTGACTTTACCGAAAGAACCAAGAAGATAGTGCAGATTGGTGATGGGGGAGGAGGGGGCGAGCCTGATTCAAACATCACTCGCCACTGATTTACTGTTGGTGAAGAATTTTACTCGGGTTTGCCGTGCGTTCAAAAGTGCAGTGCCCTAACCACTGCCCCTCACCTATTACATACGCATTTTCCCCATTTATAGGAACAGATATGTATTTAAAGAATCATTTAAAACTTGTAAAATCTAAGTAACTGAAAATAGTCACGTGTGCCATTGTAATTGTATCTGCACACAATGTATACCTTCAATGTATTTCATGAACATGAACACTTTGGTCCTTTCTATGACAACCCCCAGGAGTGGCACAATGGATTGGTGGTTCAAGCCAACCCAGATCTCGAGTTCATCCTTCCGAAAGTCCTTCAGATGCATCTGAAAAGCACAGTAACAGAAACCGCTCGATCAGTAAAACGTAACCAACAAGGGGAAAGGAAAAAGTGAAAATATTGCATCATGCCCTGAGAACTACTTTCCCTTTGAATGTTCGCAAATCAGTTGTGGAGTATGCAATAATGAATATCTAAATAAAATGCAGCCCTTGCTGAATGACGGCTTTACCGCACCCACATGATTCATCGGAGGTTTTTAGTTTTGCGTGACCACTGAGTAAGGTTACAGTGGCAGCCAACAAAGCCATGACAGGGTATTAAAGTTTGTATCTCACGTGGAGTTTGGGGAATTTGCATTTACTCGGGTTTTGTTAATAGTCCACATAATTAAAATTGTTAACAATAACATCCATTTTTCAATCCAATGCTAGAGGAACGCCTCCCCACGTGGGCTGACCATACTTAACCAAGCTGTGAAAAAATAAGACTATGTTTTACCCTTTCTGGCAATAAAACAGGTGTTAAGATGTTCAAACACCAAATAGAAACCTTTTGCAAGGAATCAAGTCTGCAGTAACCACACGTACTTGTGGTGAACATGCAAACAAACATGCTCTAATAATAGATGCATTGTCTTTGAAACTAATTGGCCTACACCAGAGACAGCTTTCTTTAGAGCCTAGTCTCAACCAGTGTTAGACCAGAGAACACCAAAAGGCGAACAGCACAAAGACAATGCCACTATCAGAGCATTTATAGCTCGGGGTGAGCATCGAAAACATGGGAAATTAGAATAGGTTTTACCCTTTCTGGCAATAAAACAGGTGTTTAGATGTTCAAACACCATATGTTGATACTGGTAAAAAAGGGTCATTGACCAAGCTGGTCATTGCATGTGAGTAAAAGAGGGGACCCAGGAATGTATCAGAAATCACTCGCTACCTGCGTTACCCCTGGCCTGGAATAAAAGACAGGTCCATTAAGACTAGTGTGGTACACAAGGGAGTGCATCACATTGGTCACCTTAATTTGTGCCAGGGCAAATATTTACGTGCACATTAGGTGCTCAGAGCCAACCTAGGGGAGATACCAGTGCCACATATGTTACCCATGGCCAGGAATTTTATTCAGTTTTCCAGTCTGCTAGTCACCGTAACACCGCTCCATCACACACACCATCCTAATGCATTAATTAGGGAATTGCACGAGTTTGTTTTAAGGACAATAATAGTTTTACGAGGCATCCCATGTGTATGAGCACTGCTCATTTTATATATACATAACCAGTGTCAACATGCCCACACGGGTGTACGACTGTGCTGCAAATACCTCTTTCACAGCAAATGCGTTTCTGGTTTCAGCATCTTCTCCCACGTGGACGGTCCCAAATTTTCCTCTTCCCAGCAGGTTACCTCTATGCCATTCCTTTCCTTCACGGTAATTTCCATCTTTAGCTTTGAGCCACTAAGAAGACAACATTCGTGCCATTAACACAGGCATGTCCAGCAAAGCGGGGCGGGGGTGGGGCAGGAGCTGCAGTGCGATTCACCCACAAGTGGAAAGATGAGAGTTCATATCTCGGCTGGAGATCAACTAAGCATTTTATCATCCCCTCCAGGGTCAATTACATAAGAACCACTGCTTAGCAAGGCCAAAATTGTATTGCTATAGAGTGATATGTTATCACAATAAGAACATGCCATTTTTACAATTTAGATTTGAAGTTTTCGTGACTGCAGGGATCCATGCTCTTTGGTTTCTCTCGGTAAAGTCACGTAGGTAGAAAATAAAATAAATAAAATCACGATGTTTCGATTGCAACACAAGCAATCATCATCAGGTGGGAAAACCACAGCAATACGTTTTTTGCTGAGGTGGGAGAGAAAGTTGCCGTGGTAAGAGGTTATACAGGCCAGGAAGGGGGAGGAGCAAGGGGGGAGAGGGAGGGGTAGGGGGTGTGGAGTAGGGGGAGGGCGAGCACTGCGTGGTGTAGTAGTACCAGGTGGATATGATAGACGACAACCAATACAAAGCAGTTAGGGTTTTACCTGGTTAATAACATCCTTCCAATGATTGCTCAATTCGTAGCCATCTTCTCGGTTTAAGTTACATCCATGTTTATATATCTGAATGGCTTCATGAACACCTGATGATGATTGCCTGTGTTGCAATCGAAACGTCGTGATTTAATTTATTTTATACCTAAGTGACTTACCGAAAGAACCAAAGAGTATTTTTACAATTGCCTCAGGATGACTGATAAGAGTACGGCCCAATGGTCATTTGAACACGAAGACACTTTTTAGTGTCAAAATTTTTTCTCACTTTTTTGTCACAATATTTTCTCAATGGGGCAGTACTCTCCTGTCAGCAGCCCTGAGCCAGTGGTGGAAAGTCCACATTCCTATGGCAGGGACCCATCACTCCAACTCCAGAGGGACTTTGAAGTCAAATGTGAAAAAATGTACCTGTAAAAACAAAGTTTTTCACTATAAATCCTTCATATGCGTGGCGGCTAGAGTCCTCTCGTCCTCTGGCTTGAGATGGCTGCCACCTATGGGTCAGATGATTGCCTGCCACCATTAAGCAATTGGTAATTAAATATAAAAAAAAATTCCTAAAAAGTGTAAAGTTACGGAAATTTTTTTCACGAAAATAAATTGTCACGCACAACGAGTCTGTGTGCAAAATGTCAGCTCGATTGGATCACGGGAAGTGGGTTAAAAAACGACCGAAAGATTTGCACGGTCGTAAGCGCGCAAGCAAGTGAACTTAATATAAAGGATTTAATTAGGATTTGAAATTATGAAAAAAAACTTTTTAGACAGGCGCATTCTTCAAAAACTCTTCCCCCGTTTGATAAAAGCATGTAACCTTAATATATTTTTTTTATAAAAGGGAAATTTGTAAATATGTGTGTCTGTTCGAAATGTTTAGCGTACTTCCCGACATGCAAGAAACTTGAAATTTGCCATGTGGGTACTTTCCAGACTGTACATTATGTGTGGGGGGAGCGGTAGTTTAGTGGTTAGCGCGCTGCGCTATGAACCCGGCGACTCGAGTTTGGTCCTGGGCCTCCCCTAGGTCGACTCAGCCTCGAACGAGTAACTGGTGTGGCGTGTGAACATTGCCACTGGGGAGACAAAGGTGGACGGGCGTGGTGAATCCAAGTCCCGGGCGAAGCTGGGTAGTAAAGCTAGTATACATATATATTGAACAAAAACATGTTTTTTTTTTTATAACGGCTCCAAACCTGATTGAGAACACCACAGTAAGCATTGTCGTTATCTTGAAACTTGCGATCGGCGATTTGGCGTCCCAGCTTCCTCACGTGTTGCGCATTCCCGTCGATCACGCCAACGATTAGGTTAGTTTTCAACGGCTGCTCAGGTGCCAGAACAGTCTTTAGCATTCGCTTGTGGGCATTCTCATGCTTCGGTTTTGCACCTTGCCCCTGGAAATTTAAGCAGGGAGTGCTGCCACTTGGTGCATCTGTTGGAGGTTCGTCGAGGGATTCCAGTCGCTTTCCAGTATCTGCTCCACAGGTTTCTAGAGGTGCCTGGGTGTTGAAAAGATGTGAAGCAATAATGGTCAGGCATTAACAGTAATGATGCAATATTTACACACAGTACATTAGTGATAAATATTTGTTGCTAATGTAAAGACGTCTTCGATGCACTTGTCTTGAGATGGTTTCTTTATTGAGGAGCCACTTGCTCACACTCTGAGGGCCGGAGGCCCCCACTGCAATAGCCCCGAGTCTCTTGCGCATCTCCCTTATATACAGTCCGAGGCAACGCCCCCATTCCTGAACCTTCTCGCTGGTTCTAGACCACTCGCTCTCCCAGCTGACTCCCCTATCATTATCTCCCTTGGCCACTAGTCCACTCACACCGTAGGTTGACTACTGTCATTACACTAATTTAGAATAGAAATTAAGTGTTTTTATGGAGCATTGAATGTTGTAAAATAAGACGTCCGTCTCTCCACTTAAATATTTATATTTTTAGTCCATCTGCCTATGTGCCTGCTTATTATCCAGTAACCTTTTTTAAACAAGTAATCTCAAGGCTGGTTTTGACCTTCTGGATCTGATTATTCTGGGCATCAGTCTGGCCCCATCTCATGAAACCAGATGAAGATCAGATGGTCAAACTAATACATAGTTTTCCTGCTCAACCGTTGCTCAATGATATTCATCTGGATGGACTGAAACATTTAAATAATGTATTGCTCATGTAATTATATATACATCGATTAATTGCGCGTAAAATAAAAGATGCACTGACCGTATCGTTGCAACGGTGCTGTTTGGATAACTCTGCATTGGCGAGTGAAAAACTACGATGATCCCAGGGGGTATGAGATGCAACGGGTACGTCTTTCTCTGGGATCCCAATAGGAATGTTATCATCTCCATCCTGAGATCTACTGCCAAAGTTAGGACGTTGGCTGCTTCGATCGCTTGGCAGAGATGGGCATCTGCCTCTGCCTTTGGAGTTGGAGTTGTCCGGAGATTTTCCAATATCGTCATCACCAGAAGCCTCACACGCCTGCTTAAGTTTAGGGACGAAAGGTCGCTTGGGGTCATCGCCATCTCCTCGGCCATTGCCTAATGGCCCGGAGGCTCCAAGAACTGCGTCGTGCGTGGTTCCATTGGATCTCGAAGCCTGTGTCAAACAGCACAAAAAATTATGAATTTACTGCTTTGACAACATGTACAAACCTACTACAAAAGCTACGCTATTACCTGTAGCATATAAAAGGTATGTGGAACTCTCTTACCCATGAGATCCAACCACAAAAAAACTAACACGTGGCTTTTGTGACCAATATTATTCATAATAAAAGCTTTTGGGTTCGATTGCGTAAATGTGTGTCGTTAACCCACCACCACCCGACACAGCGAATTAGTAAGGTTTGTGATGTGAACAAAATGTGCCAATTAGTTACTAGTTCAGCACTACCGATGTGATGACGAGTAAACCTACAACATTTACAATTGAGTACGTTTCGCCTGTAATTACAACCAGCTTCACCAGGCGATATGCCAGAATTGTGAAGAGGTCTTTCTGCTTCTGGTCTTAAACAGAGCAAGAGTATGTCATCACTGCGAGCCTTAACATCATTCAAGGTAATTTATAAGACTCCAATAAACCCGCCTTGTGATCTTTGCACCTGATAGGCTCACAGTGATGACGTCATCTTGCTCTATTTAAGACCAGAAGCAGGAAGACTTCTTCAACAATTCTGGCAAATCGCCTGATGAAGCTGGTTTTACTCAATTGAAAAATTTTGTGGGTTTACTCGCCATCACAGTGCTGCAATAATAGCTAATTGGCATGTTTTGGCCAAGGGATAAACCTTACTAATTGGCTGTGTCAGGTGATGGCGTGTGGCCAACACATTTATATTTACGCGATTTAACTCAAAACAAAATAAAACTAGGAATCTTATTGGTTGTAGTAGCGCCCTTTTTTGTCAATCCACTGCTGGATGAAGGCCTCCCCAAGCCGTGCAGGTCATGAGGGGTTATCTGACTATACTTAACCGTGCTATTCAGCGTGGGTTGGTGAAATCTGTGAGCACAAATTTATCAAAGTCAGAAGTCAAGAGGCCAGGGTTGTCTCATTTGCAAGAGTAACCTGGGTCACCAAAACAGCAACAGCTAACAACATCAAATAGTGTACAATAATGAAAACATTATAAATCAGAGCAAAAAAATCGAAAATATATAACAAATGATCAACTACAGCATGGACACAAAATGCATGGTGACTATGCAAATGTATTACTACTCACATATTTTAATTCTTTTTTCCTTAAAATAATTTAGGTTCACATGACAAGCCTTAAGCCACCGGGTTAGGTACTCTTTTCAAATCGTAGGTAACGATGTGTGCTTGGACATCCACCGAGGAGACGTAGCGATGAAGTTGGTCCGTGCACAGGTAACAGGTGGAATCATGGGACCACGAGGGATGGTGACGGCTTGGGAAGGCCTTCTTCGTGCAAGCAGTGGGACGATCATGGCTGATGATGACGATGATGGCCTGTGCTCGAGTGCCAAGAAAGTCTGACTGCTAAATGAATTAAATGTCCGCAGAAATTTACTTTAAAAAATGAGACGCTCATTTACCTGTGCATCGCCGGTCTTCTGTGATGCTGGCAAATGATTACCTCCAGCCGCTTGATTTCCATCAGAGCAGGATCTTCCTGCCTTGTTTTTCCTTTTTTTCTTCCTCTTCTTTTTCTTGCTAACTTCATTAAATCTGCTTTCATGACATTTATCCACGGATGAAAACAAATATAATAAAAAAAACACTCTTAAACCGCCTTATCTGCTATTATAGAATGGCGATGCTCATCGCTCAAACCCTCCCGTGAATCACGTGACTCCTGCATGGCCACTCCGAACCCTCCCCTTTCCTCGCCGCCCCCTGTGAAAACAGACGCTGCTCCATCATGCACCTTACTTCTGCGTAAGTTCAGAATCAGAATCTTTATCTGAGACTGGAGGAATCCGACGAGCTATGAAGCTCATTTTTACTCACGGACGACTATTGGTCAGTCTGTCCCAGGTGACTTCTCTTCACAATCCCTGCAATGCCCATACACACCTATCCCCCGTAGTTATTTCCAACACCGTATACATATACACACGAGGCCCTTATGTAGCCTCTTCCTCCCTATCCTCATCTTTCGTGTTGCTTTGGTCCCGTTCCTCCGTTCCCTTTCCATCATTTTCCTCTCATTTCCCATTCTTTCCCCTCTCCGTTCACTTTTCTGTCCCTTTTTACATAACATGTATTGCATCTTGATTTGAAGCTTTCGTGACTGCAGAAATCAATACTCTTTGGTTCTTTCGGTAAAGACACGTAGGTATAAAAAAAAAAAAAATCACGTTTCGGGCGCAACACAATTAACATGCTAATTTCTCACATTAACATCACTAGCCCCAGCCACTCCTTTATGACCCTTGAGCTACACCCATTTCAAACCTTTTAAAACAGTCTGCCTCAGCAGCAGACCATCACTTTCCCACCTGATGATGGACGCTTGTGTTGCGCCCGAAACGTCGCGACTTATCTTATTTTATACCTACGCGACTTTACCGAAAGAACCAAAGAGTATGTATTATATGCTTGATTTTACTCCCCTCCCCGTGGTGTGCCACAGGGAAAATGTTGTAATTATTATAACAATAAAAATTTAACGTTGCGTATTTGTGCATGTGTTGGTTGCATATTGTTAAAATTTTTCACGATTGTGAGCTTCGTCAGGTAACCTAAGGTGTGTGAAGGGTCACATTTCGCCTTCCCCAACATTCTCGTGAATTATCCAAAGCAGGTGGCACAATTTAACTTAAAAACATGTTATGTTTTGTCTCCTTTGTATTATTTTTCTTTAGTTTCTTTACTTCTTTAACCTAAATATAACATTGGCATGTAATCAATATAACTAGCATGTCATTTGCATACATCATAAATAGGAGATTCCCACACACAAAGCATGTGTCATGAGCATAACACTCAAATTGAAATGATGAAGTGATGCATTGCATGCCTCGTTAGTGGAGTGGTGTGTGGGTTGTCAGAGTGGTAAGACTTATGCTTGTAATGATCAATAAAAAATCGATTCCTATCGTGCAAGGATCAATTGTTTACAGTTTATAAAAAATAATGCAAATGGGATGCTCATGTTACATTTAGGCGAACTGTATAAACAAAACTACAATTGAGATTAAAACATTAATGAGACACAAAAGGGACGACGGACATGTGACCAAATAATAATCAATTTTGGAATTTAATTGCAACTGCAAATTGGTGGGGTGATTTGGTACACTCCTAGTAATGGTGCAAGACCCTGTGTGCCTGGGCGGTGTGCGGGTGGGTGGGGATTTCGAAGGGCGAAGAATCAAAAGGATATTTTACAATCTTAATTTGGGAGCTTTCGTGACTGCAGGAATTATTCTTTGGTTCTTTTCGGTTAAGTCACGTCTAAAAATAAAATAATAAATCAAAATAAAACAACACATTACGACGTTTCGATTGCAACACAAGCAATCATCATCAGGCATAAAGGAAATAGCAACAAAAATCTAACTAGAAAACTATAGACCGACATACAAGCAGACAGACATCACAACGGCACACATAGAGAGGAGTATACAGGCACACGAAAATTAAATAACCTAGTAAAATATTGAAATGTGATGTAATACAACACAAAGAGTCGGTTAACACACAATTAACGCATGGCCTGGTTGACTACGTGTTTCAAAATTTGCTAAGTTAGAATTTTAAGTGTGAGCAACAAATATCTAACTAGAAAACTATAGACAGACATACAAGCAGACAGACATCACAACGGCACACAGAGAGAGGACACAAATCGGCTGTGTGAGCAACAAAAATCTAACTAGAAAACTATAGACAGACATACAAGCAGACAGACATCACAACGGCACACATAGAGAGGAGTATACAGGCACACGAAAATTGTGATGTCTGTCTGCTTGTATGTCGGTCTATAGTTTTCTAGTTAGATTTTTGTTGCTATTTCCTTTATGCCTGATGATGATTGCTTGTGTTGCAATCGAAACGTCGTAATGTGTTGTTTTATTTTGATTTATTATTTTATTTTTAGACGTGACTTAACCGAAAAGAACCAAAGAATAATTCCTGCAGTCACGAAAGCTCCCAAATTAAGATTGAACCACTTCTACGGGGAAGTTTTAAACTTATCCTTTTTTCTTTCTGGCTATTTGTTCTCTCTGCCTGTGTCCTCTCCTTGAAATTTCACACTTAAAATTCTAACTTAGCAAATTTTGAAACACGTAATAAACCAGGCTATGCGTTAATTGTGTGTTAACCGACTCTCTGTGTTGTATTACATCACATTTCGATATTTTGCTAGGTTATTTAATTTTCGTGTGCTTGTCTCCTAATTTTC
The DNA here is from genome assembly GCF_965212315.1 of Lampetra planeri. NCBI lineage: Eukaryota > Metazoa > Chordata > Hyperoartia > Petromyzontiformes > Petromyzontidae > Lampetra > Lampetra planeri. The sequence continues at coordinate 20,596,758 of NC_136107.1, forward strand.
AGGCTTGCCTCCCGTACCGCGTTTGTCCTAATTTTCTGGTTTGCCTCCCGTGCCGCGTCTATCATCTCACTTACAATGGGAGTACGTTGGCGTGCACTCATTGATATGCTGATTTTCCCCGCCCTCTCCCTCCCCCCGTCCCCTCCCCCTCCTCTCTATATTTAAGGGACCGTCACAGAAACGACCATCTCTTTGTGCCGATTTGTGTCCTCTCTCTGTGTGCCGTTGTGATGTCTGTCTGCTTGTATGTCTGTCTATAGTTTTCTAGTTAGATTTTTGTTGCTCACACAGCCGATTTGTGTCCTCTCTCTGTGTGCCGTTGTGATGTCTGTCTGCTTGTATGTCTGTCTATAGTTTTCTAGTTAGATATTTGTTGCTCACACTTAAAATTCTAACTTAGCAAATTTTGAAACACGTAGTCAACCAGGCCATGCGTTAATTGTGTGTTAACCGACTCTCTGTGTTGTATTACATCACATTTCAATATTTTACTAGGTTATTTAATTTTCGTGTGCCTGTATACTCCTCTCTATGTGTGCCGTTGTGATGTCTGTCTGCTTGTATGTCGGTCTATAGTTTTCTAGTTAGATTTTTGTTGCTATTTCCTTTATGCCTGATGATGATTGCTTGTGTTGCAATCGAAACGTCGTAATGTGTTGTTTTATTTTGATTTATTATTTTATTTTTAGACGTGACTTAACCGAAAAGAACCAAAGAATATTTTACAATGTTAATCAAACCGTGAATTCTGGAAAGAAACACACGTCGTGTTCTATATCAAAGGATGTATATTTGGTTAAATAGAATTTGCTACAAGAGGTATGTATGCACTACGTTCGGTTCCACAATTTAGTATCCTGTCACTTAATTGTCAACAAATTAAAATTATTGTACAGTCAGATACATAAACAATGTAGTCACATGGGATGAAATCTTAACATTTTTGCTCCATGAAATTGTAATTTCATAAATATTTCAGCCATTAAGTGTTTCCCTACATGCAAGTGCTTCCACACCATAACAGGCAGTGGTGGTTTGGGGGGTGGTTATCCAAACTTTTTCACGAAGGCCACATGGCTGGGAAGACTTGTGGGCACTCACACGTTACACCCCTATCTAGGTCACCACCAATCAATAACAATAACACTGGAAGGCAGTCTAAGGCAGAAAGGAAATTACGTATGGACATGTGAAGGTGTAAATCACCATTGTTTCCTCCAAAATATCACCAACAATTTATTTTATGACATGTTTTTGCTTTTCTCTCCAATTAAATTATGCTTATTATTGCATGTGATGAAAAAATGCTATCCGAAACTCTACATATAGTTGTGCATCACCCTTTGTCAGAAAAGGCAATAAATCTTAAACCATATAAGAAACACACTAGTGTGGCTACTCAATCACACACCAAACAGAATGGTTTAAGTCTGAGAGTAAAAATAATCCAAATTAAGTGAATAATCTAATGAAAGAGATTTTCTTTTAGCAGTCATTGTTGACAGCTGAGAGCTGAAACGTGCTTACACTTCGGAATCTGGTATAATCACGGGTGTCCGAGACCCAGATTCCAACCCAGCATCTCAGTGGTGCCGGTTCATTGCTCACTTATCTAATTTTGTTGAAGGAATATTTCAGTCACTGGAGACTCGGAGTAAATACTTACAAAACGAGCGCAAGCAGTTTCCTTCTGTGACAACCCAGTCAGTGCACAATGACCCTTCACCAAGATATCTAGGGGTGATCATGAATAGAGGCCTGACCTTTACGCGCCACATAAAACATTTCTATTGTAAGACCAAATCAAGAATTTCCTTGCGAGAGAAACTTGAAGGAATGACCTGGGGTGCCTCTGGCTGGAGAGCAACACACTTCCCTCCAGCCTGGTCTCGGAGCCAGTACGCAAAATTGCCAGATGCACAATTAAATAACCCAATGCACATCATTACCGGATTACTGCAACCGATACCAATGCCCTGGCTCTCTGTTCTCGTGAACATTCTTCCACCAAATTTTCGCAGAGGCATGCAAACTGCAAGGCAGTTCACACATTTATTGCCAACGACAACCATGCACCCATCATCAACCAAGACCTGAACAATGTTCCTCGTCGTCGACTCAAGTCCCGATCCCCCTTCTGAGATCGTGCTGCGGTCAACATCCTAGAATGTCACCCAGATCCAAAAGAATGATGGCGAATTGAGTGGAACAATGCAGACCTCCAGAATAAACGGCTCATTTGAGACTAAATTATCGCACCTCCAGTCGTTTGACATTCCTCGAAGACACTGGTGTGACCGTCAAATGCATCAAAACATCAACAGGGCGATGCGTACATCTCCTCCATGAATTTAAAATCAAAGACAAGCCACAGTTTGATTGTGGCCATGCAATCCAAACTATGGACCATATAGTAAACCACTGTGGTCTCGACATTGGCATTTAGCTCTTGAACATATTGCCATACCCAAGAACAGAAATTGCTCAGACTTCTGGGCCACGTAGCCACCTGTCACCAACACATTTTACCCTTAGATCAGTGTGACTATGTTCTGTATAATATATATTTTCATGAACATTTGCCGACATAGCATCTAGACCTCATTTGAACATAGCCACCATCAGCAATGGAGATCTGAGAGTGGAACGTTGTTGAAATAAATATAAAACACCCTGCAAATTGTAATCGGATGGAGCAGTGGTGCAATAGTTAGTACATTGTGCCTTGAACCCGGGTGACCTCAGTTTGATTCCTGACCTCATCAACACGCACAGGGCAGTGTAGTGAAGTACTGTATGGTCAAACAACCTGAAACAGCAATATGTACGTGGGTAGGCATTCATCGAGCAGTGGATTAACAAAGGTCTGCAAAAAATTATAGATGAGGCAAACTACTTTGTCTAGCAGTCTTAGAGCCGAACACATATTTCTTGTCAAACAGTTTCCTTCGTTCACAATAATTATTGCATCTTATGAGTTACCAAAGGATGTAAGGAAAGTGATTGTCGGTCATGAGCTCCAGTAGCAATCAGTGTGCATGGCAATAAATATGATGCATCGCATGGCCAGAATGCAAGTGTCGTGCAGTGTCTCCTGTTATTCCAATCACCTCTGTGGTAGAACGTCCGGAAAATCTGTCTGTGTACACTTATTCACAGATACCACTTGTTCTTCTGTGTCGGCCATCTCGCTTGTTTCTGAATAATTACAGTGGCAGTGCATTGCTTCAAATACCATAACCAGGATGTACACAATACATATTAATTGTTCCTTAAAAGGGCGAGCAATAAGGAATATTTAATTATTAAACCATCTTCAACAACAATGCTCGACCTTTTAAAGAAATAACAAAGGCCACATTTTGGAATGTGCTAGAAATACACCAGTCAGAGTAAATATTTTAAAATAAAGGAAAACACAATTCTAATAATAATAATGATTTATAGACATTTGTCAATCCACTGCTTCGTTAAATCATCCCTATACCATGCTGGTCATGGGGGTGTGAAGCAAACTGGTTCAGATATCACTCGTCACTGGCGTTTTCCATGAATTTAACTCAGGTTGCCAGGTTCAAAGAGCAACTTACATTTTCAATAAATGGAACTTACATTTTTCATAAGTCGAAAACATGTACAAATATATTATTACGATTTCCAATGCTTAAAGGCATTAAAATAGCGCACCTTTATAAAGCAAGATACAACGACCTATGTGCATGCTTACTGCATACGTACCAGTAACTTTCGTAGAGGCCTTAAAAAAGGGAAATGTTGCGAAACATTTGGAGGCCATAAATTCTGCGAATAGAAACGAGAATCGTTATCATAACACTGCAGTGACTGGTTTTTCCAGTGTGTTAAATATACGGGTTGAAAAACAAGTATCACAAATGTTTTGGCAAGACTTTCATTCCATTTATAATGCAATTGGAGTGGCCATTTATCCATGTAACGGTATTTCTTTTTTTAAAAGCTCTTTATTTTTTATTTACATTTTGATTTAAAGCTTTCGTGACTGCAGGGATTCATATTCTTGGTTCTTTCGATAAAGTCACGTAGAAGGGAAACAATAAAATAATATAAAAATAATAAAATACATTTTTTTTTGTTTCCCTTCTACGTGACTTTACCGAAAGAACCAAGAATATAAGCTCTTTATTGTTTCTGTTAATAAATGTTCGTACTTAAAGAGACAAAATGATGTAGGGCAGGCCCAAGTGCAAAATAAAAAACCCCACTTCCGTTCTTTCGAGATGACGCACATGTGTACACACAGCGCGAAGCAACGCAACAGGTAACACACGTGAGTGACTGCGAAGCGTACGAGTTCGAACGCCGCTTAGGAGAATTATTCTACCATTCATCCACCCGGCGTCAATACGATGAGCACCGATTTGTGAAAATACGATCTTTGCTGTACAATGGAATGATTCATTCTGCAATATGAATAGGAGGTTTCAACCACCGAAGAGGCATTTACACACAAGATGTGTGTCCCTCAAGGCTGAGTTTGAACAGGACTTTACTTTAATTATTTTTGTTAAAAGAAAGTGAGAAATCTATTTGTACTAGAATTCCGGCAACCTACGGCCGCCTTATTCTAGCTCCTGCGGAGAGCTTCTCGCCCCCACCGATGTCCTCTTCTCCTCCGCCTCTCCCCCATGTGTGCAGATACTACTGACTCTATAAGTATGGTGTGCTGGCATATATGGTGGGCAATTTGTGCATTTTGCAATCACCTGTTAAACTGTACTTGGCTTTGTGTATTAGTAACTGTTATTAACCTCTGTGAAGACAGTTACAAATTATTGAACCACCTCACACAATTTCCAAACAATTCCATTAAATTCAGCCAATTAAATCAAGTTGTCACGTGGGAAATGTTCCAGTTGAGTTTCTATTATTAGAAAACCGGAATGTAGCAAAATTTTTAAGTTTGATTGCCTCTCTTGGGTGGTGGAGGGTTACAGTGTAAACACTGTCATACCTGCACAATCTAATCCAAAATAAACTAATGAGTCCTGTATTAAATTGTACTGCCTGGAGGACAAGGTACATGCTGTTCTTTCAAAGGGTTCTTGTGCTTCGTGGTAATTTTATTCTGATTGTACTCAGTTTAACACGTAGCAGGCTTTCGCGACCAATATTATTCATAATCAACGTTTTTGGGTTTAGATCGCGTTATTTATAAATGTGTCGTAACCCTCCACCACCCGACACGGCCAATCAGTAAAAAAGTGTCACGTTGACAAAAGACAAATAGTTCACTGCTTTAGCCCACCGGTGTGTTGAAGCGTGAAACCACAACATTTACAATTTGAGTACGACGTTTCGCTGGTAATTGCATCCAGCATCATCATCAGCGTGAAACCACAACATTTACAATTTGAGTACGACGTCGTACTCAAATTGTAAATGTTGTGGTTTCACGCTTCAACACACCGGTGGGCTAAAGCAGTGAACTGTTTGTCTTTTGTCAACGTGACACTTTTTTCTAATTGTACTATCGGTGTCAAGTCATGGAGCGAAGCATCCATCCAGAGAACAGCCTGCATGGGGACATATCACAGAACCACCCATGCCATCGAGTTGTATTTCTATATGCACTCGGTGCTGCATTTTGTTAAACTATAAATCCTTTATATGCGTGGCGGCTAGAGTCCTCTCGTCCTCTGGCTTGAGATGGCTGCCACCTATGGGTCAGATGATTGCATTGCACCATTAAGCAATTGGTAATTAAATATAATATTTTTGTCCTAAAAAATGTAAAATTTGGGGAAAATTTTTTCACGAACATTAATTGTCACACACAACGAGTCTGTGTGGAAAATGTCAGCTCGATTGGATCACGGGAAGTGGGTTAAACAACGACCGAAAGATTTGCACGGTCGTAAGCAAGCAAGCAAGCGCACAAGTGAACTTAATATAAAGGATTTTAAAATGTAATCGCATGGCAGTCAAACCAACACTTTTTTTATTCTCACTGCTGAAATTTTGCGAAAAAATATGTGAAAAACCAAATGTTACGTCATAATTGTTTGTGCACAGTCATTAACAACTAGAGCGAGGCAATAAACTTACTACAATTGAGAACTTTGTTCAATCACAGGTGAGATCCTGGACTCAATCACAGGATCTCAGCTGTGCCACCTCACTGCTGTGACCCCTGAGCAGCACCGTATTTCTCATAATTATTTTGATGAAACATCAATACATTTGAAAGGATCATTTATGTTCTATTGGTGTTGCCAGAACATATCACTCACCCATCACCTCTTCAAGCAACTTTTCAACATTGTGGTAGTTCTGATCTTCTTTGCACAAGTGGTGATGGTTCCCGTGACACAGGAAGGCAACGATTTTCATTATTTTCAAAATCCAGTTCACGTCAAGGATGCTGCATCTGTGTATTCGAAGAAAAGATGTGGACTTTTTACTGCAAGTTTAACCTTCATAAACACAGGTAACACACGACTCATTGTGTATGTTTTAAACAAACTTATCAAGCCTTTATAAGCTACTTTGTTAAGTAGGAGAATCAATTACCAATTAGGTGAAATGTCACAAGTGAATTGGTGATTAACAACACAGAAATATCATCCGGTGCTAAATTCCACTCATCACAAATATTAACATGAAAAATATATATTCTATACTCTTTGGTTCTTTCGGTAAAGTCACGTGGGTATAAAATAAATCACCTAATGATGTACGCTTGTGTTGTGCCCGAAACGTCGTGATTTATTTTATTTCTACCTACGTGACTTTACCGAAAGAACCAAAGAGTATGGATTCCTGCAGTCACGAAAGCTTCAAATCAAAATATATATTCTATTGTTCACGAACTTGCACGTGGAACTTTTAATTTAATGTTAAGATTATATTAAGGTTCATTTTGTACATGTATTAAAAAAAAAAACAGAAATACTTCACTGCAATGTCTCTATCACCTGTTCTAGATGATTGCTGCCCATGCTATCACTATCCAGGCTCAACACCGCATGCCAGGTGACTGGGTCAAGGTGGGTAGCAGAGTGACGTGTGGTAAAACATATTGCTGCTGTGTACTGCCATACTCCCAAGTTTACCAACCCATACTGACCATCGTGGTGAAATATGGTCAAATAACTCCCACTACCTGCACAGCATGGCTGGAGAAAGGCCTGGGGGTATCGTGCACATACTATATCTTTATCTATAAAAGGGAAATTTGTGAATATGTGTGTCTGTTAGAAATGTTTAGCATACTTCCCGACATGCAACTTGAAATTTGGCATGTGGGTAGCTTCCAGACTGTACACAATGCAAAAAGTATAAAAATAGACCTTTGTATTTTGGGGGGGGGGGTGCAATAATGCATGTATTATTTTGCACGGCAAGTGAGCGGTGACGTCACATCTGTGATGTCACCCGCATGCGGCAGCGTTACGCAGTGTGCCTGCTGACGTCACGCATCCCCCCCCACCCTCCGCATAGGCCGTGTATTAATCCAAGACAAGAATCCAAGTCTCGGGCGAAGCCGGGTAGTAAAGTTAGTGTAATCATAAAATAATAGCTAAGCAGAATATTTTAGCACGTAAAAAAGATACACCCAAGTAAATCGTCCAGGGGCTTTCAAGACCAATGTTTACCAGTGGCATTTGATTGGACCAATCCAGTGTTTGGTGTTCGTGGAGTACATTGAATAAAATGTCAGTCAACCCAACAGCATTTGCTAAACAGATCCCAATTGGCATTGAAATCATACAACAGTCTTAAGCCACCGGTAGCTTTCTTGGTCACAATTTGATCGATACATTGGCACATGTAAAATAATCTTTGTAAACAGGACAATCTTGTTGAGTGGGCCAGGGCTGATTAAGAGAATTTGAGAATAAAACTACCATGGGGCCAAACGTAAAAACAAATACGTATCAGAATTGTAAACCAGTATAGAATTTGCCAAACATAAATGCTGAAAAAAACACATTATAAGGCACATAGGCTGATTTGTACAGTAGTGAAATGGACCCCGTGTCTTTTTATCTGAAACTAGTGGGAAGTATTTTTGGCTTAAACAGCAATAAATTACTGTCACGATCCACAGGAGGCCCAATATGGGGCAGCTTTCCTAGCTTTGGAACAATCAAGCATCCAGGAAACACGCTTACTTTGTTTGAGCCAATTATACTCGCTTAAAATTCGAGTAACTCTGCCTGTGATCAAAAAACAAAAAAGACATTGCCAATGTAAAATGTAGCATCTCCAACCAAATTCACTCATCCATCCGTTGGACTGCAGTCACACATTCCATTTTAACCAAAGGTTGACATGTGCCCTCATACCTTACAACCGAAAGACGTGGTCGTTTCGTCCAATTTCTGCAACTGTAATTCTCAAATTGGGACACTTTAAAATGAAAGAGGACACAGAGGAAGCTTCAGAGAGTCCATTACCTGTTCTCTCCCCGCCACTTGCATCTCTTCGATATGTTAGACGTCTCCTCTTGGTGAAGAAAAAACCCAATCGCCATGCTGCAAAGTAACAAGAGGGCTGTTAATATTGTTTGTCTACAAACAACACATCATTAATTTGCGAACGTTTTTTATTGGAAATTGATCTATAAAAAAAATATTCCAAAAAGGTAACATTATTAAGAGGTTTCTTTGTAATAATGCTAGCAAGTCAAAGGGTAAGATTGTCTCCCTGCCAATGATTATTTAATGGCATTCGACTCAGCTGATTGACTTGAACCAGTGATGGAAATTCCACATTCTAATGGTGGGGGGCCAGCTACTCTACAGGACTGTCCTTGTTGACTTCCCACAAAGTGGTAGTAATTTTATTGACCCTCGAGAGGTGATGTTTTGTCAACCTCAACTGGCATTTCAACTTAAACCTTTCCTATTGTGAGTCAATCGGTGTGTGTAAAACTTAGGTTTTCAAAACTGATCACTGGTTCCAAAAGTCAAAATCTGGTAATCGTTTTCAGCTTAACTTTACGAATGAATTCAGAACGCACTGTCACGCGCGAAAATTCACACAGCAGGGAAACCCGAGATAACGCGTGGTAAATTTACCCTGGTCATTCTCAGTGAAAGGGTATAGGTGTAACCCTGCTATGTCTTGTTTATGCCACTGCTGGCCGAAGAGCCTCAACTCGAGGGAGCTCTAGAGAGTGCAAACCCTACGGGGAACGTTTTGCCTACTCTTCCATGCTGGTCAGACATCTTTGGGAGAGTTAGGAGTATCCACACGTCACTCCATCACACGCGAAAAAAACTAAACTTTAGTGTGAATAGTATTATTCACGAAAGCCTACGTGTTCGGTTACCTTCACTACCTTTATGTATTAGGTGGGTGTAACCACACTTTATTCACCGCACGTGACCTGCTGACTAACTGTGTTGATCCCATGTATACTTGTGGGTGGATTTAGGAAGATTGCCCACTTTGTGGCAACTGCCGTACAGGGATATCGAATTGAATTGGCAACCCTTCTGGATGGCAAGCCCAGTGTGCAAATGATAAACCATGTTACCACGTCAGAGCCCTGAACGTGCACTCGAAACTCACTTCTAAAACGTAACGGCAAAGTTACAAATAAAAATGTTGAGGTAAAATAGACACAAAAATAGGATTATATTGTGTGCAGTGAAATAAAGTAAGCAGTACTGCTGCCACAAATAATGTTAATGTTTATGTGTCTGGTCAAGCCACGATAAAATGGAGGCGTCAACCATTTTATGAATGTCTTCAATGTATATGCAGTCGCCTGCTAACAGGAAGTCTTGGAAATAACTGCAATCACTGTGAGATAAACATAGCTAACCTGATCTCAATTAAAGTCTAACACACGATAGATGTAGGTTATATACCATGTTGTTGGTCTTTATTCCTGTGGTAAATATTCATTATGTGCAAAGTCACCTTTAAAAAGGGCTCTATAGCTCAATGGGTTTTACATTGGGAAATACACTTTGGACATTCAACACTGACCAATGCCATGTACTAAGTTGGTGTAAACGATTTAGAACTTAAAGGCGATACTATTATAAATGTGGGCCATTTTAACTTGCTTCAAATAATTACTAACCCACTTTGGGTATTATAAACCGTGAACATATATTAAAATTTTCATTCAATTTCACATCTCATGGTTATTATATAAGGACCACTGCTATTATAAGCGCCACTATTATTTTTGAATTAAGATTAAACTTTTGATATAATACTGGGAGTACAGTTAAACAGGTTCAACAGGCAGGCACTTATTCTTGCTGCTCCTATGTGTTTGTATCTTTCATTAGTGTTTATTAAAGATGTAAACGCTTTTATACATGGTTTTTCCATTCATAATCGTTTAAAATTACTGCTATTCCACACTATTATTTAACTTGACCTGTTGTCTGTTTATATTCTTTCAAATATTTCATGCTTAATATCTTCGGATATACGCGTCACAATTCAATATTTAATTTTAAGAACCAGTCCAGGACACACCGATCCTGGGCCTCTTCGTGTTTTAATTTGTATTACACTATTTACAATATATAAGAATTATCCCGACAGTATTGAACTATTATTATTGTCTGGATTGAGATCTTAGAATGAACATGTACATAGACAAATAATTTTTACAATATTTTTATTATTTGTTTAAAAAAATGTTAATGCACACACTTTTATTTCCACTCAAACGTAGAAAGTAAATCATTCTGACCCCAGGATTAATACAATTTGATGTGCTGAATAAATGTGGGTGGCTTTCATAAAGAAAATTAAACATTGAAAGGAAACCACCCACTTTTATTCAGTACGTAAATTTGATTAATTCTGAGGTCAAAATTACGTATTTTCTACTTTTGAGTGCAAATACAATTGTATGCATTGAAAAACTTGTTTTTTAACAAAAACATTTTCTTTTATTTAAATAGATTTAGCTAAAACGGCTGTTTTTTTGTGCGGCCTTCTTGTGTTTCTGCAACAAGCAGCCTGGACTTGCCTTGTGGCACAGCCACAGCAGTGACAACAGCAACAGAAATGGCAGAAACAACATAAGCAAAAGCAGCAATAACATCAACAATAGCAACAACTAAAAACTCAAATATCTTACATTTTACTCCTTGGTTCTTTCGGTAAAGTCACGTAGAAAGAGAAAATAATAAATTAAATAATAGCATACGACCTTTCGATTGCAACACAAGCAATCATCATCAGGTACATCAGGTACATTTGACCAGTTAAGGCCCACTGAGCTATATAGCTATTATACTCTTTGTTTTTTTTCGGTAAAGTCACGGAGGTTAAAAGAAAACAAATAAATTAAATCACGACGTTTCGGAGGCAACACAAGCTTCCGTCTTCAGGTGAAACCGTCACAGCAAAATTGCTGTATCATTGCTGTGATGGTTTCACCTGAAGACGGAAGCTTGTGTTGCCTCCGAAACGTCGTGATTACATTTATTTGTTTTCTTTTAACCTACGTGACTTTACCGAAAAAACCCAAAAAGTATGAATCCTTGCAGTCACGAAAGCTTCAAATCTAGAATATATAGCTATTTTTCAGAAGCATCCTGGCCACAAATGATAGCTCAACAAAGTGGCTTATCAATGTGGAAATTTATCTCAGCAGCCAAATACTCTAAAAGCATGTTGATTCTAAATGTGTAGGGAAAACCTGGAGGACCCGAAGAAAAACCCACGCGACCACGGAAAGAAAGAACATGCAGATTCCAAATACATAGCAGGTGTCAGGCTCGGGATGGAACCGACGACCTCCTGTATACCAGGCGAGGGACATCTGTGAAAAAAGAGCATCATAGCTCATCGGATTCCTCCAGTATAAATAGTCTGATTATATACTTACTCTACAGCATATTCAGTCACTTAGTTTTTTGGGATGACCGATAAAAAGATCAGATGGTCGATTTCAGGTTGCTTAGCCACTATATTGGGTCACCCGTTGGATTGTGGGGTACACGACAGACATCCCTCGATGAAAGTTGTCCATGAAGTGGCATTCCAAACATGTCGAGTAGCCCGTCAACCTCAACTGGCATTTCAAAGCAGTACGTCGTCAATTGTTCCATCAATAATAATAATGCTTTCATTTTATATAGCGTCATTCATGTTAATAGCATCCCACAACGCAATACGTTTTATTATATATGAGGACCAAATCCCATAGACAGCCCCTACCAAGCGAATGAAAACCCCTACTTTCAATCAAAATACGTAACAAATTAATAAATGGCACCAAAACAAAAGCCACAAACAAGTTATCACAACAAAGAAATTAGTCAATTAGGTCTACAACATCCCAGCTTGCCAAACCAAGCCAAGAAACCTTCACAGGAGGGGCAGAGTGGTAGAGGGCCTAAAGGTTACAACGAATTTATATCAATCGATATGGTGGCCACGATAAGGGCCGTCAAGAACAAAGTTTTACTATCAATCGCCATTGTGGGTTGACAATGGAGCAGTGCACTAACCACTGGGCCACCTGTAATACAGTACTGGATCTTAGATAAAAACGACACGGGGTAAAATTGGCACAGTAAAACAATGACACAAGTTATAACGAGGGTAAACACATGGCACACGGAAACGGCACTGTATTAACAGTTAAAAGTCCTGTACTAACAGTTATAGCTAATGTGGTAATCGAAGTACTGTGCTAACAATTACATACAGATCTGAATGGAATAAGCTGATTAAGCCTAACCCTCTGATTATTATTGTGCCATTTTTTCTCCAAGTTTTCACTTGTGCCATATTTACCGGCGTCCTGTAATACTGTACTGTAAAACATGTACGTTGTACTGTCATATAATCGGTAAGGATATCTGATTTAACACGCCAAATTTGCCAAATACGTCTCTTCATTGTCTCATATAAACGCACCCATTCCACGACCTTTGTGAACTTTAGAAATTTCCCTTGGCCCAATAACAAAAACTATGCAACTGCAATAATCCTCTACAAGGAATATAACTGCTGTGATGTTATCATGGTTAGCAGCAGCAGCAGCGAGGCCTTGCTGACCCATAGGGTCACCGGTTGGATTCGATTCCCCGGCGTGGCAGCTGAAACAATGTGGCAAGCTTGATTGTATAGAAACATTTAATACCCCCCCCCCCGATTACCTCTGTCCACGCAGCGAACATGGGTCCTTTCTTGGCAGTATCAAAGTCTAAGAATAGGTTTTACTCTTTCTTGGCAAAATAAAACGGGAGGTGCTAAGATGCTCAAACACCAAACAGAAACCTTTTGCAAGGAATCATGTCTCCATTAACCACACGTACTTGTGGTGAACATGCAATATGTTTTATCAGAAAGAGTAAAACCTATTGTTATAGTTTGATACTGGCAAGAAAGGTTACAGTGTAGCTGCTCACCTAGAGCTAGAAATGTCCTGATAGTGGCATTGTCTTTGTGCTGGTCGTCTTTTGGCGTTCTCTGGTCCCTAACACTTTGAGACGAGGCTATAAAGAAAGCTGTCTCTGTTGTGTTTCAAAGACAATGAATAGATTATTATTTGAGCATACTTGCTCTAATAATGATTTAAAACTTTAGTGATTGCAGGAATTCATACTCTTTGGGTCTTTCGGTATATTCACGTAGATAGAAAAATTAAATTAGTATGAATTCCTGCAGTCACGAAAGCTTATCATTAATGGAGCATGTTTTTTTTTTGCATCTTAACACCTGTATTATTGCCAGAAAGGGTAAAACCTATTGTAATATTTTGATACGGGCAATAATTCATACGGGTGTTAAGATGTTTGCTTGTTCACCACAAGTACGCGTGGTTAAATGCATACAGGATTCCTCGTAAAAAGGTTTCTATTTGGCGTTTGAACACATTAACACCTGCTATTTTATTGCCAGAAAGGGTCAACCCCAATTATTCTAAAGCGCAGTTAACGCGCTTTAGAAGTGTGGGCACCGCAAACCTCTCCCAAGTGGCATTTCAGGCCTCCTCCTCCTCGAGGAGGCCCTTGCTACAGTAGTGGATGGTCAGCAAGCACAAAGAAAGAAGGGCCTTCTCCATTTTCTCACAACAACACCGCCCCATGGCATTTCGTGGATGGTCAGCAAGCACAAAGAAGGCCCTTCTCCATTTTCTCACAACAACACCCCCCATGGCATTTCGTGGATGGTCAGCAAGCACAAAAAAGGAAGGGCCTTCTCCATTTGCTCACAACACTCCATGGCATTTCATACATTTCCCGAAACGCCAATTACAAAGTTTACCAGCTTACCATTTTGTTTATAATCAATTAATGTTGGCGCATAATCTGATCGATGGTGGGCCACGGCCTTTCACGCTCAAATCGACAAACGCACATGACCGAATCGTTACGCATTCTGCGTTTAAACATGCAGTGGTTAATGTCGCATTGACACCTCCAGCGTGTTGTATTAATGCTACAATCCCCACCACCCTCTTGCTAACAAGGCCAACGTTGTTACAAAGCGATTGGTGGGGGGGGGGAGATGAAGAGACTTTGACTCCCCAAGGAGGGGCGATGTTTTACACACCGGGACCGGTTCAGATAATCGTCGCCGGTGTTTGTGGTTTTAACAGAATGTTGGGGCAAGTGCTGTTAGCGAGTAGCACCTATAAAGGCCGGCACGGCACACCACGCCCGACCACCTTTCTCTCCTCAGTGGCAATGTTTACACATAGCACCGAGTACTCATTTGAGGCTGAGTCGACCTAGAGGAGGCCTAGGACCAGTTCTGAGCGGGGAGTCGAACCCGGGGTCGCCAGGTTCGCAGCGCGCTAACCACTACCCCACCGCTCCCCAATGATGTTACCAAACGTGTAGAGACAATGACTCTATGTAATGTCCACGGTAGCCAATTGCAAGCAGATTAATAGCATTACGTTTTACAACTTTGAAGAGTTCTACTTACCCGAAGGAGCCGGCAAAATTGACGTGAATTTTCAAACCGGAGGAATCCGAAGAGCAACGAAGCTCTTCACTCTTCGTCACGGACACCTTGCTCCCACGCTCGCCCCGCCGTCAATGCAACGTGCAAGTTGTGCACCGTGAACTACGACTTAAAGGTCCGCCCACCGTCGTAATCACGCCACTTCAACGGACCAGTGACAGATGATGAATAATTTTAACTTCCGTGCCCATAAAATTTCCTTCCCCGCCACCCCTCCTCGAAGCAGGAAAGTCGCTTTGATCGGAGATTTGTTATTCGTTTGGACATTCGCAGCAACAACAACAGCAGTGCACGTTGAGAGCAAATTCTGGTTGTCTTCAACATCTTTATTTAGATCGCAGGGGGAATCCGATGAGCTATGAAGCTTTTTTTTACCCCCCCCCCACCACACAGATGTCCCAGTATGGGCATGGGGTCAGCAAAGTTAGAACAGCAAACAACACCAAAAAAAAAACCCCTATAGGAGTACAAAATTGAGAAAATGGTAAGCAAGTCCCTAAATTTAAATTAATTATTTAAGTTCGATGTATCAAGCTTGGGCAAGGCAGATAAAAAAAAGTCACAGACCACGATACCACAATGTAGTAGTCTCCCAATAAAATTCGCAAATGCGACCGCTGCATCCAGCACTAATCTCCCTGCTTTCAGGATTCTTTTCAAGGTCAATTTACGATGTTAAGGGGGGGGGGGCTTCGTCACCGATTCCAACGCTTGTTCTATAGATATTCTCTGGATACCAGAGTGTACTTGTTAACCACCTTCGTTAGGTCAGTGGGTGTAGGTGCAAAGGGTGGAACGTAGCTACGCTTGCTCCGATATTCGTCTGTTGGGGCTACACGGGTGGAATTTTGTCTTTGTGGGATGGATTTCACTTTGCTGGAGCCACTTAAGTGGGCCGTGACCGGGAATTGAACTCGGGTCACCGGTTGTCAATAACGCAGTGCGCCACCCAACTTGTTTACATTTGCAAAAATAAAAAAAAGTTCCCTGCCAATTGCAAGTACTGTATCTAAAACTGATGTCAATTTTTTTAAATTTCAAATTAGTATTCTTCTGCGTGCACTGTATGTCACATGCCTTCAACTCGCAGCGACTATCTTGGCGAAGTATGGTCGAAAAATCCTGGAGAGGCCTCATCCAGCAGTGGATTGACACATAAAAGGCACGAGGTTGTGCAGTTCTGAATACAGTCAGGGCCAGATTAAGATGTTGTAGCTCCCCCCTGGGCTACAGGTAACGTGAGGCCCTCCCCCCCAGTAATATTTCCAAAAGGAAAATAAAGTTAAAGAAAAATCCAATTTATTTTTTAACAAGGCTAACAACAAATACAAATTCAGCATCCGCAAACGAAATAACTTTTCGCTTAATCTCTGGAGGCCCTTCAGGCCCCCTGGGATGCTGCCCCTAAAGCCACCCCACGCCTTACAGTACGCACATCCCAGCAGTTCAAATGGCTACACCCGCAAAGCTATCCGGGACCTGAGGGTGTCGTGTGGCAGTGGTGAATATACCGCAATGAGGCAAACGAACAAACACCAAAAACACCTACCTCCTACCTCCTCGAAAGATGTCTTGCCAGCGTTGAAGAGTATAGACCGAGTTGCCAGCGTTGAAGAGTATAGAACGAGTTATCCTCTCGAGGCTCTAGCTCCCACTTGTCACTAGCCCTTCTGGTGTCAGAGTGTGGGAGGGTTTTGTGGGTTTGTATGAGCAAAACGCAGTTTGCAGGGATTGCCTCTGCAGCGTCGTACCCATGTGACGTCACTGCCGAGAACACGTGCAGTCGATGGTAAAAGGGGGTGCGGTGCCGCGCACGTGCTTTCATTATTTACTTGTTGTACAGTTTCCAAGTTGCCTGTCAACCAAACAAAAACAAGTGGCCAACTCGGCACCGGAGTTACTTCTCGCAAGGCTGACTGCCGACGAGACGAGCCCCAGAGTTTGATTCGCACGAAATGAGCGCTGTTTGAAGAGATGCGTTCGCAAAACGATGTTTGGGGGCCGATGGGTTGCGCAAAATAATGATGATTATTCATACACAGTACACGGTACTCTTCATTTAAAAATAAAGCCACTCACACCTCTGCAATAGGGTGTATCATATACAGTACATGAAGAGTACATCACGTGTGTCAATCTACTGCCGGATGAGGGCCTCGCCATGCCGTGTTGATCTTGGGGGTTATTTGACCATACTTCACCAAGGCTGGCCGGTGTGGGTTGAAGGCAGCCAGCAGAGGGTTTGCCATATGTTTCAATGACCAAACCAGGACATTTCTCGGTCAGTGTAGGTTTATTAAAACTGTACTGTAATACATTGCATCACACGACTGCACCGCTAACATAAATTCCTGCCACCAGACCACAGATCAAGTTCTCGACTGAGGGGTCAAATCAGGACATGCGGAAACCAACGCACGGTACAACAATGCATTGCACGATATTAGCGACATCCTACGGCACGCGTTTTCTGAATTAAAAATTGTCAGCGGCGCAAGGGTTCAAATTAAAACACTACTTTATAAGGAGAAATATAGAATCGGTGACGTTGTAGGATAATTAACCTTATTCATAGCACGTGATTGGTGTGGAGCAGTGGTATAGCGGTTAAGCACGCTGCGCTATGAATCTGGTGACCCGAATTGGACTCACGGCTCTAAACACGAGTGACGGGTGATATCAGAACATGTCATGATGGGATGAATATCAGACCCATGATAGATTATATTATTGGTTGAAGTGACAGTTGTCTTTACGCGTTTCGCAGATTGTCCAGCAGGTGGCAAAGTAGCTCCATGCACAATATGTTCGATGTGTTTAAATAGCTTAAACAGCAGACGAACATATACGTACTGGACAAGCAGAACTCCCTCCTGTGTCTTCATATATTACGAATAGAGATATTTTAATCAATTTTCAGACCATTATACAGCAGCATTTTGTAAGCGAGCAAAATGGACCGGTTTTCACATTGTGGATCTCAGCAGAATCATGCTCATAAAACTAATGCTGTCTCGTTCGATATTAAAGTTAATCTGTTGCCAGAACACTGAATACCATGAGCGTATCTGTATCATACTCAAATAATGAGCATACATTCAAAGTATAACTACTAGAACTTCCTATATTAACTAAAAAAAGAGGTCCATGTTATTCTAGATTTGAAGTTTTCGTGACTGCAAGGATCCATACTCTTTGGTCCTTTCGGTAAAGTCCTTAGCCCCGGAATTTCTCCCACTTTAATACAATTTTCTAGCTGTGATTTTCACAGCTGATGATGATTGCTTGTGTTGCAATCGAAACGTCGTGATTTTTTTCTCTTTATTTTATTTTTTACCTACGTGACTTTACCGAAAGAACCAAAGAGTATAGGATCATGTTAATCCACTGCAGGATGAAGGCCTTCCCATGCCATGTTAGTCAAAGGGGTTGTTTGACCATACTTCACCACGATGGTCAATATGGATTGGTCAAGGAAGTGGACCCAAGCATTGTCCAGATATCCCTCTCCAGTGAAGTTAGGTGTGCCTGGGAATCAAACTCAGTTTGACGGATTGAGTGCACCATTACTCCATCCTAACATCCCAAAAGATCTATTTTATTGAAAGATATACACAGTAGCGGCTTGTGGGTCAGGACCATGAGTGATGGTGATGGCGTGGAGAAGCATTCATTCAGCAGTGGCTAGCTCATGGCTTATAACAATGATATGTTAATACGATAATGTTTTGGCAGCAGACTAAAAATGCAGATATCTCCTCTGCCATATACGTACGCATAAAATATTAATGCACCATTTACAGGAAGAAATGCAAAAAAATAATTTACCCAAGGAACACGTGGTTAAAGACTGGAACAGTGGTATACGTATTTCTTGGGTTCGTCATTAGGTGGACGCTTGTGTTGCGCCCGAAACGTCGTGATTTAATTTTATTGTATACCTACGTGACTTTACTTTAATAGACTATTGGAATATTTTATTTTCAATGTTATTCTAATTGTGCTATCGTCATCTTGTCGAGAGATGAAGTGTCCATCCAGCAGTGCGTGATCCTCATTAGAGAACTCCTGCTGAGGTGCCTGCAAGTGATCTGCTATCCACATTAGCGATGCTGTACTTTGCCATGCACTCTGCTATCGGGTAATTGTCAAGCGGATTTCAATTTTACCACAGTAGGTAATATACCAATTTTGATATAATGCATTTCGTACAATCATTAGAGATGACTGATGAGAAACGTGCCACACTTGAGAACTCAGTTTAATTGCAGGTGTTTGTAATATCAAACTCAGGCCCAGGATGTCCTTGGTGTTTCATTGTTGAGAAAATTCTTAAATATTTTTGCATTACGACTGCGTAAGTTTTGGCGGTTGTGCTGTGTAGTTCTGTTATGCATTTCCCGGTTGTACTGCGTGTTGTTCGGCATGATGTCTGACGTTTCGCTCCACGTGCTGGGAGCTTCTACAGGAACTGAGTTCTGTTCCTAAACAAACGTCAGCAATCATACAGAACAACACGTGGTACATACCAAAAACACAGTATGAAGACTTTCAGTCCTGTCCCCTAAATGCACCTCATTGGTTGATATGAGTGGAGTGTTTAAACTTAAAACATAATAATAATGTACCTTTTGCAAAAACCACCGTGGTATGCGGAATGACCTCAGCTATATACCCAGCCTGAATATGTTTGTCACATCTACACCGATTTCTTAATGCGTTTCCGCCGTTGCCATAGGGTTCAAACACTAAGCCATTAGTGTCTTGACATTCTGTGGAAAGCTGAAACCTTCGGTTGATAAATGTAATAACTGATAGGACACATTACCCGGATTACTTTCTGCTGACTGGTGCTACTTTATCCAAGGCTGCCACTCCTTCCCTTTGTAGTCGTTTTGTGACAGCAGCCCTGAGTGGTGTCACGTTTGGTTGTAAGTGACCGAGTGAGGGATGGGTGAGCATTGGTGAGGATGGAACAAACGCAGAGATTGTGCTGTTATCAGCACAAGTGTGATGGCACAGTGGTTCTCGCACTTTGCTACAACACCAGTCACTAGAGTTTGACTCCCAGCCGCAGATAACGTGGGTTGTCCTGGGCCTCTGTTACATAAACTCAACTTGAATGAATCCTGGTGCAGTGTTCTCGAGAGAGACGATGCAACTGGTTAAGGTGCTGGTCACATCACCCCCTCATGCGTGTTTCAAGCCTCAATAGGTGCTCGCTAACAGTCTCTAAGATTAAAAGGTAAATGTTTGTGTTTTCCCCATTTGCATATGTGTGGGAATGTATACGTTTGTATGTGCAAGGGTATATGTGTGAATGTATGTTCATTAGATTACTGTACTGTATGCAAGAACGACTGGTGCCGCAGTGACGAGATATTAACTATCTCGCCTGGTGTACACGAGGTCGTGTATTCGAGCCCGACCCTGACGCCTATATATTTGGAGTTTGCATGTTCTCCCCGTGATCGCGTGGATTTTTCTCCGGGTCCTCTGCTTTTTCGCTCCACATTTACACATTCGGAGTATTTGGCTGCTATACATTGCCACATGATAAGCCACTTCGTTGAGCTAACATTTGTGGCCAGGTCGCTTCTCAAAAAGAGCTCCATATAAAATGGAAATAATAAAATAATAAAAATAAAACATAATAAAATAATTCTCACGACGTTTCGGCCACAACGCAAGCAGCCGTCCTCAGGTGAAGAATAGGTCTGTCGAGAAGGGAGGCCCATTCAGACTCTGTCTTCTCGACAGACCTATTCTTCACCTGAGGACGGCTGCTTGCGTTGTGGCCGAAACGTCGTGAGAATTATTTTATTATGTTTTATTTTAATTATTTTATTATGTCCATTCTACGTGACTTTACCGAAAGAACCAAGAAGATGAATCCCTGCAGTCACGAAAGCTTTAAATCGAAATTTAAGAGCTACATAGCTCGGTCGGCCGTACCCAGTTAGAATGAAAATAGTTATATTTTTTTGTTTAGACTGCATGTGCGTGTATATTAAAGTATGCACAGTACGTGTGCATGTGCAAATGTAGAGGCACAGGTGATGTTAGATAAGTCGCTTTCAAGTTTGGTGTGGCCAGCACCAACCGTGGCTGGCCACCTTAGTTTCTCCAGTTCAGATGTTCACAGACTGCACTTTGTACTGCATTCATTAAAGGCTAAGTCGGCCTAAGGGAGGCCCAAACACATTTGCTGACTTGACAGCCAGACGCTTGCATTAGACGTGTACACTGTGGAAGATTTTCACTGACATGGCTTAAAACCCTTTCACCTTGTTTATTTACTTTGCCTATGGCTGCTTCTCGATATTAAATATTCCCACGGTTTTCTACAGCATCTGAAGATGGAGCTGTATTTTTATCCTATCGCAATCCGTAATCTTTTATACGAAAGTTTTAAGTCAAAATTATAGATCCGTTTCCCTTACCACTCCCCTTACATGACCATGTAGGTTCATCGGTCTATAGCGGGTATTTTGCGTACCATTTTTTACATTGGAGTGCCTCCAAAGCTGAACGTCATTGTCAAATAACCTCAGTTCAGTAAGACATGGGCTTTTGGTATTTAGAGTACGTTTCTGTGTTGAGATGACGGTGTGAGTTGCTGTCAGCTTTTCTGACATCATGATGCGAGTTGGGAATCGCTCACCTCTGATGTTCTCGCACCATGAGCGACTGCCAAAAGACCAACGGCTCCACATTGACACCATGATGTCTCTGTTCTGCTGCGAACTAAAATTGTTTTGTGACACTTAACGTTGGCCGTGGTACGTGAGCACGCGTAACACAGACCTCAACACATTTGTCAATCAAGTAAAACATGTCAGTGGCAACATCAAAGAGAAAATCTCTTTGTTATGAAGAAGGGCAATTGCCCGAAACATTACTTGGATATATATTTTTAATTTTTGGGCAATGTTATTGTCGAATATGTTGAGGCTTTGTTGTGAACTAGCTCTGTTATGTATATTGTGGTGTTGAGTTGGTCCCTATGTGTTTTTTTTACAGCCGCATTGCTCATCTTCTGACGCCTGCCCACATGGCTCCTGCATTGTGGGTTGCTGTTTCAGTCCCCTACACTTTGCAGCGGTCCCCAGCCTTTTTGGCACCAGGGACCGGTTTCGCGGAAGACAATTTTTTCACGGACGGACGGGGGGGTTCATCATTGGGTCTTTCCCCCTTTTCAAAGAAGCTCTCCAGCGACGTTTGTTTTTTACTCATTCTGGCTAGGGGTTAGCAGCTTGTGGGCAGTGTGTGAAAGAGGCGCGGACGTAAGTGGTAAATAATAAAACAATGGGGGCGGGTTCCACGCGTGGACTCACCGCTCTCACCTCCTGCTGCCGTGCGGCCCGGTTCCTAACGGGCCACGAACCGTTACCGGTCCGCGGCCCGGGGGTTGGGGACCCCTGCCCTACAGTACTCGGATTTAGTTTATATATTTCCTGGGTTGTTTTTAAGTCATAATTTAAGTTGCGGTCATTGTTATTGTGGTTTGAGGGCTATCACAAGATTATACTTGGCCATTTGTCCCGTGTTATGATTGATTGTATAATATTCTGATTGTATAAAAATATAATTTAAATTTGAACTTGTTACTTGCACACAATATTCACCCTTTCTCGTAGAGAAAGAGAACAACTCAGATGCGCAAGGAACCACAGACAGGTGGGAAGCCAGCCACGCGATGAGCTGGTGTCAACAACGACTCATTTTTTTAGAACTGCTTTTTGTGTTTCGTGTGTTGTTTTCCCCACACGTCCGATTAGCACGGTTGGCTACGTACAGTGTGAACGAAGTTCAACATAGAATCAGTGAGTGTATGCACCAGGATCCCAGGGGTCGGCAAATAAAATAACAAGAAGAGCAATTTTTTTCGAATTCTGTGGAAAAAAAACCTTCAATATTTCAAGAGCCGCAATGCACTTGACGGTCCTTCTATCCCAAAAAGACGGAACACGAATTTGTTCACAATACTGCCTTTTCCTGGCAAGCCACATACGACATCTCGATGCCCCCGCAAGGGGACATTTGTGTGATCCACCAACCCTCACCTCCACAGTGCAGCGTTACAGCCGTGCACCACCACAGATATATAGTACAGATTTAGTAGAGATATAAATCTGATCTATTTAAAATATTACATATTAAATTGATAGTTTCATCAGAATGAGTGGTTTCAAATGTTTTAAGAAACTCAACGGTCTAGAAGCATGTTTACTGTGAAATTTGGCAAAATGCCCCATTGCTTCGTCCCAGGCATATTGTACAATATGCAATAACACGCACGGTGCTATCCACTGGTTTTTCATCTCGCGGCTGGCAAGTCCCGCACCTCCGATTAGCATGGTTGGCTACGCATGGTGCGAAATAATTCAACATACATCCATGCAAGTCTCGCTCATTGCACATGTGATGCACACAATCTCACTGAGAGCACGTGCTCTTCGCATGGACACACGCCACACTCCTGCACAGAGTTGCCCAAAACACTGAGACACCAATCCCACTCGATCACACACGATTCCCACACTAACACACACAACCACACAAACACACACAAAACACAGAAATCACACGAAAACACACGATTCAAGCACTAACATGCCTCACTCACATGCAAGGTAGCCAAAAAAAATATTACAACAGCAACCACAAACGTCTACGTAACATAAATCATAGTTTTCTGGCATTAACGGTATTTAAAAAGAAACGTCAGCACAGGTGGAAACAGCAACAGAATCAGAATATTTATTTATATTGGAGGAATCCGATGAGCTGTCAAGCTCTTTTCCACATATGTCCAGAAGGAGACAAGAGGTCCAAGAAAACACACGTGACGACTGAATGTTATAGCCATATCAAATTAGCAAACATCCAACATCTAAACAAATACGAAAACCAGAGCTTCTTTATCAAAATCTGCTTTACTGCTATGGTGTAAAGGTGCCCCAACCCCAACAGTAGCTTTAACCCCTCTTACCAACGAATACATCTCACACATTGGCCAAATCTTTAAGCGTTGAAACCACACTCACAAACACAATCTGTCACACTAACACGCAGCCAAAGATATGTATGTTGAATTTATTTCGCATCGTACGTAGCCAACCGTGCGAATCAGATAGTACAGTACTGGGAAAGCTTGTCTCTGGGGTTCAACATATCAGAATCTGTATCAGAATGTAAATTTAGACTGAAGGAATAATCGGATGAACTATGAAGCTTCCTTTCACAGACATCAAGTTAGGGGCAGATCAGAACGTCAGGAGGGTCCGGTAAGAAAACATATTTACTTCTCCCTCCTGAAGGAAAGATAGTCGATACCTTGCATGATCTTTGTTCAATAGCTTCACATGAATGCATATGCCTTCATAAGCACCTGTACATTGCACATCATTAAGCTGTTTCGTCAATTGCAAGACTATTCAACACAGTAAATCCAATGTGTATTTTTTTTTAAACTGTTATCTAATTACGCCTTAATAAAAGTTATTAAATCATAAACTCCAGTACGTTTACGATATAATACAGTGCAGTCGAGTGTTTTGCACACGTACAGCCCCGTTGTCAATCCACTGCTGGATGAGGGCCTCCCCACAGTGGAGGGCGTGGATTACTTTGATGGATTGGGCAACCGTCGTGCATTAAACCGGTGTTATAGGCTGCGGAGGGATATTGTGGGCAACAAGGCAATGCAGCAAAATCCATCGTTGTTCGCTGTTTCACTTTTTACGTTTTAGAATCTGTGCTGCTCACCCGAATAAACCTGCATTGTCCAATGCAGCCGATGAACATACTCCAATTTAATTTTTTTACCGACGTGACTTTACCGAAAAACCTAAGAATATGAATCCTTGCAGTCACGAATGCTTCAAATCTAGAAATAAATACTCCAAATGGCTTAAAAATGCAAGCACGGTGGGTGTCAAGGCTCCGTTGTTGCTTCCACTGTAAAGCCAACAAACACGTCACACCCCGCAAGGTTCACATTTCAGGATTAATCTCTGGACCACTTGTTTGGGTTGATCGGGTGGCCTGTCGTGAAGTGTCACAACACGCTCAGCCGCTCTCTGGCAAAGAAGCTGTTGGTGTGGATTGCCTCGTATGGCCCGATAAACCTTGTTTAACTTTGAAATGAATCAACAACCACGTGCTGCCATGGGAAATTAGAACAAATTGGTTCAATTCCCTGTATCATTTATAAAACCAACACTAATATTCCATGCAACCCACATTTCGAACAGGCAACAGATGTTAATAGAGTATGAATGTACCGCACAAGGGATGAGTTTCGGATTTCATTTTTTTGGATGCCAAGTTTCAGGCTCAATTTGGGACCTGATTTTGAATTTGAAATCATTATTGTTGCAGTTAATTTAATTAAACAAAATGCAATAGTTGATTTTCTTTAAAAAGTTCCACAAGTTAAAGAATAATATCAACTCGAACGTGTATCGCCCTTTTCTTATCAAATACTACTGTATCGTCAATATTATGTCACATGATGGAATTTTGATGGGAAAAGCATGGAAGCGTTGAATCAAAATTTTATTTTTTATTACAATCTTTTCGGTCCAATTTTCATATTTTTTTTGGTTATATGTCTCACACTAACACAGCCACCGTCGCTCGTGTCTTCGATATGGTGGTGGCTCTGCGATCTTACATTGACATGCTAATCTCTCACAATACAATGGCCACCTCCCATGGGTGGAAAAAAAACGATTTTTCCAGCGGCAGGCATCGGGTTTTTTCTTTAATACAATTGTAATGCGGGCGTAAACGGCCTCGCGGATATGACGTCACGGGGGGAGGGGTTAGGTCACGTGAGAGAGAGGGGTAAGGTCTTAAGGGAGAGAACCGGAAGAGATGGGAGGAGAGTTTGGGAATAGAGACAGAGTGAGGCCACGCAGGGCGGAGAGTGGAGAGTGGCGAGATCGCCACACGGTGAGACTCGGCACCGTCGGCCAGCGGTGACCGAGCACGGAGGAACGGGGAGCAGCGGTGGAGCTGCAGTGAAAGCAGCCGGAGGACTGCACAAAGGGAACCTGCAGCGGAGCTGCATCGGAGTGGAGAAAGGCTACGGGAGCGACGGCAGCTGTCGAGCTGCCAAGCAGGGAGGCTCTGAGCGAGGGCCGTGTGGGACAAGTGTAAAGAACCCAATTAAGGATAACGGAGACAGACCCAGTGAAAGAGTCCTTTATTACACTGGTGTCAGAAGTGAAACGGCATGTCAAAACAGCTCAGAAGAAAGAATATTCCTGCGCCATCATCTGCTACATTGTCCGACGACGACGACCTTCCTCAGGTGGTGGACCTGCCTGCGATGGAGGAGGAGATCCGTGCGGGAACGAGTACGGGTCCGGGTGTCCAAGATGTCGCCGCGTCGGTGGACCCGTCTGCGCCGGAGGACGCGGACTTACGATGGAGACAGATGGCGGCGCAGCTGGAGACCTTGAAAATCGTGTTGGCGCAATTGTGCGAGCTCGTCACGCCGAGGACGGCGTTGGGGAGGGCCGATGGTGGTCTGCAGGCCGCCGCCTTGCCTGCGCTGTCGGCGCCATCGGCCACGCGGCACGAAGACGCCATCTTGGGCGTGGCAGGGGAAGAACGGCGGGAAGCCGCCATCTTGCGCTCTCCGCGGCGGGAGGCCGCCATCTTGGACACGTTGCGATGCGACGCCATTTTGAATATGCCGCGTGATGAGTCATCTGCTGAGGACGGCGCAACAAGGAGTCGCAGTGGCGATTGGAGTGCTTTCGCCTGCAGATTTTTGGCGGCGGTACGCTCTGCAAGGTGGACTGACGCTGAGGCATTGGAGGTTCTACCGACTCTTCTCGACGACGAGTCAGTGAGATTCTTACGTTCTAAGGCCGAGAAGAAGAAAACGTTGAGAGGAGTTTTCGACGAGATGGCAGATGCATACGATGATGCTCATCGCCGGTTTGTTCAACGCCAGCGAGCACCCGAGGAGTTGCCGGTGGCATACAGGGGTGCTGTCTTGGAGTTGGCCATGGCCGCATACCCGGAGACGGAGCCTGACCTACTCGAACCTCTCATTTTGGGAAAAATGCTCGAGCTGTCCCGGGATTTGGGGATCCCTATGCCGGTGTGTGGCCACGAAAAGCTGACATCCCGGGCGGCCGCTAAATGTCTGGATGCCCAGTTCAACCTACGCCATTGGAAGCAAGTCACGGCGTGGACGGGGGGGCCCATCGTCGAGGGAGGTGCCGTGGGTTGGGATCCCAAGAAGGCGGTGTACGTTCCTGATGGGGGGGGCCCGCAGGAGCTGACAGCCGCCTCTGCTCAGTGGTCGGCCCGCAGTAAGCCGGGGCCGCGATCTGCGCCGCCGACACGGGAGCGTCGGGACGGGGGGCCTGCGGCGCGGCGCAACGACATCGACTGCTTCCGCTGCGGTCGTAAGGGCCATTACGCCAGGGACTGCTGGGCCCGTATCCCAGGTCCGCCCCAGCAGGAGGCCTCGACAGCGGACGCTCCGCGGAAGGATCCTCCAGGACAGGCAAGTCGGTGCGCACCAGACACCCGGCAAGGCTTGACACCTCACTCATCACCGTTGTCGCGCGATCCGGGTGTTGTTAATAACGAGAGGCCATCGACTGGGCCATGTCGCTCGGTAACGCAGTGGCATAAATTGAAAAAACTGGTTCGTCCACTGTACCTGGTTCTATACAGGGGGTTGACGTGCATATTTTAGTGGATTCCGGAGCTTCCGCGACCATTATATCGGATGTAATTTTCCATCTGTTGGGCATCCCACCAGAGGTCGTGCGTCCGGTTTACGATTCCTGCGTCGCTGCGAACGGGCGTGGGAGGGGAAGAACGGCGGGAAGCCTGGCCCACAATGCATGGGCATTGTGGGCCAGGTGGACGCCAATATATCTATTGGGGGAGTGTCGGCCTCGGGAATTGTGTTAATTTCGAGGTCCCTTGCAGTTCCTTGTTTGTTGGGAACTGATATTCTGGCCAAGATGCCCATTCTAATTATAATTAATGAAAACTGCATTGAATTACCGGGGGGTCGTAAAATTACATTTCTGCCATCGCCCTGGGGGCGACCTGCTCCGGTCGGCCAGGTCCAGGCGCTGTCCGAGGTATCTGTGAACATTCCACCTGGCTCACAGATGCTTATCCCCTTGCGATATCGGAAACCTGTGCCTGGTCGTCAAGGTGCGATTGGGGTTTTGTTGTCGCCGTCCTCCACCATAACGGGCGGATCGGCGCTCGTCGGGGCGCAAACTATTGTCCGGCCGGACCAGCAGCCATTTTTGCAGGTGCTTAATGGAAGTACCGAAAATGTGTGTGTACCGGCTGGTACGGTTGTGGCACATGCCACTACGGCGTTTACGGCACAGGATTATCTGGACAGCCAGGTCATGGTTGGTGGTGTTTCGGGCCCTGGGGCCACAGATAATCGCTGGATCGCCGAATTGTGTGGGGAAATTCCTTCCCTTTCCGGGGACCAACGTTGCGCGCTTCGTAAGTTATTGTTGAGTTATTCTGACGTGTTTAGCTCCGACGATTTGGACTTGGGACGCACCTCATTGCTTTCCCATCATATTGATACAGGGGACGCTGCCCCTATTCGGTTAAACTCGCATCGGATGAGTCCGGCGGAGCGAGATCATGTTCGAGGGGCAGTGGATGACATGTTGGCTGCGGACATAATATCTCCATCTAACAGCCCATGGGACGCGCCAGTTGTTTTGGTTAAAAAGAAAGACGGGAAATTGCGATTTTGTGTGGATTTTCAGAAATTAAATAAAGTGTCCGTGGCAGATGCGTACCCCCTGCCGTGTATGGACCACTCCCTCGATGCCTTGTCGGGGGCGAAGTTCTTTTCAATGCTAGATCTCTCTTCGGGATTCTGGCAGCTTCCCCTTGACGAGTCCTCGCGGGAAAAGACTGCTTTCCGTACGCCGCAGGGGTTATTTCAATTTAATTGTCTTCCGATGGGGTTGAATGCTGCCCCTGCAACATTTCAAAGGTTGATGGAGCTGGTATTAACGGGGTTGCAGTGGGAGACATGTCAGATATATTTAGACGATATTATCGTCTTCAGCCGCACATTTGACGAGCATTTACTGAGGTTGGAGGCTGTGTTCGCCAGGATGCGTTCCGTTAAATTGAAATTCAAGCCTAAGAAATGTCACCTACTGCAGCGGTCCATGCGCTATTTGGGGCATATCGTTAGTGTGGACGGGGTGGCCACGGATCCGGACAAGACAGCGTGCGTCCGTGACTGCCCAACCCCGGCCACGGTGGGGGATGTGCGTCGGTTTTTGGGGTTTGCCTCGTATTATCGTAGGTTTGTTCCGAATTTTGCGACGATTGCGAGGTCCTTGCACCTCCTTACGGGTAAAGGACGGAAATTTGCTTGGGGACCGCCAGAAGAGGCGGCGTTTCAAGGCCTGCGCGATCGGTTGGATTATCCAGATTTTGATCACCCCTTCATTCTGGATACGGACGCGAGTGACACGGGCATTGGGGCCGTGTTGTCTCAGTCCAAAGGTGGTGTGGAGTGCGTGGTGGCGTACGGTAGCCGGGTTTTGTCTCCCGCAGAAAGCCGCTACTGCGTCACTCGCAGGGAACTTTTGGCTATTGTTTACTTTCTCCGCCAATTTCGACCGTATCTCTACGGTCGTTCGTTTATTGTGCGCACGGATCATGCGGCCTTGCAGTATGCTCTCAAGGTGGACCAACCATCCGGCCAGCTGGCGCGGTGGTTGGACACGCTGCAAGAATTTTTCTTTCAAATTCACCATCGGAAGGGGGTGCGTCACGCGAATGCAGACGCGCTTTCTAGGTTGCCGCAGCAATCCCCTTGCGCGTGCGCGTCCGGGACGCATAGGTGTGCGCCGATCCAGCATCCCCCTCAGCCTGTTGCGTTGGCGGTCGAGGTGCCTGAAGCTCCAATGGAGCCGGGACCGGCTGATGGGATTTTGAATCTTCCAAGGGCTGTGTGGATTCGGGAACAAATGCTGGACGATTCATTGGTGACCTTACGGAATCGGCCTGCGAAAGAGAGTGGGGGACCGGGTACGGGGGGTACGCCGGAAACCACTCTCCGCGATAGTCTGCTGATGTGGAGGGAAGGGTTACAGGAACGCTGGCGTCTGGTTGTACCGGCATCCTTGCGGTACAAATTGATTAGGACTCTGCATTGCGACACGCTCTTACATCTGGGGGTGCAGAAGACTCTATTGACGTTGCAGCGAGATTACTTTTGGTATGGCATGATAACAGATGTCGTCGGTCACGTTCGCGCGTGTCCCGATTGTGCCCGGCGGAAGCCACCTAAACACCCATATGTGCCGCCGATACAGTCTATTCAGGTGTCTCGAGTTAATGAATTGGTAGCGTTAGATATTTTGGGACCCTTCCCGCCATCCGCTAAAGGTAATAAATACTTGCTGGTTGGGGTGGAGTACCTCTCCCGCTGGCCGATGGCCTGGCCGTTGCCCGACCAGTCAGCGGCGTCCATTACAGACGCCTTTCTATTTGGGTACGTTATGGACAAGGGGGCGCCGGAGAGGCTCCTCACAGATCAAGGCCGAAATTGTTCTTCTAAATTGTTGGGGGAAGTGTGCGCGGCTCTTGGAACTAAAAAGATACGGACATCTCCCTCCCACCCACAAACGGATGGTATGGTCGAACGGCTAAATCGGACTTTGTCCGCCATGCTGTGTCACACGGTGAGTGAAAAACAATCAGATTGGGATTTGCATATCCCTGGGGTACTTTCGGCATACCGGATGATGCCGCATGCGGCTACAGGATATTCGCCGTTTTTCCTTATGTACGGTCGCGAAAACGTGCCGCTGATGGATGTGCAGTTGGGAACAGGAGTGAGGGGACCTGCTAAGCCTCTTCCTGATTACATTCAGGACACCGTTCGCCGTGTTACTGAGGCGCGGGAAGGGGCCCGCATGGCTACGGCCAAAGCCCAGGCCCGGAACGAACGGTGTGCTCGACGCTCTAAGGGGGAGTGCCCCTGGAAGGTGGGGGGCATGGCCTGGCTCCATTGCCCACAGGTGCGGCCAGGTACTTCTCCTAAATTACATAAACCATGGCAAGGGCCGGTTCGCCTCATCGAAGTTCCCAACCCACAGTCTGCACGTGTTCGGTTTGGATCTCGGCGTTGGTTCGTTCACACGTCTCGCTTGAAACCATATGTGGCCCCTCGAACTGATGCGTCATCTCCTGATGTTGCCTTGCCGGGGTCTGTTGCTGCCGACTCACCCTTGCCTGTGCCTGTTGACCCTGCAATAGCGCCTATCGTGCCTTTTACAGACAAGCCAGCCGTGACACTGCAGGAGACAGGGGACTCTGCTCGGGGTGTGCCTACCACGGCTGTGGGGACTCCGAGCCCCGCCGCCCTTCCGACCCCGCCGCAGACACGATTGCGGGACACCCCCGACTCTGGGCATTCAGGGATACGGTACCGGGACGTTGGCGGGCCTCCAATAGCGACAGGAGGACTTCATCCTGTCGCTCTTAAACCCCCGTCACGCTCCCGGTCTGCAGGAGGGCCGCCGCCCGTCCAGGACGGACCGGCGACCCGCACGCGGTCGAAGTCCCTTACATTTCGTTGATTTATACTGTTCGTGTTCTTGTTGTTATTGTTATATTTATTGAATGCTTCGTTGTCCTTGCATGTATGATGGTTGTGTTCGCTCGCATTACTTGTTGTAGTTGTTGTTCAGCCGAGGTCGGCTGGAATTTTCTCTACGGGGGAGGGTGGTGTAATGCAGGCGTAAACGGCCTCGCGGATATGACGTCACGGGGGGAGGGGTTAGGTCACGTGAGAGAGAGGGGTAAGGTCTTAAGGGAGAGAACCGGAAGAGACGGGAGGAGAGTTTGGGAATAGAGACAGAGTGAGGCCACGCAGGGCGGAGAGTGGAGAGTGGCGAGATCGCCACACGGTGAGACTCGGCACCGTCGGCCAGCGGTGACCGAGCACGGAGGAACGGGGAGCAGCGGTGGAGCTGCAGTGAGAGCAGCCGGAGGACTGCACAAAGGGAACCTGCAGCGGAGCTGCATCGGAGTGGATAAAGGCTACGGGAGCGACGGCAGCTGTCGAGCTGCCAAGCGGGGAGGCTCTGAGCGAGGGCCGTGTGGGACAAGTGTAAAAAACCCAATAAAGGACAACGGAAACAGACCCAGTGAAAGAGTCCTTTATTAGACAATTAAACCCGATTTCGGGGAATAAAAACCTGGTTTAATGAATACGAAACTCCGATCCAAGGCTTAGGCTGCTTCCTCGTCGGTGCTGCTATCGTACTCGGGGCCGTCGGGCACGGGGTAGTCGTAGAATGCGGCGGGCAGGTTGATCTTGATGAACACGAGCTTCTCCACAATCGTGGGCGCCAGTGAGTTCCCTAGCTTGGAATGGATGAATCCCATCGTTGAGAAGTTGGCGGTTTTGCAATTAGAACCAATGAAACCGGATTACTCCCAATCTCAGATGATCGGGTTTAATATAAAAAGACAATTAAACCCGATTGTAAAAAACCCAACTTCGCCACCCTTGCCACCTCCGCACCTTCGTCGTCGTGGAAGTAGCTCTCCGATCTTACACTGACATGCAAATTTCTCACTATAACATCACCAGCCCCGCCAACTTCGCTTATGACCCTTGGGCAGCACCCATTTCAAACCTTTAAAACAGCCACCCTTAGCAGCTTTCCCGCTATGTTTTTCTCCTGATGACGTTTGCTTGTGTTGTAATCGTAACGTCGTAGTTTTTTGTTATTTTTGTTATTTTATTTGAACCTATCTACGTGATTTTACCGAAAGACCCAAGAGTATGAATTCCTGCGGTCACGAAAGCTTTAAGTCAAGATTTAATTATTATTAAATAAAGCACTCATGTGATGTTCATCATAATTAGATGACTGACGTGTATACATGATAATGAATCAGTTAATTGTCCCCACAATTGCAAATATGCAGCACAGCCTAGACAGCTTAGTACGACAGCTCACTGCACACCAAGCACTCGTGAGTAAATGCTAATAAGCATGCAATATACCAAGTATGTGTCATAGTGATATATTTTATTGTAAGCACATGCCTCATCAAGAAGAGGACCGATATGATGCAATGACTGCGTATCTGTCAACCGTATAGCCACAAATGAGAAGCTTCGTGGTAATTTGCATGAGCATGATACAGTCGCAAAAATGTAAGCCTCTACGCTGAGCCGTACAGCCTCTAATTACAGTGCTGTGTTTATAATTACACTTGGCTCGAGCAGTGCCCAATCAAAAATAGTCCCATCGGTTAGTTCACCCAGCATGACTCAACGGGTGGTCGGCGCAGTAACTGTAGCTTGAGCAATGATGGACCGAGAGTTAGCAACGTGCTGGGAAAGTGTCCAGCGGCCACACATTTCTGCCAGGAAGTATGAAAGGGGGCAACGGTGGTGAGATGTTAACTACTTCGCCTGGTATAAAGGAGGTCGTGGGTTCGATCCCAACCCTGACACCTGTATATTTGGAGTTTGCGTGTCTCTATCCCCGTGGTTGCGTGGATTTTTCTCCGGGTCCTCCGGTTTTCCCCTCCACATTTAGAAACATGCGTTGAGAATAGTTGTCTGCTATAAATTTCCACGTGAAAAGCCACTCCGTTGTGCTATCATTTGTGGCCAGGTCGCTTCGGAAAAAGAGCTATATAGCTCACGGGCCTTACCTGGTGAAGTTAAAACAATCGTTAGTTTAGTTATTAGAATATTAATACGCGCACCACGCCCAATTCCGTGAACAGTCGTGGCCAGTAAATTTCACACAGGATGCTGCCGTGGTGTGGCGGTTAGCACAGGGGCACTTCCAGAGGCGGCTGGTTCGATTTCATCTCTTGTCAAGGCAGTTGAAACGATGGGAAAGTTTTGTAAATTCACTCCACCTCTATCCATACAGCAGTACAGTACTATAATATGAACTTTAAACTATTTGTATTTTACCAGGTAAGGTTCACTGAGCTATATAGCTCTTTTTTTCAGAAGCGATCTGGTCACAAATGATAGCTAAACGAAGTGGCTTATCGCATGGAAATGTATAGCAGCCAGATACTCTAAACGCATGTTTCTAAACGTGGAGTTAAAAAGCCGGAGGACTCGGAAGAAAATCCACGCGACCACGGGGAGAGAGGCACGCGAACCCCAAATATACAGGCGTCAGGGTCTGGATCGAACCGACGAACTGTATAGCAGGCGAGGTAGTTCACATCTCGCCATCGTGGCGCCGCGGCATTCCATCCGATCTTATCAGATCTCGGAAGCTTGCTGGCAGAAGTGTGTGGCCACTGGCCACTTTTCCAGGGCTTTTCTAACTCTTTATAGAAAAAAAGAAATATGTATCAAGTGAAATACACGACTGAAAATCACAAGACAATTCTGAAAAGCAAACTCCAACATTAGTTACCGTACTGGGCAGTTTTAAACTGGGACTGCCTGACAACCCTTACGTTTCTGCACTGCGTGGGGACGCAGCTGCCAATAACTCAGCACAGCTTTACACGATATTCATGTTTTGATCTTTGTGTGTGCGATAAAAACATATTTTTAAATTGCTCAACATATGCGTGCAACAGTATATGCTCGTGTTCTTTATTGCAAGGCCCGGGGACCACTGGCGGCCCTTGGTGGCCTTTAGTGTGGCCCCTGACGCGCGGCCCCCGAAAATACACAAATGTGAAAACACCCCCGACAAACCCCAATTGTTTCAAATGCTTGGTGGTCCTCACACTGATGATGTCTTATTGGCGAAAGTGGCCCCTCTGCAAATGGGTGGATAACAGTGGTATACAGGGTGTATCCGCCCCCGCTATTTTGTGGACACGCCATTCCTGCATAATTACAGTTGACATGAGGTGCAAAAAGAGGAAGTCTCCAAATTAGCAACAGCCATTGTGCACAGGCCATGGTTCCTATAGCTGCAGGACTCATGTGTGCTATGACTTTAACGCTCAAACTGATTTTAACACAATATCTGCACAATGACACCCTGCCATATTTGCACTATGTTACCCTATTTGCATTTTGGTAATTTTATATTGTATATTATAGCTATTGTATATTTTAGATTTTATTTTATTAAATTTTTATATACTTTAGATCCTTAGTATCAGTTAGACTTGTACCTTTAGTATAGTTAGACTTGTAAACCACTTATTTAAGATTTAAGATTCCTATATGTTGAATGTATGCACCTTCCGGCCAAAGTAAATTCCTTGTCTGTGCGAACTTTCATGGCGAATAAAACCCTTTCTGATTCTGAAGAAGGGTCATTGCCCGAAACATCGCCCATTACTGTATTTGTGTTTCGCTTTTAAGACGATGTTATTGACGAGCGTGCTGAGTTTGTTTTATATATATATACTTATATATATTTTGATTTCTGTAGTTTAGCTGGCCAGTGCACATTTCCCGTGGCTCTTATTCACCACTTTGTCTCGGAGAGAAAGAGAGAAGGCATTTCAAACTAAACTTAACTGATGACACATCGCTGGGTTAATCATGTCCATGTTGAGGTAGTGATCGCAACCTCAGAAGGGATGGGAGCCAGGACCAGTTGAGACGTCACTCGCCACTCCCGTAAGCCCACCCCCCGCCCCCCGCTCCTGCCGCTGCACCGGCATCACCCCGATCAATAATTTGAGCCTCCAGTCAGCACCCATGAGAACTACTAACACGGCCCCCTGCCTCCAGCCACTGCCAAAAGCTCTGTTCAAAAATATTTTTTTTTATGTTCGTCCAATGCTGGCACGTGTTTCCTCAGATTAGCGTTGGTTGTTTACGTACGGTGCGAAAGAAGCTCAGAAGTGCGGTGTCAAAGGCGGAATGCCAAAAGCAGCAGTACAATCACCGAGCGAAAAAACTTGCTCATTGCAAGTGGGCATGCAAACAACTCGTTAACGGTTAACCTCGAAGTCAAACGGTGCAACATTGCTGGGCGTATCTCCATTCCTATCTCCGTGCATACATTGATATAGCCGACAATTATCCACACAGTGCAGGTTGCATATAAGCACACCGTATATAAGTACAGTCTGATTGATGATTAAAGAGCTGTATCCTTGCTTTTCACTGGTGGGGGAAGGCAAACAGCAACTTCTCATTCAAGCACACCTTGGATATCAGCACAACTGAAATGATTCCCAAGGGGCATTATTGTATCCCGCTTTAAAAAATATAACTTGCGAATATATCCGTATGATGAAAAAGTACCCGGTGAATATTGATATATTCAAAACTATAACTAATCTATATAAATCACATTATGATGAACACTTACTGTTAATATGGAGTAAACATATTCAATCTACAGTGGTGTGAATCTTTACACTCTTAAGTGGTGTTAATCCATGGCATCTACAAATATGTAAATCCGTAGAATCTCAATGATGTCAGTATATGTGTCTATAAAGTATCCTGTTGTATCAATCCGTAGAATCTTCAATGGTAATAATTCATATAATCTTCAGTGGTTTGAATCCGTACAAACTGCATTGGTGTTAACTTGGTTTGAAAAGTTTAACACGTAGGCTTTCGCGACCAATATTGCTGCAAGCAATCGGGTTATTAAAACAAAGTACCAGATATTGCGGGAGTAACTGACAAATTACTTAGAGTTTTAGACAGACAAAAAAATCAGAGTAAGATTTGGCACGGGACATAAAATTCAAAACTAGTATCTTGTACAAAATATGAATTGCCTAAGTTATCAACAGAAGGTGTGTATCGGATTAATTTCTTATGTGGCAGATGCTTTATTGGACAGACGGGACGTAACATTAGCGTAAGACTAAAAGAACACCAAAGAAATATTAAATACTCTTAAACACAACTGTCGGCAGTTGCATAACAGGCTTGCCAACAAGAACACTCAATTGATTTTGATAACGTTGAAGTGTTGTGTAAAACTAATTATTACTGGCCGAGACTAATTGGAGAATCCATTGAAACTGAGAGAAATACCAATAATTTTAAGCCGCTCTGACAGCTACAGGCTGAGTGCGGCCTGGAAGCGGTTTTGTTAATTAATACATCTTACAACTGCATTCCTTATAGAGGAAACACATGCTAATGAACTGATTACTAACTATTATATAATTGCAATACCGCCTCTGATCTATGCACCTGATAGAGTTCTGGTGATGACGTCACCATGCTGCTCTATCTAAGACCGGAAGCAGGTGGATGGCTTCACTATTCTGGCAAATCGCCCGATGATGCTGGATGTAATTACCAGCGAAACGTCGTACTCAAATTGTAAATGTTGTGGATACACTCTTCAAACACACCGGTGGGCTGAAGTAGTAGCTAATTGGCGCGTTGTTTACGTGACAAATCCCTTACTGGCTGTGTCGGGTGGTGGAGGGTTACGACACATTTATACTCGCCCAAAAACCTTAATTGTGCTTTAAAAACACTACGGGAATATCATTACTGTATACCCATTGCTCTTCATGCAGTTCAGTTTCATTCATTAGGTGTAGCCCTGTGAGCCATGAGGCTCTTGACTCGGGTGCAACCGCAACAAACAAAACATGAACAAAGAACATCTTCAAGTGACGACGCGCAACAGAAACATCCAGGAAAAACCAGAAAAATCGTCCAGAAAAAAGCACCACATATCAACGCTGTGTGCAAAAATCCCAGTAGGATGCAAGTCAAACAATAACAACCATAAGACAATTTAGATTAAAGTTATCAGGCTAACTCCGTACTTCAACAAACAAACATGGCTTAACCATACGTTTTCGGAATCACCAAAATAAAGCGATAAAAACAATGTAACAGTAATCATATGAACTGTAAATCAAATTTAACAATAAACGCTATACGAAACATATACGACCAAACTTTGCAGCCATAGCTGGCAGCATGAGTCACTCCATAACAGCAGGAGAGTCAACATTTTCCAATGCACCTTTAAAGATCAGCACACTAATAACATAAGATCATACTTTGCAGCAGACATCCAGAGTGGTGCATTTGATTTCAGGCCACTCTGCATAGCAGTGGCAGCGGGGTGTGTACAGCTCCTCAAGAGCAGCTTTGAGTGCAGATCTCACAGGTAGTGATCCAAGTTTCAGTTTATTGGCAATATCATTCCAGACCCTGGGGGCATCAACAGCAAAGGACTTTCCTCCAGTATTTGTACGGAAATAAGGAATTTGAAGCTGGTAAATGAGCAAAGACCTTAGGTCACATTTGTTCTTCGAAACAGTGAGGAGATCCAGCAGGTAGTTTGCAGATTTTTTTGTAAGTACATCGTGAATAAATAAGATCTGATGCACAAGCCGTCGATCATTAAGAGATGTTAAGTTTGACCCAATGTAGAGATCGCAGTGGTGGGTCCTATATGGACAGTTCAATGCAAATCTTAAACCGAGTGATAAATTGGGTCAAGCTTCTTCAGTACAGTACTGGGGGTTGATTTACATACGATGTAACAGTAATCAAGTAGAGGAAGTATGGTAGCTTTTATCAATTCCAAACGAAACATAGGGGGGAAGCAATGCGTGTGTCGATACAGAAAACCTATTTTTTATTTTGTCTTTTTACCAATATAATCAATGTGATCTTGAAAATGCAGTTTTGAATCAAAGATGACCCTAAGATACTTTTAGATCTTGACTTGCTCTATTTGATAATTATTTAAGGAATGTAATTGGGGAAAATAATGTCCTGCTTTAGTCCTGGTGAGAAGCATAGCACCTTGGTTTGGAGGTATTCAGGACTAGTTTAAGAGCAACTAGCTGATGTAGTTTGTTGAAATTACCCTGGAGCTTAGCAATCACGTCATCCGGCGAGCAGCCAGCAGTAATCAGTATCGTGTCATCTGCAAACAGATTTATCCTGGAATGATCCAGGTCAGTGCCCAAGTCATTGACATGAAGAGAGAACAAGAGGGGGCCGAGGATGGAACCCTGTGGAACCCCTTTTGTTATCTTAGCACTGTTTGACCTCCAACCATCTATAAATACAGTTTGGGTGCGAGAAGAGAGGTACATTTTTAAGCATTCCACTGCGTGTTTGGAAAAACGGAGGCAAACTTAGTTT
Source organism: Lampetra planeri (assembly GCF_965212315.1). NCBI lineage: Eukaryota > Metazoa > Chordata > Hyperoartia > Petromyzontiformes > Petromyzontidae > Lampetra > Lampetra planeri. The sequence continues at coordinate 20,635,807 of NC_136107.1, forward strand.
ACTAAGCAGGGTGTTGTGGTCGACTGTATCAAAGGCTTTGGACAAGTCAAGAAAAAGACTGGCGCAGTACTGCTTATTATCAATGCTACTGTAAATGTGATTTAGAGAGTCTAATGCAGCAGATGTGGTGCTGTATTTTTTCGGAACCCAGATTGGTTTAGATGTAAAAGATTGTTGTCGGACAGGAAACTGCTAATTTGGTAGTTCCATAATTTTTCAAAAATGTTCATCAACGGGGACAAAATTGAGATAGGCCGGTAGTTATTTGGATCATCTTTAGGGCCCCCTTTGTGAAGTGGACGATCATAGGAATGCTTCCATTCTAGAGGTACCGATGCTTCTTTTATGGACAGGTTGAAAATATGGGCTATAGGTTTGTATATGAGGTGACCAACAGTTAGCAGAGCAAAGACGGGAATACTATCCGCTCCGGTAGAGGAGGACCCTTTGAGGTAGGACGGTTGATTCGTGGATAAGCTGGAAAGTAAATTCGGTTAATGTTTGGACAGGGGTGTAGGAAATTACATGAGCAGGGGTGACTCCCAATACATTATAAAAAAGGTCACCAGCTTCAGAAAAATGAAGGTTAAAATTGTCCACTATTTTTTGGGGCTCTGAAAAATAGTCCCCATTTTGACTAAGCGCAATGGGCAGATTATCTGTGTTAGATGCCTTTTCGATACATTTGACTGTTTTCCAGAAGATCCTAGTATTGCCACGCGATTCCAGGAGAGTGGAGGAAAAGTAAGTATTTTTTGCATGCCGTATTGTTTTGACACATCTATTCCTTAAAATCCTGTATTCTAGCCAGTCATTGACCAAATTACTTTTTCTGAGCACATGCCCAAGCCTTGTCCCTAGTTTTAATGAGCTTAGTAATCAAAGGATCAAACCATATTGTGCGGTTGCCTTTAATTTAAAATATAACCAACGAAGCATGTTTGTCAAGAATTTGGAGAAACGTGTACCTGAAGGTCTTCCAAGCCGTAGTCAGGTTGGGGATATCGCAGACCTTGTCAATATCAGAGTGAAGCACATCATTAGCAAATGCCTGTAAGCTGAAGTGTCTCATGGATTGCAAGGCCCTCGGGCCACTTGCGGCCCCTGGTGGCCTTCAGTGATGTCTCTGACGTGCGGGCCCCCCGACAATACACAACAAGTGAAAACACCCCCCCCCCCTCGCCCTCCTCATGCTGCTGCCAAACCCCCAATGGTTTCAAATGTGTGGCGGCCCTCACACATTGATGATGTCTTATCGGCGAAAGGGGCCGTCCATGAATGACGTCACGCGATTTTGGACGATTTTTGACCCCCCCCCCACCCTTGTCACACGGCGTCACAAAAAGTCAGACCCCCCTCAAATATGACGTCACAAAGCCCTGCCCCCCCCCCCCCCCCAAAATAAAACATGCTGCAAATCGCTTTAAACTACAGTATTGTCACTGTAGTGAGTATTTAATGTGGCGCTGCACTCTGATGTTGTAGGAGAAAACGTTTATTGAAAAGTATATTTAATTAAGTAGAACGTGTTGTCTATAGTTATTTAAAGTTGCGCATTTTGATCTGACGTCACATTTCTTACCCCCCCCCCCTTGTCACACATCGTCAAAAATGTGACGTCATTTATGGACGGCCCCAAAGCGGTTCCCCCATCCCCCCCCCCCTCTAAAAAATAGTGAACAACACTGCCGTAGATGAACAGGAAGAATAGGTGAGCGGATATTCGTTTTTTTCTTGTTCGCGGTGAACCTACATCGTCCAAGGGATGACGACCGGCGTCGTGGCTGACTGGGTTCGCGGATTAGGAATCGTCGGGAGTTCTTCCACTGTGATCGCCGGAGTTGAGCAGCGTGTCCCCCGCTCTCGCTGCAAGTGAGGTGGTGGTGGTGGGGTGGGTGGAATGCGTGCGTCATGCAGTGTGGGAGGGTAGGCAGGGCGTCTCCTCGTGCCTGTGGGAAGGGCGGCGAACCGACAGCCTCACTCTGACGGCACACACAGCAGTCGTGACATAGTTTGCAGGCAACAAGTTGTGTGTCTCTGTGTGTGTAAGTGAGACATTGCTCTTTTGCAAACACAGCCTGTGCCGTGGAGCCACATTCATCCCTTCGTTACATATCTTCTCTCCATCCATTCATCTCTTCCCCCCCCCTTCTCCCTCCTCCTCCCTTCCCTGCATCTCTCTCCCGCTCTCAGCCTGCCCTCCCTACTACCATTACTCATTGCCGGCAACAACGTGCGCGAGAGAGAGACCGGGAAGTGAGTAAGAGGGCTTGCACATTCTCAGGGGCGTGCGTGCGTTAAAGTAGGTGCACGAAGCGGCTTTGACACACCGAAGTCGAGAAAGGAGGCGAACGTGGGATTTGACAAGAGGACTATGGCGGAGCAAGAGGATTTGGAGTTTGGCAAGGCAGACTTTGTGCTGCTGGATAACATCACAACGGAAGACTTCTTGGCCAACATGAAGCTCAGGTGAGCGAGTGAAAGAGATGGTGTCATTGACACGACTCTACGTATTCTTCACGTACGCCGAGGTGGTACCACCCCAGTAGTGAGTTGAGAGTGGATGATGCGCACGCCGCGAACGTTGCGAATTATTTGCCCGCAATAAAGTTGCAAACAACAACAACAATAATATAGTTGTACAGCTCCTGTTTGTCAATCCGCTGCTGGGGGTTATTGGTGGCTGTTTGACCTTACTTCACCGGACTGGTCAGTACGGGTTAGTGCAGGGTGGGTGGGAGGGTGGTGATTTGGTCGCACCAGCTCAGATATAACAATGATATTAGCCGGGGACTAAGAATCGAACTCAGTCTTCCTATCCCTTCCCCTCCCTACGTGTGCAGTACAGTTCCCGTATGATCGGACCCCTTGGCGAGGCGATAGAATGCATTCACTTGGTAGACTTTGTGTGTGTTTGTGAGATACGTGGTTTCCACGTGCAACTTTAGACCGCGTTTGATACATCACTTGCTTGCTTGCAACGTCCGAGTTAGAATCACAAGTTGTCAGCCCCTTTCTAGATCCACTGCTGAGTGAAGATCTCCCATGTGGCTCATGCGCGCTCATGAACGACGACTCAAATTGAGTACCACTTTGTGCTGGTTGTCATATGAGACGACAACTAGCTCCCGGACACAGTAATGTGGAATTACCCCCCCACCCCCCCTCACTGCCTTTAGAGCAAATAGTGATTGAGGGTTATCGGTGCTCCTTTTGGGTATGGAACAGACGCATGGATGTGTTTCCGAATGCAGCCGAATGGGTTGGGAAACGCCTAGGTAGCCTCGCCTCGGTAGCTGACGACGAAGAAGTGATGCACGGTTACAGTGCTTATTTGAGCCCGTGGTAGGGTAAAGGTGGAGCAGTGGCGCTGTGGTTAGCGCGCTGTGTGCTACGTATGACCCACGGGCACCTCCGTTGGATTCCTGGCCTCGGCGTTAACCGATGGCAAGTGACATCGCAAGCCAGTCTTTAACTCCCCCACCCCATCCCTCGTCATTCCGTCCCACACCTCCATAAACCTGCACTGAGCAGCCGTGGTGAAGGCAATGGGAAAACGCAGCCCTCACAAACAATAGGGCATGGGAGAGAAGGGGGGGTGAGTTACGGGCGAAGTGGCATCATTCAGCAGTAGAGTGACAAGGGGCTGTAAACGTTTTAAGGATTATAGATATACATGTGAAAGTGTTCCACCGTGGATGTGGTGGATACAGTACTGGGTAGGTGGGTAGAGCGGGTAGGGTTCGGGGCGTCCCGCCCTTGTGACTGCTTGTGTGTGTGTGCGATTAGGGGTTTTTACGTTTCAGGTGTGCGCGTGTCTCTTCTGTGTGTGCATGCGCCGTTGCGTTGTCATCACCAAATTAGCCAGGCTCCGTTGCACATAGGTGTCGGATTTAAGCTGGACATCTGAATAGATGATGAAGAGTTGGCAAACACCGATGTACCTGGGTTATTTTGTTTGTCAATCAATGCGTATGAGGGGCCGTCCATAAATGACGTCACGCACCTGGGGGGGGGGGGGGGTCAGACGTTTGTGACGATGTGTGACGAAGGGGGGGGGGGTGAGAATGTGACGTCACATCAAAATGCGCAACTTTAAATACATATAGACAACACGTTCTACTTAATTAAATAGACTTTTTAATCAATGTTTTCTCCTACAACATCAGAGTTCAGCGCCACATTAACTACGCACTACAATGGCAATAGTTTAAAGCGATTTGAAGCATGTTTTTTTTTGGGGGGGGGCAGATCTTTGTGACGTCATATTTGAGGGGGGGGGTCTGACTTTTTGTGACGCAGTGTGACTAGGGGGTGGGGGGGGGGCGTCAAAAATCGTCCAAAATCGCGTGACGTCATTTATGGACTGCCCCTTACCTGCCACGACTTGGATCGGAAACACTGCCATTAAACGAAGAAAACGGAACAACTGAATATTGGGGATGGGGATGGGGTGATCGTTGTGGTGGAGTCATTGCCAAATAATACGGAACAAAAACTGAAATTTGTGCAACGAGGCATGAAGAGAGAAGCATGCTGGGGGGATGACACTGACGGGACGGAACGAGGAAGGACGCGCATTCGAGTGCATGCGCCGGTTCAAGATATTTCAAATTGTTGAGTTAAGGTTTGGTCAAGACGCGTTGCTACAAGTTTATGAAAGCCGACGGTCAAGAATAATGAAGCTATAAAAACTATAAAAAATTTTATTTTACCAGGTAAGGCCCACTGAGCTATGTAGCTCTTTTTCAGAAGCGACCTGGCCACGAATGATAGCCCAACGAAGTGGCTTATCATCGTGTGGAAATGTATAGCAGCCGAATACTCTCAACGCATGATGTTGTTTTTAAATGTGGAGGGGAAAACACCGGAGGACCCGGAGAAAAATCCACGCGACCACGGGGAGAACATGCAAAGTCAAAATTTACAACAAGCGTCAGGGTAGGGATCGAACCCACGACCTCCTGTATACCAGGCGAGGTAGCCAAGGCATATAATTAGATGGAGTGATGAGATCGGCTCGTTTGCAGGTGCTGGGTGGATTGTTGCAGGTTCTAGGATTGATCATGGTTGACGATGATTGTATTGAATTGGGATCTAACCTTTGAGTAACTTTCATGAACCAGACTCATAAAACATGTGTATTATTGCTAGTAGTGTTGTCGTTATCAATGCCTGTTGTAAAGTGCAAAGGTGGTGCGTTGCAAAATGAAAAGATATAAAGTCCAGGTCATATATGGAGACACACCTTTATATGTGGCAACACCTGTGGTGAATGGAAAAGTTTAATTTGAATCGTGGCTGTAAAGCCGGTGCAGGTGTTGACTTCAAAAACACATGCGTGATCCCCCCCTCCCCCCTATTCCAGTTACAACTTTAGCCCAAACGCACGTGAAAAAATGTAGAGATTTAGCCCTGCAATTTCTTGTTCAAATCGCTGCTGGCGATAAAGGCACCCCTAGAGAGTACTAGAGAGGGCTTCCTTGAGAGGGCATTGGCCTACTCTACAGTATTCTATGCTGGCCAAAGGTCTGGGAAGAGGTGGGAGTGCTCGTACTTTACCCCGCCACAAGCGACAAGCCGATCGAATTGACTGTTTTACATGTTTGGTACCGCTGGGTGGACAGAGGCGGGAGGATTCCAGGCACTTTGCAACATTGTTGCAACCACCAGGCCAGGAGATTGCAAGGTCCAGTTTGCTGAGTGTTTCACACCACGGCAGCATGGCTTGCACACTACTGTAGTCAACTCATAATGTGCCTTCGTAGGAGCAGAACGATGGCGCTTAAGGTCTAGTGTTGTTATTGCCAGCGGTGTTGCACTCATTTTGTGTTAATCTTCTAAACCCGTTGTGAATTGTGGTTCAAACAGGAATTTTGTTTCGTGATAGTGATCGTGTCAGGCAAGCATTTTTTGGCTGATGTTTGTAGGTGGGATGTGTGGGTGGGTGAGGTGGGGTGGGTGTGGGTGCCTGGGAAGCTTGGGTTTGTGAGCATTTCTAAAGTTGATTTGATGGGCTGGACCACTGTGGGGGTAGGGGGAAGAACTTCACATGGTACAGAGCGTACAGAGCAGTGACATCCTTGGCCATCGATGAAAGCAAGTCTGATTTCGGAATGTCAGCAAGCTGAAAGGAGGACAGGAGCCAGTGAGAAATTACACCTACGTTCCAGCATTTCTTTTTGTATTTCTCTCACCTCAATAACGTGTCTCCACAACGTAGAACATCACCACGCAGTAACTATCAACATTATGGATGGAATGGTAGCTCGTGCTATGAAATCTCCCAATCTGAGTTTGATACCCAGCCACAGGTAATATGAATGATATGTGAACATGTGAACCGATGCTGGGTCGCGAGCCTTCACCAACCTGCTCTGACCAGAGTGTCGAAGTGCTGTACCGTCCAACAAGCCCCATAACTTCGATGGAGTAGCACTCATACAGCAGTTTATTGGCAAAAGGCTATACATTATAAATAGCAATAATGAGAATATCAATCCGTGCTATATTGCACATAGGCAATGTGTGCCATGCAATACCTATCACGCCACACTAATGAGGACAGCACGCTTGCTGCGAAAGTGAGAGTAGGTTTGGCAATCGTACCAAAGGATGCCACCCGGTTTTCTGTAACTGCTCGACCCTGTTAGCACGTGCTTGGAAAGTGCTCTTGCGGTATTTTAAAACCTTGCTTTTACATTATTGGGCCAAATAAATATGAGTGATTAATCTGAAACAAAATTAGCACAGTACACTGGTTTGAAATATAATAGACACCTTTAGATATAATATTAGTGTACAGCCCTTTGTCAATCCACGACTGGATGAAGGTTCCCCATGCTGTGTGAGACATGGAGGTTGTTTGACCATACTTCACCACGCTGGTCAGTGTGGGTTACTGAAAACGGGGGCTCAGGACCGGTTTAGATACGACTGATGTCAGTAATGGCAGGCAATCGAACTCGGCAAGATTCACCGTGCAGTGTGTGAACCGCTGCGCCACCACTTCCTCCAATGCAAAAACGGCACTGCATTGAAAAGCCCCGTTAATTTCTCTATCACTGTTTCACAAAATGTAATATATTCGTTGTCTTTATAAGGACTGTTCATTACCATCCCCGACTCCTGCACCTACCAGGCCGCTGTCTTGTTTGTGTCGGCTTGGGGAGCTCTTCATCCAGCAGTGGATAGGTCGTTGCAGATGAAGATGATCCAACACAGTATTATGAATACTTTAGCTTGGTATGGCTATATCAGTGTATTATTTTTTTACAATTCGCAGATATATACAAATAGTGTACTCTATGAAAGTAGATGGTATTTGTACACCCGTTGCGACATATTCATCATCTCCGTTTCTATTATTAGAATGTCAGCACTGTATTCTAATAATAGAATTATAATAATTTCAACCGCTCTAATGTGCGCTGATGGCTACTTTATTGAGGGCGATATGGGCACGTAAAATGAAGATTTATTGAGAATTCAAAGGTTGGCTGGTAACATATTTCCAAACTGCCTAAAATAGGCAGCATCTCTTATAATTGGCGTATGCTTGCAGGTTATTAATTTATGTGTTTGTGCTATCAACATTAAGTCCTTAGCGGCTGTTTGACCATATCTCATCAGTGGTGTAGGGGGTTTCTGGACGGGTGATAGGAGATATCGCTCCAACCCTCCCAACGCTGATGTTGACCTTGGCCAGGGAACAAACTCAGGTTACTGGGTTCGTATCAAAGTGCACTAACCACTGCACCACCGCTTCACCATTTACATGTGTATGATTAAGGCTCAATGGACTTGTGAGCACCTTGTCCATTTATTATTTTTTAAAAATGACCTCTGAGGACACCAAAGAAAAAAATGCATCTGTTGTTCTACTGCACCGTGAATGTGTACACAAAAAGTGCACCGATATAATCATCCACAGTCGTTTACACAACAACACCGTTTCAATGGACCAGTGTGGCATGAATCCTTGTTGCAAGTGAGTCCCCTGCATGCAGAGTGGGGGGAGCACTTAGCCAACGCACAGGAATTAACTGAGCTTCCAGCCGACCCTCCTCCAATCCCAAATGGACCCAATGACATGACCCCCAATATAGACTACAGTCTATTGTAATCGAATTTAAACAACATCGTGCAATGCACTTCCGGCCAAATGACACTGACATTAAATATTGCGGATAAAGGTACGGTAGTAATTTTCTACCACAAACATAGAGATTTGGACAGTGGTTCACTCGCTGCTCTCTGAATCCAGCGACCTGGGTTCTTCCACCCATTCACCGGACGTGATGAAGTATGGTGAAAACAACCCCATGACCAGCATGGAGAGGGGAAAGCCCCAACATTGTGGGTTGAGATTGAGAATGCCTATTTAAAAAGCAAAACAATTATTCTTACTATATGGACCAGAGGGCACTGCAGCAATATACAATTGAAATATGGTGAAATATGCTCAAATAACACCCACGACACCCGCACGGCATGGGGAAGCCCCCACCCCATACCCGTGTAGCCAACCGTGCTAATCAGAGGTACGGGGAACAACGCTAACTTACAAAACCATATACACCATGGTTTTGTGTCTAAGCCAAGATTCGAGTTGAATTCTCATTTGGCTGGCTTTTTAACTTGTTTGGAGCACGAAGCAAAACACTTAGTGGGTTTAACTTTCCGAATAAATTGAAAATAAATTTCCATAATCATCTTCACGTCCGATTAAACAAGACTCCACCTTCAGTCGTGTACTCTACTATATGTGAAAATTGCCCAGAACGTTTCCGTGCTGTCCTAGACTTTAGTTGTGGCTGTATATTTTATGTTTTACAAACATGAGCATTTTCTGTTGATCACCACACATCCTGCTCTGATGCACACTGCGTCTGTCTGCTCGTCGGATATTGAGGATGTTTAGTGACAAATGACCCAGAGCTCAACCTTTTCCCAGCACAAATTGCATTCATTACCTTGGAGGCCTTCCAAGAGCACTCTCTTTTTCCCCGTCGAATGTCAGCCAATTTCCATTGCAACAAGTGCTGTTTAATGACTGCCAGACTAACTTGAGTCTCGACATGACATCATCATCAGCCACGATCTATACACTGCTGTATGAAGGCCTCCTCAAAGACCAAACACATCACAATTTAACGTGTTTCGATCAAGTGCCTACAACCGAACCGCTTAAGTCACTGCATCTCCAGAGTCGATGTCCTCTCGGCTGTGTATCCCTGCCTTGGCTGCCACTACCATCATTCGCCTCGACCATTGTCAATCTGTTCTCGCGACGTGTTCTCCCCAAAACCATTTACTTTTCCTTCAGTCGATAAGACGTCGCTAACTTTCGTACGTCCTCCCGTCTCTCGGTGTATCAGAATCTTTATTTAGACGGCTGAAGGAATCCGATGAGCTATGAAGCTCTTTTTCACAGATATCCAGTAGGAGTGGGTCAGCAAGTGTAATTCCAAGCAAGCACCTTTCCATGCTCCCCTGCACACTTTCCGGCACATTTGTAACAGGACATTAATAATTTCAACCTATAACGCTCTCAGTATTCACTCACTCTCGAAGGGAGAGAGAGAGAGAGCGACTCGGGCACGAGGAACCACAGACGAACCGTGAAGCACCCACGCGGTCAGTTGGCACCAACAATTTCCCCGAGTTCTACATCCTACGATACAGCTTGCTCTTTTGTGCAAGAAGAGAGACAAATGCTGATTGTCACAGGTAGGCGGAGGGATGATTTGCAGGACGGTGACTCTTATTCACCCCCCTTGCGATTCAATGAATTGTCGCGATCCTGAGTCGCGGTTTTATTAAAGAATCAGTTATATTTAACATTGACTCTGAGGTTGCCTAACTTGTGTGGAACTGGCAAGCTGATGCTACAAGCTACTAAATGTATTCCGCCCATATTTTATCTCGTCAAATAGTCAAAGTGATTTCCTGCTCAAATTATCGTTGAGGTGGTACTCATCTCCTCTTTAGAGCCATGAGCCAGTGATTCAAATTCCACATTGTTATGGCTGGGGGCGAGTCTATCCAAAGGGAAAAAAACACTCCTGACTTGCCCACAAAGTGTTACTTGCTGTTTGATGGACACCGTAGGGATGATGAGTGAACCCCCAACCAGGATTTGAACTCGCAATTCCGTGACCCTGAACCATTCTGCCGTTGAGCCACCTGGCCGGATCCACAAGGCGTAGTTTTGTTTCAACGTTTGTGCTCAGATTAAAATTCCACTGGTTTAGTAAAACAACGATGAACCCCATTGAGGACAGTGGAAATTAAGCTCTCTGTTCCAATAAACCCAACCCCTCGATTTCTCAAGTTGGTGTCACCTGTCCTGATGTGGCGTCTGACAGTAATGTTGCACATTGTTAAGGGGGTGAAGGGGCACCTGTAAGGTCACGTGTCATTTTTAACAGGGAGGCCCAGATGGAGCAGCGATCAACTGTTAAAGTATTACATGTTGTGCCTGAAGTCTGCAAAAGAGTATCATGTCTCAAGTTTATTTTGTTTAACCAGGTGAGGACACGAGACCAGGATGAGTCAAATTGCAAAAGTGATCTGGTTCACCAAAACGACAAAAGAAAAGAAATCAGGCTCAGTCTAGCAGTGAAGAAAATCGTGCAGCAGAGGAAAAACAACGGTGTTGACGCAACGAGAAATCAAACATATTGCACTAACATAAATTGATGTTAAATTAGCATTCCCATGTGTCGTAAGTGAGCTTGGGTAGATTATTTTTAGGCTGATCAAAGTACAATTACAATTAAGTTTGTAACAATGTGACAGGTAAAGATAGGGTGACTATTGTACTAATATGTAAACAGACCAGGATAATAAAAAACAGACGAGGTTATATAGAAGAGGGAGGGGGGTTATGACTTTTTGAAATGTTATTTTGAGGGGGAAACTGCCACATCTGTCCATGCGCTGGGCACATCGCTGGCAGCTGCCAGTGAAGGTGATTGCAGCACATGGCTGCAGATTCCTGGAGCATGCGCATCGCCATATGGTTTGTGTCACAGCGAAGAATGTTATCTTTCTCTTCTGCTCTTAGTACAGTCGCATTGCCAGTGCAGTTGTTCATAGCGCAGTTATCGGCAGGCCTTAGATTGCTTCCAGGATGTGGTGCTTGGACTACCAGCCACAGTGGAAGGTTAATATTGTATGTGGCGTACCAGCTGTGGAAATTATTTCCATCACTGACCTAGACTGACCTGACTGACATTAAGCCCTGGGTGTACCAGGCTTTGAGGATGCTGCTCTTGTATAATGGATAGCACACTGGGCTTTCAATCCAGAGGTCACCTGTTCCATTCTGTCTCCTGGCACAATAATTTAAATGATGGTGCAAGTTTCTTACATGTATGTATGTATGCTGAACTTATTTCGTATGTAGCCAACCGTCCTCATCGGAGATGCGAAAAAGCCACCTTCCGCCACTGTGCACCCGGCGGTAACAAATGGGTGTGCCACAGGTCTCGTGTGGTGGAGTGAAGTGTGGGTAGTCCCACCTCTTCCAAGACGTGTTGGCCCAGCGCGAGGAGTAGGTCGAACGCCCCTTCATAGGAGCTGTCCAGTGCTACCTCGAGTGGGAAAAAGTTATTTGAGGCTCTGCACTTTTACCGGACTTTACTCGTGCTGTTTATTCGCTGAATTTGTCTTAGGTACCGAGCTGTGCTGACATTTTTAAACACATTCCTGTGGAGGGAGCTGGTAGGAACGTTGGGTTGCTCGGTCAATGGCCAATGTCAACGACGGCGTGGTGTATTCCGCAAATATGCCCGACTGTGAGGGCGGGCACAAGCCGACGTGAGTAGATTAAACGTTGAGTTTTATAAGAGCACCACGGGGTGACCAGCCCCTCTCCACCCAGCCCCACCCCTCTCACCCCCCACCCAGCCCCACCCTCCCCACCCAGCCCCTTCCCACCCAGCACCTCCCCACCCTCCCCACCCAGCCCCACCCTCTCCACCTAGCCCTTCCCCACCCTCCCCTCCCCACCCAGTCCCTCCCTCCCCACCCAGCCCATCCCTGCACGACAGACGGACGGACACAATAATCCCCTGTGGGCTGGTGTAACCAGGAGGTTCCTACCAGAATGATGTGATAAACTTGCCATAGTACTCCTCTAATCTGTGAAAAACTTCCAGATAATTGGATGAATGCAGCACTTGCAGGAGACCACTTCCGAGTGACCCTAATCTATGAATAAATCTGCACGTTAGGATAAATTTGCTACGTGACTCCACTTTTGCCGCGAAAAAAATCGTGCAAAACTTGCAGTTTGATTCGGGGCCACGGATAATACGAATACTGGGTAATAAGGTTACGGATAATAAGCGATTCACTGTCGTGCACTACGTGCACGCTGATTGATTTAACGCTTGGGAACTGAGAGATGGGATTTCTTAAAACAGCAGCTGCTGGGGAATTTTGTTTAAATGTGGATGCAGTTTTATTTGCTCCTTGTGTCAAATGAACGACGAAACGTAATTTAAAGCTGTTTAAACTTACTGAAGAACTCAAAAGAGTTGGCCTTCCCACCGGACCAGAACAACAACGCAGCGAAATAATGGAAAACTAAACAAAACAGTGGACAAAATAAACCGAGGAAAAAAAGACACAGTATACGTATTGTATTGCTTCCAGGACTGCACACTAGATTCGTGACTTGCACCAGCTGGCAGGACATACAACTGCGCCGGCCAACAGTAAACTAACATGCTATAAAGTGCAGTTGGTATTAAGAGCTTGCAAACTATTCTGAGACTTTACGGTAAGAAACTGGATTAGAAAAATACATGCACATTTCTAAACCTCCCACAGCACCCCATTTCGTCTTGGAAGTGGGCTGCGATTGGCAGGTCCGATTTTCCGCATTAATCGGTGAATATTAATCCTGTTTTCCTCGTTGCAATCCGCGGATAGCACAGATATTTGGATGAATGTGCCACTACTTCTGAGTGGATAAGCATGGATATGATTAATTTGTCGCCACTCCTGGTCACTCCTTATCTGCACAATGGTAGATTGCTTCCGGGATGCGGATAATAGGAAGACAGATAAGAGGAGTTAGTGTTGCTGTAGATCGATTGAACCAGTGAGCAGTGAACTCTGCTGTGGTCAATCTGTGGTCCCACAATCACATCGAGGTTTCAAGTTTTTGAGTTTTTTTACTTTTATTTTTGTTTTTATCTATGCACAGTGGACCAGGTTCACAAATATCGATGAAACTGACCAATAGCGTTGCCCGGCAGATGTTCCCGCTTGTTGGTGATGGATCGAGGCATTGGCAAGTTTCCGCCGAAATTCGGACAAACAGGAACATTTACCAACTCGTGGATCTCCTCCTACACAGTGCATATAGTATCACGGTGTTTAAATGAAGATTTTGAAATTGTAGTTACGATATTGTGATTTTAATAATTCCAGATTTTTGTCAGTCTTCTGATTGTCGACGGCCTCTTCGCGCTGCGTCAATTGTTGGGGTTGTTTGACCGTACTTCACCACGCTGCTCATTGCGGCTTGGTGAGGGGGGATGGGGAGGCCGGGAAAGGTTCAGATATCACCACCGTTGATGTCAGTTTTGACCTTGCATCGCACCTCCGATTAGGATGGTTGGCTTTGTGCGGTGCGAAATTCAAATATGTACGGTACACATGTACTCGGGTCACCAGGTTCATAGCACAATTCCTGACCTCCCCCCGCCCCACTTCGTCCACTTTAATTGTATCCATTATTACATTTTAAACTGAATAGATCTGCAGTCCATTAAACAAACTGAGTGGGTGTTACTTTAGTTTCATGCTGGTGGAGATGAGATAATTTTATTAGGATCCGGACACTAACCGCATTTATGTTACACAATAAAAAATTGCTGTGCACACGCCCCCTTTCGTGATCACCTCCACACCAAGTGTCCCTCTTCCGTTATACAGAATTTTAAAATATGGCTGAGACATTCATATTCCTATTTAGTCACCGCATGCATTCAAATTGAAATGCAGTACTGTGCAGTAGATCCCTTTAAAATAGACTATTGAACTAATTTTTATTTTATTTCACCTGGTAAGGTCCACTGAACTCTATAGCTCGTTATCAGAAGCGACTTGGCCACAAATGATAGCTCAACGAAGTGGCTGATGCGGAAATTGCTAGCAGACAAATACTCTATCCAAATGTTTTTACATGTGGAGGGAACAACTGGAGGACCCGTAGAAATCTTCACGCAGCCACGGGGAGAACATTTCAACTCGAAATATACAGCAGGCGGCAGAGTTGGAATCGAACCCATGGACCTCCTGCATACCAGGCGAGGCAGTTAACATCTCACCACCGTGGCACTTTATGAACCCAAAAGCCTACATTGGGACGTTTGACCTTTTCAATTACTGAGTGGCTTTCACGTGGGAGAAGACTGGAGTACCTGGAGAAAACTCCAACACACATGAAGCAGTGGCACTCAAAGCTCCACACAGATAAGAGTCAATAATCCATTGGTGTGCTGCCATGTCGTGACCACCTCACCATCGAAGTACCCAAGTCCACAGCACCTGGCATTCTCAAACAGTCATTACAGCACCACCAAGATCACAGTCATTACAGCACCACCAAGATCTGATGAGGCGAGGCACATTCTGGTCGGTCATAGTGCATTGTTTATAGATGCATATTTATCATTTGCCTACTTGGCTGTCAACAGCCCTTGTCAAGTCTGTTTGGGCCCCAGGGTTTGAGAAGTGAGTCCAACGTTTGTATCTTCGTTCTAGTGCTGACTTATTTTCTAACGAATGCAATCCGCCCGCGTTGCAAGGTAGTCCGGAAGATGTGGCAAGTGGGTGTGCAGCAAGAGACACAGAAGTACCCTGAATTTGCGTATGCGCAGTTTTAAGGGGTAGAGAGAGGGATATACGTGCATCGCTGTGGCACAGTGTGGAATAAACCTAGATACCAGCGCTCGATTCCCACCCATGGCTGATCCAACCCTGCGTAGCCTCCGAGTGGCGAGTTATTTTATTCGTGAAAAACACTGATGTTGACCAAACGAGAAACATTTGTCTTTTGGTAGCCATGCGTAGAAAAACAAGTGAAAGCGTGATTATCCTTTGAAAGGGTGTGTTCTTGCAAAACGTGTAATTCCAGTTTTTCCATGGGGCTGACCCGCCCATGCTTTTGTGCTGTGCATCTTGTGACCAAAAACACAGGCAGCCCACACGTACCTTTGACATCCTCTTTCGCCAGGCATGTAAGCATCCAAACACTCTGTGATTTAATGGATTGCCCTAATGCGGTGTGTCAGGATTACAATGAGGAAAGATCGCATCCTGGAACTCCCTTCCCACAAGTCACCTGGGCTGTTGTCCCCCTGCATCTGTTTCAGTCCGGGCTCAAAACCTTCCTGTTTCCCCTCTGCCTATGACTGACTGGCTGACTGACTGCCTCCGTCTATAAGATGAATGTCCAATGTTCTTGAACAACATCTGGAGATGCAGTCACATTTGGATGCTATCCAGTCTATGGTAAATACAATTTGTATACGATTCGATTAGAATTTGTCTCTTTTGTATTATCCGCATTATTTTGGTTGACATAAAGTGGATGTAATTTTGTTCAAATGGTAAATATCGTACCGTACAGTTCTGATGCGATCCGATGCGCGTTCTGTGAGCGTGGGGATTGACTTTAAACACTCGGTCGAAGAATTGTGACATGTCTCACTGTCACACATCCCACTCAAACAACACCTCCCGTACGCACCAAGAACAGCATACAGACAAATTACTACAATTGTATTTCGCCGCTTAACTGCCGTAATCATTGTTCTACGCCACTGAAAAATAAAAGACTGTGAATAGAATGCTCTATGTGTGGTTTACAAAGAATAAGGAAATCCGCGAATAGCCAGCCGTGACTGCGAGTCGCGGTTTGATACCTGACGGTAATTTATTATTTACTAATTTTTTTAGTGTGAAGCAGGAAGGGTGAGCCAGTCTTTTTTTTACAATTTATTTGACCAGGTAAAGCCCACGAAGCTATATAAAAAAATTTTCAGAAGCGACCTTGCCACAAATGATAGCTCAATGAAGTGGCTTATTGCGTGGAAATCTATAGCAGCGTATGTCTAAATGTGGAGGGGAAAAAACAGAGGATCCGGAGAAAAATTTACAGAGAGAACATGCAAACTCCAAATATACATGCGTCAGGGTCGGGATAGACCCAGGACTTCGTGTATACCAGACGAGGTACTTAATTAAATAGACTTTTAATAAATGTGCAGCGCCACATTAAATACACACTACAATGACAATAGTTTAAAGCGATTTAAAGCATGTTTTATATTTGGGGGGGGGCAGAGCTTTGTGACGTCATATTTGAGGGGGGGGGGGGTCTGACTGTGACGTCGTGTGACGAAAGGGGGGAGGGGTTAAAAGAATCGTCCAAAATCGCGTGACGTCATTTATGGACGGCCCCTAAGAGGGGGCTGGGTGGTATTGCTTCGCTGTACCCGGCGGCAAGCCGCGTAAGAGTAACGCTCTGCGCACATGATATACTTTACACGGTGGCGCGTGTCGTGATGATGGGACGTTGGGTGCCGTGCCAATGTTAGACAACTTGCGCGGTAATGAACGTGGCCCTATGTCGTATTTTCACGAAACATCCGTTTCGTGAAAATAATTACTACTGAAATTAGTTATTTTTTATGTATACGCCCACATACCCGGTTAGCTTAGTTCACGTTGTGATAAAACGCGGCTTCACTCCTAAATGCATTCCCAATGCCGTCAATGGCATAGGAATGTGTGATCTCATTGTATGGTTGGCCAGGCACCGTGCTCGCCCAACCAATTCTAGATTTGAAGCTTTCGTGACTGCAAGGATTCATACTCTTAGGTTTTTTCGGTAAGGTCACGTAGGTAAAAAATAAAAAATATATAAATAATAATAATAGAAATAAAATAATAAATCACGGCGTTCGGAGGCAACCCAAGTCTCCGTCATCAGGTGGGACCGTCAGGTGGGACCGTCACAGTAAATTTAGCTGTGACGGTCCCACCTGATGACGGAGACTTGTGTTGCCTCCGAAACGTCGTTATTTATTATTTTATTTCTATTATTATTTCTATTATTTCTATTATTTTTATTTTTTATTTTTTACCTACGTGACTTTACCGAAAAAACCTAAGAGTATCGCCCAACCAACTTCGATATCATCAGCCGTGCTTAATTCACCGCTAGATGAAGGCCTCAAATCGTCGCCACCTCTAACCACTTGCACACAAGCGCGATTTAGTGGCTTCGTCCGCTCTGTTCGCGTGCTTTTGGACACGTCACGTTATTTTATATCGTCGGTCGAATTTACATTTTTCAGGTGCCGATGACAAACATGAAAAAAACCACACATTTTGACATTACTTTTCGTTTGTTCAGTGGCCAAGGTGGGGTAAGGAGGTGCTGTCATCCCTCCCCCGGTAGGCAGGAGGTCGCAAGGTCTATCCCTGACCCTGACGCGATGTCTGTTTTCTATTTGGAGGTCTGCGTGTGATCCCCGTCCCAAACACGTGGAGTTTTCTCTCCGGGTTTTGCCCTCCCCATTCAGAAACACGCGTTTCCATTATTTGGCTCCTTATTGAAATCCCCACGCGCGACAATGATATCAGCCACTTCGATGAGACATTCACGCGTGACCAGCTCGCCTCTGTAAAACAAAAAGAGCTCGCGAAAGCTGCGTGGGCTTTTTTTTTTAAACCCGGCACGCTACAGCAAAAAATAAAAGACTTCAGTGTGCATGGCTACGCTGCTTCAGCACACTTCAGCAAGCAGCGTTATAGCTTCGGGGCCTTCCATTACACTGGTCAACACACTTTTTCTGGCATAAGGTATTCCAACGGTTTTAAGATAATTTTGGGGTGCTGATACCAAATCTGGCATCAGTTTTTGTCTATCACATCAGGTTTTTGAGATATCAAATATTGCATTTTCAATAAAAACTGCAGAAGAAAAATATTAAATAAATGTGGATATCTACATAAAATTATATTATGAACACACTATCCTAAAAATACAGCACCATATTTTAACACTAAAGCAGTCACTGACTCGCAACAACTTGCAATCATAAGTGACAGAGTTAATTTCGAGTAAAATCAATGAAAATGGGGTATGCCGATAGCATAAAAATGAGATGTGATAGAGCAAATCTGAGATCAGATTTGGAATCAGCACCCTGAAATTAGTCTAAAACAGCTGCAAAAGTCCAGGCCATCACCACCACCGCTCGTTGTTGGCGCGAGAGCCTGGGTGGCTCCAGTTTTATTCCTGTCCACGGCGAACATCGGGGACTGTGTTGGTTTGTGGTGCATTGCAGATGTGGACTCGCCTCCCACCCCTCCGCGAACCAACCCTCCTCTTCCTCTCTTCCTGTTTAACAAAAAAAACCCCGTGGTGGTGGTGGTGTCGGCGGCATTCCTCGCATTTTCTCTGCACCACGTTCCCGCCTTGCACACAACTCGTATCCTTCCCCAAAAAGGCCGGCGCCAACGCCAGAGAGAAATCTACACTACAGGTGGAGGATTTGCTGCTCGTTATTGATGCCCATCCTTTCCCGGGGAGGGGAGGGTGGGTTGTGTGCGTCTGGCTGAAATTTGAAACCCGCTCCATTTTCGCCACAGTTAATGGGTCCGTCAAAGATATTTGGCACAACAACAACAAAAAACAACGCTTTATTTCTTACTTCCCTCTCTTCCGTCTTTGCGATTACAGTTCGCGGTGCGTGGGTGGGTTGCAGACACGGACGTGCGTGCGTGTGTGGTGTGTGGAACGAGTTCGCTCACTGTACGTGTGTGTGCCCACAACGCACAGGATGTCGTGACTGGGTTTGGAGCTCTGGTTGCAGAGTTGGGGAGGGGAGGGGAAATGCCACTGACGGGGAGGCCAAAGCAAGTGTGCACTGCCAAGCCAAGCCAAAATTGTTGTCCAGAAGCAGCCCCTGCCGTCAAATACAATTGCAATTGTGCCGTTTGTCAGGAATCGCATCACGATATCGGTGTTATTGTAATGTCAAGCTAATTGTGGTTAGATGTGTCCCCGGTGTCTGCTTTGCAGTACAGGTAGTAAACTTGCCAATCCTACCAATTTATACCAATTCTAGATTTGAAGCTTTCGTGACTGCAAGGATTCATATTCTCAGGTTTTTTCGGTGAAGTCACGTAGGAAAAAATTAAAATTATTAAAAGTAAAATAAAAATAAAATAAAAATCACGACGTTTCGGAGGCAACACAAGCCTCCGTCTTCAGGTGGAACCGTCACAGCACGATAGCTGTATCAAGTGAGAGAAATTCCAAGAAAACAGTCCTTGTATATATACTGGTTGAGGGTGGGAGGAGCCAAGGTAGGCCCTGAATATTATTATTATTTTTTTTATTTTACTTTTATGAATTTTTAATTTTTACCTACGTGACTTTATCGAAAAATCCTGAGAATATCAATTTATACCATTTGATCACGCACTGATATGCAAGCAATACTCATTGATCATGTCGATCCAAAAATTGTACTGATGCAGTTGTTTTTAATTGAAATTCGGAATGTGGTTATATAACTAAAACATATCATGGGCAGTTAAATTTCGATTTAAAGCTTTCGTGACTGCAGGGATTCATCTTCTTGGTTATTTCGGTAAAGTCACGTAGAAGGGAAGTAATAAAATAATAAAAATAAAACATAATAAAATACAATCCTCACGACGTTTCGGCCACAATGCAAGCAGCCATCCTGTGACTTTACCGAAAGAACCAAGAAGATATCATGGGCAGCCTACAAATTAAAAGGGTATCATTTTTTGGAAGTAGCTACTAGTGGAGATATCAGGGTAGAAACATTGAGACACACTTGGAATAATCTGCATGGAGACAATTACACAAGACTGTTTTCTCACAGCTCAAATGTATATGTCACGTAACCATCGGCTTGCGACGGCATTCCAAGAGAGGTCGGGAATTTTTATTTCCCTGATGCAGGTGTGGTCGCTACAATGAAAGGAATGAGTGATAATGTACTCACACAAAGCAGTCGTTTAATCGTCATACACCACATGCTGTCTTTTTTTCCCTAAAACCCTTTGGGCAAACCCAGCTGACCGATTACATCGGACCCTATGGTCTAAGAACAAAGCCAGGGAAGGTGTGGTCCGAGTATTCAACACTCGCTTTTGTGTGAGCACATTAGTACGCGCTCTGGTTGATTGAATTGCACTGGAGGAGGATACACCTGAGCCAGGGCTATTGAAGGTTCAGAGCTTGGAATGCTCTCACGAAAAATTCCTTGTCAACTGGAAAACCCCAAAATCGCGACCATGTTTTACATTGGCGAGGGGCGAACGTTCCGGCCCCTTTTCACCAGGCAAAAACAGCAGCCTGGCGATTCCCTCTAAACGCTGCGACCACCCTCCTTCCCCTGACCTCAATTGTCCCCTGGGAAATGGAAGTGTGTTCGTGTAATTTCTTTAACATGCTGTGTGTCCAGCGTAGCTTGCTACTGGGCTTGAAATACATAATTTTACACCCCTAAACCCACCCTTCCTCGCCCAACTTCGGGATTAAATATATATTTTCACGAGTCAGGGTTTCCTCGTCGATCTAGTATTTTTATTACATTGTGCTACATCGTATCTATGTATGTTGAACCTCTTTCGCGCCGTACGTAGCCAACCATGCTAATCGGAGGTGCGATGAGAGCACGTCCACAGGCTGAAAGTCGGTCACGTGATCGAGTGGCATGCAGCACATCTACTACACGCTCAGTCCTTTTGTCATTGTTGCCAGATGAGGGCCACGTTGGTCATTGCGGGTTCATGAAGGTTGGAGGGCATAGACGTGGGAGTACATAGGTACAGCGCACGGTGTATAATAGCCGGTGTATAATAGCCAAGCGGTATCCAGGTTCAAGCTCGCTTAATTATCCGAGGTGTGACGATGTGGAATTCGCCGTGGGTGATTTGAATATAGCCGTACGACCTGTACGGTTCAAAATCGTCGATTCTCACACACACACATACGATACGATGCAAGTATCGTGCGCGTACAAATCTATTTTGGTCGATGCATGGCTGTACAACAATTGACTACCACTGGGGTGTGAACATAACGTGGTTTTAGTGTTGTGAAGAAATGCTATTTTCTGCGTTGGTGCATGCCAACGTCATCTCCCCTTTCAAACAGAGTGGAGTTGTAAGAGAAACATTTATACCTGGGAAGTAGGCATGGCAAAATATCGCCCCCTGCTTGAAACTACATCACTGCAGACTACGCCTGATGAACATAGCGCCTACCTGATAGCCCCTTCCACTCCTGACCGAACCCTTTAATCTCAACGTATCACCCCATATATATGGTTCTGATGGTGCCTCAAGATATACCATTTTGAGAAACAAATTCCTTCAGCTAGTCGGTATTCCTTGGAGCACGCTTCGTGGAAGATTGCATCAGAGTTCTCTGCCCTACGTGCGGTCACATTTGCATCTCGTGAACCTCGCTTGTTGGCAAGTGCCGTTTTTAAAGGCATGGAGATTTATGAAACACCCATTAACCTGTCAGCCACGCAATATACGGGGGATGCAATGTTCCCCCTGGTTCCATGATTGCACAATCACTTGGGTTAGAGTTCTGCAACAACTGCAGAGGGTGGAGGCCGCCTTTGACCGACTCGTATGGAATGCGCACAATCTCGTCACATCTCAGAAACAAGGAGGGATAAGCCTGGGCTGGTGCTTGGATATGTGACCACCTCGCACACACAGGTTGTGGCAGGACTGCAGGGCTACGTTTTGTGCAACAGAGGGTGGCGCAGTACAATCAGTCGCTGTACTGTACATCTATGCTCTCTACCTTCATCGACTTCCACTGACCAGCGTGGTGAAGTGTGGTCAAATATTGCCCCCCACCGATAACCTGCATGGTGTAGGGAGGCGTCATCCAGCAGTGGCTGACAAGAAGGATGTACTGTACTCTACATGTACGGTGTCGCGTAGCTTGCAATCCTCGCAGAATTCTGTCAACAAATGTGACACACGGTACATGCAACTGGGAGATGTTTGGATTTTTTTTCTCTCTCAGGGGTTTGGTGGGAAGGGTCTGCGTGACACACCTAGTCAGTTGTACGGGCCAAATAATATAGATAATTTCCTTTTTAAAAGTAAGACGAACACTCTTGGTAGAGCTTTGTATTTTGTTGTTCTGCGGTGTAGGAATGAATGCAAGAGACGCTGAATATTATAGGTCGGGATGACGGAGGGCTGATGGACTTAAACATTTTTTATATTTATATGTGGACACACCAGAACATTGTTCTGTTTATAATTTACATAATGTTATCCATATTGCTGCACAAACACACATAGGGCCTTATATTGAATATTGCCTTTTGCTTTTAACAGGGGCCCACCGTTGAGATACACTGGTGCCAGAGATGCATTTTTATAACGAGCTGATGAGACGCCGAAGGTTGAAACCAATGAAGCGTTTGCTTACTTAAACATATGCTGCTGGATTAATATTGGTCTGGAAGCCAAAGAGCTGATAGACCAAGGCAAATAGTTTTACTGCTATTTATATAGCAGTTTAAGGACGCCACAGTGGTGAGATGTTAACTACCTCGCCTGGTATACAGGAGGTCGTAGGTTTGATCCCAACCCTTACGCCTGTATATTTGTCGTTTGCATGTTCTCCCCGTGGTCATGTGGATTTTTATCCATCTACCTCCGGTTTCCCTGTCCACATTTATAAACATGCATTCAGAGTATTCGACTGCTATAAATTGCCACGTGATATGCCACTTGGTTGAGCTATTACTTGTGGCCAGGTTGCTTCTGCAAAACAGCTGTATAGCTCAGTGGGCCTTACCTGGTAAAATAAAATTTTACTTAACTGACAATGATGTTTCCATCTTACCTGCCTATGTCAGTTGTTATTTCATGCTAATCTCTCACATTATCATAGCTACTTCTGTGCCCAGTTACATGCTAATTCCTCACATTAACATTATGTTAATCTCTCACATTATCATAGCTACTTCTGTGCCCAGTTACATGCTAATTCCTCACATTAACATTATGTTAATCTCTCACATTATCATTGCTACTTCCGTGCCCAGTTACATGCTAATTCCTCACATTAACATCATGCTAATCTCTCACATTATCATAGCTACTTCCGTGCCCAGTTACATGCTAACTTCTCACATTTACATCACTAGACCCAGCGACCCCTCTATGACCCTTGGGCTACACCCATTTCAAACCTTTTTGAATAGTCTGCATCAGCAGCAGACCATGCTTTCCCACCTGATCACAGACGCTTGTGTTGCGCCCAAAACGTCGTGATCTATTTTATTTTATACCTACGTGACTTTACCGAAAGAACCAAAGAGTATGGATTCCTGCAGTCACGAAAGCTTCAAATCGAGATTAAAATAAAATTTGTTTAATTTTTATGTGGGGAGACAGAATGGAGGGCTGATTAATCCAGAAAACGCCTCCAGAATGTTCACCCACTGCCAGGAAGCTGTAGTGACATCTGCCAGACCTCTGGTCGGAATTTCCCCGGCACCAGTCCAGAGAAAGTGTTTCTGCGCTGACACTGGAGGAACGATCTCATGCGTTGCCTCCCAGTTCCGTTGGCTAAGCCCTCCATACCAACCGTCTCTTGGGTATTATCTAATTTTGTGCTCATTGTGCGCAGGTATGATACCTCAGGGCGTCATCTCAGCTGGGTCTGTGTCCAGGTTTGTGACCTGGGAAATATTTTCACAAGCGCAACACCAGCCGATGGTGGCCAGTGGTGGCCGGTGGTGAAATATAATGGGTGGGGGAGGCATATGCAGTTAATATTTTTTTCATAATGAGCATTAAGTACAGTATTAAGGTTATTTGCTCACGGGGGGGGGGGGGGGGCAGCCCTATAGGCCCCTAGGGACAAGCCGCCGTTGCATCCACCCTACCTCGCTATGCCTGCGGCTACTCGTCACGTGCCTACTCCAGTCCCTAGTGACCCAGAACAACACTTGTGAGAAAATACACGCCGATCACATTAGATTATTAATGCTTTATTTTGACTAATAACAATAAGTGCAATGCTCTTTATTGATCTATTAAACCCTCACTGAGCGATAAGGCTCTTCTTTAGGAAGGTTCTACATTGGCCAATTCTACATGGAAGAAAACTGGAGTGCCCAGAATAAAACCCATCACCCATGTGATGGGGTGTACATTTAAAGCCGTACACAAATGCATTCAAGAATTAATTATCTCCTGGCCACCTTGCACAATACCTGGGATTCCTAAGCAGTCTGTCATCCAAGTGTAATAAAGGACTCTTTCACTGTGTCTGTCTCCGTTGTCCTTTATTTGGGTTCGTACAACTTTGCCCGCACGGCGCCTCGCTCAGAGTCTCCTCCACTTCCCGCTCGGCAGCCCTTCTGCTGCCGTCGCTCACGTAGCCTTACTGTTTGCTCCCGATGCAGCTCCGCTGCTGGCTTTTCTCTCAGCCTCTCCACCCTCGATCTGCAGCCCCTCGGCTGCTCTCTCTGCAGCCCCACCGCTGCTCTCCGTCTCCCCCGTGCCCGGACACCGCTGGCCAACGGTGCCGAGTCCCGTCCTGTGGCGATCACGCCACTTTCCACCTCCTGCCCTGCGTGGCCTCCTCCCGTCTTTATTCTTACACTCTCCCCCGTCTCTTCCGGTTCCCGCCCTTAAGAGCTCTCCCTTCTCCCCACGTGACCCAACTCCTCCCCCCTGTTACGTCATATCCGCGAGGCCGTTTACGCCCGCATTACACCACCCTCCCCTGTGGAGAAAATTCCAGCCGTCCTCGGCTGAAACAAACAAGTAATACGAGCGACCACCAACCATCAGACATGAACGGACAACGGAGAATGCAACGAATATAACAATAACAACAAGAACGAGAACAACATTAATCAACGAAAAGTAAGGGACTTGGACCGCGTGCGGGTCGCCGGCCCGTCCCGGACGAGCGGCGGCCCCCCTGCAGACCGAGAACGCGACGGGGTTTTAGGAGCGACAGGATCAAAACCGCCTGTCGCTATTGGAGGCCCGCCAACGCCAAGGTCCCGTTTCCCCGAAGGACCAGAGTCCGGGGTGTCCCGCAATCGTGTCTGTGGTGGGGTTGGAAGGGCGGTGGGGCCAGGTGTCCCCGCAGCCGTGGTAGGCCCACCCAGAGCAGAGTCCCCTGTCTCCTGCGGTGTCACGGCCGGTTTGTCTGTAAAAGGCACGACAGGCGCTCTTGCAGGGTCAACAGGCACAGGCAAGGGTGCGTCGGCAGCAACAGACACCGGCAAGGCAACATCAGGAGATGACGCATCCATTCGAGGGGCCACGTATGGTTTTAAGCGAGACGTATGGACGTACCAGCGCCGAGATCCGAACCTAACGCGTGCAGACTGCGGGTTGGGAACCTCGATGAGCCTAACAGGCCCATGCCATGGTTTATGTAATTTAGGGGAGGTCTCTGCCCGCACCTGCGGGCAATGCAGCCAGGCCATGTCCCCCACCTTCCAGGGGCACTTCCCCTTCGAGCGTCGAGCGCACCGTTCGTTCCGGGCCTGGGTTTTGGCCGTAGCCATGCGGGCCCCCTCCCGCGCCTCAGCGACGCGGCAAACGGCGTCCTGAATGTAATCAGGGAGAGGCTTAGTAGGTCCCCTCACTCCTGTTCCCAACTGCACATCCATCGGCGGCACGTTTTCGCGACCGTACATGAGAAAAAACGGAGAATATCCTGTGGACGCATGAGGCGTCATCCGGTATTCCGAGAGTACCCCAGGGATATGCAAATCCCAGTCCGCTTGCTTTTCATTAATCGTGTGACACAGCATGGCGGACAGAGTCCGATTTAGCCGTTCAACCATGCCATCCGTCTGCGGGTGGTAAGGAGATGCACGGATCATTTTAGTTCCCAGAGCCGCGCACACCTCCCCCAACAATTTTGAAGAAAAATTTCGGCCCTGATCCGTGAGCAGCCTCTCCGGCGCCCCCTTGTCCATGACGTATCCGAATAGAAAGGCGTCCGTAATGGACGCCGCCGACTGGTCGGGCAAGGGCCAGGCCATCGGCCAGCGGGAGAGGTACTCCACCCCAATTATCAAGTATTTATTACCCTTAGCGGATGGCGGGAAGGGTCCCAAAATATCCAACGCCACCAACTCGTTAACTCGAGACACTTGAATAGACTGTTTTGGCGGCACATATGGGTGTTTAGGCGGCTTCCGCCGCGCACATTCGGGACACGCGCGAACGTGCCCGACGACATCCGTCGTCATGCCGTGCCAAAAGTAATCTCGCTGCAACGTCAATAAGGTCTTCTGCACCCCCAGGTGTAACAGCGTGTCGCAATGCAGAGTCCTAATCAATTCGTACCGTAATGACGCCGGTACAACAAGACGCCAGCGTTCCTGTAACCCCTCCCTCCACATCAGCAGTCCGTCGCGGAGAGCGGTCCCCGGCGTCCCTCCGGAAACCAGTCCCCCGCCCCCCTTCGCAGCCCGACTCCGCAGGGTCCCCAACGAGTCGTCCAGCATTTGTTCACGAATCCATACAGCCCGTGGAAGGTTCAAAATCCCATCGGCCGGTCCTGGCCACACTGGAGCCTCAGGCACCTCGACCGCCAACGCAATAGGCTGAGGGGGCTGCTGGATCGGCGTACACCTATGCGTCCCCGACGCGCACGCGCAAGGGGATCGCTGCGGCAACCTAGAGAGCGCATCCGCATTCGCGTGACGCACCCCCTTCCGATGTTGAATTTGGAAGGAAAACTCCTGCAGTGTGTCCAACCATCGTGCCAGCTGGCCAGACGGTTGGTCTACCTTCAGGGCATATTGCAAAGCCGCATGATCTGTGCGCACAATAAACGAACGGCCGTAGAGATACGGTCGAAATTGGCGGAGAAAATAGACAATAGCCAAAAGTTCCTGGCGAGTGACGCAGTAGCGGATTTCGGCGGGGGACAGAACCCGGCTACCGTACGCCACCACGCGTTCCACACCGCCTTTGAACTGTGACAGCACGGCCCCAATGCCCGTGTCACTCGCGTCCGTGTCCAGAATGAAGGGGTGATCAAAATCGGGATAGTCCAATGTCGGCGCCGTAGCCAACCGATCGCGCAGGCCTTTAAACGCCACCTCCTCCGGCGGTCCCCAATCGAATTTCCGTCCTTTACCCGTAAGGAGGTGCAGAGGCCTCGCGATCGTTGCGAAATTGGGAACGAACCTACGATAATATGAGGCAAACCCCAAAAAGCGACGCACATCCCCCACCGTGGCCGGGGTTGGCCAGTCACGGACGCCCGCTGTCTTTTCCGGATCCGGGGCAACCCCGTCGGCACTGACTATATGTCCCAAATAGCGCACGGACCGTTGCAGTAGGTGACATTTCTTAGGCTTGAAATTTCAGATTGGCGGAGAGCATCCTGGCGAACACCGCCTCCAATCTCAGTAAATGTTCGTCAAATGTGCGGCTGAAGACGATAATATCGTCTAAATATATCAGACATGTCTCCCACTGCAACCCCATTAATACCAGTTCCATCAACCTCTGAAATGTGGCGGGGGCAGCATTCAACCCCATCGGAAGACAATTAAATTGAAATAAACCCTGCGGCGTACGGAAAGCAGTCTTTTCCCGCGAGGACTCATCGAGGGGAAGCTGCCAGAATCCCGAAGAGAGATCCAGCGTCGAAAAGAACTTTGCCCCCGACAAGGCATCAAGGGAATCATCCATACGCGGCAGGGGGTACGCAACCGCCACGGACACTTTGTTTAATTTGCGAAAATCGACGCAAAATCGCAATTTCCCGTCTTTCTTTTTAACCAAGACTACAGGCGCGCCCCATTGGCTGTTAGACGGAGATATTATGTCCGCAGCCAACATGTCATCCACTGCTCCTCGAACATGGTCTCGCTCCGCCGGGTTCATCCAATACGAGTTCAACCGAATGGGAGCAGCGTCCCCTGTGTCAATATGATGGGAAAGCAGGGAGGTGCGTCCCAAGTCCAAATCGTCGGAGCTAAACACATCGGAATAACTCAACAATAGCGCGCGAAGCGCGGAACGCTGTTCCCCGGACAGGGAAGAATTTTCCCCGCACAATTCGGCGATCCAGCGATCATCTGGGGCCGCAGGGCCCGAAACACCGGCAACCATATCCCGGCGGCCCAGATGGTCCTGTGCCGTAAACGCCGTAGTGGCATGGGCCACGACCGTTCCGGCCGGTACGCAAACATTTTCCGTACTCCCATTAAGCACCTGCAAAAATGGCTGCTGGTCCGGCCGGATAATAGTTTGCGCCCCGACCAGCGCCGATCCGCCCGTTATGGTAGGGGACGGCGATAACAAAACCCCAGTTGCTCCCTCCCGACCAGGCACCGGTTTCCGATATCGCAAAGGGATAAGCATCTGTGAGCCAGGTGGAATGTCAACAGATACCTCGGACAGCGCCTGCACCTGGCAGACTGGAGCGGGTCGCCCCCAGGGCGACGGCAAAAATTTAATTTTTCGACCCCCCGGTAATTCGATACAATTTTGATTAACTCTTCTCAGAATGGGCATTTTGGCCAGAAAATCAGTTCCCAACAAACACGGAACTGCAAGGGACCTCGAGATTAACACAATTCCCGAGGCCAACACCCCCCCGATAGATATATTGGCGTCCACCTGGCCCACAATGCCCATACTTCCCCCGTTCGCTGCAACGCAGGAATCGTAAACCGGGCGCACAGCCTCCGGTGGGATGCCCAACAGATGGAAAATGACATCAGATATAATAGTCGCGGACACACCGGAATCCACTAAAATGCGCACGTCAACCCCCTGTATAGAACCCGGCACAGTGGACGAACCAGAAGCAGCCGCGACAACCCGCCGTGCCAATTTACGCCACTGCGTTACCGAGCGACATGGCCCAGTCGGTGGCCTCCCGTTGTTAACAACACCCGGATCGCGCGGCAATGGTGATGAATGAGGTGCCAAGCCTTGCCGGGTGTCTGGTGCGCACCGACTTGCCTGTCCAGGAGGGTCCTTCCGCGGCACGTCTGCTGTCGAGGCCTCCTGCTGGGGCGGTCCCGGGATACGGGCCCAGCAGTCCCTGGCGTAATGGCCCTTGCGACCGCAGCAGAAGCACTCGACGTCATTGCGACGCACCGCACTCCCCCCATCCCGACGCTCCCGCATCGGCGGCGCAGATTGTGGCCCCGGTCCACCGCGGGCCGGCCACTGCGCAGAGGCGGCTGTCAGCTCCTGTGGGCCTCCCCCGTCAGGAACATACACCGCCTTCTTGGGATCCCAACCCACGGCACCTCCTTCGACGATGGGCCCCCCCGTCCACGCTGTCACTTGCTTCCAGCGGCGCAGATTAAACTGGGCATCCAGACACTTTGCGGCTGCCCGAGACGTCAGCTTCTCATGGCCACACACCGGCATAAGGATCCCCAAATCTCTCGACAGCTCAAGCATCTTGCCCAAAATCAGGGGTTCCAGTAGGTCAGGCTCCATCTCAGGATATGCAGCCATGGCTAATTCCAAGACAGCACCCCTGTATGCCACCGGCGACTCTTCGGGTGCCCGCTGGCGTTGAACGAATCGTCGGTGAGCATCATCCGGTGGCTCGTACGCATCCGCCATCTCGTCAAAAACTCCTCTCAGTGTCTTCTTTTTCTCGGCCTTGATGGAACGGAAAAATCTGACCGACTCGTCGTCGAGAAGAGTTGGCAGAACTTCCAGGGCCTCTGCGTCAGTCCACCTGGCGGAGCGCACTGCCGCTAAAAATCTGCAGGTGAATGCACTCCAATCGCCTCCAATCGAGAATTCTTTAACAGTTGTCAAGTGACGGCTGCGACTCCTCGCTCCGCCGTCCTCCGCAGACGACGCGTCGCGTAGCATATTCAAGATGGCGTCGCACCGCAACGTGTCAAAGATGGCGGCCTCCTGCGGTTCTTCCCCTGCCACGCCCAAGATGGCGTCTTTGCGCCGCGTGGCAGAGGGCGCTAGCAGCGCAGGCAAGGCCGCGGCCTGCCGATCACCCCCGGGCCTCCCCGACGCCGTCGCCGGCGTGACGAGGTCACACAGTTGCGCCAATACGGTCTTCAAGGTCTCCAGCTGGGCCACCATCTGTCTCCATCGTTGGTCAGCGTCTTCCGGCGCGGGCGGATCCACCGACGCGGCGACATCTTGCACTCCTGGACCACCACTCGTTCCCGCTCGGATTTCCTCCTCCATCGCAGGCAGGTCCACTGCCTGAGGAAGGTCGTCGTCGTCGGAAGATGTAGCAGACGATGGTGCGGGGATATTCTTTCTTCTGAGCTGTTTTGACATGCCGTTTCACTTCTGACACCAGTGTAATAAAGGACTCTTTCACTGTGTCTGTCTCCGTTGTCCTTTATTTGGGTTCGTACAACTTTGCCCGCACGGCGCCTCGCTCAGAGTCTCCTCCACTTCCCGCTCGGCAGCCCTACTGCTGCCGTCGCTCACGTAGCCTTGCTGCTGGATCCCGATGCAGCTCCGCTGCTGGCTTTTCTCTCAGCCTCTCCGCCCTCGATCTGCAGCCCCTCGGCTGCTCTCTCTGCAGCCCCACCGCTGCTCTCCGTCTCCCCCGTGCCCGGACACCGCTGGCCAACGGTGCCGAGTCCCATCCTGTGGCGATCACGCCACTTTCCACCTCCTGCCCTGCGTGGCCTCCTCCTGTCTTTATTCTTACACTCTCCCCCGTCTCTTCCGGTTCCCGCCCTTAAGAGCTCTCCCTTCTCCCCACGTGACCCAACTACTCCCCCCTGTTACGTCATATCCGTGAGGCCGTTTACGCCCGCATTACACAAGTATTCGCCAGCCTCAAGCCTACGGTTGCCACCTGTGATACAACATAAAAAATTTACATATCATGGCAAGAAAAATATCTCACAAATCCGAAGAGGGGAGAACTTCACGTAAATGTATCGTCTGGAGTGGTGTAACGATAATGTAACTGATAAAAAAGGGACCTTTAATTCCCTGGGAATAATTTGATATCCAGGACAGCTCCTTAACAAGAGGACAACCCTGGGAAACCCCGGACAGGTGGCCACCCTATTCAAGCCTGCCTGCTTAGCTTTTGAGATCTGATGAGATCCGGTGCATTCAGGGTGATTTGGTCATAGGCAAAAATGAATACAACTGTGTGTCCTGCTTGTGTTTTTTTTTGTGTGGGATTCAGTCTTATTTACAGCTTAGGAATGTGTGGCTGGGATGCCTGTGGTTGATCCAGATTGGCCAAGTCTACACAATCTGTTTGAGTTGGCCAAGCGACTTGTAGAGTGCGCTTTATTTGTGTAGATGCCAACGTCTGAAACTCTCGCACAAAGCCTTTCTTTATTGTGTCATCTGTGTGTGATGTTGTGCCAAGCATTTCAAAGTCGATTTGGCTGGCAAGTGGTAGGGAACCGATGTGATTCGAATGGTCAAAAAAATTCAACCGCTCTCTTGGCAGGGGTGCACAAGCACAACTAAAACACCTACGAATTCCTAGTGCATGCATGTGTGTCCACATGCTGCGGCTTATATGTTTTGGCTAGGTATGACTTGGTGTGGTTTGGTTAGTGTCGTCTGATGAGCCATGTATGTGTCATTGTGTCACACATGTATCTACACATTTGGCATAACAATACGAACACGCTGCAGTCAGCATTCAACATAGCCCCCACTCACCCATGGAAGGAATGCAGAATAGATACAATTACCATGCAGATCCTATGTTGTTTCAAAAAGGTTTATTCACAAATGAGAACAACTTGGAAGGCCTTCTTCCACCAGTAGATTGACCATGACTAATGATGATGAAGGATGAGTCACGTTCAGGAAACTGCAATTAACCCACTGAATGGGATGTCAACACAATTAGAAAACGCATTACACTCCCGGACATGAACTTCTGGAATGCATTGAAACCTTTTTGTTCAACCGCCTATGACTCATTTTAAGTTGGCGAATCAGTTATCTGACATTCGCCACTAAACTTCACGCGCCCAGACTCTTTAGGACTCTGTAAAACCTCGCGAGATGCCGCGATATTCCCTCTTGGGAATCGTAATGAAATCCTGTTATTATTTGAGCAATCTGGTAACATCTGCCTTTGACTGCGCCTTGAGGTGTGGTTGCATTTAAACGCTAAATGTAGCTATTTAAATCCAAATGCATTGCATTGTAGTAGGGCTCGGCCTGACCTTAATTTAAATGACGCCCTGGGCAAAGCGAATAATTACAGGCCCCCTTGAAAGAGTTCCTACAATAACAACCTGAATTTAGACGCTCAATAAATCCACATTGTATGGTATTGAGTCATTAAAAATGTCGGGCACAAGGGGCGTTCGACCAAGATCCTTGGCACGAGACTTGGCGCCGTGAGTGAAATGGGGGGGACGGGACCGTCTGCCTCCCTCCCTTCGTAGCCCGGTGCAGTTACACCGCGTGCACACTTCGCGAACTACTCCGCTGTGGATCCCCCGCCCGTATTGCGAGGCTCGAAACAATCACGGGTGCTGTCCAGTGGCTGGCAGCAAGGGCTGACTCGTTTCTCTTCATCCTTGCTTGCACACACGTCGTCATCGTCATCAGCAGCCATGTCCAATCAACTGCTGGATGTACGTATGTAGAACTTTTTTCGCGCCGTACGTAGCCAACCGTGGAGGTGCGGGGGAATGGAACTCTGGTTACTGGATTCGTAGCGCAGTGCACTAACCACTACACTACCGCTCCCCACCTGGCACCTACATACGAGTCGATTGTGTCACTCCGTCAACACGGCGGATGTCCTCCTCTTGGCTGCTGCTCTGTCAATATTGTCGCATTAATGCGCTGCTGAACGGGTGGTAGCAACCGATCGTCTGATGGGATGCGTTAGACTGATACAAAGTCAAATTAAAAACAACTGCCCACTGCAAATTGTTCAATTTCATTCAGTGGCTGTTGCTGCAAGTGGTCTGCGCTCAAAGTTCTGCAGTTCATTTGTTAAGTTGTAAGAAACGTTTTTTTCGTTATGTGATCATAATTTGTTCATGTGCTAAGTATGTCCAGAAAATGTATTACGTCCAGATGAAATACGCATGGTATATGACTCTATTGCTCGAGAGCAACACGTGGAAAAGGGGAAGACGCTAGGAGAAGATTGGAAGATATAGCAGACAGAGATTTGGTACGATTGGATCCAATGATAGCAGCGAAGGCGGGAAAATATCGTAAGATGTGGACGGAACTTGAATTGACAGCACCTGCGGAAATGCGTAATGCTGCCAGATGAAGCGACTACTGTACTCGGTTTCCAATCAACTTACAAATTCATATTTTCTATTTATTCAAATGAAAGGGTTTGACAACCGTATTGGATGAATACAAATATGTGCGCCCTTCCCAAAAACTTTGAAATCGAAATCATCAGGGGAGCTCTCTCTACTCACTGCAGTAATGTTGTTGTGGCTGTTCCACCTGATGACGGGAGCTTGTGTTGCCTCCGAAACGTCGTGATTTCATGTAGTTATTTTAATTTTATCATTTTTTTATTTTTTTTATTTTTTATCTACGTGACTTTACCGAAAGAACCAAATAGTATGGATCCTTGCAGTCACGAAAACTTCAAATCTAGAATTAGAGCTATAAAGGAATTGTACATTTGTATCCTCTACGCATCCCCCTTATAGTTTAATTCAATGCATATTGGATACGGTGGATAGTTTTTGTCCGCGGGGAAACGGAACGGTCCTCTGCTTGTCTTTCTTTACCCAGAGCGCTCCGTGACGACGCATTATGACGTTACGTACGGTTTTGAAACGTGGACATCTCCATCAACAAATGCCCTGCAACCTTTGCCCACCACGTGTCCGAACCCAAACACGGGAGCAGCCCGTTCCTTTGTGAGACTGTTTTGGTATGAAAGCCAGGCTGTCTCTCTCCACAGGTGTGTGTCTGTGCACGCGTGCACGCCCGCCCAGTGGACGCATCAGTGTCACGGTTAGCGCGCTGCGCTGTGAACCCAGCCAGCCGAGTTCAATTCCTGCTCACGGCCAACACCAAGGGACGATTATCTCAACTGGTCCTGGACTTCCCCCAGGTCGACTCGGTCTCACTAGGAAATAAGGGGGGGGGGGTTCAGACATTTGTGACGATGTGTGACGAGAGGGGGGGGGGGTTTGAGAAATGTGAGGTCACATCAAAATGCGCAACTTTAAATAAATACTGTATAGACAATACGTTCTACTTAATTAAATATACTTTTTAATAAATATTTTCTCCTCCAACATCAGAGTGCAACGCCACATTAAATACGCACTACAGTGACAATACTGTAGTTTAAAGCGATTTGCAGCATGTTTTATTTGGGGGGGGGGGGGCAGGGCTTTGTGACGTCATATTTGAGGGGGGTCTGACTTTTTGTGACGCCGTGTGACGAAGGGGGGGGGGGTCAAAAATCGTCCAAAATCGCGTGACATCATTTATGGACGGCCCCTAAACAAACAAAGGCGGTCGGGCGTGGTGCCGGCCACCCACCCCCGTCGTGTTCCGGCCTCTTATAGGTCTTCGCGAACACGCACTTGCCCCGGGCAGTATGTTGAGGCTATACGGGGGATGTTTGTCTTTGCCCGCCCAGTAAGATATTGACTCCGGCTTTGGGTGCGGTCACCGTTCGACTCGAGTTCTCGTCCTAAAACCCTCGTGGGAGTCTTGAGACCTCAGCCTCACGCCGCTGCGATGGCGCGGACAATCAAATGAAACGAACGGCCAACGTCTGCCACCCTCTGTGCCATCATAGAAAAGTGCTGTAGCCCAGGGGCATGGTCGTACACGAACAGATCGTAAACCAACAGTCCGGAAGAGGTTTGGCCTTTCTTTTGCGAATCGTATTTAATGCCACGCATTGTTTCAGCGGGCTATTTTGGTGCTGCCCACGTATGAATACATCTATTTTGTCGATCCACTGGTGAATGAGGGCCTCCCTGCACCGTGTGGACCCCGTGGACTGTTTGACCATACTTCACCACGCCGGTGAATTAGCACTTCAGATACGACGGATGAATAATAGCATTTTTTACAGGACAGTGGTTCCAGTATGAAATGACTCACAATCTCCACTCGATTCTCCACGGTGGACGTCATCGTTCTTTTTTAAAAATCTTTACATTCTATCGTAAACTTTGCTACGTTTCAAATGTTTACATATTAGTCGAATGTTTTGTGTCGTGTAATTTTGCATTGGCATGTTGACATTGTATTGCACGCGTACTGCATTTCTTTTGAGTTCTCGACTCGAGTCCCACTCTCGGCTCTCTCACCAGGATTTGTTAGGGGCCGTCCATAAATGACGTCACGCACCTAGGTGGGGGGGGGGGGTCAGACATTTGTGACGATGTGTGACGAGGGGGGTTGAGAAATGTGACGTCACATCAAAATGCGCAACTTTAAATAAATATAGACAACGCGTTCTACTTAATTAAATAGACTTTTTGATAAATGTTTTCTCCTACAACATCAGAGTGCAGCGCCACATGAAATACGCACTACAATGACAATCGTTTAAAGCGATTTGAAGCATGATTTATTTTCAAAATGGAAATATGTTTTTTGGGGAGGGGGGGCAGAGCTTTGTGACGTCATATTTGGGGGGGGGGGGGTCTGACTTTTTGTGACGCCGTGTGACAAGAAGGGGGGGGGGGGTCAAAATCGTCCAAAATCGCGTGACGTCATTTATGGACGGCCCCTTATTGTTTCAACAATTGTTTGAGGTTATTGCTGACAACAACAACACCAGGACATAGACCAGAGGCCGGCAACCAAGATAACAAGAAGGGGCATTTTTTTTCGAATTTATATTAAAAAAAAACTCTTATCTCAAGAGCCCGCAATGAACGTGGGTGAATATGAGACGGCGATTAATAAACAACGTCATGAAGCAGGCCCTTCAAGAGCCGCGTGCCGCTCAAGGAGCCCGAAAGGGTTGCCTTCCCCTGACCGAGACTCGCAACCTACTAACACTTGCGTGCACTGCCTCGTGGCACGCGTGCATTCACACTATGAGACCTCCTTTACCAGTGGCAAAATATAGTGTAAATGCTTACCCCGAGCTCTCAGTACTCTGATAGTGCGCTGTCTTTGAGTTGTACGCCTTTTGGCGTCATCTGGTCCAACACCAATGGAGATTAGGCTCTAAGAAAAGCTGTCTCGGGTGTGGACCAATCAACTTCAAGGACAGTGCATATCATTATCATCATCAGAGTTGTTTCTTTTTGTTTGAATTTTGACTGCTTGTGTTGTGGTTATTGCAAACATGATGCCTTGTATTAAGGTGTCAGTTTTTTTACCAGTTGAAAGGGTAAAAACCTATTACTCGTGCATTCGTCGAGTTGAGCAAAGCTGCCCGGCCTGGCTGCAAATTGCGAGTCAAAGTCTTCTTGCAAGTCCCAGGCTCTCGAGGCTTGGACCCAACATTCACTTGCACTCACCGGTCGCATCTCGGCACTTGCAGAAGACGCAAGCAGCAGCAGCTGGCCACGACGATTCTCTTCGCGTGGCTGCGAGGCTCAGATAAGGGAGCCTCCCCTCCCCGCTTGCAGCGTAAGTCGATGATGAAATGGAAGCGGCTTCACCCCCACTAAGGACTTCCACGCCACCCATTTTGGGGCAATCCGCGGAAAATAATGTGCTGCCCGTTCGGCTCAAACGTGTATCGGAAAGATCGATACGATGGATAACAACAACCACCACCCCGACCCCCTCCCCGCATACAACTTTATTATCCAGCTTGCGAACAGGATAAAATTATGCACCAGTGGTTGTTGAATAAAAGCGTTGATGATGCAGTGGGTACGGGTATTGTGTTGTTGTTTAATTAAGTTACACGCGGGAGACAGATTCTGTCCAATTGCCGGTAGTTGTGATCGGGATGCGAATGTCAAAGCAACGCGTGGCAGCAAATGATGTCAGCAGTGGCTCGAAAGAGAAACATGAACAGCGGCAACCCAGTGACCGTGAACTGTGATTATGTTGTTATTTAACGTGCCATTATGTCGGCGCGTCGTTCGTCACCCTTTAAAGTGGACGTTTACCATGTTAAATATTGTTCCTGTTTCAGCAACACGTGTAAACAGCAGATGTTTCAGCAGTTTCCTGTACGCATCCTGTCGGGCTTTTAGGTGATGTCACCAAATCGCTCAGGCGAGACGATATCGTGACCTTTAGCTATGTCACTTGTGTTGACAGCCCACCAATGGCGAATGGGGTGACTGCTGCTGTTGGCTAATAAACGTAGCATCTTTATTATAAAAGGCCGGCGTTCCGTTTGTCTGCCAACTAAATGATGAGACCCTTTCAGAAGGCCTGAATCAAAAAGTTATCCAAAGTGGAACCACCCCTTCCCCTCCAGATGTGGGGGTAAAAAGTTGATCCAACAGGTTTATCATAAATTCACTCCCACCCCTCCGCAACAAAAAATAAATGTCTTTTGTAAGCATATATACCTACACACCATACATACAATAGTCAGTAGTATCTGCAAACATTCACATTGGTAGGGGGGAGGGGAAAGAGGACATCAGTGGGGGCGACGGGAGAGACGCAAAGCGTCGAAAAGCCCCCCGCAGGAGCTATAATAAGACGGCCGATATTTTAGTTAACTGAATAGGGTGTAAATTACATGCTGTGCTCTACAGCGTATAGATTTATCTTCATCACATTTATTTGGCATCCACACGACTGGCTCACATCCGCTAAGAAAAACGGGCACTCTGTCCCGATAGCATGTTTGTGTTGGGAGGCAATTATGCACAGAAGCAATATGGTTACTATACCATCGTAGTGGAGGAGTTTAAGTACCTCGGGGTCTCTTTCGCGAGTGATGGTAATTGGGGGGAAAGTGGCCGGCGGATCGGTGCGGCCACTGTACCCTTCCGTGGTGGTGGAACGGGAGCTGAGTTCCCGAACAAAGCTCTCGGTTTACAGGTCGATCTACGGTCCCACCCTCACCTATGGTCTTGAGCTTTGGGTAATGACCGAAAGGATGAGATCGCGGGTACGAGGGGCCGAATGAGGTTTCTCCGCAGGGTTGCCGGTCTCACTCTCCATGATTGAGTGAGGAGCTCGGTAATCCGGGAGAGCCTCAGAGTCGAGCTACTGCTCCTCCGGATCTAGAAGAGTCAGTTGAGGTGGTTCGGGCACCTGGTAAGAATGCCCCCCCCCCCCCCCCCCCCCAGTAGACTCCCCTTGGAATTATACCAGGCAGCAATGTCCCACTGGGCGAAGACCCCAGGGCCGGCCCAGGACACGCTGGTGGGACTATGCCGCTCAGCTGGACTGGGGACGCCTGGGAATTCTCCAGGAAGAGCTAGAGTCAGTATATTGTAGTGTATAGTGTATAGTAATTTAGAGCTAGAGTCTGTCACCAGGGAAAAGTAGGCCTGGACCACCCTACTCAACATGGTGGCCACTACTACCCTCGCCAGGACAAGCTGACTGAGAAACGAACACAATTAACGAACCATCGTAGCATGAAGTATATTATATACTTCTCAAATTTAAATATAGAGTATATCATGCATAGATGGGTAGATGGAGTTGTGGCACAGAGGATTGTGCACTCTGCTACAATCCCGGTGACCTGAGATTGATTCTTGGACACAGCTAACATCAGTGACAAGTGATATAGAAACTTCCCCCACCCCTTCCACCCTCCCCTCCATTACCAACTCACTCTGACCGGCGTTATGGTCTAGCAACCCCGATGACCGATTAGCATAGTTGGCTACGTACGGTGCGAAAGAAGTTCAACATACATACATGACCGACACACCTTGGGGAGGGCTTCATCCATGAGTGGATTCACGCAGGGATACCATTATTTGTAGATAATACAAGTGTTAAAGCATTCTACATAATGTAACATTACAGATATTTTATTGTGCAATTGTCAGTGGGGCTTTGCTAAGCAGCTGGATATGTAACTTATTCGAATATAAATGGTAAAACGTTACTCACCTTATAAACATGCCTTTTTTATGTGTGTACGTATAAGTTGAGTAAAGTTTTACCAATCTCATAACAAAGTTGTTATCTTTCAACGACCACTCCTGGCGTCACGTTGATTTTAGTATTGGCCTGATTCTGTCTGTGATTGGTTAGAGTCTGTGACATGTAGCTTATTCCAGTGTAAAACAAATGCTCCATTTCCTTAAATTCATGTATTCCATAAAATATGACGAGCATACTTCATACGTCTGAATCCTGTGATTAGAATTCGTGATTCGGAATTATATATACACCTTTTTATACATTTATGTTCCCAAACAACATTTTATTAGAATAAATGGCACTCATCGAAATACGAGAGTGCATTGGAAACTCATTATTTAAGTTACAAAGTTAAATGTGTTTGGAGCGGTTGGGTGGGTCAGGTGTCTGAGAACTCAGCTGGCGGCGCTGGGTCTCTGGGTATTAATATGAATTTCAGGAGCTTGTTGGTAAACTGGGTTCTTAGAACAATAACAAAAAAAAATCATCGTTGGGTTGTAACTTAATTTGGCAAAGCATTTCCAGCTTACAAAATTTGACAGCTGCTAAAAGAACCTGTCTCAGGGGTTGGACATGTGGGAAAGTTCAGTGCCCTCTAGTATATATGTATGTGTGTTGAACTTCTTTCGCACTGTACGTAGCCAACAGTGCTAATCGGAGGTGCGAGGGAAGGACAATAAACTAAACACAAAAAGCAGTTTTCAAGAAATTAGTTTTCAGTCTAGATTTAAAAGTGCATAGCTCCAGTGGCTCCCTTATGTAACAAAGCACTTCCACGACGACTTGAGACTAGTGTCTTATTATGAACAATTACTGCACAGCTCTGCGCTCTCTTCCCGGATGGTTCCGCGCCCTTTCTGTCCGCCGTAATGCGCGCGCTCCCTCGTCCTCTGTTGCGTCTCTCTCTCTCACGCTCGCCGCTGGCTGGCGGCACGCGGGGAGTAGAGAGGGCTTCGCCGGCGGAGGTCGCCACGTGGCCGGTGGCGAGACGAGGTCGGCGAAGATGAGAGTCCGGACTCCAGGCTTCCCACACCGACCCCGAGTCCTCTCACTGCCTCTCCTTATATTGCTCTCGGCGGAGCTCGGCTCCGCCTCTAGCCACGCCCCTCGTAGAACCTTCTCGATGCTTCCCGAACGTACTCACGAGCTCCGCCCATTACCTTTGGTCCAGATGGAACCCTGCCCTCTGATTGGATATGAGTAACCCAGCAGTGCCTGTGCAGCCCTTCATCGTCCCTTAGGTGGCGCTCTCTCATTACACTTATATCGGAAGGAAGAGTGTTCCAGACGGCTGCAGAAGCGCATCTGAACATATTCGTTCAGCAACCGCAAGCCAATGCAGCTCAGCGAGCACTGAGATGGACATGGTCGGATGATAGTGTGTGGATGAAAGAGATTACTTTAAGGCAGGGGTGGTTTCAACAAATGTGTATCCTGTCGGAGGAATAGGCGTTAACACACCCCCTGCTTTATGATATCCCGGAAAAAGTTATATGGTAACTCCTTCTATGGACTGTTCCCTGAACGATGTGATGCACGCTGCTCTATG
Source organism: Lampetra planeri (assembly GCF_965212315.1). NCBI lineage: Eukaryota > Metazoa > Chordata > Hyperoartia > Petromyzontiformes > Petromyzontidae > Lampetra > Lampetra planeri. The sequence continues at coordinate 20,676,455 of NC_136107.1, forward strand.
AGAGTTTAGTTTGTTGTCCTTCCGCCCGCACCTTCGACGAGCGTTGTTGGCTACATAAGAGGTTCAACACACATACATGTCGTGATACGATGATTGGAATAAAACTGAAAAAGAAACAGACCACGGTACACGTGTAATGTAAAAACCAACGGTTGTTTGCGTCTCTCGCCACGTCGTCGCCGTCAGGTTCGAGAAGGGGCGCATCTACACGTACATCGGCGAGGTGGTGGTGTCCGTGAACCCGTACAAGCAGCTCAACATCTACGGCCCCCAGGTGGTGGAGAGCTACAAGGGGCGCGAGTTGTACGAGCGGCCGCCCCACCTCTACGCCATCGCCGACGCCGCCTACAAGGCCATGAAACGGCGCAGCAAGGACACCTGCATCGTCATCTCGGGTGCGTTCGCACGATGCGCCGCCCGCCACTGTTAAACTTAACAACTACACTCATGGTCGACACTAATAAAACTCTATATACAGTGGTACCCCGGAGATCGAACTTAATTCGTTCCAGAAGGTCATTCGAACACCGATTTGTTCGAACACCGAAATAATTTTCCCCATAAGAATTAATGTAAATGACATGAATTGGTTCCAGACACAAGGAATCTCTCATTATAAAGCATTTTTACACGAAGTTTACAGTAATTACATGCATAAAATCATTAAAAAAACAAGAAACACAATAAATAAATTGAATAAATGAATACATATATGGAATAAATGAAATTAATGAACATTGAACTTCACTTTACCTGTAGTAAGGAGAGTTGATGGCTTGAGTGCAAGGTGGTGAGGAGGTGGAAAAACCTGTGTCTGGGCAAGCGTCATGCACGCTGGCAATACGCGTCTCAGCCGTATAGGTTCTTTCAAGTCGCGATTGCCCGTTTGACCTCCGAATTTCGTTCGGTTTCCAGGGTATCCACGTTTTACTGTATATAAAAATTTAAGGTTTTATTTTACGAGGTAAGGCCCACTGCGTTAGAAAGCTTATTTCTCAGAAGCAAACCTGGCCATCACAAATGATGGCTCAACGAAGTGGCTTTTCATCACGTGGAAATTTATATTTGGAAGCCACTGGACCTACGCACTTTTAAATCTCGATTGAAAACAAATTTCTTAAAAGCTGATTTTTGTGTTTAGTTTATTGTCCTTCCCCCCACACCTCCGATTAGCATGGTTTGCCACGTACAGTGCAAAAAGAAGTTCAACATACATACATACTTATAGCAGCCAAATACTCTGAATTGCATGTTTCCAAATATGGAGGGAAAATCCACACGACCACAGGGAAAGAGGCATGCAAACTCCAAACATACAGGCATCAGAGTCGGGATCGAACACCCACGACCTTTTGAATACCAGGTGAGGTAGTAAACGAAACCTAAAACAAGTCTACGAGGTTCATCTTCTTGGTTCTTTCGGTAAAGTCACGTAGAAGGGAAGTAATAAAATAATAAAAATAAAACATAATAAAATAAAATAATTCTCACGACGTTTCGGCTACAACGCAAGCAGCCGTCTTCAGGTGAAGAATGAGACACTACCAAGCTAGGAGCTTATATATAAGCTGGGTTGGAGGTGGAAGAGCGCCTTAACAAAAAGAATGTGCATATGAAGAGGAATTTAGCATATTCATGGAAAATGCGTAGGAGGTGGGCGGGGGGGTTTCAAAGTCATATTATGCCCATGCATTATGCAGGATCAGCAGCACCAAGGGAGGGTGCAGGGAGTAGCATTAACAAAGGAAAGGAATGTTAATAGTATGTAGCTGCAGTTACTAAACAACCACGTAGAAAACTAAAGTATAAACTACATAAAAAACTAAAGTATAAACTGCATAGCACCATCAGTATACTTACTATACTCTACAATAAGCTGAGTTACTTCTTCTTTAGTGCTGCCTAACGGCGTGTGCGACTTCACGATGATATTGGTCCCGGTCTAGCACGGCGTGTAGAGTTTGTGCTGTTGTTAATTGTAGCCATGTTTTTATGTTACTGAGCCATGTCGTTTTTGGCCGTCCTGGTCGTTTTTTCCCTTCGATTTTTCCTTCCAGGATTAGCTTTAATAGCTGGTATTTGTGGTCGTTTCGGGCAATGTGGCCTAGGTAGTAACACTTCCTGCTAATGATGGTCTTCAGCAGTTGCCTGTCAGTGCCCATATCTTGCAGAACTTGTGTATTGGTGGTTTTGGCTGTCCATGGGATTTTCAGCATTCTTCGATACAGCCACATCTGGAAAGCTTCGAGCCTTTTTGTTGCTGTTATTGTCAGTGTCCACGTCTCAACTCCGTACAGCAAAATTGACCAGATGTAGCATTTCAGTGTGCGCAGTTTCAGTGATGTACTCAAGTTGCGGTCTGCAAGGAGTGTTTTCCATTTAATAAATGCTTGCCTTGCTTGTTCAATTCTGCTCTTGATTTCGACTTCATGGTTCAACTGATCGTCAATGATTACACCAAGGTATTTAAATCGGTGTACTTGTTCCAATGTTTCGCTACCAAGCTTGATTGTTATTTCGCTTGTAGTTCGGCTGACCTTCATAACCTTTGTTTTCTTTTTATTAATTCGTAAGCCCCATATTTGACTCTCTGTGGCAACCTCGTCCAAGATTTGTTGTAGGTCTTGTTCCGAATCGGCCAGCAGTGCAGTGTCGTCGGCATACCTGATGTTGTTGATGTATTGTCCATTGACTTTAATACCAATGTTTTTATCTGCTAGTGTTCGATCAAAAATCTGCTCCGAGTAGATGTTGAAAAGACTGGGTGAAAGTGGGCAGCCTTGTCGTACACCTTTTTGTATTGGTGTTGGGTCTGTCAATTCGTTGTCATATCGGAGTTGGGCTGTTTGCTTCCAATAAAGAGCAATGATGAAGTTGATGTCGTTTTTATCTAGTCCCAGTTGTTTTAATAGAGCTGCTAGTCGGTCGTGGTCGACTGAGTCAAAGGCTTTCTCGTAATTTATGAAGCAGATGTACACTTCTTTCTGATGTTCGTAGCATCGCTGTAGTAGTATCTGTAGACAGAAGATTGCTTCTCTTGTGCCTAGTCCTTTGCAGAAGCCAAACTGTGTGTTCTTCAATGCAGTTTCGCATGTGGAGCGTATGCGCTGTTGGATCACCTTCAGGAAGACTTTCAGCACGTGGCTCATCAAGCTTATCAGTCTGTAGTCCTCGCATTTCCGGCTTGTTGCTTTCTTTGGTATGGCCACAAAGATGGATTGTAGCCAGTCGGATGGAATTTTATTGCCATTGTATATTTGATTGTACCAATTAGTCAGTTGTCGTATGTTGTTACTGTCTAATAGTTTGAGCAATTCTACATGGATTGTGTCGGGCCCGCACGCTTTGCCTGACTTAGCTGTTTTGATTGCATGTTCTACTTCTGATGTTAAAATGTGTAGAGCGTCTTTCGACATCTGTTGGTCTTTTTCTGCAGGTGTTCTCATGGCGCCATAGAGCTTGTGTATATAGTTTGTCCAGGTGTCCATTTTTTCTTGTTTATTTAGGATTGGTTGGTTGTTGTCCGCATACAAGGTAGCTGTTGGGGCTGGTCTGTAGATGTTACCAGCTTCTTTGAGCTTCTTGTGCAGAGTAAAATTGTCATGTTTTTTAATTAGTTCTTCAATCTCGGCGCATTGTTCTTCCATCCACTTTTCTTTTGCCTGTCGGATTGCTTCTCTGATCTTCTGTTGCATTTGTTTGTACTTCTCCAAGTTGTTGTTTTTGTACATTCTTCGTTGGCTCATTAGATCGAGAATACAATGTGTCATCCATCGTTGTTTCTTTTTCGGTGGCTGATGTCCCAGCATGACTTCTGTTGTTTCTGTGATGCATTGTTTGAACGAGCGCCAGTACTCCTGAACATCTGCTGTTTCTGTTGTTATTGAGCGGATGCTATCGTTGAGATGTTGCTGTACTTGTCTTTTATCGGCGCTGTTCTTCAGTTTCTCCAGGTCTGCTCGTCTCGTCTTTGTACATTGTATTGATCGCAATTTGAGTCTTATTGTAGCTGTTACTGGGTTATGATCTGACGATATATCGGCTCCAGGGTAGGTTTTTGCTGTAATCACACTGGACTTAAACCTGATGTTAATTAGGATATAATCGATTTGGTTCCTGACGATGTTGTTGTCGGAGTCTTGCGGCGAGGTCCACGTGTACAGTCGTCGAGGTGGTAATTGGAACCACGTGTTAGCAATACTGAAACGTTGTTCTTGGCAGAATTGAACCAGTCTGTCGCCTCGTTCATTCCTTGTTCTTAGTCCGTGTTCTCCGACAATGTTCTGCATTCGACCGTGGCCAACCTTGGCATTGAAATCGCCGAGGATTATAGTGATGTCTTGCTTCTTCAGCGGCTTCAGCGTGTTGGTTAGTTGCTCATAGAACGATTCGATTTCATGATCTTGTTTATCTGCTGTTCGTTCTGATACTGGGGCAAAGTTGTTGACTTTATTCGCTAATTTCTTGTGTACTATAAAGGCGACACCGTATGTTTGTTTGGTGTTTTCTTCTCCTCCGGAGCAGAAGATGTGGTGTTCGCTCGATATAAACTTTTTTGTTCCAGGCCATTTAGTTTCGCTTAGACCGATTATGTTGATTTTAAGTCGATCCATTTCTTGTATGACATTGGCTAGTTTTCCTGCTTGAAGTAAACTTCTAACGTTCAAAGTTGCTACTTTGAAAGGGTTCTTTGACACAAGCTCGGAGATTCTTAGCACCCCTGTCCTATTTAAAGGACGCCGATACTCAGGGCCTTTGTTGATTTTGCTTGTCATCATTGAAGTTTTCAAAGGGAGCAATAATCCAAGTAGTTTCCCGTTGCTTTCTTGGATCACCATTTATTTGAAAAGGTCATGTGGGGACCTTTCGAAACGGGTTTTGTCTGACGTCTCCATTGAAGTCTTCCCACCTTGGGTGACCCTTCTGAGAGCACTAGGCTCTCGACGGTATAGCGATCAGCTTCTCAGACGTACACAAACTCTCTCGCCGCGTTAAGGCACCGTTTCTCGAGAGTTACTAACAGCAAGTAATACATTACAATTCTACGTCGTAAAAATTATATAATATGCTTCCATCTAAACTTTATTCTCTTACATCACACGAGCATACACCGTACTATATACTGCCATAGATAAACCCAACATTAAATTATATACTGTATTGCTATGAACTCTCTGTGTTGCATTACATCACATTTCGATATTTTGCGAGGTTATTTAATTTTAGTGTGCCTTTCTCCTAATTTTCAAGCTTGTGTGCCGTGCCACGTCGTCATCTTACTTGCGCAGCAGCAACACGTTGCCGTCCACTCATTGATATGCTAATTTTCTCTGCCCCCTCCCTCTCTCCGTCCCCGCCCCCCCTCTCTATATTTAAGGGACCGTCACAGAAACGACCCCTCTCTCTGTGCCGATATGTGTCCTTGTGATGTCTGTCTGCTTGTATGTCTGTCTATAGTTTTCTAGTTAGATTTTTGTTGCTATTTCTTTTGTCCCTGATGATGATTGCTTGTGTTGCAATCGAAACGTCGCTATTATTTTAATTTATTATTTTATTTTTAGACGTGACTTAACCGAAAGTACCAAAGAATAATTCCTGCAGTCACGAAAGCTCCAAAATTAAGATTGAACCACTTCTACGGGGAAGTTTTAAGCTTATCTTTTTTCTCTCTCTGGCTATTTGTTCTCTCTGCCTGTGTCCTCTCTTTTGGAATTTTCACACTTAAATTCTAACTTAGCAATCTTTGAAATACGTAATCAACCAGGCTATGCGTTAATTGTGTGTTGACCGACTCTCTGTGTTGCATTACATCACATTTCGATATTTTGCGAGGTTATTTAATTTTAGTGTGCCTTTCTCCTAATTTTCAAGCTTGTGTGCCGTGCCACGTCGTCATCTTACTTGCGCAGCAGCAACACGTTGCCGTCCACTCATTGATATGCTAATTTTCTCTGCCCCCTCCCTCTCTCCGTCCACGCCCCCCCTCTCTATATTTAAGGGACCGTCACAGAAACGACCCCTCTCTCTGTGCCGATATGTGTCCTTGTGATGTCTGTCTGCTTGTATGTCTGTCTATAGTTTTCTAGTTAGATTTTTGTTGCTATTTCTTTTGTGCCTGATGATGATTGCTTGTGTTGCAATCGAAACGTCGCTATTATTTTAATTTATTATTTTATTTTTAGACGTGACTTAACCGAAAGAACCAAAGAATTATTCAACTAAAACTTTGTTAGTGCCAGCACATGCAGTGTAACTCACAGAGCCACACTAATAGCAGTGGATGCGTGGGGCAGATTGGGAGATTGTTGGTTTTAAGTGGTGTACAGCACACTTGAACGTAACATAGACATTTCCCCTTTTCTCTTGAGTTTGTTTTGATTTTTGGTTCAGTTCAGGGTCGACGCAGCAGCCAGCTCGGCGACGGTAGTGAGTGCCCCCCCCCACCAGCCCACCGCCCCCCCCACTCCACCCCTGCCATGCCTGCCATGGCTGCTGCTGTTATTGCCGTTGTTCGTAATGCCGTACATTTGCTGCGTGCCGGTTGGCAGGAGAGAGCGGGGCGGGGAAGACGGAGGCCAGCAAGCTCATCATGCAGTACATTGCCGCCATCACCAACCCCAGCCAGAGGCAGGAGGTCGAGAGGTCAGCTATGCCGGGCAGCGTTAAGCCACTTGACTTTCTGTGCATGTCCGAACAAAAGACCACACAGCATTGCCATTCATAATCAACGTTTTTGGGTTTAGATCGCGTTATTTATAAATGTGTCGTAACCCTCCACCACCCGACACGGCCAATCAGTAAAAAAGTGTCACGTTGACAAAAGACAAATAGTTCACTGCTTTAGCCCACCGGTGTGTTGAAGCGTGAAACCACAACATTTACAATTTGAGTACGACGTTTCGCTGGTAATTGCATCCAGCAGGGCTAAAGCAGTGAACTATTTGTCTTTTGTCAGCGTGACACTTTTTTGCTGATTGGCCGTGTCGGGTGGTGGAGGGTTACGACACATTTATAAATAACGCGATCTAAACCCAAAACGTTGATAATGAATAATATTGGTCGCGAAAGCCTACATGTTAATCATTGCCATTATCGTTGCAATTTCCAGGTTTTCCATGGCCAAGTCACTCTAAACCTCACTTGGATGATCACCCATGGATTGCCTGGTGTTGTAGGCGTGGAACTGAGAGGTGTGGTTAGGAGATGGCAGTGGCGATTTCTCCGGGTGCTCTAAAGTTTCCTTCCACAAGAAGTCAAACTATCATTCGTGGTATTGGTCAAATATAGTAATGTAGCGCGACCACAGGGCAGTCCGGGCAAATGCCCAGTGGGCCTGGTCTATTCTGAAGGACAGTGGGCTGGTCTTGTGCGGGGACATTGCAAATGTGATCAGAGTAAAAAAGTATGTAAATTTTAGTTTTTTTATGAAAATATTTAATTACCTATGATGTATACGCTTCATTGCTTATTTATGCTCTCAGTTGGAAATTAAGTTTGCATATTCGGCAGCCCCAAAGATCCAGCCCCAAATGGGCCAATGATATCGGACAGCAAAATCACGCTACTACGTCACATCGCAAATCTAGCTAATATACAGTTTTTTGTGCAACCCACTTAAATAGAACAAAAAATAATGGCACATAGCCCAAATTTGGACCAATGAGTTTACAAATGCCTGGTCCGCCATAGTTGCATTTTTCATGCTGAGATTATCCGTGTCGGAATCCTAAATAACGACACAACATAAGCTTGGTTTCGAAGTTGTTTAATGCATGTTAAAATAGCAGCCATCTCGTTTCGGAAAAAAACAATTTCTGATCGTGCTGACATTCATCATACGGTTCAAGTTTGATTTCCTCGAGGCAAACCAAAGAGGAAGATAAATAATGAAAAACAATTCTCTGTCGGCTCTTGCTTGAGCAAGTCAGCGCAATGGGACCGCTATAGCACGTATGTATGTTGAATTTATTTGGAACCGTACATAACCAACCGTGCTTAGCGTAGGTGAACTAAGCTATGTTTTTTTATTTTACCAGTTAAGGCCCAATGAGCTACGTAGCTCTTTTTCAGAAGCGACCTGGCCACAAATGATAGCACAATGAAGTGGCTTATCACGTGGACATTTATAGCAGCCTAATACTGTTATCGCATGTTGATTCTAAATGTGGAGGAAAAAAAAAAACAGAGGACCCAGAGGAAAAATCCACACAACCACTGGGAGAGAGACATAACATCTCCAAATATACAGATGCCAGGGTCAGGATCGAACCCACGACCTCCTGTATACACCAGGCAAGGAAGTTAGCATCTCACCACCGTGGCACACTCTCGCAAGCCGTGAGGTCCGGGAGCAGTGCGCAACCGATCGCAGTTAACGAAACACCGCACGCCGCCGCCTTCGCTCCCTGCTTGAGACACGAGCGGGCAGCAGCGCACCGCCACAAGTGAGGAAAAGAAAACAAACCCCAAAAACGGATTTTTGTTTTTTTAACGGTGGATGCCGCGTGTCCAGGGTTAAGAATATCCTGCTCAAGTCGAACTGCGTGCTGGAAGCTTTCGGCAACGCCAAGACGAACCGCAACGACAACTCGAGCCGCTTCGGCAAGTACATGGATATCAACTTCGACTTCAAGGGCGACCCGGTGGGAGGGCACATCAACAACTACCTGCTGGAGAAGGTGACACGCCCCTTGTCGCTCAGGCACACAATGGCCTACTTTTGCGAATGTCGCACGCGGATCTTGAGCGGCCAACTATGCTGATCGTAGGCGTGGGACACAGGGATTGTGACTCTCACTCGAGCTGAGACGGGCGTTTGCGGCTCTTCCTGTCCTCGCGCCCCTCTGGCCTCTCGGCACACGTACACACGAGGGAACTGCCAAAGGCGCTTGCAGCAGAGTCATTCAGAACGTTGTCGTAGCCTGCCGTGATGGTATTGTACATCAGTTCGACCGTGTGGTGAAATCTGTCAATTGCATCCGTCCAACAAGTTAAGAGCCGCATGGCTCACAGGGCTATACCTAATAAATGAAACTTGAAACTTGGTCTGTCTGCCCGTCCCCCTGTTGGTCTGTCCTTCTGTCCGTCCGTCCTTTCCTCTATCTGTCTGTTTATCCATCCGTCCGTCCATGTATTGTGGCTTTAGTGCTGCCGAAGGGACAGCAGGGTGTTGCCTGTACAGTATGCCTGTGTCTGTCGCTTAAATATACACGGGCAGGTGAGCTACATACATCAGTGTTCTTGTAGTTAGAGGTCATACCGAGGCAACGCCACCTCTGTTTAAGTAAATAACAAGTGACCTTCACTGTTTACCCCGCTCCGTCTCGTGCCAGGGAACTTTTAAATCCTTGACACTAAGCGCCGTTTTTATTGCGTACTGTCACTGCAGTCGCAAGGGGACCAGAGTTATGGGCTTTAAGGTCAGACATTGCCATTGCTGCACCGCTCAATCGACTCGTGGTTCTCCAACTCGTAGTTCTTGTCGTTAAAAGCATTAAAATGTTTTTTTTCCCCGGCTCCCGACCGTTTTTTGTTTTCTTAAAAAGAAATACTCAGCCTAACAGCGTAGCAGCAAAAGCCACCATTTGGCACAAGGTGCGCAATTATCTAATGCAGTTTTGTAGGCACTACACGCCAGCCGCTGTGGGAGGTTGAGCAATCTTGTGGTTGATGATGCAACCGTAAACCCCAAACTGAATGCCATATATAGCTGTGTTGCCATGGAGGTCTGCAGTTTATATTTTATTTAAAATGTTTAGAGCTTGGTTTTCGCTGCGTTTTCGCGAGGTGTTTGCCAAGGTGGTGTGTTCTGAGTTTTGTTGACACACACACACACAGCATGTGTACAAGCAGACCGTTTCCAGCAGGCGGGGGGAGGGGATCAGAGGCAAAGTTCAGAAACTGTTGCAATTTTAGGATCACCACGCTGTGCGCAATATATTGTAATTCTTTATTGAAAATACGGGCTGAGTGTGTAGCGTAAGATTTACGTGGTCGTGTTGAGAAATGTTCAATGTGCGTGAGATGGATTGAGAAGTGCATCTGCTCTCCCTTACCATGGAGACGCATGGCTCCTGACTGTTGCCACTCCTTGTATTTGACAAGTTGATTCAGGTTATATTTTGGGCCACTGATAAGTGGCAACGTCTGTGTGGTTTGAAAGATCATCGCATAGTCCTGACGACCCCCAAAGACAAAGATCCCCTGTTTAGCTTGACAGACTAATGTGGCAATTGCCGCTATTATTTAGAGAACCCTTCATCAATCCGCTGCTGGATAAAGGCCTCCTCCATAACTTTTCGGTTGTAGGGGATGTTTGACCATACTTCACCATGCTGGTCAGCGTGGCTGGGTGAAGGGTGGAGGGCACCCAGGACAGGTATGGATATCAGCCGTGGCCAGCAGTCACACTCAGACTTCCGAAGTTCAAAGCCCAGAGTGAGACTCATCGCTGTTAGCGAGGGCCCATTAAGGCCGGCACGGCACACCAGAGGGCGGTGTTAGCGAGCACCTATTAAGGCCGGCACACATATGTAGCCAGCCTGTGTTGTTGGCGGCGTTGGCAACTTCGTACATGGGGCTCCTTTGTTAATTCTCACCTGCCAAAAAAAATAAAATCCGGACCTAGTAAATTCCAGCAACAACGCAACCTTAAGCCTCAGGAACTCGTTACACAGTTGCGTGCTTGTGTCTGCCAAACGACACGTGCAGTGGCTGTATCCAGAAGCACCCAGTCTGCACATGAATGGGAGGGGGGGGGCTATGTTACACGTGGTTAGAGAAGCCCGTGCATCGTGAAAGTGGGGGGCAAGACGTGGGGGGGGGGGGGGAGACTGTAACTGGAGATGGAGCTGAAATGTACAAGTGAAACGTTGTGTTCATGCATCGATGGATGTCGATCCTCGAGTTTGCAACGTTGATTGTGTTTTTTTGCCAGTTTGTGTGTTTGTGTTTAATAATTTCACATTGCCTCTGTAGCCACGTGGGTTCCGCCTGTTAGTCCATGAGCCCAGATCAGTTATTTAATTCGTCGGTACCACCCGAGGTGGTATAAGATTCGTGGTGACAATTATTTTACGTGGACAGCAACAGTGAATTGCGCGATGACTATTTGAAATGAGTGGGTTATCAACAGTTAACTGGTAGTAGCCGTGTGAATAAATTGGTACCACTAACTTTAAGTAGTACAAATCTTTTTGCCCTGGCCCATGGGACATCATTCAGCACAATGTTCACACAATAATTGATTCCCTATCGAATTACGACAGTGAATTCAACACCCGGGGTTGGCAGGCTGGGAGGTTGTCAGGTTGGTGTGGTGGTGGGGGGGGCTGGTGATTAGTGGAGCTATTGACCCGGTCTGCTGTTGTTGTTGGTGTGACCTCATGCTCGTGTGTCGTGTCATCGCCTCCTCATTGTGTTTCTAGTCCCGGGTGATCTTCCAGCAGTCGGGGGAGCGCAACTTCCACTCCTTTTACCAGGTATTGCTTGACGTGATGGCCTACTCTCAGTGTTTCTGTTGCGCGTCGTCGCTTTAAGATGTTCTCTGTTCACATTTAGTTTGTTGCGGTTGCACCCGACTCAAGAGCCGCATGGCTCACGGGGCTTATACCTAATCAATGAAACTTGAAAGAAAAAAAACTTAAATAATAACTACACATTCTAGTCGCCCCCTCTGCAAGCTTGTTTTTGTTCTCACCTTTTAATATATTCGCATATAACAGACGTCACTCCACTGATGAGTCTGTGGGAGTTGAAACTGGGTCCAGAGTTGTGGCCTGCTTTTTAAGCAAATGCTGCTGCAAAGCACTTGTCCAGCAAGGGACGTGCACTCAGGCTCGTGGACTAAAATTTTAATTCTAGATTTGAAGCTTTCGTGACTGCAAGGATTCATATTCTTAGGTTTTGTCGGTAAAGTAATTTTTTTATTTAATTTTATTTTTATTTTACTTTTATTAATTTTAAAATTTAAATGTACACGGCCGCAAGTTGGGGGCACAGCGGCTCGACGAAGAAGATGACGGTCCCCCTTTCGCCGTCGTCGCAACGTCTCGATTATCATCAAGACAGAGGCCTGGGGTTCGCCAAATCACAGGCGGTTTCATAGTCTCCACCTCGTTTGCGTTCCAAACGTTAAGTTCCTATGCCATGAGGCGGACCTCATTTACGTCTTGTTTATTCTATTACGTGTTATTCCACTTGCACATTGAACGCCTACATTCCCCGGAGTTATCCCCTTTCCTGAATTAAAAACAACAACCACAACCGAACACATTTGGCAATGGTGCTGAACCGAAGAAGAAAAACCACTCATAACGATAGATGTTTTGGGAATTCCCACGAAAGAGGGCCCATTGCCTGAAAACGTCCCCCGTTATTTGCAAACTCCTTGTTTGTGTGTTTGCGTGTTCTTCGCGAATGCGCGTTGAGGATTTAGCCGCTTCGTGCTTTGCGAATCTGCATGAGCACGCTCCCGACGTTTTTAACGTCGAATTTGCAGAACGGGCAATTTCTGTGGCGGGTTTGACCGAGGCGCGCGTAGCCGCTGACTGTGGATTTGTGTTTTGGGTCTCTGCTGGTTGAGTGGCGCAGATGTTGCAGGGAGGTCAGGACCAGCTGCTCAAGTCGATGCGCTTACAGAGAGACATCTCACGATACGAATACCTCCGCCAAGGCAACACGGGCAAGGTATGGTGAGATGTTAACGACCTCACCTGGTATACAGTAGTTCATGGGTTCGATCCGGACCCCTGGCGCCTGTATATTTGGAGTTTGCATGTCTCTCTCCCCGTGGTCGCGTGAAGTTGTTATGTAAAAGTGTTGCCTCCCAGTCCAGAGTGTGTGCCTGCGTGTTGAACACTACATATGCACAGCCTTGCTTGCCAATTCACTGCTAGATGAGTACCTCCCTATGACGTGGGGGTTATTCCACAATAGTTGACCGCACCATTCAGTGATCGTTGATGGAGGCGGTGAGCATCGATGCGGAAGCATCGCAGTAAGAAGATAGATTTTGTTGCGCTGCCCTCTGCTGCCCACCACGTAGCACCACTGGCCCTATGGCGACCTAATTGTAGAGGGTGGCCGCCCATCCAAGCACTCTCCAGGCTCAGGCATGCTTAGCCTCCGAGATTTGACGAGATCAATCGCATTCCAGGTGATTTGGTCAAATGGCATTTGCACAACTGCTCACAGGGCTGGGCAAGCGTTGGGAATGTGTCAGCGAGTGAGATTCACCCGATGGCACCACTAGGGACCGATATAGAGGCGGCAAATGGTAAGGCACCGGGACCGTGTTACCAAGGGGCTGGTGATGTCGTTTGGGTTACGTTTGTGTGCGTGAGTCGTGCACGTACAGCTGTGCGCGTGCAGCTGTGCGCGTGCAGCTGTGCGTGTGCATGTGCAGCTGTGTTTGTGCGGTTGGCTCGGCCTAAAGGGCATCGGTGACGGTCATCGGTTTCTGGGCTTGAAATGCGTGAGATGCGCGCGTTGTTGGCGTGTTGGCTTGTTTTTATTGCTTGGGGGCTGATAGCGCGTACCACGTGTTCAATGCTTGTAACGTGTGGTGTGTAGCCTCGGCCCATTGGAAAGGGTGCAATGACCTGGGCAGGCGACGCTGCAGTCGGAACGCTCTGCTCGCGATCGGAAAGTTACCGGATCAAATCCTGGTTGCGGGGAGATTCGCTCAGTCCATCATCCCAACGGGGTTGATACATTGACTACCACTCGGTGACAACTCCTGCAATGGATATTTTACTGTGGTGCCCCCCTCACCCACCCCCGTCCAGTTTGTGTGCTGAAGGTCAGGCACTCCGCGACAGTGTTGTTATTTTTAAGTATCCAACGTGTGTATGCTCAATTTCTTTTGCACCATACGTAGCTAACCGTTGCTAATCGGAGGTGGAAGGACAACAAACTAGACACACACTACACTGATGTTTTTTTAAAGCAGTTGTCCTCTAATGTAATTCGCTTTGTTCCTCTCTGGCTCGGATTCTGCCACCCGGTTCCTTCTTTATTACCTTCGTGCTCTTCACGCGCGGCACCTTGGGACACTGTGAGAGGCGTCCTAAGTAATCACAAATTATTATTACGACCATGGTTATGATACATTACATCAACTCCGCTGACTCAGGGACCACCTATGAAGTGCCACCCCAAATAGAATTTTTTAACAACTTCACTTATGAATATACGTTTTAGAATCACTGGTTATCTATTTTTTTTTTGCAGTCTCCTTTCTCAACCGTGAAGCCCCACGTAGAGCTGAATGGGGCCATGCAGCACAAATGTAATTTCTGCGCTGTCTGCCAGCCCGTGAGGGTGTCCTGGTTGCCCTCTGCTGCGCCAAACTTTTAATACCCAAAACCATTAGTCACCGGTTTCACATTTTTTTAGGAACTATTTTTCTTATAATCGGAGTAAGTTGAAACCGTGAGGCGAAAAATAGGCACTTGTGGGCTCATAGGGCATTGAGAAGGAATGCAAGGGTGGTGGTGGCAGCGGTGGCAGCATTGGTTGCGTACGTGGCCTGTAATCCAGCGCTGTCGAGGCGTACGAGGTTTGCTGAATCACCGCACTTAATGTTACAAAGCTCATTTCCTGTAGGCGTTCAGGAGGTGCCATACACTGGCTTCTCAGGAGAAAGTGTGGATTAATATCTGTATGGGATAGAGCGTTGCCTCCTCACACGTATTGGTTTTCTCTGTTTGTATAAATGTAGGAAATTATTTGCTGCAAACATCTTCATATATATAGAGGACTGCAGAGCTTTGGCAATTGTTTGTGCCGGCTTACCGCCTGGCTGCTTTCCAATCTTCTCTGCGGTACCGCAGTGATTGTGAGATGTAATTTGCATGAATGAGACCATAAAAAACTACGCACTCATAATTATTATGAGTGGCTTCCTGGCCCAAAGAGACGGCGGCAGTTACTACATTTACTTATTATAATTCACTGCTACATTTCCACGCGATAAGCCACTCTGTTGAGCTATCCTTTGTGGCCAGGTCGCTTCTAAAAACGAACTATGGAGCTCAGTGGGCCCTACCTGGTAAAATAAAAAAAGTTAAAATCAAATGCACGGTGGTCTCCTATCCAAGCACTATCCAGCTCAACCCCCTGATGAGATTTGGCGCATTTGCTAGGGATTGGCGCATCCCCAAGGGCTTGATTGTATGTGTGCTGTGTACACATATTTAAAATGTCTTGCATTTCAGATGATTAACAATGCAAAACAATTACCCAATACGGATTTAAAATGCATGTACATGCAACCTCATCTCCGATGCTGTACACTGCACCTGAGATCTTACAGCCTGGGAGAAAGATTTTCACAATAATTTGTTTTTATACGTGTGCGTAATTTGAGCACGGGACGCATAGTTGATTACCGTGAAATACCTGGGTGGAAAATTACTGCGCTAGTCGGTGAACGTTGCGTCGGTGTCTCGCTTCCTTCGACAGGAGCCCGGAATAAATGACAGCGGGGAGTTTAAGAACGTGGCGGAAGCGATGAAGGTGATCGGGTTCCAGGCGGACGAGGTGCAGACCGTTTACCGCATCCTCGCCTGCATCCTGCATCTGGTGAGAGAAGGCCGCCCGGCAGCGCCTCCCAGGGTTTCAATTTCCTCACTCGTCAGTGTATACCGAGTCGCTGGTGTCGACTGGAGGAGGCGGTAAGCGATTGGTAGTGGCCACAGCCTCAGTAGTGAGAGGCGTACAGGATGTGCTGTGCCGGGTGTGGAAAATTAGTCCGGGTGACAGACCCGGGTGAAATGATGCCCTGCGGGTACCTCGCTTGCTGAGGTGGCAAGGAGCCCCTCACCTGCTATGCAGGAGGCCATGGGTTCGATCCCGGTCCCCGACGGTGCCTGTTGTATATTTGGAGTCCGCGTGTTCTCTCGCTCCCTGTGAGCACGTGGGTTTTTTCTCCGGGGTCCTCCAGTATTGCCCTCTACATTTACATTACGCGGCTGCTACTATGAATGCCCACGTGCGATGGATGATATAAGCCACTTCGATGGGCTATCATGTGTGGCCAGGTTGCCTCTGAATAAGCCCTAATAGCTCGGTGGGCTTTCACTGATATATATAATAGTTTAAATAGTCGTTGGACAGGCTGACCACTTTCACAAAATACAGAGTTGATGGAACTGGATGCATTATGCACTCATAAAAGAAAGAAAAGGGGCTGGTGTATTCCGGTGGCTATGCTAGTGTCGACCGCTGACACGCTGGCTTTGAATTTGAGTGGGCTCGTGCTATGAAGCCAGGTTCTCGAACGTCACGAGTATCCACGCAGCAATGTGTTCACGCGTGCATTCAAATGAATTTGCACGCTCACAATGCATGCATCGTATTGTGCTTGCGATAACTGCGTGAGATTCATCTTCTTGGTTCTTTCGGTAAAGTCACGTAGAATGGAAATAATAAAATAATCAAAATTAAACATTATAAAATTATTCTCACGACGTTTCGGCCACAACGCAAGCAGCCGTCCTCAGGTGAAGAACAGGTCTGTCGATAAGACAGACCTATTTTATTATGTTTTATTTGTATTATTTTATTATTTCCATTCTACGTGACTTTACCGAAAGAACCAAGAAGATGAATCCCTACAGTCACGAAAGCTTTACATCGAAATTTGCGTGAGATTCGTATATACATTGTGCGGAATGGGTTCCTGTGACCCCTGAAGCGGATATCACGAAGCTACCTCTTAGATCCTTTTACGTGACCTCTGATCTAGCTGGATTTTATCCAAATCGCGTAGAAAAGCAAGTTCTAAAGCGATGAATTACGCGTGGAGCCGTGAGACTATCAACTAGCAAGCCTTGCAACTCTGGTTAATCACACGTGAACACTCTGACCTCACAGCCACACGGTCGCCTCGACGTTTCGGTTACCCCCCACACCCCCCACACACCGCAGGGAGACATCAAGTTTGGGTTCGAGGAGGAGGCGGTGGTGATCACGGACGACCGGATCGTGGCGGTGCTCGGCGAGCTGCTGTCGACCAGCGCCGAGGCGGTGGAGAAGGCGCTTCTGTACCGCACCGTCTCCACCAACAGGGAAGTCATCGACAAGGGGCACTCCGTGCAGGAGGCCGGCTACGGGCGAGACGCCCTCGCCAAGGTAGCCCTGGCGCTGACATCCCCACCACCGCTGTCAGCACCACCAGCATCAGCACCACCAGCACCACTATCACCACTGTCAACATCACCACCACCACTGTGAACACCACCACCACTGTGAACACCACCACCACTGTGAACACCGCCACCACTGTCAATACCACCACCACCACCACAACTGTCAACACCACCACCATTATCGACACCACCACCACTACTGCCAGCACCACCACTGTCAACACCACCACCACAACTGTCAGCACCGCCACCACCATTGCCACTGTCAGCACCACCACCACTACTGCCAGCACCACCACCACCACCACTGTCAGCATCACTACCACGACTGTCAGCACCACCACTGTCAGCATCACCACCACCACCACCACTATCAACACCACCACCACCACCACCACTGTCGGCATCACCACCACCACCACTATCAACTCCACCACCACCACCAATGTCGGCATCACCACCACCACCACCACCACCACCACAGCACCACCGCTGCCAGCACCAGCACAACCACCACTGCTTTGTCCACGGAAGGGTTATTGCAGTAGAAAATGGAGCACACTTGGAATCCTGTGGCTGGCTTAATCTGTTAATGTATCAGCCTGCTGTGATCATCTTTTATTGAATGCAATTAAAGTGTGCCCTCCTCTCTTCGTCTTACGCCCGCTGGGTGTGATTCACCCTTGTGCCAGGACGTCTCACAACAACACGCGGTGTCCCACCCCAACACATGGTGTCCCACCCCAACACGTGGTGTCCCACCCCAACACATGGTGTCCCACCCCAACACGTGGTGTCCCACCCCAACACGTGGTGTCCCAGCTCCAGTGTCCCACCATCCGGTGTCCCAGTGCGTGGTGTCCCAGCTGTAGGTACTCAACGACGCTGAAGACTACTTTTTTGTGTGCGCTTGGCAGCAGCCGTTGACACAAATATCCATTGCTGCACATTTAAAACTAAACTATGAACATTTTTTTATTTTACCAGGTAAGTCCCACTGAGCTGTACCGCTCTTTTTCAGAAGCGACCTGGCCATCACAAATGAGATAGCAGCGAAATAGTCGAAACGCGTGACGTTGATTCTAAATGTGGAGGAAAAACCGGAGGATCCGGAGAAAAATTCACTCCACCACGGGGAAAGAGACACGCAAACACCAAATATACAGGTGTCAGGGTCAGGATCAAACCCACGGCCTCCTGCATACCAAGCAAGCCAGATAACATCTCCTAGCTACCGCAGCGCCAATTTATTCGGTAGCCAATCACATGCATCCCCTCGCGAGTGCACACCCCCCCCCCCCTGCCTAGCTTGCGCCGGCATTGCTATTACCTCGGGGCAAATTCCGCTTGCGACCGGTCAGCATTTTGCTTTCTGTTTGTACAGAGCGTACACTTGGCAAACGCTGACCCTCCGTCAGCCGCCATGATCAAACGGTGGGGGACCCCGCGGATAATAGGAAGCGCATGTCAGTAGCTATAGTTGGCTATCTATGTATGATGGAACATAATCAAAATAAAACCAACCCATCGTAACCGCTGCACAGTTTCCTGCGTACGTGCACCGCGGCTGACTGAGCCCCATGCGTGGGGAATTTGCATATGCGAGGAGAGTCCTGCATTGGGTCGGGTGTCCGTGGGTAACTCACGGTTCACCCGTGGGTCACCCAAGGGTAACCTCGGGTCACCCACGGCTTACCCGTGAAACGAGTTGGAACCGAGTAGCTTGTTACAGATTCCCGTTGGGGTGAGGATCAGATGTGGCGCGGTGAACGTGACGCGAACAGCAAGCTGTCAACACGGCGTGATTCCAACTCGCCGTGCGGGTACCCGACCCCTCGCAGGAATATCCACACGAGCAGGCAGCCCGCCGGAAGTCCAGCCTGGCCTTTGGCAGGCCCAGAAATCGCTCTGGCTATACACAGCGGAGTGGCCCTTCTGGTATAAACGAGCATGGATCTCCTCAGGGAGAGCTGATGTTTGTTCCCGCAAGCGGACGCTCGCTCGAGTTCGGTGCCGCGTTACTCTCGACGGCGCGTTGGAAAGTACGCCATCTGAAAATCAAGGGATGTAGACTAATACGCACAATTGTGGTCCAATTGTACATACGGGAGAACCAGTGTTTAAAAATATTGGAACAAATATTGAGGGCAACGTATTCACTGGCACGGGTACCCACACTGGTCAGAAATTCCAACGCAGATGTCTATCTAGAATGCCTCTTGAGTGAAAACTACCGGCACAAACGGCCATTAGCCACAAGTGTGCACCAAACATGGCCATAAACTCCCCTCTCTGCAGGATATGAATCATGCCCATTGTGTTTGAGTATTTATATATATATAAGCTGTAAGGACACCCGTTTGCTAATCTTATCAGGCATTGCTTGGCAGTTATCAGCTGTGCGTGATTGATAAGCCTCGATCGTGTGTTGGAGTTGTGACGAGCCGGCCCCGAGTTTGACGAGCGCCATTGTGCGCGCGTGGTGCGTGGTGCATGCGTGCGTCCGTGCAGGCAATCTACGAGCGTCTCTTCTGCTGGATCGTGAGCAAAATCAACTCGGTCATCGAGGTGAAGGACTACGACCCCCGCGTGCACGGCAAGAACACCGTCATCGGCGTGCTCGACATCTACGGCTTCGAGATCTTCGACAACAACAGGTGCCCGCTCTTGTTGGAGTCATCTCGTTCGTCAGGCTGTCCCATCATTGGGGGGGGGGGGGGGTGACAGAGACAGCGTTGATTAATCCCCCCCCCATTCCCAAATGAGCAAACGAGTGGCCAAGAACCGTGGTCGCCAATTGCAGGTGTAACGATTGTGTCCATTAAAGATGGGTTGTTTCGCTCGCTTGACATGCAGGAACTGATTGGTTCATTTTTAAAGCCTCACCTCTTCTCCGTTGTCCATTCTCTTCCTCTTTCCCACCCCCCGCCCCTCCACTTTTCCCCTCCCCTCCCCTATCCTTTCCTAAGCCCTACTCACCACTCCATGCCCCAGCCATCTAAATCATTATTATTTTTATATCCACCGTTTTTTTATTATTATGTTCAACGCCTTGATCAAAGGCACTCTGTACAGAAAAAATAAGACAAAATATGTACCTGTGACCAAATCGCCCAGAAGGCACCCGATCTCACCAGATCTCATAAGCTAAGCAGGGTTGAGCCTGGATAGCGCTTGGGAAGTCTTCTTGCACGACCGGTCGCGAAGGGCTGCATGGTGGACAGCAGACGTGCAGGCAGTGCAGAAAAATCTAGTTGTTGTCCTGTACTTTCGATGGTGCCACATCTTTGCCGACCGCCTTTCAGGAAACTGACCAGCGCTGTGAAGTACGGTCAAATAACTTGATTGACCTAGACGGCATAAAGGAGGCCCTCATCCAGTCGTGGATTGACCCAAAAAAATATTGCAATTCATACACGGTGCGTGCTGTATGAAACGTAGTTGGTTAGTCCGCTTGAGGCACTGCTCTGTATCACGTTGCCAGTAAACTATTTGATTCCTGAGTGGAATCGCAAACTCTTAATTGTCACAACTCAAATATCAAATCGTGACAGGTGCGATTCTGCACCTGGTATAATTGTCATTATACCCGTCCCTTGGTGTAGACCAATCAGTTTCAAGGACAATGCATATATTATCATAGTGTGTTTTTGTTTGCATTTCGACTGCAAGTATTGTGGTTAATGCAGACATGAATCCTTGTAAAACGGTTTCAGTTTTGTTGCCAGAAAAAAAAGGGGGAAAACCCTATTATTAACTGACAATCTAGTTAGGGCTAAGTCCAAACATGTCTGGTATTGTAAAATGATGCTTAGCAATTTCCCAAATGTCTTTGATGTATATTATCAATCGTTTTTGCTAATTGGACTTGTTATTTTTCAATATCCACTTTTTATTATGTTCTAAATGGATTCCACAATAGATGTAAAACGTCAAATAATTATTTGCCAACTGTCATTATTGTATTTTATACTGGTACAATAAAATCTGGTTTAACATGCATTGCCCAATCAATCGAGCACAGCAATACACTCACTCAAACAATATGCTTTTTTATTAGAAAAAAAAACATTACAATTTTGCCAGAATTCCTGAAACAAATGGCCGTCAAATATCCTGACTGGAGAACGACTTCTGAGAACTACCAACAGTTGAGCGATCGCTGATCTCAAGGTGTGACTTGGGGCATAAGTTGTCGACACTTCCTGTAAATATGAAGGCCCAAGAAAGATCACGAACGAGGGCCTCATAGGTAAGATAAGCAGACATTTTAAAACCGATGCTGGATCTAATGGGAAGCCAGTGCAGTGATTTTAAGAGCCGGGGGGTCAAGTGTTGTGAACGACGCACGCGAACGAGCACCCTGGCGACAACATTTTTAACCGATTCACAAATCACGAAGGCCAACAGATAAAGTTTTCGATTCATCTGAGAAACAAACAAAAGCGTGAACTGACATTTCAGCGTAATTATCTAGACGGAGTGCTTCTCAATTTGGCAATAACCCTCAATCGTCATCGTCATCATGATGATCATCATGATCATCGTCATCAAGATGATCAATGATGATGGGGGAAGACGAACTGTAAATGTTGTGGATTTACTCTCCAACACACCGGTGGGCTGAAGTAGTAACTAATTGGCGTTTTGGTTACGTGACAAATCCCTCACTAATTGGCTGTGTCAGGTGGTGGAGGGTTACGACACATTTATACGAACGCGATCTGACCCAAAAACCTTTATTATGAATTTTGACTTAAAGCTTTCGTGACTGCAGGAATTCATATTCCTGGTTCTTTAGGTAAAGTCACGGAGATAGAAAAAAACTTAAATGAAATAATAAATAAATATTAAAAGCAAAAAACCCACGACGTTTCGATCACAACACAAGCAGTCTTCATCAGGCCTGATGAAGACCGTCGTGGTTTTTTTTGCTTTTATTATTTTTTACATTTATTTATAATTTTAATTTTATTTTATTTTCATTTGCTATCTACGTGACTTTACCGAAAGAACCAAGAATACTTTATTATGAACTGTGATTGTTCGGGCCCATTGTCACGCATGCTCTATAGACCTACAAAATGGCTCAGTAGCGACACCTACAGACACCTCGTGCACTGCCCGCGTGACTGCGGGAGGGCAAGGTGGGGGGGGGGGCATATTCTTAGGTTTTTTCGGTAAAGTCACGTAGATAAAAAATTAAAATTAATAAAAAGTAAAATAAAAATAAAATAAAAATCACGACGTTTCGGAGGCAACACAAGCTTCCGTCTTCAGGTGGAACCGTCACAGCACGATAGCTGTATCAAGTGAGAGAAATTCCAAGAAAACAGTCCTTGTATATAAACTGGTTGAGGGTGGGAGGAGTCAAGGTGGGCCCTGAATATTATTTTTGTGAGGTTCGGTGCGGCTGAAGCACGCTGTTAGGAATGAGCCTTTGTTGTGTAAACCAGGTGCTCTGATCTGCCAGCTTGCACTGCACATTTTGCCGGATACCCACGAGGGAAAAATTAATGGACCTTGTTACATTTCCGCCCTCTCACCACCCCCGTCGCAATTTTCCACCCAACACAAATGTAGGCCTGTTCCCCAGGGCTGCGGCCCTGGGCAGCGTGGCTAGCCAGAGGTGCGTTGCCCCCCCCCCCCTACCGCCACCACCTTCTAATAATAAACGTGGCCGAGTTTCTGGCCTCAATTTACAGGTACTTGCCTAAATTTACAGGTACCTCTGCCCAGAATAACGCTGTTGCCCTACTACTGTATATGAGGGCCTGATCTCCACCCGCCGATGATTATGAACGGGAGCCTGCAGGCCGTTTCGACAATTATCCTTCTCTCCTGCGCAGCAAGCTGTAACCGACTGGCCACTCGCTCGCTCGCTCTACCTCATGACATCGGGTTTATCCTTCAAGGGAGCCAGTCTGTTGTAAGTCTGTACATGAAGCTGAGGTTTTTTTTGCCATTTCAAGGAGATCCCATGGAACAGTGGTGGATAGAATTATATATTTAGCGTGTGTATGTGGCGGCATGCCGAGCACATTTGTGCCTGTTATAGAATTTCACCTTGTAAAGTCTTTTAACTGTCAATTCCTGCTGCAGAACCGGGCGGCCGTGTGACTTGAACCGTTAACCCTTTGTATAAACCGGCCTTGACACTGGGTGCTTTAAACCCTTGGCTTTTTAGAGCTACAGTAGCTGTTCATTTACGAAAACAAAATCCATTCCTTGCCTGTTGCAACCAGTGTTTAAACTAAAATAAATATGCTGAAATATTATATACTGGCACAGGTTTGCAGATCGCACGTTCGAAAACTATTAAACAATTTTTATTTTTACCTAGTAAGACCCACTCAGCTATGTAGCTGATAAATTGTAGCTCAACGAAGTGGCTTATCATGTGTACATTTATAGCGGTCAAATACTCTTAATACGTTATGTTTCAAAATGTTGATGGGAAAAACAAAGGACCCGGAGAAAAATCCACACAACCACTGGGAGAACACGAAAAGTCCAAATACACAGGTGATAGGGTCGAGATCGAACCCACGACCTCCTGCGTACCAGGCAATAGATTTAACATCTCGCCACCGCGGCACCCCCAATGATGAAACATGGCCACTGAGTCGGCAAAATGTGCTGAGAGTGGTGCAGCTTTGCAATCGCTGGCTCGCACCACCGCTGACAGAAGACACCCCACTATAAAGAGCTCTTGAGAGGGCCCCTCTAGAAAGTGTTTTTGGCCAGACGTCTTAGAAGAGGTGGGAGTCCCCGCACTTTACCCCACCACGTAATTCCATCTTTATTTATCCTGGAGAAATCCGACGAGCTGTGAAGCTCTTTTTTACATACATCCAGGAGGGGGTGGGTGGGGGGCGTGAGACAGTTATAACGACAAAAAGTACAGAAAACGACGATCGGAGTGCAAAGTGTAGGAAAGGAAAGCATAAGTACACTAATTGCCAAGATTGGGGAAGGCAGCAAAACAACAGCAAGAACAGCCCCAGACCACACCAAGACAACACAACACTGTCCCTCAGTAAAATTGCACTTTAACATTGATCTGCCGATTCACTAACTGCGGTGTATCCACTTATAATGCTCGGTGTACGTACGTATGTATGTTGAACTTCTCTCGCACCGTACGTAGCCAACCGTGGTAATCCGAGGTGCGGGGAAAGGACAACAAACTAGACACAAACTGCAGTTTTAAAGAAATTAGTTTTCATTCTCGATTTAAAAGTGCATAGCTCCAGCGGCCTCCTAATATCGGAAGGAAGAGCGTTCCAGACGGCCGCAGAAACGCATTTGAAAGCGTACAATGCAGTACCGTCTTTGTTCGATGGTTCGCCAGAAGCCGCTGCGATATTTGCACACAGCGTTGTAATACGGTTTTTTTTGCTGGAAGATTTGCTGGTTTATCCAGGATGTTTCTGTTGCGCGTCATCGCTTTAAGATGTTCTCTGTTCATATGTTGTTTGTTGCGGTTGCACCCGACTCAAGAGCCTCATGGCTCACAGGGCCATACCTAATAAATGAAACTTGAAATTGATGACCGGAGTTTGCATGATGGTTTATGCTCGTTGACAAGTTCAGCAAAGTATCATCTAACTACTGCTAGCTCTATGTATATATGTTGAACTTCTTTCACATCGTTACGAGCCAACCGTGCTACTCAAAGCTGCCGGAGGCCAAGGACAACAAACCAAACACACAAAACGCACTTCTAAAGAAACGAGTTTTCAATCTACATTATTTAAAAGTGCATCGCTCCAATGGCTTCCTAATATCGCAAGTTGGCCAGACGAGGGTGGTATTTAAAGAACCTGCCCCATCATTGCAACTGCCCCGCCGGGGGTACGTCTCAGCGTGCTCGCCGTTGGGCTGTGGTGGCACCTTGGGAGTCACCGCAGGGGGACGTGGAGGGGGATTGTTGACCGTTAAGCCGCGTCGTCACGGCTTTTGCGCGTCGGCTAGCGATGGCTCCGTTCTCTGAGAGCGCCCCGCTTTTGTGGCCATGTCTCACACCCCCTTCCCCCTCACCCCCCTCGTAGCTTTGAGCAGTTCTGCATCAACTACTGCAACGAGAAGCTGCAGCAGCTGTTCATCGAGCTGGTGCTGAAGCAGGAGCAGGAGGAGTACCGCAACGAGGGCATCACCTGGCACGACGTGAGTCCGCACACACGTGTGCGCACACAAAGACAAGGATCCCCCGAATAGCCTTAACAGACTGTTGGGGCAAGTGCTGTTAGTGAGCACCTTTGAAAGCCAGCACGGCTCACGAGGGGGTGGGTGTCTCCCCAGTGTCGATGTTTACACATCACACCAGGTACTTAGTCGACCTACGGGAGGCCCAGGACTGATTCAGATAATCGTCACTGGTGTTGGCCGTGAGCAGGAATTTTTTTCGGGTAACCAGGATGGAAGCACAGCGTGCTAACCATTGCACTACCGCTCCCCACAGAGTCACATGATGCACTGCGGTGGTGAGATGTTAACTATCTCGCCTGGTATACAGGAGGGTGTGGGTTGTGGGTTCGATGCTTGTATATTTGGAGTCTACATGTTATCCCCTGCCCTGTGGTTGCGTGTATTTTTCTCCGGGTCCTCCGATTTTCCCCTCCACATTTAGAGACATGCGTTTAGAGTATTTGGCTGCAATACATTTTACATGATAAGCCACTGTGTTGAGCTATCATTTGTGGCCAGGTCGTTTTTGAAAAAAAAATATAGCTGCTGGTAAAATGTAAATAGTTTAAATTAATTTAATACACATAAAAACACATACTCACACAGTCACACACCCACAGCATGAGCACTCCCACACACACACACGTGCACAAAATGCACGCTCCCACTCACGTACCCACTAAAGCAAAACTAATTGGTTCTCCACCTACGTTTTTTTGTGAGATGTGAATGACAAATCCTCCAATATATTGGGTTCTAAGTATTCCTTCACCTTACTTGCAAGTGACATTACATGCAAAGAGTCAATCAAGCTTTGTAGAAATACCACTTACATCAGCTACACCGTCGGCCACAGACGTCAAATACACCTGAAGCTTGCATTGTTAAGGACTTGAGGGATTTTCAAGAGTGTAAAAAAAACCCGCTGTAAATCTCAACAAGCGAAGTATTGAGTGTGATGTGTGGCAAAGGGAGCCGAGAGAAAGCCAAATTGGTCCCACTGAAGATTTTTTCGGAAACTTTTATTGTCGATGAGCACATTTCTTGTGTTTTTTTTTCTACCTGCCACTTGTATTTTCACGGAAGGCCCGATCATTTATCTACGTTGCCCTGGTGTTTGCAAGTGCACGTCATCCTCAATCAGGATTTTCGAATTAAACTCAGCTTAATGAATCAAAATACAACATTAAAATGAAACTTGTGGGCTCAGGGTGCTGACCCTCGACCTATGCGTTTGGTTTTCTTGGCGTCAATACAAAAAAAAAAATCTTCATCGTCGGTCATGGTCAATCCACTGCTGGATGAAGGTCACTCCATACTCTCCGCCGCCGCGTCGCAAGATGACGCAGTGCAATATCAATGATCCGCTCAGTACCAGCACACAAACCAATGTCACTGCTCAATCGCCTCGGTGGACTTCCTCCCCGGACGGGTTCCATTCCCTTGGCTGCCACTCCCTTATTACTCTTGACCATCAGATGGAGCCAGCGCATCGTGTTGCCGTCGCCGCCGCCGCTACCGTTGCGTAACAAAACTGCAGCGCCCTCTGACCTTTCGCTCCCTGGGGGGTGGGCTGGGGGGGCCCCCGTGTGTCGCCGTCTCGCCGAGCAGATCGACTACTTTAACAACAAGGTGATCTGTGACCTGGTGGAGCAGCAGCACAAGGGCATCATCTCCATCCTGGACGAGGCCTGCATGAACGTGGGACGCGTCACAGACACCATGTTCCTGGACACCATGGACACCAAGCTGGGCCGCCACGACCACTACACTAGTCGCAAGGTGGGGCTCTCGCCCCTCCCCCCCACCCATTTCCCCCCACCCACTTACCCCCACCCACGTGCACTCCTTTCCATTCCCATTGGGAGAGGACAGAACAGAGTAATGATAATTGTAATTTTGCACTTTCCTCGCCCGGGAAGATCTCACCGAGTCTCAGCAGGGCTGTTATATTCAGGTCGCCCTATACGGGGGGGGGGGGCGGGGGGGGGATGATTGGCCAATTGACGATTGCTAAAGAGATCCGGAGACTGCCCGAGCCTCCTTGAGATGTCTTCATACAACTGGCTGCCTTCCGCTGTCAAATACAGAAAGGGATGCGCACGTCAAAATGTGTATGTATTGCACGCATGCACGTTGAACATCTGTCGCACCGTACGTAGCGAACCGTGCTAATCGGAGGTGCGGGTGAAGGAAAACAAACTAAACACAAAAAGCAGTTCTAAAGAAATGAGTTTTCAGTTTTGATATAAAAATGTACAACTCCAGCGGCTTACCAATATCGGAAGGAAAGAGCCTTCCAGACCGCCACAGGAGCGCATCTGAGAGCGCGCGATGCGGTGACCGTCTTTGTTCAATGGCTAGCCAAAATCCGCTGCGAGGATGACCGGAGTTCGCTTGATGGTTTATGCTCCTTGACATTGACTAAAGCGTCACCACGAAGTGTATAACCCTGAGTACTTTGGTCAGGGATTTGCCAGGTGTAGAAGCCACGTGGCCGCTGCACGGTGGCTCGGAGATGGCAGCACGGCATTTGAGCCCGTCGGCAAATACGATCAGCTCGGTTGGCTACGTACGTCATGAAAGAATTTCAACGTACATACATACAAACACTACATGAATTGCTTGGGTCTGTCTTGATTGAATCTGGACCGAGTTTGAGGGTTATCTTCTGTAAGTCTTCTCCGGGTACTCTGGTTTCCTCCTACATGGAAAACGCTTATTAACGGGATTTGTTGCACATCCCACTGTAGGACCTTCCTGAATAATAGTATTGAGAGAGACTCAGTGTGGCTTGCTGGGTATTAAATGGCATTATTATTATTCGTCGTATTATTTCGACCCTATATACCCTTACTTGACTTGCGATGACATTGGCAGTAAATACTCTCCTATTTCCGTGACCCACGTCTCCCTTGAGGAGGAGGCTTCTTCGTCTCGGTGAGTTCTCACGTGGTTTAAGTTAAGCAACTCACATTCGCTCTGCCTTATGTCCCCTTTGTGTTTCTACTGATCTTGTTAATAGTACAATCTCCCCCCAGCAATGGCCGGCCGATGTAAAAAAAATGTGCCTATTAAGTTCGGCGCATTCGCCGGCTTAACGTCAAAATCGATTCTCGCGCCGCACACGACGGCTGCAACAGTAAACCAAGTCGGCGAGAGATTCGCGAGATCGTAAAAGTTGATCCAAGGCCAGGACTCCCACTGCAAAATGACGCTCAGCTTTGGCACTCACCTTCACGCACGCTAGAGGTTGGTCGGTACTCATCAATCATTGTCCAAAATTATTTGATGCATTCCAAATTACCCCCAACCTGCACATGGCCCGTGAAGAGTAATGCCACCTTTGCGGTTTGTGAAACAGGGACAATGTCATGGGGCAGTGGTGGCTTTGCACGCCTGTAAAATCCAGCACTGGTGGGGTGTGAGGGTTGGTGGTTCACACAAATAGTTATGAAACTTATTTATTAATTTTAATTTTTTACCTACGTGACTTTACCAGAAAAACCTAAGAATATGAATCCTTGCAGTCACGAAAGCTTCAAATCTAGAAGTTATGAAACTCCCTTTCTCCGTGGACGTCGAGGTGCCATAACTCTGGCTCACCTGGAAAACGCGGTCCAGCAAGTGTGGACCCCACCCATTATAAATCTATGGGATAGAGTGTTGCCCCCTCGCACGTGCTTGGGTTTTTTTCTGGGTGCTCCAGTGGGTAGATAAGACCTTGATATATAGAGGACTTCAGAGCTTGGGGGGGGGGGGGGAATTTGGTGCCGGTTCACTGCGTAGCAACCTTTCCCACTTGACTGTGGTTCCTTGCGCCTCAAAGTTGTTCTCTCTCTTACTGTGCGCGTTACACGTTGAAATTATTATCATTATTATTATTATTAATATCTCACAATATTACAAGAGGGGAGAACTATGTGAACGTGTGTTGCCTTGAGTCGTGCGTTATCACGCAACTGACAAAAACTGGGACTTTTAGCATCCCGGCAAGACTCGGGTAGATTTTCTAGGACAGCAGCTACTTCGGCAAGAGGGACGATGTATGTTGGTATGTTGAACTTCTTTCGCACCGGACGTAGCCAACCGTGCTAATCGGAGGTGCGGGAAAAGCAGGACAGCTGGTTAACTCTGTGCTCGTGACTGGAGTTGTGTGTTGTTTTTTTTTAGCAGAGCCAGCTATGCTTTGGAAGGCCGCTGGGGGTTTTGCCGACTGCGTATTCCGCAGGCGATCCACGAGCTCCAATTAGCACCCAAAGATGCTGCCGCAGCTGCCCCCTCCTTTTCTTAAAATGTCTAAAATTGGCACAGTTCCGACCGCATTGTTTTGTCCCACCCCCCCCCCCCCCAAATAAATAGCAGCACAGTCACTCATCCACCAAGCAGACGTGGTAATTGTCTAATTGTGCCCCTTCGAAGGAAATTTATGTCCTGGCGTCGAAGTTGTGGCGTCTAAGTGGTCGCGATTATAATTCATTGTGCAGTGATGCGCGGCATTGCTTGTGGACACGTTGGTGCCCTCAAGGGTGGCGATTGCAATGTTCACGCATTTCTGGGAGAAAACGATCAAATCGTGCGAGCTGCAGAATAACAATAAAACACGTCGTGCTGGGGGAGTTACGAGTTGGAATTGGTGCTTTAATTGATGACAGGCTCAGTAACCGTTTGTGGACACTTGGACAATTTACAAACGCTGTTAGGCATGGTAATTTCGGCACCGGCCATTACCGTCATGCAGTTGACCGAACTGGTCATTGCTTTGGCTATAGCAACTTTGCTCATGACCAATCCACCTGGAATATGCCTGACATCATCAGACCTCTGAATATAAGCAGGGTTGAGCCCGGCTCATATTTGGATGGGTGTCCACCATGCACAAACAGGTTGTAACAGGCAATTGGTCACCCCCATTGTTGTACTGTGGTCTACGCTCCCACGTTTAATCTCTGCTAGTCGTCACCACCCTACACTGACCAGAGTGGTGAAGCGTGGTCACATAACCTCCTCCCGCACGATGTAGGGAGGCCCTCATCCAGCAGTGGGTTGACAAAATGGGTCGTGCGTGTGCATGTGTGTGTGTGCGCGCACGGCTTCAAGTGAGAAAAGTAGGTCGTCTATGAGCAACGGTGCAGTAATCCAGGGTGCTCATCAGTTCCCGGAGGGAAAGAGATTGTCCGTGGAAGTGAATCACCGAGTGATGAATCAGTGTCAACTACCAAAGAGGCTGCTGCAGAAATCGAAATTTTTTGTATTTTCCCACCACGTGATCGTTAACGCACAAAGGGTACGCGAAAAGGGGGGGGGGGTGCTGCTTTTGTTGCCCGTCACTCGAGAAGCCCTCTCTGTCCAGGGATGCATTTTACTGGTCGCTGGCAGGCTGGAATAGGTGGCACGTGACGAGTAGCCGCAGCCATAGCAAGAGGTATGGAAGATGTGGTATGCTGGATGAGGATACATTTTCTGGAGGATGTTTTTTTCATTTACCAGGTAAGCACCACTGAGCTTTCTAGCTCTTTTTCAGAAGCTGCCTGGCCACAAATGAAAGTGCAACGAAGTGGCTTATCACAGCCAAATACTCCAAACGCATTTGTTTCTAAATGTGGAGGGAAAATCGGAGGACAAAAATCCACAAGGCCCCAGGGATAATGTGCAAACTCCAAATATACTGCAGGCGGCAGTGTCGGGATCGAACCCACGACCTCCTGTACACCAGTCGAGGTTGTTGACATCTCGTCACCAGGGCGCCTCCTTTTAATCCCTGCCTCTGCCCATGTTCCACAGTTCGCAGCGAAGGACAAGACAATGGACTTTGGCCGCCATTTCCGCATCCGCCACTACGCGGGTGACGTCACGTGAGTCTCCCCATTGGCTCCTTCCAAGGCCCTTTCTGTCGACCTGAACATTCTCCACTAAATTCCGCTGTCATAATCTCGACTCTTAACAAACTGCACTTTGTGCCGCGACGGTCCTGTTGTGCTTTATTTAAGACTTCAGCATTGTCTCAGAGTACAGTTTGTTCTCGTATAACACGTGCGGTTTTCATAATGCAAATTGGATATAACGCAATCAGTGTATTAGTGAACGCATATTTTTACAACGCAGATGCGAATTGGCAATAACGCGATTGAGGTGAGCGGAACTACGTCGCGCGAGTCGGGAATAAGCGGCCGTGCGGCTGCCTCGGTGTAGCATCACACAAGGCGGGATGCTGCTGGATGCTGCTGGATGCTTCTGCGCTTTACCCTATATTAAATATTATTTATTATAACGCGATCTTTCCGTACCACGGTGTTCTTCAGCAACGCACCTACTACCGTAGCATTATAGGAGAGAACAACAGACTGTTTTCATTTCCCTGCTGGACATTCCTAAAGGGGCTACTATTTCTTCTTACCTCTCTGGGGATCACTTTATTTTCTCAGAATATCCTTCTCTTTCCTGAAGGCCTACCACCACCGCACCACCTAAAAACTCCACACATACCTCCCTTCCACCAGGCCCTGTCATGCAGTGGCAATGAAAAGATGATTGACCCCGAATTATTGGGGTGGGGGTCACAGTTCTTCGTAAGGTGACGACGGAGCATCTCCCCGGGCTTGATTTCGAGGGATGGTTGCGACATTCTTGAAGAGGCGAGAGCAGTCGATCACATACATTTTTTATCGACGATACATTTTTGCTGATTCAACCGTGAATCCACGAATCTTCCGCGCGGGAAGCGGCAGCCATATTCCTGAACCCAGTGTGGTCAAAATGTTTTAACGCCTCTCATTGCCGCAGTGGCATACGAATCGCAGCACGGTCGATTCTTACGCGTGCAAGCGTGTGCGAAGATTACCAGCGGAAGAATCTATTTCAACGAATGAATCGGTGGTGTAAATTATTAATAATAATTAATCTCATTGTGGAGATTTTAAATGGCAAAATAGATCAGCAGACTCTGCTGACGAGACACCGTATGAAATGGTGCGCTCCCAGAAGGCCACTGGGCTGATGGGATATTATAAGAAATGAATCAGCGCATCGTTACACTCCTGCCGCGCTTAACTTGGTAAATCCAAAGACGCATTCGTGCTCACGTTATCTCCTCCACCCCCACCCCCACTGTTATTAAAGCACTATGCAGCTCCACGCTCAAGGATTTCCACGTGTCAGGGACGCTATCTCTCGCGGAGTGGCGTGTGCTTTCCAAATCTCTCTCTCCGTCCGCCTGGCTGCACTCACCAACGCCACCCTTGCGAAGTCTCCAACGCGCTCATAAAATGTCAATTTTTACGCCTGCCACCGCCGGTTTACGCAGTTCTGCAACGAGGAGGGTTGTCGCTAGGTCAGCGACGGAAGGGAAAACGACCAAATACATGCTGCGTCGTGCCGTAGAAACGATTCTGCGTACTATAGAGCGCCGTATGTATCCAACTCGCTGGGGTTATTGAGGCACAGGCGGATATTGTGAATGTGGGATTTTGTGAACACCACTAGAAAGTGACGGAAACACCGCGCTCAAGCACTCGCAGCGGGCGCGCGCGGTTCATCGGCTCAGGGTGGATATGTGACGGTCACACTTATCCTCGCACTTCTCTGTGACAGGTATTCCGTGGATGGGTTCATCGACAAAAACAAAGACACGCTCTTCCAGGACTTCAAGCGCCTCATGTACAACAGGTAACGGCGCGCGCATGGTGGGGGAGTCGCGGCGCTTTCCGTCGACCGTCTCCGTGCTCCCGGGGAAGGGCTCCCACAGACGGCGGCCGGGCATCCACTCTGTCATCGAGACGAGGCCGCTTTCGTTTTACCGCGGAAACCGAGATGCGGCTTTTTCAACATCGGATATACGTGACGCGGCCGAGCAGCTCAGCCCGCAAGGGGGGGGGGGGGGAGGGTACGGCTCGCGGTCCTCTCGTGTAATCACCACGGTGGCCTTCGTGTGCCGTACGTGTGAGTGTTTGTGTATGTTGAACTTCTTAAGCACCGTACGTAGCCAAGCGTGCTAATCGGAGGTACGGGCGTAAGGACGACAAACTGAAGACAAAAACCAGTTGTATAAAGAAATGAGTTTTCAGTCCAGATGATTTAAAAGTGCATCTCCCCAAGTGGCTTCCTCATATTGGAAGGAAGAGCGTTCCAGGTGGCCACAGAAGCGCATCTGCGAGCACGCGATGCGGCGATCGTCTTTGTCCGATGGTTAGCTAGAAGCCGCTGCGATGATGACCGGAGTTCCCTTCCCGTGGTGATTCATGCTCCTTGACGAGATCGGCAAGGTATTGTGTGGTTCATTCATGGCGAGTACTGGTATGCCCGTGTCATTTATGGGGATTGTTTAACCATATTTTACCACGGCGGTCAGTGCGGATTGGTTATATGGAGGAGGGGCTGGGAGCCCCGGAGCTACTGAAGTTAGCCGTGACAATGAACCGAACCCAGATGGCCGGGTTAAGAGCGTTGTTCATGAATCGGGTGTCGTCGTGTTAATGCATGGCCGTGCATTACTGTGACGCTCGGGGGCACTGGTGTGCCCTCGTACCAACAGACTTAGCTACTGCACTGTAGAGCTCCACTGCAAGTTGTTTTTGGTCTCTCCACTAAAATGCATACACACACAGACTCATATATATTAAACTAGCATTACTACCCAGCTTCGCCCGAGACTTGGATTATTGTCTTGGATTAGTACACGAGGGTGGGGGGGGGGATGCGTGACGTCAGCAGGCACACTGCGTGACGTCAGCAGGCACACTGCGTGACGCTGCCGCATGCGGGTGACATCACAGATGTTCTGCAGTTCTCGTTCCTGAAGAAGCTCCCAGCGCACGATGTCCGAAACGTCGGACATCGTGCGGGAGAGTCGAGCAGCATGACGCAAGAACACGTCGGGGAGCTGTGCCGCTCAACCGCGAAAAAAAACCCACGCGGTGGTAGGAAGCTCAGCGTTGTTTTGGGGAAAAAAACAAGAGCACCAGCTACGTAATGATCGAGTTAAAGATTGAAAGGAGAAGGAGAGAAAGAGTTTGTGGGGAATGGCGAAGTGTGGGAGCGAGGGAAGGGAGGCGAGCCCTGCGTGCATTGTGAGAGACGGGGGCTGGTGTTTGCATATTTTATAGGGCGAGCATTGGCAGGGCTCGTAATCGGGTAAAGCAATGGTTAAACATTAACGCAAATTTCCTCCTGCCATGGATTGTGGTGGCGCTATAAATATAGCCATGATTATGATTTGCTCACATTGTTTTAATTGAGTTGCTCCATGTTTTTCTCGATAATGCGGAGAAGCTTAAAGGGGGTTTTGTTCCCCATCTCATGATACGCATTGATGTTTCACTTCCAAACTGCTTGCACACATGGCACTGCGCATTTGTGTAATCTTAAAAAAATGCCCTGGATTTAACCAGGAAAGCCTCAGGTAGCCTAAAGACAAATTTTCTGCAGCCTCCTGCATTGGGCAGTTTAAAACATCCCATTAACGAGTGTTTGGCACATTTGAGAAACCCGGAGTACCCATAGTTTACCCCCCCCCCCCCCCCACATACGAAGAGGAGTAACCCTCAAAACTCCGCACAGATGGATTCAAGAAACCATTGATCTCCTGGCCACCTTGCAGCGCAGTGGGTTTAGAAGTTTCAGATATGCATGCGTCATTCACCAACCCTCCTGAATCTACCAACTCAGATACGATTTGATGACCGGTTGTCCGTATCATGGGTTGAGCGGTGGCTGCGGTGGTTTGCGTACGGCGTTGTGAACCCGGCGACCCGAGGCCATGGCTAACATCCCTGCACTGCTCTTAGGGCCCCCTCCTCCGAAAACCCGAATTGACGTTCCCAGTAATACACGGACAAGTGCCATGATTCAGCGGAGTGCGGGGAGGCATTTAGCCAGTAATCTGACAGCGCTCTGTGTAATTTAATGATTTGCGTCATTGGGAGAACATAAGTAACAAAATGTCCATTTTATGAATCTGTCTCTCCACGTGAAAATATAAGTGTTATTCCACACAACCCATCGGCCCTTCTCGGAGTACGTAATTCCAGCAGTAATTGGTTCAATCCAAGTAAATCAATCAGCAATGCTGAAATGATGCACTCCCAGAAGGCCGTGGGGCTTATGTGTTACGTTAAAAATTCCTCTTATTATTTGACACATTTATGGAGCCGTCCTGTCTGCTTATCTACACTACACGTAATGTGTACGGGACCATGTGGCGTGTTTGGTGTTCGTGTGGGTGAGCGGCGTGGGTGAGCGGCGTGGGTGAGTGGCGTGGGTGAGCGGCATGGGTGAACTGCTGTGTCGCTGCAGCACCAACCACGTGCTGAAGGAGATGTGGCCCGAGGGGAAGCTCAGCATCACGGAGGTGACCAAACGCCCGCTGACCGCCGCCACTCTCTTCAAGAACTCCATGATCGCCCTGGTGGAGAAGCTCGCCAGCAAGGTGGGCACTGCGTGGCTGACAAACGTCATCCGGGCCCGGCTCGCCTCAGTGGCTCCTAGAGCAGCGAGGTCGGGGGTCGGCAACCTACGGCTCCGGAGTCGCATGCGGCTCACTAAGGACTGCTTCGTCGCGTTATTTATGAAGGACCACCACCGTCTCGTATTTACCACAGAGTTCATTGCGAATTCGAAAAAAATGGCTCTTGTTATGTTTGTTGATGAGCCCAGAGCTAGGGGGTTTTGTTGCTGCTGTGTCGCCCTGCACAGTGGTCTTTCTCCTCGTTTTCGTACGGTGGGAAGTTGGTCCGACACGTTCGTATGTTCATGTCGAGTTTGGCGAGTTAGCCAGTGGACAGATGTTCAGGAGTAGCCTGGCGAACATCTGTATTGCTGCCAGTGAGTGATCGAAGCGGGCAGTGCCACTCTCTATAGTTTGAGATTGGCAACCACAGTCCAAGGCCATAATTATAATATATATTGGGGTGGGAGGACATCCCCCCCAATAATCAAATATGCTCAAAATGTCCCCCCCAATATATTGCTATAAAAATATTTAAAAAAATAATAATTGTGATGCTATGTTAATAAAACTAAAAATTTGCTAAACCTTGGCCACAAAATCTGGATTTGTCTTCATATAACAATGCATAGATTTCTGTTTATATGATTGTGGTTATAGTTGTACTTTATGAATCCCTAATCTCTGCCATTACATACAATGGAACAAGAAAAAGTAAAAAAAGAAAAAACAGCAATGTAATACAATACACTATTAGACATTATTGTAAAAAAAAAGTCCATCCCATGTGGTAGTGAATGTTTTAATATTTTAGGCAGAAATTTTGGCAGGAAATGAGTTTCAAATTTATATTTTTTTCTGGGGGGGACCCCAGAACCCCTGGAAGATTTAGTCCCCACCAATGTTGATTCCATGGCTATGGCCTTGCCACAGTCACACTGTGGGCTTTTCTCTGAGCGCAGGAGATAGCCACAGCTGCCCTGTGATCTTCTGATGCAGGTCAATACCGATCATTGTTTGCGGAGAAAATTTAAAATGGCTGTTTCTTAAGTGCTATCGGCGATTATTGTGCTCGTTAGAGGTGTTGGAGAATTGCCCGAGGTTGCTCTCCACTGTGCCTCGGGACTTCTTCTGAGTCTCAGTCATTAACACTAAATGCCGAAGAATGCCAACAGTGCCTGAGTCTGGCCCTTTGAGCTTTGGGCACTGCTCTTGTTTGCTGTTGTAACTTTGCTGACCCCGTGCCCATACTGGGGCATCTGAAAAAGAGCTTCCATAGCTCATTGGATTCCTCCCAAAGTCTAACTAAATATTTGTATCATGTGACTAGAGGATGTCAATAAATATTCTGACTGAGCCTTAATGTGGCTCTCTGCACGTATGTCTGTGCGGTATATGTGTACAGCGAGTGCCCATTAGAGAATGGAGATTATCCAGCAACAAAACAAATGAAGTATCATTATTGCTGCTATTATTATATCTGCTGCAAGCGAGCGGTGACGTCATCGCATCTCGCGTGCCGCTGACTTTTTGGCGACATACGCGGCTCATTATTTACCGTGACATTTACATTTTTCCGGGAAAGCCCTGACTCAGTCCCAAGACTCTTCATCAGCAGGGTCTTGCACTGGGACGGTCGGCCTGGTTCCGCTAACGAGCGTTTTGTTTGTGGGAGGAAACCCAGAGCGCCTTGGGGAAAATCCATAAACGTGAGGGGATAATGCTCAAAGGGTGTGACAGAAGGGCAGATGATGGGTTCGTGAATCCCGCTTAGAGTGGCCTCACAAGCCAATTTGCTGCACTGCCATATTCTAATCGGCATCCTTATTTATCCTGGAGACATCCGATGAGGTACGACGCTCTTTCTCACAGATGTCCACTAGGGACGGGTCAAAGAGTTACAATATTTAAAAAAACTATCAGACTGTAAAGTATGGGAAAGGAAGGCAAATCACTAAAAATAAAGACGTAAAAGAGATTAGGTATGGAAGTTCATATATTAACTTAATATTCTATTCACCTCAGGGTTCGCAAATCCGCATGATCCCCCAACCCTTGTCTGATAAGCTCTGGGTTGCTGCTGTGTGCGTTACCACTCCCGGGATGTATTAGCATTTATTGGAGATAACGCGGCGCGTAATAGCGGTGGACCAGGCGTGCATGTTGCACGGGAGGTTTCGCTCGTTGCAATGGACTGGTGACCATCGCGGTGATTACATCCGTTTGGTTTGCGTTGCCTGCAACTGCGTGAAAAGTAAAACGTTCAAAATCCGGTTGTAACTGGGTTTTGCAGCACCTGCGGAAAACGTCGAGAGGGCAATGGACATGGCGCGTTCAGATTTTTAACCTGAGAAACAAACGGAGCCGCCTCAGTGGTGGCGCAACGGGTCAGCAGCGCACTGGACGATCCAGAGGTCGTCCATCCAGTTCGATCCCCCCGGTGTGGTCCACCCAGCACTGTAACTGGATAGCTCACAGTTAGTATACCCCCATCGTTTCTTAAGATGTCTGGTGGGTGTGGAGGAC
Organism: Lampetra planeri; assembly: GCF_965212315.1. Classification (NCBI taxonomy): domain Eukaryota; kingdom Metazoa; phylum Chordata; class Hyperoartia; order Petromyzontiformes; family Petromyzontidae; genus Lampetra; species Lampetra planeri. The sequence goes on from NC_136107.1 coordinate 20,714,765, forward strand.
AACTACTATTTACTCCTTTTTTATTTTTACCAGGTAAGGCTAACTGAGTTGTATAGCTCTTTTTTAGAAGCGACCTGGCTACCACAGATGATAGCCCAACGAAGTGGCTTATCACGTGGACATTCATAGCAGCCAAAAGCTCTAAACGCGTGTTGATTTTAAATGTGGAGGTTTCAAGTTTCAAGTTTCAAGTTCATTTGTTAGGTATAGCCCTGTGAGCCATTCGGCTCTTGAATCGGGTGCAACCGCAACAAACAGAAAACAAAAACATGAACAAAAAACATCTTAAAGTGAATATGTGACTAAGTGCAAACAGAAAATCCAAGAAAAGACAGCAAAATATTGCAGAAAAAAACACCGTACACCAACGCTGTGTGCAAAAATCCCAGTGGGATGCAAGTCAAACAACAACCACAAGCCAACTTAGATTAAGGCCATCAGTCTAACTCCGTACTACAACAAACAAACATGGCTAAACCAATACACTTTTCGAAATCACCAAAATAAAGCTATGAAAGCAATGAAAAAGCAATCATAGGAACTGTGACGGAATTTTCACAATAAATGGCATAAACAACATGTACTACCAAAACCCTGCAGCCATAGCTGGTAAAACCCGGTAGGACCTGTAGAAAAAATCCACGCAACCACGGGGAGAGAGACACGCAAACTCCAAATATACAGGCATCAGGGTCGGGATCGAACCCACGACCTCCTGCATACCAGGTGAGGTATCGCCACCGCGATATCCCAGTGGGACTATAGCCCTCAATAGCGCCGGCACTCGACGCTGGAAAACGGTTCGCGGTTTTTAGTGGTTGTCGTTTTAACGACCGTGTGGTGACTATGCGCGGAGTGATTTTTACCGTAAGCTGCCAGAGTGGATGTGAGGCTGCACTGGGAGGATTGAAAGGAGCTTTCTTATTCCGCCACATACATCATCACCTACAGCATAGCAACAACACGGACCTTCATATGCACCACCCTTATGAGAGGTACCGTGAGTGCCGGGAGATATTTACTCCGAGCCTGCTGGATCAAGGCCAAAATGTATTTCCTTAATTCGATGCTATGTCAAAATTTTGGTCGGTTCACATTTATAATGAACAGCTGTTGAAAGCAATTTTTCTGACGATGACATTAATTGACATGTCGTATCTTTGCAAGTTAATCCTGCGAGATTTTACGTTTAAAATAATGTCTTATTTGAGGCAATTATTGTCGGTATCTCTTCCTTTTGTTCTCAGAAAGGTTATCTGCCCGCCTTGATGGCAGCGAGTAAGATCATCCTAGCAATCAGTCATCATTTCTCCTCACTCTGAGAGCACAGTCTTCTTGATAAATGTCCCCGGCGTGTTAGAAAAATCCGCAAAATTTGACAAACAGAATCCCTGCAAGTGGCAGTAATGCTCGCTAAGTCTTTGGGGCTTAATCTAAGGCCAGTGTTGGAGAGTTGGCGGTGTTTGATCCGTCACCACGTTAGAAGTGTGTCGCTTTACAAAGCCGGATTAGAAACATTTTAACAAATCGAAATCCCACAGTTTCACTTCCCAAAAACTCTGAGAAGATAATGCAGCTCGGGTAGCTCCCACAGTTGCAATTTAAAGCCAATCGTAGCCACGATGCCAATCGCTCAGTTCACTTATCAGCTCCAGGATGCGCAGACGATTTGTGGGGAGCAGCAGTTGGGATGATTGTGTGATTGTTTTTTGAGGCTCCTTGGTCAGTATCGGGTGTGTATGCTCTGAACCATATTAAAATGGGTGGAGGTCTCATGGGTGGGGGGTAGGACGGAGTTGGTAGTCTGTTCCTGTGTAGGTTTGTGCGGTTGTGCCATGTAGCTCCCACTTGTGTTTGGGTTTGGGAGCTCCCAGCAGTGGCGAGATGTTAACTACCTCGCCTGGTATATAGAAGGTCGTGGGTTCGATCCTGATCCTGACGCTTGTTTTTTTGGAGTTTGCATGTTATCTCTCCCGTGGTCACATGGATTTTTCTCCAGGTCGTCCGGTTTTTACCTCCAATATTTAGAATCAGCGTGCGTTTATAATATTTATCTGCTATAATTGTCCGCATGATAAGCCACTTTGTCTAGCTATCATTTGTGGCCAGGTCGCTTCTGAAAAAGAGCTATGTAGCTCAGCGGGCCTTACCTGGTAAAATAAAACGTAGATTGTTGTTTTAGTTTAGGATGTGGAGGATGCATATCTGGATAAAAGAGGAACTTGGAATGTCCTGAATACAATCTGGGCAGGAAAGTAGATGTCATTCGGAGAGGCAATCGGGATAAGGAGGTTATGAAGGGTGGGCCACACGTGCCGGGTGGAGGATGGGGCGGATCACTGAGACGGGGCATTGGGAGTGGGCACCCCAGAGGTTTGGCGACCGAAAGGAAGAACCTGAAGCCATGTGGTGGTGATAGCGCATGAGGGCAGATCTTGCAAGCCCGGAGTGTTGACTCCGCAGCAGCTGTGAGATGTGGACGACGGAAAAAGAGAAGACGGTGAGGTGAGGTGCCGTGGCGTTATCCTCGTGAGCCGCGATGACCTCTTGACCTTCGTTTCGGGGCAACGCGGCAGCAGCAGCAGCCGCCGAGGAGTTTGAGGCCTCGGGGGTTCTTGGCCTCTGCCCTGAATGCAGCCTCGCTGCGCCTCCCAAAACCAAAAGCAAAAAATCTAAAGCGGCAGTAGCAAAAAAATGTTCCACCCAATTAAATCACATTAACGCTCCCGTCGCACGCTGTTAATTAATTGCACACGGTGAGCTAATGCAACCTCGTGAAAGGAGAGAAAAGGCTAATTGTATTACCCCTTAACGCTCTGTTGTAAATTTAATTTCATAAAAATAGAATGGTAATCGGGAACAAAAATGACCCAATAATGTCCCATTTAAAGCTGGGTAAAGCAGGAAGTGCACGGTTAATTACTCTCGTTTTTATGAGTAAGGATTTTATCTGGGTCTTGTTCTCGTGAGGTCACCAATGATTATTCAGTGCTCAGGTTTAGCTGGAGCTCTCTGCTGTCACCACGACAACACCGCTTGGCCTGAAAATACAATTTCACTTTCATATAGCATCTAATTGAAACCGTATCCTATGTAAAGACATGCAAGTTTTCCCAGAGGGTATGGTTTATGAGTTTACAATATTCTTGCATCGTACAATTATTAATTATGAAAAGAGTGAACTTCATTGCAACTGATCATGTTATTCAACAACAACAGCAGGAGCATCAATAATGTAATTCTAGTCATGGTGGCGAGATGATAACTACCTCGCCTGGTATGCAGGAGGTTGTGGGTTCGATCCTGACCCTGACGAATGTATATTTGGAGTTAGTGTGTTCTCTCTCACTGTGGTCACGTGGATTTTTCTCTGGGTCCTCCGGCTTTTCCCTCCGAATTTAAAAACGTGCGTTTAGAGCATTTTGCTGCAATAAATTTCCACAAGGCGATAAGCCACTTCGTTGAGCTATCATTTGTGGGCAGGTCGCTTCTGGAAAAGAGATGTGTAGCTCAGTGCTCCCTTACCTGGTAAAATAAAAAATAGTTAATTTAGTTTTGAGTGAAACAGTTGTCACGCCAGACAACACGCCGGTACAATCCGAGAACAGAGAGCGGTGAGAGACATTATCATTGTCCACAGTCCTCCAAGTCTCAATGTAATTTTCCACATTTCACCTTCCGACTCACACTTCCACCCACTCTATCCCCCATCCAACAAGGTGGCAGTTATGATCTTAGAATAAAAATGCATCTGCATGTCAAGGTGCTTTTACACAAGGGAGGGATAACGTGAGGGTAGACGCAGGTGACATGGGGACGGGGGATGCGGGAGGGGGCCGCGGCGGGGACGGGTGGTGGTGAGGAGTGAAATAAAGAGAGACACCATGGTAAGGCCCTGGACCAACGACGAGGCCAAGCACATGGGCGATCAAGAAACCGGGCCAACGAGACCCGGGGCAGTTCCAGGGAGCCCAGGGCCCATCGCTACCGAGGGCATGAACCCATCACAAACCGATTCCCGGGGCGGTCGAGAGAGGCAAGACACTCCATTGCGAGTGAGTCGCAGGTCAGTTTAAGGTTGGTGGAGCCTATAACCAGGCTGATCCATTTATAGAATGACATTATACTGACATTATACAGATACATTATAGGCTGCCCCTGCTATGTGCGGTGGAGTGAGCAAGTAATTGCAGGGCTGTACGTTTACCTATTTAGTGCAAACCTAGTGGCTCCAGATGGCATCAAAAGATCCTCACTCTTCATCTATATATTCTTGGGTCTTTCGGTAAAGTCACGTAGATAGGTTCAAATAAAATAACAAAAATAACAAAAACTACGACGTTTCGATCCCAACACAAGCAATCGTCATCAGGAGAAAAAAGAGCGGGAAAGCTGCTAATGCTGGCTGTTTTAAAGGTTTGAAATGGGTGTAGCCCAAGGGTTATAAACGAAGTGGGTGTAGCCTAAGGGTCAACACGTACACCAAGCTCTCAAGATGAATGGATATTCAGACCACACAATCTGTACAGCTATCACCCCAACCGCTGGGAAAGAACCATCTGAGGACCCAATCAAAACTATCACCTTGCCATACATAGCAGGGGTCACTAAAAAGATTTCCAAAATCATGAGCAAACACAAGATCCAGGTTCGATTTAACACAGTACATAGCATTCGTGATCTGATCCCATCTGTGAAGGATGTGATCCCTGACATGCAATTCCCTGGCGTCTTCAAACTAAGCTGTGTCTGCGGCAGTTGTTACATTGGGGAAACTAAGCGACATGTCTCGGACCATGTTCGTGAACATAAGGCAGATTTGAAACATAGAAGGACCAATACGTTGGCTGTGGCTGATCATTGTTTTAATGCGGTGGGCTCACACGTAATTGATTTCTCTAAGACGAAGATACTTTGCAAGCCCACTGGCTATCAACAAAGATTCGTTCATGAAGCCATCCATATATGCAGACACAGATTCTAGATTTGAAGCTTTCGTGACTGCAAGGATTCATACTCTTGGGTTTTTTCGGTAAAGTCACGTAGGTAAAAAATAAAAATAATAATAAACGAAGCGTCGTGATTTAATTGATTTATTTTCAATTATTATTATTTTTTTTTACCTACGTGACTTTACCGAAAAAACCTAAGAGTACAGACACAGGCACAATTTCAACCGAGAAGATGGTTACAAACTGAGCAATCATTGGAAGGACGTTATTAACCAGTTTAATTAATAACTGGCTGTGATGTTTCCATCCTACCTTCCGATGTTAGTAGTTATTTTCGACTCTCTTGTTTTACATTAACAGGTTAAATGTCTCACACTAACACAGCCACCGTCTCTCGTGTCCTCGATGTGGCGGTGGCTCTGCGACCTTACATTGACACGCAAGTTTATCACTTTAACATCACTAGCCCCGCCCACTTCGTTTATGACCCTTGGGCTACACCCATTTCAAACCTTTAAAACAGCCAGCCTCAGCAGCTTTTCCACTCTTTTTTCTCCTGATGATGATTGCTTGTGTTGCGATCGAAATGTCGTAGTTTTTTGTTATTTTTGTTATTTTATTTGAACCTATCGTGATATATTATTTTTTGTTTTATTTTATGTTTCTACCTACGTGAATTTACCGAAAGAACCAAGAATATAAATTCCTGCAGTCACGAAAGCTTTAAGTCAAGGTCGTCATCTATATATATTATAAAAACCTGCTGCTGAGAGGCAACAGAAGCAGAAGGATCTGTCTCTGACACTCAAGGCTTTATTCCCCAGCGTGTTTCTACGCAGAGCCCTGCGGTGCACCCAGCCTGTGCCATCTATATCAGGGGATCTATTCACACGTGGGTTCTTAAAAACCCCTTTAACGTCGGAGACGGCCGGGTGGCCTCGGAGGTCAGAGGGCAGAGGAGGTCAGGTTGCTGAGCTGCCACTCACTGAGATTCCGGGTTCGAATCCGAGCAGCTGCTCTTGATTAAGCCGAGTTCTCAAGTGTAGTTGATGGTCACAGCCCGGTCAATGATGACTTCTCAAGAAGAAACAAAAAAAACCTCGTCAACATTTAAATATGACTCTGCACTTAATTTGGCTAAATTCCATTTCTGAAAATATAAAGTTTCCATTCGAATGTCATGTGATGGGACATTACTGTTGCACACTCGAAATGAAGGACGTGGGCAGGTGCTCCAAATCGAGGGCAAGCACATTTATTTATTGTAGTTAATATTAATCTTGTGAAGAACCGCACAGTCACTCTGTAAAATGCAACAGCGCAAGTTACACGCAGCAATTCTTCCGAGACGCCATTAACCATGTGGCTGGTTTACACGTGCGGTTATTCATTAACCCTTTCTATTAAACCCAATTCTACTACTGATAAACCATCTTTGTCTTTGACAATCACATTTGCACATCACTATTCGAATATTACTTTAATCCTAAGCTGTATGTCTATCTATACCATCCACTTATATCGGTATCTTACACCCATTATATGTACTGTATGTGTACAGTATACGTACTGTATCTCACCATTGTACAGTTTACTACTTTACATGTGTTCTATTCTCAATAGCATTGCAAGTAGTCATACTCTGGGTACATGGGCATGGTTATAGACTAAACAGTATTAGAGTTAGAGAATTACAATGACAGTAACTAATTACAGTGCGTCATCGCTTTACAATGCACAGTGCTAAAACGCCTCTAATTGCATACAGTGATCCCTCGTTTATCGCGGTTAATGGGGACCGGAACCCCTCGCGATAGGTGAAAATCCGCGAAGTAGGATTGGCCCCCTAGGAATTTCCGTATATGTGTGTGTGGGTACCAGAATGTTTAAAATATGTATATTTATACTTTATATATATATTTTACTTAAATCTATTTAATTATAAAACCTTAATATTATACATTCACTCTCTCTCTCTCTCATACGATACGTATTATGGTGTTCTACACTCACCAATGACAGTAGTATCTTGAGACTTGACTCCAGTAATGACGACGACGACGATAATGACGATGACAATGACGACGATGACAGACCTGTGCAGTTCGATGAATGTGATGATGAATGCTGATGATGATGGTGTTACTGCACAGGTATAATGAGGCCTTTAAATCAGTTCGAAAAATCCGCGATGCACTGAGGCCGCGAAACTTGAACCGCGAAGTGGCGAGGGATTACTGTATATCACAAACGAACAATTCAAAGCCAAGCTTAAAGTCTAGAACAAGTCTAGAACAAGTCTAGAACATTAATATAACGATCAAAAACAACCTTTGGGTCCTTTACCTGTAAAATGCAACAGCGCAAGTTACACGCAGCAATTCTTCCGAGACGCCATTAACCATGTGGCTGGTTTACACGTGCAGTTATTCATTAACCCTGCCAGCCACCTACAGGCCCGACTCAGTCATCACATGCTGCTGTACACACATGCGTTGATGCACTGCACAGCACATCAGGACCTTCACAGAACCACACTTTACTCCCTTGCTGCACAAGGACATACTTAAAAGAGTGATCCATTCCTAATGTGCCACATTACTGTAAGTGGCAGTATGGGCGGGGAAATTACTGCCATCTCCTATGTGGAGTCAGAATCATAATATTCATGCTGGAGGAATCCGATGAGCTCTCAAGCTCTCTTTCACAGATTTCCAATAGGGACCTCGGAGGTAGCTCTGTGGTGTCCACTTCCATGGGCCGTTCTCTAACGCAAAGTGTTCACTGCTCTGTGAGAGATCCGAATAGTACATTCTTCGTCCCACGGCGTCACGCCGAGGGCATGGTCGGGATAAACTACGGGGGGGGAATACAAACAAATTGCATTTTCATCTTCTTGGTTCTTTCGGTAAAGTCACGTAGAAGGGAAATAATAAAATAATAAAAATAAAACATAATAAAATAATTCTCACGACGTTTCGGCCACAACGCAAGCAGCCGTCCTCAGGTGAAGACCAGGTCTGTCGGGGAGACAGCGTCTGCTTACGTTGTGGCCGAAACGTCGTGAGAATTATTTTATTATGTTTTATTTTTATTATTTTATTATTTCCCTTCTACGTGACTTTACCGAAAGAACCAAGAAGATGAATCCCTGCAGTCACGAAAGCTTTAAATCGAAATTTAAATTGCGTTTTAAAAATACAATGCCTCTCATGCTCGAGGCTGTGCCTTCTGCTTCTGTTTGGGTTCGGCAGCAGCAGCAGCTGTTTAATTAGAATTTAAAGCCACCTGTGTACCAGTGTACAGACAGACTGATAAATATAATAGATCGTCATCATCGTGAATAAAGGCTGCAGTAGAACAATTCTACTATTTTGATTTAAAGCTTTCGTGACTGCAGGAATTCATATTCTTGGTTATTTCGGTAAAGTCACGTAAAAGGGAAATAATAAAATAATGAAAATATTTAACAATAAAATTCTCACGACGTTTCGACTGCAACACAAGCAATCATCATCAGGTGTAAAATCCACAGCAAGAAAATTTGAAAAAACCGCCACTTTTTCAAATTTTCTTGCTGTGGATTTCACATATGATGATGATTGCTTGTGTTGTTGCAGTCGAAACGTCGTGCGAATTTAATTGTTTGGTTTGTTTATTATTTTATTATTTCCCTTCTACGTGACTTTACCGAAATAACCAAGAATATAACTCTACTATTAGTCTAGGTTTTCTGTGTGTGCTCTCTCGCTCTCTCTGTGTCCAGTCTTGAAGAAAGGCGAGCGCCTGAAACTCTATTCTCACACTGGCATCTCCACCACGCCCCCTCCCACCCTTCACCGCAGGCAATTTAGGTCCCAATTTGTGTACCAATAATCAATTCTTTAACGTCGTGGTGAACACATTGGCCACCACGAATCGAGTCCATACCTGTATCATATGCCGAGGGATGTGGTTGTATATTTGGAGTGATTCGGTAATGTTCGTCAATTGACGTCGCTCCCACTCAGAATCGGAATCAGAATCTTTACTCATGCTGGAGGAATATACAATTAACTGTACAGCTCTTTTCACAGATGCCCAGTAGGGGCACGTCAGAACGTGACAACAACAAACAGTAAAAAAAAAACGCACCAGAGGAGTGCAGAGTATAGAAAGATTGAAACAATCACTTAAAAATATATGCAAATAAAACTAAACTACTTTTTTTCCTTTCTTCTTTCCAGTTATTCTGAAAAAGAGCTATTCGCTTCAGAAAGGAACCTGGCTATCACAAAGGATATATCTCGACGAAGTGGCTTATCACACACACGCCGAATTGACCCCCGAGGATGTAGCAGGAAGTTGCTGTGGTCATCGGTTCTGAGCTAGCGGGGCGGCGGGGACAGTGACATCCGCTGCTCAGATTTATTATTTAGCGAAGCGTTTGGCAGGAACGGCGAAGGTGGGGGCGGGGGGGAGAGCTGCTGCGTGCGCAGTGCGTAAACTTTGATTTGAAAAAGCTTCCGGTGCGATGAAACGCCGCTGTCGACGTATTTCACTGCAGCGTCTCCCTCGCCACCCCCCCCCACGCCGCCGCCTCAGTCACGTTGCTTACAGAAGGCAGTGCAGCAAGTTGGTTAATCGCCATCTGAACGGGGATAGAGCGTTGCCCCCTCGCGCGTGGCATGGGTTTTCTCCGGGTGCTCCGGGTTTCCTCTTCACCGCACGTGTGTGTGTAATAGACACTCGTCGTCGTCAATTGGCTGAGCGCATCTTAAAATTAAAACCCAACGTAGCTGAACCCTCCTGACTACTCGGTGTGGCTCTCCTCGATAGATAAATAAGTTAAATAAATTAACTATTGTGTAGATGTTACTTTAGCCATCGACCGTTGCCCTACGTAGACTGTGGTGGAATAAGTGATGCTGCATGAGGCACACAGGATTTTGTTTATCCCTCCGTTCAAAATATATTTAATTTCACAACCAAGTAATTTATGCTAGGAACGTAACATTGTAATGGCAATGTGTGCACCTATAAGGAATGTTACCCACGTGAGCAATATTGTCCACTTACCTGCCATCGCAATGCCCAAGCGAGGTCAAGTGAGGGCTTTCGCTGGTGACCGCTCGCGTCATTGATGACCCGGGTAAGGGCCCCATATTAAGTGGATTTAACTTTTCGATAAAAGGGACCGAGATAAATTACACGCAGCCCTGATTTTCCCCCACTCTCGGTTTAGCTACCAAATGTGTTCTGTGTCACTTTGGCGTTGCAGCAAGGGAAGGAAATCACCAACAGTAAATTATAAATATCGGACAACGGAGGTATGTTTTGCTTATTTCATTAATTTAGGGTAATTTGTCTCAACATACGTTTGTGAGTCAAAATGTCTCCCTCTTTAAATGAGCAATGGGGCAGCACTCATCTCCAGAGATTGAAATTCCACATTCCCATGGCAGGGTAAAGCAATCCCATCTTACAACCAACGCCAACTGCGTTTCAACAAAGTGTTGCTTATTTTATCGACCGTCCAGCGTTGATGATGATGATAGGCGGCTCGTCGCCAGGCTTGATAAACCACATGGCTTAACCGGTAAACTCGTTCGTATTTTTGACGTTGAGTAATTTAAAAGGTTTGCGATGACCCCGTTTGCGGAGAATGATTTTGTTTGGCATCCAAATGAAAGCAGCCGAGCCGCGCTCGCGTGCGCGCACATGCTCACGCCGGATTGCCTGCGCCGCGCAGCCTCGCCGAGGCAGCCGCGGGGTTCTGTGCGCGCTGCCGTGCTGCCGTGCTGCCGCCCGTAACCAGCTGGATGCAGGCATCTGTTGCCTGCCGTCGTGATCTTCGAGCGGCGGCGCGATCAGGATGCATAATTTAACGGCGCTTGGGGGTGGCCTGATGGCGGCAGGGAGGGGAGGTTGGGGGGGGGGGGGGAGTTCATTTCCCCGACGTGTGGCGGGCCGTGAAATGGAGCTCACTCGGGTGAAACGTTTGTCTTGCTCGTGCGGCAGAGCAATACGAGAGGGCTGCTTAACTAGCAAATCGCTCATGAAGATTCTTCGACCTTTCCCCGAACGATCTCGTTTGCGTGTGCCCCTTTCTGTGCTAGAGGATATGAAGGGTTTCATTTTATTTTATATATTTTGCCCACAGCGGTGTGCATCAAGCATCGTGCTTTTCGTTTTAAAATGCCTCACTGATGGAATTCCATAATGATTTTGCCGATCGCTCCACTTGAGAAATCCATAAACTCATTAGGCCCCCAAGCACAGCTCCGAAATGCAGTTGTCGAATATTGTCCGTGAGCTGGATAAACCAATCATCGGAGATAATTAGGTTTAAACCCTGGCAAACATTCCCTCATCCATCCCATTACTCACACACCCAGCTGCCTCACTGCCCGTGTCACCCCGCAACGCCTCTTTCCCTGACTCCTTCCCTTTCGCTCACGTTTTCCATCATCTATCCTCCCACCCACCACCCCATCTATCCACTCGTACAGCAACACACTGACCCACCAACCCACTGACCCACCTACTTGCCTACTGACCCACTCATCCACCCATATCTTCATCCGTCCATTTGTTCATCCATCCATCCACCCATCGTTTTAATTAATTTATCCACCGACCCACCCACCAATCCATCCATCTCTCCACCCAACCATCCATCCACCCACTCATTCATCCATCTACTACCCCATCCACCCACCAATCCTACAATTTAGTCCACGTGCCTCCAGAAGCATTTCACCACGATTCTCATTTGCATTTCCAATTGCCGTCACGGTGTTACGGCCACGTCGGTACGAATTCGCGAAAGAAAATTGCATCGTTGGCGTACGTCGTCATCACCGACAATTAAAATTGTGATTTTTGATTTTTTTGTTACCTCTCGCCCAATTCCCTTGTGTGCATTTAGGAGCCGTACTACGTGCGCTGCGTGAAGCCCAATGAAATCAAGTCCCCGGTTCAGTTCAACCAGGAGCGGTGCAAGCACCAGGTGAGGTCGGCCCCGGTAGCAGCGATGCATCCGACTGCGCGAACGTTGTTCATTATTACTCATGATTATGCGTGTTTACTGAGGAGAGACTCGCTGGGTCTCGAAACTATTATTTAGTAGAGGTCTTGCCAGGTATTGCCCAGCTGGGGGTTGATGTTGCTATATGTGTAATCCCAACTTGAGTAATTCAGGTAATCTTTCAGCATTGTGATATTTGGCCAATACCAGTTAAATTGCATGTGTGTGTTTGTTTAGCTGTGGGAAGAAACCCCTGAAGGTACACACGCCACATAGAAAGGCAGCACGAGTCGTAGGGCACACAGGCGTCACCACCGGCATCGGCGAGTTGCGCAGTCACCCTGTGCTAACCCATGCAGCAAAGGGCCCTTGTCCCAGCAGCGTGGAATTGTGGATAAAGGGCACCCCTCCCTTCCCTCCCCTCCCTCATTCCCCTCCCTCCCCTCCCTTCCTTCCTCCCTCCACTCCCTCCCTCACCTCCCTCCCTCCCTCCCTCCACTCCCTCCACTCCGTCCTTCCACGCCCTCCACTCTCTCCCTCCACTCCCTCCCCTAACTCCCCTCCCTCCCCTCCCTCACTCCCCTCCCTCACTCCCCTCCCTCCACTCCCTCCACTCCCTCCCTCCCCTCCCTCACTCCCCTCCCTCCACTCTCTCCCTCCCTCCCTCACTCCCCTCCCTCACTCCCCTCCCTACACTCCCTCCACTCCCTCCCTCCCTCACTCCCCTCCCTCCACTCCCTCCCTCACTCCCCTCCCTCACTCCCCTCCCTCCACTCCCCTCCCTCCACTCCTTCCCTCCCCTCCCTCCACTCCCTCCCTCCCTCCCTCACTCCCCTCCCTCCACTCCCCTCCCTCCACTCCTTCCCTCCCCTCCCTCCACTCCCTCCCTCCCTCCCTCACTCCCCTCCCTCACCCCCCCCACTCCACTCCCTCCACTCCCTCCCTCCCCTCCCTCACCCCCCTCCCTCCACTCCCTCACTCCCCTCCCTCCACTCCACTCCCTCCACTCCCTCCCTCCACGCCCTCCACTCCCTCTGCTCGTCATCGTCGTCGCGCACAGGTGGGCTACCTGGGCCTGCTGGAGAACGTGAGGGTGAGGCGCGCTGGCTTCGCCAACCGGCAGCTCTACCCACGCTTCGTGCAGAGGTGGGACCTGGCACTTGAGCGCGGCTCAGAGTGTGTGCTCATTGAGGAAACCTTCTTCAGCTGGCTCACCAAGAGATTTGGCTCCACCGAGAGAAATATGGCTCACCGAGAGAGATGAGGCTCACCAAGAGATTTGGCTACACCGAGAGAGATATGGCTCACCAAGAGAGATGAGGCTCACGGAGAGAGATATGGCTCACCGAGAGAGATATGGCTCACCGAGAGATATGGCTCACTGAGAGAGATGAAGCTCACCAAGAGATTTGGCTACACCGAGAGAGATATGGCTCACCGAGAGAGATGAGGCTCACCAAGAAATTTGGCTCCACCGAGGGAGACAAGGCTCACCGAGAGAGATATGGCTCCACCGAGGGAGATATGGCTCACCGAGAGAGATATGGCTCACCGAGAGAGATGGAGCTCACCGAGAGAGATCGGTGAGATGAGAGAGCTGTAGACTCGAGATAAAGATTAGAAATATCTCACAATCAGAATGTTTATTTAGAGTGGAGGAATCCGATGAGCTATGAAGCTCTTTTTCACAGACGTCCAGTCATCTCTGAACATTCCTGTACAGAAGCACTTTTGGAAGAAGAGTTCAAAATACAAATTAGCCTGCAAGCATCTCAGAATATTTATCATGATCTGTATAAATGCAGATCATGTTGATCATTATTTATGAGATGCAAGAGAGATGGCGAAGAGAGACCCTGAGTCAGCGGTCACATTCACAGATATGGGGAGGCCGTCTTTCAGCAGTCCTGTATATTGAGAGAATGACTCCAACTGTATACGTTTTTAGTTTTATTGTTATTAAACATAAAATGCGTGGTTCGAAAATCATACTTTCGGGTCTATTAACCAAAGACATATGCGGCTTCTGCTTTACAGCGGAGGTTACAGATCCTGCGCCGACATTTGTATAAATAAATACATATTTTCCCCATGTTATTGTATTTCAAAAAGAGCCCGATACAAAGCATGGACCGGGACGCAGGGGTTGGGGGTGTAGGGGTACAGAAACTCCGTGGAGATAAAGTCCTTAACTCTGTGCTCCTGGGTTTAGAGGAGGGAGTGGATTGGGCTCGCTGCCCCATCCCAGTGGGGACCGCCATCGTGGTGTCCGCACTATTTTTTTGTGGCGAAGGGAGGATGAGGGAGGAAGAAATTAAGGGGATAGAGTGAGGGGGGAGTAGGAGTAGGGGAGCCCTGGCGCTATTTCTAAAAGAGTAGGCCACGTGTGTTCCTGCGTCACGGTCCTGAAATTTTCGAAAAGTTTTTTGGTTTGGCCATGTTTGTTTGTTGTAGTACAGAGTTAGACTGATGGCCTAAGTTGTCTTGTGGTTGTTGTTGTTTGACTTGCATCCCACTGGGATTTTTGCACACAGTGTTGGTGTACGGTGATTTTTTCTGCAATATTTTGCTGTCTTTTCTTGGATTTTCTGTTTGCACACTTTAAGATGTTTTCTTGTTCATGTTTTTGTTTTTTGTTTGTAGCGGTTGCACCCGATTCAAGAGCCGAATGGCTCACAGGGCTATACCTAATAAATTAACTTTGAACTTTTGAACTTTGAATCGGCAAATTTGAAAATGTATGATGCCAGTCGTGCTAATCGGAGGCGCAAAGCCGACGAGCACCGTCAGCTCCGACCGTGAAACGACCGCCACACGACAGACGGTCCGCGGGACGTGAGACGTCCCCGCGCTGTGGTAGTGCAGCGAATGCCACGTGCAGGGAGCGCGGACAGTTACCACGAGGCGGGGCAGGTCAGGGCGGGACGCTGGGCCTGCTATGAATGTCCAAATGAACCTTATAGCTATGGTACCCCGGGGTACCATAGTACCCCGGCTCTCGCATAATCTCCGCGATGCAGTCATCTTTCGTCTGTTGATGGTCGGCGATGCGGCAATCGACTCATCTCGACGAGCTGTACATGATGCACTACGGTGCATACGAGCGTTCAGGGTTTCAGCGCAATCGTCCTCGCTGTGTTTCGACATTGCGGAGTAGCACTGATTTCGGATTGATTGGTACCCCAGTCGTGGAGTTAAGTAACACCCCTGGAAAAAATAGTGTCCCAGAAATAAAATATTTAATTTCCTCGGCCCATTTTGTTTTACTTGGTACCCCGGGGTACCGCCATAAGGATCAATTGATAAGGCCACTCTGTTGAGCTATCACTTGTGGCCAGGTTGCTTCTGAAAAATAAGTTAATACCTTTCTTGTACGATCGTGTTTTTGTATTGTTTGTTGTTGTAACGTTCTTACCCGCCCCGACTGGCCATTCCGTGAGAAAGAGCTTTATAGCTCATCGGATTCCTCCAGTATAAACAAACATCCTGATTCTGATTCGGAGGTACAAGATGACGTGCGCCTTCACCTGGCCCAACCACATGCTGCCGTCGGACCGCGACGCGGCAGAGAAGATCGTGGAGCAGCACGGCATGCAGAAGGACGTGGCCTACGGGCGCACCAAGATCTTCATCCGCACGCCGCGGTCGCTCTTCATGCTGGAGGAGGCGCGCACCGCCATGATCCCGCGCCTCGTCATCTTCCTGCAGAAGGTACCGCGCGCGTGAGCGCACCGCGTGCCCGTGTGCGCCCTCACGCACGCACGCGAACACTAAGCGTGCGCGCCAAATGCACCGAACGGGCATTCGCACACGCACGAGAATTTCCGCGCGCATGACGAGCCCGCACCTGCGTGACATTACCGAAATAACCAAAGAGCATGCCTGTGTAACACGCTTGTACAAACCTGTAAGTCCTCGTGCGCGTTCATTCACATGCACACACGCACACATTCAAACAGACGCATGCACACATTTGCATGCATCACTGTTGGCAGCTTTGGAGCAAAACGCACGGAGAAAAAAATGCAAGTTATTAATTTCAGGTTGGCTGCGCAAATGGTGCAAATTGATGCGTGAGCGGTAATGTCAGCGCTGCTCATCACTGCTGCTACTGCTCCTCACAGCTGCGTTAGAAGTCACGTTTGATGTCCACCAACTGACTTCTATCATTTATTGCAGCTCGTGGTCTGTAAATGTGCGCCCTTGAACTGTAATTCAATTTTATTTTGCAAAACCGAGCCGTACAAGCCAAAAATATGTCTGCAGCAATAGATTGTCTCAGCTGATTGATACGGTGGGCGCCACGGTGTGATGTAAATTTGTCTTGTTTTTGACAAGGGGTCTCGAAGCAATTTCCATTCTCATTTTATTCTTAAAATGCACCCCGAGTTGCCGTACATGTGTTTGTGGAGCTATCCTGTGGTGTCCTTTATGCAAAAACCATTTAGGAGAGTGCTTCATGGGAAGCTCTCATTCATATTCATTGGGTCTTTCGGTAAAGTCACGTAGATAGACAATATAATAACAAAAAAATAAAATAAAGTGAATAAAAAATAATAAAAATATCACGACGTTTTGATCGCAACACAAGCAATCGTCATCAGGAGAAAAAAGAGGGGGAAAGCTGCTGTTTTAAAGGTTTGCAATGATTAATAACGTCCTTCCAATGATTGCTCAGTTTGTACCCATCTTCTCGGTTGAAAGTGTGTCTGTCTCTATATATCTGGATGGCTTCATGAACGAACCTTTGTTGATTGCCAGTGGGTTTGCAGAGTACCTTCGTCTTGGAGAAATCAATTTCCTGTGAGCCCACCGCACTAAAACAATGATCAGCCACGGCTGAGGTATTGGTCCTACCGTGTTTCAGATCTGCTTTATATTCATGAACACGGTCCGAGACATGTCGCTTAGTTTCCTCAATGTAACAACTGCTGCAGACACAGCTTAGTTTGTAGACGCCAGGGAATTGCATGTCAGGAATCACATCCTTCACAGGTGGGATAAAATTACGGATTTTATGTACTGTGTTAAAGCGAACCTTGATCTTGTGTTTGCTCATGATTTTGTAAATATTTTTGGTGACCCCTGCTATGTATGGCAAGGTGATGGTTTTGATTTGGTCCTTAGATGGTTCTTTCCCAACGGTTGGGGTGATAGCTTTACGGATTGTGTTGTCTGAATATCCATTCATCTTGAGGGCTCACTGGCTAGGTGGTGATGGTCGGAAATACATTGAGCTCTATGGTGTAGAGTTTTGATGAGGGAATTCTTCTGGGATGGATGGTGGTGGGAGTCAGGTTTTAGGTAGGCATCCATGTGGGTGGCTTTCCTGGAGACAGTGTCCCATTGAGCCATCTGGTCTCTTTTCGATTAAAACATCCAAGAATGGTAACTTGCCATCCTTTTCCACCTCCATGGTGAATTTGATGGCTGGGTGTATGGAATTGATGTGGTTGAGGAATTGGTTCAGAGTTGGTAGGCCATTTGACCAGATGACGAATGTGTCATCTAAGTACCTCTTCTACAAAGACGGACATAGAGTGGATGCCTGGATGGCATCTGTCTCAAACATTTCCAAGAAAACATTGGCTACAACTGGAGATAAGGGAGAACATATTGGGGTACCTTCAACTTGTTTGTAGAATGTTCCATTCCAGGTGAAGTAAGTGTTGGTGAGGCAGTGTCTCACCAGGGCCGGTACATCAGCATTCAGTCCTTGTTGGACCAAATCTTCAATGATTGCAATGGTGTTAGGCACAAGAACTTTGGTAAACAAAGAGACCACATCGAAACTAACGAGCAAATCACCTGGAGATAGTGAGATGTCCTTAATTAACGATATCAAGTGAGTTAAGTACAGCGGAGGTGGTCTGACCAGTGAATGGTTGTAAGGTCTCAGACAGAAATTGGGCCAGTTTGTAGGTGAGTGAGTCAATGGTGGAGACGATAGGACGAAGTCGTGTACCTTCTTCATGAATTTTAGGTAAGCCATACAATTTGGGTGGTCTATCAGTTGAGGGTTTTAAGGAAAATCGCTTGGTTGGTTCGATTAAAGATGTCGAATTAGTGATGATATTGTTGGTTTTTGTAACCAGGCGGTTGGTGGGATCTCTATTGATTTTGGTATAGCTGCCATCATTAAGTAGGTCCTGCATTTTGTTATTGTATGTGGTTTTGTCCATGATGACAGTGGCATTGCCCTTGTCAGCTGAGAGGATGACTGTCATCACTCTTTTTTAATTGAGAAAGCTCAAAGCGCTCATCATTACTGATTTTGTTAATAGGTGTCTTAGCGTTTTTGAGGATTGCAGCGATTTCCGATCTTGCCATGTCTGCAGGAATGTGTCCCAAACATTTAAGGGCTACGTCGACCTGGACAACGATATAATCAACTGGGATGTGTTTAGGGGTGACTGAAATTCAACCTTTTAGCTAGAACCGATTTTAGGCTGTCAGAAATTGAACTGTTACGTCTAACTTTTTAACGTGTGGATCTGGCTTCTTCTTGGAAAGGAGATTGAACTTGGAAATCAGGTTATCTTTGGATTTAGCCGACATTGAGGCGGCTGAAGAGGCTGTCGTGTTGTCTACATATTCCCAATCAGATGTAGACATGTTTTCTGTGAATTTTAAGTGTGATTTCGAGAGAGTCTTGTCTAAATTGTAAAAAAAAATATATCTACGTGACTTTACCGAAAGACCCAAAGAATATGAATTCCTGCAGTCAGAAACTCTAAGTCAAGATTGAAGCTCCCATTTATTACGCGGTGACATATCTGTTGGGTAGAGCAACGCCGCTTGTTCTCTAACTCACACGGGCCTTGAATGCAGAAGTTCCTGCTTAAATCGTGGCCCTTTGCTCGAACGCGTGATGCGAGTGTGTCAGCCCAAATGCCGCTCGGTTTAAGAAGTAAAAAAAAATATATAAGTATATGGAGCGCGCCTTTGGGGGGAAAAAAAGCATCTTCTATTTTAGAGATTATTTTCGTGTTGTTTTTTACGCCGGCCCATACTGGCGTGGAACGATCTGTTCATAGGATAATACAACTTGTGAAGGAGAGCCACTGCCTGAAACGTGATCTTTTGTATAGACAATTTTTTTAAGGCAGTGTCATTGACGAATGCGTTGGGTTTCTGCTGTTATTCATACGACAAGATCGTTTTTATTCTTCCTTTTTGTCACGAGTAAAATTTTGGTGGGAGCAATTCACTTGCATGATTTTTTAAATGCTTTTTACCGTCCATGTTAAAGTAAATACATTGTGACTGTGACCACAATTACTGTTATCCTGCTTTGACCCCAAGAGTCCCTTTTGGAAAGCGATATTGTCTAATTTGGATTACCTGCTTGTAAGTGGCTCTATCGATTGCTTATTTGAAATGCTGTTCACGTGGCCTCCAACGTGGGGAAAGGGGCATTTTTTTGCAGTTTGTTCCCCAGGGTTAGTGGGCGTGCAGACGACATATGAATTGAACCTCCCATGTCTTTTGATCTAAGTGGCCAGCAGCCCTGCATTGTGCCTCACGCGTATTTATCAAAACCTGCCAACGTCCTTGGTTATGATAAAAAAGAAAGAAGAATTATGATTTTATAAACCCACGTTTATGAATGTATGTACAGAACTATCCCGATTTACGTCTCCCCCTTTTATGTCGTTTCGTAAATTCGCCGTCACTTTATTAACACCGCTAACTGATTTGCGTCACCTCAACCCACACTTACGTCGCTGACAGCGTCGTCCGTCCTCTCTCGGATCCGTCGCCTCCTCCACCTACTACCCTGTAAATCACTTTGACGTCGTTTCGATATTCGTCGTCGCACGTTTCAGGAACATATCCCCGACATAAACCCGGGTATTACTCTACTGAAAATATAAAATTTAAATTCAGCCCTGAGTTAATCCACTGCTGGTTTAAGGCCTCTCTCATGCAATGGATTGCCATGTTACGGTGCTGTAGGAAATTCATTATTATTCTTATTGTGTCAGTCAGGGGGTTGCTCGAACATGGCAACTCGGCAGTTTGTGGCGTTGCCGTGGTTTTCTAAGCAACTCGAGTTATCACGACAGCTGAGCAGGTTTTTACGAGTAAGACTTTCCCAGAAATACTTGCGGGTAAAAGATCAAGGCCACAATCCTGACACAATTTCATGTTGATTGTGGAATTAAAATATTAATTAAACGTTCCCACCACCTACTATTGACTACTGTTTACACTATTGATTATTTAACCAGGTAAGTTGTAGGTGACGATTAGAGCGAGATGTTAGCTACCTCCCCTGGTATACAGCTGGTCGTTGGTTCGATCCCGACCCTGACACCGATGTATTTGGAGTTTGCGTGTTGCATGTCTATCTCCCTATAGCGTGTGGATTTTTCTCCGAGTCCTCCGGTTTTTCCATCCACATTTATAAACATGCTTTTAGAGTATTTAGCTGTCGTAAATTTCCACTTAATAAGCCACTTTGTTTAGCATTCATTTGTGGCCAGGTCGCTTCTGAAAAGAGTGATATAGCTCAGTTAACCTTACCTGGTAAAAAAAAAGTTGTTTGTAACATTTACCGAGTCGAGTGGCTGCTGAACATCAACGCTTTGCATCACCTTTAGCTTAAGCGTTAACGTGACGCTCTCGACGACATTTCGCATGGCATTTTTGGAATTTGCAGAATGCCGTGTAATAATGGGAATGGATTGAAAGGGAATAGAGAGAGATAGAGAGAGGGAGGGGGGCGGCCCGCGTTTTGACCCGTTGTTTCTGAAACGAGGTGGCGGCAGCAGCTTGGATCCCGAGCGTCTGTCTGCGACAGGGTCCTTGCACTGGCGCGCCGAGATCGATGTTTCATTATCTCGGGAGCGAGATATCCGCGATGAGACTCCTTCACTGGTTGCTCACACCTAGCCCTTCCCACTCACCTCCCGGTAAGGGTTGAGCAAATACGGCAGCGGCTGATTGTCGACAGCCCCTTCAACCGCACCAGGGCGCATTCTCTGTGCAGACGGCGAGGCTCCCATCAACAAAATCACTGTTCCTACCACGGTGATGGGTGAGCAGTGGTACAGTGGTTAACGCAACTGTGCCACGAGCCAGGCAACCCGAGTTTGATCCCAAGCTTTGGCAAGCATCAGCGTGAGTTAAAATCTCGCCATGGTGGCGAGATGTTAACTACCTCGCCGGATATGTATGAGGTCGTGGGTTCGGCACCGGCTCTGAGACCTGTGTATTTGGAGTTTGCATGTCCCTCTCCCCATGGTCGCGTGGATTTTTCTCTGGGTCCTCCAGTTTTTCCCTTCACATTTAGAAACACGTGTTTAGAGTATTTGGCTGCTATACATTTCCACATGATAAACTACTTTGTTCAGCTATCATTTGTGGGCCAGGTCGCTTCTGAAAAAGACCTATATAATTCAGTAGGTCTTACCTGGGAAATTTTAAATCGTTTATGTAGTTTATATGGTCATAACAAACTTCATGTCTGCCACAATGCGGGGAAGCCTTCATCTTTTTGTAAATTGAGAATGGATGGATTATTATTATGCCTGGACCCGCCTGCAGCAGCGGCCGTTATAAGCACCGGTGTTTTCACACACGTGGGTGGCAAAACAACACGAGCGCTTTGCCTGCACGTGCGGTCAAATTTCAGCCGATCGCACGTGAGCCGGTACGGTGCAGCGGGAAGTAACAAAAAAGGCATATCGATGAGAGAAAAAAAGATCAAAGGGACCCACAAAAACTTGTAATGTCACAAAAATCTGCCACGTGTGACATTCGGCACGTGGCGTCGTAGCGAGCCACACACACGTGGGATTGTAGTTATGCCACAGTTTTGGGAAGCCTTAACTCAGCAGTGGATTGATCGTGGCTGCGAATAATGACGATGATTGTGCAATTCTGCTGCTTCCTGATTTGCCACTGCTCTCGGTACCACTGGCAAGACGTAGCGTTCACACACGGACATGCAGACCAACACAGGCTGTGGGTTCCCGCACCCCCTACCCCCACCACCACCCACAAAACACTACCCCTGGCCGGACATAAACTCTGCACTAGATTTATAAACTTCCTTCAATACTTTTCTCTCTTTTCTTCCAGATTACTTAGCATGGCTCAGCATTCAACGTTTTCACACGGAGGGAGGGGGGGGGGGTTTATAAACGGACTACAAGGGGGCATCTTGTGTTTTCCCCGTGTCCGGCTTGGGAACTCCGTCTTGCGCGCGCCAGGGCGCGGCTGGAGGAGGGCCACTTTCCAGGATGTCCTTTTAATTACCGCGCTCCCATCGCTAGAAGCGACCTGGCAGGGCCGTGGGCGCCGACCCCACGAAACGTAGGGACGGGGTGGGGGGGGGATAGGGAATGAGGGGAGAAGAAGGGTGGTTGCTATTTTACATTCGTTTGCTGGCGCCGCTGATAGATTGCTTTAGTTTGCACTTGAAAAACGGCGGGCAATTCCCCGAAGCCTGCGGGCAATGCCACACGGATGGAGTTGTTTACTGGCGCGCGCGTGTGATTTCGGCGAACCTGTATTGAATGCTTTTACGGTGACTATTGGACAGTTGCTAAAAGAAAATCCTCAATTTCAATGTTAATGTGGACGAAGGTCGCAATGATGCGTTGAGACATGGATATCGCATCGGTGGTGTGGTGGTTAGTGCATTGCGCTTACAAACCTGGTGAGCTGGGTTTGATTCCTGGCCACGGCTAACATCAACGACGAATGATATTTGAACCGGTCCCTGGAAGAACCCCTTTAAAATTAGTACCTGGTGCGGTATGTAAACATCATCATCACAGGGAAGCCCAAGGTGGCCGGGTGTGATCCTGGCAACAGCATCCCCTCGTTCGCCGTGTCGGCCTTCATAGTTGCTTACTAACAGCACTTGCCCCACTGACTCTTAAACGCGGCTCGGGGGATCTTTGTGTTGTACAAAGTGGATTCACTTAAAGCTCGCTAGAGGCTGCTCTGTTCGTTGCACTTAAAACAAATATATTCTTTAATCGAATCGCGACCCTAAATATAGCGACAATTCATTTCAGTGGGGTGGGTGGGGTGAGGGGGGGGAATATCATTCCACCCTTAGAGCGCCGTCTTTGTCAGAGAGAATCCAATTACGATGCACTCTAGTTCATTCATTCCTCTTGCACCAGGGGCCTCCGATTCTCTGCACACTTGACCTTCGGCTGCCGTAACGTTATCCGCAGCGCACAGAGCAGGGGAAATTAGTGCTTTTGCGAAATTGGTTTTGCGTTGCGAAAATCCGTGGCGGAGCGGCGAGAAGACGGCGGCGGTGGTGGTGGCAGGGGCGGGAAGGGGGGGTGATGATCAACGACGCTCCCGAGTGGCCGTGGAGAGCCGGGGGCGCTGGGACGCAGAGTGACCGAGTGGCCGAGTGAGTGGCCACGGTGGCCGTCGTCCCCCCACGCTCTCTCGCTTCTGATTCTTAAGCGGCGTTGTTGGACAACCGAAGGAGAGAGAAAGAGAGAGAGCGTACGGGCACCGTCCGTCCGGTGTGGTGTACGCGTAACGTCAGCTGTGTGTCGGTCGCTTACTTCGCGGGGTCCGCCAAGTTTGTCTGCCTAGCCAGTGTTTTAGTTGACAACCGGCAGAAACAGTGCTGCTGCTGCTTCAGGCAGCGCCAACCTAACATTCACCGTCAGACAAATGAACGTACTGACGGTACACCGGTGGTGCGCGGTATATAAACAACAGGAAAAGCACATTTTTTGATAAAATTATGTATTTCCCCAGCGTTTCGCAACCTCCGTCAGAAAATCTTGCGGGGTGGCGGTGCGTCAACATCAGTCTTCGTGATGTCGAAGCAGCCGGGAGACGAACGTCAGTTCACGTTTGATTTCAGACGGTGTTATGAGGACCTGGTGTGTTATCCTGCACCGGTGTACCCGCCAATACGTCCAAGCGTTGCTTGCTAATCGTAGGTAATAATTGGTAAAGGCGCGGCCCTGCAATTGCTTGCTCACACTGCCGCTGATGGAAGGGCCTCGGCGAGAGCGAGCTTTAGGAATCCCCCTCCGTAGGCGGGAGTTACCTACACTTTACCCCACCACACGTGACCTGCGGATTGACTGACGTCATACTCATTCATGCTGTTGGATGGATTGAAGAACTTGCCCCTATTGTTCCAATTTCCTGCGCTGACGACATCGAATCGGTGACCTCTGCACTCACCGTGACACCGCAGCAGAATGCGATTGTAAATAATTTTCCTTTACGCTTCTGGCATCACGATTCATAGTTGTCATGCACTAAGTTCAACAAAAGTGACCGATTTGCATATTAAACACGGCTCAGTAACGGCAGGCATATATCATGCACTCACGCAGACACAAGGTGGTTGTTGTATGGAACACGATATAGAGTTGTCTAAATTGGTAGAAAGTTGTAGATTGCCTGCTTAATTAAATCGAAACTTTCATTTTTACTATGAGTAGGCAATTGTGAAATTGTTCCACTCCAAATATCCGTTTATGTCTGCATGTACGTATGTTGAACTTCTTTCACACCGTACGTAGCCAACCGTGATCAGGAAGGACAACAAACTCAGCACAAGTATTTCTTAAGAAATTGGTTTTCAATTTACAGTGTATGTGTATAACATGTTTATGCATACAATGTGCAAGTATACGACACGCACTGAATCTCCAAAACGTGTCGCCTTTATGAATTGTCATTTTTGCCTCCGAAATTCAGAAGAAGAAAAGAACAACGTCCAATATAAAGCAATTGGAACGTGGGTTATGCATTGATTTAAAGCATTGGTTCTTAACCTGGGGTGCACGCACCCCCTGGGGGTGCAAGATGCCCTTTCTAAGAACTAAAGGAGCTGCAAAGCTGCGGTAAAGGTTAAAGACCCACACCGATTTAAAGCCAACGTGTAGGCATGACGTCATCATCCCGAAAGCCGATGACGTCAACAAGTGCGGTTCGTGCCTTGTGACGTCTCCCCCCCTCCTTCTCCACCCCGGGCGTGGCTCCCACGCAAATGCGCAGGCAGTGTTTGCAAAGGAAATTCGAAGGTAATGCAAAGGGGATTGACTTCGTCACTCGTGACGAGAGTTGCATCCGGCATCGACCAGCTGAGGTGAGGCAAGCGAGCCTGACTTCGCTGATGAGACACTGCATGTCGAAACCGGTCCAGATATTAAACTAAAACTACGAACTTTTTTTTTTTGCCAGGTAAAGCCCACTGTGCTACGGTAGCTCTTTTTCAGAAGCGACCGTGCCACAAGTGAGCGCTCAACGAAGCGGCTTCTTACAACGTCGACATTTGTAGCAGCCGAATTCTCCAAGCGCATTGTTATCTAGTTTTGCTCGTGCGGTATTGGGATCAATGCTGCTTGTGAAGTGACATGTGCTCCGAGACGGCCGTGGGGATCACGGTTTACGCAATTTAAAAAAAAACGCACTTGTTATTTTTAAGTGGAGAGACGGATGTATACGAAGGAGAAGATGCATTGTCAGTGTATCTACAGTAAAACACAGCAGGGTGCATGCACTTTACCAATACATTCCTGCGGAGGGAGCTGGTAGGAACGTTGGGTTGCTCGGTCAATGGCCAGGGTCAACGGCGGCGTGGTGTATTCCGCAAATATGCCCGACTGTGAGGGCGGGCACAAGCCGCCGTGAGTAGGTTGAACGTTGAGTTTTATAAGGGCACCACGGGGTGAGCAGCCCCTCCCCTCCCCACCTAGCCCCACCCCTCCCACCCCCCACCCAGCCCCACCCTCCCCACCCAGCCCCTCCCCACCCTCCCCTCTCCACCCAGCCCAGCCCCTCCCATTTTTTGATGCAGGACG
This sequence comes from Lampetra planeri, assembly GCF_965212315.1. NCBI lineage: Eukaryota > Metazoa > Chordata > Hyperoartia > Petromyzontiformes > Petromyzontidae > Lampetra > Lampetra planeri. The sequence continues at coordinate 20,740,537 of NC_136107.1, forward strand.
GACGGACACAATAATCCCCTGTGGGCTGGTGTAACCAGGAGGTTCCTACCAGTATTAATCCATTCAATATCTCCTCGAGCTCCCTGCTCCAAAGCAGCTCATGGCTCATGCAGTCACCCACCACTCGGCCCACTCTCTCACCAGAGGTTCTCGAGCCATAACTAGGGGAGGATAGGTGAGGTGAATTTGCCCTTGCCGTGTCTTCGGCGAAGGTGACGCAACCAATACACCGGGTTGATCCGTTTACAGACACCCCGCTAAAATAATAGGGAGAGAATATACGAGCATCGATTGTCGCTGAGGTCTATTAAGCAAGGAATGGTGTGTGCTCGACACACATTCTCCCGCACCTTGCAGTTTTTGCTCTCTTTTCATTTAAACATTTGGAACCGAACCTGCGTCACGGAAATTCGCGATGCAAGTTGTAAATACTCTTGGGTTCTTTCGGTAAAGTCACGTAGGTAGACACAATAATAGATCGCGACGTTCCGATCGCAACGCAAGCGACCGTCTTCAGGTGAGAGAGAAAACCGGCTGCGAGGCACGGCGTTATATAGACCCGGGAGGGGGGGTTGGGGGGTAAGATTGAGTTGTGAATTGTTGCCACCGCCACCACCTTCCTTCTCTCTTTCCCCTGCAAAGATTTGTACGGAAGCCATCGCTATCGCAATCTTCAGTCGCTCGTTTAGCGGCGAGTGAGCGGGCCCGTTACAAATCAGCCGGCACCTATAAATGGGTCGCACTGGTTGCGGACAAAAGAGCGCTCTTGCGTACGCGGACAGTCTGCCAGCTGCGTTGAGCAATGGACTATCAAGGGCGTCTTCAGAATGCAATGCAGAAAGTCAACAAAAATGTTGGAGGATGTTTTGCTTTCAGAACCGATGTCTTTTTGTTTTGAGAAACGAGGATAGGGTTGCACGCGGTGACCTCTACGAAGCTCTTCCAAGGCCACTGTGCTCTCACCAAATTAGATTTTAATAATATAATCTGTACGCCTCCACGAACACAAGTTCTCACTCTCTGCGCCAGTTCACTGCTTGTTGTCTTGTGGTGACATAAGAAGTGATTGAAGTCTGTTTTTTTACATTATATTTACCGGCTACGCATGCCTTAGTGTGTTTTGATGTGTGTGTGTGTATTCATGTGTGTGTGTGTGCATGTGGGGAGCGGTAGTGTAGCGGTTAGCGCGCTGCGCTATGAACCCAGCGACACGGGTTTGATTCCCGCTCACTGCCAACATCAGTGACAATTATCTGAACCGGTCCCGGGCCTCCCCTAGGTCGACTCAGCCTCAAATGAGTACCTGGTGCGGTGTGTAAACATTGCCACTAGGGAGACAAAGGCGGTCGGGCATGGTGCTGGCCACCCACCCCCTCGTGTACCTTCCCGGCCTTCATAGGTGCTCGCTAACAGCACTTGCCCCTACAGTCTGTTAAGGCTATACAGGGGATCTTTGTCTTTGTTGTGTGCAGTGGCGGCTCCTGCAAAATCTCTCAGGGGGGGCAAATGTCTGGATGATTGATAAGGATAAGGTTCACCCATGCAATGGATAAATTAACAGCTTAAGCATGTAAAGGCAACTTCACTTCTTTAATATTAATGAAAAATAAACTGACTCTTACAATACATCTTGTTTGTTTCTATACTCACTATTAATACAATCCACTCAAGTTTCTTTATTAAAGATTCCACTAGGTGGCGACAAATTATATTGTTGGATGAAACGTGCTTACGTATGATGATGTAAGCACGTTAGTGCGAGCCCTCCCGGAAGCCATAGATAATGCATTGCAGCGCCCCCCCGTTCGAAAAAATACATCTTTGAATGTAAGTCTATGGGGCCACTCGGTGCGATTCTCAGCCGGAGTGAAATCGCCCAAAAAGAGGCCGTACTCCACAGTACGTGACATGACGCTGATTGGACTATATCCAGAGGCACAGTGACGGCTAGCGTGACTCTGTGGTTGAATGACATTTGGTGGTGCGTCACCCAATCGCCCTAATGAATAAACCGCCCCTGGTTGTGTGTGCATGTGGGGAGCGGTAGTGTAGCGGTTAGCGCGCTGCGCTACAAACCCAGCGAGCCGAGTTCAATTCCCGCTCACGGCCAACACCAGTGACGGTTATCTGAACCGGTCCTGGGCCTCCAATAGGTCGACTCAGCCTCAAATGAGTACCTGGTGCGGTGTGTAAACATCGCCACTGGGGAGACAAAGGCGGCCGGGCGTGGTGTTGGAAGCCACCCCCTCGTGCCGTGCCGGCCTTCATATGTCAGTCCCTCCAGAAAAACGCGATTATGCGATCGCAAGATTCCACGCAAAATCAGCCAAAGTCCGCATATTTATGCGGGGGGCGCGTTTTTTCAAATACGCCGCACTTTCGCCGCATAAATTGCAGATTTCCGCGCGCAAAATATGCGGGCTTGCATGATTTCATAATCCCCGCATTTTCGTTGCAAAAAGTCACATATATCTTAGCAGAAAGTTCAAAAATGTTGCGTTTACTTCACACAAGCGCAGCCATTTCCCCTGTTGCCATGGGAACGTTATGAAGTGACGTCACTCATTACGCGACATCATTGAAAAGCTGCAAACCTCGCGATGTCAATGAAACCATGATGAAGAGTTTATGCAACTTTACAGTTGTAAGATTGCACTTTTTTGTTAGTAGTATGTAAATTTACATTACTGTAAGACTGTACTGTTACTGTATTGCTTACGTTACTGTGCACTGAAAACACTTATTTTAACAGAAGATGTCTGTTTTGTATATTTTATTTATTCATTTTTACAGAAGTTGTAGCATATTCATTTTATAAAGCTACAGAACTTGTTCGACTCAATGTTTTGTAAGTTTGAGCCATCTGTTTGTTAAGGTCTGAAATAAAGCAAGATGGGAACTTAAATATTCCCAGCACTTTCTGTGATGTAGTATGCTTGCTTATCATAGGAAGTAATAAGAAATGACTCTTTACATTAAAGTAGTAGCCTAGTGAATAGGGTGTTGGGGGAATCACTTTTTTTTCTCTTTTTCATCAAACCGCAGTTTTTGCAAGTTCCCGCAATTTTTGCAAGTTCCCGCAATTTAATCGCATAAAATTGCATAAATATCCCGCTTATTCCATCGCATTTTTTAAGAAAACGTGCCGCATAATCAACGATTTTTGCCCGCAACAATCACCAAAAAACTCCGCGTTTTTCTGGAGGGACTGATATGTGCTCGCTGACAGTATTTGCCCCAACAGTTTATTACAGGCTATATGGGTGATCTTTGTCTTTGTGCAAAGTGCAACGAGCACGGCACAAGCACCGTGGTGACGTCACCACCACTTAGTGGTGGACGGTTGTTATTGTGTGTGTGTGGAACAGTGACAAGAGTGGTTAGCAGAGGTGTGGACTCGAGTCATGTGACTTGGACTCGAGTCAGACTCGAGTCATGAATTTGATGACTTGCGACTCGACTTGGACTTGCATAACAATGACTTTGTCCCACCTCTGGTGGTTAGCACAGGGGTCGGCAACCAAAATAACAAGAAGAGCCATTTCTTTCCAATTCGGTACAAAATTCAGTATTTCAAGAGCCGCAATGCATTTGAGTACATACTGTACATACGTACATATCGTCCAGAAGCAGCCCGTAAAGAGCCGCATGCGGCTCCGGAGCCGTAGGTTGCCGACCCCTGGGTTAGCACATTGCGCTACCACCTGAATTTGATTCCCGGCCATGGATAACATCAGTGTACATGTGAACCAGATCATTCCTGGGCCTCTCCTAGGTAGACTCAGCCACAAATGAGGGGCACCGTGGTGACGAGATGTTAACTCCCTCGCCTGGTATCCAGGAGGTTGTGGGTTCGATTCCGACCCTGACGCCTGCTGTATATTTGGAGTTTGCTTGTTCTCATTGTGGTCGAGTGGATTTTTATCCGGTTCCTCCGTTTTTTCCCTCCACATTTAAAAACAACGTGCTTTTAGAGTATTTGGTTGCTTAACAATGTCCATGTCATGAGCCGCTTTGTTGAGCTATCATGTATGATGCCCAGGTCACTTCTGAAAAATAGCTATATAGCTCAGTGGGCCTTAACTAATCAAAGAGTTCTGTATATTAAGTTGCTCAAGGGTCCGTGTTAACACTTTACCTGCAACATACATGAATTGAAGAACACGGATAGGTCATGCGTGATGAAATGCACGTGCAGTGAGCTGCAGAATGTATATTAATTGAGGTGACCAGGTGGTACGGAGGACAGATCGCTGAGCCGGCACGGTTGGGTTTGAATCCACGTGGCCTCCTGTGGTTAAATCGGATCCTCAAGTGCATTGAGTTAGTGGTCTCAGACTGGTCACCAATGACTGCACAAAATATACCAGCACGTACAAATAAAGTGGCTTTACTAAATTTCAGTTTCCGAGTACTAAAATGTCCACGTGAATTTCATGAGACAAACATTGCTCTCATATGGCAGGCCGGTTGGGAAAGCACTGCACCCTACTGTGTAGAGCAGAGGTTACTTGGTGGGAACTCAGAGGTAGTGCTGTCATATCCACCTCCATGAGCCTTTCTCTCACATGGAGGTTTTGCACTTCTCTGCGAGAGATCCAAATGGGTTAGACGTCTCACTGCATGATACCTATAAATCAGGATACAATTTGGGAAACAGAACTTAAAAAGGATATATTAAGTGAGGAATCATTGCGTAGTTATACCCCTACACCAAATACAACAGTGCTTGGTGTCTCTGAGCTCATGCGGCCCTTCTGGATCGCCTCTCACGAGCCGGAGCTAGGCCGTCTGTGATCACAGCCCCTGCTGGCAGCTCCAGTACAATGTCGTCTGAAGAGACTGCCATGGAGGCTTTTGCGGTTGTGCCGCGTAGCCCTCTGATGCGTTTTCAGGTTGTTCCATGCATCATTCGGCATGACGATACCTGCCTGGGAAGCCTCGTATGTGTGTACGTACGTATGTTGAACCCCTTTCGCAACCCCATACGTAGCCTACCCCCCCCCCGCCCCCCCGATCGCCGCGTCGTAAACCTCCCGTGCGGTCCGTTGTCCCATGCAGCTGTGGCGCGGCGCCCTGGCCCGCCGGCGGTACACGCGCACGATCGCCGTGTACCGCATCATGGCGGCGTACCGGCGCTACAAGGTGCGCTCGTACGTCCTGAAGCTCACCAACGCCTTCCAGGGCGTGCAGAAATCCCGCGACCTCGGCAAGGGCGTGAGGTGGCCCGCGGCCCCCGTCGTGCTGCAGACCTTCGAGCAATACGTCCGTCTCATCTTTCGACGGTGAGCGAGAGATCGTCGCACTTGTGCGCGCCACACCACCACATCACCGCCGAGGCTGTCACCGACGTCGTCATTATTACTACTGCTGTTTTCACTACCACTACTATCATCATATTCGCCACCACCACCACGGCCACCAACTACTATACTCATCTCTACCACTACAATCACCATACACTATCATTATCTCCATCACCACCACTGTCATTATTTACTGCCATTGTCATGTTGTTGTTGTTGTTTTCCTCGCACTTTCTGTTTATAGGTGGCGTTGTCACCACTTTGGAAGGGTTTAGCCAGAGATCATTCGATTTAACTTTTGGTCCGCGTTTTGGGCAACTGAGAAGATGGGAGATGTATTATGGCGTTGCTTGACACAAAGGGCAGAAGTTTGCGGCGTTGGGGTGGATTCGATTTTGGTAATCGACGAGCATGGAGCAGTAACTTGAACGGAGTTGAGCCAGTTTTGTGCGAGTTGCCCGGGTCAGGGATTTTTCGTTGTCTGCTATGGGTGGGGGCCAACCCCCTAGCACGACATTGGCGGCTTGTGTAGGCGTTCAGGCAGTGCATGGTGGCAGTGGTGTGCAAGTGGTTCAAAATTGATGTGGTGGTGCTATTTGGTGGAAGAGCATTTAAAGTAGATTGAACGTTGGCAGAGCTGAATGAAAGCAAGGTGGATTTCATTTTCCGAGCAGGTGCAGGGGTTTTGAGTAGCTTTGTGCAAGGATGCGTTGTCGAGTGGCATGAAGCCAGATATTGATCGGTGAGAAGCTTGCAGTGTTCTCGAATCGGAAGAACTTTGGTTTCTTGGTGGAGATGGTCAATGGGTGCCATGAGGTGGCAACCTGTGGCTAGGCGAAGTGCTTGGTTTTGGGCGGTTTGGAGTTTTTGGAAACCTGTAGAGGAGAGGTTTGGGCACAAAATGGGACTGGCATAATTGATGATGGGACGTCCAATGGCTTTGTAGGTTAGGAGTAAAGTCTCCTTTTGTTGACCCCAAGATGTGCTGGCTAAAGCTCGTAAGATGTTATTTCGTTTGTTATCTTTTGCATGGACGTTTCTGTCGTGTTGAGCGAAGCTGAACATGGTGTCAAATGTTACACCTAGAATTTTTGGGGTTTTTGCTAGTGGGAGGTGTTGGTTGTTTATTATGACGTTGGGATGTAAGTTGGCTTGATGAGGATCAGGTGTGAAGAGGGTGACTGTTGATTTGGATGTTGAGAGTTGAAGCGATATATTGGCTAGGAAAGTGCTGAACCGTTTTAGATACAAGTTGATGGAGTTTCCATTCTGGGTATATTTTGATTAGAAGTGTAAACTATGATGTCGTCGGCATAGCTGACTACTTGTACTCTTTTTGGAGGAGTTGGTAGATCGTGGAGGTAGGCGTTGAACAGCACTGGGGATATTATGGAACCTTGTGGTACTCCTGCATGAATGTTTCGTGAGGAGGAAAGAATATCACGAAAGAAAGTGTGTGATTAGCGGCCCCTTCGGTAATATGTAAGCCAGCAAACAAGGCCTGATGGTAGCGTAGAACCCTGGATGATGTTGATGAGCGTGAGGTGGTTAACGGTGTCGAAAGCCTTTGTAAGGTCAAGGGAGGCGACGATAGTGCGGGATGGGGGTTTTTCGTGCAATTTGGGGGGTTAGGTTGAGAAGAGCTGTTGTTGTTGAGTGTGCACGGCGAAAGCCATGTTGGTGATATGATAAGAGGTAAATTGGTGGTGATGATTGGAAGGATGAGGGCCTCTAAAATCTTGATTGATGAGCAAAGTAGGGAAATCGGCCTGTAGGACCTTGCTTGATTTAGGTCTTTGCTGGGTTTTGGAAGTGGGATGATTGTCGATGATTTCCAGATGGCCGGAATGAGGTTGCACTGGAGTGAGGCGTTTATGATGGAGGTGAGAAACTTTATGCCAAGGGGGCCGAGGTATTTGAGGTGGGGCATAGCTATGCCATCGGGGCCAATTGTGGGATAATTTTTGGCTTTTTTGATGGCTAGTTTCACCTCTTCAAGGCTACATTGGGGGGGGGGGGGGCGTTGTTTAGAAGTAGTTCCTTGATTTAACGGATTTTTTGACGGGTGGATTTATTGGAAGAGCGTGGGACAACTGATGAGAAAAGTTTGTTGAAGTGTTTGGCGATGTTTTTGTTGTTTATGACGGATTTGTTGCTGAAAGTTATTGCACAATTGAGTGGCGGTTTGGAGTGTCTGTCTAAGGCTTTGATAATCTTCCAAAGTTTTGCTGAGTTTTGGCGGTGGTCAAAAGATTAAACTAACTCGTGCCAGCGTTCTGTTTTGGCTTGATTCATTAGCTTTGCGATTTCATTATTAAAGGCTGGGATTTGTGATGTAGGATTTTTTGTCCTAATAGTGTTTCCTTGGTTTATTAGCGTTGAGGCTTCTTTAGGAAGGCAGCGAATGTGTTGTTTGTAGCAACCTGCCGGGATGGTGTGCCTGGTGGTAGTTGCGATGATGTTCGTGAAAATCTTTTCAGAGTTATGTGCAGATGTGTGGATATAGTTGATGTCTGCGAATAATGCTTCTGATTCTGAAGTAAAAAGTGGCCAGTTGGCTTTTTTTTAAGTTGTAATACAAGCGGTTTTTAGGAGTTTTAGAAGGCTTGGCGGCATTGAGGGTCAACACAATAGGTCGGTGGTCGGATCCAAGGGCCGTAAAGACTTGCCAGTCGATTGATGAAAGGAGGTTTCCTGACGCTATTGAGATATCTGGTGAGGATGAAGGGCCAGATGACGGAATCCTAGTTTGATTCTTTTCATTGAGTACCCCATAGGGGGAGCCGTTCAAGATATTGGCAATGAGGTCACCACGTGCATCCGAAAGGGAAGAGTGCCAAAGTTTGTTGTGGGCGTTGAAATCTTCAATAACAATTGAGTCGTTGTTTGGTAAAAGTCGATTCATATTGAAGTGATAGTTGCGAGGGCAAGTACTAGTCGGTGGGATGTAAATGTTGATTATAGTGAGTGGGCCTAGATGGGATTTGATATGGATGCTTAAGACTTCTGTGGTGATATCAGAAGGAGGCATTGGGATTTTAATTTCTTCAAATTGAATGCTGTTATGGATGAGGAAAGCTAGACCGCCACCAGCTGTTGGTCGGTCTCGACGGCGGAAAGTGAAATTTTGAAAGTTGGGTGGGCGAGAAGTGGATTTAAATTGTTTCTTGGACGGTGGCTATATTAATGAGTTTTGTTGTAGGAAGGTGTTGAGTTTAAGAGATTTGTTGTTGAGGCCGTTGATGTTTAGTTAAATAATTTTAGGTCGTTTTTGCTGTGGACGTTTTGTTGTGGTTGAAACGACGGTTGCTATGGATGAGGTGGTGGTGTTAGTGTGGTTGTGCAAGGTGGAGTTGTTGGAGTGGATGATGTACAATATTTGCAGAACCAGCCGGAAGTTGGTACCAAGCTTTACAACCGTTGCATTGGATAGAATTTGCATTGGCGTTCTTGCCACAGCCGCCACAAGGAAAAAACGGGTCTGGATTCTATTCGACGTCCCCAGCAATAATGAGAAGCCAGCTCCAGTATGCCAGGATGCCTGGGCTGGCTGGCGAAAAAACAGGAAAGTGCGAGGGGTGATGTTGCCATTTGCAAGTGCTTTCGTAATACTTGGTCTCTCCACTTCGAACAAGCAGCAACACTGGAGAGCCATTGTCATGTCATGATCATCGTCGTCATCATCACCATCATAACTACCATCTTTACGTCCTCCATCATCATTTATCATCAACATTACTGATCCTGATATAATTACCACTACTGTCATGACCACCATTATAATATACTCATAATCGTCATCATCACTATCATCACTACTGCCACTTTTACCTTTTACCACCACTATTACTGGCACTGCCACCACTATGATCGTCATCACTGACAAACAACATCCTCATGACCGACATTCTGACTGTCATCCTTGTCCTTGCTGAAGATTGCTTTTAGCGCATATACTGAGCTGCATTTACACGTTTCATGCCCCAGGAATGATACAATTTAAAAAAGAAATTGTTCCACAGTTTCCAGATAATACCAAGGCAAATTGATTACCCGATTGATTTTGGAGGCCAAAAATAACATTTCCCCTTCCTCAAATCAATTCCGCTGCTTGTGAAATGACAGTCTAGGTTGAGCATCCTCGTGGCCTGTGTGTGTGTATTATCGTTAACTCTACCAGTCTCTTAGCTGAGTGCTGGAGTCTACTGTATCGTGCAGGTCATGCTGGTCCCGTATTTGCCAGTCTAAAAACTTAACAATTTTAGATTTTACCAGGTCAGGCCCACTGAGCTATGCAGCTCTTTTTCAGAAGCGACCTGGTCACAAATGACAGCTTAACGAAGTGGCTTATCACGTGGACATCTATAGTGGTAAAATACTCTAAACGCATGTTTCGAAAATGTGGAGGGAAAAACCGGAGAACCCGGATAAAAACCCACACGACCACGGGGAGAACATGCAAACTCCACATCAATAAGCATCAGGATCGAACCCACGACCTCCTACATTCCAGGCGAGCTAGTTAACATTTCACCACCGTGACGCCCTAGGGACAGCCACAAACAGCTTTGGGAGACACTACACATGTTATCGAGAAGAATTAGCCTCCCTTACACTGGCGTCAATGCATTACAATGGGGTGGTCATTTTATGCTGCTTTGACAAGAGGAAGAGCCGATGACCAAAGTACCCAGCATGCACCTGTCCTCGTCAGATCTCGGAAACTAAGCAGGATTGAGCATCCCCGTGTCGCGCTAGGACGAGCAACCACCGCCACGCTCATCACGTTGCCATAGGCGGCGACGGGGGGGGGGTGCTGCTCTACGTAGTGGGCAGCAGAGAGTGCAGATTAACCGATTGTCGTGCTATACTTCTATGCGCTCGCGGCTGTGCTCACCGGCTTCAATCAACTCGCACTGACCAGAGTGGTGAAGTATAATCAAACAACCCCCCCTCGCCCCCACGTGATTCTCTCGCAGGTGATTTGCCGCGTAAGAATCGTCAGGCCTCTTCCTTACAGTGAAACGAGCACCGTCGGTCTTTCATTAAACTGACGGCGCTGCAGCTGCAAAGACAAAGAACCCCCGTATAACCTTGAGCATACTGTTGGGGCAAGTGCTGTTAGCGAGCATCTATGAATGCCAGCACGGCACACGAATGGGGTGGGTTGCCAGTGCCAAGCCCGGCCACCTTTATTTTGCCTCGCACGCTTGGACAGGCGTGAGGGCACGGGACATACACCGCCATGCATTCGCACTTTGACAGTCATCTCTAATTCTGCTCAGCGTCGAGCTGTGAAAACACTCTTCACTGTGTTACGTTTTTTGAAGCCGGTAATGAGACGGTTGCGCATCGCTGCCTGTAACATGGCTATGGGATTTCTGAAGCAATAAAGCGACTTCCTGCACCGTCGTGTAGACACGGCTTAGAGGGTGGCTGGAGCATTGGTGCGGTTTGTTAGCACTTTTCTATGAATCTGGTGACCTGAGTTTGATTCCCAGCCACGGCTAACATCAGTGGTGAGTGATATCGATGAACCGGTCCTGTTAGTGGAATAATTCACACAACCGTCATGATATGAAGATCAAAATTCTGAGCCAACTATAAATAGCAGTTTAGCATAAACTAACAACCACGAAAAAAAGACACCAATGGTGTTGATACCATGATGCCCGTTATAGGCAAGGTGCATTCAGAGGTCTTGTGGTCTTGTTGATGGTCATGGACACACATATAGTGGCGTAACGCTCGCAGGGTTTCCAAACAACGGTTGCATTATGTGCGGGGTTGCAGACAGTGAGGTCAGCTAAGGATAAGTAGGTGCAGGCGGGCGGCCTGGGTGACAGCAGATAGAGAGACGCCAGCAATTAGGGAAAGAGGCAGTGATTGGCTGGCTGCAAATGCAAACGCGGAGAAGGCGCCACAGTGGTGAGAGATAGTGGCGATAAGGGGGAGAACACGTGCGTGAGGTGAGGTGTGGGGAAGACGCCGGCTCAATGAGGGCCATCTGGGGGCACTTAATGAGGAGGGGGATAAAAGGGGAACGTGTGAGGCAGAGGAGTTGAGTTGGTTGGAGTGAAGACACGAGTGAATTGAAGAGAAGTCCGGGACCCCGCTCTCCACACCTCGTCCTCTGCAGCGGTGTTGGCTGATCCCCCACTGGAGGCAAGGGCGAGGTTGGAGGAGTGAGGGTAGACAGTCTAGCAGTAGAGAGGCTAGCAGACTCCTAAGTGTGAGTGTGATCAGGCTAGCAGTAGAGAGGCTAGTGGAGTGTATAGCGAGAGGCTGCCAGTGGCGAAGCGGGCAGAGGCCAACGTAGCAGGGCTAGCGGAGCGAGAGAGATCGAGCGGAGCGTGGCAGACGAGCAGTACAAGAGGAGGAGTTGCGACGGAGATGCGTGGTTCTGTACGAATCAAGTGACACTGGAGAAAAGAAGAAGTTGCCCGTGTGAAAAAACACGACTACACACGTAAGAGATCACGGATTAAGTGTACCTGCAGCATATCCAGTTTCTAAGCGTGTTAAAATTCTGGGAACACGTGATAGCAAATACAGAGATACGCTCTCGAGCCATGCGGACTGTTGGGGCGATTGCAATTAGCGAGCACCTGTAAAGGCTGGCACCATGCATGAGAGAGTGACGTGGCCACCATCACGGCCGACCGCCTTTGTCTCCCTGGTGTGGATGTTTACACCATGCACCATTTATTAATTTGAGGCTGGGTTGGGCCAGGCGAAGCCCAGGACCCCACTAACTGCTGTACCGCTGCTACCCATGCGATGACATACACACCCACATAAAGACAAAGATCCCCCCATATAGCCTTCAACAGACTGTAGGGACAAGTGCTGTTTGTGAACACCTATGAAGGGGGGGTGGGGCAGGTGACCAGACCCACGCCCTGCCGCCTTTGTCTCCCGAGTGGTGATGTTTACACACCACTCCAGTTACTAATTTGAATCACAGTCGACCTAGGGGAGGCCCAGGACAAGTTCAGATAATTGTCACTGGCGTTGGCCGTGAGTGGGAATCAAACATGGGTCACCTGGTTCGTAGCGTAATGCGAACGGTTGTACTACCACCGCTTATACGGTGCACACACAGACGCACATGCAAACACACACGTGCAGTTCTTGAGCACAAAGCTGTGCTCGGTGCATTGGTCCCCGCATCAATTTGCCGCACAGCTAACGGCTCACTCACAGGGGGGCGAGTTGGCGGTCGATGTTCCTGCGAATTGCTCGCCGCGGTCCCTACCCCCCCCTCCCCTCCGAGCTCCTTGCCTCTTTCGTCTCCTGGCAGATGGAGAGCCAAGAAGATCCTGGCGGTCGTGCCCCCCGCTGACCTTCCACAGCTGCAGGCGAAGGTGGCGGCCAGCTATGCGCTGGAAAGCAAACGGCGGAACTGGGGCCTCCAGGATCGCTGGGAGGGCAACTACCTGGCCTCGGTACGGAAGCGGCTCTTGTGCCACCACCGCCACCACCAGCGGCAGGATGACCCACGGTGTCCTCGCGTGTTGAGTTGACCCAGGCGAAGCCCAGAATCAGATGTGACTGAACTCTCCACTGATTTTAGCCGTGGTCAGAGCACAGCGCGACAACTGCTGCACCGTCGCTGTCCACACAAAGACAAAGATCCCCCGTATAGCCTTCAACAGACTTTTGGGGGAAGTGCTGTTAGCGAACAGAGGAGGACGTGCGTCATCTGTTAAGGCTATACGCGGCGTGGTTGTCTTTGATGTATTTTGTATTAATCCATTACACATGACAACCTACCAGCAAGCCTCGACACTTCACTTTACCCCAGAGTGCAAACAGCCTGGCGCAAGCATTGTGGTGATGTCACCATCGCTTATTGTTGTATATTGTCTTGTACAATTGTTTTTTTATAACATTGCACACGCACGTGCACGCGCGTGTGTAAGTGTTTTGCTTATGCACTTCACGTGGCCTCAAGGTGCACATGGCCTGGCACAAGCGTCGTGGTGACGTCACCGCCACTTAGTGGTGAATGGCGGTTGTTGTTGTTGTTGTTTCTGCACACGTGCGCGTGGGTGCGGGATATCCTGCGTTAGTTTTCTAACGCAACGTCAAGCAGAATTGAGTGAAGGGTGCCGTGTACACATGGCGGCATGTGTTTGTAGCATGTGTACACGGACGTTTTCACTTCCTCGCCTCTTCACTTTGGTGTCTCGAAGCTGGCGCATAACAATCTTGATGACCGTGTTTACTTTGATAATTGGCTTCTCGATTGTCACGATGTTAGAACAGCTCCGTGCTTACCACCGAGCGCCCGTAGCTGAACGTCCATTCCTAACGGCCACCATCACGGATGCGCTGACTGAACAAGGGCTGACCTCCGAACTTTAATATCCCAAGGGCGCTTTTCATCCTTCCTCTGACAGCGGTGTTCCGTTTTTCCTGTCACTTGAGGGATGTGTGCTGCCCCTTTGCTTATATCGTTTGTTTATTTTGTTTCCTTGGATCGCAGGAGTATATTTTCTTTTTCATGATCGCGAGTAATGTCGTTTATCTCTAACCCCGGCGCCACGAGACGGCTTTGAGGTCAATGATTATGAGGGAGTGTGAATTACTCTGGCCGTGCCGGTTTCCCCAGTTGTGCCGTGCAACTCTCCGTAGAGATTTCGGACAGTGCCGTGCGCTGCTCGGCGGCGTGATGTCCGACGTTCCGTGCTGCTCTCCACGTGCTGGAGGCTTCTTCAGGAACTGACTTGACTCGACTGAATTGATTCAACTCCTTAAAGAAGCTCCCAGCATGTGGAGCGAAACGTCGGACCTGTGCCCAACGACGCGCCACGGTGGCGAGATGTTATTTCCCTCGCCTGGTAGATAGAAGGTCATGGGTTCCATTCCGACCCTGACGCCTGTATAATTGGAGTTTCCATGTTCTTCCCGTGGTCGGATTGATTTCTCTCCGGGTCCTCCGCTTTTTCCCTCCACATGAAAAAAAAACATGCATTTTGAGTATTTGACTGCTATAAATTTCCACGTGATGAGACACTTTGCTGAGCTATCATTTGTGGCGAGGTCGCTTCTGAAAAAGAGCTACGTAGCTCAGTGGGCTTTACCTGGTTTGAAAAAAAAAGTTTTTCAGTTTTACACGGCATGAGAGCGCGCCGCAGAGCTAACGAGGGAACGGTATTCCTGCAGATGAAGGAGAACAACACGAGGATGACATACTTCACCTCTGCGGCTAACGAGCTCAAGCGCAAGGACAAGTACACTCGTACGCTGTTCTCCTGCCACGTGCGCAAGGTGCCTCTTCCCCCCATCCTCCACGACCCCAGCGCCCCATCGCCGCCCTCAACTGTGGAATCTCCTTGTCATTTTAGTTTTGCGATTTTCCTTCACGAAGGTGGTTTTTTTTACGAAAAGGAAGGATTTCCTGTTCCAACCCAGCGGCCGTCCTGGTTAATACCGCGAGCGTGTTCACCGTAAATATTATTACACGCCGTCCGCTTCACAGCGGACCTTAAAGATTCCGTGATGTCATTCGCAACAGGTCGTTGTGTGCTGTTGTAATGGTCCAACTTTGCCAAATTTAGAAAAATGCCACCGCAAATTTCTCAATTGGAAAAACCACATCAAATAATCATCCTCTACCTGCAGACTATACCCATCTGTGATACAGTGCATCACGTTGGAACAAATATAAAATGCTTAATAATTGTTTATTATTATTATTGCTATTCACAGATGGGCATTGTCTGCCAGTAGGGGGAAATGTTTCCTCGACATCTGTGTAAAAGAGCTTTATAGCTATTATTATTTGGTTCTTTCGGTTAAGTCACGTCTAAAGATAAAATAATAAATTAAATTAAATAATAGAATACGACGTTTCGATTGCAACACAAGCAATCATCATCAGGTATAATGAAATAGCGACATAAAATCTAACCAGAAAACTATAGACAGACATATTAGCAGACAGATATCACCAAGATACATAGCGGGAGCAACACAGGTAACAGAGAGGGGTGATCGTCTCTGTGGGGTGGCCTTAAATAGACAGAGGGGGGGGCGGAGGCAGAGAGAGGGAGGGGGGTTAGAGAAAAAAAAATAGCATATCAATGAGTGGTCAACAGACGTGGTGCTGCACGGCAAGTAAGCCTGAAAATCAGGAGGACACACTAAAATTAAATAACCTAGTAAAATATCGAAATGTAATGTAATACAACACAGAGGGTCGGTCAACACACAATTAACGCATAGCCTGGTTGATTACGTATTTCAAAGATAGCTAAGTTAGAATTTAAGTGTGAACATTCTAAAGAGGACACAGGCAGAGAAAACAAGTCGCTTTATAGCTCATCAGATTCCTCCAGTAGAAATAAATATTTTGATTCTGTTGCTATGTGGTTTATTTTTTACCCATTTGAGTGATTTTTGCAGGTACAATTTCTAATTTGAACCTTATGGCGGGACCCTGGGGTCCCGAATAAACAAAATCCTAATTAATAAATTTATTTTTAGTGTCTCCGTCCCACCGCGCACATAAACGCCGCGACCCACCTGGCGCGGATCATTCTGTTGTCATGCCGTGTCCAAGCGCAGCGAGGACGAATGCGCAGAACAGCTGAACAAGCGAATGCACTCCATGCTGGGGTATGGGCAGGATCATAAGTCTTATCCAAAGCTGCTCAAACTGCCTACACGACTTAAGTCCTTTATTTGTCATAACGGTATGCATAATACAGTGAAACTGCTCTCTTCATTATTATTGACCTACCAATGTCTGCAGCCAGGATCAATCGATGACAATCCTATTACCTGCAGATATTTAACAGATGAGATGCGTTTAACCGTTAATTCCTCCTGTTTGATAATACTTCTCTTGTCCGTATGCATCTGTGCAGATTGTTTTTTTTGCGGTTAATCCATAGTCCCCACATACCGCTCGTATTAATGCGGATAAGAGGAGCAGCGACCCACTACTCTGTAGAGTAACACTGGTACAAACACTTGTTAAAAGATGAACAGCGCATTGAATACGCGTACTATTTTACATACTGTTTACAAAGTGTGTTCACAAATCCACACGAAGAAAAACGATGATTGACATGGGGGTTTAAATTAAAAATGTTAGATAGTGTATTTAAATAGAACCACTGCAGGTAAGTAGTTTTCAGTTTTAAAGGCATAGTTTAACAAAGACAACACTTGCCACCATCCTTCATACCCATTGGTGAAAAAGAGAATAGTTTTTGTAGACATTATAATATGTTTATGCGAGAGCCGGGGGCTTTTGGGACCCCGGGGTCCCGCCATGAGGTTAATTTGCTAAATTTAGATCGTGACGCCAGCCCATACGACTTACGATGTTTATTGTCGAATTTTTGATGTCTACTGTGAAGCAAATGGCAAATATTAATGGGTAACACACCCGCAGTATTAACCAGGCCGACCCGAACTGCGAATGTATGCAACAAGTGACAAACGCGCTACACACAATCACCAAGACTTACCACTCTTCAACAGTCAATTTAACACGTAGGCTTTCGCGACCAATATTATTCATAATATAGGTTTTTGGGTCAGATCGCGTTATTTATAAATGTGTCGTAACCCTCCATCACCCGACACGGCCAAACAGTAAAAAATGTGTCACGTTTTTCATAGGACAAAATAATTCACTTCTTTAGCCCACCGGTGTGTTTAAGAGAGAATCAACAGCATTTAAAAATTTGAGTACGACGTTTCGCTGATAATTACAATCAGCTTCATCGGGCAGGAATGGCGAAGCTCTCCTAGATTTGAAGCTTTCGTGACTGCAAGGATTCATACTCTTAGGTTTTTTCGGTAAAGTCACGTAGGTAGAAAATTTTAAATTAATAAAAGTAAAATAAAACAAATTAAATGATGAGGGTTACAAACTGAGTAATCATTGGAAAGATGTGATTAACCATGCAAAAAAAGACGTAACTACACTTATTTGGACCATCTTATTTGACAGACAACTATTACAGGTCATTGATAGACAGCCAGTTTGTTGTTTTACCAGTTTTAGTTTTTCACTTGCTTTTCTTTTTTCACACTTTTGTCATGTTTGCCATGTGTTAGTTACAAACCGCACCTCTCCATAACAAAGGCTCAGTCCTTTGTTATACAGTCTACTCTTGGTCTTAAGCCTCACCTTACAATATTAATAAAAAAGTGTGCCGTTCCTGGCCCTTCCCCCCTCAACCATTATATATGTACGGGGTAGTATTTCTTGTGATCTCTCATTTACTTGATACGGCTGCCGTGGCTGTGACGGTTCCACCTGAAGACGGATGCTTGTGTTGCTTCCGAAACGTCGTGAATTTTTTAATTAGTTTTATTTTACTTTTATTAATTAAAAATGTTTTACCTACGTGACTTTACCGAAAAACCTAAGAGTGCGAAGCTCTCCTGTTTCTTCCGGTCTTAAATAGAGCAGCATCAGGGTGACGTCATCATTTAGTCCTTCAACAGTGTTAATACCAGAGTGGGTTCACAATGCTTTTCTGCCGAATAAGCCATCTCAGCTGAATTTGACAGCGTTAATTACAACAGCATATTAAAAAAAAAAATTTTCCCATGATGGGTTTTTTGCCGGAAACACTGTCGATGAGATGAAACCGTTAATCTGCCGAATGTGGGAGGCTCCTTTGATTGGCAGCCCTACGATTCACAAAGATGCACGAAGGTTCTCCGTTAATAATGTAGGAGTTCTTGGTATAGCTCCAGGACTGAGTGGCCCCGTGACGTGTTGGGGGGAGGGGGGGGGTAAAGGAGTGGTCCAAAAATAGAATAAATTCGTTTAAATAAATAAACTAACAAAGAAGTAAAGACGTTCACATTTTTTAAAGATGATTTAGCGCTCCAACTGCCTTCGCTTGAATGTGTTGTATGGATTGCACGAGTGGTTAAAAAATAAAGTCCTAATTTGTTAGTACATTCATCTTTGAATCAGTACAGTTGACTCAAATTTCTGTTACATGGCTGTGAGGAGCCATTGTTCGGATTTAATTGCATTTGCTGAAATGTTAAAGCTCCCCGACGGTTAGGAGATGGTGGAAAATATCGATTAGATTCACCGTTGCTTTGAGTGGTATTTGGCATTCCACGAGGCTGGTAAGCGTACCAGGCAGGGCATGAACAGTAATGGGCATGTGACTCACGCGAACGTCAATGTAAATGAGTGGTGTTGGGTTTGCTCAGAGCGCGTCACGCACACCCACACACGGTACATGCAGTCTAAGTAGACTGCAGTCTAAGTAGACTGCATGTACTGTGAGTAACAATTTCAATCGCTGAGCTGATACGTGGCCCTACATTTCTAGAACCACGTCTCTTGATCAGGGCATGGCAGACGGAAAGAAAGGGCCCAAGCCACATCTTCTCCCATTCCGATGATGTAGGCGTACATCATCAGTTTTTCTTCTGATGACGTACGTGCATGCCGTACATCATTAAAACGAAACCAGAAGAAAAGCTAAAATAGAATAACTTTATCGATACCGAGGCTCCCAAAAGGCCATGCGGGAGGGCGTATGGCACAGTTTGGTACCAGCTATCATAGAGTGCGGTCGTGTCGCTAGAGTTCTCTGCGGTGAGTGCGATGTCTTTAAAAACAATGACGCTACGCCCTCACGAAATAAAATTAACGCTGAACGGCTTGGGTGTTCCGAGATTCAGCGGGAAAAGGGACCCCCACCCTGCAACTTTCAGACGTCTGGGAATGGGAAAGGATTAACGTCATGTCACCGAATGAGGCTCAAGTCTGCGGCCCGTGCTCTCTATCGTTGTTATCCAGTTTCCCGTTCCTATTTTTACCAATCCTGGCCAATGCAGTTCAAAAGAATGGTGGCCACGGTGCGCTGCCATTCTCATTATGTGTGCGAGAGTTCTACTCGATTCCTCGTTGTTTTGGTGTGACATTGGTTTGGCATTCTCGAGGAAGGAATCAAATCTCGATTTTTTTTCTTTTTACACATTCTAGTTAACTAACAGTAAACACGTGCAATTCAATGTAAAATGAAATAACATCGATATCCATTTATTTTGATGGAGGACGAAGTAAGAGGGGGAAGAGACAACTCCAAACCAAATCAGACGCTTGATTTATCCTGGAGACATACGATGAGCTATGTAGCTCATTTCCACAGATGTCCAGTTTTGGGCGAGGTCGGCAAAGTTACAACAGCAAAAAAAATGAAAATAACCCACGGTTTTTGGGGCAGCGAGTCCCATTCCCCAATCTTTCTATACCCCCCTGCTTCTCATAACCGGTCTGGCTTGTGTCGGCGGTGTGTACGTGCATCACAACGGAACACTCGCTCTCAAAAACCTCTGATAAAAATGTCAATGAAACCTCGCTGAAGGACCATCGCCAGACAAAGTGGCTTGGCGGCTCGTTTTGTTTTTTTCTCTTGGAAGCGGGTACCATCGCTTGCCCCCCCCCTTACCCGTTTGGGTGTCTCTCTCTCTCCCCTGGCAGGTGAACAGGTTTAACAAGTGCGCCAGCAGAGGCCTCCTCATCACCGACCGCCACCTCTACAAGCTGGAGCCACTCAAGAACTACAAGTCGATGAAAAGTGTCCCGCTCACCAATGTGAGTGCAAGGGGCTGCCACACGAGCACACACGCACACCACGCGCACCCTGGCAACACACTGCACTCAAACTGCCATTAATTCATTAGCATTTCTAAATTGGGGTATTCTAAATTGCGTTTATCATCATCGTCATCAGCAGCCGCCGCTGCTCGATCGTCTCCCTCTGCCAGCGCCAACCTTGATAGTCCCACGATGCAACAGCACTTTATCTAGCATCTCCACATTAGCTAATTTCATTGCTCCATTTTTGCTGTACATGTCGTTTATGGTCCATTTTCTCCTTTGCCTACTGCTCTGTTGTTAGTCAAATGGATTCCCCGTCCGTACAGATGCATCTTTTATTGATGAGAATTTATTCAAGAACGTGTGGTTCATAATTAGGCCAAGGCTGCCTGCCCAACCAGAAACTTACAAATGCGTTGTGACATTTGCTCCCGTGAATTTTTATCTCATGGCAGATGTTGATAAATCCTGTCTGACAGTTATAGTCCATAATTAATGTCAGTGGTGGAGTCTGCTGCATATGTGTGCATACAGACTCATATTTTGGCCTGTTTCTTGAGGCTAACATGGTGCCGCACACAGTCTATAGGGCACCCGTGTGTTTGCGCGTGTGTGTGTATTTCTAGTGGAGAGCGGGTAGTGTATTGGTTAGTGCGTTGCGCTACGAACCCGGCGACCCGAGTTTGATTTCCGCTCATGGCGAACACCAGTGACAATTATTTGCACCGGTCCTGGGCCTCCCCTAGGTCAACTCAGCCTAAAATGAGTACATGGTGCAGTAGTTCAGTTTCATTTCAGTTTCATTCATTGGGTATAACCCTGTGAGCCATGCGGCTCTTGACTCGGGTGCAAACGCAACAAAACAAAAACATGAACAAGAAACATCTTAAAGTGACTACACGCAACAGAAAAAATCCTGGAAAAACAACAGTCTTCCAGAAAGAACACCATATATCAACGCTGTGTGCAAAAATCCCAGTGGGATGTAAGTCAAACAATAACAACCGTAAGACAATGTAGATTAAAGTTATCATGCTAACTCTGTACTACAACAAACAAACATGGCTAAAACAAAACTTTTAAAAATCACCAAAATAAAGCTATAAAACAATGTAACAGGGATCATAGGAACTGTGATTCAAATTTAACAATAAACGATATATATATAACATGTACGACCAAACTTTGCAGCCATAGTTGACTGCATGAGTCACTCCATAACAGCAAGAGTATCAGTAGCAGAATCAAAATTTTTCAATACACCTTTACAGATCAGCATACAATAATCAAAACTCAAGCTCATACTTTGCAGTGGTCATCCGGAATGATACATTTGATTTCAGGCCATTCTGAATAGCAGTGGCAGCTAGGGGTGTACAACAACTCGTCTAGAGCAGTTTGAGTGAAGATCTCCCAGGTAGTGATCCAAGTTGCAGTTAATTGGCGATAGCATTCCAGTCCCTGGGGGCATCAATAGAAAAGGCCCTTCCTCCAATATTTGTACAGCAATAAGGAATGTGAAGCTGGTAAATGAGCGAAGATTTTAGGTCACATTTATTCTTCTAAACAGTGAGGAGATCCAGCAGGTAGTCTGCCGATTTTTTTGTAAGTTCATCGTGAATAAATAAGATCTGATGCACAAGCCGTCGATCATTAAGATAAGTTAAGTTTGACCCAATCTAGAGATCGCAGTGGTGGGTCCTATATGGGCAGTTCAATGTAAATCTTAAGGCCGAGTTATAAATTGAGTCAAGCAGTAGTGTGTAAACATCACCACTGGGGAGACAAAGGTGGTCGGGGGCATGGTGCTGGCCACCCACCCCCTTGTGTACCATTCTGACCTCCATAGGTGCTCGCTAACAGCACTTGCCTCAACAGTCTGTTAAGACTAAACAGGGGATCTTTGTCTTTGTGTTTCCAGGCTGGTAGGTCAGCAAAGGGTTTTTAGCCACTTTTATTACTTACTAGCTTTACTACCCGGCTTCGCCCGGGACGTGGATTCATCATGCCCGGCTGCCTTTGTCCCCCCAGTGGCGATGTTCACACATCACACCAGTTACTCATTTGAGGCCGAGTTGACATAGGGGAGGCCCAGGACCGGTTCAAATAATCGTCACCGGTGGTGGCCGTGAGCGGGAATCAAACTCGGGTCGCCGGGTTCGTAGCGCGAGCGCGCTAACCACTACACTACCGCTCCCCCCACACACACACACAGACAGCGCGCTAACCACTACACTACTGCTCCCCCTACACACACACACACAGACAGCGCGCTAACCACTACACTACTGCTCCCCCTACACACACACACGCGCGTCCATAGGTACACATACACGCGCTTGCTGCAGACACACAACTTTCAGGGTGCGTACGGCAGTAAACGACTGAAAGAATAAAGCAATGCTGCGCGAAGAACGCCTTAGACCTGCAACACATTTGTATTTCACTTTACTTGCGGAGGGTTGGGGGGGGGTGTGACATGAGCAGGCACACTGCGTAACGCTTCCGTATACGGGTCACATGACAGATGTGACGTCACAGCTCACTTGCCGTGCAAAATATATGCATTATTGCGCCCCCCACCCCCCCCCCAAAAATACAAGTGTATTTTTATAATTTTGCATGGTGTACAGTCTGGAAAGTACCCACATGGCAAATTTCAAGTTTGTTGCATGTCGGGAAGTACGCTAAACATTTTGAACAGACACATTCACAAAACGTGCTAATCGGAGGTGCGGGCAGGGGGGGACAATAATGTCTTGTTCCATATATGATTGAATTAACGGTCCTTAAAAGCCAAGTGCTACCAGCGTATTATTCAAAGAACTACGTGTTCACGATGCTAAATGTTGTTTAATATTCGAGGTACGGACAACCTTGTCACACGATTAAGAATTGGTATTAAATAGGCAGCAAGTTGTGTATCAAAATAGCTTTCATCTACTGTGCAAAATGTTGCCGCCTTTTTACCTAATTCTTCTTCTTCTTGTTCGTCAATCATAGTTGATGATGACCATGGCTCGTTTGTCATTTTGTTGGGTTTTGATGGCTGAACAGGCCAATTCGAGCCCAGAATTCTCTGTGGCTAAGTTATTTTGCACGCAAGTGAGCGGTGACGTCATGTCACCCGCATGTGGCAGCGTGACGCAGTGTGCCTGCTGACGTCACGCATAGGTTACACATTTTTAATTTGCCATGTGGCTCGCTCCCATACTGCACACAATGTAAAGCGTATAAAAATTGGTATTTGGTGAGAATCGATATCTGGCGAGCGTTTGTGGTATCGATTAAACGGGAGTAGGCCGATTCTAAAGGAATTGACAACCTTCGAATCCTTCGCGCGATTTAAAGAATCGAATCTTGGCGCGCGAGTGTAAGTTCTTATTTCCACCGCGCGTTGTTTTATTTTAATTAATGAAAAATTATCAAAGTTTTATTTTCATTTGTATATGTTATGTTTTTAAGTTTTGAGAAGTTTTTAAATATAGTTTTCCCCCGGGCAACGCCGGGTGCTTCCCGCTAGTACATAAATAACTCACAGTGACTGACGATTATTCCACGGAGACCATAGTTTAGTTTGTTCCTATGCATAATTTTTTTTTTTATTACGAACGAATATTTGTTTAATTAAAATTATTTAACGTTTGTACAGTTTTCACCACTCGAGCAAAAAAGTAATTCCCCACGTGCTAAGCCTGTCCCAATGCAGTGCATCTATTGCTTAAAATCGATTCCCGAACTCGTGGTACGTGCGTGTGATCGTACTGGCGAGAATCGATTATTTTATATTCACATTTGTTGTTTTTAATTGGTTCATGTGACTCCTGGAGCCTCGAGTGGCGCTACATTGAGCACAATATTAAACAAGAGACTTCGTTGTATGCCTTTTGGGGTCCTCTTGTCTAACACCGTTTGAGACGAGGCTCAAAAGAAAGTGTGGACAAATCAGTTTCACGGACAATGCATTTCTTATCAGAGTATTTTTTTTTTTGCATTCTGACCATAAGTATCGTGGTTAATGCAGACATGATTTCTTGTAAAAGGTGTTTTTTTTTTGTTGCCAGAAAAAAGGGGAAAAAAACCTATTCCCAAGAGAATTCGTTCTTAAATCAACTTGCGACCCACGTTCATGTAAAATGATTCAATCGCAAAGAGGGCGATATGTCACATAGTTGATACTTGCTCCAAAAACACTCGCACGTGAACCATTCAACAAAAACATTTTCTGCCAATCTTAGCAGATGTTGTTTTAGTTTGTTGTCCTTCCCCCGCACCTCCGATTAGCACGGTTGGCTACGTACGGTGCGAAAGAAGTTCAACATACATACATAAATACGTTGAGGCCGCGTGAAGTGTTCCAGTCTGTCTGGCAAGAGGCTACGTTCAGCACAAAGACAAAGATCCCCCATATAGACGTAATAGAATGTTGGGGCAAGTGCAGTTACGGAGCACCACACACACTCAATATATTAAGATGTTTTCAACCAGTTCATAATTTAGATTTGAAGTTTTCGTGACTGCAGGGATCCATACTCTTTGGTTCTTTTGGTAAAGTCACGTAGGTATAAAATACAATTTAATCAGCAGTTGTTTCTTGCTGTGATTGTCCCACCAGATGACGGACGCTTGTCTTGCGCCCGAAACGTGATTTAATTGTATTTTATACCTACGTGACTTTACCGAAAGAACCAAAGAGTACAGTTAATAATTGTTTATACATGTTCCAGAAGTAATCAGGACACACCCTATTTGTGCATGTGTGCCACAGGTAGATGCACACACACCACAAGTACCGCACAGCCTTGCCTTCATCTACATCTGGGATTTCTTTAGAACTGATTCTAGTGTTTAGTTTGTTGACCTTCCCCTGCACCTCCGATTAGCACGGTTGGCTACGTACGATGTGGAATAAGTTCATCATACGTACATGGATCTCTCCAATCCTGCTGCTCACATCTCGTGATCCACCACCACCATCACAGGATGAGTAGATGCACGGCTGTTTCCATGGCTCAGGAACAGTGAAAGCGCGAGATATACGTTAATTGGCTCCCGTCAACTTGGTACAGTTTGAGAGAAGGGAGGTGAGAAGTGTGGGATGAGGGATTGGGGAGGGAGGGGGAAATATGAAGGTGTGTTGATTTGGGTCTTGCTTGGTTTGGGAATTATGTTGTGGCGAGTAGAAGGGGGCTTTCTCATTACCTGGATTGCCCTTTAAGGGCCAGATGAGACCTCTCTGCTATCCTTCCCATCGACCCACACCTCCAACCATTTCTCCCAATCCCACGTCCGTATCTCTCGAGCCACAACAACACCGCTCCCTCTCCCATCTCACTTCTCATCACAGCATAGAGTGAACTAGAATGTATTCTCTCAATAAAGTCTATTTTTTTAACAATTTAACAAATGACATCAGTAGAAAATTATAAGCTCACAAATCATGACTGTGCCAACGTTGTTTACGTACTGTAATTTGTTTCATGTCACAACTTCAAAATTGGATCATGATTTGCCTAAAATTGGATCATGCTCTGCCTATAAACTGAAAAACGGACTGTTTAGCTGGGGCCCCACGGTGTCCAGATGTCAACTACCTCGCCTGGATACACAGGAGGTCGTGGGTTCGATCCCGACCCTGATGCCTGCATATTTGGAGTTTGCATCATCTCCCCGTGGTGGCGTGGATTTTATTATGGGTCCTCCAGTTTTTCCTTCCCAATTTAGAAAAAAAAATTTGGCTGCAATAAATGTCCACGTGATAAGCCACTTCGTCGAGCTATCATATGCGGCCAAGTCGTCTCTGAAAAAAGAGCTAAATAACTTAGTGGGCGTTACCTGGTAAAATAAAAAGTGTAATAGTTTTAATAGTCAATTTGATTCTTCAAATTTACTTTGTCATGTTAAATGTTGCTCCTGTGCATTGCCGTGTATTTCTAAATGCATTTGAATCTCTCTCTGTTGGGGCTGGTGTGCACAACATCACAATTACATGCGTTTTTTGCAAGTTGAAACATTAATCCTGCCCGACACATTTACACGTGACAGATCTCGGTTTATAAATGTACTCAACAATTAGCGATGATTTATTCCACCTCAATCTCCCACTGATGTGTTGCCATCTGCCCAACTACCATCCACCTGTCATTATTATCACCCGTGCTCGTGGCCTTCAGAAGTCTCCGCACTGGATGAGCCTGTTGGCCGATTTTTGTATTGCACTTGCAGTAACGCGTATTCCGATTGGCCGCTTTTCTCAATTGACCTCTTCACCGTTAAGCGTTTGCAGTGATTTCCTTTTGCATAATTTGTACTTTGAATAACAGCAGTAGTAAGAATAATAGTTTGGAGTTACAGAGGCTTTGGCACAGATAGGACGGAAAATAAATTCCAAGTTTCTTCGATGCCTCTTTAGCCAGATTAGTGATGCGGCCATTGATTGATGCTCAAATGAAATTTTTGTGCCAGGCAGATACATTTTAATATCGCAAGGGGTTAACGTTTAATGTTGTTGAATTGTGCTTGGGAACTGGTGGTAAATTGTTAAAAATATATTAAGCTTGTGCCAAATAGTGTTTTTGTTTATTCACATATTGCTGTTAATGCATTTTATCACCAACTGATACTTTACAGAATGTTGCTCAATTTCAATTAAAGGCTTAAATTGAATTCACATCCATGTACTCTAACCAATTTGAAAGTGTTCGATTAAATATGGCAACTCGTGCAAAATATCACTGTCACTTGACATGCGGTGGACCGTTATTTCACTGCTTACGTAGAATATCTTATTAACATCTTTTGAAGTATTGTCAAATAACCCTCACGAGCCACACGGCGTGGGAAGGCCCTCGTCCAGTAGTGGATTGAAAAAATTGCTGTACGTGAACACACGCACGTACATACACACTTCTGGTGCATAGTTATACCTGCGTACGCACGCGTGTCTGCGCGTGTGCCGGTACATTTGTACTTGTTGAAAGTGCACGTGTGTGTTTGCATGTGTATGTATGGGGAGCGGTAGTGCAGTGGCTAGCGCACAGCTGTACAAACCCGGTTGCTCGAATTTGATTCCCGCTCTCGACCAATGACAGTGACGAATATCTGAACTGGTCCGGAGCCTCCCCTAGATCGACTGAGCCTCAAATGAGTACCTGGTGTGGTGTGTAAACATCAGCACTGGGGAAACAAAGGACGCCGGGAGTGTTGCTGGCCACTCACCCCCACGTGTGCCGTGTCGCCTTAATAGTTGTTCGCGTACAGAACTCGCCCATACAGTCCGTTAAAGGCTATAACGTTGGTGGGTGCGCGTGCGTGTGTTTTGCATGGCACCGATTCTCATGGAACTCCTTCGCACTTCCTCCGTCCTTCCGCGCAGGTGACTGGGATGAGCGTCTCCTCAGGCCGGGACCAGTTGGTCATCTTCCACGTGAAGGGCTCCGACGACTTTGTCGTGTGCCTCAACCAGCCGTCGGAACGCGTGGGAGAGCTCGTGGGCACGCTGGCACACCACTTCAAGACGTGAGTGGCCGCCCGCCAGTTCACTCCCCAGTCGCCTCCGCTCTCCAGGCATCTCTCCACCTTTGCTTCTCGCTCGCTCCTTCTCTTCCTCTTTGCTCTCGCTCGCTCGGTCCGGCCTGCCTCCCCTGTGTTTATTCTACCCCTTCTCACTCTCTCAGCAGCAACAGAGTTTGTTTAACTGCCTATTTTTCCCCCCCGAAGCAGGTGTTGCAGAGGGCACAATGGGTGCACTGGAAAAGGGTCCCGGGAGCGGTCGGAAGCTTTTATCGAAAGCTGCAAACTGTGTAGAATGTAAACGCAGGTGACAATCGGCCTGTCCCAAGTGCTATTGGTGTTGCTGTTTGTTTACCGGCCATCTAATGGAGATCGCACAAAGTGCTGGCCGCCATATAAAGTGGGGGACATTAGCATCAATGCAACCCCTATGTCTACACCCAGCCATTTCATGATGCAGTGCTTTTGATGGGACGAATTTAGCTTTGTTTTTGCCCTTTAATAACCATCAGAGACAAGAGTGGTGGTACAGCAGATGGTGTGTTGCTTTATCAACATGACCCCCCGAGTTCGATTCCCGGCCATGGCTAACATCGGTGGCTAATGATATAGGAACCGATCCTGTACCCCCCCCCCCCCCCATTTGCACTACCTTTAGTAACTGGAAATAACCAGCATGGTGAAGTATGGAGAGATAACCCCCCCCCCCCCCAATGGCCTCGATATAGTGTGGGGAGGCCTTCATCCATTGGTGCATTTAGATTAGCAGAAATACATGTTTGATTCATATTTTAATTGCATCACCTGAAAGTGCAGTGCAGTGCAGCTCGAAGCTATCACCCCAGAAAAAGGATCCTTTGGGTTTGCTGCTCTTTTGCGTCGCCGTGGCAACGAGCCGGTGCTACCACAGAAAAAAGAAGACTGGCCGCTGTCCAATATTCGGGGAGTGCTAAGTGCGCGAGCCTATGAATGCCGATGCGCAATGTACAGTAGTTGCTGTGTCGAGATATATATTTTATTTTTTACACGTTCTATGGAGCATGCCGCGTTATTACGCGGCGTGCTCGATTGCCATGCCTCGTGCACCCGGCAAGCGCGATCTTTTGCCATCTCTTCAAACAAACGGGCGAACAACAACAACAAAATGTATTGCGTGCAAACGAGCTGCGGCGTTGTTGTACGCACGATAAGTGAGTGCTAATTGCAAAGCCGTTAACCCTGTACTGCCGCCGGACCTTATTTTGAGAGCAAGTTTGTGGGTACTGCCACCTCTTCCAACGCATCTGGTCAGGAGACCAGATGACTGCCGAGAGCTCTTGCCAGCAGTGGTGTTAGCAAGCACTTGCAGGGGCTGCACATTTATACTTTTTTTTCCACCGTCGTTTTACACGTGTTTTAGCACCCTTTGCTGGTTTGCTCATGCATCTTTGCAACATCATTAGCCAAACTTTTTAGTTTTGCTTTTGGATGCCAGAAATACTTTTACTTGTTTATTTCACATTGAACAAGGGAGCATTGATTTGAGGTGTTTTTTGGGGGGTCAGCTAGGCCTTGTGATAATCAAGTACTGGAGAAATATACAACTTGCCTTATTGATATCAACATGTGTTTTATACATTTTACAGGTTTATTGGGTGATACTGTATATTTTTACATATATTTTTCCACGTGTGGAATACTAAGCGTCAGTTTGTCCAGCTGTTATAGTGTCTTAAATAATAAACTAATTGCAATATATATTACATCCAGAATCTACACAGGTGTCTCTGTATTTAATCGCTGGATATAAGCTAGCCACGTGTTTTCTTCTGCTACTGCAGCGTCCTCCCACGCGCAAAAACACACTGTATATATTAACAAAACATCCCACGAAGAACATTTTTTTAAATATTGTTTAGGCTCTGTTAATGCGTTCCTGCTAAATAATAAAACAAAAAATCTGGAAATAGGCTGCACAATATCTTACCTCTACAGTGTGATATATAGAGGTTTGGTATTCTGGTCACGTGCCGTGGAGAGATTTCTTTATTTATTTCCCTTTCATTGATCAACCTAAGAGGTGGAGTAATGGGAAAGAGAAGAAGGCATGCCCCCGACCGAGATGACTCCAGGGTGGCGGGGAAATTACATTCCCAGGGACCATAGCAGACTGTGGTCTGACAAACGACGTTACTTACACCGGAACGTAATGTGACGGCATAAGCAGGTCAGCAAAGTGTGGAGATATCATTGGGCTGGGAAGATTAATTTGGATGCGTCAGTCATCCCGAGAGCACTGTCCGGCCTCATGTGCAAACGCCTGCGTATGAGAGGTTTCCAAATAGAGCGATTTGTATATCCTCAAGAAATATATCTTCCAGGTACTGAGGAGGTCTCTGCATGAAGATAATATCTATAACAGTGAAGGGTTTTTTTTCTGTTTGAATTTTTTTTTTAGCAGAATTGTCTCAGTAGCAGTATTTGAGAATTGAATATGGCTGCTCACTACTGAAATGCAATCATTTCAGATTTGTGGCAATATGCTAATCGTTTTTATTTTAATAATGCGGCTGTAGAAGGTGTGTGATGTGCCTTGTGCGCCGTTAATTCCGCCTTTTGGAAAATACTGCTTTGGAATATGTTGCGTGTGTGTAACACAGCATTGTTTTCGTTTACAGCCCTTTGTTATTCCGCTGCTGCATGAAGGTTTCCTCGCGCTGCGTTGGGATATGGGGATTGTTTGACCATACTTTACCCACGCTCGTCATCGCGGGTCGAGTGAAGTGACGGCTTGGACAAGAATCGAAAGTACACAGGTTTCTTGGTTCCTAGCGTATTGCGTCAATGACCATAGCACCACGCTATAAGCTGTAAAAAATCTATATCACATCCACAATCATTCGTCACACCTCAGTGCACTCCAACGGGGGTTCCCTGTGCTACATTCATGTGACCTGCCACGTTTGCTCGTGCTTTTTCATGAACACAAGACAATTGTAGCGTATTAAGCGGAACCTGTGCTCGTGAAAAGGTGATTCTAGCATATATATACTTTGCATTGATAATGTAAGTAATTCTATCCCACATCAGCTTTGTATTGATATTGGCAGTGATTCTATCCCACATCTGCTTTGTATTGATCATGTCAGTGATTCTATCCCTCATCTGCTTTGTATTGATCATGTCAGTGATTCTATCCCACATCTGCTTTGTATTGATCATGTCAGTGATTCTATCCCACATCTGCTTTGTATTGATAATGTCAGTGATTCTATCCCACATCTGCTTTGTATTGATCATGTCAGTGATTCTATCCCACATCTGCTTTGTATTGATATTGTCAGTGATTATATCCCACATCTGCTTTGTATTGATCCTCTGGTAGCCATACAGACTGTTAGTGCAAGTGCTGTTCGTGGCCACCGATGTCAAGTGCTAATGATTAAACAGCAGACATGCAATCTTTTAAGGCTGAGTCGACCTAAGTGAGGCCCAGGAACAGTTCAGATATTCATTACTGATGTTGGCCGTGAGTGGGAATCAAACTTGGGTCACCGGGTTCAAAGCTCAGTGCATGCTAACCGCTGCATGACCGCTCTCGCACAAGGGTTTTGTTATTATTATTTCCCTTCTCCATGAAATACAAATACAAAGATCCCCTGTATAGGCTTCACAGACTGTTGGGGCAAGTGATATTAGCGAGTACCTATGAAGGGGGTGGGTGAGCAGCAGTCTACCTAGTGATGACATGTACACATCACATCAGGTCTTCATTTGAGGCTGAGTCGACCTAGGGGAGGCCCAGAACCGGTTCAGATAATCGTCACTGGCGTTGGCCATGAGCGGGAATCGAACTTGGGTCACCAGGTTCATAGCGCAGCAAGCCGTTGCACTACCGCTTCCCACACCATGAGATACGTGCGCACACACACATACGGATTTCCACCTGCCCTGTGATGGAGAACTCATTTTGGAGCCATCAAGAGGAACCGTTGAACGAGATGCCCTCTCAGCCTTATCCCTCTTTCATTAGTGCGGCAGATTTATGACCCGAACTATCTGCTCCGTCCAGGGGGATAAATCTTCCTGCGGTGTCTCGCTCTCTCCCTGTGTTATTGGTGGGGTGGGCCGAGTGGTGAGGTGTCCAGGTGTCCAGGCGTTGGTGCCATGGGCTTGGGGTGAAGGGTCATGCAAGGTCGCTGATCAAGCCCTGCCTTCCAAGAGGAGGCTCACGTAATTTTACGTCTTGCGGTCGTTTCATTGAAATGCAATTAATTTGCAATTACGGCACTTGCCCATATTTTAATTAGCTTTTTTCTGATGATGACGAAAAATTTACAGAAAATATAGTTAATAATTAGTTTCAGTGCGTATTTTACACAACGAGCATTTTTTCTTTATATTGCTTGTAGATTCAATGTTTAAAAAATATATACTTGATGGGTTCTCGACGTGAAGTAATTTGGGTTAGATTTTTTTATTTATTCCTTTGCAAACCCCGTAAGTTTAGCGATCGACTAGTACATTACATAGGCAACTGATCAGTTCTGTAATTTCACTAAATATTATGACTCTTCTCCATTGGCAGTCTAGAGCCAGTGATGGAATTGCCACATGCCTTTGGCAGAGTCCGGTCTTTCCATGGTAAATCATGGTAACTACAAACTAACTATTTGTGTGTGCACATGTATAAAGATTGGTGGAAGTGATGGGGCAGTACACAGTGCACCGTGATCTGAGTTGAGATTTTGACATTAATTAATAACTCATGGATTTTTCCTTAAGCCCAAATGAATAATCTAAAAACAGTTATACATGATTATTCACGTGATTAATCCGAACACATACATTGAAACCTTGGATTGTGAGTAACTTGGTCTGCGAGTGTTTTGCAAGAAGAGCACATTTTTAAAAAATATATTAATTTGATAAACGAGCGAGGCCTTGCAATACGAGTAGTACGTGTATATGCTTTGTCTGCCGAGCGTCACGTGATCATAACTGATATACGAGTGCTTTGATATATGAGTGCTTTGGATTACAAACACGTTTCCGGAACGAATTATGCTCGCAATCCAATGTTTTACTGTATGTGTTCCAGCGCATCAGAAATCCACGTGATTGCCTCTACATTAGTGGTTTTTGGCATAGAGATCCACGGGAAATTGATATTTTAAAATTATCCTTGATTTTGTATTATCCGCGGCCGTCCTACCTGTCATTAGCGCGGATAATCGAGAGTCTGCTGTAATTTTATTTTACAAGGTAAGGCCCATTGATCTATATAGCTCTTTTTGATGAGGTCACAAATGATAGCTCAACAAAGTGCCTTGTCACGTCGAAATTTACAGCACCCAACAACTCTAACCGCATGTTTCTAAAATGTGGAGGGAAAAACCGAAGGACCCGGAGAAAAATCCACGCGGTCACAGGGAGAACACGCAAACTCCAAATATACAGGCCCCAGGGTTGGAATTGAACCCACGACCTCCTTCATACCAGGTGAGGCAGTTAACATCTCGCCACCGAGTTAAATCCCTGACTGCGGCTGACACGAGGCATGAGCGGTACCCTGAACTGGTCCCGGCCGTCTCCGTGTCTTTGCCAACCCGCACTGACCAGCGTGGCGATGTACCATCCAAACAAAAAAAGTCCTCGTGACCGACACGGCGTGGGAGCCTTCATTCAGCCGTGTGGATTGATCAAGACCCAGACACGTTATTGCTGTCACCACGTGCAGGATTGCTTGCTCATGTAACCAACATGTGCCAGCCTATAAGTCACGTGGGAGGGAGATTCCTTCCATCACAAAAGGGTGGTGCAGCACAGAAATCCCCAGCTGTAACTCTTATCCTTGCCAACACGGAGTGTTCCTGCCGATAAAGGTATTTAGCATAATAAACCAAAATAAACCAATTGTGTCCGTTGAATAAATAAAACCCACCACGAGCGCTTCTCTAATGTGCTGCAAAATGCCTGGGTCTAGTGTACACAAATTGCGCGTGGTTTCAGATATGAAAGTACTCAAGGCCCCCGAGTAGAGGTCTGCCCTTTGATGTACAAGGTGCCCTGCAGGTATGGCTGAGCCGTGTTATTTGAGTAATTTAACGTCAGTGCCGATGAAATAAGAATCCACAAACATTTTCACCATATTGCCGTTGCGGCATTTTCTCTCTCTGCCACAGATGTAGGAAATCCCCCCCCCCCCCGTGATATATTTTTTATGCTTCTAAGCCTGACGCAAGAGGTATACAAATACAATTTCTAAGGGGGTTTGTGCTGCGGTTTTGTTTTTTAACAAGTGTGGTCCTGTGCTCTGTGTGTTTTCAAGCTCGTGCATTCTCATGTTGTGTGCGCATCATGGGTGTAACGACGACTTCTCTTCGCCGATTAATGTCGACTTTTTGGTTTCACGATACGGCCACTGAACTGTGCGTATCAGAATCGCCATTTTGCGATTAATGGCAAATTATACGTAAACTATTATGCCAACGTCACGTTTAGGTTAAGGTGTGAACGTAAGCGTACAGACAATGTGGATATATTTTTTAAACACCAGTAAACTCCAGAAAAAATTAAGGTTCAGCGAAATCGCATCCCCAAATTGGTGACAATAAAATGTGCGAGGGATGTGTGTGCGTGTGCGTGCACAAGTGCGAATTGTTGCACCCAGTCTATATACGCGAGTGTTTCCACTTCCCTTCCTATATGTGTTTTTTGATCGACCTATTTTCGGTGATGCGTACAGTAAAAAAGCGCACGTCGTTGACTGGGGCATGGCAAAACATGTGGAGCCTTGCAGAAGGGTACATTTTTCGCGTCTTGTGCGCTGTGCATAACTGCCCCAATTCATCGTCCCGCCATTGTGCACTCTCGCATTATCCGTGCGGCGTAATGCACAGATTGATGAACACGTAAATAAGTAAAAACGGAGCCCTGCCCCTGTGCAAATGAATAACACCGGGTCAAATTGAGCACATATCCCACACGAAATTGCCTAATTAAAGAGTGGCCAGTCAATTATGCACGGCGTCAGTTCCATTCGTCGTCGCATGCCCATTCTGCCGTTCATGTTTGTGAATAATTTCGGCTTAATATGAGCCACAGCGGCGCTCATACACACAATACATATATTTATTTTTTATCCTTGCGTGTGGTTGTCATGGAGATGGAGGTTGGGTCCCTTGGCTGATGTTGCCGTGGCAACTGTCGCTAGCGGCTACAGCTCGGGATCTTACTCGTGTAATTACCTTCTCTGCCCTTTATTTAATTTTAGGGTTCCCTTATTTCCTGTATAATTTTTTTCCAGTTATTGAACAGCAACAGTGGTAATCCCGCAATATCTTAATGGCGTAATTGATCATACACATTTTATGTTTTTTTTTATAATGAGGCCGTAAATATTGTGTGCACATGTGTATCCATTTACTCGTGCTTTCAAAAAGTGATTATTTTAACTGCTGTGCCGTTATAAACAAAAAAAAACGACGCCAACCTGCACTGACCAGCTGACTAGTACGGTGAAGTATGGTCAAATGAGCACGATGACCAGCAACGCATTGGGGAGACCGTCTCTTTCGTAATTTCTTGTCAACTCAACTCAACTGACAATACTTCGCCTGGAATTTCGAGTGCAAACATTAAACGGGTGAATAATTACATTGACCGTATTTTATCTATGTGCTTTAATTGGTTGTGGATGCATTTCCTTTAATTAAAGGTAACATTTTAAGCCTCAACAATTAAATATCACATTGTACATTGTAATATAATATACATTTTCATGTAAAATATACCATCGTTGGGTGTGTGTGGTAGCTTACAACTTTTGTTTCCAAATTACACTCAGTGTGCTCTCTGCATGATGTCGTAAACTCTCAAAGCTAGCAGTGGACCACCTTGTGTCGCAGAACAGCCTAGGAAGATGATGTCACGTGCCCACTTTTTAAGTCAATTCAACATCGCTGGGCGATGGTGCACGCCTGTTGACACCAGGGTTTGTGGATCACGCAGACGTTGTGAAACGCCCTTCCCGTGGTCATTGACGTGCTATACCCTGGCTTTGTTGTCCTTACTCCGCACCTCCGATTAGCACGGTTGGCTACGTACGGTGTGTAAGAAGTTCAACGTACGTACATACATTGCCAAGCGAAGGCAGTGCAGCAAATGTGGACTCCACCTGTTCCATCTGTTCGGGTTTACTCTGGATGCTCCAGTTTCTTCCCACATGTATGAATGGTCATAAATAGGCTTAAAAACATCTGAATATACAGAGAACCGCAGAACTTGGGGGGTGAGGTAGAGCGGTGCGGGGGGAATATAGCGCCAGCTCATTGCCTCAGTGGTTCTTTCTTTTCGAGAGCGAGTGCCGTTTAATTACAAGCTGAATTTCTTTTAATATATAATAGGTTTATGCACACCAGGGACACAAATTTGATGTGCCCTGCAAAGTGTGTTCCAGCTGTCAATGAAACGATGTATTTTTAATGCTCAGAGCTGGAATGAACAAAGTAAGTGATTGGTTAAAAAAAGACTTTACCCTTTATGGCATAAAGCTTGCGTTAAGATATAAAACACCAAATAGACAACTATTACAAGGTATCAAGTTTGCGTTAACCACACATACTTGTGGCAAAACATGCAAACAAATATGCTTTGAAAATGTATAAACTATAAAAAAAAATATTTTACCAAGCAATGCCTACTGAGCTATATAGATAGCTCTTTTCACATGTGACCTGGCCACAAATGATAGCTCAAAATGTGGAAGGAAAAACCGGAGGACCCAGACAAAAATGTGCGTTATCATGAGGAGAACACGCAAACTAGAAATATACAGCAGGCTTCAGGGTCGGGATTGATCCCACGACCTCCTGTATACCAGGCGAGGTGGTTAACATCTCGCCACTGTGGCGCCCCGCTGATTGGCCTACACCAGTGACAGTCTATTTTTTTTATCTTCATACTGGAAAAAGGGTCCCCATAGAATCAAAGTGATTGGTGTCTGGACTAGGAAGATCCACTCACTCAAAGCACAATCTTGAGTGGCTCCGGCTCAGCACTTGTGAGGTTGTTAAAGATTGTATCTTTGTTGCACTCTTCTGACTTCTCTCTCCCTTTGTCTGCCGATAAGAATGGCCATTGTGTGTGTATATAGTTTTACTCGTTTGTGTATAATTGTATAATTTTCGCTTACAACGGCAGTGCTCGCCAGTAAGTGCTCTCTGCTAACAAATTTTGAGCCCGACAGCCAATGTTTCCACTCTATGATCCCACTTAAATTAAGATAAAGGACAAATAAATTAAATGCACTTACTTATGCATATTTGTGTTTAGGCTCAATTTCCATCGCGGGATTTGTATAATGGACTTACAATTTGCGAGGACTGTATGCCAATCATTTACAGCCTCTGTCAGTTTGTGATTTTGCAAAAAAAATTTGTGTAAAAAGTCGCCTGCCTCAATAAAACCAATTAACGGGGGGCATATCACCAAGGCGACGGCTCTGGCACCGTCTCCTCACGATTTGAATCTCTTCTTGGTTCAGACCTGTTCTTCACCTGAGGACGGCTGCTTGCGTTGTGGCCGAAACGTCGTGAGAATTATTTTATTATGTTTTATTTTATTATTTTATTATTTCCATTCTACGTGACTTTACCGAAAGAACCAAGAAGATGAATCCCTGCAGTCACGAAAGCTTTAAATCGAAAGATTTGAATCTCGTTTCTAAGTCTGCGTACGTGCCGGCAGTGTTGTCACACTAAGCCTTTGGGAGGTGTGTGCTTGTGTCGCGTAGACCCGCTCAACCCGTGTCCCCGTGGCACGTCGCGCGTCTCTCGTTGAGGGCCTTGGAGAGGGATGAGGGATTTGTTTGTCCACCGTTTGTCCGTTGAGGCATGAGCCGCCCAGGCATACGGGGACGATGGTGGTTAACGCACGCGGCCTGTAATGCGGTACCGCGGAGGCAGCGAGGGGTCGGTGGATCACCGCACAAATGTTATGGAACTCCCTTCCATTGAACGTCGAGGTGGTTCCTGAGCATGGCTCGCCAGAAGGCGGTACAGCAAGTGCCCGACTAATTTCCACCCATCCCATCTGTATGGGATGGAGCGTTGCCTCCCCTCGCACGCGAGGGTTTTCTCCCGAGTACTCGGGTTTCCTCACGCACGTATAAACACTCAATTAATTTGCTGAAAACATCTTAATTTATACGCGCGCCTTCGTGAGTTGCAGTTGCATAATTGACGCCGCTATATACAAACAAAACATTATCTGCATTATTATAGGTGGAGAGAGATGGGATGGGCGGGGGGAAGGGGAGGGGTGGGTGCAGGAGAAGGAATGGGGGATGGAGGCACCGCACGGACAGCTGGAATCATGGGGACCCTGTCTGGGTTTGGCCCAGGGAGATTACTCAAGGTGACGGGCATGCGGATTAGAGTGTAAATCTGGCGTTGTATGAACTACACAGATTTTGAAAGGCATCCAGCTGAGTCTATTAGAATAATTAGCAGCATTTGTCCAGACGTGTTCAGGCTTGTTATAATTGGGCGCAATAATTGAAATGGCATCTATTTTTCATTATTATTTTAAAAGTCATTGCCATTGCAGTGTTTTAACTGAATGTTGATTGGGTGGCTTGGTGGCCTAGAGGTTCACGTTCTTACCTCTCAAGTCCAGGGATGGTTCAATTCCAGCCTAAACGGCCCAATTATGCGCAACTAACACGTTAGCGGTGTAAGTGGCTCCAAGGGACGTTGTTTGCAAAGATCATCGATTGCCGGTAATTTGTAAAATTATCCACCTGCCCTTCGTTACTGGACCACCCTTTCCCTGATGGCTCGAGCTCCGAGGCTGCGAAGGGTACTCCGTGTACCAGCAACAAACGATGCACTTCAAGCAGTGGAGCGACAAGATGGGAGGTGACTCATACCTTGTCCCAGTGGCCACAGGGAGCCGGGGGATGGTTTACGGAGACACTTCAAAACAAGGGTAGCACAAAGCAGCACGTTTAACCTATTGGCTGACTGTAGGCAAGGCGAGTTGTTGTTATTGGCAATGCTTGGGTGCTGTAAAAGTGCCCTGTTATGTTAAGTCGCCTACCAGTTTTCTTAAAGTATTTTTTTGACGTTTCTAAGATGTCTAGCGCCTCAAAAATCCTTCGGTAGAAAGTTGAACCATGAATTGTATGTTTTGTTGTTCTAAAATATGCTTTCCCCTTTCCTTTCCATTCGATCCCAAAACCCACGCCTGCCTGTACCTATACTGGCCATAAGCGCCCCTCTCTCACTTTCACGTCTTCCATTACCCTCACATCGCTTACCACTCGTCGCAGGTGGAGCGGTGGGTTGTTACACCTCTCGGGACTGTGGGAGGTGGTGATAGCTTGGGGGAAGGCCTTCATCCAGCGGCGGATTGATCGTGGTTGATGATGATGGACACTTTCTCTCGTCAGCTCATTTCACTACTTCTTGTGGTCACTCCTCACATTGATAAATTTATGGATGAATGTTTCTTTTTAGGCTCACGATACATGCAATACATTGTTCGGTTCGGGATCAATTGGTTAATATTTATGCAATTCACGTGCAAAATATGCTCACATGCATTTAGGCGAATAGAAAAAAAAGTGGTGAAACAAACAGTGCGAAACATGAGTGACGGGTAAATACCAACATGGTGGTATAAATAAGGCAGAAAATAACCTGCTTAAATTGGATTGCGACCCCGACTCCTGACAATTAATGAATCGCCAGAGGTGAAATGATCCTCATGGCGGTACCCCGGGGACCCAAATAATACAAAATGGCTGAAGCAATTAAATATTTTATTTCTGGGACACTTTTTTTTCCAGGGGTGTACTTAACTCCGCGACTGGGGTACCAATCAATCCGAAATCAGTGTTACTCCACGATGTCGAAACGCCAATCATTAGCATAAAAATCCGTTATCTAAAAATTATACTTTGAATAGTGCATCGTGTACAGCTCTTCGAGATGAGTCGATTGCTGCATCGCCGACCATCAACAGACTAAAAATGACTGCATCACGGACATTATTCGAGAGCCGGGGTACCGCCATAAGGTTCAATTGTCCCACATGTCCTTCGTCCGCACCTCTGATTAGCACGGTTAGCAACGAACAGTGCAAAATAAGTTCAGCATACGTACAACATCATACATTCAAATCTGACCTTGCTCCCTACATGCACCCCACATTTACTGGACCCCTCCTCCGTCAACCTCGTGGCCGCTCGCACACCCTCTCCTGCCAACGCCGGCTCTCAGCTCTTCTCCTTCCCTTGCCCTGCCGCCTGTCAAACCCCCACCATTGTGTCCGCTCCCCCGTGCCCGCAGGGAGAAGCGCCCGTTCCAGGTGAACGTCTTCGACGCCGCAGCGTGCACCATGGGAGGCAAGCGGAGGACGATCGCGCTGGAGACGTCGCCCGGGCAAGACCAGCCCGAGTTCCGCAAAAACGGCACAGGCCTTGTACTCCTGTGGGCCGGCTAGGCACCGCGGGGGCACTTGCGGTGGTGGGGGAAGGCTGGCGAGCGGGCGGGTGGGCGCGTGGTGGTTTTTACGTGACGCTGCATCCGAGCAGCGGGAGAGGATTTTGATCGAACCATTCCATTACTGTCGACAGCGCGGGAAATCAATGGGCAACAACTGGAAGGGAAACCGTTTAGGATTAGGGATCAATAGTTCTCAACTCTAGGCCTTGCTATACAATTCATTCCATGGCCCTTCTGGTATGCCAGTCTTTACTTCATTGCAGTCTAAAGTGTGCACTGTGCATTAAACGTGCCTGCCTGCCAGTTGTAGGAGTTTAGAGAAATGTGTTGTTGCACATAATGAGCACTCATGCCATTAGAAGCCGGAAGAGTTGAAACTACTTCGTCATTATATTACAATGCAACACAAGGGTGGGTTTCTAAACATTGCATATGTGTGTGTTACACGGTGTGGATAATTATTTGTAATATAAGAGGACATTTTATGGTGCCATATTTTTGGATAAATCAAATGGCAAATCAAACGTTAAGTTATAGCCAATTTTACAATGGCACATGTAACCGATGTTACTTGTTTGGAAGAACGTTGAGAGCAACGTTTCTCAACTTTGGTCTGTGCGACATCGCACAGTCCGCTCTTTCGTGATTGCTAACCTCTTGTATTCACATGCAAATTAAACCGCTGCACGCACCGTTTGCACCTGATGGTTGGCAATCACAGAAGGCTGTACCGTGTGCATGGGCGAGGATTGGAGAGTTTAAGAAACTCTGGTTTAGAGGAGTGGGTGGCAGGCGGTCAGCACCGCCCCAGTTTGTCTGAAGCCAGCTTGTGCTGCGTGCAAGTGGGATGTGAGAGAGGTGTGGACTGTTTTTTGTTTTTGCCAAATGTAATTGTTTAATGATCTCTCTAAAAACGGGGCAGTGCCCATGTTGAGCGTGTCGTCAGCCCTTTTAAAAAAACAGTTTGAATTTTTATGTTTTAATTTCATTATGAACTTAATACACACTTATGCTTTAACAGCACAGCTTTTATATATATATACTTATATATTCAAAATATCCAATATCAATACCAAAAGGAATGTTTGTTTATTATACATAGCATTTCGTTCGTGTATGTGACCTGTTTGGAGCAGAATTGGATGATAGTGTGTTGTGTGCCTTTTGTTATCATGCAGAATGGGACCAAATAAAGGTTATAACGTGATCACACAGCCTCCGTGAGATCTTCACCTGTGTACAGTGGCTGTCGTTGACGTGCGTTTTGTATCGTGGTTATTTTCAGCCAAGTCGTATTTCCCATTGAGCTTCTCTGGCATTTGCGATGTCTTCAAACAAATCAATACTTCTCACAAAATGGAAAAGTGCACAGGGGCTGTTGTTATTAAGCGTTGTTGTGTAAACGCGTGTTTGCCATGGACATTGTAAGTCGGAGGCAATGGATGTAATGTAAAGCTATGTTAGAATTTTTAATTCAATTTACGAAAACTAATTTATGGCAGAGGGGTTGTTTTGGATAAAGGGGGTCCCTTTAAAATGTCACTAAGTATACTGTTAATAATTAGTTATTTTAGCACAAGCTAAAATGTCTAATTGAAATAGCGTATAAGTAAATGTGACCAGCTTTGAGCCTGGGTAGCAATTAGATGGGTGACAACCATGCACAAACAGGGCTGCGGGGATATGTTCCGTGCGGAAAAATCCATTGTTGTTCTGTACTTCTATGCTTCCACATCTATGCTGTCCACCTTCACCCACCCGCACTGATCAGCATGGTTAATATTGGTAAAAAAAAACATGTCCATGTCCAACTCAACTGCGGTGTGCACTGCACGTGAGATGCGTTACGATTCACCTCCCGGCAATGCAGTGGATTGGCACGATTTAGATTATCGATTCTATTCAATAATCAATTTCTATTTTTATAAACATTGTGGTATATGTAGTGGCCACTGGTGGCTTCAGGGGTCAGGTGATGAACCAAACACATACAATGATAAAAAAACATTGACGGCGCCATCGTTTTCATGCACGTGTTGCGAGTGTAGGAATGCACATTTCTGGGTGGTGTAAAATTTACTTTTAAATGATCCAATGATATGTTTTGGCTGCCAACAGAACCTTTTTTTAAATTATGCTTGTTGATTCCAAAAAAGCTTCACTGACCGAGTCTAATTACTCAGTTTGAGGATAGCTGGCAGGTTCTCGCGGGAGTGGGCGATGATCGCCATGTGAAATCCCAATTGAGTAAATTGCAGGTAACATTTTCAAATTTGGCAAATTTGGACCATGACGATGGTACACAATGACATACTCTTGACATCCACTGTGAATCTTAACAGCCACTGTGAAGCACACGTAATACACCGCAACAATGACCAGGGTGGCTGCTGGATTCTGCTGGAACCTCTGCAACAAGCGGTGAATGTGCTCCGGCTAAAATGAAACTAAACGATTTTTATTTTACCAGGTAAGGGCCACCGAGCTATATCGCTTTTTTTCATAAGCGACCTGGCCACAAATGATCGCTCAGCGAAGTGGCTTATCACGTGCAAATTTATAGCAGCCAAAATATTCTAAACGCATGTTTCTAAATCTGGAGGGGAAAACCAGAGGACCCAGGGAAAAATCCATATGACCACGGGGAAAAGATGCAAACTCCAAATACACGGGCATCAGGGTCGAGATCGAACCCATCACCTGTATATCAGGCGAGGTGTTTAACATCTCACCACCGTGGCACCCATGTTACTAGGCCATGTTACTGCTGCTCTATGTCAAATTGCTTTTAACTGGGTAAATAGTATTCATAATAATTATTTCCAGCCCTTAATCAATCCACTGCTGGCTGGCAGCCTCCGTCATTGTTAGCCATGGAGTTGTTTGACCGTACTTTACCATGCTGGTCAATGCAGGAGCAAGTATAAACAATACAATATTCTCAGGTGTAATAGGTGTTCCAAATGTTGCACTCAACTAAAACAACCTTTACAATATGGAACCGTAGGCAATCTATAGTGGTGCACTTCACACATTTTCGGAGAGGGCGTGGGGCCCACTTTCGCCGAGAAGACATCATCAGTGTGAGGGTCGCCACACATTTGAGACCAGCATTGAGGTTTGACAGCACGATGATGGGGAGTGTTTTCACATTTGTGTATTGTCAATGAAGAACACTGCTATATTGCATGTACCTAGGCACTGTGTTAAAGCCATGCGAGCCACGCAATGGGTTTGTACTGTTTTATTGGCTTCTGTCGTGTCCAGTTTTAAAATTTGAATTAAACATCAGTATGTCCGTACACCAGCAATGGCAAATTATTATTGAATGCAACGGATCACTTACCACGGCGTAAACTAAATTGCACAGTCAATAAAAATATTCACATCTAATGGGTGTCACGTTTTCAAGAATAGCAGGTGCAATTAACATACAAAACAAATAAGATATGTATATATACACACACGCACGCCCACTGTCCTTGATAATTGGCACATCTTAGTTGTATACATTGGAGATTCCCAGTTGCGTCATTCGAATAATAATTATAACGAGAATGAACCGCGCGCACATTGATCCACCTTTGATTCATTTAAAATATAAAATATTAATAACCTGTGTGTTGAACACATATCTGTCATAAAAATACAATAAGTTAATATAGGTAGCCGAATGCATTCCAGCAATAGAATTACGAGTGCACAATCACTTACCACGACGGACACTGATCGCGTACAGCTGTACATAGAACTACAAAATAGAGCGGCGAGGGCCTGTGGCTGTGGCCACCAGCTGTAGGACTATTTTGGAGGAATTGACTTTTTGTTGTTGTAATCGAGCACTCTTGTTACAGCAAGTAATTGCGCATTCGATTGCAAATAATGGCAATAACAATAAGAATGTCACATGCTACACCAAACTGTTTGTAGTAATTTTTAAAATTATCTTATTGGGTCTGAGGCGGTGAGGCATTTCCCCAGTAATATTACCCATCAAAATTGGTCACGGGTCAATAATAGCCGTGCCGTCTGTTTTACAAAGTGTTTTAAGTGTGTGTGTGTGAGAGAGAGAGAGAAAACAACTACTGTACATTTAACTGCAACATAAAGTTCTCAGTAACATCTTTGCATCTTATGCCATTCGCCACCTTGCCTCGCATTTCAAATATATTTAACTTAACGCTCTTTTACAGCCTTCATGTGCCTGCTGCATTCAGTCTCCAGGCAAGCAGTCTCTATAAGATGCGTGACCGGGTGCTGTTCACATGTTGCACCCACGTGTTAAAAACAAAATCTAATATTGAAGCCACTCATTGGTGCATGCTGTGCACGTATAACTTGTGTATTGTGAATAGTACCAAAAGCTATCATCCACGACAGCAAAACATTAAAGAGAAGTCACGGTAAAATAAAAAAAATGCTAATTGGTTCTGTTGCAACATTTT
Organism: Lampetra planeri; assembly: GCF_965212315.1. Classification (NCBI taxonomy): domain Eukaryota; kingdom Metazoa; phylum Chordata; class Hyperoartia; order Petromyzontiformes; family Petromyzontidae; genus Lampetra; species Lampetra planeri. Next base: position 20,784,893 of record NC_136107.1, read on the forward strand.
TCCCCAATGTTTGCAGTCCCAGTCAGCCAATATTTTCGAAGCGTAATGAGGAACAATTAACGTCTGGTGTTTCGACTGCCCGGGCAATCACCACCCCTCATCCTCTCGTAATCCAAGCTGTCTGCCTCGTCACATGTTCTGAACCTTTTAATCAAACTGCTTTTGACTCACATCCTGCCTCGAAGCCATCAGAGGACAGCTGAAGAACACAAGCTTCAAACGGATTAAAAATTATGAATGCAAAAAAAAAGATGAAGTTAAGGTTCCAATCCCGTGGAAAACGCATGCGGTCTGAAACATGCACCTTAAACTCACTGATATATTGTTTTCCTAAAGACTTCTGCAAGCTCATCAGGGGCCAGCTAACTGAAACTCCAGCATCAGACCCCACTTTAGTGGCGGCAGCGGTAGCATCAGCAGCGTGTCTGGGAGGCGTCGTCGTCGTCGTCAGCGGACGGCCGAGCGAACAGTGGCCCAAGATCTGGCCTTGAACGAGGGAAGTCTCTTTCCTCTCTCCGTCTGGAGCGGTCCTCGGGCTACGCATACTTTGCGTGCAATAGGTGACGTGGGCCGTGGCCTTGAGCTCGTGACCTCGCGGCTATCGGTCCAGGTGGAAGCTCCAGTGGGGCATGCCCTCCCGCGCGCCCTCTTCCTTCAGCTCGGAGAACACCTGCGTGAAATAGTGCGGGTCGGCGTTCAGGCGCAGCATCTTGGCGCTCATGAGCTGAATGATGCGCAGGCATCGCTCCCAGAAGGCGTCCCGGCTGCTCTCCACGAGGAACGGCTTGAGCGGGTACGAGATCTCGTTGCCCATGTAGGAGTAGGACAGGTAGAGGCAGGTGAGCAGCGCGGCTCGCAGCTCATGCTCGCTGCCCGTGTGCGCGCTCACCGCCTCGCGGCACAGCAGGTAGACGAAGACCACGTTGGCGGGCGTCACGAACGCCTGGTCCTGCCAGCCCTGCAGCAGCAGGGACCGGTCGACGGCGCGCAGCCACAGGCCCGGCTCCGACGGGGACAGGTGGCGCAGGCGGGAACAGCGACGGCACAGGAACTCGCCCAGGCATTTGAGCAGCTCCGAGGTGGAGGCTTGAACGACGACGCGGCGAGGCGGGCTGCGGCTCTGCTGCACCAGCGCTTGTTGGCCCTTTCTTCCTCCCGACAGCACTTGCTGCTGCTGTTGTTGTTGCTGCTGCTGATGCTGAGGCTGCTGCTGCTGCTGCTGCGGCTGTTTTTTGGTACAGCTGAGCGCCGGCTGCAATGGAATGGAGGAGGATGGAATGAATAAAATCACTCTCTGCTGCTCGCTGCGTCCCACACACTTCCCCATTCATTTACGTCTGGAATCGGACGCGCACGTTTTTTGTAAGCACTCGGTTAATTAACTGCGTCGTCGTTTTAAAGAAGGCGGCGTGCTGGAAACGTAAGCTGCGGCGTTTAAATGCCGCAAAAAAACCCCATCAGAAACAACGATCCAATCAAACGAATCCCAAATAAAGGCCATAATTCGTACGTGTGTGTCCCTTCCCATGTCTATATTATGGCTGCCGAGGTTAACGCTTGCGCTTTGAGCTTGGCAAGGCAAACGGTTGTCATGACCCATATCAAACAATCTGACATGTGCGGATAGAGTCTGGGGCTTGGCAATCACGTCCATCTGTCCGTCTGTCTGTCTCTATGTTGTCCGTGCATGCAGTCACGTAGCGGTTCGCGCGCTACGCTACGAACCCGGCCACCCGAGTTCGATTCCCTCTCACGGCCAACACCAGCGACGCATATCAGAACTCGTCGTGGGCCTCCCTCTAGGTCGACCCAGCCTCAAATGAGTATCCGGTGTGGTGTGTAAAATCATCGCCACTCGGGAGACAAAGACGGCCGGGCGTGGTGCTGGCCAGCCGGCTTTCACAGGAGGCTTGCTAACACCAATTGCCGCAACAGCCTGTTCAGGCTACACGGGGGATCTTTGTCTTTTACGCGTGCACACGTGAGACATTGGGTGTCATGTACGCGCGTTCTGGATGAACGCAGAGCTGTGTGCTGCTGGTGATGATGGTGGTGGTGATGATGATGATGTTACCTGGGGCGGCTGGCAGTACGCGCTGAGGTTGGCGCACGAGTACGACTTGGGGAGATTCTCGGCGTGCTTCTGAGTCGAGCTCTCCTGGTTGGGGTTCACCTTGGTGGCGCTCTTCTTCCTCGTCGAGGCGGCCACCAGGCGCTTCCAGGTGAGCGCCGAGATGAGGATGGAGTGGCGTTTGAGACCCTTGCCGTCCTTGGAGTTCTTGCTGTTCTGCACCGCGGTGTAGTGTGCAACCGAGCCATGGCCGTCGTCGAAGAAGCGACCTTTCCGACCCGAGGGTGACAGCGAGAGCACGGTGCCCATGTCTTCCGCGGGGTCCTCCTCGCCGCGGCGACGAACGGAGGAGGGACGAGGGGGAATTCCTCCCAGCCGCACGCGCAGTCCGTGGCAACCACCACCACCACCACCCTGCCAGTCGCCACCCCCCACCGCCGCACCCCACGTCGCAGCCACCCACCTGCAACTCCCCTCTCAGCCACCCACCTGCAACTCCCCTCTCAGCCACCTACCTCCAACTCCCCTCTCAGCCACCTACCTCCAACTCCCCTCTCAGCCACCTACCTCCAACTCCCCTCTCAGCCACCTACCTCCAACTCCCCTCTCAGCCACCTACCTCCAACTCCCCTCTCAGCCACCTACCTCCAACTCCCCTCTCAGCCACCCACCTGCAACTCCCCTCTCAGCCACCTACCTCTAACTCCCCTCTCAGCCACCTACCTCCAACTCCCCTCTCAGCCACCTACCTCCAACTCCCCTCTCAGCCACCTACCTCCAACTCCCCTCTCAGCTACCTACCTCCAACTCCCCTCTCAGCTACCTACCTCCAACTCCCTTCTCAGCTACCCACGTCCAACTCCCCTCTCAGCTACCTACCTCCAACTCCCCTCTCAGCCACCTACCTCCAACTCGCCTCTCAGCCACCTGCCTCCAACTCCCCTCTCAGCCACCCACCTCCAACTCGCCTCTCAGCCACCCGCCTCCAACTCCCCTCTCAGTCACCTACCTCCAACTCCCCTCTCAGTCACCTACCTCCAACTCCCCTCTCAGCCACCCACCTCCAACTCCCCTCTCAGCCACCCACCTCCAACTCGCCTCTCAGCCACCCGCCTCCAACTCCCCTCTCAGCCACCCGCCTCCAACTCCCCTCTCAGCCCACCTACCTCCAACTCCCCTCTCAGTCACCTACCTCCAACTCCCCTCTCAGCCACCCACCTCCAACTCGCCTCTCAGCCACCCACCTCCAACTCGCCTCTCAGCCACCCGCCTCCAACTCCCCTCTCAGCCACCCGCCTCCAACTCCCCTCTCAGCCACCCGCCTCCAACTCCCCTCTCAGCCCACCTACCTCCAACTCCCCTCTCAGCCACCTACCTCCAACTAGCCTCTCAGCCCACCTACCTCCAACTCCCCTCTCAGCCACCTACCTCTAACTAGCCTCTCAGCCCACCTACCTCCAACTCCCCTCTCAGCCACCTACCTCCAACTACCCTCTCAGCCATCCACCAACGCCAATCAGCGATCGATATCCAACTACCACCACCACCTTCTTTCTCCTCCCCTTCACGTAAAATGAATCTCGAGCAGCTGAGATTTCAAAATGCAAAATCCCTAAAAGCAGCGGACAGATCTGCTGCTATTGTCGCAGGCGCGAACGATTAAATATTCAGGTATCTTTGCGAGACATCCGAGTTGCGGGGAGTGGGACAGCACGCAGACGTCAAGGATGCCGGGATCGTGGTCCGTCGTTTGAAATTAAACGAGCAGAGGCATCTCGCTGCGTGAACATTCTCTCTCTCCCCCCCACTTCTCCTCTTCCTCCCTGCAAAAACAATGGTGAGAGTCCAGGGAGCAGGCAAAGCCCCGCTCGTCTGAGAAACGTGGCCGGTCAAAAACGAGAGCGAGCCCGGCGTGTGTAAAATCTATAACATTTTCCCCCTCCACCCCAACCGCCAACCAACCACGTCTCTCCCTCCCTCGCCTGTGGGATTCCTCATGGAAGCCTCCCTCATAACAACATGATGTCATTCCCCGACCATTGGCCGCCCCGTCTGCACAACCACGCCCTGTGGAGTGGTGACGCGCGCTAATGTTATGATAATGGCTGCAGTTGTTTCCAGCCTGTAACGTCGCAGTGTCGAGGAGGAGGAGACAAGACAGGGCTCCCCCCCTAGATGCTAAAAAAAAATGATTACATCCACATCACGTGGATGAAATAATTTTTTTGAGCGACAAAGATGGTCATCCAGGGTTCTCAAAATTGTTTTTATTTGCCATCCACGTGATGTGGATGGACATTCTTTTTCAGCATCCAGGACCCCCCCTGGATGCTCAAAAAATAAAGATTTCAACCACGTGATGTGGATACCGGCTGGCGCACTTAAGGGGGTTTTGAAATCAATTAACATATAGACACCATCTTGCCTTAAAGCTTTCGTGACTGCAGGAATTCATATTCCTCGGATCTTTCGGTAAAGGCGCGTAGATAGGTTCAAAGAAAATATATTTTGTTATTTTCTTTCGGTAAAGGCGCGTAGATATGTTCAAAGAAAATATATTTTGTTATTTTCTTTCGGTAAAGGCGCGTAGATAGGTTCAAAGAAAATATATTTTGTTATTTTCTTTCGGTAAAGGCGCGTAGATAGGTTCAAAGAAAATATATTTTGTCATTTTCTTTGAACCTATAAACGCGACTTTACCGAAAGACCCAAACAATATATAGGCACCAATCTCGTACGAACCTACAACCCTAATAACCGTCTTCTTGTTGTACATCAAGATGTATTTCGTGGGATCGCATGGCAGCAACGAATATGGCTAACGCAGTTAATTCGAAATTTGTTTTTGGGTGATGTAGTTACTTGCTCGACGCTGGTTTGACATTGTGCGACTATTTCCGAGGAGACGGAGCAATGACATGAGCGCGTGTGCAGGTGCCTTGGGGTGGCCGAATTACATCGCCGGATCGATGGTTAGACGTGGCGGCGGTATGGGGGAGGTTTTTCATCCAGCAGTGGATTGACCATGGCTATTGCTGCTGATAAGGATGAACATTTAATCGGTGATACAACCCATGATTGCAACAGAAAAAAATGGTCTTGTGTGTGTGTTTTTTAATTGCTTCCTCTTGGTCAAACCACCTCAATCCATATACTCTTTGGTTCTTTTGGTAAAGTCACGTAGGTAGAACAAATTAATAGATCACGACGTTTCGATCGCAACACAAGCAATCGTCTTCAGGTGAATCCACCATCTACAGCTGCGTTTCATTGTTCTCTCAACCTCAAGGCACTGGTCAAGATGGCAGGCCCATCTCGCAACCGGCTGCTCTTTCTCAAACACCACCCCGATCATCTCATTGTTGTTTGAGCTCGCGACTTATTCTTTTCCGTTAAAATGCGACGCGAAAGACCTCAGACTGCGCACATTCTTGCTGATGGAGGTGAGATTTTTGCTTTTTTTTTGGTGTACAGCGCCCCTCGGTGGTGATGGGTAGAATAGGCAGCACGTGGGGTCTGGTCCCGTTTTTTTTACGTTGAACTTCTTTCGCACCGCACGTAGCTCATCGGAGTTGCGTGGGAAGGGCAACAGACTAAATCTTCAAAAAGGCAGTTCTAAAGAAATGCATTTTCAATTTTGATTAAAAAGTGTGAAGCTCCGGTGGCTTCATAACATCGGAAGGAAGAGCGTTCCAGACGGCCGCGCGATGCGGTGACCGACTTTGTTCGATGGCCAGCCAAAAGCCTCTGCGATCCAGGATGACCGGAGTTCGCGTGATGGTTTACCCTCCTTGACGAGATCAGTGAGGTATTGTGGGTCATTTGTGGCAAACACTTTGTGTGTTGAGCCAACCTACAATGCACTCCCAAATATCCTCATACATTTCCTCTTCCTATATTACGGTCATAGGTGGCGCGGGAGTTTCCACACTGCTACGAACCCGGTGACCTAAGTGTGATCTTTTGAGAGACGCGCACTGACCGTGCGTGGTGAAGTATAGTCAACCCCCATGGCCGGACACGGCGTGAGCAAGCCCTCATCGAGCAGTGCAACGACACAGGGATACCCTAAATGATTGTTATACTGCACTTGTATGTCGTAATGTCATGGTTTAAGGGGTGGGGAACCTTTTTTCTGCCAAGAGCCATTTGGATATTTATAACATAATTTGTGGGCCATGCAAAATGATCAACTTAAAAATTAGCCGGTAAAATTTGGTCAAACATTTAATTATCACCCCTAATGTGATGGCTGGAACAGACCAAATGATTTCGCGTGCCTTATACGGCCCGCGGGCCGGACGTCCCCCACCCAAACCCGCCGCAGCCAGTATTAGCAGGTTGGCTACGTACGGTTCTATAGGAATGATTAAAAACAAAGTTCTAAAGAAATTAGGTTTTAATCTCGACGATTTAAAAGTACAAAGCTCTAGTGGCTTCCTAATATCGGAAGCAAGAGCGTTCCAGACGGCCGCAGAAGCGAATCTGAAAGCACGCGGTTTCCTCCCGCATGTAAACACGCATTAATAGGTCGATAACGCATTAATGCAGTATATGAAGGACCGCATGCCTTTGGGAATTGTTTCCACCGGTTCATCGCGTGGCTGCCTTCGTGTTTGTGGTTCCTCGTGCCTCAAAGTTGTTCCATTTACGATGGTGAGCGAATTAATACCATGCGAATTACAATTGTAACATTATTTAATCGCTCCTTCTTTCTCGATGGCCGTCACATCAGAAGCGTCCCATACCTTGTGTCTGCCACGACGTTACTCAGTTTAACACGGAGGATTTCGCGACCAATATTCATAATATAGGTTGTTTAGGTTAGATCGCGTAAATATATAAATGTGTCGTTAAACCCGCCACCACCCGACACAGCCAACTAGTAAGCGTTGTCACGTAAACAGAAGATGCCAATTCGTTACTAGTACAGCACACCGGTGTACCGAATTGGCATGTTCTGTTTACGTGGTTTTACGAGTCTGGGTAAGTCTATCGGCCACGTGGTTGAACGAGTTTGGGTGAGTCTATCGGCCACGTGGTTGAACTAGTTTGGGTGAGTCTATCGGCCACGTGGTTGAACGAGTTTGGGTGAGTCTATTGGCCATGTGGCTGTACGAGTCTGGGTAAGTCTATCGGCCACGTGGTTGAACGAGTTTGGGTGAGTCTATCGGCCACGTGGTTGTAGGAGCCACATGGTTGTACGGTTTTGAGTGAGTCTATCGGCCATGTCGCCACGTTATTAAGAAACAAGGGTGTAAAGTGCAGTCTCCACGTCTTATTCAGGATACTGGCCTATTTATCTGCCATGAATATAGGTAAGTGCGGGAATAATCGCAAATAATTACATACATTTTCCCTATAAGGCAGCGTTATTGACGAACGTGTTGGGCTGCTTTTGATCTGCGCTTTCGCATCACTGCCGACGCAAGTACTGTCCCCCCAAATATGTTCTTTCGTGGAGGAGTGGGGAGAGCTTCGAGGTGGAACGGGCGTTGAGCTCGGTGTGCTCCTGCGTCGGGCCTCACGGGCCGTAGGGTTCCAGGCACCCGGGCTACGAAGAGGAGATCGGCGGGGGATGAACGTTGACATGGATCCGCGTAATTGCTTGCACTCGGATCCATTATGCACATTAAATATGGGTATTTTTAGATTTAAATCTTTCGTGACTGCAGGGATTCATCTTCTTGGTTCTTTCGGTAAAGTCACGTAGAATGGAAATAATAAAAAAATATATATTTTAATTATAATAAATTGTATTATTATTTTATTATTTCCATTCTACGTGACTTTACCGTAGAATGGAAATAATAAAAATAAAGCATTAATTTGTATTATTTTATTTCCATTCTACGTGACTTTACCGAAAGAACCAAGAAAATATGGGTATGTCAAGTGCACTCGTAGGGAACTAAAGTGCCCTTATATATAGGCCGAATCGTGTGGACTCCCGTACACGTGTTATATAGCAAGTGAGAGCTGGTAAAACGATGTGGACGGACTGTAATGCGTAGTAACTTTACGTTTACGCACACGGCGTGATTACAACGGTCAACAAACATTTTACACACACAAAAAACCGTACCACTGTAGTACAGTGTTATATTAATGTCTTTTGTTCAAAAATCAAATGTACTGTATCCACATTTAACAGTGTGCTCGGTATTGTCCAGTAATATTATACACTACTAGCTTTACTGCCCGGCTTCGCCCGGGACTTGGATTCTAGCGCACTGTGTAACGCTGCCGCATGCGGGTGACATCACAGATGTGACGTCATCGCTCACTAGCCGTGAAAATATTTTTATACTTTTTTGCATTGTGTACAGTCTGGAAGCTACCCACATGCCAAATTACAAGTTTGTTGCATGTCGGCAAGTATGCTAAACATTTCGAACAGACACACATATTCACAAATTTCCCTTTGATAAAAATGATTCACGTGTAGATGCTGTGACATGGACTGAACAGGGTTACAGTACAGTACTTCTATGCTCCCTTCAACCGCCCCCCTTCAAACACAGTAAACCCCCACGACCCGCACAGCCTGGGAAGAGCCCACATACAGCAGTGGATAGAGCAAAGGCCGTACGCGTATACCATCTCAACAAGGTAAGAGCAAATTGACACCCAACAGCATGGTTACAAGGCAACCCGTCGGATTTTGATACATTTTACATGGAATTTAACCACGTTGGAAACTCGTTGATGCAACTTGGCAATGTGTACAACAGCATCCAAGGGTTTACGTCTCTGTGTATGCAATATACATTGGCTTCTCAAGCCATGCTCTATCAACTGCTGTGTCAGAGACTTGCCACGTTGACATCGGTGCCAGTGGGGACATCAAATAGTGGCTCCGTAACTCCATATCGAGGTGGGCACGCGCTGCCCACTTGCTATATCGCACTGGGCTTTAAATAATAAACAACACCACACAGCATAGTACCAAGGCTACCTCGAGTACAGGGTGGTCCAAATGTATTGTGACCCCCCCCCCTCTAAAACGTTATATATTTTTTTCAAGGTTGAATTAAAAGCTAACAGAACGTTAGGGGTCAATTAATTGGAGGAGTCACGTGACATCTGGACCACCCTGTATTGTCCTGCATATGACGTCATACACTTAGGTGCCTCGTGCCTTCCTGCAAATACTTGCTGCCTTTTACCCCACCAATTATTCACGGATGGGAAACGAAACTCGTATTGATGGAGAAAATACATCCATTGTTTAGACCAACAACTTAACATTACCTCGTTCAAACTGTCGGAAACGGTACGATTTAATCGATATCGGACGAAGGCACAATAATAATAGAATTGTTTACATTCACAAATATTACAAAAACATTTTGATTCGTGTCAGTTGCGTACACAGTACTGATAAATAATTTTTCATGGGCTGCCTTTAAATACCAAGACCTGTGCTCATCCGCAAGCATAGGTTGTGGAATAGGTTCAATGACTGAATACATTTTTAAAGGGCTATCAACAACATTCATTTAATTACATTTCCCGAAACAAAGTTCATGTACCCCTTTAACTCAACGGCGTGTCCTCCTGACGTATAGGGGGTAGAGCGAAAACGTCGGACATCGTGCCGAGCAACGCGCGGTACGTAGAAAACCGAAAATATCGGGGCGATGGAAGAGTTTGAATAATTAAAATGTCTCCGTACCGTTGATGTGCTCCTCTCACCAGAGGAGGGCGCTAACAGCCCAAGCCACCTGCCTCCAGATTTGCGTTTTCCCTACAATACTTTTTTTAGTAAAAAACTATTTTTTATGTTACCAAGTAAGGCACATTGAGCATTATACAGCGCTTTTTCAGAAGACACCTGTCGATCACAAACAATTGCCCAACGCAGTGGATTATCACGTGGACATTTACAGCTGCCAAATACTCTAAATGCATGTCGATTCTGAAAATGTGAAGGGTAAATTAGGAGGACCCTGAGAAAAATCCACGTGACCACGGGGGAGAGAGACACGCAAATTCCAAACATACGACCGTCAGGGTCGGGATCGAACCCACGACATCCTGCATACCAGGCGAGGTAGTTAACATCTCGCCACCGTGACATCCCATGGTGGAAGGGAGGAGCCCGGGGAAGACGGGCACCCCCTTTACACCATCATCAGCCATTGTCTATCCACTGCCTTTGCAAACTGCCATCCCCCATGGTCCTCCGAAGGGTGGCATCGGGCCAGTTTTTTATGTTTTTAAATATTTTTTTTCAGATCTCAGATTGCAGTTTGTCTATGAATGACGTAACACGATATTCACGTGTCATTGAAGTAATCTGATATATTGTGTAAAAGTGTAATGCTGTGTGGGATGGGCTGGAAAGCAGCTTGAAACTTTGCATATTAAAATCAGGCTACATTTCTCATGCAATTATGGCATAGGCTAGTGGTCGAGACTGCTGATTATGTATGTATGTTGAACTTATTTCGCACCGTACATAGCCAACCTTGCTAATCGGAGATGCGGGGGAAGGACAGCAAACTAAACACAAAAGCAGTTCTAAAGAAATTAGTTTTCAATCTAGATTTAAAAGTGCATGGCACCACTGGTTTCCTAAGTTCGGAAGGAAGAGTGTTCCAGACGTCACAGAAGTGCATTTGAAAACGCGCGATGCAGTGACCGTCTTTGTTCGATTACCAGCCAACTATGAAATGGTACTCAAAGAAGAGAATGTGCAGGTGCTAGATGAGGGGTGGGGAACGTCCGGCCCGCGGGCCGTATAAGGCCCGCAAAATCATTTGGTCTGGCCCTGCCAAGGCAACCGCAGGCGGGACTCGAAATTCAATAAATCTAGGAGCAAACCTGTAAAAGCAGTTGCGAATAGCAACATCATCAATACCAGCTAACATCAAGCGCCTCACCAAAGAGAAGCAGTTCCAGCCATCACATTAGGGGTGAGTTAATTAAATGTTTGACCAAATATAACAGGCTAATTTTGAAGTTGATCATTTTGTATGGCCCGCGAATGATGTTGTAAATATCAAAATGGCCCTTGGCCGAAAAAAGGTTCCCCGCTCCTGTACTAGATGGATTGTTGTCTTGTTGTCATCTCGTGACTGCGAGAGATGGCGTTGGGAGGGGGGGGGACCCTGGGGGGGGGGGGGGGACTCCCGTTTCATTCAGCAGTGAATCGATCATGACTGATGCCGACTCTCAGGAGGATGATCTTGGGGTCTTCCTCCTCCAGGGGGAGCCCGGGCTCTGATGATATGCTCAAAGCACACTGTTTCTCCAGTGGCTCGTCTGCCAGTGATGTGTCTTCGAGAAACTCATCCTCTAACAGTGCATTGATTCATTGGCTACGGTGATTTTTTGGGCTCGCGATGCAGGATGTAGTATTAGTCCGTGTGAGAGTTGAGTATTTGCCATTCGTGCCAATGATATTAAAACAATATAATGTGGCAATTGTTACATTCCGGATAATGGGTAGAAAAAAATTGTACGACTGTGACAGAACAAATGAGAGTTGAACAAATGAGAGAAGATACATATGAGACGGCAGTACACGTCGAACCTGGCGCTGGGTCACGGTGGTTAAATAGTTGCATGTCTACTCTACAAACTAGTCAAACTTCTATTCCTACTTAAATCATTGTTGGGTGGTGCTCATCTCGGTTGTGACCCGTGAGCCACAATCAACGGAGTGTGTAAATTTCACAGTTATGTGACGAGAACGAGTCATTCCATATGACAGTACAGGATTAGACATTGGCCATTCCAGTAACTGCGGGCCCACCATCTTGAGCCATCTTCCCCATGCCAATTCAGTTGGACATCTCCCAAGTGACTTGGCATAGAGAAATAAAAGGGGTACGCGCACATCCTGCAGGGCAGGATTAGAACTGCTTTGTGTGTTTAGTTTGTTGTCCTTCCCCCGCACCTCAGATTATCACGGTTGGCTGCATACGGTGCAAATAAGTTAAGCATACAGGGCACCTCTGTATCTAGTCCAGGGAAGGTCACCTGGTCAGAACTGGACACGACCTGTGGACCTCCGCAACGCTCTGGAGAGCTAATCCCACGAGATAGCGTGCCCAGAGTGAGCGTCCAACGATTTATTCCAACTTCAGCTACGGCCAACGCCGGACCTTCTCCCAAGTGCAATTTGCGCAACAAATCGGTGGCGTGGCTGTTCGAGTGTGCAAGCGGTGCAACTGCACTGAGGCCTACAGGCCAGAGGGGGGCCCCCAAGCACTTGACTGTTAAGAGGGGATGAAAATTGGACAGGGGGCTGACGTACTTTTTTTCTTGCACCATTGCCCATGCCAACCATGCCACGTCATTGCTATCAATGCAGTCTTTTTGAATTCGGACACTCTAACAAAGAGGATTTTGGCACGAATAATAATTATTATTCAGAGTGTGCCAAACAAAAGTGCCTCAATTTTCATTTCGAGTTTAACAAAACACCAATGCTGTTTAACTAACTATGAGTGTTGTCTACAGGGGGCCTGAGGAGTAGATTGTTGAGGCACCTGCTTCCATTAAGTGACATCTGGTAATCCAACTCCCCACAAATTGTTGGGAAGGAACACGGCCGAATGGAAATGGCCAAAGTCAATGTCCAGAGGTGGTGAAACCAAAGTACTTACATTTAGTGCATTTTTATTATACGTGCATACAGTGATGAAAATAAATACAGTTTTGTGATTATAATTCAAATATGGGAACGTTTGTTAAAATATTGGAACGTTAGTTTAAGAATGACAAACTTTTGTGTTGGTTCAGTAAATACATACACTTAAACACAAAGCCACTTTGAAAACAATTGCAAGGAAAGCACTCGGTATTTCCACAAATCGTGTGTTGGACATGTGCGCAAAGTTTAAACGCTTCCATAATTATTATAAGGCCTTCGCTTCGTTTCACAATTTTTGCTCTGCAGTGCCCTAATGTCCACTTGTCCAGCTAACCCAATCAACAAACTCCGTTGCAGCCCAAGCGAATCTCCGGATATTTGTTTGAATGCGTGGAATTAGGTTGTGTGCTGTGAGGTGTGGGAATAATCAGTTGAGTTTTCTTTTTTTAAAGAAAGACTCCCGCCCTCGACAAAAAAAGAAATAATGCTCTCACACGGTTGTTGCATTTGGCAGTTATCACTTGTACCTAAGCACCTCGCATTGAATGAGTTATTCTCCGCAATAGCTTTCGGAGCTAATGCTCTTGCCCACGGCTGTCAGTCGTACTGTAGGCTTTCATCACTCATACGCCACCAGGCTATTGTGCCGTGGCATTTCGGCTGTACCCCTCGCACAAGGGCCTCGTGCTGGCAGGGCACGCCTTTCTCAGGACAGACGGCAAGGGGCTGGCGTCGCTCCGTGTCCGTCCCGCACACAGGGGTCCGTCGGTCTGGGTGGCAGCGGCGCGGTGGCGCGCAGGGCGGGGTGACTGGCGACAGGACGGGGAGGAGAGCCGGGGAGGGGATGGAGTCGGTGCTCGTGGAGGGAGGGAGGGAGTGGAGGGAAGGGGAGCCCAGGGGCCTTGCGGCAATAACTCCCTCTCCTCCACCCACCCGCCGCTTTTTATCGACAATTAGTCACGGCTGTTTTCTAATTGTGCCCAGAACCTGCTGGGAAGGCAAATAGCTGACACTTTGACAGCAATTTTCTCATGCATCCTCACAGCTAATAAAAAAAAACCCCTTACAAACATCCCCCCCCCTCAATCCCCTCTTAAAAAGAAATAAGCAAATAAAAGCAGATGAAGAAGAAAATAAAAAGTGCCACTTTTTTTTTCTTTGGTGACCAGGAAGTGGTTAGCGGCACCGGGCAGTCTCGAGCAGGGACGCGATAGGGCCCGCGGTTTCCACGAGTGGAGTGGGGTGGTAGAGGGGCCCTTTCACACGACTCCGCAAATGGTTATCTTGGGAGGGAAAGGCCGAGACCAGGAACACCTAGGGAGGGACAGCAGGAGAGCGGATTGTTTGGAAAGATTGATGGCGTTCTGCCTGGAGTTTTCTTTTTCTTTCTACAGATGCCGACTGTGTTTTGGATTGGTTTTTCTGGCCTGCCTGGTGAGGGCCTAACGTTTCTCACCCCGTGTTTCTCACAGACCGGGTGTGGCCTCATCCGATAGTGACTTGTCGTGGTAAAAAAAAAGGAACGATTGCACTTTTGACCTTTGATAACACGAAATAATGTTTGGACACTGAAGTCGGGTTATTTGGACGTAAATTGAGCAACAGAAAAATAAACCCTTTCTGTTAATTGTTCAATGATCACAATATGAGGGTTATGGTGGAAAATCTAATTTTAATTTACATCAACGTATAAATTGAACGTGGCATGGCTGTGTGGAAAACCTGTATTGCTTTCTGACGTCTGCCATGTTTGCTGGTGACACGTTACATTACGGTACATCGATATGTTACGCTACGGTCCATAATATAAATTTGTTTATGAATTGGATGCTGCACAGGCGGCATGTGTACACGTATATAGCGTGAGCAAATGGAAATATTTGCGAATAATGATTCTCTCACCCTCCGAATAGACAATGCTCTAACAATCCACGAGCGACGAAGTGGGAGAGACCGACACCGTTGGAATGCAGCTTGTTAATCGAGTGGCTTGGCTGAAGCATGCTTGAGTAAGTGGACACAGTAATAATAGTTAAGTGATAGGTCTGTTGTAGGTGTTTAAAAAAACCAAAACAAAAGCCCAGCAGGTTCATACATTGGGGCAGGTACTCGCATTCAGGCAGTTAATCTGTGACTGCCTTGGAGAAAGGCCCAGCGAGGGGGCGAGAGTAGCCGCGTCGCGATTTCTGGGTTTATTTTCGTGGGGTGTGGGCGGGCAGCGAGGGTGGGGGGGGGTGCCCGAATTTGCCCCCGCAAGTGGGTGGCTGTCCCTTGAAGAAAGTCCCCGCAGGCATATCATAACCACTGCCCCCTCCGCCCCCCCCGTTGTGCCCACTGCCCCTCCCTGCTTCAGCTGTGAAGAGTCCACAGACTCCGCATTGCTGGCCGCTCTCTTTCTCTCGCGTGCGTGTGTGTGTGCGAGTGTAGGTCGACTCTGCCTCAAATGAGTACCTAGTGCGGTGTGTAAACATCGCCACTCGGGAGACAAGGGCGACCGAACATGGTGCTTGCCCACCCACCTCATCGTGTGCTGTGCTGCCCTTCACAGGTGCTCGCTAACAGCACTTGCCCCAGCAGTCTGTTAAGGCTATATGGGGGATCTTTGTAATTCGGGGGAGCAGTGGAGCAGTGGTTGGTGCACAGCGCTGCAAATCCGACGACCCGAGTTTGATTCCCAGTCGCAGCTGACACCGGAGATGAATATGTGAAGCAAATATCTGTACCGGTCCTCTCCCGCCTCTGTATTGACTTGGCCTTTAATGAGTACCTTGTGCGCTGTGTAGACAGAATCGGGGAGACAAAGGCGACCAGGCACGTTTCTAGCCACATCTCACACCCTCATGCACCGTACTGGCTTCAATAGTTGCGCTCAAATTGCACTTACTCCAATAGTCTGTAAAGGCCATACGGAGTATATTTGTCTTTGTATTTTATGTGTGGGAGTAATGGTTTGCACACTGCGATGCGATCCCCATGACCTGGGTTTGATTCCTGGCCATGGATAACATCAGTGGTATGTTGTGTCTGAATCTGCCCTGCGTCTTTCGTCAGTTGACTCCGTCTTAAGTGCCTCCTACAGTATGTATCAACACTGGTGAGACAAAGGTTGTTGAGCATGGCTCTGGCCCCCAATACTTCCCCATGCAATAACGAGTTACCTGACTAAGTAGGCACTCGCTAACAAGCACCCGAAACCTGAGTTTGATCCCTGGCACGGAACGTCATTTGCAGTTACGATCTATACCCGACGGAGTCCTGCCGTTGGTCGACTCAGCCCCCACATGAGTTTCTGTTGCAGTGTCGGCAGTGGTGGAGTGACAGGGTTGCGATGGTTGTAATCCCAGACGCAATCGGCATTCGGCAACAGTGCTTGCCCCAGACAATTCAAAGAGGGCCGGCGGGAACATCTTTGTGTATCCGTACGTGTTCTTTATGTGTGTGCCTGCATACGCGTCCGTGCGCGCGTGTGTGTGTGTGCGTGTGACAGTGATGCATGCGGCTCCCTGGAGCATCTCAGCTCACAACCTCCGGTGCATCGGCCGCCGCGCTTCATTAAAATGAGATTAATGGCCGTTAATGGGGATTGTGGGAAATTTCCGTCATGCTGATTGCGCTTTGGATCGTGGGGGAGAAGGAGGTTCTGTCAGCCCTGAAGCTGCCATTCTGGGGGTGGGCATGGTGAGGAGAGGCTACGGGGGGCCACGGGGGGCAGTTGATGGGGGGGGGGGGGGTGCGCTTGGCTGGCCGGTCAGGGGGGTCTCGGGGTGGGGGCAAGGGGTTGGTGGTCGGCGGGTGGGTGGGTGGGTGGGTGGGGGGGGGTCTGATCGAGCTGTGTGGTTCCGCCACCAAATGCAATTCACATTAGGGGCTTTACGAGCTATGGCCACTTTGGGGCCTGAGTAGCCATCTTTAGGTTATGGCACTGAGCGGGGCGGTGGGGGGGGGACGCTTCGGTCGTATATCCCGGTGGTCGCTTGGCTTTCTTCAGAGTCGGCGTGCGCTGACCCGCCGTCTCAAATCTCGCTCTCGCACTTCCGCGCTGTTGGTTGCGGCGTTACGCCGGCGTTTGCGGTGTTGCCAATATGCTGTGTTCGCAGGACTGCGACATCACTCGTTCATAAGCCTCGCACCCCCACCCCCACCCCTCCCCGTCTGCTTTGTCTCGTGATTCACATTCTAAATTAATTGCACCGCCACTGCGACATTGACCTGGAGAGCGCTGTGGCCGTCTTAGCGCGGCGGTCGACGCGCCGTCAGGATCTCCCGCCTCAGGTGTTGTTTTTTTAAAAAAAATTAACAAATAAAATAATTGAAAAACTGTTTGAATGTGAGATCTTATTTTTTAATAGAGTCGTACATGATCTTGTACGGTAAATAATGACAATGCTGCCAATTGCCCTGATAATGTTGGTCATAACTGCGAGAGAAAGCGTCATACCAAATTGTTAAGTGATGTTTAGTTCTCCCCAGCGCACCGGCGTGCTGAAGCAATAATATATTTGCGTGTTTATATGGCAACATTCGTTATTTAGCCGTGTCGGACGGAGGAGGGTGTACGACACACATTGGCATATTACTCACGCGAGATCAGACCCAAAAATCTATTGTGAATCATAAAATTGGTCGCGAAAGTCTGCATATTGCACGTACATGTGTTGAATTTCTTTCGCACCGTACGTAGCCAATCGTGCTAATCGGAGGTGCGGGGGAACGACAATAAACTAAACACAAAATTAGACGCGTTAAAAGTAAAGTAAGTTAAGTAGAATATTTCCAGCGCTTTTGGTATACGTGTACATTATATATGTTCATCTCACTTGAGATTCGCACAAACAAATGGATGAACACGCAAAGTTGCTGTGGTTAAGTCCAATACTTGTTGCAGAAAATTACACGACAAACTGCTTGTATGTAGTCCGATATAATTTCTCAAATGGCACTCCCAATCACTTTCCAGGTTTACTGTTAGATTATGAGCCAAAATATAGACTTGCGCGGGCATAATAATAAAATTAAATTGTGACCTGCTTTTGTTGCGATGAGCCATGGAATCGGAGAAGATCATCATTTAGCGAAAGCAGTCTCTAACCTAAAATGATTACCGTGGAATGATGTTACAGAAGAACACCGCGGATTATAATCCACACGGAAATTTCAAAACCAATGATGCGGTTTCCTTGGAAAATTGCACGGTGTCTGAGAATGCCAATTAACGTCAACGTGAGATCGCCTGAAAGGCATCTCAAATTGGCCCTTGACAGATGACACCTCCACAGAGGAGTGGGCAAACAACCATTCTCCTTCCGGGCGGCGGCGGTAGTGGTTATTGTTTTTATGTTGTTGTTGTTGTTTCGCGAGGAGCTGCGATCGGGAGCGCGGGGATGAGGGGTCGGGGGGGGGGACGACCCACTGACAGCTTAGCGACGATGACAGTGTAGCGCGTTAATGCACGGCCTGACGGGGTTTTGTGATCGCGTTAAGCGTCTGCCGCGGCTCGTTACTTCACGCTGGCCGGGCGTGCTGCGGCGACGTCTCTGGAATGCGGGAGCGTTCGTTGATGGGGGGGGGGGGCTGGGGGGGGGCATGGGGGGGGGGCATCTGGCCCTCCGTGAGGGCCCCGTAATTTGGGCCGATCCCTCAGCCTAATCGGTTTATTGGCAGGGTATTGTTCGACCCGCCCAGAGCATTACATACCGCTGTCAGTTGCTACGCAGTGGCTGAGACTGACTGTCGCGCCCGGAGCTCCATTAAATGTCGGGGGAGTCCGAGGTGGGTGGGGGGGACGCAGGAGGCAGAAGGGGGTAAGGGACCCCCGGGATGCTCATATTTGGAGCCACGGGTTGAGTGAGCGCACGCTGAGGAGTGAATGAGTGAGGGGGAGCGGGAGGAATGGTGATTAAGGGGAGAGGGCTGCTACCCTGCTGAGCAGCAGGAGAGAGCAATTGTCAGAGCATCCAGCCACTGTCCCCATCATCTCCTCACCCCAGCTCCCATCGGATCCCTCCTCCGTCCTCCCCCCACAAGCCCCTTACTCATCCGCCAGCCACTCTGTTGCCGGTGCCGCGCAGGGGGGGCTTCTTGCACCCAAGTGCTGCCCCTTGCACTCCTGCTGTGAACGTATCCATCAGGATGTATCAAAGCCGTATCCTATAATCCACCAGGGTCTAGACTGTCCCTATGCTTTGTGCAGTCTTTGGTGAACTCTTGTTTAAACACACAATGCTGACACGCTGGTTTTCTTTTTATCTGTTGGTTTGCAAAATTACTGTTTTTGCAGTCGAGGGACATTTTCTTTCTCCCCGGGAAATACATATAATAGCAATGGCTTGATATTATGAAAAGTTATCTGTTGAGAAAAAAAAAACCCATTACCGTTGAAAAAATATTTGCCGAGAAAGGCATTTACATTGAAAGAATTTTGTTGAGCGAACTATCAAACTCACACTCGCGGGAAGACCCGCAGAGAAAATGTTTCGCGAAGTATTTCTCCGCTGCGATGACGCATTTCATCGCCGTTAATGCCGTTTCGCATCTTAAAAAAAAATTACATGAAACCGTTCTCTCTTTGAAGTTTGCATTTTAGCACAACCCTTGTTGCCGTTGCGAAACCTTTCCCGAAAACGTTAAACTTTTAAACAGCGCTGTCATCCGACAGCTTTTTTGCTCGCAATGAATCTTCACACACATATGGTCACCGCACCAGGGACATCAAGAGGCACCGAATTTCCACTGGAAAATTTGGACGGCGCGGGCGCGGCACAGCGGCGCGTTTGCTTCACTTATTTTTTAACCTCAGCTCGCCACCGCCGCCTTTTTCTTTTGAGGCGCAGAGAGAGAGACAGACAGCCAACTCCGAAAGGGCCCCGACCATTTTTTCGTTCCGTGCCTGTTCTCGGTCGCCTGCTGCTGCCGCCGCTGCCTTCACCGCCGCGAGGGGTCCCTACGTAAATCCCGCCGTCCAAACAAACATTGGGCCAGTTTTTTTTAAGAGTCGGCAGACGGCACCGGCAAAACGCGGCAGCTTCAGCAGGGTTAAGGGGTTGGTAGCGTAGCGGCGCTCCCCTCCGGCACTCCTCCCCGGGGAGAGCATTGACGTCAGAAGAGTGTAAATGAGGCATCTCAAAAACTAAATTGCGCAATATTGGTACAGGTTTCTCCAAATAATCACGGCAGTGCCTTTAATGTCTGGTTGCGTGCGTGCGTGTGTTTGGTAATGAAACTGCCATATACCAGGATCCCATTGTTTTGAAACCTGTGGACAAGATCTTGTGCTCAGAGTCGTGCGCAGCATCTTTATCTTGGCCACGGAAGACGATAAAAACCCATTTTGCGGGGCAACGTGCGCGTTTTGCTTGCCTGCTATGTCTGAAGCTGCCGTGTGGAGCCGCTCGTGTCTGGCGCGTGATTTGTGGTCTGCGTGGTTCGCTTAAAGTAAATTGCGCCTTTCCCTATTAACACGTTAGGTAAGAAGGTGTTGGGTTTCACAGGCCACCCTTCGGGGGTGGGGGGGGGGGGGTCGCTCTCCCCACCTGCCACTTTGGGCATACGTGACCAGGTGTCAATTGCAAGTAAATTTGGTGCGCGCGAGCCCTGGCGCTTTGAACGTCCGTGTTATTTAAAAGAGGAATTTTATACAGTCGAGGCACAGGAATTTCTCTCGCTCTCTGTGTTTTTGTGATGTTCGTAAGAAGTCTCCGGCCCTTCGGGGCTCGTTTAGGCGGCGCTCCGGGCAGAGCTGCCCTTATGGGACGGCGGGAGGGATGGGCCCCGTGGCTTCTGCTTGTGCAACTTGATCGTGAATGGTGATGCGTTGATGCCAATGCATTCGGAATGTTTGTTACGTTAGAAATTAATGTGCGTTTGCGCAGAAGGAATGTCGATATTTTTAAACAACATATTCCTGTGGCCGTTAACTGTTTACATTTTGCGTACAATTATAGCCTACGCCGACCTGCACTGACCAGCGTGGTGAAGTATGGCCAAGTGTGGGAGAAACCCTTATCCAGCAGTGGATTGTTAAGGGAGTTATACATGTATACTGTACAGTCCGTTCTCCTGTAATGCGTGTGGTTTTCATAACACGAATTGGATATACCACGATGAATGTATTGGAACCCATTTTTTTATAACACAGAAGCGAATTGGCAATAACGCGATTGAGTGAACGGAACTACGTCGCGCGAGGTGGAGCGTCACGCAAGGCGGGATGCTGCTGGATGCTTATCGACGCTACCAACCACGCGTCTCAAGTCTTTGCTCAGTATGCGTACGCATCTCGCGTGTTATCACGGACTGCGCTTACCCGATATATTATTTATTATTGCGTTTTTTTCCATAACGCGGTGTTCTTCAGGGATGGAACTACCGCATTATAGAATAACAGATTGTATATGTGTACAGAATTCTGGAAGTGGCTTCTGAAATCTGAGCCTATTTTTATTTCGATGTGTAAATGAATAGTTACGTATTGGCTAAGCCATGCCAACCAGTCAGCAGCATTTTAACGTGGTTGCGTGTCCTGTTTTATTCACTGTTCTGTACGACGTTAAGTGTAGTCGTGTCGGAAGATTTGTACCTTTGCCTAATGTTTTGTTTCTAGATGAGCACTTTTCGTGCGAACTTTGCTTTTGAACACTTGCAGGACGGTCATTTACATGGTATTTGGTTGTTTTTAGCAAGTGCTCGTTTCAGATAACATTATTTAATATTTTACGATGAATAGTCACGTAATATTCTAGAAAGCATGTAAAAACAGAACTCCTCTTATCCGCAGCGCTATTAGGCATGATTCCCATCATCCACGGCATTTGTAGGGCCCACAAAACCTTCATATTATCCTCGGGTTTTCGGCGCATAACCCCGCGGATAATAGGATCCGTGATATTGGTCCCCCATATCATTGCGGGTAAGATGACCTCTCTTGTGTGGGTCTAAACAAAAAAGCATTAGATTTCTTTATCTCAAGATTTTCATGTAATTTTACTATAAGTAAGAAACAAAAAGCTAATTGCATTTTTTTCTGAAGTGTGCCTCAAATGTGTCTGAATGTCTTTTATTTGGTGAGCTGAAAAGTGTTGTTTTTAAACGAAGAGACCTTTGGCAGTGGTCCTCAAACACAAATATATACATACCCAATCACGTGTGTCATGGACACTGCCCTATATCAGAACACATTGTAGTGTGCGACCTCCATCTATAAAGTCTGTCAATCTCTGCACCCTATCCCTGCTCGGCCTATCTTCTCTAAAGAAGGGACATTGCCAGAAACATCAGCCGATACCTAGTATATTACAGATGTGTGGGGTATAGACCAATACCGATGGTGAATGTGATCAGGAAAGTTTATATCTCATGCGGCGTAGTCTCGTTTTGTGGCAAAACACGCCGATGCCTTGTACGTATGTATGTTGAACTTCTTTCGCACTGTGCGTGGTCAACCGTGCTAATCAGAGGTGCGGGGGAAGGACACGAAACTAAACACAAAAAGCAGTTCTAAAATGAAAGAGTTTTCAATCTGGATGATTTAAAATTGTGTAGCTCCAGTGGCTTCCTAATATCGGAAGGAAGAGCTTTCCAGACGGCCGCAGAAGCACACCTGGTAGCGCGCGATGCAGTGACCGTCTCGTCGTGAGCGGTGATGCCGTTTCAGCCGTTTCGTCAACACGTCGCTCTGGCCCGGCATCTATTCACATTGCAAAATGCGAGAATTGAAAACAATCGTCCCCACAAAACCACCCGTCACATCAACCATGCCTGCACACACGCTCACGAAGGTGCGTTTGGGTGTGAAAGGGGCATCATCTTGGTGTTGCAGCGCTGGAGCAGTCTAACCTAAGAACTAAACAATTTTTTTTATTTTACCAGGTAAGGCCCACTGAGCTGTATAGCTTTCTTTCAGAAGCGACCTGGCTATCACAAATGACAGCTCGACGAAGTGGCTTATCACGTGGACATTTATAGCAGCCACATACTCTAAATGCGTGTTTATAAATGTAGAGGGAATAAACTGGAGGGACCGGGGAAAAATCTACACGACCGCGGGGAGAAAACGTAAACTCCAAATATACAGCAGCAGGCGTCAGGGTCGGGATCAAATCAATGACCTCCCGAATCCCAGGCGAGGTGGTTAACATCTCACCACCGCCGGGATGCGGGCGTATGTGTAGCACTGGCCACTGCAAATAAATAGGAAACAGCCGCTAACCCAAACGTGCCTGCTGTCTCTCTGTCTGCCCCCCCACCCCCTCCCCACCTGAGTTGTTATCTGGCTCTGGGGTTCCCACAGCCCGAGCAGGGCCAAAGACGGGCCAGGGTGACCCGGCCACTTGCGTTGCCCCCCTCCTCGCCCACCATCTTGCTTCTTTGTGACCCACACAATTGCAGTAGTCGCGCTGCCACAGCAGGGTTGTAAAACGGATAATTAATAGAGGACGCCGAGGTGGCATTTGCCCCCATGGAAGAGTGGTGGGGAGTTGGGGCGGGGGCGTTGGAAGGACGCGGCAACCGCACTTGCTCGCACGGTCGCGCTCTCGTTCACTTGTCGACCCCCCCGCCCCCCAAACCAGGCGGTTTCGAAACCCGCCGATTTCTGAACGCGCGGCAACGGAGTCAGCGGCAAGCGGGGGGTGGGAAACAACGACGGCGGCAGCGGGCGAGCGCTATCGCACGGGGCACGGTTGTTTTTTAATTAACGGGCCCGCCCCTGGCCGCAGGGCCAGTGTGGGCCTTCACGCGGTGGGGACGTTGGCGACGGCGGCGGCGGCGTCCGTACGGCGCGCGTGGCGGTTCTGCTGCTCCCCGAGGAGATTTACCGTTGGCAATAAGGGAGTGCGCTGTCGAATTGCAAATGCGCGAGACGGAGGCAATGCACAAAATCTGCAAACTGGTTCCATACGCACTTAACCCTTTCCCGTTTCCCGTTCCGATGACGTAGGTGTACGTCATCGGTTTTTCTTTCCGATTCCGGACACCTACGTGATTAAAATAAGTTTATGGATACCGAGGCTCCCACAAGGCCATGCGGGAGGCTGTGCAGCGCAGTTTGGCACCGGCTATCGTAGAGTGCGGTCGTGTCACTACGGGTCTCTGCGGTGAGTACAGTGTCTTTAAAAACGACTGCGCTACGCCTCTCTAGATTAAATTAACGCTGAGCCGCTTGTGCCTTCCGAGATTCAGCGACGAAACGGGATACCCACCCTGCAACTTGCAGACGTCTCCAAATGGGAAAGGGTCAAAGGCACATTTGTCCACTTGATGTGTTATATCATGCCAATTGATATCCTTACCGTATTCGTTATCGTGTTCTCTTTCTGTGTGTAAGGAGATCGCTCCGTGTGCTTGTGCACAAATACGATGGCAGCAAGTGTTTTGTCGTGAGCGTCGCTGCCAGGCATGGCGTTTAGTGCAGAGTCAAAGACGTCTTGAACCACAGTCGTGGGTTTCTTTAGAGGCATCGAGACAATGCACTTTTACCGCTGGGGCGTCATACAATGATCGCCACAGTCCCCCCCCCCCCCCCCACGTAATAAAAATAATTGTTTCAAAAAATTCCTCCATGACAGTATTCCAATAATAACCAGTGGCGAGTCAATACACGATTGGAAAATATTATTCTTGAGTTTAGCGTGATTTGTGGAGGCCTGAGAGTGCCAGTAAAACTAACAGTAACGTTGAACATTAACTGAGCTGCTATGATATTATATTATTTGATGATAAAATCTAAATCCACTTGAGAATTTCAAAATACGCGAGGGGTACATTCTGCAGATGCTCGTGAATAGAAAATTTCACGGATAATGAATTACCTCAAATAAATACGTAAATAAGCTATTAAATGATTGAAAATTATCATCATAACAGATCTCTTTATACCATAACTTTATCTCCCCACTTTACCTTGCCACTTTCTCTCTCGATGCAGTCGTTTAGAGTTTCAGATGCGATTCGTGGCTAGCAAGTTCGTGAATGATGAGGGAACACTGCAATGACCGATTGATTGAAATAAATGTCGCAATAATACCACACCATGGATAGGAGTGGCTGAGCGCACAGCACCACTGCGCTATCAGTCCGGTCTGGGTTCAATTCCCAGCCATTGTTTACATCGGTGCCGAGTGATATCTGAACTGGTCCGGAGGCCCTGCTTCACCAACCCGCGATGACCGGTGTGGTGAGGTATGGTTAAACAATCCCCAAGATCAACACGCCACGAGGGGGGGGAGGGGAGACCTTCATCCTGCAGTGGATTGACAGAGCGCTGTAAATCGTCATTATTGATACCATCAGTTGTCACGTATGATCGGAGGTAAGGAAATACCACGGACAGATTTCTTAATTGAGTCAAAATCCATCGGAGCAAAATGCATTTCCATGAAATATCCAAATATCCGGTGCGTTTCTCCTCGCCAACGACATGAGAACGGCGCTCGTCCTGCTGCACTACTGTCGGCAATTCCACATTCCAACGACGGTGCTGATTTAAGCAGAGCACAGCACCCGCTGTTGACTTCCCTTGTTTATCGACTCAACGTAACTAAAGGGGGTCGCGTGGCCCCCAACCGGGGTTTGAACTCTCAATCCCGGCGGTTGGAGTGCAGCGTGCGCGCGCTCTAACCACGAGCCGGCGATCATCGTGGCTGACAGGAAACTCGAGCGGTGGCCCGAGCGGACGAGGTCGCGTGGCGCCCGGCGCCCACTAGGTGTCTCTAGCCCTCCTGCTTGAGCCGCCTTTTTTTAGCCGTGACGTGTGAACGTAGGGCCGGGGGGGTCCGGGGGGGGGGGGGTGTGCCGCTCGGCTGTCTCCCAGGAGTTTTTTTTACAGATTGAACCGCGCCACGCACCGTTCGGCACGATGTCCGACGTTTCTCATCCACGCGTTGGGAAGTTTCGTCCGGGTACTGAATAGAGCGGCTTGGTTCCAACAAGGAGCATGAACTACCACCACCACGCGAACAGTTGCCGCGCCACGTGCTTTCGGATTCGCTTCTGCGGCCGTCTGGAACGCTCTTTCTTCTGATATTAGGAAGCCACTGGAGCTATGCACTTTTAAATCTAGATTGAAAACTAAAGTATTTCAAACTTCTTTTGGTGTTTAGTTTGTTGTCCTTCCCCTGCACCTCTGATAAGCACGGTTGGCTACGTACGGTGCGAAAGAAGTGCAGCATACATATGTACAACCTGTCACACGTGTGGTTGTCGTCCCGCAAAACGCGATGCATGCTCTCGCAGGCTTAGCTTTCAAGGTCCGACAAGGCCTGGCGCATCCTGCGCAGTGTTGCCAGCCTACTCAATGATTTTCACACTACTTTCCAGCGACCCTTTGGGTTTCCCTTGCGAGGAACATGTCGCCACTTTCACTGGAAACAACATCTATGCAGCTTTGGGAGCGATGCCAGGTGCGTTTTGAGGATCTTGTACCAGATCACGGAAAGAAAACTGTCCCACCTCGTAACACCGACTCTTTGACGTTCCGTTCGGTGATTTCCCAGAAATTGGCATCACAGATTCCGGGCGACTCGATCCATGCGCTTTGCGGAGCAGCCGACAAAGCGGCCAAGTGGATCCAAACATCAGTCGGCTAAAGCAGCCGCACATGCCAGGCTTGGTGGTGGTTATGCGCGCAGAGTGCCCGCAAAACTGCTGCACAGAGCACCTAATTCTCAGCTGCACGCACACTTCGCATAGCTGCCAATGCTGCAACCAGCGTGGCCATCATCGTCATGCGTAGCAACACATAGCTGGAAACCCCTTATCAGTGTCCTACCTTATTACAAATCAATTTAGACCTTATTGGTCACGCCGTGCCCTTATAAATCTCAACGTTCATCTTACAAAGTCCCATCACAAGGGAGAAACACATACAAATCGACAAAAAAATGTTGTTGCCTGCATTGAAACGGCTGTACACGGCATGGACCTGAAAACTCTATTTCCCTGTACAAGAATACAGGTAAACCGGTATGGGTTTGTAATAAAAGACTCGGACGCTTCTCTCTGTCCTGTGTCCTTTATTTGGGTTCGATCTCTTTTCCCTCACGGTACTCCCCTATATACTCTCCACTCTGCAGCCCCAGGCTGCTGTCGCTCACGTAGCCCAACTCACTCTGCAGCCCCAGGCTGCTGTCGCTCACGTAGCCCAAAATCCCTCCTAGCAGCCCCGCCGCTGTCACGTCGTGCAGACCCCTGCTGCCGACTCCTCCCTTGCAGACCCGCTGCTCTCTGCAGCCTCCTCGCTGCTCCTCCTGCCCCGGGGTCGGTCACCGTTGGCCGACGGTGCCGATCCTCGTGGCTCGGGTGTGTGGCGACCTCGCCACTCTCTCTCACCCTTCGCCCTGCGTGGCCTCTCCCTTTTCCCAGTCCCCGATCACTCCCGACTGCTTCCGGTTACCCCCCTTATAGACCCTTACCCTCTCCCCCACGTGACGTAACTCCTCCCCCCATGACGTCACTTCCGGGAGGTCGTTTACGCCCGCATTACACCACCCTCCCCCGTAGAGAAAATCTAGCCGACCTCGGCTGAACACAACTCTAATAAGCAATGCGAGCGAACACGACCGAATACGAAAAAGGACACAGAACACACGATAATATACGGAAAGAACAAGAACACAACACAATAATTAACGAAATGTGAGGGATTTCGAGCGGGTGCGGGTCGCCGGGCCGTCCCGGACGGTCGGTGGCCCTCCCGCCGAGCGGGAACGTGGCAGGGTTTTAAGAGCGACAGGCTGAAGTTCGTCTGTCGCTATTGGAGGCCTGGCAACGTCCCGGTCGCCTCCTCTGGGGGTCCCCAAGCAAACTTGTGTCCTTTACCCGTCAGGAGATGCAAAGGCCTCGCGATCGTAATATGAGGCGAACCCCAAAAACCGACGCACATCCCCCACCGTGGCAGGGGTTGGCCAGTCACAGACGCACGCAGTTTTGTCCGGATCCGTGGCCACCCCGTCCGCACTGACGATGTGCCCCAAATAACAAGAAATGTCACCTGCAGCAGGTGACATTTCTTGGGCTTAAATTTCAAATTAGCAGAACGCATCCTGGTGAACACGGCCTCCAACCGCGATAAATGCTCGTCAAATGTGCGGCTGAAAACGATAATATCGTCCAAATATATAAGACATGTCTCCCACTGCAACCCCGTTAATACCAACTCCATCAACCTCTGAAAAGTGGCAGGGGCCGCATTCAGCCCCATCGGAAGACAGTTAAATTGAAATAACCCCTGCCGCGTACGGAAAGCAGTCTTTTCTCGCGAGGACTCGTCGAGGGGAAGCTGCCAGAAGCCCGAAGAGAGATCTAGCGTTGAAAAGAACTTCGCCCCCGACAAGGCATCGAGAGAGTCGTCCATACGCGGCAGGGGATACACATCTGCCACCGACACCTTATTTAATTTACGAAAGTCTACACAAAATCGCAATTTGCCATCTTTTTTCTTGACCAAAACAACAGGTGCGCCCCATGGGCTCTTAGACGGAGATATTATGTCCGCAGCCAACATGTCATCCACTGCCCCTCGAACATGCTCTCGCTCAGCCGGACTCATCCGATGTGAGTTCAACCGAATAGGGGCAGCGTCCCCTGTGTCAATATGATGGTAAAGCAACGAGGTGCGTCTTAAGTCCAAATCATCGGAACTAAACACATCAGAATAGCTCGATAACAATTTACGAATCGCACAACGCTGTTCCCCAGAAAGAGCTGAATTCTCCCCACACAATTCAGCAATCCAGCGGTCATCCACAGCTCCGGGCCCCGAAACACCTCCAACAACCCCCCGGCCAGACAGATCATCATGAGCTGTAAACGCAGTAGTGGCATGTGCCACAACGGTACCCGCCGGCACACACACGCTTTCGGCACTCGCGTTAAGCACCTGCAAAAACGGCTGCTGGTCTGGCCTAACAATAGTTTGTGCCCCAACGAGCGCCGATCCACCCGTGATGGTGGCGGACGGTGACAACAAAACCCCAATCGCTCCTTGACGACCAGGTACAGGCTTCCGATAACGCAAAGGAATGAGAATCTGTGAGCCAGGTGGAATATCAACAGACACTTCGGACAACGCCTGCACCTGGGCGACAGGAGCAGGAGGCCCCCAGGGCGATGGCAGAAAGGCAATTTTACGGCCTTCCGGTAATTGAATGCAGTTCTCATTAATTCTAATTAAAATGGGCATTTTGGCCAGAAAATCGGTCCCTAATAAACAAGGAACCGCAAGAGACCTCGAAATTAACACAATTCCCGAGGCCGACACTCCCCCGATAGCAATTGTAGCGTACACCTGGCCCACAATGCCCATGCTACCCCCGTTCGCGGCGACTTACGGCCTCTGGTGGGATGTTCAAGAGATGGAATATTACATCCGAAATAATGGTCGCGGACGCTCCGGAATCTACCAAAATCCGTACGTCCACCCCTTGTATCGACCCAGGTACGGTGGACGAACCGGTAGCGGCCGCGACGACCCGCCGAGCCAACTTACGCCACTGCGTTACCGAACGACAAGGCACAGTCAATGGTCTCCCATTATTAAAAACACCCGGATCGCATGACAACGGTGATGAGTGAGGTGTCAAGCCTTGCCGGGTGTCTGGTGCGCACCGACTTGCCTGTGCTGGCGAATCCTTCCTTGGAGCGGCCGCTGTCGAGGCCTCCTGCTGGGGCGGACCCGGGACGCGGGCCCAGCAGTCCCTGGCATAATGGCCCTTACGCCCGCAGCGGAAGCAGTCGATGTTGTTGCGCCTTGCTGCGGGCGCCCCGTCCCGACGCGGCCGTGTCGGCGGTGCAGCCCGCGGCTCCGGCCACGGAGCAGCGGCAGCCGACAGCTCCTGCGGGCTCCTGTCTTCCGGCACATAAACAGCTTCCTTGGTGTCCCAACCCACGGCTCCCCCTTCGACGATGGGCCCACCCGTCCACGCCGTAACCTGCTTCCACCTGCGCAGGTTGAACTGGGCGTCCAGACACTTAGCCGCAGCCCGGGATGTGAGCTTCTCGTGACCGCACACCGGCATGGGAATGCCGAGATCCCGGGACAACTCCAACATCTTCCCCAGGATGAGAGGTTCCAACAGGTCAGACTCCATCTCCGGGTATGCGGCCATTGCCAGCTCCAGTACTGCACCCCTATACGCCACCGGAGACTCCTCGGGTGCGCGTTGTTGTTGCACAAACCGGCGATGAGCATCATCCGGCGGCTCGTAAGCGTCTGCCATTTCGTCGAACACACCACGCAATGTTTTCTTCTTCGCGGCTTTTATAGAGCGAAAGAATCTAACGGTCTCATCATCAAGGAGAGTCGGAAGAACTTCTAATGCCTCGGCGTCAGTCCACCTCGCCGAGCGCACCGCTGCCAAAAATCTGCAGGCGAACGCACTCCAATCGCCCCCGATGGAGAATTCCTTGACAGTTGTTAGGTGACGACTGCGACGCCTTGGCGCGTTCCCTCCAGCCGCTGACTCTTCCGGTGGCATGTTCAACATGGCGTCGCAGCGTGGTGTCGACAAGATGGCGGCCTTCCGTCGCGGAGGGCCCAAAATGGCGGCTTCCCGTCTTTCGTCGTGTGCCACGCCCAAGATGGCGTCTTCATGCCGCGTGGCTGATGGCGTCGACATTGAAGACAACCCGGGCTCCTGCGGACCACCAACATCACCTTCCGACGCCGTCCTCGGCCTAACAAGCGCACACAACTGTGCAAGCACGTTCTTGAGAGTTTCAAGTTGCTCCGCCATCTGACTCCATCTCAAATCCGCGTCCTTTGGTGCAGACTGGTCCGCCGTCGCGGCGACATCTTGGACCCCTGGACCCGCACTCGTCCCAGCACGGATCTCCTCCTCTGCCAGAGTCGGATCCACCGCAGGAGGAAGGTCATCGTCGTCGGAAGATGAAGCCGATGCCGGAGACGGAATATTATTTTTTCTCAGTTGTTTAGCCATACCGTTACACTTTGACACCAGTGTAATAAAAGACTCGGACGCTTCTCTCTGTCCTGTGTCCTTTATTTGGGTTCGATCTCTTTTCCCTCACGGTACTCCCCTATATACTCTCCACTCTGCAGCCCCAGGCTGCTGTCGCTCACGTAGCCCAACTCACTCTGCAGCCCCAGGCTGCTGTCGCTCACGTAGCCCAAACTCCCTCCTAGCAGCCCCGCCGCTGTCACGTCGTGCAGACCCCTGCTGCCGACTCCTCCCTTGCAGACCCGCTGCTCTCTGCAGCCTCCTCGCTGCTCCTCCTGCCCCGGGGTATGCCCCGGGGTCGGTCACCGTTGGCCGACGGTACCGATCCTCGTGGCTCGGGTGTGTGGCGACCTCGGCACTCTCTCTCACCCTTCGCCCTGCGTGGCCTCTCCCTTTTGCCCGTCCCCGATCACTCCCGACTGCTTCCGGTTACCCCCCTTATAGACCCTTACCCTCTCCCCCACGTGACGTAACTCCTCCCCCCATGACGTCACTTCCGGGAGGTCGTTTACGCCCGCATTACACCGGTTGACACGGTATTAGCAACAGCATCATTCAGCTGCAATGGCAGCATTATCATTCAACTGCAATTGCATCATCATAAATGTCTTGCCTCACGGCAGATGTGGAGCGTACGTTCACAGGAAGTTCTTGTTTTTTTATGCTAATTTTGGTCACGTGACCAGGAAGTGACGATGTTAGATTTTCAGTGAACCACGCGGGCATCTGCCATCTTACTGATAATTCAAGATGGAGGCACGCATCGCATCTTAGTGAGACCACAGCCACACTTGTCCATTGTGGGAGCTTAAGAAGCATTGTCTGTAAGTTTGTGTATATTCCTATAATATTGGCAATGCTGTTGTAATGTTGGAATGACCGTTATAGTGATGTAAATGCCTTTATGGTGCCGTTAAGTTGTTGTAGTAAATACGAGGCCTATTTAGTAACGAAGCCTGCGACTTTCCTTATTGTGGATGTTACTTGTGATTTAGTAGGTCGAGTCAGACTTGTGCCTATGTTGCGATCCTGAGAGTAAAGATGACGAAGCATCTCATCCACAGTTTAGTGTTATGTGTAATGCTGTACATTTGGGGTGCAGTGGGATGAATACACGATGTGCCTGTATGCAACGCACCGGCTTGTGCTCTTGTCTAGCTGTTCAGTGGTAATGTAGGGGCCTGGTCCGTCCAGGATCTATTGTTATCTAAGACAATGTTCTGATGCTGTGGTGTTCATTGTGTTGGTGTTTCCGGATTATAACAGATGCTGTATCTGTGTTTTCTCACCAGTTTTACCTTGTTACAATCAATAAATGACGATTGGAGTTGGACGTTCATCCTGGCTCCGAGGGTTTATTGAACGCAAGGTTATCTACTCGACTAGCGGTGCAACGCAGCGCACAGCGAGGCCGAGATAGTAAAAAGACAGTCTTCTTGAAGCTCCCAACCGGTGCTGCAGCCAGCCCTGCAGCGAGTAAAAAGACTGTCTTCTTGAAGCTCCCAATTGGTGCTGCAGCCAGCCCTGCAGCAAGTAAAAAGACTCTCTTCTTGAAGCTCCCAACCAGTGCTGCAGCCAGCTCTGCAGCAGTAAAAAGACACTCTTCTTGAAGCTCCCAACCAGTGCTGCAGCCAGCTCTGCAGCAGTAAAAAGACATTCTTCTTGAAGCTCCCAACCTGCAGCATTCAAGGAGCTCTCAAGCAGTCAGCCTACAGCAAGCAAGGGGCTCTCAAGCAGTCAGCCTGCAGCAAACAAAGGCGCTCTCAAGCAGTCAGCCTGCAGCAAGCAAAGGCGGTCTCAAGCAGTCAGCCTGCAGCAAGCAGAGGCGCTCTTAAGCAGTCAGCCTGCAGCAAGCAGAGGCGCTCTCAAGCAGTCAGCCTGCAGCAAGCAACCAGCTCGGCAAAGAGTCTACATTAAAATCGTGCTGCAAGCATCGCAGCATGGAAAATCACTGTGCAGCAGGGAGAGATGCTGAAGGTGAACCAAGCAATCCAGGACCTCCCATCCTGCCTCAAGAGGACCAAGGAAGTTCAAGGCCCCAGAGGGAGGTCAGGTTGACACAAAGGGCCTTGGAAAGCTATGATGCTGAGAAACAGGACCTTGATGCCAGGATACAACGGGCATGGGACCGGGTTGAAGCAGATTTATCTGAAGCTTCAAAGGCCTCAGACACAGTGGCCTCAATTCAGCGGGCCATCCATCGAGTGAAGGTGAGCAGCTCAAGCTACAAGCTCCTGGCAAATAAATACATCTCCCTCCTGATGAAGGTGAAAACAGATGAGGGCATTGAGGGAGTGCGTATGCACGAGCAATTCCTTGAACTGCTCGATGAAAATGTGCAGGCGGTGATACAAGAGGCAATGGACCGTGTGGAGGGCTTAAGAGAGACACGATCTCAACACTCTCTCTCATCCAGGTCCACCACAAGATCTAAAGCCTCAGCGCACTCACAGACATCATCTACTAGTATGGCAGCAGCTCAGGCAGGGGCAGCAGCAGAAGCAGCAAACGCC
Source organism: Lampetra planeri (assembly GCF_965212315.1). Taxonomy (NCBI): domain Eukaryota; kingdom Metazoa; phylum Chordata; class Hyperoartia; order Petromyzontiformes; family Petromyzontidae; genus Lampetra; species Lampetra planeri. Next base: position 20,818,034 of record NC_136107.1, read on the forward strand.
CGTGTTGCCTACATGGCTGAAGAGGAAGCCATGCTAATTGAAAAGGCTCGCATACAAGAAGAAGAGAGTACATTAGCAGCTACTGCCGCACGGAAGAAAGCAGAGCTTGAAGAGCAAGAGAGTATATTAGTGGCTACTGCCACATGGAAGAAAATTGAGCTGGATGCTAAGTTAAGCACCCTACAACTCAAAAGAGAAGCAGCTGCTGCAAGGGCCCAGGCAGAGGTGCTCGAAGCAGCAGCCAACCTGGATAAGGAAGAGAATTGGAGTGAGTTTGGCACGCAGATACCTGTCAAGGACCGTGATCAACTCACCAGAAAAAATATTTTGGACTGGTCTGAACAATGCACCAATGCTCCTCCACCAAACGATACTGAACAAAGGGTGGAAGTTCAGGCATCGTCATCTCCACACCGAGTCAATAGGAGTGCTGTCTACGGGAATGGTGGAAATGCATATCCTGCCCTAGCAGTTAGTCGCCAACTCAGCGTCGCACACGAGGGGTCAGACGTGGATGCATCAGGTCAGACCCACATTCCAGACAGTCACATAAAGGGATCAAACCAACGTGATCGCAACCCTTTTGGCCCACATTCCAATGCCATCGCAAATGACGGCATGCAAGGCAATGCAGCCAATAATGCCACCTCACAAGCGCCAGTATGGACACACCCTGGATCAGCAGGACTAGGGGACTTTGCTAGGTACCTGGCTCACCGAGAACTAATCAACACAGGACTCGTTATGTTTGATGACCACTCTGAGAACTTTCGAGCCTGGAGATCTACCTTCAGGAATGCAATCCGAAATGCAGACATCTCTGCAAGTGAAGAACTGGACCTGTTGGTGAAATGGTTAGGAAATGAATCTGCAGAGTACGCAAAGAGGATCCGGTCAGCAAACATTGACGACCCCGCCTCAAGCCTGCATGCGGTGTGGGAGAGGCTCGAGGAGTGCTATGGTAGCCCAGAAACCATTGAGAATGCTCTCTTCAAGAAGTTGCAGATCTTTCCAAAAATCTCTGGTCGAGACAATAAAAGGTTACGGGAGCTTGGAGATCTTTTGATGGATCTCGAATCAGCCCAGGCTGACCCCTACTTACCAGGTCTCATTTTCTTAAAAACCTACCATGGCGTGAACCCCATCGTAGAGAAATTGCCATTTGACGTGCAGGAAAAATGGAGAACAGCGGGTTCAAGATACAAGTCAGAGCATCAGGTTGCATTCCCCCCATTCTCTTTTTTCTCAAAGTTTATTCGCAACCTGGCTAAGACTAGAAATGACCCGAGTTTCATGTTTGGCACCACGGGGATTTCCAGTCCAGATCTCCCAAAAATAGAAAGAGAAATGGCGATACGAGGAACAGCGAGAGTGCCAATTTCCATACACAAGACTGAGGTCTCTCCTGCGACATTCGCAAACTCCGTCCAGGCAACCATCACAAAGAAAAAGATAGAGGATCCAGAGAAGCAATGCCCATTGCATGATAAACCTCACTCCCTCCAGAAATGCCGTGAGTTTAGGAGGAAGTCATTGGAAGAGCGGAAGAACATGCTGAAAGAATTTGGAGTGTGCTTCAAATGCTGTGCTTCTACAAACCACCTAGCAAGGAACTGCAAGGCAGATATCAAGTGCGAGGAATGTGGCAGCGACAAACACGCAACTGTTCTGCACGCATTTTACTCGAAACTCAGTGGCACTAAGGCTCCCGATCCCGAAGCAGAGCACGGCGGGGAGCAAGGCGAGACCGCCGCACTCACTTCGTCAATCACAACCAAATGCACAGAAGTCTGTGGAGAAGGCTTCAAAGGAAGATCTTGCTCAAAGATATGCCTCGTCCGAGTCTATCCCAAAGGACATCCTGAAAAGGCAGTAAGGATGTACGCCATAATGGACGACCAGAGCAACAGGTCTTTGGCAAGGTCAGAGTTCTTTGATCAGCTAAGTGTAGGTGGGAATTTCTTTCCATACACGCTCAGAACATGCTCAGGACTGATGGAGACAGCGGGAAGAAGAGCGAGCGGCCTCATGGTGGAAGCCATAGATAGCACCATGAAGCTAGCCCTTCATACAGTGACAGAGTGCAACGAGATACCGGACGACAGGAGTGAGATTCCCACACCCGAAGTTGCACGTCACCACCCACACCTGAAATCCATAGCAGAGTTCATCCCGCCATTGGATCACACGGCACAGATTTTACTTCTGCTCGGCAGGGACATGCTGAGAGTCCACAAGGTTCGCGACCAACGCAATGGACCTCACGACGCTCCCTACGCCCAGAGACTCGACCTAGGATTGGTCATCGTAGGTGACATTTGTCTCGATGGAACACACAAACCAGACCACATCAGCACATTCAGAACGAGTGTGCTCGTGAATGGACACACGTCGCTCTTCAAACCGGGCCCCAACCACTTCACGCTGAAAGAGAAGCTCGGAGACAGAAGTGAAGGCTGTAACGTGCAGACTTACAAAGAAACCACCATGCTGACCACAACTTCGTACGTACATTCACCATCTTCGCTGGATTTTGTTCCTCCACGTTTCTCCAATCCAGTCCTCACTGACAAGAAGAAGCCAAAGACGAAGCCGCTGCTCGTCGCTCTGCTGGTGGTCGTGGCAGTGGTTGCTGCGGCCGTGGCCTCTCCGTTCCTCGACTCAGAGCTGTCGTCCGAGTGGGAATCCTGGAAAGAGTTCCACGGCAAGGCCCCACAACCGGAACATACCATCCCAAGGCTCGAGCTGTGTGGAGCGGTTCTTGCTACAAAAATGGCGGAACTGATCTTAGACGAATTTGACATCCAACTGGATTCGGTCAAGTTCTACACGGACAGTAAGGTCGTACTAGGCTACATATACAACCAAACGAGAAGGTTCTACACCTACATGAACATCCGGGTGGAACGCATCAAGAGATCGACGCAGCCGGAGCAATGGAATTACGTTCCAACTGACCAGAATCCAGCAGATCTCGCAACTAGGTCCGTCCTCGCATCTCTGCTGAATCAAACCATCTGACTGATGGGTCCAGCGTTCCTGTTACGACGTGACGGTGGCCCATGTACTACCAAGGAGACCTTTGGACTCATAGAGCCCGAGTCCGACAAGGAGATTCGTCCTCAAGTGACAACTTTCGTAACAAATGTGCGACCAAGAAGTCCACTGAGTCCACACCATTTTGAACATTTCTCGAAATGGACGATGCTCATGCGAGCGATAGCACATTTAACGCATATCGCAGACTGCTTCCATCACCCGATGAGAGGCACCACTGTTAGGTGCAATGGATGGCATTACTGCACAGTGCCACGCACTGAAGACGAGCTTTCCAGAGCAAGGAAATCAATCTTCCGCTGTGTGCAACAGGCAGCTTATGCAAGTGAGATCAAGGCCATCAACAAGGGAGAAGACCTTCCTAGGGTCAGCACCCTCAGGAAGCTAAACCCCAGGATGGACAAAGACGACTTGCTCAGGATCGGTGGTCGGCTAGGGAATGCAAAATTAGTTGAGAATGAACGAAATCCCCTCATAATCCCAAGCCAGAGCCACATCGCAATCTTACTTGTGCGCCACTACCACGAGAAGGTCAAGCACCAAGGTCGGCACTTCACAGAAGAAGCAATCCGATCTGCAGGGCGGTGAATCGTTGGAGCAAAGAGGTGCATCGCCAGCACAATCCACAAGTATATCCGGTGTCGGAAGCTACGTGGAAAACAGGAAGAACAGAAAATGGCAGACCTCTCAGCCGATCAACTCAGTGTGGAACCTCCCTTCACCTCTGTAGGGATCGACGTGTTCGGACCATGGACAGTCATCTCCCGCCCCACCAGAGGAGGGCTCGCGAACAGCAAACGTTGGGCAGTGCTGTTCACCTGTATGAGTACACGAGCAGTGCACATTGAAGTCATCGAGTCCATGGACTCTTTGAGCTTTATAAATGCACTCCGGAGATTCTTTGCCATCAGAGGGCCAGCCAAGTAACTCCGTTCTGATTGTGGAACCAATTTCATAGGAGCATGTAAAGAGCTTAAGATCAATACGGAGAATGTCGAAGATGATTCTGTCAGGAAATACCTTAGTGACCAAGGCTGCACATGTGTAATAAAGGACTCGATCCTGGGTCTGTCTCCGTTGTCCTTTATTCGGGTTCTTACACTTGTCCCACATGGCCCTCGCTCAGAGCTCTCCCCTTGGCAGCTCCATAGCTGCCCTCGCTCCCGTAGCCTCCACACCTCTGCAGCTCCGCTGCAGATCCCCTGTGCAGTCCTCCGGCTGCCCTCACTGCAGCTCCACCGCTGCCCTCACTGCAGCTCCACCGCTGCCCATCGTTCCTCCGCGCTTGGTCACCGCTGGCCGACGGTGCCAAGTCTTACTCTGCGTGTGTGTGGCGATCTCGCCACTCCTCGACCTCCGCCCTGCGTGGCCTCACTCTAACTCTATCTCCCACACTCCCCCGTCTCTTCCGGTATCTCTCCCTTAAGACCTCACCCCTCTCTCACACGTGACCTAACTCCTCCCCCCCATGACGTCATATCCGTGAAGCCGTTTACGCCCGCATTACACCACCCTCCCCCGTAAAGAAAATCCAGCCGACCTCGGCTGAACAATAACGAGACAAGTAATACGAGCGAACACAACCATCACACATTCAAGGACAACGAAGCATACATTAAATATAACAACAACAACAACAACAACAAAACACAACAGTAAAATTCAACGAAATGTAAGGGACTCTGAGCGCGTTCGGGTCGCCGGTCCATCCCGGACGGGCGGCGGCCCTCCTGCAGACCGGGAACGTGACGGGGTTTTAGGAGCGACAGGATGAAGTCCTCCTGTCGCTATTGGAGGCCCGTCAACGTTCCGGTCCCGTGTCCCTGAAGGCCCAGCGTCGGGGGTGCGTCGCGATCGTGTCTGCGACGGGGTCGGAAGGGCGGCGGGGCACGGAGTCCCCGCAGCCGTGGTAGGCACACCCCGAGCAGAGTCTCCTGTCTCCAGCAATGTCACGGCCGACTTGTCTGTAAAAGGCACGACAGGCGCTCTTGCAAGGTCAACAGGCACAGGCAAGGATGAGTCGGCAGCCACAGACCCCAGCAAGGCAACCTCAGGAGATGACGCATCGTTACGAGGGGCCACATATGGTTTCAAGCGCGACGTGTGAACGAACCAACGCCGAGATCCAAACCGAACACGTGCGGACTGTGGGTTGGGAACCTCAATGAGGCGAACCGGCCCTTGCCATGGTTTGTGTAATTTAGGAGAGGTACCTGGCCGCACCTGCGGGCAATGGAGCCAGGCCATGTCCCCCACCTTCCAGGGGCACTCCCCCTTCGAGCGTCGAGCACACCGCTCGTTCCGGGCCTGGGCTTTGGCAGTAGCCATGCGGGCCCCCTCCCGTGCCTCAGTAACCCGGCGAACGGTATCCCGAATGTAATCAGGAAGAGGCTTAGCAGGTCCCCTGACTCCAATTCCCAACTGCACATCCATTGGCGGCACGTTCTCGCAACCGTACATAAGAAAAAATGGCGAATATCCTGTAGCCGCATGCGGCGTCATTCGGTATGCCGAAAGTACCCCAGGGATATGCAAATCCCAATCCGATTGTTTTTCACTCACGGTGTGACACAACATGGCGGACAATGTCCGATTTAGCTGTTCGACCATACCATCTGTTTGCGGATGGTAGGGAGATGTCCGTATCTTTTTAGTTCCAAGAGCCGCGCACACCTCCCCCAACAATTTAGAAGAAAAATTACGGCCTTGGTCTGTGAGGAGCCTCTCCGGCGCCCCCTTGTCCATAACGTACCCGAATAGAAAGGCGTCTGTGATAGATGCCGCTGACTGGTCAGGCAAAGGCCAGGCCATCGGCCAGCGGGAGAGGTACTCCACCCCAACTAGCAAGTATTTATTTTCCTTAGCGGATGGCGGGAAGGGTCCCAAAATGTCCAACGCCACCAATTCGTTAACTCTAGACACCTGAATAGACTGTATGGGCGGCACATATGGTTGTTTAGGTGGTTTTCGCCGGGCACAATCGGGACACGCGCGAACGTGACCGACGACATCCGTTGTCATGCCGTGCCAAAAATAGTCTCGCTGCAGCGTCAATAGGGTCTTCTGCACCCCCAGATGTAAAAGCGTGTCCCCATGCAGAGTCCTAATCAACTCGTACCGCAAGGATGCCGGTACAACCAGACGCCAGCGTTCCTGTAACCCTTCCCTCCACATCAGCAGACCATCGCGGAGAGCGGTTTCTGGCATACCCCCCGTACCCAGTCCCCCACTCTTCTTCGCAGTCCGATTCCGTAACGAGACCAATGAACCATCCAACATTTGTTCCCGAATCCACAAAGCCCTTGGAAGATTCAGAATCCCATCAGCCGGTCCCGGCTCCTTTGGAGCTTCAGGCACGTCGACCGCCAACGCAACAGGCTGAGGGGGTTGCTGAATCGGCGCACATCTATGCGTCCCCGACGCGCACGCGCAAGGGGATCGTGCGGCAGCCTAGAAAGCGCGTCCGCATTCGCGTGACACACCCCCTTCCGATGGTGAATTTGGAAGGAAAATTCTTGCAGCGTGTCCAACCACCGCGCCAACTGGCCGGATGGTTGGTCCATCTTAAGAGCATACTGCAAGGCCGCATGATCCGTGCGAACAATAAACGAACGACCGTAGAGATACGGTCGAAATTGGCGGAGAAAGAAAACAATAGCCAAAAGTTCCCTGTGTGTGACGCAGTAGCGAGTTTCTGCGGGAGACAAAACCCGGCTACCATACGCCACCACGCGTTCCACACCACCTTTTGATTGAGACAACACGGCCCCAATGCCCGTGTCACTCGCATCCGTATCCAGAATGAAGGGGTGATCGAAATCAGGATAATCTAACGTCGGTGCCTTAGCCAGTCGATCGCGCAGGCCCTGAAACGTCGCCTCTTCCGGCGGTCCCCAAGCAAATTTCCTTCCTTTACCCGTAAGGAGGTGCAAGGGCCTCGCGATCGTCGCGAAATCCGGAACAAACCTCCGATAGTATGAGGCAAACCCCAAAAAGCGACGTACATCCCCCACCGTGGCCGGGGTTGGCCAGTCACGGATGCATGCTGTCTTGTCCGGATCCGTGGCCACCCCGTCCGCACTTACGATATGCCCCAAATAGTGCATGGACCGTTGCAGTAGGTGACATTTCTTAGGCTTAAATTTCAAATTTGCGGAACGCATCCTGGTGAACACCACCTCCAACCGCAGTAAATGCTCATCAAATGTGCGGCTGAAGACGATAATATCATCTAAATATATCAGACATGTCTCCCACTGCAACCCCGTTAACACCAACTCCATCAACCTTTGAAATGTGGCAGGGGCAGCATTCAGCCCCATCGGAAGACAATTAAATTGGAATAACCCCTGCGGCGTACGGAAAGCAGTTTTCTCCCGCGAGGGCTCGTCAAGGGGAAGCTGCCAGAATCCCGAAGAGAGATCTAGCGTTGAAAAGAACTTCGCCCCCGACAAGGCATCGAGGGAGTCGTCCATACGCAGCAGGGGGTACGCATCTGCCACAGAAACTTTATTCAATTTCCGAAAGTCGACACAAAATCGCAATTTGCCATCCTTCTTTTTAACCAAAACAACAGGCGCGCCCCATGGGCTGTTAGATGGAGATATTATGTCCGCAGCCAACATGTCATCCACTGCCCCTCGGACCTGATCTCGCTCCGCCGGACTCATCCGATGCGAGTTCAACCGAATAGGGGCAGCGTCCCCTGTGTCAATATGATGGTAAAGCAACGAGGTGCGTCCCAAGTCCAAATCGTCGGAGCTAAACACATCAGAATAACTCAACAATAATTTACGAAGCGTACAACGTTGTTCACCGGAAAGGGAAGAATTTTCCCCACACAATTCGGCGATCCAGCGATTATCAGCAGCACCAGGACCTGAAACACCACCAACCACGACCTGGCTGCCCAGATGATCTTGTGCCGTAAACGCCGTAGTGGCATGTGCCACAACCGTACCAGCCGGCACACACACATTTTCGGTACTTGCATTAAGCACCTGCAGAAACGGCTGCTGGTCAGGCCGGACAATAGTTTGCGCCCCAACGAGCGCCGCTCCGCCCGTTATAGTGGCGGACGGCGACAACAAAATCCCAATTGCACCCTGACGAGCAGGAACAGGCTTCCGATATCGCAAGGGGATAAGCATCTGTGAGCCAGGTGGAATATCAACATATACCTCAGACAGTGCCTGCACCTGAGCGACCGGAGCAGGTCGCCCCCAGGGCGACGGTAGAAATGTAATTTTTCGCCCACCCGGTAATTCAATGCAGTTTTGATTAATTCGAATTAGAATGGGCATCTTGGCCAGGAAGTCAGTTCCCAACAAGCAAGGAACCGCGAGGGACGTCGAAATTAACACAATTCCCGAGGCCGACACTCCCCCGATAGATATTGTAGCGTCCACCTGGCCCACAATGCCCATGCTACCCCCGTTGGCAGCGACGCAGGAATCCTAAACCGGACGCACGGCCTTAGGTGGGATGTTCAACAGATGGAAAATGACATCCGATATAATGGTCGCGGACGCCCCTGAATCCACTAACACACGTACGTCCACCCCTTGTATAGAACCAGGTACAGTGGACGAACCAGTAGCGGCCGCGACGACCCGCCGTGCCAATTTACGCCACTGCGTTACCGAGCGACGTGGCCCAGTCGATGGCCTCCCCCCGTTATTAACAACACCCGGATCGCACGACAACGGTGATGAGTGAGGTGTCAAGCCTTGCCGGGTGTCTGGTGCGCACCGACTTGCCTGTCCTGGAGGATCCTTCCGTGGCACGTCCGCTGACGAGGCCTCCTGCTGGGGCGGACCCGGGACGCGGGCCCAGCAGTCCCTGGCGTAATGGCCTTTACGGCCGCAGCGGAAGCAGTCGATGTTGTTGTCTCTCGTGCTTGGAATTCGGACCCTTTCTGATGATGGTTTGACCTTTTGTTGTTGTTGTTGTAAATCACATGTGTACTCCATTACTCTTGTGACCTGGGTCTCCCTTGCAAAGCCGTCTTTTAATATTATTTGGGTCTTTCGGTAAAGTCACGTAGATAGGTTCACAGAAAATAACAAAAAACGACGACGTTTCGATCGCAACACAAGCATTCGTGTGGAATGGTAATGGGGAGCTCCCACCTAGCTCGGATAAACACATTCCTGCGGAGGAGCTGGTAGGAACGTTGGGTTGCTCGGTCAATGGCCAGGGTCAACGGCGGCGTGGTGTATTCCGCAAATATGGCCGACTGTGAGGGCGGGCACAAGCCGGCGTCAGTAGGTTAAACGTTGAGTTTTATAAGGGCACCACGGGGTGACCAGCCCCTCCCCACCCAGCCCCACCCCTCCCACCCCCCACCCAGCCCCACCCTCCCCACCCAGCCCCTCCCCACCCTCCCCACCCAGCCCCACCCTCCCCTCCCCACCCAGCCCCTCCCTCCCCACCCAGCCCCTCCCTGCAAGACGGACACAATAATCCCCTGTGGGCTTGTGTAACCAGGAGGTTCCTACCAGTATTATTTGCCACTGAAGTTAACTCGGGTCGTCGGGGTTCGATGCGCGAACCTCTGTACCACTTCTCGCCAACGATTATATCATCGTCAGTCCGTTATCGATCTGGAACTTGGTTTAGGCCTCCTTCCACGCTGGTAAGTGTGGGTTGGTAATAAAGAAGTAAGCTTGTTATGTAACAAGGTATAACGTTTTTTTTTTAAATAAACTGATTGGAATTTCAGGCTGGACTGGCAGGCGTCTTCAGAAACCATTCTCAGTTTTCTTGTGGGCCCCCTGTACACTCCCTGAAGTGGATCCAATATATATTGCAAACACATCCTCATCCTGCCTAACCTTAGGGGCCAATGTGGTGTGGAAGCATCAGTCCCAGCTTCAGCCAGAGATGTTTATTTAGTGCTGCGAGTTTGCGTAGAGCAGGGGTGGGGGCAGCTGCAGCCCGCGGGCCGGACGTGGCCCACGACTTGATCTCATACTGCCCACGGCCACATGGGGCCTTCCACATCGGGTACGAGACAGGAATATTTAGACCTGTCCCCCTGCAGTGACAAAAGTCACTGAAGTGTGTGTGTTAAAATTGTGATGAGCGGTAGTGTCGTGGTTAGCGCGCTGCGCTAAGAACCCGGCGACCCGAGTTCCATTCCCGCTCACGGTCAACACCGGTGACGATTATTTGAACGGGTCCTGGGCCCCCCCTAGGTCGACTCAGCCTCAAATTAGTAGCTAGTGCGGTGTGTAAACATCGCCACTCGGGAGACAAAGGCGGTCGGGCGTGGTGCTGGCCACCCACCCCCTCGGTGCTCGCTAACAGCACTTGCCCCAACAGTCCGTTCGAGGCTATACGGGGGACCTTTGTCTAATGTGTGCTCTGTCAGAGGTATTGAAGCCCTATTTGCGCCTCGGAAAGCAAAAGGATTTCCATGTCTGGCTTCGAGAAACCACTCGGTGGTTGCAGGTAATGTCCCAAAGCCGAGCTGTCGTGACGCTGTTCACACAATGCCTGCTACTGCACCCTCGTCGATGTATTCATTCGTTCGTTCGTCTTCATTTCACGGGACCACCTACGACCTCGCCGGTGTTACGATTTGATTTTGTCATCACACAGCGGGAGGCTGAGGTTGCATTCAAACCCGAGAACACTCTTCGTCTGAGCCAAGCATACTTACGACGACACCCCCCCCCCCTGGCCTCTGTTCTGTTTGTACAGTTTTATAAATTCAAGCTTTTTTTTTGGAAAGATATATTTGTTGGCATCCTCATTATTCATAATCAGCCATGATCTGTCAATTTCTGGACGGGGGCCTCCCCCAAGCCAGCCGTCTGCTCTGAAAATTGTGTCTGCAGGAACCTTCTGAGTGGCTGTCCATGGCTCGTCACTTGGAGAACCACTCGTTCGGAGGAGCGATTTACAAAGCACGCCTAGCTCAGGCAACGCACGGCAAGCAGGAATGTGTCGTGGTGATCTGGCAAGGGCGATTTTAGCTTCTGCGGGCAACGGTGGGCAACTATTTCCTTTCTAATGGCCGATCAGGACTTTAAAAAAACCTTTGCCCGTGCGTTATTCCACACTTCAGCGTCGTCCCAACAATAACGTGAGACATAATGTACGTGCCGACCGAACGTAAAGCAAACTAAAATAAAAAACAGTGTTGCTAGGGTTAAAACAAAAATAGTTCCCTCTTAGCATCCGATTTCTGCGGCTACAATGCTTGCAGTGACCATTCACGGCGGTAGGCCCCATATGGCCATGGGCCGTGTAGGCCATATGATACGGAGTCTTGGGCCGTACGCAGCCCGCATGCCATAGGTTTTACCCACCCCGTTCTGTAGGTATTATAAAAGCATGTTCAGGGGTCGAACCCGTGCTGACGGAGCCCGGGTGCAGTGTGCGTCACACGTGCACTTTCCTGGTTGGATTCGGCCGACATTTGGTGCCGAGAGGTAACGTGAGGATGCGTTGTAGAAGGGCTGACAGCCGATGATTGGTTGACAGAGGCGCGAGATTACCAACAAGAAAAAAATCGACTCCATGCGAGAGGCGAAACTCAAAAAATTTAGTTTTTCCAGGAACCCCAATCGGTATTTGGAACACATGGACAGATATAATGGTGCGTTTAAAAGTGCAGGCCTCCCTCCTCCCATCATGCTCCTCCTCCTCCTCACCACACACAATCACTCCCAGAAGACAATAAAAAAGATATGTTTGCCAGTGAAGCAGAGATTTAATCGACAGAGACACTGAGTGCGTGCACAAGTGGGAAAATGAGTGAGACAGTACAGATGACCTGTGGCAGGACTGGTAATTGCTAAAACCAGTGAGAGAGGCCCATGAAGGATGGATTGGAGGAAAAGCCCCCGTGGATTTTATTTTGTAGGGCGTGTATGTGTGTGCACTTGGCATGAAGGTGGAAAAGCAACGCACTGCACTTTGAACCCCCGGACCCGAGTTTGATTCCGGGCCACACGGATAACATCGGTGACGATTATCTGAACCCATTCTTTGCCTCGCGTAGGTCTACTCGGTGGTAAATCAACATCTGGTGCGGTGTGTAACGGCACGAAAAAAGTAAGAGACGAGGTGACTGCGTGGTGCCGGCCACATCACTCCGTCATTTGCCTTGTCGGCTCCTATAGGTGCTTTCTAACAGCACATGCCTCAGCAGCCTAATGTAGGCCACACGGGGGAATTTTTTTTCCCTTTACACTCGGATGCGCGCGCGTACGTGTGTGTCTGCATTCTTTGCGGCGCACTCGTGCATCCGTGTGCGTACGTGCGTGTGTGCCCGTGTACGTGTGCGTGTCACCGCCAGTAAAGGGGAAGAGTGTGAGGGCAGAGGTGGATGCTTGTGTTGATATAATAATGTTGATATAAATCAGAGTCGGGTCCGATACATGTGTCGGCCGTGCCAAACGAGCGCAAAGGGAAGTGGAGGTGAAAGGTGGGACAGGGTTTGATAGAAATCAGATTGAGTTTTTTTCCATCATAGAGATATTGCCCACATGCAGAGGATCAGGGGATCTAAAAGGCACCGAGAGAAAAAATAAAATAAAAATGAATGCGAGAGAGCAAACGCTTCGGTGAATTACACGTAATTGCCGCTAAAAGCCTAAAATGCTTTGAGATCATCATCTGCGAGCGCGCACGTGGTGGGTGCGAGCGGCGGCTGGAATGGAGCTCGCTCGCGACCAAATTCACAGGAACTGGTCGACGTTCATTATCGCTGCAGAGTCGACGACGCCTTGCGCCTTTGGCAGGAGCCTCCCGTGTCGTCGCCATCGCATCATCACCATCACCATGACCATGACCATCGTCTTCATCGTCTCATATCCCTCTTCCTTGTTGTGGGAGCACAGTGGCGTTGCCGGTGATGTAAGGCTGGAGCGCAAAGAGCGAGGAGTGTCGGCAGGAGGGGAGGGTTACGTGCGTAGAGCACGTGGACAAAAGCAGGCAGTGGCTACCGACGGTGCCTACCGGTCACAGCCAGAATTTTCGGGAGTGTTTCGGCGCGTGCCCCGTTAAACCCACGCGACCACCAAAAAGAGCTTTGGTGGAAAAAATACTTTTTCGCCAATTGTTCGAAGAGAATGGGCACTTTTCGTTGAAAAACGGTGACGGTTTGACTGTTTGAAGACCAAATATTTCCAGGCATCGCCGTCGCATCCACACGAATTGGGCTCATGTACTCACATACGTGTGTGTGGGTCAGTATATAGGTCACACCGATGTAATGTTGGGCTCGCCACGAGGACCAATCTGTTGTGTCATGATGTATCGTAACAAGCAAGGGTGCAGTGATGCATGGATGAATCGTTTAATATCAATTATTAATCTCATGATACAAGAATTAAAAAAATATATATTCATACACATGGATTTTTAATGGGTTCACATGACCCCTACAACCACCAGAGGTGCTACCAATCACAATGTAAAAGATAAACTGATTTTATATCAAATCGTTAACCTCAATCACGGCAATTCATTGAATCACAGTGGGGTGAATCATGCCTCTATTCCTGGGCATTTTAAAGTTAATACCAGTTGCTTCGTTTAAAGATGTCGTTATATGAGTGAGCGTGCTCGTTCCAGTTTGCCCGCTCTAAAACGTATGGCTGTCGTCGAGAATGTATGTGTCCAAGACTTTCTCACTGAATAATTTTCAGGTTGCTAGTAGACTGGAGTATGCACGTGAATCTTAGCTATAGGGTATACAGAATGTGGTGTGACGGGTGCTCAATTATTTTCCGGGTCACCGACCCAGCTGAAATTAAGCCCTGTGTGTATTTACGTTTACAAGAAATTCAGAAGACTTTGATGTACAGCGCCTACTTACCGGTTCAAAGCCAGCTGACTGGTGAGCCGATTCCTGGCATGTGTGTGCTGTCTGTATCGCATTACAGTCCCCTGGGATTTTCGAGATTGGAATTGCCAAGCTTCACGACGGCAAGCACGCCGACAGTTTGTGCTCCACTTTTGAACAATTCAGCAGCAATTTCAAAAGTACTGAACGGCAGAGATGGCCTAGTGACTCGGTGGTCAGAGGGCCCAGCTGGCGTCGCTGAGAAACCCTGGGTTTCAATTTGGGTCTCAGACGCTGCCCGTGATTTAAACTGGGTTCTCAAGCCATAATAATATATTTTTTTAAATTTGTATTGGTCGCGAAAGCTTACGCGTTAAATATGGTTCTCAGGTGCCCTCAGCTGATGGCCTCAGACCTTTAACTACTGACTGTGCAACAGAACCATCACGTAAAGTTTTGTTTTTTGTTAATTTAATGTGGCCAATTTAAGATCCGAAAATTTGAAATATTACTGTTGACTGCCATGTAACTACACATTTAGCGTGCTAGTAACAATTAGAAGTAGTTCTATGAAATATTCTCCTGTGGGCCATTGTCTAACACGGGGTGATGACATCGCTCTGCGATAATTGCGAATGAACGCTTCATCTCACAATAATTGCAATCTTATTTTTACAAGAAACTATATTCTAAATTTACTGTTAAGAGTCTTGATGAGAGCCCCACTCCACTGCTGATTAATATTTTGTGAGTTTCTTTATGAAAGCAGAGTGTAGCTGGTTCATCTATGCAACATGTTTTAATAATTTCTGTATTCTTTTCATAAAGGCCTTGCTTTGTGAGAGCTTTGATGACTGCATCAGTTTCCACTCAATGAACTGAAAAAGGCCTAGAATAGTGTTACCTGATATTCATTTGTCTTTTTGAAAAGCTGAATGTATGTTTAATCCACACGCAATGGGATAATTTTAATTTACATCCTCTAAGCTAATGCCTTATTCTTAATGTAAACACCACACGCAGGCGTATAGCGCATCCTGTTGGTTTAGTGTCTCTTCATAAAAAAAAAATCTGAAGCAATCATATACAATAACACATCGCCATCGTTTCTACACACGTTGTAAAACAATGCCGTTTTTCAGCAGTCGTCAAATGCCGGCGTTGGATTTCATTCACCACCTCTCATCCCTCCTTCCTCCATAGTTACGGCCGCAAAAAAATTCGGCGTGCGGGAATTAAACGGCACGAGCCACATGCGGCTCGTGCCGCGCCGCGCTTGGGAAGAGAAAACCCGGCGCGGAGGAATTGAGACGTAGCAGGGAAGAAAACAGGAAATAGGGTCGCATACCCTGGAATCAACACGAATAACTGCGAAGCCGCCGGGGAGTACGGCTTACACGCTGATGTATGAAGTGTCTTGCCGTCCGACTTGCCACAAGCGCAGCTTAACGTCTCGCGCCGCCGCTTGCCCTCCACCGGTTTTAGTTGACGCACAGCAAATACAGCGAATGCAGAGCATGCTAGTGATAGCGGATGAGTCCGCGCGCGAGTCTCGGCGTGTCGCGGAAGCGGGCCCGTCCTGTGGTGCCCGTGATGCCGTTGAACGCCGTCGGTGCCCTTGCCCTCGGTTTGTTTCTTTCGTACGGCTGCTGATGTAGATTGCAGAGCAACGATTACAATTTCACATTCAGGTATTTAAGCCAGTGAACCGCATTGGGAGCAACGGAATAGTGTATCATCGCTGTGATGTCTCCGTCGTATTTGTGGATCGGGAATTGCGTCGTTATATGTTGTACGGTCGCACACTACTGGAGAGTTTTTAATGTTCTATTTGTTCATCGGGCGCGTCGTTTGGCCCTGACGTGGCTGTGTGTTGTTGTTGCTCTGGAGACCGGCAGATCGATGATCGATGTTTGGTCGCCGTGTCGATGGCATTCGTCGCAATTTCTCACTTGAAAAAATGGGCCGCGTGAAGGCTGCCATCTTCCACTTGCCGCGGTCAGTGTCGTGCCGTTGGCAAAGCGGCCAAAACGGCGCTTGCATTTATACGGCGGCTAAACGTGAATGGGTCCCAAAGCGCCTGACGGAAAAGCGCAAAATGACAGAACCACTGGGCAGCAACGCAGGCAGGAATGGGGAGACCGACGAGCAGATAATCGCTCCTCGGGGAACTCGTCGGTCGTACGGACGGCATGACAAGCGACTGGCTTTCGGACATGGGAAGTGTACATGGCGGTGTGCGTGTCTGTGAAGGTGTGTGCGTGCATGGCGGTGTGTGTGTGGTGGTGTACGTGCGTGGCGGTGTGTGCGTGGTGGTGTACGTGCGTGCGTGGCAGGATGTGTGTGGCGGTGTGTGTGTGGCGGCGTGTGTGTGTGCGTGACGGCGCGTGTGTGTGCCAGTATGTGCGGCAATGTGTACGTGCGTATCGGTGTGTGCGTGCGCCTGGCGGTGTGCTCCGCACGAGCAGTCGTCCACGTGTGCGGGCGTGCGTGCGTGCGGTGGGCGGCCCGTCTGGCTCCTGTCACGGCCCTGTCATCGGGGAGCCTTTAATAGGCGCGGGATGTTTGGTGGCATTATCGTGCCGCTGGCCACGGCTAATCATGCGGCCCTACGCACCTGCACGTCTCTCCCTCCTCCTCCTGCTCTCCTCCATCCCCTGCTTGTCCCCACTCCGCCAGACCCCCCCTCCACCACCACCAGCGTGCCCCCCCCCCTCTCACCGACAGCTACCCCGCCATTCCCCGAGTCCACTCTCTCTGTGCTCGGTTGACATTGTCTGCATCCCATCCCCCTCTCATCTCAGATTATCTGAAATGAGCAGGGGATGACAGACCATGGGGTGGGCAGGACAGGAGAAGAGCTGGGAGGTATTCCCACCATGAAACAAGTGAGACACTGTGGTTTTCTTAAGATCGAAGCCAAGTCGTTTTGCTTCTGAGTTGGGGAGTGGGGGAAGTAATAAGTATATTTATTTTTATGATACACGTGAGGAAAAAACATCATCTGAAAACTCCAAAATATGCACGCAGGGTTGCACGTTGATTCAGAAATGAATGTGGCAGAAAAAATGTTGACGTGGAAAAGGGTAATAAAAAAAAAGTTAAATGTTTTCATTAATACGCGTTGAAAAAAAAACATTTAATGAGTTATGTAAAATATATTTAATTTTGTAACAACCGTAAATTTGCAATGAAAATGCGACCACATGGGAGGAAAACGCGACTAAATTTTTTACGATACATTCTTCTATCACAAGATACAATTTTCAATAGATCTTACGATAATGCTTTCTTGACATTGACCCTACACGAGATACTGTAACGTTATATCGTGCGCGCAGAAGTATTCCGGGACATAATTCGTCATCATGTTAGAGGTACAATGTTGAAAGCTTAATTTTGTCAACCTTTTTTTTATAGCTTTTTACAAAGACTTAATGGAAATCTGGTGCACATTTGCAACCGTACAATTTTAGTTTTCCCCCTCCCCCCATTCATTAAAGCGCAACATAAATTGTGTGTAGAATGCACGCCTCTTGAAGTCTCCCGAAACAGTCCCCTTTTGTGTCTTGAAGATGACTCTGGTTTGCCGCAGACCTGCTGCTTAAGCCACCCATTACATCAGCTTCTAACAGGGCCGATTTAATGAAGAGTAAAAATACGTGCCCGTACGTATGTTGAATTTCTTTCGCACCGTACGTAGCCAACCGTGCCAATCAGCCACGTTTTAGAGAGCGAGTGATGGCAAGTTGGCACGATTTAATTCACCAACCTTTGTAAGCTCGTCCCATCAGTGTGGATGTACACGTCTTCACACCGCTGGTAAACCATGCTGTTTATATACTAACATGGCAAACACAAAACCTGCAATAAATTATAGTTTGTCGTCTTCACGGACCTCCGATTAGCATAGTTTGATACGTACGGTGTGAAAGAAGTTGAACATACACGAACAGGTTTTCCGATGAGACTGAACTCAAAATCAACATTGCGTCAAATTGTTTGGACGTCATCATAATCATCATTTGTCATTGTCCACTGCTTCATGAAGACCTCCACATGCAGTTTGCCATCCTTCACGGTCCTGTAATACCACCATCCATCTCACTCCCATTGTGCCAGGACCATGGTGGTCGTCCTCTCGGATGCATTCTCTCCTTTGGCTGCCATTCCATCACCAGTGTTGTCCATTGGCCATCGGCAATTTCACTGAACAGCCGATGTGCTGTCTCCGATTTGTGTTTTCTTTTTCCTGATACACGACTTCCACTTTTTGTCTCTCGGTGTAATTTAAAGCATGCATCTCTCACGCCTTTACGCTCTCATTTATACTTTCATTTTAGTTTAATTTCCATGTTTCTGATCCACACATCAATGCCTGTATGTCATGTGCACTCATTGAAAACCTTCCTCTTTTAGGCACAATATATCATCAAATTAAGTTTTCCAAAAATGCTCCATCTTGCTCTCGTTATCCTCTTTATTTAATCAACGTGATTCCACCAGAACCTTTTTACAAAAATCGTCCCTTGGTGTGCAATATTCAGCCCCTGTTTTCCACATCTGGGCAAATGGATTAAACGTTAATTCCCTCTGCTGGTAACTGCTCCATCCATTTTTCCTCCTGGGTCTTAAAATGTGCCACGCATCTCAGCTGCGAAACCTGCGCACTCTTGGGCGATGAACCACGAACACCGCTTGACCACAGCTGCCACGTTGCCTGCCGTTGCATGTGGTCCGATCGTGGAACATCGTGGCGGATCGTCATTAGACCCGCGGGGGGGGGGAGGGTAGCTGTGAGTGCCCAGTGGCTCAGGGTTCAGCATGAACGCAGATAGGAGCACGTCGCCGCCCTCGCCTCACCTGCTGTAACAACTCCACACCAATTGGGCGTGCGTGCCGTGGGTTTTGCAACGCTTGTCCTCGTGTGTGTGGAGAGTCTTGACAGCTTGAAATCGTTAGGCCAGTCGTCTCTGACAGCAGATTGCCCCTGCGCCTGGTGTTGGATAAAGGGGTGCAACTCTGCATTTATTGCCCGTGGTGGCGAGATGTTAACTACCTCGTGTGGTATACAGGAGGTCTTGGGTTTGATCCCGGCCCTGATTCCTGTATAATTGCAATTTACATGTTCTCCCCGTGGTTGCTTGGATTTTTCTCCAGGTCCTCCGATCTTCCCTTTCACATTTAGAAACGTGCATTTTAGAGTATTTGGCTGCTGTACATTTCCACGTGCTGATAAGCCATTTCGTTGTGGTCAGGTCATTTGTGGCCAGGTGGCTTCTGAAAAAGAACTACACAGCTCAGTGGGCCTTACCTCGAAGCCAACCGTTATAATTGGAAGTGCGTTGGTCCACCTGTGTAAAGAATCTATTGTTTTCCATTCGGATTCCTTGTACATAATGGGTCCAAGTGACCCTCCATCTGGCGACCTGATGGCCGCTACACAGTGATTCCTGAGTCGATCCGCACCACTTAATCACGACAATTCATTGAGTTAGTTCAGGGGGGTAAATTAAAACCGCATCAAAGTGGTAGGCCTCATTTGGTCATGGGCCTTGTGAAATGGAGTTATTGGCCCTATCCGACCTCTTGGCCACAGGATCCCCCACCCCTGGTGTGAAGTGGCGGCGTCCCCACTGCGTATAGGCCATGTGACCGTAATGAGTAGTCAGGCCAGGCTTGTTTTGTTCGTGGAGTGTTCGCTCCGCCAGCAGCGTGCCGAGTGCTCGTGCGCGGTGGTTTTGTTGTCGGCCTGTGGACTTCTCCACTGCCGAGCAAAACGCCTCTGCCATGTTCTTCTTCTTTTCTCTGTCGCGCCTCCAATTGGCACAGTTGACCACGTGCATGACGCTAAAGAAGTTCAACGTAAATGCGTACATACGTCCTGTAATGGCCTCCGAATTATTGGATTTCTTCCGTCCGTCTCTTATTCCGCAGTCATCCTCCGTTTCTTTACCTTCTCCGTTTCTTGTCCGTCGCTCTCATGACGTGGCTTTCCCTTTGTTGTGTCTAGTTGGTTGCCCTTGCCCCGCAGCTCCGATTAGCACGATTGTCTATGTAGAGTGCAAAAGAAGTTCAACATACATACATTTCCTCTCTGATTACATTTTTTAAAATGTATTTGACGACAGCGTCGCTGCCCCCTGTTGTCTTTTTTACTTGCGTCTTCATCCTTTTACCGATCTCTTTGACTTACATGTGAACAGAGCTGACCGTGACCCCCGTTATGCGTTACCCGTCATTAAGAATACGCAACGCCCCATCGCAAGGCGCCACGTGCTTGGGACACGGCGCGGCGGTTATGTAAAGATTACGTAACGCGGCAAGGTGATGTTAGTAGGAGGATCAAGATGCTAAATGTCCTTTAATCACTTGTGACTGCAAGAGGAAAGCAGAGGGTTAACAGACATCAGCAGCCCCCCCCCCCCCAAGGGATATTGGTTGTGGAAACACGGGAAATTTAGGATTGAAAAATGTCAAATTGATGAAGTTGGGAGGATTTCTGTTTTTAATTCTCTCTCTTTTTAACTTTTTCAAGTGTGGACTTCAATGTGCTTGGCTTGCACGTGTGTGTGTGCGCTACGTGGATCACTTCACTACCAATTCCTTCCACAACCTTTTCTCAGCGTCCCGTGTCTTACATTGGTCAACTCACCCTTGATCGAGCGCCTGGTGACATGTGTGAACATCGGCACTGGAAAGCAGAGTCGGTATGGTGCTGGTCACACCACCCTGACGTGCATCATGGCAGCCTTCATAGCATTTTATCAGCATTCTGATGACCGTGTATTTCTTGCTACTCGATGGCATGTACGTATCCAATAGATGTCCGATTCGAGTGAAAAGTACATATCGCACAAGCGTGCACCATTTTTTTCCCATGTAATAACAGTTCAATACAAATTGCACACGTGGGATTACAGTTCACTAGCTTATCGGTGGCTAAACACAGAGTACACTCCCCGTGTTTATCTCACGAGGAGTGAGTCGGTCGCTCTTGCTTTGAATTTAGCGTCGAGGTCGGGAGAAACGCCCCTGCCCCCGCCCCCCCCCGCAAACACGATAACCAAACCATCTTGAAACATCACAAATTGCAGCGGTGTAAAAGGAGAGCGCTGTACAGGCCGTTCCTTTCTCCTAAATTAAACCACAGGCCCTCAATTTGTACCCGTAATTTACCCAGAGTTGCACCGATTGCATCTCTATGAAGTGGGGGGGGGGGGGGGGCGAATAACACTGAGCTGTTTTTCATTACTACCTTTAATTAAAGATAGCCCAAAGCGCAGAAAAACCTCTTTGAGGCAATTGCCAAACTTTGTTGCAGCCCCAGCGTCTCGGAATTCGAGGGCCGGACACTGCGTGCGTGCGCGTGCGCGCTTGCCCGCGCTTGAGCGCGACGAGTGCCCGACCCGATAGTGCCGATAGCGGGGTGGGGGGGGAGGCCGCGTGCCACGAGGGTGATGGGAGAGCGACGCTGGGCGGAGAGAGAGAGCGGCGGGCACGCGTTATCAAAATCTGGCCCCGTGTCAGAGGGCTTGCCGCTGGAGGGTTCCAGCGCTGTCAGATCACTTTTAAGTGACTGCTGTACCTTAGTTCAGCCATATGCTAAATAGTTTCTTGGAAATGCTGCAATATTTCTTTTTTTGGGATAGCCTGCTGCAAGACGTGGGCCCCGCGCCGATCGGCAGTGCGCGAATGCGAGTGGCGAGCGCTCGTCGCCGCACTCTCTCCGAGCCCGGGGCTCGTGAACTCGCAAAGTCGGAGGGGCCCGTATCGCCACGTGGTGCTCGTCGCTTGGGTTGACAACCGTCCCCTGATTGTCCCCGGATCGTCCTCTTGTGTTTCGTGGCTATCCCCCGGGGGGAAATGTACAAGTGCTTCGTGGGACGTGAAAGGTTCCAGGTTTTTTGAAATTTGTGTTAACAAAAATACCCCAGTCGAGTCCGATGCATTTACGTGTAGTTCTCGGCCCGTTTGGTATTGTGAGATTATCGTCTTCCCCGCGATTAGTGCCGTATTATATTTGTGCCTCCACGAGGGAGCAACCCCAGGTTCCTGTTATCAACGTAGGGCCCTGCCTACACGTCGCTACAGATGTGCTTTCGAGCTACCAACAAAGGGTCCTGCGAAAAATATATACAGCTCCACAAAAGTCACATATTGGGTTGTGTGCACGGGTTTACGAGAAGGGAATTCCCATTTGTCATCCATGCTACCACGAGCGCGTAAGTTGAAGCCCCAAGTCAACCTGTCGCTCCGTGGGAGGTTGCTCGCTCTCCTTTGCTGACCCCCATCACCTGGAGCTCCCCAACCTGCAGGCAGACATCCTTGCCGTTGACCTGCCTGCTGCCCCTGTTGCAAGTCCAAGGCCAAGGCCTTCCTCTTCTCCTCTACCCACGTCTCTTCTTCTTCTTCTCCTCTGAATAAATACATTGAAAACTCATTTCTTTAGAAGTGCTTTTAGTGTTTTGTTTTGTGCGGGAGAAGTTCAGCATGCATATGGTCACAGGCGGAGTTTGACTTCGATATTCACGGGGGCAGTGGCTCGCTTTGAGCCCTCACGTTAGGAATCGTGGGCACATGTCATTCATTAATTCATTTATTTGCTTTTAATCTTAATTGTAAACTACTGAAAATAATCAATTACGTGTCCAGTTTTGGAGGGGTGTTACCCCCCCCCCCGTGCCACCCCCCCCCATGTCCGCCCATGCATATGGTGCATGTCCCGTCGTTCGGTGCAGCGTCTTGAAATATGGGTCCATTTCGATGCCATCTAAATCCCATTTGTAGATGTGCGCTGTGTATGTCATCCCAGAGGTGAATGATGATTCACGGCCCTTTGTCAATCCACCACTGAAGGGGAAGGTCTCCCCACGCCGCTGTGGTTACCGACGTTGTTGAACCTTACTTCGCCACGCCGGCCAGTGTGCGGGTTGGTGAAGCGGGGTGCAACTGGACTGGTTCAGATATCGCTCGCTGCTGATGTTAGCTGTGGCCGGGAATCGAACTCGGGTAAATCTAGGCCACTGCTCCACTACATATAATTACTTCCATGCCACAGGTTTATCAAGATGCACATTTCCATTATCTTCACTACCTTGCCTGGTATACAGGAGATTGGGGATTCGATCCCGACCCTGACGCCTTTATAATTGGAGTTTGCGGTGTTTCTCTCTCTCTCCCCGTGGTTGTGTGGATTTTTCTCCGGGTCCTCATCCATATTTAGAAACATGTGTTTAGAATATTTGGCACACCTTTGTGGCCAATTCGCTTCTGAAAAAGAGCTACATAGCTCATTGGTGCTTACCTGGTAAAATTAAAAATAGTTTTAGTTTAGTTTTAATGTTTGATGGTGCAGTACATTTGGATGCTGTATAAATCTCATACACTCTATAAATCCAAATTGCGTTGTAAATAATGATGCGGGCGGACCCATGAGCCACCTCCGTTAAGCCGATCCCAATGCATCTCCACTGCGATGCCACACACACACACAGCTCCCAGCCACGTTACACGGCCGCAGGGGGTACGGCGAATCGCGCGCAAAATGTATTCTGCACGCACCGTGTCCGTGCCCATCTGCCATGGGCGGTACACACCCCCAAGCTTAAAGTTGCATTTCCATTCAAATCAAATTACGGCGACCCTCGGGTTCGTATTTCACCTGCGGCAAAGTGCGAGGGGCGGACGAGCCGCACCGCGGCGTATTGCCCTCGGCGAGGGGACGACCCCTTCGCTGGCTGCATCGGCGCGTGATGGTGCAAACCCGGGTGAAATATGGGCGAGAGATGCCTTTACGCTTGTGAATGGGTGGGTGGAGTGTTGGCGGCGGGGGTGGTGAGGGTGGGGTGGCAACGGGCAGGGAGGGGTGGGAGCGGCAGGGTAGAGGGAAGCACCTCAGAAGGAGCGGAACCAGCCGCGCTTCAGCGTAACGGGCGCGCTCGCTAAGCGTTTCCAGACGGCGCTCCTGCGCGCCGTGTGAGCGGCACAGATGTGCCAGCGCGTGATTCGTAATTAGGAACGCCCGCACTGCTCGCCCAGGTTTCGCAGGTATTTTCCCAAGGGAATTTGCGAGTTTTTTTTTTTTAGGCTGGCTTGAGGTTGTCATGTCGTAATTAAAGAGAGAATTTTGTAAATCATCTACAACGAGGCTGCGGAGGAGTTGCGCTACGGGGAACGGAGTGCGGCATCGGTGGGGAGCCCCGGGTGGCGCTAGTGGGTGGGCGGGTGATGGAAGGAGGGGAGAACGTTGGGAAAGTGCTGGGCAAGATGCGCAGCTCCAAACCCTGTCACTTCCACCAATTCACACCACCACCCCCACCCCTTCGCATAACCTGCTTTGCAACCCCTAAATCTCAGCTTCTTTAAACGCGGCAGTGTTAATCGGCGCAGAACACGAGAATGTGAATTCGTTTGGCAAAAGTGTCACCAATTAAATTGTGGTCATCAGCTGCCAACAATTCTATTTATTTTTACCCACACTCAAGAATATTTTTCCCCCAACCCGTTCCTGGAAATTAAAAACCACATTTGATCGATGCGCTTGATTGCAATTGCACCGTTGTAAATAATGAACCATTTGGTAATGGCGATGACGATATGCGTATACGCATTACGTTCGTGGGGCGCATTGCGACGACCGGAGTCTCTGCGTCGCCACCCCCCCCCCCCGTGCTTAACCTGCGACAGGGGGCGAGGAGGACCGGCGCGCGGTTACAGCGACCCGTGCGTCGTTGCCGTGTGCGCCGCGGAGCGATCGTTCTCACTTTTCATCTCTAGGTGGAGCTGAACGAATGCGAGTGTGGGACAGGTGAGCGGCTGCGGCGGCGTGGCTGCCAACCATCCACGGTGCGAGGTCGAAGAGATTGATGCTCTCCCGGCGCTTCTCGCCCTCACGACCTCGCGAACCTGTCGCCTGGGTCGACGCGACGAAGTTTGCGAGCCGGAAAAGCGGCCACCTTCGAACAAATAAAACCACGACCGTCTCCCGCCCGCTTTGGACGAGTCAGACGTCGATCTGCGGCACCGGCCAAGCCAGCCCGAGCAGCGGCCCCGGAGCAGTAATTTGTTACAGATTTCAGGCCCAGCAGGGGAGTGAATTTGTTCCAGTGTCTTGGATAGGCACCAGAAGTCTCGCCCGCCGGCTGAGCTCGCAGAGAGCGGTGGGACGCGAGGTAGCGTTGTCCGCGCGGCGAACCGCCCGCTCGCCAGGCCGTCGGAGCGAGCCAACCGTAATTGGCCCATGCGGGTTGAGGAGCGTCCGCAGAGCTGGGGAGCCATCAGTCAGTGGGGTTATTTGCGTGAAGAGAAGCGCGGGCGATTGCGGGTCCGTACGTGACGTTGCTGGCATGACGTTGGTCTCAATCGCAGCGGTGAAAAACGAGGTTTCGGTGTTGGGTTTTTTTTCCCTCTTCCCCCGCTTATTTATTTATTAATCAGTTGGGTTGCTGGAAAATAAATGTTGAGCCTTCAACGAGTGGCAGAGTGAAAATCTTTCCATGACATCTTGGCATAGGAAGCCTTTAAATCTGCTGTTCATTATTACAATGGCAATATTAACGTACTAAATGGCGTTTTCAGTGCAGTCTGTAAAGCACTTCAGATAATATAGTGTCGACCGCGGGCTGTAATCAATGGTGCAGGAATTCGCATAACATACTCATTGCCTGCCGCGCATGGCCATGCGGGGGGGGGGGTAGCTTTGAAAGGCGTACACATTGCTAAACATGTTTCGGAGGTTTCCTATTGAGACCTGTGTTTGTAAGCCACATAATAAATAATATAATTTAATTTACAAAACATTTTTATTTTGCCATGTGAGGCCACCACAAATGTTAACTCGACGAAGTGGCTGATGATCGTGTGGAAATTTAGAGCGGCCAAATACTCTTGAACGCGCGACGTTGATTCTCAATGTGGAATGAAAAATCAGGAGGATCCGGAGAAAAATCCACACGACCACAGCGGGAGAGACATGCACATTCCCAATATACAGTGGGCATCGAACCCACGACCTCTTGTATGCCAGACGAGGTTAGTTAACATCACGTCACCCCGGCACCTGCATGAAACAAGGCGGTTCCATCGTCACAACACTGCTGAGATCCACGCTTAAAACAGGCGATGATAGCAGTAGTTACGATGACGACGATCATGATGAAATACTGCATTAGAGTGAGTGCTTTACACAATGCCGTCACCGAAGTTAAAAGCGAAGCCGCACGATGCACGCCGCGAATCTACAGCGCCGCCGCTCGAGTGGAGTGAGGCGATCATGGATCGAGTTGACGCCGGCTACTTGAGATGGGCGCGAGTGAAAGGTTGCAGGTGCAGAAACCGCCGTCCGAAAAGGGAATTGCGCTATCGCCATCGTGTTAAAAATAAAGCCAAATGGCAGTGGGTCTTCGCCGGCGCCGGGGTGTGTTGGTGGCGCAAGGCTGCGTCGTTCCCGTGTCTCGCACGGTTTTTTCCGTGGCCACGATGTCTGCGGTTCAATTCTTCGGAACCGCTTTTTGCGTTTGTCGTCCCCCCCCCCCCTGCGCCTCCGATTAGTATGGTTGGCAACGTATTGTGCAAAACAAGTTCTACGTACGTACCTAATGATAAACAATGTACACGTATCTTCTTGGTTATTTCGGTAAAGTCACGTAGAATGGAAATAATAAAATAATAAAACTTATTATTTTATTATTTCCATTCTACGTGACTTTACCGAAAGAACCAAGAAGATGAATCCCTGCAGTCACGAAAGCTTTAAATCGAAATGTACACGTAATAATACATTTATTTGTCAAGCAAAGTCTCAACACCACTTTTCAGCATGTTGCTCCGAAAAACCCAAAGGGAATACTTGGCTTCATGTTAGGGTGAAACTGGACTACCAGGACAAAACCCACCACCACCACTACGCATATAGGAATCCATTTCTGCACTGCCATCACGCTTGCTTGGCTTCCGAGTTCACACGAGACCGGGCTCATGCTGGGGCGATCCGCTCGATCGAGGGGGGTGGCAGCTCACGGTGGACGAGAGGTGGAGACGTTGGGGCATGCTGATCGTCCCGCGGGGAGACACGGGGGGGGGGGGGTAAATCTACGGACGTCGGCTCGCTCATCGGGGCGCCGGCCCTGCCAGCGGAATACTTATATTGCAGTTTTATTTCCTCCTAAGAAAAAAAGCTTAAGTCTGCTGCGTGTTCTGCTGCCTAAGCAAAGTTTTCATTACTTAAAAAATCCGTGTCTCCTGCCGTATCTCTATAGACTGGATGCTTCGGGTTGCTGGAATTAATGTTCTCCCACAACCGTTTCTCTTCGACCCCCCTCTCTCTTCCCATGCCGAGTGCACCCCTTACTCGTGTCTCCAACTTCCATTCACCACCACCCCCTGCTTAACCATCTTCTTACCCCGTCTCCCCACCACCACCCACCACCATCTCACCACCACCCACCAGCACCCACCACCACCCACCCCACCGCCATCACCCACCACCCACCACCACCCACCACCACCCACCACCATCCAACCACCACCCACCACCATCTCACCACCACCCACCACCATCCCACCACCACTCACCACCACCCACCACCACCACTCACCACCATCACTCACCACCACCCACCACCATCCCACCACCACTCACCACCACCAACCACCACCATCCCACCACCACTCACCACCACCCACCACCACTCACCACCACCCACCACCATCTCACCACCATCCTACCACCACCCACCACCATCCACCACCACTCACCACCATCCCACCACCACTCACTACCACCCACCACCACGCACCACCACCCACCACCACTCACCACCACCCACCACCACTCACCACCACCCACCACCATCCACCACCACTCACCAACATCCACCACCATCCCACCACCATCCCACCACCACCACCCACCACCACCCACCACCACCCACCACCACTCACCACCACCCACCACCACTCACCACCATCCACCACCACCACCCACCACCACCCACCACCATCCCACCACCACCCACCACCATCTCACCACCACCACCCACCACCATCCCACCACCATCCCACCACCACCCACCACCACCCACCACCATCCCACCACCACCACTCACCACCACCCACCACCACCCACCACCACTCACCACCATCACTCACCACCACCCACCACCATCCCACCACCACTCACCACCACCCACCACCACCCACCCCCATCCCACCGACACTCACTGCCATCCACCACCACCCACCACCCTCTCACCGCCACCACCCACCACCATCCCACCACCACCCACCACCCTCTCACCGCCACCCACCACCACCCACCAACACCCACCACCATCTCACCACCAGCCACCACCACCACCTACCACCATCCCACCACCACCCACTCACCACCACTCACCACCACCACCACCCACCACAAACTACCACCACCCACCACCATCTCACCACCACCACCCACCACCACCACCCACCACCTCCCACCACCATCCAACAACCACCCACCACCATCTCACCACCACCCACCACCATCCCACCACCACCCACCACCACCCACCACCACCCACCACCACCCACCACCATCCTACCACCACTCACCACCACCCACCACCACCATCCCACCACCACCCACCACCATCCACCACCACTCACCACCACCCACCACCATCCCACCATCCACCACCACTCACCACCACCCACCACCATCCCACCATCCCACCACCACTCACCACCACCCACCACCACTCACCACCACCCACCACCATCTCACCACCATCCTACCACCACCCACCACCATCCACCACCACTCACCACCATCCCACCACCACTCACTACCACCCACCACCACTCACCACCACCCACCACCACTCACCACCACCCACCACCACTCACCACCACCCACCACCACCCACCACCATCCACCACCACTCACCAACATCCACCACCATCCCACCACCATCCCACCACCACCACCAACCACCACCCACCACCACCCACCACCACTCACCACCACCCACCACCACTCACCACCATCCACCACCACCACCCACCACCACCCACCACCATCCCACCACCACCCACCACCATCTCACCACCACCACCCACCACCATCCCACCACCATCCCACCACCACCCACCACCACCCACCACCATCCCACCACCACCACCCACCACCACCCACCACCACTCACCACCACCCACCACCACTCACCACCATCCACCACCACCACCACCCACCACCACCCACCACCACCCACCACCACCCACCACCATCTCACCACCACCACCCACCACCATCCCACCACCATCCCACCACCACCCACCACCACCCACCACCATCCCACCACCACTCACCACCACCCACCACCACCCACCACCACTCACCACCATCACTCACCACCACCCACCACCATCCCACCACCACTCACCACCACCCACCACCACCCACCCCCATCCCACCGACACTCACTGCCATCCACCACCACCCACCACCCTCTCACCGCCACCACCCACCACCATCCCACCACCACCCACCACCACCCACCACCCTCTCACCGCCACCCACCACCACCCACCAACACCCACCACCATCTCACCACCATCCCACCACCACCCACCACCACCCACCACCATCCCATCACCACTCACCACCACCCACCACCACCCACCACCACTCACCACCATCACTCACCACCACCCACCACCATCCCACCACCACTCACCACCACCCACCACCACCCACCCCCATCCCACCGACACTCACTGCCATCCACCACCACCCACCACCCTCTCACCGCCACCACCCACCACCATCCCACCACCACCCACCACCACCCACCACCCTCTCACCGCCACCCACCACCACCCACCAACACCCACCACCATCTCACCACCAGCCACCACCACCACCTACCACCATCCCACCACCACCCACTCACCACCACTCACCACCACCACCACCCACCACAAACTACCACCACCCACCACCATCTCACCACCACCACCCACCACCACCACCCACCAGCACCCACCACCACCCACCCCACCGCCATCACCCACCACCCACCACCACCACCACCCACCACCTCCCACCACCATCCAACAACCACCCACCACCATCTCACCACCACCCACCACCATCCCACCACCACCCACCACCACCCACCACCACCCACCACCATCCTACCACCACTCACCACCACCCACCACCACCATCCCACCACCACCCACCACCATCCACCACCACTCACCACCACCCACCACCATCCCACCATCCCACCACCACTCACCACCACCCACCACCACTCACCACCACCCACCACCACTCACCACCACCCACCACCACTCACCACCACTCACCACCACTCACCACCACCCACCACCACTCACCACCACCCACCACCATCCCACCACCATCCTACCACCACCATCCACCACCACCACCACCACTCACCACCATCCCACCACCACTCACCACCACCACTCACCACCACCCACTATCCACCACCATCCCACCACCATCCCACCACCACCCACCACCACCCACCACCATCTCACCACCACCCACCACCACCCACCACCCACCCCACCGCCACCCACCGCCATCTCACCCTCGAGCCATATGCAGTGGAGCTGTTGGTATTTCAACTAAGGAGCTCAGTCTGGGAGAAACAGACTCTTGCGAGTCACCTGAGCGGGGGAAGTAAGGGTGAAAGGGTCACACGGGGTCAGGAATGCAATTAGGAGTTTAATGGTGTGGATAACATTAGAGATACTGCATGCATACAGGAATGCATGTCCTGACTAATATTAAACAGGTGTGTACATGCGTACTGTACGCGGTCGGTGCCTTCGCACGTCCACATTCATGCACGCACACACACTCGTCGTGCTCTCCTCCGTTACCCGTTAATGTTGTGCTGCGGTTCGAGCCGGAGTGAGAGGAGGTGGGGGGGGGGGCATGTTTTCAGTCGACCGGGACAGGGGTGGACCGGGACAGGGGTGGACCGGGACAGGGGTGGACCGGGAGAGGGGTGGACCAGGTCAGGGGTGGACCGGGAGAGGGGTGGACCGAGAGAGGGGTGGACCAGGTCAGGGGTGGACCAGGTCAGGGGTGGACCGGATCAGGGGTGGACCAGGTCAGAGGTAGACCGGGACAGGGGTGGACCGGGACAGGGGTGGACCGGGACACGGGTGGTGGCGGTAGTGGAAGCTGTCTGGCAGGATGTGGGAGCGGGGCATAAGGTGGAGGTGAGGATGATTAAGCTCACTGCATTGTTGACTCCTAGGATGCAGATTGGCGATGGTCTTGTTATGATGCATATACTTTGGTTGCGGTGTCCATGCCCATTCAGTAGTAGAGATAGAGAGAAAGATGGTCACGGTGATCGTGGTCATTGTAGTATGTTATTTAGAGTACAGTGCTATTGAGAGTACTGCCCATGACATATCACAGTTAAAATCCCCCAATAAATCTATATTTTGTCTCCCACATATTACCTGTAATTTTCATGATTTAACAAAATATTTCTCAACTCTTAAACGCAAAACAATCGTGGAATGCAAAGGGAGTTTTAAAATTTGTTGAAACACCGTAAACTTTGCAATTTTTTTTGTTAATAGGCCAAATGTCATACGTTGTGCGGAGCTTGTTGTCGATGCCTTAGGCGTGCGGTTCTTTCTGGTAAAGTTTAACTCCATTTGGGTTTGTTACACGGTCGGAGCCCATTTAGCCAGTTGCCCAGCTATTTTCACAAGGGGAGATCCGTGGTTGCGTGGGCACAGCATCGACAACAAAACGAAGACCAAAAAAACCCATCGACATTTGCAGAGCAATGAGTGCCCGGGGTCATTGAGGAATACGAACAAAATGGGGGTTTTAACGGTCGTAAACGAAATATAGTGTGGGAGAGCAAGAGGCGGCATAAATAGTACATGAGCCCTTGTGTTTGTGCGAGGGAAATCAGTCCGGTAAAGTGCCGCGGCCGACGGACGAGCAAATGAACCTTCTTGCCAATGGAGATGTTCTCTCTGGTCTAGTTTTACGCAGGCCCATTTGCTGGTTGCGCGGCAGGCCGTGTTAGCGTGGGTTTTGTTTGCATTCGTTTTGGTGGCGGCGGCGGCAAGGCGAGTTTTGTCAGTCGGTCAGAGTTGGTGCCCCTGTCGGAAAATCCCACGATAGAATTCATGGCCCCCTGGAAATCGTGGTGGTTGTGGTAGGCGGCCGGTGGCTGTAGTTGCCGGAGGTTCCAATGGCATTAAAGCGGTTGGGTATTCCACAGGTCGTGGATTATGTCGATTATAGCGACTGGGTTTTGTAAACAGTGTTGGGTTGGCGACGGTGGTGCTCAGGAGATTGTGGTGGTCGATGGTGGTAAGGGAGATGTCTTATCGGCTGGGGGGGGGGATTGGGGGGGGGGCTGCTGTCGTCCGGTGCTTTTTTTTTGGTAACCAGTCGCCGTGCTCAGTTCACAGTCAAGGCTCTGTAATTACAGGGGTTGCTGAGCCCTCGAACATAATTGTGCTTTTTCTTGATCCCGTCCGATGACTTTGGCGATAAGGGCTCGACGAAAAAACGGAGGAGAGAGAGAAAAAAAAATAATCCCGCAGACACGCAGTGCCGCGTACGCAAATATGCGGAGAGCGTGCATTACTGTATTTAGCCGCATTTGTATATAAACGAAGGATAAGCCCATGATTGTGTACACAAATAACACATAGCTCACAATAATGTGCACCGTATGTGTGCGCAGGCACAACAAATAAACAGGGGCTCTCGACTCTAGTTTGTTTCCCATGAACTTGTTTTTTTACAATATATTTTTACCGAACACATAAAAACGAATACAATATAAGACCCAAAATATCACTGCCAAACATAAAGCACATTGCCTTGCAATTGGAAATTTGGTAGCATTTGTTTTCTAAAGGTTTTTATTTTTGGGAAGGAGTGGATTTGGTGGTGGTGGGGACAGAGAGCCAGAGTTTTGTTGAATGTTTGGGCGAGCAGACGTGTGCGCCCGATCTTGAAGCAACAGTAGAAATGCGCAGGTGAGTGGGCGCGCGTGCGAGCGTGCAGGTGTCCCACAGCATGGCACAAGAAGTGAGCGATCGATGCGCCACCACCCACCATCAACCGCCCGCGTAGCCCGAGTGAGCGAACGGACGAGCGAGCGCGTAGAGGGACGTGTTGGGGGGGGGGGGGGAGGGGGCAGGGTGGGGGTGGCGAGGGGGTGAGTCTGGTCAGAGAGGGGTCACGCTGAGCCCTCGGCAGACACACCTGTCCCCGGGCGAAATGAAAAGCGCACTTAGACGCTTTTATCGCCGGGACTCATCGGCTGCCCGGCTGGCTCCCGCGACGGCGACGGGAAGCGACGGCGGCCGCCTCGGCTGCGGCGCGCGATTTGCGCTGCCGGTTTGGGGGGGGGGGGGCGCACGCGCGTGTTTACGAGTCGTCGAGAGAGCCTCACCTGTGTGGGCGCTCGCCTCCTGGGTAGGCGGCGGTGGGGGGGGTGTGGGGAAGAGGAGGAGATGATTGCGTTCGGCGGTTTAGATTTGGAGACAAAAGACCTGCACTGCACGTGACCCGTCGGTGCGGTTCGGTGGGCACGTTGAGGGGGTGGTGGGCACGTTGAGGGGCGGTGGGCACCGCGGGAGATCGTGGGGTACAGCTCGACTGTGGCGGAAGGGTCTGTTTTTTGTTTGCCCCCATGATCGTCTGTGCACGAGCGTGGGTGAGCGGGTGTATGTACTCGCCTGTCCGGCGTGGTGACGCAGTGGTTAGCGCGCTGCGGCGACCTGCTGAGGGGTCCAGAGCTCACATCGTTGGCGAGGGGTGTCTGAGTCGGTCTCACGACTCCCTTTGGTCATATCACACACCTCCGGTTGGCACGGTTGGCTATGTACGGTGCGAGAGAAGTCCAACATACGTACATACATCAGCCTCAAATGAGCAGGAAAGCATTCACTGCTTGGTCGTAGACATTCGTGGTTCGAATCCTTCCGCCGCCCTAATTATTAATTATTACTGTAAAATACCGTCTGCTTCACAGTGGACGTTAAAGATCCCCCAATGTCACTTGGAACGAGAGGGCCATTGTCGCAGCACGTGGAGCGAAACGTCAGACTTTGCGACGAATACCCCGCGGTAATCAGTGGAAGGCACGCTATCGGAGCGGCGGTACCCCAGCCTGTGTCGTACCGCAGACAGAACACGGACGCTTACTTCTCCAGTACCTGAAAGGGCTCGGAACTTGTAAAAAAAAATCAAAGCGACGCCCCGTCTCTTTTCGGCTGGTATGCGTGCGCACACGTGTGTGTGCGCGTGTGGGTGCGAGTCGCGTAGATCTAGATAAAGCGGGGTGGAGGTTTGGTCGTAACAAAGTCATGGGACAGCCTTCGCGTCCTTCTTGCCATATAACCGCAGTTGGCGCTGCGCATTGAATGCCAGACCACGCTTGTTGACAAGTGGGCCTGCAGACGTTTACAGGCAGCGATGTGAGATATAGTCACGGCTAAACATTAGCTTGCATAATGCAACGTTATTCACGTGCATTTTAATGATGAAAAACAGACTTACTCGCGGCTTCACAAAGTAATCCCCCTTGTTAGATGAAGACATCCCGTGTCGGTCGTGGGGATTGCCTGATTGTAACTTCACCACACTGGTCATCGCTCGCCACTGACGTTAACCTTGGCTGGGAAGTAAACTCAGGCGACCGGCATCATAGGACGATGCTCAAACCACTGCGTTCCGCCCTCCCCCACAAAAGTTATCATTCAATGACTCGGTGTAGGTATCGATGAACCACACTTGCTTTTGATTTACTTATTTCATCTTTTGAAACATTTGGAATTGTTTCACTTTATCGTCACCATCAACGGTGGAGGCTGCAGACAAAATCAACGTCAGCATTAGCGGCATCTTCATGGCCAGTCTCCCGTGCATGTATACATGTGCTCGCGTTTGTCCTGGGGCATAAGTTCTGGAGTTTACCCAGCATTAAATATTAAGAGGTCATTCACGTAGTGATTAGGTGAGCAAGCCCGCTCTGTGTTCATGCAGGGAAGTTCCTAGGCATGCATATACATGCGTGCATATTTGCGTGCGTCTTCGCGCACAGTCATGAAATCCCATGTGTGTGGAACAGTGGTGCGGCGCTGTTGGAGACAGTTGCCCTCGAGCAACAACGGAGGGCAGAGGAGCAATGTTCAAAACAACTAGCAGAGCGCCGGGTGGTTAAAACACAGACAGTTGGCACAGGAGGGGGCACAGATGGTGTATCTGCTAGTCATCTTAGTCAACCCATGGCACCTGGGTCTGTCCCGTGACCTCCTGCCAGCGGGCTTTCGACACTTCACGTGGCCTTAAAGTGCACAAAGCCTGGCACAAGCGCCGTGGTGATGTCACCAGCACTTAGTGGCGGATAGCGGTTGTTGTTGTTGTGCGCAGCGTTTCTCGCACTATGCGACAAACCCAGCAATCACAGTTCGAATCCCAGCCACAGACATTTTCAGTGGCGAGTGCCTTCTATGGCACAGGGAAAACAAATGCAGCCGGGCGTTGTGCTGGCCACACCACCCAATTGTGTGGCATGCAGTAGTGTAGTGGTTAGCGTGCTGTGCTACGAACCCGGCGACATGGGTTCGACTCCCGCTCACGGCCAACACCAGTGACGATTATTTGAACCGGTCCTGGGCCTCCCCTATGTCGACTCAGCTTCAAATGAATACCTGGTGTGGTGTGTAAACATTGCCACTGGGGAGACAAAGGCGGCCGCGCGTAGTGCTGGCTAACCCACCTCCTCGTATGCCGTGCTGGCCTTCATAGGGGCTCACTAACACCACTTTCCCCAACAATCTGTTCAGGCTATACGGGGGATCTGTCTTTTTTAGGTGCGGTTGTGTTGTCATGACATGGATTTAATTCCTGTCTGTACACAATTCAAATGGAAATTGGAGTGAATCTAGTCTGGCTTTCTCCTAGGTGGACTCAGACGAAAAGAAGTGTGCATTGTGTGAGTGTCAATACTCTGGAGACGAATGATCCTGTGCATGGCCCTGGCCACACCAGCCCCGTGTGATGAGGAGGTGACAACTGCCCTGAGGTGGCCCGGTGTCTCGGAGTGCAGGGAGCTGAGCCAGCACCCCGCTGAGACCCTGAGTTCTCATCCGGTTGCGAGCCACCCGCGACTAAACCGGATTCTCAAGTGAGTTGGTGATCGACCGCGGCCTCGTCACTAAATGTCGGTCTGACTGCCACGCGAAGAGCATTTCTCCGCGGCAGGGCACGTGTAAAAGGGCAGCTTGCGGCATGTAGCGTGTGGGTGAGAGAGGGCTCACTTGATCGGATCTCTGGAGCAGTTCTGTGACATCTGCGGAGGTTTCCGAATAGACGCGTTTTCGCACGACACGAGCCCGGTAGCACCATTGGATCAAATTTGGGTAAAAAAAGAAACCTGGACATTTAAAAACAAAAACAAGCGAAACTGCACCAGCGGCATTCCACCGCTGAATTCCTGCACACTTTGAAGCCAACGACGACGGGAAAGCCTGCAGAGTGTGGGAACCGAGGCCACTCGAGGTAACAGCGCGGGAAGCACAGAGAAGCCTGCGTCGCAGTCGTGGTGGTGGTGACGGTGGTGGTTGACGGTGGTGGTGACGGTGGTGTCCCAGTGTGGATATCGAGCGGAAAACGTGAGAGGAACGGAGTGCAGAGGTGGTGGAGGTAGTGGAGGAGGCGGTGGAGGTGGTGGTGGTGGAGGAGGAGGAAGAAGGGGCAATTTTCAGATTAAGGCGATCACATTAACGCGCCGGGATTGACACATTCTTGCGCGTTTACAACCCCGCGGGTGTGAACTTTGCCTCGCCTCTCACTTAACGTGTCTCTTCTACACCGACGATGTCTGGATGTTCCCCACCACTAATAGTAATCTCTTTTGTCTATCTACTAGAGTCTAATAAACGAGCCTTGGGACACTTATCCCGGATCTTATTTCTGGGATATTTGGTAACACACCACGTGTATCTTTCGGATATTTTTGGTTGTGGCAGCAAACCGTTGCACCCATAGAAAACCTCTACATGTGCGATGGCATGGCGATGATAAATACGCGATGGATAGTTCCACGACATACACGACCTAGACCGTGAGAAAGCCAATCTTCAGTTACGAGCAGGGAAGAGCCTATCCCGCACCTCTGATAAGCATGGTTGGCTACGTACGGTGTGAACGAAGTCCGACCTGCATACACGCGCCCTCCGAGACAGCATGGATCGGAGAATGTATAAGAAAGTTAAATACGTAATATTAACTGTTGGTGAAAGTATGCGGGCTGGGGTATAGGGCTCGTCCCCACGTGGGTTGACGCCTGATGGAGGTAGACGCTCAAGAAGGCGACCACCACCATAAAACTAAACTATAGATTTTGTTTATTTTTACCAGGTAAGGCCCACTGAGCTATATAGCTGTTTGATAGCTCAACGAAGTGGCTTATGTGGGAATTTACAGTAACGAAACACTCTCAACGCACGTTGATTCTAAATGTGGAGGGAAAAATTGGACGACCTGGGGAAAAATCCACGTGACCACGGGGAGAGAGACATGCAGACTCCAAATATACAGCAGGCGTCAGGGTCGGAATCGAACCCACGGCCTCCTCTTCTTGGTTCTTTCGGTAAAGTCACTTGTGAAGTCACACTGTGACTTTACCGAAAGAACCAAGAAGATGAATCCCTGCAGTCACGAAAGCTTTAAATCGAAATTTAGCCACGGCCTCCTGTTTACCAGGCGAGGTAGTTAACATCTCGCCACCCGTGGCGCCCCATGGAGATGGAGGCGTGAGACCAGCTCGTGTACCGGTGCTCGATGGACAGTTGCATCGCGAGACACTGAGGAATGGTGATGACACCGGGATCCTTTCATCCAGCAGTGGATAGATCATGGCCACTGCTGACGATGGTGATAATGGTAAACGGAGGGGCAATTTAGAGCCTGTATCTTTCTTTCACGAGCCTACTGGTGACCATTCAGCCCTGCCAGTTGGATTCTCACACACTGCGCACAGTAATGTGTATATTAGTATTGATGTATGTTGAACTTCTTTCGCACCGTACTTAGTGCTAATTGGAAGTGTGGGGGAAGAACAAACTAAAGACAAAAAGCAGTTATAAAGTTTTCAATTAGGCCTGTAACGTTGCATTTCATGTTCGGTGAAAATCCATGCTTACGATGAATGCATCGAATAATGCACGTGAGAATGGATGATTACACTCAAGTAAATTGAGATGCAGATAAGCTTATCCTGCATTTAGACTCGTGGATCAAACAGAACAGTGACAATGAGACAGACGAGCAAGTTGTTAAACGGGAGACAAAATAGAGCTTCGAATATCCAATGGGAATTAAATTCCTAATCGCGCCAATTCCATTAGGTCGCTGGTGGCCGGGTGCATTGTTACACACCTGATTTGCATGACCACGTGACGATCTAACGCTGCGTGCAAAGCGTTGCATTCACAGGATTGAGCAACCCTGACCCTTGAACTTCTAACCCCTTTGCCTCGTGTGTGGTGTTTAGATGTTACTTTGAGAAATTGTCTAATCTCTGTCCCCTTACTCTCACGGTACACCAGCTACCCTTATTGTGTTTTTCCTTAACTAATCAAGATGAGGTTGCGCGTCCTTTAGCCAATAACGTGATAGCGTGCGGCAGAGAAATATCCACTGTCGACAGCTCAAAGGGCAAACCGGGGCGGTGTCCCAAGAGCCGTCCCATCGACAGGTCGCTGTCTCTGAACGGCGCCACCGATTACAAGTTGAGGGTGGCTCAAGGACGCCGGCGAAACATGGCGCGGGGCTCTTGAGGGTGGTGCCGCAGTGGTGGTGGTATGCAGGAGGTCGTGGGTTCGATCCTGACCCTGACGATGCCTGCTGGAAGTTTGGAGTTTGCGGTGTCTCTCTCCCTGTGGTCGCGTTGATTTTTCTCCGGGTCCTCCGGTTGATTCCCTCCACGTTTAGAATCGACATCACGTGTTTAGAGTACTTGGCTGCTACAAATTTACGTATGATAAGCCACTTCGTTGAGCTATCATTTGTGGCCAGGTCGCTTGTGAAAGAGAGCTACATAGCTTACTGGGCATTAACTGGTAAAATAAAAAATAGTTTAGTAGTTTAATAGTTTAGGTGTTTGTGGGCGGGCTGCAGTATTGCTCGTCCAGTGGGTTTTCTCGATGTATTGTTTTCGGTTCGGCACGATATCCCAACGTTTCCCCGCGGTGTCTAAACAACATGTGGTACAACCTGGGACGCTGACGAATATTTATTTAAACACAAATACAAATAATAATTTGAAAAACACAATGCAGAGCTTTGAGGGAAGTTGCGCTGAGGAGCTGGGTTAGGGAATGAGGCCGCACAGCTTAGCGCCTCGATTTGAATTTCCTCGGCAGGAGCATCTGTACCGTGGTTCCGTGAGTGACCTATTATTGTAGTCCACTGCACACCTTTTTTTTTTACGTGGCAGCCAAAAGGAAGTAAGGAAGGATGCACCTGAAAGGCTGTTCCTCGCGGGAATGGAGCAGAGGTCGCAAACGGGTTTTGATTCCTTACCCGTATCCGGCCGCACCAGGGTCGCAAACGGGTACCCGTACCCGGCCGGGTACGGGTAGCCGGGTATCGGGTAGGGTACGGGTATCGGGTACCCGGTTGTGACCTCTGGAATGGAGCAACACAATCGACTCGTCTGCAGATGCCAGATGGATCGCTCACATCGCCAGGACCCTGAGAGATGCCAAAGGCTTGGGAGAGGCTTTCATCCAGCGGTGGATTTCATAATGATGCACGTAGCATTTACTGTTACAATGCATTAATTGGCTCCTACTTCCCCGAGTCGATTCAGTCTGCCAAGTGGAGGGTGGGGGCACTCACCCATTTGTACCCCCCACCCCCATCCCACCTCCCCTCCCCCTTACCGTGATGCTGCCCATGTCACCAGCTGATGTGCATCACCACGTTGTCATCCCAGAACGGAGTGAATTAAGATTGTTCCATTTCCAATCGCAAATATTTAGATTTTGCGCACAGCACCTGCTGTTTATGTTCCGATTAAACAGCAACCGCACTCCCATCGCCCGACGAGGCACGCAAGCATTTTTATTCCGCTGTCGCAACACATCATCGCCGTGCATGTATATATACACACACGCGCGCACGTTCGCACATGGAGAAGGAGGGGGAGAATTTTGGTCCTTTTGTCAATCTCATTGCTGGACAAAGGTCTCCCCATGCCACGCTGGCCATGGGGCGTTTGGCCATACTTCACCACGCTGTGTCTAGTGTGGTTGGCAAAGTGTGCAGAGGAGGGGGTGGAGTTCAGGATTAGGTCAGATGGCACTCACCATCGATCTGGGACACTGCGGTGGAAATATGTTATCTCCCTCGCCTGATATACAGGAGGTTGTGGGTTCGATCCTGACCCTGATGCCTGTGTATTTGGAGTTTGCGTGTCTCTCTCTCCCCGTGGTTGCATGTTTTTTTTATCCGGGTCCCCCGGTTTTTCCCCCCACATTTAGAGACACGCGTTTGGAGTATTTGGCTGCTATACATTCCCACATGATGACAAGCCACTTCGTTGAGCTATCATTTGTGGCTCAGTGGGCCTTACCTGGTAAAATAAAAAATAGCAGTATGGCAGTATAGAACTCAGATCACCGGGTTAATCGTGTAATGCACACAACACTGTATAAACACTCCACCCGAATATCAGTGTGTTAAAACGTACGTAAGCGTTATCACGCCAAAATATATGACAACTGCGGAGATGGAGCCACGAGATCAACTAATGCGCAGGAGTGAGCTGGTTTTGAGGCATTGCAGGAACTTCATAGGATGGCGCCAGCACAGACCGTACCCTAATCCGCTGTCCCAAACGGTTGCTCAACGGAGGCATGGAGAAGCCACACACACAACGGCCGCCACCTTTGCCGTCAATTTTCTCAGTGAACTTGGACCTACAAATCTCCATCGCTTTTTTCACTCGGCAGTACGCGCGAAAAAAACCTGATATTAATGTACATATGAACTAACCTTGACTTAAAGCTTTCGTGACTGCAGGAATTCGTATTCTTTGGGTCTTTTGGTAAAGCCACGTAGATAGAAAAAAAACCGATAATAATAATATCACGACGTTTCCATCGCAACGCAAGCAATCGTCATCACGACGTTTCGATCGCAACACAAGCAATCGTCTAGG
Source organism: Lampetra planeri (assembly GCF_965212315.1). Taxonomy (NCBI): domain Eukaryota; kingdom Metazoa; phylum Chordata; class Hyperoartia; order Petromyzontiformes; family Petromyzontidae; genus Lampetra; species Lampetra planeri. The sequence goes on from NC_136107.1 coordinate 20,859,140, forward strand.
AATGTAATACAAATATCAAGTATATAGGCGGTCTTGAGTGGGTCAGTGAGTGAGTAACCGATCTAAATTCTAAATAAGGTTTAGAAGAAATAGAAAGCTGTACGATCCAAAAACCAAGAAGCCTTATTTGGGGTCAAACATATGGAACGTTTTCATTTTTGAACGCAGCCTCATGAGAGTTTGCATCTGGATGCTGTGAAGGATACTGAATAGACATTAATTCATTTTCACTTTTACAGCCCTTTGTCATGCCGCTGCTGGATGGACTCCCTTGTTACGTCAAGTGATGAGGATTTGTTTGACTATACAGTACTGCTGGCCACAGCACCCAACCCCGTGTGTGCCATTCCTCTTCTCAGTGGGTGGTTACTTAGAGCCCCCATAATCAATACCTTGCTGATCTCGTCAAGGAGCATAAACCTCACGCACACTCCGGTCATCCTCGTAGCGCCGGCTTCTGGCTAACCGTCGAACAAAGATGGCCACCGCATCACGCGCTTTCAGATGCACTTCTGCGGCCATATGGAACGCTCTTCCTTCTGATGGTAGGAAACCACTGGAGCTATGCACTTTTTACTCTCGATAAAAAAAAAATTCTTTCGAACTGCTTTTTGTGTTTAGTTTATTCTCTTCCACCGCACCTCCGATTAGCATGGCTGGATACGTATGATGAGAAAGAAGTTCAATATACCTATATTACCGGTCTCTCAAGGCTCTTGGTCTTTTGTGGTCGATGATGCCCAATTCTCCTACCTAGTTTACTGCTCTCAGAGGCTGAGTCAATTAAGGTACGTGATAGAGTACCACAAAATACATATCTGATTCCAAGGAATCCGTTTATAAACTGAAACATATATATATTCGCATTAAATACAAACTTCGCCAAAACGAGCCACGCCCCAAGGCGGTATTGTATTAACGCAGCTCGCGCAGAGATTCATTTCAGATGGCTCTCTCCAGATCGGTGACTCACCAAATATTTCCACACCTGGCATACTACGTCCAGTGTACCTCTCGTTATGGCTGTATCCACACACAAGCCGCGTGCAGTGATACGGGGTAGCGCGGTGGGGGTGTCTCCTGCCTGAAGACCTGGAACCAGCTGCTGGCGGATGTTCAGGAGCCACCCTTAAGTCCTCAGCCAGTTTTGCAACGGGCCTAAAACAGTGTTGTAACAAAGTGCTTGCTACGTGTGACCAGTGCGCATTCGTAAAGGCCTTGACTCATGAGAGTGCGCGGTAGGTGACAAGTGTACAGACTTGTTTTAGACTCACGAGTCATGCGCCTACTCCAGTCTACCAACAGCCCCGTACTTTTTATTCCGTGAGAAATGAAAGCCACGAGCATGTGCATATGTGCGCGTGCGCGCATCTCTTGCGGCGTGTGTTGAAATACAACAAATACAACTCAAATAGGACAATAAAAAATGTCCTTATGCTCCTATAATATAACCTGTACCCATAAATTGAGCCTCGGTGGCAAATGGGGATGAAAGGCTCTCTGTGTTTGTTCCCCAGGCTGGGACCCAGGCAAACACCGGTGGCCAAAAAACAAGACAGCGGGGCCGATGGCGGCACTGCCTGCCATCGCTAACAGCCACGATGCTATCAGGCCTCGGGATAAGGCCACCCTTTGTAGCGTTTTATGACTGCCGATTTACGGGTGATTTGTACGGTGACGCAGTGTCGCGCGGGGGGGATTATTAAACACCGGTGCGTGGCTTGCCTCGCTGAGCCCTACTCGGCGTCGTTGCCGCCACCGCCGCCACTCCCCCCCCCCTTGTCCCTCCTCATGGCACTTTCATTCTCTCGCGACCAAGCGTCGTAGTAACATGTACCTGACCCCACTCGCCACCGGCAAGGGTCAGCCAGCGGAGTCTCGCAAGTGAAGCTCCACATCGACCGGTTGAAGCCGGGAGGAGACTTGGGGATGGTCAGGAGGTATTGCTGTGTGGCTAAGGACGGGGGGGGGGGGGTCAGACTGCTCGACTGGAATCACTGAGATGTTCTGGGTTTGAATCAGAATTTCCGCCAAATTCCTTGGTGAAACCACGTTCTCGCATCCAGCGAGTCGACAGTCTGGGCCTGGTCAACATTCAATGGACAGAAAACCACCCATCAGATTAAATGTGGTGTGCAACTTTAATTTAGATACATTCCACGGATTGAGAATTAAAACTAAATATTGCTTTTATTGCCCAAGCAATGAACGTGTCTCTATAATGAGCATGTCTCTATATCAGGGCACTAAAAGCCGAGTGAAGGCAAATTATATTCGAAAATCCAGACGTGTGCTCTTGAAGGCCAGGGCAGGTATGTACCAGGAATGACAGGTGTAAACTGGTACGGTGTATACTATTCAAGACGGGTGGAAACTCACGAAGGGAAACACCTACCAAGGAAGACGTGGTCAGCTCTGAACCGCATCTGAACACCCTTTACATCGATGCATACCAAACATCAGCCCCCCCCCCCGCCACCGACATTGTGACTGTGGTTATCACAGCCAAAGCGTGGAACGCACCGTCCAGCGATGCCCGACGGCGCTTCGCTCGCAGTCACTGGCAGTGTCCAAAGACATTCCCAACACCGCTCCGCTAGGCCTCCGCCGGCTCACGAGCCTCGACATCAACATGGAATGTTGCCAATCACCTTGCCACGCGATAGAAGAAGAAGAAGGGGATGGCGAACCGGCGAGGGCGGGTCTAGTAAAGCGCTTCGAGGTCTCTCGCGCACTCAATAGTCGTGACGCTGCTACAGACCTGTACGTGTGGATGTACGTTGAACTTCTTTGGCTCCGTACGTAGCCAACCGTGCTAATCGAACTGGGCGGGGGAAGGACAACAAGCAGTTTTAAAGAAACGTGTTCTCAATCTAGATGATTGAAAAGTGCATAGCTCCCATTGGCTTCCTGATATCGGGAGGAAGAGCGTTCTTTTTTTGTTGTCCTTCCCTCGCACCTCCGATTAACACGGTTGGCTACGTACGGTGCGAAAGAAGTAAAAAATGCATGCGTGCATATGTTCCAGACTGGCGCAGAAGAGCATCTGAAAGCACGCAACGCGGCGACCATCTTTGTTCGACGGGCAGCCATCGTAAAACTGGATGAGGCCTTCTGAGGCAGCCAACCCTTGACGACGTGGCCCACTAGCGCGGTAGCGCGACCACGCACATTTCTATTTTTGGTGTTTTTACGACGAGCTCTGCTCTACCCCCCCCCCCCCGCGCACCAGCCGCTTGCGCTCCGTGCCATTTACTCCCTCGCCTCCACGACGGTGACCGCGGAGGTTACCTCTACCGTGGAAAGCAGCCCCAGGTCAGGGTTCATCGGCACCTAATTGTCTCCCCCCTGACCAGAAGCTGACGGCGGCTTGCGCCGGTGACTCGGGTTTACGAGCGTTTACGTAGTTTGGGGGGCCCCCCCTTGCTCCTGGTTCTAACGCAGACACGTGGCATGTGGACCTTGGGGGGGGGGGGGGGGGTCAGTTCTGATTACAAACATAGCGAGCACCGTGAGCTGACACTACGGTTGCGTTGTGGGTTTGCGATTCGCAATGAGTGACGACATGGTTACGGCTTTGTAGTTTAACCTCGCCTCCCCACCCCACCCAGGTCTGTTGGCTGTGCAAAGGCACGTACGGAGGTCTCAGTTGAAATTTTATAATTAATATCATGATGATAATAATGATGTGCAGGTGCTCTGTCAATGCCCTGCTTGATGAAGGCCTTGCCACGCTGTGTTGGCCATGGGAGTTTGTTGACCATACTTCGCCTTGTTGGACAATGCATGTTGGTGACCATCAGGCTCATTCATTCTAAACTACACATAATACCAAGTACTGCATTCAGTTTTAGGGAGGCTATTTATAATTGAAATTACAATATCCACAAAGACCCCCCGTGAAGCTTTAGACTGTTGGGGCAGGTGAAGTTAGCGAGCACCAATTGAGGTCGGCAGAGCACTCACCAGCGTGGGTTGTGACCAACACCACGCCCCTGACCAACTTCGTCTCCCCAGCGCCGAGTGTTTACACACCACACCAGGAACTCATTTTAGGCTGAATCAACCTCGGGGAGGCCCAGGATCGGTCCAGATATCATTCGCCAATGATTATAGCCAAGGTGGGGAATTGAACTCCAGAAGCCGTGTTTGTCTTGTAGTGCACTAACCATTGCACCACCACTCCACTTCATTGGAAATGCATCAGTCGTTAAATGCAACGGCCGAAATGAATCTTCGCGCTGGTTACCCGGCGTGTGTTCTCGTGTGCAGGTGGCATTAACCCAAGGGGATTATGCCGCTTTGTCAGGAGGTGCATCCGGTCTCTGCTCTCTAACACCATGCGCCAGGTTAGTGCGAGTTAACACCTACAGTGGGTTTCCAAAACGAGCCGCATGCACTCTTGCAAGACACACAATTATTCGCACTCTGGCGCTAAATTACGAAGCTGTTTGGAACCGCAGGCTTCATCGAGGGGTTTAATCAAAGCCACGGTGGTTTTTTGTTGTTGTTGTGGCTCTCGATCAGGCGTGGGCAACCAAAACAACAAGAAGAGACATCTTTTTTCGAATTGGGTAGAAAAATATCAATTTTATTAAAATTAAGAATGTAGTTAGACAAACCCCCCTGTTTAAACGAGTCCAAAACTGAAAATCTAAATGCCCACCCTAAAAGAAAACCTTATGGCTGCGTTGAAAAAAAATGTTTTAAGGTTCCGGTAATATGAATAATGTTGTAGGAGTGGTATTTAGAGAGAGAAGTGAATGCGTTTTTATCACCAGGGGTGGAGGGGCTGTGTGGTCTGCGGAAATGTTTACATCGGCTGACTGGTCGGTGGGATAAAACAAAGTTTTAGTACACTGAACTGGAAGCTTTCATAAATGAGCGAATATTGACAAATATTGCCTCGTATGAATCAGAAAAAATCCAATTATTATGGGACAATTGGGTTTGTTAAGAGGTTTTTTTTTCATGACTATTATATTGGGATGCAAACAGTTGACCAACACGGTCGATTATACCAAGCAGAATTGTGCGCTTTCGTTTCAAAATTTAAGTCGATTATAAAAAATAATATCCATACTTCGTGCATTAGTCTCCACTATAGCTGCCTTTTCCTATTTTAGAACACGCTTCATACTGTAACTATGTCTAAGCTAAAGTGGTGCAATGCTAAATGTATAAATTGCAATTCACATTTAAGCTTGGGGCCATTAGGGCTTGGCAGATCTCCGCGCCAAGACAGAAAAATCCGCCAGGCTTTAAATTACTCTCGTCCAACTCGTGATTTCCACCCATAGTCCAACAGAGATCGCTGAAGTCAAATATACTTTTTTATTTGAACTTAGTTCATTTAGTTTGTTAAATGGTTATGGAATTAAAATTTACGTCAGAGAGAGTTTTCTGCACAAAGTATATACTTCAAATCACCTGTGTAAGAATAAATGTTGATTCGTATATCCACGTAACTATTAGCCCTTTTTAAAAAGCGACCTGGCCACAAATGATAGCCCAATATGGAAATTTATAGCAGCAAAATTCTCGCGTGTTTCTAAATGTGAAGGTGAAATCGGAGGACCACGGGGAAAACATGAAAACTCCAGATATACAGGCGCCATGGTCGAGATGGAACCTACGACCTCCTGTACACCAGGCGAGGAAGTTAACATCTCATCACCACGGCTCCATGTCCTAGCTGCTAGTGGCTACTACGTTCACCACAACGCTGTAAGAAAAAAACCAGACACGATTCTTGAATCGAATCATTAAAAAACTGGTGATTAATTACACCGCTCGTTATTACACGCAGCACATGCATACATAAATCTATTCGGCAACAGACATGTGTTTTAATGATTCGTAATGCACAACCTTTGTTAAGCGAGCCCTGGCCCTTGCACGCACACACGAGCTCACACGAGCTCACGGTCGCATGTTTACAGATGAGCTGTCAAGCGTATATGCGCGTTGTTCATAAAATGCTAATGACGATGACACGTCTTCGCGTGCGTAGCGCTCGCTTCTCCGCGCGCGATTGTAAGCATGTGCACATGTAAAACCGTCACCCGCGGCCCAGAGAATATTATCATTTCATTCATCATGGCATTAATGAGATGCCATACGTGCCTATAGTTATATGCATCACTATCAATCAGCCTGGGAAGTGGACGATCGCCGTGTAATTGAATGCAGTTGCGTGCACCCTTGGGTGAGACGCACTCGCACGTTACCCCTTGCAAACCTGTCGGGGCTGAGCGTTGTAAAGTTTTTTTTGCGTCGAAGCCCTGTGGCCCTGTTTGTGTGGCGGGCTGTTCTCCTTATGTACAGCTGCTGATGTGGATGAAAGAGCAACGGCTACAATTTCACATTGAGGTGATCAAGCCCAGACAACCGCGTCAGGAGTAGTGCATCGTCGCTGTGATGTCTCCTTCGTATTTGTAGATCGGGCATTGAGGCGTTATATGTTGTGTAATCTGTTCTGGGCAGCACACAGTCGCACACTGCAGAGCTTTTAATCTTACATTTGGGCATCAGGTATCCGCATCTGCCACGGTTTTGTCTGGATGCGGTTTAGGGTGGACCATGAGGTTTGTGGAAGATCAAACCCAGGTTTCTCCTGCGTTGGTTTTTTGCATGAGGTGTTTGTTTGCGAGTTCTTTTGAACTCCATTCGGCTCTCCAGACAGGCTGTACTGCCACTAGGAGAATACAACTGCTGTAATAACAATCACAATTATTCACTTGTACGTCCACAGCCTTAGTGTCAATCCACTGCTAGGCGAGGGTCTACCTGCGCCGCGGGGGTCACGTGGGGCTGTTTGACTGTGCTTGCACCGCGCTGGTCAATGCGCGTCGGCGAAGGTGGGGAGACGTAAATGCGGTTAGCGTAGAAGTAGCAGAATGGACAATGGATGTTTTGCTGCACTGGCCTCTGCTGTTCAACAGATAATTCCGCAGTCCCCGGCAACCTGTGAGGAGATATGGGAACTGAACGAGAAACTAAACTGAAACGAAGCAATGTTTTTTTGCACCACATGAGGCCCACTGAGCTATATGGTAGCTCTTTTTCAGAAGTGACCTGGCTACCACGAATGATAGCTCAATAAAGCGGCTTATCATCGTGTGGAAATGCATAGCAGCCAAATACTCTCGATGCATGTTGCTTCTCAATGTGGAGGGAAAAAACCAGAGGAGCCGGAAGAAAATTCCATGCAACCACAGGGAGAGAGGCTTTAAAAGGGCTCAACCCACATTACTTGCAGGGACTAATACATTTAGATATTCCATCAAGGTCAAGCTTGTGCTCTTTTGATGATCGAGCTTTTGTAAGCGTGGCACCCAAGCTATGGAATGCTTTGCCACTTGAAATCAGGAAATCAGCGTCAATAGATATATTTGAGTCTGCTTTGAAAACCCGTTTTTGTAAACGTTCCTTCCCTCTTTAGTTTGGTCGGTTGCTCTGCATCTGTTTTTGTTTCCCTGTTTTCCACGCATTTCGCATTGGGTTCCGGGGATGGAGTGCGCATTATAAATTTGAATTATTATTATATCATCCAGGCACTATCCAGGCTGAGACCTGCTGAGCTCGTGAGTTTGGACGAGGAGGTCGGGCGCAATCCAGGTGATTTGGTCATTGATGTCATCATGAGAGTTGTGTCACCCTGAGTCTTCAAGACTGCTTCCGAAGAGACTCCCACTTCATTGAGATATTTTGCCAATTCCATGAATGAGCTTTCAGCTTCATGTTGAAGGAAACCGGAAGCACCTGGAGGTAAACCCCACGTGGCATACAAGGGGGTAACACTTAGCGCTGCTATCACCTCGCAGTCCCATGCCTACAACACCTCGCAAGCTCCAGTGGTTACCCAACCAAGTACTAAGCAACTAAAAGCCTGCTTAGCTTACAAGATATTGAATTGGGCAGATTCAAGGTGATCTGGTCATAGGCAGTCATTTTATTCTTTCATGTTTTGTCATTTTGTTACCGACAGAGAGAGAGTTTGCATACTCCCTTGTATTCTTAATCCTTGTACACACATGATAAATGTAGTGCATTTTTTTCTTGTTGCTAATAACGTCAATATAAAAAATAAATTATGAACAGAGAACCCATAACTTTTTTTGCAATAATGCATCTGATAAATCGAAACAAACTTATCACCATCACCGTGACCTTTCAGTTTTTTGACACAGTTTATATTACCGGCATGTATGATCAGATTACATTTTGCCAGGGGGGGGAGGTGGCGGTGGCGGAGCGGGGGAGGTTTTTTTTTGTCTGCAGACGGATTGTGGAACAGGTGGGCTCGCAGGGAGACACTTTTCCCTTCGTTTGGCATCGCCTCTCTGGAGCCGGTTCAAAAGTTCTTGGGGTTTTGCCAATCGTAGGTGGAGGATGAGGGGACAACCGTAGAGAAATTGATTCGCAGGAGTCTGGGCAGGTGCTGGGTTGTGGGATCTCCCCCTCCGCCTCGTGGACACTGCGGTGGCTAGGAGATATTAACTACCTCGTCTGGTATACAGGAGGTCGTGGGTTCGATCCCGACTCTTGACGCCTGCTGTATTTTCGGAGTTTAAATGTTTCTCTCCCCGTGATCGCGTGGATTTTTCTTCCTGGTCCTCCGGTTTTGTTCCTCCACATTGAGAATTAACGTCACGCGTTTAGAGTATTTGGCTGCTATAAATGTCCACTCGATGATCAGCCACTTCGTCGAGTTATCATTTGTGGTAGCCAGGTCACTTCTGAAAAAGAGCTACCATATAGCTCAGCAGTCCTCACGTGGTAAAATAAAAACGATTTTAGTTTCAGTTTAGTTCCTGTGTGTCTCCTCTCCCATCTCCCTGTCCCAATCCATCCTCCTCAGCCTTCTCTGGAGGTCTCTCGACCAGCTGTCGGGCACTTCATCTTCGTCGTCGTCGTCGTCGTCACCGTAGTCACCGACGATTACGTTCCTGCTCGGGCCGACGCGTTCGACGGGTCGCTCCTCCGGAACGGATCGCGCCGAGCGACCGAGTCACGGAAACCCGACGGCGCGAATTTCCCAGCGTTACGGCTCGCCAAGTGATTTGGACAGCTCGGCGCGTCAGGACCACACGCGGGGGCGCAGCGGAACGAGCGCGCGCCGCTTCGGCACGCGATGTCACGACGCCTGTCCTCCCCCCACCGTCAACTCCCGCAAGAGCCATCGCCAAGCGCTGTGAGCCGCCGACGGTGGGTTTTGTTTGCCGCGTGCGCTCCGCGGAGTTCCGTCGAGCGCGCGCGCGGCCTTTAACAGCGTTCGCGCCACTCCCACGTCGCCCCGTCGCGCCCCGCCAAAAGTCGCGCGTGGGATCGAAGGCATTGAGCAGCCTTCTCACAATCATCTCCGCCGCCCGGCTCGCCGCTCGGGCACCTCCCACCAACCCCTCGCTAACCCCCCCCGCCCCCCACCGTCTCCATCCCCCTCCCATCTCAAGGTTGCGTCCGCGGGCTGTTGTCTCGATAGTCAGTAGGGCTGCCCTCACGACAGCGTCCCGCACCGACGGTGAAAGCCCCTCGCTCTCTGTGCAGCTTTGTTAACGTGGGGGGTTCTCGGAGAGTGAGATCCAGACCAACTACAGCGGCGCACATGAAGCGCGATCCCGACCTGGCGGAGTTATTTATCAACTCGCGGTGGCCTACTCGAAACCACCGTTTCCTCGCCCCCCCCCCTGCCAAAAATCACTCCAACCTGTCTGAGCCAACTCACTCCCAGCCCGCTGGCCTCCTCTCCGTTGCTCGCGCTATGCACGCGTGCCGCTGCCGCCGCCGCTCGTGACGTGATGAGAGCTCAAGGGAAGGCGCCCGCATGGACCCAAATCTTTGGTCGCACCACCTATGGTCATCCAATTAACTTATTTGAATCCTCCACGTTGAGGGGCGTGAGTTCGGCGGGAATGCGCGGCAGGACCCCCAACCTGCTTGGAGGTCTTGAGGCTCAGCGAGACTTTCATGGGATATTATAATGGCATTGTTGTTGTTATAAATCAGGAGTGGGGAACCTTGCCCAAACTGAGGGACAAATAGGACGTATAGATGCGTGTGCTAGGCCACACATTCAAAGACAAATATCCCCCCGTGGAGCCTGAACAGATGGAAGGAGCAATCGTTGTTAGCGAGCACCTATGAAGGCCGGCACAGCGATGTTTACACACTGCATCAGATACTTATTTGAGGCTGAGTGGACCTAGGGGAGGCCCAGGACCGGTTTAAATAATCGTCACTGGTGTTGGCCGTGAGCGGGAATGGAACTCGTGATGCCAGGTTCATAGTGCAGCGCGCTAACTGCTGCACCACTGCTCCCCACACATTAACACACACACTTCATTTACTACTGCCCCTTGTAGGGACAGAAGTGACTCGAACGCACTCAAGTCGTTGAACACACTCGTTGTTCCCGGGCCCAAAATGTACCCCTCCAGTACCCGATTAGTGCTGCTGAGATGCTTGCACCGAGGGATAAATATAATGTGGGCCGTTTCAAAGTGGTTTCAAAGCTCATGTTCTTGCACCGTACGTAGCCAACCGACTAGCACTGTTGGCTACGTACAGTGCAAAGGAAGTTCAACACACGTACATAGAGAGACTCCCAGGAGGGATGGAAGAGTCCTGTTTCCACATGATTTAGCCGCTCGCAAATGCTGAGCGCATCACCAACGTGGCATTCAAGGATGGGACAGATACGCTCGTTGTGGTCTCAGTTGTGAGATAGTAAAACTCCCTTTATAACCCTTTCCGCATACATAAGCACACTTTGTGTATTGTGCTGAACTTCATTTGATATCCCATGAAGATAGTCGTGCTTGTGTTTTTTTTGTTGTGTGCGTCTGTGTTTATGGAGATTGGTGGCACAGTTATTGGCAGACTATGAATCCAATGAGCTGAGCCGTATTTCTGGCCACGGCTTGCAGCCAGTTGCGAGTGATATCTGAAAAAATCCCATGCCTCTCCTAGATCCACTTAGCCTTAAACTGAGCACATTGGTGACGTGTAAACATCAGCAATGGGGAGACAAAGGCGTGTGTGGCTGATCATCAAGGTTATTTTTGTGTTAGATTGTGTAAAAATCAATGTTTCGTTAACCCACCACCACCCGACAAAGCCAAACGGTAAGGTTTGTCACGCGAACAAAACGTGCCAATTAGTTACGACTTCAGTACCTCGGTGGTGTGTTGTAGAGTAAACCCACGTTTACTATTTTGCGTGAAAGGAACCGGTGGCGCGTGGATGCTAACGACCACGAATGCTACTACTTTAGCTTTTGCTGACAATATTCTGGTTTACTCGAGTCTTGCATGGGTAGGGACAGATCTCGCCAAGAATATATTCTCCACCCATGGCGATTTCACCTCGACGTTTCTAAATCCCAACCGGCCATCAAAATGAGTGTTTTTTTTTATCGAGTCCGGCATCGGAAGATTTTATCGCGCACATGTGAAGTATTGTTAGGACATTTAAATGTTTGGCGTTACCTTGACGAGATGTTATAAAATACATTAGTCATAGGCTCACCAAGGCTAGCACATATATAGTGCCCGGCTGACTTAATGGGTTTAACGTAACCCCCTGCAGCGTCGGATTTGAACTAGCGGTGGATTTTAACAGCAGCGACAGAGGCTCTGTGTGAACCGTGGGTGCGCTTGCATGCATTGCCCGTGCCCGTGGCCTAAGAGCCATCCCTACCGCGGTGTCTCTTTAATCTCTCGTGTTCACGCACTCTCGCTGGTTGAGGTCTGGAGGCTTCACTTTTATTATTAAGACAACAGAGTCGAAAAACCTGGAATCCTTACAACCTCCCACGTGGCCAAGTAAACGATTCGTTTTCCCCGCCCCCTGTGGCCAAATTACGTTTGAGACAGCACCTCATCCCCATCGCCTGCCGGCAGCCAAGCGGGGGCTGCGCAGAGCCTGGTCCGTACGTCGATGTGCGGCCGCCGGGGCCACCCGGGTGTCGTAGGCGTGGAGCTGCAGGGTGACAATGAGGTTGTGGCGGTGCTGATGATGGGTCCCCCGTTGTTACCGCGTGGTGGGTTTTGTCTGGGTCCTCCGGTTTCCTCCCACGTGGAGCCAAACGCTGATCGCATCACCCGTCTCAAATTTCACAACGCAGGACCCGCTTGAGGAACGGGCAGTCCCTGAGAATCGGTGATGTCTTCTGGGCCCATAATGGCATCGTTTTGGTTATTATTATTTCTGTTATCGAGTTGGTTTGTCGCTGAACATTGCAGTCGTTGAAGGTGGCCTTTTGTGATATCAAAGTAAGGGCCAAGTAGTGAAAATAAGGTAGGTATGTGTAAAAGGTATCGAATGTCATGAAATTCAAAACCAAATATGCGATCATGCACACGGGTACGCGTGCACATGCACTCTTGCACGCACGTACCCACACAACAACAACAATCGCCATTCGCGGTGACGTCACCACGATGTATGTGCCAGGCTATGTGCACTTTGAGGCCACGTGAAGTGTCGAACGCCCGCTGGCGGGAGGTCATGAGGCAGTCCCACGTGCCACAGCTCGACTGACTGAGACGACTGTGCCCGCTACTGTGCCAACTTGCTATGCTTTAGCCACCCGACGCTCCGCTCGTTGTTGTGAGTGTCGTTCCTCCGCCCTCTATTGTTGTTGGAGGGCAACTGCCTCCAACTGCCCAGTAGCATCCTTCATGAGCCTCCTCCACAGAGGCCGATCTTGACACCGCTGGTACCAGTCATCGGCAAGTCTACTCAGCTCCACATCCTCCTGTACCACATTACTCCATCTCTTCTCTAGCCCGTGCCGCATCCGTATAGCCCCCTTGATCCATCCGAACAAAAGCTGTTTAGGCATGCGGTGGCTGGGCATGCGGGCTACATGGCCCAGCCAATGTTGCCTTGCCTGCCGGAGGAGCTCACCGATGGGACTTTGTCCACATCTTTCAAGGATTTGTGAGCTCCTCAAACAATCCAGTCTGGTTAAACGCAGGATGGATTGTAGGCAGGCCAGCCTAAATGTTTCTAACCGACGAAGATGTTCCATTAGGGGGGGTCCACGTTTCGCAAGCGTAGAGAAGGGAGGGAATGACTGTGGCTGAGAAGACCTGAAGCTTCGTGAGGAGCGACAGACCAGGTAGCTTCCACACAGCATTACGCAACCGATGAAAAGGTAATGCCACTCGACTGATTCGGAGTGAGACCTCTGCTGTTAAACCGGAGCTGGTCATGAGCAAACTGCCTAGGTATGGGAAACTCTCCACTCTCTCCAAAACTGCCCCATCACCAATTGGGAGTTGTGGGGGGGGAGTGTCCGACGGTACAAAATACCCAGGCAGGTGCTTAGTTTTGGTGGGGCTGATGGTAAGGCCCCACCTCTTAGTGGCAAGCTCCAGGTTCAGCAGCAGCGCCTCCAACTCCTCCTCTGAGTGTGCAGCAATTACCATATCATTGGCATACATAACATGGTTCAGCAATAGAGAGCCATCCCTTGACCGCACCCGGGCATCGATCAGCCTCCCATTGTATCTGTACCAGATGGAAATTCCTCCAGTACAGCTGTTGAAGGCTTCACTACGTGGTCAAAATGGAGGACATCCCTGTCGCACCCCAAAGTGTACAGGGAATGACTCTGACTCCCGGCCACGTAGTTTTACCCGGACCCGCTCACCATCATGAATGTCTGTAATGATCGTGAGCAGAGGGTCAGGGACTCTGAAAGCACGAAGAAAAACCCAGAGCCCAGGCCTACTGATGGTATCATAGGCCTTGACCAGGTCAATAAAGCAGAGATGTAGGTCTTGTTGGAATTCCCTACATCTCTGCTGTAGCAGACGGACAGAAAATATGACATCCGTGCAGGACCGCCCTTTCCTGAAACCGCATTGGTGCTCCGCAAGCCTCTCCTCAGCGTGCCTAGCAAGGCGATGTTGAATAATCCTTGCCAGGACCTTTCCCGGCACTGAGGAGTGAGATACCCCTGTAGTTGTTACAGTCTGTGCGGTCCCCCTTCTTAAAGAGGGGACCACCAGGGCATCCTTCCAATCCTGCGGAACCTGTCCAGTGGTCCAGACTGTTGTTATGATGTCATGTAGGGCAGTCTGTGCACAAACGCCACCCTCCCTCAGCATTTCGCCAGGGAGATCATCTCTGCCCGGTGCCTTTCCTGGCCTCAGACTGGATCGCCTTTAGTACTTCCTCAACAGATGGCACCTCAGCCAGCCACTCACAGGCGGTGACTTCTTCTTCCAATATTTGAGGCACTGAAGCCTCGGCAGGGTCATCCCCACTTTGTCCCACGTTGTCCTCCTGGCTGAGAGATTTTCCCGTCCCCCAGGACCTCACAGAAATGTTCAGCAAATCTGCAAACTTGTTCCTGGGGATCGGAGATTGGTTCACCGTTCTTTCCCCTAATGATGGTAATAGGTGTGGCGCTGCAGGTTACTTTTTTGATGGAATTAAAGAGCAATTTGTGATCGCGGGCCATTGAGGCAGATTTCATCTCCTCAGCAACCCGCGACCACCACCCATCCTTGCAGCACCTCACGGCTCTCCGAACCTCCGAGCGAAGGCTGCGGTAAGCCTCCTCATTCTCCGACGTGGGATGCTGTAGCCGATGAGAATGGGCCTGTCGCTTTTTCTCAGCCAGTTTGAACACCTCCTCTGTCAGCCAGGGTCTCTGGGGAGGTTTGGACCGTGTACCCAAAGCAGCCATTGCAGCTGCATGAGCCACAGTCCTAAACCTCGCCCATTTCCCCTCGACATCAGGAGGAGTGGGGGACGATGCCAACCCCAGCTGCAAGCGATGATGAAATTCTCGTTTCCAACTTTCATTAGCTAGCTGAGACCATGCCACTAAGGGTTTGAATGGGGTCCTGGGTGCACACACACGCTTGCACACACACACGATTGCGCACACAATGAGCCGTGCATACAAGCCCCTGTAAATAAAAACAAGCAAGACGGTTGAACCCTGATGAGGCCTTGATGAGGGATGTTGTTCACACCCGTTATCTCTGTATTATGCCTCTGCACGGACTCTTACCCTCATTCATCGTTGACAACACTGTGTGGGAAAGTTCTGATTAAGAGCGAAAGAAGACGGTCCCTTATCTTCGCCGCTGTTAGACAAAGCACGCTGAAGACAGCATGTTGGCCGGCGTGCTGGGGGGGGGGGGGGTCGAGCATCGTGCTGGCAATGGTGTTGATAAAATAGAAAATTAAAATAAATACTTCCAACTAGATTCGAAGCTTTCGTGACTGCAGGAATTACTCTTTGGTTCTTTTGGCAAAGTCACGTAGAAAATAAAATGAAATAATAATAGAATAGACGTTTCGGTTGCAACACAAGCAACCAACATCAGGTAAGAATGAATGATAAAAACACAGACACGAAAACAACACAGGCAGACACACATGCAGAGAGAGACACACACAAAGACACACCGAGCAAGACACACGCCAAGATAAAACACAGACACGGAAACAACACAGGCAGACACACATGCAGAGAGAGACACACATCTTGGTGTGTGTCACGCTCGGTGTGTCTTTGTGTGTGTCTCTCTGCATGTGTGTCTGCCTGTGTTGTTGCGGTGTTTGTATTTTATCATTCATTCTTACCTGATGATGGTTGCTTGTGTTGCAACTGAAACGTCTATTCTATTATTATTAAATTTTATTTTCTACGTGACTTTACCGAAAGAACCAAAGAGTAATTACTTCCAGCCATTTTTAATCCTCCAATACTCAACGCTGGACACTGCTGATTGTTAGATTATAAACTGAACTATTTATTTTTACCAGGTAAGACCCACTCAGCGATGTGTCTCTTTTTCAGAAGCGACCTCGCCACAAATGCTCATGTCCCATCACGTGAAAATGTATAGCAGCCAAATACTCTAAACGCATGTTTCTATATGTGGAGGGAAAAACTGGAGGATCCAGAGAAAAATCAACGTGACAGGGTCGGGATCGAACTCAGGATTTCCTGCATACCAGGCGAAGGCGATAACATCTCGCCACCATGGTGCCCCACGGTGGAAGGGGAGTGCCCAGTAGAAGATGGGCCCGGTACTAATGTAATGCGGGCGTAAACGACCTCCCGGAAGTGACGTCATGGGGGGAGGAGTTACGTCACGTGGGGGAGAGAGTAGAGGTCTATAAGGGGGGTAACCGGAAGCAGTGGTGAGTGATCGGAGACTGGGAAAGTGTGAGGCCACGCAGGGCGAAGGGTGAGAGAGAGAGTGACGAGATCGCCACACACCCGGGCCACGAGGATCGGCACCGTCGGCCAACGGTGACCGACCCCCGGGCAGCAAGAGCAGCGAGGAGGCTGCAGAGAGCAGCGGGTCTGCAAGGGAGGAGTTGGGCAGCAGGGGTCTGCGCGACGAGACAGCAGCGGGTCTGCTAGGAGGGAGTTGGGCTACGTGAGCGACAGCAGCCTGGGGCTGCAAAGCAGAGAGTATATAGGGGAGTGCCGTGAGGGAAAAGAGATCGAACCCAAATAAAGGACACAGGACAGAGAGAAGCGTCCGAGTCTTTTATTACACTGGTGTCAAAAGTGTAACGGCATGGCTAAACAACTGAGAAAAAAGAATACTCCGTCTCCGGCATCGGCTTCATCTTCCGACGACGATGACCTTCCTCCTGCGGTGGACCCGACTCCGGCAGAGGAGGAGATCCGTGCTGGGACGAGTGCGGGTCCGGGGGTCCAAGATGTCGCCGCGTCGGCGGACCAGTCTGCACCAAAGGACGCGGATTTATGATGGAGTCAGATGGCAGAGCAACTTGAAACTCTCAAGAACGTACTTGCACAGTTGTGTGAGCTCGTCACGCCGAGGGCGGCGTCGGAAGGAGATGTTGGTGGTCCGCAGGAGCCCGGGTTGTCTTCGATGCCGACGCCATCAGCCACGCGGCACAAAGACGCCATCTTGGGCGTGGCGCACGACGAAAGGCGGGAAGCCGCCATTTTGGGCCCTCCGCGACGGAAGGCCGCCATCTTGTCGACACCATGCTGCGACGCCATGTTGAACATGCCACCGGATGAGTCAGCGGCTGGAGGGAGCGCGCCAAGGAGTCGCAGTCGTCACCTAACGACTGTCAAGGAATTCTCCATCGGGGGCGATTGGAGTACGTTCGCCTGCAGATTTTTGGCAGCGGTACGCTCGGCGAGGTGGACTGACGCCGAGGCATTAGAAGTTCTTCCGACTCTCCTTGATGACGAGTCCGTTAGATTCTTTCGCTCTATAAAAGCCGCGAAGAAGAAAACATTGCGTGGTGTGTTCGACGAAATGGCAGACGCTTACGAGCCGCCGGATGATGCTCATCACCGGTTTGTGCAACGACAACGCGCACCCGAAGAGTGTCCGGTGGCGTATAGGGGCGCGGTACAGGAGCTGGCAATGGCCGCATACCCGGAGATGGAGCCTGACCTGTTGGAACCTCTCATCCTGGGGAAGATGCTGGAGTTGTCCCGGGATCTCGGCATTCCCATGCCGGTGTGCGGTCACGAGAAGCTCACATCCCGGGCTGCGGCTAAGTGTCTGGACGCCCAGTTCAACCTGCGCCGGTGGAAGCAAGTTACGGCGTGGACGGGGGGGGCCCATCGTCGAAGGGGGAGCCGTGGGTTGGGACCCCAAGAAGGCAGTTTATGTGCCGGACGACAGGAGCCCGCAGGAGCTGTCGGCTGCCGCTGCTCCGTGGCCGGGGCCGCGGGCAGCGCCGCCGACACGGCCGCGTCGGGACGGGGCGCCTGCAGCAAGGCGCAACAACATCGACTGTTTCCGCTGCGGGCGTAAGGGCCATTATGCCAGGGACTGCTGGGCCCGCGTCCCGGGTCGCCCCAGCAGGAGGCCTCGACAGCGGTCGCTCCAAGAAAGGATTTGCCAGCACAGACGAGCCGGCCGTGACGCGGCAGGGGAAAGAAGACTCAGCTCGGGGTGCGCCTACCACGGCTGCGGAACTTTTGAGGCCCGCAGCCCTTCCAACCCCGCCGCGGACACGATTGCGGGACGCCTCTGATGCTGCGCCTTCGAGAATAGGGGACCGGGACGTTGCCAGGCCTCCAATAGCGACAGACGAACTTCAGCCTGTCACTCTTAAAACCCTGCCACGTTCCCGCTCGGCGGGAGGGCCACCAACCGTCCGGGACGGCCCGGCGACCCGCACCCGCTCGAAATCCCTCACATTTCGTTAATTATTGTGTTGTGTTCTTGTTCTTTCGGTATATTATGGTGTGTTCTGTGTCCTTTTTCGTATTCGGTCGTGTTCGCTCGCATTGCTTATAGGAGTTGTGTTCAGCCGAGGTCGGCTGGATTTTCTCTACGGGGGAGGGTGGTGTAATGCGGGCGTAAACGACCTCCCGGAAGTGACGTCATGGGGGGAGGAGTTACGTCACGTGGGGGAGAGGGTAGAGGTCTATAAGGGGGGTAACCGGAAGCAGTGGTGAGTGATCGGAGACTGGGAAAGTGTGAGGCCACGCATGGCGAAGGGTGAGAGAGAGAGTGGCGAGATCGCCACACACCCGGGCCACGAGGATCGGCACCGTCGGCCAACGGTGACCGACCCCCGGGCAGCAGGAGCAGCGAGGAGGCTGCAGAGAGCAGCGGGTCTGCAAGGGAGGAGTTGGGCAGCAGGGGTCTGCGCGACGAGACAGCAGCGGGTCTGCTAGGAGGGAGTTGGGCTACGTGAGCGACAGCAGCCTGGGGCTGCAGAGCAGAGAGTATATAGGGGAATGCCGTGAGGGAAAAGAGATCGAACCCAAATAAAGGACACAGGACAGAGAGAAGCGTCCGAGTCTTTTATTACACTAATAACACTCGCCGCCGACATTTAGCTTTGGCCGGGAATCTAACTTGTGTGTCGCCGGGTTAACCACTTTGCAAGCTACTCCACCCACGTGGCGATGGTGGTGCTGCTGCCCTGACGTTGGAGTATTCTGGGCACGATAGTCACACGACGCTCGTTTCCCAAATTCACAGACTTGGGCTTGACGACGTTTTGGGGGCAGGTTGACCTTTATTGTTGCGGTTGCCGTTCCTCATTTTGTGTGTGTGCGTGTGTCTTTCTGGCGTAATTCCCCGGGGGGAAGGAGGATGTGTGACGATGCTCACACACACACACACGTGTGTGTTTATGCGTCCGCTGGTAAGCGCTTGTTTTGGCGACCGCTTCATCCAAAGAAAGCTGACACAAACATTGTGACTAACGCGACACTTCCACGTGAACGGGCTGACGGGATGCGAAATCGGAGGCGAGGCCGTCTTCTCCCGCAAAGCTGTGTCGGTTCGTTGAGAAGCAGACACGTGTAATGCGAGCAAGGATTGAGGGCGGGGGGTGGAGTCTGGGTCACATGGGGAGTGGGTGGAGTTAGGGTCACGTGGGGGAGAGGATTTAGGGAGAGAACTGGAAGGGGAAAGGGGAGTTGAGACGGAGTGAAATACGAGGAGGCCACGCTGGGCAAGACGGAGAGTGTGGCGCGGTTGCCACGCGGTGGGAGACGTCGACACCGACGGCCATCGGTGTCAGACAAAGAGAGCTAACGGGGCAGTGAGAGGCTAGCTGTAAAGGGGCAGCAGTGACGCTATATAGCGGGGCAGCAGTGTGGCTGCAAGGATTGTCTGACGGGGCAGCAGTGAGACTGCATATTGGAGCAGCAGGGAGACTGCACAACGGAGCAGCCGAGGGCTGTGGAGAGGTCGTCGAGCGGGACGCGGGCATGAGCGAGACGTCGTGGTACAGAGATTCTACGAACCCAATAAAGGACAACGGAGATCGACATCTGAGAGAGAGTCCTTTATTACATTGGTGTCAGAAGTGAAACGGCATGTCAAAACAGCTCTGGAAGAAGACCGTCCCTGCACCATCTTCGGCAACATCTTCCGACAACGATCTCCCTCCAGCGGTGGCGCTGCACACGATGGAGGAAGACAGCAGAGTGGGGACGAGTGGGGTTCCAGCCGTGCAGGACGTGGCCGCCTCGGTGGGCCCACCCGTGCGACTGGACGCTGACGACGGATGGCGACAGGTGGCGGCGCAACTGGAGGCGCTGAAGGCGGTTCTGGCGCAATTGTGCGTTCTCGTCACGCCAGCGACGACTTCGGGGAGGCCCGGCGAGGAACAACGGGCCGGGGCCTTGCCGTCGCCGTCAGCCCTCTCGACCACGTGGCACGAAGACGCCATCTTGGGCGTGGCCGAGGAAGAACGGCGGGAAGCCGCCATCTTGCGCCCTCCACCGCGGGAAGCCGCCATCTTGCACACGTTGCGGAGCGACGCCATCTTGTCGCTGCTGCATGTGTCACCATCGAAGGAGGACGGAGGAGCAAGAACCCGCAGCCGTCATTTGACAACGGTCAAAGAATTCTCAATCGGCGGCGATTGGAGCGCATTCGCCTGCTGTTTTCAAGCGGCCGTACGCTCCGCCATGTGGACGGACGCGGAGGCCCTGGAAGTCTTACCAACACTTCTCAACGACGAGTCCGTCCGGTTCTTCCGCTCCATCAAGGCCGACAAGAAGAAGACGCTGCAGGGTGTCTTCGAGGAGATGGCGGATGCGTACGAGCCTCCGGACGCCACCTATCGGAGATTTGTTCAGCGCCAGCGGGCGCCTGATGAATCGCCAGTGGCCTACAGAGGCGCAGTTCTGGAACTGGCGATGGCGGCATACCCCGAGACGGAGCCCGATTTGTTGGAGCCCCTCGTGTTGGGCAAGATGCTCGAATTATCTAGAGACCTTGGGATCCCCATGCCGGTGTGCAGCCATGATAAATTGACGTCCCGTGCTGTGGCTAAGTGCTTGGACGCTCAATTTAATCTCCGACGCTGGAAGCAGGTGTCGGCTTGGACGGGGGGGGGGGGGGCCGTCGTTGAAGGCGGTGCTACGGGGTGGGATCCTACGAAGGCGATCTACGTTCCTGATGACAAGGGACCGCAGGAGTTGACGGCCGCCTCCGCCTGGTGGCCTGCTCGGGGTGGGACGGGGCCGAGGTCCGCGCCACCGGCGCGGGAGCGTCGGGACAGGGGGGGCGCTGCGCGTCGGAACGATGTCGAGTGCTTCCGCTGTGGCCGTAAGGGCCACTTCGCAAGGGACTGCCGGGCTCGCATCTCAAGGCCGCCCGAGCAGGAGGCCTCGACCACGGACTACGCACGAAAAGACCCACCAGTACAGGCAAGTCGGTGTGCACCAGACACCCGGCAAGGCCTGTCACCTCATGCATCGCCATTGCCGCGGGGTCCGTGTGCCGTTAACAACAAGGTGCCTCCAGTTGACCTGGGTCGCTCGCTGACGCAATGGCGCCGATTGGCACACAGGGTAGTTGTGGCCGCTACAGGCTCGTCCACGGTACCGGGTTCCTTTCAGGGGGTCGAGGTGCGTATTTTGGTGGACTCCGGTGCGTCCGCGACCATTATTTCGGATGTAATTTTCCATCTTTTGGGCATTCCGCCAGGGAAAGTGCGAGCGGTTTATGATTCATGCATAGCGGCGAATGGGGGAAGTATGGGCATTGTGGGCCAGGTGGACGCCAACATAACCATTGGGGGGGTGTCGGCTTCAGGGACCGTGTTGATCTCTAGGTCCCTCGCGGTGCCCTGTTTGTTGGGGACTGATTTCCTGGCAAAAATGCCCATTCAAATAAGGATTGATCAAAATTGCATTGAATTACCGGGGGGGCGTAAAATTTTGTTCCTACCGTCACCATGGGGCCGGTCTGCCCCTATTTGCCAGGTGCAGGCGCTGTCCGAGGTATCTGTTGACATTCCACCTGGTTCGCAGATGCTTATCCCATTGAGATATCGGAAGCCAGTACCTGGCGTTGAGGGAGCGGCGGGGATTCTGTTATCGCCGTCCACGGCTATAACGGGCGGCTCGGCGCTGGTTGGGGCACAAACAATTGTCCGGCCGGGCCAGCCCCCGTTCTTACAGGTGCTAAATGGGAGTGCAGAGAATGTCAGTGTCCCGGCCGGAACGGTTGTGGCTCACGCCACGACCGCGTTCACGACCCATGACAACCGGGTCTGCCGGGAAATGGTAGGGTGGGTTTCGGGGCCAACGGGGCAGGATCACCGTTGGGTTGCCGAGTTATGCGGGGAGAATTCGTCCCTGACCAGGGAGCAACGGTCCGCGCTTCGCGCGCTGTTGCTAAGTTATTCCAACGTGTTTAGCTCGGATGATTTTGAGCCCGACGGAGTGGGATCAGGTTCGCGGGGCAGTGGAGGACATGCTAGCCGCTGATATTATATCCCCGTCTAACAGTCCATGGGGCGCGCCGGTGGTCCTTGTGAAAAAGAAGGATGGGAAACTGCGATTTTGCGTCGATTTTCGGAAATTGAATAAGGTGTCCGTCGCAGACGCGTACCCACTTCCGCGTATGGATGATTCCCTCGATGCCTTGTCTGGGGCGAAGTTTTTTTCAACATTGGATATCTCTTCGGGATTCTGGCAGCTTCCCCTTGACGAGTCTTCGAGGGAAAAGACGGCTTTTCACACGCCGCAGGGACTGTTTCAGTTTAATTGCCTTCCGATGGGCTTGAATGCGGCTCCAGCCACTTTTCAGCGGTTGATGGAGCTGGTGTTAACGGGTCTGCAGTGGGAGACATGTTTGATTTATTTGGACGATGTCATCATCTTTAGCCGCACATTTGACGAACATTTGCAGAGATTGGAGACGGTTTTTGCTAGGATGTGCTCCGCAAATTCAAACCGAAAAAGTGTCACCTACTGCAACGATCCGTGCGTTATTTGGGACACATAGTCAGTGCGGACGGGGTGGCCACGGACCCGGAGAAGACAGCGTGCGTCCGTAACTGGCCAACCCCGGCCTCGGTTGGGGACGTACGTCGCTTCCTGGGGTTCGCCTCATACTATCGCAGGTTCGTCCCAAACTTTGCTATGATCGCTAGGCCCTTGCACCTCCTTACGGGTAAGGGTCGGAGGTTCAGTTGGGGTCCGCCGGAGGAAGCGGCGTTTCAGGGCCTACGCGATCAGTTGGCGACGGCGCCGACATTGGATTATCCGGATTTCGATAGACCGTTTATTCTGGATACGGACGCTAGTGACACTGGGATTGGGGCCGTTCTGTCACAGTCCAAAGGCGGCGTGGAGCGCGTGGTAGCCTACGTTAGCCATGTACTGTCCCCGGCAGAAACCCGCTACTGCGTCACTCGCCGCGAATTGTTGGCTATTGTCCATTTTCTCCGCCAATATCGGCCGTATCTTTACGGCCGGTCATTTATTGTGCGCACGGACCATGCGGCTCTGCAATACGCCCTGAGGGTTGACCAACCATCTGGCCAACTGGCACGATGGTTAGAGACCCTGCAGGATTTTTCATTCGACATACAATATCGGAAGGGGTCGCGTCACGCAAATGCGGACGCACTCTCCAGATTACCGCAGGGGTCCCCTTGCGCTTGCGCATCGGGTACGAATAGGTGTACGCCGGTTCAGCTACCACCTCGGCCTGTCGTGTCAGCTGTCGAGATGCCTGGGGCTCCGGTGTGCCCAGGACCGGCCGATGGGGTTCTGAACCTGCCGCGCTCGGTATGGATTCGCGAACAATTGCTTGACGACTCGTTGGGGGCTTTACGGAGTCAGGCTGCGAAGGGAGCGGGGAAATTGCTGTCCGGTGGGACGCCGGGGGCCGCTCTCCGGGATGGGTTGCTCATGTAGAGAGAGGGATTGCATGACCGCTGGCGTCTGGTGGTACCGTCGTTGCTACGGTACGAATTGATTCGGACTCTGCACGGCGACACTTTGTTACATCTCGGGGTGCAGAAGACTTTGTTAACATTGCAGCGTGACTACTTCTGGCACGGCATGATGACGGATGTCGTCGGACACATTCGGGCGTGTCACGAGTGTGCCCGGCGGAAGCCGCCTAAAAACCCTTACGTGCCGCCGGTGCAGTCTATACAAGTGTCTCGAATCAACGAGTTGGTGGTGCTGAATATTTTGGGACCTTTTCCGCAGTCCGCTAGGGGTAATAAATATTTGCTGGTCGGGGTGGAATATCTTTCACGCTGGCCGATGGCTTGGCCCTTACCCGACCAGTCGGCGGCGTCTATCACGGACGGCTTCCTATTTGGATATGTGATGGACAAGGGGGCGCCGGAGAGGCTACTCACGGATCAGGGGCGAAATTTTTCTTCCAAATTGCTGGCAGAAGTGTGCGCTGCTCTGGGAACCAAGAAGGTTCGTACGTCTCCTTACCACCCGCAGACGGATGGCATGGTGGAACGCCTTAATCGGACGCTGTCGGCCATGCTATGTCACACGGTTGACGAGAAACAAGCTGATTGGGACTTGCATATACCTGGGGTACTCTCCGCGTATTGGATGACGCCTCATGTGTCCACTGGGTATTCTCCATTTTTTCTAATGTACGGCCGCGAGAATGTGCAGCCGGTGGAAGTACATTTGAGTACGGGGGCGAAGGGTCCTGTTAAACCTCTCCCCGAATATATTCAGGACACGGTTCGACGCGTCGCCGAGGCACGGGAGGGGGCCCGGTTGGCTACTGCCAAGGCTCAAGCGTGAAACGAGCGTTGCGCCCGACGCTCGACCGGTACATGCCCCTGGCGAGTGGGGGACATGGCATGGCTGCACTGCCCGCAGATGCGGCCGGGGACCTCCCCTAAGCTTCACAAACCATGGCAGGGGCCGGTTAAGCTTATTGAAGTCCCTAACCCGCAATCCGCACGGGTTCGGTTCGGATCGCGGCGCTGGTATGTTCATACGTCTAGGCTGAAGCCCTGCGTGGCCCCGCGGATGGATGCGTCATCCCCTGATGTTGCCTTGCCGGTGTCTGTTGCGCCCGACGCACCTCTGCCCTTGCCTGTTGACTCTGCAGGCACGCCTGTCGTGCCTTCTACAGACAAACCAGCCGTGACGCAGGCGGATGTGGCGAATCCTGCTCTGGGTGGGCTTACCACGGCGACGGGGCCACTTGGCCCCGCTGCCCTTCCAACCCCACCACAGACACGGTTGCCGGAGACCCCAGACTTGGGTCTCCCTGGGGGACGGGACCTTGGCGTTGACGGGCCTCCAACAGCGGCGGGCGGTTCTACTCCCGTCGATCTTAAGATCCCGTCGCGTTCTCGGTCCGTGGGGGTACCGCCGCCCGTTCGGGACGGGCCGGCGACCCGCACGCGTTCCAAATACCTTTCCTTTCGTTGACTGTTATTGTTCTTGTTCTTGTTATCGTTTATACTCTCCGTTGTCTAGTGATGCCAGATGGTTCCAATATTGCTCGCATTATTTTTTTTTGTAATTGTTGCAGCCGGGGACGGCTGGGTTTTCATTAGGGGGGGGGGGGGTCGTGTAATGCGAGCAAGGATTGAGGGGGGGTGGAGTCTGGGTCACGTGGGGAGTGGGTGGAGTTAGTGTCACGTGGGGGAGAGGATTTAGGGAGAGAACCGGAAGGGGAAAGGGGAGTTGAGACAGAGTGAAATGCGAGGAGGCCACGCTGGGCAAGACGGAGAGTGTGGCGCAGTTGCCACGCGCTGGGAGACGTCGACACCGACGGCCATCGGTTTCAGACGAAGAGAGCTGAAGGGGCAGTGAGAGGCTAGCTGTAAAGGGGCAGCAGTGACGCTAGATAGCGGGGCAGCGGTGTGGCTGCAAGGATTGCCTGACGGGGCAGCAGTGAGACTGCATATTGGAGCAGCAGGGAGACTGCACAACAGAGCAGCCGAGGGCTGTGGAGAGGTCGTCGAGCGGGACGCTGGCCTGAGCGAGACGCCGTGGTACGGAGATTCTACGAACCCAATAAAGGACAACGGAGATCGACATCTGAGAGAGAGTCCTTTATTACACACGTATTAGAGCAGGCCACAGAGGGATGTGTAGGACAGGTGCTGAGGACCGACCCAAAACGCAACGCGGCCAGCAAACAGACGGCACTATTGAAGGTGTGATAGATAAATAGTTATAACGCTTGCTGAACTGAGCGAGGCTGTTGGAACTTGGGAGTCCCCATGGCGGTGCGAGGAATGAATCAGGAGAGAGAAAGGGTTGGCTGAACACGCCCTGGATGAGACACAACAGCCCTTTGTCAATCCGCAACTAAGCTAAGAGCTTCCCCACTATGTCAGTCATGCGATGGTAGGGGAGGGGGGGTGGTCGATTGACCATACTTCACTACGCTGAACAGTGCGGGTCGATGAAGAGGAACGGATCCCAGGACCCGTTCACGTATCACTCGTCACTGATGTCGGCCCTGGCAAGGGACGAACTCGGACTCGCTCCTGGCCATCCCTTACTCACGAAGGTCCCTGCTTGTGAGCAGCTGATCCCTTGCAGTACTGAAACACTCGGATGCTCGGATTGAGATGAGGATGTTGTTTTTGATGCACTGCGAATGATGGACAGAAACAATTAGGGCAATGAAGTGCCAAAATTGCTGACATTTATGCCTGGGCGTGACATTTAACTAAATTCGTTTATATGTATGAGGGAAACAAAACGTTTTGAAAAAGACGGACCATTTTCTTCTTCCACTCACCAGACACCCCGAGAATTTGTTTTTGTCATGCGCAGGTCAAAAGGACGATCTTGCAAATTGGAAGTGAAGTTTTTCAGAATTTGGGCAGCGGAGGGGTTCTGCGATATCCACTCCAAGCTTTTGAGCGGCCGTGTTTGAATGCGTGAATTGTTTCCATGCGTAGCTGTGGGTGGGCGGCAGGCCAGCCATCGCGTCTCGCTTGCGCGCACGCACACACACGCGCGCGCGCGCTCTCGCACGCTCACCAAGCAAAGCGCGAGCGAACGCCGAGCGAAACCGAGGAGTGACGTTACGCATTGCACATTTTAAGGCCGCATGTTTTTTTTTCTTTTCACGGCGCGCCGGAGAGCGCCACCGGAGCGCCGTGCCGCGCCGCCGCGTCTTGCCAGGACGATGACGTGGTGGCGAGTAAGAGTAAGAAACGAATGATCAGCGTGCGTAACGACGACGCGTAACGACGACGCGCAGCGACGCGTCGATTCCGATGATTTCTCACGCTTGCGATATGTGCATCGAATTGTTTCGTGTGAGAGTCGATTGGTCAAGTCGCGTGCAACTTGTGCGCTATCTGAGAGTGGAGCGGTGCTGCAGTGGGGCGTGCGTTCCGCTGCGAACCTGGAAACCTGAGTTTGATTTCTACCCATGGTTAACGTCAGTGGCAAGCGAAATCTGAACTATTTGACTATTTATTTGGCGAGGTAAGGCCCACTGAGGTGTACAGCTCTTGTCCAGAAGCGAGTTGGCCGCAAATAATAGCTCAACAAGATGGCTTATCACGTGGAAATGTATTGCGGCCGAACACTCTAAACACACGTTGATTCTGTGTGTAGAGGAAAAAAATGGAGGTCCTGGAGAAAAATCCACACAACAACAGGGAGAATATACAGGCATCAGGGTCGAGATCGAACATATAACCTCCTGCATACCAGGCGAGGGAGTTGACATCTCGCCACCGTGGTGCCCAACTAGTCCTGGGCCCGCTTCCCCTTGACAATCTTGCTCTGGCCGGCATATTGAAGGAAGGGGAGGCCTTCATTCAGCATTGTATTGACAAAGTGCAGTATTTTTTTTTATTAATATCTTTAGTCTAATGTTATATTAGGCGAACAGTGTAAAACAAATGTCAAATGACACAGGAAAGGTAAAAAGATGCCAATTATATGAAAAATAAGACAATATAATCAATTATTGTTCAATTTATAGGCCCTGAATCATAAGTTAAAGTGTATTTTGTTTAACTAGGTGAAAACTCCAGAGACCAGGATAATCTCGTTTGCAGAAATTACCTGGGTCACCAAAATAATGAAAGCAAAAAAAACCTCAAATCATAATTAACGACAAAAAGAAAAGCATCTATCACATGATGACGAATTGAAAATATTGCAAACGTAATTCCCTGCACCGCAAATCGGCTCGGGCCAAATTACCTCCAGATTGAACACAGCACAACTTCCAAAACCAAAGCTACATGAAACTTCAACTTGAACAGATATAGGATGTAGCATTCCTACGAATACGACCAAGGATGTATGTGAAATGACAGTTAAAGATGATTATGATTCGTGTTGAGTTGTCACTCAAAACACAGCCAAGATGCGGTCCATTGTCTGCTGTGAGATACCATATGTGGTGGGGCATTCTTCATTTCTTTCACGATTACATCTTGCAAGCAAAGTATACGCCCTGTGCCAGCACAGTGTGTTTTCCACTTATTTTTCCCAATCTTATATCAATTGTGCTGTCATCACCATGTCATAACATTGCAAATAAAAAATAACATTTGGAACCTTCACAGAGCAGTTCATCACGTTAGTAAACGGCCCGCACAAAGAGACACGGCAGATCTACTTCTGACATCAATTCAAGTGACCTATTTTATCCGCACTTTCCCACACGCTCCACGAGTGAAAAAAAAAAGTTCATTGCACGGCGGTCAAGGCAATATATTTTAATTAATTCTCAGAGATGGGAATTTTCCCAAATAGGTGAAATAAAAAAGAAAAGAGCAACACGACGGTTATTTGTGTGCAATCATTTGTTGATTGCACCGAGACCATCGCCTCATTTCCTTTTCCGCGATGTTCGCAGCTAATTTTTTTTTTATATGAATCGTTCTTGGGATGAACACAGAAGAAACATTATACCATGTTCGTGAGGGATGCGAAGGTGAAACAGAGATGGCATCAAAATAATGGATTCTTGAATCTAACTGTGCAGTGCTTTTCGGTATATTCTTATTATTCCCATCATGTGGTTGTGTTTGCCCGGGGCGCTCCGGTTTCCTCCCCCATGAAGCCAGACGCTCGTTACCGTGATTGGCCAAACATCCCAATGTAGGAGGGCCTCGCGCTTCCGAGCGAGAAACACTCCCAAGCAATGCTTCCTTCCTAGGTAGATAAAGAGCACTTTTATTACTACTATCAAATTTCATAGGTTTACCCATATGAGCCTACGCTGCTCTTTTTTTGTATTCAAATATAACGTTTCACAACCGCGATTATAACGTTGGAACAATTCGCCGTACACACGTAGAAATATTTATTTTAAGTGATAAATAATAATGCCACACGGCACTATCACATTTGTTACACCCACCGCTTGGGCCACATGGCTCGCATTTCTCTCCGTCGGCTCCAAGGTCTCCTTGCCAGATGGCAGGTCTCGTTTGCAACTGGACGCACGAAGAATTTGGGTTTGAACGCGAGCCTCCGCGATAGGGAATGCGGCGCACTCACTGCGGCTTTGAAGGCTCCGTTCGGGACTCGTTTTGGTAGGTGGGTGGGCGGGGGCGGGGGGGTGGGCAGAGATTCACCTGCCGGGAGTGAGCGCCGACTTCAAGTCGTCATTTGTGTTGCACGCTAATGGGTTCTAAGCAGCGTGGAAATTGTTTTTTTTCTCTTTAATGTTGTGCCCATCTTAACACACTCTACAAAATGCATCGAAGGGCAATTGGCGATTTTAACCGTGATGACCCTGTTTTGTGAGCCTCATGACCAGAGATACCACTGTCACGGTTTATTCATAGTTTTGAGAATATACGACCGTATGATGACGATTCGGTGCGGGGCGATGCGATGGCGCACTGCTGAGTTACAAATCAGAATCGGATGAAGTTTGTTATCAGAGTGAATCGCCCATTGAGCTATGCGGCTCTTTTTCAAGGGTGACTCGGCCAGCAGGCAGCAAGAGTTACAAATGAATTAATTAACACGATACAAAATATTAAAAAATATACATAAATGAAGGGATTTAAACCAAATGATCTCGCAAAGCAATTATGCACATTGGCGTCTCCATTGTTTCGACCGCAATGTCTGTACAGAGGTGGCGGAGCAGAGATCCCCGGAGGAGAGACACCAGTTGGTGGTTCCAAAACTTTGGAGCAACTTCACGAACTTGGCCACCCGATTTGTATTTCTGGCCGCGTGTAACATCGGTGACGAGTGACATCTGAACCGATTCCAGGCCCCACCTCCAGCTTTGCCAACTCGTACTAACCAGTGTGGTGAAATATGGTCAAACGACCCCCGTGACCAACATGGCGTGGACGAGCCCTTCATTCAGGAGTGATATGACAAAGAGCTGTACATTCTTATTAGTTTTGTGTTTGAGCGAATATCTTTAAAGATATTCAATATATTATTAAGCGTGTTTGAAGTCCCATATCTGAATTTCCGATAATTCTGATGATTATCTGAAGAGTGTGATGAATTGCAGTCCCTCCCTTATAATTTAATTAAATGTCCGAATTTTCAGGGTATTACATTTTATTTTTGTACAGTGTGGTCAATGCAGTGACCTCTAGTGGCTGCGGGGATCATGCAAACCAATTACAAATGGGATACACAAATCTAAAAGGAAAAATCCATGCAAGCGCGATTCCCATGCATGATTACACTGCCAGCATTAATACAAACATTGTTACAAGCCTTTGCACCCTCCGTTGTTAATTAACGTATTTTCTTTGCTTTCATGGCATACTGTGTTGAGGCATATATAGCTTGGCAATGCATTGGGCGAGTTGGCTCGGGGTTTACTCCGTTACCAGATGCCCTCACTGAGGCCTTGTAGCGCTGAAATTGATATCCGTCTCCCAGTGTCTCAAACTCTGCCACGTGCTGATCTGTATGACTGCATGCATGGTCGGGATCGCAAGAGGTCGTGGGTTCGATCCCGACCCTGACGCCTGTATATTTGGAGTTTGCGTGTCTCTTTCTTCCCGTGGTCACGTGGATTTTCTATCCTGGTCCTTCGGTTTTTCCCTTCACATTAAGAAACGTGCGTTTAGAGTCTTTGGCTGCAATATATGATGATAAGTCACTTCGTTAAGCAATCATTTGTGGCCAGGTTAGCTTTTGAAAAAGAGCTTTGTAGTTCAGTGAGCCTTACCGGCTAAAATAAAAAAAAAGTGTATAGTACAGGGTGGTGGCGGTAGTGGTGGTTCGTTTACCCGGCTGAACCACACCGCGCGCGTGCAAGAGCAGCGAAGAAGGTTCGAGGCTGGAGAATTTTCGAGAGCGATGGCTGATTAATTACCCTAACGAGCCGCTCCCAACCTCACACTTCCAGTAGCCACTCTCAGCCTGCCGCTGAGCAAGCCTCGACGCTTCACTGCCCTTGGACTCACCCCCCCTCCACTCCAGCAGTAAATATAAAACAAATACCGTGATAAATACTTGTTTTAACCTCTGACCTTTGACCACTGTTTAAACCTCGTGGGTGTCTGCGTGCGTGCGCTCGCGTGTGCTGTGCGTACATTCGTCCGCGTGTGTTTTGTGTGTGTTTGTGTGATGGTGTATGTGTGCGTGTTTCTGTGTGTGATTTTCTTCGTCCATCTTGGTGTGATTATGTGTTTGTGTGATGGTGTGTTTTGTATTCATTCGATTGTGTTTGTGTGATTGCTTGCGTGTTTGTGTCTTTGTGTGATTGTGTGTGTGTGCGTGATCATGTGCGTGTTTGTGTGTGCCTATTTGTGTGTGCATGTTAGCGCGGTCATTCTCAGTGTCTTTGACACGGTCACCGCAGACTCTCCTGTGATCCCACCTTTATTTACACAACAACAACCGCCATTCGCCACTAAGTGGCGGTGACGTCACCGCGACGCTTGTGCCAGGCATGTGCACCTTGAGGCCACGTGAAGTGTTGAATGCCCACTGGCAGGTCACGGGGCAGACCCAGGTGCCACGGGTCGACTGACTGAGATGACTGAGACGCCTGAGACACACACACATACCCATTTGGCTTTAATCTAGTCGTATACGAGACCACGCAAGGAAAAGCATGGCGCAGGACGCGACTGCATTTCCTGGGTGCAATCAACGCACAAACTACATTGAGAAAAACGTTTAAAAAACAAATGCCATCTTAAAAGTGCGCGAAAAAGCGCGGAGAGATGCGCAGTTGCTAAACCGTACACGGTTTTTAACATCGTATGGACCGCTTCTAGATGTCGGGTGGCCAAGTCTGGAAGGGTTGATCGCCATTGGTTCGGGAACAATGACAGAGAAGCAGTCAAGGCAGGGAAAAGTGTCCGAGATAGAGCAGTGGAATCGGTTCGTATGGAGATGCTCGGTGGATCATTACATCCCGCGATCGTGAGAGATGATGATATCCAGCAGTGGATTGACAAGGCTGATGGTGACGATTAGTAAATCTATGAATTGGCATTTGATGTAATTTCTGGAGGGAGACTCATATGTTCAAACGATATATGAATCATACACATGAATCATATATACACATATCATATATATGAACCACGAGCTTTACTACCCGGCTTAGCCCGGGACTTGGATTCTTGTCTTGGATTAATACACGGCCTACGCGGAGGGTGGGGGGGGTGACGTCAGCAGGTGCACTGCGTGACGCTGCCGCATGCGGGTGACATCACTGATGTGACGTCACCGCTCACTTGCCGTGCAAAATATATCCATTATTGCGCCCCCCCCCCCCAAAAAAATACAAAAGTCTATTTTTATACGTTTTGCATTGTGTACAGTCTGGAAGCTACCCACATGCCAAATTTCAAGTTTATTGCATGTCGGGAAGTATGCTAAAAATTTCGAACAGACACACATTCACAAATTTCCCTTTTATATATATATATTTTATATCATATACGAATCATTATATATGAATCATATATACAAATACTATATTAAACATTATAAATATGAACAATATATAAAAGTCATATACAAATCATTATCTGCCTCTGCTATGAAGAAGGGCAATTCCCCGAAACGTCACTATATATATTTGCTTCAAGGCGGCGTTATTAACTAATATACTGAGTTATACATTTCATGAATGATTGTGCCCAAATAACTGTGATCGACGAATGCACTTTAATGCCAGAGAAGGAGACTGCATTTAAACTGGACCCAAAGAGTGACCAACGTAGCAGTGAGGATACAAAGTCGCACACAGAAGAAGACGACCTGATGATGGTGCAGGCAGCGATGAGAAGGATCCTGGCACCATTTGGACACACGTGTAGGATGGGCAACGACAGGAAAATGAAAAGTGCGTTGTTCGGGAAAAATGGAAAGAACCGGAAGGAGAGGAAGACCTCGCAGAGAATGGTTTGACCACGACACCACAAGAGATCGGTGCCACCGAGATGTGACCACGACTCGAGCACACTGGCACAAGACAGAGGAAAGTGGCGACAAATGAGGAAATGTGCGGTGGACACCAACGGGGCCACCTGCGCGTGGATCGTGACGATGACCACTGGCAATGCAGCAACAGCATCGCCAGATAAATTTTTCATTCAGTATGCCGAGACCGCGTGCACTCGGTGCTTTGTAGGCCACGATCATCCCGACCACTGTGTGCATGCACGTTGTGTGTACATTGAACTTATTTCCCACCGTACGGAGCCAACCGTGCTAATTGGAGGTGCGGGGATGGACAACAAACTAAACTCAACAAGCAGTTTTAAAGAAATGAGTTTGCAATCTAGATTTGAAAGTGCATAGCCCCAGAGGTGTCTGAAAGCGCACGATGTGGTGCCCGTCTTTGTTCGATGGCTAGCTAAATGCTGCTGCTGCAAGGATGCGTGATGTTTTATGCTCCTTGACTAGATCAGCGAGGTATTGTGGTTCATTTGTGGCAAGCACTTTGTGTGTAATGAGTACCGCTGATTAAATGTCACGATGTGGGTTAATTTTCCTATTTGACTCCATTCAGTTGGAATGCTTAAACAGATTAATTTACAGAAGTTTTTTTTTTCATGAACGTAAATAATGTTTGATGGACCTCAGTACGTGGGATCGCTTCTGTTTAGCGTTATCCTCAGAGCCGGACGAGCCTGGCTCTCCGCGATTTTGAACGTTGTGATGAGATCTCGGAATTATTTTCCATTGAAAAACAAACAGAAATGATTTGTTTGTTGTTTCGGTGCTGCCGAGTGCTGATGAGAAATGTTGAAACGAAATCCACGGTTTCTCCTGTTTGAGGCTGCTTGCTAAAAAAAAAAAACTTTTACCAGGTAAGGCCCCCACTGAGCTATATAACTATTTTTTCAGAAGTGACTGGGCCACAAATGATAGCTCAATGAAGTGGCTTATTGCGTGGAAATGTAATTCTTTCTAAATGTGGAGGGAAAACCCCGAGGACCCGGAGAAAAATCCACGAGGAGAGAGACATGCAAACTCCAAATATACAGGCGTCAGGGTCGGGATCGAACCCACGACCTCCTGCATACCAGGTGAGGGAGATAACATCTCGCCTCTCACCTGCTGCCCCCACAGTCTGGAGCTCCCCTCCCCCAGCCATTTGTGCTGTCGACTCCTGCCCCAGTTCAAATCCAGGCTCAAGATTTATGATTCTTCCTCTGCCTAAGACTGACTCTAGTTTACAACATAAATATGTCCACTGTTGCTGTACCACATTTGAGATGCGATTGCATTTGGGTGCTATATTCATACAAATTGGAAAATTATAAACAAAAAAAATTGTGGAGCAATTGCAATAATAATGATGATAACAACATTTTAGAACAATTATACATCTTAATTTTGGGAAAGATTCCGCCAAAATTCCCAATATATATAACCTCATATATAAAATTGTACGTTTTGTTTTGAGATATTTGGCAAAGTTGGACCCTGATTATAAGGGCCATGGATCACCATGCACGGTAGTCGGTTAGTTACATCTTCGGCAGAGCCCCAACGAGAAGAATTCCGGCAATCGTGCAGGCTGGCGACCTCCTGGTGCCTCCCGAGCGGTGGGTCACACACATGTGCGCGCGCACGCGCGTAGCCAGCAAAGGTCATTGACGTGCGCGCGAACTTCCCAGCCTGCGCTTAACGTGCGATGGAAATACAGTTAGAGTGGGAAACGCGTTGTCGTGCCCGAGTGGCGAGATTAGACCCTGATAAGGGGCAATAACCGCTGCTCCTCCTCCCCCCACCCCCGCGTGTGTGTGTGTGTGTGCGTGGGACCCATGCTGTCCATGGGGTCCCAGCCAGGTGGTGAGCCGCACAGAGACTGTGCCACCCGGGGTCACTGCTTCGTGCCCTGCACTACGAACCCAGCAAGCCAGGTTCGATTCCTGGCCGTGGCAAGTAATTAAATAATTTTTTACTATATCTTTTTTTTTATCACATAAGGCCCACTGAGCTATATAGTAGCTAATTTTCAAAAGCGACCTGGCTATCACAAATAATAGCTCAACAAAGGGGCTTATCACGTCATAGCAGCCAAAATTGGTATATGTCAGCTATAAATCAGTACCTGGTGGATTCATGGGGAAAGAAAGGTGGCCGGGCGTGGTGCTAACAAAACAACTCCCGCATCTAATTGGGCCATATGTGGGCCCTTGGTTTCTCCGTCTTTCGCTACAGGCATGTGTGAGATGCGCTGCGTCTGCCTGTAGTGGTGGTGATGATGGAGGAGGGAGGTGTGTGGTGGTGTTTGTTGTGGGGAAGATGCTGGTGGAATACAATGTGGTGGTTGTGCAAGCTATTGTTGGTGCTATTGTTGGTGGCTGCTGTTGCCGCTGCATGGCATTGGATGCGGTTGCGAAATCAGTTGCATGCGGTAGCGGTCGTTGCGCAAACTGTTGTCTGCTGCCTGAGGCTGTCGGGTCGTGGTTGCACAGCGGCGGCGAAGACGATAGGGCGGTGGCACGATCGTCGTGATTTGCGAGCGGCCTGACGGCGATGGCACTGGGCCTCCTCCTCACCCGAGCCCCCGCCCACGGGGCCACTCGTCGCCCCATCACCTCCAGCACGGTAGTCTTCGCG
Source organism: Lampetra planeri (assembly GCF_965212315.1). Lineage (NCBI taxonomy): Eukaryota > Metazoa > Chordata > Hyperoartia > Petromyzontiformes > Petromyzontidae > Lampetra > Lampetra planeri. The sequence goes on from NC_136107.1 coordinate 20,894,889, forward strand.
TGCCTTCCCCTTGCTGCGATCTATTAAAACGTGGGCGGCGGCCAGGCCCGTAACCCGACCACGGGCCGTGTAATTAAAACAACACTGGAAAATTTGCTGCAGCGCCGCTGCCTCCGCCTGTTTGGAATGAGCGGCGAGCACAAGCCAACCGCGAACACAACACACACGCACCACCGGGCTGCGCACAATTCAGAAAAGGAGGGTTCGGTGGGAGGTTGACTTTAGTTTGATGAGAGAATGGAGTTTGGTGGGAGAGTTGAGATTGGTAAGAGACTTGAGATTTGCTGGGGGACTTGAGGTTGATGGGAGACTTGAGATTATTGGCAGACTTGAATTTGGTGAGAGACTTGATTTTGGAAGGAGACTTCATATTGGTGGGAGACTTCAAAGTGGGGGTGGTGGGGCTGGGGGATGGTGAGCAGTGGGAAGGGGAGCCACATCCAGAGCACACCTACGTTAGGCATACGGCAGCAATGACCCTGGACATACAACACACAGGCATACAAACGGGCGCACGCAAAAACACCACTAATTCGCACACGCGCGTGCATGTATGCGTACGTGCGCGTGTATTCCCGACATGTTTGAATTTGAACAGTGTAATTTCAGCTGCAGGAAAACTGCACAAATAAGACAGGCCGGCACGTGCGCTCTGCGGATGATGCCTCCAGGGTCTGATTTGTGCTCGGTGAGAATGAATCTGTGGGGGGACCCCATGTATATCTTTCATCCGGACTGCAAGGACTTTGTTGGAACAACAACAACACGCACGAATTAAAACCCCCAAAAGATTACATGTTTTTCGGTGCGAGTAGCTGTTACGTGCAAACATTTGTGTTATTTTCGGTTATTCTTCTCGCTATCGTAATTACCGCCACCGAACAAGCCAGCCGCTGCATGCTTGCATTCAGTGAATTGAGTTTTATTGGCTTAAAATGTTTTATTTTTCTTATTTCGCTCCACATGCTCTTTGCTTTCAAAGATCACTGCTAAAAAGAAAGGGGCCTCTCGCCCAAACGCATCCCCTACCTGGTCAAGTGTAAAGTTCGCCACCGAATGATTCCTCCGTATGTGTCTGCAGCCGTGATCCGTCCACTGCTGGGTGAAGGCCTCCCCGAGCATTGCCGTTTCTCGCGGAAACGTCCATCGAACTCCTGCGCGTGATATTATTTCATCGCTCCACCTCTGTGGTTCGACGTCCCCCTGGCTTTGCTAACCTCCTTTGGCTGCCAATCCATTGTGAGTCTCGACCCACGGGCCTCCTTTGGTTCCAGCGAGCTGTCTTTCCCAAGCCAGCTCTCCTCTCTTAACAGTTTTGAGTGACGCCAATAACCCGCGTACGTTCTCCGACCAAATGGCGTTCCTTCTTCCTCTCTCTCTCTCAACGTACTTCCGAGTGTCCATTTCTCCACGTTATTGCACGCGCTTTGCTTTTTTGTTATTTATTTGTCCGTTCCACTTTTGTTTGTTCGATCGTTGGCCATGTTCACGAGTCGCCGCAAGGTCGCGGCAGGTCGCACGGAACCGCGTCGGCGCCGCTCAAGAAAACCGTTTGTGTCCCACTCCGTTTGTTTCTTTTTCCCTCCTCCCATTCCCCCCCCCCCCCCCCCGATTCGAGGAAGCGAATTGTGAAGGGGGCATATCGGCAGCAGCCTGTTCGTGGCAATTGTCTGCTGTCCCCCCCCCCACCCTCTTCTCTGAAGCGGGGCCAACAACGCCTGCAGCATTCGCCTATTGAAGGTTCTCCCATTCGTAGGGCACAGGGCTGGTCTTGGGGTCTTTTTGTCCCCAGGACACCAGAGCAGAAGAAACCCTCTCCCCCTCCCCCTTTTTCCCCTTCTTAAACACACACACACCAACAATCCACAACCCTCTCGATGCCAGGATGCTCTCCACTAAAGCTACTGTTGGTTAGGTGATTCATATTATAACGGCTTCCAGGAACAGACGTTTCAACGTTCACGTTGTGCGGTATCTGTTTTAAATGTATCCTTTCTTCATGGGGATCCTCGGAAGCTTTGGGCCCTGGACATATGTTCTGCTTCCCCCCTCCCCTGTGAATGATGAGATAGGAGTTTATTATTTACGTATTTTTATGGAAGGTAGTTAGTCCATACACTGGTGGTGCTCGACTGAGCCGATCATTTATCCATGACCAGTCGAGCCAATGGTGGTTTATCTTGTGCCAGAGCCATATGGTGAAGATGGCAACCTCTCACTGGCTCATTCGAGTTGTGTTCAGGTACGAGCGATTATTTTCTATTTTACCAGGCAAGGCCTGCTGTGCAGCTCTTTGATAGAAGCGACGTGACCACTAATGAAAGCTCGACGAAGTGGCTTATTACGTAGGCATTTCTAGAAGACAAATACTCTTAAATGCGCGTTGGTTCTAAATTGTAGAGGGAAAAACCGTGAGGACCCGCATGAATATCCACGCGACCACTGAGAGAACATGCAAATATACAGCAGGCATCAGGGTCGGAATCGAACCCACAGCCTCCTGCATACCAGGCGAAGCAGTTAACATCTTGCCATTATGACACCCCTCTGTCTCGCCAAGTGGCAAAACACAATCCCGTTACCTCACTTGAGACCCCCCGCCCTCCTCAAACGCGCCCACGTGCAATCCCATGGGCTCGGTGGAGAGCGACCTGGGGCGGATGCCAGTGTCACCTAACGAGCGACTCACTCGCGGTTCCCAAAGAAAAACCACCTCCTGGTTGAACGTTTTACCCCGCAGACAATGGACCGTGTTGAACCGCATCAAAAAACATCGCAGCTATCGCGTCCAACACAACGGACAATTGACAACAAGCGACAGTGCGGGCGCAGTCACCAATCTCAAAACCGCGGACCACACGGTGCGAGCATTTGCCGTGAGTATTTCAGACATTCACCAGGCCACTCCTGAAGCTGCCCTCTGGCTTACTCGCCAACTTCAACAACAACTAAGAAACATCGCCGATCAACTCCCCAACCGTTCGAAATACTACGAGTCGGGACCCTGCGGTTAGGCTCGATTACAAGCTCGTAAACTCACGGGACAACAGTGGCTTTAAAAATAAATTGCATTATTAATAATCACGGCGTTGGCTTCGAATTCTCGAGATTTTCTCGCCCCCCCAATTTGTCTTGCCTCCGCTTCTGCCCAGCTCCGTTCGCTCTTGTACGAAGCACGCGCGCACGCCCTCGCATTGCCTAATCAGCATTGTCTCCTTGGTGTAATCAAAGCGTGCGGTTATTGTTTTGATGAATCGTTTTACAACAGACCGCGCTGAGGAGCGAATTCGCCAAATTCTTTGGGTGCGCACGTAATCTGCTGTGACGACGTGACATGAAGGAGCTGCGTGTTTTGCTCGTGGTTTTATTTTATTTTTTTTCGTTTGCTTAATGTGATGCCACCACCACTTCCCACAAGGCCCCACGACAATAAGGCGAAATATGTCCCCTCAATAAATTGTTTTTTTATCGCACTCACCCGTCATTCGCCCCTGCAGAAATTCCATGGAGATGCGCTAACCTCTTCAGTACGAGAGACTTGGGCATCTGTTGTTGAGCATTCAATTATTTTTAGTTTGGGTTTTTGTTGTAATTGTTACGTGCCCAAATGTCGATTTGGCTATTGTAGGAGGCATGCTGGAGCCCACTCCCGTTAATTAAACACAAATTCACGATGCTATGTTGTGGAGCAATGTCTAAACTTATTTTTATATCAGGTAAGGCCCACTGAGCTACGTAGCTCTTTTTCAGAAGTGACCTGTCGATCACAAATGATAGCCCAACGAAGTGGCTTATCACGTGGACATTTATAGCAGCCAAATACTCTAAACGCGTGTTTCTAAATCTGGAGGAAAATCCGGAGAAGCCGGAAAAAAATCCACGTGACCACGTGGGAGAGAGACAAGCAAACTCCAAATATACAAGCGTCAGGGTCGGGATCGAGCCCACGACCTGCATACTAGGCGAGATAGTTAATATCCCGCCGTGAGTAATAACATACCGTATTCTCTAAAGTCTACGAGGCTCCGTGCCGTATCTGCACCCTGAACTTTAGGTAGTTTTGAAAAAACGTATCTCCTATAATTTGTAGAATATGCTACTATGGCTGGTGGGTTCTTCTGCCCTCTGGGTGGTTCTGTATTGCTTTGGAGAACCATCTTCCGGAAGATGATTCTCAACAACCAAACTTAAAACACATCTTCTTGGTTCTTTCGGTGAAGTCACATAGATAGAAAATAAAATTAATAAAATTAAAGCAAAACCACGACGTTTCGATCGCAACACAAGCGGTCTTTTTTTTCTCCGCCTGATGAAGGCCGCTTGTGTTGCGATCGAAACGTCGTGGGTTTTTTGCTTTTTTTTATCTACGTGACTTTACCGAAAGAACCAAGAATATGAATTCCTGCAGTCACGAAAGTTTTAAGTCAAATTTTTAAACGCATCTTCCAGAAGACAAATGTATTCCAGACTTTTAGACCTACTCCCAACTTTTCGATTTAAAATACAGGGGGAAATTAAGGTTATATAATCCAGAGACTACGGTATAATCAGACCTCCGTTTGTGGCTCCACATATATTTATTTAATTATCCACAATGCTCCACAACGCCAAATGAGTTTGTATACAATATTGCTTTTCGTGTTGAACATGGCCCCAACGTTTAGATGGAGTGCTCCTAGAAATAACAGCAGACAACCCAGCAGCATGGAGTAAACAGGCCAAACTCTTCTGATGAGACCCAGAAGGTTGAAACCAGCCCAGACTTTACTGTTCGAAAACAAATTCTGCTTGAAAATATTGGTCTTCAAAGTCAATAGTCCAATGACCAAGAAATATTTAATTCGTATGCAGAGGCACAGAACGGAGGTCTGTTTAACATGCATTATTACTTCATATTTAAAGGCTTGCTTGTGCACGTATGCACCAACCACAGGGATCGAACCATTGCCTCTGTGCACACTCGCTCCATGGCAGGTGCGTTGGCCGTTATGCGTCCCGGGCGCCTATATTTAATCATGGCAAGTCAGCCATGTAGTTGGCTTCTCTGCACAGTGTCTGTAATCACCAGAGCTCGGTTTTAAAAAAAAAATTTGTAGGGGGCCTTAAACACTGCTCTCCCTGCCCAGAAATTCAACGAATTGAGAGTTATCCTCGAAAGGAATCCTGATAACCCACGCACATATTTTAAGACGACCCATGCTCGCTTCATTGGCACACTTTATAATCCACTTCTGATAGTTGCCATTCCATCATCTCCCCAGAGATGATCGCACAATGAACTTCATAATTCACTTTATCCGTTTAATCTACCCACTCGACAAGAGACGACGACTTTTTTTCTGGCCAGTGAGATTTGTGGGATATCATGTTTTTTTTTTCCTGGACGCTCCTGAATTGCCCCAGGGCGGCAGTTGCCGATAGATTGGGGGATCGACGCCCTTGTCTTGAACGTGTTGGCCAATTGAATGTGGAGGGCCGCCAGCTGCTCGCAGGGGTGGACGTGAACCCGTGACATTCGACACACGTGCGACTTGACGAAGGTCTACCCCCTTTGTGCGCGAGCGCCGGGGACTGACGTCACCCGACGAGGTCATGCGTCGTCACGCCCCCCCCCCCCCCCGTGTTTCGCACAGCGCGGTAGAATCTTCAGACGCGATGGTATCGAGCAAACGGGCGCACTTTCCGACGCACTGCCAAAAGCTCGCACGTGTCATTCATCAACGTTATCAAATGCCCCGTCAGGTTCTATTATTTCAGCGCACGTTATTAAGGTGGGAGTTTTCAGTGCCTGTTACTGCGCGATTCATCACGATTTGCTTGCGCTCGACAGCGCGATCCATCCTCGCGGCTGACATTTCCATATCTTAGCCACGACGAGCGACTGCTTGAGGTTCGGAGGTTGCGGTCGTAAATCACCGGCGTCTGTTGAGCTTTGCAACAAAAAAAATTGCAGCAAAATTGTGAAATCCATCATCGTTGTTAAGAGTCTTGAGTTGTCCAGTGATTTTCATTCTATTTTCTTTAATATCTTGTGGATGTGTAATGTTTAATAAAAAAGTTTAATGGAACGCGAATTAGGAAATGGTAAAGAATGTGACGTTGATATAAAGAATGTGATATATCTGCACCGACATCAGATGTAAACTCGTGCCAAGTGTCGCGATGGCCGAGGGAAACGCATCTCGTGCGCGCTCGCTCGCGTCCCGTGCCCTGTTACGTGACACGATTACTCGGAATCTGGCTCGGACACGAGCACAAGTGCCGCAAATCGTGCGTGGGTTCACATCCACGTGGGTGTGGAAACGGGCGTGCGTGAGAGCGCAAGAGCGCGTGCCTGCGGTGTGCACGCGCGCGCGCAAGTTGCATGTTCGTGTTTGCGAGTGGTTCTGGGCACGCCAACCGCGTGCGTGCGTGTGTGTGCGTGGGTAGCGCTTGCTCGTGCGTGCGGGCGCGTGTACGTGTTTACGCGTGCGAGGGTAGGCTGTGTCAGCTTGTGGAAAGTTTTGTTTGTTGCAGATGTGTGTGAGAATCTGAATGATGATGATGATGCGCGTGAGTGTGTGCGCGTGAGTGTGTGCGAGTGTGTGGGTGTGTGGGTGTGGAAGGATAATAGCCTCGATTGGGGATGATGTGATTATGAAGTACCCGGGCCTTGCTGCCAGGACATGCAGTGCTGTAATTAGTCACAGCAAAACAGGATGGTTGGCAGGGTGGTGAATTGTATGGCTTTGCAACGGGGTGAGGAGAAGGGGGATGGGGGGTGATGGAGAAAGTGGGGGGCTGAGGAGTGGAGAAGACTGCGAGAAATAGATGTACAGAGAACGCAGCAAGGGCACAATATTAAGTAAAATGTCGACTTGAAGCTTTCGTGACTGCAGGAATTCATATTCTTGGGTCTTGAGGTCAAGTCACCTATCTACGTGACTTTACCGAAAGACACAAGAACACAATATAAAGTGTCCGTTTATTCCAATCTCCCAGGATACTTGAGGCACCGCATTTTTTTCTTCTAGCTGCGCTTTGTAAATCCACTGCTGGATGAAGGGCTTAATGGAGATTGTTTGACCACGTTGGTCAGTCAGGAGACCGGTTCGGACATTACTCGCCCACCGATGTTATCGCCGTCGCCATGAAGAGAACTCCGGTTCGAAAAATGTGTTACAATGCAAGGATTGTTTGTTTTCTAATGCAAGTTCCTGTCTGCTGTGTGTTAACAACAAAGACAAAGATCCCCCGTATAGCCTTAACAGACTGTAGGGGCAAATGCTGTTAGCGAGCCCCTATGAAGGCCGCAACGGTACATGAGGGGGTGGCTGGCCAGCACCATGTCCGACCACCTTTGTTTCTCCAGTGGTGATGTTTACACACCGCACCAAGTACTCATTTGAGGCTGAGTCGACCTAGGGGAGGCCCAGGACCGGTTCAGATAATCGTCACTTGGTGTTGGCCGTAAGCTAACAACATACACACACGTAAAGCGTACGAAGCATAAGCATTTCTTTTTTTCGAAATCGGTTCCGCCAGACCATCGTTCGTTGCGTTGTTGGTTCCTGACGCCGCCTCGTTCTAATGTCGGGTGCACGGAGCGGTTGCCCCGGGCCCCTCCGGCCCCCCCCGCGCCCGAAGGTTGCTATTAATTAATAAATTACACTCACACGCGATGTGTTTTGAAGGCTCGTGACGATGCGGACAGCGTCTGGACGTCCAGCCGTTGCCAAAGACAACACGGAGAAATGAAAATTTGCTCGGCTCGGAAACACCAAAAACACGCCCGCGTGAAAAGCAGAAGAAGAATGCATTTATTAAAAAACAACCGATGTTTGGAAATCAAGTGGGTCGGTAGTCGCGAAAGCTTTAAGTCAAGATTTAAGTGGGTTGTTTGTTTTTTTGTTGCATACTTCACCAAGCTGGTCTGTGCACGTTGGCGAAAGGGAGTGGAGATCCCGGGACTGGTTCGGATATCCTTCGACACACAAAGATCCCCCCCCATATATAGCTAGGCTGTTGGGGCAAGTGCTGTTCGCGAGCACCTATGAAAGCCGGCACGGTAGAGGAAGGGGTGGGTGGTCGACCGCCTTGGTCTCCCCATCGCTGATGTCCGTGGCTGCCAACGGGATCAAGGTCGCCGGGTTCATCGACAACTTTTAAGGCGGCGTCAGCGCTCCCCCACAACGTCCAACCAAGTAATGGAAGTGTAATTAAGCGTATTCTTTGGGTCTTTCGGTAAAGTCACGAAGATAGGTTCAAAGAAAAGGATTTTTCTGATGACGACCACTTGTGTTGCGATCGAAACGTCGTAGTTTTTTGTTGTTATTTTTTGGTTATTTTCTTTGAACCTACCTCCGTGACTTTACCGAAAGACCCAAAGAATATGAATTCCTGCAGTCACGAAAGCTTTTGAGTCAAGATGCAATTAAGCTGTTGTTGTACAAGCGCGGCGAGAGACAGTTTTGTCCACCTGCGTGGTTGGCCAAAATAAAAAATCAAATAAAAACAGCGCTCGGGTGCGTTATTGGAAAACCGCCCGCAGGCAGCGCTTATTTGTCGTCAACGGGACACGGGACGAGTCGTCGACCGCACCGTGAGAGGCGGCGGGCGTTGAACAACGCCGAGCGAGCGGGAGAGGAGAGAGAAGCCTCTGCGGATGAACAAACAGCAGTGCTGCCCGTCAAGTTCAAGTTCATTTATTAGGTATAGCCCTGTGAGCCATTCGGCTCTTGAATCGGGTGCAACCGCACCAAACAAAAAACAAAACATGAACAAAAAACATCTTAAAGTGAATATGTCACCCGCGCCAACAGCATGGTAGTAGCGTAGTCGCGTTCGGAGAGATTTGAGCACTTTTGACTCGAAAACCTTGGCCACTGGGTCGTTGCGATGGGCACTCAGAACACAACAGCTGTGTGTGTGTGTTTTTATTCAAAAACAAATTAAAACCGCCAGCCAGCGGAGTCACGCCGGTGCGCTCGGTGGTTGTCGATGCCTGGAAGCTGGTGGCTGGCCTAGTGAACTCCTTTCCCCATCTGCCCCCCCCCCCCCCCGTGTTGACTCCGGCACGGCGGTGTTGCACTGCCCATTATCTTGCGACGGGACATTAAGCCGGCTTGCTCCCGTCTGCTTATTGACATTGTCGACTCCGTGAGATGCTCGCCGAGAATGTGCCGCTATAAACAAGACTTGCTCGACAAGGAGGGAAGCGAGTGGAGAGGGGGTGGGGGGGGAGGTCTCGGATGGGCAGAAAAGGTGAGCCCTCCGAACATTGTTCGGAAAATGGACAAATGAACTTAAACTGCAGTTGGATTGACGGGCCAGACAATGCACATTCATTCAAACGCCAGTTAACCTTCGTCCACCGATGGGGGAGGGCAGCGATCAGCTGGTGCCGTGAGAGTCGCAGACAGAGCGATTATCTCTTGCGATGTTTATGTTATTTTAGATGCCCGCTACGGTAGAGCGTGCCTTTAAATACTTCATGAAAATTGTTCTCGGTATTTTTCACCAATCGCAACGCTGCTTGTGCTATCAGTGCCTTGCCGTGAGCCCGCATCCACTCGAATCGTCCGTGGAGCAGCACAGCCGTGCACATTAAGAGAAAGTGGCCCACGGAAGCGGACATCGCGAAGCCACCTCTCAGATTCCTTCACGTGACCTCCAAGGCCACACGGTGGAGTGGCAGCAATTCGGAGCCCTCTCTGCATGTGTGAGCATTTTAATTGTCAAGAGATGGAATTTCGCCAAAATAAGCGCAAAAAACAAAATTTCACCTCTCGGTATTCTTCTGCAGTCGTTGCTAACCGGGCCGCGACCATCAACTCACTCGACTTGAGAACCCCCCCCCCCCCGTTAATCGCAGGCAGCCTCCTGCATTCGAACCCAGGATCGCAGCCGTGCCGGCTCAGCAAACTGAACTCTGAGCCACCCGGCAAACGATCGGCAATCTGAATGTCCAGCGGAGACGTCTCGGAGTGATGCATATTTCAGGAGAGTTTGGAAACGGTAGGATTGTTAACTTTTGCATTTTGCTGTCTGCAGAGAGAGAGAGGGAGGGAGGGAGAAGTGATGCCTGTCCCTATTAGCTTCAGGTTTGACGCCAGGCTGTGACCCTCCTCCGCTCGCTCCTGACGCCCGTCTGGCACACGAATCCGCCAAGCAGTCTTGTCCGTGCACCGGCGTTTAACGTGGAAATAAATAAATAAATAAGCATTCCGTGCTTCATTGAAACGCGTGGGCTTCTTTCACTCAATATTTTTTTTCATCCCTTCCTGTTTTTTTGTTGTTGTTGCTGAAAGAGCAATCCTCATTTTTAGCATGGGAGTCGAGTTAAGGTTTTACTTCGCTGTGGTGGTGTGTGCTTGTTGTGATGCACGGTGGTCCCTGGCGGTGGTGGTGGTGCAATAAATGTCAACCCGCTGTTGAGATACACAACGCTATTTTAATTAAAGTGCAAAAATGCAACCACGTTTGAAGAAGCCGAAAGAAAAAGAAAATCTGCATTTTGAGAAAATCTGTGGGAGGGGGGGGGGGAGGTTTCTTCGTGACGGAGTAGAGTTAGGGAGGTTTAGGCCTCCTGCATGAACGCAAGACAGCGGTCAGCAGAGGGGATTGAGGAAAGTCTTTAACCGGTTTCGACATCCAGGGTCTCATCAGCAGAGTCGGGGCCCATTCGAGTGCCCCACGCCCCCCACGCCGACTTCGTAGGACTGTGCCGCACAGCACTCCGTGACCTCACGGCCCACGTGTTCATCACGAAGGTCTCTCTGCCTGCACAAAAAGTCGCTGGGCCCCTCAGCGGTGGCCACTTTCCCAGCGACATCACCAATCACGGTGCCCCGGTTAATGTCTTACCGATCTTGGCACGACCCAAGCCCCGGCCTCTTCTCTCGTTCGTTCGCGCATTATTAAACGCACGCCCGGCAGTAAATCAGGCGTGATTCATTCTTCCTGGCAATTTGTGCGAGAGCGTTTCTTCTTCTTCTTCTTCTGCTGCTGCTGCTGTTTGCTTTTCCCGACTCGTGCAAGCTTCAGGGCAACTTGTGCAGCATCCGTTATGATTTACAAAACGCTCCTCGACCCCCGCTTCCCTTCTCTCCCCCCCCCCTCCTCTGCAATAATGGGGGTGAGAGAGAGAGGGGGGGGGGTAAGATAAATTCAGCTGTTAAAAAACACCCCGAAGGCAATACACCCGTCATGCCGTATCCTTGTGATCTCCTGTACACCAACACGGAATTTACGTTTGTGTATCTTGCACGGGAGACTTGTTTGGTGCTGTGATTCTCCACAATGTAAATTGGGGGCGGTGGTGGTGGTGGGTGGGTGGGGGGGGTCTTTGTGGGAAAAGGCCTCGAGACGACGGGAATAGTAAAAACAAATCTGAGCGTTTTTTTTTTCAAATATTATTTTGAATCGAGAACGTTTCTGGATTTATTTTGTTTACAGCGGCTCGAGCTTTCAGATGCGGCGAAAAATCTGGAAGCACCAGCAGCCAGGAGGCCGCTTACGTCGAGATGGGGCCCTGCGCCACATTTATGCATTGTTTGCAATTGTCTCATGCTTGAAATAAAGGCATTGGAAGTGGGTGGGTTGTGATTAATCAATCACTTGCAACTAAAGTCATTGATTTGTTCGTTTCTTTCCCATCGGAACTCCAACTCATCTACGTGGGGAGCCACAGCGTTTTTTGGGGGCCAGGCCAGGGCAGCTTCATCGTCCCCCCCCCCCCCCCCACTTTGCTTTTCACTCTCTTTCAATGTCTTTTTTCTGTAACATTTTTTTAATATATATCGGGGCACAAGGCGGCCGATGTGAGCACGATAACACCGTTACGCAGAACGCGCTAAATTCTTGCAGATGTGGCGGTCAGGTCTGACCCCTCAAAAACGATCGCTCTATATGTGCTGCACTTGCAAGTTTACCAATATTTATTTATTACTAATATGTTCGCGATCCATCATCAACAGCGGCGGCAGATTGACGACAGCTCCCAGCGCAAGGCTCGGCTCCCCTAATGGCATAAACACGGGCTCGAGAACAGCTCCTTTGCGCGCAACGCCATCCTTCCCCCCCCCGTCCCGCCGTACGAAACGAACAACAACAATACAAATCCTGTAAAATTAAAGAAGAGATAGGGAGTAGAAACAAGTTCCTCTAAGGAGACGCTGAGCGAGTAACCCCGGGGCCTCGTGTGGTTTCCAATCCGGCAGCCCTCAAACCTGCAGCACGTGTTACGCGCGGACCAGAGAGAGAAAGCGAACGAGCGGCGGGTTCCTTTGTTTTCACATGCGATGCCCCCCCCCCTCCTCCCTCGCCGCTAGCCGAATGTAAGCTAAGTGTCCCGACTCGTATTATTGTGCTGTGATGTGAAACAGCTGGTAAGTACGTGTAGGCTAATACGCGCGCGCTCACGTGTGCGTGTGTGTGCGCTTGTCTGTCTCTCTCTCTCCCTCCCTCCCTCTGTCTGCCTCTCGACTCGCGCGCGCTTGTGTCTGTGTGTGTGGGTTGAGAGTGGATATTCTTTGATTGGAGTGGCGGAGTGGGTAGCCAGCCAGCCAGCAGGCGAGGCTGAAAGCGAAGCCCTTTGAAGGTGGTGCTGGATGAGACGGCAAGATGAGAGAGTGCGCCTAGGCCCAGTGTTGGTTGTTGAGTACGAAACAATATCATTTTAAATGGGTCTCCATGGCGTCTGAATGCGTCCGCATCTCAACACGCTACCCAGAAACATTGGATAAATTTAGTTTGTACAGAGAGGAAGGTGTTGAGTCTGAACTTGTACAGAGGGGAGGGGGGGGGGCGATAGCATGGACGGCTTGTGGCAGCAGAAGAGAACGGGCGGTCTCCCACTGAGCCCAATGAGCGAAGGCTGCCCTCGGGGAGTCGAGTGAGATGAGAGGGGAGAGACAGGAGAGTGCGTGGAGGGGAGTAGAGTGATATTAGAGGGGAGAGGCAGGAAAGTGTGTGGAGGGGAGTAGAGTGAGATGAGAGGTAGGAGAGTGCGTGGAGGGGAGTAGAGTGATATGAGAGGGGAGAGGTAGGAGAGTGCGTGGAGGGGAGAAGAGTGAGATGAGAGGGGAGAGGTAGGAGAGCGCGTGGAGGGGAGTAGAGTGAGATGAGAGGGGAGAGGTAGGAGAGTGCGTGCAGGAGAGTAGAGTGAGATGAGAGGGGAGAGATAGGAGAGTGCGTGGAGGGGAGAAGAGTGAGATGAGAGGGGAGGGGCAGGAGAGTGCGTGGAGGGGAGTTGAGTGAGATGAGAGGGGAGAGGTAGGAGAGTGCGTGGAGGGGAGTTGAGTGAGATGAGAGGGGAGAGGTAGGAGAGTGCGTGGAGGGGAGTAGAGTGATATTAGAGGGGAGAGGCAGGAGAGTGTGTGGAGGGGAGTAGATTGAGATGAGAGATGAGAGGCAGGAGAGTGCGCAGAGGTGAGTCGATTGAGATGAGACAGGAGAGGTAGGAGAGTGCGTGGAGGGGAGTAGAGTGATATTAGAGGGGAGAGGTAGGAGAGTGCGTGAAGAGGGGGGGGGAGGATGATATGAGGTGTGAAAGGGAGGCAGGGTCACGTCCATACAGAATCTTGGAGACAGTGAGTGCGATTTTGAAATCTACGTGGGAATGGATTGTCACCCAGCAGAGGGATTGATGAGACGTGTGTGGGTGTTCATTCCTGTGTTTTTTCTGTCTTCAGCATAAGCATGCCAATGGTGTCCTCCTTGCAGGAACCTCATGCCAAGAAGCATTTTAAATGTAAAACACTTGTCAAGGGGATTGGCCAACCATCCCTTATGAAATAACCTTTGTGAAAGCGAGTCTTAAGTCTCTGTGACACTTCTCAGAGTAAATACAGGGCATTATTAAAGTAAAATTTTGTATAGCCCTGTTTCTTTCCACTGCTGAATGAAGGCCTCTCTCAGTCAACGCAATCCCCCTTGGTCAAGCGACGCAACGGACCACAAAGCACTTGAATTTAGTTTTCATCGTTAAATTTAGCACCGGTTTTCTAATATCGGGGGTCTTTTCAAACTCCACGTTCATGTAATTACGCGACATGTGGCAATCCATAAATAGGTGAGATTATGAAGTAATTATCTTGAACCTGTTACGCTTAGTCATGCAGTTCGCATGAGTTTTGAGCCCCCCTCCACGCTTCACTATTCGCGTGGACCGGAAGACGCAGAATCTCTTGCCACGCAAGAGCCCCCTTCAGATACACATCTCCCGCTCTCGAAAGGGAGAATGGAGAGAAGAGAAGTGAGTCCATGTTGAATGGAGGCGAAAAAAAAACACCCTTGAAATATGAAAACAACACTGACCCACGTGTTCCTCTTCCTGCATGTCGGTGTAATATTGGACATACATCTGTAAAAAAAGAGCTTTATAACTCATCAGATTCTTCCAGTGTATATACATTCTGATTCTGTAAGGACCAGCATGCACCTCTCCACGCTTCTCTGCACACTCTTCAGCTCCTGTTCTAGCTTCTTCGTCGATGTCCGTGTTTTTTTTTATCCACGTGTCATACAACAAGATACGAAGGAAAGAAACAATCCTTAAGTATTTTACATTCATGAAAATAAATGCCGGGCGAGACTGGCGAAGATGGGAGGAAGACGGGCAGGACGGGTTCCACGGCACTGTTTAGCCAAAAGTTGCATGAAGGCTGCCCTCGGTGTTTTGACACTGAACTGAACTGAAATCAACAATGAAGGTGGAAAAGAAAGAAAAAACAATCTAAAGGTTAACATGTAGGCTCGCGAACGGGACTATTAATTACGTCTGGTGGTTCAGGGGAGGGGAGGGGGGTGGAATGATGATGATGATGACAGCGCTTACAAAAAAAAGGAATAAACCTCCAGGATGTCTGACAAGCAATACCTAAAACAAATGTTATGCTTTCTCCGCTGCTGGAGAGAGAGAGAGGGCGTCACGGGCTTTCCCAGAAACTCGCGGACCGCCGCGTGCAAAGTGGTGCGTCAGCACAACGCCGGCCTGTGTCGACTCTAACTCCCCTCCTCTGGGGGGGGGGTTGGTGATGGTGATGGGACGGGGGGGGCATGCGTGCCGCCCCGCTGACGCGTTCTCCACTTAATTCTGAGCGAGGGAAAAAACGGTGGCCAAAAAAAAATGCTTCACAAGCAACACAATGCCACGTTCGCACAGAATGCCGGGCAAGTCCGTGTCGGTGGGCGATGGCTCGGGCCAGCGGCCGTCCCCAGCCTCGCGTCTTTCTCGCAAGCCTCTCCTGGCTTGTTTTGTGCAGTTTTTAGTTCATTTATTTTTTTAAGACAATTCTGTCTTACTCTTTGGTTCTTTCGGTAAAGTCACGTAGGTACAAAATAAAATGAATTAAATCAGGACGTTTTCGGGCGCAACACAAGCGTCCGTCATCAGGTGGGACAACCACAGCAAGGAACAATTGCTTCAGCAAAATCAGGTGGGACAACCACAGCAAGAAACAATTTCTGTGGTTGTCCCACCTGATGACGGACGCTTGTGTTGCGCCCGAAACGTCGTGATTTAATTAATTTTCTACCTACGTGACTTTACCGAACGAACCAAAAAGTATGGATCCCTGCAGTCACGAAAACTTGAAATCTATATTGAAATCTGTCTTAATTCCCGCATCTCTCTCTCACTCACCACCACCACCACCCTCTCCCTCCTTCACTCCACGTCTCGTTCTGTTTGCCCGTCTCTCGTCAGCTTCGTGGCAAGTTCGAACATTTAGAGAATACGTGTTCATGATACCTCCTTCTTCGACCGCTTTTTTTTTAAAGCATTCGAAATTAAAACGCTCGCGGTCTCCGTGCATCACTTAGATTGGGCCGGGACTCTCGAAAGAGAAATCGGCCCAAACGTCCCCCCCCCCCCACTCCTCCTCCTCTGCTCCCCGTGCCCTCTCGAGAAATGATATCAGAGCAGCTCGCTGAGACAACAATTTCGTAGACAAATAATTAAAATCTCGACCATTGTTATTACGATCTCGATTTAACAAAACAATTTTTTTTGCCAGGTAAGACCCACTGAGCTATATAGCTATTTTTTCAGAAGCGATTTGGCCATCACAAATGATAGCTCAACGAAGTGGCTTATCATTGTGTGGAAATGTATAGCAGTCAAATACTCTAAACGCGTGATGTTGATTCTAAATATATTGATGGAAAACCGGAGGACCCGGAGAAAAATCCACGCTACCACGGGGAGAACATGCAAACTCAATATACTGGGGTCACGGTGAAGATCGAACCTACGACCTCCTGTATACCAGGCTAAATAGTTCACATCTTCTAGCCACCGTGGCCGCACCGAGCGAGCGGCGGGGTGGAGCAGCGGTTTAATCACACCGCGTAACAAACCGGACGACCTACGTTCGATTCCTGACTGTGGTTTGATAGGAGCGGTGAGTGATATCTGAAAGGGGGGTCCTGTAGCCCCCCCTTCCTCTTACCCTTCACCAACACCCGCAGTCAAACAGCCCCACGCTCCCCCACGACCCGACAAAGTCCGTCTTCAAGAATAGAATTGAATTGGCACGGGAAGCCGTAGTGGAAATTCAATGTTTCCGGGACCTGCGCCAGTCTCTCCATAATACGATTCCTGTCGAATGCATCGTATCGATGTGGCGTTGGGTGAAAACAAATCAAATGAGATGGGATAACCGAGACCAAAATTATTGATCATCCACTCCGAATTGTGACGATTGATCGAATTTCTGGGAGAGTGAATCAGTCGTAGCATGCGTAATCGCAAGTGCCCTCGGGAATTGGACTTAAAACACAAATTCCCTGGTAGCTGACATTTATTGGGCTCTGGTAATGAAGATGAATGGAAAGGTGCATTCGATGTTGGGGGTTTTATGAACTGGTGTGAACTTTCTGCTCACCACCAGCACCTGGACCCGTGATTGGCAAAGTAAAAAACTGCGTGGACGAAAATCGTGCACCGCGTGCGGTCCGTTCCGCTGTGTTATGAAGTCCATCTGTAAACGTGTGACTGCCATCTGAGTCCCGCTTTTACCTTCCACCTGCCCTGTCTGCTTATCCACAGTTTATTTTGTGGTAATCAAATGTATCTGTTGTCAATCTATGCGCGACGTGTCTGTGTGTCTGCGGATGTACGATAGCGCAGTTAGATTGTATCACTGCCTGTCTGTCTGCCGGTCTGCCTGGCCTGTCATATGACTCGTTAATTCATTGTCCATGAATGTCTCTATGTCTTCCAATCTCTGTCTGTCTCTGCGTTTGTTTATTCTCTGTCCGTCTACAACTATCTGTCTGCATGTATTGCCAAGATGAGAAGGTGCCCTGGGGACATCAGCGGGAGGGTGATCCATGGAGGCATATCTTCTTGCCGCGCCAAGTTAAATTCTAACCCACTGGCTTCTGATTTATTGGCTTCGCTTAAATTTTGAAGTTCAGGCCGATGCCAAAGCGCTGTGGCTGGTGTGCCATGTAATTTCTGATTTCATGCAAGTTTCAAAACGCCAAGTTTTTCATTTCTGAATACTGCATTTTCTGGACCGGTTATATTCGTGTTTTTTCTTTCTCTTTTCAAATAACAACCAATAAAAAGCGAAGTCCCCGTGGATTGATAACGTATAGTGAAATAACCCCTAGTACCAGTACTGCACTGGAGAAGCCTTCACCCAGCATCGGAGTGACACACAGCTGAACACTGACCTCCGATAAACCATCGGGCTGAGTGAACCCCCACCCCCCCCATGCATTTAAAACCCAGGCAGCTTTTCTGCTGGCCCCAATTATCCTTGACGGAGATGCCCAAGTTACGCTGTGTGCCCAGATGGCTCGAACCCACCCACTCGGCTGGATATGTACCCAGCGTAAAAAAAAAAAACCTGGCACCGTGCGGCGTGATTCAGACACCAAATTGATAGCAGATTTGGGGTTTCATTGCTCTCCATCCCAGATGTGGGTGGCACACGGCGATTTGGGAACGAATTTTCGTTCACATCTCCCACTTTAACAAATCCTCCCTGTAGCGTCTTCACTCCACCACCACCACCACCGCCAACACCGCCACCGCCAACACCACCACCACCGCTAACACCGCCATCGCCAACACCACCACCACTGCCGCCACCGCCAACACTACCGCCACCGCCAACACCACCACCACCAACACCACCACCGCCAACACCACCACCACCGCCAACACCACCACCACCACCGCCAACACCACCACCACCGCCACTGCCAACACCGCCAACACCACCACCGCCAACACCAACACCGCTAACACCACCACCAACACCGCCAACACCACCACCACCGCCAACACCACCGCCACCGCCAACACCACCACCACCGTCCCCACCAGCTACCATCACGACCACCACCGCCACCATGAAAAAAAATACAAATCCAATGCTCCCCCGCATGGCCTTAACAGATTGTTGTGGAAAGTGCTGTTAGCGAGCTCCTATGAAGGCCGGCACAGCGCACGCGGGAATGGGGTGGCCAGCATCACGCCCGGTCGCCTTTGTCTCCCTTGTGGCGATGTTTACACACTGCACAAGATACTAATATGAGGCTGAGTCGACCTAGGGGAAGCCCCGGGACCGGTTCAGACAATCGTCACTGCTTTTGGTCGTAGCGCAGCGCGCTAACCGCTACACTGCCGCTCCCCACACCGCTGACCATCACCACCACCATCACCCGCCACCACCACTCACTACCCAACGGCGCAACCACCACCATCATCATCTACCACCAACGACCACCACCATCGCCACCACTCCTCCTCCTCCCAGCTGCTCGCCGCCCCTCGCTGAAGAAGCTGGCGGCCGAATGCGTTGATTGACAACACAGTCGGCCGGCCTCACTCCCCCACACTTCTGTTTGAGGCAGTGCCTGGGTGAAAATTGTTGTTGTTTATATCTGACTCCAGGTGCGATTGTTTCTCGCTAATCTGCACCTTCTGTCGCACCTTCGTCACCCCCCACCCACCCCCTGCTCCCACCAGAGAAACCTTTTCTGCCCACCCCGACTGTTGTTTGTACTGCCTTGTTATTTGGTGTTGCATTCACACACGTGTGTGTTTTTGTTTATTTCAAATCTGCACAATTGCTCCTCTTTGCCTTAGTTTGATACATGTGCTGATTTTCCACGGCTCGAATCAGCTGCTTTGGGTGAAGAAGATCAATCGATTGATTGTCGGCTGTCTGGCTCGGCCATCGGTGGATCTGTGGGTGGGTGCATCGGTGGGTGGGTGTGAGGGTGAGGTGTGGGTGGACTCCTGCCCATTGCCCTCATTGTTAGCTTATGAAGACGTACTGCGTGTGGAAAGTTAAAGGTGGCAGCGTAGAAGGTATTACGATAAATACGCTCTATTTAAAGTAGCCAGTTTCGAGATCAATAAAGTATTGACTTTTAAAAAAAATGCAATATCAAGGGGTGAATTCGGCGTGCATTGTGAGGTTTGCGCAATGCACTACGAACCCTTCAAATCCTGTGGAGCTATAACTGAATCTATTGCAGACTCCCATTTCACCAACTCGCGTTTTATTCGCCCGGTGAAATTATGGTCAACGACAGCCACAGCCGGGGAAGACCTTCATCCAGAAGCGTATTGACGAAGGTAGAGTCCCATCCTCTGCAAACTGCCACTGCGGTTTGTTCTCAAAGAATCCGGATCAGTTCACCTAATAAACAAAGACAGACACAAATGATCACCCGTACAGCCTGAACAGACTGTCGGGGCAAGTGCTGTTAGCGAGCACCTATAAAGGCCGCCACGGTACGCGAGGGGTTGGGGTGGCCAACACCACGCCCGACCGCCTTTGTCTCCCCAGTCGTGATGTTTACACACCGCACCAGGTACTCATTTGAGGTCAGAATACTGATCAGTTCACCGAATAAAACACAAGTACACGTAATACCGTCACAAATGTGTCTCATTATAGACGTATTATTAATACCAGGTAAGTCAAAACATCTATCATAGCGGCGATTCTTCCAGCGCTGGTATTGATTAAGAGCCGCAAAAACAAACCCATTGTTCTGGTGAATAAAACTGCAGATTTTTTTCGTCGATAAAAGAAGAGAGAAGGGAGAAGGAGAGAGAGAGAGAGAGAGTACGCCAACGTAAAAACAACCGAGGCACGGCAACGGAACGTTAAGCGACACGGAGTAGAACGTGGTGTGAGTGACGGCAAAGCAGCGAAGCGTGTGGGGAGTCGAGTAATTCTCCTCGTCCCTCTAGCGCAAAGCAAAACGAGGTCACGCGTCCGACACCGCTCGTCGCCTCTCTTGTCCCCGTGAGCTCATCAAGGTGGTGGAGGTGACACCGATGAACGCCGCTTCAATAAAACTTGCTCGCGCGTTTTTATTTTGTTTGGACGCTTCCTCTCACAATGCTTGGCAGTGTCCTAAAGCCTCCAAGATCCACTCGCCGTGGCCCCGAGCGATCCCCGGTGAAAAGAAAAAAAAAATCCGGCATCGATTTCGCTCGCTGGCACTGACCGCCACCCCGGCCACCCCCTCCAGAACCTGACTGGACCG
Source organism: Lampetra planeri (assembly GCF_965212315.1). NCBI lineage: Eukaryota > Metazoa > Chordata > Hyperoartia > Petromyzontiformes > Petromyzontidae > Lampetra > Lampetra planeri. The sequence continues at coordinate 20,915,394 of NC_136107.1, forward strand.
ACTCCTCTACAGAGACATCGGCGCTCAGGGGCGCTGTCACGATCTCGCCCACCCTCAAACTCCCGAGTTGGGCCCATCGCCACCACGAGCTCGCGTTCAAAACCCACCGTTGTTGGCGCTCTTGCTCACGCCACCGGTTGTGAGCGCGTTAGCCCGTCCGCTTTAATTTCAGCCGGGCCTGTCCAGGGTCTCGGCACCAAACAAAAAAAACTGAAAACGTTTCCACCACCCCGGTACGCACATCACGTCCAGTCATCGGGCGAGAGCAGGTCGGAGTGCTTTTTTTGGAAAGTAAACGTAGTGGTGTGCTGAGGGAAGATAGTTTCATGGTCGATGCGTAACAACCTGGTGAGGATGCTGCTGCTGCTGGCGGTGATGCATAAGCACAATTATTAACAACAACAACAATATTCTCAACATAATTCTCAATAATAATAAGTGTGCGGCCTTAAACAAATATACAACTGGCCACGTTTCGGGCAATGACTCTTCTTCGTGGCATATGTATAAGGGAAGGTGGTGGACCTTAACTTTAAACGTAGAATAATGCCCAGCATGGAGAGATGCATGCTGGGAAATTACATTGAGTGACAGAGATAGAGAGAGAGAGGCGCACGTGCAGTGGAGAACCTCGCGCAGATCAACGACCTCGTCGGCACTGCCAACGAAGGGGAGCGAGCGTGGGCAGGACGCGTCGCTCGAGAAGACGACGGTCAACAATCTGCGATGGAGCCGGCTAGCCAAAGAAACGGAACGCGTCTGAAATGCGGCGTCACCAGAGGAGACGGAGCGATGAAAACGAGCTCGTGCACAGGTGCTTCGAAGATTGTTCCATCAGAGGGTTCACGAGGGGGAGAGAGAGAGAGAGAAGGGCAGCTTTTGGGAGGCCTTCATCCAGCGGTGGATTGACCGTAGGTGATGACGATGGCTGTGGCTACCAAGTCGCTCGCCTTACATATTCTGTGCGAGATGAACCCGTGAGCGAGAGACACTTCTCAATGCAGGTATCGTTAATGACTCCGGTATTTGATGCGGCATGTCCCGATGGAACGGATCTTCTGTTTGGTCTTACGTGGACAAACCTTTCGCTCGTTTAAAATCACCCCCGATGCCGCTGCTATTGCTACTGCTCAAAACTTAGCCGGTGGTTCCCGTTGGCCACCTGGACTTGATTGTAAACAAATTTTTACGTTTAGTTTGTTGTCCTCCCCCCTGCACCTCCGATTAGCGCGGTTGGCGATGTACGGTGCGAAAGAAGCTCAACCTACACAAGAGCAACATGCGTCTTCGGGAGAGGACAACGCATCTGTGCCCGTTCCTGCTAATCCCTGGCGCTGAACTCTCTCGCAGTTACGACCTCTCCTCTCCCTCCCCTTCCCGCTGTCGACTCCTGGCAGACGAAGCCAAGCCGCGCTCGTGAGTTTGGCCGAATGCGAGTTAACGTTTTTGATTTCGCTCAATAATAGCACTCGGTGTTCCCACACCGAGAGCGCGGCTCTGCCAGGCCGACGTCAATATCGTGTTATAACACACGCGCCCACTGTCTGTGAGCACGTACACCCCCGCCCCGGTGTGGCGCACGTACGTGCGTCGAAACTTCTTTCGCACCGTATGCAGGAGCCGACCGCACTCATCGGAGGTTGCGGGGTAGCCGTGACGGCTCGGCCATGCGTTTGGGGGTCTCTCGCGTGAGTGGAGGCCTGGTATAGGGTGTGGGGTGGGCGACACGACACAGAGAGATGCCAGACAACACTTTACCCCCAGCGATTGAACGCCGAACGGAGCGAGGAGCGATGCGACCCGACCTGCGCGCGTCCATCCGTGCCATCCTGCGCCCTTCGTCAATTCATTTGTCAAAAGACGTTCTGCTCAGCATCGAGGCATTGGTGCTCATCTCCTGTTCACAGCCCTGATGCAGCGGTGGAAATTTCTCACTCCTATGGCAGGGGTGGGGGGTGGTGAGTCTATTCATCGAACCGCCATGAACTAAACTCTTTACCTGATCAGGTAAAGCCCACCGAGCTATGCAGCTTTAGTTTCAGAAGCGTCCTGGTTATCACAAATCATAGTTCAACGAAGTGGCCCATCACGTGGCAATGTAAAACAGCTAAAATACACTAAAAGCACGCGGCCACGCGGAGAGAGAGAGAACACGCAGGATATGGATAGAAACCACGACCGCCTGCATACCAGGCGAGGTAGTTAACATCTCACCAGCGTGGTTCTAATTTTATCGACCTCAAAAGGATGATGGGCTGAGTCAACCCCCAACCAGGATTTGAACTTGTAACCCTTCTTGCTCTACTGCTGCGCCAACTGCTGAGCTCCCCCCCCTCGCCCCCCGAAATCAGGGGTCTGTTGTGACGGGGTGCGTGGGCTCTGGTTGTTTAGTGCCATCTGTTGTGACGGGGTGCGTGGGCTCTGGTTGTTTAGTGCCATGTGGCCAGGTTGCAGGTGCGATCTCAATCCACGGTGAGGAGGAGGTGGATCGAATCCACCGTGTGAGTGGATAGTAACCTGGGGTGGAGCGGTGACGCGGTGGTTAATGCACTGGCGCTGTTAAACTCAGCGAGCCGAGTTCTGAGTTCAGTCCCCAGCCAAGGGGTGGAGCGTTGGTCGGGGAGTTCAATTCCCGGCCATGGCTCACATCAGTGGCAAGCGATGTCTGAGCCGGCTCCGCCTGGCAGGCTCCGTGAAGCATGCTCAAACAGCTCCCACGATTGGTGTGGGGAGTCATTCATCCAGCAGTGAACTGGCAAAGGGCTATGGGCATCTATTCAAACCCGCACCCACGATTAGCACGTTTGGCTACGTAAAGTGCGAAAGAAGTTCAACATTAATAGATATTTACGACTGCCCTGTAGGTGTGCATCCTGTGCTGTGTTTTCCAGGCGGTTGCTCTAATATATATCTTCGCTTTGGTGTGAAATCGTTATAATGTGACTTTTGATTTTGCTCAGTCTTGTTATTATTTATTAGGTTCAAGCAATAATTCGCCATAGCTTCCATCGCTTGTTATAATGTAATAAAAAAAGCTCACAATGTCGGTGAATATATTGTCTGCGTTTATCCAAATCGCGTTGTTGGAAAACATATTTTCTTCTAGATTTTGAAGCTTTCGTGACTGATTGTGTTGCCTCCGAAACGTCGTGATTTTTATTTTTTATTTTATTTTTATTTTGCTTTTATTAATTTTAATTTTTTACCTACGTGACTTTACCGAAACAACCTAAGAATATGAATATGTTCTTCTTCCAACGTCGCTGTGAGTAACTTTGGCGAAAGCGCGTCACCTTTTGTGACTCGTGTCTTCGCGTGTAGTCCAGGTTCTCGTGGCTACTGTAAAAGGAGATCTTTATTACGTCCAAACATTTTTCATTATTATTAGTATTTGTGGCAACGGTATGTGAGCGCTTGGACGACCGCATCATTTTCCACCGACTGTGGCTGTGCCCATTTCATCGTTGGAGTTTAACTCGAGCTGAGCTTTGCAGTCCGTACCGTGGGCTTGAATCAGCAATTTTAATCGATTCACCATTTGTTGCCATCTTCTGGCTCCTCCTTGACGACATCGAGTGCGGAGAATGTCGAAGATGCGTGCGATCATTGCGTGCCGTCAATGCACGTGTGTATGGTGCATCATTTAAGTCAAAATCATTTTAAGTCAAATCCATTGATTTCCCTCTCCATCCGGGACCTTCTCTCATCGCGGGTTAACGGCGTGGCCTGGCAGGGCGCGCGTCTCGAGTGGAGTTCACGACCTCTATCAAGTCCACTGTATCTGTGTGTACTGTATGTATGTTGAACTTCGTTCGCACCGCACGTAGCCAACCGTGCGTATCGGAGGCGCAGGGGAAGGACAACAAACTAAACACAAAAAGGCCATTCTAAATAAATTAGCTTTCAATCTAGATTTAATAGTGCATAGTTCCAGCGGCTTCCTAATATCGGGAGGAAGAGAGTTCCAGACGGTGGCATAAGCGCATCTAAAGGCGCCGCGCGATGTGGTGACCGCCGTCTTTGTCCGATGGCGAACGTACAAAAAGCCGCTGCTGCGAGGATGAGCGGAATTCGCGTGATGGTTTATGCTCCTTGACAGCAAGGTATTGTGGTTAATTTGTGACAAACACTTTGTGTGTAATGAGCGCGACCTTAATAATGCAAAACATGTCAGTGCTTCTACTATGTTCCAGGCTGCACCGACGTGGCGATTCATCGATTAATATTTGGTTCGGGGCGGTGACACGGCCCAGCGATAGAGCATTCACCTGCACGTTGCAGAGTATCGCGGTTCGAATCTGGCAGGCCGCCCCGGTTATTACCGCGGGTAGATTAACCACAAAACACCGCGTGCCGTTTGTTCTGCAGTGGGCAATAAAGATCCCCTGACATCATTCAGAACGAGTAGGCAATTATGTGCCGGTTTCACGGGTCTGCAGTTTCAGCGTGCGTGTGTGCGTGTGTGTGTGCGTGTGTGTGCTGAGCTGTGCGTGGTATGTGTAGTGGCCTGCCAAGGCAACTCGTCTCCAATGCTCGCATTCTCTTTTTGTTCCTCTCCACGTCGTTCGTGTCCACGTTTGGCAACCAAAGAGCGCGAAAAGAAGTAAGTCGCGAGTTGAAATGTACCGAACGGTGAGCCCCGTGGCTCGTCGCGGCACCGGTATGGGCAGTCTCGGGTATCAACACCCCCCCCCCTCTCTCAGCCTCAGCCCCCCTCACCTCCTCCCCCACCCACATGGGAGCAGCGCGGTGCGGTGCGGGCTGACGTGACGCAGTGCGGTCCAGTGCGGTGCGGTGCGGGCCGGCGTGACGCAGTGCGGTCCAGTGCGGTGCGGTGCGGGCCGGCGTGACGCAGTGCGGTCCAGTGCGGTGCGGGCCGGCGTGACGCAGTGCGGTCCAGTGCGGTGCGGTGCGGGCCGGCGTGACGCAGTGCGGTCTAGTGCGGTGCGGTGCGGGCCGGCGTGACGCAGTGCGGTCCAGTGCGGTGCGGGCCGACGTGACGCAGTGCGGTCCAGTGCGGTGTGGTGCGGGCCGACGTGCCGCAGTGCGGTCCAGTGCGGTGCGGTGCGGGCCGACGTGCCGCAGTGCGGTCCAGTGCGGTGCGGTGCGTTTCCGTCTGTGGGCTCAAAACAGAGATCCTTGCGTCCCTCACGGCCGGCCAGGCAAGACGCGTGAGACACTGCAACGAATGGGGGGGTACAGCGGCACTCCGGCCCTCGTGCCGCGTGTGTCTCCGCCCTTCCCTCCCTCTCTCCCTACGCCGGACCCGCCTGGGCACACCACCCCGAGGAGCTCACGCTTGGGGCCGCCGGTGCCCGACTCGTCCAAGGCGGATCTGGGCCAAGCGGCGCAGCCAATCGCCACCTGCGCAGTGGGCGATAGCGCAGGCGGTGCAACTACACAACCTATTCACCCAAGGGGCCGTCCATAAATGACGTCATGCACCTGGGGGGTGGGGGGTGGTCGGACATTTGTGACGATGTGTGATGAGGGGGGGTGGGTTTGAGAAATGTGACGTCACATCAAAATGCGCAACTTTAAATAAATGTAGACAACACGTTCTACTTAATTAAATAGACTTTTTAATAAATGTTTTCTCCTACAACATCAGAGTGCAGCGGCACATTAAATACGCACTACAATGACAATAGTTTAACGCAATTTCAAGCATGTTTTACTTTGGGGGGGGGGAAGAGCTTTGTGACGTCATATTTGAGGGGGGGTCTGACTTTTTGTGACGCCGTGTGACGAGGGGGGGGGGTCAAAAATCGTCAAAAATTGCGTGACGTCATTCATGGACGGCCCCCAACTCGCCCGCCCACTTTCTCACTCGCACACCACCTACTCACCCACAACATCTGCCCACTAACGCCCGCTCTGCCAATTTAGCAACACTCGCCGACCCACCACAATCGCTCCCCAGGAAGTTTGGAGGCGCGTACGAAATTGGTTTGAAATTAACTTTGAAAATGAATGGGACGAAAGGGTTCATGGGGGAGGGGGGATGTTGGTACCATGGCCAGCTCACTGCGCTATGAAATCGTTGACCTGATCGGCTCCATTCACTTGGACTACGCCCACCCCCAAACCTTTATAAACAGCTTGCCCGACTCCTTTCCCTGAGGACAACCGCTTGTGTTGCGATCGAAACGTCGTGATATTTGTATTCACTTTATTTCATTATTATTTTTATTCTCATTTTTCTATCTGCGTGACTTTACCGAAAGAACCATAGAATATGAATTCCTTGCAGTGACGAAATTTTTAAGTCAAAATATAATCCCTTCACTTTGCCACGCGCGTTGACCAGAGTTGGTGATGGGCCAAAGCCGATCGCGAGAGACCCTCATTGTCTCCCCGAGCTCCCGGATACGATCGCGCCGTCGATCAGCAAGCGAGGAAAGCGTTCGGCTCAGCAGTGTTTTGCTCCGTCATTGTGTTCGCGACGCCGAAGAACACGGAGATGCATTGCGTGACCGTGATCGATGACGGCGGTTTGGGGAGGCCTTCATCCAGCAGTGGATGGATCACGGCCGACAACGTTAATGATGATGATGATAACGCAGCCTTGTACCGGGGCGGGGGGGCGGGCAGAGTCAATGTTAAACAAACTTTAAACAAGCCTTCGACTGTCACGGTACGATCTGCTTTTGTGTCTCGTGCGTTTTGCTCCGGCTGTACCAGAATTGTTGGACTTGGCTGCACAAATATAGCAGGGTGGGGGGGGGGGCTGAGCTTTAATGAGGAGGGGGGGGGGTCTCACCCCTCTCCAGAACCCCCGACGCTAGAGGGCTCTAATTTTGCTTCTTGTGTATTTATCTAGGGGAGCAACGCTGAGTCGTTTCGGACTCTTTTTCAAGAGGGTCCTGCTGCCACTTTGGGTTTTTATATTCAGATCTTTTCAGCCAAATAACGATTGGTATAAACGTGTGGGAGCAAATCGGAACACCCGGAGAAAACCCACAACCTTGCGCGAGGGGGCAACACTCTATCCCCGTACAGATGGAAACAGATGTCGATTAGTCCACTTGCTGTACCGCCTTCTCATGGAGAGCCAGCGTATGGTTCTTCGACGCCCAGTGTGCGGTGTTCCACCAACTTTCGCTGCTGCCTTCACAGTGCTGGGTTAGCGGCCACGTGCAGCATAGCCACCACTGTTGATGTGAGGTAATTCGATTGCCTCTGTATTCACGTACATCTCGTAAAACTACTAAAACTACGAACCTAACTATTTTGGTTTTACCAGGTAAGGCCCACTGAGCTATATAGGTTTTCTCAGAAGCTCGACGAAATGGCTTATCATGTTGAAATTTATAGCAGCCAAGGTAAAAATCCAGAGGACCCGGAGAAAAATCATCCCAACCACGGGGAGAACCTGCAAACTCCAAATATACAGGCGGTCGTGGGTTCGATCCCGACCCTGACGCCTGCTGTACATTTGGAGTTTGCGTGTCTCTCTCCACCGTGGTCACTTGGATTTTTTTTCTCCGGGTCTTCCGGTTCTTTCCCTCCGCATTTAGAATCAACGTCACGCGTTTAGAGGATTTGGCTGCTATGAATATCCACGTGATGAGCCACTGCGAGCCGTAAACAGCAGCGTGCCTGTGAAACTGCTGCAATTCGGCGATTGCCAAGGCTCAAGGCTTCTAAATCCGAACGTGACTTGAGATATTATAGACGTCAACACAGGAGGCAGCGTGATCCTCGGCGCATTGAAATGGAAAGGGGCGGGTTCTGGGTGGGCACGGGGTGGAGAGGGAGGGAGGCTGCTGGTGGTTGAGTCAGGGAGTGCGGTGGTGGAAGGGTTTGGTGTTTTTGCCCGCGTGGTCACTGCTCGGAGTGTTGAACGACGCCCGCTAAACCGGTAACCAGGGGCGGTTTCTTCATTAGGGCGATTGGGCGACGCACCACCAAAGTGTGAAAGGGACTTTTTCAATCACATTCACAATCTCATTCAACCACAGAGTTACGCTAGCCGTCACTGTGCCTCTGGATATAGTCCAATCAGCGTCATGTCACGTTCTGTGGAGTACCGCCTCTTTTTGGGCGATTTCACTCTGGCAGAGAATCGCCCAGAGTGTTCCCATAGACTTACATTCAAAGATGTTTTTTTTAGAACTGCAGGCACTGCAATGCATTCTCTATGGGTTCCGGGAGGGCTCGCACTAACGTGCTTACGTCATCATACGTATCCTTAACTTGTGCAGCGATTGGTGGGAACAAACATCGCTGTCGGACGGAAGCCTTGTATGTTTAAAACTGTTACTTTTCAGGAAACGAAAGAAACCTGTTTTTTCCCCAAAATAATTTCCAAGCTCTTTTAATGCTTTTCATTGGTTAAATATTTGTAAAACACATTGACAGATGTAAAGGGTGACCAATAGCATTAATTTTTAAAAAAAAATATGGAGATATAAAATATGGATTCTGCCTGATACATTGTTGCTGTCGGTATGGAAACCTTGTATCTCCATAATTATATTATAATAAATAATTTATTTTATAACTAAAATAAATGTATTTATTTTGTCAGGTCTGCGACACAATCTTGGTCCACACCAAAGAAAGGTTCTCCTTTACCGACCACCTTGTAAGTGCCACGCTGCTACAAGGAGAGATGTTTCAACAGCATGGCCATACATTCCCTGTTGAGGCTCTGAACATCACTGTCAGGGCATACCCTATGTTAAATAAGGCGAAGCTGAAGACTGAACTGTCTCTTATTTATGAGAGTCCAGAATTCAAGGGCTGCTGTGGTGCACTGGCGCTGTACCAGGTGTTGCTGAAGTACAACCTCCAGGATACTTTTTCAGAGACTGTTGCTCTGTTGAACACCCTCATAACCACTCCCATGACAACTGCTGAAGCTAAGAGGTGTTTCTCAACCTTAAAGAGAATCAAGACATTCCTGAGAAATGTAATGGGACAGGAACGTCTGAATGCACTGGCTATGCTTTCCATGGAGAGGGAACTAGTCAGGAACATGCCTGCTTTCAATGAGAGAGTAATTGATCACTTTGCTACTTTGAAAGAGAGAAGAGCTAAATTTCAGTATAAGTAAGCAATGTATTAAGCGAGTAATGTGATGTAAGCAGTGTAATAATAGTGAGTATAGAAACAAACAAGGAGATGTATTGTAAGAGTCACTTTATTTTTCATTAATATTAGAGTAGTGAAGTTGCCTTTACATGCTTAAGCTGTTAATTTATCCATTGCATGGGTGGACCTTATCCTTATCAATCATCCAAACATTTGCCCCCCCTGAGAGAATTTGCAGGAGCCGCCACTGCCGGTAACTGATTTGAAAGTCGTGAACCGGAAACCGCTTTTGATAGCATTGCCTCGTGTACTCGCCGACAACACATGCGTACGCGCTCACACCGCGTGTACACTTCCACACACGGGCACTTTCACACACACACACAGACATTCGCACACACAAAGCAGACTGTTGGGGCAAGTGCTGTTAGCAAGCACCGATGAAGGCCGGCACGGCACATGAAGAAGTGGGTGGCTAAAACCACGTCCGGCCGTCTTTATCTCCCCAGTCGGCTATGTTTACACACTGCACTGGGTAGTCAGTTGAGGCTGAGTCGACCTAGGGGGAGGCCCATGATCGGGAATCGAACTCGTGTCACCGGGGTTCTCAGCACAATGTGCTAACCGCTACCGCTCCCCACTAACACACACACTCACAAACAGATTCACACACAAAACAAAGACGAAGAGACACAGACCATCGCACACACACAGATGCTCACACACGCACAGATACAGACACTTTCACACACACACATACAAACACACACGGACACAGACACAAAAGGGTCCGTGGCCCAAAAAAAAGTTCCCTAAAGTGAGCAGCAGCAGCTACTGGCAGAGCCAAACAATGCGGGTCCCTGCCTCCCGTCAGCCCATCAGATGTATTATGGGATTATAGGGATTAGGGAAGATAAAATCCCCTCATTTCTATTGCATTGACGGCATCAGGATATCCGGCATTACGACCCAAAATCTCTCCTGAGCGGTTGGTGGTGGGGGGGGATGGAGGTGGTGGTAGGGGTGAGGGTAGAAGGGTGGTATTGGGGTGGTGGTAATGGAAGGGGTTAAGATGTGGAGGATGCTACTGGGGCGATCGAGGTGGTGGTGGTGATGGTGTGATGGAAGTGGTAGGAGTTGAGAATGGTATTGGAGTGGTAGAGGTAGTGGTAGTGTGATGAAAGTGGTTAAGAGGTGGATGATGCTACTGGGGCAACAGAGGTGGTGGTCATGGTGTCAGTGCCGGATTATCCTCGTAGCAAAAGTAGCTACACATGCTACGGGCCCCGCACTTTCAAGGGCACCGCGCTCAATGCTTTCAAGCTATCAATTCCGGTTCAGCGATTCTGCACTTGCTCTATTACTTTAGTACTATACTGCCTTCAACTTGTATGAACGACTGGGTGTTTAAGGTTAGCGATTTGTCGTATTGTCTGGCTGTATAGCAAATTAAAAAAATGAATTACTTTACTATGCAAGTAAAAAATGTGTGTTTAATATTTTTTTTTTTATATATATAGGGCCCCTTTGTAACATATGCTACAGGCCGCGCGCAAGCTTAATCCGGCACTGGATGATGGTGTGATGGAGGTGATCGGGGCAGGGGATGGTCTTGGAGTGCTGGATGGATGTGGATGTGTTTGGGACATTATGGGAGAGAGTTGGGTGGGGGGGGCAAATTAACGAGGGCATTTTAGCTCGAGAAGAGTTGGGCGTGGCGCAACTGTGGGGGGCAAAGCGTTTGAGAGAAATGGGGGGGGGGGGTGGTCGGGGGGGGGGGGTGGTCGGGTAGGGTGATGATGGGATGGGATGGGGAGGGTTTGGATCGCTGGATTTATCAGTGGGGGGCGGGGTAGGGGGGGACGCGAAAGAAGCAGGTATTGTCGCGCGAGCCGTAATCCCGTTACGGCTCAGAGCCCTGCCAGCTCGCTCTGGAGTCACAAAGGCACGATGAGGAGGAGGGAGGACAGCGAGGAGAGGAGGGGCCCTGTCGCCGTACATTAGCGTCAAAGTGCGAAGCGAGTGCAGGGCTGCCTCCCTCCTCGCCGCTGGTAACCTCTCCTCCAAATGCAACCCCCCCCCCCGCCCCCCCGAGGCTTTTCCAGAGTCGGGTGGTTTCATTATTGGAGCCAGTCGAGCCGCTTTTGTGCACTTAAACACCTTCAGATCCCCCTCACCCCCCCCCCCAATCGGCAAGAGATCTCCCTCCTTGGTAACAGAGTCAATCCTGAGAACGCGCGCGTGTGTGTGTGCGTGTGTGTGTGACAGAGGGGGAGCGGTGGTGTAGCGGTTAATGCGCTGCTGTACTACAAACCTGGCGACCCGGGTTCGATTCCCAGTCACGGCCAACACCAGTGACGATTATCTGAACCGGCCCTGGGCCTCCCCTAGGTCGACTCAGCCTCAAATGAGTACCTGGTGCGGTGTGTAAACATCGCCACTGGGGAGACAAAGGCGGCCGGGCGTGGTGTTGGCCACCCATCCCCTCGTGTGCCGTGCCGGCCTTTATAGGTGCTCGCTAACAGCACTTGCCCCTACGGTCTGTTAAGGCTATTCGGGGGATCATTTTCTTTGTGTGTGACAGAGAGTGTGTGTGACAGAGAGTGTGTGTGACAGAGAGTGTGTGTGACAGAGAGTGTGTGTGACAGAGAGTGTGTGTGACAGAGAGTGTGTGTGACAGAGAGTGTGTGTGACAGAGAGTGTGTGTGTGCCTTAACGGTCTGTTCTTCGTGCTATACGGGGGGATATTTGTCTTTGTGTGTGAGTATCCTGGTGTGTGCGTGTGTGAGAGCGTGTGGGTGTAATGGAGTGCGTGTGAGTGTTATGGTTTATGTGTGATAGAGTGTGTGTTTGATTTCGTGTAGGGAGCGGTAGTGTGGCGGTTAGCGCTACGAACCCGGCGACAAGAGTTCCATTCCAGCTCACGGCCAACACCGATTAAAATTATCTGAACCGATCCTGGGCCTCCCCCTAGGTCGACTCAACCTCAAATGAGTACCGGGTGTAGTGTGTAAACATCGCCACTGGATAGACACGAACAACCGGGCCTGGCCCTGTCCACCCACCCCCTCGTGTGCAGTGCCGACCCTCATGGGTGCTCCTTACCAGCACTTTCCCCAACAGTATGTGTATGCTATACGGGGGACCTTCGCATTTTCTGATTTCGTGTGCCTACACTGGTGTGTGTTTGTCTTCTGGTGTTGTGTCTCTATGTACGAATGTGAGAGACTGCACTGTTGTGCGTGTCAGTGTACCTGAGCGTGTGCAAATGCAATGGTGTGTCTGTGTGTGTATGTGTGTGTACTATTGTGTTCATATTGGTATATTGGTGCATGCGTGTGTGTGTGTGTATATGTGTGCGAGTGCATAAGTGTGCCGTGCCAGCCCTAATAGCACTTGCCCCCAACAATTTGTTGAAGGGAGATAGCTTTGCCTTTGGACGCGTGCGTGCGCGTGCGTGTGATTGTGGGAAAGCGTTTGTTTGACTGTCACTGCAGATAAACGAAGAAAGAAAATCTCACCGCAACAAAAAACTAAATGTTTATGGATGCCCCCTTGTATCAGGTGTCTCGATTTAGCCAGAATGGGGACCATGAACCACAGCACCGAGCCATGCAGATAACAATTCCGTGCGAGTGCCTTGAGCAAAACACTTTTACAGCGGTTAATTTTAGCCGGGTCCGTCTGAGTCGGAGCCCCGCAATGCGGCTGTGGCTACTGGTCACGTGCCTAGGCCAAGCCTAGCAGCGACTTAGAAGAAACTTGGCGTCAAATTAAGCTGCTCTCCAGTCGGAAAAAACGCGTTGATGAAAAAACTAAATGTTCTTTAAAGATAATGCATATTCATTTGCCAGGTCTATACTTTAATAACATATGGTGCATGATTGGTCTGAAGGTAATTATGCTCTTTGCAATTAGTGGTTAGGTCAGTGGCTTGAGCTATTATCAGGGGTGGAAAAAAGCATTTTTTTTTCAGATCCGAATTTGAGGTTTAAGGTTCAAACCTTAATCAACCTTGATCAATCTCATGGTTTTATTCGCAATACTCCCAGATCAGTACTAGTCCTCCTCCGACGAGTCCATGTTGTCGCCCTCGGACATATAACTACATACGGCGAACGCCGCAAGTTGCTCTTGAGGTAAACCAACTTCTCCACCGAACTGAGCTCGCTGTGGATGAAGCCCACAGTTGAGAAGTTGCGCTCCGAGGCTGGAGAGGAACGTCGCCATCGTGAACAGCTTGACGCCGATCTTCTGAAGATCGGGCCAGGCCACTCCGTCAGACTGCCAATACTGCAACAAAGGTGTCTTACGTCCCTTGAGCAGCATAATTAATCTAAACCCGCCGGCATCCTTCTCCTGCTGTGCCAAAATGATGTACTCGGTGAGCTGCATGAAGAGCGCCTCTCGCCTCTCGTCATCAACCGCCGTCTCTCATCGTCGGTCGGCGTCTCCAGTAAGATGTTCCCCAGCTCTTTTCGATTGGCCGGGCTCAAGCCCTCTCCAATGAAGCGAGGATCTAACGGATACGCCAGTCCATGGGCCTTTCCGTACATGAATTGAAAGCGACTTGCTGCAAACTTGATCAGGTAGTTGTTCTCTTCAGTGCTCGCATGACCGTCTTCTTGCAGCTTGGCAAATTCAGCAGGGAGGGCGTGACAAGACTTCAGAGACTGGTACAGAATCGGATTGATATTTGACAATCAATGCGTCGATGGGCGTGATAACGGCAATGGACTTCTGCAACAGAGAGACGAAGTCGTCGCTCGTAATGATCGTCTTGATTCGCATGCGCTCGGATTTCTGAGCTGCCGTCCCCTTGATGAATTCGCGAGCTGTGACAATGGTTTCCAGAATCCTCTCCGACGATAACAGTGTCTCGCAACAGCCTTTGATCGTTCCCCAACGTGTAGGAGCCGGCCGGACCAACGCTCGAACGCCAGCAATCTTCTGTTCAGCCTGCAGCTGTGCCTTGAGAACGTGACTGTTGTGAAACAATTTGATCGTGTCCTTGCACCCCACGATGAACTCAAGCTGGCATTCGAACGGATAGTCGATCAGGTATGTGCGTTCTGATTGGCCGGCTTTCTTCGTCTTCGTGGCAGAGAATATGTCCTTGACAAGCAAATGCAGACCATGCGACATACAGCCTTGGAAATAGGAGGATGGGTGAGCCTTCGAGAGCTGTTCCCACACATTCTTGTTGGTGGATGTGTTGTTAGTGACCGCGCCAGCGAATGTAGTCTTCGGATGGGACGCCATCACACGGTGAAGATCCGAGGCGATCCAGTCAGCATTGTGGCCTTGCTGTCCAGTGGACACCGACTCGAGAAACAACGTCGTGGATGGCGATGTGACCATGTAGTTCACAATCGGATCATTCTTGATGTTTGACCACGCATCAGATGTCAGGCCAACAGTCTTATTGTCCAGGACGGTGTCAACCTTTTCTTCATGTTGATGTACGCCTCTTCCTGTTCGGCAGCACTGCATCTGGGCGAAGGGCCTTCACAGCGATCATCAGGTTCTCTTCGACCCGCTGGAACGACGTGCCCGAGACAAAGTAACGCATTGCTATGGCCTGCTCGAACTTCTCATTCGTTCGCTTATCGAACTTGGGCATTAGGTGATCTTTGATCGATCCTTGCTTCATCGACGAAGCGTTCGATGTAGATGGAGCTGAGCTGCCGCTTGCCTTCGATGGCTTCGCCCGCTTCTTGTTCGACGCATACCACCTGGGACGATCATCTATCTCGGTGCCATTCATTGCCCTCCGAAAAGTGGCACGCATGCATTCAGGTGCATCATTGCCTGCTCACTCTCCTTGTGATGGTTGAATCTGGTGCGACAATGTTTGCAGACAGCACTCTTCAACTTGCGCGGTTCCGGTTCATGGGTGAAGTTGTGCCGGAACTGGCCCACCGAGCGTCCTCTGGCCTTCCCTGCAATTGCGGACGCCTCGTCGGCCACTCCATTCTTCTCCATCACAATTACGACATCGCTATCACATTCTTTGGAATCGAGTAAATCCTCATCCAGGTCCTGATTCATAATCCTGCTCGCGGTGGAAATTGGGTTCATTTGATGTCATTAGTCACTCAAGTGATGCCAAAACTTCTGATTTCCGGGCTCCGGCCTTCCGCAGATCGTTACTTCAGTCAGACTTGCTGCAAAACTAAAATGGCGTCTTTTTATAATAAACCACAAAACCTCACCCTAACTGGCCCTTCAGGATATTGAGGTTTTTTATTTAAACCTTATCAAACCTAATTGTATTAAACCTCACCTTGCCACCCATGGCTATTATGAGCTTCGCCTATCCGCACCAGAAGATCAGTTTCCATTTTATAAATAATGAATTTTAAAATAAATCTATTTGAAGTTTTCAAAGTTATAGATTTTCACAAAATTCCATTAAAAGTTGATGCATTGTTTTAAATAGAAAAAATCTATACATTTACATTCCAGAGAGCAACTGACTTTTAAAACAATAATTTCGCTTCAAAGGTCCTCCGGCTTATCGCACTTTCTTTCACAGTACAATGTGTTTCCAAAACATTACATAAATTACGATAAAAGTTTCCGTGTTTTTGACCCAGCGAGCAATAGCCATGCTTTTTGAAACACGATAAACATATTAAGCGAGGTGGATAGATACATTTTCATCCAAGATTACATGTTATAGAGATACAAAACATGCTTTCCAAACTGCTAAGTATAATGGTGTCCGAAGTGATATGTGAGCGTGACGGAAATCTGTGCCAATTTTTAGTGGGAAACCAAGGTTTACATTTGTATAAGCTTTTCATTATTATTTCAACACGTATTTTAGAGAACGTTGCTCCGCCAACGCCGTGCGTCAGACCCCCGTCCCATCGCCCCGCTCCGTAGCTTTGCAGAAATCCTCGCTGGGCGAAAACCAAAGTGACACTTCGAGTGAGTGAGCGAGCGAGCAAGCGTTCTGTCGGTTCAGTTTTATTCTCAGAAATTAATTGAGGAAGAGAAGGTGGAGAGGTAGGCTGTTCTCCACTGCTAGCTGGTCCGCCTGCTCGCCCACCCACCCACTTGCTCGCTCGCTCGCTCACTCGCTCCGCGTCTGGAGCCATGCCCCCCATGCTCGCGCGTCCGACCGTCACCGCACGTGGCTCTCGTTTAGTGTTTTGCGCTCGCCTAGCACCGCTCAGCTCACCTGCTCAGCGAATCAAAGGCCCCCCATTCCCCCCCCCCGCTCTCTCTCCCCCCACCCGTCCTTCACATCACGACTGTCTTTAATCTGTCGGAGATGATTTATTGATAAATCAACTTTGGCGAGGGCTGGAGCGAGTTCCAGCGAGCACAAAGGGGCACCTGTTTCGTGCTGGCCGCTGCTCTGTTTGCGGTCGCGGCGAGCACGACAACAGCTTTATTAAAGCCGCTCTCCAGATGGAGCCGTCACTGCTCCAACCAAGTGCTCGGCATTCGTCGGCGTGTGCGTACCCGCTAGTGTATGCTACGCTATTGCCATGGCCGTTCACATTCTTTTTGTTATTTTTTACCAAGTAAGGCCCAAAATGCTTACGCTAGAAGTCGGGTATAAACGCGCCTCGCACAAGCACCGTTCCCCGGTACAAGCACACGACTTCGGATATAAGAGCACACGTGCCCTTGCTCCCATGGGCTGTGCCTATATCCAGATTATAATGTAATGTACAGGGGGGGGGCAAAGTGAATAGAGTTTTGCAAAAATAACTATCGTTTGTGTATTAAACACATCTGTTCTCCGTTCCCCATGCAGCTGCTATTTTGGCTCGATAATATCCACGTACTATCGATTGACTGCCATGATGTATCCACTGCTGTAGGAAGGCCTCCCCCACGCAGTAACACTCTCACGGCCCTGCGATGCAAAGATCCGTCTAGCGCCCGCACACGGCGATGATTTCATTGATCCATCTCCGCGGGCGACGTCTCCTCGGCCGCATTGTCTTCTTTGCCTGTCACTGCTACACGCGTTCCGAAATTATATATGTGCACGGATCATCAGCCTATGTGCATTATAGTATGGCCTGTGCCGCAAAAACTTGCCAAATCACAGCATGAATCCACTGCTGGATGAAGGCTTCCCCACGTCACGTGGATGATGATGTGGGGTTGTTCGTCCGCGCGTTCTCCACGATGGTGCAATGCAGGCAAGCGAGCGATGGAGGAGGCAGGAATTGGTGCATATGTCACTCGCAACTAGTGTCAGTCATGGCTTGGAATCGAACCGAGGCCACGGGGTACATTCCGCAGGGCGATAACCACTGCGCCGCGTTCGCTTCCCTACAATAGTTCTACCGAAATGGGTGAATCCAGGCACACCGAGACGAAACGCCTCTTTATTCGCAAAATGAGACTTGGGACTACGAACGCCAAACAAATGCTAAATCAGGTGCAGAAGAAACCAGGGCAATGTACAGCAAACGCGAGCAATGGCAATGCAACAACTGAAACCTTGACCGAGATTCAACAGAAATGCCCACCTCTATCTCACTTGGAACACACCTGCCTTCGTCAAGTCTCGGAGGCTAAGCAGGTTTGGGCCTGTATAGTGCTTGGATGGGTGACGTCCACGCTCGCAGGTTTGTCGCAGGGCTGCGGGGGCGATGCCCACTCCCCGACCCACCTCCCCGATACTTTACGCTTCCAAATCTATGCTCCTTGAAGTCACCAACCCGCACTGAGCGGAGTGGTCACTTATGGTCCAAAAATTCCCATTGCCTGCAGAGCATTCGGGCGGGGGTGGGTGGGGGGCTTTTCCAGCAGTGGATTGAGGAAAAGGCGATGCAGGTTAACCTCGCTCTATGCGCTAGCAGTGGATGACTTCCGATAAAAGAGCGCACAAAGTGAAACCACGTGAGACGACAGAGTACATACACAGTACACACACGGTACACACACAGCAGACACAGTACACACACGGTACACACACAGCAGACACAGTACACACACGGTACACACACAGCAGACACAGTACACACACGGTACACACACAGCAGACAGTACACACACGGTACACACACAGCAGATACAGTACACACGGTACACACACAGCAGACACAGTAGACACACGGTACACACACAGCAGACATGGTACACACACAGCAGACACAGTACACACACGGTACACACACAGCAGACACAGTACACACACGGTACACACACAGCAGATACAGTACACACACGGTACACACACAGCAGACACAGTACACACACGGTACACACAGAGCAGACACAGTACATACAAGGTACACACACAGCAGACACAGTACACACACGGTATACACACGGTACACACACAGCATACACAGTACGTACACACACGGTACACACACAGCAGACACAGTACGTACACACACGGTACACACACAGCAGACACAGTACACACACAGCAGACACAGTACACACACGGTACACACACAGCAGACACAGTACGTACACACACGGTACACACACAGCAGACACAGTACACACACGGTACACACACAGCAGACAGTACACACACGGTACACACACAGCAGACACCGTACGTACACACACGGTACACACACAGCAGACAAAGTGCAATCCGTTAGGAAATCTCACCGTGCAGTGCAACTCCATGTGTCCGAGAACAGAACTTTTTCCTCAAAACACTTTAAATGGAACTTTGTATAGTATCAGTTTTATCGCCGTGAGATTGACGCGTGACAATCAATCGACTTTTAAAACTGTCAGAGCCGAAATTGTTCCCCATATTTAAGAGAACATCTTTAAGTTCAACATCCTCAAAACACTTTAAATGGAACTTTGTATAGTATCAGTTTTATCGCCGTGAGATTGACGCATGACAATCAATCGACTTTTAAAACTGTCAGAGCCGAAATTGTTCCCCATATTTAAGAGAACATCTTTAAGTTCAACACGCTGCGGTTGTGTTGCGTGCCGTCGCTGGTGAACGATTTGAAACCATCAGCTCGTCGCTACCCTTTGAGGGCCCGCTTTTAAAATCACAGGCAGCGGCCGACACCTGAATTCGAACTAAGCTGTCCTGGCTTGTCGCTTTGACCTCTGAGCTACCTGCCCACCTGCCCGTGGTGTCGTGAAGATAATTCACAACACCCCGGGCCTTCGCCGGTAAGTTAAGTCTCTCAAGCCCGCGTCTGTCTGCCTCTCTGCATCTCTATTTGCTAGCCCGTCATCAGAATGTTTGCATGTTCTTTTGAAATCCTTTATAAAAACACGCTCACGCCAACTTAGTCTGGAGTCCTCATCAAATTATGTCTCCTCTATCGTACGATTATGTAAGGCGAGGGCTGCATTCTGAGTTGGAATGTGGAGGTTGGGGGGGGCGAGAGGACACAGGCTTGATTATTTCATAAGTCGTCATCTATCCACTGCCGGATAAAAGCCTCTGCACGCTCAATCCATCCGTACGCGGTTCCACGGGATGCCACGATTCGTCGAACAGCCCCGCACGGGAGCAGATGTCGTCGCTGCCTCTCGCTCAGTGGCGGTGCTCTCGGCTGGGCCTTGTCATTTCCTCTGGCACGGTGGCAATGCCTAAAACACAACAATTACGTGACGGTGCAAGCGGATTTTCTGTTCATTTCCTTTGGTCACATTGTCTGTTATATATATATTTTTGAAAGTAAAAGTAGCGTCGATGATTTGGGTTCTTTTGGCCAAATACTCGCCGTGACTTTTCACTCCCATCGCGTGGAACTCCACTCTGAGTGACGCCGACTGTGCACGCATTTCACTCGTAACACCTCCGACGAGCGCGGTTGGCTAGGTACGATGCGAAAGAAGTTCAACATACATGCAATACAAATAATTGAGGTGTATCCTGAGAAAAGCTGATAAAGCACACACACACACGTAAAAATGCACAAAAAGAGTTGTTTACAATTATTATTTTTAAGAGGAATTAAAGCCTTGGGACATCGATGACAGTGATGATGAACCCCAAGTGCCTTGCAATTCAAGAGGACCACGCAGCAGCAGCAACGACACTTCGTCACCAAGGTCATTCACGTCTTTCTTTGTCAGGCCAGGGGACCTCTCCATCACCCCGCGCACATCACCAAAACATCTCAAACTCTCAACGGCCCTCCATCCCCGCAGTGATGGCCGGCCGTCGTTCATTCGCGCCGGTCGGTCGACAACGCGTGCGACAAATAGGCGACGGGCGAGCGTTTGCTCGTGGCGAGCAACGTTCAAATCATCGCTCCTCGCCACGCTCGCAGATCTAAAACAACAAAAAAACGAGAGTACCAGTTTAGGTAACGTTGTGTATCCCGAGCGCCGTAGAGCCTCTCTAAAACATCGCATCTGTGCCGCTCTTCTCTCTGCGTATTATTCCCCACGTCTCAATGCGACGACGTCCCCCCCCCTCATCCTCCTCCTCCTCCTCTATACCTCTGTTTATTTTTCTGCTGCGCTCCACTCTTTTATCTTTCGGCATTTCCCACGGCGCCGCGTGCCGGGTGACCGTCCGCGGCTGTCACCTGCGACGCGTTAGAGCCGTGCCCGGGCCGCTTATCTCGCTCCATCGCCAGCGCTGAGCGCCCCCGGGGGCTAGCGGAGGATCTGCGCTGGCGCGGACCGGCCCATCGGCTCGAGCTTTGACGAAAGAAAAACTAAAACTACAAATTATTTTATTTTACCGGGTAAGAACCCCACTGAGCTGTACTGTAAAGCTCCTTTTTTTTGTTCAGAAGCGACCTGGCCACCGCGAATGATGAGCTCAACAAAGTGGCTTATCGTCATGTTGAAATTTACAGCAGCAAAATTCTCCGAACGCCTGATGTGGATTCTAAATCTGGAGGGGCGGGGGGGGACAAAAAACCGGAGGACCCTGTGAGAAAAATCCACGCGACCACGGGGAGAGAAAGAGACGTGCACCACACTCCAAATATACAGGCGTCAGGGTACGGGATCGAACCCACGACTTCCTGTATACCAGGCGAGGTAGTTAACATCTCCTAGCCACCGTGGACCGTGCGAAGACCGACGGAGAGTGAAGGGTGAGGTTAGTAGGTGACAAGATGCAGGATCATGACAAGCGTCACACAATAATGTCCGCGTACAGCCATTTTAAAAAATCAATCTCTTTGGGTGGCTGTCTGGCCATAGTTCATCAAGCTGGTCAGTGTGGTTTGGTTGCAGGCAGGGAGCCTAGAAGTGCAGTGCAATAATGTCCCTTGATGTGCTGCCCTCATCTGCCCATCACGACGCCTCACAGCCTGATCCCATCCTGTTGGTACATGGTGGTCGCCCATCCAAACACTATCCAGGTGCAAGCCTGCTGAGACTCTGAGTTGTGACGAGATGAGACGCATTGCAGGTGATTTTGTCAGAGACCACGGTACTAATATTGATTTGTCGAGTGTCTAAATGCAGGCGCGGGGTGGAGCGGATTCTTCCAACAGTTTATTGACAATGGGTTGATCTCAAGACATTGTGCAAGGCTACCATGTAAACATACCTACATCTAAATAATAATAATAAACAACGTAATTTTGTTTTAAGTGTTAAAAGCATTGTAACTCATCACAAGAGTAACCCCCTATTGGTTTCACAAGAGGGAGATGTTCAAAGCGTAAAGATTCCCATTTCGCCAAACAGGCTGTTAGGGCAAATTATGTTTGCGAGCATCTATGAAGGCAAATAAAGCACACTAGTGGGTGGGTGGCCAACACCACGACCGGCCGCCTCTGTCTCCCCAGTGGCGAGGATTTTACACACGCACCAGGCACTCATTTGAAGCTGAGTCTATCTAGGGGAGGCCCAGGACTGGTTCAGATAATCGTCAATGGTGTTTGGCCGTGAACGGGAATCGAATTCGTGTCGCAGGGTTGGTAGTGCAGTGCACTAACCACTACACTACCGCTCTAAATGCAAACACACACACAGATGCCATACGTACCCTCCCAGTAGTTGCCTCCCTGTCACTGAAAAAGAGCATTTCACGGGCACATTAACCTTGTGTAAGGTCAAGAGTAGTTGTCCTATGGAGGAACTGGCCCCTGCCATAGGATTATGGAATGTCCATGACTGGCTCAAGGCTGCAGTCGAGATCACCACAGCCTCCTGCTCATTCGAGCAATGAGACACTTCGGGCTTGTTTTGATCCAGTGTGCAATCTGTTTATCGTTTGTCGGTCCGTTAAATACAGAGCCGGTCATTAGTGACTCATACTACTGGGCATCTGTGAAAACTACTTCTACATCTGTGAAAATGTACTTCATAGCTCATCGGATTCCAACAGTATAAATAAATGAGCTGATTCTGATATAAAGTCTAATTATGTTCTGGAAGCGCTCGAAAGCTCAAAATGACACTAATACAGTTGAATCCCACCTGATGACGGAGACTTGTGTTGCCTCCGAAACGTCGTGATTTATTAATTTATTTTATTTCCATTATTACTTTCATTAACTTTAAATTTAATTTTCTTACCTACGTGACTTTACCGAAAAAACCTAACAGTATGATTCCTTGCAGTCACGAAAGCTTCAAATCTAGAAGTCATGGAGGTTGTTTGGCCATACTTCACCGCGCTGGTCATCGTGGGTCGGGTGCATGGGGAGGCCGAGGAACAATTCAGATAACACTCTCCACTGACATCAGCCCTGACTGGGAATCGAACTCCAGTCTCGGGCCCACAGTGCGGTACAGTGCGCGAACCACTGCGCCACCGCTCAAACCCCCCTAACACAGCGCATGCAGGACGGGTGGTCACACACTTCCTAACCCGACGAGCCGCATACCGAAGCTTTCGTTATAGCCGAGAGCCACAAGACGAACGAGTTCAAGTGAACTCGTTTAACCGAGTGGGTGAGAACTTCTAAGAGACCGGGATGAGTCCTTATTTGTCAAAGTGACCTTGGTCACCCAAACAAAAAAGAAACAAGAATCATGTACAGCAATGAAGCAAATATAAATCATACCGCAATAACAACTGGCATCACAACATACACGGCAGCGTGGTGCGGTCACGTGGGGCGGTCGCGCTGGTTGGCTGTGAAGTTTTTAACGAGGACATCTTTGGGCTATGTGAAGAGGTTTTTTCCCTTTTTTCTACCAACAAAACAGGTGTTAAGATGCTAAAACACCAAACTGAAACCTTTTACAAGGAATCGTGTCCGCATTAACCGCAATGCTTGTGGTCAGAATTCAAACAAAAATATGCACTCTGATAATTTTTGCATTGTCTTTGAAACTGATTGGTCCACACCAGA
Source organism: Lampetra planeri (assembly GCF_965212315.1). NCBI lineage: Eukaryota > Metazoa > Chordata > Hyperoartia > Petromyzontiformes > Petromyzontidae > Lampetra > Lampetra planeri. The sequence continues at coordinate 20,938,676 of NC_136107.1, forward strand.
GACAGCTTTCTTTTGAGCCTAGTCTCAAAACGGTGTTAAGACCAGAGGACGCCAAAAGGCTACTTCTGCAGATTTGTTTTCTTCTTTCCATATTTAAAACAAAATATTCAGTTGGAGAGCAAATCACAAGCCGCGACACACTTGAACTGCCTGGGAGCCGCATTGTGCCGGATTATCCTCGTAGCAAAAGTAGCTACATATGCTACGGGCCCCGCACTTTCAAGGGCCCCGCGCTAAATGCTTTCAAGCTATCAATTACCGTTAAGTGATTCTGCACTTGCTCTATTACTATAGTGCTGTACTGCCTTCAACTTCCATGAACGACTGGGTGTTTAAGGTTAGCGAATTGTCGTTTTATCTGGCTGTATAGCGAATGAAAAATTAACCCGTAAAAACAAAGTTTTTCACTATAAATCCTTTATATGCGTGGCATCGGTTTTATTTTATTATTCATTTCTGTTTTTCTTGAGTAAGAGTTTCATTTTTATCACATTGGTATTTTAAATTAAGTATGAATTTTTTTTTTCCTAGAAAGTGGAAAAACATTTTCACGAAAATAAATTGTCACGCACAAGTCTGTGTGCAAAATGTCAACTCGATTGGATCACGGGAAGTGGTATAAAAAACGACTGAAAGATTTGCACGGTCGTAAGCGCGCAAAGCAAGAAAGTAAGTGAACTTAATATAAAGGATTTAAAAAATACAATTACTTTACTATGCAAGTTAAAAATGTATCTTCTTGGTTCTTTCGGTAAAGTCACGTAGAAGGGAAATAATAAAATAATAAAAATAAAACATAATAAAATAATTCTCACGACGTTTCGGCCACAACGCAAGCAGCCGTCGTCAGGTGAAGAATGAGGACGGCTGCTTGCGTTGTGGCTGAAACGTCGTGAGAATTATTTTATTTTGTTTTATTTTTATTATTTTATCATTTCCCTTCTACGTGACTTTACCGAAAGAACCAAGAAGACGAATCCCTGCAGTCACGAAAGCTTTAAATCGAAAATTTAAAATGTATGTTTTAATATTTAAGTGTTTTATTTATTTATTTAGGGACACCTTTATAACATATGTAATAAAAGACTTGACCACGATCTCTGGCTCAGTGTCCTTTATTCGGTCCGTACTGCGTCCCCACACGGCTGTCTCTCTTATTCTCTCTGTGCTGGTTCCGATGTCACTCCAGTCCACATCAGCAGCCCCGCTGCTGTTCTTGTCGCTCTTGCAGCCCCACAGCAGCTCCGCTGCTGTACTCTCACACAGCTCCCTTGGCTGTTCCTGCTGCAGCTCTGACGGCCTCGTGCTGTCTCGCCTTCTCGTCGCTCCTGCGACTCCTGGCAGCCACCCCGCTGCTCCTCACACACAGCCTTACTGCCTATCTCTATCTGCAGCTTTACACCTCCCAGTAGCTCCCTACTGTTCCCAGGGTTGGCTCCCGCTTCTGACGGTGCCCCCTCGGCTCGTACGCCCGCGTGGCCCCACACCTTCCCATTCACACCCCGACTGACTTCTCCTTCCGGTTTACCCGCTTAAGGACCCCCTACCTTTCACCCACGTCACCTGGCTCCGCCTCCTCGTGACGTCACATCCGTAAGGTCGCTTTCGCCCGCATTACACCACCCTCCCCCATAGAAAAAACCCAGCCGACCTCGGCTGAACAACACCAAAGCGTAATGCGGTGAACCGACCTTCCCCCTTAAAGGACACTAAGCATGCAATATAACAACAAGAACAACACACAAGTAACATCGACGAACGTACGAAAGCATGCGATAAATACGACGGCAAGAACAAGAACAATAACAACATACAATCAACGAAACGTAAGCGATTTGGAACGAGTGCGGGTCGCCGGCCCGTCCCGGACGGTCGGCGGCCCACTTGTAGAACGGGGACGCGATGGAACACGAGAAATGACAGGGGGTAATTCCCCTGCTGCGATTGGAAGTCCACCGACATCTCGTGTCCCTGACGAATCAGTCTTGGTCATATTCGGCGAATGCGCCTGCAGCGGGGTCGGAAGGGTCGCCGGGCTTGAAGGTCCCGCAGCCTTGGCAGGCGCCCTCCGAGCAGGCCCACTCCTCCCCCGCGGTGTCACGGTCGGCCTGTCTGGAACAGGTACGACAGGCGCTCTAGCAAGATCAATGGACGCAGGCGGGGAAGAGTCAGAGTCAGCAGCAACAGACCCCGGCAAGGCAACATTGGGAGATGACGCATCACGTAGGGGAGCAACATATGGTTTCAACCGCGACGTATGAACAAACCAACGGCGAGAACCAAACTGAACGCGCGCCGACTGTGGATTGGGAACCTCAATGAGGCGCACAGGACCATGCCAAGGTTTGTGCAATTTAGGAGAGGTCCCCGGCCGCACCTGCGGGCAATGGAGCCAGGCCAGGTCTCCCACCTTCCAGGGGCACTCCCCCTCAGACCGCCGAGCATACCGCTCGTTCCGGGCCTGGGCTTTGGCCGTAGCCACGCGGGCGTTTTCCCGCGCCTCCGTAACCCGGCGAACCGTGTCCTGAATGTATTCAGGGAGTGGTTTACGAGGTCCCTTCACCCCAGTACCCAATTGCACATCCACCGGAGGCACGTTTTCCCGACCATACATAAGGTAAAACGGCGAATACCCTGTAGCCGCATGGGGCGTCATCCTGTACGCCGAAAGCACTCCGGGGATGTGCAGATCCCAATCCGATTGCTGTTCACTCACAGTATGGCAAAGCATGGCAGACAATGTCCTGTTCAGCCGCTCAACCATACCATCCGTCTGCGGATGGTATGGAGATGTCCGTATCTTCTTAGTCCCAAGGCCTGCGCACACTTCAGCCAATAATTTAGAAGAGAAATTTCGGCCCTGGTCCGTGAGGAGTCTCTCCGGCGCCCCCTTGTCCATAATGTACCCAAACAAAAAGGCGTCGGTGATGGCCGCGGCCGACTGATCGGGCAACGGCCAGGCCATCGGCCAACGGGAGAGATACTCGACCCCTACCAGCAAATATTTATTTCCCCTCGCCGATGGTGGGAAGGGTCCCAATATGTCCAGTGCCACCAATTCATTGACTCGAGACACCTGAATCGACTGGAGAGGCGGCACGTAAGGATGTTTAGGCGGCTTACGCCGGGCGCATTCAGGGCACGCGCGCACGTGCCCTACGACATCTGTCGCCATGCCGTGCCAAAAATAATGACGTTGTAACGTCAACAAGGTCTTCTGCACCCCTAAATGCAATAGTGTGTCACAATGGAGAGTTCTAATCAACTCAAATCGCAAGGACGTTGGTACCACCACACGCCAGCTTTCCTGGAACCTTTCTTGCCACATAAGCAGACCATCTCGGAGAGCGGTTCGCGGCCCCACAGCCGAACTCGGACTCCCCTTGTCCCTCATAGACCGCTTCCGTATGGACAACAACGACTCGTCCATCATCTGTTCCCGAATCCAGACAGACCGCGGCAGATTCAAAACCCCATCAGTCGGTCCCGGTTCCATCGGAGTATCCGACTTCCCGACGGCCAACGTGAGCGGCTGAGGGGGGTTGAGAATCGGCGAACACCTATGCGTCCCCGACGCACATTTACAAGGGGCGCGCCCTGGTAATCTGGAAAGTGCGTCAGCGTTCGCATGGCGCACTCCCTTCCGATGTTGAATTTGGAAGGAAAACTCCTGCAGCGTGTCCAACCAACGTGCCCACTGTCCCGATGGCTGGTCCATTTTAAGTGCATATTGCAAGGCCGCATGATCCGTACGCACAATAAAAGAACGACCGTAAAGGTACGGTCGAAATTGCCGTAGGAAAAAAACAACCGCCAAAAGTTCTCTACGAGTGACACAGTAGCGTGTTTCCGCAGGCGACAAGACTCGGCTACCATACGCCACGACGCGCTCTACGCCCCCTTTAGACTGTGATAATACCGCCCCAATACCTGTGTCACTCGCGTCCGTATCGAGAATGAAAGGGCGATCAAAATCGGGATAATCCAATGTCGGGGCCGTAGCCAATAGATCACGCAGACTCCGAAAGGCCGCCTCTTCCGGCTCTCCCCAAACAAATTTCCGTCCTTTACCCGTAAGGAGATGCAAGGGCCTCGCAATCGTCGCAAACCCCGGCACAAATCTTCGGTAATACGAGGCAAATCCCAAAAACCGTCGAACATCCCCCACAGAGGCCGGAGTCGGCCAATCCCGGACACACGCCGTCTTTTCCGGATCCGTGGACACCCCCTCGGCACTCACAATGTGCCCCAAATAACGGACGGACCGTTGCAGTAGGTGGCATTTCTTTGGTTTGAATTTCAAATTGGCAGAGCGCATCCTCGTGAACACTGTCTCCAGCCGCGTTAAATGTTCCTCAAATGTGCGGCTGAACACAATAATATCGTCCAAATATATAAGACACGTCTCCCACTGCAACCCCGTCAAAACGAGCTCCATCAATCTTTGAAACGTAGCAGGGGCCGCATTCAATCCCATCGGGAGGCAGTTGAATTGAAATAACCCCTGCGGCGTACGGAATGCGGTTTTCTCCCGTGAGGACTCGTCAAGGGGAAGCTGCCAAAATCCCGAAGAGAGGTCCAGTGTGGAAAAGAACTTAGCCCCCGACAATGCGTCAAGGGAGTCGTCCATACGCGGCAGGGGGTACGCATCTGCCACCGATATCTTATTCAATTTCCGGAAATCGACACAAAATCTCAAGTTGCCATCCTTTTTCTTAACCAAGACCACAGGAGCGCCCCATGGGCTGTTAGATGGCGATATAATGTCCGCAGCCAACATGTCTTCCACCGCCCCCCGAACGTGTTCTCGCTCCGCTGGACTCATCCGATGCGAATTTAACCGAATAGGGGCAGCGTCGCCCGTCTCAATGTGATGGGAAAGCAACGATGTGCGTCCCAAATCCAAATCGTCGGAGCTGAATACATCCGAATACGTCAGCAACAATTTACGCAGCGCATCACGTTGCCCCACGGACAGGGAAGAATTTTCGTCACATAAGGTAGCGATCCAACGATTATCCGAACCCCTTGGCTCGGAAACACCAGCGACCACTCCTCGGCGATGCGGACAATCGTGCGTCGCAAACGCCGTAGTGGCATGTGCCACAACCGTACCGGCCGGAACACGGATGTTTTCCACCCCCGCATTAAGCACCTGTAAAACCGGTAATTGATCCGGCCGGACGATGGTCTGTGCCCCAACTAACGCCAATCCCGTTGTTATCGTGGCGGATGGTGACAACAAGACCCCTAATGCTCCTAGCCGATTGGGCAGGGGCTTCCGATACCGCAAGGGTATAAGCATCTGTGAACCAGGTGGGATGTCCACAGATGCGACGGACAGCGCCTGCACCTGTACAGCCGAAGCAGGTCGCCCCCAGGGCGACGGCAGAAACGAGATTCGACGGCCCCCCGGCAATTCAATACAATTCTCATTGATTTTAATCAAAATGGGCATCTTAGCCAAAAAATCCGTGCCTAGTAAGCAAGGAACCGCCAAAGATCTCGATATTAACACAACGCCCGAAGCCGACACATCCCCTATAGATATCTTAGCATCCACCTGGCCCACAATCCCCATACTACCCCCGTTTGCAGCGACGCAAGACCCATAAACCGGACGCACAGCCCCCGGCGGAATGCCCAACAGATGGAAAATGACATCCGATATAATAGTCGCAGACGCTCCCGAGTCGACCAAAATGCGCACGTCCACACCTTGTATGGACCCCGGTACAGTGGACGAACCCGTAGCGGCCGCGACAACTCTCCGTGCCAATTTGCGCCACTGCGTAACTGAATGACAAGGCCCCGTCGATGGCCTTTCTTTAACAACAACAATAGGATCGCGCAACGCAGGTGGTGGGTGAGGTGTAAAGCCTTGCCGAGTGTCTGGTGCGTGCCGACATGCCTGTTTCGGAGGTTCCTTGGTCGGCTTGTCCGGTGTTGTGGGCTCCTGCTGCGGCGGACCCGGGAAGCGGGCCCAGCAATCTTTGGCGTAATGGCCCCTACGGCCGCAGCGGAAGCAATCGGCCTCGTTGCGCCGAAGCGCAGGTCCTGCATCCCGGCGGCCCCGTCCCGATGGCGTAGCGCGCGGCCCCGGCCTTCCGCGTCCCGGCCATGGAGAGGAGGCAGCCGTCAGCTCCTGTGGACCCCGCTCATCCGGCACATAGATCGCCCTTGTGGGGTCCCACCCCATCGCGCCTCCTTCCTTGACGGGCCCACCCGTCCATGCCGCCACTTGCTTCCAGCGACGGAGATTAAACTGCGCGTCCAGACACTTTGCTGCCGCCCGGGACGTGAGCTTCTCATGCCCACACACAGGCATGGGGATCCCCAGATCCCGAGACAGCTCCAGCATTTTTCCCAATATGAGGGGCTCGAGCAGATCCTGTGGCGTGTCAGGATATGCTGCCATGGCCAGCTCCAACACCGCACCCCTGAACGCCACGGGCGATTCTTCGGGTGCTCGTTGTCGTTGAGCGAATCGCCGATGCGCGTCGTCAGGTGGCTCATAGGCGTCGGCCATTTCCTCAAAAACTCCACATAAAGTCTTCTTCTTATCGGCCGTTATGGAACGGAAAAATCGCACAGATTCGTCGTCCAGTAGAGTCGGCAACACTTCCAAGGCCTCCGCATCGGTCCATCTTGCTGAACGAACCGCCGCCAAAAATCGGCAGGCGAAAGCGCTCCAATCGCCCCCGATAGAGAATTCCTTAACTGTAGTAAGGTGGCGACTCCGACTCCTCTTCACGCCGTCTTCCAATGATGGTTGTTGTGGAGGTAAATTCAAAATGGCGTCGGCCCGCGGCGTGGCCAAGATGGCGGTTTGGCGCCGCGGAGCGCGCAAGATGGCGTCTTCTTGCCGCGTGGCCAATGGCGGCGGCAGGGCAGGCAACGTGGCGGCCCGTGGAGCACCTTCTCGTTCCATCGTCGTCCTTGGCGTAACGAGGTGACACAGATGCGCCAGGACGTCCTTGAGTGTCTCCAGTTGTTCTGCCACCTGTTGCCATCTTTGCTCAGCGTCCGATGTTGTTGACGGACCCGCCATCGCGCCGACATCTTCCACGCCCGTCCCCGTGCTCGCCTCAGCAGGGCTCTCCTCCACCACCCCAGCAAAATCCGTGGTCGGAGGGAATTCGTCGTCGTCGGACGAAGAAGCCGATGCTGGCGCCGGGGGAATTTTCTTCCTTACTTGCTTAGACATGCCGTTTCACTTCTGACCCCAGTGTAATAAAAGACTTGACCACGATCTCTGGCTCAGTGTCCTTTATTCGGTCCGTACTGCGTCCCCACACGGCTGTCTCTCTTATTCTCTCTGTGCTGGTTCCGATGTCACTCCAGTCCACATCAGCAGCCCCGCTGCTGTTCTTGTCGCTCTTGCAGCCCCACAGCAGCTCCGCTGCTGTACTCTCACACAGCTCCCTTGGCTGTTCCTGCTGCAGCTCTGACGGCCTCGTGCTGTCTCGCCTTCTCGTCGCTCCTGCGACTCCTGGCAGCCACCCCGCTGCTCCTCACACACAGCCTTACTGCCTATCTCTATCTGCAGCTTTACACCTCCCAGTAGCTCCCTACTGTTCCCAGGGTTGGCTCCCGCTTCTGACGGTGCCCCCTCGGCTCGTACGCCCGCGTGGCCCCACACCTTCCCATTCACACCCCGACTGACTTCTCCTTCCGGTTTACCCGCTTAAGGACCCCCTACCTTTCACCCACGTCACCTGGCTCCGCCTCCTCGTGACGTCACATCCGTAAGGTCGCTTTCGCCCGCATTACACATATGCTACAGGCCCCGCACTAGCTTAATCCGGCACTGTCACTGTAATTTTTCCTAAATGCAAGTTCAGCCCCGATGCAGCTTAGAGAGCTGAATGGAGTTCAAAAGAACTCACAAACAAGCATCTTGTGAAAGACCCAACGGAGAAGCTCCTAGGGTTTGATCATCTACGAAGCTCATGATCCACCCTAAACCTCATCTACATACACCATGGCAGATGCGGATACCGAAAGTACAAATGTAAAATTGAAAACTTTTCAGTGTGTGACTGTGGTCATCCAGAACAGACCATACGACATATAACGACGCAATGCCTGCTTCACAAATACGAAGGAGACATCACAGCGATGATACACTATTCCACTCCTCCAGACGCGGTTATCTGGCTTTACCACCTCAATGTGAAATGGTAGTTGTTACATCAGCCATACGGAAGAATATCGTTAACAAAAAACAGTCAATATATATTTTGGGGTCCTTCGGTGAAGTCAGACCCAAAGAATATTAATTCCTACAGTCACAAAAGCGTTAAGTCAAAATTTAGCCAATATAGGTTTCTTTATATTTAAATATAAAACAATAACATTATCACGACGTTTCGACTGCAACACAAGCAATCATCATCAGGTGTGAAAAACACGGCAAGAAAATTTGAAAAAAGTGTTTTTCACACCTGATGATGATTACGTGTGTTGCAGTCGAAACGTCGTGAGAATTGTATTGTTTTATATTATAATTATTTTATTGTTTCCCTTCTACGTGACTTTACCGAAAGAACCAATAATATGAATCCCTGCAGTCACGAAAGCTTTAAACAAATAAATAGTTTTCTTTGACAATTTTTCAGCCCCGTACAGAAACTTAACACAAAATAAATGGCATATATATGTGTGTGCCATATATATGGCCATATATATGGCACACACATATATATGTGTGTGCCATATAGTGGAGGTGTTTTCAATCGCACAAAAAACGGCCATGAACCACGAGGCACTCCACGGGCGGCACCTGTACGCCAACTTGAGAGCTCTCGCGTATTCGCCACACGTGTGCGGAATTATATTGAGGCCATTTCACTTCTGTTTAGGTTATTTACATCTGGAAACCCTCTTCGGATTCGACTTGAGCTCGAGATGAGGCTTGGGGAGTGCGGAATAGAGAGGGGAAGGGAGCAGAAGAAAGATCAGATGATACTGTGCGCGCGCGTGTATGTGTTTCTGTCTGTGTTTGGTCGATTCAGTTTAAAATGAGTGCCTGGTGCGGTGTGTAAACATTAGCGCTGCGGAGACAAAGGCGGCCGGGTATGGTGCTGGCCACACCACCCCCTCGAGCGTCGTTCCGGCCTACAAAGATGCTCGCTAACAACACTTGCCCCAAAAGTCCGCTAAGGCTATACGTGCTTGCGTGTGTGAGAAAAGCAGTGTACTGGTGCGGTAATTCACGCGCGGTGCCAAAATCCCAATGACCCGAGTCTTTATTCCCGACCACGGATAACATCAGTGGCGAGTGGTGATATCTGAACCGAGTCTGCGCTTCTCTTTGGTCCACTCAGCCTTAAATTGGTGCCCGGTGCGGTGCGTAAACAGCGCCTGGGTAGACAGTGGCTACCGGGCCTGTTGCTAGATTCACCTCGTGCGCCGTTCCGGCCTTCGTCGGTGCTCGCCAACGTCACAAGCCACGACATTTTTGCGTAGGCTACACGGGGGGATCTTTGTCTCCGTGGTTCACGGGGTTAAGGAGGGACAAAAGGTGAGACAAACGACCGCGTGGAAGCGGACCCTCGTGGCGCGCGCGCTAAGTTGAGCAGGAAGGACCTGGTCTGGTTTAGCGTTCGCAGCGCGATGTGCCGACAAGCTGAAGCGCACGGGGCTGACCTCACCACCCCCCAACCAACCACCCCTCCTCCTCGCCTCTCTCGTCCGCCGTTTGATGGCGCGCACACACACACACATACCTGACGCCCTCGCATCACAGATGAGAGGGCGCGATTAGATGGTCCCCGGCGGGCGCTCCACGGCGCCGTGCGGACGCCAGATGAGCGAACGCCCGCGATGTCTTTGAAACGAGACAAAAAAAATAAAATTCTCTCCAACCACCCCAATGTGGATCTAATTTTAAACTTATAGGTGAATTATTTTCAAGTCCCGTTCTCATCCAACAGGACTGATGTAATCCCATTTTTTGAGGAATGACAAAGTGAAAGCGTGATTTATTTTCTATTATACGTTTAACCCAAAACACGTGCGGACAAATTCTACGCTGCTCATCATCCGCTCTGTCCACTCGCACGGGCAGCCTGAACAACAATGCGATGTGCCGAGCTGGGCCCCCCCAACCACCACCATCATCCAATAGCGCACGGACCGTTGCAGTAGGTGACATTTCTTAGGTTTAAATTTCAGATTGGCGGAGCGCATTCTGGCGAACACCGCCTCCAGTCTCTGTAGATGTTCATCAAATGTGCGGCTAAAGACAATAATATCGTCTAAATATATCAGACATATCTCCCACTGCAACCCCGTTAATACCAGCTCCATCAAGCTCTGAAATGTGGCGGGGGCAGCATTCAACCCCATCGGAAGACAATTAAATTGAAATAGACCGTGCGGCGTACGGAAAGCAGTCTTTTCCCGCGAGGACTCATCGAGGGGAAGCTGCCAGAAACCCGAAGAGAGATCCAGCGTCGAAAAGAACTTCGCCCCCGACAAGGCATCGAGGGAATCATCCATACGCGGCAAGGGGTATGCATCCGCCACAGACACTTTGTTTAATTTGCGAAAATCGACGCAAAATCACAATTTGCCGTCGTTCTTTTTGACCAAGACCACAGGCGCGCCCCATGGGCTGTTAGACGGAGATATTATGTCCACAGCCAGCATGTCATCCACTGCTCCACGAACATGGTCTCGCTCCGCCGGGCTCATCCGATGCGAGTTCAACCGAATTGGAGCAGCGTCCCCCGTGTCAATATGATGGGAAAGCAGGGAGGTGCATCCCAAGTCCAAATCGTCGGAGCTAAACACATCGGAATAACTCAACAATAGTGCACGAAGCGCGGATCGCTGTTCCCCGGTCAGGGAAGAATTTTCGGCGCATAATTCGGCGATCCAGCGATCATCTGGGCCCGCCGGGCCCGAAACTCCGGCAACCACATCCCGGCGGCCCAGATGGTCCTGGGCCGTGAACGCCGTTGTGGCATGGGCCACAACCGTTCCGGCCGGCACGCAAACATTTTCCGTACTCCCATTAAGCACCTGCAAAAATGGCTGCTGGTCCGGCCGGATAATAGTTTGCGCCCCGACCAGCGCCGATCCGCCCGTTATGGTTGCGGACGGCGATAACAAAACCCCAGGCGCTCCTTCCCGACCAGGCACTGGTTTCCGATATTGCAAGGGGATAAGCATCTGTGAACCAGGTGGAATGTCAACCGATACTTCGACAGAGCCTGCACCTGGCAGACTGGAGCAGGTTGCCCCCAGGGCGATGGCAAAAATGTAATTTTTCGACCCCCCGGTAATTCGATGCAATTTTGATTAACTCTTATTAGAATGGGCATTTTGGCCAGAAAATCAGTTCCCAACAAACACGGAACCGCAAGGGACCTCGAAATCAACACAATTCCCGAGGCCGACACCCCCCTGATGGATATATTGGCGTCCACCTGGCCCACAATGCCCATACTTCCCCCGTTCGCTGCTACGCAGGAATCGTAAACGGGCGCACTGCATCCGGCGGGATGCCCAACCGATGGAAAATGACATCAGATATAATCGTCGCGGACGCACCGGAGTCCACTAAAATGCGCACGTCAACCCCCTGTATAGAACCCGGCACAGTGGACGAACCAGTAGCGGCCGCAACAACCCGCCGTGCCAATTTATGCCACTGCGTTAACGAGCGACATGGGCCAGTCGGTGGCCTCCCGTTGTTAACGACACCCGGATCGCGCGGCAACGGTGATGAATGAGGTGCCAAGCCTTGCCGGGTGTCTGGTGTGCACCGACTTGCCTGTCTGTGGTCGAGGCCTCCTGCTGGGGCGGCCCCGGGATACGGGCCCAGCAATCCCTGGCGTAGTGGCCTTTGCGACCGCAGCGGAAGCACTTGACGTCATTACGATGCACAGCACTCCCCCCATCTCGACGCTGCCGCGTCGGCGGCGCAGATCGCGGCCCCGGTCCTCCGCGGGCAGGCCACTGCGCAGAGGCGGCCGTCAATTCCTGCGGGCCCCCCCCCCGTCAGGAACGTACACCGCCTTCTTGGGATCCCAACCCACGGCACCCCCTTCCACGATGGGCCCCCCCGTCCACGCTGTCACCTGCTTCCAACGGCGCAGATTAAACTGGGCATCCAAACACTTCGCAGCCGCCCGAATCGTCAGCTTCTCATGGCCGCAAATCTCTCGACAGCTCAAGCATTTTGCCCAAAATCAGGGGTTCCAGTAGGTCAGGCTCTGTCTCAGGGTATGCGGCCATGGCCAATTCCAAGACAGCACCCCTGTATGCCACCGGCGACTCTTCGGGTGCCCACTGGCGCTGAATGAATCGTCGGTGAGCGTTATCCGGTGGCTCGTACGCATCCGCCATCTCGTCAAAAACCCCTCTCAGTGTCTTCTTTTTCTCGGCCTTGATGGAACGGAAAAATCTGACCGACTCATCGTTGAGAAGAGTTGGCAGAACTTCCAGGGCCTCTGCTTCAGTCCATCTGGCGGAGCGCACCGCCGCCAAAAATCTGAAGGCGAATACACTCCAATCGCCTCCAATCGAAAATTCTTTAACTGTTGTCAAGTGAGGGCTGCGGGTCCTCGCTCCGCCGTCCTCTGCAGACGGCGCGTCGCGTGGCATATTCAAGATGGCGTCGCACTGCAACGTGTCAAAGATGGCGGCTTCCCGCCGCGGAGGGCGCAAGATGGCGGCTTCCCGCAGTTCTTCTTCTGCCACGCCCAGGATGGCGTCCTCGCGCCGCGTGGCAGAGGGCGCTGGCGGCGCAGGCAAGGCCCTGGTCTGTCGATCACCCCTGGGCCTCCCCGACGCCGTCGCCGGCGTGACGAAGTCGCACAGTTGCGCCAAGACGGTCTTCAAAGTCTCCAGCTGGGCCGCCATCTGTCTCCATCGCTGGTCAGCGTCCTCTGGCGCAGGCGGATCCACCGACGCGGCGATCTCTTGCACCCCCGGCCCACCACTCGTTCCCGCCTGGATTTCCTCCTCCATTGTTGGCCGCCCCACTGCCTGAGGAAGGTCGTCGTCGTCGGAAGATGTAGCAGACGATGGTGCGGGGATATTCTTTCTTCTGAGCTGTTTTGACATGCCGTTTCACTTCTGACACCAGTGTAATAAAGGACTCTTGCACTGGGTCTGTCTCCATTGTCCTTTATTGTGGTTTGTACAACTTTGCCTGCACGGCGTCTCGCTCAGAGTCTCCTCCGTCTCCCGCTCGACAGCCCCACTGCTGCCGTCGCTCCTGCAGACTTGCTGCCGGCTCACTATGCAGCCCCGCTGCTGGCTCTTCACTCAGCCTCTCTGTCCCCGACCTGCAGCCCCACGGCTGCTCTCCGTGCAGCCCCGCTGCTGGCTCTCCATCTCCTCCGTGCCCGGACACCGCTGGCCAACGGTGCCGAGTCTCGACCTGTGGCGATCGCGCCACTTTCCACCTCCTGCCCTGCGTGGCCTCCTCCTGTCTTTATTCCCACACTCTCCTCCAGCCCTTCCGGTTCCTGCCCTTAAAAGCTCTCCTCTCTCCCCACGTGACCCAACTCCTCCCACCTGTTACGTCATATCCGCGAGGCCGTTTACGCTCGCATTACAGATGGACAGAGGCAATTCATAAACGCTCTCAACCTGACGGCCTCTCAACTTGTAGCTTGCACACGGGGACCACGCAAATCGGGACCGTCCTTCGGGAGATGTAAGCAGTGGCATAGAATGGCCCGCATGGGCCCTGGTTGCAAGGATATTAAATGGTCACCTTCTCGTGTCGAATGCCCCCTTGCAGTTCGTATGCCGGCGCCTGGATCTCTGTCTTCTGCCCGTGGGCACCGTGTGCAGTTGTACCGCCTGCACACTCGTTACAACGCCACTACGTTAAAAAAAACTTTGCTTATGATTGAAATAAAATGTGTGCTGCCTTGAATCTCGCTTGTGACCACCGCAAATATGTAATACATGACTCCATTGACGTCACCAGTTCGCGAGCGTTAAAGTAACTTCAAAGTTATTTATTTAATATTTGTTTTATCATCAATATAACTTCTAATTCTTGGTGGACAGTCCTCGGGACGCACACGGGCTGCTGTTGTCCTCCCCCCCCCCCGCACCTCCGATGAGCACGGGTGGATACGTACGGTACGAAAGAAGTGCAACATACATGTCAGTCTTGCACAGTGCTGCAGCTACCAAGTGCGCACGGTGAGGGCAGGGGGGGGGCACCGACACCACGAGGAGGGACGTGGAGGGTGGCCATTGGGGCAGGTGGGGGCGGCCCGCATCTGATTTCTTGCACAAGGACCCATGCCAGCCATTAAACCCATGTGGAGCTAAGTGAGTCGAACGCGAGCCGAGTCCAGCGAGTGTTCTCTTGAAAGCCGAAGGCTCCGACCACCAAACACTTTGCCCGGCTGCTTGGATCACGGCGGCTGCTGCTCGCAAAGTTCACGGAGAACGGCGACAGTGGCGCTTGCCCTCTGCCAGTTTGCCCCACTCACACCCACCCCACGTCTCCCATACCTCGCTATCGCCCTCTCTCTCTCTTGCACAGTCCCTTGTCAATCTACTGCTGGATGAAGCAGCCCTTCCCACCACTACCACCACCTAAGCCGTCAACCATCCAATCCCCTTATAGGGTCATATAATGACCGTATTCTTCTGATAATAAGACGGTGCGTAAAATAAGACGCACTCCCAATATGTGTTCCCGGTGTTCATACAAATCTGCTCACGCACGCAAACCCACCGGATGATAAAACATTCCTACAGCGTTTGCTTTAAATGCACAACGGGGTGCGTGCGTCTTGTTGCTCCGAGGATATGGTCATCAGTTTCTTCACTTCATAATAGACGGTTCCTTGTGACTCCACTGCTGGATGAGGGCCTTCCCACACCGTGTCGGCTAAGGGGGGAGGGGTGCATGGCCATACTTCACCACGCTGGTCAGTGCGGGTTGAAGAGGGAGGGAGGGGGGAGTGGAGATTAGAACCGATTCAGATATCACTCGCTCCTGATGCTAGCCGTGGCAAGGGCTCCAAACTCACAAGTCCCCCGGATTAGTGTAGTAGCGCCAGTGCGCTAACCGCTGCACCACCAATCCTACTTTCACGCACACAGCCCCCCCCTCCTCCCACCAACGCCCCCCCGCCCCCGCGCCTCCCACCTCTCCGCTACGCCCCGGGGTGCGGGAACTATGGGGGGCGCCCTCTACCGGGGACACGGATTGCGCTCGTGGCGAGGTTCGGGGGGGGGGGGTGGAAGGTGGGAGGCCCACGGCTCTGCGTGTCTCCTTCGACCCCAGAGCGTCGTGTGTGGGGGGGGAGTGGGGGAGAGTGGTGGGGGGGGGGAGGTTAGAGCCCCTCCCCCATTCGCCCCCCCCCCACAGACCTGGGAAACTACGTGTTTAGATTTGTATCGCACCGCGCGTCCACCTCTGTTGCTCTTGCAGTGACAGAAGCGACGGGGGCGTGCGTTGCTGTTGATGTGTGAGGGCGCCTCAGGGTACTTTTAAAGACTCTTCTCGGAATCGAGGTAAACGTTCCCCACCTCTGATGCAGACTAACAGCTCCGTCGTCATCATCATCATCATCGTCGGCAGCAGCAGCATCAGTTGAACTTTTTTTTTGCGCAGTACGGAGCCAACCGTGCTAATCGGAGGCGCGGGGCCAGGAAAAATCTAAACGCAAAAGCAGTTCTAAAGAAATGAGTTTTCAATAAACAAAAATAATGCATCGTTCCAGACGGCCGCAGAAGCGCATCTGAAAGCGCGCAATGTCGTGACCGTCAGGCAGACCAGCGTTGTCATTAGCCTCAGCAATTACCATCAAATAGGGGGGTGGGTGGCCAGTACCACGCCCGGCCGCCTTTGTCCCCCCAGTGGCGATGTCTTTACACGCCGCATCAGGTACTAATTTGAGGCCGAGTCGACCTAGGGAAGTCCCAGGACCCATTCAGATAATCGTCAGTGGTGGTGGCCGTAAGCGGAAATCGAACTCGGGACGCCAGGTTCGTATCGCAGATGCGCGTACCGTTGCACTGAACACACTCCCCACCAAAACCACTCCTTCTCCTAAACCCATGCGTACCACCACCACACTTTCAAACTCGGGGCCCTATCGCGCCACGTCGCGTGTACACACACAGCGCGAGGCATTGGACACTACACGGATGCCCACCACTCATCCATAACAGCGAAGCAGATCCCATGCGCTCCCCACCTTCGCCTTCCCCCAAGTTATATAGCCAATTGCGGAACAATGCTGCCGATTGCCAACGTACCACGGCCATCCCTCGCTTCCTTCTGACCAAATCGTGCAGCACTTCGCTGAGTTGACGCCCGGCCAATCTCCAAGGTTTGCACGCTCATGCCCGCGTTGGGTGCTCGTCCAAATCTTCCGTTGGTGGCTCCTCTCTTGCCTCCACGAATGTTACCTCGTGCTAGCACGCGTGTCCGACTGTGTGTGGGGAGCGGTAGTGTAGCTGTTAGCGCACTGCGCTATGAACCCGGCGAACCGAGTTTGATTGGCGCTCACAGCTAACGCCGGTGACGATGATTTGAACCGGTCCTGGGCCTCCCCTAGGTCGACTCAGCCTCACACGAGTACCTAGTGCGAGGTGTAAACATCGCGACGAGAGTCCGTGGTCACGCGTGGAAACACGTGACCATCGGACACGGACGATGGACACGTGCACGAGGCGCGGATGACGGAGCGTGAGACGTGGAACTCGTTCCGTCGTCGGGATGCGTTCAGCACCGGCGCGAGCGATCACGTGTCGCGCGCACGAGCGCGCGTGTGCGTGTGTGTGCGCGCGTGCGTGTGTGTGCGCGCGTGTGTGTGTGTGCACAATTATGTACACAAACTCGGCAGCGAGCGTCCACCATCACTCAGGGCTTCCCGGGGATTAAAAAAAAGAAAGAAAATGATAGCACCATTAAGTCGCGAAGTTATGCACTAAATTATGCCAACATTTGCCGTCGGGTTTCCTGAATGTGATGTTAATTGGTAGCAGACCAGGCTGGCTGGGAAGAGCGCCTGTTCGCGTGCTTCATATAGGACACATACATGATACGTACGTGCACGCCATGTGTAACCACAATGCACACAAGACGTACCGTGCATGATGCTCCACTCACATTCCCGGTGTAGCCTTAGAATGTTGGGGTAAGTGCTGTTAGCGAGCACCTATGAAGGCCGGCACGGCACACGAGGGGGTGGGTTGACAGCATCACGCCCGGCCGCCTTTGTCTCCCTAGCTGCGGTTGA
Source organism: Lampetra planeri (assembly GCF_965212315.1). Taxonomy (NCBI): domain Eukaryota; kingdom Metazoa; phylum Chordata; class Hyperoartia; order Petromyzontiformes; family Petromyzontidae; genus Lampetra; species Lampetra planeri. The sequence continues at coordinate 20,955,916 of NC_136107.1, forward strand.
TGCCCAGTTGACCTCGGGGAGGCCCAGGACCGATTCAAATTTAGTTTCAGGTTTATTTATTAGGTATAGCCCTGTGAGCCATGTGGCTCTTGACTCGGGTGCAACCGCAACAAACAAAAATATGAACAAAGAACATCTTAAAGTGACGACACGCAACAGAAACATCCAGGAAAAATCAGCAAAATCTTCCAGACAAAAACATTGTATAACATGGCTGTGTGCAAAAATCCCAATGGGGTTTAAGTAAAAAAAACAAATAAAAAACAATTGAAATTAAAGTTATCAGGCTAACTCAGTACATCAACAAACAAACATGGCTTAACCATAATCTCTGGTGTTGACTGTGAGCAGGAATTGAACTCGGTTCGCCGGGCTTGTAGTGCAGCACGCTGACTACACGACCGTTCCCCACACACAGACATCAGCAGGTACACCCCCTTGGGTGAGGTCTTGCCCCCCCCCCCCCACCTCCTCCCAAAGTGTCCCCGGTCTTCACCGCTCTCCTGGAACTGGATGTCGCTGCGTCGAGCGGTTACAAGCAGCTGATGCTGCCCGATCACCCCTGCACCAAGACCACCAGCACCACCACCTTGCCGACAGCCGTGTTGCTCGCGCCTGGGCGGCTGGGAGCCTTGTGTCGCACCTGGATCTTCAACCTCCAATGTCGCGCATACCTCGTTGTGAAAGTCCATTGTCTATTCCTCAGCCCTGCACCCTCAAGGCTGTGTGTGGATGAGCACTCTGTCGTATTACGGCCCCCTAGAATTTCACGAAATATTCCCTTCCCTCTCATTCACTCACTCGCCATTCCAATCAAATCTCCCCTCGTTACCCTCATTAAACCGCGTACGCTCTGAGGTCCGAGGAGACACGGAGCAGTCGGCCTCCACCTTCCTACCGAAACGTCGCCACGAGCGCCGTATTTTACCGCGGCAGTCTTAATATTATACGTGTAGCGCACTAAGTTTCTTACAACAACAGCTTGCTTACGTGTATGCATTCACGTTTAACTTCTTTCGCACCGTACGTAGCCAATCGTGCTAATCGGAGGTGCATCCGCGTGTAGCAGCTGCTACTCCTCTGTCGGGCTTCCTCTCGATTGAGCCTCGCATCATTTTCTGTTCAGCCCTCAAATACCGATCTGGGAGTGGCCTTGATTAAATATCGGTGCAATATTGCATTCTCTTTGAAATGCATGCACACCCAACTTAACAAAACTTCTCCTGTTCTCACCCGTCTACTCACATTGGAAGAGAATGTCCACTGGGTATAAATCACCACCACCACCCATTAACAATCCACCGTTCAATTAAATTACAATGAGTGTAACACGTAGTCGTATGGCTTTCGCGACCAATATAATCCACAATACATGTTTTTTTTTCTGATTACATCGCATAAACATGCATTAGTAAGCTTTGTCACGATAACAAAACTTGCCAAGTCGTTACTAGTTCAACACCACCGATGTGTTTGAGAGTAAACCCACAACATTTACAATACGAGTACGATCTTTCGCCGGTAATTACCACCAGCCTCATCAGGCGATAGACACAATTGTGGAGAAATCATCCTGTTTCGGTCTTAAGGTCATTGTATCCACAGTGTATCTCTCTCGACCGCTTCAACAAACATCATCCAATTAACAACAATGAGGCTGAAGTCGCACGTGGGTGAATTACTCCCTGCTGTTCCCGTTGCGTTCAGTCATCGTCTCCCTGTCGACGTATCACGTCTGCCACGGCCTATTTGTAACCTCGTGACGCAAAGGGTTGGTGGGTCACGCAGAGATTTGTGAAAGCCCAAAACCACACACCGGTCAGCGCAGCAAGTGGGGTTCGTGAACGCGTTCGTGGGGAACCGCGAGCCGGGTCTCTCGCTGCGCCTCGTTGGCCTTTCGTTGTGCTGTGAGGAATGGCCGTTGCCTGAAACGTTGCCTCTTGTATACTTGAAAAAAAAGAAAATAAGGCAGCATTGTTGACGAATGCATGGAGTTGATGGTGTTGATCTTTACATCCGTTATATCCACAGTGTATCTCCGCCATTCGGGGAAAATACCACGCGATGTGCACACATTCGCCAAACGCGGCAGAGGCCAAAAAAATCGCGCGTCGGAATGTGACATTAAGCAGCGCGGAGACAGAGCGAGAGAGAAAGACGAGGGAAACGTAATTCGGGGTCAACTTGAACGGAGGCGAGTGGACGATGTGTCTGGCTCGTCTTCCTCAACAGTTTACATCGGTGACGCACCCGGCAGGACGGCACGACCGCCGTGGAGATGGAGGGATGAAATCAGATCGTGTTGCAGGTCATCGGTGGATTATTGCATCGCAGAACCGTGAGAGATGGCGATAGATAGACCAAAGTCTGCTGCTGATAATGACAAGGGCAAGTTTCGAGTGTTTGGGACAGAAACGTGTGCGCGTGATGCTGGCTTTGCATATTCGCAATCTCTTGTTGTTTATGGAGTGACATGCTGCCAGGAATCGGGAGTCTAACCCAGGATTTTTAGTTCATGATGCGGTGTCCCAGGTAGGTGCTTTGTTTTGGTGGGGCTGATGGTAAGGCCTCGCCTCTTCGGGGTACGCTCCAGGTTCAGCAAAAGCAACTCCTGCTCAGAGTGAGCAGCAATTTAGCAAGTAATCTGTGTACACCACGTGGTTTATGAGTAGGGAGCCATCCCTTGACCTTTGACCTCAGTGTCTACAGTCACGAAATGCAATGTCTGCAGTCACGAAACGTTCATCTAACTACGTGCGAAGAAATGAAGTTGAATAGAACGAGCATGTACATATGGCTCGTGACTGTGGTGAGATATTAACGACCTTGCCTGGTATACAGGAGGTCGTGCGTTCGATCCCGACCCAGACGCCAGCTGTATATTTGGAATTTGCATGTTCTCCCGCGGTCGCATGGATTTTACTCCGGGTCCCTCGGGTTTTCCCTCCACATTTGAAAACATGTACTTAGAGTATATATGGCTGCTATAAATTTCCACGTGATAAGCCACTTCGTCGAGTTAGTATTTATGGCCAAGTCGCTTCTAAAAAAGAGCTGTGTAGCTTAATGGGCCTTACCTGGTAAAATAAAAATAGTTTAGTTGAAGGTGACGGTGGGATGGCTGTAACGTCTGGCCACGCAGCGTTATCGCCACGCACGGCCTCAGCGATAGTGAGCCGAGGGTCAGGGACCCCGTCACAGGACCGAAAGTGCGAAGGACGACCCTAAAGCCCTCTCGATGGGCCATGCTGCGCTCAGTAAAGTACCGATAAATCACAGGCACGTTCTGCCCCCATTCAACACTTTCTCTCTGTCGACGCACAAAGACAAAGATACCCCTCCCCCAAAGAAAGCCGACGTAAAATGTCGGGGCAAGTGTTGCTAGCGGGGCACCTATTAAGGCTGGCAGAGCACGCACGACGGGCTGGTGTCGACAAGACCACAGAGGGCCGCCTATGTCTCCCGAATGCTGAGTTTTACACACTGCAACGCTGCACTTTACCTTAGGCTGAGTCGACATACTTGAGGTCCGTGTTCAGATAGCACCCGCTACTGATGTTAGCCATGGCCAGTGATCGAACCCAGGCTGGTGGGCTTCATAACGCAGTGCTCTAACCTCTATGCCACCGCTGCCCACGCAAACTTAAATCTCACCCTGGAAATAACAATTTGGTTTGACAACCAGACCTAGACCAACTGTGTCAGACGTAAGATCGTGAGCGAAGGTGGAGTTTAACACCGTAGGCTTTCGCGACCAATATCATCCATAATATAATAATACAGGGCTTTATGGCTGTCCGCCTGATGACGCCGGTTGTAATTGCCGGCGAAACGTCGCACTCAGATTGTAAATGTTGTGGCTTTGCTCTCCCAACACACCGGTTGTGCTGCACTAGTGACGAATTGGCCACGTTCTGTTTACGTGACAACCCTTACTAGTTGGCTGTGTCGGGTGGTGGCGGGTTTTAACGACACATTTATATATTTACGCGATCTTACCCAAACAAACCTCTATTATGGATGAAGGTGGAGTGTTTGTGGTGTATATTTATGGATGAAGGTGGAGTGTTTGTGTTGTATATTTATGGATCAAGGTGGAGTGTGTGGCGTATATTTATGGATCAAGGTGGAGCGGTTGTGGTGTATATTTATGGATCAAGGTGGAGTGTTTGTGGTGTATATTTATGGATCAAGGTGGAGTGTTTGTGGTGTATATTTATGGATCAAGGTGGAGTGTTTGTGGTGTATATTTATGGATCAAGGTGGAGTGTTTGTGGTGTATATTTATGGATCAAGGTGGAGTGTTTGTGGTGTATATTTATGGATCAAGGTGGAGTGTTTGTGGTGTATATTTATGGATCAAGGTGGAGTGTTTGTGGTGTATATTTATGTTGGTTGTGATGTACACGTGGCGTGACTGTGTATGTGTTGTAGCTTTGATGTATTTGTGGTGTGCATGGGGGGGGGGGGGGGGTGTTTGTTTGACTCTCGCGTTACATGCGATATGTGATGGTGGTGTGACTGTGGTGAAACCCTTTGTATGCGGCACCTCTGTGATGTGGCTGCAGCCTGTTTGTGGTGTATATTTATGGATGAAGGTGAAGTGTTTGTGGTGTGTTTGTGTACACAGTGTATATGTAGCAGGGAGTGGTGGCGCAGTTTTTAGCAGCCTGCGCTACGAACCCCGGCCAACACCGGTGACGAATATCTGAACCGGTCCTGGGCCTCCCCTAGGTCGACTCAGCCTCAAATTATTACCTGGTGCGATGTGTAAACATTAGCAGTGGGGAGACAAATACGGACGGGCGTGGTAGTAGCCACCCACCCCCTCTTATGCCGTCTTTCCCTTCATAGGTGCTCGCTAACAGTAGTTTCGCCAAAATTCTGTTAAGGCTATTGGGGGGGGGGGGGTGATCTTTGTGCTCGTGGTGTGGATGTGGTTTAAGACCGAACACAGATGACTTTTGTGTTACAATTATGGTTATCGCCTGATGAAGCTGGTTGTAATCACCAGCCAAACGTCGTGCTTGAATTGTACATGCTGTACTTTTACTCTCCAACACGCCGGTGTGCTGAACTAGTAACCAAACCGGCGCGTCTTGTTTGCTTGACACACCGTACTAATTGGGTTTAACGACGAATTGATGTATAGGGCGCGTCCATAAATGACGTCACGCGATTTTGGACCATTTTTGACCCCCCCCCCCCTTCGTCACAAGGCGTCACAAAAAGTCAGACCCCCCCCCCCCTCAAATATGACGTCACAAAGTCCTGCCCCCCTCCCAAATAAAACGTGCTTCAAATCGCTTTAAAATATTGTCATTGTAGTGCATATTTAATGTGGCTCTGGACTGATGTTTTGGAGAAAACATTTATTAAAACGTCTATTTAATTAAGTAGAACGTGTTGTCTTTCTTTATTTAAAGTTGCGCATTTTGATGTGACGTCACATTTCTTCAACCCCCTCCCCCCTCGTCACACATCGTCACAAATGTTTGACCCCCCCCCCCCCCAGGTGCGTGACGTCTCTTATGGACGGCCCCTTACGCGATCTAACCCAAAAAAAAAACCTCAGTTGTGGAATAATTTTGGTCGCTAAAGCCGACTGCGCGTCAGTGACGCGGCTGTGGCGCGCACGTGGTGCGTATGTGGCTCTGATGTTGTCCACGTTCGTTGTTGCGGGGATGTGTGTGAGTGGAGTTCTTGGGCTCTTTGGTGCGAAGCGGCAAATCTCTCGGTCCATGCTCACACCTCTGACAAATAAATCCTCGAACATTGTCGCCTCCACGAACAAAATGAGTTTATTCCAAGACTGCATGTCGGTGGACTTAAGTTAATCTCCTATATATACACTCTGTATAGTAGCAACGTACGGTTAGTAATAGCGGGCGATACGTTACCCATGCAACTATAATACTGTACTGCACATATAAATATGAGGCATCTTACAGAAGTTTAAATCGAAGTAGGTGACAGGTTTAGGTGTCATCATCATCATCATAATAATCAGTATCATCGTCACCATCACTCAGTGGTGGCTACATCGAGCTCCTTAGAAAATGCAGGGCGCGCTCATTTGTTCTGAAGAGCACGGAGGCAAGTACGTCTGATACATCTGGCTCTAGAAACCCAAACATTGGAAAGCTCCCAGCCTGACCCCGGCCCCCTGCACCAAATGGAACATTCTAAAATCCACGAGGCTGGGTGTTGTGGACGTGGGCACCCGTTATTGGGAATGTTCCATTGTGGGGAAAGGGGTAGGGGGTCTGGAATGGGTGGTTGACTGGAGTATAACGACACGAATGCACTGCTAAGTGAAGCGATCCCCCATGCCGCGTCGATCATGGGGGGTTGTTTATTCTTTGGCCGTACCTCGCCCACGCTGGTCGGTGCGAATTGGTGCATCGGAGACCATTTCAGACATCACCCGCCACCAATGTGAGATTGCATTACTTTTAAATGACCAACAAAGGAATGACAGGGTTGTCCGCTGGGTGTGAGTTCATTCGCTTCACCACGGCCCTCACTCCCGCCCGGACTCCACCGTAGCCGAATGCACGTGTCAGTTAATGCGCATTTTTAAACAACAACAACAACAAACAGCAGCAGCAGAATATGGGACAGGCACACGTGTTAACAATAAATACGTCTCTCGAGCTGTCTCCCCTCTCATCTCTCGTCCATCAACCACACTCATCTCGAGGCATCTTCTTTCGGCTTTTGTTGTGGTCGCTGCTTCTCCTCCTTCTATTCTCGCGGATTTTGTTTCCACGGCAGACACGGTGACGCTTACGCGGTGACGCCGACACTTGGCTCCAAAACAAATTCACAACAACAACAACAAACAACGGACGAACCGCGTGGACAAACTCAGGCGAGATCATCTCGGTTTTTTTTTGTTCGTTAAGTTAAAAAAAGAAATCTACAAGAAGACAATATCCGACGTGTTACTCTTTGGTTCTTTCGGTGAAGTCACGTAGAAATAAATAAAATAATAATAGAATACGACGTTTCGATTGCAACACAAGCAACCATCATCAGGTACAAGTGAAAGATAAAACAAACATAGTAAACTTGGGAATATAATGCGATACAACACCGAGAATCAACACCCCACCTGGTTGATTACGTTCTTCCAAAAATTGCTAAATTCGAGAGAGAGACAAAACATAGACACGGAGATACACAATTCATTTGTACCTGATAATGGTTGCTTGTGTTGCAATCGAAACGTCGTATTCTATTATTATTTAATTTATTTTCTTTCTACCTGACTTTACCGAAAGAACCAAAGAGTCATTCCTGCAGTCACGAAAGCTTCGAATCTAATCGGACGTGTTGTTTTTCTCTCTTTCTTTACGGTTGTACCGTGGCGTTGTTCGGCGTAACATCCGACGTTTCACTGCGCTCGAGTTGGGAGCTTCTTCAGGAGCTGAACTGAGCAGCTCACTCTCTGCCTCAACTAGACAACTTTGCCGGTCGCCGCCGCCGCCGCCACTGCTGCTGCTGTTATTTACTGGACATCTGTGAAAAAGAGCTTCATTGCTCATCGGATTCCTCCAGTCTTAATAGAGATTCTGATTCTGTTTTGAAGACCGCTTTTGTTGCGTCGTGGTTTTTTTTTCTATCTACGTGACTTTACCGAAAGAACCAAGAATATAAAGATTCTGATTCTGTTTACTGGGCGGCTTTCTCTCTCTCTCTGTCACAACCTCAATTCGGTTCCAGAAGAAACACCCCCACCCCATTCTATATTTGAAGCTTTCGTGACTGCAAGGATTCATATTCTTAGGTTTTTTCGGTAAAGTCACGTAGGTAAAAAATTCAAATTAATAAAAGTAAAATAAAAATCACGACGTTTCGGAGGCAACACAAGCTTCCGTCTTCAGGTGGAACCGTCACAGCACGATAGCTGTATCAAGTGAGAGAAATTCCAAGAAACATTATTTGTATATATACTGGTTGAGGGTGGGAGGAGCCAAGGTATTTATTTTATTTTAGTTTTATTTTATTTTTTATTAATTTTAATTTTTTACCTACGTGACTTTACCGAAAAAACCTAAGAATATGACCCCCACCCCACCCAGCGTGCTGGAGCGAAACGTCGGACATCGCGGTCACATTCCGAAAACGCATTCGAAAGCTGTGCGGCGCAAGCGCGTCAACCCCACTATGGAGAGGGGCGCACATTCCGGTAGAAATCCGGGCCGCTGCAAATGTCATGGCAGAACAACAGCGGGCAGCGCGGAGGCAAGATGCAAAAGCATACTGTGTCATTTGTCGCTGTGTGTCCTCGTTGCTACAAAACGGGCGTTCGTGATCTTTAAGTCAGTAGTATACATTCGTCCTGTCTATTGAAACGCGAGCTACGCATGGAGACTTACGGGGGGGGGGGGCATGGTGGGTAGGGGGGGGAGTTTAAAACAAGGTGCCCGGGAGTAAATACGGGGATATGATTTAGGCCGGGAATGATTCCGATGAAGACTGAAAGGGCTGGAGGGAGAGAAGGAGAGAGCGAGGATGATTCCAGACGGTTTGGGCATGGTGGTGATGGGGACGCAGAGAGGTATCGAAGGATACCGATGATGATGATGCTAAGGAGAGATGGAGGGATGGGTAGAAATGGAGGTAAGATTGACATAATGAGAGGGAGTGTCGTTGATGACGGATGGATGATGGCGATAGAAGGAAACCATGACTGAACTGAATGAGTGCGTTCATGAAGGGAGATGCGGATTCGAGGGTGGGAATGAAAGAGCAGGCTGTGTAAGGCACAATGCTGTCTCTCGCGTTCGGTGTGCTCGAGAACACACAACAGTGAACGCGAATCCAGAATCACTTGCTCGCGGCAGCCGCTGCCATTCCTCGCGACTGAACATTTCACATTCAACCAATGAACGGAAATATGGGGGGCGGGGAGAGGGACGGGGGGGCTCTGCCAATCTCTCCGGAGAAGGACGCACGCCACGAGTTATGGAGTGGAGCAGCGTGAACGTTCGCTGCTCCGTCACCCGCACTCATCTACAGCGCGTGCTCTGTGTCATAATCATCATCATCACCACCACCACCACATAAAGCGTGCCACGCAGGCAAGTGTGCAAAGGAATGTGTGTGTGTGTGCGCGTAATACGTGCGCTTGCGCCTAACGCTTTGCACGCAGCACACGACGACAGTTCGAAAATAATAATAATAATCAATAATAATACAAATAACACTTAACGATAAAGCGCGGTTCACGCTCGTTCGCTGACGCACAGGCACGCCGGTATGCACTGAGGCGGGCTGCTAAAGGCACTCGAGAGACGTTGAAGGCACATACACACAGACACACACACACGCGCGCGTGTGCCTGGCAGTGTTCTTTTTTTTCTTTATCAAAGTCCGTCGGGCTTTGTTGGTGTCACAGCGTCTGTGAAGGAGGCCACTTTTCACTGGAAAGTAGGCACCACACTTGTGTGTGCTTCTATTTATATATAACATGTGTATATATATATACTTTAGTCGAAAGACAACATCTCAGTAAGAGTAACTGCTCCACGACGATCGTGTCGGTAGTGGTGGTGGCGGCGGCGGGGGTGTTCTTCGCGGTTGTTGAATCCGTTCACCTTCTTCTGCGAGGGAGGCGTTCCGAGGCCGTGCGGGGTTGGCCCGATCATTCGCAAGACGATCGGAAGAACACGGGACCACGACGAAAGGAAAAACGATCCATTCGAAGGACCATCGTCGTTCATCGTGTGTGCGTGTGTGTTCGTGTGTGTGCGTGTGTCTGTGTGCGCGCGTGTGTGTGTGTGTGCAAGCGGTTAACGCGCTGCGCTATAAACCCGGCGACCCGGGTTCGATTCCCGCTCTCGGCCAACACGAACCTGTCCGGGGCCTCCGCTAGGTCGACTCAGCCTCAAATGAGTACCCGGTGCGGTGTGTAAACATCACCACTGGGGAGACAAAGGCGGTCGGGCGTGGTATTGGCCACCCACCACCTCGTGTGCCGTTCTGGCCTTCGTAGGTGCTCGCTCACAGCACTTGCCCCCTACAGTCTGTTAAGGCTATACGGGGGATATTTATCTGTGTCTTTGTGTGCATGTGTGGACACGTCGGCCGTGCATGCGCAAAAAAATCTATCGCCATCACCACCACCACTGCCTCGATCTCCATCATCATCACCATCATCATCAGCAGCAGAGGAGTTGCTGAGAGATGCTGAGCTTCCTCTGTGCAAATCACCACCACCGTCATCATCATAACGATGATCACCACGCTAATTATGATCACCATCACGGCCGTCATCACCACCACCATCATCATCAGTGGCAGATGCTCAGCTCTTATTTCACCGTCATCCACATTACCACTATCAGCAACAATCATCTCGATCCTCGTCATCACCACCACTACCCTCATGAATCACCGTCACTGCCAAATACTTCACGCTCTGCACCATGTGAACCATCATCATCACCGACCGTCCGTCATCAACCCCTCGTCATAAATCACCAACAGCGTTCGTCACTGGCAGATGTTGAGCTCCCTCTGCACCGTGCACTTCTTGCAGTGCACCACGCAGCACCACTGGAAGCGGCACTGACAGTTCTCCTGGAAGGTGAGGGTCTCCTGGCGGGCGCCTCTGCCGCAGCACAAGAGGTCGCAGCCGCTCATGTCGAGCGCCGTGCTGTTGCACGTCCGTCCGCGAGTGCCCAGCGAGCCGGTCTTGCGGTTCGCCGAGCAGAAGTCGGGCGACTCGGCCGAGTAGATGAGGTCGTGGCTGCCTGGCGGCTTGATGTTGTGACCCACGGGCAGCAAGGTCTTGCCGTCGTTGCTGCCCATCACCTTGAAGGCGCCGTCGAAGCGATCCTTGAGGCGGTCGCCCACCTCCCGGAACGGGGGCATTTTCTTCCAGCACGTGCGGAGGGCGCACGAGCCCGACAGGCCGTGGCACTTGCACTCCACGCGCATGTAGTCACTCACCGCCTGCGCAAGTGGTGCGGGGAAGGGTGGGGGGTGGTCGTCATTACGCAGTCTTTGGCGACCAATATTATACATTCATATTAAATACATTATTTTTAATTCATATTATTACAATCTTGATTTGAAGTTTTCGTGTCTGCAGGAATCCATACTCCTTGCTTCTTTCGGCAAAGTTACGTGGGTAGAAATAAAATGAAATGAAACAAATCACGACGTTTCGATCGCAACACAAGCAGGAACTTCATCGGGTGGGACAACCACGACTTCAGCATTTTCTTGCTGTGGTTGTCCCACCTGATGAAGCTCGCTTGTGTAGCGATCGAAACGTGGGCATTTGCGTTATTTGATTTTATTTCTACCCACGTGACTTTACCGAAAGAACCAAAAAGTTTATATGATTGATTACATTAACCCCCCCCCGCCCCCTTCATGGTCGTCGCTCCTGATTCGCTCGCAAGTGACGACACTACATTTACCCCCTCGATTTAAGACCGCAGCAGGAGGATTTCTCCACAACCCTGGCCGTCGCTTGATGATGCTGGTTGCAATTACCGGCGAAACGTCACGTTGCGGGTTTCCTCTCCAACACGCCGGTGTGCTGTACTCGTAACCAATTGGAATGTTTTGTTTATTTAACAAACCTTACTCATTTGCGCGTTTAACGACACATTCGTATTTACGCGATCTAACCCAAAAAAATATATTATAGTCATCACAATCATCATCATCAGCAGCAGCATCATTATCGATATTCATAGGTGCTCGCTAACAGCACTTGCCCCAAGTCCGCTAAGGCCATACGGGGACATATTTGTCTCTGTGTGCCGAGTATGTGTTGCGTGTGTTGATTTATTTGAGTGCCTGACTGTGTGCGCGTGTGATGTTCAGTGTGTGTGTGGCGTTGAAAGTGTGTATATGCTTGTATACGCGTGTGCTATTGCGCAGCAATTGGCAGGCAGTAACCCTGCCTGGGTCTACGCAATAGTTCGACTCGGCGTTAACCGAGAACCTAGGTCAGTTTGTCAATACCAATACGGGAAGACAAAGGCGGTCGGGCGCGGTTCTGACAACATCGCCGCCTCGTTGCCCATTACCCGCCTTAGTAAGAGACTCCGACAGTCCATTCAGTCACCCTAAACAGGGGAAATCATTGATTCGCGAGTGTTTGGATGTTTATCGTTTAAATACGAGTGTGTTTGTTTGCAACACGTGTCGATTATTCGGCTGCGATACATTGGCACGTGACAAGACACTTCGTTGAGCGATAATTTGCGGCCAGGTCACTTCTGAGAACGAAGCTAATAGCTCAAAGGGCTTCACCTCGTCTTCTATGTCTGATGTCTCTCTTAACATTTCCTAGAGTTTGCACTCCTGTCGAGTTTTTGTTTATTCTATGTTGTTGTAACTTTCTGACCCCGTGCCCTGAACGGAGCTTTGTAGTTCATCGGATTCCCCAAGTATGAATAACAATTCTCAATATAAATCGACTTTCCTGCTTTACAATCACTCTTCCCTATAGGTGCATATATCCACAGCATATTTTTTATACACACAGAGCATATGTGTACTCTTTGGTTCTTTCGGTAAAGTCACGTAGAAAGAAATTAAATTAAATAATAGAATACGAAGTTTCGATTGCAGCACAAGCAACCATCATCAGGTACAAATGAATGAGAAAACAAACATAGTAAACTTGGAAATATAATGCAATACAACACAGAGAGTCGGCCAACACAACAGCCAACACCCCACCTGGTTGATTACGTTCTTCCGAAGATTGCTAAATTTGAGAGAGAGACAAAACACAGACACGGAGACACAGACAGACACACAGAGAGACACACATAGACACACAGAGAGAGACACACACACAGAGGCACACAAAAAGACAACGCTTCTGTGTCGAGGCCTTAAATAGAGAGAGAGGGGGGGGGGCAGATGGGGGGGTGCTAATCGGAGGTGCGGCACTGTTACGGGGGTGGGCTGGACTGGGTGGGGGGCCCTCCCTGAGGCGGCCCCCCTACCCCGTAACGCCTCTGTGCACGCGTGCGTGACGATGGCTTTCACGAGCACGCCGGCCCACGCTGTTGGCCGGCGTAGCCTCCCGATCGACTTCTCTGCTCCTCCTCCTCCAGCAAGGCTGGTTCAGCATTATGATGTCCGCATGAGGACGACCGCTTGTGTTGCGATCGAAACGTCGTGATATATTATTTTTGTGTTTTATTAAAATTTTCTACCTACGTGACTTTACCGAAAGAACCAAATAGTATGGGTTCCTGCAGTCACGAACGCTTCAAATCAAGATCCATGCTTATATATTTTGTGTTACGGGGTAAGGTCTACGAGGCAACTATGTCGCTCTTTTTCAGGAAGATGATTGTCGTGTTTAGTTTGTTGTCCATCCCCCCCCCCACGCACCTCCGATGAGCACGGTCGCGCTACGCACGGTGAGAGCGGCAGCGGAGTGGTCAGTGCACAGCTGAGCTACGTAGCCGGCGCACCCTAGTTCGATTCCCGCTCACGGCCAACACCAGCGACGATTATTTACACGAGTATCCGGTGTGTGTGTGTGTAAACATCAGCATTGGCGTGGTTGTGTACCGTGCAGGCTGTTACAGGTGCTCGCAAACAGCACTTGCCCGAACAGTCTATTGAGGCTATACGGGGGTCTTTGTCTTTGCGTGTGCACGTATCTGTGTGTGATTGAAATTAAACACGCGTATGGCAACTGTTGACTCGGCGCACCTCCAGCGAGTGTCGGATGTCGACTGACTGGTGAATATGTGGACCATGGGCCGTAGACTGCATGGATAATGGACTGTAGGCTGTATGGACTGTAATTCTAGATTTGAAGCTTTCGTGACTGCAAGGATTCATACTCTTAGTTCTTTCGGTAAAGTCACGTAGGTAGAAAAATTTAATTATTTTAATAAAACATAAAATAATAAACTCACGACGTTTCGGAGGCAATACAAGTCTCCGTCATCAGGTGGGACCATGCAGCAAATCTGGCTGTGACGGTCCCACCTGATGGCGGAGACTTGTGTTGCCTCCGAAACGTCGTGAGTTTATTATTTTATTTTTATTAATTTTAATTTCATTTTTTTTACCTACGTGACTTTACCGAAAGAACTAAGAGTATGTATGGACTGTAGACTGGAGGTGCTAGACTTTACATCATGGGTCAGGCAACCAAAACAACAATACGTCAGGAAGCAGTCCTTAAAGAGCCACGCGCGGCTGCGGGGCAGCAGGGCGCCTACCCCTGCTCTCGGCCGAAAGCCGTAGTCCAGAATATTTCAATTCACCATGCTAATCATCTATCTAACATGACGCGCTCGACAATCACCGGGCGTGTTTGTGCACCGCTGCCAACACAGCAGCAGAGTCGCCACGGGCGCCACGGTGGCTAGGAGATGTTAACGACCTCGCCTGGTATACAGGATGTCGTCGCTTCAATCCCGACCCCGACGCCTGCTGTATATTTGGCGATTGCATGTCTCTCTCTCTCCTTGTGGTCGCGTGGATTTTTTTTCTCCGGGTCCTCTGGTGTCTCCCTCCGCATTTAGAAACACGCGTTTAGAGTATTTGGCTGCTATGAATGTCCACGTGATAAGCCACTTTGTGATAGCAAGGTCGCTTCTGAAAAGAATTAGCTATATAGCTCAGTGGGCCTTTCCTGGTTAATACAAAGTTTAGTTTACCCAAGAGCGCTTGCTGACAGGTACAACTCACGCACGCCGCTCGGACTGTCGCCTCTAAGGCCACGGACTCTAGCTTTACCCTTTAAAGTCAGAGACCGGTCCTGGCCGCTAGCGCAGATCGACCTAAAGACAGCTTTCTGATGGACTGCATCTACCATCACATGTGCATCATCCGCCGCGGTGTCCCATTTGGGGCAGACTGTGTGCCAGACGGTGAGATTGGGCGGCGCATGTACACATTTCCAGGGGTGGCATTTACAAGTCTGATAATTACATATATTACACGAACGTAGCTGTTTAAACAAGACAAGAAACAAAACCAACGATACGAATGAGACGGTAACGTGAGACCCTCGAATCGTGAGGAATTAATCGATTTACCTCTGTGTTGGTTCGGTACGTCTGTTCAACTGGGGGGGCCACAACCAATCCACTGCTGGATGAAGTCGTTACCATCTCTCGTGGTCCTGCACACGAGCTGATTTAATCGCTTTATGTATCATGGGACCTCCTTTGCCAGGACCAATAGGTTGTATATTGAACTCCTTTCGCACGCTACGCAATCATCAGCGCTAATCGGAGGTGCGCGGGTGGAGGACAACAAACAAACCACACCAAGCAGCTCTAAAGAAGCGAGTTATCAATCGAAATGTAAAAGTGTATATGGCTCCAGTGGCGTCCGAATACTAGAAGGAAGAGCGTTCCAGACGGGCTGCAGAAGCGCATCTGAAAGTGCCGCGCGATGCGGTGGCCACCGTCTTCGTTCAATGGCCAGGCAGCCTGAAGCCGCCGCCGTGACGATGACCGAAGTTTGGTGAATGGTTTGTCCTCATTATGCCGATGGGTCGGGGGTTTAAGGGAGAATTGATGAGTCGTCACGTGACCGGTCAGATGTCGGTCGACTCGCGTCGCAACTCCTTCACCCTCGGGCCACTCTCATGAGAGGGCTGTTAGGGAGCACCACGTGGGGGGGGGGGCGTGGGGAGCGGGTGGAGAGAGAGGGGGGATGATGAAGGCTCACCCACCCCACCCCGTCCCCCACCCATTCCAAATTCGCATCGAGTCAAACAAAATTATGCTATAACAATTAGTCCCAATTAAAGCGATGGGTGTCACAGCCTCAGCCAAGGCTGAGGCTGTGACGGTCCTTATAGAGCCGCATGGTATAGGGACTCCATCCAGCAGTGCATTAATAAAGGGTCTGTCTGTACACGGAATTGCACGCCATGTGGACTGCACGTGCATAGCCACGTTGGCGCACACAAACACACAACAAAAACAAAGTTCCCCCGTTTAGCTGTTTGGGCAAGTGCTGTGAGCGAGCACCTATGAAGGCCGGAAACGGCACACGAGGGGGTTGGTGGCCAACACCACGCCCGGCCGCCTTTGTCTCCCCAGTGGCGATGTTTACACACCGCACCAGGTACTCATTTGAGGCTGAGTCGACCTAGATGAGGCCCAGGACCGGTTCAGATAATCATCACTGGTGTTGGTCGTGAGCGGGAATCGAACTCTCGTCGCTGGGTTCGTAGCGTCGCGCGCTAACCGCTACACTACCGCTCCCCATACACAAAGACAAACAAACACACAAACAAACAAACACACAAACAAGAACAACCCAATGTGAATCGGCGCCCTCCGTGTCATCACACGCGACGTGTTTAAGCAATCAGCATCGGGCGCGTGCAGCGTGTAACGACTGGATTTGTTCTCGATAAAACGGAGGAGATTGGTTAAACGGCCAAAAGCTGCATTAGCAGCGGCGGCGGTGGTGGTGTTGGTGGTGGTGGTGATGTTGGTGGTGGTGATGTTGGTGGTGGTGGTGATGTTGGTGGTGGTGATGTTGGTGGTGGTGATGTTGGTGATGGTGATGTTGGTGGTGGGGATGTTGGTGGCCACTGTGCCTCGAGGGGGAAACTGACGTTTCGGGGAAACCACTCAGGTCCGGTGGACGAGTGAATATTTATTTCCACTAAGCGGTGTTTGTCCCGAGGGGGCCGGGTTTTACGCAGCATATCTCTCCCTTCCTGCTTAACTTTGCTGCCCGCCGCTTTGTGTGTGAGTGGGGGGGGGGGGTGCACGGGTGGGATGGATAGGGCCGATGGATATCCGAAGCAGTTAACACACAGACACACGGACAGAGGGGAACGCCGCGGGGCTCGCTTTGTGCTGCTCGCTAATGGGCTAATGGTCTGAAAGGGTACGAATAAGGGGTTCTCTCTCGCGTGGGCTGGGGGGCTCGCTGTAATCCGCCTTAACCCCCTACCCCTCTTCTCCTCCTTGGATGCCCTCTCCCTTCCTCTACGCTCCCCCTAATCCCCTACACCCCCCCCCCAGCATTATAGCCCCCCCCCCCCGCTGTTCACCGGGGTCGCGCCCTTCTCACCCCCTTTGTAACCAACCCCAGGCCAGATCCTCCTCCCCCGCCACCATCTGCATCACAATGCGGTTGGGCGAGTCGGCCGCCAACTCCACGCGGTCACCGTCGCCACGTGGTTTGGGGGTCAAATTAAAGGCGGCTACTCTGTCTCGCTTCGCTCCGTGCGTTCTAACTCTCGATGCCGTTGTTACCCCCCACGCTGTATATCCGCGCTATATAACCGCGTTAGCATCTCCTCGCCATCGCTATTCGTATCCCACGTACCGTTATTTAGAAACACGAGATTATTTAGATCGTTTTAAAGCTTTCGTGACTGCAGGGATTCATCTTCTTGGTTCTTTCGGTAAAGTCACGTAGAAGGGAAGTAATAAAATAATAAAAATAAAACATAATAAAATGAAATAATTCTCACTATTTTATTATGTTTTATTTTTATTATATTATTACTTCCCTTCTACGTGACTTTACCGAAAGAACCAAGAAGATATTTAGATCGTGTTTTTTTTTACTGCTATGAATGTCCAAATGATAAGCCACTTTGTTGAGCTATCATTTGTGGCCAGGTTGCTTCTGAAAAATAAGTTAATACCTCGGTGGGCTTTGCCTGGTTGAATGGGGATGGTTTAGTTGTATTTGTATGTGTTTTGGGAGATGTGTATTGTACTTTGCACTGCTATCGTGGTTGTTGTAAGGTTCTTACCCGCCTCAACTGGACAGCTGTGAAATAGAGCTTTATAGCTCATCGAATTCCTCCAGTATAAATACATATTCTGATTCTGATTGGTCTGTCTCGCTTCAATCTAGCAAGTGTCACATCCATCTATATTCACCATCGTGTCACCTTTGTTCGTCTCATTAAATAAATAATCATCATCTCCCTCCGTTTCATATCCACCTCTGTCAACACGATCTATGTCACCGTCTTTGGCCGAGCTTCGTCTGTAACAGCATCATGTCTATCATCTCCATCAATAGCATCATCCCTGTGTCATCTATTTTTCTCATCTCTATCTCTCTCTGTATAATCATCTCCATAAATGTCTCTATTATGCACACACCTCCCCCCCTATCCGCATCTCCCACTCTCTGACTCTCACATTTCCCTCTGCTCATCTCTACCCATCTCCGTTCTCGTATCTCATCTCAAACACGCGCTCTCTCCACGTCTCCACAGCATTTCCCTTTTATCTCCCTCGCTCTCATCTTCATCATCTCATCTTTCTCTCCTGGTCTACATTTGATTTCCCTGTCATCCCAATCGCTTATTTGATCACCAATGCAATCCCCGTCATCTCCCTCTCCACGACATTGTGGAGCAATCAATTCGGGGTACAGGGCACCTATAATTTATGTTTTTTTGGTAAAGTCACCTACGTGACTTTACCGAAAAAAACAAAGATTATGGACCCTTGCAGTCACGAAAACTTCAAATCTAGAATACAGGGCACCTATTCAGATTCAGGTGGGCGCTGTACAGGTAACACACAGATTTACAGCTCCATTAAAACATAGATAAATATAACTTTTTATAATTAGTATCATTGTTATAATATGCACGAATAGTGATTAAGTTGTGTTAATTATCTGCTGATTGTTTAATGATAGTAAATATATTCACATAATTGAGGGTGTGGTTCTTGAATATTAATACTTGCACTCAATCCCGTCAGGACAGGGGTTGAGCAGTGAGATGGTGTGAATTAGGGTTGATTGCTGTGCACCTGGTCATAATTACAGGTATGATAAGTTGATTTATTTTTAGTTTTATTTTATTTTGTCGTTTTTGCACGCCAAAGTTGAAAAACAAGATGGCGGCGACACCCTCGTGATTTCACTTACGTCATTATATACACAAGTGGTAATAACTTGTTTAGTTTTATAAGTTCAAGATAATTTGTTACATATATAGTACTGAGAATGTGATTTGAATGTTGTAGTGGTAAAAATAGGAGTTATTTTTTTGATAGTTGATTACATTTTGTGTTTTATGTAGTTATATTGTTGGGAAATAAAAGCCGTACAAAATGGCCGTCCTGCAGCATTTAATTTAACATTGACCTGATGGGGCGAGCAGAATTATATATGTAGAGATTGTTTTGATTAAGATATAAGAAAGAATAGTTGCTTTATAGATTTATGGTAAATAAAATGATTTGCCAAATTTATGTTAGATTAATATAATTGGATTATAAAATATTGTATTATATTATTTAATTTGAGCAGTATTCTCACAGTGGCTGACTAGAATACAGTATTTAGAAAATACTCTTGATGTTTCTAGAAGATAGTTTCGTGAAATATTTAAGAAGTTTTTGTTAAATGTTACATCTTTCAGATCTTATACGATTGTATATGATAAGCAGGTGTTATACCTATTATAATCACCCAGGAATGACTGTCCTTAACGCTCGTGACGTCACTCCACGTCGACCAGCCCCCCTCATTAATAATCATGAACAGGGAACGTCACTCCACATGGAGCACCCTCCCCCCTCATTAATAATCATGAGCAGGTGACATCACTCCACATGGAGCACCCTCCCCCTCATTAATAATCATGAGCAGACTGACGTTACTCCACATCAAGCAGCCCCCCTCATTAATAATCATAAGGTGACGTCACTCCACATAAAACAGCCCCCCCCCATTCATAACGTCACCTCCAAATGGACACCCCCCCATCATAACAATTAGTGGCTGACGTCACTCCACATGGGGGGCTGAGGCGCCTCCTCCCCCCTCCTCGGCGTCAAATTACAACCCTCACTACAAAGGCAGAACCCTCGCGTCACGCGATCTCCATAACGCTATTGAGGCATCAAAGTAAAAAGGACGTCATGATGAACAAGGGATTATAACCTTAAAATAAAATAGGTCTGTGTCACCGCGCCCTTACAAATTGCAAACGCATTGATGCAATGAATATCACGTCGCGGTCTGCTTTTCGCTTGCAAGTTTCAGATTTACTGCAATACACCCGTCCTTGGATGGGCAAAAGTCTAGTTATTCAGATTCGGGTGGACGCTGTACAGTACAGGGGTTGAGCAGTGAGATGATGTGAAATGGGGTTGATTGCTGTGCATCTGGTCATAATTACAGATGCGTGAATGCTCCTCAGAAGAACACTTTGAAATAAAGAGTTGCAGTCACACAATCATCTGGTGTCCCTTGGTGGGTGGAGTCATCCGATTCTCAGAGGGAGGGATGAACACAACGCAGAGTATCCACTCACCGCCTCCGAACTCATCTACTATTATTGTTGTTGTGTTTTTTATTAACCGGCCTGTACCCTCGTAACGAACACAAGATGAGAGGGATAGGGCAGGCTGGTTACACAGGCAAGGTAGTCAACATATCGCGACCGTGCCACCCACCTACATATCTCTCTCCACCATTCCATCTCCTTACATAATTTATGTTTGCTTCTATCACACTCTTCCACGTCTCTCTCCAACTCTACTTTCCTGTAATGAACCTCGAAGATTCGTCAAATCATTTCGTTTCCCGCTTCATCCGGGACCTTCTCTCATCACGGGTTAACAGCGGGGCCTGGCAGGGGGCATCTCGAGTAAAGTTCACGACCTGTATCAAGTCGACTGTCTCTGTATGCATTGTATGTACGTTGAACTTCTTTCGCACCGTACGTAGCCACCAGTGCTAATTGGAGGTGCGGGGAAGGACAACAAACTGAACACAAAAGGCCATTCTAAATACATGAGTTTTCAATCTAGATGATTTAAAAGTGCATAGCTCCAATGGCTAAAAGTGCATAGCTCCAATGTCGGAAGGATGATCGTTCCACACGGCCGCAGAAGCGCATCTGAAAGCGCGCGATGCGGTGACATGTTCTCATATGTACCAAATTATTTGCACTGCAGAGGTGGCAACCCTACCCATCACACACACACACATAGACGATACGTGACAGCCTAATAGCTGCCTAGCCACAAGGGAACGTTAATGTGCGCACGTGAGTAACCTAACGCAGCATAGAGAGAGAGCTAATTAACATTAGGGTGAGGTATTGTGCTTGTTCATACAATCGCGTGTGTGTGCATCGCACTTGATGTAGAGAACAATTATTCAAATAAAGACGGAAGTGTTGAGTCTGCGCACGTGTGCGTCACTCGTTGGGGGAGGGGGAGCGGTCGGGTAGCGGTCAGCGCGCTGAGCTACGAACCCGCCCATTCGAGATCGATTCCCGCTCACGACCAATAACGGTGGCGATTACCTGAACTTCCCTAGGTCTACTCAGCGTTAAACATCGTCACTGGAGAGAACAAAGGCGGCCGGGAGTGGTGCTGGCCGCGCCGTCGTGTGCGTGATGTTCCGCACCTACATAGGTGCTCGCTAAGGGCACTTGCCCCAAACAGCCTGTTGAGGCTACCCACTTTGTCTCTGTCGCTCGTGACGTAATAAAGAGCGCCCATTCTAAATCGCCGTTGGTCTCCGCGTATCACGTGGTACGTGTTTATCAACCATCAGGCGCGTGCGGCGTGTGACCACTGAACGGTTTGTAATGGAATCGGAGCTAAGTTGGTCAACTCGGGGGGGAGCCGTGGTGGTTGGCGAGGAGCGCCTGGAGGCGACGAGGTCGCGGGGGTTTGTGTTTTTCAGAGCTGGCTCGAGTAATTTGAAGAATAATCGTTCTGCGTTACTGTTATTATAAGCAATAGAATTTGGCTTAGAACCAACATTGAATTGACTTAACATGTAACCCGATGTCAAGTTGAATAAGGAATTGTACGGTTTTACGTCTGTATCACTCTGAATGCAGTCGATCTCGACAGATCTCGCAAAGCTTGGCAGCACTTGCGTCTGCCAATACTCGGACAACAGGACCGCCTTGCGCTGCGAGATGGCCAACAGATACGATGTGACAGCCGTGAATTCTTGAATTTATCTGTGCGACGCTTTGAACGTTACCCCCTGCCTCGTATGCCCGGAGGGTTTTCTCTAGGTGTGCAGGTTTCGTCCTCCCACACGACGTCAAACGCTCATTCGCGGAATTAGACAAACAACACCACAATGTGGCAGGACCCTCTTAAGCGAGAGTCTCCAGACTCGGCGGGCGGTAACAGAAATGGTTTTAATATCAGGACCTCTGCAGGGCGCCACGGTGGCGAGATGCTATCTCCCTCGTCTGGTATGCAGGAGGTCGTGGGTGTGATCCTGACCCTGACGCTTGCTGTATATTTGGAGTTTGCTTGTCTTTCTCACCCCGTGGCCGCGTGGATTTGTCTCTGGGTCCTCCGGTTTTTTCCCCTCCACATTTAGAATCAACATCGCGCGTTGCGAGTATATGGCTCCTGTTATATATTTCCACGCCATAAGCCACTTCGTTGAGCTATCATCTGCGATAGCCAGGTCGCTCCTGAAAGAGAGCTGCGTAGCTTAGTGGGCCTTAACCTCGAACAATAACAAAAATAGTTTTAGTTCTTAGTTTTACACCGGCAAGTTATGCCACTCTCCAGAGCCACATAGAGTGTGAATATCGTCGACACAATGACAAACCGTCCGTGTCTCCAGTTCACGTTGAAATGTAGTCGCTATGTACACAAGAACGAGGTCACGGGGAGGCTATGAACCTCTCGTGACGGGTGAACTACCCACTATTGCTTATTTCTCACTAAGCCTAGAGTCACGATAATCATGCTCAAGCCTCTGTCAGTCCAGAGTCAGGATTCTAGATTTGAAGCTTTCGTGACTGCAAGGATTCATATTCTTAGGTTTTTTCGGTAAAGTCACGTAGGTAAAAAATTAAAATTAATAAAAAATAAAATAAAACTAAAATAAAATAAATACCTTGGCTCCTCCCACCCTCAACCAGTATAGATACAAATAATGTTTCTTGGAATTTCTCTCACTTGATACAGCTATCGTGCTGTATCGGTTCCACCTGAAGACGGACGCTTGTGTTGCCTTGTATTAATTTTATTTTTTTACCTACGTGACTTTACCGAAAAAACCTAAGAACACAGAGTCAGGATCTTTATTTGATTTAGATTGGAGGAATCCACTGCCGGATGACGGCCTACCGATACCATGTCGGTTATGGAGGTCGCGTGACCATACTTCACCACCAATTGTCGGTTAGGCACTCACCTCGGCCCGGTGGAGAGATATTACTCGCCACTAACGCTAGCCGTGGTCGTGCATCGATTTCAATTCGCTGGCAGTGCGCAAACCCATTGTGCCACCGCTGCCCCCCCTCCCTCCTCCCCCCTCCCGAGTCGGCACGCTGCGTATTGAACATAAAACACCTGCTTTGGAACACGAGAGATACAGTTACACTGGAGTGGTTATAAACACCAACCGGGAATATAGGGTTAGACAACGCAGCACATGCAAGCACGCGCCTTCGTATGAACGCCTAGGACATGTGTGTAAATAAGGGGCCGTCCATAAATGACGTCACGCGATTTTGGACGATTTTTGACCCCCCCCTCGTCACACAGCGTCACAAAGCTCTGCCCCCCCCTCAAAACCATATTTCCATTTTGAAAATAAAAGATGCTTCAAATCGCTTTCAACTATTGTCATTGTAGTGCATATTTAATATGGCGCTGCACTCTGATGTTGTAAGAGAAAACATTTATTAAAAATTATATTTAATTAAGTAGAACGTGTTGTCTATATTCATTTAAAGTTGCGCATTTTCATGTAACGTCACATTTCCCCAACCCCCCAGCCCCTCGTCACACATCGTCACAAATGTCTCACACCCCCCCCCCCCTAGGTGCGTGACGTCATTTATGGACGGCCCCTAAGTGTTGTCGACGTGCGCGCGCGCGTAACGGTTACGGCCGCTTTGTCAATCCACTGCCGCTCCACGCTGTGACGCCTCTGCGTGCTGCTTGATCATACTTCACCGTGTCGCGGAGCCTCGGCTTCCCGGGAACGGTTCAGATATCACGTGACACCGATGATCGACGTGGCAAAGGTTTTGTAAAGACAGCGCGCGCTCACCACCACGCCCACACGCGCGCATCGCCGGAAATTGCATGCGAATTTGCATATGAGGCGTAAAATAATCGATAGGTTCACACGCGAAGTTCGGCACATGCATCGTAAGTGTCGATCCTCGTCGAGGAGATCGATATTAATCGTTACACGCCGACTGAGAATATGACATTGCGTCATGCAGTGGCTTGTGTTATTGCATTACAGACATCATTGGCTGACGTTTCGGGCTACGACCCTTCATACACGTGGCAACGGAAATAAAAGGATTACAGTACGTGGATCTAGGAACACGTGAGCACGGCAATCTTATCATATAGCCCCATACCACGTGGGGAGTGTCAGTAAAGTGGGATTGCCTGCGGTGGTAAGGTGTTTATGTAAACGAAATACTGTTTGTGTGCGAGTGTGTGGGGTGAGTGTGTGGGGAGCGGTGGTGCAGCGGTTAGCGCGCTGCGCTACGAACCCGGCGACCCGAGTTAGATTCCCTGCTCACGGCCACCAACACCGAGGTCGACTCAGCCTTAAATGAGAACCTGGTGCAATGTGAAAACATCGCCACTAGTGTGGTGCTGGCCACCCACCCCCTCGTGTGCTGTGCCGGTCTTCATAGGGTCTCACATACAGCGCTTGCCACAACAGTCTGTTAAGGTTTTAAGGGGGGGGGTGATATTTGTCTTTGTGTGTAAATCTAAAGACGTCGGGACCGCAAGTTCGATTGAGAACGACGCAACGCAATTAAAGCCGGCACAACTTCGGCCTTGCGACACAAAGCCACATTTAACAGAGACGTCATTCAAAAGTCACAACTCTGCATCGCAGGGCCGTGAGAGATCACCACGGCTGGGGGGAGGGCTTCGTCCAGCAGTGGATAGATCATGGCTGATGATGATGGTGGTGGTGGTGGTGGTGAGGAACTCGCGTAAAATTAGCATAGCATCACTAAATCTGAGTAAACTCCGTTAAAACTGGCACTGCCCGATTGATTCAACATAAATCAATGCCATCAGCAATGCTCAATTAAGCAACGCATCTGACATTGCCAATCACATTAATGCAACTCAATAAAATCAAACAGCTCATATAATTAAACACAACTCATTTTTACGATGGCACGGTTGGCTACTCATGGAGCGAAATACGTTCAACGTACACACAAACATACATACACACCGATACAAATACGATATCCAATGGCACAAAGAAAGCTCAGCCTATCATAGAAACCAGCAGGACTCAACTTGCCAGCAAAGTCAATACAACCCAAGTCCAAACATGACTCAACTCGGCAAAATTAAACCGCAATAGCTTCAACAATGAACCCCACACACCTAGTGTTGTCACTTAACCCAAGACAACGCCTCTCACCAATTAAACTGAGACAGGACCATGATGCCGATTACGCCAATTCAACGAATGCCATCAACGGAACATTCATTGTCTGAAAACATCTTAATACATAGGGGACCGCAGATATTGGCCAATTGTTGATTAGCGACGCAACACGGCCTTGCTGCTGCCTTCTGGCTCGTCCATGGTTCCTTTAGCGATTGTGAGATGCAATTTGCGTGAACGACGACGACGCTATATGCATATACATAAAACTAAACATCGCCATTAACTCAGACAACTCCATAAATCCACCACCACTGATCTTGTAAGCACAAGCCAAGACAGCTCAGCTTTCACGAGACAACACCAACCCCGAGTCTCCAGTTCGTCCGATTCTCACCCGATGGACGGGTACAATCCGCATGCAATCCGGATACAATTCAGGTACAATCCGGGTGAAATTCGTGTGCAATAAAGGTACAATCCGGGTGGTGTGCTGAGAGGATGAATGGAATGACCTCTACGTTGCCAGAGAAAGCCTCCCCTCTTTCTGACTTTCTATATTCCTTGTCAGTAGCGTCCTGGATTGGGTTATTGGGCCAGTGCAACTGCAATGAGCGATTTGCATCGTCTGGGAAGATACAAGGGGGACAAACACCGACGCATTGCTCCGTGGAGTGAGCTAGCTGCCATTTAACAAGTTAAAAACGCTGAAGCGCAAAATCACATCGTACTAAGCAGTCCACACGTGAGTGATGAGAAGCCATCGAAGTACGTGTGGGTAATTTTCCTACTTAGAAACGAAATCAAGATCACCTATCATAAATATATAGCCAGGATGTGGTGGCACACCTGGAACACAGAGATATGGAGACGTGGGTTGGTGGATCACGTAGTGATGTACAGCGCTCTCGTACCCCCCCTCCCCTCGCCTCTGCTATCCCCCCCCTCCACTGCAACCCCACAAGACAACTGAGATCCCTTGTCCGAGGTGCTGCATTTATTTCGGATCGTCCGTCCGTCGATCGATTCAGAGCTCGTAGGATATTCAGTATCGGTACGCTTTGGTTTAATGACTTAGTGTTTGGTTATGGAATTAAACATTGAATACGGCACATCACGGGGTACACGGGAGTCTGTTTCACCGCGTGCGATAAATACATCCTGTGCGAGGAACGTGTTCGTCAATCGTCCCGTCGCCCTTTCTGGTTTCCACTTTCCGAGTCTCATCAGCAGCCTCGTGCCAGCGTCTACCGCTGGTGGCTTCAGCCCATGCGCCCCAGCCAGGGAGTGCATCACCTTGTGACTGAGAGTCGCGTCACAGCACTACTTCTGAATCCCTTCATCAAGGGGCATATTCGTCCACACTTCGTGCATGCAGTTACACTCCCTGCTAAGAGTCTTCTTATTTTTTCAATCAAACCGTATTTTTTTTTTATTATTGTACGTCTGTACGTACATTGAAATTGTTTCGCACCCTACGAAGCCAACTGTGCTAATCGGAGGTGCGCGGGGAGGGGTGGGACAACAAACTAAACACGAATTCTTCTGAGCTGGGAATTTACCCGAATTAAGCGAGAAACCAAATGCAACATGGGCGAGCTTCTGTGTGACCTTGTCTGAGACCACCAACTCTTTTTCAAGAGAGAAACCCGATTTTATCGCGGGCGGCTGAACCCCGGTTACCCAAATGCCGTGGAGAATTTCAGCCGTGCCGGCTCAGGGTTCTATGCCTCAGCCACGAGGAGGAAACTCTCTCTGAGCCCACACAACCACCTGTATGTAAGCGACTCGCGCAATGCAAACCAACGTGGATTTGGTCGAAACTCATTGCCGTTCGTGCCGTTGTCCTGATTGCAATGCAATTCTCACGAGGCTCCCACGGTATAAAGTGTCGTCTCCAGCCCTTATTGGTACCCACTCTACATCTCTGGGCGGCACGGTGGCTTGGAGATGTTAACTTACCTCGCCTGGTATAGAGGAGGTTCATGGGTTCGATCCCGACCCTGACGCCTGCTGTATATTTGGAGTTTGCGTGTTTTCCCCGTGGTCGCATGGATTTTTCTCCGGGTCCTCCAGTTTTCACCTCTACGTTTAGAATCAACGTGTCCACGTGACAAGCCACTTTGTTGAGCTATCAATTGAGACCAGGTCGCATCTGAAAACGAGCTGTATAGCGCAGTGGGCGTTACCTGCTAAAATAAATAGTAAAAAATACGAATATTCTATGAAGAAGGACCATTGCCTGAAACGTCGCCTGTGTGGTCGGTGTTGGTGAAGGGTGGTCGGCAAACACCCGAGAACCGATTCCGATATCACTCACCGCTGACTCTAGCCGCGGCGGGGAAATCAAAACTCGTCTGGGCCGTCGTGTTCATCGCGCGGTGCGCTAACCGCGGCACCACCGCTCCCCGAGACAGGGGGGGGGAGGGGCAACTCACCAGTCGGCCGGCCTCGTTGTTGTGGAGATCGATGAGCGTCTTGATGTCGCTGCCGTCCTTCTTGCGCCGCGCGTCCATGAACTGCCTCGACTTGTCGTAGCCAAACTCCACGTCGTCCCCGCAGCCCCCCCACTCCCACGCCGTGGGGTGCCCCTCGGAGTCACGCTCGCCCTCCGAGCCGTGGTGGTTGGTGGGGGGCGCCCCGTGGTGGTTGGGTTGTGGGGGGCCGTGCTGGGCCGGTGGGGGTCCCGGAGGCGCGCGGCTCCTCGTGTTGGCGCAGCCGCACTGCGGAAGCTCGCCCATGCTGCACGCCTGCGTGACCGCGTGCGTGACCCCCGCGGACGTGATGGCGTACACGAAGGCTGTCTCGCGAATGTCTGCTGACACACGCGAGGAAGTTGTGGAGGGGGGGGGGGGGTGATGTGCGAGCGTGTATAAGGGTGTGTGTGTGTGAGGGTGTGTGTGAGGGTGCGTGTGTGAGTGAGGGTGTGTGTGAGTGTGTGTGAGTGAGGGTGTGTGTGTGTGTGTGCAAGGAGGTTTGTGTGTGAAAGTGTGTTTGAGGGTGCGTGTGTGAGTGAGGGTGTGTGTGAGTGTGCGTGTGTGAGTGAGGGTTTGTGTATGTGTGTGCGTGCGAGGGAGTTTGTGTGTGAGTGTGAGGGTGTGTGTGAGTGTGAGGGTGTGTATGAGGGTTCGTATGTAAGTGAGGGTGTGTGTGATGGTGCGTGTGTGAGTGAGGGTGTGTGTGCGTGCAAGGGGGTTTGGGTGTGAGGGTGCTTGTGTGCGTGCAAGAGGGTTGGGGTGTGAGGGTGCGTGTGTGAGTGGATGTGTGTGTGTGCGTGCAAGGGGGTTTGTGTGTGCGGTGTGTGATGAAGCGTGTGTGAGTGAGGGTGTGTGTGTGTGTGCGTGCAAGGGGGTTTGTATGTGAGGGTGCGTGTGTGAGTGAGGGTGTGTGTATGTGTGTGCGTGCAAGGGGGTTCGTGTGTGAGTGTGAGGGTGTGTGTGAGGGTGCGTGTGTGAGTGAGGGTGTGTGAGAGTGTGTGAAGGCGAGTGAGGGTGTGTGTGCGTGTGTGAGTGAGTGTGCGAGTTAATGTGTGTGTGTGAGGGTGTGTGTGACTGTGCATACACGTGTGGTTGTGTGTGTGTGTGCACGTGACTGTGAGCAAGTGTGAGTGTGGATACGTGCGTGAGAGTGCGTGAGGTGTGGAGTGGTAACGTGAGTGTGTTCACGTGCGTGCGTGTGCGCGAGCACGTGCGCGTGTTTATGAAGGAGACATGGGGAGGAGACATGGGGAGAAAACGGACAGCCTCACTTTTAATCGTTTAATATAATGCCGAGGTAAACTCCACGTTGTTCTTGAATCACCGTCGCCTTCTGCGTAAAATATAATAACTCGCACACATGCATACGCGTATGCGTAAGAGAAACTATTACTTTGCACATTTCACAGACGTGGGTCATTCCAATCGCTGGATCAAGAATCTTTTTCGCGCCGTGACGGCCACGGGTACTATTTGACCATACTTCACCACGCTGGTCAGTGCGTGTTGGTCAAGCGGAACGTAGGATCGGCCCGGACATCACTCGCCATTGATGTTAGCCGTGGCTGGGAAATCGAACTCAGGTGGCCAGGTTAACGGGACGGTGCGCTAACCATCGCATCACCGCTGCCACGATTGCGAATGTTTTGCTTCAGTTATTCTTAACAGGTCTGTAACTCGCCTCACGACATCACGTTCCATGGACGCGAACTCGTGTATATTTATATAAAGCAATAGGTTTTACCCTTTCTGGCAATTGTTTTATTACCAGAAAGGTAAAACGTAATGTTATATTTCATGTATATATATGTGTTGCGTGTTATAATATTCGTTACATTGTTCTAACACTCAAATGCACCCAGATGCTGTCTTAGTTTACGACCATAACTCGAAAGCCAAGCTCAGGTTTTTAACCTGGTAAACACTTGGGTAGGCAGACTGCAAACAAACAGCAGGTGTTGTCGGCTTGGGCTGAGCATATGCCAGGAGTTTTCACACGTCACCATGGTGAGATGTTAACTACCTCGCCTGGTTATGCATGTATTCGTGGGTTCGATCCCGACCCTGACGCCTATCTATTTGGAGTTTCTATTTTCTCACCGTGGTCGCGTGGATGTTTCTTCGGGTCTTCTGGGTTTTTGCCCTCCACATTCAGAATCAACATCAAGCGTTTCGAGTATTTGGCCGCTATACATTTCTACATGATAAGCCACTTCGTTCAGTTATCATTTGTGGCGAGGTCGCTTCTAAAAAAAGTGTTACATTGCTGAGTGGGCTTACCTGGAAAAATTAAATAAATAGTTTCGTTTTATGAACAATGCATTCTTAAATGCATCTTTGTGGGACCACCCTCGTAAGTGTGGTGAATATTCCCCGTGCTATCCGATGCCCCCCCACATGAAACCCACCTCGCATTCATGGAATTAGCCAAACATCCAAATTCGGGACCCTGTTGAACTTCAGCCGTTCACCACAGACACTTTTTTTTCTCCTTCACTTAAAACGCACTCTGATTGAACATTCCTGCAGCTATATTCTGAGGCATGGCTTAAAATAAAATATATTGAAAGGCGCGTCTTTTATGAACTGCACGTACCGCTTTGAAACATTAGAAAGGTCAACTGCAATATTTCGGAGACAGATGTTCGAGGCATGGAGTAAGTTCACTGCGCTCGCTTCTGGGGCGGATACTTTAATAGAGCGACTGGAAATTAAGCTTCTGGCATTTGGGTACAAAAGTGCGCATGTGGAGGAAGTGCGTGCAAGTTTGGGATTGTAACGTGGCAGAAAAGTGTCATGAAGAAGGAGGTTGTGATGGGTGGGACACCTGTGCAGTCGTCGATAAAGGGGGAAGACCTAACTCCAGTTGCTGCTGATGTTGCTGCTGCTGCTGCTGCTGATAATGGTGATAGACCGTGAGAGTGATTATTGACGGACATGCCAACTGTGCTGACACAAGTGAGAAAACCTAAAGCGGCCAGCTGGTGATGATGAGACTGTGATTCGTGCCTCTTTTAGAACTTGCCAACTGCAACGAGAGGCAGACGATTAGTATGCGACTCTAAGGGCAGACTTAAGTAGATGAAGCATTGCGCAATGCCATGCGATCTGCCCAGCAGGAAAGTGCGGTCACGACGTGTAGTGGCATCAACAGCATTGGCCCTGATGACGTCTTTACCCTCACTTGAAGCAGACGTGGAGCGTTGTGTGTGTGGTAGTGTGTGTGTGTGATAGTGTGTGTGTGTGTGGTAGTGTGTGTGTGAGCGGTAGTGTTGTGGATAGCGCGTTGCGCTATGAACCTGGCGACCCGGGTTCGATTCCCGCTCACGGCCAACACCAGTGACGATAATCTGAAACGGATCTTTGTATTTGTGTGTGCATAGGCGAGCGGGTGGCGCAATGGTTAGCGTGCTGCGCTATGAACCCGGCGACCTCAGTTCGATTCCCGCTCACGGCCACCACCAACACCAAGGACGATTATCTTAACCGGTCATGGGCCTCCCAAAGGTCCACTCGGCGTCAAATGAGTGCCTGGCGCGGTGTGTAAAAACATCGTCACTGGGGAGACAAATGTGGCCGGGCGTGGTGCTGGCCACCCACCCCCACGTGTGCCGCGCCTGCTTTCATGGGTGCTACTCGCTAACAGCACTTGCCCCCAACAGTCTTGTTACAAGGCTATACGCGTGACCTTTGTCTTTTTGTGCGCGCGTGTGTGAGCGCTTTCCTCTGGGACTTCTCGTCGGGATCACGTATCGCCTGGCGTTGTTTGAAAGTGAGGCCATTACGAACGCCGATTCCGTTGGAGCTGCTCGGACTGTTTACGGAGTTATCCACAATTGATCAATTTCCACGGCGCTGCTGGCTTCTCGGCGCTGGCAAGTGCTAAATGCCACTGTGTCGACGTCAACGAAACGTATTTGGACCACTTTCATACGGCGTATTTAAAGCTGTAAACAACGTGCATATCGCAATGTTGTATCGATGTCATATCTAAACTCAACCAAACGTTTTTTTTTAAACCAGGTAAGGCCCGATGAGCAATATCGCAATTTTTAGTTCACATGCGACCTGAACACAAATGACAGCTCAACGAAGTGGCTTATCGTCGCGTGCTTGCAAAAATGTGGGGGGGGGGAAACCCCAAAGCACCCGGAGAAGCACCCACGCGACCACGAGGAGAGAGACACGCAGACTCCGATTATACCAGCATCAGGGTAGGGATATAACCCACACTCGCGACCCTGCTGCATAGCAGGCGAAGCAGTTAACATCTCGTCAAACTCGCCCCCCCCCCCAAAATACTGGGGAACCGGTCGCAAAATGCTAAGCGTTTTCATGCACCCCCTCCCTTAACTACCCACCCCCCAACTGACTAGCGCGCTGGGTTATGGTCCAAATTGAAAACTCATTTCTTTAGAACTGTTGGTGTGTGTGTGTGTGTGCCACGGGCAACGTGGCGTGCGCATGATTTCACCCAGCAGTGGAGTGCCCAAGGGTGGCTGTGCAGTGATGTCAACTACGACATGTGGAGCACGTGTCTCGACACGAACGACACGAATGTTGCGGTCGGACGTCCGATCCCAGAAAGAACTCTGCTCTGAAAATGGGCCATTGCCCGAAACGTTAGCCTAATTACATGTCGATTTAAAGCTTTCGTGACTGCAGGGATTCATCTTCTTGGTTCTTTCGGTAAAGTCACGTAGAAGGGAAATAATAAAATAATAAAAAAGTAAAACATAAAAAAATAATGTATTCCGACAGACCTGTTCTTCACCTGAGGACGGCTGCTTGCGTTGTGGCTGAAACGTCGTGAGAATTATTTTATTATGTTTTATTTTTATTTTATTATTTCCCTTCTACGTGACTTTACCGAAAGAACCAAGAAGATAATTACATGTCGTTGCTGTGACCTCGAAATCTGTCGACCACAGCGAGAAACAGTCGTTACATATTTGTACTATATCTCTGCGTCGTGAAATCAGTGGATCCAGCAGTGGATTGATGTACGTCTGAGGATGATGATTATAATGGTGTGGCCTGCATTTACATTTTGTATTTATTTACACGAGCTAAGTATGTTCCCTAAAGCAGCAAAGGTTACGTCATACGTAAATGTATATATACTTACACATACCTTGTATACTCTATAGACTTAAGCTGTGTATACGCCGAAGCTTGCACCGTATGAGGCGTTGTGTGCGCTATCTCTCCGTGCGCCATGCTGCCACGATAAAGACAAAGATCCCCCGTACAATCTCAACAAACTGTTGGGGCAAGTGCTGTTAGCGAGCACCTAAAAAGGCCGGCACGGCACACGAGGGGTGGGTGGCCAGCACCAAGCCCGGCCGCTTTTGTAACTGGAGTGGCGATGTTTACACACCGCACCAGGTACTCATTTGAGGCTGAATCGACCTAGGGGAGGCCCAGCTTCAGATAGTCGTCACCAGTGTTGGCCGTGAGCGGGTGGTAGCGGAGCGCGATAATTGCTACCCTACCGCACCCCACACTGCTGACACACACGAAGACAAATATCCCCCATGTAGCCTTGCACAGACTTGTTGTAGCAGGGGTTGTTAGTGAGCACCTATTAAGGTCGTCAGGGCGCACCAGTGGATCGTGTGGGTTGAAGGGAGTAGAGTGAGATGAGAGAGTAGAGGCAGGAGAGTGCGTGGAGGGGAGTAGAGTGAGATGAGAGAGTAGAGGCAGGAGAGTGCGTGGAGGGGAGTAGAGTGAGATGAGAAGGGAGAGGCAGGAGAGTGCGAGGAGGAGAGTAGAGTGAGATGAGATGGGAGAGGCAGGAGAGTGCGAGGAGGGGAGTAGAGTGAGATGAGATGGGAGAGGTAGGAGAGTGCGTGGAGGGGAGTAGATTGAGATGAGAGGGGAGAGGCGGGAGAGTGCGTGGAGGGGAGCCGAGATGAAAGGGGAGAGGCGGAAGAGTGCGTGGAGGGGAGTAGAGTGAGATGAGAGGGGAAAGGTAGGAGAGTGCGTGGAGGTGAGTAGAGTGAGATGAGAGTGGAGAGGTAGGAGAGTGCGTGGAGGGGAGTAGAGTGCGATGAGAGGGGAGAGGCAGGAGAGTGCGTGGAGGGGAGCGGAGATGAGAAAGGAGTGGCGGGAGAGTGCGTGGAGGGGAGTAGAGTGAGATGAGAAGGGATAGGTAGGAGAGTGCGTGGAGCGGAGCAGAGTGAGATGAGAGGGGATAGGTAGGAGAGTGCGTGGAGGGGAGTCGAGTGTGATGAAAGGGGAGAGGCAGGAGAGTGCGTGGAGGGGAGTAGAGTCAGATGAGAAGGGAGAGGTAGGAGAGTGCGTGGAGGGGAGTAGAGTGAGATGAGAGAGGAATAGAGTGAGATGAGAGGGGAGAGGCAGGAGAGTGCGTGGAGGGGAGTAGAGTGAGATGAGAGGGGGAGAGGTAGGAGAGTGCGTGGAGGGGAGTAGAATGAGATGAGAGGGGAGAGGCAGGAGAGTGCGTGGAGGGGAGTAGAGTGAGATGAGAAGGGAGAGGCAGGAGAGTGCGAGGAGGGGAGTAGAGTGAGATGAGATGGGAGAGGTAGGAGAGTGCGTGGAGGGGAGTCGAGTGAGATGGGAGGGGAAAGACAAGAGAGTGCGTGGAGGGGAGTAGAGTGAGATGAGAAGGGAGAGGCAGGAGAGTGCGAGGAGGGGAGTAGAGTGAGATGATATGGGAGAGGTAGGAGAGTGCGTGGAGGGGAGTCGAGTGAGATGAAAGGGGAGAGGCAGGAGAGTGTGTGGAGGGGAGTTGAGTGAGATGAGAGGGGAGAGGCAGGAGAGAGCGTGGAGGGGAGTGGAGTGAAGTGAGATGAGAGGGGAGGGGAGAGGTAGGATAGTGCGTGGAGGGGAGTAGAGTGAGATGAGAGGGGAGAGGGGGGAGAGTGCGGGGAGGGGAGCGGAGATGAGAGGGGAGAGGCGGGAGAGTGCGTGGAGGGGAGCGGAGTGAGATGAGAGGGGAGAGGCAGGAGAGTGCGTGGAGGGGAGTAGATTGAGATGAGAGAGGCGGGAGAGTGCGTGGAGGGGAGTAGAGTGAGATGAGATGGGAGAGGTAGGAGAGCGCGTGGAGGGGAGTAGAGTGAGATGAAAAGGGGGAGGTAGGAAAGTGCGTGGATGGGAGCAAAGTGAGATGAGAGGGGAGAGGCGGGAGAGTGCATGGAGGGGAGCGGAGATGAGAGGGGAGAGGCGGGAGAGTGCGTGGAGGGGAGTAGAGTGAGATGAGAGGGGAGAGGTAGGAGAGTGCGTGGATGGGAGCAAAGTGAGATGAGAGGGGATAGGTAGGAGAGTGCGTGGAGGGGAGTAGAGTGAGATGAGAGGGGAGAGGCGAGAGAGTGCGTGGAGGGGAGTAGAGTGAGATGAGAGGGGAGAGGTAGGAGAGTGCGTGGAGGGGAGTAGAGTGCGATGAGAGGGGAGAGGCAGGAGAGTGCGTGGAGGGGAGTAGAGTCAGATGAGAGGGGAGAGGTAAGAGAGTGTGTGGAGGGGAGTAGAGTGAGATGAGAGGGGAGAGGTAGGAGAGTGCGTGGAGGGGAGTAGAGTGAGATGAGAGGGGAGAGGCGGGAGAGTGCGTGGAGGGGAGCCGAGATGAAAGGGGAGAGGCGGGAGAGTGCGTGGAGGGGAGTAGAGTGAGATGAGAGGGGAAAGGTAGGAGAGTGCGTGGAGGGGAGTAGAGTGAGATGAGAGTGGAGAGGTAGGAGAGTGCGTGGAGGGGAGTAGAGTGCGATGAGAGGGGAGAGGCAGGAGAGTGCGTGGAGGGGAGCGGAGATGAGAGGGGAGTGGCGGGAGAGTGCGTGGAGGGGAGTAGAGTGAGATGAAAGTAAAGAGGTAGGAGAGTGCGTGGATGGGAGCAGAGTGAGTTGAGAGGGGATAGGTAGGAGAGTGCGTGGAGGGGAGTAGAGTGAGATGAGAAGGGATAGGTAGGAGAGTGCGTGGAGCGGAGCAGAGTGAGATGAGAGGGGATAGGTAGGAGAGTGCATGGAGGGGAGTCGAGTGTGATGAAAAAGGAGAGGCAGGAGAGTGCGTGGAGGGGAGTAGAGTCAGATGAGAAGGGAGAGGTAGGAGAGTGCGTGGAGGGGAGTAGAGTGAGATGAGAGAGGAGTAGAGTGAGTTGAGAGGGGATAGGTAGGAGAGTGCGTGGAGGGGAGTAGAGTGAGATGAGAAGGGATAGGTAGGAGAGTGCGTGGAGCGGAGCAGAGTGAGATGAGAGGGGATAGGTAGGAGAGTGCATGGAGGGGAGTCGAGTGTGATGAAAAAGGAGAGGCAGGAGAGTGCGTGGAGGGGAGTAGAGTGAGATGAGAGGGGAGAGGGGGGAGAGTGCGGGGATGGGAGCGGAGATGAGAGGGGAGAGGCGGGAGAGTGCGTGGAGGGGAGCGGAGTGAGATGAGAGGGGAGAGGCAGGAGAGTGCGTGGAGGGGAGTAGATTGAGATGAGAGAGGCGGGAGAGTGCGTGGAGGGGAGTAGAGTGAGATGAGATGGGAGAGGTAGGAGAGCGCGTGGAGGGGAGTAGAGTGAGATGAAAAGGGAGAGGTAGGAAAGTGCGTGGATGGAAGCAAAGTGAGATGAGAGGGGAGAGGCGGGAGAGTGCATGGAGGGGAGTGGAGATGAGAGGGGAGAGGCGGGAGAGTTCGTGGAGGGGAGTAGAGTGATATGAGAGGGGAGAGGTAGGAGAGTGCGTGGATGGGAGCAAAGTGAGATGAGAGGGGATAGGTAGGAGAGTGCGTGGAGGGGAGTAGAGTGAGATGAGAGGGGAGAGGCGAGAGAGTGCGTGGAGGGGAGTAGAGTGAGATGAGAGGGGAGAGGTAGGAGAGTGCGTGGAGGGGAGTAGAGTGCGATGAGAGGGGAGAGGCAGGAGAGTGCGTGGAGGGGAGTAGAGTCAGATGAGAAGGGAGAGGTAGGAGAGTGCGTGGAGGGGAGTAGAGTGAGATGAGAGAGGAGTAGAGTGAGATGAGAGGGGAGAGGCAGGAGAGTGCGTGGAGGGGAGCGGAGTGAGATGAGAGGGGAGAGGCAGGAGAGTGCGTGGAGGGGAGTAGAGTGAGATGAGAGGGGGAGAGGTAGGAGAGTGCGTGGAGGAGAGTAGAATGAGATGAGAGGGGAAAGGCAGGAGAGTGCGTGGAGGGGAGTAGAGTGAGATGAGAGGGGAGAGGCAGGAGAGTGCGTGGAGGGGAGTAGAGTGAGATGGGAGGGGAAAGACAAGAGAGTGCGTGGAGGGGAGTAGAGTGAGATGAGAAGGGAAAGGCAGGAGAGTGCGAGGAGGGGAGTAGAGTGAGATGAGATGGGAGAGGTAGGAGAGTGCGTGGAGGGGAGTCGAGTGAGATGAAAGGGGAGAGGCAGGAGAGTGCGTGGAGGGGAGTAGAGTGAGATGAGAGGAGAGAGGCAGGAGAGAGCGTGGAGGGGAGTGGAGTGAAGTGAGATGAGAGGGGAGGGGAGAGGTAGGAGAGTGCGTGGAGGGGAGTAGAGTGAGATGAGAGGGGAGAGGGGGGAGAGTGCTTGGAGGGGAGCGGAGATGAGAGGGGAGAGGCGGGAGAGTGCGTGGAGGGGAGCTGGAGTGAGATGAGAGGGGAGAGGCAGGAGAGTGCGTGGAGGGGAGTAGATTGAGATGAGAGAGGCGGGAGAGTGCGTGGAGGGGAGTAGAGTGAGATGAGATGGGAGAGGTAGGAGATCGCGTGGAGGGGAGTAGAGTGAGATGAAAAGGGAGAGGTAGGAAAGTGCGTGGATGGGAGCAAAGTGAGATGAGATGGGAGAGGCGGGAGAGTGCATGGAGGGGAGCGGAGATGAGAGGGGAGAGGCGGGAGAGTGCGTGGCAGGGAGTAGAGTGAGATGAGAGGGGAGAGGTAGGAGAGTGCGTGGATTGGAGCAAAGTGAGATGAGAGGGGATAGGTAAGAGAGTGCGTGGAGGGGAGTAGAGTGAGATGAGAGGGGAGAGGCGAGAGAGTGCGTGGAGGGGAGTAGAGTGAGATGAGAGGGGAGAGGTAGGAGAGTGCGTGGAGGGGAGTAGAGTGCGATGAGAGGGGAGAGGCAGGAGAGTGCGTGGAGGGGAGTAGAGTCAGATGAGAGGGGCGAGGTAGGAGAGTGCGTGGAGGGGAGTAGAGTGAGATGAGAGGGGAGTAGAGTGAAATGAGAGGGGAGAGGCAGGAGAGTGCGTGGAGGGGAGTAGAGTGAGATGAGAGGGGAGAGGGAGGAGAGTGCGTGGAGGGGAGTAGAGTGCGATGAGAGGGGAGAGGCAGGAGAGTGCGTGGAGGGGAGTAGAGTCAGATGAGAAGGGAGAGGTAGGAGAGTGCGTGGAGGGGAGTAGAGTGAGATGAGAGAGTAGTAGAGTGAGATGAGAGGGGAGAGGCAGGAGAGTGCGTGGAGGGGAGTAGAGTGAGATGAGAGGTGGAGAGGTAGGAGAGTGCGTGGAGGGGAGTAGAATGAGATGAGAGGGGAGAGGCAGGAGAGTGCGTGGAGGGGAGTAGAGTGAGATGAGAGGGGAGAGGCAGGAGAGTGCGTGGAGGGGAGTAGAGTGAGATGGGAGGGGAAAGACAAGAGAGTGCGTGGAGGGTAGTAGAGTGAGATGAGAAGGGAGAGGCAGGAGAGTGCGAGGAGGGGAGTATAGTGAGATGAGATGGGAGAGGTAGGAGAGTGCGTGGAGGGGAGTCGAGTGAGATGAGAGGGGAGAGGCAGGAGAGTGCGTGGAGGGGAGTAGAGTGAGATGAGAGGGGAGAGGCTGGAGAGAGCGTGGAGGGGAGTGGAGTGAAGTGAGATGAGAGGGGAGGGGAGAGGTAGGAGAGTGCGTGGAGGGGAGTAGAGTGAGATGAGAGGGGAGAGGTGGGAGAGTGCGTGGAGGGGAGCGGAGATGAGAGGGGAGAGGCGGGAGAGTGCGTGGAGGGGAGCGGAGTGAGATTAGAGGGGAGAGGCAGGAGAGTGCGTGGAGGGGAGTAGATTGAGATGAGAGAGGCGGGAGAGTGCGTGGAGGGGAGTAGAGTGAGATGAGATGGGAGAGGTAGGAGAGCGCGTGGAGGGGAGCCGAGATGAAAGGGGAGAGGCGGAAGAGTGCGTGGAGGGGAGTAGAGTGAGATGAGAGGGGAAAGGTAGGAGAGTGCGTGGAGGTGAGTAGAGTGAGATGAGAGTGGAGAGGTAGGAGAGTGCGTGGAGGGGAGTAGAGTGCGATGAGAGGGGAGAGGTAGGAGAGTGCGTGGAGCGGAGCAGAGTGAGATGAGAGGGGATAGGTAGGAGAGTGCGTGGAGGGGAGTCGAGTGTGATGAAAGGGGAGAGGCAGGAGAGTGCGTGGAGGGGAGTAGAGTCAGATGAGAAGGGAGAGGTAGGAGAGTGCGTGGAGGGGAGTAGAGTGAGATGAGAGAGGAGTAGAGTGAGATGAGAGGGGAGAGGCAGGAGAGTGCGTGGAGGGGAGTAGAGTGAGATGAGAGGGGGAGAGGTAGGAGAGTGCGTGGAGGGGAGTAGAATGAGATTAGAGGGGAGAGGCAGGAGAGTGCGTGGAGGGGAGTAGAGTGAGATGAGAAGGGAGAGGCAGGAGAGTGCGAGGAGGGGAGTAGAGTGAGATGAGATGGGAGAGGTAGGAGAGTGCCTGGAGGGGAGTCGAGTGAGATGGGAGGGGAAAGACAAGAGAGTGCGTGGAGGGGAGTAGAGTGAGATGAGAAGGGAGAGGCAGGAGAGTGCGAGGAGGGGAGTAGAGTGAGATGATATGGGAGAGGTAGGAGAGTGCGTGGAGGGGAGTCGAGTGAGATGAAAGGGGAGAGGCAGGAGAGTGCGTGGAGGGGAGTTGAGTGAGATGAGAGGGGAGAGGCAGGAGAGAGCGTGGAGGGGAGTGGAGTGAAGTGAGATGAGAGGGGAGGGGAGAGGTAGGAGAGTGCGTGGAGGGGAGTAGAGTGAGATGAGAGGGGAGAGGGGGGAGAGTGCGGGGAGGGGAGCGGAGATGAGAGGGGAGAGGCGGGAGAGTGCGTGGAGGGGAGCGGAGGGAGATGAGAGGGGAGAGGCAGGAGAGTGCGTGGAGGGGAGTAGATTGAGATGATAGAGGCGGGAGAGTGCGTGGAGGGGAGTAGAGTGAGATGAGATGGGAGAGGTAGGAGAGCGCGTGGAGGGGAGTAGAGTGAGATGAAAAGGGGGAGGTAGGAAAGTGCGTGGATGGGAGCAAAGTGAGATGAGAGGGGAGAGGCGGGAGAGTGCATGGAGGGGAGCGGAGATGAGAGGGGAGAGGCGGGAGAGTGCGTGGAGGGGAGTAGAGTGAGATGAGAGGGGAGAGGTAGGAGAGTGCGTGGATGGGAGCAAAGTGAAATGAGAGGGGATAGGTAGGAGAGTGCGTGGAGGGGAGTAGAGTGAGATGAGAGGGGAGAGGCGAGAGAGTGCGTGGAGGGGAGTAGAGTGAGATGAGAGGGGAGAGGTAGGAGAGTGCGTGGAGGGGAGTAGAGTGCGATGAGAGGGGAGAGGCAGGAGAGTGCGTGGAGGGGAGTAGAGTCAGATGAGAGGGGAGAGGTAGGAGAGTGTGTGGAGGGGAGTAGAGTGAGATGAGAGGGGAGAGGTAGGAGAGTGCGTGGAGGGGAGTAGAGTGAGATGAGAGGGGAGAGGCGGGAGAGTGCGTGGAGGGGAGCCGAGATGAAAGGGGAGAGGCGGGAAAGTGCGTGGAGGGGAGTAGAGTGAGATGAGAGGGGAGAGGCAGGAGAGTGCGTGGAGGGGAGTAGAGTGAGATGAGAGGGGGAGAGGTAGGGGAGTGCGTGGAGGGGAGTAGAGTGTGATGAGAGGGGAGAGGCGGGAGAGTGCATGGAGGGGAGCGGAGATGAGAGGGGAGAGGTAGGAGAGTGCGTGGATGGGAGCAAAGTGAGATGAGAGGGGATAGGTAGGAGAGTGCGTGGAGGGGAGTAGAGTGAGATGAGAGGGGAGAGGCGGGAGAGTGCCTGGAGGGGAGTAGAGTGAGATGAGAGGGGAGAGGTAGGAGAGTGCGTGGAGGGGAGTAGAGTGCGATGAGAGGGGAGAGGCAGGAGAGTGCGTGGAGGGGAGTAGAGTCAGATGAGAGGGGAGAGGTAGGAGAGTGCGTGGAGGGGAGTAGAGTGAGATGAGAGGGGAGTAGAGTGAGATGAGAGGGGAGAGGCAGGGGAGTGCGTGGAGGGGAGTAGAGTGAGATGAGAGGGGGAGAGGTAGGGGAGTGCGTGGAGGGGAGTAGAGTGAGATGAGATGGGAGAGGCAGGAGAGTGCGTGGAGGGGAGTAGAGTGAGATGAGAGGGGAGAGGCAGGAGGGGAGTAGAGTGAGGGGAGTAGAGTGAGATGAGAGGGGGAGATGTAGGAGAGTGCATGGAGGGGAGTAGAGTGAGATGAGAGGGGAGAGGTAGGAGAGTGCGAAGAGGGGAGTAGAGTGAGATGAGAGGTGAGAGGCAGGAGAGTGCGTGGAGGGGAGTAGAGTGAGATGAGAGTGGGAGAGGCTCGGAGAGTGCCGCATCATCACACGCACGCACGTGCACACACCCTGCTGCAGGATCTTGCCGAAGTACTTATTGGTGACGGTGCAGTTCCACCGGCGGAATCGGAACTGGTGCTGGCATTCCTTGAGCGCCAGCTTGGCCCCCTTGGCCACCTCGGCGACGACGTTGGGCGCCGTGACGCACAGCTCTGCCTGCTTGCCCGCGAGTCGCTTCGTCTTGCGGCAGATGCTGTTGGGGTCCATGACGAGGGGACTGCCCACGGCCCTGTTGGTGCGTAAGGCGGGGTAGCGGGGAGCGGTGGTGCAGCGGTTAGCGCGCTGCGCTACGAACCCGGCGACACGGGTTCGATTCCCGTTCACGGCCAACACCCAGTGACGATTATAGGAACCGGTCCTGGGCCTCCCCTAGGTCGTCGACTCAGCGTGAAATGAGTACCTGGCGCGGTTTGTAAACATCGCCACTGGGGAGACAAAGGCGGCCGGGCGTGGTGCTGGCCACATCACCCCCTCGTGTGCCGCGCCATCCTGCATAGGTGCTCGCTAACAGCACTTGCCCCAACAGTCTGTAAAGGCGATATGGGGGATTTTTGCAGTGGTGGTCAAGATCGGCCTCTGTGGAGGACGCTGCTCCTGGGCGGTTGGAAGCAGTCGCCCTCCAGCAACAACGATGGAGGGGAGATGAGCGATGCTCGAAACGCAACGAGCGGTTAAAATGCAACTAGTTGGGACAGTAAAGGGGGGGGGGGCACAGATGGTGCATCTGCCAGTGGTCTCATGTCAGTCAAGCCATGGCACCTGGGTCTGTCCCGTGCCCTTCTATCAGTGAGCCTTCGATTGGGCTTTCATCTGTGTTAGCCTGGTCGCTTCTGAAAAAAAAGTGCACCTGGCCTGGCACAAGCGCCGTGGTGACATCACCGTCACTTAGTTGCGAATGCCGGGTATTGGTAGTGTCGTGGTTAACGCGCTGCGGTACGAACCCGGCGACCCGAGTTCGTATTCCCGCTCACGGACAACAGCAGAGATGATTATCTGAAATCGGTTCTGGGCTTCCCACTAAGTCGACTCAGCCTCGAATGAGTGCCTGGTGCGGTGTGTACACATCGCCATTTGGTAGACAAAGGGGACCGGGTGTGGTTCTGGCCACCCAGAACCACAACCCGCTAGCAGCACTTGCCCCAAAACTCTGTTGAGGCTATATGTACTGGGGATCTTTGACTTTGTCTCGTGGTGAGTGATCGTGTGCTGGTTAGTGCACTGGCCTACGAACCCGGCGACACGAGTTCGCTCACGACTAAACACAGTGGCGAATAGGTTAACCAGTGCTCGATCTCCCCAAGGTCAACTCAGCCTCAAATGAATGGACACCTGGTGCGCTGCGTCAACAGCAGCACTGGTTGCCGGGCTTGGTGCTGGCCACCCACCTACCCACCCCCCTTGTTTGTGCCGAGCCGCTCTGAACAGCACTTGCCACAACAGTCTGCTGAAGGCTATCCGGTGGATCTTTGTATTTCGTGCGTGTGAGTGAGAGTGCGCAACCTTTTGCAAACCGGCATGAGTGTGTGTGTGAGATGCCGCGCGCGTGTTTATGATTTGCTGGGTGTCAGAGAGAGAGAGAGACGTGGGGAGGGACAGCGGGGGGCCACTTGTGGTGTGGAACGTGTGTCGCCTTACGATACGCACACGCGTGCGTCTGTAACCACACATATATCTATGCGCAGCGCTCACACGCAATGCATCATAATTGTACCGTGTCCGTCCTTAATTATGTTTATCAAAATGATGTGTGTGTGTATATGTGCGTATGTGTGCATTTCGAGTA
The DNA here is from genome assembly GCF_965212315.1 of Lampetra planeri. Lineage (NCBI taxonomy): Eukaryota > Metazoa > Chordata > Hyperoartia > Petromyzontiformes > Petromyzontidae > Lampetra > Lampetra planeri. The sequence continues at coordinate 20,998,958 of NC_136107.1, forward strand.
AATGTGGGGAGCGGTAGTGTGGCGTTTAGCGAGGTCGCGTTCCATTCCCGCTCACGGCCACCACCAACACCAGTGGCGATTATCTGAACCGGTTCTGGGCCCTCCCCTAGGTCGACTCGGTCTCAAATGAGTACCCGGTGCGGTGTGTAAAACATCGCCACTGGGGAGACAAAGGCGGTCGGGCGTAGTTACTGGCCACCCAACTTCTCGTGTGTGGTACCGCCCTTCATCGGTGCTGCTCGCTCACAGCACTTGCCTTGCCCCCAACAGTCTGTCCATACTGTACGGGGGATATTTTTGTCTTTGTCTCGTGTACATGAGTGCGTGTTTTCTCGTGCGTTCACGAGGATAGTTGCGTTCGTGCGATTGCGTCCGTGGAAGGGGGAATTGAGTCATTTTGAAGGACTTTACGCGTGAAATTACGAACAATTTCCACCGGATACGTATATGCCAGGTGAAAGTTGAAAACTTCGTTGAAAGTGTGGAAAGGAAAAACGCGTAGAGAAAATAAATAACATAGGGTTGTCATCGCGAGAAGATGGACATCTCGACGTTTCGGCCAAACGGCCTTTCTCAGGATGACTGGCGTTCTTCAGGAAGTATCCTGAGAAAATTCCAGTTATCTGGAGATTAGTTTTTCGCTGTTAGTGACAGCAAAGTTATTCTGTCTTAAATAGTTTGATATTCCCTTGTATTTTTCGACAGCTAAATCACGGCTCGTGTTCTATTAGCTTTCGTGCCACCACACTCCGCTGGAGGAGAATTATTTGGTTCATCCGCGACTGGGATCCGGCACTCGTTCGCGTTCATCCCGGGACAGATTCAGGTTTAGCGGCCTCGCTCATCAAAGGGCAACAGTCAATCCCCGCGCAGTGATTTTTGGGAGCTTAAATTCGATTAATTGGGGTTGTTGTAAATGTTTCAGCAGTAATCGACTTTAATTTTTTTTGAACGCACGCGAGTCGCTCTCACGCTTTGGTTGTAATATCAGGTTGACATGGAACGCTTCACAAGCACGGCCTAACGCAAATCTAACGCTAATCTGTGTAAGAATCGATTTACCGCGCAGCTGTATGCGCTATGAAGGGAAATGACAACGTCGCGTTTAGAGTGACGAAGCGAACTTGACAGAAGACAGAAGCGCATCCGTCACCTCGAATCGTGACGTGCCGAACAAAATACAAAGATTCCCCGTATAGACTCGGGGGCAAGTGCTGTTGACGAGCACTTAACAAAGGCCAACACGGCACACGAATGGGGTGGATGGCCAGAAGCACGCCCGGCCGCCTTTGTCTCCCCAGTGCTGATGGTTACACACAGCACCAGGTACTAATTAAAGGCTGAGTTGATCTAGGGAAGGCCCAGGACCGGTGCAGATATTTGTCACCGATGCTGGCCGTGAGCATGAATCGAACTCGGATCGCCGGTTTCGTAGCCCAGTGCACTGACCAACGCGTCACCACCGCACATGCTGAACACTCGCAAACACGTTTTCGTGCATTTGCAAATAGGTCAAACATGTGAACGCCAGCCAAATCCTTATTTAATAAAAACTAAAAAAATTCCAGCGCTTTCGCAATGCACTGCTGGATGAAAGGATATACCGCGCTGTGCGGGTTTTCATAGGGAGTTGAATTGACCATACATTGCCCACGCTGGCCGATTGTCCAAAGTCATCATCACCATCATCATCCACCACCATCATCATCCACCATCACTCGGCCAGCACTTTCACGTGAATCAGACCGATTACACGGCCACGTTTTTCGTCTGCTCGCCACGTGCCACCCCCACCCACCCCCCCCTTCCCCTCCCCCTGATATTAGAAACGTCTCTGCGCGGACGAAGGAGGCTTCGCGGGTCGCGTAAATGGTTACGGATGACTTTGAGGTCAAATTGCACTCAAACATCGCGTGCAGCAGCATCAGTCAAACACGAGGAGCAACAATCGCCCTGCAGCTTCTCTCATCCCCCCTACCTCCGTCTACACCCCCCCACCCGCTATCCCGACCATCTCTGAATCCGACTACTCAGAACCACCACCACCACCACCCTCCCCACCCTAACCACACGCCACCCCACATCCCAGCATATCCCTTTCCTTCTGATCCCCGTAACCCCAGGCTCCCACCCAAACCACCTCTGGACTCGACTCTTCAAAAGAGGCAGCGGCTCTTGGACAATTCCCGAGGGAGTCTAAGAAAGCTGTCTCCCCCCATTCGTATGGCAACTCTAAACTACTTCAACTATGACGATTTATGTTTTACCAGGTAAGGCCCCCACTAAGCTATGTAGCTCTTTTTTCAGAAGCGACCAGGCTAACACAAATGAAAGCCCAATGCAGTGGCTTATCATCACGTGGTAAAGAATAGCGGCTAAATAACTCTAAACGCGTGGATGTTGATTCTAAATGTGGATGGAAAAACCGGAGGACCCGGAGAAAAATCCACACGACCACGGGGAGAGAGAGACACGCAAACTCCAAATACACAGCAGGCGTCAGAGTCGAGATCGAACCCACAGTCTCCTGTACACCAGGCGAGGTAGTTAACATCTCACTACCGCAGCGCCTGCCTATCCAGGTTGTACTCTTATTATCATGCTCATTACCCTGGGGAAAAAACCTCACTCAGTAGTCCCGTGACCCTTTTCCAGGAGGCTCCTGCTAAGTTTTCACGGAGGGAACGACGGTGACTATTTGTGGGTATTTTGCAAATCAGTCGTTTTTCAGGGTACATTTTGGCAAAACGTGGCACATTTGGACCACGACTCCGCAACACGATGGCATAACTCGTGCGAACGACGCCCTCGGATTGTTAGCGTCCGGTGTGAAGTAGATGGCGCGTATTTTAGTTGATGTTCATACACCCGCAGGCATGACCAGGGCGGTCGCTGGCTTTGAACCGTGAACTTCTGCAACAAGGGAAGAACTCGCTCGCACGAGGCCACGGTTACAGCCCCTTACATAGCGGAGCGAATCGTCAACAGATGGCAGCATTATCATTTGTAGTAGGGTATATGTATGCGTATATGTATATGTATGAGTGCGCGAGAGAGAGAATGTGTGTCAGTGTGCTTGTCCCTGTGTGTATGCCACGGTGAATTTGTAAAGACATGCGTCTGTATTCTTGTCTGTGTTTGCGTGTGCATGTCTGTCTGTGTGTGTATATGTGGAGAGCGGTAGTGTAGCGGTTAGCGCGCTGCGCTACGAACCTGGCCACCCGAGTTCGACTCCCGCTCATGGCCAACACCAGTGACGATTATCTGAACCGGTCCTGGGCCTCCCCTAGGTCGACTCAGCCTCAAATGAGTACTTGGTGCGTTGTGTAAACATCGCCACTGGGGAGACAAAGGCGGTCGGGCGTGGTGTTGGCCACCCACCCCCTCGTGTGCCTTGCTGGCCTTCACAGATGCTACTCGCTAACAGCACTTACCCTAACAGTATGTTAATGCTATACGGGGGATCTTTGTCTTTGTATATGTGCGTGCGTAGTGTGTCTGTCTTTATCGGTGGAGGAGCGGTGGCGTAGTCGTTAGCGCGCTGCGCCACCAACCAGGCCAAGTTTAAGATCATAGGCGAACGACATCAAAACCATGTCTGGGCTTTCCCTAGGTTGACTCAGCCCAAAATTGACACATTCTGCGATATGCGGACATAAGCCCTCTGGCGTGCATGGTGCTTGCTGGCCAGACGACCCTCTTCGTGGTGCCCGTAATAGGTGCTCGCTAACAGCAACGTGCTTTGTGTGTGTGTAGGTCTACAGTGAGCGGAGTAGGTGTGGAGGAGGGGAGGTCTCTGTTTGAGAATGTATCACACGAGAGGCGGTCACATATCTTCGGGAGCTGGATGTTGAAGAAATAACATCCGACGCATTGGTTACTCCATGTCCCGCATAGGACAGTGCATACATTATCAGAGTTATGCTTTTTGTTTGCATTATGACTGCAGGTATTGTGGTCTATGCAAACATGACTCCTTGTAAAAAAAGGTGTCAGTTTTGTTGCCAGATAAAAGGGTAAAAAAACAATTATCATATTTTTTACTGGCAAATGAGGTACCAATGGTGGTTTTGTGCAATCCCCTTCGTCACCGAGCAGTATGGTGAAACATGGCCAGACAATCCCTCTGTGAGCAGACACGGCTTGGGTAGGCCTCCATCCAGCGATAGATTCACAAAGGGCTGTACATCAGCTACTGCCGCCGCCGCTGCTGCTGACACGACAGTGGCTGGAGGTAGCGGGAGGAGGAAGGCGGTGGTCTTGGGGAAGAGCGAGAGCAAAATGAAAAACAATCTTCTTCGCCCGCATTCACGGTAACGAAATTCTGGAGCGGCCAAGGAAAATATTCTGTAAATAGCAATGCAATGACACGCATTGTAAGAGCGCCTTTCATGTTTAATGGTCCAATTATACTTCACCCCCCCCCCCCACCACCGTCTCTGTGTGCGCGCTCGCGTGCGTGCGCGTGTGATGCACGCTGGCTCTGCTCCCCAGCGCACATGCACGCGTGTCGAGACGGATCAGGGGGGGGGGGGGTGCGGGGGAGGGGGGATGGTGGGGGGGAGATGCGGTGAAGGTGGTGAGTAGGGATTGAACACGTTAGGATGAGGAGCGAAGTTCATCGGAAGGGTAACCGTGGTAGCAGCGATACAGCAGTGACGAGGAGGCGCTGACCGCCGGCGAGTGAGCGAGTGGCCGTAGTGAATCGGTGAGTGCTGGGCCATCGATCATCCTGGCCGTTGCCTTACGCTGCGTTCTATCAAGTGCAGTGAGGTTGGAACTGGGTAAGATCCCAGGCCGGATGCGATAGCAGCAGGATTCTAACTTGGGCCGAATGTGTTGCTTTGTACGGTCGTTTTGGGGGGGATTGGCGGTTGAGTTGGGTTCCAACTCTCGATTTCAGACGACAACTTACGGCAGCTTTGTAATTTCACTCACGGATGAAGGCCTTTCTCCCCGGCGTCGGTCATCGTGGGGGCTGAGCAGACTTCACGATGAAGTAGTTTGAGAAACCAAACTAAACAAAAAACATTTATTTTATCACTGAGCTATGTAGCTCATTTCTCAGAAGCAACCTGGCCACAATCGATAGCCCGACGAAGTGGCTTATCACGTGGGAATTTATAGCAGCCAAATACTCTAAACGCGTGTTGATTTTTAATGGGGAGGGGAAAACCCGAGGACCCGGAGAAAAATCCACGCGACCACGAGGAGAACATGCAAACTTCAAATATACAGCAGGCGTCAGGGTCCTGATGGAACCCACAACCTCCTTCATACCAGGCGAGGGTGATAACATCTCGCCACCGCGAGCAGATTGCTCGAGGTATCTGCTATTTTTCACTGATGTTAGCCGTGACCCGGAATGGAACTCAGGTAATTGGCACCGCTCCACGCACGGAACACCCTTCACGGGGTACATGGGGGGGGGGGGGGGGTGTCCCAGGGGTGGCTACAGGAGCCCAGTTGGAGAGACTATCGGAAGTTGTTCTGTGGTGTGACACCTGAGGTGTATATTCTATCTGACACGTGGTGGTGCGCTGCTCACAACAAGTACATCTCAAATGTATTTATTTTCTCGTCACAAATCAACGATAGCACAATCCGGAGATTTTATTTTTTAAGAATAGGAAAACATATAAGACGTCTCAGCCATTGGCCATACGATTTAATCACGCGGAATCCGCCAGATCTCATCAAAAGCTAAGCAGGTTTGAGCCTGGATTGTATTTGGATGGGCGGCCACCGTATATCAAACAGGTGGTATAGGCTGCTGCTGGGCTATGTTGGGGCGCCACGGTGGCGAGATGTTAACTACCTCGCCTGGCATACAAAAGGTTCGTGGGTTCGATCCCGACCCTGGCGCCTTCTGTATATTTAGAGTCTGGATGTTCTCTCCGTGGTCGCGTGGATTTTTCTCCACGTACTCTGTTTTCCTTCCACATTGAGAATCAACGTGCGTTTCGAGTATTTGGCTGCTATACATTTCCCCGTAATATGCCACTTTGTTGAGCTCTCATTTGTGGCGAAGTCGCTTCTGAAACAGAGCTACAGAGCTGAGTGGGCCTCACCTGAAAAAAGAAAGAAAGTTTAATTTTTAGTGTGGTACCGAATTCACCATTGATCCCTGGCGGGCGAGCGTGAGGATATCTGCTGACAGCCTCTCCCCCATGACCTTCGCAGTTGATGCAGCACGAATCGGAAAGGGAGAGATGATATCGGTAACCTTCCTAAGGTACTAAGGCTTAATTTGGTACCTGTACCAATGTCCTCATGGTTGATTACTATACTACTACTACGATTTGTATTTTATCAGCTAAGGCCGACTGAGCTATATCGCTCTTTTTCAGAAGCAAACTGGCCACAAATGATAGCTCGACAAAAAGGCTTATCACGTGCACATGTATGGCAACCTAATGATCAAAGCGCATGTTGATTCTAAATGTGAAGGAAAAAACCCGAGGACCCGGAGAACAATCCACGTGATCACCACGGGGAGAAAGAAGCCGCAAACTCCAAATATACAGCAGGCGTCAGGGTCGGGATCGAACCCACGAACTCCTGCAAATCAGGCGAGGAAAATAACATCTCGCCAACGCGAATTCCCAATGCATGTGAATTAACATGCAATGATGATGATAACGCGCCCGATCTCGTCAAAAGCTAAGCAGGTGTTGAGCTTGAGCGGTGTTTTGGATGGGCAATAAACTCCATAACCGCCTCCAGGGATGGTGACACGGCCCGGCGCCAGCGAAGCAGCCGCTTGTTGCAGAGATTCACAAGGTCCGAATCCAGATTATGCCACCTTGTTGAATACCGCGGGTGTATTTACCATTCAAATTCCACGCTGTCTGCTTCCACAGTGAACGTTAAAGATCCTGTGACATCATTCGCACGAGTAGGCCATTGTTGTGCCGGCGTCATGGTACAAAATTTGTGAATAAAAGATTCAAAGCTCATCGGATTCCTCCAGTCTAAAGAAAGATTCTGATTCAAAGTTGCCAAATATGCAAGATTACACCGCAATTACTCAGTTGAAACCTCTATAGCAATCACGAACCGCTAACGCAAAAAAATGTCAGGACCCTCTTGAAAATATTCACGAGACTCGGCGAGGCTTTGCAGGGTAACCAAGTGTAATTATAATAACACTCCTACTGGGGCACTCAAGTTTCTAAAGTCTATGTGGCGAGCAGCAGAGGGCAGTGGAACAATTGTTGTACTCTATCTTGATCTGAAGCTTTCGTGACTGCAGAAATCCATACTCTTTGTTTTTTTCGGTAAAGTCACGTAGGTAGAAAGTAAAATAAAATAAATCACGGCGTTTTGATCGCAACACAAGCAGCCGTCCTCAGGCGGAAAAAAATATAATCCAGCAGTGGAACTGCTAAACTACGGAGAGAGCTGTTACAACAAGAGGTTATATACGTGGCGATGGGCAAGCAAGCGGTGTCTGAGCTGGAAAGCAATTCCATCCACGGACGTAAGCACGTCAGTTGTACACTACTTTCTATGTTCCCAATGCCATGCTCCTCGCCTTCACCCGCGGTGGAGGTCTCGCCCGAACGGCCGTGTCCGAGATACTGAGCCGGGTAATCGCCGAGAGCCCCCTGGCTCGTGAAAGTGTAGCGAGTTCACGATCTCATTCCGGTCACCAGTTGACCCCTGATCACAGGCCACTATGTTTGCGTCGGCGATGGCGCTTATAATCAGGCCTGTTCCAGCTGAGAGGTCTATACATGCCTGGGTGATCGCTGTACGAAGACCACTCGAGAAGTCGCTCGTTGCGTGACGTATTTTTCCCCGGGGGGGGGCGGGGGGGGGGGCTTGTTTCTGTAACAGGGTGGTGCACTCCTGGCTGCGACAATCCTGCACCGTGACGCGTATCGCGGCTGTCGCGACGGCCCGACGCAGACGGACAGCACCGCCGGAATGCGAACGCCGCGAGCGGATGCGCTGGCGAGATGAAACTGAAACATTTGAATTTTTAACCGAGGCTGCCTGGCCACACGTGATAATAGCTCGTTGCAGAGGCTGATATCATCACACGTGGGATTTATAGGAGCAGCCAAATAATCTAAAGGTGTGTTCATTCTAAATGTGTGTGGGGGGGGGGGGCAGAACCAGAAGAACCCGGGGGACAGTCCACGCGATCACCACGGGGAGAGAGAACACGCCGACTCCCAAGTACATAACAGGCATCGTCAGGGTCCGGGATCGAACCCCCCACGAACCTCATGCCTACTAGGCGCGGGGGGTAACAATTTCGCCATCGCAAACGTGGGATGATGCTGATGATGATGATGTTGCAGAAGGCTGTAGATGATGACGATATGGACATGTGACTGCAGATGACTGCTGATGCTACTGCGAATGAGCAACGAGAGTGGAACGCAGGGTACGCGCGAGTATCGGGCGTGGGGGGGATGAAGGGGGAGGGAGGAGTGCTGATTCAGCACGAGGTGGTGGTGGTGGTGGAGCGATGGTGTAGCTGTTCGAGCACTGCGCTACGAACCCACACACATTCCATAATCATATGGCAGGGGGCAGTTCCTCCATAGGACAACTACTCTTGACCTTACACAAGGTTAATGTGCCCCTGAAATGCTCTTTTTCAGTGACAGGGAGGCAACTACTGGTAGGGTACGTATGGCATCTGTGTGTGTGTTTTCATTTAGTGCGGTAGTGCAGTTGTTCGTGCACTGCACTACCAACCCTGCGACATGAGTTCGATTCCCGCTCACGGCCAAACACCATTGACGATTATCTGAACAGGTTCTGGGCCTCCCCTATGTCGACTCAGCCTTAAATGAATACCTGGTGTGGTGTGTAAACACTTGGGAGACAAAGGCGGCCGGGCGTGGTGCTGTCCACCCACCCCCTCGTGTGCCGTGCCGGCCTTCATAGGTGCTGCTCACTAACAGCACTTGCCCCGACATTCCGTTAAGGCTACACGGGAGGTGGGGGGATTTGTCTTTGGTGGCTTTTGCTCGCATGGCTTCAGAATGTCCTCTGTGCCAGTAGTCTCGAGTTAAAGCAATTGTCACCAATTACCACGTGAAGTCAATGGTCACGAGTTACCACGTGACATCAATTGTCTTCGGTTACCACGTGAAATCAATTGTCATCAGTTACCACGTGACATCAATTGTCATCACTTACCACGTGACATGAATTGTCATTAGTTACCACGTGACATCAATTGTCATCAGTTACCACGTGACATCCATTGTCATCAGTTGCCACGTTCTGTGCAGCGCTGAGAGGACCCTCCCTGTCAGACAGGGGAGTGAGTGCCGGCTGCGAACTTGCTGACCCCGTGCCCCTACCGGACATCTGTGAAAATGAGCTTCTTAGCTCATCGGATTTCCTCCTGCGCTCTAAATAAAGATTATGATGATTTGTGAAACATGAACAGGAGAGCAAAGGGGGGGGGGAGGGGAGGAGAGGGGGACTCCGAGAGACGTAAACGGCCATGTACGGTGCGAAAGAAGTTCAACGTACGGTACACACAGAGGGAAAGGAGGATCGGTGTCTGCCATCACCTCTTGCGTGCCACGTGACCCTACCGTGCCTGGCGTGTCACGTGGCACTGCCATGCACCGCCTTTTGCTTGGCCCACCAACTCAGAGGAGTTATTTTACAGTCTGAAAAGAACAACACCCACGCGTACTTTCTATGCGCGTAACGATTCACCGCCACGCTCCCTCTCCCCACCCCCCTCTCTCTCTCTCCTCCACCGTCAATTCGATGAATCGTCACGACATCTCGAACGGCGATTCGAGAATCGAATTTTTCCAACGCCGGTGACACGCGGGTGGTCAACGCGAACGTGCATTGCGCGCGACACGAATCTACAACAGTCACCTTGGGCACGCGACTCGGTGCCAGGTACGGTGAGCTTAACGAATCGACGGTTCATCTTCGATTCGCTGGCGCCTCCGATTTGGCGCGGTCGGCTCCGTACGGTGCGAAAGAAGTTCAACGTACATGCATACAATCTGTCGCATTCATCGTTACACTTGTACACAGTGCCGGTGACGATGCAGAAGCAGAAATATTGATGAACACTGGAGGAATCCAATGGGCCAAAAAGCGCTTCTTAACAGACGTCTCATAACGTCACAACAACAAACGAAAAAAATGTACGATAGGAGTGCAAAGTATAGGGAAAGTAAGCAAATCACTTAGAACTTATACAATATTATTGGTTATTTCGGTAAAGTCACGTAGAAGGGAAATAATAAAATAATATAAAACAATAAAAAAATTCTCACGACGTTTCGACTGCAACACAAGCAATCATCATCAGGTGTGAAACCCAAAGCAAGAAAAATTGTGGATTTCACACCTGATGATGATTGCTTGTGTTGCAGTCGACACGTCGTGAGAATTGTTTTTATTGTTTTATATTTCTATTATTTTATTATTTCCCTTCTACGTGACTTTACCGAAAGAACCAAGAATATGAATCCCTGCAGTCGCGAAAGCTTTAAATCAAAATGTAACATATACAATGTTTTATTCTACCAAGCTAAGCTCACTGTCCTATTCGCTCATTTTCCAGAAGCGACCTGGCCATAAATGATAGCTCGGCGAAGTGGCTTATCGCGTGGAAATTTATAGCAGCCAAAATACTCTAAATAATCTAAGGGCACTTAACGAATCTCAGATGGGGATTGCGAAGTCTAAAATTGGGCGCTGTGTGTGCACGCGTGCGCCATTACGCCGATGCGTGTATTTATCAATCCACTCCCGTGGATGAAGGGTTCGTCATCTGCACGGCGTGTCCGGTAATGGGGGGGGGGGGGTGTTGTTTGATCATAAACCGCGTTTGTCGGCGTTCGTCGGCGAAAATTGCGGTCAGCGCCGGTTCAAATGTCACTTCGCCACTGATAATACGCTGTGGCCGGGAATCGAACTGAGGTCACAGGGTTCATAGTTCAGTGTGCTAACCACCGGGCCAGCGCCCCACCCCCTAAAACTATTTACACACACACACAACTCAGCCGAAACCGAAAAGGATACTAATAATTGGAGGGTAATTGCCATAAAAAAAATACAATAATGTAAAATCAATACGATGACTATACAGTTAATAATGCACGTGTTAAATAGGAGCATTGCGCAATAATAAGAATAAAAACGAGCGAATGAATCATCATTAATAATCACAGACATATCCTGAGAAAACACACACATCGATTTTTTTTCGTTCTCTTAAGTGGCGCTCAATATTGACCACGAGCCTCGACCCCCCGTTAATCATCGACCAGCGCAGACGCGCGGCAGCGGTGACGCGGGGGATTGAGTGCCGCTTCCTTCAAAAGCGAAAGTTATAAATTGGCAAACGACTGATCCGGCACTTTACTTAAACAAACAGAGCCGCGGTCGTAATTCAATTATAGGAAGAAAGTGTCTTTGGCACGGAGGGAGTCCACTGACCCAAGTTACGCACCTCGCTAGCCTGGGCGGCTGTGGGCGAATGTCATCAGCCAGATTTCCAAATAACTCTCGTGCTAAAGCATGCATCGCTCCACAATTCCGGAGCTTCGTTGCACAAGCGCGCATTTGACACGTTGTTTTTTTTCTTCTGCAGGCTATATACATATATGTACACACATTATATGGTGATAACAAGAATAACAAATTGACCAGCGTGGTAAAGTATGGTTGACAACCCCGTGACAGTCACGGCGTGGGGAGGCCTTCATCCAGCAGTGGATTGATTAAATGACGAATATAATATTAATGACAGTCAACATTATCAATGATAGTGAGATTACATGTATATATGTACTCTATTGTGGGCGTGTGTACATATCATAATAATTGGCAGCCCTCCGTCAATTGACCGAACATTAACCACGCTGCTCGGTGTGGGTTCGTGACAAGGGGAGGAGGTGGGGTTGGAGCGGTTCCGACACGACTCGCCACTGATGTCCGTTCTTGGCCGAGAATCAAACTCGGGTCGCCGGGTCCATATCGCAGTGAACTTACCACTGCGCCACGAACCCGGCGACCCGAGTTTGATTCCCGCTCATAGCCAACACCGGTGACGATTATCTGAACCCGCCCTAGGCCTCCCCTAGGTCGACTCAGCCTCAAATGAGTACCTGTTGCGGTGCGTAACCATTGTCACCAGGGAGACAAAGGCCGCCGGGAGTGGTGTTGGCCACCTACCCCCTCGTGTGCCGTGCCGGCCTTCATAGGTGCTATTCGCTACCAGCACTTGCCCTGACAGTCTACCATAGCTATACGGGGGATCTTATGTCTGTGTATAATATAGAGAACATGCATGCCCTCGCGTTCACAACTGTTTGTTTTCAGAGGCAGGACGTGTCTCTCCATTGCGTCACGATTCATGGGATCTCTCCGCGAGTCTTGGCCTCGGAGTAAGAGACGGGTCCCCTTGGTCAGGACTCATCCCTCCCACCGCCCCCTGCTGAGCCTCCCTCCCCCCTCCCTCCCTCCCCCCTCCCTCCCCCCAGCTTTCTGCCACCCCTCCAAAACTAAACCACCACCACCACCCATCCACTGAAACCTCCGTCAAGCCAGCTCGCTACTTTCGCTCTAACACCACCTCGGACACTGCTCACCGACTCTGGGACATCCCCAACCCCCCCCCCCCCCCCCGAGTCAATCTTTGCAAGCAGTCTCAGTTTCACATGTATGGTAAAGTAGAATCATCTTTAATATATTGTTTTCTTCTATATTTCATGTAAACCCAAAACTCTATATGCACACACACACACGCGCGCGCATGTTGTTTTGTTAATTGCGGTTTAGCAAGCAATGCACTGCTTTGCCGCATTGTATAACAAAAACAACATATAAGCAACTGTCAGACGAAATCGTCACCATCCGAGTTATTTATCGTGGCCATGCACATTGTAAAACAGTCTACAATTGAACTCGCCGTCAGCGACACAAACTCGTGCGAAATTTTGACTTCAAACTTTCGTGACTACAGGAATTCATATTCTTTGGTTCTTTCGGTAAAGTTACGTCGATATAAAAAAGTGAATAAAAATGTACTTCTCTTTTTCCTATCTACGTGACTTTACCGAAATAACCAAATAATACAAACGAGCGTATTGGGGGGGGGGGGGGGTGGTGGACACGTGCGCACATTGCAGAGGAGCGAGTTGCACAATCTACGCTGAACTTCTTTCGCACCGCACGTGGCCAACGGCGCTAATCCAACTTGCTCTGTGGTAGCGACCTGCCGGCAACGCTAAACCCGGACTCCGAGCGCCTAAGGGACGCGTCTTTGACCGATTGAAACGCGATTATAAATAATTAACCAATGATGATGATAATGACGACGACGGTGATGTTGATGATGATGTCTGCGCATGTCTTTGTGCGGTGCCGACCTTCGTAGGTGCTGCTCGCTAACAGCACTCGCCCCAACAGTCTGTTAGGACTACACGGGTGACCTTTTTATTTGTGTATCTCATAAATATACAAAGAAATAAATAATGATGATGCATGGTTATCTGCGTGTGTGTGTCTCGGCCATGTGTGCCCTTGTCTTTGCTGTCCGTGTGTATGCGTGCGCCTCGGTACGTGTCTACGAATGTGTGTCGCGTGCGTCTTCGTGTGCACGCGTGTGTCTGTGGTTATGCCCGTGTGTGTATGCGCGCCTGTATGCGCGCGAGTGTGTATCCGTGCGTATTTGCGCATGTGTGCATGTGTGTGCGTGTCTGCATGTCTCTTTGTATCTGCGCGCGCGTGTGTATCTGCGTGTCTTCGTTTGCGTGACGTCTTTGTACCTGCATGCATGTGTATCTCCGCATGCACATACACGTGTGCGTGCATGTCCATGCCTGTCTGCGCGCGCGTGTGTGTCTGCGCGCGTGTACATGTGTCTGCGTGTAAGCGATTGTGTCTGTGTGTGTATCGATGCGATTGTGTGTGTGTGTGTGTGTCAAGGGTGGGAGTGACCCCCGAAGTGGCGGTGTCGTGCACGGCTCTCTCACCACCACAGGCCGATGATGTTGGTCGGGTAGAGGAGCAGGAAGAAGAGGGCAAGCGGCGCTCCGGGCAGCCGAGCCATGCTGCTCCTGCGACGAGGGCTCCCTCCTCCGCCCCGTGTTCTCTCTTCTCTCCCCGTGTGTGTGTCTCTCCCTCTCTCTCTGTCTCTCTGTCTGTCTCTCTCTCTCGCCTTCTCTTGCGTCTCGTCTCTCTCGCTGTGCCTTTACCGGCAGCACCCACCCACAACTTCCACCCCCCCCGGTCGCTGTGTCGTCGTTGTTGTTGTTGTTATTGTGAGTGTTGCTGCTTTCTTTGTACTTTTTTGCTTGTTTTTGTTTCTCGTTTGCTTTCAAAAATCCGGTCACTCGCGCCGCGTGTCAGCGCGCGTTCGCGTCGGTGACCGCCGGCCCTTTGCTGGCGAACGTGGTTGCGACTCGAGTTCTCATGATTTGATTCCGTGCTCACCCCCCCCCCCGTGTCTGTCGAGAGTGTGCCTGTGCGTCTGTCGTGCATGCGCGTGTCCGTGTGTCTTCGTGGTGCGTGGGACTGGCACCGCCTTAGCCTACTCGCCCCTCGTGTGCGTTCGCTCGTTAGCTCGTTCTTTCTCTCCGCTCGCTCTCTCCGTGTCTTTCTGTCAGCACCATTCGTCTCCCGACTGACCGGGCCACCCCGCCGACACGTCACGCACTGCCGCACGACCGACACCCACACCCACCCCCCCCCCCCCCATACACCACCTCCAAACGCCCCGTGCACCACTCAGGCGTAAAAACTCCGCGATCTTTACGCAGCGAGCAAAACCGCAAAACTACACAACAGCTGTGGAGAGGAAGTCGGAGAGAAACAATCGCGCTCGCAGAAAGACACGCATCGCGCGCGCGCATGCACGTACGTACGTGGGACACGCAAAGACAAAGGTCTTCCCGTATAGCCTTCACAGACTTTTGGGGGAAAGTGCTGTTAGCGAACGCCTATTTAGGCCGGCACTGCACACGAAGAGGTGGGTGGCCAGCACCACGCCACACACACTCACACAGCGACACGTGGACACGCGTTCGCACTTAACACACTCGCGTGCATTTCTTACAAACACGCACGCTCGTTCCTATCACATGCGATTGCACATATACACACGAACACCCCCACGTACCTATCACGGACAAGGACAGACGAATACACAGACACACACGGACACGGGTTTCGTACGAACCCCACACACACACACGCAAAGATCCCCCGTATAGCCCTTAACAGACTGCTCGGGCAAGTGCTGTTAGCGCGCACACGCGCGCACACACACACACGCGCGCGCTCACGTACTACAGGGCCCGCACGCCGCGCCTCTCAGCTGTGAAGGCGCCCGCTGCGGAGAGGGGAGCGCGCCCTGGGGTCGAGCCGAGGGGGCGGAGGCCTCCATTTAAATAGCGCAACGCTGGCGTCCCTATGTCCCGACGCCGCTTGCCAAGCGCCCACGTGTGTCAGTGTGTGTACGCGTGTGTGTGTGTGTCAGTGTGTACGCGCGTGTGTGTGTGTGTGTCAGTGTGTAATGCAGTTCGGAGACTCGCACGCGTCCCCGGTAGCGGTGCGCGCCCCTACACGGGACTCTGTCGGCACCGGGCAAGCGATGGACGCACGGGGGCTCTCGTCCCTCCCCTCGGCGTCTTTACTTAACGCGCACTCCACCTACCGACTCTCACACCCCCCTCCCCTGCTTCACTATCCCCCCATCCTCCTCCTCCTCCACCCGCCCCTACAACCACCACCACCACCACCTCCTTCTCAGCGCGCGCCCTTCCCACGCTTTAGCCCATCATCACATTGCTCGCCACAACCACGCATCCACCCCCACCGCCACCACCAAACCACCAACACCCTGCGTCTATCTCACCCCCCCCCCCTCTCTCTCTCGCTCCTTCAGCCGTGCCTCGCCTCCGGCGTCGGAACTTCTCCCCCCCCCCCCCCGATTTGAAAAATGCGAGGCATGAACACCCAAAAATGAGGGTTCATGTCAGAGCCACTCTGAGCTGCCTCCTCTGCTGAAACGAACACAAAAATGTCTCGCCAGCTCAGGATGATTCTTTACACCCCCTACCACAACCCTCTCCAACAGCCCCCGTTGTCGGGATCATCATCCCTAACTTTCGAGGTGGCGGTGGTGGTGGGGTCTGTGTTGGGACCTGTGACCTCGGTTCCCCGGTTTCTTGAAGTCGCCTCGGACCCGACTAATACATCGCTGCACCTGGTCACCCCACGCGCGCTGGAAACCCAAAGCGACTTGAAACAGCAGCGGCGGCGGCGGTGGCGAGATTCATTAGCGGGAGAGACGCGAACGCGGGGTCTCTTCTGACACAGGAGCCGGAATATCGCGACATTTCTTCCGACAAGTGGACGGGTATGAATAAAAGGCGAATGAAAAAAAATGCGTCAGCAATTTTTCGTTAAAATTTGTAGCGTGACGTTCAAATTTCATTTTTGTTTAAGACGCACGAGAAGAATATATATATTGTTTTAAGTAAGAAAAAATATCACTCTACAACGGTCGTGAAACTCAAGAAAGCAACCTTCATTATATGTCAAGAAATATTACTGTCAACCGTAAAACAAATAAGGCGCAGTTGGGTAATAATAATAACGTAATAATTCAAAGCATGGAGTTTGAGTGGTACAGATGCGTTTAGAATATCCGCCCCACCGCTCCACCTCCCACCGCTCCACACTCCCTCCGCACTCCCACCGCGCCACACTCCCACCACACCACACTCCCACCACACCACACTCTCACCGCACCACACTCCCACCACACCACACTCCAACCACGCCACACTCCCACCACATTCCTACCACACCACACTCCCACCACACCACACTCCCTCCACACCACACTCCCACCGCACCACACTCTCACCGCACCACACTCCCTCCACACCATACTCCCACCACACCACACTCCCTCCACACCACCCTCACCACACCACACTCCCACCACACCACAATCCCACCACACCACACTCCCACCGCACCACACTTCATCCACACACCACACTCCCACCGCACCACACTCCCACCACATCACACTCCCACCACACCACACTCTCTCCACTCCACACTCCCACCACACTCCCACCGCACCACACTCCCACCACACCACCCTCCCACCACACCACACTCCCTCCACACCACACTCCCACCGCACCACACTCTCACCGCACCACACTCCCTCCACACCATACTCCCACCACACCACACTCCCTCCACACCACCCGCGCCACACCACACTCCCTCCACACTCCCACCACACCACACTCCCTCCACACCACACTCCCACCACACCACACTCCCACCACACGACACTCCCACCGCACCACACTCACACCGCACCACACTCCCACCACACCACCCTCCCACCACACCACACTCCCTCCACACCACACTCCCTCCACACCACACTACCACCACACCACACTCCCTCCACACTCCCACCACCCCACACTCCCACCACACCACACTCCCACCGCACCACACTCCCACCGCACCACACTTCGTCCACACCACACTTCAACCACACCACACTCCCTCCACACTACCACCACACCACACTCCCTTCGCACCACACTTCCACCACACCACACTTCCACCACACCACCCTCCCACCAAACCACACTCCCACCGCACCACACTCCCTCCACACCACACTCCCACCACACCACACTCCCTTCGCACCACACTCCCACCACACAACACTTCCACCACACCACACTTCCACCACACCACCCTCCCACCAAACCACACTCTCACCGCTCCACACTCACACTGCACCACCCCCTCCACACCACACTCCCACCGGACCATACTTCTACCACACCACACTCCCACCACACCACACTCCAACCACACCACACTCTCTCCTCACCACACTCCCACCGCACCACACTCCCATCGCACCACACTCCCACCACACCACACTCCCACCACACTCCCTCCACACCACACTCCCTCCACACTCCCTCCACCCCACACTCCCACCGCACCACACTCCCTCCACACCACACTCCTACCACACTCCCTCCATACCACACTCCCATCACACTCCCTCCACACCACACTCCCACCACACCACACTCCCACCGCACTACACTCCCACCACACCACACTCCCACCACACTTCCTCCACACGACACTCCCACCACACCACACCTCCACCACACCACACCTTCACCATACCACACTCCCTCCACACCACACTCCCACCACACCACACTCCCACCACACCACACTCCCACCACACTCCCTCCACACCACACTCCCTCCACATCATACTCCCTCCACACCACACTCCCTCCACACCATACTCCCTCCACACCACACTCCCACCACACTCCCACTACACTCCTACCACACTCCCTCCACACCGCACCACACTCCCACCACACTCCCACCACACCACACTTCCACCACACCACACTCCCACCACACCACCCTCACACCGCTCTCCCACCACACCACACTCCCACCACACCACACTCCCTCCACACCACACTCCCACCACACCACACTTCCACCACACCACACATGTACTCACACACACAAATAGACAAAGACAAAAATCCCTGTTGGGGCAAGTCCGGCACGGCACACGAGGGGGTGGGTAGCCAGCACCACGCCCGGCCGCTTTTGTCTCCCCAGTGCTGACATTTCACACACCGCACCAGGTGCTCATTTGATTCTGAGTCGACCTAGGGGAGGCCTAGGACCGGTTTAGTTTATCGTCACCGGTGTTGGCCGTGAGCGGGAATCTAACTCGGGCCGCCGGGTTCGTAGCGTAACCGCTACACCACCGCTCCCCACAGAATGCCGGGGACGCACACAGACATCCAGGCACACGTGTCCACACGCGCACACACGCACACACTCACGTGTTCGCATAGAGACCCATGCAGAGCCACACGCAATCGATATAGTGGGCAAGTGCTGTTAGCGAGCACCTATGAAGGCCGGAACGGTACACGAGGGGGTGGGTGACCAGCGCTACGCCCGACAGCCTTTGTCTCCCGAATGGCGATGCTCACACACCGCACAAGGTACCGATTTGAGGCTGAGTCGACCTAGAGGAGGCCCAGGCCCGGTTCAGATAATCGTGACTAGGTGTTGGCCGTGAGCTGCACCACCGCTCCCCACGTGCTCTCACACAAAGACAAAAATCCCCCCCCTGAAGTCAAATCACCTGCTCGGAGGTGGCAGGCGTCCGCAAGCAACATTACAAGGAAGGTAATTTTGTGTTCGTTCCGAATTTTGTAAAAAGGAAATATAAGAGAACGACTCCTCAGTATTGACAAGAGCCGCAGTGCGAGCGCGTGGAGAACGCGAGTCGGGTGTCGAGTCCGGTGGCTCTGCAGGCGACTGCTGCAACCACGCACGCAGACACACTGAGACACAGACACCCCCGTATAGCCTTCAAGACATTTGGGTCAAGTGCAATTGACGAGCCCCTATTAGGGCTGACACGGTACACGAGGGGGCGGTGGAGGGGGGGGGGGGAGGCTGCACCACCGCCTTTGTCTCCCCGGTGGCCATGTTTACACAGGTACTCATTTGAGGCTGAGTCGACCTAGGGAAGGCCCAGGACCGGTTCAGATAATCGTCACTGGTGTTGGCCGTGAGCGGGAATCGAACCCGGGTCGCCGGGTTAATAGCGCAGCGTAGCGCTGACCGCTACACCACTATATACACGCACACACATGAACAAACACACACACATGAACAAACACACACATACACGCACGGACGCAGATCCTTCCCGCCCCACCTCCCCCTGTATCCCGAACTGCCCAGCCACCTCCCCCGGGATCGCTGTCTCTCTAAGCTGCTTAACCATCACGTCGCTAAGACCATAAACTAGCTAAACCGAGCGCCAATAAGCCGCCGCTTTTCTTAAATTGTGTCGCCCCGTGCCCCTAAATCTCATCCCCTTCCAGCCACCCCACCCACCTCACCCACCCCTCCCTCTCCCACACCCATCCCACCCCGCCATACCCGCTCGGCACAATCGCAATCGCTTTGTGATTGCGATTCGCTCCGTGGGCGTGGGGACTTCGAGATATTTTGGGAATAACGTTGTCCGTCGTTGTCGGGAGGAGCCGCGGCGCGTGTGTTCGGCGCAACTTGCGATATGAACAGCGGGGGGAACTCGAGTTCGATTCCCAGGCCCCCCTCCCAGCGAATGTCTTCCCAGCCCTCCTCGCCCCCCCCCCCTCCTCACCCTCCTCGCCGCCAATTCAGCGGTGATCGGCACTGACCAGCGTGGTGAAGTATGTCCGAGCAAACCCTCGTGACCGACACAGTGTGAGGAAGCCTTCGTTCGGCAGTGAATTGACAATATTGTTGCGTTGTTTTATTATTAGACGCTATCATGAGTCGTCGTCGTCATCACCGTCACCGTTCTCGCACGTACACGCGCGATGGACGAATACACACACACGTGTGTGTCCACTCCACATACGCGTGCTCGTGTCTACAGCTGCGAGGTGTCCAGGAGATGGCAGTACAGCAATGGACTATTAAATCCATCTGTGTGGAACTCGCACGCGTGCTAGGTTTTATCCGGGCACATTCTAAACGCTCGCCAAATGGAATTGGGTCGCACGTCCAATTTCAGCAGGACGCTCCTGCAAACGACCTTGAGTCTCTGTGAGGATTTCCCGGATAAATAAAGGGCATTATTGTTGTTGTTGTTGTTATTTGGTGCACGTGTGTACACCAGTAGCGGAACATCCTACCAACTCAAGCCAATGAATGATTCAAAAAGAATATCCTTTCTGCCAATAAAACAGGAATTGTGTTAAGATTTCCAAACACCAATCAAGATACATTTTGCAAGGTATCACATCTGCATTACTTGTGGCAGAACATTGAAACACACACGCTTTAATAATAATAATGATGATGTCTTATTAACACCTCCTGTTTTATTGCCAGAAAGGGTGAACCCTACTCTTATGGTGTCATCATTTTGATACTTGGCCACGAAAAAAAGGTCCCAGAGATAATCAAACCAATGAAATAGCTAATTAAATAGCTGGGGAACAGTGCGGTCCACGGCCTCGCGTCTAACCTTACCAGCTCCCCATCTCCTGCGGAGTGGTCAATTCATCACACGGGCTCGGATATGGATGGATGTTTTGTTTCAAGGAAGTGGTTCGGACGAATGCAGCCTGCAATGATGTGAGATGTGGGGTGCACGTACCAATCGCCACATGAGAATCTCCACCCCCCCCACTCGCCAAGTGTGACCACGCGGACATCTCTCAGTGCCCGTTGTGACCGCGACCCCGATGACCCCCCCCCCCCCAGGCGAACGGGAGAGGCCTCCATCAGCGGGAGGGGAGCTATTGGGTGTGCAGGCGGTGCAGCTGCGTTACGGCAGCGGGGTTTGTGGGGGGGGGGGGCGATTCGTCCGAAAGCGTGGGGCATCTGTAGATCGGCCCTTGCTGTCTCCTCAATACACACGTTAATTAAGTAGATGCGTACAATTATAAGCGTCGGTTAGTATCGAGGCGTGGTTGGAATGGGGCTCTGGTGCAAATAATTACCCCCCACCATCACAAACACCGTATCCATCCGACCCCCTCCCTCTCCTACTTTGGCTGTAACCTCGTCGCAGTTGTACCGCCAGCACACTCCTCGATAACGACCCAATTGACGAAGGCTTCTCTCGTTACCTTCGCATCAACCCCCCAGCCCGCCAACCCCCCCCCCCCCCCTGAAACCCCGATGCGCGCTTTGCAACAAACAACGACTAAGACAATCGCGAAATAAAAAAGAGCATTTTAGCTCATCGGATTCCTCCAGCGCGGAATGAAAATTCTGATTCAGAACGACGACGGCGATGACGACTCTGACTCTCGATCTCACCATGGCTCACCGCCGACGCGTTATACCGGCCTCGAGCCTGGCCGCTCACCTTGCTATCGTGGGGGTGGTGGTGGTGATGGTGGTGGTGGCTCTCACGCCAAGCACAAAGGGGGGTGGCGACTCTTGCCAAAGCAGCCCCAAGCACCCCCCCCCCTCGACCGCCTCCTCTCTTTGTGCAGCAGCGCCACCCAGAGAGCGCGTCGCGACGGGCAATAAGGAGACAGCAACATCGCCAGCGAGGGCTAGCAGCGGTAGTTGAACGACGTAGGCAGTTGCGTTCGCGACCATATTATATATATGTCGTCCATAACCACAAATTTGGCTGTCCGCCTGATGACGCCGGTTGTAATTGCCGGCGAAACGTCGTACTCAGGTTGTTCATATTGTGGATTTGCTCTCCAAACACACCGGTTAGTGCTGTGCTCGTGACGAATTGGCCACGTTCTGTTTACGTGGCAAATCTTTACTCATTGGCTGTGTCGGGTGGTAGCTGATCTAACAACACATTTATATACTGGATTTGAAGTTTTCGTGACTGCAAGGATCCATACTATTTGGTTCTTTCGGTAAAGTCACGTAGATGAAAAATAAAAATAATAAATATATAATGAAAATAACTTAATTAGATCACGGCGTTTCGGAGGCAACACAAGCTTCCGTCATCAGGTGGAACATGCAAACTCCAAATATACAGGCATGGGGGGGGGGGGGGCTTGAACCCACGACTTCCTGCATACCAGGCGAGGCAGTTAACATCTCGCCACCGTGGCGCCCCATAAATAAACTTCACAAAAGTAATTGCCCATAAGTTACCTTTTCTGTTATCATGCAGATTTAATGACAGAGGAAAGTTTTTTTTATGTATCTTATATTACGTATGCTTTTATACCAGTAACGACGCTTACATGACCAGGCTTATCTTCGCCTATGATTTGTACGCAGAGATGGGCATTTTAGTAAGCCTAACAGTACCGTAAGTATGGATGATAGAAATGTGTCGTGAAGGGACGGGAGCCAAAGAACGGTTGAGATATCAATCTTGATTTGAAGCTTTCGTGACTGCAGGAATCCATACTCTTTGGTTATTTCGGTGAAGTCACGTAGGTAGAAAAATAATAGATCACGACGTTTCGATCGCAACACAAGCAATCGTCATCAGGTGGGACAACCACAGCAAGAAAAAAACTGCTGAAAAAACACTTCAACAGTTTTTTAAAGAAAAAAACACTTCAGAAGTTTTTTCTTGCTGTGGTTGTCCCACCTGATGACGATTGCTTGTGTTGCGATCGAAACGTCGTGATCTATTATTTTTCTACCCACGTGACTTTACCGAAAGAACTCAAAGGTTCAGATATCATTCGCCACTGACGTCAGCCGTGGTGAGGAATCGAATTCAAGTACCATGGTTTATATTATAGTGCACTAGACATTGTTGTGCCCCTCCGCACGAAGCCTGTTGTTATACGTTGTCTAACATGTAGCGTTATTATGTATCATTATATTAAACATATCATCGGACGGGTTTCAATGTCGTGAGTCTCATCGGCTGCGTGTGAGTCGGGTAACCCAAATTACAAGCGGAGCCATTTTTTTTGTCTTTGACTTCAGTAAAAAACTAAACAACAAAAACAACCTTAAATTATTTCAAAATCCGCCCAATGCAACGTGGTGTGACCACGAGACGATGCTGGGTTTCCCCTTAACGAATAACTTCGCGAAGATACGGGCGTTTAAAAGAGCCGCGGGTTTGCAGACGCCCCCTCCACCGCCACCACCACCACCATGGGGGGCTCGGTGACTCCGTTGCTCCGTAACAGGAGAGGGCATCGCTTGGCTCGCTCACGGGGTCGAGGCTATGCACCGCATCCACCCCTGGTGCTCGTCAGCAGCCGGTGAGGACGCAAAGAGGCGGCCGAGACTGCGGCGGCGGTGGCGACAGTTTATTTTTTTATTTAGGGGAATTAGAGGCCGACCGCGGCGAGATTGATTGAAGCTCCCCATTGTAGCGTTTGGACAAGTTTAATATCGCACCCATCACCATCGTGAAAACACTGCCCCCCCCCCCCTCCTCTCTCTCCCCCGCCACGACCTCAATCCCCTACACCCCCCACACCACTCTACCCACCACTTCCCACCCATCACCCTCACCATGCACAAGCCTACACCCACCAACCTCCCACCCATCACCCTCACCACCCTCAATCCTACACCCACCATACCCCCACCCACCATCCTCACCACCCACAATCCTACACCCACCATCCACCCTGTCTTGCCTCACGGCAGATGTGGAGCGTGTGTATACAGGAAGTTCCTGTTTTTGTTGCTAATTTTGGTCACGTGACCAGGAAGTGACGATGTTAGATTTTCAGTGAACCACGCGGGTATCTGCCATCTTACTGATAATTCAAGATGGCGGCACGCATCGCATCTCAGTGAGACCACAGCCGCACTTGTCCATTGTGGGAGCTTAATAAGCATTATCTGTAAGTTTGTTTATATTCTTATAATATTGGCAATGCTGTTGTAATGTTGGAATGACCGTTATAGTGATGTAAATGCCTGTATGGTGCCGTTAAGTTGTTGTAGTAAATACGAGGCCTAGTTAGTAACGAAGCCTGCGACTTTCCTTATTGTGGATGTTACTTGTGATTTAGTAGATCGAGTCAGACTTGTGCCTATGTTGCGATCCTGAGAGTAAAGATGACGAAGTATCTCATCCACATTTTAGTGTTATGTGTAATGCTGTACATTTGGGGTGCAGTGGGATGAATACACGATGTGCCTGTATGCAACGCACCGGCTTGTGCTCTTGTCTAGCTGTTCAGTGGTAATGTAGGGGCCTGGTCCGTCCAGGATCTATTGTTATCTAAGACAATGTTCTGATGCTGTGGTGTTCATTGTGTTGGTGTTTCCGGATTATAACGGATGCTGTATCTGTGTTTTCTCACCAGTTTTACCTTGTTACAATCAATAAATGACGATTGGAGTTGGACGTTCAACCTGGCTCCGAGGGTTTATTGAACGCAAGGTTATCTACTCGACTAGCGGTGCAACGCAGCGCACAGCGAGGCCGAAATAGTAAAAAGACAGTCTTCTTGAAGCTCCCAGCCAGCCCTGCAGTCAGCCTGCAGCAAGCAAGGAGCTCTGCAACGAGTCTACATTAAATTCGTGCTGCAAGCATCGCAGCATGGAAAGCCTCAGTTCGGCAGGGAGAGATGCTGAAGAAGGTGATTTAAACAATCCAGGACATCCCATCCTGCCTCAAGAGGACCAAGGGAGTTCAAGGCCCCAAAGAGAGGTCAGGTTGACACAACGGGCCTTGGAAAGCTATGATGCTGAGAAACAGGACCTTGATGCCAGGATACAACGGGCATGGGACCGGGTTGAAGCAGATTTATCTGAAGCTTCAAACGCCTCAGACACAGTGGTCTCAATTCAGCGGGCCATCCAGCGAGTGAAGGTGAGCAGCTCAAGCTACAAGCTCCTGGCAAATAAATAGATCTCCCTCCTGATGAAGGTGAAAACAGATGAGGGCATTGAGGGAGTGCGAACACAAGAACACTTCCTCAAACTGCTCGATGATAATGTGCAGGCAGTGATACAAGATGCAATGGACCGTGTGGAGGGCTTAAGAGAGACACGATCTCAGCACTCTGTCCATTCCAGGTCCACCACAAGATCTAAAGCCTCAGCGCACTCACAGACATCATCTAGTATGGCAGCAGCTCAGGCACGTGCAGCAGCAGAAGCAGCAAACGCCCGTATTGCCTACATGGCCGAAGAGGAAGCCATGCTAATTCAAAAGGCTCGTATACAAGAAGAAGCAAGCATAGCAACTGCTCATGCACGGAGGAAAGCAGAGCTCGCAGAGCAACAAAGTATATTAGCAACTGCTGCCGCACGGAAGAAAGCAGAGCAAGAAAAAGCAGAGCTTGAAGACCAAGATAGTACATTAGCGGCTACTGCCACACGGATGAAAATTGAGCTGGATGTTAAGTTAAGCACCCTACAACTCAAAAAGGAAGCAGCTGCTGCAAGGGCCCAGGCAGAGGTGCTCGAAGCAGCAGCCAACCTGGATAAGGAAGAGAATTGGAGTGAGTTTGGCACGCAGATACCTGTTAAGGACCGTGATCAACTCACCAGAAAAAATATTTTGGACTGGTCTGAACAATGCATCAATGCACCTCCACCAAACCATACTGAACAAAGGGTGGACGTTCAGGCTTCGCCATCTCCACACCGAATGAACATGAATGCTGACTACGGGAATGGTGGAAATGCATATCCTGCCCTGAGAGTTAGTCGCCGACTCAGCGTCGCGCACGTGGAGTCAGACGTGGATGCACCAAGTCAGACCCACATTCCAGACAGTCACATAAGGGGATCAAACCAACGTGATCGAAACCCTTTGGGCCCACAGTCCAACGCAATCACGAATGACGGCATGCAAGGCAATGCAGCCAATAATGCCACCTCACAAGCGCCAGTATGGACACACCCTGGATCAGCAGGACTAGGGGACTTTGCTAGGTACCTGGCTCACCGCGAACTAATCAACACAGGACTCGTTAAGTTTGATGACCACTCTGAGAACTATCGAGCCTGGAGATCTACCTTCAGGAACGCAATCCGAAATGCAGACATCTCTGCAAGTGAAGAACTGGACCTGTTGGTGAAATGGTTAGGAAATGAATCTGCAGAGTACGCAAAGAGGATCCGGTCAGCAAACATTGATGACCCCGCCTCAAGCCTGCATGCGGTGTGGGAGAGGCTCGAGGAGTGCTATGGTAGCCCAGAAACTATTGAGAAGGCTCTCTTCAAGAAGTTGCAGAACTTTCCAAAAATCTCTGGTCGAGACAATAAAAGGTATTCTTTGGTTCTTTCGGTAAAGTCACGTATAAAGATAAAATAATAAATTAAATAATAGCATACTACGACGTTTCGATTGCAACACAAGCAATCATCATCAGGTATAAAAGAAATAGCAACAAAAATCTAACCAGAAAACTATAGACAGACATATAAGCAGACAGACATCATAAAGATACAGAGAGAGAGAGAACACGTATTGGCACAAAGAGAGAGGTCGTCTCTGTGACAAGGCCCCGTCACAGAGACGACCTCTCTCTTTGTGCCGATAGGTGTTCTCTCTCTGTGTATCTTTATGATGTCTGTCTGCTTATATGTCTGTCTATAGTTTTCTGGTTAGATTTTTGTTGCCATTTCTTTTATACCTGATGATGATTGCTTGTGTTGCAATCGAAACGTCGTAGTATGCTATTATTTAATTTATTATTTTATTTTTATACGTGACTTTACCGAAAGAACCAAAGAATAATTCCTGCAGTCACGAAAGCTCCAAAATTAAGATACAATAAAAGGTTACGAGAGCTTGGAGATCTTTTGATGGAGCTTGAATCAGCCCAGGTTGATCCCTACTTACCAGGTCTCATTTTCTTGAATACCTACCATGGCGTGAACCCCATTGTAGAGAAATTGCCATTTGACGTGCAGGAAAAATGGAGAACAGCGGGTTCAAGATACAAGTCAGAGCATCAGGTTGCATTCCCCCCATTCTCTTTTTTCTCAAAGTTTATCCGCAACTTGGCTAAGACCAGAAATGACCCGAGTTTCATGTTTGGCACCACGGGGATTTCCAGTCCAGATCTCCCAAAAATGGAAAGAGCAATGACGAAACGAGGAACAGCGAGAGTGCCAATTTCCGTACACAAGACTGAGGTCTCTCCTACGACATTCGCAAACTCCATCCAGGCAACCACCACAAAGAAGAAGATAGAGGATCCAGAGAAGCAATGCCCATTGCATGATCAACCTCACTCCCTCCAGAAATGCCGTGAGTTCAGGAGGAAGCCATTGGATGAGCAGAAGAACATGCTGAAAGAATTTGGAGTGTGCTTCAAATGCTGTGCTTCTAGAAACCACCTTGCAAGGAATTGCAAGGCAGATATCAAGTGCGAGGAATGTGGCAGCGACAAACACGCAACTGCTCTGCACACATTTTACTCCAAACCCAGTGGCACTAAGGCTTCCGATCTCGAAGCAGAGCACGGCGGGGAGCAAGGCGAGACCGCCGCACTCACTTCGTCAATCACAACCAAATGCACAGAAGTCTGTGGAGAATGCTTCAAAGGAAGATCTTGCTCAAAGATATGCCTTGTCCGAGTGTATCCCAAAGGACATCCTGAAAGGGCAGTAAGGATGTACGCCATAATGGACGACCAGAGCAACAGGTCTTTGGCAAGGTCAGAGTTCTTTGATCAGCTAAGCGTAGGTGGGAATTCCTTTCCATACACGCTCAGAACATGCTCAGAACTGATGGAGACAGCGGGATGAAGAGCGAGCGGCCTCATGGTGGAAACCATAGACAGCACCATTAAGCTAGCCCTTCCTACGGTGCAACGAGATACCGGACGACAGGAGTGAGATTCCCACGCCCGAAGTTGCATGTCACCACCCACACCTGAAACCCATAGCAGAGTTCATCCCACCATTGGATCACGCGGCACAGCTTTTACTTCTGCTCGGCAGGGACATGCTGAGAGTCCACAATGTTCGCGACCAATGCAACGGACCTCACGACGCTCCCTACGCCCAGAGACTCGATTTAGGATGGGTCATCGTGGGTGATGTTTGTCTCGATGGAACACACCAACCAGACCACATTATTACATTCAGAACGAGTATGCTCCTAAATGGACGCACGTTGCTCTTCAAACCGTGCCCCAACCAGTTCACGCTGAAAGAGAAACTCGGCGAGAAAAGTCAAGGCTGTACCGTGCAGACTTACGAAGAAACCACCACGACTTCGCTTGTACATCCACCATCTTCGCTGGAGTTTGTTCCTCCAAGTTTCTCCAAGCCAGTCCTGACTGACGGGAAGAAGACTAAGATGAAGCCGCTGCTCGTCGCTCTGCTGGTGGTCGTGGCGGTGGTCGCTGTGACCGTGGCCTCTCCGTTCCTCGACTCGGAGTTGTCGTCCGAGTGGGAATCCTGGAAGGAGTTCCACAGCAAGGCCCCACAACCGGAACATACCATCTCAAGGCTCGAGCCGTGTGGAGCCGTTCTTGCTACAGAGGTGGTGAAACTGATCTTAGACGAATTGGACATCAAACTGGATGCGGTCAATTTCTACACGGACAGTAAGGTCGTACTAGGCTACATAAACAACCAAAACAGAAGGTTCTACACCTACATCAGCAACCGGGTGGAGCGCATCAGGAGATCGACGCAGCCGGAGCAATGGAATTACGTTCCAACTGACCAGAATCCAGCAGATCTCGCAACTAGGTCCGTCCCTGCATCTCGGCTGAATCAAACCATCTGGCTGACGGGTCCAGCGTTCCTGTTACGACGTGATGGTGGCCCATGTACTACCAAGGAGACCTTTGGACTCATAGAGCCCGAGTCCGACAAGGAGATTCGTCCTCAAGTGACAACTTTCGTAACAAATGTGCGACCAAGAAGTCCACTGAGTCCACACCATTTTGAACATTTCTCGAAATGGACGACGCTCGTGCGAGCGATATCACATTTAACGCATATTGCAGACTGCTTCCATCGCCCGATGAGAGGCACCACTGGTAGCTGCAATGGATGGCATCACTGCACAGTGCGACGCACTGAAGACGAGCTTTCCAGAGCAAGGAAATCAATCTTCCGCTGTGTGCAACAGGCAGCTTATGCAAGTGAGATCAAGGCCATCAACAAGGGAGAAGACCTTCCTAGGGTCAGCACCCTCAAGAAGCTAAACCCCAGGATGGACAAAGACGACTTGCTCAGGATCGGTGGTCGGCTAGGGAATGCAAAATTATATGAGAATGAACGAAACCTCATAATCTCAAGCCAGAGCCACATCGCAATCTTACTTGTGCGCCACTACCACGAGAAGGTCAAGCACCAAGGTCGGCACTTCACAGAAGGAGCAATCCGATCTGCAGGGCTGTGGATTGTTGGAGCAAAGAGGTGCATCGCCAGCACAACCCACAAGTGTATCCGGTGTTGTAAGCTACGTGTAAAACAGGAAGAACAGAAAATGGCAGACCTCCCAGCCGATCGACTCAGTGTGGAACCTCCCTTCACCTCTGTAGGGATCGACGTGTTCGGACCATGGACAGTCATCTCCCGCCGCACCAGAGGAGGGCTCGCGAACAGCAAACGTTGGGCAGTGCTGTTCACCTGTATGAGTACACGAGCAGTGCACATCGAAGTCATCGAGTCCATGGACTCTTCGAGCTTTATAAATGCACTCCGGAGATTCTTCGCCATCAGAGGGCCAGCCAAGCAACTCCGTTCTGATTGTGGAACCAATTTCATAGGAGCATGTAAAGAGCTTAAGATCAATACGGAGAATATCGAAGATGATTCTGTCAGGAAATACCTTAGTGACCAAGACTGCACATGGATCTTCAATCCTCCCCACTCTTCGCATATGGGTAGAGCTTGGGAACGCATGATCGGGATTGCTTGACGCATTCTCGACTCCATGCTATGTGATGTCGGGTCCACATGGCTCTCTCACGAGGTCTTACCCACTCTCATGGCCTTAGTCTCAGCCATAATTAATTCAAGACCCCTGATCCCCGTCTCAACCGACCCGGAGTCACCATTCATCTTGACTCCTGCTATACTTCTTACCCAGAAGACAGACGTGCTCACAGCACCTACAGAGGAGGCCAGCACTGCAGACCTTTACAGACGTCAATGGAGACAAGTGCAGAGCTTTGCAAACACGTTCTGGCATCGCTGGAAAAACGAGTACCTTGCGACACTCCAAGTGCGCAACAAGTGGCAGTCTAACAGACCAGACATCCAAGAAGGTGATCTCGTCCTACTGAAGGACAACCAAGCCTTAACGAAATGAGTGGCCAATGGGTCGCATCCTCAAGTCGATTCCAAGTGCCGATGGAAAAGTTCAAAAGGTCGAGGTTATGATTGCGAAGCAAGGTGTCACAAGAAATTTCATCAGGCCCATAGTCGAGATAGTACTACTTCTATCTCGCAAAGATGTGGACAAATAAGTAGACCCGTTGAAGTTGTTATACACTTGTTTATGAGATAGGAAATAAATGGTGGTATCTCCTAGATACCAGATGGGGAGTTTCTTGCCTCACGGCAGATGTGGAGCGTATTTATACAGGAAGTTCCTGTTTTTGTTGCTAATTTTGGTCACGTGACCAGGAAGTGACGATGTTAGATTTTCAGTGAACCACGCGGGCATCTGCCATCTTACTGATAATTCAAGATGGCTGCACGCATCACATCTCAGTGAGACCACAGCCGCACTTGTCCATTGTGGGAGCTTAAGAAGCATTGTCTGTGAGTTTGTTTATATTCCTATAATATTGGCAATGCTGTTGTAATGTTGGAATGCCCGTTATAGTGATGTAAATGCCTTTATGGTGCTGTTAAGTTGTTGTAGTAAATACGAGGCCTAGTTAGTAACGAAGCCTGCGACTTTCCTTATTGTGGATGTTACTTGTGATTTAGTAGGTCAAGTCAGACTTGTGCCTATGTTGCGATCCTGAGAGTAAAGATGACGAAATATCTCATCCACAGTTTAGTGGTATGTGTAATGCTGTACATTTGGGGTGCAGTGGGATGAATACACGATGTGCCTGTATGCAACGCACCAGCTTGTGCTCTTGTCTAGCTGTTCAGTGGTAATGTAGGGGCCTGGTCCGTCCAGGATCTATTATCTAAGACAATGTTTTGTTGCTGTGGTGTTCATTGTGTTGGTGTTTCCGGATTATAACAGATGCTGTATCTGTGTTTTCTCACCAGTTTTACCTTGTTACAATCAATAAATGACGATTGGAGTTGGACGTTCATCTTGGCTCCGAGGGTTTATTGAACGCAAGGTTATCTACTCGACTAGCGGTGCAACGCAGCGCACAGCGAGGCCGAGATACTCCCACCCAACACCCTCACCACCCACAATCCTACACTCACCATCCCCTCACTCACCATCCTCACCACCCACCATCCCACAATCACCATCCCCCCACCCATCACCCTCACCACCCACGATCCTACACTCACCATCCTCCAACCCATCACCCTCACCACCCACGATCCTACACTCACCATCCTCCCACCCATCACCCTCACCACTCATAATCCTCCCACCCATCACCCTCACCACCCATCACCCTCACCACCCACAATTCTACACCCACCAACCTCCCACCCATCACCCTCACCACCCACAATCCTACATCCACCATCCTCCCACCCATCACCCTCACCACCCACAATCCTACATCCACCATCCTCCTACCCATCACCCTCACCACCCACAATCCTACAACCACCATCCTCCCACCCATCACTCTCACCACCCACAATCCTACACCCACCATCCTCACCTCACCGCCATAGTTTAAATAAATATATTTAACCCTTCATGAATCCACTCATCCACGTGGAGGTTGTTTGGCCACAACTTCAACAATGCTGACTCGGTACGTATTGGTTGTGAAGGGCACGGAAGGAACCGAAGGAACTCTTCCGATGTCAATCTCCGATCGATGGCAGCCGTTGCCGGGGTTTACAACTCGGGTGGCGGGGTTCGCAGCCCCCCTAACCACTCCTCCACCACTCCTCCTCGACCTTTCCCCGCCCCCATCCACCACGGCGCAATCCTCCTGCCTGCGAAGCCTCCCCCGCTCACTCCCCGGTTGGTAGGGGGCACTTGCACTCGGCTGGGTGCTGGGAGTTTTATCCCCCCCCCCCCCCGAGTTCTCCCTCTCACCTCCCTCGCCTCTAGCCTCCCTCCGTCCCCCTCCCCCTTGCCTACCTCCCTCTCGCCTCCCTCACTCTCGCCTCCCACCCTCCCTCCCTCTCGCCTCCCACCATTGCCTTCCCCCCCCCCCGCTCCACTTCCCCTCCCCCCGTGTCACGCTGTTCTCATCACGAGCGGTCGTGGCGAGGAGGCAAGAATGTCGCGCGCATCGCGCTGAAGGGGGCCTCTCTCTCGAGTCCGGCGACTCTTGACGCCACCCTCGACGCGACAGCGATCGCGACGATAAATTCCCAAGCTTCTGAAAAACAAAACACACGAAAAAAAAACCGCGCGTTTTCGAATTTCACGATTCAACAAACAAACAAAAATAGCAAGACCTGTTCAGGCGAGATGTTAACTCCATCGCCTGGTGTGCGGGAGGTCGTGGGTTCGATCCCGACCCACACGTGGTCGCGTGGATTTTTCTCTGGGTCATTTCTTTTGTGTTTTTTTACCTATCATCACATTTAGAAACACGCGTTTAGAGTATTTGGCTGCTATACATATTTCCACGCGATGAGAAGTCACTTCGTTGAGCCATCATTTTTGTCCAAGTCGCTTTCGAAAGAGATCTATAGAGCTCACCTGGTTAAAATAGAATTAAAGTAAGTTTAGTTTTAGTTGAGAATATTTTTTGACTCCAAAAAGTCAAGACAAGACCTCTTCATTTGTTTCGAGGTGGTCTTTTTTTTATAATGGCTGTGTCACGATGCCCGTTGTTTACAGGCGATGTCCACGTGACGTTGGCATGCAGTCCTGGATGACTTTTCGCACCGTCCACTATTCGAATGTTGAGCGTCCCCCGGCCACTACAAAGCATCTCAAATTATTTTCTGGAATCTTCTTTGAGCGTTGCTACAACGAGGAGGTGAAGCGATTGGTGTGCCGGGGACATTTCGCTGAGACGCACGAGTTCGATTCCCGGACACGGCTAACGTCAGTCAACGTAAGTGCTGAGTCTGCCTACCTGTTACCCTTTATCAACCAGAAATGACCAGCATGGGGGAGTACGGCCAAACAACCCCCCATAGTTCATTATACGCGTGTATTATCCGACAGTCCGTCTCTTCGTACAATGAAATAACCTGTGGTTTAGTCCGTTATCTTAAAGTCCTTCTAGACCAATCCACAACAGCAGGAATTATTTCATAAGCAACGGAAGAAAAAACACCAGGAGTGGATGAATTTTTTTGAGAGTCTCATCAGCAGCTTCAGGTCCTCAGATATGTCTGGGGTTGTACGCCGTTTGACGTCCTCTGGTCTAACACCGTTTGAGACGAGGCTCAAAAGAAAGCTGTCTCTGGTGTGGACCAATCAGTTTCAAAGACACTGCATATATTATCAGAGTATGTTTTTTGTTTGCATTCTGACCACAAGCATTGTGGTTAATGCAGACACGATTCCTTGTAAAAGGTTTCAGTTTGGTGTTTTAAACCCTGTTTTGTTGCCAGAAAAAAGGGTTTAAACCTATAATCATGTGCATATTTGTTCGATGTCGATTTACATTCTTGATTGGAAAATAAAATATATCATTATAATTAGGCAGGACAAATCGTGTGCTTGAGTACACGCTCCGTTGCCTCTCAACTCTGGCCATCGAGGAGCAGTGGCTGCACGTTGAGTGATGCTGTGGACGGGTTAGATGGGTCGAGGATCGGTTTTGCACCGCGCAGGAAAATTGCGCGCACACCAATGTTACGCATCGACTCGTGTTCATCGACGGGCACGTCTGATCGATACACTCGAGTATAATGGTACGAAACATTTAAGGACGTTCTCGCTTACATCGAAACAATCGTCGGTGTGTTCTTGTGTTGTACGGCTGCGTCCGGGTATTTGTTTAGTCTAAGCGAAGGCGGTAATGTGTGTCCTTCCATTATTATCTTCTCCCCCCCCTCCCCTCGTAGCCATGAGATCCGTTGGCTATTCTCTGTCTGCTGAGATAGTGCGATTCCTTTACTCGACCTTCGCGACTGATCATCAGCCACGGTCTCTCAGCAGTGTGAGTGACGGAGCATGCTGATTTTTGGTGTTTAGCACAACGAGTCGTCCGTTCATGGAGCGCGGCGTTGTCGCAGTGACTGTGGCACTGCGCCATAAACTTCATCACCCGAGTTCGATCCCCAGCCTTCGCTCACGTCGTGGGCGAGAGACATCTGATCGATAATCGAGGCCTTTCCCCCCCCTCCCCCGCGCCGTCATCAACTCCCCGCACTGACCAGCGTGGTGAAGTATGATCAAACAAAGCCCTGACCAAGGCGGCTCGGTGGGTGGAGGCCTTCATCCAGCAGTGGAGTGACCAAGGGCTCTAAGTGGGTCTGTCCCACGTGTGGGGGGGGGGGGGGGGATGCGTGCGCGTGAGTCGAAGGCTACGTAACAAATGAAAGGGGGGGAATTGTTTTTTGTAATTGAAAGGGAAGGAAGATCTCGACTTCTCAGCCGCTCGACCTCCTTAAGGCAAAAGTATTTCCTTGCGTTTTGTCTTTTTGCCGTGAGCTTAGGTTCACTGTGTGTGTCCACTGAAGCAGCAACGATTGCACAATGAACACACGTGCGTGTGTGCGCGTGTGCGTTCACCTTCAAACACGGCGGTCGGTGAACTGGCGTGGAACCCGAGGCCCCCTGGTGAAGCACGCAGCTTCTGCGTGTGCGGCAGCCTCAGAGCCTCAGAGCTCACGCCTTGCACGATTCGGCACGGGAATCGTGGCGAAGTGGCTGCTGTTCCTCATTAACATCATCATCATCGCTATGACGATCAGCATCATCACCAGCATCATCATCATCATCAACACCATCTCCATCATCATCATCATTAACATCATCAGCAGCAGCAGAACCATCATGACCATCATCATCAACATCATCATTACCATTACCATCATCACCACCATCATCACCATCATCATAATCAGTATCACCACCATCATCACCATCACCACCATCATAATCACCACCACCACCATCATCATCACAATCACCACCATCATCAATTTTGGCAATGTTGTGCGTGGAATGGAGTGCAGCCGAGAGGATGACCAGCGAGGAGAAGGAACGATGGAATCACTTCGTGCGCAGGTGCCGGACTATTGCATCGCAGGATCGTGAGCGCTGGCGGGGACTTGCCGAGGCCTATCAATCAATGAAGTCTGTATTTCTATAGCACTATGTCGTGCAAAGGATGCCTTTCAAAGTTCTGTACATATATAAAAAAAAACATTGTAAATAAACTAAATCACAAGAATAATAAATCAAATTCCATACCAAACAAAATTGCATTTAAATCAATTACTATCGAAGGCATATGAACAATATTGACACTTTGTCTAGCAGTGGATTGAACATGGCTGCTGCTGCTGATGGCGATAAGTAATTACTACGTAGGGGGGAGCGGTGGTGCAGCAGTTAGCGCAGCGCCCTGTGAACCTGACCTCCCGAAATCGATTATCGGTCCAATAACCAAGATCGGTAGTGAACGACGTCTGAGCCAGCCCTCCTGATCAGACACGGTGCAGCATGGGTCGAAGGCGTTGATCCCGTCAGTGCATATTATCTTTCAACGGCCACACGTGTTAAACATTACTCACTCGGTAAAGAAACAAACACAGTTGCCACGTTGTTTTATTTTATCTAATACGTTCGTTGAATCGATGCCATGGTTGAATCAATACCAAAGACACCTCGAACCCTGACTCACCCTCGGCGCAAGGTGGTGTGGGTGTTCGTGCACTCCGGCTGCTCCCTCGCGTGGACGATTTTGCCCGTTTATTGTCACAAACTGCGGGCTTGTTTTACATTGTACGCGATCCCTACGAATGTCCTCGGCGTCGGGCGTTTATTTGGAGAACGGGCAAGAGCGCTCGGGGGGCTGCGTGAACAACCTCGCGCACACACGCACAGACACGCACACACACACGCACACATACACGCACACACGCACACAGACACGCACACACACACAGACACGCACACAGACACACACACAGACACGCCCACACGCACACAGACACGCACACAGACACGCACACACACAGGCACACAGACACGCACACAGACACGCACACGTACACAGACACGCACGCACATGCACACATACGTGCGCAAACACAGACACGCACGCACACACACAGACATGCACACAGACATGCGCACCGACACACACACGTACACAGACACGCACGCACATGCACACATACGTGCGCACACACACAGACACGCACACGCGCACACAGACACGCACACGTACACAGACACGCACGCACATGCACACATACGTGCGCACACGCACGCACACACAAGAGACAGACGCACGCGCACACAAAGACAAATATTTCCCGTATAGCCTTAACATGCTGTTGGGGCAAGTGCTGTTAGCGAGCAGCACCTATGAAGGCCGGCACGGCACACGAGCGGGTGGTTGGCCAACACCACAACCCGACCGCCTTTGTCTCCCTAGTGGCAAATGTTTTTTTTACGCAGCCGGATCAGGTACTCATTTGAGGCTGAGTGGATCTAGGGGAGGCCCAGGACCGGTTCAGATAACTTGTCACTGGTGTTGGACCGTGAGCGCGAATCGAACTCGGGCGGTCGGGGTTCGTTACAGCACCCAGGCATGCACGCACGCGCACACAGCAGGCGTGGAGCGTTGATTGACAGTGCGCGCTGGTAAGCACCGCTGCCCGCGTCTCTGCATGAGCGGCAAATCCACGGCGCCCACGCGGGGCGGACGGGACGAGGGGTGGACGACGCTGGGACGTCGAGAACGAAACCAACGATCCCTCTAGACGGGGACGCAAAAACCTCTCGTGGCGGAGGCGAAGACGTCCCCGAGTTTCGTGAGCGCGATCGACCGACCCGCGTTGAACAGTTCCAATCAAGTCCAATCGACTCGTGCGTGCGGCCAGCGCGTAACATCTGGCTCGATATATCCAGAGCTCGGCTGGCTTGCGGCAGGGGTTAAAGGCTACCGCGAGAGGACAAGGTTCGTCTATTCATAGCAATCTCTTATATTCCTCGTATCCTATGAACATATTTAGAACATGAGGTCGAATAAGGCGTCACAAAGCTCTTCCCCCTCCCCCCCCAAAAAAATTAAACATGCTTCAAATCGTTTTAAACTATTGTTATTGTAGTACGTATTTAATATGGCGCTACACTCTGATGTTGTAGGAGAAAACATTTATTAAAAAGTCTATTTAAATAAGTAGAACGTGCTGTCTATATTAATTGAAAGTTGCGCATTTTGATGTGACGTCACATTTATCAAAACACCCCCCTCCCCCCTCGTCACACATCGTCACAAATGTCTGACCCCCCCCCCCCCTAGGTGCGTGACGTCATTTATGGACGGCCCCTAAGGGCGAGAGCGACATGGCGCGCCAAAAAAATATTATTCGGAACGGCGAGTGTCGGTGTTGTGTGCGGGGAGCGGTAGCGCTGTGGTTAGCGGCGCTGCAATACGAATCCGGCGACCCGGGTTCGATTTTTGTAACATCAGTGAAAAATATCTGAACGGGTCGTGGTCCTTCGCCTCGATCGACCCAGCCTTAGTTCTGTACCTGGTGCTCGTGTAAAAATAAACACCAGAACTGGGGAGACAAAGGCGGCCGGGCGTAGTGTTTACCACCGACTCCCTCGTGTGCCGTGCCGAGCCTTCATAGGTGCTCGTTAACAGCACTTGCCCCAAAAGTTTCTTGAACGGATATAGGAGGGGGATTTTTGGCTTTGTCTTGTGGGTGTGGTGTTCGAATGGAATTAAGAACCGCTATGCCGCACGTCGTGACGAAGGCACACATAGAGAGAGACACCCTCCGAGCAGGATATGACAAATTTGGCACGAAACTGTGCCATGACTTACTTTTAGCCCAGGCAATTTCACAAAACCAAACGGGACTTCAGGCCGCGTGCAGTGTAAGTATACAGACACGTGTCTACCTGTTCACCGTCGCTATACAGTACACCAGGCGGTCTCAGTTAGATTCCCGGAAACGGCTCGCATCAGTGGCGAGTGACATCGTGTCCTGCCTCCCTTTCACCATCACGCACTGGCCAGCCTGATGAAGTCAGGTTGAAAATGCCACACGACTGATGTTAATTGGTTGATTAAGAATGGCTGAGATTTTAAATATATAAAGTATTAATGAAACCTACTATAAAACAACGATCTTTGGGGTTGTTTTCGTAAATATTTTCGAAGTAACTCTATAAAGACTCATACTTTCTTTAATGAATGCGTCTATAACACAAAGAGTGTTGTAAGTTACCGCCAATTAAAGCAATCCCCATCATGCAACAGAAACGATCACACACAATGCACACATGTACAAAGACAAAGATCTCACGCGTAGCCTTTAACAGCCTGTTGGGGCAAGTGATGTTAGCGAGCAGCACCTATGAAGGCCTGCACGGCGCACGAGGGGGTGGGAGATCAGCACCACGCCCGGCCGCCTTTGTCTACCAGGCAGCTACGCCTTTATGCACCGCAACAGATACGAGGCTGAGTCGACCTAGGGGAGGCCCAGGACCGGCTCTGATAATCCGGCCAATTCCTCGGCGGAATTGGCCGTGAGCGGGAATCGAACTGGGATCGCCGGGTTCGTAGCACAGCGGGCTAACCGCTACGCTACCGCTGTATATAACATACACACACACACAATTAAAACCCTCCACCGCCACCCCTCCAAACACGCCCACACAAACCACAAGCCCACTCGTAAACACAATCCACACACGCGCGGAGGTGATGCCCACTTAGGGGCCCCTGGGGCAGGTGACACCGACTCGCGTTTCCGTCGGCGCGAGCGTCGCGCGCACTCGCGAAAAGACGCGCTCGGTGCGTTCCCACGCCGCCCAAGGCGGGGTGGGAATCCCGGCCTCCAGCACTCCCTCCAGCACTCCCTCAAACACTCCAACTAACACTCCTTCAAACACTCCCACCAGCACTCCCTCCAGCACTCCCTCAAACACTCCAACTAACACTCCTTCAAACACTCCCACCAGCACTCCCTCCAGCACTCCCTCAAACACTCCAACTAACAGTTTTTCAAACACTCCCACCAGCACTCCCTCCAGCACTCCCTCAAACACTCCCACCAGCACTCCAACTAACACTCCTTCAAACACTCCTTCCAGCACTCCCACCAGCACTCCCTCAAACACTCCAAATAACAGTCCTTCAAACACTCCCACCAGCACTCCCTCCAGCACTCCCTCAAACACTCCCACCAGCACTCCAACTAACACTCCTTCAAACACTCCCACCAGCACTCTCTCCAGCACTCCCTCAAACACTCCAACTAACACTCCTTCAAACACTCCCACCAGCACTCCCTCCAGCACTCCCCCAAACACTCCCACCAGCACTCCAACTAACACTCCTTCAAACACTCCTTCCAGCACTCCCACCAGCACTCCCTCAAACACTCCAACTAACAGTCCTTCAAACACTCCCACCAGCACTCCCTCCAGCACTCCCTCAAACACTCCCACCAGCACTCCAACTAACACTCCTTAAAACACTCCCTCCAACACTCCCTCCAGCCCTCCCTCCAACACTCCCTCCAACAATCCCTCCAACACTTCCTCCAACACTCCCTCCAACACTCCCACTAACACTCCCTCCAACACTCCCTCCAACACTCCCTATCACACTCCCTCTCACACTCCCTCCAACACTCCCACTAATACTCCCTCTAACACTCCCACCAACACTCCCTCCAACACTCCCACCAACACTCCAACCAACACTCCCTCCAACACTCCCTCCAACACTCCCACTAACACTCTCTCCAACACTCCCTCCAACACTCCCTCCAATACTCCCACCAACACTCCCTCCAACACTCCCACTAACACTCCCTCCAACACTCCCTCCAACACTCCCACCAACACTCCCTCCAACACTCCCTCCAACACTCCCTCCAACACTCCCACCAGCACTCCCACCAACGCTTCTTCAAACACTCCTTCAAACACTCACTTCAGCACTCCCTCAAACACTCCCTCCAACACTCCCTCCAACACTCCCACCAAGACTCCCTCCAACACTCCCTCCAACACTCCCTATCACACTCCCTCCAACACTCCCTCCAACACTCCGACTAACACTCCCACCAACACTCCCTCCAACACTCCCTCCAACACTCCCTCTAACACTCCCACCAACACTCCCTCCAACACTCCCTCCAACATTCCCTCCAACACTCCCACAAACACTCCCTCCAACACTCCCTCCAACACTCCCACCAACGCTCCCTCCAACATTCCTCCAACACTCCCTCCAATATTCCCACCAGCACTCCCACCAACACTCCTTCAAACACTCCCTCCAGCACTCCCTCAAACACTCCCTCCAACACTCCCTCAAACACTCCCACCAACACTCCCACTAACACTCCCAACAACACTCCCTCCAACACTCCCTCCAACACTCCCACCAACACTCCCTCCAACACTCCCTCCAACACTCCCACCAACACTCCCTCCAACACTCCCTCCAAGACTCCCACCAACACTCCCTCAAACACTCCCACCAACACTCCCTCCAACACTCCCACCAACACTCCCACCAACACTCCCTCCAACACTCCCACCAACACTCCCTCCAACACTCCCTCAAATACTCCCAACAACACTCCCACTAACACTCCCAACAACACTCCCTCCAACACTCCCTCCAACACTCCCTCCACCACTCCACCAACACTCCCTCCAACACTCCCACTAACACTCCCTCCAACACTCCCCCCAACACTCCCCCCAACACTCCCACTAACACTCCCACTAACACACCCCCCAACACTCCCACCAACACTCCCTCCAACACTCCCACCACCACTCCCACCAACACTCCCTTCAACACTCCCTCCAACACTCCCCCCAACACTCCCACCAACACTCCCTCCAACACTCCCACTAACACTCCCTCCAACACTCCCCCCAACACTCCCCCCAACACTCCCACTAACACTCCCACCAACACTCCCCCCAACACTCCCCCCAACACTCCCACCAACACTCCCTCCAACACTCCCTCTAACACTCCATCCAACACTCCCTCCAACACTCCCACCAACACTCCCTCCAACACTCCCCCCAACACTCCCCCCAACACTCCCACTAACACTCCCACCAACACTCCCCCCAACACTCCCCCCAACACTCCCACCAACACTCCCTCCAACACTCCCACCTAACACTCCCACCAACACTCCCTCCAACAGTCCCCCCAACACTCCCTCCAACACTCCCTCCAACACTCCCACCAACACTTCCTCCAACACTCCCGCCAACACTCCCCCCAACACTCCCACCAACACTCCCTCCAACACTCCCCCCAACACTTCCTCCAACACTCCCTCCAACACTCCCACCAACACTCCCACAAACACTCCCACCAACACTCCCTCCAACACTCCCTCTAACACTCCATCCAACACTCCCTCCAACACTCCCACCAACACTCCCTCCAACACTCCCTCCAACACTCCCACCAACACTCCCTCCAACACTCCCTCCAAACACTCCCACCAACACTCCCTCAAACACTCCCACCACCACTCCCCCCAACACTCCCTCTCACACTCACTTCTCCCAAGCTGTGCCCTCTCCTGTGCCAACTCGCTGGATTTTATCCACCGTTCGCTCCACTCGTTGTTGTGAGCGTCGCTCCTCCGCCCTCCACCATTGTTGGAGGGCGACTGCCTCCAACTGCCCAGTAGCAGCGTCCTTCAGGAGCCTCCTCCTCCACAGAGGCCGATCTTGACAACGCTGATACCAGTCATCGGCAAGTCGAATCAGCTCCACATCCTCGTGTACGGCATCAGTCCATATCCTCTGTAGCGCGTGCTACTCCCGTTTGCTAATGACTGCGGGTAACAGGTTGCTGACTTAACCCGTGCATGTATATGCGGCCTATGTCTGTGTTCAAGCACGTATGTGTTCAAGTGGAGAGCGGTGGCGTAGCGGTCAGCGCGCTACGCTACGAACCCGGCGACCCGAGATCGATTCCGGCGAACAGCCAACACCGGTGACGATCATCTGAACCGGTCCTGGGCCTCCCCTAGGTCTACTCAGTCTCAAATGAATACCTGGTGTGTTGTGTAAACATCGCCACTGGGGGAGACAAAGGCGGGCGGGCGTGCTGTTGGCCACCCACCCCCTCGTGTGCCGTACCGGCCTTCATAGGTGCTCGCTAATAGCACTTGCACCAACAGTCTGTTCAGACTATACGGGGGATCTTTGCCTTTGTGCCTGTTTTTGAGGGTGTGTGCGCATAAGACATGTGTCCGTGCGTGTGTTCATGTCTGTGTGCGTGCCTGATCCTATGAAGGAGGCTCTTGGAGGCTCGCGACTGGAGAGTTGGAGGCAATAACGGATGTCTAAGGAGCAACGCTCACAACAACGAGCCAAGGTGGATAAAATGCAGTAAGTTGGCACAGTATGAGACACAGGTGGCGCATTTGTGGGTCATTTCAGTCAGTCAACCCCTGGAATCTGGATCTGTCCCGTAACCTGTCAGCAAGCCTTGGACACTTCACCTAGCCTCAAAGTGCACTTAGCCTGGCACGTACGTCGGGATGAAGTCATCGCTGTTGTTGTCGGGTTCGTGTGTGTGTGTGAAGTGTTCACATGGGGAGTGGTGGCGCAGTGGTTAGCGCGCTCTTTATGAATTCCTAACAGCACGCACTCCATACATCTGTTCAGGTTGTACGGGGCGATCTTTGCGTTTAAAGTTGTCACGTGCGCAGGTGTTCACAAAGAGCATTTGCCGCATCAACTATTAGGTCGTACAAGTGATGTTGGTGACCTATTCGCGTGTGTCAGTGTGACGATCGCTGAGGTTTTTGCAGCAGCCGCGAAGGTATGTCGGGAAAATTGCCGACGTGCTCACACAATTTTTGTACATTTTTCCGTGTCTGCCTGTGTACGAGGGTGTGCGTGGCACGCCCACGCCGATCGGAGTACTCAGAGTCGAGAATTTATTTTGTGCATGTAGAGAAAGGAACGGGAAAGGGTAAAGAAGATGCAAAAATGGTAATAAGAGGCACGAGGTGCGTAAGGAACGGAGTAACGGGAGCACGGGGTGAGGAAAACAAACGAGGATTCGGAGGAGTAGGAGGCTACAATGAGGGCATCGACGCTGCTGCTGCTGCTGGAACAGCGTCTGTTTTCACATCGGGTGGTGGCGAGGGGGGGTTCAGAGTGGGAGTGGCCACACAAAGCACGCGATTTAGGGGAATCTTGAGCTGATTGAGAATAAACTCCTTTAAAAAAGTAGTTTTAAAAAAAACAACGGTTTTATTAACAACTTCGTTTAACTCACGGTCGAGAAGTACGTCAATGATGTGGCGTCTGCTCCCACATCAACGCTGACCTGAACTCATTGATTACTTCCGTATCTCGTTCACACGGAGCAGACGATTCGATAATAAGGCGTCCATACAATATGTAAATTGCTTTAAAGTAGCGAATTAATTGATTAATTGATTTTGATACAGGCATGCATTGTCACCGGATCCGAGCACGTGTGCAAAATTTGGAATTGATTTGACAACAGGAAGTAGACTAAACTAACTTTAAAATTACAATATTTGACCACGACAAACACAGGAATCAAGTTAAGTAAAACCGTTGAAATATTTGGGAATTGATTGGACAACAGGAAGTCGACTCAACTAAATTTATATTACAGGATTTGACCACGACAAACACAGGACTCGAGTTAAGTAAAACCGTCGAAAAAAAAGATAGAAGCCACAGGAAGGAGGAGGAATACCTCGCGGAGAGGGATTGGACGAGGGCATCACACAAGAGATTGACGCCAGAACGATGTGAGGCCACTGCTTCCGGCAAATCGCCCGAAGGTGCTGGATGTGATTTACCAGCGGAACGTCGCGCTCAAATTCGAAACGTTGTGGATTCACTCTTCAAACACACCGGTGGGCTGAAGAGGTAACTAATTGGCGTTTTGTTAACGTGACACTTTTTTTTACTCTGATTGGCCGTGTCGGGTGGTGGAGGCTTGCTACGTAACATTTATAAATAACGCGATCTAACCCGAAAACCTTTATTATGAATGAAACCGGTCGCGAAAGCCTGCTACGTTTT
Organism: Lampetra planeri; assembly: GCF_965212315.1. Taxonomy (NCBI): domain Eukaryota; kingdom Metazoa; phylum Chordata; class Hyperoartia; order Petromyzontiformes; family Petromyzontidae; genus Lampetra; species Lampetra planeri. The sequence goes on from NC_136107.1 coordinate 21,043,755, forward strand.
AAACTACTCTGGCTCACTGCCACAAGGCGGACAGGAAAGTAGAAACAAACGAGGAAAATGTGCAGTGGACACCGACGTGCCATCTGCCCAAGGATTATGACGATGACGACGACGAGCTGATTCACGTACACGGAGATTTGTGTGCCGACGAGTGGTCCGCATTGTGTTCACGTGCACACGTTCATGCACGAAATCCCGTGCATGAACGTGTCACTGATGATGGGCCTAGCCTCCCCACGCCGTGCGCGTCGTCGGTGAGGGCGAAGAAACATAGACGCGGAAGCATAGAAGTCCAGTACAACAATGGGGGTTTTGCTGCACTTTCCTTTCATTTGTTCACAGAGTGGGTCGTCGTTACAAGCACCACCCAGGCTCAACGACGCTCAGCGTCCGCGATGTGACGATACGGGGCACATTCCGCGGGTCATTTATTCTACCGATGATATCCATATCGATCAATCGGTCTCGCAACCTATCCGTCAATACAGATGTCTATCGATATCAATTCGGTCTGCCGACGAGTGTTTGTACTGCTGATCTTCTTCTCCTTCCCTACGGCTGATGTGGCTGAAAGATCAACAACGACAATTTCACATTCAGGTGGTCACGCCAGAGAACCGCGTCAGGAGTAGTGCATCATCGCTGCGATGTCTCCTTCGTATTTTCGGATCGAACATTGCGTCGCCACGAGGTGTACGGTCTCTGTTCTGGATGGCCAGAGTCGCACACTCCTGGAGAGTTCTTTTTGCATTTTTCCAATTTGTACATTTAGGGAATCCGCATCTCCTGCCACGGTTTGTGCAGTGAACGCGGTTCAGGGTAGACTCGTGAGCTGCGTGGAAGATCAAACCCAGGGATATCTCGTCTCCACGTGGCGCGCGGGTACACGTGTCGCTCTGACCTCATGACCCGCTGCGCACGCGGATGGCCATTCTGTCCCCCCCCAACTCCAACACCCTCTACCACTCCAACACAGCCCCCCCCCCTCTACCACTCCAACACAGCCCCCCCCCCCCTATACTACACCACCACAGCCCTCCCCTCTACCACACCACCACAGTCCCCCCTCTGTGTGGCGTGTGTGGTGTGTGTGGTGTGTGTGTGTGTGTGTTGTGTGTGTGGTGTGTGTGTGGTGTGTGCGTGTGTTGTGTGTGTGGTGTGTGTGGTGTGTCTGTGTGGTGTGTGTGGTGTGTGTGGTGTGTGTGTGGTATGTGTGGGTGTGGTGTGTGTGTGGTGTGTGTGTGGTGTGTGTGTGGTGTGTGTGTGGTGTGTGTGTGGTGTGTGTGGTGTGTGTGTGTGTTGTGTGTGTGGTGTGTGTGGTGTGTCTGTGTGGTGTGTGTGGTGTGTGTGGTGTGTGTGTGTGGTGTGTGTGTGTTGTGTGTTGTGTGTGGTGTGTGAGTGGTATGTGTATGTGTGGTGTGTGTGTGGTGTGTGTGGTGTGTGTGTGGTGTGTGTGTGGTGTGTGTGGTGTGTGTGTGTGGTGTGTGTGGTGTAGCGTGGTGCTGTAGCGTGGTGTGTGTGGTGTGTGTGTGTTATATCGGTGTGTGTAGGTGTGTGTGTGTTTATGTCGACCGGGGCGTGGGGCTGGCCACCCACCCCCTCGTGTGCCGTGCCGGCCTTCATTGGTGCTCGCTAACGGCACCTGTCCCAACAGTCTGTTCAGTCTATACGGGGGATCTTTGCCTTCGTGTGTGTCGGCGTGTGTGTGTGGGGAGTGGTGGTACAGCGGTTAGCGCGCTGGGTTACGAACCCGGCATCCCGAGTTCGATTCCCCGATCACGCCCAACACCAGCGACGATTATCTGAACGAGGTCCGAGGCCTCTCCTAGGTCGACTCAGCCTAAATTGGGTACCGGGTGAGGTGTGTAAAAACATCATCACTGGGGAGACAAAGGCGGTTGGGCGTGGCGTTGGTCACCCAAGAGCACTTGCCCCAACAGTCTGTTACAGGCTATACGGGAGATCTCTGTATTGTCGGTAAGTGCGACCACGTGTGCACGTGTCACTGAGGAGCGATCGTGAAGTGGCAAATCGCACAGCGAATCCGGCAACCCGAGTTGGATTCCACCCCATGGTGAACATCGGTGACGACAATTTCGTCCTGGATCTCCCCTTGGTCGACTCGGCCTAAAATGAGCACTCTGTTGTGGCGTTTAAACATCTGAACTGGGGAGACAAAGGCAGCTCTGGTCGCACCGCCACTCATGCTCGCTTACCGTCACTTGCCCCAGCAATCCATGCAGGCTATATTGCGGATCTTGCACCTTTGCCCTTGCGTATGACGCGTCGACGTGATCTTTTTTTGTTGCTCTACGGATGTGCCTACGTTCCTCGGGTGCGTATCTGTGAGCGTGTAACCGTAAGTGTGCCTGTGTGTGTGTCTCTGTACGTTAGTGTAGCGGATAGCGCACTGCGCTAACCACGACCCCCTAATTCGATCATCTGAAACAGGTCCTGGGCCTCCCCTAGGTCGACTTAGCCTCAAAATCGAGTACCTGGCGCGGTGTGTAAACATCGCCACTAGGGAGACAAAGGCGGCCGGGCGCGGCGCTGACCACACACTCCGTCGCGTGCCTCTCCACCCTCCTCCATAGGTGCTACTCGTTAACAGAACTTGCCCCGACATTCCGTGAAGGCTACACGGGGGAACTTTGGCTTTGTGCGTGCGCGTGCGCGTGACAACGACGGAGCGCGCGCGCGAGAGCGCGGCGCCTGTCGCTTCTCGCTTCGCGACTTGACGCGAAGTCGCCGTCGCACACCCAGAGGCGCTCACCGAGCTCGAGGTCTGGTCTTGCCCGAGCACGGCTCCCCTCCCTCCGGGCACATCTCGCATAGTTCCCTTCCTCCTCCTCCTCCTGCCGCTGCTGCTGCTGCCAGCACAACACCTCCCACCGCTCCCCCCAACCAACCAACCAACCACCCCTCCATCATCATCATCACCACCACCACCACACCATCACCCCCCTAGGACCACGCAGACACCCTCGTTCTCCCGTTAGTCCCCACCCTGTCCATCACTCCCTCCCCCCCTTACCACTCCCTCCCCCACCATCTCTTCTATCCACTCCACCCCCCCCCCCCGCGCGCGTCCTGTAAAGTGAGCAAAAGGGGGCACACTGCTGCGCGCGGAATAGCGGCTCCTGTCTCCGCGTCCTCCCGCGCGAGAAGATTCGCCGCGCTCGATTGCCCCCCCCCCCCCCCGAGTCTTGAAAAAGGGTCAGCGCTGCTCGCGCGACAGGTCACACGCGCGCCCCTCTCCATCCGACGAGCCATCGGGGACGCGGCTCATCCCAACGTCGACGGCACCCCGGCCGCATTGACCCCTCGGACACCTCGCGGCCTGGGACATCCGCGGACGCACGGAGCAGAATCGTCTCCCCTTCGCTGAGTAGGGGGTGGGGGGTGGGGAAGGGGTTTGCAAGGGGGAGGTGGTGGTGGTGTTCTAGGCTGCGTCTCCCGTCACTCCTCGGCGTACCACCACCACCACCCCTCCGCCTCCTCCTGCCCGAGCAGGGGGGCACGGTCACGCCATGCGCAGCCTACCCCTGCCCCTCGTGCTCGTCCTGCTGCCGCTCGTCGCCTTCCCCGGGGGTCTCGGGGCCGCGAGGGCCTCGTCTGTGCGGCAGCGCCGGCCGTGGTGGTGGGTACACGCGCGTTCACGTACACACACACACACATATATCACCCGTATAGGCTTCAACTGACACGCACGTGCACTGACACACACACACATTCACTGACATACACACACACGTGCAAACATTCATGCACTAACATACATTAATTCCTCGATATATTATTGCACGCATACGCTTATGCATATCCATGCACTTACTTGTAACGATATACTTACAAATACATGCACTTACATGCATTCACGTACATACACACACGTGTACTGACATATAAACGCGCGTTGACACATGCATTCATATGCACACACACACAGATCTCTCCTATAGCCTTAAGAGACTGTTGGGGCAAGTGCTGTCAGCGAGTACCTATGCACACACATGCACTCACACGTACACACACACATGCATACACACGTACCCAAACATACGTGTAATGTTTCTATGACTAAGTTACACATGCATGTATTCACTGACTTGAATGCGCACGTGCGTTCATACAAGACACGTGCATTCTACTTAGCTGCACATACAAAGTGCTGTTAGCGAGCGCCTATTAAGGCCGGCACGGCACACGAGGGGGTGGTGTGACTCATGGACCTGCAAACTCATACTCTTGCGCATACCAACAAACGTGCACGCATTCGTTACCATACATACACACTTGGGTGGTCCAATCGGTTTTTGCATAACCGGTAACCGTATGAAATCCCCCCCCTACCCACCCTTCGTTCACCCCGCAGTATAAAATGGGTAGACCACCTGATGACGATGGCTTGTTATTGCGATCGAAACATCGTGATCTATTATTTTTATTTGATTTTTCTTTTCCATCTACGTGACTTTTCCGAAAGAACCAAAGAGTATGAATTCCTGCAGTCACCAAATGCCTCAAATCAAGATTAGACCACATATCAGCAGGTCGCGTGCGGTGGGGTAAAGTGTGGGTACGCCCACCTCTTGCCGCTAAAACTCCACTGGAAAACGGTTACCGGTTCGTGACTTTCGGAGGCAGTAATCGATTATCACAACGGTTACCGGTTTTTCACGGTTGCCGTTTTTGGAACACTATTTTACGCGCCTCATTTAACGCATTTTTTTTTATTTGGTGACGCTACTGCTGCTGTCGCTGCGTTGGCAGTGGTGGACAAGCACAGCCAACAATAAGGCATTCATCAATCATAGCGACGTTTCGAGCAATGACCCTTCTTCACAGGGGTTATTGACGAATCCGTTACGCACATACATTAATGCGTGCACAAGCGTGCGCACACACACACGAACACACTTGCCACACAAAACAAAGGCAGAGATCCCCCGTATAGCCTTAACAGACTGTTCGGGCAAGTGCTGCTAGCGAGCACCTACGAAGGCCGGAACGGCACACGAAGGGGGCAGGGGGGGGGGTGGCCAGCACTACAGCCGACCACCTTTGTCTCCCCAGTGGCGATGTTTTCACACACCGCACCAGGTACTCATTTGAGGCTGATTCGACCTAGGGGAGGCCCAGGACCGGTTCAGATAATCGCCACCGGTGTTGGCCGTGAGCGGCAATCGAACCCGAGTCACGGGGTAAATAGCGCAGCGCGCTAACCGCTACACTACCGCTGACACACACACACACGTCGACACACACACACACACACAACCTTTCCCTGCACGCACGCCGTTACTCGCTGATGCACGTGCGCACGCATCGGGTCACACAAGCAAGGACTTGCAGCAGACTCGCCGGAGACAGCGATCCAGCACAGCAGGGCCGAGCACCGAACATTCCCCATGCTGCCACGCACCACCCCGCACATATTCACTCGACCACAATCGTCCCAAAAAAATAAACCGCCCCTAAAAGGGACTTAGCATATCTCGTTAAAAGGGCGACGTTTCTGGCAATGGGGCCTCTTCATAGCTATAACCCTCCTTCTTAGCTATGTGCTACGATGAAGGAGCATTGCCCGAAACGTCGCTCATCGCGTACGCGTCCCCTTTCAGGGCAGTCTGAATCGACAATTGCGTGTTTTTGGTTGTTGTGAGTGTGTTTGTGCACCATCGTCAAAGCAGTGTCACAGGCACGCGCGGGTTCGCGTTTGCTATCCAACAGTCTCCACGAACGATATCAATGCCCCGTGTATTTTATTCAAGAACGTCCACACGGAGTCTCAAGGCTCTCCCTAGAGGAGGTTTTGCCATGTTTGTCTGACCCCAAACTAACGAGTGTTTTCTCACGTTCGTGCTTGCGGTCACGTGCATGTGACAGGGGCTTTTACAAGGTTCATAGACTATATACGCCACGACAATTGACAGCCCTTTGTCAATCCACTGCTGGATGAAGGTCTCCTCTTCTTTGTCGTGATGGCCATTTGCGCTTCTGTGACCATACTTCACCACGCTGGTCTTGCGGGTTCTGGTGAGGTGGGGGGGGGTGTCACGATCGATTCAGATATCGCTCGCCACCGATACTGCACCGTGGCCGGGAATCGAACTCGATCGGCAGGTTCGTAGCGCGGTGCGCTGAACCACTGTGCCACCACAATCCCACCTTTACAGGTCATTGAATCATTGCGGTTTTCGGTGCTTTTCAAGAACACCATCAACGCCGTCTGAGCTTTCATAGTCCGAGCGAAAGTCAGCCACGAACAGCTGTCTCAGCCAGTAAAGAATTCCGGAGGAACATCTCAAGGGTGGCTCCTCGCTCATGGACAAGCTGCAACACGCGTGACGCACATCACGAATATAACAATGATGACGACAACAAATATTGACGATTGCCATGACGATTATGAGGACGGTGATGTTGATGATTACGATGACAATGGTGGTGATGATGATGTGGATGATCGTGCAAATAATGATGATTACGACGGTGGTGATGATTACGGTGACGACAGTGATGACGGACGATTAATAACGATCGATTGAAGGCATTGGTCGCCATCGATGACAGCGATGATGATGATGAGCAAACGCATTAGTCGTGGCTTCGAGAGCTTCCAAGCGTGCGAGTCGCAGTGACGACTCACCACGATCTTGGCATGAGTCTGCGATGGTGGTCACGGTTAGGGTTTGAGTTGGGGTTAAGTTTAGGGTTAAGGATGAGAGCTGGAACCATAGTAATGGAACGAGCTAGGGTTACGTTTAAGATCAGGGGATGAGGTTAGAGTCAAAGTTTAGGGTTAGAGTTAGAGTTACGTGTGAGGTTAGATTTGAGGGATGTAGCCAAAGTTAGCGTTACAGTTATAGGGTTACGTTCAGCGTTAGGGGTTAGGGCTAGAGCTATGTAAAAGGGTTATGGAATATGGCATATGGTTGAAGTTAGGATTAGAGCTAAAATGAGAGTTAGTTTGAGGGCTATCATTTGACTTGCGTGTGGTAGGGTTATAATTATAATGTGTGGTTAGAGTTATCGTTTAAAATCCGATTAGGGGTTGAGGTAGGGTTATAGTTTAGATTCATAGGAAAGCTGTGGATAGAGTTCCAGTTATAGGGTTATAGGTAGAATTAGGATTAACTATTTATTTTACCAGGTGAAACCCACTGAGCTATGTAGCTGTTTTTTTCAGATGCGACCTGGCCACAAATTATAGCTCAAAGAAGTGGCTTATCACGTGGCAATGTATAGCAGCCAAATAATTACATGTCCCGCACCTGTTGGGGGTTGGGATTAGGGTTATTGGTTATGGTTAGAGGTTAGGGTTTATTGGTTAGGGGTTATGGTTAAGAGTTAGAGGTTAGGGTTAGCGCTCGGGTTATGGTTAGGGGCTAGGGGTGATGGCTAAGTATGGTGAATCGCGAGTCGAGCCTTGGGTGCCCTCTGCGTCTCAGGTGCAGCTCAAAACTTCCCCTCGGCGCAACGTTCTGCTTCTGTCCAAAGGCCCTGCACGTTCATTCCCCATCCCGATTCCTCTCACTCCTGCCTTCCAATGGCGGAGCCAGGATTTTCAGGTAGGGGGGGGCAACTCTTCCAGCAATGAAACATTATAGGAGTTGTTAGTAAGTAAGGACTTGTCCCTTGTTTTTCATTCGACGCGTGTGGGGTGATGGCGCAGCCATCGATCGAGGGTCAAATTCGAACCGCGTTGTGTGATCGGCATCGCGCTCGCTGAAGGTGAATGCCTTCAGGGAAGTCGTGCACTGTATACGCAACTGCGCACAATTTTGGGAGTCACTTATAACCGCTTTGCCGTTACTTATTGCCAATTATGGACTCAGACTATTGTCCTATCATCTCATAGAGTCCCTGGCACGTAATAATATACTACCCAGTTGCAGTGGGGCTCGCAAAATGCCGATTTATTAGTAATAAACCCCAATTATCCGATCGAAATTAGGGATTTGGGATTTCGATCGGATCATGGGGTGGGCACGTGCCACCCCCCCCCCCCACAGCCGACGCACGGAGTTCACGCGCTCACGCTCTCGCACGGTGTTATGGAATCGTGCTTAGGATTTCGTTTTTTGTTTATAATTTTCTCGTGTTGTCGTCGTTGAGGTCGTTATTCGAGCGAAGGTCTTTCCCACGCCACGAGCCCGTGTTTGTCGTGGGAGTTGCTTGACCGCACTTCGCCACGGCTCATCACCGTCGGTTTTGGCGGCGGGAGTTGGGGTGACGAGAGCGGGGTCCAGCTCGGACACCACGCGCCACTGATGTCAGCCGTGTACGGGAATCTAACTTACAGCGGGCCGAGTGCGTAGTCGACACAGTCCACACACCCTCATGCGACACCCGCTGTGACCGAATCGCCCAGCACTGTCCCCCGGCCTCGTCAGAGCTCGAGTTCTTCTCGCTTGGATGGACGATCGCCACGTTCGTCAGGTTGCTACAGGCTGCAGGGCTACGGGCTGTGCAGCAGAGGGCAGCGCAGTGGACTCACAACTTATTCTGTCATTTCACTTCTTCCCATGCCAAGTTTTTCCTGCGTTCCCAAAGCCACCCATGACCAGTGCAGAGAAATATGGACAAATAGCTCCCCTTCCCACAGACCCGCATGGAGTTGAGAGGCGCTCATCCAGCAGTGGATTGACAAAGAACCTTGCGTGTGCATCGAGGAATCACCATGCTTCATCGCACTTACCAGGGCTGATTTCGAAAAGATGTGTTCCGGTTGGATTAACTGGCTTGAAACAAAAAAAAAACAGACATTAGTCTTTGGGAAATCATTCATCAACCGCGTCATTTATAGAAGCGCCTTGCGAATTCATCTTTTGCGAGAGTACAAACAAACAAATAAAACCCTCCCAACACGAACAGACATTTCGGGCAGAGGTTGTTACACCTCGACACCGCCCACCTGGCCGCAATGGGTGGTTGGCGATGGAGAGGCATCGCCACAATTTCGCCAAAAAAAAAGAAACATTCCACGAAAAATTACATTTCGGGCCACGGTCTGCCCAACGCATCCCTGTGTCCACTGTGGAACTCAGATGTATGGGTGTCTGTGTGCGCTGGTGTCCATGTGTGTATGTATGAGTGCACTCTTATGTTTGTGTGCGCGTGTGTCTGTATGCATGTATATCTTGGGTGAGCCGTGGCGCAGCAGTAATCGCACTGTGCTAGAAACCAGGCGATCCGAGTTCGATTCTCGCTCACGATTGATAACAGTGGCGAATATTTGAACCGGTGCTGGGCCTCCCTGAGGTCAATTCAGTTATAAATGAGTACCTGGTGCGGTGTGCAAATGTCGCCACTAGGGAGACAAAGGCGACCGAGCGTGGTTCTGGCCACCCCATCCCCTCGTGTGCCGTGGCGGCCTTCATAGGTGCTACTTGCTTACAGCACTTGCCCCAACAGTCTGTTAAGGGCCACACACGGGGGACCTGCGTCTATGTCTTTGGGTCTGCGTGAGCGTCTGCATGTTACCCGCCTCAAATCTCTGCGCGTCTGATCATCTCTTGCCGCGCTGCGTCTCCCACCCGAAGGGGCATCGCCCAGTCGGGGACTCCATCTAACCTGCTCCGAGCCCACGGGGGCCCTGCGGCCGCTGCGGAACCGACGGACTTGGCGCTCGCCCCGCTGGGCAAGCGGCAGCGGCGTCTGGTGCGGCACAACCCGGGAGTGCTGCACAGCGCCCTCGCCTCCGTGCACGCGGCAGTCCGCGAGTGCAAGTGGCAGTTCCGCCACCGGCGCTGGGACTGCCCCACCACGGGCAGCGGCCCCGACATCTTCGGCAAAATCTTGCAGCGAGGTGAGCGGTGTCTGCGTGCGCGTGGTCTCCCCTACCACACCCCCAACTCCCACTCCCAACACTCTCCCCCCCCACCCCCACACTCCCACCCACCCACTGCCCTCCGACTCCCACCCCCATACTTCCCCCCCCACTCCCACCCCCGCACTCCCCCCCAACTCCCACCCCACTCCCTCGCACTCCCCCCCACTCCAACCCCCACTCCCCCCCAACTCCCACCCCACTCCCCCCCCCCCACTCTCCCCCAACTCCCAACCCCACACTCCCCCCCCCCCCCACCTCCCCCCCCACCCCCCCCCATTCCCCACCCCACTCCCACCCCGCACTCCCCCCCAACTCCCACCCCACTCCCCCGCACTCCCCCCCCACTCCCCCCCACTCCAACTTCCACTACCCCCCACTCCCCCCCTAATTCCACTCCCCCCCCAATCCCCCCCCCCACTACCCCCCGACTCCCCCACTCCGACCCCCACTCACCCCCCACTCCCCCCCCCATCACTTCACTCCCGCCCCCCATCCCCCCCCACTCCCCCCCCCCCCCACAGTTAGAGACGTTATTAGTTCCATTGGCATTTCTTTGTGTGTGTGGTGGAAAGTTCGCCGTTGCGTGTGCGATGTCGAACGTCACGTGGAGGGATTCCGATAGGTAGTTCTGTTACATCTGCTTACGCAGGCTGCTGTAATGCGGAGTGACGCGCTGTTCCATGATGAGTCTCGAATGGATTCATCTCCAGCACAATTTTTAATGCAGTTCAGCGGGTGGTAGATTTAGCGCTGCGGGTCGCGGCACTGTGCTATGAACCAAGCCACCTCCGTTCGATTCCCGACCACGGCTCACATCAGTGGTGATTTCTGAACCGAACCCTGGTCCACCACTCCCGTCAATAACCAACGACGGTGGAGGATGCCTCCATCCAGCAGTGGATCGGCAAAGTGGATGCACACATTGACAATAGGACGACACTCGACAATCTTCGGAGGCCACACACACACAAAGACAAAGATTCCCCATCTAGTCTTGAACAAACTGTCGGGGCAAGTGCTGTTAGCGAGCACCTGCGAAGCCCGGGGCGACACACGATAGGATGAGTGGCCAGCACCACGCCCAACCGCCTTTGTCTCCTCAGTGGCGATGTTTACTACACACCGCACTGGGTACTCATTTGAGGCTGGGTCGACCTAGCGGAGGCCCAGGACCGATTCAGATAATCATCACTGGTGTTGGCCGTGAGCGAGAATCGACCTTGGGATTCATTCACGTGAAATTTCAGTATTCACAGACTCAACGGAGCACTTACCCACAACATCCTCCGACAAGGAAATGCCCCTTCGATTCATAACGTATCTAAATGTTATCCGTGATATGAGGAAGAGTCATTTCCCAAGACGTCGCCTATCATATATTTAGTTTTTTTTTCTTTTAAGACCAAAGTGGTATTGACGAAGCTAGGTAGAAGAAAAATAATAGTAGCTCACGACGTTACGATCGCCACACAAGCACCTGAAGACGGTTGCTTGTGTGGCGATCGAAACGTCGTGATTTATTATGATTTTTCTGCCCACGTGACTTTACCGAAATAACCAAAGAGTAATATGGATTCCTGCCGTCGCGAAAGCTTCAAATCAAGATTGACGAACGTGTTGTCATTTGCGCTCGCACACCACTGTCAACACAGAAGAAGAAGCAGCAGCAACATCACTTAAAACACACACACACATCAATTAATCATATTATACTCCGATTTAAAGCTTTCGTGACTGCAGGGATTCATCTTCTTGGTTCTTTCGGTAAAGTCACGTAGAATGGAAATAATAATATAATACAAATAAAACATAATAAAATTATTCTCACGACGTTTCGGCCACAACGCAAGCAGCCGTCCTCAGGTGGAGAACAGGTCTGTCGAGAAGACAGAGTCTGAGGCTGCTGTAATGTCTGACTCTGTCTTCTCGACAGACCTGTTCTCCACCTGAGGACGGCTGCTTGCGTTGTGGCCGAAACGTCGTGAGAATTATTGTATTATGTTTTATTTTTATTATTTTATTATTTCCATTCTACGTGACTTTACCGAAAGAACCAAGAAGACATTATACTCTTTGGTTCTTTCGGTAAAGTCACGTAGGTAGAAAACTAAAATAAAACTAAAACGTAATTACGAATTAAGAGCATGGATTCCTGCAGTCACGAAAGCTTCGAATCAAGATTAATCATATTATATTAGAAATAAAAAAGTTTTGCTGGCTTGCTGGCTGACAGGAATTCCCGAGGGGGGGGGGGGGTGTTGAGACCGTCCGATTCGCAAGCGTCCCCAGCGGAGCCGGCTGAGTGCCTCCGATACCCGGTGCCCAGCGGGTCACCTCTTGGTTTGCCTTGATTTAAACACACGCGAGGGAGGAGTACGCTGTTTCGAGGACCTCCTTGGGAGAAAATCAATACGTCGTACATGAGTGTCGGTTGCAGATGTAAATAAATAATAAATGCGTGCTCAACGCTATGGCAATCGATGCGCGCGGCGGGTGTGGGGGGCGGGGGGTGAAATGCGCTGAACTGTACGTGCACAACTTTATCGCATGTATGCACGTTCGGACTTCTTTCGCGCCGTACGTAGCCAACCGACTATCAATCGGAGGCGCGCGCTATTCGGAGGTGTGGGTTACGGCCTCCCCTATACGCCGTGCCCGCGTAGGTTATTTGGCCATACTTGACCACGCCGGTCAGTGCGTGGGAGTGACAGTGGGGGGGGGGTGAGAGGAGGAGGAGGGGGGTTGGTGGCATTGGCATTGGCGTTGAGTCGGAGCGCACGCAGCGAGCGACAATTGATGTCGCTCCACAGCCACTCTCTGCATTGCCACAGGTAAAGGCAAAGATCCCCCGGAAAGCCTCAACAGACCGCAGGGCCAAGTGCTGTTAGCGATCCCTCATGAAGGCCGGCATGGTACACGAAGGGGTTGGGTGGGCAACACCACGCCCGGCCGCCTTTGTCTTCCTCGCACTCCACCCGCCCGCCCCCACCTGTTCTGGCCCCGACTTTGCTGTGAGTCGAGGTCGCCTGCGGGGGGGGGGGCTCTTGAGCAGCGATCCTCCACATCCACCGCAGCAGGGAGATGTGGTCTCGGGCTTGGGGGGGGGATTGGCCGGAGGGTATCAAGGAGACAATAAAAACCATCCACTGCCGATTCAAGTCGAGCGGCGAGCGAGCTGCGACGATGAGGATGTCGTCACGGCGACGGTAGCGATGAAGAATGTCGATAGTGCGATATGATTCGATGATGGCTACGGTGTGGAAGATGATGTGTGTTGGCAATCCTGCACGATCAGCTTCATAGTGTCCATCACTGCCCCCGCCCCCGTGTGTGTGTGTGTGTCAGGGGGAGCCGTGCGGTGTGTGTGTGTGTGTCAGGGAGAGCCGTGTATGTGTATGTGTGTCAGGGGGAGCCGTGTGTGTGTCAGGGGGAGCCGTGTGTGTGTGTCAGGGGGAGCCGTGTGTCTGTGTGTGTCAGGGAGAGCCGTGCGGTGTGTGTGTGTCAGGGGGAGCCGTGCGGTGTGTCAGGGGGAGCCGTGTGTGTGTGTGTTTCAGGGGGAGCCGTGCGGTGTGTGTGTCAGGGGGAGCCGTGTGTGTCTGTGTGTGTCAGGGAGAGCCGTGCGGTGTATGTGTGTCAGGGGGAGCCGTGTGTCTGTGTGTGTCAGGGAGAGCCGTGCGGTGTGTGTGTGTCAGGGGGAGCCGTGCGGTGTGTCAGGGGGAGCCGTGCGGTGTGTGTGTGTGTCCGGCTATCCGGGGGTGGGGTAGTGGGGAGGCGATGGCGAGTTTGTCTGCGCGATGCGGTGTTTGTGACGAGCCGAGCGCCCCTCCGTCAGACACTCGAGAGGACGCGCGCTGTTTGTCGAGGCGGCAGGTGCCGAGGGTCGTGGGGCGTCGCCTCTGGTCGGCGTCTGGGCCCCGCTCCCGGCATCGGTGGCTCACTCGCGCCGCGCGCCGGACCTGGTTCCAGAGACGGCAGAGGCGGAGGAGCGGAGGACGTTCGATGCGAGATGATTGATGGATGGACGGAGAGAGAGAGAGCGAGAGAGCGTCGGAGGCCGTAGGACTGCGAGGAGGGCTGGGTGCAGATGCAGCACTTGTCGTAAAAAAGAAGAGTATATAGAAAACAGGGGGAACATAGATGTAGAGTAGGGAGAGAGGGGGGGTAGAGAGAGAGGGAAGAGGTAAGAAGGAGGAGAGCAGAGCGTGAAATATTTCGTGAAATCTTTCATTTAAACAGCGGGGTGGGGGGGGGGCACATAAAGCAAAGCTTTGAAAAAAATACTAAATGATGAACGAAGCAAAGTGCCGACTACACCGAGCATCTTCTTGTTTCCTCTGATCGTAAAAAAAAAGAGAGAGAGCGAGAGATAACATGAGAGAACGCGGGGGGGGGGGGGGGTTAAGAGAGGCGACCGAGATGGAGAGAGAGAGGAGGGAGATGGATCGACACATCGAGAGGGAGGAGGAGGAAGGGGGGTGGCTGTGGTGGAGGGGGGTGGGTGGGGGAGCTTAGTCGTCGAGAGCTGGCTGTTGGGGTCGGCGGAGTGGGGGGGGGGGTGTCGTCGACTGGATGGAGAGGACACGAATAGGGTGGGAGAGTGACAGAGAGCGAGAGAGAGAGAAGTAGAGTATCGGGGGGAGGGGGTGCATGGGAGAAAGAGAGCGTGAGAGAAGTTGAAGAGAGAGTTGGCGAGACGGAGGACGGAGAGAGCGCGCGTTGGAGAGAGCGCGATGAGAGGGAGAGAGTGCACGTTCGTTACAATAACAAATGGCACGTCACTTAAAACGCGAAGCTAAGTGGCGCACGGTGATGTTTTTCAAAAGGGATGCATTTCGTTTGAGGTTAATAGTGGTGGCTCGTCGGGGTGAGGGTTGTACGGGTGGTGGAGTGGTGGGGGGTGGGTCATGATGTCCTCGTCAGAGACAATAAGCTGTCATCGCCGCTTCGATCCTTGCGTTAGAATCCGGGTTTCACAGCCATTCTTAATCAAACCAGGTTTCGAGAGAAGCTGGTTGATGGCCTTAGCCCGGTCGCCAATGGCTCACACAGAAACCCATAGGCTCACACAGAGACCCATAGACTCACACAGAAACACATAGACTCACACAGAGACCCATAGACTCACACAGAGACCTATCGACTCCCACAGAAACCCATAGACTCACACAAAGCACCATTGACTCACACTAAAACCTATAGACTCACACAGAAACCCAGAGGCGCATACATAGACCCATAGACTCACAAAAAGACCCATAGACTCACACAGAAACTCACAGACTCGCATAGATAACCATAGATCGCATAGACGGAGTTGTGATTGGACCGGGTTTTCACGTGTAGCGAGTTGCTCGTCTTAGTCGGGTCACCAGGCACCGCACACGAATCTCGCTACACGCTCCTTACATTGCTCCGTTATAAGACAGTGGCATTGGCCAATGCCATGAGGTCGTCGTCTTCTCTACGTGGTGGTGGACGACCGCCAACTCAACGCCTTAACTGAATGTCGTTTTAACTTAATTCGGCAACATATTTCCCCAACTCCGAGGACTTCAAACTAAAACCTACGATAGCCGACGAACAGAACGTGTGGGAAGGCGCAGCTCCCCCTGAGTGTGGAGAATAGACAAGGGAAATAACCTCAGACGTGGCTCTGTGATATCAACTTCCCGAGGTCGTTGTCTAACGCACTATTTGGTAATAATGCGTTGTTAGTTGTGCACAAATACAAATGGCAACAAAAAACGCAATATATTGTCCACTAACAGTGTGGTTTTCAAAGGAGGAATATGGTAACGTTTCGGGCTATGGTCCTCCTTCATAGCACGTAAATAGATAGGCCGTAGATTCAAGTTATACACTGCATGTGCTTTTAACACCATGTGGCCCCCGGTGAAGATATTTAAAATTGGCATTTGAATGTCACATGGTGATGCACTGCTCTCTCTCTCTGTCTCACCACGAGGCTTCACTTCATAGGGATCCATAGCGGCAGCTGAGCTGTGAAATATTTGCCCAGGGAGGTTCGAAGGGAGTTTGAGGAATCAAAATATTCCACTGGTGAAATATAAAAAAAAGTATTTCACGAGAAATTAAGATCCGCTTCATCACAACTTTGAGATGTTAACAACCTCGACTGGTGTACAGGAGGTTGCCCGGTCGATTCCGACCCTGACGCCTGCTGCATATTTGCAGTTTGCGGTGTCTCTCTCCCCGTGGTCGTGTGGATTTTTCTCCGGGTCCTCCGGGTTTTCCCTGCACATTCAGAATCAATGTCACGCGTTTATAGTATTTGGCCGCAATACATTTCCACACCATGATAAACCACTTTCTTTGAGCTATCATTTGTGGCCAGGTCGCTGGGCCTTACCAAATGAAATAAAATAATAGTTTTTAATTAAATCTAATTCCCCCCCCCCCCAAAACCCACACAAAATCTTATTACTTTTATCATGAATGCAGAGTCGCGTATGTTCCGCGTGCCTCTTGCGGTGAGCCGCTGGCGATAGGGGCCGGTCTAACCACGATTACTTGGAATCCGTGAACAACACTCTTCGTCAAACATTAATGGGGATGATTGAACAGCGACGCGACTGACACAACGCTCTGCTGCTGCTGCTCGTGATGAAGAGGAGGGAGGGTGCGGTAGAGGGGGTGGTTGATGGTTGATGTTGCTGGGCGGCTAGTGAGCTGGTGGTGGTGGGGGGTAGAGCATTTGGAGAGAGGGGGGGTGTGGGAAGAGACGCGGGAGGGAGGGGTGATATAGTGGGTTGTGTTGTGACCTCGTGGTAACGTGGGAGTGAGGCTGGCGTGCGTGCGTGCCGAGCCAAACGAGCGAGCGCACACATGCTCACGCATGTGCAAGTAAGGGGCGTCCGTGAGTGCACGGCGCATTTTTCTTGCGATCGGCATGCGGGCCCGGGTTGCCATAGGCAGCTGCCAGGCTGTGCTTTCGGCTACCTGGTGCTGGGTGGCGGAGGGCGCTGCGGCACACAACACATCGTTGCACTGCACTTGTACGCTCCCCGCGTCTATGATCTTCGCTGTCGTGCCCACCAGCGTGGAGAGACATGCCCCCCCCCAAGAAGTCGTGGATTGACGGAAGGGCCATTCTTTGATTTATACATTTTGGCGATTCAAAAATCTTCTTTTTTACATTCTGAAGTGCATGTAGCGGCCTCTAGTGGCTACAGTGGGTCACGTTAGCCATAAAATATATTCATCTGTTCGAAGCATGCTCGATTCGCTGCTGCGCGTATAGCGTCTAAACAAGATTGATCGTATTCCGTGAATTAGTGTATCGTAACGCGATCGCACAAACCCGGATTCGAACCCAGATCCCTAAGCGGTGCCGGCTTAGCACTCTGACCTCTGAGCCCCCACCCGACCCCCCAAATGGCATTGCGAGTGTCACAGCGTGCGAGTTCTGGAGAAGAACTCGCACGCTGTGACGCAGGGCATCTGCACAGCAAATGCATTCCATAGCCCGGCAGCGTACGCAGCAGGAGCACTGCGAGTCAACAGTGAACGCAGTCTGAGAAGAACACTGAGCAGCCCTGAGCCACTTTCGTATTCTTTGGTTCTTTCGGTAAAGTCACGTAGATAGAAAAATAATAATAAAAATAAGAAACATTTATTAAAATGTTTTATTTTTTATTTTTTTTAAGAATATGAATTCCTGCGGTCACGAAAGTTTTAAGTCGAAAAGTTCCACACATTTCCATGGCGGGGGCCAGTTTATCTGCGCGACGACCGCGATACAAATCATACAAAAATTTGTATGGATTGTATCGACCACGTGCAGGATGATTGGCTAAATGTATCCTTCTTCCAACCCCCCCCCCCCCCGGAACCTAGATCCGAACCCTTTCGAGTCGAGCGCTCGCATTACACCGCCACCGGCTGCCTATCGGCTTTAGAGGAACACTCCCTGCGAGGCGAATTGCTCGGTTCACTGATTGCGAGGTTGGTGTACGGGCTCCCTCGCTTTATGCGGTAGATGCGTTCCAAAAAAACAAAGGCCGCACAAAGCGAAACAGCTCGAGACAGCGCCGCGGTGTGTTCCCGCTCGTAAGCGCTTCATTGATGTTTTTTTTTTATTTTATTAATGCATTTTTGTAATAAAATAAAAATATCAAGGACAAACAGAGCCATAACGACGAATCGGCGTTCTACGGGGTCGCGCTAAGCAAGGTCTGCCTTTACCCGCACTTTGATGTCCCTCCCACGCACCTCAGATTAGCTCGGTTGGCTGCGTAGGGTGTGAAATAAATTCAACATGTTTATGTACATGCATGTAGTCCCACGTGTAAACTCCTCTCCTCAACGCATGAACTTAATTTCAACATGGTCACCCTGGAGGACGATCAATACATAGCTTAATAACAAGTGTAATGTTCGGAACCATGAGTCCTCTCGTACTGTTATGGCTTCAGCCCACTTTCTAAAAAAAGGAAATAAATCAATTTCGATTGTCGAAATATTTGAGGAATCTCGAGTCTTGCCAGATGTGCTTCGTCCATTGATCGTAAATTCCTCGAGCGTGCGGAAGCCGGCGTGCTCTTAAATATACATGGCAACCCATCATGCGCCACACTCCTCCTCCTCGTCATCGTCGTCATCATCGTCATAATAATCGTCATATTCATCGTCATCATCATTATCGTCATCATCGTCATCGTAATCATCATCGTCATCATCATCGTCATCATCGTCATCATCATTGTCATCATCGTTGTCATCATCATCACCGCCGCCGTCGGTGTGATCCACATCATCGGAGTGAACATCGTCGTACCTCGCGTCGTGTCTGCCATCATCAACATCACCATTGTCGGCATCATCATCGTTGCTTGTCTCCATCATCATAAATCTTCATCAGCAGCAATACTCGGCGCCGTCCTCGTCATCATGGCCATCATCACCATCACCGTCAGCTACTGCCCATCTACTGCTGCTGCTGCTTCGCTCACGTGTTGCAAAGCATCGGTGCGGCAGAAGACGTCAACTCGAGGTCGATTCGCAACTTGCAATAGCGGCGATTGTTTCCCTTGGAGCTGAACTTGTCGCACGAAATAAAACAAGGGGTGAATGTGAGGGCCGCGCTCCATCCGCGACAAACGGCCACACACTGCCCATCTTTTGCCTCGACTGCCATTCAAAAACGACGTACGCGCAAGTTTAGCCACGCTATCGATCTTTAGAGAGAGAAAACAAAAAAAACAAACACAAACGCGCGTGTGTTTGAAGAGACGACGCTTATCCGAATTCGACGGTGAAGTGGAGATTCTGGAACCGTGCCTGGCACTCGGTGAGATCTGAGTTGAGCGAGCGAGGGATCGAAACCGGTGATCGATAGAGGAGTGCTTAGCGCGCCACCGCTACGATCCTCGGCGACCCGAGTTCGATTCTCGCGGTGACGATTCTCTGAACCGGTTCTGCCTCCCCCCCTCCCCCTGTTCGTCGAATCAGCCTCAAAAATGAGTAACTGGTGCGGTGTGGTGCTGGCCACCCACCCCCTCGTGTGCCGTGCCGGCCTTCGTAGGTGCTCGCTAACAGCACTTGCCCCAACAGTCTGTTACAGGCTATGTGGGGGATCTTGATTTGAAGCTTTCGTGACTTCAGGAATCCATAGTCTTTGGTTCTTTCGGTAAAGTCACGTAGATAGAAAATTAATAGATCACGACGTTTCGATCGCAACGCAAGCGACCGTCTTCAGGTGAGAGTCTCTCACCTGAAGACGGTCTGGGTGTATTGGCTCCCGTCATATGAACGAGGAATTTCCACCGCCGGCTCCGTGCTGCGAGCAGGAGAATATCGCCGCCTCACAACCGCCGGAACTGGAACTCAATCGGACATAGCGGGCGCCGCGGTGGCGAGGAGATGTTAACTACCTCGCCTGGTATACAGGAGTTCGTGGGTTCGATCCCATACCCTGACCGCCTGCTGCTGTATATTTGGAGTTTGCGGTGTCTCCCTTCCCGTGGTCGCGTGGATGTTTCTCCGGGTCATCCGGTTTTTCCCTCCACATTTATAAATGAACACGCGTTTCGAGTACCTGGGTGCTTTAAATGCCCACGTGATAAGCCACTTCGCTGAGCTATACTTTGTGGCCAGGTCGCTTCTACAAAAGCGCTACGTAGCTCGGTGGCCCTTATCTAGTAAAATAATTAACTACCAGTGCCTTGTACGCGTCTGTCAATTGGCCGATGTTGAGAGTCACCTTTCTCTTTGCTGTTTTATATATTTCTTCACGTGGGTTATTTGCCTGGGACTTCCGGGAGATGGCAGTGCCATGCCGCGGATTGAATCTATCTGTGCGGAGCTCTGAGTTGTTGTGCCCTCGTGTGCGCGGGGTTTTCCAGGTACCGCAGTCTCCACCCACGAGCTGAAAACCCTTTTGTAGAGGACTCGGGGCGAGGGGTTTCATGGGTAAATATAATGCATTATGTAATGTTTAACTTATTTAGCACCGTGCGTAGACAACCGTTATGATAGTAGGTGCGGTGGAAAAGAAAATATCGGTGGTCGTAGTAGTATTGGTTTAGTGTTATGGTCCTCATGCCTTTTCATAAATATCGCAGCGCAGCGCGTGTCCATGTTTGTGTACGGCCCGTGGAAGGAAACATCATTGAACTACTTCTTACAACTTCTCAGATGTCTTGGTGTGACCCCTATTAAACGCACACGAGGGGGGAGCACGTCCCCACACGCCCCTTTGCCACGCAGATCAATGTTGAGCCTCTTTCGCAGCGTACGTAGCCAACCGCTATAATCACATCGCAGTAACAAAAAAAAACCTGGATGTTTAAATCCTCCGGAGCTGAAATGTAACCGATTTAGGCGAACACCAAATGCGATCGGCGTTTTTATATCGTTGTAGGACTCGTACTCGGCTGTCTTTCTGTTCTCTTTATTTTCCGCTCAATAGTCCACCTCCGCAGCGCCACCGCTCCACGTCTCGGCGCGGCCTCACTCTGCTCCGCGTCTCTCTCTGCAGCGCCACCACTCTGCGTCTCTCCGTGCCCTCACTCCGCTCCGCGTCGCTCCGCGTCTCTCTCTCTCTCGCCGCGCCGCGTCTCCTCCGCGTCTCCCTCTCTCTCTCTAGGTCTGTCGACTCCCCTGCTATTCTACACTGCATCCTTCAGATGCATGGCTACCCCTGTTCGCACACTGCGTTCTCGCTATCACTGTCTCTCTATACTCTACTCCATCTGTCGCCGCTAACCCACTCTATCTCTGCTCTACTACCGTCACCGCCTGCTCTGCGATTCCCCGGGCACCGTCGCTGCAGCTCCATCCGACCAAGACAAGAAGACCCTCTCTCCATCGCGCTGTGGCTTATAGCCCCACACCAATTAATCCCCATTAATTATCTCAACCCCCCGCTTATCACTCGCCCCCTGGCCCCTGGTCTCACGTGACCGTGTTATTGCCGCCAGAGTGACGCCAGCTAATAACCAATTACCCTCTTAGCCAATCGCTTGCCTGTGTCCCCCCCGGCTACCCCGAACACCTGTCTCAACACTTAACGACCCTCTCACCTAATGCCACAACAACAACCGTGTCCTCACACACACCCCACTATACTCTGCTCGCTCGCATAGCAACAGTGGAAGAGAATGCGTGGCGCGCTATAACTCAAGTCCTACATCACCCCCCCCCCCCCCTGTTGAAAAAATAGCCGTCCCGGCTAAAGACAACGCGCCACGCGGAACCCACAATACACAAGAAGTACAACAGATGCTCAATATACACACAACAAGTCCCCAAGGAATTAAGTAAAAGTTAATCTTCTTGAACGTGTTTCCGCGGCCGGTCCGTCACCCCGACTCGATTGAACAGGGGCTAGGGCATCCCTGTCCGTGGCCACAGGGCAGCGTTTTGCCCGAATCGTGCATCCATCTCCATCACCCTGTCCATTCCTCGACGAGAGCCACCCACGGCCTTGTGCGTCCCGGTGTGACCGTTGCCTCAAAAATGGTGCTCCTGCAGACACACGGGGGGTAAACCGCTGAGGTGCATCCTTCCATCGCCCCCCAGGACACTCGTCAGACACATCCAATACCAGCCGTTCCAGGATTGGAGATGACGCATCATATGGCACCACATATCTTTTCAACCGTGACGGGTGAATGTGCCACAACCGTCGACCGTAGCGAATCCTTACACTTTGATCCCGACGAACTTCCACAATCTCAACGGGCCCCTACCAGGGCCGGTGGAATTTTGGTGACGTGCCCACCGGCACCATCGGACAATGTAACCAAGCCTTGTCCCCCACCTGCCATGGTTCCCGTGGAGACTGCCCACCGTGCAGACGCTCATTAGCTGCCTGCCTTCGTTTCGTGTTTCGCAGCGAGGCCTCCCTGGCCTAATTCAACCGATCCAATGACTCGCGCATGGGGACGGCCACCACTGGCGACTTGCTCTTAGATTTCACACCCAGCCTGACCAAGGCCGGGGCTTCTGGTTCATGCCCATACATTAGATAAAATGGCGAATACCCTGTGGAAGCGTGTGGGGCCAATCTATAAGCGGCTAAAGCCGCCGGGACATGTAAATCCCAATCTGTCTGAGCCGAATTAACCTGTTGGCACAACATAGATGTCAATGTTCAATGAAGACGCACGACCATTCCGTCGGTTTGCGGGTGGTATGGGGATGTCCGGATTTTCCTCGTACCCAATGCATCACACACCTCCTTCAAAAGGCGGGACGAAAAATTTCTACCCTAGTCTGTAAGCAGGTGCTCTGGGGCCCCTTTATCGAAAACGTAACCCTGCAGGAAGGCCTCCACGATTGATCCCGCTGATTGGTCCACTAGCGGCCATGCCATAGGCCACCGAGTTAAGTACTCGACCCCCACGAGCAGGTATTTGTGACCCCGCGGGGTAACGGGGAACGGTCCCAGAATGTCAAGAGCTACAATTTCATTGACCCGCGAAACACGTATCGATTGTTAATGGTACCCGGCATGGCTGGGCCGGCGCCTTCCGCCGTGCGCACTCGTGACAAGCTTTAACATACAAATGAACATCATTCTGTAAACCCGGCCAATAGAAATCGTTACTCAAAGTCAAAGCGGTTTTCTTCTCCCCCGAGTGCATCAAATCGCTCGTGCGTGTCGGAAATGAGTTTCCCTCGTAAACACAGTGGCACCACTATACAAAATTTCTGTAAGACGACATCCCATCTAACCAGGAGGTCGTCAATGAGTCAAAGAAAGGCCCGATCATCCGACTGTTTGGAACGAGAGGCACGTAGCCTCATCTTGGTAAGCGACGGATCGTCTATTTGCAACCGCACCCAATGCCCCCGTGACAATCCCAGCAACCCAGGCTCAGTAGCCGGTGCTTCGTCAACCTGGTTCGAATTAGCTGCAGCGGCCATGCTCGGCATGCTCTGCAGCGGCAGCCCACAACACAGCGATCCTTCGGAGCATCTACACGAGCCCGATGCCTAATGCAACTGGGACAGAGCATTCGCGTTAACGTGACGCATACCATTCCTGTGCTGGACCGTAAATGAGTATCCCTGCAGGACCTCAAGCCAGCGGGCCATTTGGCCCGAGGGTTGATCGATCCGCAAGGAGTACTGCAGTGCCGCGTGGTCGGTGCGGACCAAAAATTGTCGCCCGTACAAGTATGGTCGATACAAATGCACAAAGTGAACAATCGTCAATAATTCCCTGCGCGTTACACAAAACCTTTGTTCTGCCGGGGACAGTGCCCGGCTGCCATACGCGACGACCCTTTCAACCCCGTCAATCGTTTGCGACAATACAGCGCCGATGCCCGTATCACTGGCATCAGTGTCCAAAGTAAACATTTCCGCAAAATTTGGATACCCAAGCGGCGGTGCGTCCGCCAAAGCGTCCTGGAGCGTTTCAAACGAACGCTGTTCCTCGTCACCCCATAGAAACTTCTTACCCTTAGCAGTCAGCGTGTGCAGCGGCCTCGCAATTGTAGCAAAATGCTTAACAAATCGACGATAATATGACGCAAAACCCATGAAGCGACGTACTTCCGACACCGTTTTAGGCACTGGCCACGCACGAACACAACTAGTTTTTTCCGGGTCTGTGGCGACCCCCGCTTCGCTGACCACATGCCCAAGATATTTGACGGACGTTCGCAACAGATGACACTTTTGGGGTTTAAACTTCAAATTGGCGCTCCGTACCCTGCCAAACACAGCTCGCAGCCGCTGCAAATGTCCCTCAAAATCCTTACTGAACACAATGACGTCGTCCAGGTATATCAAACACGACTCCCACTGCAATCCCATCAACACAAGTTCCATCAGTCTTTGAAAAGTGGCTGGTGCGGAGTGCAGCCCCATAGGCAATACATTAAAGTGAAACAATCCTTGCGGCGTGCGAAAAGCCGTCTTCGGTTTAGATTCCTCATCCAAAGGCAATTGCCAAAAGCCAGATAAGAGGTCTAATGTGGAAAAAAATGTAGCACCGGACAATGCGTCCAATGAGTCATCAATGCGCGGAAGCGGATATGCATCCGCCACCGAAACCTTATTCAATTTACGGTAATCCACACAAAATCGCAGAGAACCAGCTCTTTTTTTAACCAACACGATCGGGGCTCCCCATGGGCTGGACGAAGGGGAGACGATATCCTGTTGCAACATCTCGTCAACCGTTCTCTGAATGCAATCCTTCTCCAGCGGGCTCACCCGGTGAGGATTCAATCGAACAGGGGGCGCATCCCTAGTGTCAATGTGATGTCGCAACAAGGTCGTACGACCGACGTCAAACTTCCCCGAGCTAAACACGTCCCTGAATTCCCAAAGCAACTCCCTTAACCGCGTCCGCTGCTCGGGTGTTAAATCGTCGTTGCCTTCATACAACTCGTGAAACCAGCTCGGTTCCTCCTCCGCCCGTGGCAGCGTGCTACCACCCCCCGCTGCCAAACACACATGACTTTCCAAACCTCGTTCGACTGACGCGTGCGCCAGCGTAGTCCCTTCCTGAATAACGACCGGCTCGTGCCCCGTGTTTACAATTTGAATGAATGGGTCGGCCGTCGCTGGCACCATCGTAAAATACCCCACCAAGGAGGGCATTCGTGTCATGGCATTTGAAGGCAACAATAATATGCCTTCCTCCAAGTTACCTACTGACAGCCCCTTTTTCAATTTCAACGGGACAAGCATCTGCGTCGCAGGCGGAACGCGCACCGTGCGGCTAACCACCGCCTGGACCACAGCGTTGACACGAGCAAATTTAGACGGAGTTCCAAAAAAATGTTGCCACTTCCCTGACGGCAATTCCAATTGTCCCTTTTCAATCGAAATCTTAATTGGCATCGTTTGCAAAAAATCCGTGCCCAACAAACACGGCACAGCCAGAACAGACGAAACCAAAATGTATACCGTTACACACACCTCCCCGACCTGTATCGTTGCTAGTATACGACCCATAATTCCCAAACTACCCCCATTTGCCGCTATACATGGGCCCTCCACCGGTTCCAAAACATGGGCCGAGGTAGGAAGCAATCGGAAGGTGTGCAAGGAAATAAGCGTCGCTGATGCCCCCATATCGACAATAACCCGAACTTGAACCCCTTGAACAAGCGCCATCACATCCGACGAGCCCGGCGCAGCCCCCAAAACACGATGAGCCAACGCACCCCATACCGCATTACCTTGTGCATCATATGAAGGGGGATCAACATTGTGTATCGTCGCGGATGGGTGAGGTGTAGGATACGGCCGTGTATTGCATGTGTCGCGACTCGCCTGGTAATCTTGCGCTGGGTAGAATCCGCGATTGTAGGCTCCTGCTGAACATGGGAAGACCGTCTCCGTCTCCAGCAGTCCCGCGTGAAGTGTCCTAGACGCCCGCACTCGTAGCACCGTAGCGGACCGCCACATCCACCCGTATCCGAGCGGCGGTGTGGGCTCAATGGTGGCCGTGCGGCTGCTGCCGTCAGCGGCGTCAGCTCACCCTCCGGTAGACCACCGTCCGCTCCAACGCCCACCACCAGGGGCTGAGATGGCCCTGCCGATGGCTTGTCGCGTAGATCCAGGTTGACCTGGATGTTCCTGGCAAGCTGCAAGGATGACCAGACGTCGTCGTTGTCACTGGGAAGCGAGAGGACGACTTGTAGCTCCTTCGCCATCTGCAACAGCTTCTCCTGGGCCAAAGAATCAAGGGCCGCCTCGTCCATTGCCGGGTAAGCCGCTTGGCCAAGAGTCAACAGCGCACTGCGATACACCAGGGAAGATTCTCCCTCCGCCCGTCGCCTCAATTGGAACTTGCGCTTGGCGACCGAGCGAGGTTCGTAAATTTTTTGCATCGCCGCGAATATCTCTCGCAACGACAAGCGAACCCCTCGAGGGAGGCCGTAGAACGTCGCCAACGCGTCGTCGTCCAAGGCCGTTGGCAGCGCCCGTTGAGCTTCCGTCCACCCGAGCGACTCGTACGCTGCCCGAAATCGTCGTGTAAACGCCGTCCAGTCGCCGACTGGGACCTCGAAGCGTTCCACGTGCAGCCGGCGTGGCGTGCTCGAGGGCAGCGACTCCGGTTCCTCCTCCTCGTCCAGCTGCGCACCTGGCGCCTCGGGAGATCTAGCCGCGCCGTCGGCCCCCACAGATGTAACGAGATCGTGCGGATGTGGATCCAATCCCGTCGGCACTTCCCGCATTGTCCGCAGAAATCGATCAAATTCTTGTGTGAGCGCCGTCATCCTGGCCTCCCACGCCGCCATCGTAACTCTCCATACGTGCGGTGGGCTCGGCTCCTCCTCGTCGTGCGGGTAGACCTCGTCGTGCGGCGGTGCTTGCTCAGTCACGTCCTCTGGGGATGCGGGGGCCTCCACTCCCGATGGAGGTATCAAGTCCGCATCGCTGCTCTCCGCCGACGAGGCTGCTGGAAAGTTCTTTTTCTTCGTAACTTTCTTGGACATTTCGGCGCAGGTCTTTTATCACTTCTGACACCAGTTGTAGGACTCTACTCGGCTGTCTTTCTGTTCTCTTCATTTTCCGCTCAACAGTCCACCTCCGCCGCGCCACCGCTCCGCGTCTCTGCGTGGCCTCACTCCGCTCCGCGTCTCTCTCTGCAGCGCCACCGCTCCGCGTCTCTCCGTGCCCTCACTCCGCTCCGCGTCGCTCCGCGTCTCTCTCTCTCGCCGCGCCGTGTCTCCTCCGCGTCTCCCTCTCTCTCTCTCTCTAGGTCTGTCGACTCCCCTGCTATTCTACACTGCATCCTTCAGATGCATGGCTACCCCTGTTCGCACACTGCGTTCTCGCTATCACTGTCTCTCTATACTCTACTCCATCTGTCGCCGCTAACCCACTCTATCTCTGCTCTACTACCGTCACCGCCTGCTCTGCGATTCCCCGGGCACTGTCGCTGCAGCTCTATCCAAGACGCCGACCAAGACAAGAAGACCCTCTCTCCGTCGCGCTGTGGCTTATATCCCCACAACAATTAATCCCCATTAATTATCTCAACCCCCCGCTTATCACTCGCCCCCTGGCCCCCGGTCTCACGTGACCTTGTTATTGCCGCCAGAGCGACGCCAGCTAATAACCAATTACCCTCTTAGCCAATCGCTGGCCTGTGTCCCCCCGGCTACCCCGAACACCTGTCTCAACACTTAACGACCCTCTCACCTAATGCCACAACAACAACCGTGTCCTCACATACACCCCACTGTACTCTGCTCGCTCGCATAGCAACAGTGGAAGAGAATGCGTGGCACGCTATAACTCAAGTCCTACATCGTCATTGGTAACCAGGCCGGCACCATCAACCCCCGCGCCACTCTTACGAACCCAGCTTCATCGGGGGGGGGGATGGGCAACTGAGGTCCGCATCGAACCCCAAGATTCCAGCGGTGGTGCCGGCTCCGTGCTCTGACCCCTAGGGTCAACCGGCCGGCCACCTTGTCAAGTGCGCTACTCAATGGGGGGGGGGGGCGAGGGGGATTGTCGCTTTCCCCATGCCGCTTTGCTTCCTGACGGCTGCCAGCAGCATCGTGGCGACTTCCATGCCAGGCTAGGAAGGCAGTGAGCTCCAGTCCTCGTGTTCTCTGCGGAAGACGTCAGGCACTAGCGATGGGTGAGCGGGGAGGGGGATAACAAACTTTAGCAAAGCACGGTGCCTGTACTGTATTCACAAGAAGATGAGTAATGGCCATCTAGCAGCGGATAGAACCATGGCTGATGAAAATAATAATAACAACAACAATGACGACATGACGATTGGCTGCGTTGCGTGCAGGCTGCCGCGAGACGGCCTTCATCCACGCCGTGATGAGCGCGGCGCTCGCGCATGGCGTGGCGCGCGCCTGCAGCGAGGGCAGCATCGCCTCCTGCACCTGCGACTACGGGCGGCGGGGCCGTGGGGGCCCCGACTGGGAGTGGGGAGGCTGTAGCGACAACCTGCCATTCGGAACTCGCTTCGCCCGGGAGCTGGCGGCCGGGGGAGGAGGTGGCCGTGGCCGTGGTGGTGGAGGAGGTCGTAGTGGAGGTCGAGGTGGTGGTGGTGGAGGTCGTGGTGGTGTGGCCGGAGAGCGAGGAGGACGCGACGCACGTGCGCTCATGGATCGACACAACGAGGAGGCGGGCATGCGGGTGAGTGTGTCTGCGTGTGCGTGACGCGTGTGTGTGTTCATGTATATGGGGAGCGGTGGTGTTGCGGTTAGCGCCCTGTGCTACGAACCTGGCGACCCGGGTTCGATTCTCGCTCACGGCCAACACCAGTGACGATTATCTGAACTGGTCTTGGGTCTCTCCGAGGTCGACTCAGCCTCAAATGAGTACCTGGTGCGGTGTGTAAATATTGCTGCTAGGGAGACAAAGGCAGTAGGGCGTGCTGCTGGCCACCCACCCAGCACCCTCCTGTGCTGTAAAGGTCGTCATAGGTGCTCACGAACAGCACTTGCCCCAACAGTTTGTTGAGGCTATGGGGGGGGGGATCTTTGTCTTTACTGTTTTTTTGTGTGAGGAGTCAACACCAGTGGCGATAATCTGAACCTGGTTATTATTATTTTATTTGTATTAATTTTAATTTCATTTTTTACCTACGTGACTTTACCGAAAAAAAACTAAGAGTTGGGTTCTAAGCCTCCAGTAGGTCGACTCAGCCACAAATTAGTACCACCGCATTCACCGCAATGGTGTGAAACGTTGTGTTTTACAGATTTTAAATACTACGGACGTCAATAATCCCCCGATGTCATTCGCAAGGGTTACACCGTCGTGTGCCGGCGTTGTGGCCCAAGCGTACACAATTAGAAGATTACCAAATCACCCCCCCCCACGCCCTCTACCGTGAACACTTGGCAGGACCCTCTTGCAAAAAAAAAAATCCCGGGTAAACAACAACAACAACAACCTCCTGACACCTTCCCCTCTGCTCCACCCCACCCCGCTCGCCTCGCTGTCTCAGACCGTCGACTCCGAGATGCGTCGCGAGTGCAAGTGCCACGGCATGTCCGGCTCGTGCGCCCTCAAGACCTGCTGGCTGCGCCTGCCACCGTTCCGCGCCGTCGGCGACTGCCTCAAGGAGCGCTTCGACGGCGCCACGCAGGTGGCCGACTACGGCCGAGAGGGCAACCGCGCCTCCAAAGACTCCGATCGCGGCGGCGGCGGCCTCCTGCGACCCGCAGATCTGGCGCACAAACCGCCGGGTGGCCGCGACCTCGTCTACGTGGACGAGTCGCCCGAGTTCTGCCACGCGGACACCGCGGGGTTGTCGTGGCCGGGAACCCGTGGCCGCGTCTGCGTCCGTGGCTCGCCGGGCCTCGACGGCTGCGAGCTGCTGTGCTGCGGGCGCGGATGGACGAGCAGGGAGGCGCGCGTGACCGAACGGTGCCTCTGCACCTTCCACTGGTGCTGCACCGTCACGTGCCAGAACTGCACGCGGGTGGAGACTGTGCACGAGTGTATGTGACTGCCGACGGCGTGACAGCGGGAGGGAGGGTGGGTGGGTGGACGAGTGGCTGTGACTTCCTACGGCGTGACAGCGGGAGGGAGGGAGGGTGGTGGGGCGGAGGGAAGGCCGTGGTAGTGTGATGGGTGATGATGGTGTTGGGTGATGCGTTGCGACGAGTGATGGTTTGGTGTGGCGAGCTGGACTCCTCTCTCGCCACCGTACCGAGACAGAAACGATACGAATGAGACGGTAGCACGAGACGGATAAGCTATTCGATAGCTGAATCGAATCATGACGCGGAATCATGACAAATGTATCGATTTGCCTATGGGTTGCTGCGATATTGATGTTGAACTTCTTTCGCGCCGTACGTCGCCTACCGTGCTAATTTGAGGTTGCCGGCGAAGGACAACAAACTAAACGGAAACAAAAGCTGTTCTGAAGCAATGCATTTCCAATCTGGATTTAAAAGTGCATAGCATGAGCGTCCCTGTGAGCGAAGGGCGATGTGTCGTGTCATGGGTGACGGCAGAACGGCTTCTGTGGTGGGTGACGAGCGTGCGTCTGATGTGTGAAGAAGGTGTGAAGGTCTGTGCCCGATGGCCGATGTCCTATGCATCGTGAGTCGTGGCGTGTGCGATGAGTGATGGTGGCCCATCCATCCTGTTCGTCAAGGGACACAGCGATCCGCCCTCCCTGCCAGGGATTCTTCGTTTGTTCTCTTCTGTCGAACTGCATACATTGTAAATAATCGCATGATTTCACGCATGTATTGTGAATGTAAGCATCACATCTTATTGACTTGTCTTTGTTCTTGCCTAGAAACACTGGTGTAACAAATGCTGCTTGAAGACATTGGACCCTGAAAAAAAAAATTGTCGACTTCACCCTTAGGTGGACAAGGAGGGATGAGAGTCTACTCATTCGTCTGTGCGTTCGTTTTATTCACCACGTAGTGCGTACAGCGAGCAGCAACGTGCGTGTCTGTGTGCCGGCCTGCGAGGTTTCACACGCTGCATTTTGGATGAGCTTCCTCGACAGGTCGGTCATCTTTAGGGTGGAACTAACACCGATAAGCGGCGAGGTTTTTAAATCGATCGTTCCCCCCTTCCCCCCCTCTCCCTCCACACGCACGTGTAGTCGAGTCAACAAACGAACACGGAAAATCAAAAATATGGGGAATTGGCCGCAACTTTCGGAAGCATTGACCTCTTGAAAAAGTCCCGAGTCTCAAAGAAGCTTCCCAGCCTCTGTCAAATGGAGGACACCTGCTTTTAATCACACTTTGCAAGCGTGATATCTGTTTCAGTAGCAGTAATGTCATTACTTGACACATGTAAGCTGACTCCATGATGTGCCCACACGTTTAAAATTGTTGGGGTAAAATTACAATGGTGTACATGAACAGGCCACGTACATAAGATTACTCAGGCTACCCTCTTCGGGATAATTTACAGCCTACTTTTAATTGTATGACCTACCCAAACAACGAGCGTAATTCTTATTTTCAGCCAATTAATCTACCTGGGACATTTCTTGGCAGTATATTAAAATATAGCAATAGGTTTTACCCTTGATTTGAAGCTTTCGTGACTGCAGGAATCCATACTCACCACGTAGGTATATAAAATAATAGATCACGACGTTTAGATCGCAACAACAAGCTGAAGACGGTCGCTTGTTGTTGCGATCGAAACGTCGTGATCTATTATTTTTTCTACCTACGTGGTGACTTTACCGAAAGAACCAAAGAGTATAGGTTTTACCCTTGATAATAGATTTTCCCCTTTCTGCCAATAAAACAGTTGTGTTAAGATGTTAAAACACCAAACAGAATCCCTTTTCAATGAATCCTGTCTGCATGAACCACACGTTCCTGTGGCGAACATACAAAATAAAAAACATGCACTAATAATGATTTTAAGTTTTCGTGACTGCAAGAAATAATACTCTTTGTAAAGTCAGGTAGATAGAAAATAATTGTATTTTTCCATCTACGTGACTTTATCGAAAGACCCACAGAGTATGAATTCCTGCAGTCACGAAAGCATTAAATAATTATCAGAGCAAGTATGCTCTAATAATAATAATCTATTCATTGTCTTTGAAACACACCAGAGACAGCTTTCTTTAGGGCCTCGTCTCAAAGTGTTAGGAGCAGAGAACGCCAAAAGACGACCAGCACAAAAACAATGCCACTATGAGGATATTTATAGCTCGGGGTGAGCAGCTACAATATGCTACAATAAGATTCCTTGAAAAATCGATTCTGTTAGGTGTTTTAACATCTTAACACAACTGTTTTATTGGCAGAAAGGGGTAAAACATATTATTAGAATCTGCCTGCTGTCAACACAAAGCTACGTTGTGGACAACGAGATGTGTGGGTTATCCACGTTGTACCAGGCTGTCACCCCTCAATGCAGTGTCCGGGACAGACCCACGTCATGACAAACCCATAGATACACGACCACCATTACCACCACCATCATCATCATCATCATCACTACCACCACCACCATCATCACTATCATCACCGTGACGATCATCGCCTGTGCGATCACACAGCGTGTAACGTAGCGCAGAGTTCACACTCAAACACTCGATCGTTACGTTGATTGACGTTGCAAAAGCACACACGCACACATAGTCGATGCAATTCGCCCTTGTAATATTGGCATTTCGATGGGCATTATGTTAAGTGATTATTACTTAATTTTGGTATCCAGTGTCGTGTTTTCGTTTCCGCTAGGTGTAGCTACGTGAATTCCAAGTCCGAATATTTGTAAACAAAAACACGAATCCCTTCCCACCTCATGAGTTCACGGATTATTTTCACCAGGGGCTTCGTTCGGTGGTTCGTGACCCCGAACAAATTATTTCTGCTCCCTGCACACCACATCCAGTATACCTATCGCCGTGGCTGTGGGTACTGCTCGTCACGTGGCCACCTCCTTCAATGTGCCAGTGGCCCGCAAATAAGTTCAGCGAGAAACGAAGTTGTGCTTACGCTAAACGGCTCGCACACACGTGGATCCCATACTCACGAATGAGCGTACAAGCACACACGTGGCGCGAGGCGTGTAACCCGTCACTCGATGTTAAGTAGCTTGGTAGTTAGTTTCACCTTCGTCCTTAGCGATTGAATGACTTCTCTCGTGTGAGAATCGCGAGTGGACTCATGAATTGCTACTTTTTGTTTGACATTAACAACGGGTGAATGCGGTGACCTCCAGTGACCGTAGGGGGGGGGGAGTCACGTGAACCCATTAAGTACAGCACAACATTGGTTCTTACGCAAGGGCGATCTGTTCGCGCGTATCGCGAGCCAGAAGCGTCGATATGAACCCATAAATGAATGCATCATCATCATCGTCGTCGTTCGCTCACATCTATCCACTGCTGTATAAAAGACTCCCGAAACTGTCCGCCACCTCTCTCAGTCTGGCGATGGTAACGATCCATCTAGCCCAGTGAGCGGGAGGTGTCAGCAACTCTGTGGATTCAGAGCCACGCGCGGCTCTTCAAGCGACTGACTGCTTCGTGCCGTTATTCGCTCTGGACTCGCCGTCTCGTGTTCACCACCACCACCACCGTGCATAGCGGCTCTTGTTCATATTGAGTTGCTTATATATTTTTTTATATATACCAAATTCTAAGAGAATGGATCTTCTTGTTATGCTCGTTGCCGACCCTTGATCTATCTCATGCGCGCGAGCTGATTTCATCGCTTCCATCTCTCCAGCGTCTTCTCTCATTTGCTTAATGCTGTCCCGATGACCTAAGCACGTGACGATGAATGCCTCCCCTCGATGTAACGGGCTCGTCACACTTGGCATTGCAGCGCATGGAGAGACTACAAGTCAGTTAAAACACATGGGCTTTTAAGCGACCAATATTATTCATAACAAAGGCTTTTTGGGTAAGATCGCGCAAATGTTAAAATCGGAAGCAGGAAGACGTCTACAGAATTCTGGCAAAATCGCCCGATGAGGCTTGGTTGTAATTACGAGCGAAACTTCGTCTTCAAATTGTAAATGTATTGGGTTTACTCTCCAACACACCGGTGTGCTGAAATAGCAACTAATAGGTACAATCTGTGATTTGAAGCTTTGGTGACTGCAGGAATCCATACTCTGTGGATCTTTCGGTGAAATCACGTAGGTAGAAAAATAAAATACAATAAAAATAGGTACATTTTGTTCACCTGACAAGCCTTACTAATTGGCTGTGTCGGGTGGTGGTAGGTTAACGACACATTGACATTTAAGCGATTCTTACCCTCACGATTCAATTCGTGTATCGCGACCATAAGAATACATCTGAATCGATCGTGACATCGCTTCGTCGATACACGCCAAATATTATTTCAGGGTGGAGTAGTGGCACAGTGGTTAGCGCACTGTGCAATGAATCCAGCGAACCTGGGATCGATGCCAGGCCACGGCTTAAACCCCGTCTTGGCCTTCCCCTCCCCTAACTTCAGCAAGTCACACCGACAAGGCCGGTGAAGTATGGTCAAGCAATCCCCCCAATGGAAGCCGTAATCCAGCAGTGGTTTGACGCAGCGCTCCGGGTCATTCTTCAATTTCAGCCAATCGACGTCCAAGTTGGCGACAGCGATCTGTGTGTGTGTGTCACGCTTGGGAGATGCTCTCATTCAGCAGGGCCGTTGGAAGGTCGGCTGACGTTGGATTGTTTTCAGTGGCGTATTGGGTGTATGTCTGCATGTCTGTGCGTATGTGTTGAACTTCTGTTCGCGTGCGTGTTCTGTTCGCGTGCGTGTTCTGTTCGCACTCAGTGTTCTGTTCGCACTCAGTGTTTGAGGTCTCTGGGTGGCGTGTTCCTAGTGGCTAAAACCAGCACTGTACGGCCTCTGCCCCTGGGTCTCTGTGTGTATCTCTGTCAGATTGCATGTCGGTGTGTCTCGCTGTCTGTCTGATCGTTTATCTCATAATCAACGTTTTTGGGTTTAGATCGCGTTATTTATAAATGTGTCAACCCTCCACCACCCGACACGGCGAATTGCCCGATGATGCTGGATGCAATTACCAGCGAAACGTCGTACTCAAATTGTAAATGTTGTGGTTTCACGCTTCAACACACCGTTTGGCTAAAGCAGTGAACTATTTGTCTTTTGTCAACGTGACACTTTTTTACTGATTGGCCGTGTCGGGTGGTGGAGGGTTACGACACATTTATAAATAACGCGATCTAAACCCAAAAACGTTGATTATGAATACTATTGGTCGCGAAAGCCTACGTGTTAAACTGAGATCCTTTATCTGTCTGTCAGACTTCGTTTCCACATAGCCTTTGCGGTTGGTAATCGACTAATTTTTGTAATTTATCTTAATGCTATGTAATTGAAAGCAAATGTGCCACCAGAGCTGACTTTACCGCATGTGTCTAATCCATGATTAAAAAAAAAGCTTAAACTCCACTGCACCTTTGTTTTCCACATCAGCCTTCCCTGAACAATTACCGAGTGCCTTGCACGATTATTAATTAAGTGGCGACACAGGGGGACATCAGATCGAAACGAGCGGTTGCCCAAATTAACTCCGGAACTCCGATAGAAGTGGGCGGCCAGGGTGAAATTAAAATCGTAATTTTAGTCTTCGCGAATACCTATCTTAATCTCCACGTCGGCGTGGTGTGCCTCTGTCGATAGATCTTGGGCCAACACGTTTGATCTCTCCTAACAAAGTGTCTCCGTTTTTCCCCCAAATTGATCCGCGGAGAGACATCGTTGCCAACAAGGAGACGAGGCCTAACATTTATGGGATCTGTGGCCTGGGCGCAGAGCCACTACGGGCTGTCGTGAGCGTCTGGGGGCACCCTCAACATTGTCAGTCGTTAGGCAAAACCCCCCAAAAAAATCGCGGTACGACTGGGAAAAAAGGTATCCACGGTTGTGCTGCTGCGTATACCTCTGATGCGGTTTTCGCGTCACGCCGCGCGTTTCGTTCGGCACAGCGTCCCCGACGTTTCACTCCACGTGCCGGGGAACGTCATCAGTGCTTATGCAACGCAGTTGGTGAAGAAGCCCCGAGCACGTGGAGCAAGATCGTGCGACGTCATGGCGTACAACCACAAACAAAACAACAAAACAGCGGGGAGAAATAAGCATCGTCTTTTTTGAGCACGCGCTGTTCATCCCGCAACGAGGCGACGGGACCGATGGCTGTGCCGATGACGGAGACTTGGAAATACACAGCAGCGCGCGAGCAATCGTCTCAGCACTGAGTCACTAGTAGCGGAGATCTCGTATAGTGATCAAAGTTAGAGAAGTTCCAGTTAGTTAAACAAACGCTTAATACGGTTAAGTCTATAGGCGTCTACCCACAGGACTCCATCCCGAGCTGGGCACCGCCATTTGGCGGCAAATGCCCTCCCGTGCTACGGCTGTCTCACCGAGCGCCTGTAAATAGTCTAGAGAGTGTTACCTTAATTTATTTGCGACGCTTTGAATGAATCGTTTCTGTAGTGGAGGAATGCGGAGCGGGGTTTTTGTGCTGTGGCTGTACAGTGGACGCGCTGACGCGTGTACGCTCGGACGCGCGCGCACGCAACCGCGCGCGCGTGTGTGTGTGTATGGTGTATATTTCCCAGAAAACATTTGTCATAATTATTTATGCGTAGAAAGTTGGTTTAAGAGAATGCAATTTTTTACGCAATGTTCTTTTGATTTATTTTCAGATTTTTTTTTAATAAATAGCAAATTAAAAAAAATACAGTGCATTTGTGTTCATGCATATGTGCAAATGACCCATTTTTCTTTTTGCGAAGAAAAAAAATCCCAATTTTCTCCCTATTGCACGACCAGCCATCAGGCGCTGAAACGTGCAGTGTATTCGTAAACGACCCACGGAAGCGGATATCACACAGCCACCTCTGAGACTCCTTCACGTGACCTCTGGTGCAAGAGGTAAAGGGCAACACATTCGCAACCTCTCTGCACATGAGACTAACGTTCGTCGCATGACAATAAAACTGACATTTGAATTCTCATTGCTGGATTTGATTTGCCACATTAAGTCGGAGAACCAAATGATGGTTCTGCACGGTCATTTGGCGACCCGGCTGATAACCATCAAACTCACTCCGCTTGGGAACCCGGTTTAGTCACAGGCGAGGGTGGCACCACCTTTGCGAAATTACGGTTCAATTGTTTTTTCGAGTCCGAAATAGGGAAGAAATTAAAATAAATATATCGTACCGTGCAGTCCTGCCACCCTCGGTCCACAGGTGGCTGACACGGTCCCAGGAACTCCGCGCCGTGGCCTTGACCACACCGCTGTCCAGCTCGCCGTGGGGGTGTTTTTTTGTCGTTATCTTTTGTTTGTTGTTACGGCATGAAAATGAAGACGCTTGCCGTCGGTCGATTCATAACCAACGGCCTGAGGGTGACAATAAGGTTTGACGGGTTGACTGTCACCGCCGCAGATGTGAGGAATGCAGGGCTTGTCTCGCTCCATAATCACCTTGTGAAGACTGCCGAGCCAAAAAAAAAAGGCCCTGTCGCCGAATTACAGAGTTCGTCACCACTGATGCCAACGTTTTGGCCCGCGGTGCGGTTTAATGGATCGAGTTGCGGCCATAATTAAGTCTCGGGATGAGGGATAGGTATTAATTTTCTTCGGGTTGATCGCTTTTTTTTTCTTACTTTCTTATTCCATTTTCACATCTGGTGGCTCAGGCTTAAACATAATCACATCAACATTGCCACGTTAGGGGCTCGCGTGAAATTTTGACGGAAAAGACATCTGACTTTAAGAAAGAAAAAAAGCCGGCTGTCGTGGCAAACGATGTTCATTCAGTGCTTTGGTAGTCGAGGGTTTGTGGGTTATGCGGAGATGTGCAAGTCCCACGTCTGCTGGGCCGTGATGTGACTGAGATATGTCAGTACAGCAAATAGGTTAATCAAACAACACATGAAGAAAAGCACCTCTTACTTAAAATGGAATTGGCCAAACATTGAATTGCCTTTTTTTAATCGTAGTTGCTGAGTACAGACCCAAAGGTCCAAAAGCCAAGCGGCCAATAACAAACAGCACGATTTAAAGCGCCATTTATAAGAGTTCACATACATTTTTTCAAACTTAACTATCTTTATTTTAACAGGTAAAGCCTACTGAGTTATATAGCCATTTTTTTTAAACGACCTGGCCAAAAATGATTGCTCATCAAAGTGGCTTAACACGTGGACATGTATAGCAGCCACAGAGTCTCAACGCATGTTTCTAAATCCGGAGGGAACAATGTGGAGGACCCGAGGAAAACAAAATCCACGCGACCACGGGGAGAGACACGTGCAAACATAGAGGCGTCACGTTCAGGATCAAACCCACGACCTCCTGTATACCAGGCGAGGTAGTTAACATCTGGCCACCGCGACAAGATAGTTGAAAGACGTAGTAAGAGTGCTGCTCTTCCGAAGCAAGAGCCTTGAGACTCAATGAGGCCTTTACATTGCTACGAATAGGGTCGGTTCGGGTCACGTAATCAGAATATTTGTCCACACCCAGTACACCTACATCCAATATATCCATCTCGCAATGATGGATGTGGCAAAAGAGTCCACGTATCTCAAGTCTACTCCAACAAAGACGAGACACCCCCCAAAACAAACATAAACAAATTAATCACCGGCTACGATATAACCGATAGTATTACAATCACACGCAAGCGGGACTTGCTTGCCAATTTTTTTATTTATTTACCAGCGAAGCTTTGAAAAAAGAGGCTCAGGATTGACAGCGTGAGCGACACGTGGAATGAAGACGCGCGGAGGCACGAGTTCTCGCAGGTTTCCCCTGGCCGGCGAGATTGCTCCACCGTGGCTCCCGGCGTGAGCACAATCCTCACCCCCCCCCCCCCACTGTGTTGACTCCGCGTGCCGAACGCGCATCGTCATCACCATTAGCGGACCTAAGGCGCTGACGAGTGGGGAGCGGTGGTGTAGTGGTTAGCGCGATGTGCCACGAACCCGGCGAGCCGAGTTATATTCCCGATAAAGGTTAACACCGGTGACGATTATCTGAACCGGTCCGGGGCCTCCCCTTAGGTCGACTCAGACTTAAATGAGTGCCCGGTGCGGTGTGTAAACATCGTCCACGAGGGAAACAAAGGCGGCCGGGCGTGGTGCTGGCCACCCACCCCTCGTGTGCCATTCTAGCCGCTCAGAGCACTTGCCCCAACAGTCTTTATGAGGCTACATGGGGGATCTTTGTCTTTGGTGTTTGACGAGAGGCAGTGGAGGCGCGCTGCTACCCTCGGGCGAGAGTGGGGAGCGCTGGGGCCCTCGGGTGACAGAGACGCGGAGCAGAGGCACGAAAACAACGCACGGGCTCCACCAAACTCTGACGATTTGATGTGACGATGATAACCACCCCTTGTGTTCTCGCCGAGGATCACGGCCAGAAGGACGGGACGCAGCGGGCACAGGTTACACGTGAACACAGCAGCAGCAACAATAACATAAAAGACAAAAAAAAACATTGATATTGTGGAGAACTAAACTTTTTAACTATTTAACAAAATGTATATTTTTGTATTTTACCACATGAGGTCCACTGGGCTATGTTGCTCTTCTTCAACAGAGACCTGGCCACAAATGAGAGCTCAACGAAGTGGTTTATCATGTGGACATTTATAGCAGCCAAATACTGTAAACGCACGTTTCTAAATCTGGATGTAACAATGTGGAGGACCCGAGGAAAAATCCATGCGACCACGGGGAGAACCTGCAGACAGGGTCGGGATCGAACAACCCACGACCTCCTGTATACCAGGCGAGGTAATTAACGTCTCACCACTGTGGCGTATTTCACAGCTCTAAACAAAACACACACGAATTTGAAGAAAGTGCCAACAATGTGAAAGCAAGAGGCGTCAGAAATGAAGTTAAGTACATGTGCAAGTCATCTTTGTGTTTTGGTCTAATCGGGACACAAAGACGGGGGGGGGGGGCAGTAAAGGACGGGAACGAAACTGTAGGTGAGTGGCGAGGGTTTTCCAAACACGAGGAGCAGACTGTTTTCTCTACCAAAGTTTTAGCAAATGTAATGTTTCATGGCAATGAGGAGGCCCTTCCCAGGCTAAGGCCGAAAGTTAGGAGGGACTAAGTGTTCCCTTCGAGTAATTGGCAGATTTGTTTAATAGGATATTTAGGATGAAGACGGCCCAATGTTGGTCTCTCCGGATATCCAGGGAGGACAGATCTCAGTTGTTGTACATGTTGCAATGGTGGGTTCTATTTTGCGTGTCAAGGACACAACGGACAGCGGAGTGCTCTAATGGAATGGGACGTGTTAAGTCGGATTTGAAAGCTAGGTTGGTAGGTGGTTTCACAATATTCAAGTATGGGCATGATGGTGGGCATTAACTATATTCAGCAGAAGTTGATGTGGAATTTGCTGAATTTAATTCTGTATTAGGAATTCCATTTAGGTTTTTATTGGCCATGTCACACTTTGGTCTTTTTAGCATTGATGACCAGTTTTAAGGCATTAACCGTTTCCCATTCCGATGACGTACATTAACGTCATCAGTCCTTATTTTTTTCGAATGGAATCGGAAGAAAACTGAAATCAAACTTCCTTTCAGTATGTCTTCAGGTCGGAAGACGTACCGAGGCTCCGAAAAGGCTATGCGGAAAGGCGTGTGGTATTGTTTGGCGCCATCTCTCATAGTGTGCGGTCATATCATGACAGTTATCTGCGGTGAAAACACCATCTTTAAAAACAACGGCACTATGCCTCTTCAAACACAATTAACGGTAACTACTTGACAGGTTCCGAAATTCAGCAGAGAACAGGAACCACCCTGGAACTTGCAGACGTCTTTGAATGGGAACGGGTTAAGTTGAAGGTTATCGAAGCCTTATTGTAGATGCTGTTGTAACTCCTCTATGGAATTCCCAGAGGCCATTAGGGCTGTGTCGTCAGCAAAAAATGGTAATGTCAGGGTGCGGATTAGAGTTGCCTAAATGGTTGACGTACAGAGAAAACAGGATAGGACCAAGCACAGAGCCCTAAGTAACTCCCCCAGTAATGGGGGTTCGATTCCAGGGTACATTTAAGCAAGCAGCGGCCCGTGTTATCTGCACCAGTCCTGTACCTCCCCACCTTCACTAAACCGAATGGACCAGCGCGGTGAAGTATGGTCCAACAGACCCACCACCCCCCCCCCCCCTCCCCATGAATGACACGGCGTGGCCAGGTCTTCATCGAGCAATGGGTTTTTCAAAGGGCCCTACATTGTTTAACATTAAACGCTGCACAAATAGCAGTGTCTCCCAATGTTACACACTCTTGTGTGTGTGTGTCTACCTCGTTCCACATTTGTATATAGAGGGGATGTAACGTGTAAGTCCACTGGGATCACGTAGGATAAATCCGCGACACGTGGCTGACTTATGCCGGGAGACAGCTGTCATCGCGCAGATCAGGGCTTGGTTTCGCAGGTGGGTCCCATGCGATTTCTTAGAGAGCAACTCGCTCGTGAATACACAAGCTGCTTATAAGCACAGCTACTTGGAAAGAAGGTCGGTGGGCTTATATCAGAAGATTTCCTTCGCCTCCTCCCTCCACCAGTGCAATGTAGGCACGTGTCGCTCGTATGAAAATTGTGTTTATACAAGTTTGTTATCTATGTAACGAAACAAAAAATGACCACAATCGTCAGTAGAACTGTCGTACAGTAAACTATCGTACACCGACGTTTCGGGCAATGGCCCTTTTTCAGAGAAAAGAGAATGGCAGAGTTTTAGTTTTTTTTTTATTAAAGCTTACGTCATGGGTGCAAAAACAAAGCTGGGAGATGTTCATGAAATTGACCAATTGCCAGTTGTGATTGCACGCGTAAGGCAGACGCCGAGTTTCAAACGAAACCTTCAGAATTCAAAATACACGATAAAACTCATTCACATTGATAGCAAAATATACCAATCGCTGCTACGCCATTGGTATTGGTTCAATGGTTAGCTCCCTGCCCAACGAACAAGTTCACCTAATTCGGATTATAAAACCTATGACTATCTACACTGATCAGTCGCCTAGTCCCCCATTCAACCAACCCACACTGACCCAGCACGGTTACAACAAAAAATCTGCTCGTGACCGACACGGCGTGGAAGGCCTCTCCATCCAGCAGTGGATCTCCGAAGGACTGCACGCACACGCACATTACGGACCAGCGAGACGGCCATCTCAGAGTTCGGAGCACGTGGATATCTTACCCCACCCGACATATATATATGTAAAAAAGACAAAGATCCCCCCGTATGGCTTTAATAGACTGTCGGGGCAAGCGCTGCAAGCGAGCAGCACCTATAAAGGCCGCCACGGTAAACGAGGAGGTGGGTGGCCAGCTCCCGACATAGACAACACACACACGCGCACATGGCACGGTCTAACCAGACGTGATCCGTGTACTGACTCGGCTGGTGCAGTGGACCTTTAAGCCCCGGCTATAGCGACTCGCACGTAAGACGCCTTTAGCCAGGGATTAAGTGGCATTTAAACATATACCTCGCGCGCCGGGTAATGCGCGAGGCGATTATCCAATTTACCCATTACTGCAGGCAGGGTAACCACAGGCTGCGTGTGAAATCTCGTCCAACAGCAATGAGCGAGACGTGCGATTAAAAGACCTTTTACTCTCATGCACACCGGCTCGCACACACCGCACAAAAGGCAAAGACCCCACCCCCCCCCGTATAGCCTTAACAAACTGTTGGGGCAAGTGCTGTTAGCGAGCACCTATGAAGGCCGACACGGCACACGA
This sequence comes from Lampetra planeri, assembly GCF_965212315.1. NCBI lineage: Eukaryota > Metazoa > Chordata > Hyperoartia > Petromyzontiformes > Petromyzontidae > Lampetra > Lampetra planeri. The sequence continues at coordinate 21,086,288 of NC_136107.1, forward strand.
GGGGGTGGGTGGCCAACACCACGCCCGGCCGCCTTTGTCTCCCCAGCGGCGATGTTTACACGTCACACAAGGTAGTCATTTGAGGCTGAGTCGACCTAGGGGAGGCCCAGGACCGGTTAAGATAATCTTCACCAGTGTTGGCCGTGAGCGGAATAATCAGGTTACACTACAGCTCCCCACTCGCACACAAAGATCCCCCGTATAGCCTTGACGGACTGTACACACGCACACACGCGCGCCCTCATTCTCCAAACCACAGCCCTCGCTGATGCTGCTGCTGCGTGTCCACAGGCAATCAAATTTTCACACTCGAGGCGTGTTGGGCCATTCTGTTACGCTTTGGGTTTTGAACTAACGGAGCTGCTTTTTTTTTGCTCTGACCCCCCCCCATCCCCTGCCCCACCGCTCCCTTCGCGGTTGGAGGAAAGCGATCGCATTTTTTTGTCTAGAATTTAACGCGCGCTCGACTTCGCTTACGCGATGCGCAAACGAAACCGTCTCACACATCGAATCTGTGAAAGCGGCTAGCCGTCTTGGTAATTGAACCACGTGGCAGAACATTGGCGTGATATCCCCGCACCTTCGATTAACGCGGCTGGCTATACGGACGGCGCGAAATAAGTTCAACGTACACGGGTACATATCGAGTGTGCAGGCGGCAAAACTGCACCGGAGCCCACGGGCCATATGAATCCACAACATACGGGAATATTTGAAGACGGGGGGGGTGGGGGGGGGCACATTTCATTATTTGCAACCATAGTCCATGACAACTACTTTATCGTGGCCCAGGATGGGTCGCATGGATAAACAGAGGCAGATGTTTTCATCGAATAAGGCGACACGAGTACAGCGTGTCGCACAGCGACGTGCCTGCGTTGGTTAGGGTAACGATAACCTTTGGGATGATCCTCGTATTTGCAAGAAGTGTTCCAAATTGGTACCCTTCCCGATCGGGATCCCCTCTCTCGCATTGTCCATGGGATCAGAGCAGACATTAATTCTCGGGATAAGTCGTCAGCCATGGTCAATCCACTGCTGAATTAATATATCCCTGCGCCCATTGAAATTGGATCGTGGTGGTAATATGTATTTGGACCGACCATCTCTCTCCGTATGGTCAATAGAGGTGAATTGTGCGCTGAAGAGCTCCGTTAAATAATGAATTCATTGGGAGCCAATGTCCTTGACTGTTTTTTGTTTTTAAGACAACATAACGCGCTTTGTGGGTGAAGGAAATCCTCGCTCCGAGCCTCAACGCTCGTTTCCAGGAGGATCCAATTTATTTGTTAAACGAGTGTCATGGGAGGAAGTATTGGTAGCAAGAGAGACCACACGAGGGGCTAACACTCAAACCTCCGCGGAGATGCATTCAAGCATTCCGGCGTGCTACTGCCAAATTGCTGGACACTTCGAAACCAAAATTGGTTCCAGAGAGGCCCAAGTCGACAGCACGTGATCCACCAACCCTGGCCTCCAAAGCGCTGGCTCACAGGCGTGGGCCGTCATCATCGTCAGCCATGAACAAGCCACTGCTGAATGAAGACTTCCCCAAGTCGTTACCATCTCTCGCGGTCCCGCGCACGAGCCGATTTAATCGCTTCATGTATGTTCTGTATGTCGAACTCTTTTCACACCGTATGTAGCCAACCGCGCAAAATGGAGGTGCCGGGTTGAAGGACAACAAATAGCAGTGCTAAAGAAATGAGTTTCCAATCGAGATTTTATCTCCACAGTGGACGTCCTCTCGGCCTCGTGCCCTCCGTTGGTGGCCCCCACCACCACCACCCCCCCCAATCTTCTTTCCACCCACCGGCAATCTTTCAAGCGCAAAAACATTTCCCTAACAGTCAAAATTATTTCCTGATCCATGCGTTGTTCCGCTTTGCTTGTGTCTCAGTCTAATTCCAAGCCTGCATCTGCCCGTGCGTCTTTTGCGCTCTCTTCGTCGTCGGTTCGAGTTCTTCCTGAACGTCCACGTGTCTGACCCACGTGTCACAGCAGGTAGCGTGCACTGCGTCACCACACCAGTAGCGTAACTAGCGTAGGGGGGGGGGGGGCTGGGGGTGCCTTGGCCCCCTCCGGAGTGGATAAAGCTACGAGTTGGGGCCCCCCTGACAACCAACCATGGGAAATGTTTTCAACAACAGTCGAAAAGAACAATGCACTTATATTGCGAAGACGGAGAGCCCCGACAGCGTTAAATGTTCGAGACCGTAACGACTATGTAATTCGACAAAACGATCCGCGAAATACAATCGCCTCTAGGTGCGACCGTGCGAGACAAATCAAATATTGTGGGGAGGGGGGTCCCACCTGAACGATTGCCGCACCCCCTGAGCTGATGAGTGCGACGGAGCGATGTACGGCTACCTGGGCCGCTAAAATGTGCGAGGCCGCTCCCTATCCGCCCGGGGCTAAGGTCAGCGGCTCCGCGTTCAAGGAATGAAAATTCCCCACTAATGTGTCGGCGCACCGCGCAGGCGATTAGCGATGCAGCTCGCCCTCTATAGACCGCACCTCAACTCATCGTCATCACCACCTCCATCCTCTAACTTCCTATGCACGCTCTGCCCCATGCAGCCTGCGCTTGTGGGAACGGGGGGCACCACCACCCCACCCGCTTCCCCCACCCCTCCGCCCCATACTTTTGTCCCCCCACCCCAGGCCCATACCTCTATGGCCCCTCCTGTCACCAATCGATCGATTGAGCTGTTGGGTGTAGACAGGTGCGGGTGACAGGTGCGGGTGACAGGTACGAGTGGCAGGTGCGAGTGACAGGTGACAGCGTCCGCTTGCAATTGTCTCGTGGAGGTTGCACGTCATCATCATCATCATCGTCACTGTCATCGCCAACACAGCCACCATCATCAGACACATCACCGTCACTGGTCGCGTGACCAGCAGCAAGCCCTGCTACCGTCACTACCTACTACCAACACGTATGTATGTACAACCTTTTTTTCGCAACGTACGTTGCCAACCGTGCCAATCAGAGGTGTGGGGGGGGAAGGAGAACGAACTACTGGCACCACCACCGCAACTGACGCCACCGTCACCATCACCACCCCAACGCCTGTTTCATTTTCGTATTATTCCGAGTGTTTTTCTAGTTGCTATCGGCGTCATGTTTTAGTTGAGTCATGACTCAACTAAAACAAAACTTTATTTTTTACTTCACCAGGTAAGGCCCACTGAGCTATGTAGCTCTTTCTTTCAGAAACCACGTGGTCAAAAATGATAGCTCAATGAAGTGGCCTATCATGTGGACATTTACAGCAGCCACATATTCTGAACGCGTGTTGATTCTAAATGTGGAGGCGAAACTCAGAGGACCCGGAGAAAAATCCACGGAGAGAAAGAGAGAGAGACACGCAAACTCCAAATTACAGCGTCAGGGTCGGGATCGAATCCACGACCTCCTGTATACCAGGCGAGGGAGTTAACATCTCATAGCCACCGCGACCCCCCCTCCACCCCCCCCCCCCCCCCCCCCGAAGTGTCCGTTGAAAATGATCCCAGCAGCAGGGCTCAACATCACCCAGCCACTGATTCTGAGATGCCGTGCAGTCGCCTCGTATCAACACTGCGGCCGCTGCGGTGTTGACGTTTTACCCCCCCCCCCATGGCATTCAAACTTTGTAAGTAAAAATAACATACATGGACACTTTTTTATTATTTTGCAGTCATATGTCATCGATATATCATCTCAGATAATGATAGAGATGTGAGAGATATATGCACGTTGAACTTCTTTTGCACCGTACGTAGCCAAACAGAGCTAATCGGAGAGATCGTCAGCTCCGAAGATCTATCGGACATCTGCGTGGGAGAAAGAAAAAAAAGCGGCTGCGTAGCTCATCGGATTTGTCTCCAGGATGAATACAGATTCCGATTGTGGTCGTCGGCTCGCCGCACTCGAGAACCCGGTTGTAAGTCTCGGGCAGCGGCTGAAACCAGGAACATGAACCCAGGTTGTCGGTGGTGCCGGTTGAGTGCTCTCACCTCTGTGGCACGCGGTCACCTCTGGCTGTAATGCGTTTGAAAGGTGTGATTACTTTTTTTGCACACCACCGCACAGGCACTCTGGAAGTTTGGTGTAATCATTTATTCACGTTTTACGTTGCAAGTTTAAGGCCGCTCGAACGCCGTGTCAAACGCGGCCGCTTTGCTGAACATACTTCGCCGCGCTCGTCAAGGCGTGAATGTCGGGGTTGGGGGCGGGGGGTAGTGGGAGGCCCAGGAACGATTCAGATGTCACTCGCAACTGATGTTAGCCCTGGCAAGGAATCGAACTCAAGACCCTAGGTTTATAGTGCAACGCACGAGTTACTGCGCCTCCGAAACCACCTCAAGCATAACATAACAAAAAATCAGCCCGTATATATATGTCCCCTTCAACAACAAGCCTAACGCTCGATTGTTGTAAAAGTTATTATTATAATAATTAAAAAAATGGTTTTCATCATGCGGTGCAGTGCAGTGCGCCAACCACTAAGCCACCATATGGAACCTCATTTGCCGGTACCAAAATATGAGAATATATTTTCCCATTTTTTTCTGGCAACAAAGCAGGTGTTAAGATGTTAAAACACCAAACTGAAACATTTTACAAGGAATCATGTCTGCGTTAACCACACTACTTTTGGTCCTCTGGTCTAACACCGTTTGAGACGAGGCTCAAAAGAAAGCTGTCTCTGGTGTGGACCAATCCGTTTCAAAGACAATGCATATATTTACATCATTTGACCTCCTTTGCCAGTACCAAAATATAATAATAGGGTTTTCCCCTTTTTTCTGGAAACAAAACTGAAAACTTTTTACAAGGATTCATGTGTGCATTAACCACAATGTTTGCAGTCAAAATGCAAACAAAAAACACACTCTGATAATATATGCATTGTCCTTGAAACGGATTGGTTCACACCAGAGACAGCTTTCTTTTGAGCCTCGTCTCAATTGGTGCTAGACCAGAGGACGTCAAAAGGCGTACAGCTCAAAGACAATGCACTATCAAAGTAATGAGGGCTCGGGATAAGCATCTACATCATTAGACCTCCTAATGCATATATTATCAGAGTATGTTTTTTGTTTGCATTCTGACCACAAGTATTGTGGTTAACGCAGACATGATTCCTTGTAAAAGGTTTCAGTTTGGTGTTTTAACATATTAACACCTGCTTTGTTGCCAGAAAAAGGGGGAAATCTATCACACGAAGCCACCGTTCTCAAGTCCGGTTTACAACGCCCTGCTGCTGCTGCTGCGATACAGAGCACAGTGAAACCGCGTGCCGTACGGACCAATCAGCGACGAGGACGCCCTCGCATCCGGCACAATGCCCCCATCTCTCGGCTATCGTGCTCATTCCGTCGCGAGAGTTACGAATAGAACCCCCCCCCCCCCCCCCACGAGGTTAGACAGGGACGTCAAGTCGCTTATTGCGCGACTCCAGACTCGCTGAAGGGACGTTTCGGGCAACAGACGCTTTCGAGTGGCTTTGTTTCAAGTCGGATCAGCGCGTCTGTGGCAGACGCGCGCGGGATCGCGTCTCCCACGTCTCGCCACCGTCAGGGTCCGCCCGTGTCACGCATCCTGATATCCCGTTCTCGAGGTGTGCTTTAATAGAGTGAGGTCATCGCTATTGCCGCGCCTACGACTAGGGCATCCCCTGTGCGCGTCCGTTTCCGTCGAATGTCGCAAGCTAAGCGGGGTTTACGGCTGGCCAGCACGATGAGTGACAAACAGTCGGAGCGAGAAAACGGCTGAACACATCACAGAAGACTTGATGCAAGTGGGAATGAGAAGGAAAATTTGCTTTGTTTGGGCACGTATGCCTGATGGAGAACAGCAGACAAATAAAAACTGTAATGATGGGATTAATGGAGTGAATTGGCAGAATAGGACGACCCTGTAGAGCAGCGGCCCCCAACCTTTTGGCACCAGGGACCGGTTTCGTGGAAGCCAATTTTTTCACGGACCGCCGGGGTGGGGGTTCATCATTGGGTCTTTCCCCTTTTCAAAGAAGCTCTCCAGCGACGTTTGTTTTTTACTCATTGTGGCTAGGGGTTAGCAGCTTGTGGGCTTACCAAAACTGTGACTGAGACATTGGGGCGGGTTCCACGCGCGGACTCACCACTCACCTCCTGCTGCTGTGCGGCCCGGTTCCTAACTGGCCACGGATCGGTACCGGTCCGCGGCCCGGTGGTTGGGGACCCCTGCTGTGGAGAATGGCTGGATGACATTAGAGACTGGTGCCAGAGAGATGTGGCACAGCCTCAGCATCTTGGCACTGGATAGAGGGAAGTCGGAACAAGTGACAGAAATTGCGGTGGACACCTACGGGCATTCTGCCCGTGGAGTTTGAGGATGATGTGTGGTCGGGTTAGCACCAAGGGTGCCAAGGGCTTGCCAGGCTTTGGAGGCGTGACCCCTGAGAGGTGGTGGCCAGGAGATGGCAGCGCTGAAGGCAAAGAAACACTCGTTAATAGAACGACCCATCAATAAAATGAGCCAAACATTTCCCAATGCAGGATCCTCCTAAAAAAAGACGTTGTACATGCAATCGTCATTTTAACAAGTAGGCTTTCGCGACCAATATCATCCATAATAGAGGTTGTTTTGGGTTAGATCGCGTGAATATATAAATGTGTCGTTAAAACCCGCCACCACCCGACACAGCCACCTAATAAGGGTTGTCACGTTAACAGAACGTGGCCAATTCGTCACTTTCACAGTCAACACATCTACGTGTCTATATAAAAAAAAAACGAAACAGTAAGACTTCTCCACAAATCTCGCTGTCGCCTGATGAAGCTAGTTGTAATTACTGGCGAAACGTCGTACTCAGATTGTAAATGTTGCGGCTTGGCTCTCCAACACACCGGTGATGCTGTACTAGTGACGAATTGGCCACGTTCTTTTCACGTGACAACCCTTACTAGTTGGCTGTGTCGGGTGGTGGCTGGTTTTAACGACACATTTATATATTCACGCGATCTAACCCAAAATACCTCTACTATGGAGCAATCGTCATTATACGTTGTCATGTTATGCACGTGCGTGCCGGTGTCCTGTGGCTGCAAGAAACGAGCCCAATGTGAAGTGAAAACCACTGCTCTGAAAGTGGCGAAGCGTAGTCCCAACTCCCCTCCCTCCCCTCCCTCTTTATAGTTCGGCCGCTGGGCCCCTCCGACTCCCGGAGCAGTTGCACCGCCTGCACCCTCGATCGCGACAAAGACCCCCCCCCCCCGACGTATAGCTTTAACATACCGTTGGGGCAAGTGCTGTTAGCGAGTAGCACCTATGAAGGCCGGCACGCCACACGAGCGGGTGGGTGGCCAGCATCACGCGCGGCCGCCTTTGTCTCCCTAGTGGCGATGTTTACACATCGCACGACGTGCTCGTAATGTAATGCTGAGTCGACCTCGGGGAGGCCCAGCAGCGGTTTAGAAAATCGTCACTGGTGGTGGTCGTGAGCGGGAATCGCACCCGGTTCGCCGGGTTCGTAGCGCAGTGCGCTCCCCACCGATCGTGACGCCACGGCACTGACACACGCTCCTGCAGCCAATTAGAACGCGTCTCTGGATCAATTAGCGTAGTCATAACTATAATTGCACGAGAGCGAGGGGACAGGGCAGGGCTCGGGTAACAGATTGTCGAACTGTATCAGAACGTCTTCTGTTAATCTACTGCAGGGTGACAGTATCCACGTTGCCGCTTCGGTCAGAGGGGTGGTTTGACCATACTGCACCGCTCTGGTCATGTGCGAGTTTTGTGAAGAAGAAGAAGAAGCTGACCACAACCACCGATTCATCTATCTCCCACCGCTGGCGTCAGCCGTGGATGGGGGGCGGGGGGGATGGAACTCTTTGTTGTCGGGTTCAATAGTGCAGCGGCGCTAACCGCTGCGCCACCGCTCTATAGTAGCGCCCGTGTAATTGATGGGTGTGGAGCAACACGGAGACCCAGAGAGACGGCTGCGGGGTCGTGACACGCTAGGAGTCTCCAGCCTCAGCCATCACCACCACCCCCCCCCCCCCCCCCCAGTCTTTCTCCAGTCTCGATGTCGCTCCACGTTTGTTTTGTTTTTTTTAAGTTAGAGACGCGTCCCCGCGGGGTTTGCTGAGAACGTGATAATGTGTACCTGTCCACCTGTGCCTTCACACACGCAGAGAGAGAGAGAGAGAGCGGCGAGGAAGGGTCACTAGGGACATGGAATCCGGTCTTGCATTAGATGTTCCGACCAAGATTCGAAAAAAAAAATCTTAATTCATCTTCTTCTTGAACGCACGCACCGCCCATTAATAGCGTGTCCGGCAAAAAGGTGATGGCATTTATTTTATTTATTTTTATCCACACATGATGGATGGTAATGACGATGGTGGTGGTGGTGATGATAATGATGACATTGATGATGACGGATGAATGGAAGGAGAGTGGGCGAATGGGTGACTTGGTTGGCTGGATGAACGGATTGATTTAGTGGGGTGCGGTGGTTTAGTGTGAAAGAAAAAAAAAGAGGCAGGGACGGCTCTCGATGGGAGCGCGAAGCGCCGCGGCCCGACACTGAAGCCGCGTGGCCGCTAAGGGGCGAAATTCACAACGGCGACTCTCCGTGCGTGCGACACCGCGCTCGGAGAGAGAGGAGCCCGTGAGCCCAAGGGAACCCCACCTGGGGGTGGCATATGCCGGACCTGCGGTATCCACTACGAGCTCGACGGCGTAGCTTGTTTACTCTCCGTTGCGTGGGCCCAAAACCGGCGAATGATTTTCACATTCCGCGCTCGTTTCACATCTCGAAATTCTCTTTCGAAACGTAAAGGCGCCGTGCTTTGACATGTTACGCAGAGAGAGAGAGAGAGCTACCACGGGCGCCTTGCCAGCTGTCATCTCAGCACGAAACGCTGCAAGAGCATCCTGGGCTATGGTTTTTTTATCACCCAACCACCGATATCGATCCTTACTTAGCCCGCTTAACGCAGACTTTGCGACACACGAAGTTAAACATTGGCCCTCCGACCGCGTGGATGTCCGTCGAACTTTTTTCGCACCGGAAGTAGCCAACCGAAGAAAAAAAACGACACTAATAATACGTAATAATAATCATGTTTGACAGCCCTCCGTTAATCCACTGATAGACGACGGCCTCCCCTGCAAGCCGTGACGGCCGTGTGAGAGGTGTGTCCATCACTTCACCGCGTGTCGCCGCTCCCCGCTTCCCAATGGCGTTCCTCTCGGCTGCTGGACGCCTGAGCCCAGCCAGTGAATAGATTATCTCAGTGGACGATTAAGACGATACGGGCATCTTTTCCACCGTCCTCCGGCCCCAGACTCCCAACCCTCGCACCTCCACGTGCTCCTAATTCCTCTTCCACAATCAAATGTCCCCCCACACATCTCCCGCATCCTCCTACAGCCCCGCACCAAAGACAGAGACCCCCCCCCCCCCCGTATGGCCTTTCACAGACTGTTGGGGCAAGTGTTGTTAGCGAGTAGCACCCGTGAAGGACGGCACGGTAAACGATGGGGTGGGTGGCCAGCACCACGGCCCGGCCGCATTTGTCTCCCCAGTGACGATGTTTACACACCGCACCGGGTACTCATTTGAGCCTGAGTCGACCGATAGGGAGGCCCAGGACCGGTTCAGATAATCGTCGCTGGTTTTGGTGGTCCGCGAGCGGGAATCCAACTCGGGTGGCCGGGTTCTTAGCGAAGCGCCGCTAACCGTTGCACCACCGCTCCACAACCCCCCCCCCCTCCCAGAATCCTCCACCCCCCGGCACCACCCCCACCGCAGTAGCCAGCACGAGAGAATGCGGGACTCCTTCTCTCTGTGTGTGTGTGAGTCGTGGCCGAGCAGGCCTCATTATCTCCAGCCACGCATGTTTATTGATGCGGTCAGTTTGCTGATACCGAATCAAAACAAACTCATTAATGTTCATAATTTGCCAAACGTAAACAAAGGCTCCCGTTTGTTTCATCCAGTAGCAACAGCAGCCGCAGCCCTGTCACGATAACTGCTGCCACCGTCGCCACAAGCACCACCAATACCACTACCACGAATACCACCATCACCATCATTACTACGGAAACCATCGCCACAAACCAGAAGAATCACCACGAGCACCATCACCGGCACGACACCACAACCACCACCACCGCTGCCGCCTGCACTACAATCACTAACGCGGTCACCAACGCCACCACCACCAGCACCACCAATACCGCCAACCACCATTACCACCACCACCACCATCAAGGACCCTACACCATAGCGCAAACTACGGTTTTCCTCGCATCAACGGCTTTTGGCTGCTGGCCATCGAACAAAGAGGGCGGGCCACGGCATCGCGCGCATTCAGATGCGCTTCTGCGGCCGTCTGGAATGCTCTTCTTTCTTGCATGTACGTTTAACTTATTTCGCGCCGTACGCAGACAACCGTGCTAATCGGAGGTGCGGGGAAAGAACAACACGCCTCTGGAGGTATGCACTTTTAAATCTAGATTGAAAACTCACTTAGATCGAACTGCTCTTTCGGTTGAGTTTGCTATCCTTACTCCGCACCTCCGATTAGCGCGGTGGGCTATGTACGGTGCGAAAGAAGTTCAACACACACATACACACACTGAGTAGATCAGTGAGAGGTCGCTCCAGCTAGGCCGATCGACATTGGCGGTGGGCCCATTCACACTGCTGGGTGGATGAAAGCACGAATCTTCTTGCGCGCTGTTTAAACTTCCTGGCGGTGACCTCCTCCTACCCCCACCCCTCCCCCCTCACCCCCCACGGCCACCCCCCCCCCCCATGCTAAAGTCCCTCGTTATCCGCTCCCAGATCGCTCGCACAGCAGCTTAATGAGCTGACGACCTGCAATCTCCCCCTAATTATAGCGCGGTGAACGCGCGACAAGACACTGATGAAGCAATATTCGAATTTTTCTGTGTGTCTGATTGCATGCGGCCGTGAAGCGGTCACACACACTGCTCCCCCATCTCCCTCCCACCTCTCAATTCACCCCTCTCTCTCCCCTGACTCTCCATCCCACTCTCCCTTCACCCTAACTCTCCCCCTAACTCACATCCCTCCTCACTTTTCTCCCCTCCGTACCACCCTCCCCTCTCTATTCCCTCTCCCCTAACGCTCTCCTCTGACTCTTCCTATCCTCTCCGGAATCTCTCCCCGAAATCTCTCTCCCTACCATCCTGCCCCCCCCCCCCCGTCTTTGTCTCTCATACATTCTCCTAGCTTTGAGCGATCTCATAACTTAACCTTACCTCTCCCTCCCATTCGCCTTCCCGTCCTCTCTCTCTCTTCTCTTCCCTAACTCTCCCTTACGTCTCCCTTGCTGTATCTCCCCCACCCCTCACTCTCCTCACGACGCTCTCCCCTCCCTGCACCGAGCCCCTCTATCCAGCGCGCACTTTGACCGCGTCTCACGCCAGTGAAGCAGGATGTTGATGGCAATTCGCGTGCCTCGACTCGTCCACTCTGCGTATTGATCCGCGCCGCGGGAGGATTTTTCTGTTCGGTTTTATCGCTCAAACGTCGTGGGATCACGCAAACAAACAAAAAAATCGGCGAATTGCACGTTGTTACTTTCAATCTTGACTTAAATCTTTCGTGACTGCAGGAATACGCATTCTAAGGGTCTTTCGGTAAAGCCACGTGAAATATAATTTTTTTTTAATATCACGACGTTTCGATCGCAACACAAGCAATCGTCTTCAGGTGAGAGTTAAAATATAAGTATCTGTCGCGATATTTATTATTATTTTTCTATTTACGTGGCTTTACCGAAAAACCCATAGAATATATTTTTTAGCGCAAAGGGTGTCGCGTGACGAGGCTGGTTTAAATTACCGGTGAACCGTCACGGCACTCGCATTGTTAATGTTGCGGATTTACTCTCACAAAGTGCCCGTGTCGGGTGGCGGCGGGTTTAACGACACGATCTAACCCCTCAAAAAAAAAACTCTATCAAGGATTATAAAACTATAATGAAATGTTCTTAATTTATTTGACACACCCATTGCCAAGCCACGGTGGGATGAAGGCCTCCCTCACGTCATGTCGGGCATGAGGGTTATCATGTTTTGCCCATTACTTGAACACGATGTTGAGTGCCGGAGGTGATTAATTGATTGATTGAGTCAAATATCATTCGTCACTGATGTTAGCCGTGGCCGGAAATCGAACTTGGATCGCCATGTTCACAGTGCAATGGACGACCCACTGCGCTCCGTTGACAGTTGGGTGCACAAGCACACTTAATAAAACAATGACCACGAGACATTCGGCAAATAGCACTGTGGCTTTACAAATAAAAGTACACATATATAATAGGCAACGTTTCGGGCAACGATCCTTCTGCATAGCACATAATCCAGAGAGAAGGAGTGGACAATAAGCGTTTGAGACTGTACTTTACACCATGCGGCCTGATAAGAATTACATTTAAGACTTAGTTAAATATATAAGTAGCTTATCAGTAAATGACTCGGCTATGTGCTGTTGGCTCTGGCTTTTTTTTTTCTCTTACGGTTCATTTTCTGTAAGGGGTGGAAATTCGGGGTGGATAATCGAGGTGGACAATGGGGGTCGTCGATCGAGGTGGACAATCGGGATGGACAATTGAGGTGGTCAATCAGAGTGGAGAATCGGGGTGGACAACTTGGGTGATCAATCAGGGTGGTGGACAAGGACCCACAGATGTCAGGGGGCGTCAAATTATCAATGATAGGCGGCGATATTTTGCATCACCGCGGATATCGAGAGGCACTGAACGAGGACACCGCCAGAGACACGGGGAGAAAGACACGGGGGCGACGGAGACACGGAGAGACAGACACGGGATCGACGGAGACACGGAGAGACAGACACGGAGGCGACGGAGACACGGGGAGAGAGACACGGGGACGACGAAGACACGGGGAGAGAGAAACGGGAGCGACGGCTACACGAAGAGACAAACAAAGAAAACAGCACGACATGGACACAGTGCTGGACATCTGTGAAAAAGAGATTTATAGCTCATCGGATTCCTCCAGTATAAATAGATATTCCGATTCAGAGGCACAGTACAGGGACCTCTCCATCACATGCACGTGGTCGTGAAATGTATTTAAGTCTTCATTGCTCTGCTTGTGACACTTAAGAGACTAAGACATTGAAAAGCATTTGAATACTACCCAACGATGATATGTTCACGCTGCCCGGTCAACACGAACGATACAACGTTGGCAGCAAAGCGTGGAATGAAATTAGGAACTTTCCGCATTCGTCATTCACACTCACGGCTGATGACAGAAAGAAGAAGAACAAGAAGAAAAAAGACACACACGCCATAGGCCGACATTTAGGGCGATTGCCCCTTTTCAGGGAATATAGAGAGAGGGCAGACAGGACGGAGTGAGTGATAGTTTGAAGCGGCACTTTATTTACACCGTGGGGTAATGAATAAACTAAATCCGTGCAGTAAAAAACATAAAGCTGCCACTTGGATAAGTCGAAGAGTAACTGGGGAAATGCGGGTATCGAGTGAACGATATTTATTTATCTAGTTCATAAATCTTTGGGGGGGGGGGTATAATTACGTCCGTCAACCCGCACGCGTTAATATTGTTTGACGCTTCAAATCGCACCCGGGGAAACACGTGTACAACAACAACCACAAAATAACACTCAGCCTTTGTGCATCGTGCAACAACAAAAAAAACCCCATCAACAGCTTCTACACAACTTCCCCGTGGGACCTCGTGCCTCTTCTCGAGGCCACTCCTGTTCTAGGTGACTGGTTGCGCTGCGCAGGCGACAGTGGCAGGGAGTGGAGTGGCGTTGCGTGTGTGCAATGGGCGATTGGAGCACAAGTTAATTATTTGTCATCGATGCCATCAGCTGTTTATAACGTGCGATGGAAATTCCTATTAGAACAGTGGCAAATGCAAAACGACGGGGGGGTGGGGGGTGTAGTAGGGTACACGTTCTTAGACGCACCTGTGATGGTGTTCGTGACGGATTACAAAGACAAACACACGCACATCGAATCTCAACAACAGCAGACTATCGCCACGAAAGTTCTGACGAAAGAAATAACAAACCAAGACCCCCCGCCCGCATAATCTTAAATAGAGTGTCGGGACAAGAACTGTCAGCAAGCATCAATGACGCCGGACGCGGCCAGAACCACGCCCGGACGCCTTTGTCTCCCCAAGTGCCTATGTTTTACCCACCGCACCAGGCACTCATTTGAGGCTGAGTCAACCTACGACACGCTCAGGACCGGTCCACACATCATATTCCAACGGATGCAAGTTATCCCGTGGCTGGTTCGTGGGGTACCACTCCACAGCTCTCAAAGCCAAAGACCCCCCACACACACACATATATACCCTTAACAGACTGTCGAACCAAGTGCTGTTAGTAGCGAGTAGAACCTATGAAGGCACACGAGGAAGTGGGTTGCAGAACCACGCTCTCTCTGTGCTTCCAGTGTTCAGGGGCCTGCTTAAGGCGCGGCTCGGGCTGGAGCACGCGTACCACACACATGCCGGTGATGTGCACGTCTTCTTCGGACGCTGGGGAGCCGGACAAGCCCCTCTCTGTACCAGCGTGGACGGCACCCTCGTGTTCACCTTCTGAAGCGCTCGCTCGTCACCGTGGCGTGCGCGATGACCACCACCACCACGTGACTTTTCTTTCGTGTTGTGCGCGGTGCATTTAGCGCCACAGCGCGCGGATTTAAAGCGTTTGTTTGTGTTGCTGGTGACTGTGTATTTCATATCGGAATCGCCTCCAGTGCTGTTGCTGCTGGCGGCAATAAAAGTTGTTTAAAAGTCTCTCTCTCTCACACACACACATGCTCACGCTCTCCCACTACACATGCACACACACAAACAAGTGTGGCTGTACGGTATTGATCTGTCGTTGACAATGCACGCATTCATTTCAACTCGGTTCCGATAATACGATATCATCCGCGCCGCGTGATAAAGAGTGCTGCAGGAGGATTGGACGCGCAGGGTTAATCATTTACAGCCACCTCCGTCAGCCCGCTACTGGATGAAGGCCTCCGCACGCCGCGTCGGTCAAGCTGGTTGTTTGACCATACTTCACCACGCCGCTCAGACGCGTGTGCTAGAGTTGCATGTGCGTCACCCGGAGCGAGCTTTGTCCAACTCTCGACTTTACCGGTTTACTCAGAGTGATTTATAGTATATTTTGTAAAGAGTTTAGCTGCCAGACTTTACTTATGCGTTACCCAAATGAGAACATTCAGATGGCCACTTTTGTCAAGCTCACGTGCCATAAGCCGAGACTACAGTTGTGCCGCATTTAGGGCTTTGCAGCCCATTCGGAAAAGAAGGAAACAAAAAACCACGAGGATTCGTTCTCGCGACGGGGACCCCGAGTGGTGTTGGAAGTGCCCCGGGCATTCGGTGCAGAGAACGTGGGAACGAGTCGTGGGGACCATCCTTCCCATCGCCTTATAAGTTGACAAAGACAACGATCACCCGTATAGCCTAAACAAAATTTTGGGGGGAGGGGGGGGCAAGTAGTGCTAGCGAGTCGCACATGTACGCCTCGGCACACGAGGGGATGGGTGGCCAACACTACGCCTGACCGCCTTTGTCTTCCCAGTGTTCATGTTTACACACCGCACTGGGTACTGATTTGAGGCTGAGTCAACTTAGGGGAGGCCGAGGACTGGTTCAGAAAATCGTCACTGGTGTTGGCCGTGAGCGGGAATCGAACTCGGATCGCCGGGTTCGTAGCGCAGCGCGCTAAGCGCTGCTCCACCGCTCTCCTCCCCACATGCACACATAAAACAAACAAAGATCCCTCGTATAGCCTTAACAGACTGTTGGGGCAAGTGCTGTTCGCAAGAACCTATGAAGGCCGGCACTGTGGCACACGAGGGGGTGGGTGACCAGTACCATGCCCGACTGTCTTGTATCCATTTTGACAATGTTTACACACCGCACTAAGTACTGATTTGATGCCGAGTCGACCTAGGGGAGGCCCAGGACCAGTTCAGATAATCGTCACTGGGTGTTGGTCGTGAGCGGGAATCGAGCTCGGCTCTCCGGGTTCGTAGCGCAGCGCGCTAACCGCTGTTCCACCGCTCTCCTCCTCACATGCACACACACACACTGACATATCCGCCTTAGCCCCCATCGCTCCGACCCCGATCGCGAAACACACGGAGCGCTCGTCCGTGCGTGTGTGTGGGGGGCGGTGGCGCAGTGGTTAGCGCTTCGCTGCGCAGCGAACCCGGTGAGCCGAGTTCGACTCCCGCTCACGGCCAACACCTGTGACGATTATCTGAACCGGTCCTGGGCCTCCCCTAAGTTGACTCAGCCTCAAATCAGTAGCTAGTGCGGTGTGTAAACATCGCCAAAACGGATACAAGGCAGTCGGGAATGGTGCTGGTCACCCACCCCCTCGTGTGCCACAGTGTCGGCCTTCATAGGTTCTCGCGAACAGCACTCGCCCCAAAAGTCTGTTAAGGCTATACGGGGGATCTTTGTCTTTGTGTGTGCGAGCGGTAGAGCGCCGGGTGTCAATGCGAGCGAAGTGGGAGGGCGCAGGGAGGCAAGGCTAAGGGATATGGAAAGGGAAAGAGCTGGGAGCGAGAGAGAGAGTGAGCAAGTGAGAGATGGAGAGAGAGAGGAGGGCAGGGGAGGGGGGTAGATTGGATGAAGGGTGGGGGAGGGTTGAGAAGTGCTAGCGAGGCTATCGCGGGGAGGAGCGGTGGGGGTAAAGCAACACTGGGGGGAGGAGGAGGGGAGGGGAGCCGCAGCAGGAGGAGGGGAGGGAGATCAAGCATTGGGTTGGTCGCTGGGCAGCTGTGCCGGCACCTTCCGGGCAGAGTATAAGCGGGCGGGAGGGAGCTGCAAGGAGGGCGGGCGGGCGTACTCTCGGCGCACTTCATAAGGGAACTTTTGAGTCGACCTCTCCGGGAAATGTTGGTGCCGCACGGCCGGGAGGCGGAGAGAGAACCATGCTACCGGCTGCGCTGCGCCCATCCAGCGCAGCGTCGCACGCAGCCGCTCTGCTCCTAGCGCTCACGCTCCTCACCTGCGCCTCCAACCCCGTCGCATCTTACTTCGGGTAGGGCGCTCGCGACGGTTGGTCCCAGCAAGCGCGCGCGTGTGCGTGTGTGTGCGTGTGTGTGTGCGTGTGTGTGTGTGCGCGTGTGTGTGCGTGTGTGTGTGCGAGTGTGCGCGTTTGCACGTGTGTGTGTGCGTGTGTGTGTGCGTGTGTGTGCGCGCGTGTGTGCGCGCGTGTGTGTGTGCGTGCGCGTGTGTGTGTGTGTGCGCGTGTGTGTGTGCGCGTGTGTGCGTGTGTGCGCGTGCGCGTGTGTGTGTGTGTGCGCGTGTGTGTGCGTGTATGTGTGCGAGTGTGCGCGTGTGCACGTGTGTGTGTGCGTGTGTGTGTGCGTGTGTGCGCGCGTGTGTGCGCGCGTGTGTGTGTGCGTGTGTGCGCGTGTGTGCGCGTGTGTGTGTGCGCGTGTGCGAGTGTGCGCGTGTGTGTGTGTTCCCGCGTGTTTGTCTGCGTGTTTGTCTCCGTGTCTCCGCGTGTCCCAACGTTCGTCGGATCACGAAAAGGGATCGGTGTTTCTTGTGACGGCAGCATCAGTGCTGCGCCCGTGTTCGTGTCGGGATGTACGGGGTATATAATGCGCGTGCGTCGCGATCATCATCAGCAGCAGCAGCAACAGCAGCCATGGTCGATCCACTGCTGGATAATGCGCGTGAGGGTGAGTGGTTCGGGGCAGCGCCGCGCGCGTTCTACCTCTGCGCGAGGGGGGAGTCGGGAGGCGCTCATCAGCTCCCCCGAAAATTCGCCGCGCGCACACAGCGCCGGCTGGCCCCTACCACCACGACGACAACTACGAGAGAGACTTGCAACAACAAGAAAAAATCATTAACTGCCGCGGTTAATATTTAATATTTTTCACACTGGTCCCAGTTTTGTGTTTATTCTTCCTCTTCTTCGTCTCCTCCACACAAATGTAACCGATGGAAATACGGACGTGGTCATTTGCTCAACCCTGTGCGAAACAAACGGTCACCGCTCATCACCGTCATCATTGGCCACGGTCAATCCTCTGCCGGATGATAGCCCCCCCCTCCCACCACTCTCCTACTCAAAGCCGCCGCCGCAGCCGCCGTGATCCTACGCACGAGCCAAACCCAAACGCTCCATCTCCGCGGCGGACGTCTCGTGGCGCCCTCTCGGACGCGTTCCGTTCATTGGCCGCCGCTATCCGATTGCCAAGCAAAAGCGGGCGCCGGTTTCGTGTCGTCTTAAACAGCGCGGGCATTTAAATTACGTGGAGCGACAGACAATAAAAAACGAGAACTGAAACTGTTCATCATGGAACGTCGGTTATGCGTAACGGAGGAGGAAACATCAACAACGAAGATCCCACCCCCCCAATCCACAACCCCCCGTATAGCCTGAGCAGACTTTTGAAGCGAGTGCCGTTAGCGAGTAGCACATAGCGTGCGGCCGCCTTTGTCTCCCCCGTGGCGATGCTCACACACCGCAGCCAGGCAGTAATTTGAGGCTGAGTCAACCTAGGAGAGGTCCCAGGACCGCTGCAGATAATCCTCGCCGTTGTTGGCAGCCGTGAGCGGGAATCGAGCTCGGGTCGACGGGTTCGTAGCGCAGCGCGCTCGCAGCTACACTGACGCTCGCCCACCATTGAAAAACCACCACCACTATCAACAACACCAACACCAACACCACCACCGCACCAACCTAAACAACCTCTCACCTCGCGCTCTATTCACGCGGCGAAGCAACGCGGGTTCAAAGTGTATAAATGCAATGATTTACCGTTGATCGCAGAGTAATGTCCATCACACACATCCTCCCCTCCTCTCTCTCTCCACCACCACCAACCCCACAACTACCTTCCCTCCCCACTGCCCCCCCCCCGCCGCACTCCCCGCTAACTAACACAACCACGACCGAACCCATCAAACCCCACCTCTCCGTCTCACCCCGACGACGGGGGTTTACAGATTAACGGGCAAGGAACCCCTCTCCGCGCTCATCTCGGGGCCCGAGGCGGCTCACGCGGGCCCCGTTCCCCGACCGGGCCGCCTCAAGGGCTGCGAGCGTCTGCAGCTGGGGGGCGAGAGGAGGAGGCTGTGCAGGAGGGACCCGGGCGTCGCCGATGTCCTACTGGGCGCGGCCGAGCTGAGCGCCGCCGAGTGCCGCGCGCAGTTCAGGGGCGAGCGTTGGCAGTGCGAGCTCGAGGAACGCTACCGCCTCAACATACTCAAGCGAGGTACATCGCCAAAGTGCAAAGATCGCCCCACCCCCACCTCCTCCCCGCACGCGTCTTGTAGCGTTAATAGACTCGTTGGGGGCAAGTGCTGTCAAGCGAGTGGGACATGCGAAGGGTCGATCACGGCACACCAGGCGACGGGTGGGCAGCAACGCGCCCGGCGATTTTTTTACCATCGTCAGCGTTGTCAGCATCAGCACCATCATCGCCGTCGTCACCATCGTTGTGACCAGCATCACCATCAAATCCATCGTCATGAACATCATAATCACCATCATCACCACCATAATTATCATCACCACCACCATCACCATCGTCATCACCATCACCATAATCATCATCACCACCACCGTCATCACCATCGTCATCACCATCACCATAATCATCATCATCACCACCACCGTCATCACCACCATCGTCATCACCATCACCACCATCATCATCGTCGTCGTGACGTGGGTTCTACCGCATGATGATCTGCGTGATGTCTCGACGTTTCGCTCCACCGTCGATCTTCTCCGATAACGTTTCATTTCTTGATTGTATCCACGTGCTGGGAGCTTCCTTGAGAGACTGAATCGAGCGCCTCACTTGAGCGTCGGGAAAGTGAGCGGCTCGATTCAGCTGTACAAATAAGGAAGCTCCCAGCCAGCACGTGTTGCGAAACGTCGGACATCACATCATGCAGCACGTCTCGAGACGGCGCCATAGAAAATGAGTGTTCTAGATAATAGCAAAGATCGAGCGGTGGCGCTGTGGTTTGCACAACGCACTCTTTGAACCAGGCCCATTGAGTTCCAATCCCGTACACGGCTGTCATCAGTTGTAAATGATACATGAACAGATCTTACCTACCCACCACCACCACCACCAATCCGGCTCCCCCCATCCGTGTCAAAACCCCGTAGTGAGGATCACGGCGAAGTATGTTCAAACATATTCTCTGGGTCTTTCGGCAAAGTCACGTAGATAGGTTCAAAGAAAATCATAAAAACAAAATCTACGACGTTTCGATCACAAACGATCGCTTGTGCTGCGATCGAAACGTCGTAGTTTTTGTTGTTGTTATTTTCTTTGAACCTTTCTACGTGACTTTACCGAAAGACCCAAAGAATATGAATTCCTTATGTTCAAACAACAACAAACCAAAATCGACAATTGCACTGGGAGATCATCCCGAAGGGTGCTGACTTCGGGGCCGTGGTACATTGCGATGTCTATTGTCATTCTGATGAAGGTCAAATAAAAAAGTCGTTGGGTAAATACTTACTTGCAGAGCGTGGTGGGCTTGCAATGATACTGCTGCTGCTGGCACCACTTGCCACGGCTATTACTGCTGCTGGTGCTGCCAGTAGCGTAGCGTGCCACGAATGAATGACTGCTGCTGCTATTGCCGCTGCTGCTTTTGCCGTATGCGGGTTTCCCTCGCTCTGTGCGCGTTGGGAGCGACACATTTGGGGCAGAATCGGGTTCCTTGCACAAATGTTGCTACGCCGAGTGGATTTTTTTTTTCTTTCCATTTTATATCCGGAGAGCAGCTCCTACGATGGATGGAGTTTGTTTTATTTGCCCGCAAGCGACGCACGGTTGGGTTGGTCGAGGTATCGCATCCTGCGTTTGGATGACGAATTGTCCACGCTCACTTTTCCCCGAGGTCGATAAATGAGTACCGGGTTTGTTGGAGGTCGATAGTGGTCCGTGCTGTTACGATTGTAGAAAACTTCCACCAACACTATCGCAAAAATTACCATTACTGTTGCAATTACTATTACCACTACTTCTACCATTACTATTACCACTACTGTTACTATGACCACTACTATTACCATTACCACTACTAATAGCATTACCACTACCATTACCATTACTATTACCACTACTATTACTATTACCACACCATTACTATTGCCACTACTGTTGCCATTAACACTACTATTACCATTACTATTACCATTACCACTACTATTACCATTACCACTATTACCACTACTATTACCACTACTATTACTATTACCACTACTATTACCACTACTATTACCACTACCATTACCATTACTACTATTACCACTACTATTACTATTACCACTATTACCACTACTATTACCACTACTATTACCACTACTATTACTATTACCACTACTATTACCACTACTATTACCATTAACACTACTATTACTATTACCACTACTATTACCATTACCACTATTACCACTACTATTACCCACACTATTACCATTGCCACTACTACTACTACCATTACCAATACTATTACCAGGACTATTACCATTACTATGACTACTACAATTACCACTACTATTAACACTACCACTATTACCACTATCGTTAACTCGGCCACTACTATCATCACTACTACAGTACGAATCGTACTACAGAACTGCTATCACGATCACCACTGCTGTTACCACAGTACTCTTTGACCATAACTACGACCAATAACCAGTGCTGCCCTACCACAATCGCTCCTACTTGTGCTGTTGCAATAGTTACTACTGGGACCACATAAATCATAGTTCGCGGCTGCTACCACATTGACTCTTACCACGACAGCACGCCACGAAGATAACCTCAGCAGACTGTTGGGGCAAGTGCTGCTAGCGAGTAGCGCCTATGAAGGGCCGGCACGGCACTACGCCCGGCCGCCTTTGTCTCCCCAAGTGGCGAACGTTTAACACACCGCGCCAGGTACTCATTCGAGGCGAAGTCGACCGATACAAAACAACTGTCACCATCACTACGAGCACATTGCTGCTGCGCCTACTGATCCGGTGAGAGCGCCCGTCCCCTGCTGCGAGTTGGCATCGATCCGGTGAACCCAGTTCGATCCCTGGCCACGGCCACCATCAGATGTGCGTACGTGGAGGGTGCCTGCGTGTGCCTGCGTGTGCCTGCGTGCGCGTGCGTGCGTGGGGGCGTGGAGCGGTGGCGCGGGGGTTAGCGCAACTATGCTACGAACCCCGGCGACCAGAGTTCGATTCCCGCTCACGATTATCTGAACCGGTTCTGGGCTTCCCCATGGTCGACTCAGCCTCAAATGAGTACCTGGTGCGGTGCATCAATATCGCCACGAGGAATACGAAGGCGCCCGGACGTGGTGTTGGCCACACATCCCATCGTGCGCCGTGCCACCCTTCATACGTGCCTGCTAACAGCTCTTGCCCCAACAGTCTATGAAGGCTATACGGGGGGTCTTTGTCTTTTTGGGGGTGCGTGGGCTACGGAGTAAGCGGCTACTCCTTAGTTTGCTCATTGCGCTGTACAGTCATCCCGACGACCTGAGTTCAATCCCAAGCCCAGATATAGCTACCCAACATCAGTGGCACGTCTTAATTTGTACCAGTTTGAGGCCTCATCTGGGTCAACTCAGCCTAAAATAGTTACTGTACAGTGTCTGCTGCGTGTGTGTTATCATTATCAGCATTAATGACACAAAGGCGACCGGGTGTGGTTATGACTTCACTTCCTCATCCTGCGTTGAACCAGCCCTTAATAGGTGCTTGCTAACAGCACTGACGGAAGGAGCGCAAATGTGTTTCGACCAAAATAAAATCCAAACTAATATTTCAGTGTCTCCTGTCTCACGAACGTGCGCCGCCGCTCGTGTTATCGCTTTACCGTTGGCTTTACACCCATGGCGGAAATGCCACGTTCCCACGACGGGGGCCAGTCCATCCATAACAACCACTTTCCTATAAAACGGCAATAGTTTTTTATTGAGCCAAGAGCGATGGTGGACCCTCGCGTCTGCGTGGTGTCTGCGGTGATCAGGATGAGTTCCAGCACAAAGTGTGCGTACCCGTACATAACAAACAGCCCACTGGCTAACGAATAATAAACAACTACGACGATAAACGTTGCATATCTGCTACTCGAGGAAGCGGTGGCGCCGTGGTTAGCAGAAGCCGGGGTCGATGTACGGCACCCGTCCTTACACCAGTGGCTCTTCATGTCTAAACTGATCCGAGGAATTCCGGCCACTTTCCTAACCGGTACCTAAGTGTGGTCAAACGACTCATCCATGGGTAAGCTTTCAGCCAGCAGCGAGTTAACAGAGGTGGCCGCTCATTCGTATTGTATCGTTGTCTGTGCGTAGTTGTGCGTGCGTTAATTAATTCATCATAACCGGTCATGCTCTGTCAGCGGGGTCGGCTATGATGTTCGCGCGTCATGAGCCGTGTGTGCGCTCTAAGATTTCGTGTACGCTACGCGATGCGTGTGATCGCGATCAGCCACGGTCAAATCTACTGCCTCCCTGAAAACGCCGCCAGCTCTCACGATCCCAGCGATGTGCAGCATGTACGTGTTGAACTTCTTTCGCGCCGCGCGTGACCAACCGTGCTCATCGGAGGTTAGCACGTTTGGCGAAGCAACGCAGCAGAGGTGTGGACTCGAGTCATGTGACTTGGACTCGAGTCAGACTCGAGTCATGAATTTGATGACTTGCGACTCGACTTGGACTTGCATAACAATGACTTTGTCCCACCTATGAGATGTGGACTCGAGTCATGTGACTTGGACTCGAGTCAGACTCGAGTCATGAATTTGATGACTTGCGACTCGACTTGGACTTGCATAACAATGACTTTGTCCCACCTCTGCAACGCAGTAATCTATCTCGCATCATATACCCATTAATATGCTTCCGCTTATTATTTTAGTAAATGATTGTTTTAATATATTTATAATATTCTTTGTATGCTGAGCGTCTGCTGCTGCGTCCTGTACAGCGCTTTGCGATCCTTGATGAAAAGCACTACTATATAAATGTAATTATTATTATTCTTGGTTCTTTCGGTAAAGTCACGTAGAATGGAAATAATAAAATAATAAAAATTTAACATAATAAAATAATTCTCACGACGTTTCGGCCACAACGCAAGCAGCCGTCCTTAGGTGAAGAACAGGTCTGTCGGCTGCTTGCGTTGTGGCCGAAACGTCGTGAGAATTATTTTATAATGTTTTTTTTACTTTATTATTTTCATTCTACGTGACTTTACCGAAAGAACCAAGAAGATGAATCCCTGCAGTCACGAAAGCTTTAAATCGAAATGTAATTATTATTATCAGCACGGGAACTAATTTATTCGCTCCGTCTCCCCCGTAGATGTCCTCTGGGAGGCATTCCCGAACCTTGGCTGCCACTCCGTTGTTGTTATTATTACTACAATTGTCCATGGTCCATGATTCCTCCTTCAGATGAGCCCTGTGCCCAAGGCCAGGCCAATATCGAATGTGTGAAGAACAAAAAAAAGCCACCCCTACATAATAGATTGATGCACAATGAACACTAGTGTGTGTTGTTGTGTGATACACAAACTATAACTTCATTCATTGCATAGGTGCGTGACGTGCGGTGATAGTGCACGTAATTACGCTGGCACGCGTGGTATGCGCGTGTGTTTACCCACGTCAATAATAACAACAACAACATCAACAACGGGTACACCGAGACTGCGGGGAGGAAGGATGAGAGAGGGGATGTCTGCTAATGCCACTGGGGAGGTGCAAAAGTATAAAGTAGGAGTGGTGGGAACTTCATTCTGGATTCTCTGGAGCGTACCGCCCCGTGGGTGGGTTTGCGTTTGTGTGTGTGTGTCTGTGTCTGTGTGTGTGCGTGTCTGTGTGTGTGTGTCTGTGTCTGTGTGTGTGTCTGTGTGTCTGTGTGTGTGTGTGTCTGTGTGTCTGTGTGTGTCTGTGTGTGTGTCTGTGTGTGTGTATCTGTGTGAGTGTCTGTGTGAGTGTCTGTGTGTGTCTGTGTGAGTGTCTGTGTGTCTGTGTGAGTGTCTGTGTGTCTGTGTAAGTGTCTGTGTGTCTGTGTGAGTGTCTGTGTGTGTGTCTGTGTGTGTGTGTGTCTGTATGTGTGTCTGTGTATGTGAGTGTCTGTGTGTGTGTCTGTGTGTGTTTGTGTGTCTGTGTGTGTCTGTGCCGCATGGGGAGCGGTAGCGGTTTAGCGCGCTGCGCTACGAACCCGGCGACCCGAGTTCGATTCCCGCTTACGGCCAAAATCAGTGACGATTATCTGAACCGGTCCTGGGCCTCCCCTCGGTCGACTCAGCCTCAAATGAGTAGCTGATGCGGTGTGTAAACATCACCACTAGGGAGACAAAGGCGGCCGGGCGTGGTGCTGGCCACCCACCCGCTCGTGTGCCGTGCCGGCCTTTATAGGTGCTCGCTTAACAGTACTTGCCCCTACAGTCTGCTAAGGCTACACGGGGGGATCTTTGTCTTTTGTAACGCATGGGGAGCGGTAGCGTAGCGGTTTAACGCGCTGCGCTGGCAACCCAGCGAACCGAGTTCGATTGCCGCTCACGGTCAACGCCCGTGACGATTATCTGCACCGGTCCTGGACCTTCCCTAGGTCGACTCAGCCTCAAAGCAATGCCTGGTGCGGTGTGTAAAACAGTGCCACAAAGGCGACCGGGCGTGGTAAGTGCCACCCCACCCCCTCGTGTGCCTCGTTCGCCGTCATAGATGCTCACTGACGGAAATTGCCCCGACAATATGTTGAGGCTATACGGGGGATCTTTGTCTTTGTCTCGTACGTGGTCTGGGTGGGGGAGCGGTGGCGTGATGGTTGTCGCACGGGAAACTCGAGTTCAATTCCCTGTGACGGCTGCTAATATCGGTGGCTTATATCTGAACCAGTCCAAGGCCCCCTTCACACGATGCCTCCAACCTGTGTATGCCCTCGATGCGCTCCTCATTCATCCATCTATCGGTGCGTCTCACGTGACTAATTAACTGCGGCATGTAGCTGCCCACGGATAGACCCCTTCAAGTATCTCACCTTGCACCCATGAGCTTCACACAGTGCTAGTATGGGGCATGCGATTTGAGTGTACATTATGCTGTTCAATTTAGTTGTCCGATGGTTCTGAATACGGCTGATTGCCGGAAACGTCTGCCTATTATATGGATTGGCTGTTTTTTTTCTGTTTTAAGGGATTGGTAGTGACGGGCGTGGAGAGTTATGATCTCATCTAATATCCCGTGTGTACACACAAACCATTTAGTCCATTACAAAGCGCGTCACTTTCTCGTGTCTGAATTACCCACGACTGCCGTGCCATTGAAATTATGATAAGCAACTGTAAGCTCTTCCCCCCCCCCCCCGAAACGTCTGAATCTTTTTATTTCTCTAAGTGACATTTTACTTTAAATGTTTAGAATGTGTACGTATTTTTGGAATATTTTGTAATTTCGCTGAAACCCAGGGGCGGCGTGGCACAGTGATCGGCGCACCTGAGCTGCTCCCTTCAATTCAAGGCCACGGCTGACATCAATGGCGGGTGATAATCAAAGCGTCCTCATCAAAACCGCAACCATCTAATAGTGACGATAATTAGTTGCCAGTGTCATTAATAGCGTCATCGACACGGCTAAACGGAGCAGACGCGTTTCTCGAAACAAACAGTGTGGTTTGTCGAGCCGCGTCCCTTAATTAGAGTCGCAGAGCACGTGGGTGAGTTAAATGAATGCGGGCCGTTTTTCATGTAGATATATATATACACAAGTATACAACGAATGCATGCTACCTCGTGCACTTTAAGCTAATGGCAGTTCCCATCCAAATCCACTGAGAGGCGACGCCGCGTGTCTGTGAGGACGGTGACCAAATCGAGACCGTGTCGCTCCAACACGCATTGAAAAACTTGTTTCTTACCTCGTTGCTTTTGTATTTGTTCAAAACGTATTTATGCCGAAGAGCCACGCTGAGTCGTAAGCCTCTTTTTCAGGAGGCTCCTACCGCATCACTTTATTTTTTAACGTTTTTTTTACCAACTAATTTAATGGAATAAAAAGAAACGATTTTTTCTACCTACGTGACTTTACCGAAGAACCAAAGAGTATAGATTCCTGCAGTCACGAAAGCTTCAAATCAAGATTGTACCGATTAGTTACTACTTCAGCACACCGATGTGTTGGAGAGTAAACCCAATACATTTACAATTTTAAAACGAAGTTTCACTCGTAATTACACCCAGCCTCATCGAGCGAATTTGCCAGAATTCTGAAGACGTCTTCCTGCTTCCGATTTTAACATTTGCGCGATCTTACCCAAAAAGCCATTGTTATGAATAACACGATTAAAACAAAACAATGTGTTGTCTTACCAATAAAGGGCCACTGAGCTACACATCTCTTTTTCAGAAGCGACCTGGCCACAGATGATAGCTCAACGAAGTGGCTTGTCATCGTGTGGAATATTATAGCAGCCAAATACTCGAAACGCACGTTGTTTATACATGTGGAGGGAAACCCCGGAGAAAAATCCACGCGACCACGGGGCGAACACGCAAACTCCAAATATACAACAGACGTCAGGGCCGGGATCGAACCCACGTCCCTTCTGTATACCAGGCGAGGTAGTTAACATCTCCTAGCCACCGTGGCGCCCCCAAGTGTAGGAGAAAACGGAAGCACCCGGAGAAAACCCACACTCGCTCGACGGTAACACCGTCATCCCCGTAAAGATAGGATCAGATAGCGATTAGTCCTCTTCCCGCACCGCCTTCTCCTGGCGAGCCAGGGGTTGTTATTCGGCTCCTCCTCCTCCTCCACTCCCACGTCAAGGGAGTTCCACACCATCCCTCGCTGCTTGCCCTCACACAGCGCTGGGTCCACAGGCAGTCAGCCACGTGCAGTTCCAGGAGCAGCAGCACAGCCGACGACTGCCCGGCAGACCGCTGGCGATGCGGCCGGCTTGATCGTGCTCGCCGTTGTTATTATTTTGATTACTTGAAGGAGACTTTAAAGTGCGGGCTATGCCCCGCTGCTGCTTGTTGCGAGGAGGGTATTTTTGGAAGCTGAAGGCAGAGCGGGGGAAATGGCTCAGGAAGGGGCACGGCGCCCGGTACCGGTTCGCCCGTAGCCCTGGCGGCACCGTGTGGTGTGAGTGTGGTGTGTGAGTGTGGTGTGTGAGTGTGGTGTGTGAGTGTGGTGTGTGAGTGTGATGTGGTGTGTGTGAGTCAGTGTGTGTGAGTGTGTGGTATGAATGTGGTATGTGAGTGTGGTGTGTGAGTCTGGTGTGTGAGTGAGTGAGTGTGTGAGTGTGGTGTGTGAGTGTGGTGTGTCAGGTGTGAGTGTGGTGTGTGAGGTGTGAGTGTGGTGTGTGAGGTGTGAGTGTGGTGTGCGGTGTGTGAGTGTGGTGTGAGTGAGTGTAGTGTGTGGTGTGAGTGTGTGAGTGAGTGTGGTGTGTGAGTGTGGTGTTTGTGAGTGAGTGTGGTGTGTGAGTGTGGTGTGTGTGTGTGTGTGGTGTGTGAGTATGGTGTGGTGTGTGTGAGTGAGTGTGGTGTGAGAGTGTGGAGTGGTGTGTGAGGTGTGAGGGTGGTGTGTGAGTGTGGTGTGTGAGTGTGTGTGTGGTGTGTGAGTGTGGTGTGTGAGTGTGGTGAGTGTGGTGTGTGAGTGAGTGTGTGAGTGTGGTGTGTGAGTGTGGTCTGTGAGTGTGGTGTGAGTGTGGTGTGTGAGTGTGGTGAGTGAGTGTGGTGTGTGAGTGTGTGTGTGGTGTGAGTGTGTGAGTAAGTGTGGTGTGTGAGTGTGGTGTGTGGTGTGTGAGTGTGGTGTGTGAGTGTGGTGTGTGTGTGTGGTGTGTGGTGTGAGTGTGGTGTGAATGTGGTGTGAGTGTGTGAGTGTGGTGTGTGAGTGAATGTGTGAGTGTGGTTTGTGAGTGTGGTGTGTGTGGTATGTGAGTTTGTGTGTGGTATGATGTGTGTGGTATGATATTTGTGTGTGTGGTATTATGTGTGTGTGTGTGGTGTGTGTGGTGCGTGTGGTGTGGTGTGTAAGTGTGGTGTGTTAGTGTGGTATGATGTGTGTGTGGTGCGTGTGGTGTGTGTGTGTGGTGTGTGAGTGTGTGTGTGGTATGATGTGTGTGTGTGTGGTATGATGTGTGTGTGTGGTATGATGTGTGTGGTATGATGTGTGTGTGTGGTATGATGTGTGTGTGTGGTATGACGTGTGGTATGATGTGCGTGTGTGATGTGTGTGGCACGATGTGCGTGTGTGGTATGATGTGTGTGTGTGTGGTATTATGTGTGTGTGTGGTGTGTGTGATATGATGTGTGTGTGTGGTGTGTGTGTGGTATGATGTGTGTGTGTGTGGTTTGTGTGGTATGATGTGTGTGTATGGTGTGTGTGTGTGGTATGATGTGTGTGTGTGTGGTATGATGTGTGTGTGTGGTGTGTGTGTCGTGTGTGTGGTATGATGTGTGTGTGTGGTGTGTGTGTGTGGTATGATGTGTGTGTGGTGTGTGTGTGGTATGATGTGTGTGTGTGTTTGTGTGGTGTGTGTGTGGTATGATGTGTGTGTGTGTGTGATTTGTGTGTGTGTGGTATTATGTGTGTGGTGTGTGGTATGATTTGTGCGTGGTATGATGTGTGTGTGGTATGATGTGCGTGTGTGTGTGGTGTGTGTGTGGTATGATGTGCGTGTTTGATGTGTGTGTGTGGTATGATGTGTGCGTCTGGTATGATGTGTGTGTGGTATGATGTGTGTGTTTGTGGTGTGTGTGTGTGTGGTATGATGTGTGTGGTGTGTGTGTGTGTGGTATAATGTGTTGTGTGGTGTGTGTGTGGTATGATGTGTGTGTGGTATGATGTGTGTGTGTGTGTGGTGTGTGTGTGGTATGATGTGTGTGTGTGGTATGATGTGTGTGTGTGTGGTATTATGTGTGTGTATGTGTGTGTGTGGTATGATGTGTGTATGCGTATGTGTGGTATGATGTGTGTGTGGAGTGTGTGTGGTATGATGTGTGTGTGTATGTGTATGTGTGGTATGATGTGTGTGTATGTGTATGTGTGGTATGATGTGTGTATGCGTATGTGTGGTATGATGTGTGTGTGGTGTGTGTGTGGTATGATGTGTGTGTGTGCGGTTCACTTCCTGTGCGCTGCTGCGTTTTGGCGCATCCGCGGGCGGCGTTGGCTGCCTGCTTTGATGCCCCCCCCCCCCACCACGACGAGGCCGAAACCAAACAAAAGGGCCGCGCCTTAATGCGTTTTTTCCAAAATATTCCGTGCTCGGGTGACGTCACGATGTTGTGTTGTTGTGTTGCTGTGTGTGGTGCGTGCTCGCTAACAGCACTTGACCCTCATTAAAAGTACGTTTGAGGCTACGTGGGGAGGGGGATCTTTGTCTTTGCCTGGGTAAGGGGGAGGGGGGTGGTCAGCACCACACCCAGACGCCTTTGTCTTCCCAATGCTGATGTTTACACACCGCGCGAAGTAGTTGCTTGAGGCTGAGTCTACCTAGGGGAGGCCCAGTACGAGTTCAAATTCTCGCCACTGTTATTGGCCGTGGCAGACTGTAGGGGCAAGTGCTGTTAGCGACGGGGGGCACCCATGACGGCCGGCACGGCGCTCGAGGTGGCGGGGGTAACCATCACCACGCCCGGCCGTGGCGATATTTACAGAGCGCGCCAGCTTGATCATTTGAGGCTGAGCGGACCTAGAGGAGGCCCAGGACCGGTTCCAATAATCGTCACTGGTGTCGGCTTTGAACAGGATTCGAACTCGGACTGCGGGGGGGGGGGTTCGTAGTGCAGCGCGCGCGCTAAGCCACAGACGCGCGACAAATCTTGACTCAAAGCTTTCGTGACTGCAGGAATTCATATTCGTTGGGTCTTTCGGTAAATACTCTAAGGTTTTTCGGTAAAGTCACGTAGGTAAAAAACTAAAAATAATATAAATAATAATAGAAATAAAGTCACGTAAATAGGTTCAAAGAAAAATAACAAACAAAAAAACTACGACGTTTCGATCGCAACACAAGCGGTCGTCATCTCCTGATAGTTTTTTTGTTGAACCTATCTACGTGACTTTACCAAAAGACCCAAGAATACACACACGCCAAACACAACAACGACGACGACGACGACAAAGATCCCCCCGTTTCGCTTTTAACAAACTGTTCGGGAGCCAAGTCCTCTCAGCGAGTGGCACACACGACACGACACACACGACACCTCTTCATCGTGCAGAGGAAAGACATTGGCCTACTCCTCCTCCTGACACGTGCCCTCTGTGTGCAAGCGCCGTGGCCGATGTTCGTCGTCGTGAGCCGTGCTTTTTGTTGCGCTCGTGATAGACAGCGACGCTTTCCGTCAGCTTTAGCGTCACACTCAAACGGTGGGCAAATGACTTGGCTTCAAAACTCATAAAACAATTGTCGTGTAAGTGTTCGACCCGAGACTTTAATGAGTGTAGACCTCGAGGCTGATTCTTTGTCTTAGATTATTTTTGGGGGGGATGGGAAGAGGAGAGGGGGTGGTGGAGCTGTAAATTAAAAAAAAAATGTTGATTTCTCGTGATAGGTTATAGACTCAACTGGATAATTGTTCCAATTCTCAGTTTTCCAACCCTTCTATAGGACATCGTCACAATTAAAATAATGAAACTTATTAGCTCACGATTGTATCTATGTATGTGTATTACACGCACACAGAGCTCGCGTATACAGTATGTAGTATAGGCTGCCATGCAGTCTACATGTTGATTTAACTTCATGAACGATACGCTTGACAGATTTTACCCTTTAGAGTGCAGATAAGTCGGCGTATTTGAATATTCGTTCGTGTAGAGATTTTACGAAATAGCCGACGTGGATTTATATATAAAGTACACACATATATACAGGACTTGTATGTCGCACATCGCATCGAGATCGCAGAGACAGAGAGAGAGATGGACACAGGGTTTCGCCGACATGCCACGTGTGTTTGAGACGAATTATTTTGTCGTCTGCCGTTTCAGATCGCTCAAGCGTTCCGGTCGAGCAAAAAAAAAACTCACTTATTTATATATAACGAATATGTTGGTAACATTTCAACCACATGCCAAACTCTTATCTATTTTATTCTTATTCTCTATTGTTACCCTAAATAGATATAATCAGAGAATCAGAATATGTATTTATAATGAAGGAATCCGAAGAGCTATGAAGCTCTTTGTCACAGACGTTCAGTAGGTAGTGATGTTTCTTGCTTGGCGTTTGGGAGACTTTGGGTTGGTTTGCTCGGTAACTGTGATTTAATAATAATAAACAATGTATTAATTTTGAACTTCTTTCGCATCGTACGTAGCCAACAGCGCTAATCGGAGGTGCGAGGAAGATTGACATAGAGATGTAGACGAATGGCGTGCCACCTTTATGGACATGTTACACAGAGTGATGGACGCACTGGGAGATTACACGTGGCAATGAATCCAGGAGTGGATTGCCAGAGGAGTGGAGATGAGTTATCTCTGTACCTGTGGAGGGTAACAGCATCTCCCTGTGGGGAGTAAAGAGCGTGCGCGCACAGAGAATGAGATGTGCATATCAGGATCTTTTGGGGGAAACGGATCGATTACTGAAACAAAATCAATACGCAGGCAATTCGCCTCCTGTGTTTTTACACATCCCATCATTTCAGCAACGCCGGTTCAACTCGAGCAAACTCTGGACCGGTTTCGATATTCAACGTCTCATCAGCAAGGGTCACGCTTGCTCTAGGCAACAAGCCCGATAGCTCTTAAGCGTTCGTGTGCGTGCATCTCCAGAACCCCGACCCTGCACCCGTGTGCTCACATGCGTGTGCGTATGTCCCTCTGCCTCGCTGGGAAAATATACAAGCGAAGCGGGTTGTTTGCGTGATAGCGAGCGGTATACGATGAGCCGATCAGCCGCGCATTGCAGAGAAACCCACGGGCATCTGTCAGAGCCGGAGGTGACTGGGAAGACATTGGCGTCCCTGTCAGCGTGCGTGTGTTTGTGTTATGTCTGTGTTATGTGTGTGTATATATGTGTGTGTGTAAATGAGTCAGCGCTGGGGAGACAAAGGCCGCCGAGCGTGGTTCTGGCCACACCACCTCCTTCGTATCTATGTATGTATGTACGTTGAACTTCTTTCGCACCGTACGTAGCCAATCGTGCTGAACGGAGGTGGGGCGTTAATAGGCGCTCGCTCATTGCAACTTGTCCCAACAGATCTGTTTCGAGCACTAAAGGTCTTTGGCTTTGTGTGTATACTGTACATCTTAGATGTGCTCGCAAACAGCACTTGCCCCAACTGTCTATGTTTGCTAAATGGGGACCTTTGGGGCCGTCCATAAATGACGCCATGCACCTAGGGGGGGGGGGGGGTCAGACATTTGTGACGATGTGACGAGGGGGGGGGGGGGTTGAGAAATGTGACGTAATATAAAAATGCGCAACTTTAAATAAATATAAACAACACGTTCTTACTCTAAGAAAAATAAAATTATCATAAATGAAAATAAATCAATTAAATCACGACGTTTCGGAGGCAACGCAAGCTTCCTTCATCAGGTGTAAAAAAGGCACAGCAAAATAACAGTTGTGTTGCCTCCGAAACGTCGTGATTTAATTGATTTATTTTCATTTATTATTATTTTATTTATTATTTTTTACCTACGTGACTTTACCGAAAAAAAAAACCTAAGAGTATGAATCATTGCAGTCACGAAAGCTTCAAATCTAGAAACAACACGTTCTACTTAATTAAATAGACTTTTTAATAAATGTTTTCTCCTACAACATCAGAGTGCAGCGCCACATTAAATACGCACTACAATGACAATAGTTTAAAGCGATTTGAAGCGTGTTTTACTTTGGGGGGGGGGGGGGTGCAGAGCTTTGTGACGTCATATCTGAGGGGGGTCTGACTTTTTGTGACGCCGTGTGACGAGGGGGGGGGGGGTCAAAAATCGTCAAAAATCGCGTGACGTCATTTATGGACGGCCCTTTTATACAAGCGAGGTGCGGTGACGCACCTCGCTTGTATGTTCCATTCCCGGCCAGGGCTAACATCATTTGCGAGCCACATCTGAAAAGAACCTGGAGCTGGCACAGTGTGTGTCCATGTGCTGCATCAGCGTTGGGGAGACAAAGGCGGCCGGGCGTGGTTGCTGCTCACCCACCCTAGGTGCTCGCTCGCAGCACTTGCACCACCAACACGAAGGCGACAGGATGATGCGTGTTTCAGACAATCCATCAGGCCACACGTACGCGTCGGAATATAAACCTGTGTTGTGCTATGAAGAGGGGATATTGCCCGAAACGTCGAGCAGTACACACACATATATAGTTTTCATATTTCAAAGCGGAGCGTTGCGACCTCAGGCACAAGCCGGAAGGGGCCGCGTGGTGATGATGTCGCCGCAAAGGTGGCCCAGGTGGCCACGTGCAGGACGCGACTCTGGAATCACCGCTCTGTGCCGCGGATGAATCGCGATATCCGTGTGGCGTCTTCGACGTGCGCGTTGAACGTGCTTACATCGTGTTAGCGGCGATCGCAATGAATTAAAAACTAAAAAATAAAAATTAACATTTTTTATTTTTTATTTACTTTTTTAACCGGGCGATGCCCGATTTCAGCACGCTCTAACGCACATCCCTTGTGGTGCGTTACTCGTTGAGCAGTTTTACGTGAAGATACTCGCAGCCCCGAATAGCACGGTTGGCTACGTACGGTGCGAAATAAGTTTAGCATGCATACAAATACATACAACCGTGCGATGCGACTCTTATGTTCACATGAGTGGATACATCGCAAGCTCCTTGTCGTAGTTCACTGGTTGTGCGGGCACTGCGCACTGAGCCCTGTTAACCCGAGTTTGATTGCCGGCCACGGTTCGCATCAGCGGCGAGTTATATCCGAAGCAGATTTGGGAATTGAACCGGCTGTGTCCCGTATCCTTCCTCACCTTCACCAACCAGCGCTGACTAGCTCAGCACGATGTGTGTATGGGAGAGGTGCTATCCAGCAGTGGATTGACAGAGGGGTGTACAGTATTATTAGTATGTGCAGTGGGTTATGCCTGAATTGTTATTGATATAATTACTGTAGTAATCGTTATCATTCGTGTTACAGAATTATCATTCTCATCTAAGTGTTTGTTTGTACTTAATGGTGATGATAAATGATCCTGAACACTCTACAGTTATTACTCTACTGATGTAATGACTGTAAGGCTTAATCTGCACAGCGATTGTCATGTGTGCGTGTGTAGGGAGCGGTGGCGCATTGGTTAGCGGACTGCGCTACGAACCCGGCCACCCGAGTTCGACTCCCGTTCACGCCGAACACCAGTGACGTTTTTTTCTGAACCGGGCCATGAGTCTCCACTATGTTGACTCAGCCTCAAATGGTTCGGCCTATAAACATTAGCACTCGGGAGACAAAAGCGACCGGGCGTGGTGCTGGTCACCCACCCCCTCGTGTGCCGTGCCGGCCTTCATAGGTGCTGCTCGCTAACGGCACTTGCCCCAACAATCTGCTGAGGCTATACGGGGAATTTTTGTCATTGTCTTTTATGTGTGCGTCTATACTTGGGTCGACTCAGCCTCAAATGAGTACCTCGTGCGGTGTGTGAAAACATCGCTTCTGGGGAGACAAAGGCGGCCGGGCGTGGTGCTGGTCACCCACCCCCTCGTGTGCCATGCAGGCCTTCATAGGTGCTGCTCGCTAACAGCACTTGCCCCAAGAGTCTGTTAATGCCATACGGGGGATCTTTGTATTGATATACATCCTTGTAAATATGTATGCATGTGCGATGTGTGTGTGTTTTAATGTGTACGGTACGTAAGTGTGGATGTGCATATGTATGTTTTCGTGCATGTATATATACGTGACATGTGCATGCTTGTTAAACGAATAAATACTGCGTATACACATACATACTGTCGAGACACAAATGCACAAGCTGATCAGAGCTCTGTGCGATCGAAACGTCGTAGTTTTTTTGGTCATTTTTTGTTATTTTCTTTGAACCTATCTATGTGACTTCACCGAAACATCCAAAGAATATGATTTCCTGCAGTCTTGAAAGCTTTAAGTCAAGATTTGACCATGCATGTGCCTGTATGTCTATCTGTACACGTATGCGCACCTACGATCAGTACCGTTGGCTACGTACGGTGCGAAAGAAGTTCAACAACACACATACTGCACATGTATCAATGTCTATGCGTATACAGTGCACACACGTGTGAGCATTATTGCTGTCTTTCTCCACGCCAAATGCCATCTCTCCATATTTCTCATGGCCATCCTCAAATCCATCCTCTTCCTCATGCCCATGCACACTCCCTACCTCACCCCCCGTCTCACTCTCCATTCCCGTTCTTGAACTCATCTATCATCATCTAAACCCCCAATCCTACCTCGTCATCACTCAAATCCCCACCTCATCACTCATACCTCCCCCTCTGTCATCTCCACCTTTACTTCCCCATCCCGTGTCTCACCTCCATCCCACATCTCCACCTCTATCTCCCCATCCCGTGTCTCACCTCCACCTCCATCCCCCATCTCCACCTCTGTCTCCCCATCCCGTGTCTCACCGCCACCTTCATCCCCCATCTCCACCTCTGTCTCCCCATCCCGTGTCTCACCTCCATCCCCCATCTCCACCTCTATCTCCCCATCCCGTGTCTCACCTCCACCTCAATCCCCCATCTCCACCTCTATCTCCACATGCCGTGTCTCACCTCCATCCCCCATCTCCACCTCTATCTCCCCATCCCGTGTCTAACCTCCACCTCCATCCCCCATCTCCACCTCTGTCTCCCCATCCCGTGTCTCACCTCCATCCCCCATCTCCACTTCTATCTCCCCATCCCGTGTCTCACCTCCACCTCAATCCCCCATCTCCACCTCTATCTCCCCATCCCATGTCTCACCTTCACCTCCATCCACATTTCCACATTTCCACCATCCGCCGCGCGCCTCATCTCCCGTCTTTCCCCGTCCCCCAAACCCTCGCTCCTCCTCTCCCTCCTCCCGCCGTCAACTGATCCGCCACCGTACGCGGTCGGAAATCCGCCGCAGGTTTTCGCGAGACCGCCTTCCTCTACGCGGTGTCGGCGGCCGGCCTGGGCCACGCCGTGGCGCGGGCCTGCAGCCGCGGGCGTCTGGAGCGCTGCACGTGCGACGAGACGCCTGGCCTGGAGAACCGCCAGGCGTGGCAGTGGGGCGGCTGCGGAGACAACGTTCGCTACGCCGCCAAGTTCGCCCGCGCCTTCCTCCTGAGACGTGAGGCCAGCAAGGACCTGCGCGCCGGGGTGGACCGGCACAACACTCACCTGGGCATCAAGGTGAGCCGCCTGCCGTCGAGGGAGATAGAGAAGGGTGGGGGAGGGAGGGAGGTGGTCATTTGTGGGAAGGAGAATTAAATAATGGGTGAGTGCACGGAGGATGGTGGTGAGTGGGTCGCATGTACGTATGCATGTCGTTAACAACTCGTCACTATGGCGAGATGTTAACGACCTCGCCTGGTATTCAGGAGGTCGTGGGTTCGATCCCAACCCTGACGCCTGCTGTATACTTGAAGATTGCGTGTTCTCCCCACGGTCGCGTGGATTTTTCTCCGAGTCCTCCGGTTTCTTCCTCCACATTTAGAATCAACATCACGTGTTTAATGCATCTGTGTTCTGATACATTTCCACATGATAAGCCATTTCGTTGGGATATCGTTTGTAGCCAGGTCGCTTCTGAAAAAGAGCTGTATATCTTAGTGGGCCTCACCTGGTCAAATATAAATAGTTGATACATTTTTTGTATATTGAACTTCTTTCGCATATAATATAGCCGGTCGGTGAAGGCCGGTGGGTGGGTGGATGGATGGTGAGTGAGGGGAGGAGAGAGATACAGAGAGGGGATGGATAATGGGTAGTGAGTGGGTGGGAGGAAGGGAAAGCGAGCGGCTGGGGGTGAGTGAGAGGAGGAGAAGTAAGGCAGTTGTTGTGGTCGGTTTGTGGTTACTCTGGAGGGTGGTGACTCTGGGGATGAGGGTGAGTAATAGGTTAGGTGGTTGGTAAGTAGAGTGGAAGAAGGATCATGGCGAGTGGGTGATGACTGTGGGGAGATGGGTGGTAGTGGGTTGGTGGGTTGGTTTGTGAGTTCATGGAGGAGGGTGGTGGTGGTGGTGGAGAGAATGATGCGGGAAGGAGTAGGCTGGGGGAGTTGTGAGTATTGGGGGATGTTCATGTTGTGGTGAAGTTGAGTGATAAAGGTGAGGTAGGCACTTGGTGATGTATTGATGGGAGTGAAGTCGTTTGCATCTCAGCTGCAGGTGAGTTGTACCTGAATGTTAGTTTTGGGGTCAGGTGCCTGGGTAAGATATATTTTGGAGTAAGTGTGAGATACACCTGGATGTGAGGTTTACCTGGTGTTGATGAGATCTCAGCAGGTAATCATGAACCTCTGGTGGCTAAATATCTTGGCAAAGTACGATTGATTCAACCAATGCCATTTCGATGTGTGCATAACGGGCGCAAAAAAAGTATTAATGGTCTTACTGTACCATAGAACATTATATCATGCAATCATTCATACGAATGCCCGCACCTGTGTTTTTTTATTGGAAACATTGTTTACATAAGCAAGTAATTTAGTTCATAAACACGTTCGGTTACATCATAGACGAGGGCACATCCTCGATTCACATGTAACGCCTTGGCCTTGCCACAGTCATCAATAGGCGATCTGTGCAGCATCTCGCAATACTGTTAGCGAGCACTCCTTAAGGCCGTTGCCTCTCCAGTGCTGATGTTTACCCCCCCCCCCCGCTGCCGCCGCCTCCATGAATTACTCATTTAAGGCCGAATCGACCTCGGGGAGGACGCACGACCGGTTCATATATGACTCGCCACTGCAGTGCCGAATTATCCTAGTAGCAAAAGTAGCTACATATGCTACGGGCCCCGCACTTTCAAGGGCCCTGCGCTAAATACTTTCAAGCTATCGATTCTGGTTTAGTGATTCTGCACTTGCTCTATTACTATAGTACTATACTGCCTTCAACTTTCATGAACGACTGGGTGTTTAAGGTTAACAATTTGTCATATTATCTGACTGGATATCGCATAAAAAAATACAATTACTTTACTATGTAAGTAAAAAATGTGTGTTTTAATATTTACGTGTTTTTTATTTTCAATGTAGGGCCATTTTACAACATATGCTACAAGCCCCGCACTAGCTTAATCCGGCACTGTGCCACTGATGCGTTCCATTGCATGGAAATCAAACCCAGGTCTCTCGGTGTTAATAGCCGCAGGCCGCCAAGAACGACGCCGCCGCTCCCGCGAGTAGGTTAACAACGCACGCGATTGCAGACCCATTGTCTCCCCCCCCCCCCCCCCCACAATGCCCAGAGTTTACCTCTTGATTCCATTGCAGTGTAGCGCGGGGGGGGAGATCTGTCACGCGTGCGTGTTAACGGCACTCGGACTGTGTGCCCCACGCTTTTCGTTCGGTCAAGTTGGACTTGTTGTAGATCAAGTGGTCGAGTCAAGTTTGTTTGTTTAACCGGTTGAGAACTCAAGAGACCAAACTAAACTAAAACTGCAGGTTTTTTTAACCAGATATTATGGCTCTTTTTCAGAAGCGACCTGGCCATTCCAAATGATAGCTCAACGATTTGGCTTTTCACGTGAACATTTAAAGCAGCTAACTGCTGTAAACGCACGTTGATTTTACATGTGGAGGGAAAAACCGGAGGACCTCGATGCAAAATCCACGCGACAACGATGGGTGAGGCGTCACGGTTGGGATCGAACTCACGACCTCCTGCATGCCAGGCGAGGTAGTTAACATCTCGCCACCGTGGCGACCAGGATGAGTCTCAGTTGCAAGGGTTGCTACGCGGTGCTGCTGGTGGTGGTGGTGGCGCTATTTGGGTGATTTTGTAAAACAAGTGCGGGTGGAAGAACGGCGTAGTGGTTAGGGGACTGCGCTACAATCACCACTGATTCCCGTTACTGGCGAACATCGGTGGCGAGTGATGTCTGAACCGGTTCCAGGACACCCCCTTTGCCAAACCACGCAGACCAGCGCGGTTAGGTATTGGCAAAGACACCCCCATAAATGACACGGCTTGAGTAGGTTATGGATTGACAAAGAGCCACACATTTATGTATTTAATGGGCAGTGGCGTTGCTAGCATCGCTGTCTGTCTGTAAGTAACTCGGCATGCAGTTATTCTACACCGGGCCCCTCCCCCGCGTCTCCCCTTTCCCTAATCCTGACGCCCTCCCACCCAGCAATTCAATCAGTCGTCACCAATCAGGGCCACGATTCGATTTAATAAAATATTCTTTCGGGACGCAAGTTTACCAACGTGTTTGTAATGTTTATACTAATATATATCGTTTGCAGACGTTTTGCTCGCTTCATCGATCTAAAGTCTAATACAGTGTTGGCAAATCATTTGCTTATACTATATTAAAATGTGCACAATTCATAAGCCATAATTTCTCAGTTTTCATGACCACGTGCATCGTGATCGTAAGGATTGACGTCAATCAGCGAATCGATGCCTCGTCATCAGTGCCGTTGCGAGGTTGACACGGGCACTGGTGGAGGAAATCAACCAGGACCCTCAATCCAAGTTACCCGGAGCCGAGACCCCTCTGGCCCATGGGCCCTGGTGCCGTTGCACCGCCTGCACACTCGATAGCTTCTCTTAGTCACTGACCGAGGCTGCTCAGTGCATTCAACGTTGGCTGTCATCATCGCCTCCCTCGCCGAACACCTTCATTGACTGTCGTTCAGCAACCACGACGACTCTGACAGTTGTTGGCAGCTACTTGTCAGCTAATCTGATGACTCTTATCGACGCGCAGCTAAAGTACAATAACAACGATATTTACGCTTACATAGAGCACCTGGTGCATCGACACGGAGACGTGTCTTGGCCGAAGGGGGCTCGGGACCTCTGTCGGGGAGGTAATATTCAAAGCGTGACGGGGAGGAGAAGAATAGTGGTCGCAGACTATAGGATAGACAAAGATGACGCTTCATCGTGAGAGACAGAAGCAGACGGTCACACAGGAGGTCGAGGAGAACGGAGAGCATGTGGGCTTATGAGCAACAGAGGATGGATTTCAGAAT
Source organism: Lampetra planeri (assembly GCF_965212315.1). Lineage (NCBI taxonomy): Eukaryota > Metazoa > Chordata > Hyperoartia > Petromyzontiformes > Petromyzontidae > Lampetra > Lampetra planeri. Next base: position 21,127,504 of record NC_136107.1, read on the forward strand.
CATTATTTACACCGGAGGAATCCGATGAGCTATAAAGCCCTTTTTGACAAATGTCCAGGCTAAGCAGTGAGGGTGACCGAGGATATACAACATTCACTGTCATTATCGTCAAAAACAAAGATCCATCCCCCCTCATATAGCTTTGACAGACCGTTGGGGCAAGTGCTGCTAGCGAGCACCTTCGATTAGGCACGGTTGGTTATGTACGGTGCGAAAGAAGTTCAACATCCTGTACATACCATCCTGGCACGGCACACGAGGGGGTGGGTGGCCAGCACCACGCCCGGCAGCCTTTGCGTGCCTGTTGATGATGTTATACACATCCAAGGAGAAGCCAATAACCGGTTCAGATAGTCCCGTGTTCGCCCTGAGCAGGAATCGAACACGGGTCGCCGGGTATATATCCCATAGATAGCGCGCTCACCACTCCAGCTCACCTGTATACATACGAGCTGAAAGTAGCCACATTGGGTAAAACACCACATTTGTGAATGAAGCCAGTTGACTGAATCGTCAAGGCTGTCCTTGCATCTCAGCAACAGTTTTGAAACGAATCCCGTTTTCACCTTTTTTATTTCACCAAATGTAATGTTGTGGGGGTTGCTGTGTTCAGGAATTGGTGACCGGGGCTTAGACCATCAACTCACTGCATTTGAGAGCCCGGTTTAGTGAGGGCGATTGCGACACAGATTCAAACCCAGGTTATCAGCTCTCTGTCCTATATCGCTCTGTCCATCTGTCCGCCTTTCTGTAAAGGGAGGGGGGGTTCCCCGGGGGGGGGGGGGGGTCCCTAATACTCTCGCAAAGATGATCCGATATAAATCATACGATATGTATGTTTACGGTTTTGCTGGCTGGGTGGGTGGCTGGAGGGACGGACGGACGCTCACGTGCTAAGGATGTGCGCGTTGCTAGTGTCGAAGGACATTGTAATGCAGTGTCGCAATTAGGAGACAAAGGCGGCCGGGCGCGGTGCTGGCCACCCACCCCCTCGCGTGCCGTGCCGGGCTTCATAGCTGCTACTCGCTAACAGCACTTGCCCCCAACAGCCTGTTAAGGCTACACGGGGGGTATCTTTGTCTTTGTTAGAGAGATGTGAGGATCTGCCCCCTCCCCACGTCACCCTCCGACACTCACGCGCCCCCAATCCCGGCAGGGCTGCTATTTGACTCACCACGGTGAGATAGTAGCACCATTGTGATTAATGTCGTGGGCTCTAGTGGCTGCAGGGGTCACGTGAACATAAACATACGAAATGTATTTCATCCAGCAGTGACAGTTCACTGCTGGGAGAAAGGGCACCACAAGCCGTGTTTGTTACGGAAGTTGCTTGACCATATTTCAGAGTCGGTTTGTGAATTGTTGATCCGTACATTGCTTATATATCAGCAATGTACGGATCAGCAAACATCGATTACCGCGCGCGCTGTTTTATGCATGCATCGTGAGCTGGCAAGATTGGTGTTAACTCTGTGAATCAATGCATCGTCACACGCAGAGTGTCAGTGCATCCTGTCTCTCCGTTGGTCTAAACACAACTCGACTTAACGCCCAGTAACACAAGACAACACTGTGTATAAAGGATTGTAAATGTTGTGGCTTGGCTCTCCAACACACCGGTGTGCTGTACTAGTGACGAATTGGCCACGGTCTGTTTACGTGACAACCCTTACTAGTTGGCTGTGTCGGGTGGTGGCGGGTTTTAACGACACATTTATATATTTACGCGATCTAACCCAAAACAAACCTCGATTGTGGGTGTATAAAGGATGTTGAGCGGTGGCGCTTTGGTAGGCGCACTGCTCTCTGAACCCGGTGATTTTGAGTTGTATTCCCGGCCAAGACGAACTAATATCAGTGGCGAGCGATACATGAACCGGTTCTGGACACCACCGTCTGCAATACGGATGGAGCGATTGACCAGAAACCCACGATTTGATTCAAGGGTCAATTACTTTGACTCATTTGCCCTCCCCCCTGTGCACCGTTTCTCCTTTGCTTCTCTCTCGTTCCTGCAGTTTTGCTCAGCCTCAATCTGACGTCGTGAACAACAGAAGCATTCTCGCAAGCACGTGCAATCTGACGCGCGTGTCACGGGCCGCAGGCATTTTATTGAGTCGACGATCGAATTCCTCGCCACATGCCTGGCGGGAAGCTGTCTGCCACAATGCAATGTTGTCCATTGTCGTTTCTTGTCTTTACAGTCGGTTTTCCTACAACGCCGCGGTGGTAGCCGCGTTCCTAAAAAAACAACCGCTTTGTGGAAAAATCGCGTTATAAAAAATGAATTATGATACTTAATGCTGGGTAAAGCGCGGGCCGCGATGACACGCAAGATGCGTACGCAGGCTGAGCAAAGACTTGAAGCGCGTGGTTGGTGACGTCCAGAAGCATCCAGCAGCATCCCGCCTTGTGTGACGCTAGGCCGAGGCATTCGCGACGTAGTTCCGCTCACCTCAATCGCGTTATTGCCAATTCGCATCGGCGTTGTAAAAAACACGTGTTCCCAGATATAACCATCGCGGTATATACAATTCGCCTGATGAAAACCGCACGCGGTGGAGGAGAATATACAGTATTGTTTGAGCATCGTATTCGGTGTGCAGTCATCATCATCATCATCCCTTCCTTCCTGAGTTGACGTTATTGTGATGGTGACTCGGTAAGGAATTGATAGCTAACTTCAATAAAGAGGCGGTACAAATAATGATGAATTATGATTATGATGTTTATGCAAACAAAGCCAGGCATGCCCGTGTAGCTTTGGTCATCCGGAGATCTGAGCCGGAGTTTGCGCCATGGTGCAGCGTGTCATTATGGCGAGATGTTAACTACCTCGCCTGGTATGCAGGAGGTCGTGGGTTCGATCCCGACCCTGCCGCATGCTGCATATTTGGAGTTTGCGTGTCTCTCCCCGTGGTCGCTTGGATTTTTCTCCGTGTCCTCCGGTTTTTCCCTCCACATGAAGAGTCAACATCACGCGTTTAGAATATTTGGCTGCTGTACATTTGCACACAATAAGCCATGTGGAAATTTCTAATTGTTTCATAGTATAATAGTCTATCGATACCCACTGGGTCGTTGCCTGTGAATCCGATGCCGGTGCGGTTTGCGGGCGCTGCGTTTCGTTCGCCCGTGAAGGAATAACTCCGTGGCATTGTGAGACAACCTTCAAACGTTAACACTGAACCGCGCCAACGACGTTATGAAGGCGCCACCAGTCCGGCCTCGTCTCACGCTCCACTGATCTCCAGCGACAGTCGCTTCGATTGTCACAGCTTCGGCGCATCGTCGTTGCTAACTTTGATCTTCCCTCTTCGCGCCCCCCCCCCCACCACAACCGCCACCCCCCTCCTATGCCTGCTGGGGAACAACCGGCGGAAGATGGTGAAGAGCGGCGTGCGCACGACGTGCAAGTGCCACGGCGTGTCGGGCTCGTGCACCGTGCGCACCTGCTGGCTGCAGCTGGCGCCCTTCCCCGAGATCGGCCGCAAGCTCAAGCAGCGCTACGACACGGCCGTCAAGGTGAGCGCTGGTGCTGCTGCTTGTGCTACTGCTGCTGCTGCTACTGGTGTTGCTGCTGGTGGTGTATCTGCTGGCGCAATTGCCGGTGCATCTCATGTCAGTCGACCCCACGGCACCTGGGTCTGTCCCCGTGAACTCCTCCTGCCAGCAGCGAGCCTTCGACACTTCACGTGGCCTCAAAATGCACCTGGCCTGGCACAGGTGCCGTGGTGATGTCACCGTCACTTAATTGGTGTAGCGGTTAGTGCCGTGCTACGCTACGAACCCGGCGACCCAAGTTCGATTCCCGTTTACAGCCACCAACACCGCTGATGCTTATCTGAACCGGTCATGGGTCTCCCTTAGGTCAACTCAGCCTCGAATGAATACCTGGTGCGGTGTGTAAACATCGCCACTGGGGAGACAAAGACGGCCGGGCGTGGTATTTGCCACCCACCCCCTCGTGTGCCGTGCCAGCTTTCATAGGTGCTCACTAACAGCACTTGCCCAAACGGTCTGTTGAGGCTACACGGGGGATCTTTGTCTTTGTTTGGTGGTGTCGGCACCGCCGCCCCGCGAGTCATCTGGGCGAGTCCCTTCAACTCCTCGCCCCTCTCTGCCCAGCGAGGCACGTGGGAAGGCTGCGTGCCTGCTGGGATAAATTGTGGGCACTCCCACCTCGTCCGAGACGTCCCCTTTAGCGTTGGAAGAGTAGACCAAAATTGCCCTCGAGAGAGGGGGGGATTTCTGGAGCTCCCTTCGGCGGAGGCCGTTCTGCCAGCAGTACAAGAGCGAGCAGACTGTCACATCGCATCCAGTATGCCGCTCGCTAAGAGGGTAGGGCACTACTTTGTACGCGAATGGGAAAAGTGGAGTTTTAGTTTGCTGGCATCGCCGTCCTCCCAGTTTCTCGGTGTAAAAGTCAGCAGCTAGGATTCTCATTCTACTCCGGTCATATTTACAAGCTGCTCAGGATCCATTCTTATTCTACTCTGTGTCTGTGCCGCTATACTTGGACTTTGTGTGCGTTAACTGTCGTGCATTTTCCCACTTTGTTGAGCACCCGGTAAATATTGAGCGATCGTCTTTAAACTTGCCGTGCTTCAGTTTAACAGACACACGAATTTAGGGTGCCACGGTGGCGAGATGTTAACTGCATCACCTGGTATGCAGGAGACCATGGGTTCGATCCCTGACCCTGAAACCTGTATATATGGAGTTTGCATGTTCTCCCCGTGGTCTCGTGGATTTTTCTTCAGGTCCTCCGGTTTTTTTCCTCCACATTTAGAATCAACATCGCGCGATTAGAGTATTTGGCTGCTATACATTTCCACGTGATTATAAGCCACTTCGTTGAGCTGTCGTTTGTGGCCAGATCGCTACATAGCTCAGTGGGCCTTACCTGGCAAAATAAAAAGTTTAGTCTAGTTTAAACCAGGAGGCTTGAACTTGAAAACTTGAATTCGAAGTGTCCCCCAAATGCGTGTATGATACTATATGTATAGCATAAGACTATTTGGCGGCACAAATTACGTGGTGAGGGACTTTTAAAAGGCATTTTATATAGTAAACCGAATAAAGAAGGCACAACTTTGATTATTGCGCATCTCATTGCCAGCTTTCAGCATTGTTTTAAATGCATCTGCTGTTAAACATTATCATCATCATGTCCCATCATCTATCCGCTGTTGGATGAAGCTTTCCCCAAGCCATCACCTTTTCTCACGGCCCAGCGATGTGATAATCTTGCACGCCATCTCATCCTGCACGCGAGCCAATTTCCTCGCCCCACCTACGGGCTAGCTAACTACGAGATCTTACTGTCGTTTAGCGGATACCGTGCCGCGCGTCTTTGTCAAAATCTGAATTTCCCACGAGGCCGAGATGCACGGCGGGACTGCGCGACTTCGCGCGCCTCCGTCCGGCGCGAGAGCAAGGGCCGTTCACCCGGGCAGTCTCGTGACGACACTCCAAACCACAATTACCCTAATTTGAAAGTCCATATACACAGCCGCTCGACGATAAGTGGCACTCGACTGCGTCACACATCCGGATCAAATGTTCAAGAATTGAAAATGCTTTAAGAAAAATATATATATATTTCCAAAGTGGCTTATTCCCCCGTGATTTATTTGGGAATTTTTACTGGTGTGGACATTCCGAAGTGTGGCTTTTTTATTTGTGTGGAATACCCGATTCTAAGAGTGGGGTGTGACGGCACAGCGGTTTTCCCACTGCAATATGAACCCATTGGTCGTAGTTTTATATCAGCGGTCCCCAACCTTTTTGGCACCAGGGACTGGTTTCGTGGAAGACACTTTTTTTCACGGACCAGGGGAGGGGGGGGGGTCATCATTGGGTCTTTCCCCCTTTTCAAAGAAGCTCTCCAGCGACGTTTGTTTTTTACTCATGTTGGCTAGGGGGTAAGCAGCTTGTGGGCTTACCAAAACTGTGACGGAGACAAGTGCGGAGTGCGGGAAAGAGGCGCGGACGGAAGTGGTAAATAATAAAATAATGGGGCCAGGTTCCACGCGCGGACTCACCGCCCTCACCTCCTGCTGCTGTGCGGCCCGGGAGTTGAGGACCCCTGTTCTATACGACTACTAATTGTATTTTGTTTGGTCAGGCCCAGTGAGCTATGTAGCTCTTTCACTGAAGCGACATGGCCACAAATGATACCTCAACAAAGTGGCTCATCACGTGGAAATTTACAGCAGCCGAATACTCTAAAGACACGTTGATTTTAAATGTGGAGGTAAAAAACCGGAGGACCCAGAGAAAAATCCACACAACCACGGGGAGAACTTGCAAACTCCAAATATATAGGCATCAGTGGGGATCGAGCCCACGATCTCCTGTATACCAAGCGAGCTAGTTAACATCTCACCACCGTGTTGCCCATAAGGTTGATACGATACCACGGTTAACAAGAGTGGCAGGTGATAATTGAACTGGTCTTGTTCCCTCCTGACTGAACAGTATGGCTGCTGGATTCAAAGCACAGTGTGTTAACCGCTACAACACCCGCTCGCGAGAGCAGCGGTCGCGGCCCTATGAAGCGGCACTGATGGTTCGCACGGTTGGCTGTGTATGGTCCTAAAGAAGTCCAACGTACATACATGCATACGTACGTCGAACTTAAGTCGGCGAAGCCCCTGAGTGCAACGGCATCATAGGGCTTGGGAAGCCGTCGCACCACGGTGGCGAGATGTCAATTACCTCGCCAGGTATACAGGAGGCCGTGGGTTCGATACCGACCCTGACACCTGTATATTTGGAGTTTGCGTGTCTCTCTCCCTGTGATCGTGTGGATTTTTCTCTAGGTCCTCCGGTTTTTCCCTCCACATTCAGAATCAATATAACACGTATATTTAGAGTAATTGGCTACGATAAATGCCCACACGATAAGCCACTTCATTGAGCTAGTATTTGTGGCTAGGTCGCTTCTGAAAGAGAGCTACATAGCTCAGTGGGCCCTTACCTGGTAAAATAAAATATATTGTTTTAGCTTTGGCCATGCAAGCGAATGGCAGAAGGGGCGCATGGTGGCACTGGGAGGAAGCACCTCGGCACGAGCGATTAGCAAAGTGTTTTTTGACGTTTTTATTGCAACAAAACGAGAGTCCGACACAACACGCCGAAAACATTTCGGTGAACAGGGGTACAGAAAATCCGCAGGTAATCCATTCCGAGCGCGACGGAACCGCACGAAAATGGGGGCGGGGTGGGGGGGAAGAAGCGGGAATAGGTGGCCCCTCGCTGCTGCCTCCAGCCAAGCGTGGGAGAAGATGAAGATTTAAATGGAGGGGGGGGGCGGTGGGGGGGAGGTGGAGTGCAATTAGCTTTGTGTTTAGGTCAAGCAGAGCTCCTACCCCCGGGCGCTGCAGTACGAACGGGGGTCTCGCGTCTCGCCCGCCACGTTGAGATCAACTCTCGGGCACCACCCGTTGCAGTTTCCCCCGTGGACTCCTGCGTTGGCCGTTCGTCGTTGGCCACCACCCCCCTGCCAATCCACTTGCCGGACTTGTGTACGTGCGTATTGTACACTGAACTTCTTTTGCGCTGTACATAGCCAACTGCGATAATTGGAGGTGCGGGGAAAGGAGAACGAAGAGGGACCTCCCCCGTGGTGCGCCGGCCACGGCGGTTGTTTCCGGCGTGCCATTGCCGCAGGCCGGTGGAGCGGGGGGGTGTGCGGAATCGGCAATTGATTTTCACTGACATTAGCCATGGCTGAGAGTTTGACTAGCACTCCCCCCCGCCCCCCCCCCCCCCTGGCAACCCCATCGTTCCTGGGATGAGCAATGTATTTGTTTTGGTTCTGAAACAAGAGCCTCCTTTCCGGGTGCAAACACAGAGAGAAACGCCGTCGGGCCTGGAAGATCGGCAGGCTGGCAGTGGCCGTCTCTGTCACACTGAGCTCATGTTGGCATCGAGGGTTGTGCGGCTGAATTGATGATTGCGTACGTTAGGGTTTTACGCAATCGCGAACGATGTAGATTTAGATTGCATTCGCTTGAGCCTGAAAAGGCCTCAATGAGCTGTCAGGCTGGAAGGATTTCACGGGCGTCCTGCGATGGCGCACGAACAAAACGGTGACCAACGGTCAAGAATAGCAACAGATTGGCTTCCCAGGGACAGAACGTGCCTGAGAGCATGTGCGCAGTGGAGATGGAGCGACGAATTTTGCTCGCATGCTGTGCAGGTGCTAGGCGGATGGTTATGTCGCAGGGATCGCGAGAGATGGCGGCGACAGCTTTGGGGAGACCTTGATCCAGCAGCGGATTGATCGTGGCTGTTGCTGCTGATGATGTTGAATGGAATACATAATCCGTTAGGACGAGTTAACAAATCGAGGCTGCGTCTCTCGCTTGCACAAATGCCCTCGTGCGCCCGACCCAAAGCTACGTTTCCAACCGCAAAGTGTCTCCGTGTTGCCACAGCCCGAAAAATCCGCTGACAAAATCCACTGACAAAATAGCCATTTCACACTCAACACACACACACCCCACTCAACACACACACACAGACCCCACGCGGCCCCACGCACTCGCTTAAGAGCCGTTAGCCGCATTGCGTGCTTTCTCACGGCACGGGCGGCTTATGACGGCTGGGCCGTCAGGTTCATTCATGTCTCATCTTGGTCGCGACGTGAAAATGACTAATGTACGGTCGCCTACAGCCGGTCACTCACTCAACGATCATTGACCAACCGGCGTTTACTCGGCACAGGTATTATCCGGGCTTAATCTCTCACTGGATATTTTTTTTTTGTCCGGGTCGCTGGTATATAGTCTGGAGAAGGCGCCACGTGACCCGTGGCCAGGGCCGTAGCGAGAGGCATACCTGATGCGGTGTGCTGGATGCGAACACTTGCTGACCCATCCCTACCGGAGATCAGTGAAAAATCGCTTCGTAGCTCGTCGGATTCCTCCGACAGTCTAAATCAAGATCCTGATTCAGATTGCATTTTATGGGTTGCCGACGCGGAATGACCCGGATTCATTTAAATCCCTGGGAATTAGGATCAATGTTTATAAATAAAAAAATCTTATTTTTGTGTTTCCACAATTTTTGTTTGCTGTCGGTTGTGTCGTGCGATGGCACGTCCAATATCTCATGCATTTGCTCCGAGATCCCTGTGAGTGACCTGTTATCCGCACGAGCGGCGCTGCACTCTCCACGTGCCCTGACATAGAGGTTGTTCGCTGTGTGGCAGTCCAACCAACGTTTGTTTTCTTTCTCAGAGCTGTAATGTTCGCTACGCTAAGTAAAAACAAAATTAATTTTTTGCCGTGTATTATATTTGGTAGGTATGTATGCTCCATTTATTTTGCACCGTACATTACTAATCGGAGGTGAAGGGAGAAGGACATCAAACTAAACACAAAAATCACTTTGTAAAGAAATTGGTTATAAATTTGGGTGCAGTCGTCGGTGATAGGGCCAAGATCATCAACGCATTGCGCTGGAGAGCCCCCCCACAGTGCAGCTAACCTCTTCTCTTGTGTTTTATCACGATCGCTTAGCACAGACCCAGAGGTCCGAAACGCCAAACTACCGGAAGAAAACAGCACCATTGAAGCTGTGAAAGCTTTAATGGAGGGTTATGAGGACTCGAGAAAAGAGGCGGTGGGACGGAAATTGCAAAGCCGAGCGGTGCGTGGAAAGAATCAGAAAGAAAGTTGCAGTTGCAGGCTGCGATCTCTGAGCCACACGGCCGCCTCATCTCTCACGGCCCCTGACCAGAGCCGGAGTGACAAGTTTGGCGCCCAGGTTGTCCGGGAAAGGCACAACTATTCTTGCACTCCGCCAGCACCAAAAATTTCAGCCACCGGCCGTCACTTGTAGCATCGTATCCAAAAAAGTAATCTTCCCATCCAGGCAGTGCCCCCCCCCCCCCCCGCTGCCTCGGGAGGTGCGCTTACCCCGGGTGGCCCCCACACCCCCCACCCAGGCCCCCACCTCCCCCGACTCCCCCCCCGAACCCCCCCACTCCTGCCACCCTTGTCACGGCACTGACCGAACTCGTCCCTCCCCACCTGACCCTCCCCACCTGACCCTCCCCGCCTGCTGACTCTCCCCACCTGACCCTCCCCGCCTGACCCTCCCCGCCTGACCCTCCCCACCTGACCCTCCCCACCTGACCCTCCCCACCTGACCCTCCCCGCCTGACCCTCCCCGCCTGACCCTCCCCACCTGACCCTCCCCACCTGACCCTCCCCGCCTAACCCTCCCCACCTGACCCTCCCCACCTGACCCTCCCCACCTGACCCTCCCCGCCTGACCCTCCCCGCCTGACCCTCCCCGCCTGACCCTCCCTGCCTGACCCTCCCCACCTGACCCTCCCCACCTGACCCTCCCCACCTGACCCTCTCAACCCTGACCCTCTCGACCCTGACCCCATCCGCAGGTGCTGAGCGTAAGCAACGAGGCGGCGGGCGAGGGCTCGCTGGCGAGGTCGCGGCGCCCGCCCGTCAGCGAGCTGGTCTACGTCGAGGACTCGCCCAGCTACTGCCGCGCCAGCCGCTTCTCCCCGGGCACCGCCAACCGCAGCTGCCTCAAGGGGCGCAACTGCGACAGCGTGTGCTGCGGGCGCGGCTACAACACACGCGTGCACACGGCCGAGCAGCCGTGCCACTGCCAGGTGCACTGGTGCTGCTACGTGCAGTGCCAGCAGTGCTCCAAGCGCGAGGAGATCTACACCTGCAAGGACGGATGATCCGGCCGGACGGCCCCCGGCAGGCCCCGGTGCCGCCTCGCCGACCGGGCGAGCTCCGTTCAATGCCACCGTCGAACGGAGAGGGGGGAGGAGGGTGGAAGCTGCGCCGGCGGTGCCGGTTCTGTCCATTGACTTCACAGCCCCCCCTCGCACCCACCCGCTAGACGCGACGCCGGAGCCGGAGGCAGCTCGTGCATCCGTTTCACTTCTCAGCGATGCGTTCATCGAATGGAGAAACGAAACAATTTGGGGGAGCGGGGGTGGGGGGGGGTTGGGATGAGCGGCCGGCGTTCTTCCACTTTGCTCTTGTTTCGAAGCGACGACGGAAGACAGAAAGAGAGAGAGAGCAGTGCGACGGACGGTGAGCGAAGGCGTCGTCGGCAGGGGGTTTGTGGACGGACCAACAACACAGGCACCGACGCCGGAGCCAACCACCCCCCCAACCCCGCCTCAGTCTCGTCAAACAGACGACTCGGGCTGAAGGGCACCCCGCGGGGTTGCGCAATGGCCGCACCGGCAAGAGCACGAACTCGGCGGGCGGCGCGCCAGAGAGGGCCCGGCGTGACCCGGCGCAGGGACGACGCTCATACCGCCAAACTCGTGGAGGATTCCGGCTTTGTCGCTCGACCGCTTGCGCCCTGGTGGACGGCGTCTTCGTCGTCGTTGTCGCCGCCCGTGGTGGTGGCGGCGCTGGTGGTGCTGGTGACCCAGTGCCTGGCTGCGGGGACGTGGAGAGGAACGATCGCGTTGTGCTGCCGCACTGCGGGCCGAGTGGCTCGGTCTCGACGTGTGTCATTCCGCGAGTCGTTCCTCGACAACGTAGCGGCAGGAACGATGCGGGTGTGTTCCAGGGGCACCAGGGACACCAGGGGCGCGTCGTGTTTGGGTACACGCATTGAGTTTTGCGAATTATGCGAACGAAAATGTACACGCTGTTACATGTAGGTTATTGGGGGGGGCGAATAAAACTGTGCAAACGACACAAAAACCCACGAGAAATTATACAAACGAGACGGTAGAAAGAATGGGTTCTCCAGTCGAATGGCAGTCGTGAATAATGGCGATTCATCTAATCACCGGGGGTGTGGGGGAGGCAAATGAAATTATCTCCCTTGTGTGTCACAATTCACCTCCCCCCTCCCCGCCCCTCCTGTGTCAGGACCGATACAAAACCAGACGGATGCCTAATTGATCGTCAGGTTCCCGGAGTTGAAGGGTGTTTTGTAGAGCCGGGTGTAAACTCAAAAGACCATGGCAGTCCCAATTTGCAAGAGTGGCCCGGACAGTACTCGTATCACGACTCAAACGCAGTTACGATGCCTCCCGTATGCCTCATGTACAAAGGAGTGAAAACGCTTTGGAACCAGGATACTCATCTCGCGCAGGCTTGTGCCTGTTGCTCTTATAGAGGTTGTCTTTTTTTTGGAGGGGTGGGGGGCTTAAATCGCGTAAATATGTATTTGTCGTTAAACCCGCCGCCACCACCCGACACAGCCGATGAGTTAGGTTTGTCACGTAAACAAAACGTGCCAATTAGTTACTAGTTCAGCACCTCCGGTTGTGTATTGGAGAGTAAACTCACAACATTTGCAATTTGAGTACGACGTTTCGCTGGTGATTACATCCAGCTTCAGAATTGTGCCTTACGCGGCCTACATGTTAAACTACTCTTGTGAAACTTAACCATCCCGAAGACGAATGCACTTACTCGAGTGGAAAGGACTGCACAGTACTTGTAGACAGGGAAGGGCTTAACATCCTCGAACAACGGCTTGGGATACAGCATTGCATGGAATAGTTTCTCATTCTCAGAACTTTTGGACCGCCCAGTGCGAGTTCAAACACGTGAATGAATGTTTCCAGTCATACAAACAAAATGCAAAAATCCTCCATGTATCCTTTCAACAGACAGTTGGGGCAAGGACTCAGAGCGAGCACATATTAGTCATACAAACATACGTATTCATATGCATCATATCCGCTATTGCGAGTTCACGCGAAGACGATGTGGGTAGATCTTGCGGATAAGAAAATGTGTGGATTGGAGGAGTTTTCTTCTACCTTGCGGTGAATGGTAGCACCTCTCCTGGCTTCAGAGTTTGCGTAAACCCATCACGTACAAGGCACCCGGATAGAAACGTTGATTCGTACTCATGCCATTCACACATGGCAAGCTTAGAGAGTCGATTTCAATCAACGAATCGACGTGTCATTACACCCCCGTTGTTATACCCTTCGAGCACCTACGAACGCTGGCAGGGCACACGACCGGGGGTGGGTGGCCAACTCCAAGGGTCACTGTGAATGTGCTGTTCTTACGTAGCGCAAATATTACACCACGAGGCAAGGACGATGATGACGACGATGGACGATGATGATGACTCGTGATCAACTGCGTCTTTTCAAAGTGGTGTCCACTTTTCACTTTTAACTTGCATATCTTCTACATTCGATACAATGGGGGGGGAGGGGGTATATCGTCCCAATGCTACGGTTTCCGATTGGTTCAACTGAGTGATGTTTGGTAGAGTGATGTGAATATGTGGGTGGTTCACGGACAATTCCATCCCGAACCTGACGATACCTGCTGTATATTTGGAGTTTGCCTCTCTTCCCGTCGTCTCGTAGATTTTCCGGGTCCTCCGGTTTTTCTCTCCACATTTAGAATCAACATTACGCATTAAGAGTTTTTGGCTAATATACATTTCAACGTGATACGCCACTTTGTTGGGCTATCATTTGTGGCCAGGTCGCTTCTGAAAGAGAGCTTCTACAGAGCTCTGTGGGACTTACCAGGTAAAATAAAATTAAAAGTTTAATAGTTTTAATTCGAACGTTATGCAGACTTCACGAACGTTCATGCGGCCTGCGTACGGTGTTGCCCGAATCGTCAAGCAATGCGCGCGAACGTTCCCCGGCAGACTTTACGATTGTTGCAATCTAGACATAAATTGTGAACTGTCTCAAAAAGGCCTGAAGCGTTTCAAGGCGGGTTTGCCTCAAATGCGCTTACAAATGTGGTTTGGGAAATTGATAGGCCAAATAAATATTATTGGTTCTTTCGGTAAAGTCACGTAGAAAGGAAATAATAAAATAATAACAATAAAACATAATGAAATAAAATTCTCACGACGTTTCGGCCACAACGCAAGCAGCCAATTTAAATTAAAATTAAACTGTTTTCACACTTCCTTTCGCAAAAAGTCGTTCAAGGCCAGAACAAATATCTACACGCCGGTAAGAATGAAATAACTTAGGATTCGCTGATTGGGAAGAATTAATATCTATCATTCAAAATCGGTGCAATCGTTTCTTCTACTTGTAAGGATGTCTATTTGGAAGCCACGCACACCCTCTCTCTCTCTCTACCGATGAACAAGACGAGCACAGTACTCACTCGGGCGCTCCAACCATGAGTGTTCCTGTTGTGACGCGTGCCGTGACGTCATCCCGTGACGTCGTCCCGAACAGCTCACACGGTCCACCACGGGCAGGCCATTGGGAGAGCTCCACCCGCGGTGGACACGCGGGGTACGCTCTGTTTCGGTTGACGTCTCGAACGCCTCTCTCATCGTGTGTCTTCGAGAGAGTCCGGAGGTGAACCGGCGAGGAATTTCTGGCCGGTCCAACTGGCATGTCCACGAGATGGGGAGACAGGTTGGGGGGGTGGGGTGAATGATACCTATGGAAACTTCCAGACAGGCTGCTGATATTGCGAGTTGTCTCATTAAACAGTCGGACGCCTTTCTAAAGGGCAGGCTCTGCCAGTAATAAGTGATATTTAAAAAAAACTTTTTTTTAAACACGCTTTTATGAAATGTACTCGTAATGGCAGAACTCCACGACTCCAGGAAGTGGCCCCGAAGCTTGCCATAACGTTAGGGACCGTGGCCAATTACAGCCAACGTCAGTTGAGCGTGGACAATTAGACCCAAGCCGAAACATAACATAAAAAAAAGAATGTTTAAAAATATAGATTTTTTTTATGATAGAATATAGTATTGTCATCAGTATGACATAAGTATACCAAGTTTGCAGTCGATACCACATTGGGAAGTGGGTTAAAATTTAGTTACAATATTTGAGGAAACAACAACGACAACAACAACAGACAGAGTGAGTTAAAAGAAAGCGTGTCATAATTTAAAAAAAAACTAAAATTCAGCCCCTTCAAGCGCGCGTGTAACGTCGAGCTTGTATCGAGAAGACGATCTGTACATTTCAAGCGACCGCAAAAAACACGATTATTCGCGACGGCACCATGAGCTGCTCTCTTGCCAACGCGGACAGTATTTATACAGAGATATATTTTGTTGTTATTATTCGTGTGTACATAGCCGCATTCTACACGTATAGGTCAATGTTAACGTTATACGCTCTCAATAAGGGTCATTTAAAATTAAAACGAATAGCCGGATGTCTTGCCAGGCAATGCGTGCGCACTTACCTGAACGTATACACGTCTGCGCATGCTGTAGATGCGCACACGCGTACATAGGGGGCCGTCCATAAATGACGTCATGCACCTGGGGGGGGGGGGGTCAGACATTTGTGACGATGTGTGACGATGGGGGGGGGGGGGGTTTGAGAAATGTGACGTCACATCAAAATGCGCAACTTTAAATGAATATAGACAACACGTTCTATTTAATTAAATAGACTTTTTAATAAATGTTTTCTCCTACACCATCAGAGTGCAGCGCCACATTAAATACGCATTACAATGACAATAGTTTGAAGCGATTTGTTTTTTTGGGGGGTGGGCAGAGCTTTGTGATGTCATATTTGAGGGGGGGGGGGTCAAAAATCGTCCAAAATTGCGTGACGTCATTTATGGACGGCCCCATACGTCACACGTGATGCAGGTGTATGCTGCAGACGCTCGCGTGTTGGTGTCTATGTGTTCATGAGCGCGCGCGGTAAGCAAGCCGCGTGGTGACAGGCGAAAACGAGCTGACTGCCGAGAAAGGAAATGTAGGTTAGACTCCCGTGCAGTCCGCATGGCTTAACTATTCGGCGAGAGTAAAATACGTCGGCTTACCATTCCCCGTTTATCTCGCCCGTACGTTCATGTACGGAGCACGTGCACTCTCCTATTGACACGTACAATGCGTACGATTCACCACGCACGCGTTCTCAATTGGAACAACGCCATCGTATTCATGACATTCGTTTCAGTACGTGTCCCTCTCGGTAACGTTGCTGGGTGGGTGATTACAGGTGGACGTTTTCGCTATTCCCACCTTATGTGGATTTAACGACGGTTAAGCACTCGGTTGCAGGGTAACATGACGGTTGTCGCTCTCGTGTTCGGTTGAAAGGCAAACATGTCCCGTTTTTTTATATATATAACACACACATATATACAAAAAAAATACATAGCCCATTTTGACCAAACATTGGTGATGTTTCAACAGGTTTGGTTTTGTTTGGGCCAAAATTCGCCGACCAAATGTCACATGTTTGGAGAGAGTCAACAACACGATCAGCGTCGACCCCCCCCCCCCAAACGGGCTCGGCACTTCTGCTACGTGGGGAGAGGGTAACGGCGGGTCACGCGGTCACAGCGGGCTGCCAAAAAGTCCAATCATTTGCACACCTCCAGCAGGATCTGTGTCGTCGCGGTTCCCGCGGTGAATACTCGCGCTCCCATGCACCGTGGGAGAACGATGGTGACACAGACGGTCCCCCCCTCCCCATCCTCTGATTGGTGTGCAATCCCAGGAATCTGCATAAGGAGTCGGGGGGGGCATTGACACAATTGTCAAGATTGGTACTTTCCAATTGCGGGGCCAAGTGCTTGATTTTGACACCAATATATATGAACGGGAATGATGCCCAAACTGTCTACATTTTGGTAAAGCTCAGCCGACCGAAACGTTGTCATGGTTCCAATACAGTACGAAACACGAGGTGTGAAAGATACATCTTGGGGTCTCGCGTAGAAGGAGGAATGGATGGAGCGATGGCAAAAGGCGAATGCCAAAGTCAACAGTGCCGTTATTCTTTCGTGTGTTTTGACTGACAATTGTTCATGTGTTCAATAACAAAATGAAGAACGTGTTATTGATGGTAGAAATCTGGATCAAGGTGACCAAAAATGCAAAGAAAATTGGGGGTAAAAATTTTAAATTTGTGAGAGTTGTCTACCAGTGCCATCCACATTGTTTCGTAGCTGAAGAATCGCTCACATGCAAAATAATAATAGTTTTTTTTATGATGATGATAATAATAGCAACGTATGCTGTGAGCAAGTGCTCTGAAAGAGCCAGACAATGGGCCACGTTCTCATTGTGACAAATGTAACATTTTGTGACAAATGTAACATTTTTTTCCCATTGTTTCGTGATAACACCAACTGGGCAGATCGACAAAAATACAAAACGTGGGTGGGAATCGAACTCGGCGCGCCGGCTTTATATTACAGCGTGCTACGCTATTGGCCACTTGTCGTTGTCACGATGGGAATCTGGTCTAAATAGTTCCTCTGGGATGAGATTAAAACCTCCCGGTGATGGCGGTGGACCAAGTGGCCTGCACTTCAGTGGGACCCACGTCGTTCCGGAGCTCAATGTTGTAGCGTGGTCAGCATCGCACCTCCGATTAGCGTGGTCGGCTACGTACGGTGCGAAAGAAGTTCAACATGCATACATTGCATGGGCCCTGCTGCAAAGCAAATTGAAGCGGACCATCCCCGTCCGATATCCACCCCCTCTCTCTTCGTAGCCCCGGCGCCAGCTGCCCATCCACGCCTGTGGGCACGTCCATTGCAGTTGCACCGCCTGCACACTCGACAGCTACGCCACTGATCGAAATCTCTCTCCATCGAGGGCACTGGTTCCTTTTCTACGTGAGGCCACAGATGTGTGTGTATATATGTATTGTTTTGTTATCGCCTCTCATGAGTACACTTCCGACATTGGAGTCGAGCAGATTTCTAGATTTGAAGTTTTTGTGACTGCAAGGATCCATACTCTTTGGTTTTTTCGGTAAAAAAAAACAAAGAGTATCGAGCAGATTTCACAGGACGAATGAACAGAACCGCGGTGCGTGAATGTCCATCGCATGTGTGTCCCTGTTGTTTAGCAAATTAGTCTCGTGGGTCATGTTCATTGGTCGGAAACAAATGCAGTACCACTCGAGTACGCGCGTGTTTCAGTGGGTGCAGATGTCGATGCATCGTGGCGTGTGATGTGTCCGGTGACATATACAAGCATATGGTATATATGTGTATGTGTACGTACTTGCGCTGAGCCCATAGTTCACGGAGCGCGTGCAAACAGGCGTAGAATAAGACTATGTACACATTATAGTATTACTAACAGAGATCGTATATAGGTCGGCAAGGTTATTTATTTGGTATTGCATTTTTTGGGCTATAAATTATTTTTCTACCTCGTCTGTATAAACTTTTGCAGGTATAAGATGTACAGTAGGATTATTGTTTTGTAATGTAACTTATTTATATGCTGTACCGTACATGGATTAAGAGTAGGGATGCTTATAACATAAACACTTAAGAATAACAACAACAACAACAAAAATACATCTGAAAAAAAGCCCCACGAAAAAAAAATCTCTGCTTTCTCATCTCCTCGATTGTGTTTCGAACCTTGGCGCAGTTGCGACCGAGTGATGATTGGTGGTGATAGTCGCCCTCCATTCGCGATGCACCGCTGGGAACGCGTGGGTCTGCCCGAGACCTTGCTCGGTTGAACACTGCCACCTTTGTCAGCCAGAAGGTCACTTACGGCATCCACCTGGCACGGGCCAGCACAGTACAAGGTGAAGCATGTCGGGAAACGTGATTACGCCAGTTCTAAACAATAAAAAATAGTCATGACAATACTTCAGCCTTGTGTCAATCCACTGCTGGATGAAGTCCTACCCCCGCCCCCTCTATGCGTGTCGGTCACGGGGGTTTGTTTGGCCATGATTGACCACGCTGGGCAAGTGTGGGTGGGTGAAGTGGAGGAGCCACACGGGCTGGTTGAGATATCACGATGTTAAGAGCCATGGCTGGGAATTGCCCTCGGGTCGCCAGGTTCACAATGCAATGACCTATCCACTGCTACACCACCCCAACCCTGCACGGCGTAGGGCAGGAGTACGTTATTTGTGAAGTCTTATCTGCCTGTTGGAGTTCCAGATGTTAGTTATCCTGCAAAATGTAGGACTGTGTGGTGGCCAAGAGACGTCAGCGTTCAGTGTTACCCCCTTATATACTCAACTTTCCTCCCCCACGAAGCCAAACGAATGTTCGAGAATGAACTAAACTAAACTTGTTTTTTTATTTTACCAGGTAAGGCCTACTGAGCAATATAGTATTTTTCAAAAGCGACCTGGCCACAAATGATAGCTCAACAAAAGTGGCTTATCATGTGGAAATGTATAGCAGCCAAATACTCTAAGCGCATGTTGATTCTAAATACGGAGGGAATCCCCGGAGGACTTGAAGAAAAATCCACGCGACCACAGGGAGAACATCCAAACTTCAAATATACAGCAGGCGTCATTGTCGGGATCGAACCCACGACCTCCTGTGTACCAGGCCAGGTAGTTAACGTCTCGCCACCGTGGCGATTATGGTTATGGACACTTGGCTCCTAACTTAAAGTCTGCGAGTTCAAATCCCGGTCAGGGGAATGGGGGAGTCGGCTCGGCCCACGGGGCCCCGTGGTCACTAGATTGAGTGCGGGTATGGTTTAGTGGAAAGTCAACAAACGTCCTGCTTTGGAATGTGGCTTTTGGTCGCCAACAGAGTTTAGCACCGCTCCGCTGCTCGTTCGAGAAGGTATATTTAAAATTGATGGAGACGTTGATAGGCTAATTTGGGGCTCTACAGCTGCCCTGTGTATCACCACCACCGCCTACCACCACCACCACCGCCATGTGTTTCCGTCACAGCAATGACAGACGCAGAAGGTTGATGCGGTAACGTGTCACGGCTGCACCCGTCGCGAGCCTTAATTAACCCGTCACCACAGAGCGCTCCTCCACAATCCACCACCTGGCCACTCCAGCACGGCGTTCCACATCTCCCGGCTGTGCCTGCGTCCAATTGAGAGGACGTTCATTTGGTAGAAGTGTATGTAGCTGGACACTTTTGACTGATGATCACCAATCAATGTGATGCTCAGTATAGCTCTCTACGTTTCGGAGGCAACACACGGCGTTCCACATCTCCCGGCTGTGCCTGCGTCCAAATGAGAGGGCGTTCATTTGGTAGAAGTGTATGTAGCTGGACACTTTTGACTGATGATCACCAATCAATGTGATGCTCAGTATAGCTCTCTGACCGGGATTTCCTCGGCAGGTTGTAACTGGGCTTGGCTAACCGATCATAGCTAATTATAACACCCTCGGCTGGGTATGACGCCCCGTTGGTTGGCCTCCACGCGAACTAATATATGGACTCAATTAAGGAGTCCCTGTCGCTCCTGAGTGTGAGCGCTTCGCACCTGGTCTGCTGGGAGACAGACGCTGAGCGCAACACGTTCGGCCGTCGGGTGTGGGTGGGTAGCCCCACAAAGACAAAGATCCCCCGTGTAGCCTTAACATTATGTTGGGGCAAGTGCTAGATTTGAAGCTTTCGTGACTGCAAGGATTCATACTCTTAAGTTTTTTCGGTAAAGTCACGTAGGAAAAAAATATATAGAAAAATTATAATAATAAATGAAAATAAATCAATTAAATCTCGACGTTTCGGAGGCAACACAAGTCTCCGTCTTCAGTTGGGACCGTCACAGCCAAATTTACTGTAAATTCCTCCCCGTAGAGGAGCTGTGATGGTCCCACCTGAAGATGGAGACTTGTGTTGCCTCCGAAACGTCGTGATTTAATTGATTAATTTTAACTTTTTATAATTTTATTTCTATTATTTTTTACCTACGTGACTTTACCGAAAAAACCTAAGAGTAGGGGCAAGTGTTGTTAGCAATCAGCACCTATGAAGGCCGGAACGGCACGCGAGGCTTGGAGTAGGGCATGTCGGCGTAAGGCACTACCACGAGACTTCAAGGAACGCTTATGTCGCACGTACACCCTCGAATCCACGTGTGCCTCCACTTACTCTCACTGGAACCAGCCTTCGTCCAGTTCTCCTAAACTCCACATCTTGTTATTCCACTCTGTATGACCGGTGCTACTATTTACGTGCCTCCTCCAGGTCTATCAGCGAGCTCACCAAAGCGGTGTTTGTGTGTGTGTGTGTTCTGGATTGTTTTGTGTGTGTGGCCGTGTTGGTGGAGAGGAGTGGGGGGGGAAGGTTTGTGGGAGCAATGATTGTTCACGGGGCCTCCTTCCAAACCAAACGAAAGGGTAAACAGTGCCACATAATGCGTGTGCCCACGGCGTTTCCCGTGCAGCACAATGGGAGCTTCCAGAGCGGCACGGGGGAAGCTGGGCCGCCTCGCTTAGGTGAGGGGGCAGAGATGGTGGGGGCGAGGGGGCAGAGATGGTGGGGGCAAGGGAGGGGGAGAAACATTGACGCCGCTCCGTCCGGGTCAACTACCCACAACGAGTCTGCACCCGGCACACAACGTCCAGTATGCATCTTCCTGTATGGATGTGGCCGTACTAGTTACGTGCATACTCAAGTATACCAGCAGCCCGCAAGATATTCGGTGAGAATGTAAGCCCTGGTGGTGGGGGATGGGTATATGGGAGGGGTGGGGGGCAGGTGCATCAGTTCCTACCGTGCGTTGGCCCCACGCGAGATTGACGAGCGGTGGTGTGAGACCGTGGCTCAGAGGCAGAGCCGTCCATAGGGGTGAGGGGGAGTCCTGGGGCAAATCCCAGCATGTGGGCTACCCACTGACGCTTTCAAACTGAATCGGAACTATTACATCTGACACCGTGACGTTGAAAGTGCGGGGCCCCCTCAAAGCACGTGGCCCGGGTCGGTCGCCCCGATATGCCGGGAGGAGTGGGTGGGTGCCGTTCAGTGGTGTAGCTTTCGAGTGTGCAGGCGGTGTCACTGCACTAGGGTCACTGGGGTCAATAGGCCGGTAGGGGGGTGGGGGGGGCAGGCACCGGGCTATGAAAAGGGGGTCAGATTTAGATAAGTGGTCCCCTTGTATGAGAAAGGGGAGTGAGTGACAATAGAACTCGGGTGGCCCGATTCGTAGCACTGTGCATCTGCAAACCACTAACCATGACATGAGATGTGGCTGCCACCGTGGTCAGCGTCACTCACACTCCACACAGATAGATTCAATAATAAATTTTGCTCCACTGAATAATTCCTGCGGCCCCACCCCACCTCGCAGGCCGTGTTGGCAACACCTAGTTTCTACCCCAGGCATTACGTCCATCACAGCGCGGTACTCAACAGGCTCCATCCCGCTTAGCTTCCGCGCGAATTCGAGTTCGCCTGGCGCGTTCGGGGTGCTTTGGTCGTCAGCTGTATCCCGCACTGACGCGTTACGGAAACCCCCCTCCCCCTCCCGACCCCCGGCTACGTGAACCCAACACGGCACCGCGCTCTCCGCTGTGGGCTCAGTCCAAGCCGCTTTCACATCCACGCCTGATTTATGCCTCTGCGTCCTCCCGTGTTCACCGCACGTTCGTGTCGTCTGAATCCCACATTACAGGATTATCCAAAATTATCCCAAAAAAATACATTTAAAAAACACGTACACTCTGGGTCACCCCCTTGGTCCCACAAGTCTAAGATGACAAATTATTAATCTCAATCGCACTTGTGTTAACGTGGCTTGTATGGGGCCCTGGTGCTAATAATTAAATGCCCCCGCTCCCCCTAGGCGCGGGGGGGAGGGGGGCCGTTTCGTCTGGATCCTCTGGCCCGTTTTTCCTGATGCAATTGCACTGCCTGCACACTCGATAGCTTCGCTAAATCTGAAATGCCTCTTGTGTACACCTCCAATGTATCCCTATTCCCCCCTCTCTTCTACCCCTCCCCCTCCCCCCAATCTTGACAGCAGTTCTGTCCCACACGGGGGTCCAGACAGAAGGGGTACTTGACCCGGGACTGGATGGTCAGCGAGACAACAGGAGCTGAACGACTCAGCCTCTAACAGACTGTTGGGGCAAGTGCTGTTCACGAGCACCTATCACTCTCAACTGATGCTGTTGTGTCCTACGGAACCTCATACCTGCACCATAGCCGTATAGGGCAGGCTCAGTGCTGTCAGCGAGCGCCTATTAAGGTCGGAGTAGCGCACAAATATGTGATTTTGTCCTACCAGTGTTAATGTTTATACAATGTACCAGGTACTCATTTGAGGCTGAGTCGACCTAGGGGGGAGGGGGGGGCAGGACCGGTTCAGATAATCGTCACTGGTGTTGGCCGTGAGCGGGAATCGAACTCGGGAGCCGGGTTCGTAGCGCAGCGCGCTAACCGCGACACCACCGCTCCCCACCCATACATACACACACAAACCCGCACACGCGCACACACGTATACACACATAGAGGCACTGATGGATAATGATGAGGACGTGTGGTGATTGATGATAATTACTGATGACGAGGCTGCTGTAATTTAATAGCATAACCAAAATAGTATTTAAACCCGCCACACACATTCCTTACCTCTATACAGAGGGATTGCTTTGTGTTACTGCGAATGTTCTCGCTGTTATTTGGAATGTGTGATCGCTTTAATGAATAGTTGTTTTAGACGCAATATTTTATCCCACTCCCCCGTTCCGGTTTACTTCGAAGTGAGGGATATAAAAAAGTGGAATTGACTCCATATCCAGTTCCACGCGTGCTGCGGTGGCGAGATGTGAACTACCTCGCCGGGTATACGGGAGGTTTTTGGATTTTATCCTGAGCCTGACTCCTGCTGCAGTATATTTGGAGTTTGCATGTTCTGCCCGTGGTCACGTGGATTCTTCTTCGGGTTATCCGGTTTTCCGCTCCACATTTATAAACATGCGTTTATAGTATTTGGCTGCTATAAATTTCCACGTGGTAAGCTACTTGGTTGAGCTATCATTTGTGGGCAGGTCGCTTCTGAACAAGGGCTATATAGCTCAGTGGGCCTTACGTGGTACAATAAAAACATAGTTATAATACTTTAGTTTAAACAAATTGTGAGCGTTCCACATTACCATGTCGAGAACGAGTCAGTTTAAATGATTCTAGGTTTGAAGCTTTCGTGACTGCAAGGATTCATATTCTTAGTTTTTTTCGGTAAAGTCACGTAAGTATAAAATTTAAATTAATAAAAGTAATAAAAAAAATAAAAATAAAATTACGTTTCGGAGGTAACACAAGCTTCCGTCGTCAGGTGGAACCATCATAGCACGATTGCTGTATCAAGTACTTACTTACTTTTATTAATTTTAATTTTTTACCTACGTGACTTTACCGAAAAAAACTAAAAATAAGTTTAAATGATAACTAATGCCGGCACTTGTAAGAAAGGATGACAATTCCATAATCCGACGGCCAGCGATTAGTTTATGCGACCCAAGAGCGACGATTAGCTGAGTCAACCCGTCCACCCAGTTGGAATTTGAAACTCATGACCCTCCACTTATGAACGGAGCACGGAGCCTCGCGGGAGGATGTGATGGGATACACGTGGCGTATACACTGTTTCTCAAGTGTCTTATCGTGTGTATGGTATGACAGGCTATCATACACACGTCACGGTAAGTTTACTCTGGGTCACAATCTACGCGGTGTTTTTCCTCCGCTTTAATTTCAGTAATACGGTAATAGCCAAAACATCAACAAGGCAAAGCGGCGACCAAACAGGCCACTTGAATTAGATTCCAGGCCACGGCTGACATCAGTGGCAATTCATATTTCAAACGTCCCCCCCCACTCTCCCTTCTTCACCAACCAGCGTCATAGAGAGTGTTATACAACTGTGAAGGCGAGGAGCGGTGGCGCAGTGGTTAGCGCACCCCACTACCAACCAGGCGACCTGAGTTCCATTCCCGGCCGCTGCAAAACATCAGCGTTAATGTCAATCAACCAACAAGACCGGCTGGGCATTGTGGGGACACTTTCATTCAGCAGTAGCTTTTAAAAGGACTGGATTTGTTAAGTTTATTAATTAGATAATTGTATTGACCAGCCGTACCCAGCATCTGCTGGTAGATACACACTCTTTAGACTTGGCACAATTCTCATTCGCATTGGTAGACGAATGTCATTTTGTCTAATCATATATCGTACGGATTATATTGTGAAAAGTTGTATGTGCTATGAAGGGTCATTGCCCGAAACGTCACATTTTTAAATTTGTTACTTTTCAGGCCGCAACGCTCTTGACGAATGTGTTGAGTTGCTACCGTTAATTGTGCTTGTGCACCGCTGCCAACAACAGCGACAGCACCAAATCATTCGATTCATTTCCAAGCAATTAGTCGTGTAATCTATAATCGTATAGATTTAGTCATTATTACTGCTATACTTAGGGACCGCGTCAAATCCAACCCGAGTGGGTAGAGGTGTGTAGCGGAATTGCGTCAAATCGCCGCGGTCCCCGCGTCTCCTCCCGGGAACTCTTCTCCCTCAGGCGCCATATTGGAGGCCCTCGCTTCTCCCGCCTCGCGTCACCAAACACGTTTATACTTTCGATTTAAATCACCCATCACAATAACAACAACCGAGTGATTCGTTAGGAGACAACAACCCCATCCCCCCTCCAGGCCAAGCAGCCGAGAGCCGCGTCCAACATGTACATGGACGGGCAGCCGCCGTTCCCGCCTCCGCCCTACGCCGGCCTAAACGAGGACGCGGCCTACGAGGTGAGCCTGCCCCCCCCCCCCCCCCTGGGTGTTTGTCGCGATTTAATTCCGTCTCTCGGTTCTAAAGTGAATTAACTGGCGCCACTGGACGGGTGTGCGTTGTGGTGGTGGTGGGGCCTCGTTAGGCGCTCGTGTGTTGTGATTTGGACGTGTCGCGTTAATGTAACTTGTACTGTACGGTACAGTGGACGGTGGCTACCTCGTGATCGTCAGTGTTTGTAATGCTATATACTCTATGCTCTTTGGTTCTTTCGGCAAAGTCACGTACGTAGGTTGGTTTTGTAATACTCTTATGCGATCCCGTATACGTATTCATGCGAGGGGACACATCCCCCCGTGTAGCCTTGACTGACTGTAGGGGCAAGTGCTGTTAGCTGAGTAGCACCTATGAAGGCCGGCACGGCACATGAGGGGGTGGATGGTCAACAGCACGACCGGCCGCCTTTGTCTCCCGAGTGGCGACGCGTACACACCACTGCATAAGGCTGAGTCGACCTAGGGGAGGTCCAGGACCGGTTCAGATATTCGTCACTGGTGCTGGCCGTGAGCGGCAAGTGGGAACGGCGCCGCACAACAATCGATTTTGTTGTACAACTTATCTAATCGTAGATACTGCACCGGTATGTGTACTGTAGATGGGATGCATGATGCCCATCAATGTTGCAGTTATCGTGGCAAACGTGGAAAAAACCTAAGAAGATGATTCCTTGCAGTCACGAAAGCTTCAAATCTAGAAATAATGTGCAGTAATTCATGAGGCTTAGAAATTACTGTGAAATATGATTACGTATAATTGACATATAATTGTGAAATATGTTCATGTAATGCTACTGTGTGTGTATTACAGCGTGTAATGTGTGGACGTACAGTATTACAGCATATGCAGTTGTGGAAATGGCAACTTCCCCCCCACCCCTCCAGATTTATAGCCAATAATAAAACAGATTTTCGTCCAATCACAGATCTTGGGTTGTGCTTGATTATCTCGTAGCAGTCCTTTCCAAACTTCGCATGAAAGGGGGGGGGGGGGGGTTATCTTTAGTTTTCATGTAGGGTTAGGCCAGAGGTCGGTAACCCAAATAGCAATAATGCACACGAATTGGTTAGGGGTTATATTCAAGAGTGGGTGGTTAGGTACCCAGTTCCGTACACAGTTACATGCTAATTTCTCACATTAACATCACCAGACCCAGCCACTCCTCTATAACCCTTTGGCTACACCCATTTCAAACCTTTAAAACGGTCTGCATCAGCAGCAGGTCATGCTTTCCCACCTGATGACGGACGCTTGTGTTGCGCCTGAAACGCCGTGAATTATTTTATTTTTATATCTACGTGACTTTACTGAAATAACCAAAGAGTATGGGTGGTTAGGGTTAAGCTCTACGGTGTTGGACTCTGGATTCGATTTAAGGTTTAGGAAGTTACATTTTCAATGACCGCTTCTCTTGCCCTGCATCTGTGGGAAAACTGCAGTTCCAGGCACAAATTGCAGTCCCCAGTAGTCTGTTTATAGCCTTTGATAATACCATAGCAGAATAGAATTGTGTTTTTGCTTTCTTTAAGATTCACTGGACGTGTACGAGGCTCATTGAGCTAAGCCAAACTATCTTAGCATTTCACACGCTGCAATAATGCACACACTGACCGTTCGTTATATGCACTAGCACCTTAGATATATGATATTTAGTTAAACTAGGTGACAGCCCATTGACTCAAAGCCTCATTCCAGAGAAACCTGAGTCCTACAACGTACATCCTATCTGGTTAGATTTCTCGAGATGCGTGACATCATCTTACTTGGCATAATATAGTATGTCTTCTTAGGTTTTTTAGGTAAAGTCACGTAGAAAGTCTGATGAGCTCCCCCTAAGTTTGTACCCATCATCATTTTCGTTCTTTTGTCTATCATGTGTATTAGACCTCCCCTCCTCCTCTCTGCCCATTGTGTTGGCGGGTGCAGTGGCTGGTCGCTTGCGCACAATCGCTCCATTGTGTTGGCGTGTGCAGTAATTGGCCGCTTGCGCACAAGCGCTTCCACGTCCATCGCCCACCCTTTTGGCCTCGCCCCCCCTCCCTCCCGATACGTTCCTTTCATTGGCTACCATAGTCTGATGAGCTCCCCCCTCCCTCTCCCTCCCCCCTCAACTCGCTTTTAAGGGATTACATCTTGAATCATTGCCTCACTTGATACAGCTAATCTGACTGTGACGGTCCCACCTGATGACGGAGACTTGTGTTGCCTCCGAAACGTCGTGATTTTTGTTTTTATTTTATTTTACTTTCTACGTGACTTTACCTAAAAAACCTAAGAAGATGATTCCTTGCAGTCACGAAAGCTTCAAATCTAGAATATAGTATGTATATTCCATTTTAGTATATAAATTAATTATGCTAACATATAAGATGCATTCAGTAAAATGAACAAGATTCAAACTATTGCACTACACCTCACCTCTGATTAACACGGTTGTCTACGTATGGTGCAAAAATAAGTTCAACATGCATACATACATTGTTGAATAACAGATTTGAATAAAAAAGCCCTGCTAGTAGTGTTTACATAAACTTAGCACATTTATTTTTTGCGAAAAAGAACAACAATTGGGGGAATTTTTTCCCCGGCTTATTTTGGCAGAAACGCATTTATAGCCGAGAAGAGAATTACGGTAGGTTCCGAGTGTTAAGGCTTGCGTCCCAGAATGAAAAATCCGTTTCAGATTAACAAAATATTCTTGGCTTCTCACCATTTATCCTACAAGGACATTTTGTATATAAACAATATGCAATTTGTTTTGTGCAACTCTGTTTCCCTACCGAATGTCACATGCTCATCTTTGGGATGCTCTTTGGCATAAAATGTATTTCGTGGAAATATGGTCATCGGTGTGCGTTTGTGTTTTAATAACAATGACGCAATTCGAGTAGGTTGAACATTTGACAGGGTGGTGTTTATGTGATGTGTAACATTTACTTGCAGTGCATTACGTCAAGCATATATATAAAAAAAATACACAGGAGGCCTATTATCCGGAGAAAGGGTGTATTTTGTTTGTATCCATTGTTAAGCTATTGTGCAACGATATTTACGACATTTATTTTCTAAAAGGCTTGCGTACACTTTACGAAGTTTCCAGTTAACTTGTCGGTTTGAATAAGCATCACTTGAATTAAAAGCTTTTTTGTTTGCAAAATCATTCATATAGATAAAAACGGAATTAGCCTTCCAAAATATATTATTCGCAAACAAGTAAAAAAAACGTGTATCTGCCCTTTATATTTAATTGAGTAACTTCATTATTGACACGGTTGCAAAAGAATAAGTAAAACATTAACTTCATGGGATAGGCAGATATTATATAATTAAGGAAAATTTCCTTCTGGAAACTACAGTGAATACAAAATCACCCGTACATTGTCATTGTTAAAGGTTAAGAAAAATCTGATTTTGGAAAATGATAAGTTACTCAAGTTGTACAGATACATATTTATGTGAATTAACTAAGTTACATATACTTAATGAAATGCCAGTGTTTTGTGGGTTCAAATAAATGTTTCCGACATGCGTTTCCATGTATTTCACGTAAAGCTGGTTGACAACGTTCACCTTAAAATCTGCCTCCTTAACCACAGTGTTTTTGGCATTGCACGGTTGTAATTGTGTGACACGTTTTTATCTATTCCTGCAATAAGAAGTTCTCATCGGCTCATCTGAGGCTGAGGGAACGGCTCCAGAAGACTTTGTATTACAGAAATGACGTCAATCCAAGAATGGAAGGTCTCTCTGGGCCGGTCGCTGGTAAGCCAACACCTGCTCATTCAAGTTTCGTGTGTGCCAACTCTTGATCACCTGAGGTAAAATCGAGAAGTGGAGTGGTCTGCATAAAACAAAAACACGGATTGTGAAAAACCCTACGTAAATCATAGGTGGAAATGTTTGTTTTCATTTGAGCGTGAAGATGTACAATATGCCATCAGTTTTTATTGCTTATTAACCTAATTGGTTTACTTGTCAACATGTTTGCTGGCACGTTGGCCCGGAGTCATAAATTCCAGGGTTTTAGGCACAGCTGATAATTAAACCTGCTTATGAAAAATATTGTATTGATTGCAAGCATGATTAAGTCCAAAAGTTAAGCTGGATAATTGACAGTTAGCCTTTTATCGTGAAATATTTGTCAATGTCACCAGACTTCACTGCACATTCTCCATTGAAATGGGGGATGAGGTATTGTGGTAGTCTGGTGTTTTTAAACTAAAGTCGTGTATCTTTGAAAACTTGTGCACAGATATTCACGACTTTCTTACTTATAACATGGCATTTATTTCGCTATATATTTGCACCTCTTCACTTTTTGTATCAGACTTTAAGGCATTGATGGCATCATGATACTGATTTCAATAGTACTGATTTAGAGAATAATTTTTCCGCTTTTCTTTGTGCAGATATTGCTGTGGAGCTGTTCCAGAACGCAGCACCAAACCCTATGAGAAAGCTGCAGAGAAAGTATGCTTCGCACGTTGCCAGGTAACCTAAGTGGCACCTTAACAAACACACACGCCGGCCCTGTTCCCTCGCTCCTCCGCAAGCAGCCAGATCTGCCGGTTTATGTCCCTGCCAAGCCCTGCTGTCGGCTTGTGCTCAACACTTGCCCCATCGTTTGGTGAACTAATTATTAACCAAACTCAAAAAGTATTAGGACATTCTCCAGGTATCAATTAACCATTGTGATAATTATTCACCAGCGATTGCAAATAATTTCGTACGTGTG
This sequence comes from Lampetra planeri, assembly GCF_965212315.1. Taxonomy (NCBI): domain Eukaryota; kingdom Metazoa; phylum Chordata; class Hyperoartia; order Petromyzontiformes; family Petromyzontidae; genus Lampetra; species Lampetra planeri. The sequence continues at coordinate 21,157,734 of NC_136107.1, forward strand.
ATGTATCACGCTTGCGTCTGGGTTTCATAACAATCATAATTTGTAATTTTTTTTTTTTCCCCTATATTTTATACAACGCAGGTATACAAATCGGTGATTAAAATTTTTATTCAATTAGGTTATCTTGCTCAGTGTAAACTGTGCCCATGTACTCTTCCCACAGCCCGTGGTGCACGATTATCATGGCAAGATAACGCACAGGACATTTTAATGCCATTCCCATAATAAGAACTAATGATGGGTGTCATTTATTAGCATTTTCTGTTTACGCGAACCCTGGTGCGTTTTCTTAACAGTGCGGCGCTTGGCATGGCCCTCTCAATTCCGAGTAAATAAAACAAGTGTTGTGATTTTCTTTTCCAACGGTTTGTAAATGTCGTCAGCACTGGATTGGCCACTTCCTGTTTGCATCACTGTGGCTTTTCAATTCGAGTCACGACGTCGAACTAGAGTGGCCTTGTTTGTCTTTTAAGAAGTTGTCCTTTTTGCAGATTCTTAAATTGCTTATAGACGAGGGCGCGCAAAGGTGAATGCAGTGGTACCTTACACTGGGAGTGTTAAAATATACACTGCCTGTTGAGCATTAAGGTTTAAGCATTTCATAAATATTCAACAAGGCAGAAAGAAAGCGTTTATTAGTGATGAGGTGTCCCTTGTGGCGCTGCGCGTGACGTTCACTGCATGTTAAATTGAGCCTGGCAGTCGGCCATTATCAATTCCCTTGTGGGAGAGCGGTGGTGGGAGCGGGTGATGTAGGTTCATTGCTTAATACTGTTTGAGTTTACTTTGAAACTAAATAGTAAGTGCGTAGCCTAATTGGATAAAGTGGTGATTTACACTGACATTAAATATTCCTCGTAGAGAAGAAATAACCATTATTTAAGCATGTTATTTATGAGTCTACTTGTGGAAAGAATAAGATTTTTTGGACACTGTAGTGGCTTGCTCTCTGTTAGACTTCTCGTTATCTTGATTCTATTAACTACTGTTATTACAGACACAGTATCCACAGTGGAGTGGAATGGCCATGCAAAAAAAACGGGGGCGAATAACCAAGCAAAACAACATGTTGCTTAAAAACAGAGCTCTGCATGGGAGTGCTTTTGGATGTGTTGTGTGCCTGCATGTGTAGTGGTGCAGCAGGTACGCCCACTGCACTATCAACCCAATGACCTATATTCGATTCCCGACCAATTGACAGCAATGGTGGCAAGTGATATTTGAACCTGTCCCAGCCTCTCCCCTTCTTAGACTCATCCTCCTTATACAAGTACCTGGTGCATTGTGTCAACGTTAGCACTGGGGAGATAAAGCAACTGCATGTGCGTTGGTCACACTATCCCATTAGTGCACCACACCAACCTTAACAGCTGCTTGCTAACATCACTCAGCCCCTAGGGTTGATAATAAGGCGAAATGGAGCATCTGTGTTGTGTGTGTGTGAGAGCAGGGAGGCATGCGTATCCCCATGCGCCATGATGCTGGCCGTCGTGTACATCGAGCGACTCAAGAGACGTAACCCCGAGTACCTCCAGAACATCTCCTCCTCCGACCTCTTTCTCATTTCCATGGTGTGTTTTCTCCCCACCCGCCGCTTTCCCCGCCCTTTCTCCCTCCCTGGCTCCCTCCCTCACCCACCCACCCTTAATAATGTTTATTGAGAACATCTTAAGCCAGCAGCATAAACACAATTATCTCGCGAAATAAATTTAAAACATTTACGTATGAAATTTTATACAGGATAGCTGTGTTTAATCACGTTTACAAGAAGCTCGTTTGCAAGGTGGTTTCGAGGAATGCGGCTTATAAATAGCTGTGTTCGGATCGGTGGACGTGATGCCTTTGGAAAAGGATCGGCGAGGGTTGCCCAGTGTTTTGGCAAGGAATTGGGATTCCTCCTTGGCGTCCCCCTTTCATGAGCTGTCGTGCTCTCTGACTAAAGTTGTTTGTCCGCGTGGCGTGTGGTTCTTATCCTCCAAACCACACATTTTTGAGCACTGTACACAGATGACTCCAAACACTTATTTGCCTTCACTGCTTGGAATTTGGGAGAGGGGAGACATTGTTTTGAATTGCGTTTTTGCTTACGTAATTGACTTATTGATTGTGTTGATCTTGTGATTGAGCAATGTATTATAATTAGTGGAGTAGTACTTCGCCCCATTGAATTTGTGGTAGAATGTTTAATGGCTGCTTGCAGAGTTGTAATGATCGTCCATAAAGTTATGAGCATAGTGGGTGTGTTTGTGCCTAAAGTCACGAACAACCAGTTCATGTTGGTCGTCAATATTGTAATATTGACTCGTGATTATTTTATTGCGTAGCAACATCAAATGAGGCGCATGGGGGCTTATTCATACCTATCTTGAGATTTTCCAACTGCTTTCTTGATATTTGAATGCGCCACTATTAATATTTTATACAATTCATATTTAAAGGGGAAAAGTCACTGTGACCTTGCCTTGGTAATTTCTCCCTTTTGGTTATTGGTACGTGAGGACAGGATAGCAACAATATCGTTACTTGCTTGCAGTGCTTCTTTCTCTGAATTTTCTCTTTGGTAATTAAGATATTTCAAAATGGGATGGAGCCCCGTGGTGTTGTTAGTGCACTGCACTATGAACCTGCCGAAATAAGTTTGAATCCAGGCCATGCTTACATCAGTGACGAGTGATATAGGAAACTGTCTTTGTCCCCCCCCCCTTCACCAACCCTCAATGACCAACGTGATGAAACACGGTCACACAACTCCCATGACTAGCACAGCATGGCAGGACCTTCATCCAGCAGTGGATTGACAAATGGGCTGTACATTTTACATTTCTAGGAAGTTTCAGAAAACTAGAAGTCTCAATTATGGAATGTTCTGGACACTATTTGGGCCTCACATTTTTTTACCCATTTCATGTAAAGTGGCTATGGTTATGTGAGTAACTTTTATTAAGTCGATGACACCTAGGCTCACACCTGCATACACACACATGCACATACGGCTGCCACGGAACAACCACGGCAGTAACAAACTGGGAGAAGCGACATGAAATAACAACAAGGAAAGCCCAAAGTGAATCCTTTAGTAGAGCAATGCGGGGCTCTGGATAATCTGCACGCTGAGTGATGTGCAGAGATGTAGCTGTCTGTGCTAACTCAGCACTTTTCTCGCTGGCTTGTGAGTGCAAAAACAAGTCCACTGCCTGTTTAACATCTGCCATTGTTGTCGAGCATGGCCTGAGCATTTTAGGGATGCTTTGACGGTCGTCTCCCATTCTACAGGACTTCCATTTTTTTTTCTTTTGCGCCGGCGTGTCGTCTTTGCTTTGCGGTGTGCGTACGGCATCTGTACTCTGCCTCAGCGGCTATCTTTCTTGCTATCAGATGGGGCAGAATTATCGGGGAGTGTTCATGAATTAGGTGCACCCTCGAAATCCCGGCTCAGTGCTTTCCCACGAGAGGCAGATAATGGGGAGGCTTGACTCAAGAATGCGTGTTTATTTGTAGAGGTGCAAGGAAAGATTTCATTCTTACAATCTTGAGAGTTGTATTTGATTTTAACGTGATGTTTTTTTTTCAAAAGGAATTTAAGGCAACTGAATTCTTTAGCGAATTTGTCAGAAAACGTGCTTTAAATTGTTTAAATGTTTCTGTTTTATTAATATTTTTTTTAGCTTTTTTAGGAAAAACAAACTACTAATACGTTCTATGATACAACAATTATACTAATGTATTAGTTAATGTAATTATTATCGGCACCATATTAAAACGATGTTAATCACGGTGTGTGAATTATACGTGTTATCCATACGGCGTGAGCACAGGACAATGCGTACTTCTACACTCACACTTCGTACGCCAATTTCCAACAGTGTCAAATACTCTTACACACTTGCAATATATGTACATAAATATTGGACTGCCGTTAGATTAGTCGTCGTCGTGTATTTAATTCCCAGTGTTTTTTCCGGGTGTGTTTTGGAAGTTGAAGTTAAACAAAAAGCGACGTTCAACAAAGCATATGCTTATCACATTTTGTTCCTGTTGCACTTTTTGCACAGAAGGCAAACATTACTGCGGGCAACTGGCATAGTTGTGTGAGCAGCTCACCGGTGTAACGTTTCATATTAACTTATCGTGCAGTTGGTCAAGTAGCGGAGCGAGCGAGAAATGTCGAAAACTGTAGCTGCAAGTCATTTGCTCTGATCTTTAGGGCAAACGTGAAGCAGTACGTTAGCACTGGGTAAACAGCCACCCCCCGCCCCCTGCTTCCATCTTCACCCCGCAGTCCCCCAGTCTCTCTACCCCCACCCTTCATCCTCTCCGCCGGTTCCCCTCTCCCGCGCGCCGCAGTGCTGCTTGGCAGCGCTCTGGCTCGAGACAGAGTACCTCTGCTGCCACTCGGTCCACTCCACTCTGTCCCAGGTGCCAGAGGTTGGGTTTGCCTAACCTTGGGCTGAGGGGCTTGACATGTGTCCACTGACTCTTAAGTGGAGCTCTAATAGCATGCAGTTCACAGCCCTGGGAAAACACAACATCATTATTACGTGTGCAAAAAAAAAACACCCCCATCTCCCAAACCAAATGGCTCCTTGTATCTTTCTTATTTTAGTACTTTAAAGTCCTTTAAAAAAAAAAACTGATCAATTTGATGGCAGGGTTTTTCCATGTCCGAGCAGCAACATGTGATGTGAATTTGTGGTTGCAGCTGTGGTAATTGTGAGAGACAAAAAAACATTTTTTTTGGTTAACAGCAGCCAGCCACATTTTTTTAAACATCGAATTGCGATGAACAGAAGTTCTCGGACACGATCGAGCAGTCATCGACAAATGGACGTGTGCCTCGATCATTGTTTCCGTTTTCACACATCCGCCAAGATCTTAATTTGGCATCGGTTAGAAACCCTTTTATAAACTTTGCACTAGTTCTAAAAAAAAAATATTCCCTTTATCTATTGACAAGACGGCTTCCTGACTTCCAGTGGCTGCTTGGCCAAAGTCTTGTCTCTCGTTTGACCCGCGTGTAAACTGCGCGCCTTAAATATCTGCCCCCGCTCCAGAAACAGACATTCTCAAAGAAGCGCCGCGCTAGCACTCCCCTCATGGCTGCCGAGCCAAGGTCGGCCGTCCCTGCCTCTGCTGCTGCCGCCACAGCCTGCTGAGTGCAAGCGAGCCAATTAGGTCTGTTTATAGTTGTAGCCGTACTCCCAAAAATATCCCTACTTGGGAACCTGTCTTGGACTTCCTGCCACGTGGCCTTGTCCCCGTGCCCCATTGCACAATGTGGTGGTCAGATGTGAACTTCCTCGCCTGGTATACAGGAGGTTGTGGGTTCGATCCCGACCCTGACGCCTTTATATTTGATGTTTGCGTGTTCTCCCCGTGGTCCCATGGATTTTTATCCCTAGTCCTCCTGTTTTCCCTCCACATTTAGAATCGACATTCGTATTGAGTATTTGGCTGCTATAAATTTCGATATAATAAACCATTTCGTTGGGTTCTCATTTGTGACCAGGTCACTAATGAAAATTACTTTCTAGCTCACTGGGACTTAACTGGTAAAACAAAAAATATTTTTTAGTTGTATTCTTCCTCTGGCTGTCCAAGATCAATGGCACCGCCGTTCTGTTGAGGAGCTGTCTTGTGTTTTACATTTCCTCTGTTGGGCTGAATCACGTCACCATCGTCCGTTCGTCCCCGTTTGTCCCTGGGCACAAGCTCGCATGGTGTGCTCGTTTCCAGCAGAAGCCTTTCATTTTTTTTAAGCTTATTTTCTTTGTTAGGAAATTTGCGTTATTAGCGCTGTCAGTTGCACTGACGCTGCAGTAGTCGCTGCTGGTGATGCAGCAATTCATGCCTGCCACAAAAAAGCGATTAAATCAGTATAATGAGTTTTTATCACACTGTTAACTATCTCGTGAGTATTTTCTGAGCCTTTATGATATGGACAGTTCTGTCTGTCCATTAACCTAACTATAGAATAAATATATCAATTTAGTATAATTCACATTGGTCATGAATAACTGATTCCCACACATATTATTTGATGTGTTTATCATGAACGAAATAATACATTTTAATCATGAATAAATGCATCATTACATGTTTAGTCGCATCTCTTGATGTTTTTGTGCCGTTTCTGTTTATTCCGGCTTATACAGACAAACAAATCTCTGATTTGTATTATTTTATTTTCATTGCAGTTTATTAACTTGTATTTGTACTCTTGCAACTGTACCGTTATGCATTTTAAATACAATTAGACATGGTTAGGCCCTGGTAGCTTGTGTGGGAAGAGGTCATTGTGAGTTCTGCAAGTTTGTAATAAGACGTGCGTTTGTGTGTGTGTCTTTGCTCATGCTGTCGTATATGCTCACTTGTCTGTGGTAGTGTTTGCGTGTACACTTTATTAATTTTTATTATTTTTATCAAAATTTCATAATCACAACATATACAACAACACATTTTTAACTTGTGACTGTTCTTATGTATATTTACGTAGTTACGGTTTGTCAGACGTATACGTGTGCGTGCCCAGTGAGCCAGGTTTGAATCTTACTCGTGCACGTGAGAAGACCTCTTGTCTGTAAATTATTTTATTCAATGGGTCTACGCAGTCTAAAACCAAATTCCTGCTGGAGGTGTGTTTTGTCAGTGTTGGTTGGCCCCTCTTGCTCATCATGTGTTGGGCTGCTCACGAACATTTCCAACGAATTATTGCACCATGCAGGCTTTAAAGGGGGAGAAACATACAGGGTGATCAAGTTTACAAATCTCCCACCGATTTACAATTCATCACTCTTCTTCTCGGCAACTGATTGAATATTGTGAAATCAATGGCTTAATATCTTACAGAGTAGAGTGTTAAAACGTTTTTAAGATGTTTGTTGTGACTAGTGGGAGACGTGTAGAGGCTCTGATATAAAATGTTGTTTTCACTATACTTTATTCTGATTACATTAGCAGGGTATCTATAAATGGATCACTCCTTATATCCGCCATGTGTATGCAGTCGTTGGTCCACTGCGCTAAAAACCCAGAAACCTGGCTTCAATGCCTGGCCATGGATAACTATTATAGCAAGTCTCGTCTGAATATATCTTGGACCTGGAGGTCGACTTAGTCCTAGGTGAATACCTGGTGCGGCGCGTAAACGTCGGAACTGGGGAGAAAAAGGTGGCCAGGAGCGGTGCTAGCCGCCCTTGCTAACAGCACCTGTCCTGGTCAACGTAGGTATTTGAGGATCTTTGTGCATCTGTGTTTGTTCTTGCAGATGGTAGCCAGCAAGTACCTGTACGACGAGGGCGAGGAGGAGGAGGTGTTTAACGATGAATGGGGCACGGCCGGGAAGCTGGACACAGACATGGTCAACGCGCTGGAGATGGCGTTCCTGCAGGCCATTGTGAGTGAGATGCGACGCACGAACCCACACATGCAAGGGACTTGCGCAACACCGCTGCAAGATCACACTTTGGTTTTTACTGGGTTTTTGATGACGTTTTAACATTCGCGCGGGTGAGTTCACGCAGTGAAATGATTTGATAAGGCATTGCTTCAAATTGGTCTGCGAAAAATGTACTGTTTCCTTCCTCCCCTCGTCGTGTGAGGACGCGGTGTGTTCAGCGTTGTGAGGTGGCTTTCCCTTTGAATAAATGCCAAGCAACAGAGCGATGTGGGAAAACGTAACTCTTGAGGCAAAACACTCTTAAGGCTTCCGCCTGGACACTGACGCAAATGGATGATCGCTCAGAAGACGAAACGAGAAGTTTGTATATGGTGATGATGAGACCAGCTTGGCTGTGGTGCTCTAGTTTGTGGTGCCACAGAGAAGAAAATAAATATTCTCATGCAAGTTGTGACCTAGGCGGGTTGTGTGGCCATTTTAATCGTATGACTCAATCCTAAGCACCCCTTTTACAGCACTGTCGTAATTATACAACTCGTTATAATTTGTCTAGACGAGCACATTTTTGGAGGTGAAACTAGAATATCTAAATGACCGTATTGTATTAAAAAAAATACTAATGTGTCATAAAAAAAATAGTGAAGTGAGTTTTTTAATCAACAACAGATGGACTGTGTTTATCTGATAGGTCACAAATATTCTTCTTTTGATCTTTTGTCGTTTAGTGTTTTTTCTCTTGTGTACGCTCACATTCTTATTCTCTTCTGCCAGGACTGGGATTTGTTTGTCCGTCCTCACGATTTCTTCGGATTGCTGAGCCGGCTGGAGGGCAGGTATGCGCAGGAAGCGTTGGTCTCGCTTTGAACTCACCTGTGAAACAATCATGCCGCGTACCATACGTGTGAATTTTTTTTTCCACCTCTCTCTGGGCGACGGAATAAATGTCAGGCCACATCCGCATTGATTGACTTGATGCTATCAGCCTCGACCTGTCACGCATGCCCCATGGTATTATTATATTTTTTTCCTTCTTTTACGCCATCGCCTTAATTAATTTTTTAAAGCATTTAAGTGGACAGCGTAATATGTGGGGGATTTGAGTTCTGCCGGCTGCTGTTGATGATTCGCGCAGATAAGCCGGCCCTTTGCTGTCTGTCACGACACTGGTTATCTTTTGCCCTTTGGTATAATTCATTGTCCATCCTACCTGGCGCGAAAGGGGATTTATTTTCGGCCTTGCATCGCGAACACAGAAGCAGACGCATTGTCGACGTCGCCCTGCTTTGGTGAGGACCGTCATCTCGGAGGGAGCCGGCCTCGCGACTTGCCAGCGACACTTTGTCTGTCGGCAAATTGTACGCTGCTTCGGCAGTGCCTGTTGGCCTGTGAACGAAGTTCCTTCCTGCGGAATTTCAACGACAGCGACTCGCCTAAAAATTTACTCCGCGAAAATCCTCGCCGCGAGTCCGCGCGGCGCTTAGCAACCGTTGCCGCGAGCCTTCGAGATAGTTGCGGCCGTAGCGCGAACGTCCCCGGCGAGCCCTGTGGAGCAACGCGCCCCCCCCCCCACCGCCTTTGCCCCCCGTGCGGGCGCATTCCACGCTGCCCCGTCGCCCATGCGAACACGCTACACACGCGCACACACACACAAGACTCGCCTTAACCAAATTAAGAGGTTAATTTTTGAAGTGCGTGCTCGGCCATTGTGCAGACGCTGTGACCAAATCTCGGGTGTCCCTTCCCGGTGACTAAGCACATCAGACGGTTCAGGTGTTGGGGCTCTGCTGGCGTGACCTTATCTGAGCTAAGCATCTTCACCTCCCACCCCCCCCAAATGGCATGTTGTTGCTGTCATTCCATTGGGCTGAGCTTGGGGGGGAAAAGGTCTGCTAGAGAGAAGAGAGGGCTGGCTGTCTGTGTGTGTGGAGCTCACAAGACGGGTGTCTAACTTGCCACGGGGCAGGAGCCCTCCAGGACTTGTGAGACTGAAGAAGTCATTTTAGGAACAGTCCCATGCTGTTCATTTTGCATGCTGGGGGTTACCGCCATCGCCTCTTCAATGCCATCGCTGCTAAATCTTTAACTTCGTACCATTATACCACTCGTATGAACTGCATAAAAATGGTCGTCGAAAACGTGAAGGTTTTTGTTGCACCAGCGTACATTCAACATCCTCATTTACAACCCGTTTTCACGTTCAGATGTTCACACATTGTTTAGTATTTCACACAATCGCTCAGTTGGAATTTGACAGCTAAAGGTGTAACTTGAGTTGGGTTGAAGCAAGTTGCGTCATCAACGTAAGTGTTGCCTGCAGCGCATGCTGCGTGTGGAGCATTGCATGAAATGTTCAAAATACCAGGGCGTTTGCAAGATCAGGATGGATAATTTTACCAAACAGCAGCATGGGAAAATATACGCCTAAAAATTTAAACTCACGCATAATAATATTTCAGCACGATTAGTTTTTATAACTTCCTCAAACGTTATTTAATTTGAAAATATTATTTTCTTTAATGAAAGTTCACATTTACGTGGTAATTTAAATAAGAAATCGTGGTCAGCACTGCAATATATATTTGTAACATTATACACAATTTAATTGTTTTCATTTATGACTGAATAACTAGTGTTACCCAGGCCTCTTTGCAGAAGCTGTGAAGACCTTCAGTCTGGTCTCAACGATAGACAATCACATTTGCTAATATACTCATAGATTGTAGCAGTCTCAAATCTACATTGAGCTGGCAAGGGGAGTTTCACCCCAGCGGATATTTTACATGAAGAAAAATAAACTGGGTTGTGGCAACCAATTTTAACTAAACAGTTCATGTAAAACAAGGTTAAAGCAATTTGTAAGAATTCTTTTGCAGCTCACGTCGGGAGTTTATGTCACTGAATTGTGTTTAAAACATGTGCGCTAAACTTATTTACATTGCTTCTCGTGAAAAGGAATACTGGTACTTGAATGCCATGATGCCATTTTCGACTGACTTCAAATTTCTTTTGGGGAAAGTGAGTCTTTAGAGAAGTATAGCTACGTGGTTCGGAGGTAATAGCAGTGCACGCAAGGTTATTGTCAGGGTTGGGGAGAAGGTGGGCGACTCGAGAGAAACGTGTCTCAACAGGTGAACAAAGTCCGCTCTTGATTGTTTTGTCTGGCCGAGGAATTACAAGTTAAGGAGAAAAGGATACACTGTAACACCCTTAATGCTGTTAAAAGATTACAAGCGATAACAGCAGATTAACTCCTCTAAAAGGCAAGATTATTCGAGTTTGTGCCGCTCGCAGGAAATAATTCTACACCGCACATCAGGGGTGGTATAAACAATGGGAGAGCGCCCATCGTGTTTGCTTAGCTGCAAATTTTGCTGAATGCAGAGGAGGGGGAAAAAATAGAAAAACAAACATTCGCCGAGGCTGTCCCGTGGAAAAAAGGAAAAGAAAAAGAAACAATTGAATGAATGAATGTGGCTGTTTGCAGGGCACGCGAGCACGGGGATGGGATAGGATCGCTGTACAGAAGTAGTTTCCCTGTTCATCTTTCGCACGTTTATCAGCGCGGGCTGGGATGCGCATGCACTGGTGTGCTTGTGTGCGCATGCGCTCCTCTAATTGCTACTGTATTGAGCATTCATCACAGCCTTCTGCTCGCTCGTCCACTTATTGGCTTCGGCACTTGCATTTAAGTGGCGATTCCAATGATTTGACTCTTCAAATAGGACTGTTAAGTTGACGGTTTAGTGCCCTTTTTTCGTTAGAGGAATTGGATTTCTTGTGAGCAAGTTGCTCACGCCACGCATACTGCCAGAAAATTGCTAAACCCATGTGCAAAATACCTTTTGAAAATGTCATCGCGATGAAGAAATGTACCCATAACGTCCGCTGTGTACTTGTGCTGACGCACGATACAGTTGTGTTGGCTATGAGTGATTGAATGCAAATCCCTGTCAGCCTGCCCCCCTTAGTTAATCATTTCAGAAATTTTGCATTCCTTTAAAGCCTACAAACTCATAAGGGTAAAATTCCTGATGAAATCCCAATGCACACTCTGGTCTTGACCTCGTGAACCACAACACGATACACGATGTGTTGTGAAACGTGCGCTCTTAAGAAATCTACATGACACTTAGGGCTGATGTGTTTAATAAAGTTTTTAGGGGCAAACCAGCATGTAATGATTCACTCCATGACAATTCGATGAGAAGTGATGATTTGGGATCACGGTTAAATTCAGTAACCGATTCTTTTTCTTTTGCCAATTTAGTAAATGTAACCCGTCTCATCGTGAGAGTTAACGTTATCCAATTAAATGTAACATAGAAGTTGAAAATGAGCGGTTTTTCGTACTTGCTGCAGTGCATTGTATCGTGAGAATGAGAATCGATTTTAATCGATGAATCGATGCATCGGACTGTGCCTGAAAGATGCGTAAATGTCTTGAGTTCTATGCTCACTAATCTTTTGTTGGGCGAGTGACAGTGCATTGCGTATCCTTGAAAACTTAATTTTTGGCGTGCGCGCGCAGTTAGCGCTCTGCACTACAAACCCAGTATTCAGAGTTCGATTCTCGCTGAACCAGTCCTGGCCCTCCCCTAGGTCGACTCAGCCTCAAATGAGTACCTGGTGCAGTGTGTAAACATCGCCACGAGCGAGACAAAGGTCGTGGTGCTGGCCATCCACCCTTTCATGTGCCGTTTTGTCCATAGTTGCTCGCTAACAGCACTTGCCCCAAAAGTTTATTCAGGCTATAAGGGGGATCTTTATCTTGTGCATACACAACCATTAAATACTCCGCTTTTATACACGCTTTTATTTAACTCACTGTCTATTGTCGTTGTCGTATCCTCAAATCTTTTAACTCAATTTTAACCCACTTCCCAATGTGGTATCTACTGCAAACTTGGTATACTTACTGACGACAATACTATATTCTATCAAAAAAATAAAAAAGGTATTTTTAAACATTCACTTTTAAATGTTATGTTTCGGCTTGGGTCTATTTGTCCACGCTCAACTGACGTTGGCTGTAAATCACCACGGTCCCTTATATTATGGCAAGCTTCGCGGCCACTTCCTGGAGTCGTGGAGTTCTGCCATTACGAGTAGGGTACATTTCATTAAAGCGTATAATTTTTTTTTGAATATTACTTATTAACAGTGCAGTGAGCCCACTTTCCCCTCTGTTTTAAACCCACGTGCATAGTGTTCGGGACTGAGGCCCACGGAGCTTTTGATTCCCCCTCCCGCGAACCTTCGCCTCGCGGTCTGTGCTCTGTATTGGGCTCCTTGAAATGTAATTTAAAAAATATAAAAAACAGCACCCATCTTACACCGCTGTGCGATGTTGTTGTCCCCCACCCACCGTCAGCGTGGCGTGGCAGCAGGGCACGTGGCGGGGCTGGTTCTCCTACATGGACCTGTGTGTGCTGATGGACCAGACCTCGCTCCGCAGGGCCCTCACGCAGCTTTACCTGCAGTTTGCCAAGGTGGGACGGGCCTGTACCACTCGGGAGCCGAGCTCTATACCAGGGGTTGTGGGAACCCCTTCCTTGCCGAGGGCTGAATTTCGACTTTCAAATGTCTTTCGCGGGGGGGGGGGTGGGGGTGCCCGCAAATTGACACACACCTTGACGATATTGAATAAGAGGCCCCGATAAATATTTTTTACTGAGCACGCTAAAATTAGAAACGTGGCAGCCAGGTCAAGAATGTTCACACGTCGTAGATTATTGGTGCGGCTACGATGCTTACAGTGGCCTCCTATTCCCACGGACTGTATACGGTGAAGTTGTAGGCCATGAGTTCCTTACCCCTACTTGACGTAGATATGTGGAGATATTTTTTTTTATTATTTGCATTCCACACGCACGTTCTAAATGTTTTGTCACCGTCTGCACGGTACAATAAGTGACGACTCGTCTGATTTACCATAGCCATGCATACGTGTACAATGGAATCGGTTATGAAAAGCCAGAGCGATGATATGAACTGTTTCCACATCAGTTGATTAAATAGTTAATCACAAATTGAACTAAGTTTTGAATGCAGCCTGGTGCTGACCAGCAAGAGTTGCCGATGAGGTGTTAAAATTATTATAAACTCTTGTACATTTTTGTTGTTTTTTCCTCTTTGCATTCCTCCAACTTTTAAATTAAAAAATTGTTTACTCCACCCTGGGATGTTTACTATTCTGATACAAAATCGAAAAAAAAACTCTACTTTTTGTCGTTCAATTTTAATGTTTACTTGAAAAATATTTCTGCTGTTCTATTTTTTTTTATCAATGTAACCCAACTACCATAGTTGGCTTCCGAGTGTTAAATATTGTACATTTTCTAATGCACTATACAGCAAACATCTTGATACGTAGAGGAAGATAAGTTGCAAAACCAAGCAGTTCACCTGGAGATACCGGTTAGGTTGTGTGTCTTAGCCTGTCTGACATGTGACTGAAGTTGTGTTTATCATGATAAGGTAGACACCACTGCGGTGACATTATAAATGACCGCCGTGATGCCATCGTCATTTCGCTAGACCACTCCTTGCACTGACTTTAAAGACTTGCCCTCTGATTAACGAAGCTTCAAACTCAAGTCGGACACCCAGGGGCACGCAGTCTAGGTTGTGTGTCCACACACACACTCGTATACCTAGAGCTGTTTGGTATTTTTGGTTGTTCATTTAAAGCAACCATTAAAATGCGGGTGGTGCGATTGGGATGGCGCATTGAACCCAGTGACTTAAGTTCGATTGCTTGCCGTGGCTAACACCTGTGGCGAGAATTACCGGAACTGGTCCTGCCCCCCCCCCCCTCCCCACTGCTTCACCAACTTGTACTGATCAGCATGGTAAGATACGGTGAAAACCCCCTCCTGACAAAAACACATAGAGAGGCATTCGCTCAGCAATGGATTGATAAAAGGCCGAGTGATTATATTTTATTAGAACGTGTGTGTGTGTGTTTTACGTGTGCACGTGTCTGGTTTGTGGAGTTGTCGTGCTCCGTACATGACGGTGCTGTGTCTTTGTGCGCTCGCTCGCTGCACTCGTTTGTGTTAGCATGTCAATGTAGAGAAGAAGAAGAAAGAGGAATCCTTTGTACCCCGCATGCAGGCCACAACTTGACAGAAACGTGGGAATGCCCAACACTCGCCTTCCTGTGGGGGCAAATAACACAGGTGGCGGATAGATATGTAGATAACGCCTGTCTGTGGCTGTGCATGTCTATCTCGCCATTGAAAGTTGTACGTTCGGAGAGAAGTATTCAAACGTAAATTAAAAACACATCGGATTGCATATTTGAGTGCAAATAGTTAATGTTTGAGCCTGTCAGGACGATACGTGTATGTTGCCTGCCTGCCGCTGGCCAGTTTGCTGAGGTAGACACAGCACTTGATGTATGGGGGAATTATTTTACTGGGCTAATTTATACGTATGAGCGCAAGGATGTGGCTTGCTGATAAATATTGATTCACTTTCGAGGCTGTTTGCCGAGGGCTTGGTAAATTTGTATGAAACTCACCGTGTCTGAAATGTTTTTTTCCAGGCAGATTTACGCTGTCACTTCTGTATCATGAGTCTTGTGGGGTTTTTTTTGTTCAAACAGCGACGTTTATTTATTTAACGTCGTCTTTTTTGCACCCACATCTTTCTTGAATAACTTGGAATTCTTATGAACAGCGTGCCTGTTGAATTTCAACTTTGTCCTAAAAATTCGTCATCGGTCTGATTCAAGCATTGAGAATTAAGTGTCCAAAGCAGTGTTGACCGCTGCATTAAACAGTCTTTTTTATCGGTTAGCTATATTTATCTGCACTTCAAAGTCGGCAAGCAACCACAGGAAACGGATGTTTAAATGTTACAGTTCTTAGTCGTCATGTCAGATTGCATGTATTCCTCGATTTAAAATCAATTCTTATGCGCACTAAACTTGAATTGTATCGTGTGTGGCAATGTATTGCCCACAACCTGTGAAAATAGTGCAAATTATATTTGGGCTAATGGTGGCAACGTGGCTACAAATGAGACGCAATAAAAAATAAAAGCAATACGTCATGTTAAAAACATGACAAGGATGATTATTATTGAATCAACTCACAACCTTCAATTGTCACAGTTCATCAATTTACTGAGGGATGAATGATTAAATTACTGCTGATTTGCATCGAACTATAGATGGTAGTTCCAATGCACGGTTGTCTGTGCACACTTTTCATGAATATGAACTCTTCAAGAAAGGAACGCACGGGAGTTCAATTCCAGTAAGAGCCCATTGACTCTGCTTGTGCTCTCTTGTTGCGTGTCTGGACAACGTAGCCATCGAGTAACGGTGTCGTAGTGAAGGCAGACGTCGAGGATGAAACAATCATACGTAGGCATACAGCGACGCATCAATTCTCGGATGAAAATGTATACTTGCGTTCATGGAACGTGAGTTTAAAAACTGATTAATTACAATTTATGATATTGATAATGGTGTCTTGAGATGCAATCACATTTACACATTCCTGCGGAGGGAGCTGGTAGGAACGTTGGGTTCCTCGGTCAATGGCCAGGGTCAACGGCGGCGTGGTGTATTCCGCAAATATGCCCGACTGTGAGGGCGGGCACAAGCCGGTGTGAGTAGGTTAAACGTTGAGGTTTATAAGGGCACCATGGGGTAACCAGCCCCTCCCCACCCAGCCCCACCCCTCCCCCCCACCCAGCCCATCCCCACCCTCCCCACCCAGCCCCTCCCCACCCAGCCCCTCCCCACTCTCCCCTCCCCACCCAGCCCCTCCCTGCACGACGGACACAATAATCCCCTGTGGGCTGGTGTAACCAGGAGGTTCCTACCAGTAAAATGCTATGTAAATGTACATTGTGTAATTATGTTTTACATTTATGCTATTGTTGATGGTTAACCCTTTCCCTTCTGAAAACCGAATAGGACTTTAAAATACCTTTGGTAGGTTACACATTAACACTCATCTTAGCTTTATCTAGTAATACGTCAATTTAGGCTCATCTTTGCAAAAAAATATATATACATTGTGGCCAGTTAAAATGTTTCCCATCTGGAACTGATCAGTGCAGCTAAGATGTTTACAGTGACTGCTAAATAAATATCGTTTGTGGGTAATTTTTAAGTGTGGTCGGATCCTTTGTGCGGTCGTCGGCCGTAAGAAACGAAGTTGCGTGCTGTTTGTGTGGCCCGCAGGTTCCCCCCGCCCCTGGCGGGCTAGCGGGATGTTGTGGCTGACCCCTGTGCGTGCCTCGGCAGGTGGCGTGTCTCTGCGGGGTCGTCTACGTGGCAGGGCTGCTGGGAGTACTGGGCACCACCGCTGCGCTCCACCGCGCTTTAAGCGCGAGGCAGCAGCAACAGCACGGATCCTCCGGGCTTCCCGCCGCCACGGTCCCCACACTTCATCCGGCCGTTCCAGCCCCACCGGGCGTGGCTGAGGGAGAAGCCACGGGCCTGGCGAGCCCCGCCGCACTTTCCGAACGGCATGGCGCGGCACTCGGCTACCGGGGCCCCGCGGTGCTGCTCACTGGGCAAAGCAGGCTGCCGCGGTTGAGTCCCGCGTTGAGAGACCACCACCCTGGCACGGCGGCAGGAGGAGCAGGAGGAGAAGGAATTGTGACCCTGCGGCGGATGACAAACGCACCACCACCCGGAGCGTCTCCGGTGGTGGCGGCGGTGGTGGCAGCGGTAGTCTCGAGCGATACCCCCGGCAACGCCTCTGCTGGCGGCTGGCTGGAGCTCATGACGGCAGGGGCGGCCCTGCTCTGGCGCCACCTTTCGGTTGTCCCCGCCGACCTGGCTCTTCCGCAAGGCGAAATCGCGGCCACCTTTGCTGCTTCGGCCATCATGTGCCGACCGAGGAACTCGTCCGTGGGACTGCGGGCCGTGGCCGGCTATGGGGCCATGTCAGGCTTGGTGCCGGGCCGCAGCGAGGCTGGAAGCGAGGCCACATTTCTAGGTCGCGCTTGTCCCGGATTCACCGTCTGTGCGAGTTGACCAAAGCGAAGTGGTGATATTGCCCGCCGGCTGTTTTATGGCAGCCATCCACCGGCCTAACCCCCCGCACCTCCTCAAAGTGTTTTGAGTTCTAAGACCCACAATTGGACTACAGAATTTGATAGTCATAGCTGAGATTTTGAGTTTAGATTTTTGGGTGCAGGTTGGTGGCCGAAAGAGGATGTTGGGATGTAAAGTATATGTGACGGCGATAATGAGGTCCCATTTGCCTTAATACTGTTACCAATGTAGCAAGTTCAGTGTGATGCTGTTACGCTATCATATTGAATGGTGATATAAAACATCATTTAGATATTCAGTGTACATATGTACAGCAGATTAAACAGACTGCAAGTTTTGTACGAGAATGAAAGTGCATTTCTATTCATCTTGTCTAAACAATTTGGACGCATTTGTCCACGTGTTTTATATATGTCCTATGCGTTAAATACGGACAATGAGTTAAACAATATAACGTGCAAGGTTTTTTTGTTCACCCCTCCCCCCCCTTTGCACTGCATTTTAACATTGAGCAAGAAGGTGCTCCAAAGGCAGTGTTTTGAATGTACAAGTGACTGCGGATGACCGGGTAGTCGGCTTATAGATTTTTTGGCAGATGCAGTGCGTGATGAGTTTCACTCGCACACTTCCCCGTGCCCACCTTTGCCAAATGTCCGGTGAACGCCGCTGCGACGGAGCCAGCGTCTCGCCCAGCGTACCCCACACACACTCGCCCTGTGAACAAAACAGCCGTGAGTGTGAGCTCTTTGTGATGTGTAAGCAGGGGGGTGGGGAGGAGGGCGATGGTTTTGCCGTCGTTTGATTTAAAGCATCAAGTAACTCCTGTTCAGATAGCGAGGGAAGCACAGCCAAATTGAAGTAGATATTTGGATTTGTGGCACGATCAAATTCTCTTGGCATTGTGTTTTAGACCCGTCTTAAGTGATTTCTCGGTCAACAGTGCTTTGGTTTATCGTTCATGTAACAACGCATGGATTAAAACGATCCTCATGATTGTGTTCGTCGAAATATCCGTCGAAGAATTGTTATTTTTGGTCTAAAGAAATTGCTTACAGATAATATGCTGAAGTACATTGAGGCCAATGCAGCAATCAAGATACCGGTGCATGCTAGACAATTCCAAAAGAGACGGGGGTGGAACATTAAAACGACTTCTAAAAATGCCGCAGGGATTACAAGACAGACAATAAAAACAAGACACGGTACATGCGGCGAAGTACAGTGAGACAAATAATACAATCCTGAATCGAGTCGCGACCGCAAATTTTGACAATTCATCATGTTGCTGGTTGTGCGAAGCGATTAGGTGCATTTTATTGCAGCACCTCGTGCATTTATCCTATGGACCCAATGCAAACAGCGCCGTTATCACCCGTTGGTCTCTCGGCCAACACCACAGTGAAGGTACTGATTTTGCTTTGCTGTGGAAAACACGACAATGTTACTTCCCTTTTTACACACAGGGTATAGCAGTAAAGTGCTGCTGCTGCTTTGCATTACATTGTGCATCATGGCATAGCCGTAAATCCTGTGTGCTCGGTGCCTCATGTAAGAAGCCTACTTGCACATGTTTGTTGTTAGGCCGTGGAGTTGGTAGTGACCCTGTCCACCAATCCCGTGGTCCCCGCTGTGCAAGCCACACAGGCAGCAGGAAAGACCTTCACCCAAGACACCGTTCCCTTTGTGGGCGAAATAAAACCGGGGGGTTGCGACGGGTCACGGCACGGTTTTCGCAGTTTGGATTTGGTCAATGGAAGCGGCCACCTCTGCGGTTGCACGCCGAGGTAGTTTTCCGCAGAGGCGCGCGCATTATGAAGGGGAATTTGGCCACACAATGTGTCGGTGGGCTTGGTCACGAGCGCTAAATAAATGAGCGATTTTTTTTGTGTCCCGTTTCGCCCGCTGCCTGTTGAATTGCGCCGGGGTTTTTTGGAGAGAGGAATGGCAATTTTTCCGTGTTGGTAAAACGTAAAGTCTGGATGCGTTGCAACACGAATGGTTGACCACGTTTCCCCGACCCTGTGAGCCGAGTACCAAAATATTCATTCGTAATGGCCTTCGCCTAGGTGGGTCACGTGATGGCGATCATGCGGTCGGTTCACTCGCGCCCAGTGGCTGTGTGGGGGTTTTGAACGTGGAAATCTGCACGAGTGTCCCGGGAGTATTTGTGTCTGGCTCCGCTTCAAGGGGTCTGGCGCCGTGGCCCACTCCTGCTTGGGCAGATTTTTTTTTTCTGTTTCAAAGCTATATCGAATAGTAAATAAATTGCAGCACGTCCTCCCATCGATCCGCACGCAGCTGATGAGCCACTGTTGGCTCGTCGGATAGAATAGAATTGCATGGAGACGAAGAATGGAGGTGTGGACATGTGGCCTGGTGAATGAAAGGGGGCTCAGGGATATGCTGGCAGTCATTTGTGAAGTTGGCAGTGTTGAAACGTCTTGAGATTTATGACCGAAGGAATGTGTACCTAACCAAATTATCAACCCTTTAGATCTGATGTGAACTATAAAACATTTGAACAGCAGAGTTTTTACTTAAATACAGGAATCCATGTCGCTTGATAAAGAAGTGACTTGATTAAGTAAGAGCACAGATGGGATGCGTTTTTAAAACCGCGGCTGTGTCGCGTTAGTAACAGTTGTTAATTGTCAGAATCTCGAGTCGGGCGTGGTGGTATGTGTGTCACCTCAACTAGCTGCTCACTCCCATTACCTGGTGTGCGCCGCAGGACATAATTTGCATGTGGAAGACGCGTTGTACATGGCGGCGTTATTTTGGTGATTGATGATAACAATGCTAATGACAAGTCATCTGGCAGGGCCATTCATTCTGAGCGATGGCCTTTGGTAAGATCTTACTCATGGCAGATATGAGGCTATTTGACACATTCTCATGGCAATAGTTGCCTCAACCAGGTTAAGCGGTATAGTCCATGAGGCCAGACCAGATATTTCACATGTTGGTACCACTATTGGTGGCATAACTTTACCGATTCCAATATCCTGTCCAATAACAGTGAATTGTGTGATAAACCATTTGCAGTTAGTGGCTTAGCAAATAATTCGCTCCTATTAGCCATATAAATAAAGTTTTGCCACCTTGGATGGTACAAATTACTGCTCTGGCCCTTTGAGGAGGAGAGATCCAGGCATATCTGCAAATGAATGAATACTTTTGGGAGTTGGATATTCACCAGAAGTCTAGACATTCATCTCCCCCCTCCCCCAACCTGGCAATTCGATTAAAAAAATATTGTGGGGAATGTAGCGGCCACTATTGACTGCAGGGGACACGTGAACCCATTACATGTTAAATAAACGCGTGGACAAAACGTTATTACACGTGCGCTTGTATGCATCGTAGGCATAGCAATCGCTCGTATACTGAATTACTACACCTCTACTTTGCACACTGCGTGTATAAGGCAATCAGGAAATACATTTAAAGGGTTTCTTGAGATGGGCCGGCTCATGCTAGTTATCGTTTTTGTTTCTGCAAATTATGGCGTTAAGTTGTAGTTCATTCAAAAGCTTACCAATTTTTGGGGAGCAATTGGTGCAATAAGAATACTAAACTTTTTATGCATTCTTTTTATCTCTCGGGAAGATAAGAGAGTTTTATTTGTTTCTGTGGTTGTCCTTCTGGGAAACAACTGTAAAAGACCATTTGTAAAACTGAATTGGAAATATCACGACTAATGGGTTTGGGTGCCCTTCGCTCATTTAGTAGCATTTTATTTACAGACGCGCACAACTCGCTGGCGTGCATGTTATGAGTGAAGTGCATAAAACAACGTTTGGAGTTTTTTTTTCTAAATGAATAACGATATAAATACTGTCATAGCATAGCTATGATTGCTATACTTGGTAAGATGGCATGGGTGTGTGTGTTGGCTTGGACTGGGAGATGTTAAACTTGCGGTTCGCTTAAAAATCCAGTGATTGACAGCACTAACAATGTCCCATCAGCTTGCTTTAGTTCACATGCCGAACCTTAATTCTGAGAGGTGTTTAATGCGGGGCTTACGTTTTTCACATCTATTGATTTAATGCAGCCATCAGGGGTTCACAATAACTTCTGCTGAATCGACGTCCTTTCTCCCAAAGATCTGGATATTGCTCCGGGAAATGTTCTGGTGTGAAAACTTTGCCCCCCTCAAGATTAACAATGGATGGCTTTAGTGGTCCTAATGCTGTTTTAATTAAAGATCTATTTAGCCAAACTTGACTTCTTTCTGTAGGGAAACTCTTAAAGGTCCAGTGTGGAAGTTGTATAATAAGGGGGGTGGGGGGCATAATGCCTTAGCTCGGTAATTGTCTTGTTCTGAAAGGATCTCGCACAGCCCAATATAATGTCTAATAGAGTGTTGTTGCACTTGTGAGCTGCCCCTGCGGTGTCGCCCTGAACTGTTGCATTGTCCAAAGTAAACCTGCCCCATTCATCGCTCCGGGCTCTAATTCTATTACCGGCAGTATGAAATGTGCTCAAGAATGCAGATAATATTGAGCGTTAGCAGTGTGTGGTGACAGCTTTAGGGAATTAAGGGCCCACTGATAAAATGGGGGAGAAAATGGTGTCTTGCTGATTTTGAGCAGAAAATGCTAAAAGTGTGGAGTTTTACCACGCTCTGTGCACCGTGGGCCGGCCGGAGCAGCGATACCAATTGTTGGGGAGTGTGAAAAGAGCGAGGCTGGCTTGTTGGAGCCCCGCAAACAAAAGCCATTACATGCCGTAAGCCTTCCCCCCCGGGGTTCGGTGCCTCAATAGCGCGAGGCGTGCAGGGATGTAATGACCTTTGCTGACGCGTCCCCATAATGGGCTGAATTATACACGCCTTGCAGCTGCGCGGCCCAGCCGTCACTTTCTCCGCGCGACGGGCTATCAGAAAGTTTTGAGAATGAGATCCGGCGATTTAAGCGTCGCTCAATATGCCAATAGCACTAACTATTGCCGTAATAATTAGTATGTTTGCCATGCCTCTCGCGTTGCATACGTACGCTGGGAAGCGCTGAGAAGTATTCTGAACGTGAGAAACTTTTCGTGTATCGAACACGAGGCACTTTATCCAATTTATCTTGGTTATGCTTGAATTAAACTTGGCCCAGGGTTCTCGAAAGTACATTGGTTTTTGTGGTAAATTTACTTAATAATAAAATGGAACATCTTTAAAAAGAAAATATTTTTTCATCGTTTTTCTTATTTTATCTTTGCCTGACCTCTGTGCGAATATACAGCGATGCCACAATATAACAACACGATAGATATTTTTTTCCTGGCTAAGCCTTTCTGCCAAAAAAAACGTTTTATTTCTGAGAGAAAATCCTGTTATTTTATTTTGGCTCACCTGTGTCTGTTTGTAAAAGCGGCATTGTTGAGTTTGCTACCAACTAGTATAAGCAAACATTTATAAATGCTTGAAAAAGTACAATATTTATGAATGCCAGTTGAGCTGCAAATGTTGGTCGATTAAATTGGTGCAAAGGAAAGAAAAACATGGGTGGAACAAAACAAATGTTGCGACGTTTTGGTTGGTAGATCATTGATATTGAGTGTCATGTGCTACAGATATTCACCCTGCCGATAACGATCAGCAGGTAACTTGCACTGTCTGAGCATCTGGGAATTCTCGCGCTCGAGACATCGCGGACCAAAAACAAATAAATATAACGAAACGACTCCTGGAAATGTGTAGAGGACAAACAGTGTGGTGACTTGAATTTTTGTCAATTTTAAACAACCCTCTTTTGAACTGAGAAATGAATTGGATGTGAAAACGCAAGATAATGCCGTTCATTGTCTGCAAAGAGCATTGGCGGGCAGCCAGGTTCGCAAAGGGGCCGTCACTCAAGGCGGACTTTCTGGCAGCCATCGCTACTTCGTGTCCCACCATTGCCAACATCGATGCCATTCCTACCATCACAGCCACCTTCAGCATCACCACCAGCAATGCCATTCCTACCAACACAGCTACCTCAACCGCCAACTCCAGCATCACCACCATCAATGCCATCTCTACCTTCACCGCCACCTCCATCACCACCATCAATGTCATCCCTACCATCATAGCCACCTCCAGCAACACAATCAATCTCATCCCTACCATCACAGCCACCTCAAACATCACTGCCATCAATGCCATCACAGTCGCCTCAACCATCACCGCCATCTCTATCACCATCAATGCCACGCACAGCCACCTCCACTATCGTGAGTATCACTGCTAATCTACCATCACCACCACTCAACTATCGGTAGCAGCACACTGCCATCATTGCTGTCATTTTATTTGACCGTTCGATTCAACTTTTGATTAGTTTGCTTATTCCTAGCACCCCACTGAATCTATACACCGCTGGGCCTTTTAAATTCCACGATAGGGGTATGTAAAAAATGTTTGTGGGATTCCAAGTTTGTTAACTCAATTCTCATAAACATTTCAAATTTTTAGCTCGAAGGTCCTCCAAACTGGTGGCTTGTTCTCATCGCCTTTTGATGGTCATTCTGGCTCCGCTGAGACCACGTTGACCACATCTGAGCACGTTTTCCACTCCTCGCTCATGTCAACACCGGTGTAATCTTGCACGGAAACGCCACATTTTAAGAGAGAAGGCAACGACAATTACACCGCACTGACGTCATTGCAACTGGTGTTCCTTTTTTAAAACGTCTGGTGATTCTGTGTTGGCAGTGATGATGCACGAGCACTTTTAACATGAACACGGACGAAGGGCCATTGCCCGAATCGTCGCCTGTTAATGTTTTATAATAACGCTGCTTTATTGAAACATTTACTGAGTTTAATTTTCTATGTATGTGTGTATGTTGAACTTCTTTCGCACCGTACGTAGCCACCCGCGCCAATCGGAGGTGCGGGTGGAAGGACAGCGAATCAAACACAAGAAGCGGTTCTCAAGAAATCAGTTTTCAATCTAGATTTAAAAGTGCATAGCTGCCATGGAATTACTAATATCGGAAAGAAGTGTGTTCCAGACGGCCGCGGAACCCCATCCTTTACAACAACGCCGCATTGATGTTAAGGCGCAACTGTAGCGTTGCGTAAAGTTTCCTTCCATTTGTTCTCGGTTTGTCTTTTCTCTCTCAGCGGCGCGTTAAGATCGCGCGTTAAGATCGCGTCGGCACCCCTGGACACGGAAACTTGTTTTGGCTTCATCTCCTTTCAGTAACACTCGCCGTGCCTTCCTGTTATCGTTACGTGTTCTAGAGCGGCAATGTGTGATCACAGTGTTCAGTCAATTCGTCAGTCCGCTGCCGAACGAATGCCTTCCCACGCCTCGCCGGTCATGACCGTACTTCACCACGCTGGTCAGCGCAGGCTGGTGAAGGAGGGAAGGGTGGTGGGTTATCCCCGGGACCAGTGCGGATATCACTCGGCCTGGAATGGGAATCAGTTTGGCGGCTTCTTTAGCGGCGTGGTGCGCCACCGACCACACCCCCGCCACACCGCTTGCGTGTATTGTGTGTCTATAAATAAACGGACACGTCAAGCAATGACCCCCCCGCCTCTCACAGCCCCATACCCCCCCCCCCCCGCCGATTCTTCAAGATCCCCCGCCCACTGAATCTTCACCGTGAGATCCCTTTCAGCAGGGGGCTTTAACGCGTCACACCCCGTCTTGCAACCGGCGATTTCAGGATCACTAATCGGGTAATAGAGGGGCTGGGGGGGCAGCAGAGTGGACCTCTGGCCTGGCAACAGCGTGTTCCTAATTATAACGCGCTCGGCCACTTCCGTCACGGTAAGAGGTCTCGTGGTGACAGCAGTGGCCACGGTCTCCGACAATTGCATTTGTGGCCCCGCCAAAGCGATGTGAAAGTCCTATTCGGCCCGCGGTAAGAAAATTCCCTCCCCCCACACACCTTGATCTACAATTTCACATTAACTCCGTTGGGTTTCATATTTAAACATCGTCATTTAATCACATTTATTCCTCGCCTCCGATGGAGTACATCTCGGGGCGCCAGAGCAACTGGTGCCTTTGAGACAATGACCACCGCGAGGAAGTGATCACGCAGGCCAAGTGCAATGTTAAAACACAATACAACGTAGCCAATGCACAAAAGGACTAAGATCGCCAGTACAAGCCTTAACAGACTGTTGGTGCAAGTGCTGTTAGCGAGCACCTATGAAGGCCGGCACGGCACACGAGGGGGTGGGTGGCCAGCACCACGCCCGACCGCCTTTGTCTCCCCAGTGGCGATGTTTACACATCGCACCGGGTACTCATTCGAGGCTTACACGAGCTAGGTGAGGCCCTGGACTGGTTCAGATAATCGTCACTGGTGTTGGCCGTGAGCGGGAATCGAACTTGGGTCGCCGGGTTCGTAGCGTCGCGCATTAACCGCTGCGCCACCGCTCTCCCAACAATTTACACAACGAGCCAGAGGATAAAAGTTGCGCTGGCGTCTTCTCCCATTGTGTGTTTGGTTTTTTTATCCACTTCGAGTTCTTAATTTCACGTGCGCTTGTGCTCGGTGCGCTCAGCCGGAACCGCTGTTCCAGGAATTAAGTTGGGCACGCCGCAGCCATCTCGCCTTATATTGTCAGCCTATATTATATTTCGAAAACATGTTCGTGGGTTGATATGAAAATAGTGTAGAATATTTGAAGAGTGTTGTGGATTGGTATACCTTCTAATCTGGTGGTAGTGCCTTACGCCAATTGGTCCTACTACAAGCCTGCCTCGCAGTATTCAGAATCGTGTTGATAGAGAAATCAAGTCGTGGTTGTACAGTGATACCTCGATATACTAAGTAGATGCGTTCCTGGAGCTTCGTATATCGGAATCTCTCTTTTATTGAATATCTTTTTACATCAGTACTATGATAATGCGTTCCCAGCCTTTGTAACTTTACTATTTCAGACTATAAACACTTCATAACTTACCATTCATCTTGTTCACAAATACAATTTATATTTAAAACAATATATGTTATGCTGTAAAGTTAAAATAAATCAAAACTGGCAAATAAAGGAAACAGTGAAGACACGTAATGTAGTTGTAATTGATATCGTACGAATTCATTATTTAGTCATAAATTTCAGTACATTTCTCAGTTTAATTTATTCCTTAGCTTTATCTGTAAAATAATGGGAACAAAGACATCTGAACGTCGTGAGACTGCTACCTCGTGTATCGAATATACGCATATCGTTGTAATACCGCATGTTGATATAACCCGAGCTACGTCCGTGTGTAGGTGCGTTACTATGCCGTGTGTCCGTCAATAAGACGAAGCGTCCACCCCCACCAGCCCCCCTCCTCCCCTCGCGTAAATACATAAATATATAAATGTGCCGTTAAACCCGCCACCACCCAACACAGCCAATTAGTAAGGTTTGTAACGTTAACAGAACGTGCCAATTTAGTGACTACTTCAGCACACCCGTGTGTTGAAGAGTAAACCCACAACATTTACAATTTCAGTACTGCGACGTTTCGCTGGTGATTGCAACCAGCTTCATCAATCGATTCGCCAGGATTGTGAAGAAGGCTTCCCCAACCCCCCCTCGCCACCCACTCCTCCCCTTAGCCTTGACCATGAATCCCCCCCCCCCCTTAAGCGCTCGTCTCCCCGCATGTGCGGTGGAGAGACTCGCAATTAGCGACGTAGTTAACATTTCCTTTACGGCAACAGCAGCAGCAACGCTTTACATGAAACAGGAACCGATAGCATCGACGTCTCGTGGGTGGAGGAGGAGGAGGAGGGGGGCTATGGCTCCCAGCCCCCCCCCCTCTAGCCCAAGCGAGCCACGTACAGAGTGCATTATCTTTATCTGAAAGAGGATCGCAGTTTGCCGTTCTCACGGATGAAAGGCTCAATGGCAGAAGCCCTAATGCCCCCGGTACTGTATGTGTGTGCGCGCGTCTGTGTGTTCGTGCGTGCGTGCATGGGAATGGGGAGCCGTTTTAATTGGGCGTGTTTCAGACCAATTTGAAATATGTGGACGAGCTTTTATCATTCGCGATATTTACGCGTGTCAACTACACACACAACACAACATCGGGCTGGAGTGTGGATGGCACAGTGGTGAGCGCTGCACTGCGCCCTGGACCTCTGGCTCACCTGAGTTTGATTCCCGGCCACGGTTGAATTCAGTGGCGAGCGATATCTGAATCAGGCCTTCTTGCAACTCAATCCACTTCAACCGACCGGCACGTAACGAGAGGCTGGTTTAAAGTATTGTTCACAAAAAGCTACGGGGTCCGACACGGCCGTGGATTGGTAAAGGATCGAACAACCGGTGACCGGTAGCGACTTGGGGCTGCTTTCTCGCGACCTTAGCGTCACACTCCACGAATTGTTTGGTTAGCTGATGAGACGGATGCACACACATAGATTCCAGCGCTCCAGGGTGACCCTGTCCTATGCGTGAATCCAAATAAAACTTTATGGACCTTTATTCTAAGGATCCAAATTCGACGATTAAGGATGATTATTTTTCCGGCAATAAAAGAAGACTCGGTTATATTTGTGCCCCATTTCAACTCTCACGGAACTTCCAGAGACATGTGACGGCCCCTCCGCCACAATCATCGTCTGCAGTAGACGGCCGGAGAGCGGTGGCGCAACTGGTTTTACGCACCGACTCTACGGACCTGGAACACTTGGAGAGCATCCCCAACCACAGCTGACATCGACTGCCCAGTGGTGTCAGAAGCGATTCTGGGCTTCGCGAAGGTCGACTCAGCCATAGGCGAGTAAGGGGTGCGTTCCGTAAACATCAGTGCTGGGGAGACAAACGCGTCCGGTTGTGATCATGGTTGTATCACCCCCCTGTATACGTCCACGCGGGCGACCAGTGTCTCTCTCTGTGTGTCTGCGTGATTGCATCCTGCACGCACGTAGCCCACGGCAGCAGTGGGGAGTAACGCGGGGATCTAAGGTCAGACACGTGTTCATCCAGCAGTGGAATTGACAAAGGGCTGCGGTTATTAAATGTATGACATGTGTTCCTGTCAATGCGTGCTCTCATTGACCCAGCAGCCAGACCGCCTGTACGTGCGTGGGTGCGACTACCCTCGTGTGTGTGCGCGTCGGGCGCCGCGGTGGTGAGATGTTAACTACCTCGCCTGGCATACGGGCAATGGCGGAGCCAGGATTTTCAGGTGGGGGGGGGGGCAACCCCTCCAGCAATGAGAAGTGATAGAGGAGTTGTTAGTAAGTAAGGACTTGTCCCTTGCTTTTTATTCGACGTGTGTGCGGCGATGGCACAGCCATCGATCGAGGGTCGAATTCGAACCGCGTTGTGTGATCGGCATCGCGCTCGCTGAAGGTGTTGATGCCTTCAGAGAAGTCGTGCACTGTATACGCAACTGCGCACAATTCTGTGAGTCCATTATAACCGCTCTGCCGTTACTTATTGCCAATTATGGAATCATACTATTGTCCTATCATCTCATAGAGTCCCTGGCACGTAATAATATGCTACACAGTGGCAGTGGGGGTCGTAAAATGCCGATGTATTACTAATAAACCCAAAGATCCGATCGAAATTAGGGATTTCGATCGGATCATTGGGGGGGGGGGGCACGTGCCACCCCCCCTCCCCCACTGGTTCCGCCAGTGGTAATACAGGAGGTCGTGGGTTCGATCCCGACCCTGATGCCTGCTGTATATTTGTAGTTTGCGTGTTCTCCCCGTGGTCCCGTGGATTTTTCTCTTGGCCCTCCGGTTTTCCCCTCGACATTTTAGAATAAACATCACGCGTTTGCAGTATTTGGCCGCAATTACAATCCCACGTGATGATAAGCCACTTCGTCGAGCTATTATTTATGATAGCCAGGACGCTTCTGAAAAATCGCGTTACAGATCAGTGGGCCTTACCTGGTCAAAAAAATAATATTTCGTCGAATTTTTAGATCACGAGGCGAGTTCGATGCCCGGGGCCATGCCGCAACATCGCTGGCAATCGGCAAGTTGTGTCTGCCCGGTTGACCTGCGCCTCCGCCAGTGACAGGAGTGGCTGAGCGCGGTGACGTGTCACTCGTCGAGTGGTCGAGGTCCCCTTTGTGAACCGCGGGACGTCTGAAATGAAGTAGCGGAACGGATGCGACCGGCACGAGGGAGTGTAGGTTCGCCATCCCCCTACATTACATACACACTCACGTACGGTACAATGCAGTCTCTACGACACTTAACGTATCGATTCGCGTCAACACACACACACACGTACGGTTCTATGTACCGTGAGTGTGATAATCGATATTGTTTAATTGATACATCGGTATATGCTTCGCGGGAGAAGAAGTGGCACTGATGACGAGCTTTTACGATCGAGACTCTGGACGGAATCTCCCGCACGCATTCCGCGCGCGACGGCTGTGACAGGCTGACTGGATGTCGGTGAGAAAAGAGCTTTACAGCTCATCGGATTGATCCATTATGAATATTCTGATTCTGGGTGGCGAAAAAATGGGAGGTGGAGAGGGGGGAGGGGTGGGAGGGGTGGGGGACTGCTGGGTTTGAGGTGAAATGCTAATTTCTTGTGACTTGCTTGACAGATCTACATTCTGACTTAAAGCTTTCGTGACTGTAAGAATTCATATCCTTTGGTTCTTTCGGTAAAGTCACGTAGATAGGAAATAAAATAAAAATAATAAACATTAAAATTTTAAAGTTACAATAAAAAAAATATTTTTAAAATATTAAAAACCAAAAACTCACGACGTTTCGATCGCAACACAAGCGATCGGTTTCATCGACCAGGGTAGCAGACTGGTGGGAAAATGTGGTGGCGATACGAATGACAAGATGCCAATGAGGAAAGCCTTTCGCTGAGCACGAAGACTCGTATTCGTGAGGGTCCAGCCTTGGGATGTCTGGCCTATTCAATGAATGAGTGTCTGGCTACGTGTACCCGGAGAAAGCCCAGCATCTGCCCATCTCGCAAGGCCTACAACACCTGGCAAGCCCTGGTGGTCACCCCACCGGGGGGTTCAACAGGCGCAGCTCCTGCTTGACTTGCGACATCCGACGACATCGGCTGCATCCGGGGTGGATTTGGTTGTTGCCAAATGTTGAACCGCCACCGGGTTCCGTTGAAGCCGCCGCCACCGCCGCTGCTGCTGCTTTTGCAGCTTGCGTGGTGGGGGAGGGGGGGAATTTCCTGCTTCGAAAAAGAAGAAATAAATAGGTCGAAAATTTCCAAAGGACGACGAAAGCAACACCGCTTGGCCGATGAACTGGTTCAACAGTTTATAAGAAGGACAACAAGACTATTTACCCGGATCTTCTGCTAATGTAGAATCCGGTGACTTGATGTGGACCCAAGTTCACATTGCCGCGGTGGCGAGATGTTAACTTACCTCGCCTGGTATGCAGGAGATCGTGGATTCGATCCCGACCCTGACGCCTGCTATATATTTGGAATTTTCGTGTCTCTCTCCCCGTGCTCGCATGGATTTTTTTCTCCGTGATAAGCCACTTCGTTGAGCTATCAGTTGTTGCCAGGTCTCTTCTGAGAAAGAGCTGCAGAGATCAGCGGGCCTTACCCGGCAAAATAAGTTAATTAATGAATGGTGTTTTTTGGGTCTTTCGGTGAAGCCACGTAGATAGAAAAATTAGCTATTTTTTCACGTGATGACGATTGCTTGTGTTGGGATCGAAACGTCGTGATATTTTAATTAGTTTTTCTATCTGCGTGGCTTTACCGAATGACCCAAAGAATATGAATTCTTGCGGTCACGAAAGCTTTAAATCAAAATTAATGGTGGCAGAGCATCGCCCCAAAAATACTAGAAATCCCAGCAAACTTATGCGGCTTATCGTGTGGAACTTTATAGCAGCCAAATACGATAAACGCCCCCACAGCTTTAACAGACTGTTGGAGGAAGTGGTGTTACTGAACCCAGGACCGGTTCAGATAATAGTCACTTGTGTTGACCCTGAGCGGGAAACGAACTCGGGCCTCCAGGGTTTGTAGCGCAGCACGCCAACCACTACACTACCGCTCCCCACACACAGTGACATGCGTGTTTGTGTGTGTGTCAGTGAGTGACACACAGACACGCACACAGTGACACGCGTGTTTGTGTGTGTGTCAGTGAGTGATACACAGACACGTACACACAGTGACACGCGTGTTTGTGTGTCAGTGAGTGACAAACAGACACGCACACACAGTTACATGCGTGTGTGTGTGTCAGTGCGTGACACACAGACACGCACACACAGTGACCCGCGTGTTTGTGTGTGTGTGTCAGTGAGCGACACACAAACACACACACAGTGACACGCGCACACTGACCAGGCCGCACGGCTATCGCCATTCCCCGGACCTCCGCGCTAATTGGAGGCATTGGCCCCTGGGTCGCATGAATCTCAGTGTACACAGAGGAGCAGATAAGCCTCCTCCTCTTCCTCCTCCTCGCCTTTTCTCGCTCTCTGCCAACAGCGATGCCAAGTGGCGCTACCGGAGGCTCCAAGCGGAAGCTAAGGGGGGATGGGGGGGGGTGTCGGG
This sequence comes from Lampetra planeri, assembly GCF_965212315.1. Lineage (NCBI taxonomy): Eukaryota > Metazoa > Chordata > Hyperoartia > Petromyzontiformes > Petromyzontidae > Lampetra > Lampetra planeri. Next base: position 21,189,639 of record NC_136107.1, read on the forward strand.
GAGGGGGCATGTGATGCGTATGGCTGAATGATTGCATCATCGTCATCATCAATCATCTTACAGGGGCCTAACATCTCACCCGGGCGCAACTGTGGAGAGATGTTCACTCCCTCGCCCGGTATACAGGAGGTCATGGGTTCGATCCTCGACCCTGACGATGCCTGCTGTATACTTGGACTCTGCGTGTCATTCTCTGTCTCTCTCCCCGTGGTCGCGTGGATTTTTCCCTCCGAGTCCTCCGGTTTTCCCCTCCACTTTTAGAAGCATGCGTTTAGAATATTTTGCTGCTATACATTTCCACGTGATGATAAGCCACTTTCTTGAGCTATCATTTGTGGCCAGGTCGCTTCTGAAAAAAAGAACTATATAGCTCAGTGAGCTTTGCCTGGTCAAATAAAAAATAAAAAGCTTCATGGTTTCATATTTCCCAGAACCGTGCTAGGTTGACTTTCAGGAGTATGGATTAGCGGCGTAAGGCACTACCACGAGAGTACAAGGTACGCCAATCCATGAGGCTCCAAGATTAGTGTGCACTCCACTCCTGTCATCATGTGAAAGTATTTATAGACAGCAGATGCATGAACTCACTGCTGCTGCGAGAGTGGTTTTCGTTAAGATAAGGGCAAATGGATGTGGCTGGGTGCCAAAATAATTGACGGAACAGCGTTCTGAACTGTTCCGGCGGAAATAAAGCCCTGGTCATCCTCGCAGCTGCGGCTCTTGGCTAACCATCGAACATAGAGGGTCACTGCATCACGCGCTTTCAGATGCCCTTCTGCGGCCGTCTGGAACGCTCTTCATTCCGATATTAGGAAGCTACTGGAACGATGCACTTTGAAATAATCTCGATTGAAAACTCATTTCTTTAGACTTGTTGTTTGTGTTAAATGTATTGTCCTTCCCCCGCACCTTCAATGAGCACGGTTGGCTATGTACGTTGCGAAAGAAGTTGAACAATTTTTGTATCATCATAAGCTACAATTGAGGTCAGGGTTAGGGCTGTGCAGGGCCAGATTAACCCAGAGGCTAATAATGCCTCAGGCCCATATTTTATATGCACTCCTTTAGGCCCTCCATTCCATATTGTCTGTATGTTGAACTTCTTTCGCACCGTATGTAGCCAACCAACGTCGTAACAGCGTGGCCAGGGGGATTGTTTTTGGTATCTCTGAATCACGATGGCTTTGCCACAGCAGCGAAAGCTAGGGACTAAAACAATCGTTTGCTTGAACAAATTAGTGTTGCGAGTGATTTACGTTTGATGAATTTACCTCGAGTCGAAGACATGTTGAAATTTTACAAATGTGATTTTTTTTCCAACATATTTGATGACTTAATCGGGTTGTTTTTGTGTTTTTGCAATATGTAACTACATACTTAGGCCCTTCCCTCCTATTAGCCATAAGCCCTCATGACCTTAATCTGACCCTGGGGCTCTGCCCTACATTTAACACGGACACTGCTCGGAGGTGATCGGCTAGTTCAGAGGTCAGAGCGTTGAGCCCGTACCGCCAGGGTTCAGGGGTTCGAGCCGCCCTTGATTAAGCCGGGTTCGTGTGCGCAGTCGAGTTGGTGCGCCGCGGGAGCGAGATGTTATCTCCCTCGCCCGGTATGCAGGAGCTCGTGGGTTCGATGGCGATCCTGACGCCTGCTGAATATTTGGAGTTTGCGCGTTCTCCCTGTAGTCGCGTGGATTTTTCTCCGGCTACACCGGTTCCACCCCCCCTCCCCCCACACGCACATTTAGAATTGACGTCAAGCATTTAGAGTTTTTGACTGCTCTACATTTCCACGTGACGATAAGCCACTTTCGTTGAGCTTTCGTATGTGACCAAGTAGCTTCTGAGAAAGAGCTAAATAGCTCAGTGGCCTTTTCCTGCGAAGTAAAATAGTTGAAAGAGTTTTTTAAATATATTTTTATATATTTTTTATTTTCATTTTATTTTTATTTTATTTTCTATCTACGTGACTTTACCGAAAGAACCAAAGAATCGATTGTCTCTGCCAAGTGCCGCACTATCATTTTAAACGCATAGAATTTAATGTTACGCAGCGGGCATTACTGTTCATGGCAGAGCGGGCAAGGCAATGTTCCTGCCTACGATGTCAAACGGAGCAAACTCTCTGGCGATGCTGCTGGCTGCTTCTACAGCTTTGGAAGTGGTGCACAAATAACAAAAAAGACTCAAAATATTCTCAACACTGCCTTTAAAGAGAAAGTACAGTACAACTCTTAACGACAGCCCCTGTTCACGACTAATCGCTTAACGACGGGGCCTCCATAGAGCCCAATGTGTAGTGTATAGTGTAGAGTAGTGTATAGTGTTGTGGATAGTAGTGTATAGTATAGTGTATAGTATAGTGTATAGTAGTTTAGTGTATAGTGTAGTGTATAGTGTAGTGTAGTGCCTCCATAGAGCCCAATGTGTAGTGTATAGTGTAGTGTATAGTAGTGTAGTGCCTCCAAAGAGCCCAATGTGTAGTGTATAGTGTGGTGTATAGTAGTGTAGTGCCTCCATAGAGCCCAATGTGTAGTGTATAGTGTAGCGTATAGTAGTGTAGTAGTGTATAGTAGTGTAGAGTGTAATGTATAGTAATGTAGTGTATAGTGTAGTGTATAGTAGTGTAGTGCCTCCATAGAGCCCAATGTGTTCACTTACCGACCAGTCCTCTGTTAACGATGGGCTGTTGTAGGTACAGTGAATGAATTGATTAACCATGGTTCTTTTAATATTGTGTTTATAATGTTGTTCGTATCTTGATGTATTCATAACCATGGTTTCAATATCATAAAGTAAATTATTTTGGTGAAAAAGGCGTAACTTTCGATGCTGTTAGAACGAATTAAGCCTTTAACGTGGATTTCCTACACTCGCTTAACGACCAAATCACTTAACGACCGGTTTCGTGGAACCTATCGCTGTCGTTTCGAGGAGTGGTTCTGGCTGTATACAAGTGGGGTGACATCGCGGGATGGCACTGTGCAGTGCCGGCCCTAGAGAGGCACGGCGTGCGGTGTAACGACATCGCGGACACCACGTGGTGTGGGTGCAGTACCGGCCCTAGAGGGGCCCGGTGAGCGCTGGTTGATAGCGCTGGATGGCACCACGCTTGGCGTGCAGTGCCAGCCCTACAGGACAGGGTGTGGGAGTGTCGGCCATAGGGATGAGGTTACTAAAGGCCATGGCACTCTGCTTGACCCGAGATGACACGTGACCAGTTCAGTCTACAAAGGGGCCCCAAGTGGGGGCTCGGGGTGGTCACGTGGTTGGCATCCAGATCCTTCCTGAGGATTCTGGAAGGTGGGCGTGGCCAAGGGCGGAGCCAGCCACGCCGCAGATAATATAAGCCGGGTCACGAGAGGGACCGGCGTTGTTGTTCATCTTGAAGAAGCCTTCGTCTACGTCCTACGTTCAACGAGTCTCCAACACGTGGACCTGGACCCAAGCTGTTGGTCCTGGTCCGTCGTAGCAGTGACGTTGTAATTAGTGGAGTTAGTCTGGTGGTCACCACCATAGGTTGTTATTCTGTTAAGGGGAAGTTACCCCGTGTGTTGGAGTTAAATAAATGTGTTGCCTCCAAGTATACGTCTGTGACTCAGTTGAACTCACTACACAAGTGATGGCTCTTGTGCTACCACGTGCTATGAACAAGTGCCAATGCCTGAAACGTCACCTTTTATATACGTTTCCTTTAAAGGCAGGGCCATTGAGGGATGTTGAGGTACTTTCTTCTTTCGTGGCACTCTGTAGTAGTTCTTCAATATCCACTTATGCTGCCATTTCCCTAACACGGGAGGGGGGGGGTGGATTTGCACTACGAGATATGCGAAAACGACCCATCGGCCCGTGCCTCGACGCCGAAAACGCAACCGGGGTAAAACTGCGGAAACGTATCAAGAGAGGATCACCCAAACTCGTGGAATTGGTGTGGAGTAGGTGCGGGATTGTAACGACAAATGACTGTCTCACACCTGCATCGATTCACATTCATCCACATCCCATTTGTACCTCTGCACATTTACCCCGCAAACCACAATCGGCTCCTGTCCTGTAGCTTTCTGCACACCGACCCTTCTGTGTCCCTGCCTGGCTCGCTCAAGCGAGATGGGATCTTCCTTATTGATAGATAGAAAGATGAATAAATGAACAAACACGTGACAATAACTCTCAAGTGCGTCATTTCGGGACCATTGTGACGCGTGCTTGTGCTGTTTGTGTCGGCTTCTATGCGTGTGTGTGTTGGCGCGCTGGGTTACGCACCCGGCCACCCGAGTTCGATTCCCGCTCACGGCCAACACCAGTGACAGTTATCTGAACCGGTCCTGGGGCTCCCCTAGGTCAACTCCGCCTAAAATCGGTACCTGGTGTGGTGTTGGCCACCCACCCCCTCGTGTGCTGTGCCTGCCTTCGTGTTCTCGCTAACAGCACTTGCTCCACCAGTTAAGGCTATATGGGGGATCTTTGTGTTTGCGATGTGGAGCGGTAGCGGTTAGAGTGCTGCGCTACGAACCCGGCGTCTCGAATTTGATGATTATCTAAATCGGTCCTGGTTCTCTTCTAAGTCGACTCAGTCTCAAATGAGTGTCTGGTGGGGTGTGTAAACATCGCCACTGGGAAGACAAAGGCGGCTCAAAGTGATTCCGGTTTTATAACCCCCATCGTGCGCCTATCTGGCCTTATAATAGGTGCTCGCTAACAGAACTTGCCCCAACGGTCTGTTTAAGGTTATACGGGGGATATTTGTCTTTTGTGTGTGTATAGAGACCGATGTGTCGGTGTGTCTCTGTGCGTGTGTCGTGACTTTGTCGTCTTCTATTTTAATAATCTAGTGACGTCGTTGCAGCGCTATGATGGAGCGCCCAGCCGTGATTTTTTTAAAGTATTTTTTTTGTGTCCCACGCTTCAAAAAGCCGCGTCGGACCGCCCAGGACGGCCATCTCAAGTATGTCGCTACAAGATAAGAGCCGCGTGTTTGCTGTTCATCTCCAGGTTCTCCCTCGCTGGAGAGAGAACGCGCTGACGCAAATTGTCACTCGGCTGTTCCAAGCGAACCCGTGACTCGCCGCGATGGCGAGGAGATGTTAACTGCCTCGCCCGGTACACAGGAGGCCGTGGGTTCGATCCCAACCCTGACGCCTGCTCTATATTTGTAGTTTACATGTCTCTGTCCCCGTGGTCGTGTGGATTTTTCTCAGGGTCCTTCCGTTTGTTCCCTCCATATTCATAACCAACGTGCGTGTAGAGTCTTTGGCTATTATAAGCGTCCACGGGATAAGCCACTTCGTGGAGCGATCATTTGTGCCAGGTCGCTTCTGAAAAAGAGCGATGTGGACCTTACCTGGTAAAAAAAATCAAATTCAGTTTTCAGTGTAGACTCGTTCGCATCGAATCATCTTCTTCTTCTTACGGTAATTCATCAGAGCGGCCCCGAGAGGTTCTCTGAGCCACGGATCAGCCCCGACAATGCTGATAATCTCAGACGCCGTGGGGGGGGGGGGGGGCAGAGGAAATTCCCACGAGCGCCAGAGGAGGAGAATCGAATCTCGTTACACTGCAGCCCTGAATCTAGAGGCGATCGCCGTAGCGTTACGCGTGCGTGTGGGTGTGGGGGGAAGGGGGATTGGTGGCGCAGCGGTTAGCGCATTTTGCGACCCCGCATCAGCGACACGCATATCTCAGCTATTCCTGGGCCTCCGCTAAGTCGACTCGGCCTCAAATGAGTGTCTGGTGCGGTGCGTAAACATCGCCACTGTGGAGCCAAAACGCGACCCGGCGTGGCGTTAGCCACACCACTGCCCTCGTGCGCTTAATAGGTGCTCGCTAACATCACTTGCCCATACAGTCCCTATGTCCGTACGGGTTACATTTGCCTTTGCGAGTGTATGCGTGGATTCGTGCGTCACTACGAGAGGGTGCGCGTGTGATCGCGAAGGGATTGGCTACGTACGGTGCGAAAGAAGGTCAACATACAATGCATACGTACGTCCCCGTGGCAGGGCAATCGAACGTCGGGTCACTGTCGACTTCATTAGCGAAGCGCGCTGATCACTGCGCCACCGCTCCTCCGCATACTGGACACCTGTGAAAAAATAAGAGCGTCATAGTCTTTGGTTATTTCGGTAAAGTCACGTAGATCGAAAAATAGCTACTGATCTATGAGCTATTTTTCTACCGAAAGAACCAAATAGTATTGATTTCTGCAGTCACGGAAGCTTCAAATCAAGAAAGAGCTTCATAGCTCATCGGATTCCTCCTGCGGTCCAAATACAACCCCCCCCCAAAAAATATCTGATTCTGATGGTATAGAGAACGCGCCATGCCCGCGTTGCGTTCCCCTTTGCTGTGGCTGAAGGCGTCGACGGAAGGCGGGGGGGTCGCTTCCTTCGGCTGCTGCTTCCAGACCACCCCGACCCACCCCGACCCACCCCCACCCACCCCCTCTCCCTCCCCTTGACATTTATTGGATTTTCTCACGCGTTTAGAGAGACGAGTCGCGCTTGTTGAGGGGGGGGGGAAGGGGGGTGGTGTTGTTTTTTTGTTCGCTTTCTGCTGCAGGCAAAAAATTTTTGCGGCATCTTAATTCATATCTGGGGAAATAGATGTGAGGATTGGGCAGGTGTGGCGAGCACCTGCGTGGGGGGAAGGAGGAGGGAGGGTGGGTGGAGATGGGGGACGGGGGCGACACGATGGGATGCTCCTCCCCCTTCCTCACCTCTATCCCCCCCCTCCTCTCACCTCTTCTCTCGGCTCCCACAGTCTCTCAAGGCAAACCAAGCTTCACAACTCGCATACCTCCCCCAGTCCTCTTCGGCTGCGGTGTTGTTCACTCATTTTCAGAGGGGGCCCACCACTTTCGCCGATAAGGCATCATCATCAGTGTGAGGGCCGCCACACATTTGAAAACACTGGAGGCTTGACAGCAGCACCACGATGATGATCGGGGGGGGGGTTCAATGTTGTCTATTGTCGGGGGCCGCACGTAAGTGCCACCAGGGACCCCGCGGGCCTTGCAAATGAAGCACGCTGCTCGAGACGATGACGCGTCGCTGCGTCACGTGTCGCCGTGTCGTCACAATGGGCGCAACCGCCCCAACGCGTCGGCGAGTTCGTCCTGAACGGGGCGAGTTTGTGGCAAGGCCCGGGTGGGTGGCGGCGAGGGCGCGGCAGATTGCGTGGGGGGAAGGTGGTCCGAGAGGATGTCAGAGAGGGGGCAAGCAAGAGAGCGGGGAAAGGAGACACAGAGCAGAGGGGGAGATTCGGGAGACAAAGGGAGAAGTATGGAAGAGAGAGAGAGAGCTGCGAGAGAGATTGGAGAGTGGGGGAGGAGGGAGATAGACTTTTGACTTTTAAACAACTTTTATTGCCGCCAGCAGCAACAGCACTGGAGGCGATTTCGATTCTAAATACACAGTCACCAGCAAACAAATGAAAATAAACGCTACAAATCCACGCGCTGTGGCGCTAACAGCACCTCGCACAACACGAAAGAAAAGTCACGTGGTGGTGGTGTCATCGCGCACGCCACGGTGACGAGCGATCGCTTCAGAAGGTGAACATGAGGGTGCCGTACACGCTGGTACAGAGGGCTTTTTCGGCTCCCCGGCGTTCGAAGAAGACGCGCACATCACCGACATGTGTGTGAGAGAGAGGACGCAAGGAAGGACGACCGGAAATCAAGAGAAGCGAGAGGGGGCGGATAGAGAAGGCAAGGAGAGATAGAGACGTATTGAGGAATTGGATAGCACAGCGCGTGTGCTCGCTCTAAACAAATCACTCCCCCGTCCGCTCCCCCTCGCGGATAACGAGGCCACGCGTTGACTCTGTCTCCACGTCGAGGGGTGACAGGGTGAGCGCGGGGGAGCGATTGGGTGCGTGGCGGGGGTTAGGGATGGGGTGGGGGTGAGAAGTGAGTTGGGAGGATGTTGTGTGCATGGTTTTCGCGGATGATTATGGTGGTGGTATGAGTGTTGCACCGAGATACGCTTTAATCGTCACCGTCAGTTGCAGATGGTTGAATCATCGCCATCAGCAGCGGCATCAGAAGCAGCAGCAGCAGCAGAAACAGCAGCATTTTTTGTCCTTCCCCCGCACTTCCGTTCATCACGTACGCTGCGTACGAAGTTCAACATGCGTGCATGCACATCATTGGCAGCATTGTCGTCATCGTCATCATCATCATCATCCATGATCTATCCCCCCGCTGGGTGAAGGCGACCCAGAGCTGATTCGCCACCGCAGTGGACTTCCTCTCGTTCGTTCGCTTCTCCCCTCTGACCACCACTGCGGTCGTGCGGCCTCGAGCACGCGGTGCGGCTCTCCTTGCTCATCGTCAAACCACGTGGCGCTTGCCATCGTTTGGCCCCTACCACCGGGCCCAATCCCTCCCTCCCTCGGGGCGCCACGGTAGCGAGATGTTAACCGCCTCGCCTGGTGCGCAGGAGGTCCGTAGGTTCGATCACTACCCTGACGCCCGCTGTGTATTTGGAGTTTGCGTGTTTCTGTCAACTCGTGGTAGCGTGGATCGTTCCTCCGGGTCCTCCGGGGTTTTTTCCACCCCTCCACATTGAGAAACGCGTGCGTTTCGAATATCTGTCTGCTGTAAATGTCCAAGTGATAAGCCACTGCGTTGAGCTATCATTTGTGCCCAGGTCGCTTCTGAAAAATAGCTAAATAGCTCAGTGGGCCCTACCTGTTAAAATAAAAAAAGTGTTTAGAAGTTCATCGATTTTCTCGCGACGTCTGCTGCCCAAAATCCACTTGACTTTCTTTTCCCAAAGTCTCTAACCTGCGCAACGTTCCCTGGCAGTGCGTGTGCCTCTCTCTCTCTCTGTTACTCGGTGTAACTCCCAGCATTAGCACCTTCCCCAATGCTTCTGTTTCTACCTCTCATCTCTTGTTCCGTTGTATTTGTCAACGTCCGCATTTCTGATCCTTTGGCCACAGCAGGTCACGTGCACCGGCCGTTAAACAGCAGGGGGTACAAGGAACGGACAGCCCCCCCACACACAGCGATTCGATTATTCTGTTTAACACGTCGTCGGCTTTCGCTACCAATATTATCCATAATAAAGGGTTATTTTTTGGGTTAAATAGTGTAAATATATGTGTCGTTAAAACCTGCCACCACCCGACACAGGCAATCAGTTAGGTTTATTATGTAAACAAAACGTGGCAATTAGTTACTACTTCAGCACCACCGGTGTGTTGGAGAGTAAACCCACAACATTTACAAACTGAGTAGGACTTTTCACCGGTAATTACAACTAGCTTCATCAATTACTGGCGAAACGTCGTACTCAGATTGTAAATGTTGTGGCTTGGCTCTCCAACACACCGGTGATGCTGTACTAGTGACGAATTGGCCACGTTCTGTTTACGTGACAACCCTTACTAGTTGGCTGTGCCGGGTGGTGGCGGGTTTTAACGACACATTTATATATTCACGCGATCGAACCCAAAAGACCTCTATTAGGGATGATATTGGTCGCGAAAGCCTGCTGCGTGTTAAACAGAGGCGGGCGATTGGATCGATCAATCGATGCTCGTTGCACCACCGACCGACGATCTATGATGCGTCAGATTCGACCTGAGACGCGGTGGGGGTGGGGGTGGGGGCGGTTTAGACGAGATTTTTTTTGTTTGTTATGCAAAAAAATAATCCATGCCGGCGGTGAACGTGAGGATGTGTGGATGCCGATGGCAAAGCGGGACAGCGCGGTGGGAAATGGGCATTAGTCATAACAGTCTGTGAAGCAGGGCGGGTCTCAACTTTGGGGTGGGAGGGGGGCGAGGGGAGGGTTTGAGTGATGGGGGGGGCACGGAGCTCCATCCCCTTCCATCCCGTTTCATTTCCACCGACATCGCCCCCTCCACCTCCTCCTCCTCCTTACTCCGCCAGCCCCTCCCTCCACTCATTATGGCGAGCGCCTGAGGCTCTGTCTCCCTGTACCCGACAGATGACGTGCGTGGGCTGGATACATCCTACTCAACAACATCATCATCATCATCAGTGTCATCATCACGTTGCCTAATCATCATCTCGCCACCACCAGCACCACCACCATCATCGTCAACGTCCACCACCATCACCATCGTCAACGGTAATCATGATCAGCAGCCAGAATCTACCTACTGTTGGTTTTAAGTTCTAGTGGCCTCACAATCACTACGTGGCGTAGTCGTTACACGTTTAAGAACGATCACCACCGTCCAATAGAAAAATGCCTAGTAAGCTAACGTTTCGGGTAATGGCCCTTTTTCAGGGCCGTGACGATTGACCGATCTACATATAGAAGTCCCCCTCATCCATTGTAGGAGCTTGACAGCACTGGGACATTTTAAATGTTTCAACAAGATGACGTTTGAACAAGTTTTAACTTACCGGTCAATCTGCCTCTTCCACCGACCCACACACTAAAACATCGTGGTTGAACTTCTTCTTGGTTCTTTCGGTAAAGTCACGTAGAATGGAAATAATAAAATAATAAAATAAAACATAATCAAATAATTCTCACGACGTTTCGGCCACAACGCAAGCAGCCGTCCTCAGGTGAAGACCACGTCTGTCGGGGAGAATTTCATTCATTCAGACGCTGTCTCCCCGACAGACCTGGTCTTCACCTGAGGACGGCTGCTTGCGTTGTGGCCGAAACGTCGTGAGAATTATTTTATTATGTTTTATTTTATTATTTTATTATTTCCATTCTACGTGACTTCACCGAAAGAACCAAGAAGATGAATCCCTGCAGTCACGAAAGCTTTAAATAGAAATCGTGGTTGAAGTGTCGCCAGCCAGCCCTCGTGCGCGACTCTGCGCCTGAGAGGACTTCATCCAGCGGTGGATTTGTCAAGAAAAAAAACAACGGTTGTGTGGATTGAACAAACAACAAAAAGCTGTCACTCTGGTCGGCCCCCGAAGATATTTCTTTTGTACAACACGGAACCCGCAGCGCCCCCTTGCGTGTATTCCTCCTCAATCGCGATCCACGGCCGCCCCAGTGGTCAACTTCACGTCTCAAGCTGTCGAAGCCCCTTCCTTCTTGGGTTATCTCCGAGGATTAAAGTCCAGGACGCTGAGATCCCGAAATAAAATATTTATATTTCCCCCGGAGAATTCATGATGGTTTATCAATCACGCGAACGGATAGATGCAGACAGTCATAGGATCGAGGGGAAAAACAAGATCTTGAGTCTGGAGCAGGGAGTCGACAGCACTGATAGCTGGATGTGCGGGGGGGGGGGGGGTCAACAGAGCAGAACTTGCGACCTCACAGGTACCGGCTAAGGGCTCTGAACCCCGAGGCACCCGTGGCAAACTATCACGCGAAGAACTCCGGACATGCTCGCAAGCAGCGGCGGCGGCTTTTGGCTGCTCGCCATCGAACGAAGGCGGCGGTCACCGCACCGCGCGGCGCTTTCAGATGCGCTTCCGCGGCCGTCTGGAACGCACTTCCCGCCGATAATTGGAAGCCACTGGGAGCTATGCACTTTTAATTCGTCTAGATTAAAAACGTTTTGTCTATAACTGCCTTTTGTTTTTAGAATGCCCCCCCCCCCCGGCGCACCTCCGATTAGCACGGTTGGCGACCTACGGTGCGAAAGAAGTTCAACATAAATATATGCATAACATGTCTTGTCATTGGGTACTCCATAGAGGGTCCCCAGAGCTTGCAGAAGACCAACACAGACGTTGCACCGCTGATACCGTTGCTGCTGCTGCTGTTGCTGGTGCGAGCCGCCAGCTGCAGCTTCAGCAGCAACAGCAGCAGCAGCAAGTGCTAAAGCTGACCCATTGGCGGCCCAACATTTGCTGACCAACGTAACGGCTACAACTCCGCGTGCCTCGGCGCACAATAGGAGGCCGCCCTGCCCCTCCCTGGCCAGAGTGGGCAGAGCGGCCTGCAGTGAGTGAATCGCCTTCTGTCTGTCTCTCTCTCTAGGATTGATCGGATGGGGAAGGCCAAATCTTTTTAGCGCTGTTTTATGAAAAAAAAAATCATTAAACCGCCCGGGCGTTCTTCCTTTTCCAAGAATTTCAGCTCGCGAGTCGGGTAACGGGTTCACTCCCGGGTCCCGGGTGTGCCGCCTGTCCGAACCTTTCACTTGAGGCAACGTGCGTGAGTGGGAACGAGAGAGCGAGAGAGGGCAATTGGTTGGCGCGGCTGTCGAGTGTGCAGGCGGTGCGATTGCGTCGAAGTTCGCGGACCCGGGGTGGCGAGGTGGGGACAGGGAGCACCGTTTTTCATTTCTTGAGCCAGGGCCCATGCCGGTGGCGATTTGCGCGCCACTGAGATAATTTGGGTTGAGGAGTTGGGTGACAAGAAGGGATTGAGGTGGGGAGCGAGGCATGGAGGGGGGGGGGGGTGATATGTTCAGAGTAAGGATGAGGAGAGATGTCTGAAACGGCGGGAGAAGAAACGGAGATGTGCGGGGGAAGAACGGGGTAACAATTGATAGAAGATTGAGACAGAGAGAGAGAGCGAAGACTGCGCTGCGATGTCAGGTGAGGAGTTGTGAGAGAGGGAAGGAAAGAGTGAGTGGAGTGAGACAGAGAGAGAGGTGGCCGGGCAGGGTAGAGGGGGGGGAGAGGCAACGAAGTGAAAGATTGCGGGAATAGCGAGGAATGATGAGAGATGTCAGCGCGCGAGAGAGAGAGGGGGGGGAGGAGGACACCCCTCGTGATGGCTGCACGGGTGTGAGATCGAGCCGTGATGGATGGACAGACGGCACCGCTGCTAGCCTTGGGGAGCACCCCCATCTCTCTCACCCCCACCCGCCTGCCCTTGATTGATGAAGGTATGCCAAGGGCGAGGGGATGCTCGCGTTAGCTGGAGGAGGGGCGGGGTCCCGGGAAAGGGATGGTGGGGGGGATTAGGACTCTAAGTGGAGTGAGGGGAGGGGCGCGGGGTGTCGGGATCGCCCAGGTGATTGCGTGTGGAGGGGGAAAGTCGCAGGTGTGACGCGGGGCTAAGGGCACGCGGGTTATAGCCCCCGAGGGGTAATGGGGGGAGGTGAAGGAGATTTAATCCCGGGGTATGCGACGTTCAAATCGCGTCGTATAGAGCAGGTGAATCCCGGAGCTAAGAGATTCTGGCCCTGTGCTATAGGAGAAGATGCGGGGAGGGGGGAGCTATGTAGCCCTGGGTTAAAAGAAGCACTGCTATCATCACCGCGCTAGTCGGGCCTGGGCTAGTTGGGGTGGGAAGCGTTACGTCGTGGAGGCTATCGCGGTTTGTGCTGGCCGACACCACGAGATTGTCGCCTTTGGGCGAGCGGAGGAGGCACGTCCCTCAGGCCAAGCCGGTCGTGCCCCGGGGGGGCTACTCGACCGCCCCGGTCATTTTCGACGAAGCCACTCCGCGCTGCCGACACCGCGTTCCCATCGTGGAGGAGGGCTGCGTCCGCAGCTGCGCACACGGAGCGAGAGGCGACTTGAAACAACTCGAGAGGAGCTTGGGGGGTGCCCTCTGCGGGCTGGGGGTGGCGACAGTCGCAGCAGGGAGAGCTGTGGGAGGTGGAGGAGGAGGAGGAAGAGGAGTTGGATGGATGGGCTCGCGATTGAGAACTATTTGCACAGTGGTCCCACTCCACGTGGACATCGTCTCGGTCGTCTTCGCCGCTCCAGACGCAGCGCGAGGAATGTGGCCACGGGAACTCGCAAGGAGTGCGCGGCAGCGCAACGCTCACCTCGTAACACTCCTCCCCTCGCTCACCTCGCAACACTCCTCCCCACGCTCACCTCGAAACACTCCTCCCCACGCTCACCTCGCAACACTCCTCCCCACGCTCACCTCGAAACACTCCTCCCCTCGCCCACGCTCACCTCGAAACACTCCTCCCCACGCTCACCTCGAAACACTCCTCCCCACGCTCACCTCGAAACACTCCTCCCCACGCTCACCTCGCAACACTCCTCCCCTCGCTCACCTCGAAACACTCCTCCTCTCGCTCACGCTCACCTCGCAACACTCGCCTCGCCACCGGCGATTAGCTTTGAATTGTCAGCTTGAAAAAAAATATAGCAATAGCGATACGGAGGTTTGGGTGCATTCCCCATCATTGTGATGCGTTTCGTTTGCGGGTTGCAAAGCAAGATTTCAAAGATACGCACGGTGGCTATGAGATGTTAACTTACCTCGCGGGGTATGCAGGAGGTCGTGAGTTTGATCCTGATCCTGACGCGTGCTGTATATTTGGAGTTTGCGTGTCGCTCCCCCCGTGGTCGCGTGGAATTTTTCTCCAGGGGCACCTCGGATTTCTCCCACCACATTTGGACTCATGCGCGTGGAATATTTGTCTGGTAACATTTGCGATGGCCAGAGTTCAGTGGCTTAAGCCTGGTGAAATAAAAGTAATAAACGTAGCTCTCTGTCCCTTCTACGGAATCATTAGAATGTGCCTGGTGAGCGTATTCTCCAGTATCGATTTGTACGTAGAGCATTGAGCGCTATTCACCTCGTACCCGTGGGGTTTCTCTGCGTGCTCCAGTTTCCTTCCACACGCCCAACAACTCATTAAAGGGAATTAACCAAACATTCCATTGCAGCAGGACCCTCCCATATTATTATTATTATATAAACGGAGTCTTAAAACTTCGTGTGGCTCGTCTCGGTAAATAATTGGCAAATATTTGGCACATTCTTCCAGCCACAGGGATGTTATGAATCATCGGCCGAAACTCGTGGAATGATTTGTCATTAAACCAAACAGACACGTTAACCGACGGGTGATGAGTGAGTGCGAGCGGCGGGGGAGGGTGTCAGAAGAGAAGGAAACATTACAAGTCGCGAGATATCCCATTACAACACCGGCTGCACCCATCTTGTTGTTGTTGTTGGTTAGCGAATGAGAAGAACGCATTGCCAAGTCCAGAGCCGTCTAATTCATCGTCTTCTTTATTTCGTACGGCTGCTGATGTAGACGCAGAGCGACAACCACAATTTCCATTCAGCTGGCCGAGCCGCGTAACAACCGCGTCAGGAGGTAGCAGAGTGGTGCATCATCCCTGTGAATGTCTCATTCGTTGTCAGTGGTTCACAACCAACAACAGCAAAAATCAACACGATCGCTTGTTGCGATCGAAACGTCGTGATCTGTTATTTTTATTGTATTACTTTTATTTCTACCTACGTGACTTTACCGAAAGAACCAAAGAGTATGAATTCCTGCAGTCACGAAAGCCTCAAATCAAGATTAAGTGTCCTAAAATTCAATTAAAATGTTTATCTGCTGTGATGAAGAGCCTATTGCCCGAAACGTCGTGTTATATAAGACCTGCACTGTGTGACGTCTGTACCATAACCCATGAAATAGAGCCTAACAGGTCATTGTGCCCTTCCTCCTGAAATAAATGCAATGTTAAATCAACATATGTATATTTTCCTTTCAAAGCAATGTTATTGACGAATGCGTTGAGGTTCGTTTGCGGGTTTTTTTGTTACCTATAATTACGACTGTGTTCAACCTGAAGCACGCGAGTGGAGTATTCAGGCCGTGACATGATGGATGCCCGGCGGCCGCATGTCACCAGAATAAAGAATCTGCTACTCAGGGACGGTCGGCTGTTCCAGGTCGAGGAGGCATCAGAGTCCACTTCGGGTTTCCGACGCTCGCGAGATGAATTAAAAACTAAACTATGCTTTTTGTAAATTTATTTTACCAGATAAGGCCCACTTTCAGTCATTCAGACTCTGTCTTCTCGACAGACCTGTTCTTCACCTGCTGCTTGCGTTGTGGCCGAAACGTCGTGAGAATTATTTTATTATGTTTTATTTTTATTATTTTATTATTTCCATTCTACGTAACTTTACCGAAAGATTTCGATTTAAAGCTTTCGTGACTGCAGGGATTCATCTGCTTGGTTCTCCAAAACCAACAACATCATTTCTGCTTCAACCGCATTAATTGATCAGACCAAACAGTTCTCGTTGAAACCTTCTGCAGCCAGGCCACCAAGATTGTACGGCTTGCCAAAGATACATAAAGAAGATACACCTCTTCGTCCCATTGTCTCTACTATCAACTCCCCGACTTACAAACTGGCTCGTTTTTTGTCCGAAATCCTACGGCCTTTCACTGGAAAAACCACCTCTGCAGTACTAAACTCTACTGACCTGGTATCGACAATCAAGGGGATTGCCCTGTTCCCAGACGACCTGCTTGTCAGTTTTGATGTGGTTTCCTTGTTCACAAAGGTGCCTGTGCCTGACACCATCGCAATCATTGAAGACTTGGTTCATCAAGGACTAAATGCTGGGGTACCCCCCCCTGGTGAGACACTGCTTAACCAATACATACTTCACCTGGAATGGAACCTTCTACAAGCAAATTGAGGGCACCCCAATGGGCTCCCCCCTATCTCCGGTTGTAGCCAACATCTTCATGGAGAAATTTGAGACGGACGCCATCCAGACTGCCACTCTACGCCCGACCTTATGGAAGAGGTACGTAGACGACACTTTTGTCATCTGGCCACATGGCCGGCCTGCTCTAGACCAATTTC
Source organism: Lampetra planeri (assembly GCF_965212315.1). NCBI lineage: Eukaryota > Metazoa > Chordata > Hyperoartia > Petromyzontiformes > Petromyzontidae > Lampetra > Lampetra planeri. The sequence continues at coordinate 21,206,142 of NC_136107.1, forward strand.
TCGACCACATCAATTCCATACACCCAGCCATCAGATTCACCATGGAAGTCGAAAATGATGGCAAGCTACCCTTTTTGGATGTCCTAATCAAAAGGAGACCTGATGGTTCAATGATCCACTCTGTCTACAGGAAAGCCACCCACACGGATGCTTATCTAAAACCGGATTCCCACCACCATCCATCCCAGAAGAATTCCCTCATCAAGACTCTATATCATAGAGCCCAATGCATCTCCGACCATGAACACATTTCCAGGGAACTCAAACACGTACGCCAAGCTCTTAAGGCTAATGGTTACTCCGACTACACAATCCGCAAAGCCATCACTCCAACCATCAAGAAAGATCCTGTTGAGGAGCCTTTCAAGACCATCACCTTACCCTACATTGCTGGGGTCACAAAAAAAATCTCCAAAATCCTGATTAAACACAAGATCCAGGTCCGATTCAACACAGTACATAAAATCCGTGATCTGGTACCATCTGTAAAAGATGTGATTCCAGACATACAGTACCCTGGCGTCTACAAACTAAGTTGCCTCTGTGGTAGCAGTTACATTGGGGAAACCAAACGACACGTCTCAGACCGCATTCGTGAACATAAAGCTGATCTAAAACACGGTAGGACAAACACCTCAGCCGTGGCAGACCACTGTTACAACTCAGTGGGCTCACATGACATTGACTTCTCCAAGACGGAGGTTCTCTGCAAGCCATCTGGCTATCATGAGAGATTCGTTCATGAGGCGATTCACATATACAAACACAGAGACAATTTTAACCGAGAAGATGGATTCAGGCTTAGCAATCATTGGAAGGACGTAATAAACCATTTCGATACACATTAGGGTGAGTTGAATAATACATAGTGTTATATTAAAATGTATAAAGTATAGGGTGGTTTACAGCAATACAGTATATAATTTAATGTTGGGTTTATCTATGGCAGTATATAGTACTGTATATGCTAAGAGAATAAAGTTTAGATGGAAGTATATTATATACTTCTTACGACGTAGAATTGTAATTTATTATTTGTTGTTAGTAACTCAGCTTATTGTAGAGTATAGTAAGTTTCAGTTTATATTTTAGTTTTTTATGTAGTTTTTACTTTGGTTTTCTACGTGGTTGTTTGGTAAATGCAGCTACATATCACTAACATTCCTTTCCTTTATTAACGCTGTTCCTTGCGCCCCCCCCGTGGTGCTGTTGATCCTGCATAATGCATGGGCATAATGGGACTTTGAAACCCCTCCGCCCACCTCCTACGCATTGTCCATTGGTATGCTAAATTCCTCTTCATATGCACATTCTTTTGTTAAGGCGCTCCTCCTCGCAACACCTATATAAGCTCCTAGCTTGATAATGTTCTCATTCTTCGCCTGAGGACGGCTGCTTGCGTTGTGGCCGAAACGTCGTGAGAATTGTTTTATTATGTTTTATTTTTATTATTTTATTACTTCCCTTCTACGTGACTTTACCTAAAGAACCAAGAAGATGAATCCCTGCAGTCACGAAAGCTTTAAATCGAAATTTAACCGCCTCTACGGGGAGGGTTTCCACATAACTTTGAGATCCTTCAACAAGTTCCGGGATAAGAAGGCTCAGCTAATAGAGTCTCTCACCTTTCTGAAGAGATGCCGCGACTCTAAGGTAATACCAAACGCATTTACACTAACATCTGCTGCTGTAACTTCTTCTAATGCGAAACGAATTCTGTCTAGAACTAGCTGAGCTCTTATCTCAGAGAAAATCAGACTTACGCGCACCGAACTAGATCAGTTAGACAAGACACTCTACAAATCACACTTATCTTTGAGTGCAACAATGTCCACATCGGATTGGGAACACGTGGAAAAAATGACTGCCTCTTCAGCTGCCGCTATGTCGACTAAATGTAAGGACAACTTGATTTCCAAATTCAACCGCCTCTCAAACAAGAAACCGGACCCACACATTGAAAAGCTAGATGTTAACAAAGTCGTAATTAATCGCAGTAACAGTCCTATTTCTGAAGGTTTGAAATCCGTTTTAGCTAAAGGACTAAACTTTGCAGTCACACCTAGACACATACCAGTTAATGATATAATTGCTCGAGTAGATGTAGCTCTCAAGGGCTTGAGTCACATCGCTGCAGACGTAGCAAGATCTGAAATCTCTGTAACCCTCAAAAACGCTAAGATGCCAGCTAGCAACATCAGCAAAGATGAGCGTTTTGAATTAGCTCAATTAAAAAAAAGAGGGATGACATTGTCATCCTCTCAGCCGACAAAGGCAATGCCACTGTCATCATGGACAAAATAGAATACAACAACAAAATTCAAGAACTACTCAACGATGGCAGCTATACAAAAATAAAAAGAGACCCCACCAACAGCCTTGTCTCCAAAACCAACAACATCATTTCTGCTTCAACCGCATTAATTGATCAGACCAAACAGTTCTCGTTGAAACCTTCTGCAGCCAGGCCACCAAGATTGTACGGCTTGCCAAAGATACATAAAGAAGATACACCTCTTCGTCCCATTGTCTCTACTATCAACTCCCCCACTTACAAACTGGCTCGTTTTTTGTCCGAAATCCTACGGCCTTTCACTGGAAAAACCACCTCTGCAGTACTAAACTCTACTGACCTGGTATCGACAATCAAGGGGATTGCCCTGTTCCCAGACGACCTGCTTGTCAGTTTTGATGTGGTTTCCTTGTTCACAAAGGTGCCTGTGCCTGACACCATCGCAATCATTGAAGACTTGGTTCATCAAGGACTAAATGCTGGGGTACCCCCCCTGGTGAGACACTGCTTAACCAATACATACTTCACCTGGAATGGAACCTTCTACAAGCAAATTGAGGGTACCCCAATGGGCTCCCCCCTATCTCCGGTTGTAGCCAACATCTTCATGGAGAAATTTGAGACGGACGCCATCCAGACTGCCACTCTACGCCCGACCTTATGGAAGAGGTACGTAGACGACACTTTTGTCATCTGGCCACATGGCCGGCCTGCTCTAGACCAATTTCTCGACCACATCAATTCCATACACCCAGCCATCAGATTCACCATGGAAGTCGAAAATGATGGCAAGCTACCCTTTTTGGATGTCCTAATCAAAAGGAGACCTGATGGTTCAATGAGCCACTCTGTCTACAGGAAAGCCACCCACACGGATGCTTATCTAAAACCGGATTCCCACCACCATCCATCCCAGAAGAATTCCCTCATCAAGACTCTATATCATAGATCCCAATGCATCTCCGACCATGAACACATTTCCAGGGAACTCAAACACGTACGCCAAGCTCTTAAGGCTAATGGTTACTCCGACTACACAATCTGCAAAGCCATCACTCCAACCATCAAGAAAGATCCTGTTGAGGAGCCTTTCAAGACCATCACCTTACCCTACATTGCTGGGGTCACAAAAAAGATCTCCAAAATCCTGATTAAACACAAGATCCAGGTCCGATTCAACACAGTACATAAAATCCGTGATCTGGTACCATCTGTAAAAGATGTGATTCCAGACATACAGTACCCTGGCGTCTACAAACTAAGTTGCCTCTGTGGTAGCAGTTACATTGGGGAAACCAAACGACACGTCTCAGACCGCATTCGTGAACATAAAGCTGATCTAAAACACGGTAGGACAAACACCTCAGCCGTGGCAGACCACTGTTACAACTCAGTGGGCTCACATGACATTGACTTCTCAAAGACGGAGGTTCTCTGCAAGCCATCTGGCTATCATGAGAGATTCGTTCATGAGGCGATTCACATATACAAACACAGAGACAATTTTAACCGAGAAGATGGATTCAGGCTTAGCAATCATTGGAAGGACGTAATAAACCATTTCGATACACATTAGGGTGAGTTGAATAATACATAGTGTTATATTAAAATGTATAAAGTATAGGGTGGTTTACAGCAATACAGTATATAATTTAATGTTGGGTTTATCTATGGCAGTATATAGTACTGTATATGCTAAGAGAATAAAGTTTAGATGGAAGTATATTATATACTTCTTACGACGTAGAATTGTAATTTATTATTTGTTGTTAGTAACTCAGATTATTGTAGAGTATAGTAAGTTTCAGTTTATATTTTAGTTTTTTATGTAGTTTTTACTTTGGTTTTCTACGTGGTTGTTTGGTAAATGCAGCTACATATCACTAACATTCCTTTCCTTTATTAACGCTGTTCCTTGCGCCCCCCGTGGTGCTGTTGATCCTGCATAATGCATGGGCATAATGGGACTTTGAAACCCCTCCGCCCACCTCCTACGCATTGTCCATTGTTATGCTAAATTCCTCTTCATATGCACATTCTTTTGTTAAGGCGCTCCTCCTCGCAACACCTATATAAGCTCCTAGCTTGATAATGTTCTCATTCTTCGCCTGAGGACGGCTGCTTGCGTTGTGGCCGAAACGTCGTGAGAATTGTTTTATTATGTTTTACCGAAAGAACCAAGAAGATGAATCCCTGCAGTCACGAAAGCTTTAAATCGATATTTAAGGCCCACTTTATCTCTTTTTCAGAAGCGATTTGGCAATCGTACGGCAATGCATAGCGGTCAAATACTCTAAACGCACGTTGATTGTAAATGTGGAGGAGAAAACCCGGAGGACCCGGAGAAAAATTCCACGAGACCACGGAGGGAGCGCCATGCAAACTCCAAATATACAGCAGGCGTCAGGGTCGGGATCGAACCCACGAACTCCAGCTAACGCGGTTGTGCAGGAGAACTCCGTGTACTTTATGCACGTGCAATTTACTTCGCGCCGTACGTAGCCGACCGTGCCAATCGACGAAGGGGACGATCGACCGACTCAACACGACTCGCGAATATTGGCCGAGAGACGTTTGCGGTGGGCCGCTCATCACGGCCACCGTACGCGAAACCGTTCGCCCATCGCGGAGAGAAATGTGCGTGTGCGTGTGTTTTTGTGCGTGTGTGTGTGTGCGTGTGTGCGTGTGTGTGTGTGTTTAAATCGCGGGGGTCACGGAGTTCGCGAACGAGAATTCGGAGGCGGCTCGCCACGTGGAGTTTCGGAGTGCGGCGTTGTGCCCACGTGGAACAACCCCCCCCCCTCCACACCCGCCCCCCCTCCACACCCGCCCCTCCGCCCCCCCCCCCCAGGAGCGAAAAAATAGAAGGGGGGGGAAGGAAAACAGTGGAAAAGGAATCTTCGCGCGGTTATCGAGATCGGGGTGGGGGGAGGAGGTGGCGACGGGTATGTGAAGGGTCCCTGCCTGTGCTTGTCTGTGTGCGTGCGTCTGTGCGCACGTGTGTGTAGGTCGACTCGACTCAGCCTCAAATGAGTACCTGGTGGGGTGTATTAGACGTCGTCGTTGGGAAGACAAAGGCGGTGGGGCGCGGTGCTGGCAACCCACCCCGCTCGTGTGCTGTGCCGGCCTTCATAGGTGGCTCGCTAACAGCACTTGTCCCAACAGTCTGCTGAAGATATACGGGGGATCTTTGTCTTCGTGTGTTTCGTGTCGTAGTGTAACGAGCCGAGTTCGAATCCCGCTCGCGGACAACAACAGTGACGATTAACTGAACCGGTCGTGAGCCTCCCCAAGGTCGACTCAGCCTCAAATGAGTATCTGGCGCGGTGTGTAAAACATCACCAAAGGCGCGCGGGGGGGGGGGGGTGTTGGCCAACCCCCTCGTGTGCCATGCCGGCATTCAAAGGTGCTCGCAAACAGGACTTAGCTCAACAGGACTCATCGTTATGTGCGTAAATCAGTTCTCGTCATAATGTGCGTAAATCAGTTCTCGTCATAATGTGCGTAAATCAGTTCTCGTCGTTACGTGCATTGACACCACGTGATGCAACTGGGTCTTTGCTGTGACATTGACATCAAATACGAAGATCCCCCGTATGCTGTTAGCGAGCACCTATGAAGGCCGGCATCGCACGTGAGCGGGGTGGGTGGCCAGCACCATTCCCGGCCGCCTTTGTCTCCCCTCAATCGAAGCTGAGTCGATGCAGGGGAGGCCCAGGACCGCCTCAGATAATTGTCACTAATAATAATTGGCGTTGGCCTTGAGCGGGAATCGAACTCGTGCGGCTGGATTCGTAGCGCTGCGGTGCGCTAACCGCTACGCTGCTGCTCACTATCGTCACAACCATCGTCACCACCACCATCATCACCACCATCACCATCATCACCACCACCATCACAACTACCACCACCACAATCATCGTCACCACCACAATCATCGTCAACACCACCACCATCATTATCACCACCATCATCATCACCACCACCACCACAACCATCGTCACCACCACCACAACCAGACGGACGAAGGTATGGAATGCGGCTGCTGCTGATGATGATGTTGCTGATGATGAACTCACATGAAATTATCATGAGGATTTACCACTACTTGCTCCTCTTGAAAAAAATATGTCGTTGCTGCTGTATATGCATTTGCGAGTGATGATGATGAAGGCGATGTTCATAATGCTGCTGTTACTGATGATGACGATGATGCACCCTACATATGCGTCTAGAACACGAGTCTGCAAACAAAATGACAACGAGCATTTTTGTTTCTAATCCGGTAAAATAAAACTCAAGATTAGAAGAGCCGCAATGCATTGTGGTGGTGAATTCGAGACGGCGACTCCTCGATGAAGGACGTCACGAAGCAGTCACTTGAAGAGTCGCGTGCAACTCCACAGCCTTGAAGGATCTCTCGCACACGATCGCATCAAAATAATTTCCCGTCGTGACACTCCGGCGCAACTAAACTCCACAGGGCGAGTAGAAAGCGCCCAGCGGACGAATCAATCGAAGCTCCGGACAATTTTATGTTATTAAAATTACAACTCCATACCTATTCGTCCGGTTTATGTTTGTTGGTGTTGCAAACACGTGTCCATGTCTTCACCACCATCAGTCATGGTCAACATCGGCTCAATCGCTAACAACCACCGTGGCTTAATGCATTTTCTTACTGAAGGCCAAATTGGGATTTTGGAAAAGCCTTTGGCAGCGCAACACATTAACCGGTCCAGGGCCTCCCCTAGGTCTACTCTGCCTCAAGTGAGTACCTAGTGCAATGTGTAAACATTGCCAATGGGGAGACAAAGGCGGTCGGGCGTGGTGCGAACAGCACTTGCCCCAACAGTCTGTTAAAGCTATGCGGGGGATTTGTGTCTTTTGTGTGTGGAGAGAGAGAGAGCGAGCGAGAGTTCAGCTCTCTTCTCTAAACAGAGGCGTAACGCGACCCTCGGATCCAGCACGCCCGCCTCGCCGTCTCCTCGACACGCCAACGTCAACATGAGGTCCAACCGGAGCGTGGTGGCTGAAGCTTGGCATGACCCGGCTAGCCCTCGCAAGCAGACGCGCAGCTTCTAATGCCTCGACGGGAGCTGCGTTACAACCTCTCCTTGTTTGAATGAAGGCTGACCCAGACCTCAGGTCTGGCATCGCAGCTGAACTTCGGAGGTTCGTGTTCTTCACTCGTTTTCAGAGTGGAGTGGGGGGGGGGGGGGGCACTTTCGCCGATTGAGACATCGTCAGTTTGAGGGCCGCCACGCGTTTGAAACCATTGCAGGGGTTTGACAGCGGCACGATGATGATGATGATGATGGAGGTGTGGTGTTCACGTGTTGTGTGTTGTCGGGGGCCGCGCTAAAAAGACCACCAGGGACCGCCAGTGACCCGCGGGCCTTGCAATGAAGAACACTGCTCTAGGTACACGGCAGTGCCTAGTAGCTCGATGAAACATTGGTTCAAGCGGGCATGACAGCTGATGAGACACTGCACGTGGAAACCGCTCCAGAGTTTGCTTGCATCGATGAGATGCGCTCCCCAGAGGCCGTGTGGCCGAGGCGTTGTGCAGGAAGATAATTTAATGTTTGCGCGTGGAGTGACAACTAAGGGAAGGGAGGCGTTATGATGTTCTGTTCTACAGTAAGATCACGAAGAGCGGGGGTGGGGGGGGATTGATTGGGCAGTATCTTAGAAAATTAAAAAAACATTGTTTTAATTTGAACAGGTAAGGTCCCACTGAGCGATATCGCTCTTGTTCAGAAGCAACTTGGCGATCACAAATAAAAACCTCAACGAATTGGCGACTTACCGCGTGTGAATGTACAGCAGCCAAAGAGTCATAACGCGTGATGTCGATTCTAAACGTGGAGGGACTCAACCGGAGGACATGGAGACAATTCCACGCGACCACGGCGAGAGAGACACCGCGAACACCCTAAATATGCAGCAGGCGTCATCAGGGTCGCGATCGTACCAGGACCTCCCGTAGACCGGGCGAGGCAGTTAACATCTCGCCTCCTGGCGCTCAGAGTTCTGCCCCGCCGTATTTATTTTTACTTGACCTGATAGTTATCACTACGCGCGTGCGTGTGCGCGCGTGTGTGTACACTACACTGATGAGCATATCCGCGCCGACAGATGTACCGTGCCCAGAAACACTCGATAACTCACTCTCCCATCGACTGTGAGTAAATCCGTCCATGTGCAGCGCAAGAACAATAAAGTTTCGGCCGTGCCAGAAATTCGCAATTCATCAATGCACACGATACACAAAGATGCCAAGCCCCCCACCACCACTCCACCGTATCGCCTTAACAATGATGTTGGGGCAAGTGCTGCTAGCGAGCACATTTGTTGAAGGTCGCACGGTGCGTTCGGCGAGATTGATTGCGGTCAGCCTGCCCGCCTTCGTTGAGCTAATATGTGTGGCCAGGTCGCTTCTGAATAAAAAAAAAATAGCTTCATAGCTCAGTGGGCCTTACCTGGTAAAGTCAAAATAGTTTAGTTTTAGTTGCACACGAAGAGGGGTGGCTGGTCGACAACACGCCCGGCCGCCTTTGTCTCCCCAGTGCTGACGTTTGCACATCGCACCAGGCGCTCATTTAGGGCCGAGTCTACCTAGGGGGGGGGAGGCCCGGGACTGCGGCTCAGAAACACCGACACTGCTGTTGGCCGTCGCCCCGGATTCGAACTCGGATGTCTGTGGTTAGTCCGTTCGAGGCAGTGCCCCAACCGCTGCGCCACCGCTGCTCAAGTGTCGACGCGCGGATCGATCGTGGCCACATCGAGCGTCCGCTTGATGTGGTGCGAGCGCCGCGTTCCCCGACGGCCTCTGGTCCACCTAGCAGTGTTGGGGGTGTGTGGGTATGTTTGTCCGTGCGGTGGAATGTGGGTATGTGTCTTTGGTGGTGGTGGGGGGCGGGGGGGTGGGTTCAGCTGGTGGTGCATCTCGTGGTCATCTCAGTCGGCCGACCCATGGGACCTGGGTCTGTCCCGAGACCCTCCTGTCAGCGAGCCTTCGACGTTTCACGTGGCCTCAAAGTGGTGCACTTAGCCTGGTACAGGCGCCGCGGTGACATCACCGTCACTTAGTGGCTCGTGTTCTAGACGCATGCGTCTAGAACACGAGCCACTATGCATCATTAACATCATCAGTAACAACAACAGCATTATGAACATCGCTTTCATCATCATCAGTAACAACAGCAGCATTATGAACATCGCCCACATCATCATCATCAGTAACAACAGCATTATGAACATCGCCTTCATCATCATCAGTAACAACAACAGCATTATGAACATCGCTTTCATCATCATCAGTAACAACAGCAGCATTATGAATATCGCCATCATCACCATCAGTAACAACAACAGCATTATGAACATCGCCTTCATCATCATCAGTAACAACAGCAGCATTATGAACATCGCCCACATCATCATCATCAGTAACAACAGCATTATGAACATCGCCCACATCATCATCATCAGTAACAACAGCATTATGAACATCTCCTTCATCATCATCAGTAACAACAGCAGAATTATGAACATCGCCTTCATCATCATCAGTAACAACAGCAGCATTATGAATATCGCCATCATCACCATCAGTAACAACAACAGTATTATGAACATCGCCTTCATATCATCAGTAACAACAGCAGCATTATGAACATCGCCCACATCATCATCATCAGTAACAACAGCATTATGAACATCGCCCACATCATCATCATCAGTAACAACAGCATTATGAACATCTCCTTCATCATCATCAGTAACAACAGCAGAATTATGAACATCGCTTTCATCATCATCAGTAACATCAACAGCATTATGAACATCGCCTTCATAATTTTCAGTAACAACAGCAGCATTATGAATATCGCCATCATCACCATCAGTAACAACAACAGCATTATGAACATCGCCTTCATTATCGTCCCCAGAAAATGGGCATACAGCCACAACGACATATTTGTGTTGTTTGTTTACCGAATTGCGAAAGGAAAAATGTTCTCGCTATTTTGGTTGCCGACCCCTGGACGAAGACGTGACTCTGCACGTGTGTGCAGAGAGGGCGATAGATACCTCTTGCTGAAGCAAAGACGCAACAGCGGCGGTGTGAGACGCGATCCCGTCCTGGGGACACGTGGGCGAGGAATTAAAAACAGGAAGAGTTGTTGATTTAAAGCTTTCGTGACTGCAGGGATTCATATTCTTGGTTCTTTCGGTAAAGTCACGTAGAAGGGAAATAATAAAATAAAATATTTTTTGTTTGTTTTATATTTTATTATTTCCCTTCTACGTGACTTTACCGAAAGAACCAAGAACAGGAAGAGGTGTTCATCTGTGAGGGTGTTCATCTGTGAGAGTTGTTCATTTGTGAGGGTGTTCATCTGTGCGAGTTGATCACAGTGCGACTCAGCCTCAAATGAGTACCCTGCCTGCTGTGTAAACATCATCGTTGGGGAGACAAAGGCGGCCGGGCGTTGTATTGGCCACCCCACCCCCTCGCGTGCATCGCGCCGGCCTTCACAGGTGCTGCTCACTAACAGCACTTGCCCCGGCAGTCTCTCACAGGCTACACGGGGCATCTTTGCCTTCGTGGGCGTCTGTGGGAAAGCGCTCTCCGAGCGGGGAGAGACGCACGTGGCGTGATGCCGGCGCGCCTTTGATTCAGCGACATGAAAGGAGAAAAAGGGGGGGGGGGCACAGGAAGAGCCTTGGTTTGTGTCTCTCCAATACTTCCCGCCGCCCCTCCTCCTCCTGCCCCCCCCCCCTCTTACCCCCCACCCCCCCCCGCGCGCCTTCCCTGGATTCCTAAAACAGAGGAGAGTTTGCAGCAACAAGGCACGGCAGAGAGAGGATGCTTTCGAAAAGCAGGCAGTCAGGATATCCCTCCCTGTCCGCGCTTCCTGCTGCTGCTGCCGCTGCCACTGGCGGTCTCGCAGCTGCGTGATGCCTAACCCCGCTCACGAACAGTGTTGCAGCAGCAGCAGCAACAACAACAACATCATCATCATGCACGACGAGGGTGAACTTCACAGAGCGCCTATTAATAGACTCGCATACACGATTAGTTACCGCGGGCACTCTGTTAGTAGCAGCGTTTTGGGATGACGGTTGTGCCATTTCGCTATAATTGCTATGAACTATTTAAAAAATATTTACCAGGTAAGGCCCACTGAGGTCACTGGCGGAGCCAGTGGGGGGGGAGTGGCACGTGCCCCCCCCCCAATGATCCGATCGAAATCCCTAATTTCGATCGGATCAATGGGGTTTATTAGTAATAAATCGGCTTTTTGCGACCCTCTGCCACTGTGGAGCATATTATTACGTGCCAGGGACTCTATGAGATGATAGGACAATAGTCTGAGTCCATAATTGGCAATAAGTAATGGCAAAGCGGTTATAAGTGACTCACAGAATTGTGCGCAGTTGCGTATAGAGTGCACGACTTCCCTGAAGGCAAACACTTTCAGCGAGCGCAATGCCGATCACACAATGCGGTTCGAATTCGATCCTCGATCGATGGCTGCGCCATCGCCGCACACGCGTCGATTAAAAAGCAAGGGACAAGTCCTTACTTACTAACAACTCTTTACTTACTAACAACTCCTCTATCATTTTTCATTGCTGGAGGGGTTTCCCCCCACCTCTACCTGAACATCCTGGCTCCGCCATTGACTGAGGTATTTTGCTCTTTATCAGAAGTAACCTGGCAATGACGCATGATAGGTCAATCAAGTGGCTTGTCATCATGTGGAGATTCATAGCAGACAAATACTCTCAACCAAGGGCTCAGCAAACAGTATAACAAGAAGAGGCATTTTTTGTTCATTTAATGAAAAAAATAAACTCAATATGTCAAGTGCCGCAATGCAATGTGTGGGGTGAAACGAGACCGGTGGTCCTTAATAAAAAAAAAGTCACAAAGCAATTCTTAAAAGAGCCGCAGGTTGGCGACCCCTGCTCTAAACGCGTGATGTTCATTGTAAATGTGAAGGGGGGGAAACCCAGACGACCCGGGGAAAACTCCAACAGGACCAAGGGGAGAAAGAGGGAGACACGCAAACTCCAAATATATAGAGCAGCAGGCGTCAGGGTCGGGATGGAACCCACGACCTCGTGTATACCTCGCGAGATAGTTAACATTTCCTAGCCGCCGTGGTGGCCCTGCTTGATGGCCCATGGACAATCCACGATGATGGCCGAGATTGATAACGGAACGGCAGCAAAAGGCGGGAACACACCCAAGAAGCGCATCGAGGAAGAGAAGTTATGAGATGAGCGCGTGTGTAGCAGTGAGAAGGTGGCGGGCGGGCTTTGGGAGGCCTTCATCCAACAGTGGATCGACAATGACCCTCGATCACCATCATCATTTTTATCATATTATGTTATCACATATTAGCTAAACCATCGGTACGTAAAATAATCGCAACCACCGTGATTACCACGTCCACCATCGCTGCTCACCATCATACACGTCGGCGAATAATCCCATCATCATCGTCGTCATCATCATCAAGTTCAAGTTCATTTATTAGGTATAGCCCTGTGAGCCATTCGGCTCTTGAATCGGGTGCAACCGCAACAAACAAAAAAACAAAAACGTGAAAAGACAGCAAAATATTGCATAAAAAGCACCATACACCAACGCTGTGTGCAAAAATCCCAGTGGGATGCAAGTCAAACAACAACAACCACAAGACAAACAAACATGGCCAAACCGAAAAACTTTTCAAAAATCACCAAAATAAACCATAAAAGCAATGAAACAGTGATCATAGGAACTGTGACCGAAATTTCACAAAATTCATGAGCATCGTCTATTCTCTCTCTCTCTCTATTCACCGCTCATTAAAGACGCCCCGGCGGCCAGATGTGTCGGGAGTCAGTAGGCAGCTCCCTCGTCATCACGCTCCGTCCATCCTTTAGCGCGCCACTCCGAACGCTCTGAATATTTGCCTGAACTCCTCCCCCGTCGACTGCCGTCGATGATGGGACCCATCGCGGCCGCCATCGCAGTCCGATAAACATCAGGACTGGGGGAGACAAAGGTGGCCGAGCCTGATGTTTAGCCACCCACCGTGTAGGGGTCAAACAACCCCCACCACAGACACGGCGCGAGGAACCATTCATCCAGCAGTGGATCGACGAAGATTTATACAACATTGTTGTTGTTTCTTATATCACGTAATGTCAGACATAATGGTTACACGGTATCCCCTACTCGCTCTCAGAGTCGCCGCGAGGAGGAGGAGGAACCACAGACGGCGCGCGGAAAGACAGCACACGCGGTGAGCCGGCGTCAACAACTGTCCAAGCTCTGCGTTCCTCCATATATTAAGATGCGGGGCACCACGGTAGCGAGATCTTAACTCCCTCGCCTGGTATACAGGAGGTCCAGGGTCCGATTCAGACTCTGACGCCTGCTGTGTATTTGGAGTTTGCGTGTCTGTCTCCCCGTGGTCGCGTAGATTTTTCTCCGGGTCCTCTGGGGTTTCCTTCCACATTTAGAATCAACGTCACGCGCTTAGAGTATTTGGCTGCTATATATTTACACGTGACAATTCACTTCGTTGATCTATCATTTGTGGCTAAGTCGCTTCTGAAAAAAAGATATACGGAGCTCAGTGGGCCTTACCTGGTAGAATAAAACATTGTTGAGTTTAGTAGTCTGCCAAATCACGCGTGGATCTCTGAATTGAAAGACCAGTGTGCCAACCATTGCCACCCGGCAGCATCCCTATTGCAGTGTTTGTATTTAAATCCCGCATCGCTATGCTTCTCTGCGGCTTCCCAACGCACACACCACACCACACACGGTTGTGGCAACGCATTTAAACATTAACCACGGCCCGTGCTTTAATAAAACACGGAGGGGGGGGGGGGCCGAGCGGGGAAGAGTCGGGTGGTGCGATCGTGTGTGCGCGCGATGAGGATGAGGAGGAGGAGTTCACGTGGGGTCTGGCCCGGGTCAGGGAGCTTCCGTGCCGGTGCGGAACGGGATGCTTGGCTCTGGTGAGAAAATCCGAAACGAGTCACCGCGCCTGAGTGAAGGCGATGAGTTATGCTGCTGAGTGGAGCGGTGGCGTAACGGTTAGCGCACTGCGCTATGAAACTGTCAACTGTGAACTCTGATGACGCCCCCCCCCCCTACCTCCACTATCCGTCTATCCACCAATTAATTACATTCTCACAGGGTCTCAAGACTCTTTTCACGAGGGTCTTAGCGCGAGCTGAGCTGCATTGGCTTCCGTTTGCCGAACGAATACATTAGAAGGGCGCACTCATTACACACACAAAGTGCTTGCCACAAATGCACCACAATACCTCGCTGATCTCGTCAAGGAGCAGGAACCACCACGCGATCTCCAGTCATCCACGCAGCAGCGGATTTTGGAATACCGTCGAACAAAGACGATCGCTGCATCGCGTGCTTTCAGATGCGCTTCTGCGGCCGTCTGGAACGCTCTTCATTCTGATATTAGGAATCCACTGGAGCTGTGCACTTTTAAATCTACATTAAAAAAAACGAATTTCTTTATAACTGATTTTTGTGTTTAGTTTGTTGTCCTTCCCCCGGGCCTCCGATTAGCACAGTTGGCTACGTACGGTGCGAAAGAAATTCAACATACATTGCTCACGTGGTACCTGACATGGACACGGCGTGGGATACAGCTGTGCAAACGAGACAGAACACGTGTGAAACAACACGAACGAGACGGTATGGAAATAATCGACCGTTGAATCGAGACCCTCGACAGCGATTAGATGAACTCGCGTGCAGCAGCAGTGGCAGCAGCAGCAGCTCAATAAGATTCTCGAATCGCCAGGCCGTGCGTGCGAGATGCCCTTCATCCAGCGGTGGATCGACGAAGAGCAGACGACTGATTTGGACCTCAAAAGTTAATTGTGAAACGGGCCCGTGTCAGAAACGTCACATTTATTCGCACCAGAGGAATCCGATGAGCTATAAAATTATTTTTCACGGATTTTTGTTGTTGTTTCTCACAAATTGAAACAGGCCCCGTAAATTGAGGCGTCAACGTCCTGAGCGGTGCGTGGCGTCCCAGGGAGAGCGAGAGAGAGAGGGAGAGATTGATCGCGAGCGACTTAAACGAGCGAGCGAGCAGAGAGAGAGAGAGAGAAAAAAACCCGAGCTGTTTAATTGTGCTGGGGCCAATATTTACAGAACGTGAAACATCAGCTCCCCAGCGTGGCAGGAGATTCTACGGGGCCCAATTGGCAACGCTGCCAAAACAGACAAATACAAATTCCTCCCCTCCTTCCCGTCAGCACCCCACGTGCGCGCTCACAGACAGAAACACAGACAAAGATCCCCGTATAAACACATAGAGTGTTGGGGGCAAGTGCTCGTAATGAGTGACCTACGCACGCCATAGCACGTTGCACGAGGGGGAGGTCATGCCAGAACCGCGCCCGACCGCCTTTGTTTCACCAGCGCCGATGTTTACGCGCCGCACCAGATCCTCGTTTTTACAGCTGAGTCGACCTCACGGAGGCCCAGGTCCGGTGCAGATATTCGCCACTGATTTTGGTCGTGAGCGGGAATCGAACACAGGTGGCCGGGTTCGTAGCGCAGTGCGATAACCACTGCGCCACCGCTTCCCATCAGCCACAACGCGCGCACACGCACACAGATTCACATACGAGACACACACACACACAGACCTCCACACGCGCCTATATTCCCACACACACTCACACGCTCACATTCAGATACATACTCTCACACACTCACACGCACACTCTTACACACACTCATCCACACAGGCTACTCTATCACACACACTCACATACTGACACACATTTTTTTACGCTCACACAAAGACAAAGATCCCCCGTATAACCTCAACATACTTTTGGGACATGTGCTGTTAGCGAGCACCTATGAAGACCTGCACGGCACACAAGGGGGGGGATGACCAGCTCCACGCCCGGTCGCCTTTGTCTCCCCAGTGGCGATGTTTACAGATCGCACCAACGTACGCACACACTTGCACGCACACACTTACACCTATTCTCACACACTCTCTCCCACGCTCACGCACATTTTCTCACACACAAAGACCAAGATTCCTTGCGTATCCTTTCCTAGACTGTTGTGGCAAATGCTGTTAGCGAGCACCTATTAAGGCCGGCACGGCGCATAAGGAGGTGGTGTTACCAGCACCACGCCCGGCCGCCTTTGTCTCCCCAGTGCTGATACTTTACACACCGCACCCGGTAGTCATTTAAGGCTGAGCCGACCTAGTGGAGGCCCGGGACCCGTTCTGATATCACTCAACACTGGGGGTGGTGGTGGGGGGGATTCTACGGGTTCTTCCCAATTCCGCCCCCACACGCATAAAACACTTACTGCTGGCATCGGCCAAACATCGCGATGCAGGACCCTCCTGCAAACGAGCCGAGAGACTCAGGGAGGCTTTTGTCAACGAACGACACCGCTAACACCACCACCACCGCCGTTGTCGTCGGCTGATCGTAAATTTACCCCCAGGCAGGTCACCACCGCCCATTCATGCCCAAGAGCCTCTTGCACAATTTGAAAAATGTTCCTAACCCCATTGTTGTTGTTGTTGTCGACGAAGCCCTCCAAATCGCGCATCGATTTGACTGCCATTAAGAGCAAGAATCTCGGAGCGGTGGCGGAGCGGTTAGCGGCAGTGCGCTCTGTCCACCCGGGTTCGAGCCCCGCACACGGCTAACATCGGTGGCGAGCGATCGCTGAGCCGGTCGTGATGCCACCCCGCACAGGAACTCGTCGATTCTTTTATCGATTTAAAGCTTTCGTGACTGCAGGGATTCATCTTCTTGGTTCTTTCGGTAAAGTCACGTAGAAGGGAAATAATAAAATAATAATAAAATATTTAATGTTTTCTTTTTATTATTTTATTATTTCCCTTCTACGTGACTTTATCGTCGATTTTTGTTTTGTTCTTTCAGACGAGCTTGAGAACGCATGTACAGCAAACAGTCGCTCTCATTGCACACAAAGTGCTTGCCGCGAATAAACTGCACACTCCCTCGCTGATCTCGTCAAGTAGAATAAACCATCACGCGTGCTCCGGTCATCCTCGCTGCAGTGGCTTCTGGCTGGGCCATCAAACAAAGACGGTCACCACATCGCGTGGCGCTTTCAGATGCGCTTCCTCGGCCGCGTGGAACGCTCTCTCCCTTCCGATGTTAGGAAGCGACTGGAGCTGTGCGCTTTTAAATCATCTCGACTGAAAACGAATTTCTTTAGAACTATATACTCTTTAGTTCTTTCGGTAAAGTCACGTAGGCAGACAAAATCGTCTTCTGGCACCTGAAGACGGTTGCTTGTGTGGCGATCGAAAACGTCGTGATCTATTGTTATTTTCTGCCTACGTGACTTTACCGAAAGAACTAAAGAGTATGAATTCCTGCAGTCACGAAAGATTCAAATGAAGATAAATTTTAGAACTACCTTTTGTGTGTTAATTCGTTGCCCTTCCCCCGCACCTCCGATTAAGCACCGTTGGCTACGTACGGTGGGAATGAAGTTCAACATAGGTACAGACCTACACATGGCACAACGTATTGGGGGAAGAAAAAAAAAACAAAGAAAAAAAACCGGTGGAGACAGTGGCGCATATTCGGGACGCGCAGGAATGGATTGTTGGAGATGCCACGAGCGGTCTGGCGTGATCCAAGCGTCTCGTGATAGACCACGTGTCGTGAATTCGGAGTGAAAATATTATCTCTGGGGGGTGGGGGGGGGCAGCTCGGATAGGGGTCCCTGCGTGTCGGGGAAAGGGAGGGAGGGTAAGAGATGGGATTAGGGGGGCCCTGGGGTAGCTGGAGGTAACTCGGGGGGTGAGGGGGGGGGGCGTTGTGGCGCAGGATGGGGAGACGGGCAAAGTGCTTGGTAGACCACTGTGAAGCTTAAGCCGACACGTTTACCTTGGCCGCGATAGCGAGTATGCCTCCTCCACCACGGCGCTCATCTCACACTCACTCATCATCGTGCTCAGCCAGGGCTCCAAGAACGCGGACACTTCACGGCAACGATATTTCGTTTTGCGATGAATTGAGGAGTGTGTGTGTGTGTGTGACGGCAAACTTTCGCTGCGTTGTTGCTTAACAGACGCCCACGGACTACAGGACGAGCGGTGGCGCAGTGACAGTCACCCTGCCGCTGCTCACAATCGGTGGCGAGTAACATCCGAACCGGTCTTGAGAATCTCACCGCTTGCAACCCCCACCCACTCCAGCCTCTTCACTGATCCCCACTGAGACCAGCGTAGCCCAAGCAGCCAAGGGGACCTGGTCCAGTGACAGCCTCCACACCGGATAGTTACGCCACTGCCGTGATGCTGCAACAGAGCCGACACGTGGATAGGCAGTGGTATAGTGGTAGTGGTGGTGGTGATGGTCACTGTGGTCATGGTGGGCATTGTGAGGCTCCGGGAAATGGGCGACACGGTGGCGAGATGTTAACTCCCTGGGCTCGCTCCCGACCCTGACGCCTGTTCTTCCCGTGGGGTTTCCCTCCACATTTAGAAACTTGTGTTGAGAGTATTTCGCTTCTGTTGTGCATTTGCGCATAAGCCACTGCGTTGAGCTTTCATTTGTAGCCAGGTCGCTTCTTAAAATTAACTATATCGCTCAGTGGGCCTTACCTGGTAAAATGAAAATAAGAGTAAATAGTCATTCTGTCTGTTGAATAGACCCAAAACGCGCCTCGATCTCTCTCCACATCTCGGAAGTTAAGCAGAAGGTGAGCCTGGATAGCGCTTGGAACCATGACGCAAACTCCGCTCATCCTAGCAGCGCTTTCAAATTCACTTCTGCGGCCGTCTGGAACGCTCTTCCTTCCGATATTAGGAAGCCACTGGAGCTATGCACTTTGAAATCTAAATAGAAAACTCGTGTATTTAAAACTGCTGTTGATGTTTAGTTTGTTGTCCTTCTCCTGCTCCTCCGATTAGGACGGTTGGCTACGTGCCGTGCGAAAGAAGTTCAACAACAATCAATAAACTTTTTTGCGTCAAATATTTGCATGTTTCCCTCGCTTTGTGTTGGTTCGGTTTGTGCAGTTTCGCGTCAATGCGGCTAACTTATTTCTACCCAAAACTCGCTCTATGCGGTTAGAATTCACTCAGATACGGCTATGCAGTGAGACGTGGGACAACACTGTGTGCGTACTGTGTGTACTGTGCGTATGCACTGTGTATATTGTGTTTGTACTGTGTGTACTGTGTGTGTGTACTTTGTGTGTGTACTGTGTGTGTACTCTGTGTACTGTGTGTGTAGTGTGTGTACTGTGTGTGTACTGTGTGTGTGTACTGTGTGCACTGTGTGTACTCTGTGTGTGTACTGTGTAGTGTGTTTACTCTGTGTGTACTCTGTGTACTGTGTGTGTACTCTGTGTATTGTGTGTACTCTGTGTGTGTACTGTGTGTAGTGTGTGTACTGTGTTTGTATCGTGTGTACTTCGTGTGTGCACCGTGTGCGTACTCTGTGTGTGTACTGTGTAGTGTGTGTATTGTGTGTGTACTCTGTGTGCGCTTCTCGGCATGCAGCTGTCTCATCGTCCATCGGTTTTGCTGTGTGCGTCCTGTTGATTTGCAATACATCTTCTACTGCCATTACCGCATACAGCGAAGGAAACCTGTCCGGTGCTTCAATGTTTTGACGTGCGGAGACGGCAATGGGAAGGGTGCGAATTGTCAGTCTGTGAAATTTCCCACGCAGGACTTTCGCCTGCGAATTGTAACACCGTCAGCGCCAATGCGCGTCCTTGCCATCTGTGAGTGACCAGCGCCGTCTGCCGACGCTCTCGGGCAGAGGTCGCAAACGGGTTTTGATTCTTTACCCGTATCCGGCCGCACCAGGGTCGCAAATGGGTACCCGTACCCGTACCCAGCCGGGTACGGGTACCCGTTCCCTACCCGCACCCGTACCCTACCCGAAATGAGTGACAAAGCTGGGTGGGTAGGTGCAAATATAAAATGAACAATTTTTGGTTCTTTCGGTAAAGTCACGTAGAAGGGAAATAATAAATACTCTTAGTTTTTCGGTAAAGTCACGTAGGTAAAAAATGAAATTAAAATTAATAAAAATAAAATAATAAAAATCACGACGTTTCGGAGGCAACACAAGTCTCCGTCATCACGTGGGACCGTCACAGCCAGATAATAAAATAATAAAAATATAAAACAATAAAAATTATCACGACGTTACGACTGCAACACAAGCAATCATCATCAGGTGTGAAATCCACAGCAAGAACATTTGAAAAAAGTGGCGGTTTTTCCTAACGTCAGCACGTTAGGAAAAACCGCCACTTTTTAATATTAATATTATTTTATTATTTCCCTTCTACGTGACTTTACCAAAAAAACCAAGAAAATCAATCCCTGCAGTCACGAAAGCTTTAAATCAAAATTTAAACTTTTTTTTAACCAAGTAAGGCCCACTGAGCTGTATAGCTCTTTGTCGAAAGTGACCTGGCCACAAATGATAGCTCAAAGAAGTGGCTTATCACGTGGACATGTATAGCAGCCACATACTATTGTAATGCGAGCAAGGATTGAGGGGGGGCGGAGTCTGGGTCACGTGGGGAGTGGGTGGAGTTAGGGTCACGTGGGTGAGAGGATTTAGGGAGAGAACCGGAAGGGGAAGGGGGAGTTGAGACGGTGTGAAACACGAGGAGGCCACGCTGGGCAAGACGGAGAGAGTGGCGCGGTCACCACGCGGTGGGAGACGTCGACACCGTCAGCCATCGGTGTCAGACGGAGAGAGCTAAGGGGGTTGTGAGAGGCTAGTTGTGTACGGGGCAGCAGTGACGCTAGATAGCAGAGCAGCGGTGTGGCTGCAAGGATTGCCTAACGGAGCAGCAGGGAGACTGCATATCTGAGCAGCAGGGAGACTGTATATCGGAGCAGCCGAGGGCCGTGGAGAGGTCGTTGAGCGGGACGCGGGCCTGAGCGAGACGCCGTGGTATCGAGATTCTACGAACCCAATAAAGGACAACGGAGATCGACATCTGAGAGAGAGTCCTTTATTACATTGGTGTCAGAAGTGAAATGGCATGTCAAAACAGCTCAGGAGGAAGACCCGTCCCTGCACCATCTTCGGCAACATCTTCCGTCGACGACCTCCCTCCAGCGGTGGCGCTACCCACGATGGAGGAGGAAAGCGGAGCGGGGACGAGCGGGGTTCCAGCCATGCAGGACGTGGCCGCCTCGGTGGGCCCATCCGCGCGACTGGACGCTGAGGACGGATGGCGACAGGTGGCGGCGCAACTGGAGGCGCTGAAGACGGTGTTGGCGCAATTGTGCGTCCTTGTGACGCCGGCGACGACTTCGGGGAGGCCCGACGGGGAACAACGGGCCGGGGCCTTGCCGTCGCCATCAGCCCTCTCGACCACGCGGCACGAAGACGCCATCTTGGGCGTGGCCGAGGAAGAACGGCGGGAAGCCGCCATCTTGCACACGTTGTGGAGCGACGCCATCTTGTTGCTGCCGCGCGTGTCACCATCGGAGGAGGACGGAGGAGCAAGAACCCGCAGCCGTCATTTTACAACGGTCAAAGAATTCTCAATCGGCGGCGATTGGAGCGCATTCGCCTGCCGTTTTCAAGCGGCCGTACGCTCCGCCAAATGAACGGGCGCGGAGGCCCTGGAAGTCTTACCAACACTTCTCGACGACGAGTCCGTCCGGTTCTTCCGCTCCATCAAGGCCGACAAGAAGAAGACGCTGCAGGGTGTCTTCGAGGAGAAGGCGGATGCGTACGAGCCTCCGGACGACGCCCATCGGAGATTTGTTCAGCGCCAAAGGGCGCCTGATGAATCGCCGGTGGCCTTCAGAGGTGCAGTTCTGGAACTGGCGATGGCGGCATACCCCGAGACGAAGCCCGATTTGTTGGAGCCCCTCATGTTGGGCAAGATGCTCGAATTATCTAGAGACCTGGGGATCCCCATGCCGGTGTGCAGCCATGATAAATTGACGTCCCGTGCTGTGGCTAAGTGCTTGGACGCCCAATTTAATCTCCGACGCTGGAAGCAGGTGTCAGCTTGGACGGGGGGGCCCATCGTTGAAGGTGGTGCTACGGGGTGGGATCCTACGAAGGCGATCTACGTTCCTGACAACAAGGGTCGGGACAGGGGGGGTACCGCGCGTCGGAACTACGTGGAGTGTTTCCGCTGCGGCCGTAAGGGCCACTTCGCCAGGGATTGTTGGGCTCGCATCCCGGGGCCGCCCCAGCAGGAGGCCTCGACCACGGACGTCGCGCGAAAAGACCCACCAGGACAGGCAAGTCGGTGCGCACCAGACACCCGGCAAGGCCTGTCACCTCATGCATCACCATCGCCGCGCGGTCCGTGTGTCGTTAACAACAAGTTGCCTCCAATTGACCCGTGTCACTCGCTGACGCAATGGCACCGATTGGCATAGAGGGTAGTTGCGGCCACAACGGGGTCGTCCACAGTACCGGGTTTTATTCAGGGGGTCGAGGTGCGTATTTTGGTGGACTCCGGTGCGTCCGCGACCATTATTTCGGATGTCATTTTCCATCTTTTGGGCATTCCACCAGGGAGAGTGCGAGCAGTTTATGATTCATGCATAGCGGCGAACGGGGGAAGTATGGGCATTGTGGGCCAGGTGGACGCCAACATATCCATTGGGGAGGTGTCGGCTTCAGGGACCGTGTTGATCTCTAGGTCCCTCGTGGTACCCTGTCTGTTGGGGACTGATTTCCTGGCAAAAAAACCGCATTGAATTACCAGGGGGCCGGAAAATTTTGTTCCTACCGTCGCCATGGGGCCGGCCGGCCCCTGTTTGCCAGGTGCAGTCGCTGTCCGAGGTATCTGTTGACATTCCACCTGGTTCGCAGATGCTTATCCCGTTGAGATATCTGAAGCCAGTACCTGGCATTGAGGGAGCGGCGGGGGTTCTGTTATCGCCGTCCACGGCTATAACGGGCGGCTCGGCGCTGGTTGGGGCACAAACAATTGTCCGGCCGGGCCAGCCCCCGTTCTTACAGGTGCTAAATGGGAGTGCAGAGAATGTCAGTGTCCCGGCCGGAACGGTTGTGGCTCACGCCACGACCGCGTTCACGACCCATGACAACCGGGTCCGCCGGGACATGGTAGGGGGGGTTTCGGGGCCAACGGGGCAGGATGACCGTTGGGTTGCCGAGTTATGCGGGGAGAATTCATCCCTGACCAGAGAGCAACGGTCCGCGCTTCGCGCGCTGTTGCTAAGTTTTTCCGACGTGTTCAGCTTGGATGATTTTGACTTGGGACGCACCTCCCTGCTTTCCCACCACATTCATACGGGGGATGCCGCTCCGATTCGGTTGAACTCACATCTGTTGAGCCCGACGGAGCGGGATCAGGTTAGCGGTGCAGTGGAGGACATGCTAGCCGCTGACATTATATCCCCTTCTAACAGTCCATGGGGCGCGCCGGTAGTCCTTGTGAAGAAGAAGGATGGGAAACTGCGATTTTGCGTCGATTTTCGGAAATTGAATAAGGTGTCCGTCGCAGATGCGTACCCACTTCCGCGTATGGATGATTCCCTCGATGCCTTGTCTGGGGCGAAGTTTTTTTCAACATTGGATCTCTCTTCGGGATTCTGGCAGCTTCCCCTTGACGAGACCTCGAGGAAAAAGACGGCTTTTCGTATGCCGCAGGGACTGTTTCAGTTTAATTGCCTGCCGATGGGCTTGAATGCGGCTCCCGCCACTTTTCAGCGGTTGATGGAGCTGGTGTTAAGGGGTCTGCAGTGGGAGACATGTTTGATTTATTTAGACGATGTCATCGTCTTTAGCCGCACATTTGACGAACATTTGCAGAGATTGGAGACGGTTTTTGCTAGGATGCGCTCCGCAAATTTAAAATTCAAACCGAAAAAGTGTCACCTACTGCAACGATCCGTGCATTATTTGGGACACATAGTCAGTGCGGACGGGGTGGCCACGGACCCGGAGAAGACGGCGTGCGTCCGCAACTGGCCAACCCCGGCCTCGGTTGGGGACGTACGTCGCTTCCTGGGTTCGCCTCATATTATCGCAGATTCGTCCCGAACTTTGCTATGATCGCTAGGCCCTTGCACCTCCTTACGGGTAAGGGTCGGAGGTTCAGTTGGGGTCCGCCGGAGGAAGCGTCGTTTCAGGGCCTACGCGATCGGTTGGCAACGGCGCCGACATTGGACTATCCGGATTTTGATCGACCTTTTATTCTGGATACGGACGCTAGTGACACTGGGATTGGGGCTGTTCTGTCACAGTCCAAGGGCGGCGTAGAACGTGTGGTAGCCTACGGAAGCCGTGTACTGTCCCCGGCAGAAACCCGCTACTGCGTTACTCACCGCGAATTATTGGCTATTGTCTATTTTCTCCACCAATATCGGCCGTATCTTTACGGCCGGTCATTTATTGTGCGCACGGACCATGCGGCTCTGCAATATGCCCTGAGAGTTGACCAACCATCTGGCCAACTGGCACGATGGTTGGAGACCCTGCAGGAATTTTTCTTCGACATACAATATCGGAAGGGGTAGCGTCACGCGAATGCGGACGCACTCTCCAGATTACCGCAGGGGTCCCCTTGCGCTTGCGAGTCGGGTACGAATAGGTGTACGTCGGTTCAGCTACCCCCTCGGCCTGTCGTGTCAGTTGTCGAGGTGCCTGGGGCTCCGGTGTGCCCAGGACCGGCTGATGGGGTTCTGAACCTGCCGCGCTCGGTATGGATTCGCGAACAATTGCTTGACGACTCGTTGGGGGCTTTACAGAGTCGGGCTGTGAAGGGAGCGGGGAGATTGCTGTCCGGTGGGATGCCGGGGGCCGCTCTCCGGGATGGTTTGCTCATGTGGAGAGAGGGATTGCATGACCGCTGACGTCTGGTAGTACCGTCGTCGCTACGGTACGAATTGATTCGGACTCTGCACGGCGACACTTTATTAGATCTCGGGGTGCAGAAGACTTTGTTAACATTGCAGCGAGACTACTTCTGGCACGGCATGACGACGGATGTCGTCGGACACATTCGGGCGTGTCCCGAGTGTGCCCGGCGGAAGCCGCCTAAAAACCCTTACGTGCCGCCGGTGCAGTCTATACAAGTGTCTCGAATCAACGAGTTGGTGGCGCTGGATATTTTGGGACCTTTCCCGCCATCCGCTAGGGGTAATAAATATTTGCTGGTCGGGGTGGAATATCTTTCCCGCTGGCCGATGGCTTGGCCTTTACCCGACCAGTCGGCGGCATCTATCACAGACGCCTTCCTATTTGGATATGTGATGGACAAGGGGGCGCCAGAGAGGCTGCTCACGGATCAGGGGCGAAATTTGTCTTCCAAATTGTTGGCGGAGGTATGCGCTGCGCTGGGAACCAAGAAGGTCCGTACGTCTCCCTACCACCCGCAGACGGATGGCATGGTGGAACGCCTTAATCGGACGCTGTCGGCCATGCTATGTCACACGGTTGACGAAAAACAAGCTGATTGGGACTTGCATATACCTGGAGTACTCTCCGCGTATCGGATGACGCCTCATGCGTCCACTGGGTATTCTCCATTTTTTCTAATGTACGGCCGTGAGAATGTGCTGCCGGTGGAAGTACAGCTGGGTACGGGGGCGAAGGGTCCTGTTATACCTCTCCCCGAATATATTCAGGACACTGTTCAACGCGTCGCCGAAGCACAGGAGGGGGCCCGATTGGCTACTGCCAAGACGCAGGCGCGAAACGAGCGTTGCGCCCGGCGCTCGACCGGTACATGCCCCTGGCGAGTAGGGGACATGGCATGGCTGCACTGCCCGCAAGTGCGGCCGGGGACCACCCCTAAGCTTCACAAACCATGGCAGGGGCCGGTTAAGCTTATTGAAGTCCCTAACTCACAATCCGCATGGGTTCGTTTCGGATCGCGGCGCTGGTACGTTCATACGTCTAGATTGAAGCCCTACATGGCCCCGCGGATGGATACGTCATCCCCTGATGTTGCCTTGCCGGTGTCTGTTGTGCCCGACGCACCTCTGCCCTTGCCTGTTGACTCTGCAAGCGCGCCTGTCGTGCCTTCTACAGACGAACCAGCCGTGACGCAGGTGGATGTGGCGAATCCTGCTCTGGGTGGGCCTACCACGGCGACGGGGCCACTTGACCCCGCTGCCCCTCCAACCCCACCACAGACACGGTTGCCAGAGACCTCAGACTTGGGTCTCCCTGGGGAACGGGACCTTGGCGTTGACGGGCCTCCAACAGCGGCGGGCGGTTCTACTTCCGTCGATCTTAAGACCCCGTCGCGTTCTCGGTCTGTGGGGGGACCGCCGCCCGTTTGGGACGGGCCGGCGACTCGCACGCGTTCCAAATCCCTTTCCTTTCGTTGATTGTTATTGTTATTGTTGTTATTGTTATCGTTCTTATATTCTCCATTGTCCAGTGATGCCAGATGGTTCCAATATTGCTCGCATTATTTTATTGTAATTATTGCAGCCGAGGACGGCTGGGTTTTCATTAGGGGGGGGGGTCGTGTAATGCGAGCAAGGATTGAGGGGGGGCGGAGTCTGGGTCACGTGGGGAGTGGGTGGAGTTAGGGTCACATGGGTGAGAGGATTTAGGGAGATAACCGAAAGGGGAAGGGGGAGTTGAGACGGAGTGAAACACGAGGAGGCCACGCTGGGCAAGACGGAGAGAGTGGCGCGGTCGCCACGCGGTGGGAGACGTCGACACCGTCAGCCATCGGTGTCAGACGGAGAGAGCTAAGGGGGCTGTGAGAGGCTAGCTGTGTACGGGGCAGCAGTGACGCTAGATAGCGGAGCAGCTGTGTGGCTGCAAGGATTGCCTAATGGAGCAGCAGGGAGACTGCATATCGGAGCAGCAGGGAGACTGCATATCGGAGCAGCCGAAGGCTGTGGAGAGGTCGTTGACCGGGACACGGGCCTGAGCGAGACGCCGTGGTATCGAGATTCTACGAACCCAATAAAGGACAACGGAGATCGACATCTGAGAGAGAGTCCTTTATTACACTATGAAAGAATACGAATAGGTTTTGCCCTTTCTGTCAAAAAACAGGAGGTGTTAAGCTTTTCAAACACCGAATAGAAACCTTTTGCAAGGAATCAAGTTGTAGCCATGAATACGTTTGCAGCTGCTCACCCCGAGCTATAAACGCTCTGATAGTGGCATTGCCTTTGTGCTGTTCGCCTTTCGGCGTTCTCTGGACTGACACTGGTGGTAAGAGGAGGCCTTACAGAAGGCTGTCTCTGATGTAGGCCAATCAGTTGCAAAGACAATGCCCATATATTATTATAATCAGAGCATGTCTGTTTGCATGTTCACCACAAGCACGTGTGGTTAATGCGAACTTGATTCCTTCTATTTGGTGTTTGCACATCTTAACACCTGTTTTATTGACATAAATGGTCAAACCTATTATTATTTTTTCATACTTTGATACTGGCACGGAAGGTCCGATTTTGCAGCCAAATACTCTAAAAGCACTCTTTGGTTCTTTCGGAAAAGTTACGTAGAAAGAAAACATAAATTAAATAATAGCATACGACGTTTCGATTGCAACACAAGCAATCATCATCAGGTACAAATGAGAGACAAAACACAGACACGGAGACACAGACAGACAGACAAGCAGAGAGAGACACACACAGAGACACACAGAGACACACACACTATGTCTCTGTGTTATCTCTCTCTGCTTGTGTGTCTGTCTATGTGTCTCCGTGTCTGTGTTTTGTCTCTCTCTCAAATTTAGCAATCTTTGGAAGAACGTAATCAACCAGGTGGGGTGTTGACTGTTATGTTAGCCGACTCTCTGTGTTGTATTGCATTATATTTCTAAGTTTACAAGGTTTATTTTCTCTTTCACTTGTACCTGATGACGATTGCTTGTGTTGCAATCGAAACGTTGTATGCTATTATTTAATATATTTTTTCTTTCTACGTGACTTTTCCGAAAGAACCAACGAGTAATTCTTGCAGTCACGAAAGCTCCAAATCTACTCTAAAAGCGTGTTTCCAAATGTTGAGGGTAAACCCCGGAGGACCCGGAGAAAAATCCACGTGACCACGGGGAAAACGTGCAAACCCCAAATATAGAGCAGGCGTCAGGGTCGGGATCGAACCCATGCCCTCCTGTGTACCAGGCCGCTTCTGAAAAAGGAGCTAATAGCTCAGTGGGTCTTACCTGGTGAAATAAAAAGTTCAGTTTAAGTGGAGTTATTCGGAGTGGTTCGCTTACCTTTCCCATACTTTGCACTCCTATCGTTTCTCCGCATTGTTTGCAATGGTAACTTTCTGACCCGCCCCGACCGGACGCCTGCGAAAAAGAGCTTCATAGCTCATCGGATTTCTCGAGGATAAAAACAGATTCTGATTCTTATGTAGGTGGATATTTTTCGGTAGGGTGGGAGGATTAATCGGCTGACAAAGAAGTATTGAGTTGGGTAGGCAAATGCATGTAAAGCCCTTTATCAATCCACTGCTGGATGATGGTCTCAGCACGTCGTGAGGGGCTGTTTGAACATACTTCACCACGCGGGCCAGTGCAGATTGAGGTGACGTAGGAGCATAGAAGTACAGTACAATATAAATGTTTTCGCTGCACTGACCATACAGCCACGCAGCAGCCTAGGGGCCGTCCATAAATGACGTCACGCGATTTTGGACGATTTTTGACCCCCCACCCCCACCTCGTCACACGGCGTCACAAAAAGTCAGACCGCCCCTCAAATATGACGTCACAAAGCTCTGCCCCCCCCCCCAACATGCTTCAAATCGCTTTAAACTATTGTCATTGTAGTGCGTATTTAATGTGGCGCTGCACTCTGATGTTGTAGGATAAAACATTTATTTAAAAGTCTATTGAATTAAGTAGAACGTGTTGTCTATATTTATTTAAAGTTGTGCATTATGATGTGACGTCACATTTCTACCCCCCCCCCCTCGTCACACATCGTCACAAATGTCTGACCCCCCCCCCCCCCTAGGTGCGTGACGTCATTTATGGACTGTCCCCTATAGCACCTGTTGCGTGAGGGGCTGTTTGACCATACTTCACATCCCCCCCCCCAATATTCAAATATGCTCAAAATGTCCCCCCGAATATATTGCTATTAAATAGATTTCTGTTTATATGATTGTGGTTATGGTTGTACTTTATTAATCCCTCATCTCTGCCATTACATACAATGAAACAAGAAAAAGTAAAAAAAGAAAAAACAGAGAAATGCAATACAATTTACTATTAGACATTATTGTAAACTATAAATAAAAAGTCCATCATACGTGTCAGTGAATTTTTTTTATATTTTACCAGGAAATTCGTTTTCAAATTTAGATTTTTTTTATGGGGGGGGGACCCCTGGAAGATTTGGTCCCCACCAATGTTGACTCCATGGCTACGGCCTTGGTGTGTGGAGCCACGAGTTGCCAGTACCACGTCAGCACCGAATGTGCACAGTAGGGGGCACAGCTGGTGCATCTGCCGGTCATCTCAGTCCGTCAACACACGGCACATCGGGGGGGGGGGTCTGTCCCGTGACCTCCTGCATGCAGCGAGCCATCGACACTTAGAGTGGCCTCAAAGTGAACATAGCCTGGCACAAGCGCCGTGGCGTCGTCACCGCTACCGAGTGGCGAATGGCGGCCGTCGTTGTTAAATCGGCACTTGCACTCACAGTGGACGCCAAGCGATGGGCACGGCACGCATCAACACGACACAGTTACATCACTAATTTGATATAAATATGGGGCCGTCCATAAATGACGTCACGCGATTTTTGACCCCCCCCCCCTTCGTCACACGGCGAAACAAAAAGTCAGAGCCCCCCTCAAATATGACGTTACGAAGCAATACCCCCCCCCCCCCAAAAAAAAACACATGCTTCAAATCGCTTTAAACTATTGTCATTGCAGTGCGTATTTAATGTGGCGCTGCACTCTGATGTTGTAGGAGAAAACATTTATTAAAAAGTCTATTTAATTAAGTAGAACGTGTTGTCTATCTATATATATAAAATCGCAAATCTGTCTGTCTGTCCGTCTGTCTGTCTGTGTGTGTGTCTGTCTGTCTGTGTGTGTGTCTGTTTGTCTGTGTGTCGCCGGACCATACGCAGTTTCATTGGACGGCGGTTGCCCCTGGCAACGGGTAGCGACGCATTCGCTGCGGGGTGGACGCCATTTTTAATTCCCGTAAAAAATATGCGCACGCATTAACACGCGACTCTGAGGTAAATTCATCAAAGTTTCACGTCCTCTTCACTCCCCTCCCACCCCAATGTGTGCAATTACTATTATAGGGTCGGTAGATAATAAAATTATAGCGATTAGAGCCGGGTGGGCAATTTAGGCGAGGCGGGAGGCTCTGCACGGTACTAGGCCTCGACACCCCACCACACTATAGGCCGTACATATTACTGCACAGCGGCCCAGGAGATCGTGGCTGGGGGGGGTGGGGACAGGGGTAGCAGCCCATCTGTGTATATATGTAAGGTTATTAAGAAATATACTTTTCACCCGGGCAACGCCGGGTACTTATGCTAGTATTTATTTAAAGTTGCGCATTTTGATGTGACGTCACATTTCTCACCCCCCCGCCTCGTCACACATCGTCACAAATGTCTGACCCCACCCCCCCCCTAGGTGCGTGACGTCATTTATGGACGGCCCCTATACACATATATATTCAGGTCCGTGTTGCGAGAAATCAGAGTGACAAGCTACAAACAACACGAGGATGATGACCGGAGGCGTAAATGAAAGGGGCAGGGGCAGTTTCTTAATTAGGGCGATTGGGCGACGCACCACCAATCTCAGCCGTTACTGTGCCTCTGGATATAGTCCAATCAGCGTCATGTCACGTTCTGTGGAGTACCGCCTCTTTTTGGGCGATTTCACTCTGGCTGAGAATCGCCCCGTGTGGTCCCATAGACTTACATTCAAAGATGGTTTTTTTCGAACGGCGGGCGCTGCAATGCATTCTCTATGGCTTCCGGGAGGGCTCGCACTAACGTGCTTACGTCATCATACGTAAGCACGTTTCAGTCAACAATATTATTTGTCGCCACCTAGTGGAATCTTTAATAAAATAAACTAAGTGGATTGTAATAATAGTGAGATAGAAACAAACAAGATGCATTGTAAGAGTCACTTTATTTTTCATTAATATTAAAGAAGTAAAGTTGCCTTTACATGCTTAAGCTGTTAATTTATCCATTGCATGGGTGGACCTTATCCTTATCAATCATCCAGACATTTGCCCCCCCTGAGAGATTTTGCAGGAGCCGCCACTGGAAAGGGGTAGTTGTGACTGCCAGCCCCTCCTCCCTCCCTCCCTCCCTCCCCAAAAAGATACACCATGCTATATCATTGAGAGAGAGAGAAAAACAAGTTTTGCTGGCTGGCTGGCTGCGTGTTGTCCGTTGCTTCTCTCTTACTGTGCAAGCCCCATGTGTAATAAAGGACTCCTTCACAAGATGTCGCTCTCCGTTGGTCCTTTATTGGATTCTTTCCTCGCACCCGCTCCGACCCTCACAGTGCGCCCCGCGCACGCTCCCTGTGGCTCTCTGTCTCTCTCGCCGTGCACCCCGCGCACGCTCCGTGTGGCTCTCGCCACGCCGTCTCCTCCGGCCCCTCCGTGTGCTCTCTCCTCACCCGCCTGGGCCACACCGCCCTTCGGTTACCCCGCACACGCTGCTGGCTCTCTCTCTCTCCGTGCGGTCCCGCACGCTCCGCTGCCCGCGCATGCTGGACCCCAGTGCGCCTATCGGCCCCGACCACGTGGCAATGGCGCCACTTCTCCCTCCACCGCCAGCGTGGCTCCCTCCGTCGTTCACTCTCTTCTCCCTCCTGCTCCTCCTCCGTCTCTGTCCTTATACAGTGATACCTCAGTTCACGAACTTAATTCGTGAACTGACTCTGGTCACGAACCGAATTGGTCGTGAACCGAGGCACATTTTCCCATAGGGTTCAATGTAAATCCGGTTAATCCGTTCTGACCTTTTTTTTTGGTTTTTGAAGCACAAAAATATGAAACAAATTACAATACACAAAGAGAGAACACTAACCTTGCTTGAGATGACTTCAGTAAGCACTCAAACGGGTGAACTGTACATTACAGTAAGTACAGTATTGTACAGTACAGTAGTACAGTACAGTACTGTATGTGCTAAAAAGCACACCAAAAAGCAAAAAGTCACTGAAAGTGTCTTCACAGTACTCACAGTACTTCTTTCTGTGTCTCTTCTTCTCTCCACGATCTTCCTACAGGAAGTCACGACCATGTGACAGCCTGAAAATAGCATTAAAATGGCCGCGGCTCCTGTTCGTGAACCGAAGCGGAGTTCGTGAACCGGAGCATATTTTTATGAACTTTTCTGTTCGTGAACCAAGTTGTTCGTGAACAGAAGCGTTCGTGAACCGAGGTATCACTGTATCCCCTCTCTCACGTGACCCAAACTCCACCTTCTCATACCGCCCCTGTCTCGGCCCCCACTCACCCCAACGACCAGGCTCCGCCCTTCCAATACAAAGGCCGGTGTGAGTGGTGCGGAGGCAGCGCCCACCCTGTCCTTGCTCGCATTACACTACCCCCCCCCCCGATGAAAAAGCGAGCCGTCCTCGGCTGCAACAGAACAACAATAATGCGAGCAACACATGACACACCGGCATAAGAAGACAACAGAGAGAAGAACAATAACAATTAACGAAAGGGAAGGGATTTCGAACGCGTGCGAGTCGTCGAACCGTCCTGCACGGGGTTGCCCCCCCGTGCGCACCGTGGCCTCGACGGGGTTTTAGGAGCGGCGGGACTGGAACCGCCCGCAGCTGTTGGAGGCCCTTCACTCCCAGCGTCCCGTTCCCCAAAAAGGCCCGTCATCGAGCCCTCCCGCAACCGCGCCCGAGGTGGGGTTGTAGCGGCAGCGAGGTCAAGTGTCCCCGTTGCCGTGGTAGGCCCACCCGGAGCAGGAATCACCATGTCCGGCAGGATCACCGCCGGTCCGTCTACAGGAGGCACGACAGGCGCGCTTGCAGGTTGAACAGGCAAAGTCAATGGCGCGTCGGTCGCGACAGACACCGGCAAGGCAACATTAGGAGATGACGCATCCGTCCGCGGGGCCACATAGGGTTTCAATCGGGACGTATGCACGTACCAACGCCGCGATCCGAACCGAACATGCGCGGACTGCGAACTAGGAACCTCAATAAGCACCACTGGCCCCTGCCACGGCCTATGTAACTTAGGGGAGGTCCCCACCGGTACCTGCGGGCAGTGCAGCCAGGCCATGTCCCCCACCCGCCAGGGGGACTCACCATGCGAGCGTCCTGCACAACGTTTGTTTCGGCCCTGGGTCTTGGCAGTAGCCAATCGGGCCCCCTCCCACTCCTCAGCCACGTGATGAACGGTGTCCCGAATACAATCGGGGAGAGGCTTAACAGGACCCTTCACCCCCGTGCCCAGCTGCACGTCCACCGGCGGCACGTTCTTGCGGCCGTACATCAAACAGAAAGGCGAGTACCCCGTCGACGCATGTGGCGTCATCCGGTACGCGGAGAGCACCCCAGGGATATGCAAATCCCAATCAGCCTGCTTTTCGCCAACCGTATGATAGAGCATCGCCGATAAGGTCCGATTAAGAC
The DNA here is from genome assembly GCF_965212315.1 of Lampetra planeri. Classification (NCBI taxonomy): domain Eukaryota; kingdom Metazoa; phylum Chordata; class Hyperoartia; order Petromyzontiformes; family Petromyzontidae; genus Lampetra; species Lampetra planeri. The sequence goes on from NC_136107.1 coordinate 21,240,091, forward strand.
GTTCAACCATCCCACCCGTCTGCGGATGGTAGGGAGACGTCCGTACCTTCTTGGTCCCCAGTGCAGCGCACACCTCAGCCAATAATTTAGAACAAAAATTTCGCACTTGGTCCGTAAGTAACCTTTCCGGTGCCCCTTTGTCCATTACATATCCGAACAGGAACGCCTCCGTGATAGACGTCGCTGACTGATCGGCTAGGGGCCAGGCCATCGGCCAGCGGGAAAGATATTCCACTCCAACCAATAAAAATGTGTTACCCCGAGCGGATGGCGGAAAGGGCCCCAAAATATCCAACGCCACCAATTAATCCGTGACACCTGTATGGACTGCACTGGCGGAACATATGGGTGTTTAGGCGGTGTCCGTTGGGCACAGTCGGAGCACACCCAAATGTGCCCGACGACATCAGTCGTCATGCCGTGCCAAAAATAATCCCGCTGTAACGTCAACAAGGTTTTCTGCACTCCGAGATGTAATAACTTCTCGGGATGCAGAATCCGAATCAATTGATATCGCAGCCAAACCGGCACAACAAGCCGCCAGCGATCGTGCAAGCCTTCCCTCCACATCAGCAAGCCATCCCGGAGAGCACTCACCCCTTACCTTCTCAGCCCGACCCCGAAAGGCCCCCAGCGAGTCATCAAGCAATTGTTCGCGAACCCATACCGAACGTGGCAAATTCAAAACCCCATCAGCCGGCTCTGGACACGCGGGAGCCTCAGGCACCTCCACAGCGGACATAACCGTCCGAGGTGGCAACGGAACCCGCGTGCACCTATTTGTGCCCGAAGTGCAAGCGCACGGGGACCCCTGCGGCAATCTAGAAAGCACGTCCGCGTTCGTGTGATGCGATCCCTTCTAGTACTGAATTTCAAATGAAAACTCCTGCAGGGTTTCCAACCATCGTGCCAATTGGCCAGACGGTTGATCAACCCTCAGGGCATATTGCAGAGCAGCATGATCCGTGCGCACAATAAACGTACGGCCGTATAGATACGGCCGGTAATGGCGAAGAAAATGTACTATGGCCAAGAGTTCTTGACGAGTAACGCAGTAGCGGGTCTCCGGCGGAGACAGCACGCGGCTTCCATAAGCCACTAAGCGTTCGACGCCGTCCCTAGATTGGGACAGGACGGCCCCAATCCCCGTGTCACTCGCGTCGGTATCGAGGATAAATGGCCGAGTAAAATCCGGATAGTCCAGCGTCGGTGCCGATGCCAACCGATTGCGTAGGCTCTGAAATGCCGCCTCCTCCGCCGGTCCCCAACTGAACCTCCGGCCCTTCGCCGTAAGGAGGTGTTAAGGCCTCGCGATCGTGGCAAAATCAGGCATGAACTTGCGGTAATAAGAAGCGAACCCGACGAACCGACGCACGTCCCCCACTGAGGCCGGAGTCGGCCAGTTCCGGACGCACGCCGTCTTGTCCGGGTCAGTGGCCACCCCGTCCGAGCTGACTATGTGGCCCAAATAGCGCACGGATCGCTGCAACAGGTGACACTTTTTAGGCTTAAACTTCAATTTAGCGGAACGCATCCTTGCAAACACCACGTCCAATCTCCGCAGATGTTCCTCAAACGTGCGGCTGAAGACGATAACATCGTCCAAATATATCAGACACGTGTCCCACTGCAGACCGGTCAACACGAGTTCCATCAATCGCCGGGGCGGCGTTCAAGCCCATGGGGAGACAATTAAATTGAAACAAGCCCTGCGGTGTACGAAAAGCCGTCTTTTCCCTCGAGGACTCGTCCAGGGGAAGTTGCCAAAATCCCGATGAAAGATCGAGAGTAGAAAAAAAATTTGCCACAGACATGGCATCGAGGGAGTCATCCATACGTGGCAGGGGGTATGCGTCCGCAACCGACACTTTATTCAACCTGCGAAAATCGACACAAAACCGCAATTTCCCATCCTTTTCTTCACAAGGACCACTGGAGCACCCCACGGACTGTTGGACGGGGAAATGATGTCGGCGGCCAGCATATCCTCCACCGTGCCCCGTATATGATCCCGCTCCGACGGACTCAACCGATGCGGGTTCATCCGAATCGGAGCGGCATCCCCCGTATCAATATGGTGGGAGAGCAGTGAAGTGCGTCCCAAATCGAAATCGTCCAAACTAAAAACGTCGGAATACTTTTCCAACAGCGTGCGAAGCGCGGACCGTTGGTCGCCAGTTAAGGACACATTCTCCCGGCACAATTCTGCAATCCAGCGATCGTCCTGTGCCGTGGAGGTCGAGACCCCCCCTACGAGGCCCCGAGGGCCCCCATCGCCATGGGTCGTGAAAGCAGTCATAGCATGAGCTAAAACCGTTCCGGCCGGCACACTAACATTATCTGCGGTCCCATTCAACACTTGTAAAAACGGGGGTTGACCCGGCCGAACAATCATCTGCGCTCCGACCAGCGTCAAACCCCCCGTTATAGCATTGGACGGCGACAACAACACACCTTCCGCCCCCTCGATTCCCGGCACCGGTTTTCGATAACGCAGCGGAATAAGCATTTGCGACCCAGGTGGAACATCAATCGATACGTCAGAGAGCGTCTGCACCTGGCGGTCAGGAACGGACTGGCCCCAGGGTGATGGCAATAAGGCAATTTGGCGGCCCCCTGGTAATTGGATACAATTCTGATCCACCCTAATCTGAATGGGCATTTTCGCCAGGAAATCCGTTCCCAACAAGCAGGGCACAGCGAGGGACCTAGAAATCAACACTGTCCCAGAAACCGAAACACCCCCAACCGCTATGCTGGCGTCCACCTGACCCACAATGCCCATACTTCCCCCATTCGCCGCTATACACGAGTCGTAAACCGGTCCCACCCGCTCTGGAGGAATGGACAGGAGGTGAAATATAACGTCCGAGATAATGGTTGCGGATGCACCCGAGTCCACCAAAATATGCACGTCCACCCCTTGGATGGAACCCGGCACAGTGGACGACCCGGTAGCGGCCGCAACCACCCTCCGTGCCAATTTACGCCACTGCATCAGCGAGCGACGCGGCTCTTGCAGCGCTCCCCCGTTAGTAACATTATCCGGCCCCCCTGGCGAAAGTGATGCATAAGGTGACAGGCCTTGCCGGATGTCTGATGCGTAACGACTCGCCTATCGTGGTTGTTCTTGATATGGCGCCTCTTTGTCAGGGGCTTCCTGCTGGAGCGGCGGGCGAGGGCGAGCCCAACATTCCCTGGCGAAGTGCCCCCGACAGCCGCAGAGGAAGCACAACAGGTCGGGCCGTCGTCCGGCGCCCCGCCTGTCCTGGCGATCTCGCAACGGTGGCCCAGGCCCCAACTCCGCACCCCCGCGAGTAGGCGGTTGAGTCGCTGCTGCCGTCAACTCCGCAGGCCCCCTCTCGTCCCGCACGTACACGGCCTTTGACGGGTCCCATCCCGTGGCACCGCCCTCGATCTTGGGGCTCCCCATCCAGGCCGTCACTTGCTTCCACCAGCGCAGGTTGAATTGCACGTCCAGGCACTTAGCCGCTATCCGGGAGGTCAGTTGTTTGTGGCCATACACAGGCATGGGGATGCCCAAATCCCTGGACAGCTCCAACATTTTTCCTAAAATCAAAGGCTCTAGCAAGTCAGGCTCCGTGTCCGGGTTATGCGGCCATAGCCAATTCCAAGACGGCACCCCGATAAGCCACGGGAGATTCCTCCGGAGCCCATTGCCGTTGAATAAACCTGCGATGGGCATCGTCTGGGGGCTCATAAGCTTCTGCCATCTCTTCAAATACAGCCTTCAGCGTAGTCTTTCTCGCGGCTTTAATGGAGCGGAAAAATCTGACCGATTCGTCATCCAGAAGCGTCGGCAGGACTTCTAGAGCCTCCGCATCAATCCATTTTGCAGAGCGGACTGCCGCCTCAAAGTGGCAGGCGAACGCACTCCAGTCGCCGCCAATGGAGAATTCCTTGAGCGTTGTCAGCCGATGGCTGTGGGTCCCCGACTCCCCGTACTCCGCCCACGGTGTTTGACGCGGTGGCGACTTGATAGCGTCTTCCCGCATAGCTAAGATGGTGGCTTCCCGCGGAGACAAGATGGCGGCTTCCCGTGGTGACAAGATGGCGGCTTCCCGCGGTGACAAGATGGAGGCTTCCCGCGGTGACAAGATGGCGGTTTTTCGCGCTTCGTCCCCGGCCCCACCCAAGATGGCGGCGTCTTGCCGCGTGGCGGAGAGGGCGGAAAGCGCCACGCGGCCCCAATGGCGGACGGCTCCCCGCTCGGGCGATCTGGACTCGCCGCCGTCGTCACCAGGGCGCACAGTTGTGTCAGCGTGGCCCGCAGCAATTCGACTTGAGCCGTCACTTGCCGCCAGCCATCCTCTGCACCCGTGGAAGCAGACGGCCCCGCCGCACCGACGATTTCTTGCAACCCCCGGCGTGTCGCCCGTCCGCACTTCGCCCCCTCCTTCCATCGTCGGGACCGCCGCCTCAATTAGAAACTCGTCTTCGTCGTCCGAGGATGGTGCAGGTACGTTCTTCTTTTTAAGATGCCTAGACATCTTGGTTTACTTCTGACACCAGTGTAATAAAGGACTCCTTCACAAGATGTCGCTCTCCGTTGGTCCTTAATTGGGTTCTTTCCTCGCACCCGCTGGTCCTCGCTCCGACCCTCGCCGTGCGCCCCGCGCACGCTCCCTGTGGCTCTCTCTCTCTCTCGCCGTGCGCCCCGCGCACGCTCCGTGTGGCTCTCGCCACGCCGTCTCCTCCGGCCCCTCCGTGTGCTCTCTCCTCACCCGCCTGGGCCACACCTCCCTTCGGTTACCCCGCACACGCTGCTGGCTCTCTCTCTCTCCGTGCGGTCCCGCATGCTCCGCTGCCCGCGCACGCTGGACCCCAGTGTGCCTATCGGCCCCGACCACGTGGCAATGGCGCCACTTCTCCCTCCACCGCCAGCGTGGCTCCCTCCGTCGTTCACTCTCTTCTCCCCCCTGCTCCTCCTCCGTCTCTCTCCTTATATCCCCTCTCTCACGTGACCCAAACTCCACCTTCTCATACCGCCCCTGTCTCCGCCCCCACTCACCCCAACGAACAGGCTCCGCCCTTCCAATACACCGGCCCGTGTGAGTGGTGCGGAGGCAGCGCCCACCCTGTCCTTGCTCGCATTACACATGTAACGGTCACGTCCAATGGGAAGGTCACGTCCGGAGCGAGGAACGGACAGGTTACGTCCATAGAACGTGTCAAATTGTCAATGCATTGTTATGATTATTTCACTTACGTATTTTTTGTTCCATTATTCGACAAATATATTGGGCTAAGACTGTTTCCCGAACTGAGTCGCCTCCCAGGGACACGCCTTATCTGCGTGCACGCCGGTGATGATGGTGATGGTGGTGATGGTGGTGATGCACATCCCACCGGCCTCCTTTATCCGCACTGAGTTCAAATCAGAATCCTCGCCATTCGTAAAGGCGCCGTCGAGCAAAGCAAACGCGCGGACCAGTCGGAGGGCAGCGTCGTCCGTGCGTTGTGCGATCATCTGCTGGTCCCGTGAGCCTCTCAAGGTTAGCGATCGTATGATCTGGCTGTATAGCAAATGAACAATACAATTACTTTACTATGCAAGTAAAACATTTGTGTTTTAATATTTAGGTCTTTTTTTTCATTTAGGGCCCCTTTATAACATATGCTACAGGCCCCGCACTAGCGTAATCCGATGATGATGATGATGGTGGTGGTAATGGCAATGTTTCTGTGAGAGGCTCACTGCAGGGTATGGCAACATGGTCACCCATGATCATCACATATTGAGTGCTGATTAGCAGTCAGTTACACTTGCGGCGTAAGGCGATCGCGAAGGCGCTGCTGTCTATCACAGACAGGTATAGTCTGCCAGTAGGGTGTGGGCGGTGTTGCTATCTGGCTCCACCGACCCGCGGCTTAACCTGGGAGATGTGAAAGCTGAGTAACAGCCACGTCCACGAGCGCATCCGTCAGCAATGTGCTCACTGCTGCCATAGATTCATCCGGTAAAAGCCTCACTGATTTCCAACATTATTTTCAGGAGGGTCCTGCTCCGATGGGATGTTTGTTTCAGGCAATGTTTTTCACACATTTTCAGAGGGGAAGGGGGGGGGGCACTTTCGCCGATAAGACATCATCAGTGCTGATGGCCGTTGTGGGTTTGACAGAAGCACGATGATGATGATGGGGGTGTGTGGTGTTCACGCGTTGTGTGTTGTCGGGGGCCGCCACGTCAGGGGCCGCACTAAAGGCCACCAGGGGCCGCCAATGGCCCGCGGGCCTTGAAAAATGAAGAACGCTGCTCTGGTTAATTGGGCGCTTTGTATTAGGGGCCGTCCATAAATGATGTCACGCGATTTTGGAAGATTTTTGACCCCCCCTTCGTCACACGGCGTCACAAAGAGTCAGACCCCCCCCCCTCAAATATGACGTCACAAAGCTCTGCTCCCCCTCCCCCAAACCAAACTTCCATTTTGAAAATAAAACATGCTTCAAATCGCTTTAAACTATTGCCATTGGAGTGCGTATTTAATGTGGCGCTGGATTCTGATGTTGTAGGAGAAAACATTTATTAAAAAGTATATTTAATTTAATAGAACGCGTTGTCTATATTTGATATGACGTCACATTTCTCAACCCCCCCCCCCCCTCGTCACAAATGTCTGACCACCCCCCCCCACCTAGGTGCGTGACGTCATTTATGAACTTCCCCTGGGGTGGCAATGGCTTTTCCAGGCGAGGTGCTCAGGGGGGACCTACGCAGCCCCGTGGTGTCAGGGGGAGCGGGCGGGGGGGGGCTTGCCCATCTTCCCAACCCGCGGTGCAACATTTTCACAAACGCGGTGGTAGTGGCCTCACAAGTTTGCCGAATTTTCGCAAAAAAAAAACGTTGAGAACGTTAGTGCATGTGCAGCTGAGGGAAGATCGCGTACCGTGACTCGTTCTGCTTCGCGCTTTAACGCTGTGCCCCCCCCCCCCCCCACACGACAACCACCGGTCAAGGTCCAGCGCTGGACAGAGCCTGCAAGGTCACGGTTCAGCGTATGGGGGGCTCTATCGGTCACCGCATCGATGCGTTTCTGCGGCCATCTGGAACGCTCCTCCTTGCGATGTGAGGAAGCCACTGGGGAGCTATGCACATGTAACTCATCTCGATGGAAAGCTAATTTCTTTTAAAAAAAAAACTACTTTTCGTGTTCAGTTCGTTGTCCGTCGCCTCGCACCTCCGATAAGCACGGCTGAATACGTACGGTGCAAAAGAAGTTCAACGTACGTGTACCGCGCATACGCGGCTGAGTGGGGGCGTCACTCGCACGCGGGACCCGGGCAGCCGCTGCCTTCAGGTGTGAGGCACAGGATGTGATGTCAGAGGGGGCGAACAAACGGGGAGAGAGACAGAGAGGAGAGCGCTGGGAGTGAGAGGGTGTAGAGCCACGAGAGAGAGAGCGGAGAGTGGCGCAGATGGGGGCGAGATCAACGCTCGGCGCTTGGACCTAGGAGGGGAAGGAGACGGAAGAACGCACGGGGAGAGGATAGGGAGGAACAGAAGACGAGAGGGCACGAGGTCGAGGTGGCGGCGAGAGAAGACGACAGGGAGAAGTAGATAGGGAGACGAGGAGGAGGAGGAGGTGGAGGCGTGCGGGAGGGCGGTAGGACGCGTGACGGGAGAGGAGGAAAGGAGGCGACCCGAGACCACAGGATTAAGGACGCCCGCGCGCGCGAAGGGAGACAAAGGCGTGAAGACACCGGGCGTGCGAGAGGCGTTCACGGGAAGAGCGACAGGACCGACAGAGAGGTGAGTGCCGTGCGCTTTTACGCAGCGACGCGCGGCGCCTCCACTCTCCGCCGTCTTCGCATCTCGGCTCAGATCGCCACCGGCCCGACGAACGTGAACAAGCCCCCAGGCACCACATGTACCCGGAGTCGATGGCGATGGAGGCGTCGAAATATTTTCGCCGTTGTACAATTAGCGAGTGGCGCGTTTCTCGAGTTGTCGCGCGCGTGGTTTAGTGGAGGGTGGCATCCATTTGTTGACGCGCGTCGCTCCGCGCGCTGCCAACTTGCAGTGCCTGAACTCCGCCAGGGTGGACTGTGATGGCGGTGGTGGACAGGGCGGTTCGAGGATAGTTGTGGAGGAGGCATTATTAACATTGGGGCTGTACGCACACGCGCGTGTGTGGTGTGTGTGGTGTGTGTGTGTGGGGTGGTGTGTGGTGTGTCTGTGTGGTGTGTGTGTGGTGTGTGGTGTGCGTAGGGTGTATGTGTGGTGTGTGTGGTGTGGTGTGTGGTGTGGTGTGTGTGGGGTGTGTGTGGGGTCTGGTGTGTGGTGTGTGGGGTGACGCTCACAACAACGAGCAGAGGTCCCGGCGGATTAAAACGCGGACAAATGAGAGCGTGGGGATACGCACGTAGCTCACCTGCCAATTGCCCCTGGCCAACCAACACCACGAGCGTCTTGCCCCTAGGACCCGCCACCAGCGAAACCTTTCTTTGTCGCACACGTTGGTCTCAAAGTATGCACGCAGTACGTCGAACTTCTTTCGCGCCGTACGTAGCCAAGCGTGCTACTCGGAGGTGCGGGAGGTGCACCTAGCCTGGCACGAGCGCCGCGGTTACGTCTCTGCTGTTAAGTGGCCAAAACGTAGAGCACCTCCTGGCTATGACGCCGGTGGTGGAACCATCAACGGCATCAGAACATCAACAGCAGCTGGCCGATGCGCGCATCTCCGTGAGTGGAAAATGAAAGACGCGAGCCACAGTCGTTCGATTGTGGCACTGCAACCCAAGCTAAGGATCGCAAGGTAAAAAAAAACCGAAGAGGCACGTGGAGGACACACAGACACTCGTTGATACAGAGAGACCCACAGTGACACACACTGATGCATAGAGACGCATAGATATACATGAGAGACCCATAGAGGTACATCAAACACAAGCCACACGAGTGAGATTGCCGCCATGGAACCGACACTACGGACCTTAAAGTAAACCACTGAGGACAGCGAAAAGGACGCGAACTCTCTTCCGAAGCCCGCTCGTCGTGGGCAGCAGCAGACCTCGACATTGGCATTTAGCTCCTGAACGCACTGCCAAAAACGCACGAATAGAATCGTGGTAAATGGTGGATGTTGTGGTATGGTGTGTGTCTCATCTGTATGAACCATGTATGGGTGTGTATTCGTGTGATTGCGGGTATCGTTTTTTTTGTTTTTACCAAGCAAGGCCCACTGACCTACACAGCTCTTTTTCAGAAGCGAACTGACCACAAATGATATCTCAACGGGAAGTGGCTTATCGTCGTGTGGAAATCTATAGCAGCCAAATACTCTAAACCAGCCAATGAGTCTGTCGATTGGGAAGTCTACAACAGTGGTCGTCTCGTCGATCTCAATGTGGAATTTGCACCCCCGGCTGGGTCGCCAGACAAGGGGAGCTTTCCTCCCACTTCTCGTTTTAGCAACAACAGTACCACCACCACCAAATACAAAGCACCCTCGTACAGCCTCAACAGACTGTAGGGGCAAGTGCTGTTAAGCGAGCACCTATGAAGGCCGGCACGGCACACGAGGGGGTGGGTGGCCAGCACCGCGCCCGACCGCCTTTGTCTACCTAAGTGGCGATGTTTACACACCGCACCGGATACTCATTTGAGGCCGAGTTGACCTAGGGGAGGCCCTGTTCAGATAACCGTCACCGGTTTTGGCCATGAGCAGGAATCGAATTTGAGGCCGCCGGGTTCGTAGCGCAGCGCGCTATCCGCTACACTACCGCTCACCCCAAACTCTACCACCACCACGTGCCTACGAGTTTGACTTTTGATTTTGCTCGGATCGACGCAACAAAAAAACACTCGATGCACCGTTGTACTGGGACCAGGTCTGCCCCCGCAACCTTTCCCCTGCCCTCACACCCCCATGGAGTGCTGTGCTGTGGTCGCTCTCCAGCAACGCAGCAGTCGCTCGCAAACCGAAGCGGCCAACAGGGCTCGCGTCCCAGCCGCCGTGTTGCAGTGTGTGACTACGCCTCGCTCTGCTTTCTGACTTTAGAGCCGCCCCCACCCAGTGGCGTGGTAGTGACATGATCAGCTCAGGGGGTATCAGCAGCAATGGGTCAGGTGGGCCCCCCCACCCAAAAAAGATTTCAGATTTGTCTCGCACGGTCGCACCTAGGCTGTTACATATGTCGCGGACTCCTCTTGCCTAACCACATCATTAAACATTTGAATTAAAACAAATTAAAACCGTGATGTTAAACAAGTGTTTTGTTCTTTGACACTGTTCTTGAAGACAAATCTCTTGGTGGTTGTCAAAGGGGGCCCCAACTCGTAGCTTTGGCCACAGGGTGGTGGAGGGGACGACGACAAGGTTCGCTCCTGCCCCCTTCACCCCCCATCGCCTCTTCTTCTAGGCTCCTGTGATGGCCCGACTCGATTCAAAACTCGAGTTCTTATTTCCTGTATCATCATTAGACCTCCTTTGCCAGTACCTGTAAAAGGTTTAAGTTTTGTTGCCAGAAAAAAGGGGAAAACCCCTATGTTTTTATTCCTGTATCATCATTAGCTCTGGCAGGTGCTGGCCCGCTTTTGTTAAGTTGTGCGATATTCCGTAAGGACCCTCTACTTGTTTTTCGGCAATGTTGATGGGTTTTTGTTTGTCCTTTGTTGATGTTGCTGTGCTAACGGCACCACGGATGTCCCATGTAAAATAGCCAACTCAAAAAAATACAACAGGACTGTGTACTCGCGCAGGCGTGTGTGTGTGTGAAATGTACGTGCTTGCTTACAGCACTAACAGCACTCGACCCAAACAGTCTGTTAAGGCTATACGGGGGGGGATCTTTGTCTTTTTGTATCAAATTGAACCGAGGCAAAACCGTGATGTCAAACATCCCAGTTGTAATATTCACGTTGTTGGGTGGCTCAGAGGTCAGAGACACCGAGCCCAGCACCGTCGAGAAACCTGGGTTCGAATCCGGTTGTGAGCCGCCCGTGATTTAAAGCTGCGATCTTACGCACGACGAGTTCATGGGAGTCGGCAAAATCACATTTCGTGATTTGCCACAGTCGGGCTCGGTTCATCTCCAACAGACGACAGCGGCGGCGCCGCCCCAGCCATTTTCGCTCTTTACTCTGCAGGTTTGCTGCCTCTTCCCCCTCTGTGAAGTAAACACGTGAGCGATGGAGCGAGCTATCCGTGCGGCGTCTTGAGACGAGGTCAGCATCAGAATTTAACCTGGAGAAATCCGATGAGAGATGAAGCTCTCTCTCACAGATGTCTGGTAGGAGCGGGTCAGAAAGTTGCAACTACAAACAATGCAGATAAACGATAAGAGTGCAAAGTATAGTAATGGTAAGCCAACCACTATCAATAATTACACTTAAACTCAACTTTTTATTTTAACAGGTAAGGCCCACTGAGCTGTTTGTAAGCCGGGGACTGTCCGTACCAACGATTTGTCCACCGTGTGACAACCGCCTGAAAAGCAGGGCATGAGGTGACCCATTTAGCGTGGATAAGAGTCAATTGGTACAACTTCAGAAAGCGTGTGCTATGAACAATAGCCATTGCACATATCATCGCCTATTGTATATTTATTGGTGTTGGTTTAATGTTCTCTGTGCTATCCGCGATGCCGACTCAGCTCTTTCCCGAATATGGCGTGTTGCAAATCTTGGATGGGTTGACTCATGCTTTGAGTTTGTTGTTGCTTGTGCACTGCTGCCAACGTGTGTGGCTGATCCATCACCAAAGGCCTCCTCTGTGGTTCGCTAGGACTGGAGTTGTGAACTGGTTACGTCTCTCGAAGTGCGACGAGAGGAAACGAATCTCAATGTGGAACCAAAGCAAATAAAAAAAAACTCTGCTCTGCACCCCTATGTCCTCCTGGACATGTGTGAAAAAGAGCTTCATAGCTCATCGGATGCCTCCAGTCTGCATATCGATTCTGATATATACAGGGTGCCTCACTGCCTTCACACTCGACAGCACCACAGCGTTGGAACGCGCGGTGGAACGAACTCCCGTACATAGCTCCGACAAGAATGTCTGCATTGAACTCCAGATTTAGCTCAGGAATTTACAGAGGGGTGAAATTATTCTGTTTTTCTTCCGTTAAAGTATTTGTCCTTGGCCGAAACACGGCACCGCCGGTAGACTGAGATCAGTTCGTAATTCCTCGGGAAGGAATTCGCCTCGATACAGGATTCTCTCCAACTCTCATGACACGTTTTCCAAGAGGGCCCATCGCTCTGCGTTGTTGAGGCCATTCCTTGGTCGGTGTGCGGTCGCGTTCGTGAGAGAGAGCTCGAGATCCCCCTTGTACACGGGGGGGGGGGGGGTTCACTGGCCGCCTTTATTATAACCTCGTAGCCCATGATGTAAGGAATCTTTCGGGGCACACTAATACTCACGTGTTCCACCAACCCCCGCCCCCAAGGCAGTATTGCCAACTCGGCACGCGATTATGCCGCCGGATTAAGTGACTTTGCGGGTGACCCCTGGCGACAAAAAAAATCGTCCAATCTGGGGGCTTCCTGGGGACGAGGCCATGATGCACATGTATGAGCGATCCCATGGTGAGGGTTAAAGATTCTGTCTCGGTTTACGGCGGGTGTTGCTTGCAGCATTGGTGAGTAACTTTCTTATAAGGATCCTGTGTCAGATTCAAAGTCAAAGTGATTTCCGTTGAGGCATTGGTGCTCACCACCCGCTTTGCATTCCTATGACGGGGGACGAGTGTCCCCGCACAACAGCTGTTGACTTCCCCACAAAGCAGTACTCGTGTTGTCGACCCAGGAGGGATGATGGGCTCGGTCAACAGCCGCAACCAGGAGTTTAACTCGCGACCCTTCTGATCGCAAGCCACTCGCTCTGCTGCCGCGCCGCCAATCGTAGTTCCTCGTCCACTCTGCGTGGCAATTGATGGTGAAGTTCACACCGTGGTATTCCTAAACGCCTGAGAAAGACATGTTTTGCCCGTTCTCCGGGTCAGGCCAGGCCCTATCTGACCCTAACGGTCCAATGGTATGCCACTGATGAACCTGCTGCGGGCATATTCTTGGTTCTTTCGGTAAAGTCATGTCGATAGAAAAATCATAATAAAAAAAACCCCACGACGATTCGAATTCAACACAAGCGGTCTTCGTCAGGGGCAGTTCCCTGCAATGCGTCACTCACGCCTACACCAGGCCAGGTCATTGCCCTCTCTCAAACAAAAAAACAATAATTAATAGTTGCATTGTGGCGAGGGGAATGTTGTTGTTTGCCCGTGGAAAATTTTGGTGCATCGGCTGATGCTTTTAGGACTAATTTTCGTTTGCTCTCGCTGTCAGCCTGGATGGCAAACAAACCGTGTGTCAACACGGCGATCGCGGGCCCACTGCGCTCTGTGCGCCTGCGGGAGCCGCGTCTCTCTCTGCCTGCCTGGCCCTGAACTTTGTCCACCACTTCGCGGCGGTGAGGGAGGGATTCCCCATCACCCAAGCACACTGCACGGGACACCCAAAAGACAAAGATCCCCCGTATAACCTTATCAGACTTTTGGGGCAAGTGCCGTTCGCGAACACACGGCATGCGAGGGGGGGGGGTAGCCAACACCACGCCCTGCCGCCTTTGTCTCCCCAGTGGCGATATTTTTTCACTCCGCACCAGCAACTCATTTGAGGCCGAGTCGACCTAGGGGAGGTCCAGCACCGGTTCAGATAATCGTCGGTGGTGTTGGCCGTGAGCCGGAATCGACCTCGGGATGGTCGGGTTCGTAGCGGAGCGCGCTAACCGCTGCGCCACCGCTCGCAGACGCGACACCCAGCCAGGGCCGGATTAAGTCGTGGGGGGCTTTCGGGGCTGCAGCCCAGTGGCCTCCGCCAGCTGGAGGGCCTTCAGAGATTAAGTTAAAAGTTATTTCATTTGTGAATGCTGAATTTTATTTGTTGTTAGCCTTGTAAAAATTAATTTAAATTTTTATTTAACTTTTTTTTCCTTTTGGAAATATTACTGGGGGGCCCGCACAGTACCTGCAGCCCAGGAGCCTACAAAATCTTAATCCGGCCCTGCACCCAGCGCGCCCTAGCACTCATCGTTGAGCTGGGGCTGTGGTCGAGTGGTGGGGGGCTCTGTGGTGGAAGGAAGGGATGAAATTCACACAGCACAGGCCACCCATTGGCTCAGTGTAGGCGTTTACACCCAAGGGGTCATTTCTCCTTATTGCACCCCACCTTGTTGTTCAACTGCTGGATAAAGGCCTCCCCCATGCCCTGTAGGTCATGGGGGGAGCGGGTTATTTGAACATACTTCACTGTGCTCGTCAATGCGGATTGGTCAGGCTAGATTCGGTTCAGATGTTAACTACCTCGCCTGGTATACAGGGGGTTGTGGGTTCGATCCCGACCCTGACGCCTGCTGTGTATTGGGAGTTTGCGGTGTCTCTCTCGCCGTGGTCGTGGGTATTTTTCTCCGGGTCCTCCGGTTTTCCCCTTGACACTTAGAAACAACATGCCTTCTGCTGTACATTTCCACACGGTGACAAGCCACTTCGTTGAGCTATCATTTGTGGTGGCCAGGTCGCTTCTAAAGAAGAGCGATGCAGCTCAGTGGGACTTGCCCGAAAAAAAAAAATTTTGAGTTGTTTTATAGACATCACTCGCCACTTGCCACCAAAATAAACAACCTCCACGAGTCTGGGGTGGGGGGGGGGACGCCTTGACCCAGCAGAGACGAATTATTATTGATTGTTAAATTCCTCTCGGAATATCCCAAAGTGTACCACAAACCCCTGCTCGCGAGGGAACGCACCAGGGCGGCTGCTATCAGTGGCGCAGCGCAGTCGGCATGGGACCCTCTCTCAAGTAAACAATTGCATCTCCACCCTCTCGCCTACCCCCTAATCAGCAGTATTCCCCCCCCTCTCTTCGTAGCCCCCTTTGTATGCACTCTATGTTGAACGTCTTCCGCACCGTACGCAGACAACGATGCAGTCGCGCCGCCTGCCGCACTCGACGGTTTTTTCCGCCGCTGGCTCCGAGCGTACGAGCAGCACGGCCATGTAGGGGCACTGCCTGCAGCTGCAGCAGCAGCGATGCCTGGGGAAGCTCAGCCTGACGCCCTGTGACAGCTCGAACTGAGTGTGGGGGCGGCAGCAGCAGCAGCAGCAGCAGGAGCAGGGCGCCTTTCCCCCCAAGTTTTGCTGTGCGTTTTTGTATGCCTCGCGTAGAGAGGGAAGCCATTGTTGATTTGCAATGGAACATAAGAGACGATGGGACCTTTTTTTGCCAGGATCAAAAGTGTGAGAAATAAGAATCGGTTTTACCATTCAAGGCAATAAAGCAGGTGTTAAGATGTCTGCATGAACCCTACGTACTTGTGGCAAAACATGCAAATAAGCATGGCCTGATAATGTATGCATTGTCTTTGAAACTGATTGGCCTACACCACAGACGGCCTTTGTGACAGCATCGACGGCCCTGTCTCACCAGTGTCAAACCAGAGAACGCCAAAAGGTGAATAGCACAAAGGCAATGCCCAACAGTATCAGAGCCATGTACAGCTCGCGTTGAGCAGTTATATCTATGGGACCTTTTTTTTACGAGTATCAAAGTATGAAAAATAAGAATAGGTTTAACCCTTTCTGTTATGTCATGTAGTAAAAAAATGCCAATATAGTATGTGTTGAGCTATTTTGTAAATATTTTGTCGGATTGATGGAATATTCTCGCGAAATAATGACATTAACATCAGGGCACAAATTTAAAAGAGCGATTCTTAATGAACCGTGGTCAATCTTTTGTATTTATAACTCCCGCCTCTTCGGTTTCGCTCTCTATTTTAATCATTATTAAATGTCTTTCGAACTTAGTCTGCCGAAACGTGTATTTGTTACGTGGAAAAAATCCCGCGTAGCCAGTTACCTCGTTAGTTTCGGTGGCAACTGCCTCGACCAATAGAGTTACTATCTATGGGACATTTATGCCTGAATAAAAGTATAAAGAAATAACATCTTAATACCTATTTTATTGCCAAATAGGGTAAAATCCATTTTTATTCTTTAATAGAGTTACTGTTGGGGTGGTGGAGAGGTGCCCAGCCAGCAGCCAGCCAGGATACACGAGGCATAGATTATTTGTAACAATCGTATGATTTACTCATTTACAGCCCTTTGCCAGTCCGCTGCTGGATGAAGGCTTTCTCTTCAGTCATGCGCGCTCGTTTGACCATACGGTGAAGGCGCGGGTTGGTGAAGGTGCAGAGGAAGAGAGCAGGACCGGTTCTGATGTCACTCGCCGCTGATGTTAGCCGTGGCCGGGAACCAAACACAAGTGACTGATCGTGATAAACTTTCGAACGCCGTTCTTTTCCAGGTCACATATATTCCCGTCTAGTATCCGATTCGTGCTGCTAAGATGGTGGCAGTGACAGATACTAACTACTATTTAATTTTTTATTTTACCAGGCAAGGCCCACTGAGATATATATAGCTATTTTTCAGAAGCGACCTGGCCACAAATGAAAGCTCAATGAAGTGGCTTATCATGTGGAAATTTAGAGCAGCCATATACTCTAAACGAGTGTCTCTACATATGGAGGGCAAAACTGGAGGGCCTGAAGAAAAACCCACGTGGCCACGGAGAGTGAGACAAGCAAACTCCAAATTTTCTGGCTTTAGTTATGATCGAACCCACGACCTCTCGTATATCAGGCAAGGTGGTTAACATCTCGCCACCGCGGCCACCCAGCCACCCGAGGAGATTTTGGTTATCAGGCATCGGCGCACCGCCGCCAGCCGCCCGCGATTTGAACCTTTGTCGACACGAGACAAAGTTCAGCAATCACCGGGCATGAGCAGCGTGGAACTCTACTTAGTTTTGGGATGGAGAAGGCTGGCGGAGACGTTGTGTGTGGGTCGCGAGGACTGGAGATTGGGGAGAGACCCCCCCAGGCCATACCCACGGAGAGAGCCTCGCTTGCCGCAGCCCCCTAATCCTCTTTGCCGTCCAAACCCTGCAGCACAATGACGCGATTATGGTGGGGAAAACATTCTTCTCTCCGTGCTTGTGTAAGCGGCTCAAGCGCTGGCCAACGCTACGTCTCTCGCCAGGGGCAGTTGCAGTCTTTATTCTGTTGAGAAGAATTTCCACGTGACGGCAAACCATGTCACCGTGATTCTGATGCACTTGAAGTCAAATCTCTCTCTCTCTCTTCCATGCAGCATTTTGCAGAGCGACCGGCAAAATATTACAGCTGGGTGTTGAGATTAGCAATCGGTTCGACTGCATCACGAGTTGCCTGGTGTATGGCATCCGCGGCTGCTGCGTGAGCATGTCATGAGCGGTGGTCGCTCATGTGATGGGCACATTGCACCTCGCCAACCTCAACAGAGCGACCCTTCCATTCTGTATGTATGTTGAACTTATTTCGCCAATATGTAGCAATATAATCGGAGGTGCCGGGGGAAGGACAACAAAAAGCAGTTCTGAAGAAATTAGTTTGAAATCTATATTTCAAAATGGATAGCTCCAGTGGCTTCCAAATATTGTCCAACTGTGAAGGAGACATTGGCCGCTCGTGCCGTGCGCTGTTCGAATGCACCGCGGTGGCGAGGTGTAAACTACCTCGCCTACTATATAGGGGATTGTAGGTTCGATCCCAAGCCTGTCGCCCGCTGTATTTTTTGAGTTTGCGTGTTTCTCTCTCTCCCCGTGGTGGCATGGATTTTTCTCCAGGTCCTACAGTTTTTTCCCGAAATATGCGCGTTGAGTATTTGGCTGCTATAAATTTCCACGTGACAAGACACTTCGTTGAGTTATCATTTGAGGTCAGGCCGCTTCTGATAAACAGCTATACAGCTCAGTGGGCCTTAGCTGGTAAAATAAAACATAGCTTAGCTTGGTTTAGTGGCAACAATGGGAGGCACCGCGTGGCGCAGTCACCTTCGGAATGGTTCATCTTTTTCTTCACTCCAATTCGGTCGCAGTCGCCGATCTTTTTTTACGTGCGGAATTTCGCTTGTCACGAACTACGCGTCCCTTCTGGCACTCAGCAGTGACCGCGAGGCGTGGCTCGACTTCCACTTGACGGGTGACCCCCGCTGCCAGTCTATCATCTCCATCGTCGCCTTTTGATCTCTCCACCGCTGGATGGAGGCCTGCCCAAACCATCGCCATCCTCACGACCGTGTGACACCGAGAACACACCAAGCTCCTCCAGAAGCAGGGAATGGACAGCGGCGTAGCTACGGAGTGTGCAGGCGGTGCAACTGCACAGGGAGCCCACGGGTCAGAGGGGCCCAGGTTTCGTGATATGATGATGATGATGATGCAGGTGCCAGACTATGCAGAAAACTTGAACACGGGAGTGTCATTTCATTTCTTGCACCAGCAAGGGCCCATGCCATCCTCACTGCACCACTGGGAATGGACACCGTGCCACTGAATGATACAGGAAACTCGTGCCCGTTTTTTTTTCTGGGAGCCTCTCTCGCTCCTGCTTGGATTGTGCTGCGGTCTTTGATTCAGCTTGCCTTTTTGCGGTGAAGAGGAGGGAGGAGGAGGAGGAGGCGGATTGTCTGGCTGGGTGCTGCGATCTGTCCAGCAGACAGCAGGGCTGAGCGCCGCCGTTCCATGCAGTCATAGCCGCCGCGCGTCTCTCACCGCTCGGCCTACATCGTAAACACCCCGGGACTGCCTCCCTCTGCCTCTCCCCCGCATCCTCTCTCCGTCCCTTCCTCCACCGCGCACCCCCCTCACTTCCCCCCCTCCACTCCTTGTCTCAACGTCCACGTTGGCTGAGAGAGGCTCGCTGGCTTTTATAAAGACTGCCCCGGTGTCCTGAGGATTTTGTAAAACTTTGTTCGGGTTAAGCATTTTCTGACCTCGGAGGTGGGAATATAGCCAGTGGGGCATGGGAAGCCACTCATTGCGTGGATGGGTCTAGTGGTTGAGTGGGCGTGGCCGTGTCAAAGTGGGTGTGGTTGATGGGAGGGGGGCTAACCAGTTCACCATGCGTCCCCGTTGAGCCTCCCAAGAAATGTGGTGGCCTTATTCTCTTCGCCACGTCCTCCCAATCCCCCCTCTCTTACCACATGTTACTGGCAGGTGCCCCCCCCCCCTCTCTCTCTCTTCATTAGCGGAGGATCTCGCATGTCCATACATCTCATTGATATGCGAAGTGATGTCATCTCGACATGCAAGGCATGTTGGGATTCCTGCTGTATTTTGTTGCTTAGACACCCGTTTATATATTTCATGTCATTCGTGTCAAGCCTGCATATATTGTTTCTTCTGGTTGTTGAATCGTCTCTAGCTCAAGGTAATGCTGTACAAGTATTATATTGTGCCTCTAAGTCGGATAAAACTGGGGGCAGGGGGGAGTGGTGGCGCAACGGTTAGCACTTTGCACTTTGATCCCGGTGACCTGAATGCTAAGTCCCGGCCACGGCTATCATCGATGGCGAATGATACCTGAACCAGTTGTGGTTCTGCACTACACCAACCGGCAGTGACCCGCGTGGTGAAGTATGGTCAAACAAACTCTTTGCACAACCTCCACGGCGTGACGGGGGGCCTTCATCCAGCAGTGGCTAGACAAAGGCCTGCACATTTGACGATACACCTGCAGTGTACGCACTCTCGCTTCGCCTATTAGCATGAAGGGAACATGTGAATAGTCAGGCATTCTTACACGCATGTGCTGTGAGCGTAACTGTATCGGCAACCGATGAATCGAGTAGTCGTCGGGTCTGTCTCAACCCCCGTCGATTATAATATGATCCGACCGCAGGTAACATTTGCATAAGCGCGGTGAAGTATGGTCAAACAAAACCCAATGAGAGAGGGTATCTCCGCTAAGCGCCTCTCAATTATTTCCATCTTAACTTTTTTGTTTGTAAGTAAAACCGAACCCAATGTTCCGCCTCGTCTTGACCTTGTGTTTTGTTTGTCGATGTGAAGCAGGTGGGGGCTGAGCCCCCCCCCGCCCCCCAACGGGACGACGAGCTGGGGGTGGTGGTGGGCACGCGGCGCGATGGAGACGGTGGTGGTGATCGCCATCAGCGTGCTGGCACTCGTGTTTCTCTCGTCGCTCGGGGCCCTTGTGCTGCTCTGCCGCCACCGCTACTGCCGCGCCGACCACATCCTCACGGAGCGCGACTCCCGGTGAGGGCCGCCTCGTGGGTCCCCTATGGCCCCCCGTGGACCACCCGTAGCCCCCCATGGGCCCCTCGTGGGCTACCCTGCGGGCCCCTGGGATGGACACGGTCATTCCACTGCTTTTCCTGGTTTTTCAGTTTTTTTTCAGTTTCATTTATTAGGTATAATCCTGTGAGCCATGCGGCTCTTGACTCAGGTGCAACCGCAACAAACAAAAACGTGAACAAGAAACATCTTAAAGTGACTACACGCAACAGAAAAATCCAGGAAAAAACAGCAAAGTCTCCCAGAAAAAAACACCGTATATCAACGCTGTGTGCAAAAATCCCAGTGGGATGTGGGCCACGTGGTGAAACGGGCACGTGCGCGCATGTGTGTTCCGGCGGGTCACGCAACGTCTTGTCAGCTACTCCGTCACGGACTCGTGTGGCGCGGTGATGGGGCCGTGAGAGGTGAGAAGGAGTAGGAACTAACGGCTCGTCCTTGGCTCCCGCAGGCCGACCCTTGACCTGATCGACGCCATGGAGACGCAGAGCAACCCATCCGAGCTGGAGCTGGAGGGCGTCGTCATCACCAACCCCAACATCGAGTCCTTCCTGGAGGACGTGGCCTGGATCGAGGACGCCTCGTGAGTCACGCCCCCCCCCGCCCTCAAGTTTAAAGGGTTGTCCCCCGCGGCTGTTGTAGATCTTGGATGGCCCTCTTCGTAAATTCACTCCCTTCTCTTCATTGTTTTACCACCGCCCATGCCCCCCAGTGCCCATCGCTCCTTCGTTATTCACCGTGGCCACTTCCGTCCGGGTGTTTCATTTTGCGACGCTCGGATTGAAAAGCTAAATCACCGTCCCTTAATGTGCTCCGCTGACCTTAATAGGTGCTCGCTAATGGCACTGTCCCCAGCGGTCTATGTCCCACCTGAGTTAGAGAGCGTCCAATTGAAACGAAGGTGCGGACTTTTTTTGTACGTGTGTGCACACGTGCGTCCCACGCTAAGAAAACAGTGCTTTGCATTTGAATAGGCACTCTCCGCTTTACATGGGGCTATTGTTTAGCAATCATCAGGCATGTGCAGTTTGTATTTGAATGTAAAATTATGACACATTTGGTGCGTCGCGTCGCACAGAAACGCACAGCATGGAACAACACTGTTGAGTTTGACAGATCACGATAAAAACAACAACCAATTTAATGTTTAGTTTGATACAACGTTCTTCATGCAAATTGCATCTCACAATCGCTGGATAGGAACCACAGACAGAGCTGGAAGGCTGCCAGGCGGTGAGCCGGCGCTACCAACAATTGTTCTGTAGCCCTCTATATACCAAGATGTTTTCAGCCAACGAGTGGTTATCACACACGTGGGAGGAAACCGGAGCACCCGTAGAATACCCATGCACGCGAGGGTGCAATGCTCTATCTCATACACGTCAGTCTGCACTTTGCTGTACCGCATTCTGCTGGCGAGCCCGGGCACGGCACCTCTTCGACGGCCACGGGGCGGCAGGGAGTTCTGCAGCATCTCTGTGGTGTTCATAGCACGGCGCCTGTGCCAGGCCAGGTATTAAACCGCGAATCCACCAACCCTCGCTCCTGCTGCCTCCACAGCGCTCGGTCACAGGTAGCCGCGTGCAGCAGCGTAGCCACCACCGGCGCCGCCCAGCAGATGTTTGCGGTGTTCGTTATCAGGAGCACTTCGTGCATTCTAAACCCAATATGTGTTTGTTTGTTTATTCCCTTCCAGGGGACTGATTCCACACTGCATCGAGATCCTGAAGGTTGGTGGATCTTGCACGGTTCATTGCATAGCTCAGAAAGTAGCAGGATGGAATTTGACGATTTGCTCTCAGTTGGATGTGAGGGCCTGATGATGACCGCTTGTGTTGCGATCGAATCGTCGTGGTTTTTATTTTGTATTATTTTTTATTAACTTTATTATTCTTTTCCTATCTACGTTGACTTTACTGAAAGAACCAAAGAATATGAATTCCTGCAATCACCAAAGTTTCAAGTAAAAAATCATTCTCTTTTGTTGCGCATACACGTCACTAGCAAACGTGCAATCCGCTCCCAAATCAGCCACAGCTCACTGCGCTACCTATTGACTCACTCTCCCGTGTGTGTACCTCGCCCCCCCCGCCCTCCCTCCATCCCCCGTTGTCTCGCCCACCCCCCAGACGTGCCACACGCTGACGGAGAAGCTTGTCGCCATGACGATGGGCTCGGGGCTGAAGGTGAAATCGTCCAAGAGCCTCAGTGACATCATCACCGTGGCGAAGCGCATCGGCCCCCGGTTCGCAAGACCCCCACCCCAGTCCCCCCCCCCCCCCACCTAACCCATCCAACGCTCGCCACCCCAACACAGCACTCACCTCCTAGCCCCCCCCCCACCTGGTTTCTATTCGCTTCATTGCTGTACTTGGTGTCTATGTTTGTGTCATTGTGGTCATCCATGACACTATCCTGGCCTCTGTAACCGTTAACTTACCTCACCTGGTATCCAGGAAGTCGTGGGTTCGATCCCGACCCTGGTGTTTGCGTGTCTCTCTCCGCGTGGCCGCGTGGATTTTACTCCGGGTCCTCCGGTTCTTCCCTTGACATTTAGAATCAACGTGCGGTGAGATTATTTGGCTGCTAGAAATGTCCACGTGATGAGCCACTTTGTTGAGCTATCTTTTGTGGCGTCTGAAAAGAACTACATAGCTCAATGGGCCTTACCTGATAAAATAAAAAAAAATGTTTAAAAGTTTCGTTTTAATAGTTTAAGTAGCTCTAAGCCTAGTTAAACAAATAGACTTTAGCTTCCTAAAACCTCCCCCCTCCACCCACCACCTTTACACCCTCCCCTTATAATAACTCCCAGCCCCTCTTGTCTGACCCCTGACCCCTCCTAACCCCTGACCACTCGAGCACTCACCCGGACCCCATTCCTCCCCCACCGTGACCCCTGACCCCCGTGTTGCTGAGCGCTGGACAAGCAGCTGGTGGTTGTTGTTTTTCTGGGGAGTGGTGGTGCAGCGGTTAGCATGCTGCGCTACGAACCCTAGGATCCGAGTTCGATTCCCGCTCATGACCAAGACCACTGTCCGATTTTCTGAACCAGAAGCGACCTGGCCACAAATAATAGCTCATCGAAATGTCTTATCATCATGGACATTTATTGCAGCCAAATAATCTAAGCGCATGTTTTTAAATTTTGGAGGAGAAAACGAGAGGATTCGAAGAAAAATCCACGCTACCACGGCAAGAGAGATATGCAAACTCCAAATATACAAGCGTTAGGGTCGGGATCGAACCCACAACCTCCTCTGTACCAGGCGAGAGAGGTAACATCTCGCCACCATGGCGCCCCTTACTTATAGCACTTGCCCCAACAGTCTGTTAAAGGCTATACGGGGGAACTTTGTCCTTTTGTTCTTGCGGTGCTGTTGTGGTGCAGGGTGGATGACGCTGTTCGCTGCATGTACAACCCCATGGAGCCCAAACTGCTGGAGGCACGGTGAGTCCTTCCATGCCATGCAACTAAACGGTTCACGGTTGTTGAGAGCAGCAGGCCGAAGGCCCAAAACCGCCAAGTAGCCAGCAACAAACAGCAGTGTGTAAAAGTGCTCGTCGACGGGAGTTATATATGATTCAACACTTAGGCTTTCGCAATCAATATCACGCATGAACAAAAATTGTTTCTGGGTGACATCGCGTAAATGTAATTTTGTCGTACGCCCACCTCCACCTTGACGCGGCCAATTAGTGAGGTTCGTTGCGTGAAACGTCGTACTCAAATTGTACGTGTTGCGGTATTACTCCCCAACACATCGATGGGCTGAAGTGGTCACTCATCGGCGCGTTGTATGCACATGACAAACCTTACCGAATGGTTCTCAGGTGGAGGTGGGTTTACGACACGGCATTTACATTCACGCGGCTCTCACCCAAGAAAAAAACGCTATCATTAAGCTAGTTAATACGTTCCTTAAAGTGAGCAGGGTTGTACGGACCTGGGGGAAAGACACGATGGAAGGGAATACCAAAGTGGAGAATTGCACGGGAAGAAGCGGAGATAGAGAGGTGCTGTGACCTGTGGTGTGGTGGTTGAACCCTGTGCTGTGGGTGCATCCAATGTGGTGGTGAGTCTCTCAATAGGGCACACAAAATGGTTCTCATTTAATTCAACTTGGGCGGGAGAGTGATGATGGGATGAGTCAACCCCCACCACGATGATTTGAACTCGCACCCTTTCCTTTGATTGCGAGCCGCTCGCTCTAGTGCCGAGTCACCAGTCTGGACTTGACAGCCTGCGGTGCCCAGTGGTGGCCTCACTTAGGGGAGCGGTGGTGCAACGTTTAAGTGCGGCTGAGCTGCGAATCCGGCGACCGGAGTTGGATTCCCGCTCACGGCCACCAACACCAGTGACGATTATCTGAAATGGTCCTGCACCTCCCCTAGGTCGGCTCAGCCTAAAATGAGTGCCTGGTGCGATGTGTAAACATCACCACTGGGGAGACAAAGTCGGCCAGACGTGTGCTGTGCCGGCCTTCATAGGTGATCGCTAACAGCACTTGCACCCCCAACAGTCTGTTAAGGCTATATGGGGGGATCTTTGTCTTAGGCCTCAATTATAATCCTCCGCCTGGCCCTGAGCCCTGCACAGGATAATATTTAAGGAGACCACATGACTTCTAACAACATTGCTGCCCAGACTGCAGCATCTAGAGCTGAGTGAATAGCGGAAAGGTATAATCAGTCAGGCCTGACTTAGGCCCATATATCTCTATGAACAGTTTGTTTTGACAATCCTCCTCCGAACAGAAAAAAGTCAAAACTAATTATTTATACACACTGTAGTTTACAGCTAGGCTGTACCCATGCGAGTTTTATTGGGCACAAGCCAACAGACGAATGTGTTTACCTGCTCGAGTTGACCTTCGTATCGGTTGAATCAATAGTTGAGTTGCATAATCAAAGCTTAAAGAAAAAATACTCCAGTATCTCCAGCAACTGTGTCTGGTCTTGAGTGGCCGCATGCCCCATTCCGCAAGTAAACAGCAAAGATTGAGCCCTTATCTGTTTACTTCTTTATGACGCTTCTCTTAAAAGCATTATGGTCTACAAAGCGCACGTGTAACTTTGCGCACACGTGACGCGTGGTCCCTACTGCTATCGACTTATCAAAACAGTTTTGGTGTTTTACTAATAATGTTGAGAGCCAACGGTGCTAGGATGACGAGCAATAGACGATACATTCACCAATGACAAAATAAGATCCTATTTTCAAACGTTGCCTTCTGAGAGGACGACAGATTAACTGGAGAGCGGGAAAACTCTGTACGGGATGCGATTGCTCATGAGTGGCCGGATTGCGAACAAAAATTAACAGTTCTTTTTTATCGATTTGATACTGGTTTTTATTTATTGATGAGGTTTGTTTTTCAATAATCGATGGGGTATTATTTGTTTATTGTGGATAATATTGGTTGCGAAAGCTTACAAGTCACGGTCACAATATTGTTGCTCTATTGAGAGATATTTTTTTCTTCCATCTATTTACTTGGAAATTCAAGACTAAAATGCGGTAACGATAGCGACCGAGGGCCCCTCCGTTACCCTTCCTGTTTAACCGGAACCGTTGCTGTGTACACGGCCCCACGGGGGGGGGGGGGTGTCATGTGGCATCAAAGCAACGACTGTTCCCAGATGAGGGCACGACCTGTGGTAGTGAGTGACCACAGCTGTAGGAGTAACAGTGGGGAGTGGTGGCGCTGTGCTACGAATCCGGTGGTGACCCGAGTCTCGATTCCAGCTCACATCCAATACCAGTGACGATTATCTGAATTTGGTTCTGGGGCCTTCCCATTGGTCGACTCAGCCCCAAATGAGTAACTGGTGCAGTGTGTATACATGCCCGCTAGGGAGACAAATGCGGCCGGGCGTGGTGCTGGCCACCCACCCCCTCGTGTGCCGTACCCGCCTTCATAGGTGCTCGCTAACAGCACTTGGCCCAACAGTTTCTTAATGCTATACGGGGGATATATGTCTTTTGTCATGGTCGAGGCTACCAAACGTCGCAGTTTGGCCGGTAAAGTCCTGGTTTCAGAGGCCGTCCCGGTGTCCCGGACACTTTAGCGAAAATCAAGATTTTGTCCCGGTTGCCAATTATTTGGCCTCATGCTCACCGCACGATGTGGGTAGAGGACAGGCTACCTGAGCAGTGGGCGGGGCTATAAGTGGAGAAGGCGGGGCTTATGGTGCTTGAGTGGGCGTGGCCATATAAAAGTGGGTGTGCTTGAAAGGAGGGAGAGGGGCTCCTGGGTCCTGGTTGAGCCTCCCAGAAAATTGGTCGCCTTGTCCGCTCAGCCACATCCTCTCTATCCCGTCCTGCACGCTGCCTCTAGGCTCTCTGTGTCTCAATGCTGAATTTAAGAGTAAACATTGTGTGCTGTTATCATTAGACAATGAATAATAGTAAGCGAGGCTACTAGCTCACCATGTATCCCGCTTGAGCCTCCCAGACATATCGTCGCATTAGCCATGATCAGGAGTGTCATCCTGTCCCTCCTGATTCTTCCCCCTGTCTACCGTCGTCCTTATCTCCCCCCCCTCCTCCCACCCCTGTGGGAGCAGGCTGACGGCGCTGCTGCTGTCCGTGTCGCACCTGGTGCTGGTGACGCGCAGCGCGTGTCTGCTGAGCGGTGGAGGCCAAGGCCTCGACTGGGTGGACCGCTCGCTGTCGACGGCGGAGGCGCACATGGCGGTGCTGCGCGAGGCGGCTGAGGCCTCGGAGATGGAGCCTTTGGCGGCGCCACCGGCGTTCGTGCTGGCACCCACGCCGGCCTCGCTGGGCGACGTGTGCGCCCACCCCAGCGCGCAGTCGCACCTGTGAGCCGTCGACCGACCGATCTCGTCTAACCGACCGACTGACGGGAGGGCAGAAGACGGGTGTGCCTGAGATTGTTGTCATTTCTCATCATCAGCAGCAGCATTGATAGCAGCAATATAGCCCTCATCATCATCTTGAACAGCAGGAGCAGCAGCATCGGCATCATCATCAGGGGCAGAATCATTGGTATCAGCGGTATTGCAGTAAGCAGCATCATTCACAACATTAGCAGCACAATACAATTCTTCTCAGTGTTGTCATCATTATTATCGTCGTCAAAATCAGTCATTATCGACATCAACTTTATCAGAAGCAGTAGTATCATCATCGTCTTCTTCTTTCTCATCAACAGCAGCAGCATTGTCATCCGTGATGTCACTTTTCAAATCTCCGTTCACAGAGAGCCACAGAGCGGCCCTACATAGTTCTAGTGCCAAACAATCACTGGGCCCACGCGGGCAGCAGGTGAACGTTGGTGTGGATTAAGACACACTCGCACCTTTACCAGCGAGACTGGCAAGCGCGGCTCACTCCCGGCATTCAACTGCTTCCTCCCGCAACTCAATGCACGGCGACCTTCTCGTTCGTCCACGATGGACGGTATCGTTAAAGCTACCAACAACGTCTTGGTCTTTGCCTGGACAGTTATATTAAGGCTGTGCTCCTACTGAAACATTTTACTTTTTTGTTGTCTACAGTTTAAAATTTCGTGAACTCATGCTCGGTTCATGATACGGGCAAAAGGTGTCGCGAGACTTCAGCAGGCTGGGCCTATAAGCGGTGGGCGGGACCAACGTCATCGAGAGACTTGAAGGTGGCCGCTCGCCGTGGGCGGTGCTAGTGGCCAAGTGGGCGTGGTGATTGAGAAGTGGGCGGGGCCAGCTCTCACCATATGTCCCCCGTTTTGAGTCGCCAACAAATGTGTTGGAAGCAGGAAAGCACTGAGCCGTGATCATTGAAGCCGGTGTAGAATCGCTTGAAAGCTTGCACAAAAGACGTGCATAGGACATTCTCACTCAAGCGCCCTTTCACGGTTTTCATTTATTGGATTCGAACCGGAAGGGGAAAAGCTGCTGTTTTAAGTATAACTTTATCTGGCTTATACCCCTGCATGGATGTCATGCTAAGAATAAGGATGTTTTATCTGCGAAACAGCTGTGTGCCGAGGCTTTATCTCTGTAGTGTACGCGCACGTACTGTGTAAGTGTGTGGTGATTCATCGACGCCTACTTACGACGTGAGCATCGAATGATGCGTGGCGAAGAAAAACGTATGCTTTTAGACACATTCAAATCAGACGCCGATAGCACATTCACTCTAAGGGAGCAAACACAACTGCACAAATGGAAAACATCCAAAATAGTACGAACGGGGTTTCGACAAAATGAGAAAATACATGGCTGTCCTTCAGAAACTCAGTTAAATTCCTGAAGATCCTCCCAGCCTCCGGGGCGAAACATCGGACATCCTGCCGACACGACGCGCGGCGTGAAACTTAAAACCCATGGGGAGAGCCGTGCTGCACAACCGAGAAAACCCGACATCGGTACGGGACGAAAAATATACGTATTGTTGAATCGTATCGCGGGCCGTGAAATCGCGACGGCTCCACGCAATCATCCGCCGCCCCCTTCGTGTTGCGTAAAGTGACGTGTGCTGAGCAGGTGACATCGGCCAACGATTATTGGCTCGGGTGATGTGGGCTGCCTGGGGGAATGCACGAGCGCCCCAAGGCGTTTATCTGCTTTTTTTACAATATAACAAAAACGTGCTCTGGCGAGAGGAATCGTAAAAGCGTTAACCATTAACCTGGGGCCGCGTCTGAACGAGAGGACATGGCGACAAGGTTTACAGACACCGGCGGTTAGGTGCAGCTCAGGGTGGCGAGAGGGCCCTTCACTCCTCTTATCAATGAAGCCACTGGGACGCCTGTGACAACTCGGCTCATATTGGGTCTCCGCCTACTTCGATGAGTAGATTGGGCACAGTCGCATGTTCATCTGGAGAGCGTCGAGCTAGGTGAAAGCTTGGCAAAAGTTGGGGGTGGCTGCATGTACGTTGAACTTCTTTCGCAACGTACGTAGCCAACCGCGCTAATCGGAGGTGTGGGGGAAGGACAACAAACTAAACGCAATAAGCAGTTCTAAAGATCCATACTCTTTGGTTTTGTCGGTAAAGTCACGTAGGAAAAAAATAATCACGACGTTTCGGAAGCAACACAAGCAACCGTCATCAGGTGTTGACTGCTCCAGTGGGTAAGTTCTAAAGATATTAGTTTTCAAGAAAGATTTAAAAGGGCTTTTTAATATCGGAAGGAAGAGCGTTCCAGATGGCCGCAGAAGCGCATCTGAAAGCGCGCGACTCAGTGACCGTCTTTGTTCGATGGCCAGCCAGAAGCCGCTGTGAGCATGACCGGAGTTCGCGTGATGGTTTCGACTGGGTGCCTCAGGGGTCAGAGCACTGAGCCGGTACCAGAGAGGTCGCAGATCTTGCTCTTTTGCCCCCACAGTCTAGAACTCCCCCCCCCCCCCTACAATCCGTGCTGTCGACTCCCTGCTTCTTTTCAAGTCCAGACTCAATCACTTTTTTTCCCACGACCTGTGCCTGGCTGCCTCGTTCCGTCCATGAAATAAATACGCCTGCCATTTCTGTACAGCATCTTGAGATTATCTTGCATTGTTAACTTCCCACAAATTGAACTTCCGGTAGCGAGTGACGCGCTATGACTCTCGCACTGTCCCGTCAGTTTCTTGCCGACTTCTGGATTTAAGAATATAACGAATAATCAACAATCTTTTTACAGTTCAGCCCTTTCCCACCCGCACTGCCTACATGAGATTAATGTTAATCGTGTGACAGTCAAACCCTAATTTTTGTTTTTATCTGAGCTGGAGTTTTTCCACAATAAGTGCAGGATTTGGTGATATTCCAGTTTTTTGTGTTGGTGCAATCACCCAGGATCTCGAGCGTGCCAGCTTATTCCTCTACCTTCTCAGCCTCCTATGTCCTTTTCTTTACGTGAGAAGTTAAATACATCCTCAGATCCATCCTGACCCGCCCCCTCCTTGGCCACAGCCGTGTTCGGAGGCCGTGGGTTCGATCCCGACCCTGACACCTGCTGTATATTTTGAGTTTGCGTGTTTCTCTCTCCGTGATTGCGTGGATTATTCTCCGTGTCCTCCGGTTTTTCCTTCCACATTTAGAAACATGCATTGGAGTTTTTGACTGCGATCAATTTCCACGTTTTAAGCCACTTCGTTGAGCTATCATTTGTGATAGCCAGGTCGTTTCTGAAAAAAGAGCTATATAGCTCGGTGGGCCTTAGCTTGTCAGATAAATTCCACAACTGGCAGCTGAAGCCTTTCGCGTCGTTGACCTGTGCTGCCCGTGTGGTTCCTCCTGCTTGGGTGGGGTCAGCGCCCGCGCGAGCGTGGGAGGCCACGTGACTCCTGGGTTCACACCCCCCGCCCCCCCCCCCCGTGTGCAGCCTGGCACTGTTGACAGTCACCATCCCATTCATCAGGACCTCAATAACATCCCTCGGCATCGCTTGAAGTCAAGCAAGCCCCTTTTGGACCCGTGCGCTTAACCTTCAACGAAGCGAGTTCAACCCCGACGAAGTTTGGCGAGCTGAATGGAGCTCAAAAGAACTCGCAAATAAACACCTTGTTAAAGACCCAACACAGCAGATCGCTGGTGTTTGAACATCCACGAAGCTCATGGTCCATCATAAACCACACCCGCACAAACCATGGCAGATGCGATTACCGGATGCATAAAAACGCTCCAGTCTGTGACTGTGGTAATCCAGAACAGACCGCACAACGCATGGCGATGCAATGCCCCGATCCGCAAATACGAAGGGGGACATCACAGCGATAATGCCCTCTGCTACTCCTGACGCGGTTTGTCTGGCTTGACCACGTCAGTGTGAAAATGGACTTGCTGCTGTGCTTCTACATCGGCCGTACCAAAGAAGAAGACTGGCGACAGATGTTTAGTCCGAAACCTCTGTCGACAGAGTGCCTCGTGGTCGGAATGTTTGGCCAGACTTTCAGCGCACGTGCTGATTTTTAAAAATACGTGTATATTTGTCCCAGATTACAGCCCTTGTGTAAATTGGCTCGTGTGCAGGTGCAAGGTGGATTATTACATCGCTGGACTGTGAGGGATGACAACGGCTTGGTAGGCCTCTATCAAATAATTGAGAGCTCACAGCTGATGATAATGATGATTCCGAGTGTGTTGTGAAGACATTTCCGCATGCAATGTGAGCAGAAAGTGGAAAGTACCCCGTGTTAAGATAATGTGCTCTGGAAAAGTTGACATCACATAACTACTTTGAGGGTCCCTTCAATTGCCTCATTCTCAATCGGCGATGCAAATTCTCACATGCGCTGCTATAGAAGTGCTTGCAACACGGCAATCCTCAAGAGCTGCAGACAAGCCAGATGAAGTGTGAAAAATGAAACATCTACATTAAATAAGATGGCATTATCGTTCAGTCTTTGGTGACCACGCTGAGACCATCAGCAGTGCTGTAGCCCAGGTGTGAACCCTGGGTCTCGGCCTCCTGAGCTCCTCGGTCCACCTTTGCGTGACCTCTGCTTGAAAAGCCAGAGCACACGGTGGCATTTAAACTGCGACAACATGGGCAGATCTGCACCTCCAGGGCTGTAAATGCCAACTGGACATCCGTGTAAAAGAGTTTCCTAGTTCATCGGATTTCTCCAGGATGAAATAAAGATTCTCATTCTGGAAAGGGATTCACGACCCTGGATCGGGCTAAATTACGTTCTGTTTCGAGCGCAAGGCAGTGGCCCAGCAAAAGCCACGTTCACTTGGAGTGAAAGTGGCACATGGCATGGTGTTGTGTTGGGGGGTGGGGAGTGGTAGTGTAATGGTGAGGGCGCTGCGCTACAAACCCGGCAGGGACCCAGGTTCGATTCCTGCTCATGGCCAACACCAGTGACGAATATCTAAACCGGTCCTGGGCCTCCCCTAGGTCGACTCATCAACAAAATAAGTACCTGGTGAGGTGCGTAAACATCGCCACTGGGGAGACAAAGGGGCGTGGTGCTGGCCATCCACCCCTTCGTGTGCCGTGCCGGTCATCATAGGTGCTCGCTAACAGCACTTGCGCCAACAGTCTGTTCCAGGCTATAAGGGTTTTTTTTGTCTTTGTTGCGGTCACGTGAAATGCAAGGCATGACGGGGGGACTGAAGCCTATGGTCACAATCGTGCGTTTTGTCTAGAAATCCCCTCTCGCGTTCGATTTTCGTCGAAGGAAATGTGTCCAGCTGCGCGTGTCTTGGGCCCTGTGGACTTGCGCTGGTGGGAAGTAACAAATCCCACAAGGCACAGCTAACTCTGTCCAGCAGCGTTCGTTATAACGAAGCAGTCAGAAGCTGTTCAGCATCGACACAAAAGTGAAACAGTGCCAGCCTTGAGTTAGGATTTGACGCAACACTAAATTGTTTGCTACTTCAGTGATTTGTTATTTTAGAAATGTGTTGGGTATAATCTGGACGGACATATGTCCATCGACATGCGGGCTGATGTAACCTAAATAAACTTATATCTAAATAAACTCTATTTGGTGACACTACTGCGTTGGCAGTGGTGCACAAGCACAATTAACAACAACTCAACACGTTCTTCAATAATAATGTGACTTTAAAAATAAATGATAATAGACGTTTCAGGAAATGGCCCTTCACAGCATATCGGCCAGAGATGTAGTCACTCTACCTTTAGCCTCTTGTATATTATATACTTGTTCTCGTTAAGTTTATGTTATTGATGAATGTTTTTTTATAACTTATATCAGATGACCCTATGTAATCGGCACGTGACATTTGTCTACGGACCCATGCGCCAAATGTGCACGTGACTTATTTAAGGCCTTCCAAACTTCTCTGCATCCGTCTCTGTGTCCTTTTTTGTCCCTGGTATCAATGATGGGCGTTTACGTAGTTCTTTGTCTGGCTGTGTGTCTCACAGTTAAGCAGTCATGCGTCTCTGTGGCACCAACAGAGTCTCACTCGTGGAGTCAAAGTAGTCTATCCTCACGAAGTGAAGCTTCAGACTTGTGGGACAGCCTGGGACTCACGGCCTGCGTGCGTGGTGTATGTTGAACTTATTTCGCACCGCACGTAGCCAAACGTGCTAACCGGAGGTGCAGGGTAAGGACAACAAACTAAACACAAAAATCTGTTTAAAAAAACGAGTTTTCAATCTAGATTTAAAAGCGCATAGCTCCAGTGGCTTAATAATATCGGAGGAGCGTTCCAGACAGCCGCAGAAGCGCATCTGAAAGCGCACGATGCGGTGACCGTCTTTGTTCAGCGGTTAGCCGAAAGCCGCTGCTGCGAGGATGACCGGAGTTTGCGTGATGGTTTATGCTCTTCGACGAGATCAGCAAGGCGTTGTGGTTCATTTGTGGCAAGCACTTTGTGTGTAATGAGTGCGACGACTTTAAGATGCTTCTTGTTCATGTTTTTGTTTGTTGCGGTTGCACCCGATTCAAGAGCCGAATGGCTCACAGGGCTACACCAAATAAATGAAACTGAAAACTGAAACTGAAGTGGCTACAAGATGAAACCCGCTGCTTCGTTTTCATCGTTTCAAAATCAGAATCCTCATTTCGACTGCAGGAATCCGATGAGCTATGAAGCTCTTTTTCACAGATGTCAAGGAAGAGTTCACCAGACCGACCCTGCAAACAGACTTCGTGAAGAAGAAAAAAAACACGCTTCAATGTTTTTCATTTTATATACAGTACTGTAATTGCTTTTATAAAAAAAAATACACATAGATGGTCTAGTTCAGTCGCAGCAATGTATATACACAATGCATAAGCATTTACTTAAATATATTTGTTGTTGTTCAGCACATGACCCCCGCAGCCACTAGTGGCCGCTACATTCACCACAATATTTTAACGAATTGACTGCAATCGAATGACACAATCCTGAATGATGACAATTCATCAAATCGCCAGGAAGAGGGATCGTCACACCCCAGATGGAAAGTCACGCGCAACTGTTTAGATTTGAAGTCTCTGAACATTTCATCGCCAGTACATGTAACAGCTATAACCCACTATGCCAGAGATACATTTTACATTATATATATGCATACATATATCAAGTTTTGTGTGTGAATGGCACAATAAATACCATGAACCATTGTGTGGTCATCGCGGACACTCTGTAAGACACGTCCAACACCAGCAGCGCAACATTGAACATTGCATTCAGTAAACGGTCTCTCTGGTGAGAACAAATCAACACATCGTTATACATTGACCTATAAATGACAGTACGAGGAAATGGGAGTGAAAACAATCGAGTGAGCCAGAGTCGAGGAAAGAGGACGGGACCCAGACACGAACATCCTCCCGGATTAACCCAGAGGCTAATAAGGGCATTGGGCCCTCTCATATTTTGTAGGCAAGTCTTCTACTCCCAAGTCAAGATCGGGACACACTCTGGAGGGGGCCAGATGAAACGTTGTTCCAGGGTGTAGGCCCCAATTTTTTGAAGGCCCTCCTTTAGGCTCTCCGTTCCACATTGAAGTAAACAGGTGAGCGTCGGTAGAGCGGCCTTCATAGAATCTTTATTTATCTTTGAATTAACGTTGACATCTTCTTGGTTCTTTCGGTAAAGTCACGTAGAAGGGAAATAATAAAAGAATAAAAATAAAACAATCAAATAATTCTCACGACGTTTCAGCCACAACGCAAGCAGCCGTCCTCAGGTGAAGACCAGGTCTGTCGGGGAGACAGCGTCTTCACCTGAGGACGGCTGCTTGCGTTGTGCCGAAACGTCGTGAGAATTATTTTATTATGTTTTATTTTTATTATTTTATTATTTCCCTTCTACGTGACTTTATCGAAAGAACCAAGAAGATGAATCCCTGCAGTCACGAAAGCTTTAAATCGAAATTTAACGTTGACATCATTCATGACTTTGCCACAAGCTAAAGCTAAGGATGAAAAGAAATTAAGAAAAGAGTGTAGTGAGTGATTTATGTTTGATTAATTTACATTGAGTGGAATAAATGCGTCCAAAGGTAAATACATAAATAACGATGACTTCATAAAAAAAACATTTTGCAATAGGAAAGACATACTTAGGCCCTCCCTCCTATTAGTCGTATGCCCTCATAACCTGAATCCGGCCTTATGTGGGAGGCAACATGAGCAGTAGTGCTGGATAAAGTAATACTGGCTACCCAAGGGCATCTATCCCCAAGAAGTCTGTTCCCAACTGTAGAACAAGGGAGTGTGAGTGTGTATTCGTATAGAGTAGGAGTGCAGCGTTTATGACGATGTGCTACGAACCTGGTGACCCGAGTTCAATTCCCGCTCATGGCCAACAACAGTGACGAATATCTGAATCGGTCCTGGGTGTCCTCAAGGTCGACTCGGCCTCAAATGACTACCTGGTACGGTGCGTAAAAATATCGCCACTCAGGAGACAAAGGCGGCCGGACGTAGCGGCTCCCCACCCACCCACCCCCTCGTGTGCCGTGCCGCCCTTCATAGTTGCTCGCAGCACTTGCAACCAAAAGTCCGTAAAGGCTCTATGGGGGGGCAGCTTTGGAGAGGCTCACACGACCGTCTCCACGCTGTGGATCAGCTCGCCGGGCTTGGGGCGTCTCGCCGCACTCCAAGGGTACCCGAGGTCTCCGTGAGCTCCAAGACACCGGGTTGGGGTTGAACTGGGCTCCGTCACCTCGCCGGCCGCAACAGCATCAGAAGGGGCAGCAGGAGGTGCAGCAGCAAGGGCAGCGGCAGGGGCAGTGGCGGTACTCCACTGGACGAGGGGCAGGAGGCGTCCCTGAGTCGCATCTCCCGGCCGGACAGGCACCGCTGTGCTGGGCAGCCGTTCTAGCGGGGTGAACGCTCGGTACACGTATTTACCTGTGACAACGGGGGTTGGGGGGGGGGTTGGTGGGGGGGGATGGTGGGGGGGGTTGGTGGGGGAGGAGAGGTAAGAAGTGCAAGTCGGTGGGATGTGCAGACAGTGTCGGAGGAGGGAAGCCTTCTACTCCCAACTCAAGATCGGGACACGCTCCGGAGGGAGCCAGATGAAACGTTGTTCCAGGGTTGTCCACAAGAGCAACCTCACCAAGTGCAACATCGGCCGGGCAACATGGCAACAGC
Source organism: Lampetra planeri (assembly GCF_965212315.1). Lineage (NCBI taxonomy): Eukaryota > Metazoa > Chordata > Hyperoartia > Petromyzontiformes > Petromyzontidae > Lampetra > Lampetra planeri. The sequence continues at coordinate 21,276,248 of NC_136107.1, forward strand.
AGTGTTTGTCAACTGCTGGCGGGTGAGGACTAGGCTAGATCAGTGGTTCTCAAACTTTATTGGCTAGTGGTATCCCCTTGATGAATTTTGTTTCAACCGAGTACAGTACCCTCCCTTGCCTGACCCAACATGGTTCTTGTCTTGCCTCACGGCAGATGTGGAGCGTGCGTTCACAGGAAGTTCCTGTTTTTTTATGCTAATGTTGGTCACGTGACCAGGAAGTGACGATGTTAGATTTCCACTTTACCACGCGGGCGTCGGCCATTACACAGATAAGTCAAGATGGCGGCACGCATCGCATCTCAGTGAGACCACAGCCGCACTTGTCCATTGTGGGAGCTTAAGAAGCATTATCTGTAAGTTGTTTATATTCCTATAATATTGGAAATGCGTTTGTAATGTTGGAATGACCGTTATAGCAATGTAAATGCCTTTATGGTGCCGTTAAGTTGTTGTAGTAAATACGAGGCCTAGTTAGTAACGAAGCCTGTGACTTTCCTTATTGTGGATGTTACTTGTGATTTAGTAAGTCGAGTCAGACTTGTGCCTATGTTGCGATCCTGAGAGTGATGACGAAGTATCTCATCCACAGTTTAGTGTTAAGCGTAATGCTGTACATTTGGGGTGCAGTGGGATGAATACACTATGTGCCTGTATGCAACGCACCAGCTTGTGCCTTTGTCTAGTTGTTCAGGGGTAATGTGGGGGCCTGGTCCTTCCAGGATCTATTGTTATCTGAGACAATGTTCTGATGCTGTGGTGTTCATTGTGTGGGTGTTTCCGAATTATAACAGATGCTGTATCTGTGTTTTCTCACCAGTTTTACCTGTTACAATCAATAAATGACGATCGGAGTTGGACGGTCATCCTGGCTCCGAGGGTTTATTGAACACATGGTAATCTACTCAACTAGCGGTGCAACGCAGCGCACGGCGAGGCCGAGATAGTAAAAAGATACTCTTCTTAAAGCTCCCAAGAAGTCCTGCAGCCAGCTCTGCAGCCAGCTCTGCAGTCAGCTCTGCAGCCAGCCCTGCAGCCAGCTCTGCAGCCAGCCCTGCAGCCAGCTCTGCAGCCAGCTCTGCAGTCAGCTCTGCAGTCAGCTCTGCAGCCAGCCCTGCAGCCAGCTCTGCAGCCAGCCCTGCAACCAGCTCTGCAGCCAGCCCTGCAGCCAGCTCTGCAGTCAGCTCTGCAGTCAGCCCTGCAGCCAGCTCTGCAACCAGCCCTGCAGCCAGCCCTGCAGCCAGCTCTGCAGCCAGCCCTGCAGTCAACTCTGCAGCCAGCTCTGCAGCCAGCCCTGCAGTCAGCCTGCAACAAGCAAGGAGCTCTGCAACGAGTCTACATTAAAATCGTGCTGCAAGCATCGGAGCATGGAAAGCCACAGTTCAGCAGGGAGAGATGCTGAAGAAGGTGAATCAAGCAATCCAGGATCTCCCATCCTGCCTCAAGAGGACCAAGGGAGTTCAAGGCCCCAGAGGGAGGTCAGGTTGACGCAACGGGCCTTGGAAAGCTATGAGGCTGAGAAACAGGACCTGGATGCCAGGATACAACGGGCATGGAACCGGGTTGAAGCAGATTTATCTGAAGCTTCAAATGCCTCAGACACAGTGGCCTCAATTCAGCGGGCCATCCAGCGAGTGAATGTGAGCAGCTCAAGCTACAAGCTCCTGGCAAATAGATGCATCTCCCTCCTGATGAAGGTGAAAACAGATGAGGGCATTGAGGGAGTGCACAGACAAGAGCACTTCCTCGAACTGCTCGATGATAATGTGCAGGCAGTGATACAAGATGCAATGGACCGTGTGGAGGGCTTAAGAGAGACACGATCTCAGCACTCTGTCTCATCCAGGTCCACAACAAGATCTAAAGCCTCAGCGCACTCACAGACATCATCTACTAGTATGGCAGCAGCTCAGGCACGCGCAGCAGCAGAAGCAGCAAGCGCCCGTATTGCCTACATGGCTGAAGAGGAAGCCATGCTAATTGAAAAGGCTCGCATACAAGAAGAAGCAAGCATAGCAGAGAGTACATTAGTGGCTACAGTGGCTACTGCCACACGGAAGAAAATTGAGCTGGATGCTAAGTTAAGCACCCTACAACTCAAAAGGGAAGCAGCTGCTGCAATGGCCCAGGCAGAGGTGCTCGAGGCAGCAGCCAACCTGGATAAGGAAGAGAATTGGAGTGAGTTTGGCACTCAGAAACCTGTCAAGGACCGTGATCAACTCACCAGAAAAAATATTTTGGACTGGTCTGAACAATGCATCAATGCTCCTCCACCAAACCATACTGAACAAAGGGTGGACGTTCAGGCATTGCCATCTCCACTCCGAATGAACATGAATGCTGTCTACAGGAATGGTGGAAATGCATATCCCGCTCTGGCAGTTAGTCGCCAACTCAGCGTCGCGCACGTGGGGTCAGACGTGGATGCACCAAGTCAGACCCACATTCCAGACAGTCACATAAGGGGATCCAACCAACATGATCGAAACCCTTTGGGCCCACAGTCCAACGCCATTGCAAATGACGGCATGCTAGGCAATACAGCTAATAATGCCGCCTCACAAGCGCCAGTATGGACACACCCTGGATCAGCAGGACTAGGAGACTTTGATAGGTACCTGGCTCACCGCGAACTAATCAACACAGGACTCGTTAAGTTTGATGACCACTCTGAGAACTATCGAGCCTGGAGATCTACCTTCAGGAATGCAATCCGAAATGCAGACATCTCTGCAAGTGAAGAACTCGACCTGTTGGTGAAATGGTTAGGAAATGAATCTGCAGAGTACGCAAAGAGGATCCAGTCAGCAAACATTGACGACCCCGCCTCATGCCTGCATGCGGTGTGGGAGAGGCTCGAGGAGTGCTATGGTAGCCCAGAAACCATTGAGAAGGCTCTCTTCAAGAAGTTGCGGAACTTTCCAAAAATCTCTGGTCGAGACAATAAAAGGTTACGGGAGCTTGGAGATCTTTTGATGGAGCTTGAATCAGCCCAGGCTGATCCCTACTTACCAGGTCTCATTTTCTTGAATACCTACCATGGCGTGAACCCCATCGTAGAGAAATTGCCATTTGACGTGCAGGAAAAATGGAGAACAGCGGGTTCAAGATACAAGTCAGAGCATCAGGTTGCATTCCCCCCATTCTCTTTTTTCTCAAAGTTTATCCGCAACCTGGCTAAGACTAGAAATGACCCGAGTTTCATGTTTGGCACCACGGGGATTTCCAGTCCAGATCTCCCAAAAATGGAAAGGACAACGGCGAAACGAGGAACAGCGAGAGGGCCAATTTCCGTACACAAGACTGAGGTCTCTCCTGCGACATTTGCAAACTCCGTCCAGGCAACCACCACAAAGAAAAAGATAGAGGATCCAGAGAAGCAATGCCCATTGCATGATAAACCTCACTCCCTCCAGAAATGCCGTGAGTTCAGGAGGAAGCCATTGGAAGAGCGGAAGAACATGCTGAAAGAATTTGGAGTGTGCTTCAAATGCTGTGCTTCTACAAACCACCTTGCAAGGAATTGCAAGACAGATATCAAGTGCGAGGAATGTGGCAGCGACAAACACACAACTGCTCTGCACACATTTTACTCGAAACCCAGTAGCACTAAGGCTTCCGATCCCGAAGCAGAGCACGGCGGGGAGCAAGGCGAGACCACCGCACTCACTTCGTCAATCACAACCAAATGCACAGAAGTCTGTGGAGAAGGCTTCAAAGGAAGGTCTTGCTCAAAGATATGCCTCGTCCGAGTCTATCCCAAAGGACATCCTGAAAGGGCAGTAAGGATGTACGCCATAATGGACGACCAGAGCAACAGGTCTTTGGCAAGGTCAGAGTTCTTTGATCAGCTAAGTGTAGGTGGGAATTCCTTTCCATACACGCTCAGAACATGCTCAGGACTGATGGAGACAGCGGGAAGAAGAGCGAGCGGCCTCATGGTGGAAACCATAGATAGCACCATGAAGGTAGCCCTTCCTATGGTGACAGAGTGCAACGAGATACCGGACGACAGGCGTGAGATTCCCACGCCCGAAGTTGCACGTCACCACCCACACCTGAAACCCATAGCAGAGTTCATCCCGCCATTGGATCACGCGGCACAGATTTTACTTCTGCTCGGCAGGGACACAAGGTTCGTAACCAACGCAATGGACCTCACGACGCTCCCTACGCCCAGAGACTCGATCTAGGATGGGTCATCGTGGGTGACGTTTGTCTCGATGGGACCCACAAACCAGACCACATTAGCACATTCAGAACGAGTGTGCTCACGAATGGACGCACGTCGCTCTTCAAACCGTGCCCCAACCACTTCACGCTGAAAGAGGAACTCGGCGAGAGAAGTCAAGGCTGTACCGTGCAGACTTACGAAGAAACCACCATGACTTCGCTTGTGCATCCACCGTCTTCGTTGGAGTTTGTTCCTCCACGTTTCTCCAAGCCAGTCCTGACTGACGGGAAGAAGACTAAGGTGAAGCCGCTGCTCATCGCTCTGCTGGTGGTCGTGGCGGTGGTCGCTGTGACCGTGGCCTCTCCGTTCCTCGACTCGGAGCTATCGCCCGAGTGGGAATTCTGGAAGGAGTTCCACGGCAAGGCCCCACAACCGGAACATACCATCTCAAGGCTCGAGCTGTGTGGAGCCATTCTTGCTACAGAGGTGGCGGAACTGATCTTAGACGAATTTGACGTCAAACTGGACGCGGTCAAGTTCTACACGGACAGTAAGGTCGTACTAGGCTACATAAATAACCAAACCAGAAGGTTCTACACCTACATCAGCAACCGGGTGGAGCGCATCAGGAGATCGACGCAGCCGGAGCAATGGAATTACGTTCCAACTGACCAGAATCCAGCAGATCTCGCAACTAGGTCCGTCCCTGCATCTCTGCTGAATCAAACCATCTGGCTGACGGGTCCAGCGTTCCTGTTACGACGTGACGTTGGCCCATGTACTTCCAAGGAGACCTTTGGACTCTTAGAGCCCGAGTCCGACAAGGAGATTCGTCCTCTAGTGACAACTTTCGTAACAAATGTGCGACCGAGAAGTCCACTGAGTCCACACCATTTTGAACATTTCTCGAAATGGACGATGCTCGTGCGAGCGATAGCACATTTAACGCATATCGCAGACTGCTTCCATCGCCCGATGAGAGGCACCACTGGTAGCTGCAATGGATGGCATCACTGCACAGTGCCACACACTGAAGACGAGCTTTCCAGAGCAAGGAAATCAATCTTCCGCTGTGTGCAACAGGCAGCTTATGCAAGTGAGATCAAGGCCATCAACAAGGGAGAAGACCTTCCTAGGGTCAGCACCCTCAGGAAGCTAAACCCCGGGATGGACAAAGACGACTTGCTCAGGATCGGTGGTCGGCTAGGGAATGCAAAATTAGATGAGAATGAACGAAACCCCCTCATAATCCCAAGCCAGAGCCACATCGCAATCTTACTCGTGTGCCACTACCACGAGAAGGTCAAGCACCAAGGTCGGCACTTCACAGAAGGAGCAATCCGATCTGCAGGGCTGTGGATCGTTGGAGCAAAGAGGTGCATCGCCAGCACAATCCACAAGTGTATCCGGTGTCGCAAGCTACGTGGAAAACAGGAAGAACAGAAAATGGCAGACCTCCCAGCCGATCGACTCAGTGTGGAACTTCCCTTCACCTCTGTAGGGATTGACGTGTTCGGACCGTGGACAGTCATCTCCCGCCGCACCAGAGGTGGGCTCGCGAACAGCAAACGTTGGGCAGTGCTGTTCACCTGTATGAGTACACGAGCAGTGCACATCGAAGTCATCGAGTCCATGGACTCTTCGAGCTTTATAAATGCACTCCGGAGATTCTTCGCCATCAGAGGGCCAGCCAAGCAACTCCGTTCTGATTGTGGAACCAATTTAATAGGAGCATGTAAAGAGCTTAAGATCAATGCGGAGAATGTCGAAGATGATTCTGTCAGGAAATAACTTAGTGACCAAGGCTGCACATGGATCTTCAATCCTCCCCACTCTTCGCACATGGGTGGACCCTGGGAACGCATGATCGGGATTGCTCGACGCATTCTCGACTCCATGCTATGTGATGTCGGGTCCACACGGCTCTCTCACGAGGTCTTGACCACTCTCATGGCCGAGGTCTCAGCCATAATTAACTCAAGACCCCTGATCCCCGTCTCAACCGACCCGGAGTCACCATTCATCTTGACTCCTGCTACACTTCTTACCCAGAAGACAGATGTGCTCACAGCACCTACCGAGGAGGCCAGCACTGCAGACCTCTACAGACGTCAATGGAGACAAGTGCAAAGCTTCGCGAACACGTTCTGGCGTCGCTGGAAAAACGAGTACCTTACGACACTCCAAGTGCGCAACAAGTGGCAGTCTAATAGACCAGACATCCAAGAAGGCGACCTCATCCTACTGAAGGACAACCAAGCCAAACGGAATGAGTGGCCAATGGGCCGCATCCTCAAGTCGATTCCAAGTGCCGATGGAAAAGTTCGAAAGGTCGAGGTTATGATTGCGAAGCAAGGTGTCGCAAGAACTTTCATCAGGCCCATAGTCGAGATAGTACTACTTCTCTCTCGCAAAGATATGGACAAATAAGTCGACCCGTTGAAGTTGTTATACACTTGTTTATGAGATAGGAAATAAATGGTGGTATCTCCTAGATACCAGACGGGGAGTGTCTTGCCTCATGGCAGATGTGGAGCGTGCGTTCACAGGAAGTTCCTGTTTTTTGATGCTAATGTTGGTCACGTGACCAGGAAGTGACGATGTTAGATTTCCACTGTACCACGCGGGCGTCGGCCATTACACAGATAAGTCAAGATGGCGGCACGCATCGCATCTCAGTGAGACCACAGCCGCACGTGTCCATTGTGGGAGCTTAAGAAGCATTATCTGTAAGTTGTTTATATTCCTATAATATTGGAAATGCTGTTGTAATGTTGGAATGACCGTTATAGCAATGTAAATGCCTTTATGGTGCCGTTAAGTTGTTGTAGTAAATACGAGGCCTAGTTAGTAACGAAGCCTGTGACTTTCCTTATTGTGGATGTTACTTGTGATTTAATAGGTCGAGTCAGACTTGTGCCTATGTTGCGATCCTGAGAGTGATGACGAAGTATCTCATCCACAGTTTAGTGTTAAGTGTAATGCTGTACATTTGGGGTGCAGTGGGATGAATACACTATGTGCCTGTATGCAACGCACCAGCTTGTGCCTTTGTCTAGTTGTTCAGGGGTAATGTGGGGGCCTGGTCCTTCCAGGATCTATTGTTATCTGAGACAATGTTCTGATGCTGTGGTGTTCATTGTGTGGGTGTTTCCGAATTATAACAGATGCTGTATCTGTGTTTTCTCACCAGTTTTACCTGTTACAATCAATAAATGACGATCGGAGTTGGACGGTCATCCTGGCTCCGAGGGTTTATTGAACACATGGTTATCTACTCGACTAGCGGTGCAACGCAGCACACAGCGAGGCCGAGATAGTTCTGAGAAATCAATGAATGAATAATGAACATTAGTTTATCAAGGTACTGTATTATAAATCGTTCTAGGTTACTACGTGTATTCAAATTTGATCGTAGTTATTTTATATTGGCAGACTCATACATGATTATTCACCAACGACTCTCACATATGATATAATTCCACACATTGATAAATCATCTCAAATATCCCCAGTATATCCCCGGTTGAGAACCACTGGGACTAGACAATGGAGCAGAAGCAACACTCACAGTGGCACCACCCCAGCAGGCAGCACCAGTGCAGGCGGAAGCAGCGTCCGTGGCTGTGCGTGGCGCACAGCGCGCTGTGGCCATGCGGGCCGCCCCCACGGCACGCCTGGAAGTCCGGCGTGCCCGCCCGGTCCCGCGCCAGGCTCTGCGCCTCCTCTTGCAGCCGCTTGTGCAGCAGCAGAGAGGGCCCGTCGCACGGGAGGACACTGCAACTGCGACCACCAAAACTACCAACAGCAGCAGATCCAGACTTAGAGGCCATCGCCATGGGCTCTATGCTGGAACTGTCGGCCAAATCCATCCATTGTGGCGTAGCAATGGTGGCGGCAGATTCCTGCTGCTGCTTCTGCTGCTGCTGCTGCTCCACTTGCCTGAGGTGCAGCTCAGCGTCGCCGCTGTCCAGGAGCCGCGAGGTTGGGTTGGGGTAGATGTTGATGGTTTGGTGGGTCGCCCCACCGTGGCCCGGTGAGGATAATGCATCAGGCGTGGCGGGAGCTGACGGGAGCAGGGACTTTAAATCCTCCCACTGCTGCCCTCCTCCGTCATCCATGCCCCTGAGGTGTTTGAGTTACAGTGTGAGACATCCAAATCGTAACTTCAGTGATATACTTGATATTAAATGTAAGGCATACGCTTTGTAATCCGACCAGTCAGCGTCTGTGGTCAGAGTTCTTCAGTTATCCCTTAGGTCTGGATAAAATAAGTACTGTACGACTTTGTGGGAAATTGATGACGGTGATCATCATATAAATTACCTTCCTTGCCATGGGAACGTGGAACTTCCACAATTGGCTCAGGGGCTGCCAAAGGAGGTGAGCGCTTCGCCTTTGTTCATTTGGTCAGAAGTTTTATTGTTGGCTCGATAGCCATGAGTAATGATAGTCACAGTTAAACCATTTATGAGTACACGGTGGCTAGATGTTAACTACCTCGCCTGGTATACAGGAGGTCGTGGGTTCGATCCCAATCCTGACGCTTGTATATTTGCAGTTTGCGTGTCTCTCTCCCCGTGGTCGTTTGGATTTTTTTCCAAGTCCTGCAGTTGTTCCCTTCACATTTAGAATCAACAAGTGTATTTGGTTGCAAGAAATTATCCACGTGATCATAAGCCACTTCGTTGAGCTATCATTTGTGGCCAGGTCACTTCAGAAAATACAAGCTATATAGCTCAGTGAACTTTACCTGGTAAAATAAAAAAATAGTTTATGGTTCATAACAGCCTCTGTGTTGAAAAATGCAAAGCCCCCAGCCAACTCTGCTCATGGGAGATAGCTCCTTTTCTGCGTCTGCAATGAGGTCTGAAAAGCGGCTGGTGACACGGCCTACCGGTAGGTGGCGTTAACCCCTCGACGAAGAGGGTCACAGTTTCAACCCAGCGGCTGCCCTGGTTATTACCGTGGGTGTAAGTAAACCATCGATAAGTAGTACTACACGTCGCCTGCTTCAACAGTGAACGGTGATAGTTGAGCCATTGTATTGCCAGTGTTACGGTCCAAATTTGACGTCATGGTCCAAATTTGAAGTCATGATCCAAATTTGAAAATGACACTGCTAATCACTCGATTGTATGGACGTATGCATGTCGAACTTCTTTCACACCGCACGGAGCCAAGCTTGCTCATCGAAGGTGCGGAGGGAAGGACAACAAACTAAACGCAAGAAGCAATTGAAATATAGGCAGCAATCATCGCCCCCTGCAGTTCGCAGTCGAGGTAACGATTTCTGTGTCGGTTTTCAATTGCTTGGCAGGACCCTCTTGAAAAAGAGTCACGCGACTCGATGAGACTTCCCCTGGGTAAACAAGAGTAGTAGTCATAAAAAGAATAATAACTCCGCCTAGTTCAGATCTTGGAAGATACACATTCGAATTTTTTCGATTTAAAGCTTTCGTGACTGCAGGGATTCATCTTCTTGGTTCTTTCGGTAAAGTCACGTAGAAGGGAAGTAATAAAATAATAAAAATAAAACATAATAAAACAATTCTCACGACGTTTCGGCTACAACGCAAGCAGCCGTCTTCAGGTGAAGAATGAGACACTGCCAAGCTAGGAGCTTATATATAAGCTGAGTTGGAGGTGGAAGAAGAAGAGAGCCTTAACAAAAGAATGTGCATATCAAGAGGAATTTAGCATATTCATGGTAAATGCGTAGGAGGTGGGCGGGGGGGTTTCAAAGTCATATTATGCCCATGCATTATGCAGGATCAGCAGCACCAAAGGGAGGGGGGGTAGCATTAACAAAGGGAGGGCATGTTAATAGTATGTAGAAGCAATGAAACATGTGAATGGGAAAACGGTGGCAGGAGATCGCAGCGGAGCAAATAATGCATTCCCTGTGGAGAACACAAGATACACAGTTAATGCCAGTGAGTGGACTGCGGTCTGAAAGTCACCATAAACGTGAACAACAATCAGTTAAGATCCGAAGTGGTTTATTACGTCCTTCCAATGATTGCTGAGCCAGAATCCATCTTCTCGGTTGAAATTGTCTCTGTGTTTGTATATGTGGATCGCCTCATGAACGTCCTCTGCAACGGTCTTGGCTGATCCCCCGCTGGAGGCAAGGGCGAGGTTGGAGGAGTGAGGGTAGATAGTCTAGCAGTAGAGAGGCTAGCGGAATACTAAGTGTGAGTGTGCTAAGGTTAGCAGTGGAGAGGCTAGCAGAATCCTAAGTGTGAGTGTGCTAAGGCTAGCAGTAGAGAAACTAGCAGAGTGTATAGTAAGCTAGCGGAGTCCTAAGTGTGGGTGTGATAAGGCTCGCAGTGGAGAAGCTAGCGGAGTGTATAGTGAGAGGCTAGCAGGGCAGAACCTAGTGGAGTTTCGTGAGAGGCTGGCAGTGGAAAAGCGGGCAGAGGTTAACGTAGCAGACGAGCAGTACAAGAGGAGGAGTTGCGACGGAGATGCGTGGTGTTGAACACGAGGAGTTATGTACGAATAAAGTGACACTGGAGAAAAGAAGAAGTTGCCAGTGTGAAATAGCACTACTGCACATGTATTAACGGATGCTGTATTTTGTGTTGTGTTTTCCCATCAGTTTTACCTCGTTTAATTCGCTAAACACGTTGGAGTCAGATATTCACCCTGGCTCTGAAGGTGTTACTGAATGCGAGGTTAACTACTCGGATAGTGGCGCAATGCATGGCGCAGCGAGGCCGAGGCACACGACCTCCTCCGTATCGTGCGAGGTCGTTAACATCTCGCCACCGTGCGGGAAAAATCAATTATTGTACAATGAGTCTATGCTCCCGCGACTGTGCCCCCCCCTTTCACCTACACACACTGCCCAGCGTGGTGAATTATGGCCACAGAACCCCCCCAACCCCCCTATTCAGACAAAAGTGTTGTCACGCGTTCACTGCACGTTTCCCCTACAGCCGCTTGGGGCGCTCGCCGCAATCTTAAAAGTCACGATCCGAATCGTGATTCATCGAGTGGCCAGCATCATTGTGGGCTAAACCGCAGAAAGGCATCACGATCCAACGTCCCATGCAAGTCCACGAGTGCCTCATTACAGCACGGTTAACCCAGGTGATCTCCATCACCCACAACACTTTACATGCCTCTGTCAATCCCGCACCTCCAATTTGCACGGTTGGCTTCGAACGGCACGAAAGAAGTTCAAATTTCTTGCTGTGGATTTCACACCTCGTGATGATAATTGCTTGTGTTGCAGTTGAAACGTCGTGAGAATTTTTATTTTTTATATTTATTATTATTTTATTATTTCCCTTCTACGTGACTTTACCGAAAGAACCAAGAATATGAATCCCTGCAGTCACGAAAGCTTTAAATCAAAAGATCTATATACATACAATCCACCGCTTGATGAAGGCATCCCCACGCCCGTTATTGTTTATGGGTGCTGTTTGGCCATACTTCGACGGTGCCGGTTAAGGCGGAGTTGTGCCTACCCTGTCCTGCCTTCTTGCCTGCCCATGGGCCGGTTTCTATATCACTCGTCACTGACGTTAGCCGTGGCCGGGAGTCGTTACTAAACTCGACGGGTCCATAGCTCGGTGTGCGTCCACCACACTGTTGGTGCCACCGCTTCATCATCATCACCACCGCCACCACCATCCCCTCCCCCTATCACCATCGTCGTCGATGATCTATCCACTGCTAGATGGCAGGCCTCCCCCCCCCCCCCGAGCCGCCCGCCATCTCTCGCAGGGTCTGGTCGAGCGACACGCAAACGAATCCCTCCTCCTCCTATTCCTCCCCGCCACCCAACACGGCTCCTCCTGCACACCACCATGCAGCAAGCCTCAACGGGGTGGCCGGGGGTCGAGACGAACGGCGGAGTGGCAGCCAAACGAAGGAATGGAAGTGAGCGAGCGAGAGAGGAGAGATGAACGAAGCAAAGTGCCGACTACACCGAGCATCTTCTTGTTTCCTCCGATCGTAAAATAGAGAGAGAGAGAGGAGAGAGAGGGGGAGGGGGTGGAGAGAGAATGTCTGCAGACACTCTCCTCTTCACTCCGCACAGGACACACGGAGTGACAGACAACGTTACTCACTCACAGCCGTCTGTTCCTCCCGAGTGCAGCTCGCTCGCAAGTTGTAGGGGTTGGGGGGGTGTAGAGCTGAGTTAAAGTTGTAGGAGGTGGGGCGACTGGCGGTGTTGTGATGGTTGTATAAAGTTGGTGCCGGGCGCTGCGTGTCCGCTACGCGGCGTAGCTGCGCAAGGCAGCGTCGTGCAGGAATGCCGGTGGTTGTGGAATTTGGTGGTGGCGGTGGTTGTGCTGGACTGTAAGTCTGTGTGTAGTGGTTGGAGTTGGTGGTAGTTGTGGTGCTGGACTGCAAGTCTGTGTGTAGTGGTTGGTGGTGGTGGTTGTGCTGGACTGCAAGTCTGTGTGTAGTGGTTGGTGGTGGTGGTGCTGGACTGTAAGTTTGTGTGTAGTGGTTGGTGGTGGTGGTGCTGGACTGTAAGTCTGTGTGTAGTGGTTGGTGGTGGTGGTGGTGCAAGTCTGTGAGTAGTGGTTGGTGGTGGTGGTGGTGCTGGGCTGTAAGTCTGTGTGTAGTGGTTGGTGGTGGTTGTGCTGCAAGTCTGTGAGTAGTGGTTGGTGGTGGTGGTGCTGGACTGCAAGTCTGTGTGTAGTGGTCGGTGATGGTTGTGCTGGACTGCAAGTCTGTGTGTAGTGGTTGGTGGTGGTTGTGCTGGACTGCAAGTCTGTGTGTAGTAGTTAGAGTTGGTGGTGGTGCTGGACTGCAAGTCTGTGTGTAGTGGTTGGAGTTAGTGGTGGTGCTGGACTGCAAGTCTGTGAGTAGTGGTTGGAGTTGGTGGTGGTGGTGTGTGTGCACTGGTCGGTGGAGTGGGTGAATAGTGGTGGTGGTGGTGCTGGACTGCAAGTTTAACTGTGTGTAGTGGTCGGTGGAGTTGATGGAGTGGCTGAGTGGCGGTGGTGGTTGTGGAGGGGGCGACGCGCTGTAGGAAGTGGCCGGGTAGGAAGCGAGTCACGGTCTGCACGGGATTCGGCACACAGCGGAAAGTCGCCAAAATAGCCTGGGTAAGGTCACTAGAGGTCGCTGTGTGGACCTACAGCCGTCAATAATTGTCACTGGAAGACAGCTTAGCTTCGGGGCCATCCATAAATGACGTCACGCGATTTTGGACGATTTTTGACCCCCCCCCCTCGTCACACGGCGTCACAAAAAGTCAGACCCACCCCCCCCCTCAAATATGACGTCACAAAGCTCTGAAAAAAAAACATGCTTGAAATCGCTTTAAACTATTGTCATTGTAGTGCGTATTTAATGTGGCGCTGCTGCACTCTGATATTGTAGGAGAAAACATTTATTAAAAAGTCTATTTAATTAAGTAGAACGTGTTGTCTATATTTATTTAAAGTTGCGCATTTTGATGTGACGTCACATTTCTCAAACACCCCCCTCGTCACACATCGTCACAAATGTCTGACCCCCACTCGCCCTAGGTACGTGACGTCATTTATGGACGGCTCCTTACCTGTCAAGCCGCAATACTATTTACCCGTATTCTTGTGCAGGGAAATTTCGTCATCAGGTGCATACGGCATACAGCCGTTTGAATGCGGGCAGAATTTAATTTGTCTTATTTGTTTGTGTTTCTCCCTTGTTCAGTGGGACTTTGTAGGATGAACGTTGAGATGTAAAAGGGCAAGGGGTGACCAATATAGTCTGAATTTGTCTGTCATAAGGTAGGACACTGATCAGGGGTTGACAGGTATGGCTTAGTATCAAGTGTGACACTACACTTTGAGACAGAATGCTAAGCACATGCGTCTAATACAACTAGAAATCTACTAGGCGCTTAACGTCAGACTAAATAATGCAATGAAGTGTTGCAAACTGTTTGGTGGATTTGTGGTGTCAGTGCGCGAATCGCCGAACACACGTCGCTCCTTTGAAGAAGGGTCATCGCCCAAAACGTCGCCACGGTACTACTGACGAACGCGTTGACGTGCTGCTCTTGTTATCTGCACGGTACTCCACGCACCGCTGTCAACGTAAGAGCAGCAGCATCGACCAAGCAACGTGGTCTGCACGCGAGGCTGGGAGGGCAACGCAAAATGGGAAGTGGATTTGGGGACGTTGTCAGCTTCGTCACTAGCTGCAGGCTCCACGCTTCACTCGGCCAGTGGCTATTCTAAACATATATATAAACGTCAGCACTCGGGCGACAAAACTGGCTGGGCGTGTTAGTGCTGACCACCGCTCGTGTCTCGTTACGGTTTTCATAGATGCTCGCTAACAGCACTTACCCCAACAGTCTCTGTCGGCTACACGGGGGATCTTTGTCTTGTTGGTGGTGGTTGTTTCGATGCAGAAAGTGCTGGGGAAATTGAGGACACGTCACGAATCATGATGCCTGCCTGCTACCACACCCAATTGTACTTTCCAAATTCCGTCTCAGCTACAGCAGTATGTGGGGTGGGTGGACAGGTCGTCAAATGGTGAGTGCACTGCACCATGAGCATGGTGACCAACATTTAATTTCCTGGCCACGCGAACATCAGCGGCGAGTGATATCTAAACCGGTCCTGGCAAACCGCCCACACTGACCAGCGTGGTGAAGTATGGTCAGATGTCCTCCACGAACCGCATGGTGTGGTGGAGACTTTCATCCAGCAGTGGATTGACAAAGTTTTTCAGTTTCATTTATTTGGTATAGCCCTATGAGCCATTCGGCTTTTGAATCGGGTGCAACCGTGCATCTACTGTACATGGGTGCTAAAAGCCATGCATTTGATGTACACGTACAAAGAAGTTATAAAAGCCATCAAAAGCCAACATTCTCAATTTCTCCTTGACCAAATGAGCACTGAGTATGCGTACCATACAGCAGTGGGTTGGCAAATGGCTACTGTATATGTACAACATCGGCGATTCAGCCGTAGAGATGCCCTCGTCACCTCTTGCATTGCACGACTCCGCCCTTTCCGCCCATCGCTCCTGCTATCCCCCCAACCCATCCCCGCTAGACCGCGTGGAATGCGCCCAAATGCCAAAGGCACACACACCACACACACATTACTCCCCGGGCTCAATCCCATACTTGGATATCGCGGAAATACAGAGGGTGTTTAACAGGATGCTAACAAATGTCGGAGCCAAACTGATGATTTAAAGGGCTTTAACGGTTTATAAGGGAATATATATGAGCGGTTTTATACTCTCGTCTTTGCAGTCTACGTATTTCATTGTTGAACACTTAAATTTAACTTTAAAATATCTTTAACGGCCCATTGTCAACTCACTGCTGGAGGAATACCTCCCTATGCCACGTGGGTTGTGGGGTGTTGCTGGACCATACTTCACCACGCTGGTGACTAAGGTTGGATTCGTGAAGTGGGGTGAAGCCCAAAAACGCTTCTGATATCACTCGTTTCTGAAGTTGGCCGTGCACGGCAATTTAACTCAAGTTGCCGGGTTCATAGTGCAGTCCGAAAAAAAACACTGAACCACCACTCCACTCTCAATTGAACAGCAGTGATAGAAATGCCTTTTCTAAGAAAGCCTCAATGAGTCTCAAGACATTTTTTCAGGAGGGCCCTGCTACATTGGGACGTTTGGCCATTCCCATTATTGAGAGTTTTACATTATGTTGGGGAGTAAGCAGACTACCCGGAGAAAACCCACCACGCTTACGAAGGGATGGCACTGAAAAGCTCCTCAGATTTATTCAAAAGTTTTCATTGCTCTACTGTATAACTCCTGGCATTGCCAACTGTACTTTACCATCTCTGGGTCACCACGCAGAAATGAAATTTATTTTACTTTAAAGTCATCACCAGCCATAACCAATTCACTGCTGGATGAAGGTCTCCCCAATTCATTTCTCACGATTGTATTATTAAAAATCCATCTTAACGCCCAAACGTGAGCTTATTCGTCGCTCCATCTCTGTCGTGCACGTGCTCGCATTATTATAGGTGGAAGAAAGCATGACAGATTGTACGGGGTGGAGCAGTGGTGCAAGTGGTTCTCACTCTGCCTTATGAAACTGGGCAGCTAAGTTTGATTCCCGACCAGGGCTGACATTTGTGCGGGGCGATATCTGAACCAGTCCCGAGCTTCCCGAGTTCACAAACCCACATCGACCAGAGTGGGGTATCTACATATTGATCATAATTGTATGTTTTGGTGAAATATTAAGGACGAGTTTTGTGAGATTTGTTTTTATCTGTGCTTATAAACCACAATTTGTTTAGTCATGCATTTTATACTCGACTGCACTGACTTTCTATTCCACTGTTAAGAAGCGAAACCGATTGGACTTGGCATGATTAGCGCTACGGCCTCACTATCGGGCTTCTCCAACGCAGATCCCACCTGCTTCCCGGCCGCTACAGGGTTGTCATGCTGCCAAGGAGCTGGCTTCCGTGACTACTGGGTCCCTTGACCGGCCCACCTCACTGTTTGCAGTGATCGACCTACTGCCCGGTCAACAGGCAGCTCAGTCGCCTTGCTCTGGCAGCTCCATCGCCGCGACACATGACCCTTGGGCCACGCTCCTGCTCTGCAGTGGTCGGCTCAACTCTCTTCTTTATCCTTCCCTCGTTCCATTTTTTCATTACAATTTATCACTCACCTGGTCCCCCCGCATTTCTTCTTCAGCTATCTCGACTGCCTTCTTGCCTCCATTATCCCTCTCCCCCACCCCCTCATTCTGCAAAGTGAATGCAGAATTTCCTCTCTCCGACCTGATGATGCCGTTTCTACTCTTGCTTGACTCTCTTACTCTCTCGACACTCTCGCGCCTCTGCGTTCATTTTCCTCTTCCCCTCGGGCCCCTCAACGATGGCTTTCTCCCTCCCTTATACTTAACCGGCACTCGGTCTACAAAGCCTCCCACTCAGCCCAGATTCATGCACTTTACCTTTCTCTTCTTTCGAAACTGCTTGCAGATAATGAGTCTTTCTTCCGATCCATCATCTCTTCCCTTGCCCCACAACCTCGTCTACTCTTCTCCACTATCAACAACTTGCTCCATCCCTCTGCCTCTACCTTTTCCTCTCATCCCAATGCCCCTTCTGCTCTGGCCTTTTCCCACTATTTGTCCTCTTAATATTGAGCTAATTTATTTGTCCCATGCATTTACCTCTCACCCCACAGCTCTATCTCCTGCCCTGTCTTCTCCTCCATGCACCACTCCCCCTCCTCTATCCACCTCCACCCTGACTTCTCAGACTGAGCTCTCCATGGTCATTTCTGAAGCTAAACCTCCCCGTTCTCCGCCTCTACCCAATTTCTGGCACCCTTCTTCCTTGCCGTCTCCCCTATATACTTCCTTACCTTGTGTCCCGTTTCAACTCCTCCTTCTGCAACAATGTCCTACCCTCCACCTTCATATCTGCCATAATTTCTTCTCTCCTCAAAAGACATTCCCTTGACCCCACCATTCCAGGAAATTTCCACCATATATCTCTTTTGCCTTACCTTTCATAAATTCTGGAATCACTTGATCACAACTGGCTCTCACTCCACATGTAGTTGCATTCCCTCTATCTCCATACCTCTCAATTCCACCGATGTAGCCCTTATCAATGCCCAGAACAATCTTGCAAACTATGTTTTTGAAAGATTCTCATTCATATCGACATATCGACATTTCCTCTGCCTTTGACAGCATATCTGGCACTTCCCCTCTCCTGGATCAAGTCTTACCTTACCTCTCGCACATCCTCAATCTCCTTAAATCACTATATACCCCCCCCTCTCTCAATTTTGGTATTTCGCATGGTTCCGTTCTGGGTCCTTTACTATTCTCTCTCGATATACTAGTAGGAACCTCCTGGTTACACCAGCCCACAGGGGATTATTGTGTCCATCCGTCCGTCCGTCGTGCATCCAAAAATGGGAGGGGTGGGGCTGGGTGGAGAGGGGAGGGTGGAGAGGGGCTGGGTGGGGAGGGTGGGGAGGGGCTGGGTGGGGAGGGTGGGGCTGGGTGGGGGGTGGGAAGGATGGGGCTGGGTGGGGAGGGGAGGGGAGGGCCTGGTCACCCCGTGGTGCCCTTATAAAACTCAACGTTTAACCTACTCACGCCGGCTTGTGCCCGCCCTCATAGTCGGCCATATTTGCAGAATACACCAAGCCGCCGTTGACCCTGGCCATTGACCGAGCAACCCAACGTTCCTACCAGCTCCCTCCGCAGGAATGTGTTTTCGCCCTTCAAATGTATTATCTCCTCTTTCTATTTACCTCACCAATTTTTTGCCGATGACATCCAAATATTCTTCTCCTTTCCCTCTCTCACTCCCGACCTTTCCTCTCGCATCTCCTGCCTGGCTGCCATACAATCCTGAATGACACTTCACTTTTTTTTCTCTCAAACATCATTCGTTTTATTTCCAGCCTCTCGCTCTAGCCCCTCCCATTCACAGCATCTCCTTCCCATCTTCTTGGTTCTTTCGGTAAAGTCACGTAGAAGGGAAGTAATAAAATAATAAAAATGAAACATAATAAAACAATTCTCACGACGTTTCGGCCACAACGCAAGCAGCCGTCCTCGCCTGAGGACGGCTGCTTGCGTTGTGGCCGAAACGTCGTGAGAATTGTTTTATTATGTTTTATTTTTATTATTTTATTACTTCCCTTCTACGTGACTTTACCGAAAGAACCAAGAAGATGAATCCCTGCAGTCACGAAAGCTTTAAATCGAAATCTCCTTCCCACATTGCCACGACAACTCACACCTGCCGCTTTCATCTATTCAATATCAGGAAAATCCGCCCTCTCATTTCACTTTCTGCTGCCGAACACCTGGTTCAAGCTCTGATCTTTACCCATCTGTACTACTGCAATTATCCTCTACTCGGTCTCGCTGCCTATGCACTCACTCCCATCCAACACATTTAAAATGCTTATGCGTCGGTTATTTTCAATTTCCCATTTATTTATCACACTTCACTGGCTTCCGTTTACTACCACTGTCTTTTCAAATACCTTAAACTAGTCTTTAAATCTCTCCATGGCCTTTCCCCACCTTCTCTTATCTCTCCCACCTCTTTTCATGTCCCCGCTCAGTGCTGTTCGTTAACAATCTTCTGTCTCTCTCTCTGTCCCTCCGTCTCTCTGTGCCCAATCTCGTTTCCAATCTTTATCGCTCCTTGCACCCTTCCACTGGAATAAACTTCCCCTGTACACTAAGCAGCCACCCTCCTTAACCTCCTTTTGTTAATTTCTCAAAGCTCACCCCTTCTCCATTGCCCATTCCCTTCCTCTTCCCTCTCCTAGCCCCTCCAACCCTTTGCTGTCCCTGCCTTATAGCCCTTTCATGACCCCATGTGCCCTCTGTTACGGTCACTCAGTCCTCGGGCCTTGTACGCCCTTGTCGTCTAGATCACTCTATTTTGTGGCCGCTTTTAAACGATGTAAAGTCCCTTGGGCGAAGGCCCTCTGTAAATATAAAATAAGATGAAATAGTTGTCAAAAAAAACACGTGAAAACAGTGAAGGCAGAAAGTGGCAAACTGGCATAAGTTGGCGGTGAAGCCCTCTAGACAGAAACAATGCGACGAGTGGAGCAGCGCGTGACTGGGTCAGTGGAGATGCTATGCTGCAGTACCGACCACAGGCAGATCCATTAAGTGCCATACACCGCTACAGACCAACACAACATTCACTCCTGCTCTTATGCTGCCCTCGTAAGTCTGGAACTACCTTTCTCCTCCCGTTTGTGCTGTCGACTCATTGGCCATGTCCTATTGCAGGCTCAAAACCTTCCTACGTTGCCTATGACTGCCTTCGTTTGCCCTATATAAATACATATCCCCCACTGTTTAGGTAAACTTGAGACCCGGTAGCATTGAGATGCCACCTAAATTTAAACTGTATGGTGTATTGTGTTGTAATTTAATACGCGTACGCTTTCTTCCCCCAACGATGTAAATGCCACGTGTATAATGTACCGTCGTAAAGTCATCTCTCCTGTGAAGAAGGGGCATTGCCGAAATGTCGCCTCTTGCATTTAAAAAAAATATAAAGCACACCAACAGATGGTTTAGGCTCACAGGGAATACTTGATAATGTTAGCAATTGCGTCAAAACTAACGTAACTGGATGGTAACGATTTCTTAGAATCCAAACGATGTAAACAGCACACTTTTCGTTTTTATTTATATGTTTTTTTGTTAAACTTCTCTCACACCCACATGGTATTTTTATAAAATATAGAAATATATTTTATAAAATAAAGGAAGTTGGATTATGAGAATCATGGTAGTGTTCTCATAATCCAAAAACGTACCGAAAGGAGGTCACTTCTGCGATTTATGATTTCTGAAAATTGCTCTTTCAGCCACAGCCCCCTCCACTCTCTGGCTCCTTTCACCCTCCAGCCCCCTCCACCCTCATGCCCCCTCCACTCTCCTACCCCCTCCACCGTCCTGCCCCTCCACCCTGCTGCCCCTCCACCCTCCTGCCCCCTCCACCCTGCTGCCCCTCCACCCTCATGCCCCCTCCACTCTCTTACACCCTGCACCCCCTCCACCCTCCTTCCCCCTTCACCCTCCTGCCCCCTCCACCCTGCTGCCCCTCCACTCTCCTGCCCCCTCCACCCTCCTGCCCTCTCCACCCTCCTGCCCCCTCCACCCTGCTGCCCCTCCACCCTCCTGCCCCCTCCATCCTCCTGCCCCCTCCACCCTCCAGCCCCCTCCACCCTGCTGCCCCTCCACCCTCCTGCCCCCTCCACCCTCCTGCCCCCTCCACTCTCTTACCCTCTGCACCCTCCTGCCCCCTCCACTCTCTTACACCCTGCACCCCCTGCCCCCTCTACCCTCCTGCCCCCTCCACCCTCCTGCCCCTCCACCCTCCTGCCCCCTCCACTCTCTTACACCCTGCACCCCCTGCCCCCTCCACCCTCCTGCCCCCTTCACCCTCCTGCCCCCTCCACCCTCCTGCGCCCTCCACCCTCCAGCCCCCTTCACCCTGCTGCCCCTCCACCCTCCTGCCCCCTCCACCCTCCTGCCCCCTCCACCCTACTGCCCCTCCACCCTCGTGCCCCCTTCACCCTCCTGCCCCCTCCACCCTGCTGCCCCTCCACCCTACTGCCCCCTTCACCCTCCTGCCCCCTCCACCCTACTGCCCCTCCACCCTCCTGCCCCCTTCACCCTCCTGCCCCCTCCACCCTGCTGCCCCTCCACCCTCCTGCCCCCTCCACCCTCCTGCCCCCTCCACCCTACTGCCCCTCCACCCTCTTGCCCCTTTCACCCTCCTGCCCCCTTCACCCTACTGCCCCTCCACCCTCCTGCGCCCTCCACCCTCCAGCCCCCTTCACCCTGCTGCCCCTCCACCCTCCAGCCCCCTTCACCCTGCTGCCCCTCCACCCTCCTGCCCCCTCCACCCTACTGCCCCTCCACCCTCCTGCCCCCTCCACTCTCTTACACCCTGCACCCTCCTGCCCCCTCCACTCTCTTACACCCTTCACTCCCTGCCCCCTCCACCCTCCTGCCCCTTTACCCTCCTGCCCCCTCCACCCTCCTGCCCCCTCCACTCTATTACCCCCTGCACCCTCCTGCCCCCTCCACTCTCTTATACCCTGCACCCCCTGCCCCCTCCACCCTCCTGCGCCCTCCACCCCCTGCCACCTCATCAAAGGCCACTCCCTAAAATAGTTTCATGGCTGCTGTAGCGGTTTTGGGTGTTATTATTGTGAGTTTTTAAACAGCACAAGCTTGTCATGCCCCAGTTAGTGTGAGTCATGGCCAGAGCCTGACACATTCCCATAATCAGCAGCAGCCATAGTCAATCCACTGCTGAATGAAAGCCACCTACATAACTCATGATCCCACATTTCAAAAATCCACCGAACACCTTCAAACAAGTCGACTTCATTGCTCCAAATCCTTTTGGATGTGTTCCCTCCCTCGACTGCTACTCTGTCATTAGTTTCAACTATCGGCCATTATCCCTTTTACGATATGTCCTGCCCAAGCCACTTTTCTTAACACTTTAAATTATGTCATTAACCTGCTTGTGTTTTAGAATCCATATTTTGTACTGTATGCTGGACTTCTTTCGCACCGTACCTAACCAACCGTGCTAATCGGAGGTGCTGGGGAAGGGCAACAAACTATACACAAAAAGCAGTTCCAAAGAAATTCGTTTTCCATTTATGCATGCATCTCTCCGTGATCCTATGGGCACTTTTCAACTTTGTTCCCTTTTTCCTTAACATTTTCGGCATAATTTTGGGCAGTAATAGCTCCCTGGTGTGTGTGCGCGTTGTATCACGGATTGTTCGCCATGATGTTTGATATTTCGTTCCAAGTACTGCGATGTGGGAAAACACCATTAGAGAGATATACAACAAAATCGTGGATACCGAGGGGTTGTTATGCAGTCGGCCACAAACATAAACTACAGCACGTGTGGTGTACTGTTTGTGATGTACACTTCATTCTGGTTGGAACCTCCTGGTTACACCAGCCCACAGGGGATTATTGTGTCCGTCCGTCCGTTGTGCAGGGAGGGGCTGGGTGGGGAAAGAGGGGCTGGGTGGGGAGGGGAGGGTGGGGAGGGGCTGGGTGGGGAGGGGCTGGGTGGAGAGGGTGGGGAGGGGCTGGGTGGGAGAGGTGGAGCTGGGTGGGAGGGGCTGGTCACCCCGTGGTGCCGTTATAAAACCCAACGTTCAACCTACTCACGCCGGCTTGTGCCCGCCCTCAGTCGGGCATATTTGCGGAATACACCACGCCGCCGTTGACCCTGGCCATTGACCGAGCAACCCAACGTTCCTACCAGCTCCCTCCGCAGGAATGTGTTCGTGGACACTCTAACAAGCAGCCAGAGTGAAGCAAAGCAGGAAGGTCACATTTTAGTGTTTTTCTTGATCCAAATGTGAGGAGGCTATGTTGTGGGCAGCCAAGGATAATGTGGCAAAAGCCACAACCCGGCTAGATTTATAATAACTTTATCACTGACCTTCACTCCACAACTCGGTGCTCTCACTGTTCACAGCGCCGCCTGGCGGCCGGACCATTTTACTCTCCCTGTGATTGCCGTTAGAGCGGGAGCAAAGCAGTGACGGGCACAAAGTTCATCGTGGGACTGGCTTAGGGCTATGGCATTTCTGGCAGGCTCAACCGTGACACGTGGCTTGCTGGCAGCCCCTAACCCTCCGTAATGCCCCACTCAACCACTAGCCCTGCTCTCAGTGACTGGCCTCAAACTCTCAGATGTTGGCCAGACCTGGGAAACATGATGTATTGCTCTTAATTTTAGAACTTTCGTGACTGCAGGAATTATTATTTGTTTCTTTCGGTTAAGTCACGTCTAAAGATAAAATAATAAATTAAATTAAATAATAGAATACATTCTATTATTATTCTATTATTTAATTTAATTTATTATTTTATCTTTAGACGTGACTTAACCGAAAGAAACAAATAATGATGTATTGCTACTTATATTCACAACGATTATATTGTTGTGCTTTGTATCATGCAATTTTACGTCGTACTCCAACCCATATCTTAAAAAGAAGTTCCTTGCCTTTAATATTTAAAATACATAAGCAGGGCTTAGTTTCTCACATAATATTTACTGGGTCAGAAGGAGCTCATCAAAGATCCGATGCGATCGGGAGCGACCTTCTGGCTGCACAAGACGACAGTGGGAGGCGCGTGATCGCGCCCTAAACCAAGCTAAGCTTTGTTTTATTTTACCAGTTAAGGCCCACTGAGCTATATAGCTCGTTTTCAGAAGCGATCTGAGCACAAATGATGGCTCAACGAAGTGGCCTAACGTGTGGAAATGTATTTCAGCCATATACTCGAAAAGCATGTGTATAAATGTGGAGGGAAAACTGGAGGACCTGGAGAAATATCCACACGACCATGGGGAGAGAACATGCAAACTCCAAATATTCAGGTATTAGGGTCGAACCCGCGACCTCTTGCATAACAGGCAAGGGAGATAACATCTTGCCACAGCTGCACCCCTAAGGATGTGACTATAAGCCACAACCATAGCGAGAGGTATGATAGATGTGGTGTTCCAGGCACAACATATATTTCAGATCGCCGACCCATAAATAACCAGCCAAAGTTAAGCCCTGGATATAACTGTATCGTTTTGCGCCTTGTTTAAAGAATCGCATTTTTGTTGTAATAGTTTGGATTCCTGATACTTGGAGCTCATTCATTCTTTGCTAAAATTGGCATGGATTATGATACACTATTGTCATTTTCTCTGAACAAAATAACCCGTTCGAGGTCAACCGATGTTATTCAAAGCATTCACGAAAGGCCATAAAAACATTTTATTTGCAATACAAATAACAACGATGCACATATAAATACAGTGGTGTCTAAATCCAACCACATCTCCAGATACTAAACAACGCAGACTGGGACTTTACAGAGCCTTTCAAAAAGGGAGTTATATATGTTTAAAGTAACATGTGTGGTTGAAGACACTTAATAATTAGTCGTTAACAGCCAGAGGAGAAGCGGAAGGGCTTGAGCCTTGACTTAAACAAAGGCAGAGAGAATTTGTAGTACAGATGGCTGGAAGGAGGGACAGTAGCAGAGAAGGAACCGCCTCCCATTGGACGAAGGTTAAGAGTTTATGGTATAAGGCCTTGTTTGCTGGAAGAGAGCAAACTGTAACGCACCTAAGGAAACACATTTGTACATGAAACAAAATAAGCTGCGGAAGTTCGACCAATATTGCCTCAACCCTTCGTTTAAAATCAAGTAAAATGGTTTAAATCTCAAAGAACAGAAAATTATGACACGTCATGGCTAATCTCGTAAAAATATAAATTTGGCCAAAATGACAGCATTTTAAGTGTAAACAATGTTTTAAATGTCTACATTATGGTAATCAAGCGGTGGATTGCTTATGGGGAATGTTAACAGTCTGTTACTGGTGTAGTTATGTACAAATGGGTAATGGTTGAAACAGAATCGGACCGGGTTCGTAAAAGTGTGCAACATAAATGTTGGAGCGTAGAATTGTAGTACAATGCATTTTGCTATTCTGCCCTCTGCTATCCACTACCGCACAGCCACTTATGACAACATGGCATTCATACAATACAGCGTAATACTCAATTACAGTAATACCTCGGTTTACGTCGGGGATGCGTTCCTGAAAGGTGCCACGACGAATATCGAAATGACGTAATTCAAAGCAATGTACAGGGTACGTGGAGGCAAAGGCTGAGAAGCGACGGATACGAGAGAGGACGGGCAATGCTGTCAGCGACGTAAGTGTGGGGGTGAGGCGACGCATATCGGGTAGCGGTGTTAATAAAGTGACGACGTATTTGCGAAATACCGTAAAAGGGGGAGGCGTACATTTGGGTATTACTGCAGTACTGTGTGATCATTGTAATGAAGTATGATCACAACCCTCCACCAATGTGTGATACGGTGTGGGGAGGACTTCATCCAAAAGTGAATTGACAAAGGGCTACAAATTATCATATTTGATCGTAATTATTACCAATGAATTCTGAATTTACGTCTCCCCACAAAGGGGTACAGTATTGTCAAGGCATGCACGCACATTCACACCAGCTAGCATTGAAGGAAATACTGTAGTTGTACATTCCAGCAAATGGAATTTCCTGGAATTTAGAAACATGTAATGCTGCTCGACTTAATTAGTGCAATATATTGCACAACTACATGTTACATGTTAAACATAAGCATTCGCAAGATGAGATTTAAAAAAATGTATCTCTGTAGTATGCATGGAGTTTGTGATTGAATACCGCATTCCTGCAGGGCTGAAATAAGGCAAGGAGATTTCATGCAGCGTTCAACCTCAGTAAATGCTCACGTCGGGAAAGATTTGAATGGCCGTTCAAGATCAGCTACCGAGAAACACGACAAGAGTTTGTTGATTCCCACCATGAGTGGCAATTTGATATCAGAACAAAACCTAGGGCACTCCACTTTCCTTTCACCAACCCGCATTGACCAGTGTGGTGAAGTATGGTCAAATAACTCCATGATCGACACGGCGTGGAGAGGCCCTCAACGGGATGCACATTATTATTATCTTTGGGTTTGACCATCTCTGTATTACTTCCCATGTGATGTCCACCATTCCCAATGGGGTATATTGCACGTAGCATTGGTTCGTGTTGGAGCACTGATACAAATGTGAAGTACTGTATATACTACGCATACATACATATGCCTGTAGGGTTGTTTACCCATTGTGTAAACAATGGTCGTTAACCCGGTCACTAACTTGCCATTTAACGTGAAATATTATCTTGCTGCCCTTTGCCAATCCTTTGCCGAATAGAGGCATCCTGGCACTGTTTTGGCAGTCATTTTCAATTTCATTTATTTGATATAGCCCTGTGAGCCATTCGGCTCTTGAATCGGGTGCAACCACAACAAACAAAAAACATTAAAGTGACTATGCGCAAACAGAAAAATCCAGGAAAAAGCTGCGAAGTCTTCCAGAAAAAAAGCACCGTACACCAACCCTGTGCAAAAATCCCAGTGTGATGCAAGTCAAACAACAACCACAACAACAACCACAAGACAACTTAGATTAAAGCCACAAGACAACTTAGATTAAAACCATGGAAGACTGATTGATCACACCTCACCCACACTGACTACTCCACGGGTTCACTGATGGTGATTGTATTTTCACCAACTCAGCACGAGAATGAAAACAAACCAGAAGTGTCGGCAGACTTTGCCAATGAGTGCAACCACACCATTGTTTTTTTGGCTGGGGTCAACATCACACAATTTTAGGTTTTCGGGATTTCCCCCCACACTTAGAATCAGAAGTCTCGTCTATATTTCAGCCAAATGTATCGGAAGCCACCCACCCTCTTCTCTATCCCTTCCAGAACATGTATTATTTTTTTTATAAAGTACACGTACAAATGCCCTTCCCTTCAAATCGCACCCTTTTTAAAAACAAAAAAATGCCTCCGGTTCAGCATCGAGCGATGGGCTCAATGCCAGGATTTGGCCAGAGGAGGGCGTGAGATTGACGAATGGAAGCCATGAGGACAACGTCACAACAACAGGACAACAACAACAACAACAGGACAGCAACAACAACAGGGCGGTGTGGTGGGTGGGGTGCATTGCTGCTACATTGGCCACACAACAACAACATCATCATCACCAAACAACAACAGTGGAGATTCAAGCCTGTGAAATCCCACACTGCCACCCGACTACCACCGCCGTGAAATGGCGCACGCAACTTTTCGCCTTCATAAACAAAACAATAAAAAACCCCAAAAAAAAGAACCGACGCATTGAACAATTGCAGCAGCGACGGTGTCAAGTTATTAATTCCAGCCGTCGCGAACTTGTCGCGACGCGTGTCCCCCCCCCCCCCCGGTGTGCCAGGCTAGGTGCACTTGGAGCCATCGTCCACTCCTCCGCCTCCACGCCCGAGCGGGTGGAGTCGGGGGGTGTCGCCACTTCCTGCGCCGGCCTCGGCGACTCCCTCTCGCTTCTTCTTCTCCCTCCGCTGCACGGGCACACAGGGAGAGAGAGACACAGAGACAGAGACCAGCAACACACACACAGAGACAGAGACACGGGGGGAGAGACGTTTTGAGTGTCTACAAGAAGAGAGACACAGCGCCCAGAGACCAGCAACACGCACACACACACACGTGTGCGTGTTATCTACGGCTATATTTGTACACACACCACACGTCCACCACGCACTCGTGGACGGTTCCAGCAAGCTGCAGTCGGGGGGCGAATCGGAATCTGCTCTGAAAAGGGGTAAGGAGTTCACACAATCATAGACACACACAGACACACACACAGACATACACACATGGACACACACACGCATAGGTAGACACACACACAACACGTAAGCACACAACACACGCACGTTATCTACACGGCTGTAGTTGTACACACACACGCCAGCGTGCACACAGAGGAATAAGTGGAAACACCCTCAGCTATTAGTAGTTGGAGACACACGCCGTGCGACGGCTATTGTCGTGTAACAAACAAAAAAACATAAAAAATAGGCGGACGTAGTTAACGCACGGCGATCGTTCCGTGCAACTTGTTACACATGAGAGTGCCTCGTCACACACGCAGCTGCGTAACTCGAGTTATGAACACGCAACTGCATAACTCGAGTTATGAACACGCAACTGTAACACACCGACACACACGCAACTGTGTAACTCGAGTTATAAACACGCAGCTGTAACACATCGACACACATGCAACTGTGTAACTCGAGTTATAAACACGCAACTGTGTAACTCGAGTTATAAACACGCAACTGTGTAACTCGAGTTATAAACATGCAGCTGTAACACATCGACACGCACGCAACTGTGCAACTCGAGTTATAAACACGCAACTGTGTAGCTCGAGTTATAAACACGCAACTGTGTAACTCGAGTTATAAACATGCAGCTGTAACACATCGACACGCACGCAACTGTGTAACTCGAGTTATAAACACGCAACTGTGTAACTCGAGTTATGAACACGCAACTGTGTATCTCGAGTTATAAACACGCAACTGTGTAACTCGAGTTATAAACACGCAACTGTGTAACTCGAGTTATAAACACGCAACTGTGTATCTCGAGTTATAAACACGCAACTGTGTAACTCGAGTTATAAACACGCAACTGTGTAACTCGAGTTATAAACACGCAGCTGTAACACACAGACACGCACGGGCCACGCTTACGCACACAGCCGCAGTCGCTGCACTCACCTCGAGCGAGACACACAACAACAACACACACGGCCATAGCAATACAACCACACACATCTGTAGCGTAAACTACATCTGTGTGCCCTCTCTTGTTCTCTTCACGCAGATCTGCGGAGTGTAACGAGTTTGTGGCGGATTTTGCCGCTGCTGTTGTTGCTGTTCGCAACCCAACAAAGCGTCGACCATGAACCCTCCGTGTGCCCGCTGCAACAAGACGGTCTACCCCATCGAGAAGCTCAGCTGCCTGGACAAGGTGAGCAGACCTCGAAGTGGATTGGGGGGGGGGGCATCAGCTGATAAAGCCAGCGAAAATGTTTATCGATTTGGTGGTGGGTGGTAGTCGAAGTCACACGTTGGGGTCGTGCTAACGAGAGCGCACCCAGGGTGAAAGCTTGATCAGGTTGGTGGGACTCAGGTTAAGCTGTGTCTCGGAGGGGGGGGGGCATCATAGTTAGTATTTGTTGGGAGGGGAAGGCACGTAGAAGTACTGTATAACATAGGTTTGTCAGGTGGAGGGCGGGGCACGCACTGGGGACTTGGGCTAAGTGAGATACCTAAGGGAAATAGTTTCATCAGGTGTGTGTGTTGGGGGGCATGTACGGTGCGTTGTTGTTTCAGGGGTTTGGCTGAGATGTATGTAGGGGAGAAGATTACCAGGGTGTTTGTGTGTGGTGGTGGGGCAGAGTGTAACAGGCGAAGAACTTTGTGGTGTGTATGCTGGCGAGGTGCAGCCATTAGTGGGGGAGTTTAACACCGTAGGTTTTCGCGAACAATATCATCCATAATATCATAATACAGGGATTTCTGGCTGTCCGCCTGATAATGTCGGTTGTAATTGCCGGCGAAACGTCGTACTCTGGATTGTAAATGTTGTGGATTTGCTCTCCAAACACACCGGTTAGTGCTGTGCTAGTGACGAATTGGCCACGTTCTGTTTACGTGGCAAATCTTGACTCATTGGCTGTGTCGGGTGGTGGTTGGTTTAACGACACATTTATACATTTTGATTTAAAGCTTTCGTGACTGCAGGCCTTCATATTCTTGGTTCTTTCGGTAAAGTCACGTAGAAGGGAGACAATAAAATAATAAAAATATAAAACAATAAAATTCTCACGACGTTTCGATTGCAACACAAGCAATCATCATCAGGTGTGATGATTGCTTTATTTTATTGTTTCCCTTCTACGTGACTTTACTGAAAGAACCAAGAATATGACGCATTTATAGTTACGCAATTTAAGGGACCGTCCATAAATGACGTCACGCACCTAGGGGGGGGTCAGACATTTGTGACGATGTGTGACGAGGGGGGGAGGGAGTTTGAGAAATGTGACGTCACATCAAAATGTGCACCTTTAAATACAAATAGACAACACGTTCTACTTAATTACATAGACTTTTTATTAAATGTTTTCTCCTACAACATCAGAGTGCAGCGCCACATTAAATACGCACTACAATGACAATAGTTTACAGCGATTTGAAGCATGTTTTATATTTTTTGGGGGGGAGGGGGGGCAGAGCTTTGTGACGTAATATTTGAGGGGGGTCTAACTTTTTGTGACGCCGTTGGATGAAGGGGAGGGGGGGGGTCAGAAATCGTCTAAAATCGCGTGACGTCATTTATGGAAGGCCCCTAACCCCAAACAAAAAAAACCCAAGTAATTATGTAGTAGTGAGGAGGTATGTAGAGCTGAGTGCATTGTTCGTGCTGTGAATCGGCAGTGCCCTGCAGGATAGCGTGTGCCATTCCGTAGGTGTGCCATCTACTCCAAAGACAAAGATTCCCCAACCCCCCGTATAGCCTGTGACAAGACTGGGGGCAAGTGCTGTTAGCGAGTAGTAGATGTTTACACACCGCTGCTGAGTCGACCCATGTCTTCTCTGTACATTGCAGCACAAACACTTTTGGGTTATTCAGCCACGCGTGCAGAGAGGTAATATTACAGTTATAATTACGCACTAAATTATTCACTGGGACGATACAGCGCTGTATACTGAACTTAGTGAACGGCTAAAGAACGACGCATACGCGAACACACGCCGAATTATGTGCCTTGAATGCACACACACGCAACTCCGATCGGCACGGTTGGCTACGTACGGTGCGAAAGAAGTCCAACACGTGCTTTCGCAGGTAAGGAAATACCCTGCAAGGAAATAAACCTGCACTGTGTGTAACTGTTGCCTGCTGCCCGGAGTGTGTCGTGCCAATACGCGGCTGGTGTCAACCAGCAGTGGATCGAGAAAGCCCTCTCTACATGTGCCGCAGATGACTTCAAGCGAAGGCTTTCGTCGCTAACGTAGTGATCCGTGCGCGTTGAAATTTGGGGGGGGGGGGGGGTAGGCCACCACTGTTGTTTTAGTCCAAAATTCGTGTCATTTAACCCCTTCACCACCCAGCAATTGGGCACGTGCAGTCTAAATAATAATACAACTCACCACTGCCTGTCAATGTGACAATCCCGTCGGGTGGTGGAGGGTTCACGACAAAGGCTTTTGGGACAAACCCTAACCTGCGTGGCCTCACCCAAACCCCAACTCTGGATCGCGCGCAGTGGATGTGCCACACCACCCCACCTCTCTCTGTGGGGGGAGCGGTGGCGCAGTGGTTAGCGCACCGCCGCTCGCCACTCACCACTCACCACCAGTGGCCAACATCCCCGAACCCGGTGTCCGAGGACCTCCCCGAGATCGACTCCGTCGTCCGCTCGAACGAGTGCCCGGTGCGGTGCGTAAACATCACAACCGAGGAGAAGAAAGGGCGGCGGGGCGTAGTTGTTGTCCTTAATAGGTGCTCGCGAACAGCACTCAGTCGGTCTCTTGAAGGGCTATATGCCAGGCCAAAGGTGGAGGGGGGGGGAATCTTTGTTTTTTTGTCGTCTTTGTGTTCACTGCGAGGCAATGGATGCTGGCTCGGTCACGGCTGTCGCTCGTGTGGGTTCGGAGTGGAGCATAAGAGGGGGAGGAGGGAGCTGTGGGGTCGGCAACGTGGAGACTCCACTTTCTGTTGAAGCAAAAACATTAATAATTATAGGCTTCAGCCTTTCTTTTAGATTTGAAGCTTTCGTGACTGCAAGGAGTCATACTTTTAGTTTTTCAGTAAAGTCACGTAGGTAAAAAATGAAATTAAAATTAAGAAAAAATGAAATTAAAATTATTAATTAATTATTTTTTTTATTAAATTTTTTACCTATGTGACTTTACCGAAAAAACTAAGAGTATATTCAGCCTTTCTGTGTGTATGTTGAACTTCTTTCTCGCACCGCACGCAGGCAGACCAATCGTGCCAATCGGAGGTGCGGGGGAAGGTCAACAAACGAAACACCAAAAACAGTTTTAAAGAAATTCGTTTTGAATCTAGATATAAAAAAGAAAGTTTTAAGATATTCTACCACCAAATAGATAATTTGTTGCAAGGCAATCAAGGCTGCATTAACCACACATACTAGTGGCAAAACATGCAAACAATCATGCTCCGATGATCATGATGCATGCATTGTCTTTGAAATTGATTGGCCTCCACCAGAGACCACCTTGATGTTATGGCCATGTCTCACCACCAGTGTTAGTTAGGCCCGAGGACGGCAACAGGCGAACAGCACAAAGCCAATGCAAGTATGAAAGTACATTATTCATAGCTCGGGTTGAGCAGTTACATCCATGGGATCTTTTACACAATTTTTTGTTCATTATTTGGATGCTGCCAAAAAGGTCCCGTAACTGCTTTCGATGCACGCGTGTGTTGGTCTCGCTCCATGTCCCTCCGTGTCCCTGTGTGTCTTCTGTTCTTGTGTCGCCCTCTTTGTTTCCCCGTGTGTATGTATCCCTCTGCGCCACTATGTCTCCGTGCCACGGTGTCCTTCGCCGTGTCTCTGTCGTGCTTTGTGTGTTTGTTTATCACTGCCTGGCTGGCCGTGTATTGTTTATGTCTCTCAGTGACTCGCCCATTGTGTCTGTCTCTCTGCGTCTTGTCTTGTGTCTCGCTGTCTCTTCCCTTTTTCTCTCTCCCCGTGTCAGTCTCGAGCCCCCCCCCCCCTGCCCTCATCCATCTCTTCCACGTGTACACAGCTCTCCCCTCGCCCCCCCAATCCTACTCAGTGACCCCTCTTGACTACAGAGTACAGTGATAGAGGAGAGAAGGTCGTGAGAGAATAGCCAATGACACTATAATAGAGTAGAGCGTGAGAGGGAGAGTGTTGAGTTTGAGGGAGTGGACAAAGATACCCCAGAGGAGAGGGAGAGAGAGTAAACAGAATAAGGGGTGTGCAGAGCACGCGTGAGTAAAGAGAGCGAGGAAAGAAAGTGAAAGGACATCTGTGAAAAAAGAGCTTCATAGCTCATCGGATTTCTCCAGGATAAATAAAGATTCAGAGTGGAGAGAGACGGAGTGACTTTGAGTAGACTTAAAGTGATCACTGTATTGAGAGAACAGACGAGAGCACGAGAGAGTGTAGAGGTACCGGGGGGTAGAGTGTGTGTGTGTAGCACGCGAAGAAAAGCGTGAGATGATAGACAATGATTTAGTTAGGGGGTCAGATTGTAGAGATAGTCCAGATGATGGAGTAGAGAGCAAAGCATGAGAGTTTAAACCAGTGAATGAGGGAGTCAAATGTGAAACGGATGCTGCCTTTCATCTCCATCCACACAATGAACACTGAAAGACTCGCCTTAAAAACCAAACCACCCTTTTAGATGGTGTTGTTGATCGTAGTGATGATGATGATGATGGTGGTGATGCTGATGACTCGATCATTAATCCACGTGAGTCATGAGTTGTGATTTGCTGCAGTTCATAGTTGAGACACCCATGACCAAAGCAAACGGAATGCACGCAATGCCATTAGGTCCCCTGGATTTCAGAAGCAAAGTGGGATTTGAGCCTGGATAGTGCTTGGATAGGGGACCACCATGCATAACAGGGTGCTACAGGCCGCTGGTGGTGCCGCATGGTGGGCATCTGAAGACTGGATTGAGAAAGAGCTGTGCACGTACATAGCGGAGACACACTTGTAAAGGCAGAAGCTGTAAAACACATGCCTGTGTGGATGACAGCCACATTGAATGAAATCAGAATGTCAAAACATACCAGCTCCCACGTGGTCCATTAACCGACAATTTAGTTCCACCGTGATGGATTGATGGGCCTTTACTGTATATTATAAAAAAAACTTTAGCAACGACTGCACCCATTTTTAATGGTAATTTATTGGGTATACAGTACTGTACTGTAGTTTACTGTATTTCAAAACATATATAATTCACTGCCCTTAATTCACTTATGGAAGGTCACCCCATCTCATGTGGCTCATGGGGGTTGTTTGAGTGTACTTGACCCAGTGTTTGCTTCGGATGTCACTCACCGCTCGTGTTAGTTGCGGCTGGGAATCAAACGCAGGTATCCGGGTTCACGGTGCCGTGCATACACCAATGTGTCACCACTTCCCCTCATTTGAAATCCCGTGGTTTATTTCAGTTGGGATTGATGGGGTCCAGCCGATCTTGGTCGGGGTTTGAACTGGAGAGATATTACTTGTCTGTTATTATCTCATCATTTTAACTGCCCCTATGCGTGCAAGACACGACAGTGTGGAGTAAGTCTTTAGTTATACATGCGTTTTAGAATTGTTTATTACTCTGACGCATATGGCTTGCTGCAATTCTATAGAATCTGGGGAGGGTGCTAGTTCTGCCCTCCCCTGTCACTCATTTCCAAAATTCATGTGCAAAAGTAGTCTTTGTTACTTCCGTACAAAACTGCAGTATGATCGGTGTTGGCCTTTGGCTGTGGTTAAGACACTTTCGGCATCAGTTTCACATTTTCCAACTCTGCAGTTCACCGAGATTATCGATTGGTGGGCTGCGAGGCATGAACGTAAGTGAGCAGAGTGTTAGTTTTGGCAAGACGTGTAAAACATTTTTAAAAGCTTACAGTATTATCCTACCACTTCTCATTTGTGCGTGACCACCCATGACTGGGGATTTTGATTGGCTGAGATTGCAGCGTGGGCAAAAGTCCCTGAGCAAGCAAAGAGGAAGTGTAAGAGATGTCCGTTATCATATCCCTCCCGTTGCGTGTAGCACCACTGCCCATGGATAAGACACAAGGTCTTGTCTTCGTGGCAGTTGCTGTAAACGGCACATAGTTTATACATTTGGAGGCAGTATATATGTCCAAAACGTTGTCTTAAGGCAGTTACACACCGGACTGATTAGTTGCACAACTTGGTTGCGTGCAACTCATTAGCTTATACGTGGATGTCTCTGAAACAAGTTGCGAGCAAATTTCGATTTAAAGCTTTCGTGACTGCAGGGATTCATCTTCTTGGTTCTTTCTTCACCTGAGGACAGCTGCTTGCGTTGTGGCCGAAACGTCGTGAGAATTGTATTTTATTATGTTTTATTTTTATGATTTTATTATTTCCCTTCTACGTGACTTTACCGAAATAACCAAGAAGAAGTTGCGAGCAGTTGCACAATCGGTTGCTTACAGGAGAGACGGACTCTACTTTGAAGCGATCTTCTCAGTGTTTTGTAGCGACGCTTTTCATCACCGTGTGAAACATTTGTCTGGGAAGCGGGATAGGTTGTTACGATCCTGAATGCGCTTTGTTTTCATCAAGAGGCGGTACATTCAAAATAATTTACCGAAGAGTAAAATAATGCATCCGGGATTCCCGTGCATTTTACGACCATCGCTAATGAACAAGTCCACCGTTTGGAAGAGCTGACAGCTGCCAGAGAGTCTTGTCACCGCAAATGACCGGAAAATATTACGCGAACTTCTAAACGCGGGAACCTTATCGTGCAACTAATCGCTCATGTGTGGAGCAGCCTTTACATGGAAAAATATAAGTGCAATCCCAACATGCTTTTATTGACGATATGACGTAACGGTGCTTGGGCACATTGAGTATCTTTGTTGTGATATTCACCCTTGCCAATGATTCAGTCACTAACGTCCTTAAATCTTGACTCAAAGCTTTCGTGACTACAGGTATTCATATTCTTTGGGTCTTTCGGTAAAGTCACGTAGATAGGTTCAAAGAAAATAACTACGACGTTTCGATCGCAACACAAGCGGTCGTCATCAGGAAAAGGGGGTTAGCTTCTAAAGGCAAACTGTTTATAAAGGTTTGAAATGGGCGTAGCCCAAATGTCAGCAGCTAATGTAAGTGGTGGGCAACAACCACGATAGTGGTTGTTTTTCCACCAATTAAAGGGCTGCCAGGTGAAAATTAGCATGTTAATGTAAGATCGGTGAGCGGCTTCCACGGCGCATGCGCTGAGGTGGCTATTTTAAAGTGAGAGATTAGCATTAGGTTGCCGCTCTGCGATCTGCCATTAACATTTCTTTGAACCTTTATACGTGAACCTATCTACGTGACTTTACCGACAGACCCAAAGAATACTAATGTCCTTGTTTGCTCATGCATTTCGGCATGTAACGATATACCGGTTCAATCAAACATTTGTGAATCAGCTGCTGGGTGTTTGTGCATTTTGTTTATTTCTCACGTGACATAGTTTTAATTGCTCTGATGTTGTTTTTTCCATTGATGTACTGAATTGGTTTTCCTTTTGTCATTTCAGTGACCCGGGTCACTCTTGAAAATGACACCATCCCCGTCTGTTGAGTTCTCACCTGTTTAAACTAAATAAACTTGATCTGAGATAAAGGCCCTCCCCCACACTCGAGGTTGTTTGATCTTACTTCTCCACCGCTGGACCACTTGCCACTCATGTTAGCCAAAGTCGGAAAGTCATCGTCGCCAGGTTCAAAACGTGGATTACTAACCACTGTGCCACTGCCTGTCCACTTGAATGGAAGCATGACCTTTATAACCATGTTAAGTCTATTGAGACCAAAATGTCTCTATTTACAGTGAGACATGTTGTTTAAATATCTAAGTGTAACCTTTGCCAAAGGGCAGGATGGGGCAGTGAGTACAGTACTGAAGCATGTTAGCACTCCGCTAACCTGCCACACAGAGGCCGCATTCCCATCCGAAGAGCATGTGTGCGTTTAACATGGCATTCTTTGGCTCTTTGCCATCACAACTACTTTTAGCGAAATCTTGGTGTGCCTGGTTATTACAGTACGTTTCATAATGTTTGATAAGATGTGCGTTGAACTTGGTCCACGAGAATAGGGTTTTCCCCTTTTATCTGGCAACAAAACAGGTGTTAAGTTGTTAAAACACCAAACTGAAACCTTTTACAAGGAATCATGCCTGCATTAACCACAATACTTGCGGTCAAAATGCAAACAAAAAAATACTCTGATAGCATATGCATTGTCTTTGAAACGGATTGGTCCACACCAGAGACAGCTTTCTTTTGAGCCTAGCCTCAAAACGGTGTTAGACCAGAGGACGCCAAAAGGCCGTGGTAAATTTTACATATAGTCCCCTTGTCATACACTACTGGATGAGGGCCCCTCTCTACACCGTGAACATCTACGAGATTATTTTACCATTACAGGTCGGTGATGGTAGGACAACTATGGATTGTGTTGCCACGCCCTCCACTGACAATGCAGCCCAACAACAACCTACACCGGCTGTTTTTCTGAATCAGAATTTGTATTTATACTGGAGGAATCCGATGATGTCAAGCTAGTTTTGACAGATGTCCAGTCGGGGCTGATCAGAACGTTGCAACAACAAGTAATTAAATATACACAATAGGAGTGCAAAGTATAGGATAGGTAAGCGAATCACTCAAAACATATCCAAATAAATTATTTTAATTTACCAGGTCAAGCCCACTGAGCTATTTGCTTCTTTTATCAGAAGCGACCTTGCCACAAATGGAAGCTCAACGAATTGGCTTCTCACGTGGAAATTCATAGCAGCCAAGTAATCTAAATTATGCCTGGTGGTTGCCCCTCAAAGCACTATCCAGGCTCAAATCCTGCTTAGCCTCTGAAATACGATGATATTGGGGTGCATTCCTGGTGGTTTGGTCAAAGTGACTCAAAGAATTAGAATTCAGAACAAGGCTGCATTGTTGTGGTGTGGTAATCCACACAGAGGTGGATGAGGCCTCAAAGACACGTGCTTATTCACATACGTGTGGTTTTCTTCCGCTCTGAGAAGCTGAGTCAGTGAAGTGTCTAGTCATTGCTCTGAACGCGTTGGTACTAAGGTACCTTTGTTACTTATATAAACTCTTGTTATGTACTCCAGTAAAGTAAACATGTTGATGATTAAGCTACACGCCATCATCTTTACCGCTTTGCTGTTTGTTAAAAACAGAACTGTTCGCTGTCCATCCGCTGATGATTTCTGCAGTTGTATTCATATATATTTTTTATGTTTTGAAATGGCTTACTTAAGATTATATAAATTCCACAGGCATGAGACTTTGGGGTTATTATAAGGGGTGCTGGAACAATACACTTAAAAAGGTGAAGATGTGTATGTATGCATGTTGAATATCTTTCGCACTATACGTAGCCAACCATGCTAATCGGATGTGCAGGGTCGATTCGGGGCCAGTGGGTGAAGGGGGTGACTTGGGGGGGCAGGTGGAGTGTTGGTGAATTGTGACATATTACCGGACATGATGTAATTAATCAACCGTGCGATGGAAACATGGCCATTAGATCTGTGAACCTAATAAGCATCATTAAGTTATTAATATTTCTGACTTGGGCACCTTTCTGTATGGAGTTTGTATGATATTCCCTCTCGTTTCCCACGGGTTTCCCCCAGGTTCTCAAATTTCCTCCCATAGCAAAAAAACCCCCAAACATACAACGTAATTAGTGTTGGCCAAACATCCAAGTGCTGAAACATTACCGGCAATTTACTTAATTTGAGTTATATACAGCAGCAGCAACATCGTCCCCCACTTTGAAAACTTAGCTTGACCAACTTCAAAAATATTTTTGAGACCCATTGAGAATGTCCATGATACAAAAAAAGTAATATTAATCCACCTATATAGCCACATTACAAAATAGTGATCCTTTTTTTAAATAAAAGCTGTAATTTCTGATGAACCCACATGTATCAAACCATCCTGCCATAGAATTGCCCCGAATGTCAAAATAGAATCACTTATCGTCATCATCAACATGACTGTATAGCACATAACCTGCACCGCCCTAATCCAGCTCAAGAGACTGCCACATCTTAGTAAAAAAAAGGTTGTATTTAACATGGTGGCTACTGTAGCTAATGGATTAACTTGAGCTTAAACACGTAGCGTTATGACCCCTAACCCTAATCCCACGTACTGCAATCAAGAACCACCGTGGGGAGACGACAATGAACAATTGATTTGTGGCAATAAAGTGGTGATTGTTTCCAGCATGTGGACCCCTGTCTGGACCGTACAAGGACAATCCGGGACTTGTGAGCCCCATTCCTGTTCCTGGTAAATCGTCATGACAGGCATCCAGGGGCAGTGCTTTTGAGATGCGTTCCCAGCACCCACTTAATAACCGTGCCCAAACTCTTGTCGGCTAATTGTGCAACACACGGTACCATCCGTTGAACAATCCCTAACATTGCTGCCGTAAGTGAACACTTTGGGCTGTGGGCTGGCTTACAAGATACGGCAACAGGAACCGGTTTCTAAGCACACATCAAAGAACAATCGTTCGTAGCTTTGAATTTTTCAAATAATAGTTTTGCGCATTAAAACGTCACAGCTGACAGTCATTTAATAATATTTGTATTATTTTATTATTTCCCTTCTACGTGACTTTACCGAAAGAACCAAGAAAATGACGACCAAGTTCAGAGCTTGCACCAAATAACACAATTGTGCAAAGCTTAAACAGTAATAATATAATCGGTAAGTGCATAATAGAGGGTTTTTTGTTAGATCACATAAATATTAATTTGTCATTAAACCCGCCATCACCCAACACAGCCAATTTAGTAAGGTTTGTCACTAGGCCTCGGCAAGGTAAGAAAAAACGAGTCTACTTTTACCCTACCCTTTACCTTACCACAATACAATCACTCTACCCTTACCTTTTACCCTTTAGCAAGGTAAGGTTAAAGGTCAAAAGCAACGAGCCTACCTTTACCCTACCTTTTACCCTTACCCCATACAAATGACCAGATTTACAGGGTAATTACTGGGGTACTACTACACATGAAAAAGGTTTCTAACAGGTAAATGCTAGGTAGAGCGCTTTCTTCATATAGAATACTCTCGATGATTCGAATTTTAAATTGAGGCCACGGACTGCGCCACGGAGCTTTTAGCGAGCGGTAAACAAGGTGTTTACCGGGTAATTCTTCCATGCTACCTTTACCCTACCCTTTACCTTACCCCTTGGCATGTCGACACCTTTACCCTTTACCCTTTTCCCTGGTAAAAATGGTAAATTACCTTACCTTGCCGAGGCCTATTTGTCACGTAAACAAAACATGCCAATTCGTTACGAGTTCAGCACATTGGTGTGTTGGGAGAGTAAACCCACAACAACATTTACAATTCGAGTACTACATGACAAACCTTACTAATTTTGCTGTGTGGTGGGGTGGTGGCGGGTAAAAATGTTGCGCGATATCACCCAAAAAATAACCTCTTATGAATAATATCGGTCGCAAAAGCCTACGCGTTAAATTGGAAAGTTGACGTACATTTAACCCTACACTCAAGAGTCCGTGGGTGAAAAGGAACGTTTGTGTCTGTGTCTGTTCCCAAGAGCAGAGCCGCGACCTGCTTCCTCTAAGAGCCGCGTCTCTCTCTGTGCTTCATAGCTGTTAACCCAAAGGGCCTTTGACTTGCTTCATACGGCATTGCACTCGGGACATTTCTCTCTGATGACCTGCCATCGTGGTGGTGTATTCAGCCGCACGGCTTACCCAGCGTGCCCCCCCCCCCGCTGCCTTCCTTCTCTTTGTGTCGCTTG
Source organism: Lampetra planeri (assembly GCF_965212315.1). Taxonomy (NCBI): domain Eukaryota; kingdom Metazoa; phylum Chordata; class Hyperoartia; order Petromyzontiformes; family Petromyzontidae; genus Lampetra; species Lampetra planeri. The sequence continues at coordinate 21,317,049 of NC_136107.1, forward strand.
AGTGGCGTCCAGTTATTCAAGGACTAACAGAAAAGGAGAGTGCTCACCAACAACACGAGAGTGTTCTTTTGGATGGTGGGGGGGGGGACATTTGGGGTAAATCGGAAGTTTTGCAGTCAACTGAGAATATGAAAAAGTTCATGTTAACACTCAACAGAGATGTTTTCTGTCTGTTGAACTTTTTTCGCACCGTACGTAGCCAACCGTGATTACCGAAGGTGCAAATCGAACACAGGATAGATACAACGCATGGCGAGCGATATCTCAAGCGTAGGTGAGGTATGGCCAAACAACCACCGTACCCGACATTAGCCCTCAGCAAGGTAAGGTAAAAGTTAAACGGTAAAAAAAACAAGACAAACTTTACCCTACCTTTTACCTTACCACAATACAATCGCTCTACCCTACCTTTTACCCTTTAGCAGGTAAGGTAAAAGGTAAAAAGCAACGAGCCTACCTTTACCCTACCTTTTACCCTTATCCCATACAAATTACCCGATTACAGGGAAATTACTGGGGTACAAGAGATGAAAAAGGTTTATAACGATAAATGCTAGCGAGAGCGCTTTATACATATAGAATACTCTCGAATCGGGCGTTGAGGCTGTCGACGACACCGTCTTCCATAACCTCCTCGTCCCAGTCGTCTTGGTCGATGGCGATCTCCAGAGGTGTGGACTCGAGTCATGTGACTTGGACTCGAGTCAGACTCGAGTCATGAATTTGATGACTTGCGACTCGACTTGGACTTGCATAACAATGACTTTGTCCCACCTATGAGATGTGGACTCGAGTCATGTGACTTGGACTCGAGTCAGACTCGAGTCATGAATTTGATGACTTGCGACTCGACTTGGACTTGCATAACAATGACTTTGTCCCACCTCTGGCGATCTCATCAACAACCTGATCAAGTTCGTCATTGCCATCGTCCTCGGACGAACGACAGGCAATAAGATCCGCTCCGGCCCAGTTAGACGAAACCTTCAGGCAGCCGACGCCGACGTCCCGACCTCGCTGCTTGGGGCGAGCACGTTGTGCTTCTTGATGTGGGCTTTCCACCCCGACGCGTTCGTGTGGGTGGAAAACCACTTACGGCAGTGCGTGCTGTACATTGGGATCACCCTCCATCCAATCGTGCGTGTGCTCCCACGGGAACGCATGCTGCTGCCTCTTTCGATTGCTGTTCGCAGCAACCCCAAAAATGCCGTTGCTGGCATCATCGTCCTCTATTACCTCTATCTCAAGAACGTGGACCATCTCCATCTGGTCCGACATCAATTATCGCAATTTATAATGGAGGCCACGGACTGCACCATGGAGCTTTTATCGGTAAACAAGCTACTGTATTTACCGGGTAATTATTCGCGCTACCTTTACCCTACCGGGTAATTCTTCTGAGCTACCTTTACCCTACCCTTTACCTTACCCCTTGGCATGTCGAAACCTTTACCCTTTACCTTTACCCTTTTACCCGGTAAAAAAGGTAATTTACCTTACCTTGCCGAGGCCTACCCGACATTGTGTGTGGTGCCCTTCATCGAGCAGTGGATTTACAACGGGCTGTACGATACCAAAGCTGTACAGTTTATAATAACGTCTCATCTACATGCTGTCTGTTCAGTCACACTGGGCCTATTTCTTAAGGGCTTCATTTCAGCTGACCAGGTTTGCCTGGGTTGGCAGGTGGCACGCCACATACAGTTCCTCTCGCTATGGCTGTGTGGATACTACTCGTCACGTGCCAACTCCAGTCGACCAGCAAACCCGGATAATACTCTTGGGTTTTTTCGGTAAAGTCACGTAGGTGAAAACAAAATAAAATAAAACATCCAAATTAAATCACGACGTTTCAGACGCAACACAAGCTTCCGAAACGTCGTGATTTAATTTAGTAGTTTTATTTCATTTTGTTTTCACCTACGTGACTTTACCGGAAAAACCAAAGAGTATGGATCATTTCAGTCACGAAAACTTCAAATATAGAACCCGGATAATGCTCAGTGGTGCGGAATGATGCCCTGGGTGTAGCAATTAACTCCCTTCCCCGGTAAATCGATGATTTGGCACATTACTGTGTCTAGATTCAATTTAACAATTAATTTTTCTTTTAACTTTGGAGAATGTAGCGGCCTCTAGTGGCCGCAGCGGTCACACTAATCCATTTTCTTAGGTTTTTTCGGTAAAGTCACGTAGGTAAAAAATTTAAATTAATAAAAAGTAAAATAAAAATAAAATAAAAATCACGACGTTTCGGAGGCAACACAAGCTTCTGTCTTCAGGTGGAACAGTCACAGCACGATAGCTGTATCAAGTGATCCATTATATACGGCACTACGTAATTAAGTGAATTGAAAAATTACAATTATTACAAATGTGATATGATGTGTGTGTGTGTCGTTACATTTTAAGACGCGATATTAAATTATCTGACACATCGTTACACCCTCGCAGAAATAGTTCTAGCGCAAAGAAGACAAATATAAAATGATTACAAACAGATGCTTACGTGTGAAAAAAAACTCCATTACATTTAAACAACTTTACTTTCTGCCTATAACGGTAAGCCGTTTAGAAACGTTTACATGAATTGTAATTGGCTTCTGAGCCACAGCTTATGATGCCTTGGAATTTGAAATAACTACAGTACTGCACTGTACCATAGTTGGGCTCTTGTGTAATCTCCCAACGTAGCCAAACGTGTCTTAATTATGTAACACGTGCACCACCAATGTTGTGTGTCATAAACAATCTGTAATAGACCAGTCCTTAGTGTGATTCATCTACTTGAATAAACTCTGCAGTAGTTGTTAATGTGCCAGCTACAGTTGGTCTTCACGGCACATAAAACATGGCGCATCCTCTAAATATTCATATCTAGAAATGTAACACTTCATGATACAGAAGACAGGGAGAGGAACACATGGATTAGGCCCGCCAATCCATTATAGTGGTACTAAGTTGTCTGTTAAAGGATATAACGTGAGCAATGGGATTTTTTTTGACATCCAGATGACATCACTGGCAAGTGATGGCAAGTGATGTCTGCACTAACTCATGGGAAGCTTCTTTTTGGTTATTTCGGTAAAGTCACGTAGAAGGGAAATAATAAAAATAAAATAAAAAACATAATAAAATACAATTCTCACGACGTTTCGGCCACAACGCAAGCAGCCGTCCTGCGTTGTGGCCGAAACGTCGTGAGAATTGTATTTTATTATGTTTTTATTTCCCTTGTACATGACTTTACCGAAAGAACCAAGAAGATGAATACCTGCAGTCACGAAAGCTTTAAATCATGGCAAGCCCTTTACTTCAACTAGCACTGAACCAGCCTGGTCCAGTATGGTCAATTAGCCCGTGACAACCACACAATGGGTAGATTTTCATCCAGTGGTGGATTGACAGCAGGTTGTAAGTAATAAATGGTTATGGTTGTGCAAGTTTACACGCATATCTTGGCTCGCTGTCAACTGGAAACCATTCTTTACATGGCTTTTGGGTGTAGCCTCCTGCGTGTGTGCTATTTTAGGCATTCTTCTTGGCACGTGTGATTGTGTACACGTGTTACGTGCTTTGTGCATGTATTGGAAAGACATTCTTCATGTGTGACAACATTGTCCATGGAGAGTGTGTGTGTGTTTGTTTACAACTTCGCTACATTACCCGGCCACCTGAATTCGATTCCCAGCCCCAACTAACATCAGTGGCGAGTGATAACCGAACCTGTTTTGGGTTTCCTCTCGGTTGGGCGCCGCAGTGACGAGATGTTAACTACCTCGCCAGGTATACAGGAGGGACATGGGTTTGATCCCAATCCTGCTGCCTGCTGTAGATTTGGAGTTTGCATGTTCTCCCTGTGGTTGTGTGGATTTTTGTCCGGGTCCTCCGATTTTTCCCTCCACATTTAGAAACATGCAATTAGATTGTTCGGCTGCTACACGTGGCAACATGATAAGCCACTTCGTTGAGCTATCATTTGTGGCCAGGTCGCTTCTGAAAAATAGCTATATATCTCGGTGGGCCATCCTTGGTAAAATTAAAAATAGGTTGATCTAGCGTATAGGTTGATTCAGTCTTAGAACACATTCCTGCGGAGGGAGCTGGTAGGAACGTTGGGTTGCTCGGTCAATGGCCAGGGTCAACGGCGGCGTGGTGTATTCCGCAAATATGGCTGACTGTGAGGACGGGCACATGCCGGCGTGAGTAGGTTAAACGTTGTTTTATAAGGGCACCACGGGGTGACCAGCCTCTCCCCACCCAGCCCCACCCCTCCCACCCCCCACCCAGCCCCTCCCCACCCTCCCCTCTCCCCCCAGCCCCACCCCTCCCATTTTTGGATGCAGGATGGACGGACACAACAACCCCCTATGGGCTGGTGGAACCAGGTGGTTCCTACCAGTATTACCACTCTAGCGTGGAGTATTAACAATCGGCACTGGTGAGAAAAGTGCCTCTTGTGAACAGTGCCGGCCTTATTAGGTGCTCAGACAGCCTGTTTTTAAAGACTATATTTACAACTCGATGTGGTGTGTTAACAGTCCGTACAGGGAGACTAAATGCAGTCAGGTTTGCTCGTAGAATGTTACATGAACTTAAATTTCCTGAACAGTCTCAGCTAAACAGAGCTTTTTGTTTAATGCCTACATTTCTATTAATTTAATATTGTTTTAAATGTTTCCATGTTTACACCTTAGTCTGGTTGTTTATTTTGGGCATATAACAATTAGGCAAATAACAAATAATTTTATTCTCATGCTCAAGACTTGTCACCGAATACTGCTGGATCACGTGAGTCTGATATGCCTGTGGACTGATGGACTGAAATCTATTTTATGTTTATATGGCAGCGTGAGCGCAAGTCCAGTTTAGCACGTGGGGCTTTGTCCACCGTGCTACTTCTGAGCACTACTTTGCATCTAAAGGCACTGGAAGATGCGATATGAACTTGTTGAAGCAAAGGAAATTAGCAGGAGTAAAAAAAATGGTTTGTTTGAAGAAGTGGGAGAGAATTTTAGTTGACTGTCAAACATTTAAAACTGGAAGTGGAACTGTGGAACAGGAAAGGCTGGCGTGTCCTCAAGGAGAACTCCCTACACCTGGCACTCACCAGACATCACTTAAAGCCTTAAAACACCACGTTGCCAGAAATATGTTCTAATTTCTACGTCCGTTACTCATACTGGATAAGCGCCAGGTCTGTAACGATTCTGCCTCCTTGCAATTTCATGATTTTATCGCACTTAATGGTTTTGCCATTCAATTTCGTAATTTATTATTGAATACATGAATCGATACGTCGTGACATTACTAATGCGCGTTGTAAAATAAAACAAGTTTCTATCCGGGGAAAATGACCACATTATGACAAATAAGTGAGTGTTACCCAGGTCCCCCTTGTAAAGAAACTTCCTGTCCCAATGGGCCCTCACCTGGTTATAAATAAAAAGGTGTGATTGACTGGATTAATTTATAGCATTAAGCTTTATTCTCATTCATCATCACGTTCTTTTGGTTGCCACTGTGGCCACTGGTGCTGTCGTCGCCAGGCCTGTTTATTGGCAGGCAGCCCACAGTGATATTTCCCGTAGCAGTTGCCAGGTAGTATCTACAAGACCAACGTTTCCACCCACTTTAGGGCCAAGATTCGATTTAAGAGTCTTTTTTTTCAAATGTACAATTGTTGTGAACATAGTGGCCGCTCGTGCCTTCTTGCAGTGCTCATCTGAACCCATCGCAAGGCATACGGCATGGAGCAAAAACGCATTGAGTCTTAAAAATGTGTTTATATATGTACATCTTCAGCTTAACAATCAATATGAATTGGTGAAGCCTGTATTTGTCCTCCTTCACTCCATCTGTTGAGCACATCCTCGATGTCATCAAAGTAAGACAAAAACACCTCCAGCTGAATTTCAAAGTGGATTAGAGCACTCCATACCTGCCCATACTTAAATTACACTGCGTTCATCCAAAGTACCCATTGCGCAAGAGTCCCTGAATCTGTGCTCTTCCACATGGTTAAATAAGGGCGATGGAATGGAGCCTGATGCATGGCATTTGAACGCCGCAGTGTTAGCGGTCACTTGCTTCCCCAAAGTAACGGAATGCTCTGCAGAGGGTTCACAGCCAAGGATTGTCGACATTCAATTTACCCGTAACGCTTTGAAACCACACATTTTCCATTGTGCCCTCGCTTCCTACTGATCTAGCTCAGGAAGCTCGCTCGTGGTTTGCGTACCATTACTGTATAAACACAAACTCGTGGATGTCCGGTGGGTTTTTTTTTTTAATTCTGGCTCATGGATTGTACAATATGTACGATGGCGGGCATTGAAAGCGTGCGAAGGGCAGGACACCGGGACGAGTCCCCTATCAGTCGGGAGCGATGAGTTTCGCTTGTAAATGTGGTGGCTTTGAACTTTAAACTTTTTTTTATTTTACCAGGTAAGGCCCACTGAGCTATGCAGCTCTTTTTAAGAAGCGACCTGGCCACAAATGATAGCTCAACGAAGTGGCTTATCACGTGGAAAATTTCTAGTAGTAGCCAAATACTATAAACGCATGTTGATTCTAAACGTGCAGGGAAAATCCGGAGGACCCGGGGGGAAATCCACACGACCACGGGGAGAACATGCAAACTCCAAATATACAGGCGTCAGGGTCGGGATTGAACCCAATACTTCCTGTATACCAGGCGACGTAGTTAATATCTTGCCACGGCGGTGGACCTGGTGGATTGTGCAGAGACACCTACATTGCTAGGCAACGAGCGACTCAGCCTCAAATGAGTACCTGGTGCGATGTGTAAATATCACCAATAGGGAGACAAAGGCGGCCGGGCGTGGTGTTGGCCACCCACCCCCTCATGTGCCGTGCCGGCCTTCATAGATGCTCGCTAACAGCACTTTCCCCAACAGTCTGTTAAGGCTATAGGGGGATCTTTGTCTTGGTCTCGTCTATGAAAGCATGGCAGCAAGTCGGTTTATTACTGTGGCTTCCTTGCAACCCCTTTTGTCAATCCACTGCTGGATGAGTGCCCGCCCACACCTTGTGGATCATAGGTCTTGATGATGATGGTGATTCAGGCAAAAGAGCCGATTGGAGACTCTGTAACAGTTTGTATTTCCCCACGTATTAGTGGGACCTCACCTGATTGGAAACAAAATGGACTTTCCATTGGCACACTTTGGTCACCGGCGTGACGTCGCAGGCTAAGAACACACTGCCATGTTGTGCGTGCCGAGCTCCGCGTGTGAACTGGATCCTGTGTCGGTGGCTACGATATTATTTTTCAAAATACGATAATGAATTTCACGGTGTGATGGTTTAGCACGATATTATTTTTCCCCTGACCGTGTCACTGTATTTCGTGTTTCCATTACTTTTGTGTTTTGGTGCATGTCTGGCACAAATAAATATTACATTATCCTAAATGTTCTACAGCTGCCAAACTCAGCATCAGGCTAGCATAAGTGTTCCAATTATTACAAATTTGCAATCTGTAATGCTAACAAACACACATGCTGTGTCAGTACCGCCAGAAATAATTTTCAAAAATGTGCAGAATGCAAACATGGTGACTTCATATGTAATTGGTATGCCATCCAGTATTCAGGTAAAGTTTTTCAAAGCGCGAATTTAATGGGAAATAACTCTTCGTTTATAAGTAGAGTAATACCACTATTTACATCGGGAATGCGTTCCTGAAAAGTGCGATGACGAATATGGAAACGACGTCAAAGTGATTTCTAGGGTCATAGGTGGAGGCGAAGGCTGAGAGGCGATGGATACGAGAGAGGACGATGCTGTCAGCGACGCGTGTGTGGGTTGAGGCGACGCAAATCAGTTAGCAGTGTTAATAATAAAGTGACGGTCAATTTGCTGAACGACGTTAAAGGGACAGACGTAGAACGTAGATAAAGTTTGCTGTTTAGTTATGATTCTGTTGGGAGGTAGAACTATTTCGATTGTTTTTATACTTTGCAGCAGGTGGGGGGGGATTTTTATTGAAAAACAAAAAAAGTGGACGATACAATTACACTGGTCAAACACTTTTTCTGGCATAAGGTATTCCAACGGTTTTAATGTAATTTTGGGGTGCTGATTCCAAATCTGGCATCAGTTTTTGTCTATCACATCAGGTGTTTGAGATATCAAATATTGCATTTTCAATAAAAATTGCAGAAGAAAAATATGAAATAAATGTGGATATCTACATAAAATTATATTATAAACACACTATCCTAAAAATACAGCACCATATTTTAACACGAAAGCAGTCACTGACTCGCAACAACTTGCAATCATAAGTGACAGAGTTAATTTCGGGTAAAATCAATGAAAATGGGGTATGTTGATAGCATAAAATGAGATGTGATAGAGCAAATCTGAGATCAGATTTGGAATCAGCACCCTAAAATTAGTCTAAAACAGCTGCAAAAGTCCAGGCCAGAAATTTTTTTTTTGTTGACCAGTGTTATCGTGGATCATATTTCATGGAATGTATTGTGACGGTATCACCATCTCGCGCAAACCTAATGTATACCCTTATTCACGCCACAAAATGCAGCCCCGCGGCATCCCATAACCATGGCGGTCACATCTTCAAGCACTGCACAGGCTCAGACCTGATTGACTTTCAGATATCCAATGAGATCTCGTACATTTCCAGATAATTCTGGTCAGGTGTGGGCAGCAGAGGGCTGCCAGTAGTGGTGAGGCTTTGTCTTACTGCGCTGGTGTGAATGTGAGTTGCATGTAAGTCTATGCGACTTGCCCACCTGAGTTCGATTCCAGACCCCCTGACATCAGGTATCTAAAATGTTATTGGTTTTTGAACCAGTATTATACCCAGGATAATTTGTATTTGGAGGTTTGCATGGTGATTACATTGATGACTAGATTAATTTAGAGTACTTCTTTCTAAGTGTGATTTGGAAGCCGATAGGAAGTGGACAAAGTCCAATAACAAATTTGGGATGAAAATGCAAATAATGCTGCCGTTTCCAGAATTACAGTAAAACCTTGGATTGCGAGTAACTTGGTCTGTGAGTGTTTTGCAAGACGAGCAATTTTTTAAAATAAATATTAATTTTATAAACGAGCGAGGTCTTAATTCTAGATTTGCGTGGTCTTGCAATACGAGTAGTACATTATACGCTTTGTCTGCCGAGCGTCACGTGATCACAACTGATATACGAGTGCTTTGGATTACAAACACGTTTCCGGAACGAATTATGCTCGCAATCCAAGGTTTTAGAATTATAAACAAAAATCACCATCAGTGCATTTTCCGCTCTTCCCCCATCTATGGTGTTAAATCAGGAGGTCCCTCTCTCACGGAACAACCACGGCCACAACAACGAGCAGCGTCCAATCCACCTTGGCCTCGCGAATCTACGTCCACGACGATACTTTCTCCGTTGCTGAGGAACCCCCGGCCGTCCGTCTTTGGCCAAGGCTAACCGCGCTGGCCCTTGGCTCGACTCCGCTTTGTTGCCGTCCCGTGTGAACACGGTGTACAAGAGCGTGGCACTTTGGTGTCGGCTGCGGCATACGTCACGAGCCCCCCCCCCCATCCCTGCCCCCCCCTGAGCGAGGTTGCGGATGTGAGGTTTGGCACGGAGGTGTCACGGCCAAAGCCCTCACAGCGATTCCCTTGTCACCCCCCCCGCCCACCGCCGCCGCTGCCCCTGTGCTCTCGTGGCTATGGAGCCCCACGAGCCATTGCCCAAAAATGGTGGTGAAGAGGAGGCCGGGGTCCAGCGGAGAGGAGGGGAGGAGTGGTGGGGTGGTGGTCGTCGTCACCGCCGCTTCTGGGGGAGTCTTTTTCTGCGCCCGTTGTCTCGGGAGAGAGCCGCTGCTGCGTTCAGCACTGCTGGGGGGGGTTGGGGGGGGATTCTACTCCAGTGTTCCCTCCTTCTGATGTTAAACCAGACCCAAACGCGTCGGGGTGTGTGTGTCCTAATCAAGGCATTTTACTCCGCATTGGTTTGGTGGATTAAAAGCGGTTCTCACGTTCGCGATGCATGTATCCCATCGTGCACACTGTCTGTTGATTGTGGTTTATGCAAATTGTATGCTCATGTTGGTGAAAATATCACTCGCCACTAATGTTAGCCGTCCCCAGGATCCGATTTCAGGTAGCCGGGTTTGCACTGACCCAGCGGGGTTATCGAAGATCAAACAACCATCTCGCTTTACTCCCCTCCACGCACGTTCCTACGTCTCTCCCCTCTGATCTCACTCCATCCCCCTCTTTGCAGTCTCCTACCCCTCCGCTCTCACTCTACACCCTCTACGCACTCTCCGCTTCAGCAATCAAGGCCTTTTTTGAAGCTCCCTGTCAATCTCCTCTGAGTGGGAGGTCGCTCATCGTATCCACTGTCTCGAACTCCCTTCTCCCCTACCTCTACCACCTGTGTCGTTAATTCCCCTTCCCCTGTTCAAGCTCGGCCTCAAGATCCACATTTTCAACGGTTTTACTGAACTTGATTCAACGGTTTTACTTAACTTGATTCAGCGGTTTTACTGAACTTGATTCAATGGTTTTACTGAACTTGAATCAACGATTTGACTGAACTTGATTCAGCGGTTTTACTTAACTTGATTCAACGATTTGATTGAACTTGATTCAATGGTTTTACTGAACTTGATTCAACGGTTTTACTTAATTTGAATCAACGGTTTTACTGAACTTGATTCAACGGTTTTACTGAACTTGAATCAACGGTTTTACTGAACTTGAATCAACGGTTTACTTAACTTGATTCAACGATTTTACTGAACTTGAATCAACGGTTTTACTGAACTTGAATCAACGGTTTTACTGAATTTGATTCAGCGGTTTTACTTAACTTGATTCAACGATTTGATTGAACTTGATTCAACGGGTTTACTGAACTTAATTCAACGGTTTTACTGAACTTGATTCAGCGGTTTTACTTAACTTGATTCAACGATTTGACTGAACTTGATTCAACGGTTTTACTGAACTTGATTCAACTGTTTTACTGAACTTGAATCAACGGTTTTACTGAACTTGAATCAACGGTATTACTGAACTTGAATCAACAGTTTTACTGAACTTGAATCAACGGTTTTACTGAACTTGATTCAACAGTTTTACTGAACTTGATTCAGCGGTTTTACTTAACTTGATTCAACGATTTGATTGAATTTGATTCAATGGTTTTACTGAACTTGAATCAACGGTTTTACTGAACTTGAATCAACGGTTTTACTGAACTTGAATCAACGGTTTTACTGAACTTGAATCAACGGTTTTACTGAACTTGAATCAACGGTATTACTGAACTTGAATCAACGGTATTACTGAACTTGAATCAACGGTTTTACTGAACTTGAATCAACGGTTTTACTGAACTTGATTCAACAGTTTTGCTGAACTTGAATCAACGGTTTTACTGAACTTGATTCAGCGGTTTTACTTAACTTGATTCAACGATTTGATTGAACTTGATTCAACGGTTTTACTGAACTTGAATCAACGGTTTTACTGAACTTGATTCAACGGTTTTACTGAACTTGAATCAACAGTTTTACTCAACTTGAATCAACGGTATTACTGAACTTGAATCAACGGTTTTACTGAACTTGATTCAACGGTCGTACTTAACTTGATTCAACGATTTGACTGAACTTGATTCAACGGTTTCACTTAACTTGAATCAACGGTTTTACTGAACTTGATTCAACGGGTTTACTGAACTTGATTCAACGGTTTTATTGAACTCGATTCAACGGTTTTATTGAACTTGAATCAACGGTTTTACTGAACTCGATTCAACGGTTTTACTGAACTTGATTCAACGGTTTTATTGAACTTGAATCAACGATTTAACTTAACTTGATTCAACGGTTTCACTTAACTTGATTCCTGTGTCGTGGTTAAATCTTGTAATCTACATTTCGTCCACTTCCCGTTGTCCAATCAATTCCAAATTTTGCGCACGTACTCGGATCCGGTGACAATGCATGCCTGTATCAATTAATGAGTTAATTCGCTACTTTAAAGCAATTAACATTTTGTATGGGCGCCTTATTATTTATATATTTTTCCCCGGTCCCTAAATTGTGTAATTGCCTCGCTCAAGAAGCAGGCGCCGCGTGTCTCAGGCGCGCCTGCTCCGTGTGAACGAGTTACGGCCACCCTCACTCCACGCAAACAAAAGTTGTACGTTGAAGATTAATTTATAAAGGGATCAATTAATGCAGTAAGCGTTGATGTGGGAGCAGGTGCCGCATCATTGACGTACTTGTTGGCCGTGAGTTAAACGAAGTTGCGAATAAAACCGTTGTTTAAAAAAAAATTTAAGGAGTTTATTTTACCTCTGCCTGGAAATGAACAGCGCTCCCTTCAAGATACACATGGCCACTGTTTCTACCCAGTGTCTGTAGATGTGCTAGCGTGAGGCGCTGTATAAATCCACATTGTTTTCATTGCAAATTGCCTAGCGACAGGCGCCTCTGCTTGGTGTTGTCGGTGGCCATGGCAGAGTGAGACGTGTTTTTGCTTTCGGTCTAGCTGCCAATGGTGCACATGTGATATAAATTACAACACGCTCGGAGTGAAACAGGGAATCAATTCATGAATTGATATCGATTCTTCGGCATTTAATCGTGTGTGTCTGTGTGTGCGCACGCGTCGATATGTTTCAATATTGTATCCTCTGCGTGTTGTATGCAATATATTTTACGTAACCTCCATAACCACTACAGTCGCTACCATTCACCGCAATGGTTAAAAATTCAAATAATCAACTCCTGAGTTGAATTGTCGGCTGTCTGGTGACATTTCATCGCATCCCTGAACGGTGGGTTCTGGTTGGGGCGGTGGGGGCCGGTAGGGGGCCGGGGGCGACATTGAATTTGTGGCGTAGCTACCAAGTGTGCAGGTGGTGCAACTGCACCAGCACTTCGGCACACGAGCTACGAAGGGAGGGTGGAAATGGGATGGGGGGCATCATTTAATCCTTTGCGGCCAGGGTCCATGCCAACAGTGCTAAGGGGCCATCTATAAATGACGTCACGCAATTTTGGACGATTTTTGACCCCCCCCCCCCCTCGTCACACGGCGTCACAAAAAGTCAGACCCCCCTCAAATATGACGTCACAAAGCTCTGCCCCCCCCCCTAAAAAAAAAATTAAACATGCTTCAAATCGCTTTAAACTATTGTCATTGTAGTGCGTATTTAATGTGGCGCTGCACTCTGATGTTGTTGGAGAAAACATTTATTAAAAAGTCAATTTAATTCAGTAGAACGTGTTGTCTATATTTTAAAGTTGTGCATTTTGATGTGACGTCACATTTCTCAAACCCCCCCCCCCCTCGTCACAAATGTCTGACCCCCCCCCCCCCCTCCTAGGTGTGTGACGCCACTGTGTGGATTTGTCTCATCCCTCTAACAAAAACGCGGTTTATATTTCTTCATTGCACAAAACACCGCCGCGGTTGCGGTGAGAGGCTTCGGCACGCTGGAGAGAGCTCCAGTTCTGGCTGGATTTCTCAAAGGGTGCCAGCTGCTGTTTGTTCTGTTTCTCTGTGTTGCCATTGCCTCACTGAGAGGGCACCTTCTCCTCTGGACCAATGACTGACTGTAACGTAGCCCCAGCTGGGGCGATCCGCTTGCCGTGCCGATCGTGTTTTTGCTCGGAGAGCGTGTGATCGCTGCGACGCAACTCCACCGAGCCCCTGCTCAGCTCTATGATTCAGCATTCTGTGAAAAAGAGCTTCATAGCTTGTCAGATTTGTCCAGAGTAAACACAGATTCTGATTCCGTGGTTTGGGTCCGATGAATTTGTTTTCGGGGAAATCTATTTTGTGTGACGCCATGTCGTCGGGTTTGTTTCGATGTGGCTCAGAGGTCAGAGCGGCGAGCTGGCAACCGCTGGGCACATAGGTTCGAATCCAGGTTCAGCCACTCGTGATTAAGCGGAGTTCTCCAGCGTAGCAAGTTTTTGGTTTCAGCCCGCAACAAACGAACCCATCGTATTACAATTTTTTTGAATTATATTTAATTTGGCACTTAATTTGGATAAATGTGATTTAGTCATGTTTTGCTTGGATTGACATGCTGTGGCCAATCTTTGCATGCCATACACACCTGTGTCCCTCAGTGACCTCATCTGCCATGACCAGGAGTCGGCAACCTGTGGGCTTCGGAGCGGCACGCGGCTCTTTAAGTGACTACTTCGTGACGTTGTTTATTAAGGACTCACCGTCTCGTATTCACCACCACAGTGCATTGCAGCTCTTGCAATTTTTTTTGCCGAATTCAAAAAAAAATGTCTCTTGTTATTTTGGTTGCCCATCCCTGGCCATGATCACTCTCTAGCACGCGGTTATGCACTGCTACCCGCAGAGGTCAGAATGAAAATAAAACGTGTGCATCCCGTGACCTCATGCCGACAGCACAATTGGGATTTACTGCAATTGGTATTGAGGAAAAGACAGCCAAGGTTATTACGTGTGATCTCAGGAGGGTGACCCCGACTCTACCTTGTCTCAAGTAAGCGCTCTGTGCTGCTGTCTCAACGGCTGATTGAGCCCTTCCCCGCCCTCTCCTCTACCCCCCTTCGTTGCCGTCCACAGGTCTGGCACAAGGCTTGCTTCCACTGTGAAGTCTGCAAGATGGCCCTCAACATGAAAAACTACAAGGGCTACGACAAGAGGCCTTACTGTAACATGTAAGGCCTTTGCAGTGACGTGCGCTTGCACAAGTGTGCGTGGACACAGCACGCACACACCCACACGTGCACTCGCACACACATGCATGGGTGCGCACATTCACACACACACACATCTGCCCAATACAAACACATGCACTTACGTGCGTGCCTACGTATACACACTAGCACAGGTGCGCACGCACACATACACACGTGCGCACACACCCACCCAATCGCGCACAAAGACAAAGATCCCCTGTATAGCCTTAACAGAATGTTGTGGAAAGTGCTGTTAGCGAGCACCTATGAAGGCCACGGGGTGGGTGGCCAGAACCACAGCCGGCCGCCTTTGTCTCCCCAGTGGCGATGTTTACACTCCGCACAAGGTACTCATTTGATGCTGAGTCGACTTAGGGGAGGCCCAGGACCAGTTCTAATGATCGTTATTGGTGTTGGCCATGAGCAGGAATCGAACCCAGGTCCCTGGGTTTAAACATACATGCGTGGGGCATAGGCATTCGCACACACACACATGTACAGGGTGCAGGAATGTTTACCAAGTTCACTCATGAAACCTCGGCTTGTGTTTTTTTTTTCACCCTATTTAATATTAACAGGGTCCAGCAAGTTGTGTTAATTTAAGCGCCGTTGTCCTTAACATCGCCCTTTGGGCTTGGGGGTCATTCGCATCGTAATTTTTTAAAGGTGGCTGGCTGCCGGCCTTCAGTTGTCTGCACGCTGTCACTTCAGGGAACAAAATTCATAGGTTCGGAGCCCAGCTCAGTACACTGACAACACTGGTCAACACACTTTTTCTGGCATAAGGTATTCCAACGATTCTAAGGTAATTTTGGGGTGCTGATTCCAAATCTGGCATCAGTTTTTGTCTATCACATGAGGTTTTTGAGATATCAAATATTGCATTTTCAATAAAAACTGCAGAAGAAAAATATTAAATAAATGTGGATATCTACATAAAATTATATTATAAACACACTATCCTAAAAATACAGCACCATATTTTAACACTAAAGCAGTCACTGACTGGCAACAACTTGCAATCATAAGTGACAGAGTTAATTTCGGGTAAAATCAATGAAAATGGGGTATGCCAATAGCATAAAAATGATGTGATAGAGCAAATCTGAGATCAAATTTGGAATCAGCACCCTGAAATTAGTCTAAAATAGCTGCAAAAGTCCAGGCCAGAAAAAAATGTTTTCTTTTGTTGACCAGTGCAATGCTTTGCAAGAACATTTCCTAACACCCCTACCACATACTCGTACGTGTGGGTATAATATCGAACAACCTTAACGACTCGCCAATTAGAATCGGTTCTTGCCCTTACCGTACATAGATTGACACTTGTGTTCAAGAATGTGTTATTTATAATTCATGCAAATTATATATAATTGTTTTGACTAATGGCATGAACAATACATACCAAAATAATAGATAATTGTATTTATTTGCGACCTTGATTCATTATGAATCAAATAAATATGCAGCGTTGAAGCAGCACGTCGTTATCACGATCGTCCCTGATCAACCCACTGCTGGATGAAGGCTGCCGCCGTTCCTCACGTTCCTGCGATGTCACGATACAGCTCTCTTTAAAGCCGATCTCTTCGCTCCATCTCGGCAGCGTTCATCCCCTCCTTTGGGTGCCCATTCCATGACCAGTCTTGTCCATCGTCCGTCACCTCTCCTAGTGATGTTTCTGCCTTGGTTCGTTTGATTTCCTGGGTCGTCAATGTGACGTCTCCAAATTTGCATTCACTTCCCCCTGATCTGTGTTCCTCTTTCTTATTCGAGCTCGTGGTCCAACCACTACACACACCGCTGCTCTACCCTCCCTTGTATACACTCCCTGCGTAAGTCATGACATGGCAATAATACATTACCTCTGTGCACGTATCACGTACACATATATATTTCAGCAACTGTCCCTTAGGATCAGATTGCTAGATATGAGGCATGCTGTGCTCAGCCGATTGGGATCTCGGTCACTTCAAACTTGCGCTCCACTCCTCCATCCATCGTCCGGCCATCCGTCGGTGTCAGCTCCAGGTCGGGAGGTCGACGGTCAACGTTCATCAGCGCTTCAACTTCGAGAGTGCGCATTCACCCAGCAGTGGCTAGACCAGGGCTGATTATGATGATAATCTCTCTCAACGTGCCCCCTGATGAGCTGGCTCCAAACCTGCCACCACCATTTCCGTCTTTGTCTCTTGCCCCTTCTGCCTTTTTCATTCCGAAGAGGGAGGCTCATCTTCCAGCGCTAGGCAGTGCGATTCCTTGGTTAATTATGGGTATGATGATGAAGATGACGGCAGTTTAAAAGTGTAAGTTGCGTGGGTTTTGTGGGTCTGTGTTGGTCTGTCACGCCTGGTTATTGCTGCCAGCCACTCTCACCCCACAAACCTCCTGCTGCTGCTGCTGTCGCTGCTGTGTTCCACCGCCGGTCTCGTCTCCTCTCTTGTGCAGGCACTACCCTAAGCAGTCGTTCACCTCCGTGGCCGACACGCCCGAGAACTTGCGACTCAAGCAGCAGAGCGAGCTGCAGAGTCAGGTGCGCGCACACTCGCCGCACACCTACCCACGCGCACCACGCATGCACACGCGTGTTCAGCGCCACCGTGGCGAGATGTTAACTTCTTCGCTTGGTACGCAGGAGGTCGTGGGTTCGATCCCCTGACCCTGACACCTGTATATTTAAAGTTTGCATGTCTTTCTCCCCGTGGTTGCGTGTGTTTTTCTTCGGTTTTCCCCTCCACATTTAGAAACATGCCCTTAGAGTATTTGCCTACTATAAATGTCCACATGATAAGGCACTTTGTTGAGCTATCATTTGTGATGGCCAGGTCGCGTCTGAAAAAGAGTGATATAGCTCGGTGGGCCTTTCACTGTTTTAGTACATTACAACCAGGAACTTTTCTGCACTGCTCTCTGCTAACAACATAGCCCAACTGCTCATGAGATCTGGTGCATTCTGGGTGATTGGTCAATGGCTCACACACTCATAACAACAAACAAACAACCCCTTGTGGCCGACATAGATTGTTGAGGCAAGTGCTGTTGATGGACACCAGCTGCACAAGAGAATGGGTGTGGCCAGAGCTACATCCGGCCACCTTTGTCTCCCCAGTACAGATGTTTATACTGCATCAGATACTCATTTGAGGCCGAGTCGATCGGTCGAGGACCGGTTCTGATATCAGTCGCCGCTGATGTGAGCTGTGGCCGGAAATCGAACCCGGGTCGCCGAGTTCGTAGCGCAGTGTGCCAACCACTACACAACCACTGTCCCCACTTATTTTATCACACTAATATTTTTGTATCCAGCCTCACTGAGTCTTAGTGACTATTTTTAGGAGCATGCTGCATGTGGATGGATGTTTGGCCATTTTCTTTTTAAGCGGCATATTTTTAATAAACTGTATAACCATGTCCATTGCAGTGATGTTCCATATTATCTGTTGTTTTCATGGGCACATTTATAGTTTGTTTAATTACGCCATCCCTCCACCGCTTCCCACACACACACACACACGGACGCACGCATGCACAGCCACGAACACGCACACACAGGGACACGCGCATGTGCGCACGCATGCTGACGTCTTGTTGCACCATCCTCTCTCTGTGTCTCAGGTCAAGTACAAGGAGGAGTTTGAGAAGGCCAAGGGCAGGGCCTGCAGCCAAGTGTCGGACACGCCAGAGATGATGCGCATCCGCAAGGCACAGGACCAGATCAGCGATGTACGTTACACGCGCGCGCGCCATCTGTGTCGCCGGTGCGCGCACGGTGGGGAGCGCGGGAAGAGTGTCGGTCGTCTCAGGCGGTTAACCCATCCTGGCTGGGTTGGTTCTGTGACCTGTCGGCGAGCCTTCGACACGTCGCATGGCCCCAAAGTGCACCAAACTCTGTGGTGACGTCACCGCCGATGACTGGTCAATGGCGGCTGTTGTGTCTGTGTGTGTGTGCGTGATCAGGTGTCTGAGTTCAATTTCTGCTACGGCCAACACCAGTGACGAATGTCTGAACCGGTCCTGGGCATCCCTTAGGTCGACTCAGCCTCAAATGAGTACCCGGTGCGGTGTGTAAACATCAGCAGTGGGGAGACAAAGGTGGCCGGGCGTGTTGCTGGCCATCCACCTGCCCGTATGCCGTACCGGCCTTCATAGGTGCTACTCGCTAACAGCACTTGCCCCAACAGTCTGTTCAGGCTATACGGGAGATGTTTGTCTTTGGTGCTTACTGTATATAGCTCCCAGCGACTTGAGTTCGATTTCCTTTCATGCCCAACATCAGTGGCGAATATCTGAACCGATCCTGGGCCTCCTCTAGGTCGACTCTGCCCTGAAAGAGTTACGTGGTGTGGTGTGTAAACATTAGCACGAGCGAGACAAAAGTAGCCGGGCGTGGTGCTGGCGGCACTGCCCTCTATTGTGCCCTGCCGACCTTCACAGGCGCCCGCTAATGGCACCTTCCCACGCAGCCGACGAAGGCCACACGGTGGGTCACTGTGCACGGGGGCGTTGAGTGCCGTTGCAACGGGAGGGCGGGTGCACCGTGGACTTGGATGTGATTGCGTGTGTTGCTTTTTGCGATTGCAGTCAGTTATTAGGCTCGCGATTCGTCCACCGAATTATGCATGTCGGAACTTGGTATTTGTGATTGAAGTAAATTGTTAGCTGTGTTTTAGGCGAATGGGGCAAATGAAACTGAGCAAATTAAACAAAAGTAAGAGATTCTTGAATGGAATCGTGACAGTTGATTGCATTGCTACACGTGCATGACCCTTTGTGTGCAAGCCTGTGTATAGTTATGTGCATCTGTAGTTGTGTACATATCGATGTGTGTATCTGCGTGTATGGAATTTTGCCTTGCATGCGTTTATTTGTGTAACTTTGTATCGCCTTGTTTCTACAAATGCGAGTAGCGTTGTAGGTCTTTGTATCCATATGCGTAGCTGTGTGTAGCCGAATCCTCGTATCGCTGTGCCCGCCCTTGTAGCTATATATACCTTCCATAATACAGGTTTTTTGGGTTAGGTCGTGTAAATATAAATGTGTCTTTAAACCTGCCACCACCCGACACTTTGTTACTAGTACAGCACACCGGTGTGTTGGAGAGCAAATCCACAACGTTTACAATCGACACAATTATATTTACGCGATCTAACCCAACAAAAACCTGTATTATGGATGATATTGGTCGCGAAAGCTTACATTTTAAACTGTATGTACCTTTCGTGTGTATAGCTGTGCTTGTGTAAACGAGCATTTACTTGGCTTGCTGTGCGTCCAGTAATTATGCGTGTGTGTGTCTGTAAGTAGAGCAGCAGCTGTCTGTATATCTCTGTAAGGCCTGGTGCTGGCCCCAACAGCCTATGTGGCCCAATGGTAACACTCATGCCTCGCATCAAGAAGAGCCTGGGTTTGATTTCCTACTCGAGCATCTTTCTGAGTGGCATTTTTGTGTTCTACCCCTGTTTTATCCACATGGGTGACTCTGGGTTCTCCGGTTTCTTCCCATAATACGGGGGATCTTTGGGTCATTGTATACAAGTGTTGGGTAGCTGTATATGCAATTGTGTCTTTGTTTGCCTGTATACATTTGTAAGTCTATAAGTGGGTGTAGTAGTGTGGGGAGCAATGGTGTAGTGGTTACCGCGCTGCGCTACGAACCCGGCGAACCGAGTTCGATTCCGTCTCACGGCTAACACCAGTGACGCTTATCTGAACCGGTCCTGGGCGTCCTCTAGGTCGACTCAGCCTCAAATGAGTACCTGGTACGGCGTGTAAACATCGCCACTAGGGGGAGACGTGGTGTTGGCCACCCACCCCCTCGTGTGCTGTTCTGGCCTACATAGGTGCTTGCTAACAGCACTTGCCCCAACAGTATTTTTAAGGCTATGCAGGGGGTCTTTGTCTTTTGTGTGTAGTTGTATGCGTGTACCTGTACGTGTGCAGCTGCACATTTGCGGCTGCACGTGTTGCGACTGCAGCAGTGCAGCTGTATGTGTGGCCTTGTGGTCTGAATAACTCCTTTGTTGAGAACCAGGTGAGAGTCCATCGAGATATATTTTTTGTTCCCTTTTTAAGCGAGTACAGGAAAGTTACACATTAGAAACAAATGTATATCACCTGCGTCTCACTTTAATAGTCATGTGTGGCGGCATATGCTTTGGCATGTGTGCACGTGTGCGTGTGTGTGCACGTTTGTACGCGTGACGCACGTTTTTGGGCAGAATTTTTGCTCTTGTGAGTGCGCGTGCGAAAGTCGGCTCACCTGGTGATAAAGTAATCGTGTTCACCTGCTTTTGTTCGTGCATCCGTGAGCTTGTTTGTCACTGCCCGCGCACGTGTGTTTCGTATGCGTGAATGTTGGCATGGACGTGTGTTTGTGTGTGCGCACACGTGTGTGTGTTTTTGTGCACGTGTGTGAATGTTGGTATCCCGTTATATTTAGTGTGTCTGTGTATGTGTGAGCAGATGTGTATTGATGCACCCCCCCCCCCCATCCAGGGGATTGATGATTTGTCTCGATTCGACACAAGAACCAATTCTCTCGTCTGCGTTTTTACTTTTGGAGTGTCTTTTATTTTTCACTCCATTAACATATATTTTACGTTCGCTCATCATGCTCGCGCGAACGCTAAACCATCGATTCATGCAATCTTCTTGGTTCTTTCGGTAAAGTCACGTAGAAGGGAAATAATAAAATAATAGAAATAAAACATAATAAAACAATTCTCACGACGTTTCGGCCACAACGCAAGCAGCCGTCCTCAGGTGAAAACCAGGTCTGTCGAGGCGACAGCGTCTGAATGAAACAGCACACGTGCTTGGAGCATATATATAAGCTGGGTTGGAAAGGGGGAAAAGGGCGCCTTGACAAAAGAATATGCATATCAAGAGGCATTTAGCATATTTATGGGAAATGCAGGTATGTGATTAGTACTACTCATGCCTGTGCATTAGTAGTACTAATCACATACTTGCATTTCCCATAAATATGCTAAATGCCTCTTGATATGCATATTCTTTTGTCAAGGCGCCCTTTTCCCCCCTTCCAACCCAGCTTATATATATGCTCCAAGCACGTGTGCTGTTTCATTCAGACGCTGTCGCCTCGACAGACCTGGTTTTCACCTGAAGACGGCTGCTTGCGTTGTGGCCGAAACGTCGTGAGAATTGTTTTATTATGTTTTATTTTTATTATTTTATTACTTCCCTTCTACGTGACTTTACCGAAAGAACCAAGAAGATGAATCCCTGTAGTCACGAAAGCTTTAAATCGAGATTCATGCAATGTTAGCGAAGCGCCATGGTGGAGATAGCGCCCACAAGTGGCTCGCCGGGAGTCGCGTGAACCCATTACACACAGTGCATATGAATCGCCAAATCATCGATGCCTTGCGCGTGCATTTTCTCAGCTTGAATGGCGAGCGTCCGCGTCGATGTTCATGATTGGATGCAGCAGCGTTGCGCGCCCGAGCATGGGCCAGAGGTGCTGTGTGCTGTTAGAGGGCTCCCAAGTGTTTTATGTTCACCCCCGAGGCTGGCATTTGGCCAAGTCGAGCCTGCCACGTGTTTGATGCTTTGCATGCCACACATTCATCCGAATGCCAAGCCTTTGCCAAGATAAATAGCCATGAATAAATATATATATATACAATATTACATAATTTGTTTATTGAAATTATATTTTGGAGTGTACAGTATAGAAATTGTCAAGTTTTTTAGCTTTGGAGTTTTAACATCTTGCTTTGCTCACAAATGTTGGATAATGCCAGTGTTGTGTGCAACACTGGCAGTAAACGGGTGAAACACATGCACACATCACTGTGCCAAGCCTGGCTCACGTCCCTCTTGTTTGACCCATGCCATCGAAAAAAACTCACACCGAAATAATGTTTCCATCATCATCAATAGCAGCAGCATCCATGATAAATCCACTGCTGGATGAAAGCCTCCCCCCACCCTGTCACCCTCCCGCACGGACTGCGACTGCCACGATCTATCTCATTCCTTGCACAGCAAGCGTTTTTATTGTTCCACCTCCATGGTGGACATCCTCGTGGGCACCAGCCTCGTCCCTCGGCCATGGGGCGCCACGATAATGAGATGTTAACTAACTCGCCTGTTATACAAGAGGTCTTGTGTTCAATACCGACCCTGGTGCCTTGTATATTTGGAGTTTTCATGTTCTCTCTGTGGTCGTGTGGATTTTTATCCTCCGGTTTTTCCCTACACCTTTATAAGCATTCGTTTAGAGTATTTGGCTGTTTACACTATGAGACCTCCTTTACCAGTGGCAAAATATAGTAGTAGGTTTTTACCCTTTCAACTGCTACAAAACTGACACCTTTATACAAGGGATCATGTTTGCAATAACCACAACACAAGCAGTCAAAATGCAAACAAAAAGAAACAACTCTGATAATGATAATGATATGCACTGTCCTTGAAGTTGATTGGTCCACACCCGAGACAGCTTTTTCTTAGAACCTACCCCGAGCTCTCAATACTCTGATAGTGCGCTATTTTTGAGTTGTACGCCTTTTGGCGTCATCTGGTCCAACACCAATGGAGACTAGGCTCTAAGAAAAGCTGTCTCGAGTGTGGACCAATCAACTTCAAGGACAGTGCATATTATTATCAGAGTTTCTTTTTGTTTGCATTTTGACTGCTTGTGTTATGGTTATTGCAAACATGATCCCTTGTATAAAGGTGTCAGTTTTGTACCAGTTGAAAGGGTAAAAACCTACTACTATTTGGCTGTTATTCTACATGATAATAAGCCACTTCGTTGAGCTATCATTTGTGACCAGGTCACTTCTGAAAAAAGAGCTACATCGCTCCGTGGGTCTCATCGGGTAAAATAAAGAATAGTGTGAGGAATATTGTTTATATTATTATTAACTCTTTGGAGAGATGTGTCCTGTCGAACCCACTGGCTTCCCCGAACAGCCCGCGATGACCTATCTCGCTTGTTTCTTCCCTGATCCACGTGCTCCTCATTCTGCCTCTCGGTGCAATTCCACAGCATGTGTCGCCCCACACTTCTTTGCTGTACTCTTCAGCTTTTGTTCCAATTCATGTATCGGTGTCCATGTCTCTGGACACCCGTGAAGGTTTGTGAAAGTGGTAAAAAATTTCACCGATTGAAACGTTCTTGTTCAGCAACATTGTATTTTCATTATCAACTCCGGTTTCCCATCATGTGACGCCGTGTGTTACTGCTGCTGCTGACGCAGGCCAAGTACCACGAGGAGTTTGAGAAGAACAAGGGCAAGGGCTACGCGCCCGTCACGGACAACGTCACCATGGAGCAACAGCGTCGCAGCATGCACGAGGTCGGCAGCGACGCCGCTGCCGCCTACAGCCGCGGCAGCACCCGCTACTCGGCCGACGAGGGCGGCATGTACGCGCAGCAGCAGCAGCAGCAGCAGCATGGGTACCAAGGCGGCGGAGGTAACGCTATGCCATGGTCCCTACTCTGTGCGGTTGCGCGGCCAGAGAGTCGCTCTCTTGCGAGGCGACGTGTGGTGGTGTGGAAAAAAAAAATAAGAATAACATCTATTTTTCGATTTAAAGCTTTCGTGACTGCAGGGATTCATCTTCTTGGTTCTTTCGGTAAAGTCACGTAGAAGGGAAATAATAAAATAATAAAAATCAAACATAATAAAATACAATTCTCACGACGTTTCGGCCACAACGCAAGCAGCCGTCCTCAGGTGAAGAACAGGTCTGTGGCCGACACGTCGTGAGAATTGTATTTTATTATGTTTTATTTTTATTATTGTATTATTTCCTTTCTACGTGACTTTACCGAAAGAACCAAGAACATCTATTTTATAAATCGCTTTCTATTTTGAAGTATCTCAAAGCGCTGTCCGTAAAAATAAAACTACACTCACAAATATAGATAAAATCTAAGCGCAATAGAAAGCTGATATCAATGACTCCTTTTGAAATTGCAATTAAATGAAGAACTGTGATAAAAGCAAATAATACTAATTGCAGAGTAATCCAATCAGACAACAGAATTGTTTTTTTAAATCTTAAGTTACGAAGAAAGCCAATGGTGAGTTTTAAGACGTTAATTTAGAAAGTGACAGACTTGGAATCCCTAATTGGACCATGGAAGGGGATTCCACAATCGCGGAGCCTGGCTGCAGAATGCTCCGTCTCCCATAGAACATCACAATGTTGTCCTCTTTGGAACGATGAGTAGACCAGAATCAGCTGATCTAAGTTTTCGCAGTGGTATATTAAACTTGAGCAGGTTAGTGGAACATTTAGAGCCAGCCCGTTCAAGGCCTTTAAAGGTGAGAAGCTTATAAAAGAACTAGACACACGTTCGTCAATAACATTGCCTTAAAAAAAAAAATACATGTCACAGGTGATGTTTCAGGCCATGGACCCTTCTTTATAACATTTTTGTATATGTGCTGTGAAGAAGGGCCATTCCCAAACATTTTTCCTGTGATATATATTTTTGTATTCTCTCTTCAGGTCATGGTGTCATTGACGAATATGTAGAGATTTTAAAATACATTTAGTGTTTTATGGACATGCAGTCAGCTGACGACAACACTGCCGCACTTGAGAGCCCAGTTTAATCACCGGTGTGTCGTCAGTTCCGACTCAAAATCCACGAGCGCAGCGGGGCCGGCTCCTGTTTCCCCAGCCATTGGCGTTACGACGAGTCACACTTGCATATACGTCCGGTTCGGCGAATTTATCGAACGTTGCCGCACGTCGCGTTCTCAAATTTCCCTCGTCGCGCTTGCACCTGGTGGTGCGCGTGTCCCGACCGGGGGCGCGTTTGTTTAGCCGCGACTCAACTCCGGTGGGCTGCGTCAGCGTCGTGCAACTCCGTCCCGTGTCTGGTCTCATCTGCCGTGTTATTCTTGTTTGCCTGCATCCTCCCGTGTCACCTTTCTCTCCCACCGCTCTTGTGTTTTCAGCCTAAGCCCTTTCTGGTTTCTCCTTTGGTGCTGCCGCCTACTCCTCCTCCTCCTTGCTCTCAAATCGTGTTTTATTAGAACCCACGGGTAAGACGAGCGAGGGAGCCGCTGTTTTCACACCTCTCCTTGCTCCGACGCCCGTCTCTTCCTTCCCTGTGCCTCTTCATGCCTGAGCTGTCTCTCTGACCTCTGCGCATGAAGCATCCTTTTTCGTGTCGTTTCACTCCCTGAAAAAGTTTCGTTCCAGGCCTCGCTGCTCACATTCTCTCCCGAAACACAGTTTTTGTATGAAATTAAGTGGCAAATAAACGTGACAAAATGCTATTTTTTTATGTTTTATATGATTAATGTAGCGTCCCTTAATCGATAAATAAATACAAATAACTGAAAATAAGATTTGTTGTTTGGCAAAAAAATTACGAGTTCATTTTAATTGTTTCATCTCAATATTTACCTCAACCGATGTGTGTTTGTAGTTTAAAGTTAACCACTTTTATGATGAAGTAAGATGTTTGACAAAGTCACTAAATCGTTTCTCAAAAATTACAGTGGCTCATTTACATGCAGTGCTGTTGTATATTTGATAGAAAAAAGTATTTCTATTTTTTGTTTAAATCACGAAAACGACGAATAGGGCGTGCACAGATTCACATTAAATGTCTTGTTTTTCTGTCTCCTAACCTTTGTACAAATAAAAATATCTCAACGCATCCTTTAATATCACTTTCTTAAAAACAAACGCATACAATTGGCAACGTTTCAGGCACTGACCCTTATTCACAGCACATAGAGACGACAGAGAGGTATAAATAACAATGAACAAGTTCATTGATTCAAGCATGAAAATCTGTGTGTTTTAACTCGCATGTATATTCTTCTGAATGTCCTCTTTCTGTATTTAATTTTTATTTTAAATACTCAATTTGGAGGCTCGGTTAAGCTTTCCTGGATAAGCACATCTATCATCATCACACACGCATCTCTTAACACGTGCGTACAAAGGCGACCTTCTTGACACTTGCACGCAAATGAGCGGACGCTGACGAATGGTTATTCACAAAAGGGCGCAACTCACCGGAGCAGCCTCCTTGAACAATCATTACGGGTGGGTTGACCTGGAACACTTTGAACACAAAACCAGTTCGCAATCAACTGCACGGAGTAAACCAACTTTAAAGATCTCGACGAGGCCCTTTGCCGATGGCCATCATCTCGTTTGCCGGCGGGGTTAACGCGTGCGTGCGTGCGTCATGTTCGATGGCCGTAGCGCTTGACTTCTGTTCACGCTGTGAACGTCTCCATCCTCCTGGGCCCGGCCGGGCGGCTGCTGCGCGCAACATGCTCATTGTGTGGTCTCCTGCTGCTGCTGCTACTGCTGCTCCTGCTGCTGCTGCTGTTGTCGTCCCCGTGCTCTGTAGTGCACACCTCGGGTGGTCCCCAGCATGGGCAGGGCTACGTATCCTCCGCCGCCTCCTCGCAGCAGCGACCCGTCTCCCAGACACCCAGAGCCACGGTGAGAGCAGCCTCGCCACGCTGCACCCACCGCACAACCCGTGACCAAGCCGCAGAGACAAAGATCTCCCCTCCGCCGTAGCCTTAACAGACTGTTGGGGCAAGTTCTGTTAGCGAGTAGCACCTATGAAGGCCGGCACTGTGGCACACGAGGTGGAGATACGGGTCGAGATGAAGATGAGGATGGCGATGAGAAGTATGGGGGGCGGGGGCGAGGACGAGGCGAGGGGGGAGATGGCATTTGGTGTGGAGCAAGACAGCAATAATGCTGACACGTGTGTGTACTGAATACGCATAGACATTGATACATGTGCAGTATATG
Source organism: Lampetra planeri (assembly GCF_965212315.1). Taxonomy (NCBI): domain Eukaryota; kingdom Metazoa; phylum Chordata; class Hyperoartia; order Petromyzontiformes; family Petromyzontidae; genus Lampetra; species Lampetra planeri. Next base: position 21,344,562 of record NC_136107.1, read on the forward strand.
TGTTGTTGAACTTATTTCGCACCGTACGTAGCCAACGGTGCTGATCGGAGGTACGCATACGTGTACAGGATGGTCCTTATTAAGCACAGAGCTCTGTTCAGCTTGTGCATTTGTATCTCGGCAGTCTATATGGGTATAACCCGTATATATTCGTTTAATCTGCATGCATATGCCACGTATATACATGCACAAGAACATACACATGCACAACCACACATACGTACCGTACACATTAGCAACACACATCGCACATGCATACCTATTTACAAGTATGTATATCAATACAAGTGCTGTTAGCGAGCAGCACCTTTGATGGCCAGCATGGCACACAAGGTGGTAGGTGGCCAGCACCACGCCCGGCTGTCTTTGTTTCCCCAGCGGCGATCTTTTTACATACCGCACCAGGTACTCATTTTAGGCTGAGTCGACCTAGGGGAGGTCAGGACCAGGAATCGAACTCGAGTTGCCGGGTTCGTAGTGGAGCGTGCTCACCGCAGCACCACCACTCGTGTCTCACCACCCCGGTTCATATACCACGCTCCACTGATGTTAGCCATTGAGCATGGCTGGCTATGTACGGTGCGAAAGAAGTTCAGCATACATATGTGCATAGCCGCGGCCGTGAATCACGCTCAGGTCGCCAGGGTTCGTAGGGTTGGCGCGGTAATCTGTCGTCGATTCGTACGCACCCCGCACGGCAGCGCTCGTTGACGCCGCCGTGAGAATCGGCGTGGTTAATCGGCACGTGGCTCACGTCATTTGAACGAGCGCGTGTGACGACGCGCGCTCACCGGGGTGCGTGCGTGTCCGTTGGGGGTGCAGAGGCCGTACCGTGCCGTGTACGACTACGCGGCGGCGGACGACGACGAGGTGTCGTTCCTGGACGGCGACGTCATCGAGAACGTGAAGCAGATCGACGAGGGTTGGATGTATGGCACAGTGCAGAGGACCGGCCAGACGGGCATGCTGCCCGCCAACTACCTCCAGCCGCTGTGAGAGGGCGAGCCCGTTTTTGCCGGCGAAGGGCGCCGTGCTTCGACCCACCAACACCGAGTTCCACTGAGAATCGTTTAACTCCTCTGACGGCAATACTCGCACCACGGCACCACACCGCTTCTAGACACCGCCGCTGTACCCCGCGTCATTACACGTCTAATGTCGCGACCACTGCTGCTCATATAACACCATCGTTTCACCACCAACACCTCAATAACCACCACCGACCACCACATCGTTACCACTGCGTTGCCAACAATACCACCGTCATCGCTCCACTCTCAGCACAACACGAGCATGTCGACAGAGTCTCTCCAAAAGCGGCGTTATAGTCTAATGTCGCAGCCACTGCTGCTTGTAACACCATCGTTGCAACACCCTAACCACCACCACCACCAACAACATCATTACCACTACGTTCCCAACACCGCCCATCGCTCCACTCTCAGCACAACACGAGCATATCGACTGAGTCTCCAAAACGCCAACCCTCGAACACGAGTCCCTGCTCTATGTTACTGTGAGGCCGGGGGGTCGGGGGGAGGGGCGGGGTGGGGTGCGGAATTGAAATGCATCGTCGCAATTTTTATTATATTTACAATTTTTTTGTAAATTTGCAGACCAATGAACGGTTGATGTCTTTTTTTCCTATCTCGGCGCAGTTTCTAGAATTACGCAAAAAAATATAATTCTGTGATGCATTTATCTTCGCTCTCTCGGTGCGTTGAGGCAAGTTGGGAGCCCGCGTCCCATTGGCAGCGCTGGCTTCAAACAATTGACACTCAATGCACGAATTGCTTTAAAATAATAATTATAAAAGAGCATTAAAAGCCAGGGCCAACTACAGCAACAACATGATTTCTTATTGTCTCCAATTACTTTAATCTAGTTTACGCTGTAATCCTTAAAAATATATAAACACTTACCAACGTTATTTTATTTTCATACTCGTAGTTTCCAAGTTGATTTACAAAGTTGCATTTAACATATTAAGACTGACGTAGATTTTCTTTTTTTCCCCCCAGCCTTTAATAAAAAAATAAACTTAAAATAGCAATGTTTTGTTATATATATGAGAAAACAATGTTACAGCAAAAGCTCAGTTATTTGGCATCCATGAGCAATGTCGGGTGCCGGTTCATCAAATATACCCGTTTATCTGAGATTTATACTCACGGTTCACCACATTTTCCAAGAACATGAAACTTTAAAAGAAAGAAACCAAGTCCTAATTTTAACGATGATGTAAGACACAATATACTCAATTTACAGAGGTACTCACCCTGTCAGCTGTAGAACATTCTAAGTTGATTGTAGAGAAGCAGCAGGGCAGTTTAAGGCACAGTGGTAGAGTACTGTATGTCGCTAGCACCACCACTCGGCAGCATCCTGAATCTTCCGTAAACAACAACGGATCTACGATAAGTGCACGCATGGCAAGATGCTAGATGGCTGTCGGATTTTTTCCGGATACGTTAAACGTAGATTTGTATTTCCGTCTGTGACAGATGCCGGTTTATAGAGCATTCCGGACGGTGAAGTGGCGGATAACAGAGATGTTGCTCTATACTTAACAATGGACTGTTAATTGGCCTTATCAACGTGCATTGTTGGCAATTGTGATGATTTGGCAGGGTCAGAGGCCGTGCCGGTGTGAGATTCTCCACTGGCTCAAACTCGCAAACTCCCACCGTGCTTTGATTCGCCGCTGGGTTTTTTTTCGGTTTGGCCACACGCGTCGTAATGATCTGGCCAAAATGCGTGTCGCGAGGCCCTCTGTCACCCGACACGGCCAAAACAAATACATTCATCGCACGGTGGACAAGCATTTGTTGTGCCGCACCAGTCGATTGAAAAACAACGCAAACGCCTTCCGTGCAAGTAAACGGATGAGAGATGAATTTAGCTTCATTTTGTTGAGTTGTTTGTAAAAAATAATATTTGCCAGTCAGTTGATAAAACATGCTTGCTTTTAGATTTACTACATTATTTCTGAAACATTCCATTGCAGTCAGACAGGCTTCGTCTGACCAAGTCCATCGTGTATGCGGACTCACATGCAGACGTTAGGAAGCGCGCCTCTCCCTCTGGTGGTTTTAACCAGCGGTAGAAATTCCACATTTCTATGGTGGGGACCAGTCTCTCCGGAAGACATCCGCTGCTCACTTTCCACAAGGGATTAACTCTCTCTTATCCAACCCGGAGGGATGACGTACCAAATCGATCCCTGATATCTGATCTTGCATCTTTCTGATTGCTTGCCCAATGCTCTAACCGCCGTTGCACAACCTGGACGGATGTCTTCACGTTCCTACTTCCTACGGGAGGAGGCCTTCGTCCGGCCGTGGATTGCCAAAGGGCTCTACTCTTATTTATTAATATTAATTTGACTCGCACACACTGTGTTTTGAGTTTAATGCCAACAAGTGAGTGTGGACTATGTTGCGGTGGACGCAAACAAGTGTGGGTAACAAAGCAGCTGTCTTGGTGCTCGGTCCTGGGACACAAACTCCCTCCGTGTTCGTTGCTGGCAGCTTTGGCGTCTTGGGCTTGATTTGAAAAGAAAAAAAACCACAACGATTCTGCGCCTCTCTCGCGCCGGTTCGATGACTCGCCTCACCGGTCGATTCACTCATCTCGATGAATTTGTTGTTGTTGACATTTTTAAATGGGTAGCGCCTTGAGTGGGCTGCAGGGTTCACACGAAGGAATTGCACGCAGCGTCTGTGAATAGAAAAAAAACAATGGATTTCTCAGCACAGGCAGGTCGACATGTCCATCGCGAGCGCAAGAATCTTATTTTCGACTACGATGCGTCGTTTGCTCATGGAACACGGGCGTCCCTTTAGATCGACGTAAAGCTCTGGGAGACTAATCACGCAGTTTCGTACAGCTTTCTGCATGTGTGCCTACCAATCCCACCAGCTGCACGCGGTTGCTCCCCCAACTCCACAGTGCCGTTTTAGAAAACTTTACGTCGAGCATTATTGGGTAACCGCATTTGCAAGTGCGCAACGGTTGCTGAGAAAACTAAAAAAGGTTACGTGCGAGTCATCCGTGAAGTTGGGAGGCAAGTTTGGCTGCAGCGATTATGTGTTTTGGATTTAAAAAATGCATGTTTATCTTGCCAGTCCTCACGATGACGGAAGGTCACGTGTTCAATTTGCTGAACAGGCGAGAAGCAATTCATTTGGCTTTCACACAAAGCAGAAAAAAACTCGCTTATTCTCAATTACAGTTTTACCATACCAAATTTTAACCCAACTGGTGCCTGAGATGTGCATGCCGAACAACATTCCATCGGCTGCGTAAATGTCACCCCTTGCTGCGTGAGACGAAACGTTTGCTGAAAAAAAACCCAGACGTTTTAACAAAAAGTAGTATTTCTCACTCAACACATTTTTTAAAAATCTTTGCTTATATTAAATAGTAACGAATGAAATGGTAAGAAATATATATTTACATTCCTGAATTATAAACTTTTGACTCTTTATTTGCAATGCGTAGCTCTTAGTTATACTGCCATATTCCGCGATGTAGCATTCAGGGCTCGGGACGTGATGGGGAACTTTGTGATGAATTTCGACCAACTCTTCAGGGTTCCAAATCTCCAGACACACCAGGTGTGACCAGATGTGACCCTTTCCTGCAAGATAGTCCCTCGGGCCACGGTGCAAAAAATCTGCACCACCTCTACGATAGTGCCAATTTTATTTGCTCGATAAACCCCCACTTGTTCCAAATAGTTACCACATAATTCACTGCTATTAGCCAACGTAGAGAAATTGAAGACGAAAAAGTGATGCCACCTGGAAGGTGGTACCGACGTGTCAGATATCCGTTCTAGGCTTGTAGACCAAGTGATGCCAACTGCGGAGGTCGCTTGACTTGTACCGCCTCTTCACCGCTTGGCAAGGCTTAAGATTAATAACTTGCGTCTCATGGCGTAATCGATATGCTTGGTTTACCTTCACGATATGAGTTGTCCATCAAAGCTAAAGCTGTCGTACATTAAGCCACCAGTCGTCGTCGTTTCTCTCACGGGCATCACAGGCATTCAAGTCTTCGGGTCCCGCGGTGGCGAGATGTTAACTACCTCGCCTGGTATGGAGGAGGTTGTGGGTTCGATCCCAACCCTGAGGCCTGCTGTATATTTGGAGTTTGCGTGTTCTCCCCGTGGCCGTGTGGATTTTTCTTCGGGTCCTCTGGTTTTCCCCTCCAAATTTAGAAACATGCGTTTAGCATATTTGGCTGATATAAATTTCCACATGATAAGTCACTTCGTGGAGCTATCATTGATGGCCAGGTCGCTTATGTTAAAATAGCTATATAGCTCACTGGGCCTTGGTGAAATAAAAATAGTTTGACTTTTTATAACCTTATGTTATATTCTTTCTGTTCTAAACGCACGTCGTTCCAATATTGAACGAGCTTTAGCCGACACGTTTAGCAATCTGTGCGAGGTTGTGAGCCTGTGTTGGCAGCAAAGCTGTTTCCGCTGATATTCATCAGAGAAGTGGCCACAACCGCCACCGTTTGTAGTACATTTGGGCCGGTTTTTTCTGTTTTAAATTGGCGGAAATGTGCCTTTCCTCCATCATATGAATCCGCCTCTGATTCCCCGAAACGTACAATATGACCATGAACTGGTGTAAATTGTTCACCCAAGCCTACATGCACAACAGCCCACGAAGCCCAAGATGTTTAATAATATATACATGTCTTCACAATTACTGCTAGATCACGTAACTCATTGAGGCACTGATAAATTGGTGCTATTGATTGCCGAAGGCTACTTAAGTTAGTGATCCATATGTGGGAGGACAGAAAGACCTAGTCCAGGTTAAAAAAAATTATTGCAGCATTGTGTTTGGATTTAAGACGGGAAGTACTTTGTATTTCAACGTCAGTTGTGGAAGCCGGTGACCTTTATCGGATAATACAACAAAAACGCAGGACCGGATCTCTGTTCTCTAAACCTGGAGCACTGTCGTTGCCACCACCCCATGCCTTCAGCAGGACAGCTTTGCCTGTTACTAAATGCACCCAGTCTCATCAGATGCGTGAAGCTAAGCAGGCCTCTGCCTGGAAGCTGCCTTAATTGCACTCGGTGTTCGTATGCGCGGGCTGCGAGGTGTACACGAGATGGCAGTGCAGCAGAGGATTCTAGAATCTTCCCCTGCGGAGCTTTGACGATGATCCTCGCTTGAGGTGTGGTCCGGTGGATTTCCTCCGGGTTCTCCAGTTTCCTCCCACGTGAAGCCAAAACGCAAGTACGTGGAATTGGCCAAACAACCCAAATGCAGAGCCTCGATGCATTCCTCGGAGTGTAAAGGACACAAATCGGTCCGCGGGTTTCAGTACCAGCGCAAAAATGAAACGGCAACCCTGCTCGCCAGCTCGCCGTAGCACGTGGCGATGTTGTGCTGCCCATCGACACCGCAGCGCATTCATCTTGCGCCACCAGAGGCAGCAAACATTTCCAGTGGTGACATTTCCCCTTGCGTGGTCGCGTGAGAGTAAATCGTGTGGCCAGCATTCTGGTTTCGAAAAAGATGTCGCGTAATTTAATTTTATTGCCCCGTGTAAAACAAAGGCGTTGCCTTGCAGCAGTGCATAGATCAAGGCGGGTGAAGACGGTAAGGAAATCGCTGCCACGGAATTTCTGACGCACTGGCGTGGGCAAGTGAAATGTCTGGTGGAGGGCCCGTGAATTTGTTTGGCCGGTGGCACTGAATATTGCCTGTTCAGGGAAGTGAGTGGAATTGTGAAAAGTGCTCTCTAACCCCGACTTGAACACACTTCTGTCTTAAGAATCGAGGTTCTTTTAGTGGCCATACAGAGCCATTGTTATATTGATGATGGTCCTGTACTGGTTTTACACAGACACACATTTCCATACTCGTAATTGTTGAAGTGATGCATATTTGCAAGGGAATGTAATATTTGCTTTCAGCTTAATAAACATTACAATGTATAACCCATGTTGCTTTGTAATCGCTTTTTATACTGGAAATAAACATTTGTGCCAGTGGTGTGCTGGGACAAATGCAAATATTTCCCGTATAGCCTTAACAGACTTGGGGCAAGTGGTGCTAGCGAACACCGATTAAGGCCGGGAAGCCACACGAGAGAGTGGGTGGCCAGCACCATGTCCGGCCGCCTTTGTCTCCCCAGTGGCTATGTTTTTTTTATTTTTATACGTCGCACCAGGCACTCATTTGAGACTGAATCGACCTAAGGGAGGCCCAGGACCCGTTCAGATATTCGTCACTTGTGTTGGCCGTGAGCGGGAATCGAACTGGGCTCGCCCGGTTCATAGCGCACAGCGCTAATCGCTAGACTGCTGCTCCCGTGTTGGGACCTGCACACATTTCCATTGAACAAGGTTTAATCTTTATGATCTGAATGCACATGATCTTATTTAATTGCGGACACTAAAGGGGCGGGGGGGGAGTTGAGTCTGGTTCGTCCTTGGCTTGGAGACTGCCAGGGAAGCTGCTAGAAGATGGGGCAGTAGAGCAACTTTTTTTGTTTTTCTACATTCGGCATTCACGACCAATGCTATAATTAAATTATTGGTTTTATCGTGTGGAAACCACATTGTTTAGGGTCAATGAGTTTAGAAATGGCTTTTATATTGTTCTCGGTTACCATATGGATTTAAATGTTATCGTAGTTATTTTATTATTGGCAGATTCACATATGATTATTCACCAATGACTCTCACGTATTATCTAATTGCACACATTTATGTAATAACAGCCATAGAGGGTTCACGTGGGGATTGGCTTGCCGGTCCTGCTTTGTAGCCAATAAGGGATGAGCCAGGGAGCATGCCCTCGGCGTGATCGCGGCGTGTTAGCAGGGGTGATTGGCCTGGCCTATCGGGGCCTCAGCTAATGGGGAGCCGGATCAGAGGCGTGGTCCCGGGATTGACAGGAAACCATCGGGAATGGTCAACGCTGTCTATAGATGATTGGCTGGGGGGTACCACGTGACGAAGGGATTAAGAGAGAGGGAGAGAGGACAGTCGTGAGCAGACTTGGGGACGACAAGAGCAAGAGTCACGCGCGTACGGGGCGCTGGGTGCCACGTGCGCGGTGGGGACTTGGTGAGAAGTCTGCCCTCTCTCCGTTGTCTGCCAGCAACGGGGAGTGTGTGTAAAGTGTAACTGTGGAAGTTGAAAATAAAAAGGACTGATTCCGGAAGCCGTCTCAAGGAGGTTTATTACATTTATATAAATCACCTCACGTACCCCACTGGGACATTGCCGCGTACCTCCCAGGGGTCCGCGTACCCCTCCGGTTGAGAATCGCTGGGTTAGAGTGCGTAGGGGATGGGCAGTGCTGCTCCATCGCTGCAGCCAGGGCAGAGTCACCGATCCTCATCTCATCCTCCGCCACCAATCCCCCTCCCTTCACACCGCGGGGGTGACTCCCAGTCAACTGGGTGCAGGTGTAATGACAGGGTGACACCTGTCGGCCTGAAGGGGTAATTGCGGTTATGGGGATATTACGTAATGCCCTATTATAAAGGGGGCGTATCTGGGGTAAAAGTGAAAGGCGGAGTTAGTCCACATGCTCCGGGAACCTGCTCGAAGGTTCTGGAAGGGGGCGTGTGGCCAGAGGCGGGGCTTGGCCGTGCAGGGGCGCATATAACGGGGGCCGAACCAGAGGTTATGTTGCGGATCCTGGGTCCTGGCTGCGTCGCTGCTTCTCGTCATCTCTTCGTCTCCGACCACATGGCTGATCTTCTGCAAGACCCTCGCTGTCGCTGCGCTAGTCGGACAGCGAGCGTAGCATATGCCGGAGATGGGCTCTGTTAGGATCAGTGACTTGCGGTCAGGTCAATGGCTGGGGAGGCACTGGCTGCTATCAGAGCCAGATTCACACACTGAGGGGGGCGTGTCCTCACTGAGGGGGGCGTGTCAGACACGCCCCCCTCAGTGAGGCAGATCTGATAGCTGCCTCCCCTGGTGCTTTTTCATTGCAGTTTCATGACGAGACCAGCGAGCCTAAATATCTTGATACACATACGTGAAATAAGTTACCTGGACTATGGAAGGTGAAGACATGTAATGAAGGGGTCTACATTATTACATTGATGACATACCGAGATAGTAACAGGCACGCGCTTGTTGCCCGCGCTCCATCCAGTTACTGAGGGGTTGCGAAATCAGAGGGGAGGCTGAGCTCGTCGCTGCCTCACCTCTCGTCTCTCCCTGTATTTGCAGCAGAGCGCCGCAAATTTGGCGATTTTGACGATAAAAATTATTGGAATCGTAGAGAAATTACATTTATTACACAGATCAGTGGAAAAAACTAAAATTTTCGTTCATTATTTTTTTATTGTCGTAACATCTATTTTCATTGGAGTATGGCAGGTGAGGCTGTGCCTGCCCTGCCTCCCCTGACCGCACGTCCCTGGTTAAGGATCGCCGACGTTACGTAATGTATCGCCCCGTGTGTTCTTCTCGGAAGTCGATCACTACACAGGGATCGACGGCAGGGTAAGGGAATGGTGATGTGTGGGGACCGTGATGGGGGAAGATCGTTCCGGAAGCAGTGGTTGTCGAGTCTCATGTCCATCTAATTAAAATTATCCACCCGACCGAGCCATTCAAATCGATTTGTCACGTGGGCAAACATTGCCAATTTGCTTGGGATTTTCAGAAAACCGCGGAAGCTGACGTAATTTTGACAAAAATGACACCGTACTCGACGTTTCGCTGGAGATGACATCCAGCATCGTCAGAGCTGTGAACAGAGGCTCAGCTCTCATCGCGTGAAAGAGCCTCTCTGATCCAGCTCCTTAAGTGCCACGGTGGCTAGGAGATGTTAACTACCTTGCCTGGTGTACAGGAGGTCGTGGGTTCTGTCCCGACCCTGATGCCTGTTGTATATTTGGAGTTTGCGTGTCTCTATCCCCGTGGACGTGCGGATTTTTTTTTCCTCTGGATCCTCCGGGTTTTCCCTACACATTTAAGAGCATGGGTTTCGAGTAATTGGTTGCTATACAGTTCCACGTGATAAGCCACTTCGTTGAACTATCACTTGTGGCCAGGTCGCTTCTGAAAATGAGCTACATATTCTTAGGTTTTTTCGGTAAAGTCACGTAGGTAAAAAAATAAAATTTATAAACGTAAAATAAAAATAAAATAAAAAATCACGTTTCAGAGGCAACACAAGCCTCCACATTCAGGTGGAACCGTCACAGCACTATATCTGTATTAAGTTAGAAACGTCGTGATTTTTATTTTATTTTACTTTTATTAATTTTAATTTTTTACCTACGTGACTTTACCGAAAAAAACCTAAGAATATGAATCCTTGCAGTCACGAAAGCTTCAAATCTAGAATGAGCTACATAGCTCAGTGGGCCTTAGCTGGTAAAATAAAAATAGTAAATAGGTGCAGTGTTAACCGGTTTAAAATCGTTAATTGCTGGTTTATTGATTACATTAATAAAGTGACAGAAGAAAATAAGTTGTCCCCATGTGAAATAACACCACTACATAGGTACAGCGGACGCTAATTACTAGCATGCCGAGGCAGGTCAGGGTTTCAGTCCGTTTATTCCACCTCTGCAACACACACACACAGCTCCTTCCTTCATCCACAGCTCTCTCCTCCCCCTGCCATCACTCCCCTGTGACGTCCCCTCTCCTCATCACCGTCACCCTCATTCCCATCAGCCAATCACAAATCGTCACAGCGCAGAGATATATTCCCGGTCCAATCGGTGCAGCGATTGACTTCGTCGTTTCGGGTTGACCTTCTGGGGCCCGTTCCAGGTGCATGGTGGGTTTTCTCCGGCTACTTTGACTTCCTACAACCATCCGCACATGCCCGACCATTGCCACACCATGCTCCAAGTTGTCGACACCGATTCAAATAAAAATAAGAGGTATTTGCGTGTATTTTGAGTTGCAGTACACGAGTTTCACGCGACATGCAGCGGCGGAGGCTATCCAGCAACGATGGGAGGCGTGGCAATTTGAACTTGGAATGAAGACCGGAAAACACGTGGAGTGGTGGGATGATGGTGGGTCGTGAGGAGTAGCAGGCCGAGGCCCTGCTCCAATACGTGGATGAAGGCCACAGTTTGTCGTTCCCCCGCACCTCCGATTAAGCACGGTTGGCTCCGTATGGTGCAAAAAAAGTTGAATGTACATAAAGACAAAACAAGTAAACCCGTAAAAACAAAGTTTTTCACTATAAATCCTTTAGATGCGTGGCGGCTAGAGTCCTCTCGTCCTCTGGCTTGAGATGGCTGCCACCTATGGGTCAGATGATTGTCTGCCACCATTAAGCAATTAGTAATTAAATATTTAATTTGTTTTCCCTAAACAGTGTTAAAAAACGAGCAAAAGATTTGCACGGTCCTAAGCAAGCAAGCGAACTTAATATAAAGGATTTAAAAATATATTCGCCTGTGGAGGACGCGGGGATCAATCCCGCGACCTTTGGCATGGGAAGCGAGGGCGCTACCAACTGCGCTACTCCGCCACGGCCTGTGGAGGGGTTACGCTCTGGGCTCTTACACTGTGACGTTCAGCCAATGCCATGAATGAGTTCTATTTGAATATATGTAAAATATTTGTTTTTGCCTAAAAAGTGTCAAATTTTGGGAATTTTTTTTCACGAACATTAATTGTCTCGCACAACGAGTCTGTGTGGAAAATGTCAGCTCGATTGGATCACGGGAAGTGGGTTAAGAAACGACCAAAAGATTTGCACGGTCGTAAGCAAGCAAGCAAGCACGCAAGCAGGCGAACTTAATATAAAGGATTTAAAAAGGAGAATTTCTCCACAATTATGGCAGTCGCCTGACGTGGCCGGTTATAGTTACCGGCAAAACGTCATTACTCGAATTTGAAATGTGGGTTGACGCTCCAACACACCGGTGTGCTGAACTAGTAACTAATTGGCCAAGGTGCTCTTCCTCCTCCCTCCCAGCTTAAATAGACGCTCCAAGCCTGGGGTGTGTCATTCAGACTCTGTCTTCTCGACAGACCTGTTCTTCACCTGAGGACGGCTGCTTGCGTTGTGGCCGAAACGTCGTGATAATTATTTTATTGCTTTATTTTTATCATTTTATTATTTCCATTCTACGTGACTTTACCGAAAGAACCAAGAAGATAATTGGCCATGTTGTGTTCACGTGACAAACCTTACTAATCGTCTACGTGACGTGTCGTGGCGGGTTTAACAACGCATTCACATTTTCGCGATCTAATTCACCAAAATTACCTCTATTGTGGATGTTGGTCACACAGCCTAGGTGTTAAACTACTTACACACAACGTGCAAGTGTTAAACTACTTGCATACAACGTGCATCTCCCTCGTGCTAGATTAAGGTTCTTGGAGGCCCTTGGCACTTGGTTCACGGACCTTCAGTTGGTACTGCCCATGTTACTACCGCCACTGTCACTCGCTGGACAGATGTCGTTACCGATACGTTCATTGCTTAGTCGGTGCCCTAGTTCGATGTGGTATGCCGCAGATAAGCAGATTTAATTGGAAATAAATAAAAAAAGTCAGCCGAAAAAATACAAGGGAAAATTTAAACCATTTTTTTTACAATAATCACCACATCGGATGACGCAACTTTAGAATCATGCCATTCATTTCCATCAATAATTGCAATGTTCTGACAGGATGACCGTATGGGCCATATTGCTTTACTTTCGTTTAAGCTTAAATATTTATCATAGAAACAAAACAAAAAACCATGCTACCATTTTTTGTAGGCCCTTCAGTTTTCGTATGCCCGAGGTCTAGGAAAACCGACTGTGCCTATTGGACAATACCAGGGGCGGATTCTTCATTAGGGCGATTGGGCGACGCACCACCAATGTCATTCAACCACAGAGTCACGCTAGCCGTCACAGTGCCTCTGGATATAGTCCAATCAGCGTCATGTCACGTTCTGTGGAGTACCGCCTCTTTTTGGGCGATTTCACTCCGGCTGAGAATCGCCCCGAGTGGCCCCATAGACTTACATTCAAAGATGTTTTTTTTCGAACGGGGGCGCTGCAATGCATTCTCTATGGCTTCCGGGAGGGCATGCACTAACGTGCTTACGTCATCATACGTGCTAACGTCATCATACGTAAGCACGTTTCATCCAACAATATAATTTATCGCCACCTAGTGGAATCTTTAATAAAAAAAACTTGAGTGGTTTGTTTTAATAGTGAGTATATAAACAAACAAGATGTATTGTAAGAGTCACTTTATTTTTCATTAATATTGTAGTGGTGGTATTGACGTGCGCCGACTGTGACAGTGATGGATCACGGGGCGGCGCGGGGTGCGGGGTTGGGCACGCGTTGTGGGCGTGGTGTGGACGCGCGCGCCGGGAGTGACAGATGACGAGGCGGCGCGGAGTGAGTGGTGAGGCACGATGAGATGTGGGAAAAGAGGATCGTAGCCAGCACCCGGCGATTGGTCGAATAAGTGGGTGCTCGCAGCGACGTCCGCAGGTGGGGTATAAAGGGGGACGCGCGAGAGCACTCGGGGAGAGTTACCCAGTTGAAGACCCGAAGACGGAGCTGAAGACCTAGTGAAGCCGAGTAGCTCAGTGGCGTTAGTCGCCGAGTAGCTAAGTGGATGTTGGTCATCCGAGTAGCTCAGTGGCGTTAGTCGCCGAGTAGCTAAGTGGATGTTGGTCATCCGAGTAGCTCAGTGGGCGTTAGTCGCCAAGCAGCTAAGAGGATGTTGGTCATCCGAGTAGCTCAGTGGGCGTTAGTCGCCAAGTAGCTAAGTGGGTGTTTGTCACCCGAGTACTAAGTGGATGTTGGTCATCCGAGTAACTCAGTGGGCGTTAGTCGCCAAGTAGCTAAGTGGGTGTTTGTCACCCGAGTACTAAGTGGATGTTGGTCATCCGAGTAACTCAGTGGGCGTTAGTCGCCAAGTAGCGAAGTGGGTGTTTGTCACCCGAGATACAAAGTAGGTGTTAGTCACCTGTAACCAAGTTTGATAAAATAAAGAGTGTGTTACCCGTGAAGTCGTCTCCCGTGGAGTTACTACATTACAACTGGCGTCAGAAGTAAACCTGTCTTCAAGAAGTATGGAAACAAGGAAGACTACCCGTACCCACGAGCGAGGTCGGGATGACGACTGCGTACCGGGGACACCGACCTCGGGAGTAGAGGACGAGGAGTTGCCGCCGATGCAGCACTTCGCGGTGATGGCCGACGCTCCGCTTGCCTCCGACACCGGCCTCCAGGACGCGCACGCCCGCTTGGCGGAGTTGCTGCTCGCCGCCGCCGCTGTCTTGGCCGACATCTCCGTTCCGGCGAGCGGAAAAAACGGCTGCGGGGGTCGTGGAGGTAGCGACGGTGGAGGATTCCCGCCAAAGGGCGCTTCGCGCCAAAAGCCTGGAAGTTGCCGCCGTTTTTGGGGGGCCGCCACCGATTGGCGGGAAAGACGGACGCCACGTGGCCGGACACCTCCGCGCAGCGCAGCCCACGTCATCGGCGCGCGCCGGAGCCCTCCATTTTGCGCCTGACAACCGAGCCGACATTTTACACAACTCCAGCGGAGCGCGGGAAAATCTCTCCGACGTCGACGACGATCGGGTCCTCCAGCAAAGATTGCCCGCGCTGTCGGCGTTCAAGGCGGATGGGGGCGACTGGGGAGCCTTCCAACGAAGGTTCCTCGCTCATCAGGAGATGTCGGGGTGGTCCGACACCACTGCCCTGCGTGCGTTGCCAGCGATGCTTGACGACGACGCGCTTGCAGCCTTCACATCGGCTGCAAGGTCGTCCCGCTCTACGCTCCAGGCCGCACTACACCTGATGGCGAAGGTGTTCGGGCCGCCCTCCACGTGCCGCCACCAGTTCTACGATCGGCGGAAGGTGGCTGGGGAAACGACGCTAGCCTACCGCACGGCACTGCTCGCCTTGGCGGACGCGGCTTTTCCCCGCATGGATAAGGAGGGGAAGGACGCCATGGTGACGGAGCAGCTGCTGGTGTTGGCCCACGAGTTGGGGGTCCCCATCAACGTGGCAGACGAGATGGAGATCTGCTCCCTGGCGATCGCCACGAGCATTCACGCGTACGAGGTCCTCAAACGCAAGCCGGGGGTCGTCTGCAAATGGCCGGGGAATGCGGCACTGGCCGCCACGATCGCCGAACCTCAGCCAGCTGCGGTGCAGGAGCGGGCCTTCGCTGCACCGTGTCCGGGGGAGTGGAGAACGGGAGGTCGTTCGCCCACACGTTCGCCCCGCAAGCTGGAGCAACCGAAACCTACGACGTCCGTCGTCTGCTACAACTGCGGCCTTCGGGGTCACGTCGCAGCCGGGTGCCGGGCCCCGCGTCCGCGCACCGCAGGACCACGTCGGGACGACGACCAGGGCCACAAGTCATCCCAACAAAACCCGGCAAGTCGCGGCACCTCACACGTTCGGTCCACAAACACGGCACATTCGGGTCGCCGCTTCGCGGTGGGGGGTTCGCGGCTGGGTGCCGGGGGTTCAATTCGGCGGGGGGGGTCCGTACGCGGCCCGCAAGCAGTCGAGTGGTCCGAATTGGCCCACAGGATCGTGGCTGCGTCAGCCGGGTCGTCCATGGTAACGGGGTTCATTGACGGGGTTGAGGTCCGGGTGCTTGTTGACACAGGTGCGTCGGCCACCATCATCTCGGACCTTATTTATAACATCCTTCCCGTCCAAAGTAGACCCCTTCTGCCGGTAGACGTGCCATTTTATGCGGCGAATGGGGGATCCCTGGGGATCATCGGCCAGATTCGGGCGACTATTTGCATTGGGGACATTAAATTAGCGGGCCCTATTTTTGTATCATCATCGCTGGCCGTTCCCTGTTTGCTAGGTACGGACTTTTTGTCAAAAATGCCCATCAAAATTCTTATTGATCAGGCCTGCATAGAGCTTCCGTCAGGTCGGCGGGTTGCCTTCTTGTCGAGCCCTATCAAAGTGCGCACGGTTTGTGCGACGGTGCAGGCGCTGGCGACTCACACTGTACGGGTACCCCCGGGATCGCAAATGTTAGTACCCCTTCGGTTCAGGAAGCCACTCGAGGTGGGTGCGGAGGCACAGGGGGTGCTGTTGGGGCCGTCAAACAGAGCCAGTAAGGGCCTCGACTTAGCGGTTGCTCAAACCATGGTGAGAGGGGACAGTGAGCCGTTCGTAATGGTCCTGAATACGGGGTCGCGGCCGGCCGTAATTGCGCAGGGAACGGTGCTGGCTCACGCCGCGCCGCTGCCCGTTGAGGAACGGCTCGTGGCTCAAGCAGATTTTACTGTCGAGTCGCATCCTCAAAGTGATGAGGGGACTGAGTGGTTGGACTCGCTGTGTGCGGGTTCTGCTAACTTGTCCGGGGTGCAATTGGGAGCATTGAGGGGTTTGCTCATCGAGTTTGCTGACGTGTTCAGCAAACATAAGTACGATATCGGCTGCACTGACCTGTTGCGCCACCACATAGCTACAGGGGACGCGGCCCCTATTCGTCAGAATCCTTTCCGGCTCAGCCCGGCCGAGAAGGAACATGTGCAATCGGCGGTTAATGATATGTTGGCGGCCGATATCATTTCGCCCTCTTCTAGTCCGTGGGGTGCTCCTATTGTCCTAGTAAAGAAACAGGACGGGTCCTTGCGCTTTTGTGTCGATTTCCGCCGCTTAAACAAAATCTCGATGGCGGATGCGTATCCGCTCCCCAGGATGGATGAGTCGCTGGATGCCTTGGCGGGAGCGCAGTTTTTTTCCACACTCGATCTGCTTTCTGGATTTTGGCAAGTGCCACTCGATAACGAGTCTAAACCTAAAACTGCTTTCCGCACACCTGGGGGCCTTTTTGAATTCAACCGTTTGCCCATGGGCTTACATTCCGCCCCCGCCACGTTCCAGAGACTCATGGAATTGGTTTTGTCAGGCCTCCAATGGGATACCTGTTTGATTTATCTTGACGATATTATCGTCTTTAGTCGGACTTTCGAGGAGCACCTCCAGCGACTGAGAGCGGTGTTCCTCAGGATGCGTTCCGCTAAGCTAAAATTTAAACCGGCTAAATGTTTTCTGCTTCGGGAATCTGTCAGGTATTTGGGCCATATCGTGAGTCGTTCAGGGATCTCGACGGACCCTGCTAAGACGCATTGCGTCAGCTCATGGCCAACGCCAACCTCGGTCACGGAGGTTCGTAGTTTCATTGGTTTTGCCTCCTATTACCGTCGTTTTGTCAAGCAATTTGCCACCATAGCCAAGCCCCTGCACGCTTTGACGGCTAAGGGTGTGAGGTTTCACTGGGGGGCAGAGGAGGAGGATGCGTTCTGCTCCCTCCGTGACGCTTTGGTGCAGGCTCCCCCCTTGTGTTACCCCGATTTCACACAACCGTTTTTGCTTGACACGGACGCCAGCAATACGGGTATCGGGGGGGTGCTCTCACAGTTGGTCGGGGGGGTTGAACGGGTGGTCGCCTACGGTAGTAGGGTTCTTTCCCCCGCAGAACAACGCTATTGCGTAACTCGTCGTGAATTGTTAGCCATTGTGTTTTTTACACAGCAATTCAGGCCGTATCTTTACGGCCGTCATTTTACGGTCCGGACGGACCATGCGGCTCTACAATACGCTATGCGCGTGGCGCAGCCATCGGGCCAATTGTCCCGATGGTTGGAGGTCCTTCAAGACTACCAATTCACGACGATTTACCGAAAAGGGTTGCGGCACTCAAACGCGGACGCCTTGTCGCGGTTGCCGCCGTGCACGGACTGCACATGTTTGTTGGGATCAGCGCGGTGCAAACCCCCGGTCGCCGGCGCCCCGGGAGTTGCGCTCGCCGCCACTGACACCCCGGGAGAGGACGCCCCCACGGGGAGGGATTCGCTGTTGTCGTTGCCCCTCATTGAGTGGGGCCGCCTCCAGATGTCCGACAGCTCCCTACTTACGCTGCGTCGGAAAGTTGGCGCTCCCGAACAAGGGGAGGCGCGGGTCGGTTCCTGGGTGTGCAGACAGGGCCTGTTGATGAGGTGGGACAACATGTCCCGGCGTCACGTGCTCGTGGTGCCTGTTGCTATGCGGGGTAGGATTGTTCTGGCAGCTCATGAACGGCTCATGCATCTGGGTTTTCACAAAACGCTCGCCCTAATCCTGCGAGACTATTATTGGCCGGGGATGGGTAACGACGTGGCGAATATTCTTAAGGGATGCGTAGAGTGCGCCAAAAGGAAACCGCCACCATTGGCGGCTAATCCACCGCTGCAATCCATTCAGGTTTCGCGTATAAACGAATTGGTAGCGTTGGACATCTTGGGGCCCTTTCCGGTTACACCAAGGGGAAATAGGTTCCTGCTGGTTGGCGTGGAATACTTCACCCGATGGCCTATGGCATGGCCGCTCGCCAACCAGTCGGCTGCGGCGGTGGCGGACGCCTTTGTCCAGGGTTATGTGTTGGACAAGGGCGCCCCCGAACGCTTGCTGACGGATCAAGGGAAGAATTTTTCGAGCGTTTTGTTGCGCGAGGTGTGCGACCTGTTGGGTACAAAGAAAGTGCGTACTTCCCCCTACCACCCGCAGACTGACGGGATGGTTGAGCGTCTGAACAGAACGATTACGTCTATGTTGTGCCAACAGGTCTGCGACGATCAGGTTGATTGGGACTTACAGGTGCCGGGGGTACTCGCGGCCTATCGAATGGCCCCTCATGCGGCGACAGGGTTTTCCCCATTTTTTCTTATGTATGGGCGGGAGGCCGATCCGGCCATGGACGTCCAACTGGGGATTTCCCAGCCACGTGCAAAATCTAAATTGGCAGACCACATCAAATTTAATATCGCCAAATTGACTGAAGCGCGGGAGGGGGCAAGGTTGAATTCGCGGTCGCGGCAAATTGCAAACGAGAAATTGCATGAGCGGAGGGTGCATACGCATGATTGGAAACCAGGCGATAAGGCCTGGCTGCATTGTCCACATGCACCGTTGGCTACGTCCCCCAAGTTGTTGAGACCTTGGAGGGGACCGGTGGAAATTGTGCGGGTTGCACGGCCCCAGAGTATACAGATTAAATGGGGGAAACGCCGTTGGTATGTGCACCCCTCCCGACTGAAGCCCTATGCGGCACCGTGTGACCCCGTTCTGTGCCGTGACGACCGGGCGTGTGATGTGACCGTCGACTCGGGGAGGGAGGTGTCGCAGGCTGATCCTCACCTGTCTCCACCTGACCCACCCCCAGGTGCCTCGGGCTTGACGGCTGCTGACCATCGAGAGCCTGAACCCCGGGGCACGCACGAGTCCTCGATGCCTGGCCGATGTCTTCCTGAACCGCCGGCACCACCGGACGTTCAACCGCGTCTGGTGCCGTACGACGGACCGGCAAGGCGGACTCGGGCTAGGTCTCAACAATTTTCATGAGGACGGGTTTTTTTTGTGCTCTACACCGAGCTCGCCCGGTGTTCCCCTCTGCCGGGATAATGTCCCGTTGTAGGGACGCTCGGAAGAAAAGGGGACACTGCACGAGTCGAAAGAAAAAAAAAAATTTTCCATTTATTTTTTTTGTATACACATTGCTATTGTCGCTCGCCGGTTTGTATATATTGTTCTGTTGTCGCGGTGGCATTGGTTGAGAGTTGCGGATGGTGGTGTTCGCGTCGTGTTGTGTTGTTAGCTTAGTTGTTGTTCTTGTTGTTGTGTTGTGTTACGGGGCACACAGGGAGGGTTTGTAATTTTTGTAGCAGCCGGGGCGGCTGCGAGCTATGTGGTAGGGGGTGATGTAGTGGTGGTATTGACGTGCGCCGACTGTGACAGTGATGGATCACGGGGCGGCGCGGGGTGCGGGGTTGGGCACGCGTTGTGGGCGTGGTGTGGACGCGCGCGCCGGGAGTGACAGATGACGAGGCGGCGCGGAGTGAGTGGTGAGGCACGATGAGATGTGGGAAAAGAGGATCGTAGCCAGCACCCGGCGATTGGTCGAATAAGTGGGTGCTCGCAGCGACGTCCGCAGGTGGGGTATAAAGGGGGACGCGCGAGAGCACTCGGGGAGAGTTACCCAGTTGAATACCCGAAGACGGAGCTGAAGACCTAGTGAAGCCGAGTAGCTCAGTGGCGTTAGTCGCCGAGTAGCTAAGTGGATGTTGGTCATCCGAGTAGCTCAGTGGCGTTAGTCGCCGAGTAGCTAAGTGGATGTTGGTCATCCGAGTAGCTCAGTGGGCGTTAGTCGCCAAGTAGCTAAGAGGATGTTGGTCATCCGAGTAGCTCAGTGGGCGTTAGTCGCCAAGTAGCTAAGTGGGTGTTTGTCACCCGAGTACTAAGTGGATGTTGGTCATCCGAGTAACTCAGTGGGCGTTAGTCGCCAAGTAGCTAAGTGGGTGTTTGTCACCCGAGTACTAAGTGGATGTTGGTCATCCGAGTAACTCAGTGGGCGTTAGTCGCCAAGTAGCGAAGTGGGTGTTTGTCACCCGAGATACAAAGTAGGTGTTAGTCACCTGTAACCAAGTTTGATAAAATAAAGAGTGTGTTACCCGTGAAGTCGTCTCCCGTGGAGTTACTACATTACAATATTAAAGAAGTGAAGTTGCCTTTACATGCTTAAGCTGTTAATTTATTCATTGCATGGGTGGACCTTATCCTTATCAATCATCCAGACATTTGCCCCCCCCTGAGAGATTTTGCAGGAGCCGCCACTGGACAATACGGCCCTGCATCTCCCTGCGCGAGTGGAAGTGGTGCAGCCTTCATCTCGATCGTGGCCGTCGGTCCACTTCATCCTGAGAACCACCCCAGCCGACTTCCGAGTGCCACCGACTGTTCTCTCACAGAGCTATGCCAGGTTGAGTTCACCCATCTTCAATGCCATTTCTTGATTTAAAAACATATATCTACACTCCGATAATGAAAGATCACCTTTACAGGTAACTTAGGCATGTTCAAATGAGAAACACAAAATTGTCGCCAAGTTTTAAAATATTCCCCACACTAACACTCACTTAGTGTGGCTAAGATGCTACACCAGCAGAAACGCAAAAACGTTACACGCAGCACAGACAACAATCGCGTCTTCACCACACGCTATTTGGCACGGACGTCATGAATCAGGCACAGAGGCAAAGCCAAAGATCCCATATATAGCCTTAAGACTGTTGGAGCAAGTGCTGTTAGCGAACAGTGCCTATGAAGGCTGGGGCATGGGGCACGAGGGGAGGGGGTGGCCAAGGACCATGTCCGGCAGCCTTTGTCTCCCCGGAGGCGATGTTTACATACCACATCATGTACTCATTTGAGGTCGAGTCGACCAAGGGGAGGCCCAGAACTGAGATAACCATCAATACGTGTCCATAAGCGGGAATCGAACTCGGATCGTTGGATTCGTAGCGCAGCGCGTGAGCCGCTGCGCCATAGTTCCCCACAAACATCCCCCGTACAGCCATAATAGGCTTAGGGCAAGTGCTGTTAGCGAGTAGCACTGATGAAGGATGGCATGGCACACGAGGAAGTCCGTGGCCATGCCATCCTTCACGCCCGGCCACCTTTCTTTCCCCAGTGCTCATGTTTACACATCCCACCAGGTACTCATTTGAGGCCGAGTCGACCTAGAGGGGAGGGACCCAGGACCGGTTCAGAAAATCGTCACCGTGCATTGCGGTGAGTGGTAATCGAACTGGGGTTGCTGGGTTCGTAGCGCAGCAGCAACCACTGGCGACACCGTTCCATATACACACACACATACAAAGATCCCCCATATAGCCTTAGCAGACTGTAGGGGCAAGTGCTGTTAGCGAGCACCTATGAAGGCCGCAACGGTACACGACGGGGTGGGAGGCCAGCACCACGCCCGACCGCCTTTGACTCCCTAGCGGCGATGTTTACACATCGCACCAGGTACTCATTTGAGGCTGAGTCGACATAGGGGAGGCCCAGGACCGGTTCAGATACTCGTCACTGGTGTTGGCCATGAGCGGGAATCGAACCCGGGTCGCCGGGTTCATAGCGCAGCGCGCTAACCGCTACACGACCGCTCCCCCATCACACACACACGCGCACACACGGACGCTGGGACAAAACACTCGACGATTTGAGTTCGGTTTGTGTTGCGATAGGGAGAGTAAAATCTTTATTTACAGCCAGGTTGTTTACAAGAATATATACATGTGTAAAGAACGACACTGCATTGTCCAAGCCCTTACCCCCATCGTACCATGTGGAACGACTAAACGGGAATCTTCGGTACTGCATAAAGCAAAGAATGAACAGTTAAAAACGTTTAAAACGCCACGTAAAAACACGCGTGGCGAAGCAGAGCCTTACAAAATAAACCACGTCTCCCCAATCATCCTCGCCATGTACCTTACAACCCCCCCCGAGCTGATATTCAATTCATTCTAACAACCGTGAAAATGTTAAAACATTTTAAACCAAAGCAGGGCGGTTAAAGTACCGTTTAAAATATCTCCCTCGAACGAACTCCACAACTCTAAAAAGTCAGTAACACGTGGTTAAAAAGCAACGTCAATCAGTCTTCTCACTGTTAAAATCTACACCGTCTAAATTTGTACATCCTTTCCCCCTCTCCATGGGAGTGCGATGCCACCCTCCTTAAAAAAACGTATTGACGCGTGAGGGCATGGACAAGAGGGAGGGGGTGACAGCCGAAACCAACCCGCTCCCCTCCCCCCCCCAGAAAAATATTGTAGTCCTTAACCACAGCCGAATCAAACGACTGCCATGGAATGCACCACACTTTACTTTTTACACTCAACGATAACGTTTACGCGATCGTTTTTGTTGTCGTTTTGTTCGTTATAAAACCCATCAGTCCATCACAGCATGTGTAAAATAAAAAAATCCCCGTCGATACTCCTCCTCTAACAACAAGGTAAGGCGCGCGTCCGTAAACAGACGGGGCGACCGCTTGGGCCGTCGGCTAAAAAACTAACAAGGCACTTCCACACCAAGCGAGCGTCGGTGGCGCCATCCATCCCCACAAGCAGCAGCGTCTGCTGCTGCACTCCTCTCCGCGCGGGCGAGCGAGCGAGCGGCACGCATTCCTCCCGAGCCACGGCGCAGTCAACACGGAGTCTACGAATGCATGTAAAACGTGTGCTTGTGCCCCGCACCCAAGTGCCGTGCAATTCCAAGTCGTGTTCAATCCGTGCAGTGTTCAAATCCACACCGTGCTCAAATCGATTCAAACTGTGATTGTGAACCTGTGCAAAAACGTGTGCTGCGTGTTCGTGCGCGCGTGCTCTCAACTTTATGCTCCGTGCGTGTGCACACATCTGCGCTTGGGGTGCAGGTGAACGTTTGCCAGTGTTCGGGTGAACGCTTGCAAGGGTGCGCGGGTGAACGCTTGCCGGTGTGCCGTACACGTAGCGTCGTTCCGTGCCAACTCGCGCCGCCGCACGCCTCGCTTCCCGTGCAGAGCGAGCACGCCGCCATGCTCTCCCCCAGCAGGCAAAGCGACAGACACGGCGCGCCGGCTCTGCGTGTGAAGCCTCGCGCAGTGCATCCTGCGGGAGCGACGGACGCGTCGGACCGAACCGCTCGGCGACACGGCAAAGGATCCCCCATCCGGCGGGAACCATTAAATCCATTAGCAGGGCGCTGGCTGGGCGATCACCCAAGATAGCCATGCATCAATCCCGGGCTCACATCCACCCAGCAGTGGACAGAGCATGCTAATCACAGAGGCATCTCCCCCCCCCTCCAACCCCCCTCCCCCCCCCCTCCACGCTCCCCATCCCCCCCTCCACCCCCCCTATTCTCCCCCCCCTCCACCCCCACCCAGCCTTTCCCACTCTCGCCTTGTCCCACCACCATGGGCCTTTCAGACTTTTCCCCACCTCTCCTCCATCCCGAATCAAAATGTATTTGTGACGCGCCGCACACACCAGATGATTGATCAACATGTCCCCATGCGACTTAGGTTTGATGATGTTCACATGAACCGGCACCCTCTACGTGGCAAGGGGCGCCACACACTCGCGCAAAATATCTCGGTGTGAATTTGAATCGGCTCTCTTTAACATGAAGGGGCACGAGTTCCCTCAAGCGTCAGGCACGTGCGGCGTGAACCAACTGAATGTCAATTTAATTTTTGTTCAACGGAGGGAACTGGCGAAGGTGGAAATGACGGACCGTGGCCGGGCACAAGGACTGGCCGCTTTTAAAAACGCTGCCTTACCCCCCTCCTCCTCCTCCACGGACACCGTCCCGCCACGCCACCCTCCCCACCGTGCCAACCCCCCCCCCCCCCCCACCGCCACCACCGTGCCCCCCTCCTCCCCAGTAGGGTGGCGGGCGTGCGTTACGACTCGACGAAGCAGTCCTTCTCGAGGCTCACAGACTCCACCTCGGCGTAGGACGGGTGGCCCGAGCCGCGGCGGAATCGCATCGACGGCCAGCGGCTGGGCCGGTGCTGCACACAAACGCAACGTGCAACACCAGAGCACACACATGCGTCAACGCGGTCGCACAGCCGCTGCACAGATTAAGCACGATTTGGAATTGGGTGGGGGGGGGGGAGCGGGGGTGGGGGAGGGGTTCCATGCAAAATTTGCCTCCACTGCAGTGCAAATACCACACCCAACAAAGACATAGATCCGCACCCCCCCCCCCCCCCATATATCCTGGACAGACTGTTGAGGGAAAGTGCTGTTTGCGAGCACCTATTAAGGCTGGCACGGCCTACGAAGGGGGTGGGTGGCCTACAACGCCCGGCCGCCTTTGTATCCCCAGTAGTGAAGTTTACACACAGCACCAGGTACTAATTTGAGGCCGAGTCGACCTAGGGGAGGCACATGACCACTTCAGATAACCGTCACTGGTGTTGGCCGTGAGCAGGAATCGAACCTCGGGTGGACGGGTTCGTAGCGCCAACCCGCTGTGCTACCGCGAGCGCCGCAGACGTGCACACAGACACACAAAGATCCCCACCCCGTGTAGCCTCAGCGGGACCATCGGGGCGAGTGGCGGCCGCCTCGGACGAGCCTCACCTCGATGATGAAGAGGCCGACGGGCGACGTGGGGTGCCGGTAGACGTAGAGGACGATGAGCGACAGCGCCGTCAAGATGAGCACGGCGAGCAGCGAGCCCAGCACGGAGCCCACGTAGAGCGATGGGGAGTGTGAGTAGCTCTCCACTAGGGGGGAGGAGGAGGTACACGGTGGCGAGAGGTTCACTACCTCGCCTCGGTATTCAGGAGCTCGTGGGTTCGATCCCAACCCCGGTGCCTCTATGGAGTTTGTGCCTCTCCTTCATGGAAGCGTGGATTTCTATCTGGGTCCTCCGGTTCTTTCCCTCAACATTTAGAATCTATTTGGCTGCTATAAATGTCCACGTGATAAGCCACTTCGTTGAGCTATCATTTGTGCCCAGATCTCTTCTGAAAAAGCTTCATAGCTCAGTGGGCTTCACCTCGTAAAATAAAAAGTTTTGTTTTAGTTAGCGGCGGACGAGGGGACGTCCCGCTGTACCTACGGAGCGACGGGTTGGGCGGGCCCCCCCGTGTGCACGAGCCGGCGGATCGCTGCATCGCGAGAGGCGGCGATGCGGCTTGGGGAGGGCCTTCATCCAGTCGTGGATAGATCAGGGTCTCACATTCTCATTACGTGGCCTAGCTACGTAGAGACAGTAGTTGCTTGGTGGCAATAAAGTGAACACCGAACTCGTGTTTATTCTCAAGAGTTGGATTTTTTTCCTGTTCAGCTGTTCATCAATTATGTTGTATAGCGATATGCGACCGGGCTGACAAGAATTAACTCCTCTAGGGCAGGTGGGCCACAACCCCATTTTGGGAGTTTCACAAATCTCTCCGTGCTACACCAACCCCTAGTCTCTAAAGCGCTTGCACCACAGGTGTACGCCCATCTCAGACTCCACCTTTGTCATCCCATTCCAACTCGCCAAACAAGAGAAGCACTTACTGGCAGACTTCTTCAGATGCAGAGACATGCTGCCTTCATCTGAAATAGAGCAGACCACAGGACGGACAGGCACATGAGGGGGTTTCACAGAGGGCAAGCAGACTGGTGCAGAAGTAAAAATTGTCTAACGACAAGAAAGGGACTGAGTTTGACACCCGGCATGAGTGCGGAGTTTGAATGTTCTCTCCCTATGTCCTGCGTGGGTTCCCTCCGGGTTCTCCGGTTCGCACCCATAATTGAAATGTTCGCTGGTGTCGACCAAAAGATCCCAATGCTGGACGGTTAATATCCCATGGAGCCATTTGCAAGAGTAGGCCAGTGTTGTGTGCGAGCATCATGGTCCAAACATCGAAAGTTACCCACAAATTTCTCAAATAGGGATCACGCACAGCAGCAACACAGCCATCTACCGAGATAACTTAAGATCCTTCTGAAATAGAGGCTTTAATACGTTTGGGTAAACAAGTGTATTAAATCAAATTTTATCTAACAAACCGGTATGATAGTGAAGTAGACTAAAACTGAACTTTTTTTATTTTACCAGGTATGGCCCACTGAGAAATGTTGCTCTTTCAGAAGCTACCTGGCCACAAATCATAGCTCAATGAAGTGGTTCATCACGTAGACATTTATAGCAGACAAATTCTTTCAACGCACGATGTTGATTCTAAATGTGGGAGGCAAAAACAGGAGGACCCGGAGAAAAATACATGCGACCACAGGGAGAGAGATATGCAAACTCCAAATAAACACACATCAGTGGGTCAGGATCGACCTCTTGTATACCAGACAAAGGAGCTAATATCTCGCGACTGGGCGTTAAGAATCAACATCAACCAACGGACTTCTACAGCTCGTCGCTGGTCCAGCTGGTCCAGGAGGCGCAATAGTGGGCGGCCATCACGGAGCGGCCGCGTTACCTCTGGGGCCGAAGCTGGTGGTCGCCGTGTTGGCGGTGGAGACCGCGGTGGAGCTGGGCTGGGTGCTCTGCCGCGCAGATGGCCCCGAGGGCGAAACGTCGCTCGAGTTCCCGGCTGCTCCCCCCGCCGCCTCCTCCTCCTCGCACTGTTCCTCGCGTAACTGCGCGGAGCGCACACACGACACGAGCGCGGTCGTCACACGTGGTAGACGTACACAGAAGACGCGGGTTCCCGGTCACCCGGCGCGGTCGGTGGAACACCCCGGTGGCGAGATGTTAATTATCTCGCCTGGTGTACAGGAGGTCGTGGGCTCGATCTGGACCGTGACGCCTGTTGTGTGCGTCTCCCCGTGGTCACGTGAATTTTTCTCTCCGGGGCCTCTGATTTTTCCCTCGACATTTAGAACCGATGTGCACTTAACAGTATTTGGCTACCGCTATAAATTTCGACGCGATAAGCCACTTCCGTTGAGCTGTCTTTTGTGGCAACTGGTCTGATAATTATCGACAGGGGTCATTGCAGGACCTCCTGACTTCCAAGCCGCTGCTGCACCTCCCCCGCCGTGCGATGCGATAAGAAACCGCTCCCCCTCCCCCCCAGTGGCATCTGTGGGCGATGCATCCACCACAGCAGGGGTCGGCAACCAAAATAACAAGAAGAGCCATTTCTTTCCAATTCGGTACAAAATTCAGTATTTCAAGAGCCGCAATGCATCTATGTACATACGTACATATCGTCAAGAAGCAGCCCGTAAAGAGCCGCATGCGGCTCCGGAGCCGTAGGTTGCCGACCCCTGCACCACAGCAACCGGCAACTAACGTGTAGTCCTGCTCAACCAGAGCTATACATGCTCCGATACGTGCATCGTCTTAGACCAGAGAACACCAAAAGATGAAACGGTGCAAACACCGGTGGTTAGACAAGGCAGCCTCATGTGCATACATTAGAAGATCATGTTTGTTTGATACCTTGCAAAATGTATCTATTTTGTGTTTGAACATCCTAACACCTCCCGTTCCATTGCCAGGATGAGTAAAGCCTATTCTCATTATTTCATCAATCAACAGTGGATTTGGAGGGCGTTTAACATGCACGCGCCACTCTATAGAAACAGTGGGCCTATGTATCACAAAAAAAAAGCCCTTGAGAGCCTGGACTTGAACAGGGAGAAAGAGTTCATAGCACGGATAGCTGGGGCAAGGGGAGTTCCAGACTGTGGGCACAGCAGAAGAAAAGAATAGTTGGACGGCACCTCCTGCAGACAGCCGTTGTCAATCCAGTCCTGACGGTGGCGGTCAAACCCACTGGAGCACCTGCAAGGACAGCGAACGCCTGGATCAGCTGGCATCTGACACCATCCCCCCAACCCCACCCAACCCCCCCCGCATCCCTTCCCCACCCGCCCGCATCCCCCCTCCCCCTTCTCGCACCCGCTGACCCCCATCCCTGGCCCACTTCTCCATCCAGGCATCCCACCACACAGGAGCTCGGAATGTTGTTTTCCTGCAACCCGTGGAGTCGCTAGCGGGCCCACAGCCGGTGGCACTGGTTTCTACAAGCGCAGGGCGCAGCAGTCACTTGGCTTGGATATCCGAGGCAGACTTCTTGAGCACCTCACAGGAGGCGGCAGCGAGTAGAGGCTCGTCTCCTGTTTATAGCCCCCCGGAGACGGCGTTGGAAATTTCACATTCCTCATAGCAGGACACAGCCGCGGCCGACTTGCAACAGCACTGTCCCTCGTCCTCGCGACCCAGATGGACGATGAGGAGGAGGAGGAAGGAGCGTTGAGTGAACCCTGGGGCGAGGAGTTGAACTCGCAACCTTCCAATCAGGAGCCACCCAACCGCACCACAAAGATGCAAAATAAAGTAAACCCAGGATATCTGTGGATTTCTCCAGGATAAATAAAGATTCTGAAACCCCACGCAATCTGCTACAGAAAAGTTCGTGACATGGCAGCCAATGCTACATTTTATAATTTTTCCCCACTCAGATGCAATTTAGCTTAAATTAATAAAAATGTTATTGGGATCTACAGATGAACTGCACCTTACAAATGTAAATTAATACTAAAAACCGCATTGAGTAACATGATTGGCTAACTGGGCTGAGACTACAAACTCGCAACCCTTGAGAACCCGGTTTACATCACGGGAGGCCAAAACCAAGGATTTGGACGCAGAATATCAGCAACGTCGACTGCGATCTATTAACCACACAATCAACTAACTCACAAAAAACTATTATTATTTTTATCAGGAAAGGCCCACTGAGCTATGTAGCTCTTTTCAGAAGTGACCTGGCCACAAATGAAAGCTCAACGAATTGGCTTATCACGTGGAAATTCATAGCGAAATATACTAAATGCATGTTTCTAAAATGTGGAGGGAAAAAACGGAGGACCCGGATAAAAATCCACGCGACCACAGGGAGAACACGCAAACTCCAAATATACAGCAGGCGTCAGGGTCAGGATCGAACCCACGACCTCCTGAATAGCAGGCAAGGAAAAAAACACTGGCCATCGTGGTCACGGTGGTTAAATGATCCCAAGGACTCGCACGGCATGGTGGTGCCAGCGGTGGTGGGGGTCATCCAGCAGTGGAGCAAGCTCACCTCTGGAGGTGACCACACCAGCTGCAGTTGAAGCTGGTCTGTGCGGTCAGGCAGCCCTTGCAGCTGGTGTACTGCAGGCACGCTGCGGGGTGAGGGGTGGGGGTAAAGGGTGGCGGTGAGTGGTATCTTTTTTTAACCGTCCAAGTTTTGAATTTCAAGTTGCAACCCGACACTGGGAACCCGCGGCGTCACGTGCGGGAAGACGGACGATATCGCCACTGCAGCAGAGAGACGATGGGCTCGCTCGCACCGTACACACGGACAGACGAGTAAAGTATGCCAGTAAGGGGACAATCTTGCGTTGTGGTTTACCTAATTAAATATCTAACGAGTCATTTTTCCCAATTGGGCAAATTTGAACCATGACACCGGCATGAAGTGAACAGCGTGTGGTTTTTATGGTGAATACATCCGCAGTATTAACCAGGGCGACGACCGGGGATCAAACTGCGAACGTCTGCTACAAGTCCCGAACGCGCTACCACTGGGCCACATTGGGGCAGCGTGGTGGTGAGATGTTAACTACATCGCCTGGTATGTAGGAGGTCGTGGGTTCAATGCCAACCCGGACACCTGTAAATTTGGAGTTTGCGTGTCTCTCCCCGTGGTCGCGTGGATTTTTCTCCGGGTCCTCCGGTTTTTCCCTTCACATTTAGAATCAACACCACGCGTTTAGACTATTTGGCTGCTATATATTTCCACATAGGTCCCTTCATTGTACTATCATTTTATTTGTGACCAGGTCGCTTCTGAAAAATAACCATGTAGCTCAGTGGGCCTTACCTGGTAAAATAAAAGAGTGGAGTTTTTGCTTAATTCAATTTTACCCACAATGCACTGTAGCTTGGGAGACAGGTGCGCGTGTCACTGCCAAGAACGCGGGATGGGGACTGAAGGGTGGAGGATGGAGGGAGAGCACTCACTGGGGAGTGGCGCCATCTCGATGACGGTCAGGTTGGTCACCTTCACCACCTCGAGCTCCACGCGGTGGTACTCGTAGATCGTCCGGCGCCGCAGAACTGGGGACACAGCGCACACGCATACGTACGTGTTGAACTTCTTTTGCACCACCGTACGTAGCCAACCATGCTAATCGGAGCTGCAGGGGCTGCAAGACAAACTAAACACATATCAGTTCGAGAAATTAGTTTGGAATCTAAATTATTTCAAGAAGAAGCGCATCTGAAAGCGTGCGATGCGGTGACCGTCTTTGTACGATGGTCAGCAAAAAGCCGCTGCTGCGAGGATGACTGTAGATCGCTCGATGGTTTATGCTCCCTAACGAGACCAGCAAGGTATTGTGGTTCATTTGAGGCAAGTGCGACCTTTAAAAACGCTCGGCGCTCACCACGGGCACCACATCTGACGAGTTGCCAGCGGCGGTAATCACAACATAAGTGTTCATTTTAATAAAAAAAACAATTTGGAAACCAATTTTATTTCACCGGACTGTACCATTGGTGTAATCAGGTGTAGAGTCCCTCCATAGAGTGCAGTGCTCCTCCATTCCTGTCTATGTCCCCCCCCCCCGCCCGGAAATCCCTCATCCAGCCGTGGATTGACAAATGGATAACAGGCATTCGTCGCCATCAGCACGTTAAGCGAAATGTGCAGTCGCCCATCCCCTCCCCTACCAAATCAGGAATTTAATGATGCACGATTCCATCGACGATAGCGAACCCCACGCTTGGGGGACGTACTGGGCAGTGCGCCGAGACTCTCCACCACCATGAAGGCGTCCGACAGGCCGACCTTCACCGGGTGGTTGTCTCCCTTGATCCTCGTGACTGGGACTGGGATCTGGTGAGGGGAAGGAGAGTCCAGTGGCTGTTTAAATTCCTCATCGGAAAAGCGCCTTATTCAAAAGGCGATTCACAACAATTATACTTATGATGGTGGTTGAAATAAAGAGTTAGGGTTGTTATTAAAAGTGGTGGTGTGGTTGTGCAAAACAGGTGGTAGTGGTTACAGTAGGTTTGGGATTAAGGTTAGGGGTTGTGGTAGTGATGTGGGTAGGCGGTTGCGATAGGGGCAGGCCTGGTCATAGCAGGGGTAACCAAAGCATGGAATAGCCAGAGCAGGATGAACTTGGGAGAAGAGATGGCTTGTGGGCGTCAAGAGCTGCAGACTCCAGAGGTCTTGCGGGGCACTGCAACCCTCCTCCGTATCAGAGAGGTCACGTGACTGAAAGCAGCCAATTTAATTGCCGAAGCAATGTTTGAGCTATCGTTTTTACAACTGTTTTGTCATTATCCCACAATGAACCCCACGTGAACTCTATTCAACACAGCAGGGGGCAGCACTGGTCGGGTCATAACATTGCAGAGGGTTGCCAATTATTTTAAAGACAGACAGACCGTGCAGACTACCCATAGACAGTGCAGGCAGATGGGTTACCGGACAAACACACAGGATATAGACTGGAAGACACGGGCAGACAGACATAAAAACCAACAGATGCAAAAATAACAAAAGATACTTAGACAGACAACCAAACAAACAGGGCATACGGACAATGGCAAACATGTGTTGACAGACACTGATATATATATTCAATGACAGTTGGACAAAGACACACTGAAAACCTAGACACATGGACGCTACGATAAAGCAACCCAACGGACAGGCAGAAGGACATGTACAGAAACGGACTTAAGACGTGCAGACACAGGCCTGTGATGAGACACATCGACAATGGCACAACACGACAGACGAACTGACGGTGGGGTTAACGGTGGGTCGGAGGGTGGGACGGAGGATGGACGGACAGACAGACAGCAAGACGGACGGTGGGACGGAGAGTGGACATACGTCCTTGTAGGCGAAGACGATGCGGCCGTCGCTGTGCAGCGCGGCCTGGAAGGTGAAGCTGCCAGCGCCGGGGTTGTCGTGCAGGTGCACGCGGTCCCACTGCACCACGAGCGCCGTGCCTGCACTCGCCCGGGGATGCACGACAAGGCGGGGGGGAGCAAGCAAAACACTCAACAACAGTGACCAAATTTGATTATTTGACAGCTGGCCCTCCCACCCCCTGCCATGCAGAGTAATGCTGACGGCAGCATTTGCCTACTGCCACCGCCGGGAGGTAGCCGACATTGAGACATCTCAAAATTATTTGGGACAATGCATTTCTCTATTCTTTCTTATTCACCAAGCAAATTCCTGCATCTCGTTAAACAGTTGTTTCAACTGCACACTCATCCACAGAGAGAGAGAACTGCAGCCCGAATGCTCGCGACGGCCGTGCGTTTGACGGAACCTGCTCTTTTGCCCAGCTCCGTGCGACACAAAGAGACAAAGAGCGTCGGGGACAGGAGTCTGCGGTGGGCACTCCATAAATAAAGCGATTAATGAGCGGGTGCACGGGTGAACACGTGAACGAATTAATGAGAGTGGCGAGAGAGACGGAGAGAGAGAGACTGGGAGTGATGAGTGGGTTGGATGGTTGGAGAGATGCATGGAGAGGTAGATAGGATGGGGGTGAGGGGGAGGAAGGGTGGCATTAGGAGGGAGGGGCAGAAAGAATGATCTCCCGCAACACAGAAAAGGTGGTAATGGACGTAGGGGGAAACAACGGCAGCACCGCACTGTAGAGGTTGGCGGAAGGGGGGGGGGGGGCAAATGAAACCAACTCCATCATCACGGGCTAGAGACGTTGGACTGCAGCCGAAGTGTTCACTCGACACCAGCACTGGCCGCATCCTCGGTACCGACCCTGCTGTTCGTGTGCTAACGCGTTGGCGCCGTGGTGGCGAGACGTTAAAATACTGTTAAAAACTATTTTTTATTTTACCAGGTAAGGTCCACTGAGCTGTATGGCTCTTTTTCAGAAGCGACCTGGCCATAAATGATAGTTCTAGGTTTGAAGCTTTCGTGACTGCAAGTATTTATATTCTTAGATTTTTTCGGTAAAGTCACGTAGGTAAAAAATTTAAATTAATAAAAGTAAAATAAAAATAAAATAAAAATCACGACGTTTCGGAGGCAACACAAGCTTCCTGAAGACGGAAGCTTGTGTTGCCTCCGAAACGTCGTGATTTTTATTTTATTTTACTTTTATTAATTTTTATTAAAAATTTTTACCTACGTGACTTTACCGAAAAAACATAAGAACATAAATGATAGCTCAACGAAGTGGCTTATCAAATATTCTAATCGCATGTCGATTCTAAATTTGGAGGGTAAAAATGGAGGGCCCGGAGAATAACACGATGTAACACAATTGTTGTTCCTGGGTAGTAAGTATTATTTCGTAATTGCTTATGCCTCAAAAGAATAGAAAATGGCTATTATTTCCCACAAACTTTGCTTTTGTGACCAGGACGGTGATATTTAGAAATTTACCTATTTTCAATGAGAAAACATGCGAATTTGTGTGGCTTCCCGAGCCCCCCTGTCGTCCAGAAGACTCTGGACCAGTTTCGACCTTCTGGGCCTCAATCAGCTGTCAGCATCCTTAAACAAATGCTGCTCAGTTGGCAGCTGTTATATAAACAAGGGCACTGCGTATAAATAATGCGGGTCCTGTTCAACATGAACACTCGTCGTGGAAACCACTCTGCGGTTGGATTTCGATGTCACACAAATGATCGCCCGAGAAAGCGAGCAAGCGTTGGCGGTGGTGGCGGCCACTCGTGCCGCCGTTGCGACGCCGCAGCACCGCGCGTCCGTTCCCCGCGCCCTCACCGTTGTCGAAGTATCGCACGGTGGACTCCTTGGAGATGCTGGGGTCAAAGTTGGCCATGAGTGGCGCGATGTACTGGGTGGCCGTCAGCATGCGGTGGATCACCTCCCCCGTGTAGATGAACCCTGCCCGGACGGGTGGACGCGAACATTAAGGACAGCTCACCTCGACCGCTGACACGCTGAGGAGCGGTAAAATACCGGCGCCGACATATTTCGACACGCGTCGTGTGACATCTCCGGACTGTATGAGTCCCAGCCCTCTGTCAATCTATGACTGGACGAAGGCCACAATGGTTAGAGTGGCGCTGCTCACAGCGAGTTGGTCATATTGGTGGGGGGGTAGACAGGACAAGTTAAGATATCACCCGCCACTAATGTTAATCGTCGTCCAGTAAGGCCCACTGAGCTCATTGGCTATTTCAGAAGCGACCTGACCACAAATGATAGCTCAAAGAAGCGGCTTGTGTGAATTTACAGCAGCAAAATACTCTAAATGAAAGTTTCTAAATGTGGAAAACCCAGGAGGAAATTTAAA
Source organism: Lampetra planeri (assembly GCF_965212315.1). Taxonomy (NCBI): domain Eukaryota; kingdom Metazoa; phylum Chordata; class Hyperoartia; order Petromyzontiformes; family Petromyzontidae; genus Lampetra; species Lampetra planeri. Next base: position 21,379,193 of record NC_136107.1, read on the forward strand.
CGCAACCACAGGGAGAGAAACATGTAAACTCTAAATATAGAGGCGTCAGGGTTGGAATCGAACCCATGAGCTCTTGTATACCAGGCGAGGTAGTTAACATCTCGCTACCGTGGCACCAAATGCACCGAGCGCTAGACACGCAAAGTATTACACACACGGCCGGAGGTTGACGCAGGGGGTCTGCGGGAAACCTCCATGCATATGGCCTCCTCTTCCCAAGTCTCACGGAGTGACAGGCACGGCAGGATTGGCAGCTATTTGACAGATGCAGGATTGGGCGTGTGGGTGGGTTGACAAATCTGTTCCCCCGCCCCTCCCCTCCAGTCGTCACCACACCGCTCACAAGGATGCAGGTGATGCCGAGGCCAACGGAAGGGATGGTACATGCTGGTTATCCATGCCAGTTTGGCGACTTACAAATCCGTCTACGAAGGATGAGCAGCGAGATTTTGTTAGCTCGCGGCCACTGCTGAAGAGCAATGACGGGTGGCTCCCAGGGGTGGGAAAAAAAAGTTTACTCAAGTATTTGCTTTGCCCAAGTTTGACGGGCAATAAAAACAAACTGTTTATTTACCCACTCAAACACTTCAGCCAGAGAACAGAAACCCGATGTTTACTTTCATGACCTCAGAGCTAAACATTAACCCAGTGCTGTAAGCTATACCACAGGGTAATATGCTGGGGTTATTTCGCCCACAAACACTAAAGGGGATTGTGGTCAGGATCACCTGGGACTGCAAATGCCACTAGTTTCCAGCATGGCCAGTACCCACCACATACCCTCTCCACGTTTCATATACAAAACGAAAATACTCAAACATATTCCAACATCTTCATTGACCTTTGCATCAGAAAAGCTGCTATAATGGTGACCCTGCTATCGTATATAGCTGGGGATCCAAAGAAAAAAAATGCATCGGATTTTTTTTTCTTACCAATAAGCCATTTTTTGGCCACCCTCACCACTGAAATGTGGTAATCCTACTGCGCCATAAACCACAGAACTCACAAGGGACTCCCCCCCCAATGGAGTGAACCCATGGTCCCAGCACAGTCAGACGACTGCACCAATCACAATAATGTTGTTCTCACATTTTGTTGTTGCTCAATTTGGCCGAAGAAAATAAAAGTGGAAAAAAGTGGAAAAAGAAGTGGAAACAAATACAACTGGAGAGAACGAATCGTGAGAAAGGGGGGCCTTGGGGTAACTCCGGAGGTGGCATCAGCAGTAGGGTTAGTACTGGCATCTGTTATCTAGTTGGCTAGGGGTACGCTAGTAGTACGTGTGTTCAGCCTGTGACCGCTTCCCGCTGCTGCCGTGAACCAGGGCACCAGACGTCGCCCCCGCGGTGGGGGTGGCGCTGGGTTTTGTTTTCTCCCTCCGCTTGCACGTGCGCCCACGTACGCACGCGGGCGCCCGCGGTGACACGCTGACCTGACACGCTGACCTGCACAGGGAGCCTAACACGCTTTGACAGGTCGCAACGAGCGCATAAATTCACCCCCCCCAACTCCCCCACCCCGCAGAACTTCCTCTTTCTCTCCCAGCCTTTACCAGGCCACTGGGTCCATGTATGTATGTATGTAGAACCTTTCGCACCGTACGTAGCCAGCGGCGCCAATCAGAGGTGCGAGGTGGGTGGGGGGAAAGGACAACAAACTAAACACAAAAAGCAGTTCGAAATAAATAAATTCCATCGACGATTTTAAAGTGCATAGCTCCCAGAGGCTTGATAATAACACGGGGGGGGGGGGTGGGGGGGGCGCCGGTGATGCGGCCCTGGCCGGCAAGCGTTCGTCACTTGCTCCGCAAGTTCGCGGTTCAAATCCAGCAGTAGGCCGCACCGGTTACCATCGTTAACTACGCCCGCTTCACTCGGTGGGCGTTAAGAGATTCCCGCGCCAGTGTCGTGGTCAAAATTTGTATGCATGTAGAATTTATTTTGCACCGTTTGTAGCCAACCGTGCTAAATTGGAGGTGCGGGAATTAGAAAAGTTTGCCTGTAATTTACGGAATTGGAATTTACGCATGGAGACGTTTGCCCCTACTGTGGATCTACTGCAGCCTGTGATACACAGCGCCCACCTGGCCCCCCGTAATAGCCTTGCTTAATGAAAAATGGCGTGAATCCTAATAGCATTCAATTATTATTATTGTTATAATCCATTATGAGCTGCCCCTTCGTGGCGAGAGACCGATGACCAGGCAAGAAGTCCACTTGAGCCTCACCCGCAATATTCCCACTATCAGACCTCAGAAGAAGAGCGGCGTTGAGCCTGGAGAGTTGCTTTTGGATGGGCGACCACACACCTGCGCATCAAACTGGCCCTGTAGGCTGCGTGCCTACATTGTGGGGAGTGCGCAGGGAGATCCATTGCTGAAATATACTACGCTCCGCAGTTAAATAGCACCTCCCCACCCACCTTCCGAGGCCCGCTACATCCTCATCCAGGAGTGGATTAACGAAATGGCCCGTACGTGTACACGCAATGCACAAGAGCCCGCTGGGGATTAGCGTCTACAAACACTGGGTGGGGGGGGGGGGTCGCTTGGGGAGGTGGGTCATGGGGTCACACCTCCAGTTGCGATGGTCACCTCCTCCAAGTGGTGTCCGTAGAAGAGGAACGGGAACGACAGGTTCACCCGCTGATGGGAACACGCGCCACGGAACACACAAACACGTGTCACTGTTATTGGTCGTGATTGGGAATCAAACTCCGTGTCGCTGGATTCGTAGCGCAGTGCGCCAAATCACTACGATGCGTGCGCCTCACCGCGGCCTGCCGGTGCGTGTTGGAGAGGATGCCGTGCACGCGCACGTGTTGGTTCTGCATCTTGTCGATGTTGACCCAGAGCTCGCGGCCGCGCGGGTCGGCGAGCCGGTAGGTTCGCGAAGTGTAGTAGCTGTGGTTGTCCTGTCCACGCACGGGGGCGTTTGCACAGAATGATAATAATAAATAAAACGTCCATCATTCCTCCATTCATCCGTTCATTGGCACGAGGCTTAAAATTCCTGGGTGGTGAAACCCTCGGCATTTTTCAAATACTTTACAATGCAGCCACGCTTCCTGTGCAAGCCACCGCGGCCACGGCGGCGGTGGTGGCGCTCGAGAAGCGACGTCCCGGACCGTGGGAGACAAGGCGGCCTTCTGTGCGAAAACCGGACGCACGCAACGCCATCGAGGTTGGCTGCGAGATCCCGCCGGTGGGGTGGGGGGAGGGGGGGCTGCGGTGGCTGTTCGCCACACACTTTTTAACCCAACGCTCTGCGCGGCACATGAGCACTGGCGGCGTGGAGGATTTTTCGCCCAAGCGGTGATTTTCCACCGGGGCGCGGAGCCAGCGATCCACCACTCTGGAGGCGGCGGTCGAGGGAGGGGGGGGGCAGGGAAAGGGCAGTGTTTTAGATGGCAGTGCAGCAAGTGGATTATTGTTCCTGCCTGTGTGGACCTGTGGCTAGGGGTAGGGCACTAGTATGGGTAGCTGGCGAGAGGTAGGGCTAGTACGATAGTGGCTGGACTGAGTATATCAGCTGTGGCGACGAGAGCGTCCCTGGCTGGGAGGATTCTGAGTAAACCCAGATAATGCGAATTGCCGATGACCTGGCCACAGCCACGGGCAGATACACCCTTTCCCTCGGGCAGTCGTCATTTCAAATCACCGCGTCGTTAGACCGACGATCTAAGCGACGGAAACAAAATCCCGTTTTCAACGCAGCAGGATCGGGCGCTACGAGTGGCGTGGGACGCAGCTGCGCACGGACGGATCTGTTGCGCATCGCGTGGCGTTCCAGCTGGCGTCGCCACACGCACAACTGCGCTAGCTCAGGGCCTGCTGGCTTGAGCGGAACGAGCGGTGGGTTTTTTTCATATCAATTGCGCAAACAGCCCTGCTCTCAAATAATTTTTTGCGTAATATTCGTAAAATTTCACCTGACTTGTTGGTGATGGGCATCGCGGTGCAGGGTGAAGGTTACATTAGGTGGCGAGATGTTAACTGCCTCGCCTGGTACGCAGGAGGTCGTGGGTTTGATCCCAACCCTGACGCCTGCTGTATGTTTGGCGTTTGCATGTCTCTCCCCCGTGGTCGCGTGGATTTTTCTCCGGGTCCTCCGGTTTTTCCCCTCCACATTTAGAATCGACATGCGCTTAGAGTATTTGGCGGCTGTGAATTTCCGCATGATAATCTACTTTGTTGCGTCATGATTTGTAGCCAGGTCGCTTCTGAAAGAGAGCTATATAGCCCAGTGGTTCCTACCTAGTAAATGAAAAAAGAACGTTGCTTATAAGTACTTTCGGAGCTCTTGTAGAGCAACACCATCGACCCACGTGTGAAGGGCATTTGCAGGTAGGAGGAATAGGAGGATATCACTGAAAACTGCTTTTGAGGTCGCTTCGAGTGACCGCTTAATATATGGAAAATTTTCAATCTTCTGCCGGATGAAGGCTTCCCCTCCCCCACAATGTTAGCCGTGGCCCAAAATTGATCTCAGCTCGCCAGAGTTCATTGCGCCATTGTATGCATGTGTGCGTATTTTATTAAAACTCTCACCACTGTACATAGCCAAGCACGCCAAGGACAAAGGTTTCTAAATATCACAAGGAAAAGCATTCCAGACGGCCACAGAAGCGTATCTGAAAGTGCGGGGATGCAGTGACCGTCTTTGTTCGATGGCCAGCCAAAAGCCGCTGCGAGGATGACCGGAGTTCACGCGATTGTTCATATGCTCCTTGGCGAGATCGGCAAGGTACTGTGGTGAGCAAAGCACTGCGCCACTGCTCCACCCAACACTACAGCGTTCGATTTAAACGGTCTCCACTCCCACGGCACGTGGAAAAATTAGGCTTCAGAAGGGCTTGTTAATGTTCGCTTGAGAGTCAATGTCATTAAAACGCACGGCAAACACATCATTATTACAAGCTTCTTAAGACTTCCAATTTAAACCCAAAAAAAACAAGAACCGAAATAAATGTAGTTATTCAGCGTAAAAAAAGAAAGCGGAATATAATCCACGCATTTCATGCCTGCAGTGTTTACTATTTATAAGCTCATAAATATTGCCACGATCACTACACATCTAAAAAAACGCCACGCATAAACACGTAATGTAGAGCCGAGGAATGTGTTGACACGTCCATAATATTGGGGTTTCAGTCCCAGCAGTACAAACATCTCTGTTTCTCTTGGCTCCGAGTTCGGGTCGCGAGCCTTCCTGAGCCTTTTGCCGAGGCCTCGCTCCCCACACCCCTCCCCCCAAAAAGGCATGTGTGTTTGAGCTCTGCAGACTGTACAAAGACAAGGAAAGCATTTCCTGCTGTTTCAGCTTAACAAATGTTCAGCTTAAAGCCAAAAAAATGAATTTCTCATTAAAAATAAAAAATCCCCACTTGGACGAGCAGTTTTGCCTGTGCCAGGCAGCGCGCTGCGTCACCAAACTGAAATGAACGCAGGTCACAATATGCCGCCTGTTAAATGCAGGTTCTATTGTACGCCGACTGCGATTCCCATCACTGAATAATCCACAGGTTGTTTTTGTTACTTAACGAGTTTGCAGTTTTCTTTTCTAGCAGCTGCATTAAAAAGGAGCAGCATTGCAACGTTTCATTGTTAATGAAATCCCATGCTTGTGGTAAGTGACAATGAGCAGGCAAGGGGGCATGCTAATAGCAATGACGATAAAAAGGCTCTTAATCCGTCACCCTCAGGGACTGCCAAGCCAAGGCTCCCCACCTCCCCATCAGAATTTCACCGTTAAAACCACGCAACCTCGGTTGAGTTCACGGAATGAGCAGTTAAAAAAAATTAGGCTAACTCGCAGGGAACATTGCAAAATGATCCAAATCGTAATGCGGTGGCTTGTCCAATTGGAAGGCAATTGTCTACGGTTTAAAACAAAATCTGGTTCATTCATGGAGGTCGACGGTTCAACGCACACCACAAAACTAAAATGGCATCATCGCCTGGCTAGCGCGGATTCCAATGTTTGCTTGCCCAGGTACATCTGACACAGTGGCGTTTTTATTCGAGCAAACTGTGCCCTCCTCATCAATTTAAGCAGACGGGTTTTTTTTCCATAAGAAGTAGGGCTCAATGTTTGACGCACCATGCCCAGGTAACAATCTATTTCACAAATCGGCCCTTCATCAGTGGTTATTGTCAACCTTTATTACACGCTTTTATTAAACTCACTGTCTGTTGTTTTGTCGTATCAACAAATCTTGTAACTCAATTTTAACACACTTCCCAATGTGGTATCGACTGCAAACTTCGTATACTCATGTCTTACCGAAGACAATACTATATTCTATCATAAAAAAAAATATTTTTAAACCATCTTTTTTATATGTTATGTTTCGTCTTCGTTCTAATTGTCCACGCTCAACTCACGTTGGCTGTAAACCACCACGGCCCATTACGTTATGGCAAGCCTCGGGGCCACTTCCTGAAGTCGTGGAGTTCTGCTATTACTAGTATGGTACATTTAATTAAAGCGTGTTATAAAAAAAGCATTTTTTTATATTACTTATTGGCAACTACCGTACCCCACTTGTTGAATTTTATTTCAACCGAGTATGTATCCCTCCCCCCCTTCTTGCTTGACCTGACACAGTTGAGAAAAAAAGTATGAATAACGAACATCGATATTTTAACCAATTGTGAGGTAAATCAACTGTCTGCGAGTAACTGCAAGCGAATTTAAAAAACTAACAGACACTGCGCGTGTAAAGTAATTTGTCCGTGTCCGCTGGTCACTCTTGGAAACCACATTGTTTACCATCGGCGGCGCTTCTGTCGCAAGGGTCCGAGCTGCCGCGATACAGAAATAAAAACAAATCGCAATATTTGATATCATGAGGTATCCGATGAGCTATAAAAGCTCTTCCCCCACCCCACACATGTCCAGTACCTCAAAGTGAGCGGTGCCGTTGTCGGCGCCGTCCTGGCTCTCGCCACCCCAGGGGTCGTCGTTGTCGTCGTCCACGTCGTTGACTCCGGTGCTCAACGGCTGCGATGCCGACGCCGCGTTGGGCAGGGGGCTCACGTCCCTGGCGGAGCGCGACGCACCCTGCCGGGCTGCCCCGACCGCCACAAACGCCAGCCCTGCGCGGAGACAGAGCGAGCGGTAAGGGGAGCGCAAAAGGTTACGGAGTGCGCTAGAGGTCACAAAGGGCGCGAGAGGTCACGCACGGTGCACGTCACGCGGCACGTGCATGGCTCACATGGCCTCAGAGGTCTCGTACTGCATGAAAGTCACGTGACCAGTACCAGTGGTGTCAAGATCGGCCTCTGTGGATGAGGCTCGTGAAGGATGCTACTGGGCAGTTGGAGGTAGCCGCCCTCCTACAACAATAGAAGGCAGAGGAGCGATACTCACAACGAGCGGAGCGCCGGGCGGCTAGGGGGCACAGGTGGTGCATTGGTCAGTCATCTCAGTCAACACATGGCACCTGGGTCTGTCCCGTGACCTCCTGCCAGCAGGCGTTCGACACTTTGTGGCCTTAAAATGACCATAGCCTGGCACAAAGCACCATGGTGATGTCACTACCACTTGGTGGCGAATTTCGGTTGTTGTTGAGGTCTTTCATTTGGTGCTCGCTAACATCACTTGCCCCAACACTGTTAAGGCTCTACTGGGGGATAATTTTTGTCAGAAGTCCCATGCACAGTTCACATGGCACGGACAGGTCACAGAACGCGTGCAGGTCAAGCAAAGCTCCGCACAGATAGTCAAGAGTCCGTAGCTATTTCTGCAATCCACAGCCCAACGAGGCCATACACTACAATGAACACCATTTTGTACCAAGCCAACAGTGACCATTTTATAAAAATCTAGGCAGGGTCCCACCATAGGAACGTGGAATTTCCCTCAACTGGCCCAGGAGCTGCCGACATCGCCGAAACCCATCAGAATGTTGTTTGAGCGAGCGGAGAGCCACATTTAGTTCGACTCGACTCCAGCAGTGTAACGAGCGCGAGGGTAGGGTGCGCCTTGGCCCCCCCTCGCTAGTCCAAGCTATGAGTTGGGGCCCCCTTGACAACCACCCTGTAGCTCGAGTAAAAGAACATTCGACGTAGAAGTCCCTTTTTGGGATATTTATTTGATTATATACACGTCAATTATATTGCCAAGAGCTACTCCGGAGCTGCAGTGGCTGCGTTCTCCGAAGACGGAGCGCCCCCACAGCGTTAAATGTTCACGACCGTGAGCATAATGATGCGATTAGGCAAGAGTCGTTGCGATAAATCATAGCCTCGGTGCGACCGTGGGAGACGAATAAAATATCGCGGCCCCATCTGACAGATTGCCAACCCCCCCCCCCCCCGAGCTGATAACGTCGTTACTAAGCCACTGCTCAACTCGCAAGGGCTGTGGGCCACCTCTTCCTCAAACGTCACGTTCACACATCCCAAACACCCCCGCCCCCCCCTCACTTCCACCGCCATCAGATTCTTCCGTAAATTTAGCTGTCGATGCTATAACAGGACGAAAGTGAAACGTATCTAAAACGGACTCCTTTGGCAGCTTCCAATTCGTCAGCGCATGGCTTCATCTCCAGGCTGGAGAGCACCACACCCCCTACCTACCCAGCTTTCAACGACGGCCATCAACCATCATAATCATCATCATCGTCGTCGTCATCAGCAGCGGCCATCAACAAATCCACTGCTGGATGAAGGCCATCGCCAACCGACACGGTCCCACGCTGTAACCATCCACCCAGCACCCACACATGAGCTGACCCCCATGGCTCCATCTCCATGATGAACCCCGACATGAGCCAGCGGACAACCGAGCGTGCCTTAAAAATTGACGTCCGGTCAAAATTTCTGGATTCACAATTCCATTCCAGAATGGATTTAGATCTTCTGGTGCCGTTGGTTTCGGGGGTTGGTCAGTACATGCACGGGAGACCACCAGGGCTTGCAGTCTGCAGCAGGCATGGGGCTACAGGGCAAGATGGTAGTGTTGAGTGTTTGACTCGTAACCCTAACCTCGTGAACCCAGTGGGTTTCCCCCCTCCCCCCCTCAGAGTCCACACGATTTCCTCCCAAACACCTCACCGAAAAATAATTTAGACTCAAACGAGGCTTTCCTAGGGAGATAAAAAAAATTTTTAATAGCATAGCATACACTTAGTGTACGATTTGCAAAAATCCACTATTCTACTTTACTTCTACATTGCCCGTCTTCACAAACCCCTCCTTTCTGATCTCGTCAAAGGAGCATAAACCATTACACATACCACGCTCATCCTTGCAGAATAAGTTTTTCCCCTTTTATCTGGCAACAAAACAGGTGTACTGGCAAAGGAGGTCCCATGATGTAGATGCTCACCCCGAGCTCTCATTACTCTGATAGTGCATTGTCTTTGTGCTGTAAGCCTTTTGGCGTCCTCTGGTCAAACACCGTTTTGAGACTAGGCTCAAAATAAAGCTGTCTCTGGTGTGGACCAATCAGTTTCAAAGACAATGCATATATTATGAGAGTATGTTTTTTGTTTGCATTTTGACCACAAGCATTGTGGTTAATGCAGACATGATTCCTTGTAAAATGGTTTCAGTTTGGCGTTTTAACAATTTACCACCTGTTTTCTTGCCAGATAAACTCCTTTTAAAAAGTTTTTTTTTAAACAACGCTTTTATTTACTTCGTTTAACTCACGGTCTTTGAGAAGTTCGTCAATGGCGCCTGAGACACGCGGCGCCTGATTTTTGTACGAGCCGATTAAAGTTTAGGGACCGCGGCGTCTTTGACCTACACAAACATAAATAATAAGGCGCCCATACAAAATATGAATTGCTTTAAAATAGCGAATTAGTTGATTAATTGATGCCGATTGTGATACAGGCATGCATAGTCACCGGATCTGAGTACGTGTGCAAAATGTGGAATTGATTGGACAACAGGAAGTGGACTAAATTTTGATTACAAGATTTGACCACGACAAACAGAGGAATCAAGTTAAGTAAAACCGTTGAATAAAAGGGTAAAAACGTATTCTCAAAAAATCTTAATAGTTGGAAAAGCCAACAGGAAGTTTTGGCGCAAGTGTTTGGAATTTAAATCTCTTTGACTGCACTGTGTTGCACACATTTGCCCTTTGTGGCATGTTTGTTTATTTTGGGATAGTTTGCCAAGGCCGCTGCCAGGGCAGTTCCGCCACCGCCACCAGCCGCCTGTTACAGTCTCGCGTGTGGGACGCTGTGGTTTGAAGCAGTCACACGCCACCGCTGCCAATATCGACCCCAGTGGAGCTACACTTTTCGCTCAAACGGTGGTCCACGGCCATCGGGAATAAAGCAGAGTCTGTCTCAGCAACAGGTTTGTGCGCCCCTCCCAGCCGTGCCCTGTGCATGACCCCAAAGGCTGCGACTTCTACTCTTACATTGTAGGCACCTACCCCAACATTATCCGGGGGGGGGGTGGGCAGACGAGTGGGTGCCCCGATGGCGAGATGTTCTCTTTCGCTTGGTGTACAGGAGATTGTGGGTTTGATCCCAACCCTGACGCCTGTACATATGGAGTTTGCATGTGGCTTTGATTCCAACCCTGACACCTGTATATATGGAGTTTGCATGTCTCTCACCATGGTCATGTGGATTTTTCTCCGGGTCCTTCGGTTTCCCCCTCCTCATTTAGATCTGGCTGCTATACATTTCCACGTGAGAAGCCACTTCTCATAGCAATCATTTGTGGCCGGGTCACTTCTTATACAATGCGTTATATAGCCCACTTGGTCTTACCTAGAAAAAACAAAATAGTCTAGTTTAATCTCTTGCTGGCCACGTGACCGCACCAGACCACAAAAACTCTTCCTGATAAAAACGATCAAGCGGCGACGGCGGCGGCACAAACCCACGGCAAACACCACATGGCACCAGGAACGTCTACATGAAAAAAAAACGCAGCTCTACCGATTGCCACGGCCGAAATTGCACTGTGGCACCAGGTGGGAGAGAGAATTACCGCAGCGTCTCCCGTGACGGAAATGATGCAGTTGACAAATTGCCGAAGCTGCTGCGGAATGTCTCGCGCAACACCGGAGACTCGCGAGGAAACATTGACGGGGGCACGGCGCTCTCCGACCCTCAATCATAATTTGTAGACACACGGTCACGTGGCAATAAAACAAAGTTGATGGTGGCCCTCATTACCCATGGGCCACCCTCATTCGATTTTCACAATAAAGGAACAAAAGTGGAAACATCAAAGCGAGAAAAACAGACAGCTCACGACGGGCAGCAGCGGCACGTCCGATGAACCACACACGCTTAAAGCGATCAGCCGTCGAGAGCTGGCTGTGTACGAAGGAGTGGAGTGGAGCTTCAAGACGTATTCCCATTGAGAGGGTCGGTCAATCGCTCACGGTAAACATAACAAACTGCACCAGCTACACAACAACCACGTGCGGCGTGAAGGGGACAAGGACGGCGTAAAGGGTTGAAGGGCAATTACTCTATTTCTCTCGTGCCACGTGGCATTCACAAATCCCATTTCATCAACCTAAGACTGTACCAAGAACTGATCTTGGTTTAAGTCAGAGCATCACACTCCGAACGTTTCTCATCAGTCCGACAGCGCTGCCAGCTGAGGTTAATCTGCGATGGGTTTTTATTTTTTCCAGCGATGGAAATGCCACATTGCCACAGCAGAGCAGTCTCGCAATAACATGCGTTATTGAATCAACGTGCGTTCAGAGTATTTGGCTGCGATACATTTCTGCGTGATAAGCCACTTTGTTGAGCTATCATTTGTGGCCAGGTTGCTTCTGAAAAAGAGCTATGTAGCTCAACGGGCCTTACCAGTTAAAATAAAAAAATTGCTTAGGTTTTTAGTTTAATAACAAACCACTGCAGACTTTCCACAAAGTGTTTTGATATTTTATCCCCCCCCCCCCCCCGTAAGAAGTATGGAGGAGACGAGTCAACTGGCAACCGGGTCTTTAACTAGAAACATTCCACAGGACTCGGAAATGCAGGAAAATATCAGTCACAAGTACGAGCTGGGATGGGCAACCACCATTCATAAACAGGTGTTACAGGCTGCCGCAGGCCTACGCTGTGGGCAGTGCAGTAAATGTTGGACTGGATTTCTATGCTACCCACCTTCACCAAACCGCACGTGCCAGTGTGGTGAAGAATGGTCAAACAACCCCGATGATCACCACGGTGTGGGGGCAAGCCTTTATCCAACGGTGGATTGACAAAGGGCTGGAAGTTAACAATAAACAAAATTGGAAGAGGGTTACACATGTATGAGGAGCAATGAATTTCTAAAACAGATGGTTTTGGGGCAATCAGTCTGCTCGAATGTGCCAAATCAGCACAAGACAGATTCTAATTTGGGGCCATAATAACCTCAACTGTGCAAAACACATGCAATGAATCATGCCAAACGCCGGTAAACATAAAATTGCACAATATATTTAAAAAACTCCCACTTATTAAAAACAAGAAAAAGGAGATCTTGGCAAAATGTAAATAACGCACTTTCCGGTCTTATATTTAGGGTTTGATTAACATTCTTGAAGGGCTTTGGGATGCCAAGTGAAGGCAAAAAGCAGCGGATGTTGACGATGCCTGGGCGCACACATCACGCGACAGGCCGCCGGGTAATCGGAGATCTTCACGCCCAGCATCTATGGCAGCGTTAATTTTTATTCTCCCTGTCCAGCGCGTTCGGGATTTAATGTTGGCGAGTTCCAGGGTAGTGATGTCAATCCCTCCGGCTCTGTGCCTCACCCCCACCCCCCAAGGTACAACGCAGCACGTCCACCAGTGTGTCGGCCGCGTGCTCGCGGTGGAAACCCGACCACGTGCAGGCGTGAGCGTGCAGACGATCCAAGACAGCGGCACTCGCACAAGCACACACAAAACCCGGGTAGTCGGATTCGTAACGCAGCGCGCCAACCACTACACTACCACACACACGTACACACGGGCACGATGGTATCAGCTGTGAGCACACAGCTTTCTTCTTGTAGTGTATCAGCGTAATGCCCTTCCATCAATCTACTGCTGGATGAGGGCCTCCCAATGCTATGCGGGTAGTGAATTAATTTGGCCATACTTCACAAAGCTAGTTACTGCTGGCGATGAAGGCGGGTAGTAGAGACATGGGAGCGTATTAGTATCGAGCAGCAATAGGTTTTGCTACCCATAATGTAAACTAAACCATTTTATTTTACCAGGTAGGGCCCACTGAGCTATGCAGCTCTTTTTGAAAAGCGACCTGGCCAAAAATGATAGCCCAACGAAGTGGCTTACCACGTGGAAATCTATACAGAGACAAATACGCTCAAACGCACGTTTCTAAAATGTGGAGGGAAAAGCCGATTGACCCGGAAAAAAACACACGACCACGGGGAGAACATGCCAACTCCAAATATATAGCAGGCGTCAGGGTCGGGATCGAACCCACGACTTCCTATGTACCAGGCGAGGTGGTTTACTTCTTTACACCGCAGCACCGTGGCTACGTGGCCATGCAGCGCTATGGATAACATGAGGCGATTGGTGGGCTGCTCACTCCAACACTCTCCAGGCTCCCTGCTTAGCCTGACAGGGTCGTACGCATCTCTGCCGATTTGGTCACCAGAATCTTTATTTATCCTGGAGAAATCCGATGCGCTATGAAGCTCCTTTTCACAGATGTCCAGTACCAGGGGTTGTTGGTATGGCGAGACCAGAGGATAGTGCAGCAAAAGCCCAATTTGCTGCACTCCCTGCCTCTAACCTGCCCAGACCAGTGTGGTGAGGTATGGTCAAACAACCCCACCCACGTGGCACAAGATAAGTTAATACTTTTACGATGATTGCCTCCACCATCCCTACCCCGGATCGGCATCAACTTCAAATTACTTAGGCCTCTCATTACACTGCATTAATGTCACCGAGGCAGTGACCCCGACAGCCGTGGGTGTATTTTTGGCACCCGCTGGCACGGGAAGCGGGAGGGGGGGAGCTGCACGCAGGGACTTGAGGACCCGGGCTACCAGGCCGTTTCATCGCATCCACGAACACTGCTGCGTTCAACCACCACACTTGCAGGTCACAACTACAACACACCGTCACTTAACAACCCACCGTCCACCAACTAGGCCCCTCACCCACCACACTGCAGGGTCACAACAAATGCACTCACCTCACTCATCCACCCAACAACAACGTCATTCGCCATCAAGTGGCGGTGACATCAAACTTGGCGCCTATTCCAAGCTATGCACGCTTTAAGGCCAAGTGAAGCATCGAACGCCCGCTGGCAGACGGTTACGGAACAGACCCTGGTGCCATTGGTTGACCGGCTGCAGAGAAACCCTATTAACTGCACGTCGGCCTGCAGATTAAACCCGGGGGGGCGGTGGCGTGGAAGATCGGGCGAGCGGTGAAAATGCTCGTCGCCCCAACGATGGGCACCTCTCAGCGGGGAGTCGTGGATGATCGCCGCAGGGGCCCATCGTGAGTGGTGGATGTCGACGGCTCATCGGTCAAAGTCGGATTCTTCAAGATCAAGAATGTCAGGTCTAAGTTAACGTGGTCAACACCGTTGTTGATGCCAGGGAATTGCGAGCACGAGGATCGATTATAATACACGCCAATTATCTATTTATATTTACTAGTTGAGGCCCAGAAGCTGTATAGCTCTTTTTGATAAGTGACCTGGCCACAAATGATAGCTGAACGAAGTGGCTTGCAATGCAGAACTTATAGCAGCCAAATACTCTAAATGCATGTTGATTCTAAATGTGGAGGAAAAACCCAGAGGACCTGGTGAATAATCCAAGTGACCACGGGGAGAACACGTAAACTCCAAATATACAGGCATCAGCGTCGGGATCGAACCCACGACCTCCTGTAAACAAGGCGAGGTAGTTTACATTATTCACGCTACCGCCGTTAGGCAGACAGAATAGACGGTATAAATAAGGCAGGGGAAAAAAAAAGCAATGAAACGAGATGGCAAAAACGAGACTCAACAATTTGGATTTGTTTCGAGATTGTCAAATCAGATTACAAGCCCATTAGGCGACAAATAATTTAATCGGCGGGGGAGCGAATCATAGCCTCGTCTCTCCCTAGTCCACCTGAGGTAGCACAACGTTTAAGGTCACACCGATGTATGAACAAAGCAAATTACTTGATAACCCGCATGAATTTTACATGGCATTCACTTAATTCACCGTTCCTGACCACAAAGTCACTGGAACAAATTAAGTGATGCCGCAGCCACAGTGGGTGCGGACAAGCGGGACATCTGGTCTGGGCTCACGGTGCAGGCAGTGGCGGCGTGTAGCCGGACAGACTGTGCACGTGATCCATGTCACCGCTGCGATGATGGCATCGAGCGAGTGACAACATTGTCTTGGTGGTGTCACCGCACTCGCACCTGTGGCACGTACAGTCTTGAGGGGAGTTTGCTTCGTTACACAGGGAGATCCATTTATAGGATGCCCTATTGGGTTTTCGAATGCCCCTCTTACATTCGTCCCAGCAGTTGAACACATGCTGTGAAGCGACGGCTCCATCTCTCGCAGAGGAGGGTGCTTTAAACGATTTTACACCTTGCATTGATGATCCTGGTGGGTATCTCGGCCTCGCCGTGCGCTGCGTTGCACCGCTAGTCGAGTAGATAACCATGTGTTCAATAAACCCTCGGAGCCAGGATGACCGTCCAACTCCGATCGTCATTTATTGATTGTAACAGGTAAAACTGGTGAGAAAACACAGATACAGCATCTGTTATAATTCGGAAACACCCACACAATGAACACCACAGCATCAGAACATTGTCTCAGATAACAATAGATCCTGGAAGGACCAGGCCCCCACATTACCCCTGAACAACTAGACAAAGGCACAAGCTGGTGCGTTGCATACAGACACAGTGTATTCATCCCACTGCACCCCAAATGTACAGCATTACACTTAACACTAAACTGTGGATGAGATACTTCGTCATCACTCTCAGGATCGCAACATAGGCACAAGTCTGACTCGACCTACTAAATCACAAGTAACATCCACAATAAGGAAAGTCACAGGCTTCGTTACTAACTAGGCCTCGTATTTACTACAACAATTTAACGGCACCATAAATGCATTTACATTGCTATAACGGTCATTCCAACATTACAACAGCATTTCCAATATTATAGGAATATAAACAACTTACAGATAATGCTTCTTAAGCTCCCACAATGGACAAGTGCGGCTGTGGTCTCACTGAGATGCGATGCGTGCCACCATCTTGGCTTATCTGTGTAATGGCTGACGCCCGCGTGGTACAGTGGAAATCTAACATCGTCACTTCCTGGTCACGTGACCAACATTAGCATAAAAAAACAGGAACTTCCTGTGAACGCACGCTCCACATCTGCCATGAGGCAAGACAGTGGGACACACGTCGGGAGGCTTTGAAACAGGACTATGTTTTCCTCTTATGCCTGTCATCTTAGCGGGTATCTATCCGTGGATAGCTCTGCAAGGCAAACGCTAGCGGTGCACGAGGATGCCGTGCTATGCGGCCTCTCTGTAGGCTTGTAAATGACATGCGCACGTGTGGTCAGCTGATGTGGAGTGAAGACGCCTTGCGAGTGAGTATCCATTAATATGTTTGTTCTATTAGTCAGCTCCTAAAATATTCACGGCTACACCGAAACATTCAGTACTTTTATTATTAGCCAAGTAATGTTTGGTGGGCTGCAAGGTGGCCAAGTTTTAGTGCAATGAATTGTTGAATCCATCAGTGCAGAGTTGTGGGTTCCCCCCCCCCCGCCAACTCCGAGTACTCCGGTTTCTCCCACACACCGCTCATGAATGAAATTGGGCCAAACATCCCAATGTGGGACCTTCCTGAAAACGAGTCTAGAGGCTTGGCGAGGATTTCCCGTGGCAGAAATGGGATTATGTTCATATACACGTACTTGGTTGTTTACTTAAAAAATGTCCATTTTCATTATTGCCATGTATACCGATGGTGAGATTAAGCATTTGAAGTGAGGGTAAAGTGCACTTACGCTGTCATGTCACCATTGAGCCCAAGGACTTAAGTGTTCCCGTGCATTGGCAAATAGCTCCCCCCATTTGCCAGGCGCAAGTCACAGGGGTACATTTGTTTAAGATTACGGACTAGAGCGCACATGGGATGGCGTGTCACTCAAGTTGTGTGGCAGCGAGCAAGCCGCGCACACACGCAAAGACAAACATCCCTTCCCCCCATAGCAGTTAACATCGCCATCTCCGCATGCAAGCAAAATACTATTCAACGATACATTTAATTACCCATAACGCCGAATTACGCCAGCCTAAACCACGTAAAAAATAATATATACCTCCGTTTGGCCTTACCTGGTAAAATAAATAGGTTCAATTTCAGTAGGTATATTTTGAAGCGATTCGTTTTACCTTTCCCTCTGCTACTTTGCACTCCTATCATATTTTTGTACTGTTTGTTGTTATTACGTTCTGACCGCGTGCCCCGACTGGACATCCTGTGAAAGAGCTCTTCATAGGATAGCTCATCGGATTCCTCCTCCAGGATAAGCAAATTCTATCCGAGTCCTGACCGCACCGATCTATAACAAACGCAGCTGCACATGGCGAGCATTTAAATCGAGAGCAGAAAACCAAAGGCCGGGGATTTTCCAAAGAGATTTTTTTTACGATTGTGGCAAACAGCTCGGCCGCACAGCGCTTGAGGACACCGCGCTACAAGACTGGCAACCTAGGTTCGATACACGGCCAAGGGTAACATCGGCGGTTAGACGACGCCTGGCCCCTGACCAGACCCATCCAGTGGAGCACTGAAAAAAAACTCGACGTTTTACCACTTCCAAGCGCTCCCAACCTTCAAACCGTCACAAATACGCACTGACTAGCGTGGGGGAAGTATGGCCAAACACAATTCCATGACTGCCATGTAGAGGTGGGTGGGGTGTCTTCATCCAGCAGCGGATTGACCAAGGGAGTGGACATTTAATTATACTTTAAAGAGCAAAGGGGGGAGCTGCATTCGTGACGAGAAACTGCCATCATAGCCAAGAGCTCCTTAATATTGACACGGGCCTTTCAATGTTTAGGCAGGTGTTCACTGTAAAGAGCCTAGTCTTCAATGTCTCCCTTTATATTTCCTCTTCTCTACCCCTTGTCAGCTTCCTCGCTCACACAGAGTCTCTCTTTTCCAAGTTTTATGCACACACACAAAGACCAAGATCTCGTCCCCTCAATCACTCTGTAGTCTCGACCAGGGGTCAGAAACCTGTGGCTCTTCAAAGGCCGTTTCGTGATATTATTCATTAAGGACCCACCATCTGGTATTCACCACGTGCATTGCAGCTCTTGAAATATTGAGGTTTTTTTTAACCAAATAAAAAGATGGCTCGTAATTTTGGTTGCCGGACCCCCTGGTCCAGACAGACTTGTTGGGGCAAGTGCTGTTAGCGAGTAACTATGAAGGCCGTCACGGCACACGAGGGGGTGGATGTTGAGCACCACACCCAGCCGCCTTTTATCTCCCCAGTGACGATGTTTACACACACACATCAAGTACTCATTTGAGGCCGAGTCGACAGAGCGGAGGCCCAGGACCGGTTCATGATAATCGGCACCGGTGTCGGCCGTGAACAGGAATCCAAATCCAATCGCCGAGTCCGTAGCGCAGCGCGCTAACCACTGCACCACCGCTCCCCCACACCACGCACAGGGGCCAGCCAAGAGGTTTTATGAAAACACAAACACACATGGTTCAGGTGTGGTCTCGCAGCCAAGGCTTTGAGGGCTGTGCTGTTAGATAACGGTGCGTGGTGAAACAGAAGAGCAAATAGGTTGCTGTCTCTTCTACTGTCGATGTTTTAAAACTGCTTCGCTGGGCTATCATTTGTGGCTTCTGAAAAAGAGCTATGTAGCTCAGTAGGTCAAGTAAAAATGTGTTTACTTTTACGTTTTGTTATGACCCGAGAAGTCTGGCCACATTTTTGAAAACGATGAAGAACCATCAAAAAGACGTGCCGTTTAAAACAAACCATCGCGTGACGTTAGGATTCAAATGCGTAGTTGCAGCCGCCGGTGATTAAACCGGGTTCTGAAGCGCAGCGGAGTTGATGGTCTAGGCCCAGTCACCAACGAATGCACAATAAAAAAAAACTTTAATTTGGTTTTCACTTAAATTTGGCTAAATCCCAATGAGATCTTCTTGATTCTTTCGGTAAAGTCACGTAGAAGGGAAATAATAAAATAATAAAAATAAAACAATAAAATAATTCTCACGACGTTTCTGTTCTTCGCCTGAGGACGGCTGCTTGCGTTGTGACCGAAACGTCGTGAGAATGATTTTATTATGTTTTATTTTTATTATATTATTATTTCCCTTCTACGTGACTTTACTGAAAGAACCAAGAAGATGAATCCCTGCAGTCACGAAAGCTTTAAATCGAAATTTTCCCAATGAGAATTACTACGTTTAGTTTTATTGACGTGATGACACATTCGCTTAAGTGCAAACAAAAGTTTGGACCCGTGTGGATTGAAGAGGTCATTGGAACATGTCACAAGTAATATTGCGACATCGTCATCTGGGGCTGTTCTGACACAGGGTGATGCACTACTTGCTGCCAATTTCAGCATAGAAATCTTATTATTCTGAGAACGCAATGCAGATAGAAAAAACAATTTGGGGAGGAAAAAATACGTCAATATGCGACATTTGCACCATTGGTACCTCATTTGCCAGTAAAAAATATGATAATTGGTTTTTTATCCTTTTATCTGGCAACAAAACTGACACCTTTTTTACGAGGAGTCATGTTTGCATAGACCACAATACCTGCAGTCATAATGCAAACAAAAAACATAACTCTGATAATGTATGCACTGTCATCAGAGTTATGTTTTACTGGTAGGAACGAAGTGGACCAGACCACCAATAGATTAATGTGTCCGTCCGTCCGACTGTCCGTCCGTCCGTGTATCAACATCGCCCCCTACTGCAAACACTTGGCATGACCCTGTCCGACAAGATGGTCGCCCGCTCCCCCTGGGATCTGTCAATTAAACAAGATGGCCGTCGCTTCCGGCGCCTCACGGCGAAACTTTAAACTTCGCTTCAAAATTACTTAACTGAAACGCAGCACGTTTTTAAAAAAAATTACTTTACTGAAACGCAGCACGTTTTTTTAACACAGAGACAAGAAACATTTATTAACACAGAGACGAGATACATTTAATCGCCTTATTTGTGCACGAAAAGCACGGCGCGAGGCCTACTGCAGAGGCTTCGCGAGGCCTAGTGCAGAAGGCTTCGCTAAGTCTACTGCAGAGAAGGCTTCGCTAAGTCTACTGCAGAGAAGGCTTCGCGAGGCCTAGTGCGGTAGGCTTCGCGAGGCCTAGTGCGGCAGGCTTCGCGAGGCCTAGTGCGGCAGGCTTCGCGAGGCCTAGTGCGGGAGGCTTATTAACACAGAGACGAGACATTTAATCGCCTTATTTGTGCACGAAAAGCACGGCTTCGCGAGGCCTACTGCAGAGGCTTCGTGAGGCCTAGTGCAGAAGGCTTCGCTAAGTCTACTGCAGAGAAGGTTTCGCGAGGCCTAGTGCGGCAGGCTTCGCGAGGCCTAGTGCAGAAGGTGGTGGTGGGGGGTGGTGGGGTGGTGGTGGTGGGGTTGGGTGGTGGGTGGTGGTGAGGGCTGGTGGGAGGGGTGGTGGTGGGGGGTGGTGGGAGGGGTGGTGGTGGGGGGTCTTTAAATCTCACAGCGTTTCTTGTCAAAACAAACACTTTAATTAACGTTACACTAGAATACAGTTAATTTTTTTCTTTAACTCCTCTATACCCGGTCGATATCCCTGTACCGATATTAGTATTATTCCTACCAGCCCACCCCGCAGGGTCCTGTTTTGTTTGCATTATGACTGCAGGTATTGTGGTCTATGCAAACATGACTCCTCGTAAAAAAGGTGTCAGTTTTGTTGCCAGATAAAAGGGTAAAAAAACTATTATCATGCGACATTTGCTTAATGGTTTGCCCTTGTGTCGAATAAGGAATTGCATACAATTAGATTTTAAAGCAAGCATCAGCTTTCCCAGCCAAGTTGCGCCCACAACAAAACCTGCGTGGACAGACAGGGAACGGCCTCCCCAACTTTCGCACAAAGACCCCCCTCCCCCACCCCCCCATGTATCCTTAACAGACTCGTAGGGGCAAGTGCTGTTAGCGAGTAACTATGAAGGCCGGCACGGCACACGAGGTGGGAGGGTGGCCAACTCCACGGCTGGCCGCCTTTGTCTCCCAAGTGGTGATGTTTTACACACCGCACCAGGTACTCATTTGAGGCAGAGTTGACCTCCGGGAGGCCCTGGAGCCGTTCAGTCGGGCGTCGTAGCTTAGTGCGCACACGCACACTCACGGACCCGACCGCCGCACTTCCCCCGGCACGATCCAGGCAACCGAAGCGACCACCGGTACCCAGCAGAGATAACGAGGAGCGGGCATCGTTAGCGATGAAGACAGGGGCCTTGTGCTCCTAGCTCTAACAAACCGGCTCTTTGTGGGGGGCGGAGATGCTACTGCCTCCTCCGCTGCCGCCGCCGGTGGTGGTTGTGGTTGCGCCGGGGTTGGCCCGTTTGCCAGCAGTGCTACACAATGCGCTGCTTGTACGTGCAGACGCTCCCCGTTGGATGTAGTTACTGTGCCGCTCACTCCGACCATCGGCAACGAGGAGGGAGGAGAGGCAACTGCCCCATCGTAGGGCCAACGCGGCCAGTAGCTGTTCAGGTCAATGCGTCAAATGTAAAAAACACACGCTCCGTCGTGGAACGGATTGTTTTTGGCCACGAGACGTTGTTTTACATGATTGGAAAGATATTTTTTTGTTGTTAGATACAGATTTTGATTATTTGCCCCATTATCCGATCGCGGTAGTATTTTTTCCTCTCCCCCTCTGCAATCACACATGTGCAGCGGTGGGTGCCAGCAGCTGTGGCGTGGGCGAGCGTACGTGCCCGGGCCGGAAAGGGCGATGCAGGCGGAGGTGGAGGGGGTCTGCGCCAAATTCAGTGCGACCATTTTCACTTCAGTTCCCGTCTTGTAACACGGTAAGCGCTGCACACAACTCCGCTTTGCAGGCTAACCGGCAGATTTGGCGTTCACTTACACGGGATCTTACACCCGTAACTCTTGTTGCTTGGTATTTGGCCTTTTTATTAAAAAAAACAATAATACTGAAAACATTGTACTGTATTTCCAATTGTGTTGGAGATGCAACTTAAAATTGTACGGATTAAAATGGCCCTTCAGAGGCCTTCCCTATGCCTTTTTGTCGCAAGGACTGATGAACCATACCCTCACTCACCACGCCGGTGAAAATGGGAGTTGGTGAAACGGGTGCCAAGGACTGTTTCAGATGTTACTCCCCACTGGTGTTAGCAATGGCCAAGAATCCAACTAGAGGCGGGCCCGGCTCGTAGCACAGAGCTAACCACTAATACAGTGCAATTAAAACGCACTGCTGGATGAAGGTCATGGTCATGCCTAGCCACTGATATCTTATCGCAGGATAGCGATGCGATATCAATTAAAACACTGCACACCAAATTGTTTGCGATCACACTCGATGAAAGCAAGGACACGGGGTACAGGGCAAGTCACCAGAAAAGACAACTGGAGGCTCAAAATCAATCATTGAGAGGCAAGGTAAAACAACAACAAAAACTATAAACTATTTCTATTTTATCAGGTAAGGTCAAATGAGCTACATAGCTCTTTTCAGAAGCAGCCAAATACCATAAAACCGGCGAGATGCACCCCCCCGGGCGTGCGAGACACCCTTCCCGGGGGTGCGAGTTATGCCAGATTTTTTTAGAAGGTAAATCGTCGAAAGATAAATTAAGCACGGGCACGCAAGTACAACTACTTTGTTTCAACAAGCATATTTTTTTACATACATTTGTTTTTTTACGATTGAGAACCAAAGTGGTGCAAGGCTGCAGTAAAGGTTAACCAGTGCCCTAAATGCGTAATATTGATTCTTAATGTGGAGGGAAAAACCGAAGGACCCGGAGAAAGATCCACACGACCACGGGGAAAACATGCAAACTTCAAATACACAGGCGTCAGGGTCGGAATCCTCCATACCAGCCAGAGGTAAGTTAACATCTCGCCCCCGTCACACCTACAACGGTACAGCTGCAAAGTGGATGTGAAAAAGGGGCAAACGCGGCAATAATATTTCCGACTCCAGCATAAAAAGGAACCTTCACTCATCGGTGGGCCGAGGCTAGCGATGCCCAGAGCCAGAAATCCAGGATGCTACCCCTACATCTGCTGTCATGCATGGCTAAAGGCAACGGCCAGAGATTCAATCTACCACTACGCTCTTGACGGGAGCAAGGCATGGTACAAAATGACGCGCGGTGGAGCCAGGCGGGACCTTATTCTTAACATGCTTCACGGATTTGGGAGGGGAGATTTTTCAGAATGCCAATTCTCATATCTTGGGCGTTCATAATTACGGCCGCACACAATGTCAAAAATCCATACACCCTTAAGACACTGCGTGTAAGATCCTAGGGCCTTAAAGAGCGACTGCAACACAAGGACTTTCATTTCGTGAAAAGACGACATACAATACGATGTATTTATTAATTTACAACTCCGATAAATCCCCTGCTGGAGAACACAGTCTCCCTCGGGCCACGTTTAGTCGTGGGGAAATTGTTCGACGCTCCCCACCATCACCACACACGTGGCGAGTGCACGTCGGTGAACAGTTGGGTTTCCCCCAGGACCGGTTCAGATGTTGCTAGCCACCGACGATAGACATGGCCAGGAATCGAGCGGAGGTCACCGCGACGGGTCCCCTCGTGTCGCGTGCCCACAGCCCCTGCTCGAATGCTCCGAAGCCACCAACGAAAACCGTGATGTGAGAACGCCACACCGTGGAGACAAAACTATCATCCCAAAGTTTTACATAAATTAGTTACAACCGAGTGAACACAATTCTTCTTCTTAAATGCCTGTTCGTCCATAGCGCTGAAAACAATTGTGCAATAGGAATTTCACAATAAGACCCGAGCACAAATCCAACAGCTGTGCTCCGTGGCACGCTGACAATTGCCGTCACCCGCAGCCAAGCTCGCTCGCACAACAAAAATTAACTCATCTCAGTCCTGCGCCGCTGCTCGTTACCCGTGGCTATCGGCAAACATTTTGATGCGCCACGTCAAAAACGCTGCTGTGCCACCCCGGCAACAGCGGCAACACGTACGGGGCGGATTCAATCTGCAGCTCGGGGTAAACAAGTCCGACCGATGCGGAGCCACTAATGAAGGGGCCGGTCACACGTTTTTGTTTGGTTTCACTGGGAGATGTTTCCTACGGTTGCCGCTTGCACATCGCGGGCGTGATGAATCCCGATCGGGCACCCAAATCGCACGCATTTCGCGTGACGAACGGCCACACGGTGTGGCAGCTGCACAAATAAGAGTCATTAGCCATGACAGATCCACTGCTCGATGAAGGCCCGCCCAAGCCAGTGTCATCCCTCAAAAGGCACACGAGCTGATTTCATCGCTACGAGCTTCTCTGGTGGACGCTCTCTTGGGGACATTCCCTCCATGGACTGCCACTCCAACGTTAGTCTCGACCACCGAACAATCACCGTCCCCTCCTAGAAACACGGCCTGCACACAAAACCCACTTACTTTTCTTCAGTCAATGACGTCTCCAACCTGTGTACGTTCTCAAATTCGTGTGATCCTAGCATGCATCACACCACCTTCCTTGATGCAATTTTACGTTTTAGTTCCATTTTCTTTACGAATGTCCACGATTCTGGTAAAGGTGATATATCCATGTCAGGGTCACACATGGGAGGGAAGAGGAGGGGGGATGGTGATATCCAGAGCAACTGCAAGCCCGCCCCTCTACAATCTAAACATCGATTCAACTAATGCACGGCTTCACATTGTTTTAAGATGCCATACAGTGTTGCGGCGTCACTTTCTAAAATCCTTACGGGTCACACACGACCTCACCATCCTCGGCCCGGTGGTGCGACTGCACTCAAAAGAAGGCGCAGCAGACGGACGATTACACTGGTCACACTTTTTCTGGCATAAGGTATTCCAACGGTTTCAAGGTAATGTTGAGGTGCTGATTCCAAATCTGGCATCAGTTTTTGTCTATCACATCAGGTTTTTGAGATATCAAATATTGCATTTTCAATAATAACTGCAGGAGAAAATATTAAATAAATGTGGATATCTACATAAAATTATATTATAAAACACACTATCCTAAAAATACAGCACCATATTTTAACACTGAAGCAGTCACTGACTCGCAACAACTTGCAATCATAAGTGACAGAGTAAATTTCTGGTAAAATCAATGAAAATGGGGTATGCCGATAGCATAAAAATGAGATGTGATAGAGCAAATCTGAGATCAGATTTGGAATCAGCACCCTGAAATTAGTCTAAAACAGCTGCAAAAGTCCAGGCCAGAAAAAAAGTTTTTTTTGTTGTTGACCAGTGTTATGCGACCAACGGCCGCAAGCAGCGAAACTTTCAAAAACACAAATGGACGCTTTAAAGCGCCGGTGGAGGTGGCCCCGTGCCAGCAGGCGAACGAACGCGAGTCGAGTCTCGCCAGCTCGCGTAACCAGCCCGAAGGGGGTGAGGGGGGGGCTCGTGGTGCACGACTCCTTTCCCCACACTTTTGACGTTCCCACCCAGGCCTGGCTCCACCGGTAACGAGTCCGCCCGTCCCGCCGGCACAGACCTCAAAATACAGACTCACACCGCTGTCGATGTCATTTAGCCGCGGGCGACGGCAGAGGTCGCATCAATCGCGGGGGAATATAAATTTGCTTTTGGATCGTTTTCGCACCGCTATCAAACTTTGAGAAGACATCTATTTCAAGCGAGGAACAATGATGCGGGTGTGAACAAGCTCGGATCTTATAGATGGGTCGGGACATGTTTTTTCGCCCATCGTAGTTTTCCCAAATGCTGTCCCCCCCCCACACCGCCCCTAGCCAAAGGTTAAGTTGACTCGCTCGGATATCACACTATCGCAAAAAAGTGAGAAAAAATATATACATACGTAACCGCGTGTTTTTGCAAACGCGCACCAGTCCTCCAAGCTACGTCGTTCACAACCATACACGAGGAGCGCTTTCGCAATCTGAACCCTTGGAGATGTCTCGGGACACTCCGTTTGTAAATCGAGAGGAACCGAGAATCACTGTTGACTACTGTGGCACAAGTTTGTAACAGGTGGTCATCAAGGGTTGTTTCAGACTTACACCGATACCACCGCATACGTACGACAAACACGCACGAATCGCACATCTTAGGTTACTCATGCTTTGCTGCACGGTGTTGACAAATCAGTGTCCCCCCCCAATACTTTCAGGGAGGATTGTTGGGTCGTCCCTTAACGTTACTGGCAGGCCTGAGCAACTGGTCAAAATTCCAGTTCTCCGACGGTGGCCAGTCTTAGTCGTACATTGACTGCCGTTTACGTGCAAGACAATGCTCGCGTATTAAGGAGTGGGGAAAATTTAAATACATCGATATTCTGCACCGCGAATGCTGCAGCAAGGCAACAAGCGAGGGTGCGGTCACAAACCGGTTCTGGTGGTGTCTTCCATCCAGAAGATGCCACAGGACTCAAATATACCCAGTGCTGGTTTCATAATTAGCCTTGAGCAATCTGCCAGCACAAACACCTGACTTTAAGCCACGTCTTCCAACTTGCCTGCCAGGCCATCCAAATCCTCTGCCAACTCCCCAGACAGATTCATTAATCAACTTACAGCCGCCAAGATCAATCCACCGCTGGATGAAGGAATTCTCAAATCGGCACCGTCCCCTCGAGGTCTTGCGACGCCACAGTCTCGCCCCCTTGCACCCGAGCTAACGCCACACTGCTCCATCTGCATAGAGGTCATCCTCTCGGGCGTGTTCCCTCTTATTAGCTGACATTCCATCACTGCTCTTTATTTTATTTCTAGCCACGTGACTTTACCGAAAGAACCAAAGAGTATGGATTCCTGCAGTCACGAAAGCCTCAAATTCCATCACTGGTCTCGTCCATTGGCCAGACTAATGCCCACCCACTCGCCTTGCCGGTGATGCGTCCCCTTCTGCTGCACAGAGAAAAGCTGGCATCGGGGGTCTCACCTGGCTCGAAGAACAAAACTACAACTGGCCTTTTGGCATGATTGAGGTGAGCTGTGATGCAAGGTGCTCTGAGATGTTGGGACATTTAACACTACAACTGGCCTTTTGGCATGATTGAGGTGAGATGTAATGCAAGGTGCTCCGAAATGCTGGGACATTTAAGCACGCAATAAATCCAAATCCTTAACCCAACAAATACATGCTATATATACACACACACATCGTGATGCACAAACACTGTGCTATTACAGCTGCAGCAGAGGCAGCAGAGGGCAGCAGCAAAAAAATACCAACTCCATTGACAACAACATTTCTTATGCAACATGCTTCCTATATCTGTCCGATGGCGATACATTCAGAAAGCGTCACACGGCCGACTGTGATAAACATCTGACTACCACTACTACATTCGTGGCGAGATTACTGGAAGGGTCCTCAACGTTTGGCTGGCTTCTCAAATTTCCAAAAGAACGCTAAACCGGTTTTCTGCCAAAAACACCATTCACAGCTGATCCATTGCGCTGTAATATATAGTTTGCAGTTAATATTTGAGGCGTAGTTATGGGCTCAGTTTAGGATGTTAAAAATCTGGGTTAAGGTCACGAGTGTGTTGGTTCTCATGCTGGTTACCGAGTTTGGCGGGTGGGGGAGGGGAAAGAGTATTCAAACAACCGAGGTGCAAATACAGAACCACGTATTGTTATTCAAGTACCACAACATTTCACAATAAAATCACACACTCCGTCAGATTGTATGACCAAATCTGTACAAAGTAATCAACAAAATCGTTACGGGCACAGTACAATAACACGGCTATATTAATGTAATTCATCCAGAAAATCCCCCAAGACGTATTTCCAAGGACAATGTATTTGTGTATGCCTATTGTGCCATCGAATCACGAGAGAAATCAGCCATCCGCATCTCTCGAAGCAGTAGATAAGAGAATGGCCTGCACAAGTGGCTATGAAAGTGCTTTACTACCACTGATAATCATTCCGTCAAGTTACAACTGGTCCAGGCAATCATGGGCTGAAAGCAATTTCTCCCACAAGCTTGGCCACGTGAGACTAAACATATTCGTCCCATGACACTCAAACCGATATATTTTGCAATTCTCAGCGGAGCTTGGAATTCAGCCAAATTAAGTTGCAGACCAAAAACGAAATGCGCCGTTGGGTTGTTTCTGGTGCCAGTCCATCGGCGACCAGGAACGTCAAATCACTGCCCTCGAGCATCGCGGCTTTAGCAGATCACAGGCCCGGCGTTCAGACCTTGTGAGCCACCGAAACCACCCGAGTCTCAAGACTCATTTACAACGGGCCTCGTGTTTTTTTTTGTGTAACAATTCATCGGAGTCGGCGCGTTAGCAGCAACGGTAACACCCGCCGATGACCAACATCATGATGGACAGAGTTAAGTTTGTGTCCTGCACATGTACTGCAGAGTACAAAACGCAGTGCAGTGAAAATGCTGGAATTATTTGGCATCGTACGTAGTTTGGCTACTTACGAAACAAGTTAGATGTTAGCTCCCTCTTGACTGGTGCGCAGGAGGTCGTGGGTTCGATCCCTACCCCGACGCCTGCTGTATGTTTGTAGTTTGCGTGTTTTCTCCCCGTTGTCACGTGGATTGTTCTCCGGTTTTTCACCCCTTCACATTTACAAGATAATTTGGCTGATCTAAATGTTCACACAATGACGAAAAGCCACTTGGCTGAGCTGACATTTGCGGCCACGTCTCTTCTGAAAATGTGATATTTTAGCTCAGTGGACCTTTGCCTGGTAAAAAAATCAAGTTAGTCGTGGTAATCTTGATTTGAAGCTTTTGTGACTGCAGGAATCCATACTCTTTGGTTCTTTCGGCAGTCACGGAGGTAGAAATAAAATAAGTCAAAAATTTGTCGTAATAAGCGTGCCAATTCGGGAGGTGCGTAAATGGACATTGCAAAACGGCGGGGCGCGTCTCCTCCAATCGTCCAAGTTTGCCCCCAAGTGCTCGGCCAACATCAGAACGAATCGATCGTTAATAATCGACATCGTAATTGGCCCAATTGTCGCTCCCCGCCCTCAGAAATCACCGACGGCTACAGAAAACAAACCAGCGGAGCCGGGCAACTCACAAACCACCAACCTCGACCGTTCTTCGCATTTCATCCCCACGGGATGTTTCCAGCGTGCGAGATGAAGAAGTCACGGATGACGCATCCGATTAATAAACATGTGCATGGCAACGCTGCGTTGGCAGCGGTGGTGCACAGGCACAAACAACAACCACACACACATTCGTCAACCACCATGGGGGGCCTTGAAAAAGCCACACGCATAAAAATAGACGCGATGGCCGTTTGACCTTTTTTTTCGTCTTCAAAGCTTAACAAGTGGGCCCACCAACGCGACGAATCGATGAATGGTAGGGCAAAGCAGGGAACGATGGGCAGAGATGTGCTCACCTTGAGTGGGCACGTCCCTGTAGGCCACCCCACATGCAGGCGATGTCAGCTGCAGCAGTAGCAGCAGCAGCTGCAGCAGCAGGAGTGGTGATGGAAGCAGATTGGCACCCATCGTGTGCAGGTGTGGAAGCAGTTTGCTCGTTCCTCCCCCAACAACAACTTCGCTCACCCCTTTGTGTTTGTTGTGTGGGGTGTGGTGTCCTTTCGCCACACACACACACTCTTCTCTCTCTTAGCTCACACACAATCTCTCTTGCCGTGTATAGTATTGTGTTCACACACACACGGTATGGTGAAACGCACCCACAAATCGTGCACACCACCCAGTGAATGTTGTTCACCACATCAGTGTTAATGTCACACACGTGCGCCGATACGCCAAGGCTTTGGAATAAGTGATAGCAAATAGCACGCCCCCCACACACACGAACCGATGTAATCTCGAGGTTTAAGAGTTCAACAAAACCAATGTGTCCCGATACCACACGTAACCGTTACAGGCATGCGTAACAATATAAAAACAATACCCCCAAACAAGCTATCACACACACAGAGTTGTTACCCTGGCGAATACGCCTTCACCTACACCCTACAGACACGCAACAAACACCCTGTCGCACGCACACGGTGAACAAAAACACACACGCGTGTGAATATCCCACCCCCAAACACACCACAACAACCTAAAACAACCCACCACCACCAACACAACGCCACGAAAACTTTACCACCACAACAACGCCGCCACGAAAACTTCACCACCACTACAACAACGCCGCCACGAAAACTTCACCACCACGCCACGAAAACTTCACCACCACAACGCCACCAAAACTTCACCACCACCACAACGCCACCAAAACTTCACCACCACAACGCCACCAAAACTTCACCACCACCACAACGCCACGAAAACTTCGCCACACCACACACACGCAGCTCGCTATCTATCTCCGCTCTCCCTCCTCTTCAAAGCCGCTAGCCTCCTTCTCTGCACCGCCCTCGCGAGATGGCGGGGTCAAGTCTGCGACACAGCGAGCCGTGCGAGTCGCGATGGACCCCGCTGCTTGCTTGCGGTTGCTGATAATGATCACTCCACTGCTGCTGCTGATGATGAGGCGGGAGAGAGGGAGGAGCAACAGGAGGGAGGGAGGAGCAACAGGAGGAGGGAGGAAAACAGGAGGAGGGAGGAGCAACAGGAGGGTGGGAGGAGCAACAGGAGGGAGAAGCAAGAGGAGGAGGGAGGAGCAACAGGAGTAGGGAGGGAGGAGCAACAGGAGGGAGGGAGGAGCAACAGGAGGAGGGAGGAGCAACAGGAGGAGGGAGGAAAACAGGAGGAGGGAGGAGCAACAGGAGGGTGGGAGGAGCAACAGGAGGGAGAAGCAAGAGGAGGAGGGAGGAGCAACAGGAGTAGGGAGGGAGGAGCAACAGGAGGGAGGGAGGAGCAACAGGAGGAGGGAGGAGCAACAGGAGGAGGGAGGAAAACAGGAGGAGGGAGGAGCAACAGGAGGGTGGGAGGAGCAACAGGAGGGAGAAGCAAGAGGAGGAGGGAGGAGCAACAGGAGTAGGGAGGGAGGAGCAACAGGAGGGAGGGAGGAGCAACAGGAGTAGGGAGGGAGGAGCAACAGGAGGGAGGGAGGAGCAACAGGAGGGAGGAGCAACAGGAGTAGGGAGGGAGGAGCAACAGGAGGGAGGGAGGAGCAACAGGAGGAGGGAGGAGCAACAGGAGTAGGGAGGAGCAACAGGAGGAGGGTGGGAGGAGCAACATGAGGAGTGGGAGGAGGAGTAGGAGGAGCATGAAGAGTGGGCGGGCACAGCCGAGCTGCTGCTGCTGCTGTCGTGCTCACGCCGCCATGCGACCCTTGTCCGTCCTGACTTCGACACCCGCCGCCTTTTGTTTACCCCGGGATGGTTGGGGGGGGTGCCTCGTGTCAGCTGCTCGCAGCACACAACACAACACACTCCATCCTCACGCTTTATGGCGTGAGAGGGGATTTACCCGTAACTGCCCCTAACGGAGACTCCACACTCATTGTAAAGTCTCGCGTGAAGATCTCATTTTTTTTCTTTTTTTTTTACAAAAAAACTGTTGTTACAGTACATGCCACATTCTCTTTGGTTCTTTCGGTAAAGTCACGTAGGTATAAAGTAAATCACGACGTTTCGGGCGCACACACAAGCGTCCATCATCACCTGATGATGCCCCCGAAACGTCGTGAATTCTTTTATTTTCTACCTACATGACTTTACTGAAAGAACCAACGAGTATGGATTACTGCAGTCACGAAAGCTTCAAATCTAGATTACATTCCACATTCCCGTGACGTGAATCATTGACACCGCAAAGACGACCACCATTTTACTTCCCCCCCCCAATATTCAAATATGTTCAAAATGTCCCCCCCCCCCATATATTGCTATAAAAAAAATTGCTATGCTATGTAAATAAAAACAACAATTTACTAATTCTAGATTTGAAGCTTTCGTGACTGCAAGGATTAATATTCTTAGGTTTTTTCGGTAAGGTACTAAACCTTGGCCACAATATCTGGACTTGTCTTCATATAAATCAATGCCATTACAAACAATGAAACAAGAAATGGGTAAAAAAAAGTTAAAACAGAGCAATGTAATACAATACACTATTAGACATTATTTTAAAAAATAAACAAAAAGTCCATCCCATGTGTTAGTGAATTTTTAATACTGTATTTTAGGCAGGAAATTAGTTTCCAAATTTAATTTTTTTTTTCTGGGTTGGAACCCCCAGACCCCCTGGAAGATTTGGCCCCCCCCCAATGTTGACTCCATGGCTACGGCCTTGCACAGAATTAAAACTAATTTCTATCCACCCTGGAGGAACGATGGGCACAGTCATCAGCCAACATTCCAGTTACCACTTGCCAGGCGTAATGTTGTGAATTATGCCAATATAATCGTCATTCCAATACATCAACGTTCTTAGTTATGCTATTGTCATTCAAATACTGTATGAGAATCCCCATAGAAGATGGCGGATAATAGAATTGCGGATAGGATATGACTGTGGCAACCACGATCATTCTCATCAGCCATGATCAATCCACTGCTGTATGACGTTGCCTTCCAGTCTCAGCCGTGCGATGTAACCCAATCCGTCCGGCTCCTGCACACGAGCTGATTTCATTGCTCCATCTCTACGGCTCTACGTCCTCTCGGGCTTGTCCCCCCCTCTCCTCTCCTTTGGCTGTCACTCCGCAGTTAGTCTCGACCACGGGCTATAATATGTCCCTTCGTAGAGACGTACTCCTGCCCAGAAGAGACTTGTGCAAAAGCCAGGCCAAGTTAATCTGTTGGCCATCCCACTTCCTCCTAAGGGCGACACAATCTCGCCTTTCACCATTACATCCAATACCCTCCCCTTCTCCTCCCCCCTCACACACCCCCCAACTCCACCAGGCCTCTTCGCTGTTTATTTTAAAGAGTGCCATTAAAATTGCTCAATCCCATTATTTGGAGCCTCGTTCTCCTCCTTTACAAATGTCTGAGCCGCGATGCTTGCAAAAGTTTGGGGGCGGCAGGTTGGGAAAGTGTAAATTGTACACCGCACATTTAGTATGGTATAACCCATCATCATCATCATCACCTCCTCCTCATCAACCATAAGAACTGCTTATTATAACGACCACAAGCCACCGCTGCAGTTCGCTGTTGCAAAAGAGCCGTGCTATAGGCTGGTACGCAATGCAGTTCAGTGGGGGTGGGGTGTCAATCGATCCTCATGGCGGTACCCCGGGGTAACCGAGTAATACAAAATGGGCCGAGGCAATTAAATATTTTATTTCTGGGACACTATTTTTTTTCCCAGGGGTGTTACTTAACTCCGCGACTGGGGTAACCAATCGATCCGAAATCAGTGCTACTCCACGATGTCGAAACGCCAAACCATAGCATGAAAAATCCGTTAACGAAAAATTCAACGTTGAATAGTGCATCGTGTACAGCTCGTCGAGATGAGTCGATTGCCGCATCGCCGACTATCAACAGACTAAAATGACTGCATCACGGAAATTATGCGAGAGCAAATTATGCAAGAGCATAGCCATAAGGTTCAATTGGCGGTGTTCTAATGCAGTGGATGTGGAAACTCGACACATTCGTCAACAACATTGGCACTGGCCCTTTGACCGAAACGTCGCCGATTTTTTTGATACGTCACGGCCGCAGCGTTTGTGACGGGTGTGTTGAGTCCGTGTTGTTACGACGCAGAAGCAGTAGCATCATCGCCAAATCATATGCCTAAAACGGGGATCGGAAACCAAAACAAACAAAATGAGCCACTTATTTCGAATTCTGTACGTTGAAAAAAAAAACGCAATATGAACAAGAGCCGCAATGCACTGTGGTGGTGAATTCGAGACGGTGACTCTTGAAGCAGTCACTTGAAGAGTCGCGTGCGGCTCCGCAGTACGCAGGATGCTGACCCCCCTGGCCTAAAACGTGAGGTTACACTGGTCAACACACTTATTCTGGCATAAGGTATTCCAACGGTTTTAAGGTAATTTTGGGGGTGCTGATTCCAAATCTGGCATCAGTTTTTGTCTATCACATCAGGTTTTTGAGATATCAAATATTGCATTTTCAATAATAACTGCAGGAGAAAAATATTAAATAAATGTGGATATCTACATAAAATTATATTATAAAACACACTATCCTAAAAATACAGCACCATATTTTAACACTAAAGCAGTCACTGACTCGCAACAACTTGCAATCATAAGTGACAGAGTTAATTTCGGGTAAAATCAATCCCCTGTGGGCTGGTGGAACCAGGTGGGGTTCCTACCAGTTTAAAGTTGACTTGTAGCATCGTTAGTTACGACGAGAGGGCTTCGGCAGAGAGTTCGTGTAGTGTCAATGTTCCTCCTACTCCTCCGTTGCAGGAGCACAGACCACCGTGGGTTTCTAGACGGCCTGTTACCATTTGACCTCGGTCGTACCAGCTCAGCCACTCTCAACGCAAACCCGCGGGTGACCGGCGTGGCCCCGGCACGTACGTACATACGTATAGTCTTGGTTCTTTCGGTAAAGTCACGTAGAAGGGAAATAATAAAATAATACAAATATATAAAACAATTAAATTCTTACGACGTTTCGACTGCAACACAAGCAATCATCATCAGGTGTGAAATCCACAGCAAGACGTGTGTTGAACTTCTTTCGCAACGCTTGGCGCTAATTATAGTATTTAGTTTGGTTCCAGAGGTCCGGTCGTGCGTCGATTTGTTCTTAACGCGGTGTACGGTTTGTACACTGAACACGGGGAATGGCTTTAATCGTTGTATAATCTCCTGTAGACGTAGCTCCCTCCCATCATCATCATCACGGTGGCTAGGAGATGTTAACTACCTCGCCTGGTATACAGGTCGTGGTTTCCATCCCAATCCTGACGCCTGCTGCTGTATAGTTGGAGTCTGCGTCTCTCTCCCATCATCGATGCGGTGTGAGTGGTGGGTGTGAGTGGTAATCGATGTGGTGTGAGTGGTGAGTGTAGGCCCACGTGGGGGCCTACATAGAGGCCTACGTCGGGGCCTACGTCGAGGCCTACGTGGAGGCCTATATAGAGGCCTACGTCGGGGCCCACGTGGAGGCCTACATAGAGGCCTACGTCGGGGCCCACGTCGAGGCCCACGTGGGGGCCTACATAGAGGCCTACGTCGGGGCCTACGTCGAGGCCCACGTGGAGGCCTACATAGAGGCCTACGTGGAGGCCTACATAGAGGCCTACGTCGGGGCCCACGTCGAGGCCCACGTGGGGGCCTACATAGAAGCCTACGTCGGGGCCTACGTCGAGGCCTACTTCGAGGCCTACGTCGGGGCCTACGTCGAGGCCTACTTCGAGGCCTACGTCGGGGCCCACGTGGGGGCCTACGTCGAGGCCTACGTGGAGGGTGCTCGTCAATGGAAGCAGAACAATGAAGCTGATGGGCCAAACATCTCGCCTCTCCACGTCCACATCACGCAACTATTCGGCCTCGGCGCCTCCAGGCCGCACGGCCGCTGCTGCTCTGCTGTAGTACACACAGCTGCGGCTGCTTCGTGTATGACTCCTGCAACTGCAGTTGGGTCGGCTGCAGCTGCTACAGCAGCTACAACAACAACAGCAGCTGCAACAACAACAGCAGCAACAACAGCAGCTGCAACAGCAGCTGCAACAACAACAGCAGCTGCTGCAACAACAGCAGCAGCTGCAACAACAACAGCAGCTGCAACAACAACAGCAGCTGCAACAACAACAGCAGCTGCAACAACAACAGCAGCTGCAACAACAACAGCAGCTGCAACAACAACAGCAGCTGCAACAACAACAGCAGCTGCAACAACAACAGCAGCTGCAACAACAACAGCAGCAAGATGGCGGCGGCGTGTGCGGCCGCGTGTGCGTTGTGCTGCATGGGTGTGGGCTGTGCGTGAGAGTGGGTGAGGGTGAGCTGCGTGTGAGTGAGCTGTGTGTGTGTTTAAATTTAGTGTTTTAAAGATGTCAATTCACCTGCTGTGTATCTTACTACTGTCCCTCCCGGCCATATCTAGTGCCACACTCAACTCTACAAACGGCTACCCGCGTTACTTCGCGTCAATAATTAATTTCTAAATTTGCCACTACACCTGCTAATGAAACAACTTATAGACACTTCTACACTCCATCATTGTATCCTTTTAAACCCTATCTTTGTCCCATTACTTCACCAGCACTCCTTCCAAACTTCATTCTGCTCTTAAAAATAACACCATCTGCGAGCTGCTGCTATTCGTCCAAGGTTCGTCGCTCTTCATCCTTTCACAGAAAATACCTGTGCAAACTATTAATTCTATTTTTCTTATTTCTGGGTGGTATTGAGCTTCATCCTGGCCCAAATGTAAAGAACTCATATAATTCTGTAGATTTTTCTGGCAGAAAAGGTGTTGGTGTTCTACATGTCAACATCAGAGGGCTTTTGATTAAATTAAGTCAACTAAAACTAGAAGTAGCAAATCTTGACCCGGACATATTTTGCCTAACAGAAACATTTCTCACTCCTGCCGTCAATGACGATTGACAACTACAACCTTTTTCGGCTTGACCGAGGATCTAAAGGAGGTGGAATTGCCATCTATGTTCGAAATACTATTGCATGTTCACCAGCTCACTCCTTGTTTAAAAAATGTTGCTTTGAAGGTCTGGCTCTCAGAATAACTTTCCCTAATAATCAACACATGTTGGTAGTGTGCTGCTATAGACCGCCTAGTGGTAAATATGTTGAAGCTGCATCTGCACTGAGAGAGCTTCTTGGGGGCCTCCCTAAAGGTGAAATAGTTTGAGTAGGTGATCTAAATTGGAATTGGCTAAACCCGCCGGCCGTGGCCACAAATTTTGCAGATGAATTTAACCTGTTTCAATTAATAAATGTCCCCACAAGACCCAACCTAAAAAATCCGGGACAGTCATCTCTGCTTGACGTTCTATTGACAAATGCCCCTCACAATTTCGCACTGACTGGTGTTCTAGGTAATAACCTTAGTGATCACTCCTTCATTTTTGGGGTGAGATCATCAGCCAGACCCAAAGCCCCCCCTAAATTGGTTGAGAAGCACTCCATGAGACACTTCAGCATACAGGCATTTACTAATGATGTGCTTCACTCGGATATTGACAAGGTCTGTGATATTCCAAACCTGACTACGGCTTGGGAGACCTTCAGGTACACGTTTCTCCAAATTCTCAACAAACATGCTCCGTTGGTTACATTTAAAACTAAAGGCAATCGTCCACCATGGTTTGATCCTTTGATTACAAAGCTCATGAAAACTAGAGACAAGGCTTGGGCATGTGCTCAGAAAAGTAATTTGGTTAATGACTGGCTAGAATACAGGATTTTAAGGAATAGATGCGTCAAAAAAATACGGCATGCAAAAAATGACTACTTCTCTTCTACTCTCCTTGAATCTCATGGAAATGCCAGGATTTTCTGGAAAACAATCAAATGTATCGAAAAGGCATCCAAAACAGATCATCTGCCCGTTCAGCTTAATCGAAATGGGGAATATTTTTCAGGTCCCCAAAAAATAGTTGACAATTTTAACCTTCATTTTTCTGAAGCTGGTACCCTATTTGATAATCTATTGGGAGTCACCCCTGCTCATGCAAATTCCTACACCCCTATCCAAACATTAAGCGAATTTAGTTTTCAGCCAATCCACGAAAGTAATGTTCTGAAACAACTGTCCTACCTCAAAGGGTCCTCCTCTACCGGAGCAGATAGTATTCCCGTCTTTGCTCTACTAAGTGTTGGTCACCTAATATACAAACCTGTAGCCCATATTTTCAACCTGTCCATCAAAGAAGCATCAGTTCCTCT
The DNA here is from genome assembly GCF_965212315.1 of Lampetra planeri. Lineage (NCBI taxonomy): Eukaryota > Metazoa > Chordata > Hyperoartia > Petromyzontiformes > Petromyzontidae > Lampetra > Lampetra planeri. The sequence goes on from NC_136107.1 coordinate 21,417,201, forward strand.
AGAATGGAAACATTCCTATGTTCGTCCACTTCACAAAGGGGGCCCTAAAGATGATCCAAATAACTACCGACCTATCTCAATTTTGTCCCCGTTGATGAAAATTTTTGAAAAATTATTGAATTACCAAATTAGCAGTTTCCTGTCCGCCAACAATCTATTACATCTAAAACAATCTGGGTTCCGAAAAAAATACAGCACCACATCTGCTGCATTAGACTCTATGAATCACATTTACAGTAGCCTTGATAATAAGCAGTACTGCGCCTGTCTTTTTCTTGACTTGTCCAAAGCTTTTGATACAGTAGACCACAACATCCTGCTTAGTAAAATAAGTTGCCTCGGTTTTTCCGAAAACACAGTAAAATGGTTAAAAAATTACCTCTTTTCTCGCACCCAAACTGTATTCACAGATGGTTGGAGGTCAAACAGTGTTAAGATAACAAAAGGGGTTCCACAGGGTTCCATTCTCGGCCCCCTCTTGTTCTCTCTTTATGTAAATGACTTGGGCACTGAACTGGATTATTCCAGGGTAAATCTTTTTGCAGATGACACGGTACTAATTACTGCTGGCCGCTCTCCGGATGACGTGATTGCCAAGCTCCAGAGTGATTTCAACAAACTACAACATCAGCTAGTTGCTCTTAAACTAGTCCTAAATCCTGCCAAAACCAAGGTGCTATGCTTCTCACCAGGACTAAAGCGGGAAGTTATTTTCCCCAAATTACATTCCTTAAATAATGATCAAATAGAGCAAGTTAAGATCTATAAGTATCTTGGGATCATCCTGGATTCAAAACTGAATTTTGAAGATCACATTGATTATATTGGGAAAAAGACAAAAATTTAAATTGGTTTTCTATATCGACACAAGCACTGCTTCCCCCCTATGTTCCGTTTGGAATTGATTAAAGCTACCATACTGCCTCTACTTGATTACTGTGACATTGTTAATAAATCAGCCCCAAGTACTGTACTGAAGAAGCTTGACTCAATGTATCACTCGGCCTTAAGATTTGCATTGAACTGCCCATATAGGACTCACCACTGTGACCTCTACATTGGGTCAAACTTAACATCTCTGAATGTTCGACGGCTTGTGCACCAGATCTTATTTATTCATGATGTACTTGCAAACAAATCTGCAGATTACCTGCTGGATCTCATCTCTGTTTCAAAGAACAAATTTGACCTAAGGTCTACACTCATTTACCAGCTTAATATTCCCTATTGCCGTACATATACTGGAGGAAGGGCCTTTGCTATTGATGCCCCCAGGGTCTGGAATGCTGTTGCCAATAAATTGAAACTTGAGTCACTACCTATGAGATCTTCACTCAAAACTGCTCTAGAGGAGTTGTACACCCCTAGCTGCCAGTGCTATTCAGTGACCTAAAATAAAATGTTTCGCTCCGGATGATCGCTACAAAGTATGACCTGTGTTTTGATTTAGTGTGCTGATCTTAAAGGTGCATTGAAAAATTACAATACTCCGATTGATGCTCCTGCTGTTGTGGAGTGACTCATGCAGCCAGCTATGGCTGCAGGGTTTTGGTAGTACATGTTGTTTATGCCATTTATTGTGAAAATTCCGTCACATTTCCTATGATTGCTTTTTCATTGCTTTCATGGCTTTATTTTGGTGATATCCAAAAGTGTATTGGTTTAGCCATGTTTGTTTGTTGTAGTAAAGAGTTAGACTGATGGCCTTAATCTAAGCTGTCTTGTGGTTGTTGTTTGACTTGCATCCCACTGGGATTTTTGCACACAGCGTTGGTGTACGGTGTTTTTTCTGCAATATTTTTGCTGTCTTTTCTTGGATTTTCTGTTTGCACTTAGTCACATATTCACTTTAAGATGTTTTTTGTTCATGTTTTTGTTTTTTGTTTGTTGCGGTTGCACCCGATTCAAGAGCTGAATGGCTCACAGGGCTATACCTAATAAATTAACTTGAACTTGAATGTGATTGAGCAAATCTGAGATCAGATTTGGAATCAGCACCCTGAACTTAGTCTAAAACAGCTGCAAATGTCCAGGCCAGAAAAAAAGGATGTTTTTTGTTGACAAGTGTTATCTGCGTAAATTGCTCCAATTAATTATATTTGTGTGGTCTTGCCTCAGACCAAAAAAACCCAAAGGTAATAGGATGAAAATGCAGCAATTTATAGGTGACTAGCGGAAGTACCCGGCGTGCCCAGGTGAAAAAAATATTTCTTTAAAACCTTACATATATATACACAGATACTAAGGTATTGTCAAAGCCCAGTGGGCCGTTTGTACATTTCTCCACCAACAAATATATAAGAGGCTTGCACAAGTCCAAAAAGTTGTAAAAAGTGTGGGGTAAATAGTTGATGTAAAAGGTTTCAGAAAATTGTGGACCCCCCCCCTCAAAAAATATCTTTACCCCTCGTAGGTATATATACCTACACATCTTACATATGTAATAAAGCTCTTTGAGACGACTTCTGGAATCCGTCTTTTATTCACTTTAGGTTACAGCTACTTCACGCTGCCGATAGGCAACGTGAAGGGACAGATATACCGAGAGAGACGCACTGCCACGTGGCAACTCGGAGCCCCGCTCCCGCGTGGCCCCCTCCTCCGTTGTTTCCCGTTCTGACCACGTGTCGTTCCTCTCTACCCCTATATAATACCCGGGTCACGTGGTCCGCTTCAGCCAATCCTCGTTAGCCTGCAACGAATTTTCCAGGCTCCCTCGTCAGCTCCCAGGACCACGCCCCTGACTCATCTCCCCATTGGCTGAGGCCAAAGCCAGCAGAATTAATCTCCATAGCTGTCACCCTTCCATCACGTCAGGGCCATGCCCCCAGGCTTCCCCCCCATTGGCTGTAAACCAGGACCGGCAGAGCCAATCACCATGACAAGTTGTGATACATCAGTGAGCCGGATATATTCTCATATTACATCACCCCCCCCCCCCCCCGGTGTAAAAAGTCAGCCGTATCGGCTGGGAAAAGGGTGACAAGCCGAATCCAATTTAGATCATTATTAGGGCGTCTGAGACGCATTAAAAAGGTAAGGGGGGGAGTAGGCGTCTACGCGCCGAGGAATTCAACCATTAACAACAGACATACATTAGGGCGCCCCTGTAGCGCAGTAACAACAGGGTAACGGACTGCAAGGCAATCATTACTAACGAAACGGAAGAGATTTCGACCGCGTACGCGACGCAGGACCCTCTTCGTTTTTCACGCATGGTCACCTCGCCGCCCGATCTGCAGGAGGTGGTTGCCGTGGAGAAGAAGAAGAATGTTCGGTTTCGGTCGTAACTGGGATAGGTCCTGTTGGAGGAAGGACGTCCGGGGTCTCGTTGTCCCTCAAAACCTGTTCATCTGCGGGGGGTACAACACAGCCCCGCTGGGGATCAATCGGCTCAATCGGCGAGGCAAGTGGCACATTCGGCACGCCAGACGCCGGCAGGTCAGCAAGTGGAGATGAGGGGCCAGCACGCGGGTCAACGTAGGGTTTGAGTCGCGACGAATGGACATACCAACGACGTTGGCCGTACTGGATGCGAACACTCTGGGGGTTCCAAATGTCTACCAGCCTCACAGGCCCTCGCCAAGGCCTGTGCAGTTTAGGGGACGTTCCCACTGGCACCTGAGGGCAATGGAGCCATGCCAGATCGCCCACCGACCAAGGCATGTCAGTTCGCTATCGACGCGCATACCTCTCGTTCCTTGCCTGCGTACGGGCCGTCGCACATCTGGCGGCTTCTCGCGCCTCTGTAACCCGTTTAAGCGAGTCCCGTACGTGATTAGGCAAGGACGGGGATGGTTGTTTACCCACCGTACCCAGTTGCACATCAATCGGGGGTATGTGCAAGTCCCAATCGGTTTGTTTTTCACTTACCGTGTGACAAAGCATGGCCAAAAGGGTGCGGTTAAACCGTTCCACCATGCCATCCGTTTGCGGATGGTAAGGAGAAGTGCGGATTTTCTTTGTGCCCAGCGCAGTGCATACATCTGTAATGCGAGCAAGGACAGGGTGGGCGCTGCCTCTGCACCACTCACACGGGCCGGTGTATTGGAGAGGCGGAGCCTGGTCGTCGGGGGGAGTGGGGGCGGAGACAGGGGCAGGAGGAGAAGGTGGAGTTTGGGTCATGTGAGAGAGGGGATATAAGGGAGAGACGGAAGAGGAGCAGGGGGAGAAGAGAGTGAATGACAGAGGGGAGCCAAGCTGGCGGTGAAGGGAGAAGTGGCGCCATTGCCACGTGGTTGGGGCCGATAGGCGTACTGGGGTGGAGTGTGCGCGGGCAGCGGAGCGTGCGGGAGCGCACGGGAGAGAGAGAGCCGGAGCGGGCGTGGGTGACCCGAAGGGCGGTGTGGCCCGAACGGGTGAGGAAGAGCACACGGAGGGGCCGGAGGTGACGGCGTGGCGAGAGCCACACGGAGCGTGCGCGGGGCGCACGGCGAGGGTCGGAGCGAGGACCAGCGGGTGAAAGGAAAAGAATCCAATAAAGGACCAACGGAGAGCGACAATTTGTGAAGGAGTCCTTTATTACACTGGTGTCAGAAGTGAACCAAGATGTCTAAGCATCTTAAGAAGAAGAGCGTACCTGCACCATCCTCGGACGACGAAGACGACCTTCCAATTGAAGCGGCGTTCCCGACGATGGAAGGAGTGGGCGAAGTGCGGACGGGCGACACGCCGGGGGTGCAAGAAATCGTCGGTGCGGCGGGGCCGTCTGCTTCGACGGGCGCCGAGGAAGGCTGGCGGCACGTGGCGACTCAACTTGAGTTGCTGCGGGCCACGCTGACACAACTGTGCGCCCTGGTGACGACGGCGGCGAGGCCGGATCGCCCGAGCGGCGAGCAGTCCGCCATTGGGGCCCACGCGACGCTTCCCGCCCTCTCCGCCATGCGGCAAGACGCCGCCATTTTGGGCGGGGCCGCGGACGAAACGCGGGAAGCCGCCATCTTGTCACCACGGGAGGCCGCCATCTTGTCACCGCGGGAAGTCGCCATCTTGTCACCGCGGGAGGCCGCCATCTTGGCTATGCGGGAGGACGCTGTCGTGTCGCCACCGCGTCAAACACCGTCGGCGGAGTACGGCAACTCGGGGACCCGCAGCCATCGGCTGACAACGCTCAAGGAATTCTCCATTGGCGGCGACTGGAGTGCGTTTGCCTGCCGCTTTGAGGCGGCAGTCCGCTCGGCGAAATGGACGGATGCGGAGGCTCTAGAAGTCCTGCCGACGCTTCTGGATGACAAATCGGTCAGGTTTTCCGTTCCATTAAAGCCGCGAGAAAGACTACGCTGAAGGCTGTATTTGAAGAGATGGCGGAAGCTTATGAGCCCCCCGACGATGCCCATCGCAGGTTTATTCAACAGCAACGGGCTCCAGAGGAATCTCCCGTGGCTTACCGGGGTGCCGTCTTGAAATTAGCTATGGCCGCATACCCGGACATGGAGCTTGACTTGCTAGAGCCTTTGATTTTAGGAAAAATGTTGGAGCTGTCCAGGGATTTGGGCATCCCCATGCCTGTGTGCGGCCACGAACAACTGACCTCCCGGATAGCGGCTAAGTGCCTGGACGCGCAATTCAACCTGCGCCGTTGGAAGCAAGAAACAGCCTGGACGGGGAGCCCCAAGATCGAGGGCGGTGCCACGGGATGGGACCCGTCCAAGGCCGTGTATGTGCCGGACGAGAGGAGGCCTGCGGAGTTGACGGCAGCCGTGACCCAGCCGCCTACTCGCGGGGGTGCGGAGTTGGGGCCGGGACCACTGTTGCGAGATCGCCAGGACAGGGGGGGCGCCGGACGGCGGCCCGATCTGTTGTGCTTCCGCTGTGGCCGTCGGGGCCATTTCGCCAGGGAATGTTGGGCTCGCCCTCGCCCGCCGCTCCAGCAGGAGGCCCCTGCCAAGGAGGCGACGCGTCAAGAACAACCACGACAGGCAAGTCGGTACGCATCAGACACCCGGCAAGGCCTGTCACCTCATGCATCACTTTCGCCGCGGGGTCCGGATAATGTTACTGGCGGGGGAGCGCTGGAAGGGCCGCGTCGCTCGCTGACGCAGTGGCGTAAATTGGCACGGAGGGTGGTTGCGGCCGCTACCGGGTCATCCACTGTGCCGGGTTCCATCCAAGGGGTGGACGTGCATATTTTGGTGGACTCGGGTGCGTCCGCGACCATTATCTCAGACGTTATATTTCACCTCCTGTCCATTCCTCCAAAGCGGGTGCGACCGGTTTACGACTCGTGCATAGCGGCGAATGGGGGAAGTATGGGCATTGTGGGTCAGGTGGACGCCAGCATTGCGGTTGGGGGGGTTTCGGTTTCTGGGACGGTGTTGATCTCTAGGTCCCTCGCTGTGCCATGATTGTTGGGAACGGATTTCCTGGCGAAAATGCCCATTCAGATTAGGGTGGATCAGAATTGTATCCAATTACCGGGGGGCCGCCAAATTGCCTTCTTGCCATCACCCTGGGGCCAGTCCGTTCCTGACCGCCGGTGCAGGCGCTCTCCGACGTATCGGTTGATGTTCCACCTGGGTCGCAAATGCTTATTCCGCTGCATTATCGGAAACCGGTGCCGGGAATCGAGGGGGCGGAAGGTGTGTTGTTGTCGCCGTCCAATGCTATAGCGGGGGGTTTGACGCTGGTCGGGGCGCAGACGATTGTTTGACTGCTTTCACGGCCCATGGCGATGGGGGCCCCCGGGGCCTCGTAGGGGGGGTCTCGACCTCCACGGCACAGGACGATCGCTGGATTGCAGAATTGTGCCGGGAGAATGTGTCCTTAACTGGCGACCACCGGTCCGCGCTTCGCACGCTGTTGGGAAAGTATTCCGACGTTTTTAGTTCGGACGATTTCGATTTGGGACGCACTTCTCTGCTCTCCCACCATATTGATACGGGGGATGCTGCTCCGATTCGTATGAACCCGCATCGGTTGAGTCCGTCGGAGCGGGATCATATACGAGGCGCGGTGGAGGATATGCTGGCCGCCGACATTATTTCCCCGTCCAACAGTCTGTGGGGCGCGCCAGTGGTACTTGTGAAGAAAAAGGATGGGAAATTGCGATTTTCGCAGGTTAAATAAAGTGTCGGTTGCGGACGCGTACCCCCTGCCGCGTATGGATGACTCCCTCGATGCCTTGTCATGGGGCAAAAAAATTTTCTACTCTCGATCTTTCATCGGGATTTTGGCAACTTCCCCTGGACGAGTCCTCGAGAGAAAAGACGGCTTTCCGTACGCCGCAGGGCTTGTTTCAATTTCATTGTCTCCCCATGGGCTTGAACGCCGCCCCGGCGACGTTCCAGCGATTGATGGAACTTGTGTTGACCGGTCTGCAGTGGGACACGTGTCTGATATATTTGGACGATGTTATTGTCTTCGGCCGCACGTTTGAGGAACATCTGCGGAGGTTGGACGCGGTGTTTGCGAGGATGCGCTCCGCTAAATTGAAGTTTAAGCCTAAAAAGTGTCACCTGTTGCAGCAATCCGTGCGCTATTTGGGCCACATAGTTAGCTCGCACGGGGTGGCCACTGAACCGGAGAAGATGGCGTGTGTCCGGAACTGGCCGACTCCGGCCTCAGTGGGGGACGTGCGTCGGTTCGTTGGGTTCGCTTCTTATTACCGCAGGTTCGTGCCTGACTTTGCCATGATCGCGAGGCCTTTACACCTCCTTACGGCGAAGGGCCGGAGGTTCAATTGGGGACCGGCGGAGGAGGTGGCATTTTCAGAGCCTACGTGATCGGTTGGCATTGCCACCGACGCTGGACTATCCAGATTTTACTCGGCCATTTATCCTGGATACCGACGCGAGTGACACGGGGATTGGGGCCATCCTGTCCCAATCTAGGGACGGCATCGAACACGTAGTAGCTTATGAAAGCCGCGTGCTGTCTCCGGCGGAGACCTGCTACTGCGTTACTCGTCGGGAACTCTTGGCCATAGTACATTTTCTTCGCCAATACCGGCCGTATCTATACGGCCGTACGTTTATTGTGCGCACGGATCATGCTGCTCTGCAATATGCCCTGAGGGTTGATCAACCTCTTCTTGGTTCTTTCGGTAAAGTCACGTAGAAGGGAAGTAATAAAATAATAAAAATAAAACATAATAAAACAATTCTCACGACGTTTCGGCCACAACGCAAGCAGCCATCCTCAGGTGAAAACCAGGTCTGTCGAGGCGACAGCGTCTGAATGAAACAGCACACGTGCTTGGAGCATATATATATAAGCTGGGTTGGAAGGGGGGAAAAGGGCGCCTTGACAAAGAATATGCATATCAAGAGGAATTTTGCATATTTATGGGAAATGCAGGTCTGTGATTAGTACTACTTAAGACCGTGCATTATGCAGGATTAGCAGCATCAAAGGGAAGGGCTATGGGAAATGCAGGTTGATCAACCGTCTGGCCAATTGGCACGATGGTTGGAAACCCTGCAGGAGTTTTCATTTGATATTCAGCTCAGGAAGGGATCGCATCACGCAAACGCGGACACACTTTCTAGATTGCCGCAGGGGTCACCGTGCGCTTGTACTTCGGGCACAAATAGGTGCACGCGAGTTCCGCTGCCACCTCGGACGGTTATGTCCGCTGTGGAGGTGCCTGAGGCTCCCATGTGTCCAGAACCGGCTGATGGGGTTTTGAATTTGCCACATTCGGTATGGGTTCGCGAACAATTGCTTGATGACTCGCTGGGGGCCTTGCGGGGTCGGGCTGCGAAGGTAAGGGGTGGCCCGCTGTCTGATGCGATGCTGGGAGCTGCTCTCTGGGATGGCTTGCTGATGTGGAGGGAAGGCTTGCACGATAGCTGGCGGCTTGTTGTGCCGGTGTCGCTGCGATATGAATTTATTCGGATTCTGCATTCCGAGAAGTTGTTACATCTCGGAGTGCAGAAAACCTTGTTGACGTTACAGCGGGATTATTTTTGGCACGACATGACGACTGATGTCGTCGGGCACATTCGGGCGTGCTCCGACTGTGCCCGACGGAAACCACCTAAACACCCATATGTTCCGCCAGTGCAGTCCATACAGGTGTCACGGATTAATGAATTAGTGGCGTTGGATATTTTGGGGCCCTTTCCGCCATCCGCTCGGGGTAACAAATTTTTATTGGTTGGAGTGGAATATCTTTCCAGCTGGCCGATGGCCTGGCCCTTGGCCGATCAGTCAGCGGCGTCGATCACGGAGGCATTCCTGTTCAGGTATGTAATGGACAAAGGGGCACCGGAAAGGTTGCTTACGGACCAGGGGCGAAATTTTTCTTCTAAATTATTGGCTTAGGTGTGCGCTGCACTGGGGACCAAGAAGGTACGGACATCTCCCTACCATCCGCAGACAAATGGGATGTTTGAACGTCTTAATCGGACCCTATCGGCGATGCTCTGTCATACGGTTAGCGAAAAGCAGGCTGATTGGGATTTGCATATCCCTGGGGTACTTTCCGCGTACCGGATGATGCCACATGCGTCGACGGGGTACTCGCCTTTCTTTTTGATGTACGGCCGCGAGAACGTGCCGCCGGTGGACGTGCATTGGGCTCAGGGGTGAAGGGTCCTGTTAAGCCTCTCCCTGATTATATTCATGACACCGTTCGTCACGTGGCGGAGGCGCGGGAGGGGGTCCGATTGGCTACTGCCAAGACCCAGGCCCGGAATGAACGTTGTGCACGACGCTCGCATGGTGAGTCCCCCTGGCGGGTGGGGGACATGGCATGGCTACACTGCCCGCAGGTACCGGTGGGGACCTCCCCTAAGTTGCATAGGCCGTGGCAGGGGCCGGTGGTGCTTATTGAGGTTCCTAGTTCGCAGTCCGCGCGTGTTTGGTCGGATCGCGGGTTTGGTACGTGCATACGTCCCGATTGAAACCCTATGTGGCCCCGCGGACGGATGCGTCATCTCCTAATGTTGTTTGCCGGTGTCTGTCGCGACCGACGCACCACTAACCTTGCCTGTTCAACCTGCAATCGCGCCTGTCGTGCCTACTGTAGACGGACCGGCTGTGATCCTGCTGGACAAAGCTGATTCCTGCTCCGGGTGGGCCTACCACGGCGACGGGGACACTTGACCCCGCTGCCCCTACAACCCCACCTCGGGCGCAGTTGCGGGAGGGCTCGATGACGGGCCTCTTTGGGGAACGGGACGCTGGGAGTGACGGGCCTCCAACAGCGGCGGGTGGTTCCAGTCCCGCCGCTCGTAAAACCCCGTCACGGCCACGGTCCACACGGGGGGGCACCCCCGTGCAGGACGGCCCGGCGACTCGCACGCGTTCGAAATCCCTTCCCTTTCGTTAATTGTTATTGTTTTCTCTCCGTTGTCTTCTTATGCCGGTGTGTCATGTGTTGCTCGCATTATTGTTATTCTGTTGCAGCCGAGGTCGGCTGGCTTTTTCATCAGGGGGGGGGTAGTGTAATGCGGGCAAGGACAGGGTGGGCGCTGCCTCCGCACCACTCACACGGGCCGGTGTATTGGAGAGGCGGAGCCTGGTCGTCGGGGGGAGTGGGGGCAGAGACAGGGGCAGGAGGAGAAGGTGGAGTTTTGGTCACGTGAGAGAGGGGATATTAGGGAGAGACGGAGGAGGAGCAGGGGGAGAAGAGAGTGAACGACAGAGGGGAGCCACGCTGGCGGTGAAGGGAGAAGTGGCGCCATTGCCACGTGGTTGGGGCCGATAGGCGTACTGGGGTGGAGTGTGCGCGGGCAGCGGAGCGTGCGGGAGTGCACGGGAGAGAGAGAGCCGGAGCGGGTGTGGGGGACCCGAAGGGCGGTGTGGCCCGAGCGGGTGAGGAAGAGCACACGGAGGGGCCGGAGGTGACGGCATGGCGAGAGCCACATGGAGCGTGCGTGGGGCGTACGGCGACAGAGAGAGAGAGAGAGAGAGCCACATGGAGCATGCACTGGGCGCACGGCGAGGGTCGGAGCGAGGACCAGCGGGTGAAAGGAAAAGAACCCAATAAAGGACCAACGGAGAGCGACAACGTGTGAAGGAGTCCTTTATTACACATCCTTAAGCAATTTGGAGGAGAAGTTATGTCCCTGATCCGTGAGCAGCCCTTCGGGTGCTCCTTTATCCATGACGTAACCATTCAAGAAAGCCTCGGTGATGGACGCGGCCGTTTGGTCAGGCAGAAGCCAGGCCATAGGCCATCGAGAAAAATATTCGACCCCGACCAAAAGGTATTTGTTTCCCCTAACCGTTGGAGGGAACAGGATGTCCAGAGCAACTAGTTCATTGATACGAGATACCTCAATCGAATGTAGTGGCGGAACATAATGTTGCCGAGGCAGTTTCCTCTTCGCACAATCATGGCATGACCGGACAAAGTCAGTGACATCCGCCGTCATGCCGGGCCAAAAAAAATCCTGCTGCATCGCGGCCAACGTTTTCTGCACACTGAGGTGCATCAATTTGTCAGCGAGCAGAGCGCGGAGCAGGTCGTGGCGAAGGGATGTCGGCACGACCAGGCGTGAACGGTCAAACAATCCATCAGTACACATCAATAGTGCCGCCTGGCCCCGGAACATCTGCCATTTTCATCCTGCCAAATGAGCTCTCGGTTTCCCGATCAGTTTCCGCAGCGGAGCCAGAGAGGCATCGGCCTCTTGCTCCCGTAGCCACACCGAGTGCGGCAAACGCAGTGTATCGTCGGCGCCAACGGGTACATCCTGGCCTTCATCGTTCGACATTGCCCCCATAACTGGACAGGGCGAGGTAGGCAGCGCTGCACAGCGGTGCGTACCCATCAGACAGGCGCAGGGAGGAGTGGGTGGCAACTTGGAGAGAGCGTCTGCGTTGGCATGGCGAGTACCCTTGCGGTACGTGATATCGAAAGAAAATTCCTGTAACGATTCCAACCACCGAGCCAATTGCCCCGATGGTTGGTCCAATTTCAACGAATATTGCAAGGCCGCGTGGTCAGTGCGCACGAGGAATTTCCTTCCATACAGGTACGGCCGGTACTGGCGAACAAAATGTACGCTCGCTAACAGTTCCTGTCGCGTCACGCAATATCGCGTTTCAGCAGGGGACAGAACCCTGCTGCCGTATGCCACCACTCGCTCGACTCCGTCTTTCCGTTGCGACAAAACGGCTCCTATGCCGATATCGCTAGCATCCGTGTCAAGGATGAACGGCTGGGAAAAGTCTGGGTAGTCAAGCGTAGGCGCCGTGGCAAGGTGATCCCGAAGAGATTGAAAAGAGCATTCCTCCTCCGGACCCCATTTAAATCTCTGATTTTTCCCCGTCAAAACATGCAGTGGCTTAGCCAGTGTCGCGAAGTTCTTAACAAAACGGCGATAGTAGGATGCAAACCCAATAAACCGCTGTACGTCGCCCACTGAAGTGGGCGTGGGCCACTCGCGGACACACTCCGTTTTATGAGGGTCCGTGGACACACCGTCCGAACTGACGATGTGACCCAAGTATCGGACGGACCGTTGCAAAAGGTGGCATTTCTTTGGTTTACATTTTAGGTCAGCCGAGCGCATCCTCTGAAAGACAGTCTCCAGGCGTTGGAGGTGTTCCTTGAACGTGCGGCTGAATACGATGATATCGTCCAAATATATGAGGCATGTTTCCCACTGCAGCCCCGCCAGCACCAGTTCCATCAGGCGTTGGAACGTCACCGGTGCCGCATTCAAGCCCATAGGTAAACGGTTAAACTCAAAGAGGCCTTGTGGCATGCGGAACGCCGTTTTTGGTTTTGACGCGTCATCGAGGAGAAGCTGCCAAAACCCAGACGACAGGTCGAGGGTGGAGAAAAAATTTGCCCCTGACAAAGCGTCCAATGAGTCATCCATCCGTGGCAAGGGGTATGCGTCTGCCACGGATATCTTATTCAATCGGCGGAAATCTACACAAAACCTCGTCCCACCATCTTTTTTCTTAACCAGCACCACCGGCGCGCCCCAAGGACTGTTGGACGGCAAAATAATATCAGCCGCCAAAATATCGTCCACCGCACCGCACACGTGTTCCCTTTCAGCAGGGCTCATATGATGCGGGTGCATACAAATCGGTCCCGCCGCACTGGTGTCAATATGGTGCGACAAGAGTGAGGTATGGCCGAGATCCAAATCGTTTTTACTGAAAACGTCAGCGTACTCTAACAATAATGAATGCAAAGCGCTCCTTTGCGTGGTCGACAAGGATGTATTTTCCCCGGACAAATCCGTGATCCATCGATCCTGTGAGCAATCGTATCGAGGTCCATCAGCGGCTATTTTAGTGGGTGGTTTACCCTCAAAGCTGGTGAAATCGGTAGTGGCGTGAGCCAATACCGATCCAGCCGGAACGACGACCCGGTTTGGGCCCCCATTCAACACTTGTATGAATGGGGCCTGACCCGGCTGAACGATAGTTTGAGCCGCTACCAGGGAAAAAGATTTAGCCACCGAATTCGACGGGGATAACAGCACACCCGTCGCACCGTCCGCAGCATCCAAAGGCTTTCGGTAACGCAGCGGAATAAGCATTTGCGAGCCCGACGGCACCTCTACCGTGGCAGCAACAATTGCGTTAACTGCGTTACCCAGGGGCGAACGGCCCAGCAGGGAAGGCAGGAACGACATCTTATGGCCCCCTGGCATTTCTAAGCAACATTGGTCGACAAGTATCTTAACTGGCATGTGGCGCAACAAATCGGTGCCTAATAGGCATGGGACGGCCAGTGAGTGAGAAATCAACACTGGTCCCTCCGCGGTAATATTCCCGATAGCAATGCGCACATCAACTTGTCCGAAAATACCCATGCTACCCCCATTAGCAGCAACACACGCGTCATTAACCGGTCGGATCCGTGATGTGGGAATGGACAGGAGATGAAAAATTACATCTGAAATGATGGTGGCAGACGCGCCTGTGTCCACCAAAATATGAACCTCGATCCCCTCGATGGTACCCCGTACCGTCGATGAGCCCGACGCGGCTGCTATCACCCTATGGACCAATTTTTTTCATTGTGTCGCAGAGTGCGGCATCGACACAGGTGCACCACAATTACCGTCCGGAGCGCAAACATTTGTGTGAGTGGATGGGTGATGTGACAAGACCTGCCGGGTTTCTGATGTGTGCCAACTTGCCCGAGGGTGTCGTGGATCCGCGTCCGGTGGAGGAGATGGAAGCTGGCCCGACGGGAGCTGAGAAGGCTGAGGTCGGCAGCGGCAATCCCGGGCGAAATGGCCTCGTCGGCCACACCTAAAACACGTGGCCGTCGTCGCCCGGCGGTCGCTCGTCCCGGGCCCTGCACGTGGTCGACCAGCCCCATCACGCTGGTCGCGCAACCGGCGTTTCGGGACCCAGCGAGAAACAGCAGCCATCACCTCATCCTCGCCGGAGTCATCGGAGCCGTGGACGACCCGACGTGGAGACCACCCCAACGGTGGACCGTCTATTTCTGGATTCTTTGTCCATGCCGCCATCCGATCCCAGCGTTTCAGGTTGAACTTGGCGTCCAAGCAGCACGCCACCCATCGCGACGTAAGCGGTTCATGGCCACATACCGGCAACGAGATGTTTAGTTCCTGGGCCAGCTCAATCATCCTGGAAAGGATGAGAGGATCCTGGAGATCAGCTGACAAGTCGGGGTAGGCAGCCATGGCCAGCGCCAACAGCGCCCCTCGGTAGGCCAAGGGCGATTCCTCTGGTCCTCGACGACGTGACATAAATTTCCTGGTAGCCGCCGTCGGCGGTTCGTAAAACTCCGCCATTTCCGTGAAAGCGTCACAAAGCGTCTTCTTCTTGGTCGCCAGGATGGATCGAAAGACCGCCAGGGAGACATCATCTAGCAGCGTGGGCAGCGCCTCCAGTGCCTCCGTCCATCGTACGGATTGAAAGGCTGACTCGAACCGCCACGTTAACGCACTCCAATCGCCCCCAGCAACAAATTCCTTGATTTCAGGAAGGCGATGTCCGCGGTGAATGTTCGACGCCTCGAGCGTCTCCATTCTCGCTTCCCGCGTATTTCGCAGCTCAGTCAAGATGGCGTCCGGCGGCCGCGTGACAGCAACCCCACCCAAGATGGCGTCCGGCGGCTTCATCGCAGCAGCCCCGCCCAAGATGGCGTCCGGCGGCCGCGTGGTAGCAGCCCCTCCCAAGATGGCGTCCGGCGGCTTCATCGCAGCAGCCCCGCCCAAGATAGCGTTCGGCGGCCGCGTGGTAGCAGCCCCTCCCAAGATGGCGTCCAGCAGCTTCATCTCAGCAGCCCCGCCCAAGATGGAGGCCTCTCCCTGCGTGGCAGGAACAATGGCGGACGTCGATTTCCGCTGGAAATCCTGGTCATCGGCACTCGGCTGAACCCCACGTGGCCGACCAAGGGCCGCTGAGGATGCGATCGCCGTCACCAGATTCAGCAAAATCGCGCGGAGCGACTCGATCTGCTCCGCCAGTCGCCGCCATCCCTCGTCCGCAGTCGAGGACGTCGCTTCTCAAGCCTGTCGGCGATGAGCGGCGTCGGGGAGAGCAGCAGCCGGAGGCAGAGGACCCGCAGCATCCGCCTCAGAAGAAGAACCGGTGGGTTCTTCTTCTTGAGGTGCTTGGGCATCTTAAAGGATCGTCCAAACGGTCTCAAGAGATACTTCTGACACCAATGTAATAAAGCTCTTTGAGACGACTTCTGGAATCCGTCTTTTATTCACTTTAGGTTACAGCTACTTCACGCTGCCGATAGGCAACGTGAAGGGACAGATAAACCGAGAGAGACGCACTGCCACATGGCAACTCAGAGCCCCGCTCCCGCGTGGCCCCCTCCTCCGTTGTTTCCCATTCTGACCACGTGTCGTTCCTCTCTACCCCTATTTAATACCCGGGTCACGTGGTCTGCTTCAGCCAATCCTCGTTAGCTTGCATCGAATCTTCCAGGCTCCCTTGTCAGCTCCCGGGACCACGCCCCAGACTCATCTCCCCATTGGCTGAGGCCAAAGCCAGCAGAACCAATCTCCATAGCTGTCACCCTTCCATCACGTCAGGGCCATGCCCCCAGGCTTTCCCCCCATTGGCTGTAAACCAGGACCGGCAGAGCCAATCACCATGACAAGTTGTGATACGTCAGTGAGCCGGATATATTCTCATAATACATATACAATAGAGGAAGTAGTATCTATTGACTCTGTAGTAGTATCTACTGACTGTACCGTAGTATCTACTGAGCCAGTAGTAGCTTCCGACTGTGTAGTAATATTTAGCGACTGTAGTAACTACTGACCATAGTAGTATTTACTGTGCCTACAGTAGTATCTACCGACTATATAGTCGTAACGACTAACTGTATAGTATCTGCTGACTCTATAGTACTATCCACTGACTATAGTAGTAACTACTAACTCTATAGCAGTATCTACTCACTCTATAATAGTATCTACTGACTCTAGTAGCTACTCACCGTGGTAGTATGTACTGACTGTATAGTAGTATATACTGACTGTAGCAGTATTGACTGAATGTAGTGGTATATGCTGACTGTTTTGGTATCTACTAACTCTATATAGCAGTATCTACCAACTCGATAGCAGTATCTACTATCAATACAGCAGTGTATACCGACTGAGGTGGTACCTGCTATCACTACAGCAGTGCATACTGACTGGTGGTACCTGCTATTATTACAGCAGTACATACTGTGTTGGTACCTGCTATGATTACAGCAGTGCATATTGTGGTGGTACCTGCTATGATTACAGTAGTGCATATTGTGGTGGTACCTGCTATGATTACAGTAGTGCATATTATGGTGGTACCTGCTATGATTACAGCGGTGCATATTGTGGTGGTACCTGCTATGATTACAGCTGTGCATACTGACTGGTGGTACCTGCTATTATTACAGCAGTGCATACTGTGTTGGTACCTGCTATGATTACAGCAGTGCATATTGTGGTGGAACCTGCTATGATTACAGCAGTGCATATTGTGGTGGAACCTGCTATGATTACAGCAGAGCATATTGTGGTGGTACCTGCTATGATTACAACAGTGCATACTGCTGTGATACCTGCTATGATTACAGCAGTGCATACTGACTGTGGTGGTAGATTCTATGATTACAGCAGTGCATACTGACTGTGGTGGTACATACTATGATTGCAGCAGTGCATATTGCTGTGGTGGTACATACTATGATTACAGCAGTGTATACTGCTGTGGTGGTACCTATGATTACAGCAGTGAATATTGTGGTGGTATCTGCTATGATGAGACGAGTACATTTTGTGGTGGTGGAACCTGCTATGATGACAGCAGTACATACCAAGTGTGGTGGTACCTGCGATGATGACATCAGTACATACTGTGGTGGTGGTACCTGCTCTGATGAAAGCAGTACATACTGTGGTGGTGGTGGTGCCTACTATGATTACAGCAGTGCATATTGACTGTACTCACCACTCACCCTCACCACTCACAGCTCACCACTCACAGCTCACCCTCACCACTCACACTCACTACTCACCACTCACCCTCACCATTCACCCTCACAACTCACCACTCACCAATCTCCCTCACCACTCACCCTCACCACTCACCCTCACCCTTCACCCTCACCACTCACCACTCACCATCACAACCACCACTCACCCTCACTACTCACCACTCATCCTCACCAATCACCACTGACCAATCACCACTCACCACTCTCCACTAACCCTCACCACTCAACCTCACCACTCACTCTCACCACTCACCCTCACCACTCACCCTCACCACTCATCACTCACCACTCACCCTCACCACTCACCCTCACCACTCACTAATCACCACTCACAACCGCCACTCACCCTCACCACTCAGCCTAACCACTCACCCTCACCACTCACCCTCACCACTCACCCTCACAACAACCACTCACCCTCACCGCTCACCACTCATCCTCACCAATCACACCCTCACCAATCACCACTCACCCTCACTGCTCACCCTCACTGCTCACCCTCACCGCTCAGCACTCACCCTCACCACTCACCCTCACCACTCACGCTCACTACTCACACTCACCACTCACCACTCACGCTCACCACTCACCATTACCACTCACCCTCACCACTCACTAATCACCACTCACAACCGCCACTCACCCTCACCACTCACCCTCACCACTCACTCTCACCACTCACCCTCACCACTTACAATTCACACTCACCAACTCACCACTCACGCTCACCACTTACCCTCACCCTCACCACTCACCAGTCACGCTCACCAACTCACCACTCACGCTCACCACTCACCCTCACTACTCACCCTCACTACTCACCCTAACCATTCACCCTCAACACTCACCCTCACCACCACCACTGAGGGTGAATGGTGAGGGTGAGTGGCGGTTGTGAGTGGCGGTTGTGAGTGGTGATTAGTGAGTGGTCAGGGTGAGTGGTGAGGGTGAGTGGTGAGCGTAAATGGTGAGTGGTGAGGGTGAGCGGTGAGGGTGAGCGGTGAGCGTGAGTGGTGTATACTTGGCGACACGTAAGCAAGTTTTTTTTAAAAATGGGAATAGGGTGAGTGGTGGTGGTGAGGGTGAGTGTTGAGGGTGAATGGTTAGGGTGAGTAGTGAGGGTGAGTAGTGAGGGTGAGTGGTGAGCGTGAGTGGTGAGTTGGTGAGCGTGACTGGTGAGTGGTGAGGGTGAGGGTAAGTGGTGAGCGTGAGTGGTGAGTTGGTGAGTGTGAATTGTGAGTGGTGAGGGTGAGTGGTGAGAGTGAGTGGTGAGGGTGAGTGGTGAGGGTGAGTGGCGGTTGTGAGTGGTGATTAGTGAGTGGTGAGGGTGAGTGGTAATGGTGAGTGGTGAGCGTGAGTGGTGAGTGGTGAGTGTGAGTAGTGAGCGTGAGTGGTGAGGGTGAGTGGTGAGGGTCAGTGGTGAGTAGTGAGAGGTGAGGGTGAGTGTTGAGGGTGAGTGAGAGGTGAGGGTGAGTGGTGAGAGTGAGTGGTTAGGGTGAGTGGTGATGGTGAGTGGTGAGGGTGAGTGGTGGTGAGGGTGAGTGGTGAGAGTGAGTGGTGAGAGTGAGTGGTGAGGGTGAGTGGTGAGGATCAGTGGTGAGTGGTGAGAGGTGAGTGGTTGTGGTGAGGGCAAGGATGATTGGTGAGGGTGAGTGTTGAGGTAGAAGGGTGAGTGGTGAGGGTGAGTGGTGAGAGAGTGGTGAGGGTGAGTAGTGGTGGTGAGGGTGAGTAGTGAGTAGTGAGGGTGAGTGAGTGGTGAGGGTGAGTGATGGTGAGTGTGAGTGGTGAGTGATAGTGAGTGATGAGTGATAGTGAGTGGTGATGGTGAGTGGTGAGAATGAGTGGTTAGGGTGAGTGGTGAGTGGTGAGGGGTGAGTGGTGGTGGTGAGGGTGAGTGGTGAGAGTGAGTGGTGAGAGTGAGTAGTGAGGGTGAGTGGTGAGGGTCAGTGGTGAGTGGTGAGAGGTGACTGGTGGTGGTAAGGGCGAGGATGATTGGTGAGGGTGAGCGTGAGTTTTGAGGGAGAAGGGTGAGTGGTGAGGGTGAGTGGTGAGAGAGTGGTGAGGGTGAGTAGTGGTGGTGAGGGTGAGTAGTGAGTAGTGAGGGTGAGTGAATGGTGAGGGTGAATGATGGTGAGTGTGAGTGGTGAGTGATAGTGAGTGGTGAGTGATAGTGAGTGGTGATTGGTGATGGTGAGTGGTGAGGGTGAGTGAGGGCGAGTGGTGAGGGAGAGTGGTGAGGGTGTATATATTTTTGCCTATGATGACAGCAGTACATGCTGACGTTTTGTATGTTAAATGTAAAAGCTAAACGTGTGAATGTGTGTGTCTGTTGGAAATGTTAAGCACGCAGTTTGTTAAAAAGGGAATATGGCGATTCTAAAGTAATCTACATCCCTCGATTCCTTCGCAACGATTGCAAAGAATCGCTTCTTTTCGCGCTTGGGCTACATTTTTAATTACAGAGTTTTATTTTCATTGGTATGTTATGTTTTAAAGTTTTCAGGAGTTTTTAATTATATTTTTGCCCCGGTCAACGCCGGATATTTCCCATTCGTAGCAGTTTATATCGACTCTATAACCAACTTATTTTAAACGGGAATAAGCCGATTCTAAATGAATCTACAACCTTCGATTCCTTTTCGCGATTGAGAGAATCGATTCTTGGCGCGGTCGGGTTTAAATTTTTAATTACACAGTTGTATTTTCATTGGTATGTTATGTTTAAAAGTCTTTGCCTGACATGTGTGGGGTGTCGAGGCCTAGTACCGTGCAGAGCCTCCGGCCTCGCCTAGATTGCCCACCCGGCCGAGGCTGGGTGCTGGGGCCGCTACCCCCCCCCCCCGCGCTACAATAATACTGTCTAATCGCTATAATTTTATTATCTACCGACCCTATAATAGTAATTGCACACATTGGGGTGGGGGGGGAGTGAAGAGGACGTGAAACTTTTATTAATTTACCTCAGCGTCGCGTGTTAATGCGTGTGCATATTTTTAATGGGAATGAAAAATGGCGTCCACCCCGCAGTGTCGGCGTTGCTGCCCGTTGCCAGGGGCAACCGCCCGTTGTCAGGGGCAACCGCCCGTTGCCAGGGGCAACCGCCTTCGCGCATGCGCAATGGCGTGCTTCGTCACGTGCCGGTCGGCAATAGTAAATAAATAAATAAAGAGAAATCGCACTAAATCGATAATCGGTCCGATTTAAAGTTTAGGGACGAAAAATCGGAAATGCCTATTTTCACCGCGGGGCCGGGGGCGTGCCGAACGGCAAAATTTAATCTCGGCGAACCCGACGGTCCGAGAGCCAAATCCCCCACAAGCGAGCGTATGCAGACGGACAGACAGACAGACAGACGGACAGACAGACAGACGGACAGACAGACAAAAAGTGAATTATATAGGTAAGATTGTGCTTCTTATTCAACACCAGATGGTGATTTTTATTTGGCCCTGCATATAAAGGAAATAAAAGCAAACGTTTTTGTCTCACTCTAAAAAATAAGGCAATAGCCAAATAGTAATTATGTGCATTTGTGATGAAAACAAACCTTCATCATAGGCACAGCTGGATCCATGATTTTAAATGAGGATCTCAGTTGTGTTGGCTCACTGTCAGTGGTATTGGCTCCAGAAGGCAACCGGCAGTCCTCTTACGATTTGATTGTTGTTCATTGAAGCGCATTTGGGACACAATGCACGGGTCGTTTTTCCTACGTAATGTTTTGTTTTATAAGGAAAGTAAATGTACAAGGAAACGCAAGCGACGATTAGGATAGGAGGAGAGGGCGTTATGTTTGATGCAGCGATGTTGGGGCAGAGATGGGCTATTTATTCCCTCACAGGGGCTCCCCATTGCATGGAAGCTCATTAACACTGATGGCGATGAATTCCAAATGCCCAGCTATTGCTTGGTCGAACAAAAGCCGCAGGATATTGAGGCTGAGCAGACAAAATGTGCGAGGGTAAAACAATGCAGATGGGAACGATTCTCCGAGTTCACTCTGAGGGGATCTCGTTATTCAAAGAAACCTTGAGTATTATTGTACAATACGACGTGTAAAAACAATTAGATGGGGTGGAAAGATGTCAGAGAGGTGAGCGCACTTCTCTATGAGTTCGATTCCCAGCCACGACTATCCATCAGCAGTGAGTGATATACTAAACTAAACTAATTTAAATTTTACCAGGTAAGGCCCATTTAGCTATTTAGCTCTTTTTCAGAAGCGATCTGAACACAAATGATAGCTCAGCCAAGTGGCTTATCATGTTTCTAAATGTGGAGGGAAACCCGGAGGACCTCTAGAAAAATCCAAATGACCACAGGAAGAACATGCAAACTACAAATCTACAGACATCGTCAGGGTCGGGATCGAATTCAAGAGCTCCTATATACCAGGCGAGGCAGTTAACATCTTGCCACCATGAACCAGTCCATCTAAACACACTGACAAATGCGGTGAAGTATTTCCCAACAACTTACACGACCAGCACGACGTGGGGAGGCCTTCATCCTGTGGTATAAGTACTGTAAATTATAATTTTTTAGATGCAGATTTTTTTTTTTACAAAGATGCCTTGGCTGATATAATTGCCAATGGGCGAAGGGTTCCGTCTCAAAGGTAATTCGTTTGTGATGAGCAAAATGACATGTGCATCGCAATAAACATTTGAGTGACGCTTGGTGAGATCGCCTGTAAGGTTAATACTCCAGATCCCATAATTTGTCCGTGGTCGATAAAATAAATACCTTGCTCTGCAAATTCAAGGAGTGGTTCTTCTCGGGAGAAATCTACTACTCCCACAATAACAATAATAATACTCATTTGCAACCAGTTGTCAATCCACTGCTGAATTAAGGCATTTTCACATCATATAGGTCATGGGGGTTGTTTGACTGTCGTCCTGTGGTCAGTACACGTTAGGGAAGGGGTGTGTGGGGGGCAGGACTTGTTCATATATAATTTGCCAACGATGCAGTGGTCATAAGGTTTCTTTTTTTTACCATACTTCACCACAGGTGTCACTCACCACTGATGTTAGCTGTGGTCTGGAATACAACTCAAATCGCCAGGTTCAGAGTGCAATGCGCCCGCCACTGCGTCACCACTCCACCCCAATTCCCTCCATAGGAATGTGGAAATTCCACAGATATGAGCAGGGATACACATTTAAAATGTATTATTTACATTGCTTTCAATAGACATGGTCGTAACCATGCCTATGCTCAGAACATTACTTATATTCACCTTTACATTTGTGGCAAGGTAGAACTAAATGATGCTGCATGTCATCATGGAAACATCTACAAAAAGCGTCCTCTATTTTGATGCTGATTTGCAAGGGACTGTGTTTGACTCCACCCAACTCCTCTATCAGGCGCCTTTATCACTATCAGTCAGTTATGTGTGGCCGTTTGTTCATCTCAGCAATCGCGAAATAACAAAAACGTCAGCTGAGTAATTCCACTCCTACCGCTGTCGACAGCGATGCCCGCTCGAGCGATAATCCCTGTGCCGGGCAATAAAGCAGCATCAACACTGCGAGGACGAAAGGAAATTGCTATTAGCCATCCACCCTGGCAATAAACGAGGCATTTTGACATTACAAAATCCAGGCCCTAATGCAACTGCTTTGGTGACCAAGCATTGACATTTTCCCTTTTAACGCCTCCGTGGAGCTTCACTGTCAGCGTCAATGCTCGATACCCAGTGCTGCAAAACTAACCAAAGTCACGCCGTATGTGAACTAAGTGTTGAGAGAGTCACTTTCAAATGGAACCTCTGTCTCGGATGACCGATTTAACATGGCTTTAGAAGAAATGTAATCCCACATCTGGAATTCATTATTACATTTAAGCTATTGTACGTTGTATTTCTTCTAAATAACACGTAATGTTAAGTTAACGTAGATAATGTTATTATTTCAGAGCTGGGATGTTCAGCAGTGATGCTAGGCACGTGCGTTTATGGGAAAAATGCAAAAACCTCACTCGCCAATGCAGCTACATTGTTACCTGTTTTTAAATTACATCAACACATCATCATCAGCTGGGATCCCTCGAAGTCCAGTATGATGATCGTCCATGGACAGCAATGATGGTCAGGGTTTGTGGGTACGCAGTTGGCTGATGAGGCCAATACTGGAACCACACATCTTGTTACAGTGGCAGCAATGTGTTGTCGTTAATGATAGTTTGGAAGGTTTTTAGTGTCCTGTCTGGCCTTGGTGCAGTCTTTCCTTCGTACCCGTTTGTCAGTTTGGTGATGGCATCTTTGTGACCCGAAGTGTCGAACACGTTGGTGGACTCAAGCTTTGCAAGATGAACGGTCAAGTGCCACGCGTATGTTAGAATGACATAGCCAAAAACCTTGCTGTTGGCTTCTACAATCAGACCCATATATGGTGGCTACTGCTGCCCTTTCATTAACCTACTCTGTTGATCAAACCATGGCCCCTGTTGTTTTTGAAAAACACTTTCAATGCCCAAAAAATTAAAGCACAATAATCATCATTTGTATATACCAAGTAACAGTAATCTGAATACACTTTAAATGGAGGAATAATATTTTTTCAGGTACTTGACTAAGTAATCTGGTTACAGCAAGGGGTTGATTGTCAAGCATTACTATTTAAACCTGTTTGCTCGAGCTATGATTACTGAATTAAACAAATTCGATTCCGACGAATCCCCTATGGACCATTACTATATGAATTACATTTTTTGGGTAATTATGTTAAAATATAGATATATCATGCACAAGCTTGAGCATTTGTGTGTGCATGCACCCATGGATGAGGATCTGATTTACGTGTACACGATGGAGTGATAATGCAATCATTTGGTAGCCCTCGTGGTCTGAGTGGGAATCCTATGCTCCTGGTGGTCTCAGTGCTTGTTCTTGTGGTACTGGTGGTGCCAGCGATTTGAGTAGCAGTCCCGGTGGGCCAGCGGTAGTCTCTTTGGCAGGGGCGGTTTCTTCATTAGGGCGATTGGGCGACGCACCACCAATGTGTGAAAGGGACTTTTTCAATCACATTAACAATCTCATTCAACCACAGAGCTATGCTAGCCGTTACTGTGCCTCTGGATATAGTCCAATCAGCGTCATGTCACGTTCTGTGGAGTACCGCCTCTTTTTGGGCGATTTCACTCCGGCTGAGAATCGCCCCGTGTGGTCCCATAGACTTACATTCAAAGATGTTTTTTTTCGAAGGGCGGGCGCTGCAATGCATTCTCTATGGCTTCCGGGAGGGCTCGCACTAACGTGCTTACGTCATCATACGTAAGCACTTTTCAGTCAACAAAATTACTTGTCGCCACCTAGTGGAATCTTTAATAAAAGAAACTGAGTGGATTGTAATAATAGTGAGTATAGAAACAAACAAGATGTATTGTAAGAGTCACTTTATTTTGTATTAATATTAAAGAAGTGAAGTTGCCTTTACATGCTTAAGCTGTTAATTTATCCATTGCATGGGTGGACCTTATCCTTATCAATCATCCAGACATTTGACCCCCCTGAGAGATTTTGCAGGAGCCGCCACTGCTCTTTGGTCTGATCAGTCGTCTGGTAGTAGTTCCTGTGTCATCCGAGTGGTAGACCCGGTGGTCCCGGTAAGTTGAGTGATACTACATTTGGTCCTGGTTGTCCAAACATTGGACCCAGGAGAAGTTGTGGAGCCCCTGTTGGGCTCAGTGGGAGGCCGGGCTGTGTGAAGCAGCTACATGTACCATTATAATCATCATTTACCATGAACAATTCATTGCTGAATGAAGGCCTCCCCAAGCCGAGGCTATCTCCCACATGAGTACAAACAAAAGATGTCCAATGGAATTGTAATCAAAGCTCTCCAGATCATGCAGGATTTTTTGTTTAGCAATAATGCAGTGCATGCACTGTGTAACAACTTAACACTCTGGTCGGCTGGATCCAGAGGTGTAAAGTACTTGAGTAATTTTACTTGAATACTGTACTTAAGTATTATTTTTGGGGATTTTTACTTTACTTGAGTACGAATAAAAATCAATACTTTTACTTTTACTTAATTAAATTTTTTTAGAAAAAAAAGTACTTTTTACTCCTTACAATTTTATTTACAGTCAAAAATTACTTATTTTTTGGAGATCACTTCATTATATTTACCATTGCTATTACCAAACCAATTGAATTGTGCTGATGCCCAGATTAATTTAAATGTTATTTATTCTGCCTATGAAAATCGTTTTCACATTACATGAAATTGGTCAGACATGTTCATTGGTCCTTTGGAAGTGACGTCATGTCACATCTATTACCACAATGCACAGCACCTTGACCTGGAAATTAGAAAAATTATAACAGTCAATCAGTGGAAGAAAATGGAGGAAGAACGTGATTCAGCTGCGAGCACAGTCCAAAATCAGCCACAGGATCAAGAGCACCCGTGGCCGTATCTTAGCGAATTCTTTTCTTTTAGTGGTATTAATAAGGATTAATTCAAGATGAAATGTGTCCTTTGTCTCCCGCTTAATAAGGAAATATCGGCCTTCAAAAGTTCGCCATCAAACTTAAGGAAGCATATTGAGGTAAGTACGTTAAGTATTTTGTTTTACTGATAGTTTTTTTTATGTGCATGTTTTGACCTTGACGGTGCGCCTTTTATATGTGTAGTAGGCCTATTTTCACTAATGCATGCGATTGACAATATAAGGCTCAGGTAATAAAATGCTAAAATGCATTTGTAATTGTCTGTAAATTATTTGCTATGGTACCGTTAGGTCCATGGGAAATTTGGCGCCTATAGCAGTATTGCTTTGAATCATCATTATCGTTCTGTGCTCTCATTGTGTTTGAATTCATGCACAACACAAGAAAACCAAGCGAGAAATTTTTATTTTTAATAATTACCAAACATCATGTTGTATTGTCAAAACGGTAACACTTTACAATAAGGTTAATTAGTTAATGTATTAACTAACATTAACTAACCATGAGCAATACATTTGTTACTGTATCTGTTAATCTTTGTTAACGTTAGTTAATAGAAATACAGCTGTTCATTGTTTGTTCATGTTAGTTCACAGTGCATGAACTAATGTTAACAAGATTTTAATAAAGTATTAGTAAATGTTGAAATTAACATGAACAAAGATTAATAAATGCTGTATACGTGCAGTTCATTATTAGTTCATGTTAACTAATGTAGTTAACTAACGAAGCTTATTGTAAAGTGTTACCGTCAAAACTAATGTAATGAAATCAATTCACCATGTCATGTCAGCCTTACAGTCCTGTGTTTTTGTCAATATAATCAGAAATAAAATGAATGTTTGATAGTCACTAAATGCTACTGTATTTCTAAAATCAACAAGTATTTAACATTATAAAGTGTGAAATTGGATGCAAATGTCAGTTTTATTAATGCTGTAATCAGAGAGTGCATGTGTAATTGTTACATTTATATTGAATTCAAATATTTATTTGTTGTTTTTACAGAGAATGCACCAAATCACCTCAAAAACTACTCTAAATTGACAGCACAGAAGAGAAAGATCGGGACCTCCACCCATGCTTCCAGCAGTAAGCAACTGAAAGTTGACTCAGTTTTTCCAGTCAAACATGTGTCTCCAGTCACTGTGAACAAAGCTATATTAAGGTACATCATTCAAGGACTTCATCCTTTCAGCACTGTTGATCTGCCATCATTTAAAGCGCTGATTAGTACATTGCAGCCTGGCATTTCTGTCATTACAAGGCCTACTTTACGCTCCAAGATTGCTGAAGCTGCTCTGATCATGAAACAGAAAGTGACTGCTGCCATGAGTGAAGTTGAATGGATTGCAACCACAACAGATTGTTGGACTGCATGTAGAAAGTCATTCATTGGTGTAACTGCTCACTGGATCAACCCTGAAAGTCTTGAAAGACATTCCGCTGCACTTGCCTGCAAAAGATTAATGGGCTCTCATACTTTTGAGGTACTGGCCAGTGCTATGAATGATATCCACTCAGAGTATGAAATACGTGACAAGGTTGTTTGCACAACCACAGACAGTGGTTCCAACTTTCTGAAGGCTTTCAGAGTTTTGGTGTAGAAAACAATGATATCGAGACTGAGGCAAGAAGGTGTGAAAGTGATGACACTGATTCTGAAGGCTGTGGTGAGGGAAGTGATGGTGTGGAATTCCAAGATGCCTCTCGAGTCCTGGACCAAGACGATGGCTTCGAATTCCAGCTACCAAAACATCAAAAGTGTGGCTGTCACTTACTTAACCTAGTCTCAAGCGTTGATGCCCAAAAAGCTCTCTCAAATGAACACTACAAGAAACTCTACAGATCTGTCTTTGGCAAATGCCAAGCTTCATGAAATAAAAGCAGCCGATCGGCTCTAGCAGCTGAAGCTGTTGAAGCAGAAAGCAGGCTTCAGCTTTTAAGGCCAAACCAAACGCGGTGGAATTCAACTTTTATGGCTGTTGACAGAATTCTTCAAATTTGCAAAGAAGCAGGAGAAGGCGCACTTAGGAATATATGCACCTCTCTTGAGGTTCCAATGTAAGTGTTTTTCCCCTCTATTGATGTAAACAAATGTGGGTTGTTGTTGTTGTATACTCTTTGATTATGCCGATTTCTCCTGTAGGTTTAATCCAGCAGAAATGCTGTTCTTGACAGAGTGGGCCAACACAATGCGTCCAGTTGCAAAAGTACTCGACATCTTGCAAACGGAAACGAATACACAGCTGGGGTGGCTGCTACCTAGTGTCCATCAGTTAAGCTTGAAACTTCAGCGACTCCACCATTCTCTCAGGTACTGTGACACACTTGTGGATGCACTACAACAAGGAATCCAAACACGATTCAAGCATATGTTTGAAGATCCTGAGATCATCGCAGCTGCCATCCTTCTCCCTAAATTTCGGACCTCTTGGACAAATGATGAAACCATCATAAAACGAGGTAAATGAATGCAAGCAACATACACTTGACGAATTCTAATCTGGGCAACATTTGAGCCATACCAATATTTTTTTTTTTGCACTTTTTAGGAATATTATGATTCGATCTTTGGCTGTGATCTCAATATGAATATTGATGTATAGTATTCTTGCAGCAGGTTGTAGTTATCCCTCAGTGTTTCTTGAAACAAAACTCTCGTATCATATGTGGCTTGGAAATGCCGTTAGAATGTATGCTAAAATAAGGGATTTGCATGATTTTAGACATTTACATGTAGATGACTGCATGTAAATGTAGTTAATGACAAAATCCATAAAATTTGTTCCCAGTCAGAAGTCCCTCAACCAAACCTTTCTTTGTGTCTGCTCACTCTGCTTGTAGGCATGGACTACATCAGAGTGCATCTGGAGCCTTTGGACCACAATAAGGAATTGACCAACAGTTCATCTGATGATGAAGATTTTTTCGCTTCTTTGAAACCAACAACACATGAAGCCAGCAAAGAGTTGAATGAATATCTGGCCTGTGTTTCAGACACCAGGGAGTCTCTGCTCACGTTCCCTGCTATTTGCAGCCTCTCTATCAAGACTAATACACCTCTTCCTGCATCGGCTGCCTGTGAGAGGCTTTTCAGCATTGCGGGATTGCTTTTCAGCCCCAAAAGAGCTAGGCATGACACTCACAATTTTGAAAATCAGCTTCTGCTTAAGTTAAATCTGAGGTTTTCAGGGGCGGTTTCTTCATTCGGGCGATTGGGCGACACACCACCAATGTCATTCAACCACAGAGTCACGCTAGCCGTCACTGTGCCTCTGGATATAGTCCAATCAGCGTCATGCTACGTTCTGTGGAGTATCGCCTCTTTTTGGGCGGTTTCCCTCCAGCTGAGAATCGCCCCGAGTGGTCCCATAGACTTACATTCAAAGATGTTTTTTTTCGAACGGGGTGTTGTATGTGTTGGAGTTATGAAATTTGATGAAAATAATAAAAATTTATAATTTTCCGAAAAATGCGCAAATCGCATTAATTATGTTAATGTGTGTATTAACATGCATAAATTATGATAATGCGTGTAATGATATGCATAAATTATGATGGTGTGAGTAATTGTATGCATAAATTATGATAATCGCGGAGATAATCGTAGTAATTTATGCGGATGCTTGCGATGATGTTAATGTGAGCAGTTGTGGTAATTAGGCTCAGCTTCGTTTATCCAGAGTTATGTCAATCAGGATAACACGATGATCAATGATTAAACGTTTACCGATTATCCTAGTGTGTGTTATGATATTTAGGTCTCCATTTTCATATCTCATCACAGGATACAGTTATCAAAAATAAGATGGTTTTGCATGGACTTGGAAAGAATCACTCGAACAGTTGGTGTTAAGCAATTTTATTCTAACAAGCATGTGACATTCTATCATGCAGGTCGAACATGCGTCAATAATTCATAAATAACCAAACACTTATGCATTTGCGATATCATGCATTCGATTAATATGAATAACTAAAATTCTTATGCAATTACGAGATTAAGCATTGACTAAAATGAATGAATAAACACTTATGCATTTACTAAATTGAATAACTCAAAACTCTTATGCATTTTCGATATTGTGCATTCGACTAATATGGATAACTAAAATTCTTATGCAATTACGAGATTAAGCATTGACTAAAATGAATGAATAAACACTTATGCATTTACTAAATTGAATAACTCAAAACTCTTATGCATTTTCGATATTGTGCATTCGACTAATATGGATAACTAAAATTCTTATGCAATTACGAGATTAAGCATTGACTAAAATGAATGAATAAACACTTATGCATTTACTAAATTGAATAACTCAAAACTCTTATGCATTTTCGATATTGTGCATTTAACGAACTGAATGACCAAAAATTATTATGCAATCGTAACCTCTACCTCTCCACCAGGCATCTCATTAGTTCGTTTTGTATCGATCACAATCGGCGACTGGCCGAGTTTGAAAACAAACATGACACACTTCAGTTTGCGGTAATAAACAGCACTTATTGTATCCCAGAGGCGAAGGTCTATGTGAGGGCGGGTGTGGGGAGAGCGAGTCTGATTTTTTTAATTAATTCTTCGGCGAGATTCTCTGACAAAGGGGAACTGGTTTGACAAGATTTTCTCTCTCTGTGCACGGTCGATTTGTAATGAGAATTTCGGGAGGTTGAGTTTGCCTCGACGAGTCTATTGATCGCCTATGTGATGAGCGGAACAAGGGAAAGGCACGGAAACCAACCTCACTCTTATAACCGACGGACTCTTAATCACTCGATGGGCCACGATTCCTCATGGCCAGCTGATGGTTCATGTAGTTGATAATCAGTCTTCCAATAATTGTGTAGGGTTGATACGACAGTAAGGGTGAACTAGATAGGATAGTCTCACAGGTGAGTGGGGCGTCGATGCGTGCGTGTGTGTGGGTCTATTGGTGGGGGAAGTTGTGGGTACGAACGACTTTCGGAGAAGGGTCCTCTTTGTCGCGGCTGCGGTGATCGGCGGCTGCAGACTCCTTCCTCGGTAGAGCCCGTACGAAGATTGGCGGCGCGGTCGGGCGAGCACCTCGGCGTGGTGGCGGCAAGAGAGCTGGCTCGTTCACTCGTGTGCGGCAGGCGAGCACGTGTGTGGTGGCGGCAAGGGAGCTGGCTCATTCACTCGTGTGCGGCAGGAGAGCACCTCGGCGATGCACGTCAAGGTGGTTGAGTCTCGTGTGCTCGTTTGCGGCAGGCGATGCACCTCGGCGATGCACGTCAAGGTGGTTGAGTCTCGTGTGCTCGTTTGCAGCAGGCGATGCACCTCGGCACCACGCGAACCTCGTCCTTCTGGATGACGAGAGCTTCTTCGCTGGCGGTGACGAGAAGAGATGGCTGTCGCCCTGGAGATCTCTGGTGGCCTTAGCCCGGAGACGAGATGAGATGTAGGCCGGAGCTCGTGAAGAACTGTGATGGGGCTCGGAGCCCTGGCAATCTGTGGTGGGGCCCGTGGCCCGGAAGATCTGTGATGGGGCCAGAGGCCCTGACGATCTGTGATGGGGCCAGAGGCCCTGACGATCTGTTTTGAATGGATTTTTATTTTTGGCTTATATCGAGAATATCCACTCAGTTTCCCGAGTTGTTCAAAGTCTGTCATAAAACCTTCTTGTGGGTGGGGCCATCTGCATCCGTGTGTGTGTGTGTCCGTCCGTGTGTTTCGCGTGCGTGTTCGTCCGTGTGTTTATTAGCTTTGAAGACACAGCTGTGTGTCGTTCTGGAAGGGGGGGGGGGCTCGTGACGGCGCCAACGAAGATATCCATTAGCCAGACCGATGATTCGCGTCGAGTTCTATATATATAAAAGAGATATTCGAATCCATGTTTTTGTTACTGAATAATATTTGTCGCGACAACCTACGCGTTAAGCGAGCTTAATTATTTCCGCCCTCGCTCGGGGATCATATCTTTTGTCTCACACAGCTTAAGTTGTTTTGGTTTGGAAGTTGAAATGCGACTTATTCCATTATGCCCCAGTTATGCCGAAACCGTGTTCCCGATGTTTCATCGTGACCCGATCTCTCATGGAGATGTTATTCCTTGCGTGTGCAATTTTTGCTGTCCGTGTTGTGGGAAGACAAAGACGGTTGTTTCCACGGTGGAAGCACCCGGCGCATGCGCTTATTTATTTATTTCCCAGAGCGTGTTAATTTCCTTTGAGCCATTGCCCGGGAGTTTTATTGGTCTCATTTCCTTGCTTTTGTGCCTGCGTGTGGAGATCCTCTCGGAAAGACAAAGACGGTCGTGTTGCTGCTTCCCCTGGGTCGTTGTGTTTGGTTAATTTTGAGAGCCTTATTCGCCGTTAGCTCCTAGGATATTCACTTTAATTCCGTACTATTTGACTTCTTGTGATTGTTTAATCTGCTATCCCTGCTAGGAATTTTGTTTTGGAGCGAAATAGATGCCATAATTGTTCTTCGATGCTTCGGCCCGGCCGTGTAGAAATTCTTTAAAGGTAAATAATGTCAGTATTTAATTAACAATGATGAGTCGCGATTTTGGTGCAGACTGTAGTCTGCTTTCCAATTGGAGTGAGGATGGATACTGTTTGCTTAATCTTCATGGCTAAGTTTACTTGTGCATCTAACATGGTTCAAAGACCCGTGTGTGCTTTTTGTCGTCAATGCTGTTTCTTTGTTAAAAACATAACCATCTCTTCCTCCGCGGTGCCCGGCCCTGCAAGGTTTTTTTTACGAGAGGGTGTCATTTCGACCCTCTGCCTGCCATTCCCCCCTCCCTTGTTCCTCCTGTGTGAAATTCGGGGAGTTTTTATGATCTTGATTACCCTTCTTTAATGCCCTCTTTCCTTTGAAATGAGGTGTGCGCACATCTGTGTTAGTGTGTGGGGGCCTCTGTGGGAGTGTGGGGGCGTGTTCGTTCCCACGTTGCCGCGTCTATTAAAAAAAATGATATTATCTATGTTGGCAGAATAATTCTTAAAAAAAAAAAAAATTTAAATATTAAAAAGGGGGGCATATACACAACAGGGGGCGCTGCAATGCATTCTTTATGGCTTCCGGGAGGGCTCGCCCTAACGTGCTTACGTCATCATACGTGCTTACGTCATCATACGTAAGCACGTTTCATCCAACAAAATAATTTGTCGCCACCTAGTGGAATCTTTAATCAAATAAACTTGAGTGGTTTGTTTTAATAGTGAGTATAGAAACAAACAAGATGTATTGTAAGAGTCACTTTATTTTTCATTAATATTAAAGAAGTGAAGTTGCCTTTACATGCTTAAGCTGTTAATTTATCCATTGCATGGGTGGACTTTATCCTTATCAATCATCCAGACATTTGCCCCCCCTGAGAGATTTTGCAGGAGCCGCCACTGGAGGTTTTACAACTTTGAGTAGCATGTTGCATACTGGCATTAGATAGACTTATAGTTTTATAATTAAATACAAACAGTTCTAAAGCAGGATAAAACATTGTATGCATGTCATTTAATGTTTTTTGAGATTAAAAGCTTAAACAAGAATCTCTAGTTTTCATTCTTGATGTTACTTTTACTTCTTTAATACTCACGTACAATTTTAATGTGGTACTTTTTTACTTTTACTCAAGTAAGATTCTAGCCAGATACTTTTACTTATAATTGAGTAAAATTTTCCCTCAGTACTTGTACTTTCACTTGAGTAACATTTTTGAGTACTTTTTACACCTCTGCTGCAGGAATGAATATTCTTTGGTTCTTTCATTAAAGTCACGTAGATAGAAAAAAAAAAGTGAATATTTTTATATATTTTTTGTATTATTTTTATTCACTTTCTTTTTATTATTATGTTTCTATCTACGTGACTTTACCGAAAGAAACAAAGAATATGCCATTCTTTCGTCTCTCTTGACCAGGGGTCGGCAACCAAAATAACAAGAAAGGTTTTTATTGTTTTATTTTTGAATAACGTCACGAAGTAGTCCTTAAAGACTCGCATATGGCTCCGGAGCCGCAGATTGACAACCCCTGGTGTTGACCAGAGGTCGCAAACGGGTTTTGATTCCTTACCCGTACCCGTACCCGGCCGCACCAGGGTCGCAAACGGGTACCCGTACCCGGCCGTACCCGTACCCTACCTGTACCCGGCCGGGTACGGGTAGGGTACGGGTATCGGGTACCTGATTGCGACCTCTGGGATGAAGCCATGTTGCAGGCGCGGGTGGGTTGATTCTAGGAACTTGAATTGTGAGAAGAGACAAGACGTTGGAAAATGAGTGACAAACAGTTACTCACCAGTGACTCAAGGCCTACCCGTACCCGTATCCGGCCGCACCAGGGTCGCAAACGGGTACCCGTACCCGCCGGGTATCGGGTAGGGTACGGGTATCGGGTACCCGGTTGCGACCTCTGGTGTTGACTAATGGTTCTCATCTCTTCTAGCATAGTGTCTTGCGCAGTCCCATTTTTACTTTCTTAACATTCCACACAAAGTCTCAAATTAGCATTTGTTATTCGACGCCTCTCATTATCATTCCAAACATGCCCTTCTCCAATCTTCTGCGCACACCTTTAAACTATTGTTTCATTTTCTTTGTTGATGTCCATGTTCCCTGATCTATATGTTATCGTAGTCAATGTGCATTCAGAACCTTCTTGTTGCATATTGGTATGTTGTTTCCAAAGCACTCCAACGTGCTCTCTTCCACCTATGTATTTGATCCTGTTATATCTTCAATAGTTGCCCTAGGTTTACGAACAGTATTCTGAGGTGTTTTGCAGTTATGTCCTGAAAATAAATAACTTTATTTCAAAAAGCCTGCACATCATGGTTGTTTTGCTCGTACAGTATTTTTTTATTTATTTTGAGCACACCAGCAATATTGTATATATATTTTTATGAAGTTCTTCTTTCATGTCTAATAATAATATTCTATTGATTGTAATAATGAGTGTTTTCAGGAAAGCTGACTTAGTTAACATATTGTATTTTCACCAACAATATTTATACCTTGATTTAATGTATCAGAAAACATCTGGTAATGTCCTAAAAATTAACTTTCAAAGAGTGTGTTTAACATGTAGGCTTTCGCGACCTATATCATCCATAATATAGTTTTATTTTTAGATTAGATCGCGTAAATATAAATGTTTCATTAAACCCACGACCACTCGACACAGCCAATTAATAAGGTTTGTCACGTTAACAGAACATGCCAATTCGTTTCTAGTACAGCACACCGGTGTGTTCGAGAGAAAATTCAAAATCCTGCCAGATTTGTGGCTGTCCGCCTAATGATGCTATTTGTAATTTCTAGCAAAACGTCCAGATTGTAAATGTTATGGATTTGCTCTCCAACACACCGGTGTGCTGTATTAGTAACGAATTGGAATGTTATGTTTACATGACAAACCTTACTAATTGGCTGTGTCGGGTGGTGGCGGGCTTAACGACACATTAATATTTATGCGATCTAACCCAAGAAAAATCTGTTATGTAATTGAAGGAGTATTATGCTTCCGCAGATTTTTACCATCCCTGTTGATAACCCTTTACAGTTGATTTGAGGTTGTCAAAAGATCCACACCGTTGGGAAATTGCCCGCATTAATGTTTACGGAAGACATTGATTAAGCAAGTCACGCAAAAATAAAGTGTTAGTATGACATCCAATGTTCGGTTCTGTTCAATAGTTGGTAAGTTGGTACGCAATTGTGAGCGGAAACAAAAAAGAATGGCAATAAAATTGTAAAATAACAACTATATTTTGAAAGACTGTATCTCCTTACTTCACTTTTTTATGATATATATGTTTTAACTTTTTGCATGCAATCTCAGTGTAGCGGTTCCATCAATGCAAATGTTTTTTTATCATTTGAAAATTAAAAAAAATTAAGTTATTTATTTGTGAGCTCTTTGCATGACTGCATCAATTCCCAACGGCTTTACGTGATTGTATTCACAATATATTGCAGGGCAAAAGCAGTTTCAGTAAAGTGAGAAATAAAATATATGCATAAATACGAAAGTCATCTGCTTCAATATTGTACTTGGATATGTAAATATACAATTACTACAAGCACCTGTTTAGCACGGTTGGCTACGTATGGGTGCAAAATAAGTTTGTGGCGTGGCTGTTATTTGACCGTACGTATCCACGATGGTCAGTGCAAGTAGCTAAAGACGGGCAGCGGAGATGTGGGCGGGAATTGGAGAGATACGGTAAACCCATGGGTTTTGCTGCGCTGCCCTCTGCTGCCTACATGTCGTCACTCGGCTCTGTGACGTGGTTTGTGCGTGGTGGCGCTCCACCCTAGCAATATTGAGGCACAACCCTGCTCATTTTCCTTTAAAATTTTCAGAGCAAATCGGGCACATTCCATGTTATTTGGTCACAGTGGTTAATATGGTATATGGCTATAGGCTCATAATTATTTCTAGCATGTGGTCAGATTTATTTTTAATAAAGCATGTACCTATGCATCTACTCATTGATTAAATCGATGTCTCTGCTCATGATACGTAAAACAGAGTAGGAATCTGTTATTTACAATTCTTGCAAATTATATGCAAATGATCTGCGAATGTTATATTTTGAGGATGATGGAGTGAAGGAAATGTTAAAGACAACACATCAATAGAAAGTACAAACGAGAAACTAATAATTAGACCCATTTAAGAATTAGACCCATAAACCACCATGATGAATTGTCACGTAAATGTGTTTTAGACATCTCCACACCACGCATCTTGGTGCACTGTTGTAAGCTTCCTCAATGCCTAGGTAGGAATAAACAATTACATTTACATAAGCCATCAACGATTGTCTTACGGATAGATAAGCTCCCACTATAGAAACACAGTATGGAATGTCTGCGACTGGCTCAAAGCTGACAACAGATATGAGAACTGCCCATTGTTTGTTGAAGGCAGTCCGATTTTTTTTCATGTTAAAACTGGCTTTAGCTAATGGACTTGCAGTACACTAATACCTACTTCCACCAGGTGTCAGTAAAAGGTTGTACAGTATATCTGATCGTGCTCCAGGTTTTCTGGGAATGGTGACTCGGTGAAAATACAATAATCAGCCACTGGGGTGAATGTCCAGTGAGCTAAGGAAATGTCTGTGTATACATTTTTGTAAAAAAAAAATCTGCGTTTCATTTATGACATTTAAAAAATGGATTTGAGAATTCCCATCTGTCCAATTTTTAAAAACTAAGATTGTTGCAAAAATAGCACTCTATCAAAGACAGTATTGTGCTTTTTTTATCAGCAATCTGATTGACCAAAAAAGTCTCAAGACTCATTTCCAGGAGGGTCCTGCCACGGAATGCATGACAATTCCTACTGGGTCTTTATATTTGTGGGAATAAACTGAATTACCCAAAAAAACATATGCTAATAAAGACTACTTTACAGATGGGGATGCTGCCATTGTGCAATGGTTATCACACTGGAGTTGTGTAATGGTTATATTTATCAAACTGGAGTTGCAATACAGAGGTTGTCGGTTCATTCTACCATCGCAACAGTTGAAACACTGGACACGTGAATTAAATCCCTACACCTCTGTACACCCAACGGTATAAATGGGTACATCACAGTCTATCAGCAGATCGCGTGTGGTGGGCTACAATGTGGGTAATGTTCACCTCTTCAAAGACGCCTGGCCAGTGTGGAAGAGTAGACCAAATATAATCTAGGTGGTTGATCCC
Organism: Lampetra planeri; assembly: GCF_965212315.1. Lineage (NCBI taxonomy): Eukaryota > Metazoa > Chordata > Hyperoartia > Petromyzontiformes > Petromyzontidae > Lampetra > Lampetra planeri. The sequence goes on from NC_136107.1 coordinate 21,454,759, forward strand.
TCTAAGTCTTCAGAGACCCTTCTGCCAGCAGAGGCGTGAGCACAAATTGTCTGGGATGCATCGTGATCCTGGCTGTACTTTTTTACTGTACAGATAGTGAAGCAACATACTTTCAGTACTGCCATAGATTTGCCACCTCGTGTCCCTGCGGTTGAGTGACTCACATATATGAACACATTCCTGCGGAGGGAGCTGGTAGGAACGTTGGGTTGCTCGGTCAATGGCCAGGGTCAGCGGCGGCGTGGTGTATTCCGCAAATATGCCCGAATGTGAGGGTGGGCACAAGCCGGTGTGAGTAGGTTAAACGTTGAATTTTATAAGGGCACCACGGGGTGACCAGCCCCTCCCCACCCAGCCCCAGCCCCACCCCACCCACCCTCCCACCCAGCCCCTCCCTCCCTCCCCACCACAATAATCCCCTGTGGGCTGGGGGAACCAGTGGGTTCCTACCAGTATAATCCCTTCATGTTCCACCCACCCTGCCTGATGACAGGCATGCGCCACCGTTCTTTAGAACAGGCGCTTCACATTACCAGCGATGTTATGGCTTAATTAGCCAAGTTGACAAAAGGGCATGAAAACTTTAGAGAATGCCCTTCAATAAGCATTGATTTTTTTTTCTTCCAACGTATGATTTATTCACGTAATTTAGCATTTTATTGATGTGCGTTTAAATGGCAGCGTCTACCTCGTCCTGCCGAGTGTGTGAGCCTCATCACTCACGTCCTCCGAGAGGCACCCGGTGCTCCTCCTGCTGATCACGTGAAGATCACATGACCGTTGCATAATACGTCGCCTATTATATACTTTTCGTTTTAAGGCCACAGTGTTATTAATTCATGAGTTGAGTTTTTTTGTCCATTACCCTAAAGAGAGCTTACAGCAATACCCGAGATTGGCAGAGTGACTAACAACAATACAGCAATGTGAATGCCAGGTCTGTTACCATTTCCACACCCCCTCCATTTACGATTCGATCAGTTTCCATTATTCTGAATCATGAATACAATCAAAAGAGTATAGCATTATTTGTTGGCTGTAGCCACATGCTCTGCCGTACACAAATGGGCGAAAGGCAAATCTGATGTGCTTAATCTAACAGCTGAATTTAATTCAGCCTTTCCAAGCCAGCCCATGCCCCAGGGCAGGTCATCGCATTGTCTCACCTCTATTCTGAGTTAAATCACACGGCTGTTGAAAGAATCCTTGTTTTACGCTGTGTTGTAAAACACGGCGTTACAGCCAGGGCTGCTGCATGGACAAACCAAAATGCTGACACGTGAGTTGGGATCTGATGCCAGAAAACTCTGGATTTTTTTGCATGTGAGAAAGTTACAACTGTTATGTTTTGTTTATACATATGTTACTAATGTTACGACTGAAAGTGAGGGGAAGATTGACATGGTAATTTTTTTTAGTACACAGCTATTTGCGACTAAAATATATAAATCTATAACTGTGCCTTTCATCACAAAACATCTTTAGCTATAGATACAATCCAAAAAACTACTCTCACCGCCTTTGTTATTAACACTGCTTTATAATTGAAGACATTGCAGTTTTTTCCTGGATTTTTCTGTTTGCGCATAGTCACTTTAAGATGTTTTCTTGTTCATGTTTTTGTTTTTTGTTTGTCGCGGTTGCACCCGATTCAAGAGCCGAATGGCTCACAGGGCTATACCAAATAAATGCAACTGAAAATGAAATAAAACTGAAGGTAGAGAGGTGACTCGGTAGTTACCACACAGTGCACTCTGAACCTAATGGCCTGCCTCTGAATCCCAGCCACGTTTAACATCATTGGTGAGTGTCATTCCCAGAAATATCTGAACTAATAGACCAGTGAAGCATGGTCAGACAAACCCTATTATTGACAGCTTGAGGAAGGCCTGCATCTATCAGTGGATTGATATTAGCTCTGGGCATTATTATATGTATCATAGCAAAAAATATATAGTGGTATTTTCACATTTTGGGTGATGGTCCTTTAGGGTCGCAAGAAGGCGGGCAGAATGATTATCTTACGGTAAGAGATCACACTTTACAGGATCATGCTTTAAAAACAATGACGTTTTTGAAGATGACGAATGATATGTTTTGAGATGGCATAGGGAATACCGTACCTTACCTATTAATTGTAATTATGGCTGTAAAAGTTCCTAAATTATATATTTAAATCCAGGATGTTCATCAGGAGACCATACGTTATTTTGTTTCATTGCTAAATTAAGATTTGTTTAATTCTCCTTTATAGATTCGATATAGAGAAGAATAGGATTACATGATCCATACACTGGTTGCCAAATCAATGTCAAGCCAAAATGTTCAAAAGTTTAACGGGGTGACACTCATCTCCAATGATGGCACTGACTAAGTGTTGTAAATTCAACATTATCATGGCAGGTGTCAGCTTTTTCATAGAACAACCACTGTTGGCTACCCACAAAGTGGTTCTGATATTATTACCTGTAGACAGATGATGGGCTCAGCAGAAGCACAAATAAGGATTTAACCTTCGAACCTTCTATTTGTGAGTTGTGCATTTAGCCAACAGCAACAATCAGCCTGAAATGAGAAAACAATGCAGCCACAGGAACCAAACATAAACATTTCAGAAACTGAATTAATAAACATAAATATTTAAAAACAAACAATGCACTTGATACTACAATCATTCCAAGAGGAAAAATTACAGTGATTTTACAAAACTTTAATATCTAAATTTACTTGCAATTACATAAGCAAATTCACTCTATATAGCCTGGCCTGATTCACAATCATATTGAAATTCCAAGTCATTTACCTTTTTAGAAAACAGTGAGTTCTGCATAAACTGAAGTAACTTTTCTAACCTGATTTACTTGTGTTTAAAGGTATAATGGCTGTAGGCTTATAGAGTGCCAAGCTCAGCACTCTGGGAATAACAATGATGCTATTTAGATGTTTTATTACATCCCTGGGCTATGGTGTATTGCAATTAAAAAGTATCACTTTAAATTTAGATTTCTAGATTGTTGAAATTTAGCAGTAGGAAGCAAGCAATGGCAAGGTTTGGTTGCATATATAAAATTGGCTGTAATGACCTCTTTATCTTGTGACTGGCCCGTTTTGTCACCTGATCCATACATCTCCATGTATTCCTGGAAAAAAATACCATCTGCCAAAGTATTCCCTGCAGGATGGCAACTAAACTGTGATCATATGAGAGTAAAACAACAGTGACTTGTAAAATGCAACCAGTTAAACTATACAGCGCCAAAACTGAGACAAAATTGACATTCCACTAACAAAGGGATTTTACAGTCTCAGTTTACCTTCCATAATGAAATACAATGTTTGCCCAGCTTAAGTAACATTGTCTTGGGGATAGTGATTGCTGAGAAAAGCCACACAGGTTTTAGAAGGGCTAGCCAACTGTATTGGACTCGTTGTGACCATTGTATCAGCTGAAAGTTGAGATATCTGTGCAAATACTTCATGGTGGTAGTTCGTAAGCTCTAATGACCTCCCTCCAAATCAATTCAAAAGGAACATGTATGGGTGAAAATGATGGTTATGCCTGTGAAGTAATTAACAACGAGAAAGGTGATATGCACGCATTAATCTGCAAGTTTAACTCTGCTCATTGTATGTGGATACATCACGGACATTTCAGTCTACATTAATACATAATCTAATGCTGTAAGAAAATGGCATATGTAAAATAATATTTCAAAACATACAGAGAAATGCATTCAATATAAAGGGTTAATATGTATGTTCAGGCGTGTTTTTTTCTTTCTGAGATTTTTGTTGTTAACATTTTAATGGCAACAACATGTTTGTATGTGTTTATATGAAATCTGAAATTTTTAACCACTAAGGGCTGCCAATGAAGATGAGCAATGCTCCATGATTAGTTAGACCATGGCCACCCATTAACTTTATATGTGGGTAATTCAAGGCTAATGTGCACATTCATCTCTGCCAGCATATAAGATAAATGTAATCAGCTAATGTTATTCGTGGAATGTTACTAATCACTATAGTCAAATTGTGTTAGTGGCCCACTGGAGTTATATCATGAGATTAAGAAACTCCAATTGAGAAACTCCAATTGGTACTCAACAGGTAGGAAGGAGTGCATTACAACATGCATTACATCATATCAAGGAATGGTCTTTGGGTCATGAAAAAAACGAATCGTGGAAATTCTACGTTACTATGATAGAAGCTAGTCCCTCCACAGGAAAAAAAATAACTTTTGATCAATTGCATTTAACCTTGTCTGACATACCCTTTATTTTCAGGATGCACCATTGCTGACTATCATCCAATGGCCGCTCTATGCACGCAGAACAAGGGTGTTATTACTGATTGCAAAGCAATGCCTCATTTACCCAGCACCTTGAATGTGTGCTGGTTCCAGGCTGAGCCGGTTCTTAATCCAATTTTATTGTTCCTGTGACTTTAACACTAGCCTTTGGCCAAACCCAGGGACGAGAGTATATCACTCACCTTGCTCCCCTTGTTCATACGTTTGTAACCATATTTATTGATAAATGTCCATCACATTGGCTTTTGTCTTAAACAAAATTTGGATACATAATTCCTGACCTCACCTTTAGCCCAGTAATGGTCTGCTGTCCTGGGGTCACACACCAGCCTGAGGTAGGAGAGGGATGGGTTGAGGTGAAGTGGGAGGGAATGAGGTCACACAATTTATGTGGACGTGATGCGGTTCACGGAGATATTTATCACCATGGCACACCATTTAACAAGCTGAGGAAACCTGGGACAACAATTGTGGATAACACTGTCCATTGATTAGGGCGTTCTGCAATTCTTATCAGCTTGTTGTTTCTCTGGCTTATATGGCAGTGGCTGGGGAATTATGTTGGATAGGAATGTGGCCTTTTCTGGCATTTGGGCTGCTCATCCTCCCTTCTGCTCCCTACCCAAATGGTTTTTATTGAAAATGTGCAACTTGTCAGTAGTTTTTCTCCCGGCACAAGAGAACAAAAGAGCCTTGTACTTTGCAGCAAATGGGCTGTGCACACTGACTGTGTATATTGTCACTTGCCTGTTTATTATGTTGATGTAAGTGCCAGAGCAAAATGTATTTTCGAAAAATCTGTTTGTCTTTAGGGCTTGTCTGTCTCAATTCCTGACAGCCTCGTGGATGACTACAACTGCATAAAAGAACAAAGGAAAGGCTTGCACACTGATTCATGAGCTTCCTAGAGTAATGGGCATTTATGGCATAGGGAGCAATTAATGCTGTGGAAAAATTAATGCAATGTAAATAAAACCCAACAAGCTGTGTGTTCTTATGAAAAGATCAAGAGGTAGTCATGGAAAAAGCAGTTGCTTTAAAAAAAAAAATGGTTATATGGAAATACTATACCAGGCATGTGATGCTGTGGTGGAGCGTCAATCTCACAATGAGAATGTTGCAAGTTAAAATCCTAATTGGGGGTCACTTATGCTCATTATCCCTATGGTGGCCCATACAATTGGTATTACTTAGTGGGATGTCTATTGAGGTTGTCTTATGGATAGACTAGCCCCTGTAATAGGAATGCACAATTTCCACCACTGGATCATTGCCATATATGAATGAAGAATACTTGTTCACTGGTTGTTTGAGCAGGGAGGCAATTTGGATGAAAACATTAAAAAAAAAATCATGGGTTATCATTGTCACTTTTCAAAAAAACGAGACTTGGCAGAATTTACCATTATGAAAGTATGCAGTGGGGCAGAAGAAAGCCCTGGGTGAGTTTGATGCCTTGGGGGCAGCAATTTATCAGCAGCAATAACCGCAGGTCATAAGAGGCGGGCGAGTGGGCAGGACCCACATGATGAGGGAGAGTAGCATGTGAAGGGCATTTCATCAGAGTTGTCTTGTATACACAATGGGCCCCCACCCACAGCAATGCTGAATGTCCACCACTGGCTACAGGCCACTGTGAATGGAAATGAGCACAGCCGTGTACTTCTTTGCACAAGAAAATACTTTAACTTTGACATGGATATGTGAGATGGAGAGAGGACAAGTTTTTGTTTGTTGTTTTTATTGCCAATAATAACGATTATTGTTTTTGTTCAGACATATTAGAGTCCCAAGATAATATGTAATGTGGTATTGTTTTGAATAATACCAATAATGCCAATTATTTACTTATTTACTCGGGAAAGCCTCACTGAGTTATAGAACTAATTTTTGGGAGGGTTCTGGCCAATAACATAAATTCGGAGAAAAAAAACATCTACCAGAGAGAGCCCATGTGCATAGGAGGGAATAATACTAAAAGCTCCACACAAATAGATAAAAAAAAACAAATAGAGAGTACTCCTATGCTATTTGTCGACTACACCTATTGCTGCATTGCCATCTACGAGCCCCTTGCAGCCTTTGTATTCCTCACAGCCATATGTCTACAACACCAGCTACATCTACAACACAGCTGTTAGGCACAGTTCGTCAATTGTCCAAGCATTAACCAGACTCAAGCCTCCTCGGCTATCACAATCTGTTGAGATTGGGCACATTCAGGGTGATTTGGTTGTTGGCATGAGAATTGCTGTAGATTCGATAACCAATGGCAGGTACGTGTGATGCTGTTTTACGACTCAATTTTCAATGTGCAATTAGAGTTAACTATTATCTAGCTCGTACCAGCAGAATATATAAAAACATTTTCTCTTCTATAAAATCGGAAATTATTACAAAACACTTTGAAGGTCGGAATGATTATAAACAGATTGGGATAATAAGAGGGCAACAATAGCCCTCGCATATATACTCTAATGTAAATAATTCTGCAAGGCCTAACATAATAGAATAGTGCTATTTTAGAACAGTATATTCAACCTAACAGCTATCAACCTAAAACAATTATGCATTTTCTTCCTTCATATACAGCAAATACAGTACAGGATTACATTGCAATACTTCTGGCCTTCTAATAAAACTCAATGCGAAGGATGCGAGATATTTCAAGACAGGATAGGATAAGCCACTTTGAAGATGGAATAGAATCTGACAAGAAACAATGTTGTTATGGGGGTGAGACATATGCAGGATGGAGGAGAGCAGGTTACCAAGAAATAGTTGACCAAGGGGAAATCCCAAAGCCAGACAGTGGTGGTGATGGGATTGTCGAAGCAATCCTTTGGAGGTCAGGTGTCGACTGTGTGAATGGAATCAATGGATGGAAAGATGTGATGGCATCAATGGCATCTGCTAAAGACCTCTTAAACTGATATTTTATTAGTTGTGGAGTCATTTTAATTTTTATATAGAACTCAAAGTCATGGTCAAATGTAGTCAGGTATTTGCTAAGTAATCATAATGATAGGCTGATAACTTTTTAAAGTAACTCTCCCAATACTGGATACTCAGCATATAATCACGAGAATGAATGAGTGCCTGTAAACTTGGGTTCGAGCTAGAAAGCTTCTTGGACCTGAAATCTGTTTTGCACGGTTTAAGGTTGTGAGCACACACACAAATTCATGAAATGCCCTTTTAAAAAGACACCAATTACTTCAGACCTTTTGCAAATCATCCCAGATGTAGCAAAGGAATATGCTTTAAGGACTTAAACTGCTCTGTGGCACGTATTATATTGTGTATATTTGATAGATCAAACTAATTAATTTGTGAGTAATTTTCATTTTCAAATTAGCATATAGATAATAAAGAAATATATATAATGTAACTGAGACATTTTGGGCTCAAATTGCACAGATGACCAATTAGAAATCCAAATTTCGTAAATGTATTTCAAATAAGGACATGCAATTTAGATTTATTTTAATAGTGAAATCTATGCTTAACTGTATTAATTTTATTTTCAACACTGCAGAATGGATGCCAGAAAAATATTTGATTTGCAGCAGGAAATTTCAGATGCAAAAGACAGTAGTGTAACAATCTCCATTATTGCCTCGACCTTTATAAGCCTGTGTCTACGTTATCGTGCTTTGGAGTTTAATGCAGCATTGAGTTAAATGCCAGATGTATCAACCGATTTATAAACTATCAAAGCCAATGCTAAAAGTCAAAGTGTCTCCCTGCTCTGACAAATAATTATGTGGTGCCCATCTCCACTGGCAGCCCCATGTCACGGGTACTGAGGAATGTCTCATCCCTAAAAGTGGGGCCAGATTTCTGCAGAGGACGTATACTGTTAAGTTCCCAAAATGTTGTATCCATACTATTAATCCAGGAGAGCTTAGCCTGCTGATTCAGCAACATGTTTTCATTTTCAACCTTCTGATTCCCCTTCAAGTGCTTAAAATAGCATAATTCAACCAGATACTTCAACTGTAAAAACTGAGCTCCAATAAATTATAATTTCACCAGTTGGAGTCCTTTGAAAGAGAATAGCTCCTGCCATAGTGTGTAGTTTATGCCATTGACTGAGGGCCACCAACGGAGATGAGTACTGCCAATGCACACGCGTCACTAAATAAGGAATAAACTGTTCAATGAAGAGAACACATGGAGGAAACTTTTGAATGTACAGCATGGCGATATGCAAATGTCAATGGAGTTTTAGATTAACGTAATAAAAATAAATTAGTGCTTCCTCTGTTGTATTATGTGTATTAAATTACATTTGATTTGCTATATTCTGTACAGTAATTTATGGCTCGATATAAAATTGCGTAGAACGCATTGAAAACCTCGAATGTGTAGATTTACAAAATGATTAAACTTTAAAAAGTGCAGCATACGCATGACTGGCTATACAAACCTGCAAACGTATTCTCCTGTTGCTCGTCTTGATGATGTACACTCTAAGTTTATTGAAATCTCTCAGAAATGCAAGTGAGTATACTGTACATTATGAAGGAGTTATAAACTCTGGCCTGGGAGTATGAATTCTAATAACTAATCAGTGTCCCGTTACCAATTACTTGACATTTTAAAAGAAACATAAAATCAAAGTGAAAGAATCCAATTACTGTACTTGATTACTTGTATGAATACACCCATCAAATGAACATATGTAAAGATTATGTAATATCATAAACAACAGCACTGTTTCATAATAACACGTAGGCTTTCGCGACCAATATTATTCATAATAAAGGTTTTTGGGTTAGATCGCTTAGGTATAGATGTGCCTTAACCCTCCACCACACGACACAGCCAGTAAGGTTTGTCACGTAAACACCGTGCCAATTAGTTACTGCTTGAGCCCACCGGGCGATGATGCTGGATGTAATTATCAGCGAAACGTTGTACTCAAATTCGAGATGTTGTGTATTTACTCTCCAACACACCGGTGGGCTGAAGTAGTCATTAATTGGCGCGTTGTTCACGTGACAACCCTTACTGGCTGCGTCTGGTGGTGGAGGGTGACGACACACTTATACTTAGGCGATCTAATCCACATTTTTCAATTATGTTTCATGTTTGTCAGCTTTGTGTCACCCTCTGTATGCATCGGTTGCTGCTCCCCTCACGCTAACCCATGCTGCTGACCAGATCATAGACGTTATTATTTATTGAAACAATGAATACTCAAATCAAAGTAATAAACCAGTCCCTGCTTAGTATCAGTAATCTCCGTAATTCTAAATACTGTCGTATTAGTAGAGGTGTAAAGATTTGTCCATTTGCCATTCAATACTTTTTTCCAGTGGTAAATGTAGCTGCCTCTATAAAAAAAAAATACATATATTCTTCTGCATAATGCATGTATCATGTATCGAAATTGATAAACCAATGCAGTCGAGTAATCTGATGACTAACATGTGAATTGTTGCACATTTCTGTCAATGCCACTCTGTGTACACCTGTGTTGAGGAGTTCCCAGGACGCACTCGGAGACAAAGGTAAGTTGAGGGCTTTCGCCTTAGGTTTATTAAAGGCTTTACAAATGTAATGCGAGCGTAAATGGGGTTGCTGCTGGACTCTGGCCCAATCACACGACCCGGGGTATTGGGGGCGGAGCCCGGTATGGGGGGCGTGTGGGAGGGGCCGCCGTTCACCTCGGCTCCAATGGGAGGCGAGGTGAATGGAGGTGGAGCCGGCGGGGCAGTGTGGGAAGGCCGGATCTAACGATCTGGGAGGGAGGAGTCAGGGTCACGTGGGAGAGAGGTTATAGAGGGGAGCCCGGAAGAGATCGAGGCCAGTTGATGGAGTGAAGAAGCGGGACCACGTTGGGTGGCCGCCGCGCCATCAGCCACATGGCTGATGGGGCTTCGGCACACCGTCGGCCAGCGGTGTGCGGAGCGGGGGAAGGAGCAGATGGAGGAGCATGCGGGGCACGCGAGAGGATGCGTGCGGGGCACGCGAGAGGAGCGTGCGTGGCACGCGAGAGGAGACGCTGGTCCCTTGTCAGGACCAGCGGGGTGTGAGGACGAGTGGAGGAGCCGAGGAGGAAGCGTGTGCATGGGGCGCGCGCGAGACGACGCTGGTCCGTGGAGGAGACCAGTGGGGTGCGGAGAAGAACCTGAATAAAAGACAGACGGAGACCAGCAGTGGCTGACGGAGTCTTTTATTACACAAATTCTAGATTTGAAGCTTTCGTGACTGCAACGATTCATACTCTTTGGTTTTTCGGTAAAGTCACGTAGGTTAAAATAAAAATCAATAATAATAAAAAATGATTTATTTTTTTATTTCTATTATTACTTATATTATTTTTATTATGTTTAGCTACGTGGCTTTACAAATTATCACAAGGGTACACAACTCCCAGGGGTCAGGGGTCCTACTCTGAGTCTGGGTCCCTGCCGGCTAGCTTCAGTCTCTCTCGTGTCGGATCGGGGACTCCACCGACCGGAGAGAGAGCACCTCTATCGGCTACCACCGACTCCTCCCCAGACTCTCCACTCGATCCCTCTCTACCCCTGACTCCCTCTCTACCCTTCTTACTCTACCCGTTCCCACAGTGACCCCGCTTTCGTCACGGGGTCTCCCTTAAATACTCTATAAGATATGACGTCATCGAGCCGCCCAGCGCGCATGACGTCACGTTCCGTGTTCCACGTTCCGTCACGTCATCGCACTGGACGGCACACATGACGTCACGTCCCCATTTTACTCCTCTACACCTGTAGAGGAGTAAAATATTTACCATTGGTGATAACACAAAACCATCCTTAGTAAAGATTTTTTGGCTTAGATCGCATAAGTATAAATATGTCGATAAGCCCGCCACCACCCAACACAGCCAATTAGTAAGGGTTGTCACGTTAACGAAATGTTCCATTTATTTACTATTTCAGCACACCGGTGCATTGGAAAGTAAGCCCACAACATTTACAAATCAAGCACAACGTTTCACTGGTGATTGCAAACAGCTTCAGATGTTCATATTAAAACCCTAAATACTGTTGCTAACCACAATCCTAGTGTAATGCGAGCAAGGAATGAGGGGGTGGAGTCTGGGTCACGTGAGGAGAAGGAGGAGTCAGGGTCATGTGAGAGAGAGGATTTAGGGGGAGAACCGGAAGGGATCTGGGAGTTGAGAAGGGGTGGAAACAGGAGGAGGCCACGCTGGGCAGTGGCGAGAGGGTGGCGCGATTGCCACGTGGAGGAAGGCCACGGCACCGTCGGCCAGCGGTGTACGTGGGGCACAGTAGAGCTAGTGGAGTGTGGGAAGCCAGCCGGGCGTGAAGAGCTGGCAGAGTGTGCGGGGCACACAGAGCAGCAGTGTGGCTGCAGAGCGGAGCAGCGGTGTGGCTGCAGACGGAGCAGCGGTGTAGCTGCGGAGCGGAGCAGCAGTGTGGCTGCAGGGTATACAGTGGAGGAGGTGCGGGTTTGAGCGAGGACGCCGTAGGGGTGAGAGAGAGACAAGAACCCGAATAAAAGACAACGGAGATCTACACTGTTGGAGAGTCTATTATTACATTGGTGTCGGAAGTGAAACGGCATGTCAAAACAGCTCAGAAGAAAGAACGTCCCTGCACCATCTTCTGCACCATCTTCTGACGACGATCTTCCTCCGGCGGTGGCGCTACCGACGATGGAGGGAGGAGGCGACGCAGGGACGAGTGACGCGCCGGGGGTGCAGGACGTTGCCGGCTCAGCAGGTCCGTCCGCGTTGGTGGACGCCGACGGAGGATGGCGACACGTGGCGGCCCAACTTGAGTCCCTGAAGGCTGTTTTAACGCAGTTATGCACTCTTGTGACGCTCACGACGAGTTTGGGGAGGCTAAGCGGGGACCATCCGACTGGGGCCTTGCCGACGCAGTCGGCCCTCTCCGACACGCGGCACGAAACCACCATCTTGGGCGTGGCTGGGGAGGAACGGCGGGAAGCCGCCATCTTGCGCCCTCCACCGCAGGGAGCCGCCATTTTGAACACGTTGCGGAGTGATGCCATTTTGTCGCTGCCGCTCGATTCACCATCGACGGAAGACGGCGGAGCAGGGACCCGCAGCCATCGTCTAACAACTGTGAAAGAGTTCTCCATCGGCAGAGATTGGAGCGCATTCGCCTGCCGTTTTCACGCGGCTGTACGATCCGCAAAATGGACGGACGCGGAAGCATTGGAGGTTCTGCCAACGCTTCTTGACGACGAGTCCGTCAGGTTCTTCCGCTTCATCAAGGCCGAAAAAAAGAGGATGCTACAGGGGGTGTTTGAAGAAATGGCGGAGGCGTATGAACCCCCGGACGATGCTCATCGTAGGTTCGTGCAGTGACAACGGGCACCTGAAGAATCGCCGGTGGCATTCCGGGGAGCCGTGATGGAGCTGGCTATGGCCGCGTATCCGGAGACGGAGCCCGATTTGTTGGAACCCCTGATATTGGGGAAGATGTTGGAGTTATCCAGGGACTTGGGCATCCCCATGCCAGTGTGCGGGCATGATAAGTTAACGTCCCGTGCGGCGGCTAAATGCCTGGATGCCCAATTTAACCTTCGACGGTGGAAACAGGTGTCAGCTTGGACGGGGGGCCCCTCGGTCGAAGGCAGTGCGACAGGATGGGACCCGAAGAAGGCTGTCTACGTTCGGGACGACAGGGGTCCTGAGGTGTTGATGGCGGCATCCACCCAGTGGCCTGCTCGAGGGGGAGTGGGGTTGCGCTCCGGGCCGCCGGCGCGGGAGCGCCAAGACAGGGGGGTGCTGCACGGCGAACCGACTTGGCTGTTTCCGCTGCGGCCGTAAAGGCCACTTCGCCAGAGATTGTTGGGCTCGCATTCCGCGGCTGCCCCAGCAGGAGGCCTCGACCACGGACGCGACGCGGCAGGACCATCCAGGACAGGCAAGTCGGTACGCATCAGACATCCGGCAAGGCCTGTCATCTCATGCATCACCATCGCCGCGCGGTCCGTGTGTCATTAATAACGGGGGGGCGGTGATTGACCCGTGTCGCTCGCTGACGCAGTGGCGGAAATTGGCACGGAGGGTGGTGGCGGCTGCTACTGGGTCGTCCACTGTGCCTGGTTCGATCCAAGGGGTCGATGTGCGCATTTTGGTGGACTCAGGTGCGTCCGCGACTATTATCTCCGACGTGATTTTCCATCTCCTAGCCATTCCGCCGGGGAGGGTGCGACCGGTTTATGACTCTTGCATTGCGGCGAACGGGGGAAATATGGGCATTGTGGGCCAGGTGGACGCCAGCATATCAATTGGGGGGGTGTCGGCTTCAGGAACCGTGTTGATTTCCAGGTCCTTCGCAGTGCCCTGGTTGTTGGGGACCAATTTCCTGGCAAAAATGCCAATTCAAATAAGTGTGAATCATAATTGTATTGAATTACCGGGGGGTCGTAAAATGTCATTCTTGCCGTCGCCCTGGGGCCAGTCTGCTCCTGTCTGCCAGGTACAGGCGCTGTCCGAGGTATCTGTTGATATTTCACCTGGTTCGCAGATGCTTATTCCGTTGAGGTATCGGAAACCTGTGCCTGGCATTGAGGGAGCGGCGGGTGTGTTGTTATCGCCGTCCACGGCTATAACGTGTGGCTCGACGCTGGTCGGGGCACAGACGATTGTCCGTTTTTACAAGTGTTGAATGGAAGCGCGGATAATGTTAGTGTACCGGCCGGAATGGTTTTGGCTCACGCTACGACGGCTTTCACGGCCCATGATGACCGGGACTGCCGGGGCCTGGTAGGGGGAGTCTCGGCCTCCACAGAGTTGTGCCAGGAAAACACGTCTTTGACTGGGGACCAACGGTCCGCGCTTCGCCCGTTGTTGGAAAGGTATTCCGACGTTTTTAGTTCGGACGATTTCGACTTGGGACGCACCTCCTTGCTCTCCCACCATATTGATACGGGGGATGCCGCTCCGATTCGGATGAACCCGCATCGGTTGAGTCCGACGGAGCGGGATCATGTTCACGGCGCAGTGGAGGATATGCTGGCTGCTGACATTATTTCCCCGTCCAACAGTCCGTGGGGCGCGCCGGTGGTCCTTGTGAAGAAAAAGGATGGGAAAATGCGATTTTGTGTAGATTTTCGCAAATTGAATAAAGTGTCAGTGGCAGACGCGCACCCCCTGCCGCGTATGGATGATTCCCTCGATGCCTTATCTGGGGCGAAGTTTTTTTCTACGCTTGACCTCTCGTCGGGATTCTGGCAGCTTCCCCTGGACGAGTCCTCAAGGGAAAAGACGGCTTTCCGTACACCGCAGGGCTTATTTCAGTTTAATTATCTTCCAATGGGTTTGAACGCTGCCCCCACCACTTTTCAGCGGCTGATGGAGCTTGTGTTAACGGGTCTGCAGTGGGAGATATGTTTGATATATTTAGATGATGTTATCGTCTTCAGCCGCACGTTAGAGGAACATCTGCAGAGATTGGACGCGGTGTTTGCTAGGATGCGCTCCGCCAATTTGAAATTTAAACCCAAAAAGTGTCACCTACTGCAACGATCCGTGCGTTATTTGGGCCACATAGTCAGTGCGGACGGGGTGGCCACGGACCCAGAGAAGACGGCGTGCGTTCGTAACTGGCCGACTCCGGCCACAGTGGGGGACGTACGTCGGTTCGTTGGGTTCGCTTCATATTATCGCAGGTTCGAACTTTGCTACGATCGCTAGGCCATTGCACCTCCTTACGTCGAAGGGCCGGAGGTTCAGCTGGGGGCCGATGGAGGAAGCGGCGTTTGAGGGCCTACGCGATCGTTTGGCGACGGCACCGACGTTGTACTATCCAGATTTTGATCGGCCTTTTATTCTGGATACTGACGCTAGTGACAACGGGATTGGGGCCGTTCTGTCACAGTCCAAGGGCGGTGTAGAATGCGTAGTAGCTTACGGTAGCCGCGTGCTGTCTCCGGCAGAGACCGGCTACTGCGTTGCTCGCCCCGAACTATTGGCTATTGTGCATTTTCTCCACCAATATCGGCCGTATCTATACGGTCGTACGTTTATTGTTCGGACGGACCATGCGGCTTTGCAATATGCCCTGAGAGTTGACCAACCATCTGGCCAATTGGCACGATGGTTGGAAACCCTGCAGGAATTTTCGTTCGATATTCAATATCGGAAGGGGTCGCGTCACGCGAACGCGGACGCACTCTCCAGATTGCCGCAGGGATCCCCTTGCGCTTGCGCTTCGGGTACGAATAGGTGCACGCGGGTTCCGCAACCCCCTCGGCCTGTCATATCAGCTGTCGAGGTGCCCGAGGTTCCCGTATGCCCAGGACCGGCTGATGGGGTTTTGAACCTGCCGCGCTCGGTATGGATTCGCGAGCAATTGCTTGATGAGTCGCTGGGGGCCTTGCGGGGTCGGGCTGCGAAGGGGACGGGGGGACCGCTGTCCGGTGGGACGCCGGGAGCCGCTCTCCGGGATGGCTTGCTGATGTGGAGGGAAGGGTTGCACGATCGCTGGCGTCTGGTGGTGCCGTCGTCGTTACGGTACTAATTGATTCGGACTCTGCACTGCGACACTCGATTACATCTCGGGGTGCAGAAAACCTTGTTGACGTTGCAGCGGGACTACTTCTGGCACGGCATGACGACTGATGTCGTCGGGCACATTCGGGCATGTCCCGAATGTGCCCGGCGGAGGCCGCCTAAACACCCATATGTGCCGCCAGTGCAGTCCATACAGGTGTCTCGGATTAATGAGTTGGTGGCGTTGGATATTTTGGGACCTTTCCCGCCATCCGCTAGGGGGAATACATTTTTGCTGGTCGGGGTGGAATATCTTTCCCGCTGGCCGATGGCTTGGCCCTTACCCGACCAGTCGGCGGCGTCTATCACGGACGCGTTCCTGTTCGGATATGTAATGGACAAAGGGGCGCCGGAAAGGTTGCTCACGGACCAAGGGCGGAATTTTTCTTCGAAATTGTTGGCTGAGGTGTGTGCTGCACTGGGAACCAAGAAGGTTCGGACGTCTCCCTACCACCCGCAAACGGATGGCATGGTGGAACGGCTAAATCGGACCCTGTCGGCTATGCTATGTCACACGGTTAACGAAAAACAGGCTGATTGGGATTTGCATATCCCTGGGGTACTCTCCGCATATCGGATGACGCCTCATGCGTCGACGGGGTATTCACCTTTTTTTCAAATGTACGGCCGCGAGAATGTGCCGCCGGTGGACGTGCAGCTGGGTACGGGGACGAAGGGTCCTGTTAAGCCTCTCCCCGAGTACATTCAGGACACTGTTCGTCACGTGGCAGAGGCACGGGAGGGGGCCCAATTGGCTACGGCCAAGACCGAGGCCCGGAACGAACGTTGCGCTCGGCGCTCGGAAGGGAAATCCCCCTGGCGAGTGGGGGACATGGCCTGGCTGCACTGCCCGCAGGTGTGGGCGGGGACCTCCCCTAAGTTGCACAAACCATGGCAGGGGCCGGTTGAGCTTATTGAGGTTCCTAACCCGCAGTCCGCACGTGTTCGGTTTGGATCGCGGCGCTGGTACGTCCATACGTCTCGGTTGAAACCTTACGTGGCCCCGCAGACGGATGCGTCATCTCCTAATGTTGCCTTGCCGGTGTCTTTTGCATCCGACGCGCCTCTGACTTTGCCTGTTCAACCTGCAAGCGTGCCTGTCGTGCCTTCTACAGACGAACCGGCCGTGACACAGGCGGATGCAGCCAATCCTGCTCCGGGTGGGCCTACCACGGCGACGGGGACACTTGACCCCGCTGCCCCTCCAACCCCACCATGGACGCGATTGCGGGAGACCCCGGCGATGGATCTCTCTGGGGAATGGGACTTTGGTGTTGACGGGCCTCCAACAGCGGATGGGCGGTTCCGATCCCGCCGCTCTTAAAACCCTGTCGCGGTCACGGTCTGTGGGGGGGCCGCCTCCCGTTCGGGATGGGCCAGCGACCCGCACGCATTCCAAGTCCCTTTCCTTTCGTTAATTGTTGTTCTTGTTATTGTTGTTCGTTAATTGTTGTTCTTGTTGTTGTTGTGTTGTTATAATCTCCGTTGTCTGGTGATGCCCGATGGTTGTAAATTGCTCGCATTATTTTGTTCTGTTGCAGCCGGGGACGGCTGGGTTTTTCATCAGGGGGGGAGGTCATGTAATGCGAGCAAGGAATGAGGGGGCGGAGTCTGGATCACGTGAGGAGAAGGAGGAGTCAGGGTCACGTGAGAGAGAGGATTTAGGGGGAGAACCGGAAGGGATCTGGGAGTTGAGAAGGGGTGGAAACAGGAGGAGGCCACGCTGGGCAGTGGCGAGAGGGTGGCGCGATTGCCACGTGGAGGAAGGCCACGGCACCGTCGGCCAGCGGTGTACGTGGGGCACAGCAGAGCTAGTGGAGTGTAGAAAGCCAGCCGGGCGTGAAGAGCTGGCAGAGTGTGCGGGGCACACAGAGCAGCAGTGTGGCTGCAGAGCGGAGCAGCGGTGTGGCTGCAGACGGAGCAGCGGTGTAGCTGCGGAGCGGAGCAGCAGTGTGGCTGCAGGGTGTACGGTGGAGGAGGTGCGGGTCTGAGCGAGGACGCCGTAGGGGCGAGAGAGAGAGACAAGAACCCGAATAAAAGACAACGGAGATCTACACTGTTGAAGAGTTTTTTATTACACTAGCTCTGGCTTAAGAGTCTTGTGTAAGTGGGCATTAAGAATCATTCTTAATATAGTTTAAATTTACATATGTTTTCCTTTTTGGGTTTCTTCACACAACTTGCAATTTACAGTTTACACCATATATACATACCTGTCAATCCCTTATCAGTGCCTACCTTATGACAGACTAATTCAGACTTTATTGGTCACCTCGTGCCCGTATAAATCTCAACGTTCATCCTCCAACGGAAAAAACTCCAAACAAATAGACAAAAACAAATGTTTTGCCCGTATTGAAACGTCTATATGCCGTATGGACCTGAAAACTCAATTTCCCTGCACAAGAATACGGGTTAACCTTATAGGTTGAAAGGTATACAGTGAGGGAAAAAAGTATTTGATCCCCTACTGATTTTGTACGTTTGCCCACTGACAAAGAAATGATCAGTCTATAATTTTAATGGCAGGTTTATTTGAACAGTGAGAGACAGAATAACAACAAAAAAATCCAGGAAAACGCATGCAAAACATGTTATAAATTGATTTGCATTTTAACGAGGAAAATAAGTATTTGACCCCCTCTCAATGAGAAAGATTTATGGCTCCCAGGTGTCTTTTATACAGGTAACAAGCTGAGATTAGGAGCACACTTTTAAATGGAGTGCTCCTAATCTCAGCTTGTTACCTGTATAAAAGACACCTGTTCACAGAAGAAATCAATCAATCAGATTCCAAACTCTCCACCATGGCCAAGACCAAAGAGCTCCCCAAGGATGTCAAGGACAGGATTGTAGACCTACACAAGGCTGGAATGGGCTACAAGACCATCGTCAAGCAGCTTGGTGAGAAGGTGACAACAGTTGGTGCGATTATTCGCAAATGGAAGAAATACAAAAGAACTGTCAATCTCCCTCGGCCTGGGGCTCCATGCAAGATATCACCTCGTGGAGTTGCAATGATCATGAGAACGGTGAGGAATCAGCCCAGAACTACACGGGAGAATCTTGTCAATGATCTCAAGGCAGCTGGGACCATAGTCACCAAGAAAACAGTTGGTAACACACTATGCCGTGAAGGACTGAAATCCTGCAGCGCCTGCAAGGTCCTCCTGCTTAAGAAAGCACATATACATGCCCGTCTGAAGTTTGCCCATGAACCTTTGAATTATTCGGAGGACAACTGGGTGAAAGTGTTGTGGTCAGATGAGACCAAAATGGAGTTCTTTGGCATCAACTCAACTCGCCGTGTTTGGAGGAGGAGGAATGCTGCCTATGACCCCAAGAACACCATCCCCACCGTCAAACATGGAGGTGGAAACATTATGCTTTGGGGGTGTTTTTATGCTAAGGGGATGGGACAACTTCACAGCATCAAAGGGACGATGGACGGGGCCATGTACCATCAAATCTTGGCTGAGAACCTCCTTCCCTCAGCCAGGGCATTGCACATGGGTCGTGGATAGGTATTCCAGCATGACAATGACCCAAAACACACGGCCAAGGCAACAAAGGAGTGGCTCAAGAAGAAGCACATTAAGGTCCTGGAGTGGCCTAGCCAGTCTCCAGACCTTAATCCCATAGAAAATCTTTGGAGGGAGCTGATGGTTCGAGTTGCCAAACGTCAGCCTCGAAACCTTAATGACTTGGAGAAGATCTGCAAAGAGGAGTGGGACAAAATCCCTCCTGAGATGTGTGCAAACCTGGTGACCAACTACAAGAAACGTCTGACCTCTGTGATTGCCAACAAGAGTTTTGCCACCAAGTACTAAGTCATGTTTTGCAGAGGGGTCAAATACTTATTTCCCTCATTAAAATGCAAATCAATTTATAACATTTTTGACATGCATTTTTCTGGATTTTGTTGATGTTATTCTGTCTCTCACTGTTCAAATAAACCTACCATTAAAATTATAGACTGATCATTCTTTTTCAGTGGGCAAACGTACAAAATCAGCAGGGGATCAAATACTTTTTTCCCTCACTGTATATATTATTAGCTGGTCAGATATCTTACCTCACGAACCCAGTCCTTCACTTCGCCAGTTTGGGTTTTAATGCATTAAATCACATCAATTGAAATAATGTACAATATTTAGAATCAATCCCAGGTAAATGCCAAACAGATTCTACATTCACCATGATGGAAAAACAATATTAGTCAATCAAATCCTGATTCTGAATTGTAACAATTTATTGAATCATAGAGGGAGTTAATTATAACATTTTGGGTAAATTATGGCTACACGTGTTTCTCTTAGAAAGAAGGTTTATGCATTCTGCTCTGGTAAAAGAGAGTAACCTGAATTTGATTTATTGAGCAGAGAAAGCTACAGATTGCACATGCCATGGATTGTGACAGATTGAACCATCAGCTTCATAGGCACAATTGTGCTCAGATCTGCAATGATTACTCTTGATTATCCGATTAATAGGTTACCTAAGATGTTTGAGATCAAACATTATGATTAATAGAGCAATAAAACAGTATATTTGCACGCTGCTGATCTACAGTTATAACCCAGTGTTTGGGTGTCTGCTGATGATTCAGCACACATTTATTTAAGCACAATCGTATTCAGAGATAACGTATTTGTAAAAAAAAAGTGAAATCCAATTTACTGGAATTCTTTATTAATTTGTCTTCAATGAACTGTATACAGAAAATTATACAGGATGTCTATAATCCATTGTTTTAAATATTTTAATTCGACATCCGTTTCTGTCAAGTCAATGATGTGACATGCACACACACTTGGGAGTATGAAGATTTTTGATCATTTTATACAAAAATTACATCAGTATATCAAGTGTTATTTTTTATAAACTCCCAGAGGTATATATTGTAAACATCTCGTGTGCGATTGCCTCAAATTCTACTGCTATGTGCTGTTGAATATCGATCAAGCTCTTTGATTAAAAATAAAACCCCTTAAGTATAAAGGATATGTTGTGAACATGTTTATTCCAAAGTTAGAAAAGCTGTCGAATAATAATACTAGCTGTTGCATGTACGTATTAAATACAACAATTTTAACGAGCAAAAAATAGTCCATACCAAAAGCATAATACAGCAGTTAATATAAAACATGGACAAGAATGCTTGATCCAACAATTTAATTCAAATTACAATGCTGTGGGAGGAGTTGTAAAATGGATTCTAGAAATCTTTGCAACCTTTTACCTGCGTGCATTCCCATTCAAACATCTTTATTCCTCCAGCGTGCAAGGTCGACCAACGGCATGTATTTGAGTCCAATGGACACGCATGTGTCGGTATTTAGATAACTTATATAAAATCCGAAGCTTGCACAATATACATTTTACTCAATTGCAAAACGATATTATTGATGGTTTTAATACAGCACAATATTTGTAATATTATCAGTGTATCCATTATGATATTAGTAGGAATGTGAAATTTTATGAGTGCATTATGACCAATTCTACAGGAAACACAATTACAGCATAAATTTTTTGTCTGAATGTTCTCACACAGCAAGTTTAAGTGATACGAAAAAAAAATCGCCTCTTTCATGGCTATATCTAATATGCATGCATTGCTCTTGTAATCACACTACAGTACTGTACTCTGAAATTAACCAGATGCAAACAGTGGTTGGTAGGCCTATTAATGTGACTCTGGAAGCAGTTCTGCCATGTCAGCGCAGAAATGCTTTAAAGTATTCGATGATGTGTCAATTGTAAGAACAGCAGATGAAAGATGCTTTTCTGTCTTGTGACATGACTTAAATAACCCCGTAATCCCTCCGCACTGTGCCAGGCGAAATTGTTCCTAACATGAGGGCATGTGAATTTGGGCTTTACAAACTGGAATCGGGTCATCATTGGAGATAAGTACAGCCCAAATATTATTTTGCATGCCCTCTTGTACGATTCAGATCACAAATCTGCCATTTTCCTTCACAATGACCGGAATGTACTACCTTTTTTCTTATTTGCATGTTTTTATTCAGATCTACAATAACATTCCAAGTGTGCTCAGTTAACATTATCGCTGAGAACTGAACTCACACTCTTTCCAAAGTTGGTATAACCACAGTCCTATCTGGCCGAATGGGATACAGTATAATGTACAGGACTGTACACGTAATAACTGGCCAAATTTTAGTGCAAATAAAGCAGTGTATTGTGGGTAATCAAATACATAATTCGGCCACCATTCTGTATCTCCATGTAAAAAAATAATGTTTTAGTCTCAGTCAATTGACTTTCTAGACCAACCAACAGCATTTGTCCAAACATGCATTGTGAGATCAATACCATCCCTTGCTAACTAGACGTGTATTCATGTAGGGTAGCACTTAATATTCAGTGGCAGTGCCTTTACTGTTTTGTTGAGGGATATTGGCCCCTTGTGACATTGACGAAGGTTTCATTAATACGTCTGTGCCTTTTCAGTGATGGGGGGAGTACGGGGGGATACATAATGGTAGGCGGAAAAAAATGTTGAAAAGAACCCACCAGATTAAAAACGATGACAAAAAAAGTTATGCAATCATTCACAGTACGTGTAGTGCATGGTGGCATCGAAATTAGTCACACTGTACCACACTCGTGCCGCCTTGTCTGACCAGTGCCCTCTACTTTTATATTCTTTAGCTGATGGAACAAAATAGATATGTTTGAGGAGATAAATAAGAGGCACTGGCTGCAGATGATAGGATCCTTGTACCCTGCCATACCTCTCTCAAACTCTCGCGGCAAACTCTTGCTGTAGGCTGTCTCCATTGTCCTTGAAACCAATAAGTTTCAAGGACAATGGATATATTATCAGAGTATGTTTTGTTTGTTTTTGTTTGCATTCTGATCACAAGCCATGTGGTTAATGCAGACATGATTCCTTGTAAAAAGGTTTAAGTTTGGTGTTTTGACATCTTAACACCTGTT
Organism: Lampetra planeri; assembly: GCF_965212315.1. Taxonomy (NCBI): domain Eukaryota; kingdom Metazoa; phylum Chordata; class Hyperoartia; order Petromyzontiformes; family Petromyzontidae; genus Lampetra; species Lampetra planeri. Next base: position 21,477,573 of record NC_136107.1, read on the forward strand.
TTGTTGCCATAAAAAAGGGGAAACCCTATTATCATATTTTGGTACTGGCAAAGGAGGTCCCAAGAACGAGGAATACTTAACTTCACGTGAAGTCAATAGCCTGTCGCCTGTCATTAGAATGTGGAATTCCACCTCCAGCTCAGGACAGCCTGTGGAGATGAGTACCACCTCTTTACTCATTTGAGCTGGGATACACTTTGACGGCTGGTTCTGGACAGGACGTGTGTTATATACTGTATAACTAACACGTTTACCGTACCTTCTATTTATTGAATATGTCGATGCTCCGGCTGCCATTTTAATTCTGAGTCACACAACAGGAAATGCAATAGCCACCTTCCCTAGGGCACGTGTACACTTCTTATAATATGTAACGGCATTATTATCCCTCTTGTGAACAATCCCTGGGTTAACGATGTAAAGACGTGGTCATAAATTATGCATACTCTTCATTATGGGTGGAAATGGAAAAAGGCACGTCACTACAAATAAAATCAGAGCTAATGATTGAAAGCTGCAGAGCTCTCAGACTAGTTGGCTAATAATAATCAGACAGCCAGATATCTACAAAGACACAAACTTTTTTTGCTATGGTTTTATTTTACTGCTCGCAAAAATTTTATCCTTCAAAAATAAGCTAAATGTTATTGAACGATTTTAACACGTAGGCTTTCGCAACCATTATTATCCATAAGAGGTTTTTTTTGGGTTAGTTCATGTAAAAAGAAATGTATTGTGAAACCCACCACCACCCGACACAGCCAATTAGTAAGGTTTGTCACGCAAACAGAACATGCCAATCCGTTACTAGAACAGCACACCGGTGTATTGGAGAGTAAATCCACAACATTTACAATTTGAGTACGACGTTTCGCCAGTAATTACAACTAGCATAATCAGGCAACAGCCTGATTTGTGGATAAAACCACCTGTTTCATTAATAAACTAGACAGATTTTTGGAAAAACAAAACATTCGAGTCGGATTTGGCACGGTACATAAAATACTGGAACTAATATCTGATTCTAAAGATGTATTACCGAAGCTATCAACAGAATGTGTGTACCAGATTAATTGCTCTAGTGGCAAATGCTATGTTGGTCAGACAAGACGAATGATCAGCACGATACTAAAATAACACCAAAGGAATATTAAATATTCCCCAACACAACTGTCGGCAGTGCTAGAACACACGTGCCAACACGGACAATCAATTTATTTTGATAATGTTGAAGTTCTGTGCAAAACTAGCTACTACTGGCCAAGACTAATTAGATAATCTATCGAAATTTAGAGAAGAAATATATTTTAACCATTCGGATAGCTACAGGCTTTGTACTGCTTGGAAGCGAATCATCAAGTAACACACGATTTAACTGCATGCCTATACAGGTCACCACTCGTCGATGCCGATTAACTGTGAGCAGACAATAATAGGTACTGGGATTTTAATGTACATAAACTACAGGATGTCAAAGAACAATGTGCATGCATAATGTAGCTTGATTACCATATGAGTAACCCAAAAGGTAATGGGTACCCATTGTAATTTATATGCATTCATCAACCCCCACCCCCTCTGGCCTTCGCACCTGAGGGGCTCACAAATGACATAACATTTATCCTTCTATTTAAAAACAAAACAGGAGGACTTCTCCACAAATCTGGCTGTCGCCTGATGGTGCTAGTTGTAATTACTGGCCAAACGTCGTACTCAAATCGTAAAAGTTATGGATTTGCTCTCCAACACACCTGTGTGCTATACTAGCAACGAATTGGAATGTTCTGTTTACGTAACAAACCTTACTAATTGGCTGTGTGGGGTGGTGGCGGGTTTAACGACACATTACAATTTACGCAATCTAACTTTAAAAAACCTCTTGTGTCACTGAAGGAGTATCATGCTTCTGCAGATTACTACCATCCCTGTTGATCACCCCCTTGCAGTTGATTTGGGGTTGTCCAAATATCCAGACGGTTGGAAAATTACCCACATCAATGTTTACAGAAGACCTTGATTAAGCATGTCACACAAAACATAAAGTGTCAGTATGACATCCCATGTTCGGTTCTGTTCAATAGTTGGTACCCAATTGTGAGCGGAAACAAAAAGAGAATGGCAATAAAAATGTATTCGTTAATGGTGACAAAATATAGGTCACTCATATTCTTGGTTATTTCGGTAAAGTCACGTAGAAGGGAAATAATAAACTAATAAAAAATTAAACATAATAAAATACAATTCTCACGACGTTTCGGCCACAACGCAAGCATCTGTCCTCAGGTGAAGAAACAGAGCTGTCGGAAAGACAGCGTCTTTACCGAACGAACCAAGAATATTAATCTCTGCAGTCACGAAAGCTTTAAATCGAAAAATATAGGTCACTCGTTATGTTTCAGCACAATCGATGTCTCCATGTCCCTCACGTTGTGCGCTCAATGGGAATTAACCCCAAGTGTAAAGTTCACATGTTTTTAATGCTTCACTGAGAATAGCACCATTTAGATATTACCTCAGCCTTCTACTTGTGGCAGCTGTTAGCCTTGGATTGCCAAGAATGTTTGCCGTGTCCAGTGCAATGAAAGATTAAATATAAACAATGTTTTTAATTTCGCCTCTGCACTGGCTGGGTGTATCTCTTAGCATGTTGCCTGACACCGTTTTCTCTCTGGCTTTGGAAGGTCGAAGTCGAGTTAACGCCATCATTGACAGCATCGTGATTGCATGGTGGGGTTGCCCAGTTGATATTGTTGTAAAATTCTCAATTGAGACTGTTGTTGTGCCGTATTAAATCTAGTCTCCATTTTTTTTTGGTTTTCATTCATGTTGCTAATATCCCAATGCTGAAACATTGCATTACAAATAGTAAATTGCCCCCCACTGCGAAAACCTGACATAACGCTCCTCAAAGAGAGTTGAGATTGTGTAAACAAATATAATACATACAAAAATAATAACATGACACATTCGTGTGAGTATGCTAGGTATCACAAGAAAGTCTGACAAACATAATATTGTTGCATCAAAATCAAACTAAATATTTGTGTAGCATGTTTATGGTCTCAGCTTGCTCACCACGATGGTTTATTCCAGCCCTGAGGACTACCACAAGCGTTTAGTTTGAATTTGATACAACAAACACCTACAGACTGAAACACGGTATGTGTGAAGTTTCATTGCCTAGTGTGGAAAAGAGGCAATAAAAGGGTCCTCAAAAAGCAGTGCTGTGAAATAATTTTCCAACATACATTGAAGAGCTCTTCACTGCAAGGGCTCCAAATACAAATTTCTCATGAGATGATTCTGATAGCACGGTTGAAATGTAATTGGGGTGACAAAAAGTATATTGAAATGGAAGCTTGAGACTAATAAACTCACCACACTAGAGCCCTTTGTTTTAGGAGGGCCATGTGCATGATCTTAACGACCTTACTTGGTATGCACTACCTGGGACGTGTGTTTTCACGATATTTACAAGTTACTGTGCACAAAGAAGTACTGTGGTATATTGATATCTGACGGCGTTAAGGTATGGATGTGCTTGACCTGCCATTTGAATGTGGACATTCCACAGCTCGTGTCACGAACACAGATGTGTATTGCTTCAGGCTTGTTTGACTTGAAATGAAGCAATATCAATACACATGAGACTGTTGACTGTTCATAGCATACGGCCTGCAAGTATCTGACAAGCAGTGGCACATGCAATCTTTCTGAACTTTATATATTTATTATATTAATCATTTAAACTTTAAAAAAATTTCATCTGGAGATCAAAAGGTGCTGTATAGAACTAAACAGCAATACAGTTTATAAAGAAAAAACCCTAATAACAGCACCACAGTCAAGTGAAAAACACCCTACCAAATAGTCAAGAGAAAGACAAATTAGCTCACGGGCTGCCACTGAGTTTATTTGCATGACTTCCATTATTTACCCATTGGGTTATGTTAAAATTAGCAAGAAGCCCGGTATAACTACGAGGTAGCAAGAGGTCAGCTATAAAGATAAAATTAGGATTATTGAGCTATTCTGACAGCCATCATTGTTCTACTGCATACTCCGGCAACCTCCGATTATCATGGTTCTTCATCGCACGTGAAATGGCATTTTGACCACTGCTTGTATTGCAACGCAAACTAATCTACAAAACACACAACAGCGCTGTGCAACTTAGAAGAGAGATGACAGGGAGCTGTCTAAACATTTTTTGTTGGCACACGCTTTATCTGGTAAAATGTTATGGCACAAATAGGTATACACCCTTCACATTTTGTATCCCAGAAAAATCATTTCCCTAAGCGTTTCACACTTTTCCACAAAGTAAATCAATGCGTTTATTGTCCGATATTATTTCTACAGTCCTCCTAGCTCCATATTTGAGACCACATTTGTTCATATTTTGAAATTTCTCAGTGTAAGTCTGCACAGACATAGACAGACTCACAGATAAATACACATTTTGTAAACCATGAAGAGCTTCTCTGCCATGTGATATACTATATCTGTCTGTAGCAGGGCATCTGGAAATGTGGGTCCCCTGCTGTGATATCAAAAGAAAAACTCAACATGTCCGTCAATAACACTGCCTTTAACGGAACAAATGTAACGGTAGACGTTTCGAGAAATGGTCCTAGTTTTGCATAGCAGTGTTATTGATGAACATGTCGAGATGTGTTCTTATATGTGCTCTTACACCACTGTCAACGCAGCATCACCGAATAATGTGTGGATGAAACAGGTCACTTGAAGGGATTTATGAAGGGACTCTGAGTCATGCTTCAGTGAGTCATTTATTGCGCTGTTGTTCTCATTGGATTGTTCATCTCATGGCATTACATAATTGCAATGAAATTGAGAAACAGAATAGAGAACAATCTAAATATCTCTACATAAACGTGGAAACTCCACATAACAATGGGTACATACTCTTTGGTCATTTCGGTAAAGTCACGTAGGTATGAAATAAAATAAATCACGACGTTTCGGGCGCAACACCGAAACGTCGTCATTTATTTTATTTTAAACCTACGTGACTTTACCGAAAGAACCAAAGATTATGGATTCATGCAGTCACGAAAGCTTCAAATCAAGATATAACAATGGTTATCAACATGAAACATTGAGCAGTATCGCCACAATACAACCACATTGGGCTTTGACAAATACATATGTTTAGACAATGTTTTTGTTACCAAACTTTACCACACTGGTAACTGCAGGTTGGTGAAGGGAGCACATTTGATCATGCCTCTCAGTATGTGAATCCTGTGGGTGCTATCTGACTTTATATAGCACCTCCGATAAGCACAGTTGTCTATATATGGTGCAAAAGAAATTCAACATACATCCATTGCTCCTCAGGTTTCAGTTCCTTACGCCCTAAAATCTCTCAAGCTGCCTCACAAGTCACAACATCAATGCACTGCCCCGTGGAAGAAGCGATGGTGATCACGTGCAGAGAGGCCTTCATCCAGCAGTGTCTGACAATGTTGATGGAATATTTAAAGTACTATTATTTTGGTAAATTGGACTTTAAACTAGCTGACGAGAAAATCTTACATTTAATTGCCACGATCAACTGAGCCACAGCCACAGGAATGGAAAAAAGGGATGTGCTTTATGTAACCTGTGGTTAATATGTAACCAACCGGATGTCACAAAGCTGGCTCTGAAGAATACAGCACCATTATCCAAAGCACAGTGTAAATACAGCATGATAGTTAATTGAAAAATAAGATTCAAAAGTGGTGGAGATTTGAGTGGTTATTGGAACGAGAGGAATGGTGAATGTACACTAGGTGGGAAGGGGGAGGCCTTGTAAGTTATATCTAAACCTGGTCTCGACTTCCCCGAAGTCAAGTTAGCGTGTGGAGTATTTTGTGCAGGATACTTTACACAATGTGCTAACAGCTTTGCTGTGACATAATTGCCGCTTTAGGTTCGGCAAATTCCCTGATCCCCTGCCGCACTTTTCCTTTAACAACTTTCTGCCGTTCCCCTTCACCTCTCCTGGCCAATCACCTTCCACGGATTTGGTTCCCGATCTTTAACACTCGGGCCAAGTTGTATCTGAGTCTGCAATGACCTTCCATGCGTAGAGATAGTGGGGTGTGTAAACGTCAGCGCCGGGGAAGACGAAAGCTGGTTGTGTATAGTGTTGTCCACCTCACAATCTCATGTGTTGTGCACTTGCTTACAGCACAACAGTCAATTCTGGAGAAAAGTGGCGCTCTTTGTCTTTGTTATGATGAGGGTGTAGGGGGCCGTTCATAAATGACGTCACGCACCTAGGGGGGGGGGGGGGTCAGACATTTGTAACGATGTGTGACGAGGGGGGGGGTTGATAAATGTGACAACACGTTCTACTTAATTAAATAGACTTTTTAATAAATGTTTTCTCCTACAACATCAGAGTGCAGCGCCACATTAAATACACACTACAATGACAATAGTTTAAAGCGATTTGAAGCATGTTTTATATATTTTTTGAGAGGTGGGGGGCAGAGCTTTGTGACGTCATATTTGAGGGGGGTCTGACTTTTTGTGACGCCGTGTGACGATGGGGGTCAAAAATCGTCCAAAATCGCGTGACGTCATTTACGGACGGCCCCTATCCATTTGTGTGCACACAAGTATGAGAGTGTGTGCATATAACACATTCCTGCGGAGGGAGCTGGTAGTAACGTTGGGTTGCTCGGTCAATGGCCAGGGTAAACGACGGCGTGGTGTATTCCGCAAATATGCCCGACTGTGAGGGCGGGCACAAGCCGGCGTGAGTAGGTTAAACGCTCCTTCAGAGTGGGCAGGTAGGAACTTGGTTGGACAGCGCGGCGTTCAGCTGGGGGGGCAGTTGGATGAGTGGGCATGTTTACCCTTCCCCCCCACCCTCCCCGACATCGTCAACCAATCGCGGCGTAGCTCGGTGTTCGGTGGGGAGGTGCGTGGGTGGGCGGAATTCCGGATATGCACGACAGACAGACAGACAAATAATCCCTGGTGGGCAGTGTGGAACCTGTTGTTCCTACCTGTAAAACGTTGAGTTTTATAAGGGCAGCACGGGGTGACCATCCCCTCCTCACCCAGCCCCACACCTCCCACCCCCCACCCAGCCCCACCCTCCCCACCCAGCCCCTCCCCACCCTCCCCACCCAGCCCCTCCCCACCCTCCCCTCCTCACGCAGCCCCACCCTCCCCACCCTCCCCTCTCCACCCAGCCCCACCCACCCCTCCCATATTTGGAATGCACGACGGAAAAAATAATCCCTCGTTGACTGGTGTAACCAGGAGGTTACTCCAGTATTAACCTAATGGGAGAGGTAGTGTAGTGGTACTAGGAACCAGGCCACCCGACTTTGATTCCCGCTCACGGCCAACACCAAGAGACGATTATTTGAACCGGTCCTGGGCCTCCCCTAAGTCGACTCAGCCTCAAATGAGCATCTGGTGCTGTGTGTAAACATGGCCACGGTACACCGCTTCGTGTACCGTGCAGGCATTCGTAGGTGTTCGCTAACAGCACTTGCCCCAACAGTCTGTTAAGGCTATACGGGGGGTCTTTGCCTTTTGTGCATATTTTAACCCACATGTACTCGGGAATTAGCAAGTATGTGTGTGAGCACTATTAACCATTGCCCATGTGGATTTGTGTGCTCAAGGGTAGGCCTTTTGCAAAGCATGTTTGCTTGAGGTGTGATTTGAGTCGAGAAAAGGCTGTGAAGCAATGACTTCAGTATTCATGTTTATTGAAGCATGTGCAGTTATGCTGGCCTATTGACTCTCATGGTACATTAGTCAGAATCAGTTTCAGCGTCTGAGAATATCTTTGCTCAAATTGTGCTGTCTCCATGATTTACATCATACACAGAGACACGTGATAATAATGTTTTGCCTCTTTGGGATATGCATGTTGAAACATATATATGATAGTTGTTTTCTCTTCATAGCAAGGGTGAATGAGCAATACCAGTACTCACAGCAGCAGGACTGCGGATATCATGTCGGTACAATAGCCTGTATTCACAATCATCATTGTTAGAAGTGCTCTTACTCAGCAACTGTGACCAATTCACTGCTGGATGAAGGCCTCCCAAGCCACCGCCACCTCCCACGTTTCTTTATAAACATTGGTATGCTCCTTTTCTTTGTGAAGCTCGGCTTTCTAAAAGTACTCCACGCTGCTCTCGAGTACCTCCTTATTCCATCATTTAGATCCACTCCACCACGTTCAACAACTGTCCAGGGTATAGACGCTCATTTTTTTTGTATGGGGACATTTTAACTCACAAATTCTTTATAATAACATGAATCATATATGGGGCCGTCCATAAATGACGTCACACACCTAGGGGGGGGGGGAGGGGGGTCAGACAATTGTGACGATGTGTGACGAGGGGGGAAGGGAGGGGTTTGAGAAATGTGACTTCACATCAAAATGCGCAACTTTAAATACATGTTAATTAAATTGAATTGTTATAACAACACTATTTTTGATTATTTTCATTATTAACTATTTGATTATTTAAATTTACTAAGGTCACCTTTTATTTATTCCATGAAGGAGCATTTTGCTTCTTCTGGAGAAGCATACATTTAGTAAATGTTTTGAATGATTGTTATTAAACATTTTGATGCTGATGATTCTACCAGGGCTTTTCATTCTGTGTAATAAATATGTGATTGTTATAATTGTGCTATCCATTTAGCTTCGTTCTACTACACAGTTTCAAGTATATTTTTCATAGTTATAATTACTTTTATAATCTATATATATAAAAGGGAAATTTGTGAATATGTGTGTCTGCTCGAAATGTTTAGCATACTTCACAAAATGCAACAAACTTGAAATTTGGCATGCGGGTAGTTTCCAGACTGAACACCATGCAAAAAGTATAAAAATAAACTTTTGCATGGGGGGGGGGGGCGCAATAATGGATATATTTTGCACGGCAAGTGAGCTGTGACGTCACATCTGTGATGTCACCCGCATGCGGAAACGTCATGCAGTGTGTCTGCTGACGTGACGCACCCCCCCCAACCCTCCGCGAGTAAAGTGCCATCCAAATGTGTTGCAGGTCTAACGCGTTCTTCGCGCAGCATTGGTTTATTATTTGAGTCGTTTACTGCCGTACGCACCCTGAAAGTTGTGTGTGTCTGCAGCAAGCGCGTGTATGTGTACCTATGGACGCGCGTGTATGTGTACCTATGGACGCGCGCGTGTGTATGTGGGGGGAGTGGTAGTGTAGTGGTTAGCGTGCTGCGCTACGAACCTGGCGAACCGAGTTCGATTCCCGCTCACGGCCACCACCAGTTACGATTATTTTAACCGGTCCTGGGGCTCCCCTAGGTCGACTCAACCTCAAACGAGTAACTGGTGTGGTGTTTGAACATCGCCACTGGGGACGCAAATGCGGCCGGGCGTGGTGAATCCAAGTCCTGGGCGAAGCCGGGTAGTAAAGCTAGTATTTTATAATTATAAGATAATTCCAATACAATATTTTGAACATCTGCAGTTTTAGTTAGACGTTGAATATTTTCAAGTGAATTTTATGCTAAATTTGAGCTTTCCAACCCCTCCTTTTTAATACATGTTTTCTCCTACAACATCAGAGTGCAGCGCCACATTAAATACGCACTACAATGACAATAGTTTAAAGTGATTTGAAGCATGTTTTATTTTCAAAATAGAAATATGGTTTGGGGGGGGGGACAGAGCTTTGTGACGTAATATTTGAGGGGGGTCTGACTTTTTGTGACGCCGTGTGACGAGGGGGGGGGGGGTCAAAAATCGGCCAAAATCGCGTGACGTCATTAATGGACGGCCCCTATAATATATTAGAAATATATTCGCCCTCAGAAAAGAGCTTTGCATCTTAGATTGCATCTCATCTAAAACTTTGAAAGGACACGGCTCATTGACAGGTGTCCTTGTCCTGTAAAAGGTGACTCAGTGCCCGGCCTGCAAGTGGGCATTCGTCTGCCAGTAGGGGATGATGATGATCGCCATTTGTAATCCCAATTGAGTAATTTGCAGCTCTTTTTTTTTTTGTAAACTTGGACCATGACACCGGCACACCATGGCCTACTCGTTTAGAATGGCATCAGGCGATCATTAACGTGCACTGTGAAGTAGACAGGGTGTACTTTATGGTTATCACATCCACAGTAATAACCAGTGATGACACATTCTGGGTGTTTTTCTTTGAAAGAAAAGAGTGGGAACCTATGGCCTGTGTACCAAATCCGGCTAACAATTCACACAACCCATGGCCACATGAAGCCTACCACTTTTAAAATGGCCCACAAGCATTTTCACAGTCATGCAGGGTCACTGCAAATTCCCAGAAAGTGGAATTCATTTGACCAACTTATTAAAACACATTAAACAGCAAGCATATAAAATCAGTTTAGGGTTGCATTGTGGGGAGCACAGGAGAGTTCTGAAAAATCAAATATTGTACTGTACTTCTATGATCCCTGCCTCCCCCAGCCCACACTGACCAACGTGGCAAAAATATAGCAGATCATGGCCAACATGGTGGAGGGAGGCCTTCATCCAGCAGTAGCGTTACAAATGTCCTGCATGTGTACATTAAATATTGTATAAAGTTCTAAGACAGTATTCTACTAGGAGTTTAACTTTGTATAATGTGCGAACGCACATTATACAATGAGGCTTTTTAAGAAGGTCAGTTGTGCATGTATCACATTAATGCCACGCCAGTATTTAAGAGGTTAAGCCCTGCCATCAACAATACTGTGGTCAATTAGGTCACATGTATCCGGCAACATCAATACAATCCCTCCTCTCAGAAGGCATGACCAATCTGATTCCTAAATGCTCATTTAACCCCGCCTGTGTGTTGAGAGGTGTTAATTGGCGTCGTTGGGTGCTTCCTGATTATCTTTATCTTCGATTGTAGATAAGATGTGCTTATAGGTCTACAATTAATGGAGTACTCAACTATTGTGGATTGTATGGATTGCATGTGGTTCCAGGAGAGCAGGCTTTTAGCATATGACATGGGTACGCAAGGGAAAAAGCTATGGCATTGTTCAGAATGCAGCCATAACATTACTTTTCAGAGCACATGCATTCAATCATGTTAAGGCAACTAACCAAATGATTGACCGGTGTTTTTTTCATGTGCAGGTGAGACATGGTTTAATGTATTTCTGGGGCCACCAAATTTTGCTCCACTTTTCATGTGGCAAACATTATTTGCAGGGCATGGATGTGCCACCTGGTTTGGATAAGGGGCCTATTACAGGGACTTGTAAACTAGTCTTGCTTAATCTTTATACAGAAGCATATTATATGATAATATTGTTTTTCTCTCACTGAGAATGCCAGATCGGAATTGATTTGTCTTGTGACATGATGCGATAAAAACTATTCAAATATATTTCAATCACACTATTCCTTGAATGCATAAACTATATTGATTCCCATTCAGTTAGACATAGTGCACTACCTGGATAGATAACCATTTATTAAAACAGCTCTGATAAATACAGAAGCTCTGATAAGGCTGATTGAGTGATGGCAAAATATTGTTTTTTGCATTCATTAAGCATCTAAATACATCTACATATAATGGCACTGCATAAATGAGGTCAGCATAACGAAGGCAAAAATGTTGAAAATAAATACAGAACAAAAATAATGCAGTGGACATGGCAAGCAAGGCTTAGGATGCATAGGAGAGGGACAAGCTGACTTAGCACATGACCCGGAGCTAACGAGTCTCCATCGAGTCCCAAAGAAGGCCACATGAGCACTAAAGTCACCATGGCCCAGCACTAACAAGTGCCAGTGGAAATCCAGAGGTCACAGTCAGGGTTTCAGTAACAGGCCTCATCCAGCACCATCAAGCACCATCGAATACCATGTTGAAGACCTTCTCAGGTTGACAGGTGAGGGTGGCTGCAGTGATGGACATTGTCAATACACTTACAATCTAAAAATACGTAATTTTGTTATATTCTCCACAAAGACACTAATTATTGTTGTGTACAATGTGCTATATAGTTTTGTGTAGAACTAGGACCTATATGTAAGAGAGAGGGTCATTTTCTATACACTTCAGACCATTCACCAGCATTGCTTCAAGCAAGCCTGACTGGTGATGAAACACTGAATGCCAATGCAATACCAGAGTTTGCTTTTGTTCAACCAATTATGCACTGCTAGAAAGCTGTGTGACTGATCGGATGGGTAAACAGTACTTTTATTTTGTATGCGGAGTGACAGATATGTGAAGGAGGCACATTGTCCGCTTAATTTGTTAAGAAACTGTATACCCACGTCTGTTACATCTACAATACTGCCTGGAAGCATTTCGATTCTTTTCCCAGTCAGTCACAATGTGCTGCACCCTACGGCAATATATGTCCCTTTGCTCGGTTTTGTAAAACTCAAACACAGTATGTGGCAGCTCAAATGGACTTATTAGCCCCATTTAAAGCCAAAGCAGTAAATCGTGCTGAATTGAGTGATGTGCAATGATTTTATATGTAGCCAGTGGGGATTTGGAAAGACCTTTATCACACAGCTCACTATAAAATAAGTACAACTTTTTTGAAAATCAAAACGAGTACCATTTTGCCCGAGCGAGTGCTAGAGGAATAGGCACATTCTGCAACTATCTCAGGGCTGTAAATAGAGATGAGTAGCATCCCTCCGTCATTTCACTGGGAAAAAAACACACTTTCAGTTTTTATTTTTAATCTATAAACAACGGCCAAACAGCGTGGGACTGTTCATGGCTCCCTAGAAAAAAACATGTTTCATGCATGTGTAGGGGTTATTACGGGAGAAACGGCGGACGAGAAACACAGGGGTGTGTGCACTCACATACACGGGTGGTCGCACCGACGTCCGCATCCGTGATCCCCCACGCCCCCAGCCCTCTGAGGGGATCCCGATAAAAGGCGGGGAGCCAGAGAGCTCGAGGCAGTACGACACGAAGCTGACCAGTGAAGATCGAAGACTCGGAGATTAAGCCCTGGGACTCCCCTGTCTCGCTGCCCTTGTCAGGGCCGAGCTGGGTAAGCCAGCGGCGCGGCCCAAGAGCTCCCGGACCTCTGCCCTTGTCAGGGCAAGGCCGGCTTAGCTGGTGCCGAGATCTGTGCTTGCCAGGGCCAGATCAGTCAGCCTCCCGTAGCCCAGTAGAGGAGGACTGGGGAACAGGACAGAGGGCATAGTACTAGGGTGGGTTTCCCATAGTACGGGTGAAGGGGCCGTTACCCCTTCAACTAGTGTGCCTGTCACTGAGTTAATAAACTGAGTGTGCCTCAACTCCGACCTCGTCTCCTCGAACTTACTACACATGAATTCCACCGTTGAAAAAGTATGTTCATGTCATTGCCTGAAATAGAATTAGATCAGATGCTTTGGAGGGAACGTGCTCAGGGGCCTCATGCAAAGTGGTGGATGGTGTAATGACAGACCGAAAGTGCTTTAATGGAGATATTCCCATGATCATGATAAAAGCTGACAATTCTCATCGAAATTTGTGCTGCTTTGTGCGTGACGTGAATCAAAGGGAAGTTCGGTCGATTGTTTCGTCAGTAACGTAGGCTGGTGTTAACAGAAGTCAAGTCAAAGTGTTTCCTTGCTCAAACGAGCAGCATAAATCTCAACTGGCAGCCCTGAGCCAATGCCAAAGGAGGCACTGTAAATGCTGAAGGTAAAAAGGCTTCCAAAACTTAAAAGTCGTTTTCTATAGCCCTTTGCCAATCCACTGCTAAATGAAGACCATCCCATGGCATGCTCGTCATGGAGTTGTTTGACTGTACTTAACCACACAGGCTAGTGTGGGTTGGCGAAGGAGTGGGGGTGGGGGTGTGTGTGGGAGGGGACTGGTTTAGATATCGTCTCTCACTGATGTCAATAATGGCCGGGAATCAATCTCAGGTCACAGGGTTCATAGAGCAGTCACTATTCACTGCATCGCCACCACCTCCCTCTAAGACAGTGGTTCTTAACCTGGGGGTGCGATATGCTCTTTCTGGGGGTGCGAGATATGCCAGAATTTTCTTCGAAGGTAAATCATCGAAGCACAAATTAAGCACGGGCACCTGAGTACAACTACTTTGTTTCATCAAAGCTATGTATTTATTAACATTCTAATTTTTTTTACGATTGAGGCTGCATTCAAGGTTAAAAACCACTACTCTAAGATAAAGGGCTTTTCAATAAGGGTCAAAGCACGCTTAGCTAATCGGGAACTAGCCCTGAAACTAGCAAAGCTAGCCAGTTACATAATGAGAATGCTATCCCTTAATAACCTTGCGAAATAGACAATAACACTTGCCTTGACCTTAACCCATATAAAATAGTCCCGTAGACAATAAAAAAAAACACTGATCTTGAACTTAACGCCACCTCTGGTGCTTAACTTGGCCTCGTTTTCAATGATAATTGGTTCTTTACCCTTCTATCTGGCAACAAAACTGACACCTTTTTACAAGGAGTCATGTTTGCATAGACCGCAATACCTGCAGTCATAATACAAACAAAAGAACATAACTCTGATAATGTGCACTGTCCTTAAAGTTGATTGATCCACACCCGAGACAGCTTTAGAGCCTAGTCTCATATGGGTTGGACCAGATGACGCCAAAAGGCGCACAACTCAAAGACAATGCACCATCAGAGTATGAGAGCTCGGGGCAAGCATCTACACTATGGGAACCTCATTTGCCAGTAAAAATATGATAATTGGTTCTTTACCCTTCTATCTGGCAACAAAACTGACACTTTTTTACAAGGAGTCATGTTTGCATAGACCGCAATACCTGCAGTCATAATACAAACAAAAGAACATAACTCTGATAATGTGCACTGTCCTTAAAGTTGATTGATCCACACCCGAGACAGCTTTAGAGCCTAGTCTCATATGGGTTGGACCAGATGACGCCAAAAGGCGCACAACTCAAAGACAATGCACCATCAGAGTATGAGAGCTCGGGGCAAGCATCTACACTATGGGAACCTCATTTGCCAGTAAAAATATGATAATTGGTTCTTTACCCTTCTATCTGGCAACAAAACTGACACCTTTTACAAGGAGTCATGTTTGCATAGACCGCAATACCTGCAGTCATAATACAAACAAAAGAACATAACTCTGATAATGTGCACTGTCCTTAAAGTTGATTGATCCACACCCGAGACAGCTTTAGAGCCTAGTCTCATATGGGTTGGACCAGATGACGCCAAAAGACGCACAACTCAAAGACAATGCACCATCAGAGTATGAGAGCTCGGGGCAAGCATCTACACTATGGGAACCTCATTTGCCAGTAAAAATATGATAATTGGTTCTTTACCCTTCTATCTGGCAACAAAACTGACACCTTTTTACAAGGAGTCATGTTTGCATAGACCGCAATACCTGCAGTCATAATACAAACAAAAGAACATAACTCTGATAATGTGCACTGTCCTTAAAGTTGATTGATCCACACCCGAGACAGCTTTAGAGCCTAGTCTCATATGGGTTGGACCAGATGACGCCAAAAGGCGCACAACTCAAAGACAATGCACCATCAGAGTATGAGAGCTCGGGGCAAGCATCTACACTATGGGAACCTCATTTGCCAGTAAAAATATAGATAGAAGGGTAAAGAACCAATTATCATATTTTTACTGGCAAATGAGGTTCCCATTGTGTAGATGCTTGCCCCGAGCTCTTATACTCTGATGGTGCATTGTCTTTGAGTTGTGCGCCTTTTGGCGTCATCTGGTCCAACCCATATGAGACTAGGCTCTAAAGCTGTCTCGGGTGTGGATCAATCAACTTTAAGGACAGTGCACATATTCAGAGTTATGTTCTTTTGTTTGTATTATGACTGCAGGTATTGCGGTCTATGCAAACATGACTCCTTGTAAAAAGGTGTCAGTTTTGTTGCCAGATAGAGGGGTAAAGAACCAATTATCATATTTTTACTGGCAAATGAGGTTCCCATAGTGTAGACTCGTTTTCAATGTTGACATGCCGTTCCACTTTGCGTGTTTGCGGCAAAAACTGGGCCATTGCAGTAACCTACGTTCCATACATTGGGCTGTTGAGCATGCTACAGAGTGTTGTTACTTCGAAAACTACACATTAATGAGTGAAATCCCAGGATTCAAGCTTGCTGTCACAATTTCCTCATTATAGTGACACTAGGGTATGATTGGTCTTTGCGATATGCGTAGACGGGGGTGGATCCGAGTGGAATTCTATCTGCTGTTACACGTCACGACCGCACAGTTACTGCTATATTGACTACATAACCCACTGTAGAATACCAGAGATGTCAACCTTACTTTTGAAAGATGAGTGTTCTCCCAGATTTTGCTGCTGCTTTTGGCATCGTAAACCACCCCATTGTCTTTGAGCGCCACCGTAACTTTCACTATCTCCGGCACACTCCTCTCCTGGTTCTGTTTTGACCACTCAATCCTCTACTTATACATTTCCGTACGAGGTATGTCTTCCTCTCAGAAACCCCTATACTATGTTGCCCACATTCATCCTTGGTCCCCTGCTCTTTCTCAATATATATTCTCCCTCTTGGCAACATTGCCTGCAGTTTGAATGTTGACCATAATTTTTATGCTGATGACACTGAGCTCAACATCGTCATATACTCTATGAACCTAACCTCATTGTTACTCCCACATTCCACCTTGACGTAGTCTCATCTAGTTTTCGAATTAATCTTTCTCCAGCTTAATATTGCCACAACTGATCGACGCCTAAAAAGCAACAAGTCCAAACTCATTCAAAATTTTTGTGTGAGTGTGTACCTCATAAACCCTGACATTACACTGGCAAAAGTACAACATAGGAGTTGTCATTGATTCCAAGCTCTGATTCTCTTCCCACTAATCGCAACTTAGCAGAACCTCGTGCCTTCGTCTGCACAAAAATGTATCCCTCCAGTGGCTGCCAATCCAATCCCGGATCAATTTCAGTCTTGCCCTCGCTGCCTTCAAGATCCTCCATGGCACACTCTTCTCCCAGCCACAGATTCTCCACTCCAGCTCGAAGCACTCAGTCAACCTTTACTCGGTGATAGATCGATCTTTTTTCTGTGCTTCCTTGGTAGTCTGGAACTCTTCCCCCGAAGTCACGCAGGATGTCGACTCCCACCCCCTCTTCAAGTCCAGGTTCAAGACCTTCCTCTTTTCCTCGGCCTATGAACTGACTGTAGCTTTCTCTTCATACTAATATTTAAATAAAATGTGAAAGATGTATAAATGAATGAATGATAGATTATATGTCAACATTTTAACATGAATTAAGTCGAATGTTCAATTCCTGCACATTTTCACATTGCATTCCTAAGGCCAGTAAAAATGCAACTTGACTGCATTCAAAATGGCCATGGAATAATGTGTACTCCCCATGGTTGCAATTGTCGACCATGAGTGGCTCATTGATGTAATCGACTGCACATGACATTGAATAGAAACAGTGCAATGCAAGAGTTAATTTGCATGTTACAAACGACCGATTTCTTTTACGGTGAGAAAAATATTTGGTTTATTAAAGACTGACAGACACACAATGCTGGACAAATGCTCAGTCACCACTTGAAGATGACACATACAGTAATCGTAATATTTTATTTACGAAAGCCTCATGGAGTCAAAGCATGTTTTGTTAAAGGGTTTTTGCTAAGGATGTTCATCCCATTCACTGTTATGTGTTTTAAAATTATTGCAAACTCAGACAATCATCCCTGCTTAGTTGATAGAGCAAGTACCAGATTACCACTTTGTAGACAATGCACTGAGTATACTAATAAATGTAAATTTAAACTCGCAACTATCCAGTCACAAGTCCAGCTTTCTATCTTCAGTGCCACGCACATAAATCCCATGGCACACAGTACGGCGAATTCCTCTTATCACCGACGGCTCTGTAAAGTCCACGCCCAATATCTGCAGTGACCTTGCACATGCCGTTGACGCTTGTCAACACCATGCAGCGTGAAACCACGACCCTTCCCCTTGCAGTGCACCATCCCATACGGATTAGGTGGTAAGCGCACTTTGGATACCAACAAGGCACCAAAGCTCAAGCTCGCTCGCTCAGTGAACATAAGCCCCAAGAAGCAACGCAGCCACGGGCTTGTAACTCGGTTGCACCCGGCGTCTGCTTAGAGCATCGGTCCTAAGATAAAGCAGGCTGAATATAAACGTGGTGCTGGCAAAGCCCAAAGGGAACGATCAAGTATTTTTTACTGCCATGCTTTTAGCAAGCTGACATTTCAGAGTGCTTATGACGAAATGTGTATAGTTTCTTGTGGCAGACGCATCTTGGTTTTGTCAATAAACTTTGCTCAAAGATTACCTTATGTTTTTTCATAATCTAAAAGTGAATGCTTTGGTGTCTCACCCAAAGAGCACTTCGCATCATTAAAGTTTGCAGTATACAATCACAATCTGTGTACGTACAGTCATGTGCAACCATTTAACACAACACTTGGAGTTGCATATATAATCGCTGTCATAATAAACAAGACTTTCAATATTTTAAAAACATTATAGATTGCTTAAATAGCAGCATTACCATCATCAGTGTGGTAGAAGATATTATTGGCTCAATTTGTGCCACAATTTAGAGAGATTTTCAGCAAATGCAGCCGTCGATGATGGACGCATTTTATGTCACCTACAAAACACAATCTTCTCCAGTGAGCCATGCTGCAAGCTTGGAACAGGTTAATTGACCGTTGCATCATTTCACAATCAATACGCGTGTTGGCGGGATGTGAGCACGTGATTTCCAGTAACGACAGATGAAAGCATTAAGTAACATGCATTGATCCTGCTTGGAACGGGCACTGAGCATTTTAAAAGGAAAAGCTAAAATGCCAGACCATAACCTACCCACTCCCAATTCTCTCCCACCCGCTGTTTTCATCTTTGTGGATAAAGTGTACCCTTATGACTGCAGCCATTTCACATCAACCACTCATACTGGTAGAAAATGTGTTCATTTAAATGCTGCCTTCATTTTCGATTGTACACGACAACTGTCAGTGTTGAGGATTAATGCATTTCAAGTGATGCATTAATCAGCAAAATGCCAGTTGTTACTCGGTTTTCCATTTGTAATCAGGTTACCATTATTTGTCTTTAAGATTACCTTTCCTTTTTAAATTATTCCATGAACAATCAAAATTGGAAATGAGCAGCTCGGGTGATTGAGAGGACAACAGAATCCAATGCATATGAAGTAGATCATGCTTCAAAGTTTATAATCATAGTCTAGTCAATGCTGTTATTTCCAAAAATAAGACGGCATACGTTACACTTATTCCAGTGCTGTATTGATAAAAAAGTTATAAAGTACTATTATCAGATGGCTTTAACTTGAAAATATAAGATAAGGGATTACTTTGTTACTTCTGAAACCCTCATGTGTTCAGTACTCATACCGATTACTTCTCAAAAGTAACTCGAACAACACTGCCATGCTATTCTCACAAGAAATGGAATGCACCAGTGAAATAAAAAGAATAGGAAAATACGGTGGTCGTGAAATGACATGGCATTTGTTGCTGTGCATTTAAAGTTGTATTGTAGCGCTATATTTATTGTCACTGATTGCATTTTAGGTGATGAACACACCTATACGTTGGTGTCATGTCCAGCTAGGTGGCACTGGACAACACGTTCAATTCACTGTGAGAAGATTGTGAGTGTCTACAAACTAAGCTGTGTCTGTGGTAGTAGTTACATTGGGGAAACTAAGCGACATGTCTCGGACCGTGTTCGTGAACATAAGGCAGATCTGAAACACGGTAGGACCAATACCTCAGCCGTGGCTGATCATTGTTTTAATGCGGTGGGCTCACACGAAATAGATTTCTCTAAGACGAAGGTACTTTGCAAGCCCACTGGCTATCAACAAAGATTTGTTCATGAAGTCATCCATATATATAGACACAGACACAATTTCAACCGAGAAGATGGGTACAAACTGAGCAATCATTGGAAAGACGTTATCAACCATTTTAAGTCATAATTGGCTATAATGTTCCCATCCTATCACCTTCCGATGTTAGTTGTGCTTTACACCCATTTCAAACTTGCGCTTTCACAGTCACTTCGCGCGCCGACCCCTTGGTTGCAGCTCTGCGATCTCCCATTAACATGCTAATCTCTCTTGAACATGCTAATTTTCACCTGGCAGCCCTTTGATTGGTGGAAAACCAACCACCGTCGGGTTGGCTGTCCACCACTTACATTTTCATTGGCTGCTGACATTTGGGCTACGCCCATTTAGAACCCTTATACACAGTTTGCCTGGGAAGCTAACCCCCCTTTTCCTGAAGACGACCGCTTGTATTGCGATCGAAACGTCATCGTTTTTTGTTATTTTCTTTGAACCTATCTACGTGACTTTACCGAAAGACCCAAGAATATAAATTCCCTACTGTTTTTTTTATTAATGTCACGGAATCTCTAACGTCTCTGTAATTCGGAGACAATGGTCTTTGTTAAACCCTGCTAAATCGTTAACTACTTTAAATAATTTAAACTTGACTTGACATTTTAAAATATGAACACAGAGTTTCAATGCTGTTGCCTCAGATATATATATAGTTCTGTGCTATACAGTAAATCTTATGGCAAATAGATATATGGGACAGCAATGCCTCTCTATAACATTCATCCATAATTTATATTGGGATGCCATCAAAAACAGTGCAGTATGGATGTATCCTGATTGATGTTCTTGATTTAACCATGTGAGTGCCCCGGCAACATCCATTATCTGTTTTGCAAAAGCGACTAGTGAAATATGCTCACACACTCTACAGTACTGCACTGTGGCAGAGCGCTTGACTAACAATTGGACGCTTGCAAGTTAGAAACTCTGCCCAGGCAGGGCATCCCAGAGGTCACTGCAGGCTCAGGGCTGGAGGCCTTATTCATAAGTAACAAAAATTCAGGCCTGGTGCGGGGCCCTTTGTTTTTGTGTGATGCCCAGGGCAAATCTCCTCTCTTGCCTCCTTCATCCAAGTGGCCCTATCAGGGGTCAACTCAGCCGATCATTCATCTGGGCTGATAAAATTTGGTACTACTTTGTAGAAAGTCAACAGTGGCTATCTAATGGAGACTCTGGGCCCTGCCATTGTTACGTGGAGTTCCCACCACTGAATTAAGGTTATGAATGGCGATCAATGCCATCCAACACTTGTTTGATCATAATGATGCATTGATTTGTAACTTTCAGAAATCTCCAGCTTCAGAAGTAGTTTTGTGACCATTCCCGAAAGCCCATTCCACACTCGAGAAATCAGTTGCTCAACCAAATCGCTCATGAAATCAGGCAAATTAATCATCGACTGCAACTGCTTTGTCCACATCTTAGCGAGTGGTTGTGCAACAAGTTTCCAAACATTTAGAAGTTTATGTCATTGATTTTGGTAATTCCACTTGGCTTATTCTTTTGGTGATGTCAGGTATTATAAACAATGGCTTCATTAATTACTGATGAAGAACTGGCAGTTATAGTTGTTTCATCTGTCATTGTTTTAAATGTGATATTGAAGCAAAGCCACGTAAATGCTGGAAATTAATCAACAGATCACAGTTGGAAAATAATTTGAAATGTCACTAGAAATATCGCTTGAAAGTAGAGTCTGTTTATGCTGTAAACAACCGCAACTGGAGGCAGACGTCCACATATGCCATTCAGTTGCATGCAACCAAGTTCCACAACTCCTCACTCCGTGTAGGCTCCGTTTAACAAGATATGATGTTCTGATAATCGAAGGAGTTTTAGAAGGACATTACTGCACCTCATGGCATGAATCTGATAAGACAATTGAAATGGTGTGATTAATACATGTTTTTTTAATGAGTGATATCGACTGTATGATTCAGATAAAGCAGATATATTTGAAACAAAAGTTGAAATAAAACCCAATTCAGTGGGAAGCTATACTTTGGTGCCTACTTTTTTCAGACAATTTACACCAGAATATAAAAGTGTCTTAAAATCTCTTCAATATCCCAGCTTTGACAGCTCCAAATCAAGTCTAAATCAAGTCTAAACTTGATTTGGAGCTTTCGTGACTGCAGGAATTACTCTTTGGTTCTTTCGGTAAAGTCACGTAGAAAGAAAAATAAATTAAATAATAGCATACGTCGTTTCGATTGCAACACAAGCAATCATCAGGTACGAATGAAAGAGAAAACAAACCTAGTAAACTTATAAATATAATGAAATACAACAGAGAGTCGGCTAACATAACAGTCAACATCCTACCTGGTTGATTACGTTCTTCCAAAGATTGCTAAATTTAAGAGAGACAAAACACAGACACGGAGACACATAGACAGACACATAAGCAGAGAGAGATAACACAGAGACACACAGAGAGAGACACACACATAGCCACACAAAGAAACAACGCCTCTGTGTCGAGGCCTTAAATAAAAAGAGAGGGGGGCAGAGAGAGAGAGAGAGTGTGTTTTCTTTCTCTCTGTGTGTCTCTGTGTTGTCTCTCTAGTATTTCCTGCAGTTTGTTTTCTCTCTCTGTGTGTGTCTGTGTTGTCTCTCTCTCTGTTTGTGTGTCTGTCTTAGTGTCTCCGTGTCTGTGTCTTGTCTCTCTCTCAAAATTTCACACTTAACTTCTAATTTAGCCATCTTTGGAAGAACGTAATCAACCAGGCTATGCGTTAATTGTATGTTGACCGACTCTCTGTGTTGCATTGCATTACATTTCCAAATTTTACTAAGTTTGGTTGATTAAGTGTGTTTTCTCTCTCTCTTGTGTTGTCGCTCTAGTATTTCATGCAGTCACGAAAGCTCCAAATCTCTCATTGACATGCTAATTTCTCTACCCCCCCCCCCACCTCTCTCTGCCCCCCTCTCTCTCTATTTAAGGCCTCGACACAGAGGCGTTGTTTCTCTGTGTGCCTATGTGTGTGTCTCTCTCTGTGTGTCTCTGTGTTATCTCTCTCTGCTTGTATGTCTGTCAATGTCTCTCCGTGTCTGTGTTTTGTCTCTCTCTCAAATTTAGCAATCTTTGGAAGAACGTAATCAACCAGGCAGGGTGTTGACTGTTATGTTAGCCGACTCTCTGTGTTGTATTGCATTATATTTGTAAGTTTCCTAGGTTTGTTTTCTCTTTCATTCGTACCTGATGATGATTGCTTGTGTTACAATCGAAACGTCGTATGCTATTATTTAATTTATTTTTCTTTCTACGTGACTTCACCGAAAGAACCAAAGAGAAAAATGTCTGTAACACTCATCCGTTGTTGGCTCTGAGCCAGCCTTGCTAACTCCATATATTTGTGGCAGGGGTCAGTCTCTCTGTAGGATGACCAATGTTGAATTCTCAAACGAGGCTCACTTCGTATCACTCCCAGAAGGGCTAATAGACTGAGTGGTCTCCCAACTCTGATTTTAACCTTCCAATTGTAAGTTGCGCATTTTTACTGGTGATGCAAACCACATGTCACTTCATGCATGTGCCAATTTGCCAAACTGGAAGTGTATCCAGAAGGGTCACAGCTGAGCTGTAGTTAAGATATTTCAAAACTGCACGGATCCTGTGGTTTTGAGATGAGGGCTTGCTGGTATTAGTCACTGTTGCATCACCTAAGAACACCGTGTTCTGCTTGCCATTCAACGGAAGTTGAAGGGACACTACAAGTCGTCAGGAAAAAACATTGAGGTGACACACACTCTGGAAACATGGATATGTTTGACATGTATATATTCAGTCAACGTATGATTGACTGTAGTCATGATTAATGTATCTGGAGGGGTGGCCTGGAATATCGTAAATTTGGACAATGCAAAACATATGTAAATTTGTCTTAGAAATGTATTTCTCTACGTAGAATATGGGTGAAGATGCATAATGTTTCACTGGTTTTAATCACGACTTAAAGTAATCGGTTTACTTATAGACTTTTGTGGTCACGTTGACACTGAGTCATCGACTCTCAAAGAGTGAGGAGTAGCATGCATGGTTTATCCACAACACGAGAGTTAATTGCATAGCAAATGGGGGGGGGGAGCGGTAGTGCAGTGATTTCCCCACAGCGCTATGAAAATAGTATCTTGAGTTCGACACCTGACCACAGTCAGTATCAGTCGCGAGTCAAAGCTGAACTAGACCTGCAGGGCACCACCCTTCATTAACCCGCATTGATCAGACTGGTGAAGTATGCTCGAACAACTGCCATGACCGACACAGCATTGAGAGGCCTTCATTCAGCATTTGATCAACAAAGAGCTGAACAAAATGTAGTACAGTACAGACTTGTAGTAAATTGAAATGTTAACATTCATTTCAGTTGTGCTATTGGCACCATGTCATGAAACAAGCATATTTCCAATTTCCAATAACATCACATCATCATGCAGGAGATTGGCCTACAGAAAATGAGCTGTTTATTATGAATTGTGCTTCTTATTCAACACCAGATGGTGATTTTTATTTGGCCCTGCATATAAAGGTAATAAAAGTAAACGTTTTTGTCTCACTCTAAAAAATAAGGCAATAGCCAAATAGTAATTATGTGCATTTGTGATGAAAACAAACCTTCATCATAGGCACAGCTGGATCCATGATTTTAAATGAGGATCTCAGTTGTGTTGGCTCACTGTCAGTGGTATTGGCTCCAGAAGGCAACCGGCAGTCCTCTTACGATTTGATTGTTGTTCATTCAAGCGTATTTGGGACACTATGCACGGGTCTTTTTCCTACGTAATGTTTTGTTTTATAAGGAAAGTAAAAGTACAAGGAAACGCAAGCGACGATTAGGAAAGGAGGAGAGGGCGTTATGTTTGATGCAGCAGTGTTGGGGCAAAGATGGGCTATTTATTCCCTCACAGGGGCTCCCCATTGCCTGGAAGCTCATTAACACTGATGGCGATGAATTCCAAATGCCAAGCTATTGCCTGGTCGAACAAAAGCCGCAGGATATTGAGGCTGAGCAGACAAAATGTGCGAGGGTAAAACATTGCAGATGGGAACTATTCTCCGAGTTCACTCTGAGGGGTTCTCGTTAATCAAAGAAACCTTGAGTATTATTGTACAATACGACGTGTAAAAACACTTAGATGGGATGGAAACATGTCAGAGAGGTGAGCGCACTGCTCTATGAGTTCGATTCCCAGCCACGACAATCCGTCAGCAGTGAGTGATATACTAGACTAAACTATCTTCTTGGTTCTTTCGGTGAAGTCACGTAGAATGGAAATAATAAAATAATTAAAATAAAACATAATAAAATAATTCTCACGACATTCAGACTCTGTCTTCTCGACAGACCTGTTCTACACCTGAGGACGGCTGCTTGCGTTGTGGCCGAAACGTCGTGAGAATTATTTTATTATGTTTTATTTTTATTATTTTATTATTTCCATTCTACGTGACTTTACAAAAGAACCAAGAAGATGAATCCCTGCAGTCACGACATCTTTAAATCGAAATTTAAACTAAACTAATTTAAATTTTACCAGGTAAGGCCCACTTAGCTATTTAGCTCTTTTTCAGAAGCGATCTGAACACAAATGATAGCTCAGCCAAGTGGCTTATCATGTTTATAAATGTGGAGGGAAAACCAGAGGACCTCGACAAAAATCCAAATGACCACAGGAAGAACATGCAAACTACAAATCTACAGACATCGTCAGGGTCGGGATCGAACTCAAGAGCTCCTATATACCAGGCGAGGCAGTTTACATCTTGCCACCATGAACCAGTCCATCTAAACACACTGACCAATGCGGTGAAGAATTTCCCAACAACTTACACGACCAGCACGACGTGGGGAGGCCTTCATCCTGTGGTATAAGTACTGTAAATTAGAATTTTTTAGATGCAGATTTTTTTTCTACAAAGATGCCTTGGCTGATATAATTGGCAATGGGCGAAGGGTTCCGTCTGAAAGGTAATTCGTTTGTGATCAGCAAAATGACATGTGCATCGCAATAAACATTTGAGTGACGCTTGGTGAGATCGCCTGTAAGGTAAATAGTCCAGATACCATAATTTGTCCGTGGTCGATATAGGTCATGGGGGTTGTTTGACTGTCGTCCTGTGGTCAGTACACGTTAGGGAAGGGGTGTGTGGGGGGGCAGGACTTGTTCATATATAATTTGCCAACGATGCAGTGGTCATAAGGTTTCTTTTTTTACCATACTTCACCACAGGTGTCACTCACCACTGATGTTAGCTGTGGTCTGGAATACAACTCAAATCGCCAGGTTCAGAGTGCAATGCGCCCGCCACTGCGTCACCACTCCACCCCAATTCCCTCCATAGGAATGTGGACATTCCACAGATATGAGCATGGATACACATTTATCATGTATTATTTACATTGCTTATAATAGACAAGGTCGTAACCATGCCTAGGCTCAGAACATTACTTATCTTCACCTTTACATTTGTGGCAAGGTAGAACTAAATGATGCTGCATGTCATCATGGAAACATCTACAAAAAGCGTCCTCTATTTTCATGCTGATTTGCAAGGGACTGTGTTTGACTCCACCCAACTCCTGTATGAGGCCCCTTGATCACTATCAGTCAGTTATGTGTGGCCGTTTGTTCATCTCAGCAATCCCGAAATAACAAAAACGTCAGCTGAGTAATTCCACTCCTACCGCTGTCGACGGCGATGCCCGCTCGAGCGATAATCCCTGTGCCGGGCAATAAAGCAGCATCACCACTGCGAGGAGGAAAGGAAATTGCTATTAGCCAGCCACCCTGGCAATAAACGGGGCATTTTGACATTGCAAAATCCATGCCCTAATGCAACTGCTTTGGTGACCAAGCATTGACATTTTCCCTTTTAACGCCTCCGTGGAGCTTCACTGTCAGCGTCAATGCTCGATACCCAGTGCTGCAAAACTAACCAAGTGTTGAGAGGGTCACTTTCAAATGGAACCTCTGTCTCGGATGACCGATTTAACATGGCTTTAGAAGAAATCTAATCCCACATCTGGAATTCATTATTACATTTAAGCTATTGTACGTTGTATTTCTTCTAAATAACACGTCATGTTAATTTAACGTAGATAATGTTATTATTTCAGAGCTGGGATGTTCAGCAGTGATGCTAGGCACGTGCGTTTATGGGAAAAATGCCAAACCTCACTCGCCAATGCAGCTACATTGTTAACTGTTTTTAAATTACATCAACACATCATCATCAGGCGGGATCCCTCGAAGTCGAGTATGATGATCGTCCATGGACAGCAATGATGGTCAGGGTTTGTGGGTACGCAGTTGGCTGATGAGGCCAATACTGGAACCACACATCTTGTTACAGTGGCAGCAATGTGTTGTCGGTATTGATAGTTTGGAAGGTTTTTAGTGTCCTGTCTGGCCTGGGTGCAGTCTTTCCTTCGTACCCGTTTGTCAGTTTGGTGATGGCGTCTTTGTGACCCAAAGTGTCGAACACCTTGGTGGACTCAAGCTTTGCAAGATGAACGGTCAAGTGCCACGCGTATGTTAGACTGACATAGCCAAAAACCTTGCTGTTGGCTTCTACAATCAGACCCATATATGGTGGCTGCTGCTGCCCTTACTCTGTTGATCAAACCATGCCCCCTATTGTTTTTGAAAAACACTTTCAATGGCCAAAAAAATAAAGCACAATAATCATAATTTGTATATACCAAGTAACAGTAATCTGAATACACTTTAAATAGAGGAATAATATTTTTTCAGGTACTTGACTAAGTAATCTGGTTACAGCAAGGGGTTGATTGTCATGCATTACTATTTAAACCTGTTTGCTCAAGCTATGATTACTGAATTAGACAAATTCGATTCTGACGAATCCCCTATGGACCATTACTATATGAATTACAATTTTTTGGGTAATTATTATGTTAAAATATAGACATATCATGCACAAGCATGAGCATTTGTGTGTGCATGCACCTATGGATGAGGATCTGATTTACGTGTACACGATGGAGAAAAAATTACCGTCCTCGGTTCTGCCTCCCCCATGGACCATTTAAGTCTCCCCATGCCTCCCACCACTGACAGTGACGACAGCCCTTAACCCCCCCACAACCATACAATGCAATATAACACAACAAAATCAATTGCGCGGCCTGCCCAGGTCTCCAGCCAGCGTCCCATAACAGCCCGGACATCCACAGGCAGCAGATGACCGTGGCGGCCCCCTCCTTCGAAGGCCCTCTCGTCGCGGTCCCTGGTTCGGTGGTGCCGGTGTCGCCTTGCCTGGCGCCGCTGTCTCTCCGGCCCCCGCTCGTGCCGCCGCTCCGTCAGGCCTTACATGGGGTGCTGTAGGTGACAAGGGAACACAGGGCACCGAACCCCCTGTCGGTCGGCGCGTGGTGGTCGGCGACCTTGGCCTGGGTAGGGATGATGATGATGATGTTGGCCGTGATGTTGGTGGTGATGTTGGTGAAGATGACGGTGGAGAGATGTATGGCTTAAGGCAGGGTGGGGTGTACAAACCATCGTCGCTTACCCAGTTGGACCTGGACGCACTGCGGTCGGAGTGCTTTAATGACCTCGACCGGCCCTTTCCAGGGTCGGTGCAGCTTTGGTGAGAGGCCAACAGGCACCTGAGGACAGTGTAGCCATGCCTGGTCCCCGACTTTAAAGGGCTTGGCTGTCACTGTCCTCTCCCGTATCCATACATTACTCTCTTGGCTCGTGGCCGATGCGGCCTCGGCTGCTTGGCGGGCCTCTCTCAAACTAATGAGGGAGGTCTTTAGTGCCTTCGGTCATGCGTCAGCTTTTGCGGGAATGTCCGTCAGCTGCACCTCAATAGGCGGAACGGGATCCCGTCCGTACATCAGGAAAAACGGCGAGAACCCCGTCGCCGCGTGCGGGGCCACCCTGTACGCCGCTAAGACCGATGGAATGTGGAGGTCCCAGTCGGAATGGTTTTCGTCCACCACTTGGGACAGCATGGCCGCTATGGTGCGATTAAGCCGCTCTACCATCCCATCGATCTTGGGATGATACGGAGATGTCCTTTAATAGCTGTGAGGAGAAATTCCTGTCCTGATCCATGAGCAACCGCTCCGGTGCCCCCTTATCAAGGACATAGCCTCCCACGAAGGCATCGGCGATGGTCTGTGCCGTTTGGTCCGGGAGGGCCCACGCCATCGGCCACCTCGTGCAGTACTCGACTCCGACCAACAGGTATTTATTTCCCCGTGGCGTGACCGGCAGTGGTCCCAGGATGTCCAACGCAACCAATTCGTTGACCCTGGTCACCGTGATGGGCTGTAGAGGCGCCTGGCTTACCCGGGGTGGCGGCTTTCGCCGAGCACATTCGACGCAGGTAGCGACCCATCGATGCACGTCAGCGGTCATACCTGGCCAAAAGTACCGACCCTGTAATGTGTACAGTGTCTTCCGCCCCGCCAGGTGCAGCAGCTGGCGGCTGTGTACGTCCATAACCAATTGTTGACGCAGCGACTCCGGAACTACCAGGCATTGCCGGCGCCCTGTCGGGTCTCATCGCATGAGGAGGTCCTCCCATACGATGTACTCCTCCCCCCCTGCCTCTGCTGAGGCGAGTAGCGTTTGCAGTGGGGCTTCCTCCAGCTGTAGCCGTCTCCAATCGTCCAAGGTCAGCCCCAGGTCGTGGTCGGTCAGCTGGACCTCACCCTGTGCGCCCTCCGCCGTGCGTACGGGAGCGATGACCGTCCCCTCCGGCCTCGCCTCCTTGCAGCGTGCCCCGCCTGTGGTGCATGCACAAGGGCCCTGGGGCGCCAGTCGGGACAATGCGTCTGCGTTGGCATGTCTGGTCCCTTTGCGATGCACTACTTGGTACCTGTACTCCGGCAGGTGCTCTATCTATCTGGCCAGCTGGCCCGAAGGCTGGTCGATGCGGAGCGAATACTACAAGGCCGCGTGGTCAGTGCGGACCGTAAATTTGCGACCATACAGGTAGGGTCAGAATTGCTGCACGAAGTGAACGACTGCCAGGAGTTCCCTACGTGTGACGCAGTAGTGCTGCTCCGCTGATGAAAGCACGCGACTACCGTAGGCGATAACCACCTCCCGACCCTGCTGGACTTGCGACAAAACACTGCCGATGCCCACATCGCTGGCGTCCGTGTCCAGGATAAAGGGGAGGCCAAAATCCGGAAAGGCCAATGGTGGTGCATCTGTCAGACGTGAGCGCAGCTGCTGGAATGCCTCTTCCTCCAGAGGGCCCCAATAAAACCTCTGGTTCTTCGCCGTCAACACGTGCAAGGGCTTGGCAATGGTTGCGAAGTTGAGTACAAACCGGCGGTAGTAAGAAACGAAACCCACAAACCGGCGTACCTCTGGAACCGTTGTGGGAACAGCCCAGGCCCTCACGCAGGCCATCTTTTCCGGGTCTGTAGCCACTCCAGACTCACTGACGACGTGGCCCAAGTAGCGTACCGACGACTGCATAAGGTGGCACTTCGACGGCTTGAGCTTCAAGTTCGCGTTCCGGAACCGCAGGAATACCTGACGTAATCGGTCAATGTGTTCCTCGAATGATCAGCTGAAAACAATGACGTCATCCAGGTAGATGAGGCACGTTTCCCATTGGAGGCCTGCTAAGGCCAATTCCATTATGTGTTGGAACGTCGCCGGCGCAGTCTGGAGGCCCATAGGCAGGCAGTTGAACTCGAACAGGCCCTGTGGTGTCCGGAACGCTGTTTTAGGCCGGGAGTCCGCGTCTAGTGGGACCTGCCAGAACCCGGACAATAAATCCAGCGTACTGAAAAATTTTGCTCCCGCCAGTGCATCCAATGAGTCGTCGATACGTGGTAGGGGATATGCGTCGGCCAGCGTGACGGCATTGAGGCGTCGGAAGTCCACACAGAATCTCAGTGACCCGTCTGACTTCTTGACTAAGACCACCGGTGCCCCCCAGGGACTCGAGGATGGAGAAATTATGTCGGCCCGCAGCATCTCCTGCACCGCTTGTTGAATGTGCCCTTTTTCCATTGGGCTCATTCTATATGTGTTTTGGCGCAGGGGTGCGGCATCTCCCGTGTTGATGTGGTGTTGCGACAGATTTGTGCGCCCTAGGTCGAACGGTCCCCGGCTGAACACGTCCGAGAACTCATGCAATAACGAGTACAGCTGGTGTTTCTGGTCGGGCGGCAATCCTGGCTCAGGCCCCGCCAGCTGGTCCATCCACAATTCGGCCCCTCTGTCCTCGGACTGGCTGATGCTGCCTACAAGCTCGGGCTCTGTCCCTGGGGCTCCTAGTGACAAGGGACTAACGTGGGCCAGAACTGTTCCCTCCTGCACCGTTGCTGTTCTATCGGAGGTGTTCAGCACCTGAATGAACAGATGCTGGTTCCTCTGTACAATAGTTTCGGCTCCCACCAGCGCATGGCGATCCATGGCAGCTGACGCCAGAGACACCAGGATGGGTGAGTCCGGTCGGGCTGTCACGAGGGGGGACCGATATCGCAGCGGAATTAGCATCTGGGCTGCCGGGGGGATGGAGACAGACTTACACCCCGGCTGGCCCCCTCCGCCTTTAGGAAATGGAGATGCGTTCCCTGGACTTCCACCCGCCCATTGGCCAGATCGATTTTCATTGGCATCCGCCTCAGAAAATCCGTCCCCAACAGGCAGGGTACGGGCAACGTTGCGGAGACAAGGATGGGTCCTGCTACCGAAAGCTGCCCAATCTGTATCGGGGCTTCAACCTGGCCCAGGAAGCCCATGCTGCCTCCATTTGCTGCAATAAACGTTGTCTTGACGGGGACTAAAGGTCGGATTTTATCCGGCAGCATCTCGTGCATGGTGCTCGAGATGATCGTGGCTGATGCCCCCGTATCCACCAAGATACGTGCCGACACTCCCGCGATATCACCGACCAGGACCGAGGTTCCTGATGTGGCCGCTACCACCCGCCTTGCCAGCTTCCTCCATTGTGTGGCTGAGTCCGGCCACTGACCAGGCGGCGTCTCGTTATCCTGTGGTGCATGTAGAGATGATGGGGGATGGATGTGAATGGACCGAAGATGGGGTTCCTCCCCTTGGAGTGCGTCGCAGCAGGGTGAACGCGCCCTTGTTACATAGTGTGGGCTTCCCCCTGGGTTGCGGGCTGGGCTCTCTATGTGGTGCAAATTGCCCCCCTTGGTGACGTAGGATGGGCCCCCCTTGTGGTGTGGGGGGGCCCCCCCCATTGTAGGGGGCGGTGGGGACTGGGGGGTGGGCCCCTCCCGGGTGGGCACCTCCCTTCTCCCCTCCCTTCTCCCCTCCCCTTCCTTTGTCACGGGGGCGTGGTCCCCTGGTTCCGTCTCGCTCCGCCGCAAAGCGGTGGTGAGGCGGGCCGTGGAACTGCTCCAGGGCACAATGTCAATTTGTGTGCCGCCTCAGCCCACGGGCCGTTGCTCGCCCGCGAAACCACGCCCGCCCGCGACGGCACGCCCGGCCACGACGTCACATCCGGCCGCGACGTCACTCCCGCCCGCGACGTCACTTCCGCCCGCGACCTCACTTCCGCTCGCGACGTCACATCCGCCCGCGACGTCCCTCCCGGCCTCGCAGCAATTCCCGGCGCGGTCCCCGGCCTCGGCGCGATCCCCGACGCGGTCCCCGGCCTCGGCGCGATCCCCGACGCGGTCCCCGGCCCCGGCGCAATTCCCGGCGCGATCGGTGACACCACTTTCGGCCGCGACGTCACTTCCGGATGCAACATCACGTCCGTTCGCGACGCCACTTCTGGTCGCGACGCCACTTCTGGTCGCGACGCGATCACCGGCCCCGGCGCTATCCCCGGCGCGATCCCCTTCCCCTGACCAGGACAGTGGGGACTGGGGAACGACACCGACGGCGCCCACCCCGAGGAGACTCCCGGTGAGTTCGCGGCGTCGGAATTGTAATTGCTCGGCCCGACCGAGAGGCCGGGCGGGACGGCGTCACTCGCCTAGATACTGTCGGCGTTCACCCCCGGCGGGTTCCAGGTGACGTTGGCGGCCTCCGGCTCCGTGCGACACCCCCTCGCCACATGCCCCTCTCGACCACAACGGTGGCAGACCCACGGGGCGTTCCGTCGGGGGGGCTCGGCGCGATGTTGTAGAGGCGGCTGCCAGCGACGCGGCGGCTGGTCGCGCCCCTGGTCCCTCTGCTCCGCCAGTCCCCGGATCGCCGTGTACACCTCCTGCAGCGATGGCTCCGGCTCAGACGTCGGGGGTCCGTTCCCAGCTGCCCCACAGGCAGCCTGTGGCGACGGTGCAGGTTCGGCGGTTGGTGTCGCTTGACCCAGTAGCGCCGCGGCAACGGCTCGGCTGTTCCCCCCCTCCGCACCAGCCACCCGGCCCACGGGTGGCGCCCGGCCCATGACCTGCTCGTGGGCTTGGATGGTCCGGGCAGCCCACAGTGAGGTGCGTTCCTCCGGCGTCACCACGGGCATTACGTAGGCGATGAGGTGCTCGACCACGAGGTCCTCGAGCGCTTCTTCTGCCAGGCGAGGGAAAGCCCTCCTCGCCAACATGAGCAGCGCACCCCTGTAGGCTAAAGGGGATTCTCTAGCCCCTCGCTGGCGGTCCTGGAACCGTTTAAAGGCTCCTTCCGCCGGGCAATAGATCTCCCCCAAAGCCTCGTAGGCCGCCTGTAGCGTGGTCTTGCTGTGCGAGGGAAGGGAGGTGTAAGAGGAGAGTGCCTCTTCGCCCAAAACGGATGGCAGCGCTCGTAGTGCCTCTTCGTCTGTCCACTCGAGAGCGTGGAAGGCAGCCTCGAATCGGCGGACAAACCCCTCCCAATCTTCTTCCTCGGCCACGAACTTGTCGACGGGCCCCAGCCGACGCGGCCGTCCTGCCACCTGCTCTCCGTGTTGGGTGTTTAGCCCTGGGGGTTTTGGCAGGAGCGGCGGCGGCCGGCGTGACGAGGTTGGTTGTGGCTCCTGCACGGCCGGCTGGTCAGCCTCCGGGTCTCGTGGCCTCTCCTCCCGTAGTACGCGTGGGGGTGGGGGTCCCGGTGCTGGCGGGCCCCCCATAGGGAGCCTCTGCAGTAGCTCCTGGAGTGCCCTCTCCACGCGGGCCATGCGGTGCTCCATGGGGTCCTCCAGGCGATCCAGGCCCCCTGCTGTTGCTTCTGATAGCAGGCCCCCTTGTTGCCCAGGATGGGAAGGATCCCCGGCCCCTGCTTCCTCTTCTCTTGACTCTTTTCCGTGGGGATTCTTCTTTGTAGCCATTGTAGATCCCACCGCTGCCACCAGATTTAAAGGAGAGCCGACACAAGATTGCAGGGGTTTCGTCTTTTAATCCTTGTCTCCCATCCACACCTGTCCCCAGCCGTCCGAATCTCGTTCCCGCCAAAGGCCCCCTCTTCCCGCCCGTTCTCCCCTTATATCTCCTCGATCACCCCTCCCACTAACCCTCCTATTGGTGGGAATCCTTCCCCTGACACCCCTACACATGCACCCATGGATGAGGATCTGATTAACGTGTACACGATGGAGTGATAATGCAATCATTTGGTATCCCTCGTGGTCTGAGTGGGAATCCTATGCTCCTGGTGGTCTCAGTGCTTGTTCTTGTGGTTCTGGTGGTGCCAGCGATTTGAGTAGCAGTCCCGGTTGGCCCAGCGGTAGTCTCTTTGGTCTGATCAGTCGTCTGGTAGTCTTGGTGGTAGTTCCTGTGTCATCCGAGTGGTAGACCCGGTGGTCCCGGTAAGTTGAGTGATACTACTTTTGGTCCTGGTTGTCCAAACATTGGACCAAGGAGAAGTTGTGGAGCCCCCGTTGGGCTCAGTGGGAGGCCGGGCTGTGCGAAGCAGCTACATGTACCATTATAATCATCATCATCATTTACCATGAACAATTTATTGCTGAATGAAGGCCTCCCCAAGCCGAGGCTATCTCCCACATGAGTACAGTCAAAATATGTCCAGTGGAATTGTAATCAAAGCTCTCCAGATCATGCAGTATTTTTTGTTCAGCAATAATGCAGTGCATGCACTGTGCAACAACTTAACACTCTGGTCGGCTGGATCAGAGTCGATACCTGCAGCAAGTCAGTACAAACCAGAATCGCCATTGGGCCAGGCCTCCCTAACTTTCCCTTCTTTCAGGACCCCCCAAGCAGGACTCTGTGCAGCCCAACCACTCCACGATTACATGATTTTGATGTCATTCAGAATCGTATTTTATGCGCAGAATTGAATCGCGATTCATCATTAATACAGAGGGCCCGTTGCACCAACCAGCGTCCACAGGATTATCATGGTTGCATATACATATGTAGTGGTGATACGCGCTGGTAGTAAGGATCGTGGGGTAGCGCGTGGTGATTGGCTGTGTGTTTGTGACGCGCGCTGACGGTGAGGGATCGTAGGTCAGCGAGGGGTCATGGGTTATGTGATGGTGATTGGCTGTGTGTTGGTGACGCGCGCTGACAGTGATGGATCGTGTGGCAGCGCGTGGGGATTGGTTATGTGCGCTGGCACAAGAAGGGATCGTGTGACAGCGCGTGAGGATTGGTCGGTTAGGGTGGGTGCTCGCATCGTGGCCGCATAGGCTCCGTCTCCTTGGAGCGGAGGGCTATATAAGGCGGTGCGCGCGGGCGCTCGAGGAGAAGTTGGTGACCAGTGAAGACGGAAGACGGAGGAGGAAGAGATAGGGCCCTGAGACACCTAGTCCCGCTGTCCTTGTGGGGACCGGGGCCCTGTGTGGCTCAGAGGCGGGACCTTGGGACCCGGGGGGGCCGGACGTCCGTGTGAGGACCGGGCCACGGGACCCAGTGGTCGTGATCCGTACCCACGCTGGGGTGGGTCTAGAGGTTCCCCCGGATGCTACGGGGCTGGAATGCCCGTGTGTGTGTAGCCGGGTGGAACGTGTAGCGTGAGCAGTAGTTACCACCCGTGTCAGGTGGAACGTGTAGCGTGAGCTGTAGTGACAACACGTGTTATTGTGACAACCCAAGTGTGAATAAAGTGTGCTACCCGTCAAGTGGTTTCCCGCCATAGTTTACTATACTTCACATACATACATTGCACCATATTGTAGAAGGCCTCCTGCAAGATAACGCCAGTCTCACCACAAATCATGAGCCGTGATTGCATGCTAGAAGTCGTGAGAATCGCCCAGCACTGCTGTTCGTCATGTTATAATTGTGATAATTTTCTTTTTTGCATGACACTTTATTAAATACTCTTTGGTTTTTTCGGTAAGGTAACGTAGGTAGAAAAATAATAGATTACGACGTTTCGATCGCAACACAAGCAATCGTGGGACAACTACAGCAAGAAAAAACCGCTGAAGTAGGCGAGAGAGCTGCCGTGGCACGAGGTTATACAGGCCTCGGCAATAGGGGGGAGAGAGAAGGGGGAGGGGGCGGGGCAGAAAGTGGGACCCCGCAGCAGCACTTGAGTCACGGGGGAGAGATCCGAGAGAGGCACAGAGAGAGAGAGACACAAGGAGTCGGAAATAACAGCTGACATAGGCAGGTAGGAGGGAAACATCACAGTCAGTTAAGACTTTACTTGATTAATAACGTCCTTCCAATGATTGCTCAGTTTGTACCCATCTTCTCGGTTGCAGTTGTGTCTGTATATGTATATATGGATGGCTTCATGAACAAATCTCTGATAATAGTCGGTGGGTTTGCAGAGTACCTTCGTCTTGGAAAAGTCGTGTGAGCCCACTGCGTTAAAACAATGATCAGCAACGGCCGATGTATTGGTCCTGCCGTGTTTCAGATCTGCCTTGTGTTCACGAACGCAGTCCGAGACATGTCGTTTTGTTTCCCCAATGTAACTGCTGCCGCAGCCACAACTCAGTTTGTAGACACCCGGGTATTGCATATCAGGAATCACATCCTTTACAGATGGGATCAAATCACAGATTGTGTGTACTGTGTTGAAACGAACCTGGATCTCGTGTTTGTTTAAGATTGTGGAAATGTATGATCCTTTCTGAAATGCTTGAGTTTGTGTAAACCACACGCGCATTAATTCAATAACATGTTAAGTAATTCAGATAAATATATTCATAAGCTCGTTTAAAAAAGTCATCCGTTATATTATCAAAAGCAAAGCACAGTTTATCGGCAGCAAATATTCATTATAACTACACTATCTCTCTTATTGCTCGCTTGCTCATTATTTTTAATCCACACAATACAATAGCTGTATTGTTATCTCAGCAGGCATTGTTTGTGTCTCGTGTGCAGATAAAATATTTAATAGACTTTTTTATGAATGAGCTTGCTTTTCATCCTTATAAGCAGGGAGATAAGGCAGCAAATAAAATCAGCTGTTGGTTTTATTTATGTTCGGATGTGGTGGTGCTGGCACATGCCTGAATAGGACCCTTATGAAAAGGAGTCCTCATATTTAATTAGGCTTTCCTGGATAAATCAAATGTTGTATATGTAAAAAAAAAACGTGTTTCCCTGCTTCAATGAGTCTGGAGTAGTCATCTTCAATGGCAACTTTTAGATAGTGAAGTACATTCCATATTGCTTTGACAGGGAGCAATCAGTATTGGTGCTCATGCGATTGACAGCAGAGCCATGATGGGTGAACACCTCTAAACAGGGTATGAACTCACAACCTACAGATTGCCACTATTCTAGCTTTGGGAGATTGTTTAAAAAGTTCCAATGCACGTGTGTTTAGATCACAAGATAGCACAGCCCCGCATGTATGTATGTACTGTATGTTGAATTTCTTTCACACCATACGTAGCCAACCATGCTAATAGGAGGTCCGGGGAAAGTTTTCAATCTAGCCCATATGTAGTGCATGGAATACTGATTTCACCCTGGAATGAAATGTGAAAATATTGATTATCCAAAATGTGTTTTTAGTCGTGTTATTATTAGAAGTAATTAGTTAAATGACATTCTTCCCCTGGGATGTAACTAACGATAATTGTGAGTGTGAGCAGTGTGATCTTTGCCAGGTGTGCAGGGTGTGCAAGGGAAGTGGGAAAGCAGTTAAAAGTAACGTTCATCTTTAGCTTATTGGTGCTGCGGCAAAGTTCTCGACTCACAATGAGTTGATCGCACGTTCAAATCATGTCCAGTGTCAACTTGGTCCAATCATCTTTTCTTCCATGGTTTATAAAATGAGTAAAGTACCACTTTGTGGGAAGTCAGCAGTGATCATCCTATGGAAGAATGTTGAATTTAAACCAATGACTCCAGACCGCTATTAGAGATGAGTATTATGCCACTGTTGTATGAGCATGAACGAACCTATATTTTGTATTACTTTTTCTCCAATTATCCTCTAATTGCCCAATTGGCATCATGTCATTACATTTGCAATGATTCATCCTGTGTCCGAGAACGGTCCCCAAAGATTACATCAGGGAACTAGTTGTGAAGGCGTTTCAATTAGCCTAACAAATCCACACAACGGGCATGCCTTTCAAATGCCCTGCAAAGAGTGGTTAGCTGATGACCAACATGTATTATTAATTCTCAGAGCTGGAATACACCAAATAGAGTAAACAAACTCATTTAATACAATGATGTCTTTGGGTAGTCACTGGTCATTGGACTGAGACGATCATATCGCTATACAGATACTTAACAATCTTGTTTAACTACGGGTTGGCTGGCCAAATTCCAACCCAGCTTCTCAGTCGTGCCAGCTTAGTGTTTTGGCTTACATTTTTGTTTTGATTACACATTCTACCTCATGCTTTTATTACATAACCAGTACAGTCCAAATACAGAATAACCTTTGATCCAAATTTGTCACAATACCCACGGGTTTAAATTAAATGATTTACTTCATGTCGGCAGTGCATCGTTGTGTACAGGTTTCACGAATGTAAATTAAAAAAGGGAAAAAAATCACTTTTATTGTGCACTTTTTCATTCAAAACTAGTTGAAAGCGCCAAACAATTCACAATCTATATACACATCATATGCATTTGCAGATGGAGGGGAACCATAATAGTAATGTCAATTACTAACCCTTTTGTAAGCATCGGTGAGTTGCAGAACTTTTTTCAGGAGAGTACTGCATTGGGATGCTTGCCCAATACCATTAATGAGTGTTTGGCTTATTGGAGAAAACCTAGGTACAGTATCTCAAGAAAACCCATGCATTTGAGGGGGTAACACTCAAAGCACCACACAGATAGATTTAATCCACAGACTCACTCCAGTTGGTGGATAAAATGGCCCAATGGACCTACAACACATGCCATGCACTGGTGGTCACCTATCCAAGCACGATCCAGGCCTCGCATCCTTAGCTTTCAAGGTCTGACGTGATCAGAGACACATCGAAGGTAATTTGGCTCTGGAGGCAGTAATAAAATAAGTAATATTTAAAAATACTTTTTTTAAAAACACGCTTTAATGAAATGTACCGTACGAGTAATGGCAGAACTCTACGACTCCAGGAAGTGGCCCCGAAGCTTGCCATAACGTAAGGGACTGTAGTGATTTACAGCCAACGTGAGTTGAGCGTGGACAATTAGACCCAAGCCGAAACATAAGATATAAAAAAGATTGCTTAAAAAATATATTTTTTTATTTTTAATGATAGAATATAGTATTGTCACCAGTATGACATAAGTATACCAAGTTTGCAGTCGATACGACATTGGGAAGTGGGTTACAAGATTTGAGGATATGACAACAGACAGAGTTGAGGATACAACAGACAAGAGTGAGTTAAATAAAAACGTGTAAAAAGGAACTGGTTTTATGTTGTTACTGAATTGTGTACACCATTGAAAAATTAAAATATAATGTGATATGAGCACTCAGCAGTTAAAACAAATATGTTCTGATAAAAAAAGCATGTTCGTTTGTATATACAGCTATATGACATGATGACCCAAACATAGGGTTTCGGAGCCAGCTGAAGGCCATGAAATTAAATTGTGTCACTACACAAACAAACAATGGGGAGAAACTTCATTGTTTGAGTGGTGGAAATTCTATATTCCTATGATGAGGACCAATCACACACAATACATCCACCGTTTACCGACTCAACCCCCAACTGGGATATAAACTTGCAGTTGGAACTGTGAGTTCAGCACTCTTAAGTGCAGTGTCGCACAATCAGATATTATAATAAATACAACTTCCATTTATATTGTACACATCTCATGACAAACATCTCAAAGCGCAGTTTGCTATTGGTTTTTCCAATTGAATAATTTTGAGTAATGTTTCAAATTTGACAAATATACACATAATGAAGCATAATTTTTACCCTGGAAACTCTCACTGATTCTCAAGACTCATTCTCGGTAGGTGTGTTTGGTAAATGTATTCTTCAGTATTTACACGATGTATGCAAATTACCTGGAAATAACCGTATTTATATATGTATGTTGAACTTCGTTTGCACTGTACATAGCCAACCGTGCTAATCGGACGTGCGGGGGAAGGACATCTGAAAGCACGCACTATAGTGACCGTCTTTGTTCGATGTTTATCCAAAAGCCGCTGCTGCGAGGATGACCAGAGTTCGTGTGATAGTTTATGCTCCTTGACGAGATCAGCAAGGTATTGTGTGAGAATTTTTATTTTATTATGTTTTATTTTTATTATTTTATTATTTCCCTTCTACGTGACTTTACCGAAAGAACCAAGAAGATGAATCCCTGCAGTCACGAAAGCTTTAAATCGAAATTTAAGGTATAGTGGTTTAATTGTGGCCAAGCACTTTGTGTGTAACATGTGCATTATGAGGGAGTGGTATTCAATAAACCGTCACAGAAGCAGTGTCCTGTTTCTTAGAGACACCTCGATTGTGTGATCTCCGTGTGATCCACTGACCTTACATCCAGTGTTGCTGGATGTTCCTGCGATTCACCACACCAGGGAAAATCGATGTTGCACAAATGTCTTGCTTGACGTCATCGCAGACTGTGTGCCTTTTGAAATATGATGCATGGCAGACACGTGCAGACCACGTTAAAATGTTAAAGTTGACATCCCATTTTAGAATCGAACTAAACTAATTTAAGCAAACGACATTCAGTGCATGGGCATGATAAGTTTGGCAATTGTAAAAAAATAAAAGAATTCTCCGTAGATGTGTGCAATGAATTGTGGATACTAACTACAATCAACACCTATCTGCAAAGATAAGCCATACAATACGGCACAATGAGAGGGGCTGTGGTAAGTAACGAAAGGTAGTAGCGTCTGCCAAGAGGATGCAACGATATTCAGTCTGCACGGCACCCAGCCTTGCGTCTCCAGCAGCTGATACACCAAAATCAAATTGGATTGCCAGCGGTAGTGGAACGCACATACAATATCACACGGCTCACCTTGACTTAACGCAACGAAAGTTGCGAACGCTTATTGGATGGGTTATCTTGTTGATTAATCAAATTGCGACACCTGTACACCAAAGCGTGTTGTCATGAAGTCAATGTTGCTCAGTGAATGGGCAGTGAATTATATGGTCAATGAAGAGTTAATTTTCCAAAGATGATTCATGTTTCGCCGGTACACTTGGTAAGAGGACGTGAACTTTGCTTAGTACAAAGCACAATTTGAAAACTTAACCCATGACTCTCACTGAGTGTCAACACGGTATCAAATCGGTTTGTTTAGTCAAGTATCGTAAAATTTCAATATTTTTGTTAACGTGGGATGAAACCACAGTGACGAAAAAAATCCTTTTGCATACTTAGACTTCATGTATAGATGGCAGTGGATGGCTTCTAGGTCAGAGCGCTGAGCTAACACTGTTGAGATCCTAGGTTACCATGACTACATTCACTTGTCAAGTGTCGTGAGTTAATAGCTAAAGTCCAGTCACCAACGATTGCAACAAAAACCGTCACAAATGTGGGGTTGCACTTAATATGGATGCATTCTACATCTGAGAATGTAAAATATTGTTTGACTGGCATGTGATGAAACTTCAATCTGTGGCAAGGTCTCTGTGAAAGTGATGCTCCCCGCTGTGGATAAGAAGTCACTTGAGATTTCAAAATAATTTCGGTGTTATCTCCTTCTGCCGACCATTTTCTAACTAAGCTAATGCACTGCTCTGTGAAAGTTATGAATACGTTTTCTGTCTGCCGACGGTCGCACAATCGGAATTCAAAAAGGAATGCATATAGCCTCTCCGAGGCCTCCTGCCCATTTCCATAGGAATGTGGAATTTTAACCACTGACT
This sequence comes from Lampetra planeri, assembly GCF_965212315.1. Classification (NCBI taxonomy): domain Eukaryota; kingdom Metazoa; phylum Chordata; class Hyperoartia; order Petromyzontiformes; family Petromyzontidae; genus Lampetra; species Lampetra planeri. Next base: position 21,519,675 of record NC_136107.1, read on the forward strand.
CTGGGCCACCCAGTGGAGTTAAAAAAAAAACTGCCCCCATGCTTTGTTTGAGACATTTTTAAATTGTACTAAGTGTACACTGCTTTGGTTATGGAGAGTTTGGTCTCTGCTGTAGGAATGTGAATTTACACCAATGACTGCTTCAAGAGATGAGCACCAGCCACTACTAATTTGCGAATGGAGACACGTTAACTTTTTCACTGTCCTTTTTTAAAATTAACATTATAAAATAAAGTAATCAAGGCTCATATAGTCCAGATTACACGAATAAGCACATTCGACGCTCTGAAAACATGAAACTTTAATCTCATTTAGTCATTGCCTGCATGTGCACGGATAGCACATCTTCGAAAAAAATCTGTGACTTTCATGGACGGCTCCCAGTTGGTAAACACCACAATGCGATTAAGAAACCACAATATGAGTGACGCCCATCGCTATGTCCCTGATGGTCACAGATGTCGCAAGTCTGACCGCACCTCTGCACTGTCGTCATTGCTCGCACTCTTGCACTGCAGGCGACTTTTGAGTAACCCCATGGCTGAGTTTGTCACACGTGAACTGCTTCAGTGACGTGAAATGTCTCATTATTGTCGGGTGTTTTACAGGGCACAGTCCTGATCCACACATTAATTCGTCCATTCATTAACTGAAACATTCATAGAATTCATGCCACTTGCTTAGGAAGGCGAGAGCCCATTAAATGCACTCCAGAATTCGCGGATGTTCATATGACGTATTGATTTAACCGGGAAATATTCATCGAGCCCCAAGGATATCTGTTATGAGAGCCCTTCCTAATTTCTTTCATCAGCTTTTTCCCCATTCCAAGGAAACTGAAGCGTTCAGAGAAAACGCATACGTGCACGGGAAAACATTCAGAATCCATACAGATAGGCTGTCAGAAACCTACTTACTGTACTGCCTCATAGAGGCACCTTTTTTGCCAAGCAGTTGACAACCTTTGTGATCCACCTATTTTATCTCAAAAAGCAATTAATTATAGGAATATGCCACTAAAATATAAAAAAACAAACATGTGTTATACTTGTATATGCTTCATGAAGCATGACGTTGACACGTAAGCACGTCATGCTTTCAACTTCCTCACAGGGATTTAAACATCAATTTTACAGATATTGGCTCAGTGGTAAGCAGACTGTTAAGTTTGGTATGGAGGTGTGATGCCAAGTTTTTGTTCTCTGACCTGTGTTATACGACGTCTCAGACCGACAACTATAATAGTAAAGACATCCTTTGTCTACGTTAGTCGGTGCTCAATGTATATATCATAGGCAATTGCCATTGTGAAAGAGCAAGATTTGTTTAACTTGTCACGATTCAGTTTTATCAAGGGCAGTTGTAACTGCATATAAATTGCATTTGATTGTGTGGAGCGCTGCTACAAATATTAATGGCACAGATACACGTGCACCACAATACCATCCTGACGATCCAGATCTGATTCTTGACTGTGACGCATATTGATAGCGTCAAGCGATAACTGGTGCAGTGTATGAACATTTGCACTGGGGACACAAAGGCAGCCGGACGTAGCGCTCACTGCATCATCTTCTTGCGTAATGTTCCGGCTTCAATAGGTGTTTTCTAACAACACTACAGTAGAGTATATTTCCTGTGGTTTACACGGATGAATGGGAGACCTTCGTCTTGTGGTCAAGTTATATTGTGCCAAAGGACATTTGTCCTTTATGAATTATACATGATCGGTAATTACATTTGCATGGAGAGAGTCACCGGCGTGATTCGTTGAAGGTGGGGCTATGGGTTGGGCAGAGGAAATACTCAAGTGACTAAACATCCAGTGGTCACATATGTGGAGGTGAGATTGGAATTGACATTTCGCTGTGTACACAGGGGAGAGCTGCGACACAGTGACAACATTATGCGCTTACCTCACTCTGATCCTAATGACTCACATTTTATTTCTATAATCCTCAAAATATACTGTTCTAGTTGCAACCAATTTATTTGCCTGTTGTCTTGGGTATTCCCCTAAGTAGACTGCGCCAGAAACCAGTTCCTGTTGCAATGTGTAAACATCAGCCACGGGGAAACAAAAGCCGCCATCTATCAATGGTGCTGGCTCTTTCACCCCCTTTTTTTCCAGTGCCAGTCTTAATAGCGGCTTACTAATGGAAACTGCCACAACAATGAAGGTCCTTTGTTTAACTTGTTCGACTGAGTCTAAACTAAAACTAAACTATTTTTTTATTTTACCAGGTAAGGCCCACTGAGCTTCATAGCTTTTTTTAAGAATGGACCTGGCCATAAATGATAGCTCAACGAAGTGGCTTATCATGTGGAAATTCAGAGCAGCCAAATATTTTAAACGCATCTTGATTCTAAACGTAAAGGGAAAAACTAGCGGACCCAGAGAAAAATTCACGCGACCACTGGGAGAACATGGAAACTCCAAATATACAGGTGTAGTGACATAGAATGGGTCACTACGGCGCGTAGCACTGGTTACTTGTAGAGAGCGGGATCGTGGATGTAATAGCCCGGTCTACCAGCAGGGCAGGTGAAGTGTGCCACTTGCGCGCGAATCGCCGGCTGCTGGCAGTGAAGGGCATTTGAGGATACAGCGGCCAGTCTGCCAGTAGGGCACGTGACAGGCACAGATGTAGGGTAAAGGTGACAGAGGGGACACGTGAGGAGAGCCTCGAACCTTCTGGTAGGTTCCAGAAAGGGGGTGTGGCTGAGGGCGGAGCCAGGCCACACTGGGGAGGATAAAAGGGAGGCCCCGATGCTGGGTCGGGGCTGCTGCGGTTTGAGAATGGAGCCGTCGTCCACGAAGTCTTCGTCCTCCTCGTCGGTGTTGGGTCAGGCAGTGTCCTGGCTGTCCTGACCCATATATAGTTATCCCCTATACTGTGGAAAGTGTAGAATAAACGTGTATGCCTCCTTTGACAAGTGTGTCTCTGAGTGACCCACTACACAGGTGTCAGGGTCAAAATCAAAACCATAACCTCCTGTATACCAGGCAAGGTAGTTAACATCTCGCCACAGTGGCAAGATGGTAACATATGCACGATCTTTGTGAATATTTGCATTGAAGTGTGGATGTGCCATAGGTTCTCATTAACTGCACATGCCCCAAACTATTGCAGTCTTAACGTGCATTACGGAGATGTGTGCGCACGTGTGTGTATGCATATGTTTGTGTAATCATGTGGGGAGCGGTGGTGTAGCAGTTAGTGCGCTGCGCTACTAACCGGGATTCAATTTCCGGCTCACGGTCGACACATCTGAACCAGGCTTGGGTCTCCCCACGGTTGAGTCAGCCTCAAATGAGTTCCTGGGGCGATGTGTAAACATCGCCAATAGGTAGACAAAGGCAGCCGTGCGTGGTGCTGGTCACCCACCCCCTCATGTGCTGTGCCGGCCTTCATTGGTACTAGCTAACAGTACGTGCTCCTATAGTCTGTTTAGACTACACGGGGGAATCTTGGTAATCATGTGAATATACTATCAGATGGGGAAATGTTGACATTAGCATTTCAATCTGAAGCTGAAACCTTTAATAAAAGCCACCACCCTTACTACGAGTGCTACCATAGGCCATGTGTCAAAGCTGCCTTATCGTATCACATGGTAGCATGCATTTATTGTTGCAATGATACCCTTTATTGGCATCTTGTTTGAAATGGCAACAACCAACCAAGTGACGCACCCTGGCGATTTGTCAAAACTCACTGAGTGAAACAGCTTCCCCAAGCCTTAGAAACTCTTTTGAGTTCCAGACAAAATTTAACTCAGAACAAGTTATCTTTTTGACATATTGTTTCCCTCTCTCCACTACCGTGGCACTATCAGTGTTCGATAGCTGAGCAAAGCTTTGTCATCCAACCCAATGTCCTATTATGGAAATGTATCAAACGTTGGTTGCAGTGCAATGAATGTATGTTTCCATGATCAAATGCAAAAGGGCCAAACACTGTGCAGGGGCATGTTTTTGTGTTGGGTTGTGTTTTCATGAACTTTGCAGTTATGGTGCTTAAAATTATTTTTTGTCATTTTGCCTACGTGAGAAAATTACCAAAAACATGGTCCATTGCTTGGTTAGGCAAATTTATATTCACACGGTAATGTTTATTTTTCTAATTCCCACAGCTTTGGTGATAGGTAATGCTCACAGAAGAGGAACAATACATTTATTTTACAGCTATCATGCCGCAACACGCATACAGTATCCCCTCATGATTCGCGAGGGATATGTTCCGGAGGTGCTCGTGAATAGAAAATTTCCCAGATAATGATATTGGCCTACGAAAATATATCTGTTTAATGAATTGCATTAAATTAATTGATATATAAGCTATTAAATACATGAACATTATCATAATAATCTCATCACTTTCTCGCATCACATTCTCTCTCATCACTTTATCTCGTCACTTTATCTCATAATTCTCTTTCTATCGCTAGATGCAGTCATTGCAGAGTTTCAGATGCAATTCGTGGATAGCCAAAATCGCGAATAGAAAGTTTGTGAATAACTAGGGAATACTATATATGACATCACGAACACTTATTCAAATAATTCTAAGTTAAATTGTGCATAACAATACAAAATTGGTCATTTAAACTTTACATAAACCAAATGAGACTATATCATGGGACCTCCCTTGCCAAACTGAAACCTTTTACAAGGAATCATGTCTGCATTAACCACAATGCTTGTGGTCAGATTGCAAAAGAAAACATACTCTGATAATATATGCATTGTCCTTGAAACTGATTGGTCCACACCAGAGACGGCTTTCTTTCTGTTATTAAACTGATTGGTCCACACCAGAGACAGCGTTCTTTAAGAAAAGAAAGAAAGCTGTCTCTGGTGTGGACCAATCAGTTTCAAGGACAATGCATATATTATCAGAGTATCCTCTTTGGTTCTTTCGGTATAGTCACGTAGACAGAAAATTAATAGATCACGACGTTTCGATCACAACACAAGCAACCACCATCAGGTGAAACAAACACAGCTGTGTTTGTTTGAATATTCTATTTTGGTACTGGCAAAGGAGGTCCCATGATGACTACAATTTTGTGGGATGTCAGGAGTGGGATGGTATATAGACTGGCTCCTGATGTGAAAACATGTCATTTCTATGGCTGACTCAGAGCCACCTCTGGAGATTCGTTTTTCTTCTCATTTCATCACCGTGGCATTGAGTACACGCGTGCTGGTGTATCTGTACAACAACTAAACAATGCGGCATTAATTAATAGCGTGTCGCGTAAATAAGTGTATTACGGTCAATGTAAACATTGACAGATCATTGAGGCCGATGCCATTGCTCCTCCTCACTGGTTCCTTCCGCTAGATCCAAAAGTTGTTGCACGGTCGATGCCTGACCTCCAAGGTCAAATCCAATTCAAGGGAGGTTGTGGGGGGGGGTAGAATTTAATCAGCCAATTATCACTCCAGGACTAATAAAAGTATTATATTTTGTTAAGTAAACTGTGATCATCCTATGTGTAATGCGAGCAAGGATTGAGGGGGGCGGAGTCTGGGTCACGTGAGGAGAGGGAGGAGTTAGGGTCACGTGGGGGAAAGGATTTAGGGAGAGAACTGGAAGGGATTGGGGAGAGAAGACGGAGTGGAAACGGGAGGAGGCCATGCTGGGCAGTACTGGGAGGGTGGCGCGATCGCCACGTGTTGGGAGACCTCGGCACCGTTGGCCATCGGTGTCCGGGCGCAGGGGGGCTAGCGGGCTGTGGAAGGCTGGCCGTGAGTGAGGAGGAGCGGAGCAGCAGTGTGGCTGCAGAGCGGGGCAGCAGTGTGGCTGCAGAGCGGAGCAGCAGTGTGGCTGCAGAGCGGAGCAGCAGTGTGGCTGCAGAGCGGAGCAGCAGTGTGGCTGCAGAGCGGAGCAGCAGGGTGGGTGCAGAGCGGAGCAGCAGTGTGGCTGCAGAGCGGAGCAGCAGTGTGGCTGCGGAGTGCTCGACGGAGGAGACACGGGCCTGAGCGAGGACGCCATGGGAGCGAGATTTACACGAACCCAAATAAAGGACAACGGAGATCAACACTGTGAAAGAGTCCTTTATTAAACTGTTGTCAGAAGTGAAATGGCATGTCAAAACAGCTCAAAAGAAAGAATGTCCCTGCACCATCTTCTGCAACATCTTCTGAAAACGACCTCCCTCCAGCGGTGGCGCTACCGACGCAGGGACGAGCGACGGTCCGGGGGTGTAGGACGTTGCCGCTTCAGTGGGTCCATCTGCGCAAGTGGACGCCGACGAAGGATGGCGACAGGTGGCGGCCCAACTGGAGGCACTGAAAGCGGTGTTGGCGCAGTTGTGCGACCTCGTGACGCCGGCGACGACTTCGGAGAGGCCCAGCGGGGAACAGCGGGCCGGGGCCTTGCCGACGCCGTCAGCCCTCTCCACCACGCGGCACGAAGCCGCCATCTTGGGCGTGGCCGAGGAGGAACGGCGGGAAGCCGCCATCTTACGCCCTCCACCGCGGGGAGCTGCCATCTTGAACACGTTGCGGAGTGACGCCATCTTGTCGCTGCCGCACGAGTCACCATCGACGGAGGACGGCAGAGCAAGGACCCGCAGCCGTCATCTAACAATTGTTAAAGAGTTCTCCATCGGCGGAGATTGGAGCGTGTTCGCCTGCCGTTTTCAAGCGGCTGTACGATCCGCCAAATGGACGGACGCGGAGGCTCTGAAAGTCCTGCCAACACTTCTCGACGACGAGTCCGTCAGGTTCTTCTGCTCCATCAAGGCCGAAAAGAAGAGGACGCTACAGGGGGTCTTTGAGGAAATGGCAGACGCGTATGAGCCTCCGGACGATGCTCATCGCAGATTCGTACAGCGGCAACGGGCGCTGGAAGAATCGCCGGTGGCATTCCGAGGCGCCGTTCTGGAACTAGCTATGGCTGCGTATCCTGAAACGGAGCCTGATTTGTTGGAACCCCTCATATTGGGCAAGATGCTGGAGTTATCTAGGGACTTGGGGATTCCCATGCCGGTGTGCGGCCATGATAAGTTGACGTCCCGTGTTGCGGCTAAGTGCTTGGATGCCCAATTTAACCTTCGACGGTGGAAACAGGTGTCGGCTTGGACGGGGGGCCCCATCGTTGAAGGCGGTGCTACAGGGTGGGACCCCAAGAAGGCTGTCTACATTCCTGATGACAGGGGTCCGCAGGAGTTGACGGCCGCGTCCGCCCAGTGGCCTGCTCAAGGGGGAGCGGGGGTGCGCTCTGGGCCGCCGACGCGGGAGCGTCGGGACAGAGTGGGTGCTGCGCGCCGAAACGACGAGTGTTTCCGCTGCGGCCGTAAGGGCCACTTCGCCAGGGATTGTTGGGCTCGCATCCCGGGGCCGCCCCAGCAGGAGGCCTCTGCCACGGACGTGACGCGAAAGGACCATCCAGGACAGGCAAGTCGGTTCGCATCAGACACCCGGCAAGGCCTGTCACCTCATGCATCACCATCGCCGCGCGGTCCGTGTGTCATTAACAACGGGGGGCCGCCGATCGACCCGTGTCGCTCGCTGACGCAGTGGCAGAAATTGGCATGGAGGGTGGTTGCGGCCGCTACTGGGTCGTCCACTGTGCCTGGTTCTATTCAGGGGGTCGAGGTGCGCATTTTGGTGGACTCAGGTGCGTCCGCGTCCATTATCTCAGACGTCATTTTTCATCTCTTAGGCATTCCGCCGGGAAGGGTGCGACCGGTTTATGACTCTTGCATAGCGGTGAACGGGGGAAGTATGGGCATTGTGGGCCAGGTGGACGCCAACATATCAATTGGGGGGGTGTTGGCTTCAGGGACCGTTTTGATTTCCAGGTCCCTCGCGGTGCCCTGTTTGTTGGGGACTGATTTCCTGGCAAGAATGCCCATTCAAATAAGGGTGAATCAAAATTGCATTGAATTGCCAGGGGGTCGGAAATTTCGTTCTTGCCGTCGCCCTGGGGCGACTCTGCCCCTGTCTGCCAGGTGCAGGCGCTGTCCGAGGTATCTGTTGATATTCCACCTGCTTCGCAGATGCTTATTCCGTTGAGGTATCGGAAACCAGTGCCTGGCGTTGAGGGAGCGGCAGGTGTTTTGTTATCGCTGTCCACGGCTATAACGGGCGGCTCGGCGCTGGTCGGGGCACAAACGATTGTCCGGCCGGGTCAGCCTCCGTTTTTACAAGTGCTGAATGGGAGTGCGGATACTGTTAGCGTACCGGCCAGAACGGTTTTGGCTCACGCCACGACTGCTTTCACGGCCCATGACGACCGGGGCCGCCGGGACCTGGTAGGGGGGGTTTCGGCCCCCACGGGGCAGGATGATCGGTGGGTTGCCGAGTTGTGCGGGGAAAACTCATCCCTGACTGGGGAACAACGGTCCGCGCTTCGCGCGCTCTTGCTCAGCTATTCCGACGTTTTCAGCTCGGATGATTTTGATTTGGGACGCACCACCTTGCTCTCCCACCACATTGATACGGGGGATGCCGCTCCGATTCGGATGAACCCGCATCTGTTGAGCCCGACGGAGCGGGATCATGTTTGCGGCGCAGTGGAGGATATGCTGGCTGCTCACATAATTTCCCTGTCTAACAGTCCGTGGGGCGCGCCGGTGGTCCTTGTGAAGAAAAAGGATGGAAAATTGCGATTTTGTGTTGATTTTCGCAAATTAAACAAAGTGTCCATGGCAGACGCGTACCCCCTGCCACGTATGGATGATTCCCTCGATGCCTTGTCCGGGGCGAAATTTTTTTCTACGCTTGATCTCTCTTCGGGATTCTGGCAGCTTCCCCTGGATGAGTCCTCGAGGGAAAAGACGGCTTTCCGTACGCCGCAGGGCTTATTTCAGTTTAATTGTCTTCCAATGGGCTTGAATGCTGCCCCCGCCACTTTTCAGCGGTTGATGGAGCTGGTGTTAACGGGTCTGCAGTGGAAGACATGTTTGATACATTTAGACGATGTTATCGTCTTTAGTCGCACGTTTGAAGAACATCTACAGAGATTGGAAGCGGTGTTTGCTAGAATGCGCTCCGCCAATTTGAAATTTAAACCCAAAAAGTGTCACCTACTGCAATGATCCGTGCGCTATTTGGGACACATAGTCAGTGCGGACGGGGTGGCCACGGACCCAGAGAAGACGGCGTGCGTTCGCAACTGGCCAACCCCGGCCTCGGTGGGGGACGTACGTCGCTTCCTTGGGTTCGCTTCATATTATCGCAGGTTCGTTCCGAACTTTGCTACGATCGCTAGGCCCTTGCACCTTCTTACGGGGAAGGGCCGGAGGTTCAGCTGGGGACCGCCAGAAGAAGCGGCGTTTGAAGGCCTACGTGATCGTTTGGCGATGGCGCCGACATTGGACTATCCAGATTTTGATCGCCCTTTTATTCTGGATACGGACGCTAGTGACACCGGGATCGGGGCCGTTCTGTCACAGTCCAAGGGCGGCGTGGAACGCGTGGTAGCCTACGGTAGCCGCGTGCTGTCTCTGGCAGAGACCCACTACTGCGTTACTCGCCGCGAACTATTGGCTATTGTCTACTTTCTCCGCCAATATCGCCCGTATCTATACGGCCGGTCGTTTATTGTTAGCACGGACCATGCGGCTTTGCAATATGCCCTGAGAGTTGACCAACCATCTGGCCAACTGGCACGATGGTTGGAAACCCTGCAGGAATTTTCCTTCGAAATTCAGTACCAGAAGGGGTCGCGTCACGCGAACGCGGACGCGCTCTCCAGGTTGCCGCAGGGGTCCCCTTGCGCTTGCGCTTCGGGTACGAATAGGTGTACGCCGGTTCGGCAACCCCCCGGGCCTGTTGTGTCAGCTGTCGAGGTGCCCGAGGCTCCCGTATGCCCGGGACCGGCCGATGGGGTTCTGAACCTGCCGCGCTCGGTATGGATTCGTGAGCAGTTGCTTGATGACTTGCTGGGGGCCTTACGGAGTCGGGCTGCGAAGGGAACGGCGAGACTGCTGTCTGGTGGGACGCCGGGGGCCGCTCTCCAGGATGGGTTGCTGATGTGGAGGGAGGGGTTGCACGATCGCTGGCATCTGGTAGTACCGTCGTCGTTACAGTACGAATTGATTCGGACTCTGCACTGCGACACTCTATTACATCTCGGGGTGCAGAAATCCTTGTTGACGTTGCAGCGAGACTACTTCTGGCATGGCATGATGATGGATGTCGTCGGACACATTCGGGTGTGTCCCGAGTGTGCCCGCCGGAAGCCGCCTAAAAACCCATATGTGCCGCCAGTGCAGTCTATACAGGTTTCTCAGATTAACGAGTTGGTGGCGTTGGATATTTTGGGACCCTTCCCGCCATCCGCTCGGGGCAATACATTTTTGCTGGTCGGGGTGGAATATCTTTCCCGCTGGCCGATGGCTTGGCCCTTACCTGACCAGTCGGCGGCGTCTATCACGGACGCCTTCCTGTTTGGATATGTAATGGACAAAGGGGCGCCGGAAAGGCTGCTCACGGATCAAGGGCGAAATTTTTCTTCTAAATTGTTGGCGGAAGTGTGCGCTGCTCTGGGAACCAAGAATGTTCGTACGTCTCCCTACCACCCGCAGACGGATGGGATGGTGGAACGGTTTAATCGGACGCTGTCGGCCATGCTATGTCACACGGTTAATGAGAAACAAGCTGATTGGGATTTGCATATCCCTGGGGTACTCTCCGCGTATCGGATGACGCCTCATGCGTCGACAGGGTATTCTCCATTTTTTCTAATGTACGGCCGCGAGAATGTGCCGCCGGTGGACGTACAGCTGGGTACGGGGGCGAAGGGTCCTGTTAAGCCTCTCCCCGAGTACATTCAAGACACTGTTCGACGCGTCACCAAGGCACGGGAGGGGGCCCGATTGGCTACTGCCAAGACCCAGGCCCGGAACGAACGTTGCGCTCGGCGCTCGAAGGGGAAATGCCCCTGGCAAGTGGGGGACATGGCCTGGCTGCACTGTCCGCAGGTGCGGGCGGGGACCTCCCCTAAGCTGCACAAACCATGGCAGGGGCCGGTTAAGCTTATTGAGGTTCCTAACCCGCAGTCCGCGCGTGTTCGGTTCGGATCGCGGCGCTGGTACGTCCATACGTCTCGGTTGAAACCCTACGTGGCCCCGCTGACGGATGCGTCATCTCCTGATGTTGCCTTGCCGGTGTCTGTTGCATCCGACGCACCTCTGCCTTTGCCTGTTGACCCTGCAAGCGCGCCTGTCGTGCCTTCTACAGACGAACCGGCCGTGACACAGGCGGATGCAGCGAATCCTGCTCTGGGTGGGCCTACCACGGCGACGGGGACACTTGACCCCGCTGCCCCTCCAACCCCACCACAGACACGGTTGTGGGAGACCCCGGACTCGGGTCTCTCTGGTGAACGGGACCTTGGCGTTGACGGGCCTCCAACAGCGGCGGGTGGTTCTAATCCCGTTGCTCTTAAAACCCCGTCGCGTTCTCGGTCTGTGGGGGGGCTGCCGCCCGTTCGGGACAGGCCGGCGACCCGCACGCGTTCCAAATCCCTTTCCTTTCGTTGATTGCTGTTCTTGTTCTTGTTGTTCTTTGTTATCGTCTTGTTATAATCTCCGTTGTCTGGTGATGCCCGATGGTTGAAAGTTGCTCGCATTATTTTGTTCTGTTGCAGCCGGGGACGGCTGGGTTTTTCATCAGGGGGGGGGTACGTGTAATGCGAGCAAGGATTGAGGGGGGCGGAGTCTGGGTTACGTGAGGAGAGGGAGGAGTTAGGGTCACGTGGGGGAGAGGATTTAGGGAGAGAACCGGAAGGGATCGGGGAGAGAAGACGGAGTGGAAACGGGAGGAGGCCACGCTGGGCAGTACTGGGAGGGTGGCGCGATCGCCACGTGTTGGGAGACCTCGGCACCGTCGGCCATCGGTGTCCGGGCGCAGAGGGGCTAGCGGGCTGTGGAAGGCTGGCCGTGAGCCAGGAGGAGCGGAGCAGCAGTGTGGTTGCAGAGCGGGGCAGCAGTGTGGCTGCAGAGCGGAGCAGCAGTGTGGCTGCAGAGCGGGGCAGCAGTGTGGCTGCAGAGCGGAGCAGCAGTGTGGCTGCAGAGCGGAGCAGCAGTGTGGCTGCAGAGCGGAGCAGCAGTGTGACTGCAGAGCGGAGCAGCAGTGTGGCTGCAGAGCGGAGCAGCAGTGTGGCTGCAGAGCGGAGCAGCAGTGTGGCTGCAGAGCGGAGCAGCAGGGTGGCTGCAGAGCGGAGCAGCAGTGTGGCTGCAGAGCGGAGCAGCAGGGTGGCTGCAGGGCGAAGCAGCAATGTGGCTGTGGAGTGCTCGACGGAGGAGACGCGGGCCTGAGCGAGGACGCCGTGGGAGCGAGATTTACACGAACCCAAATAAAGGACAACGGAGATCGACACTGTGAAAGAGTCCTTTATTACATATGTTTTCGCCATTTGTGTCGAGAAGCACTTTTAACTTGATAAAACCTTTTTTTTTTAAATCATTTATATTAAGTTCGCTTGCTTGCGTGCTTGCTTGCTTGCGTGCTTGCTTGCTTGCTAAGGACTGTGCAAATCTTTAGGTCGTTTTTTAACCCACTTCCCGTGATCCAATCGAGCTGACATTTTCCACACAGACTCGTTGTGCCAGACAATTATTGTTCGTGAAAAAAAATTCCCAAAATTGTACACTTTTTAGGCAAAAAATAATAATTTTACATATATTCAAATAGAACTTATTCATGGCTTTGGCTGAACGTCAGAGTGTAAGAGCCCAGAGCGTAACCCCTCCACAGGCCGTGGCGGAGTAGCGCAGTTGGTAGCGCCCTCGCTTCCCATGCCAAAGGTCGCGGGATCGATCCCCGCGTCCTCCACAGGCGAATATATTTTTAAATCCTTTATGTTAAGTTCGCTTGCTTAGGATCGTGCAAATCTTTCGCTCGTGTTTTAACCCACTTCCCGTGATCCAATCGAGCTGACATTTTCCACACAGACTCGTTGTGTGTGACGATTAATTTTCGTGAAAAAAAATCCAAAATTTTACACTGTTAAGGGAAAACAAATTAAATATTTAATTACCAATTGCTTAATGGTGGCAGACAATCATCTGACCCATAGGTGGCAGCCATCTCAAGCCAGAGGACGAGAGGACTCTAGCCGCCACGCAGATAAAGGATTTATAGTGAAAAACTTAGTTTTTACGGGTTTACTTGTTATCAAGTTTACTGGTTCCTCACACTGATATTTGCATTTATTTCTCAAAAAATGCTGCATTTGATTAAAAACAATACAGCACTTGCTATTTAAGTATATTTTCATCGTTGTCGATCGTTTGTGTAAAATATCAAAGGGCGGCAGTGTAAAAGTGATGTCAGAGATCCTGAGAATCTTTTGGTGTAATTGCAATGACCTTCGTTGACTGTTGCTTGTGAAGAGATGGGTGTTTGGAGCAACATTCCCATGGCATTGGCCATAAAGCCACGTCACCGTATAAAGTTCAACAAACAATAACTGCACCAAAGCTGTGACAAGCAAGAGCTGTTTTTGGACGAGTGTGTGCATAACGGTGTTTGTTTATGTGTGCTTGCATGTGTACAGTATGGGTGTTTGCTTGTAAGGTGTGTGCGCACACGTGTGCTGTTATCTGATCATTCTTAGCGTCTGTGTGTATGAAATGTTGCGTTGCCTTAGCAGTAAAGCCACGACACTTGCCACTGCCTATGAATAGCTCATAAAGCGTGACCAGAGTCTATTTCATTTAGAAAACGAAAACGGCTGGGCCGTGATTCTAGCCCCACCAAACTTTGTCTGTGTGGTACCTGCCTTAATAGGTTTCTGGCAAATGGTAATTTCCCCAAAACACCCAATCTGGACTAAAGACTGTTTTTGAGTGGAACTTGCTGAGGAGACCCGCGTGACCTCTGTGCAGTAGGTGTGTCACCCGCACCTAATCAGTTTGCAGATTAATTCAGAACTTCCTAGGAATGGAGGCTAACATTTTGAAGACTCTGGCTCATTAAGGAAAATATCGTATGCGAGTGACATGCCAAATAATGATCTCATCCCAGTCATAATAATGATACAGATAAGTGATGGAAAAGTTCAATTTCCATGCACATAACCCCGTTGAATTAGAGAGTTCATTGTGACTTCGTGTATAGTTGGAGAGCATTTTATTATTGACACATGCTCATACAACTTATAATTTGATATATTTTTAAAAGGAAAATATATATTATACGGCGATAATATGACGAAAATGTAGTAGATTTTTAGCTCAAGTTGACCTTTCATTTAACTAGCATGTGGCATAACGGACCTGTCAAAAGTCGAATTGCGCAAGTCCACCAACTGTGCAGGAAGGAGATGTCCTTGTTCAACCACTCAATGCCATCAAACCCATCTGGGTAGAACTTTGCGAGGTAATGTCCCAGGTCTCACTTTTCAAGGTGGTCAATTACAGATAAGATTATCTTCTTCTAAGTTGTATTCTTCCTTTACCAACAATGCAATGCGATGAGTTCAATTCAGCTTAGGTCAGACCAATAAACAGTTGTTGTTGCTGAACAGTCGAATGTACGTGGCCATGCTTAGCATTCATGTCTCACAATTAGGAGGTTGTGTGTTGAAATTAAAGTTGCTTTTTTGACTCAGCATATCATACCGACAGAGTCTAAAGCACCACTTCGTTGCAAGTCAACATTTTTTAACCAATGGGGAGAAAGGCCCCCTGCTATAAGAACGGTGGAATTTACACCACTGGCTCAGGGCTTCTAAAATGCAGATGAGCATCATCCATTTCACCATTGACTTGGCTCGAGGAGGTGCTCAATAAATGCAGTGCCACAGATGTTATACTCGGATAGCTGGGTTTTCAGTGTTGATGATAGGACCTGTATTCTCACACATTATGGGGACGTATAACCGTGTGCTGGCATTAGGTTCCTGGTTGACGGATTGCCTATCTTGGTATTGTTTGTCAAGCCAGGTATCAACGGAACATGATTGATGCCAGTATGCTAAGCACCAAAGCAACTGCTCTTACGCGCATCCCCTCCTGTTTGACCTACAAATAGACACAATGTAACCGTTGGAAAATAAATAAAGCACATTTCAAAACAAAGTGTGGCTTTCAGATGTGGAATAACTAACTTCCATAAACCGTAAAAGATGATTTTCAGCGTTTTAAAGAGGCTGGACGTTAACGTTTCGTGCGGTTTGTGCTTCCCATTGTGTCTAACAGATGGTGTCCTTTGGAAACACCATTAGGTGGTCTTAATCGTAGTTTAAACACTTGCACAGATAATTCCACATGCATGAACAGACAAGTGCATTGTCGTGTTTGTCATGGAAAAGCTAAATCCTTATTAAATGTTTCCATTGAACAAGATAAAATAAGACAAATGTTTACCATTTAAAAGCCATTGCAAACCAAAACAAGACTTTTCTCGCATACAAAAATTATTTTCCATAACAAATTTTTTTGCAAGGTGAAAAATATGTAGACAGCTTCGTGGGAAAACAAGGTAGCCATGGAGGATGTTTGTGGACGTTTCTCTTGCTGTTCCTAGATGTTCGAGTTTCTTTAGTTTGCCTTTTGGAATTTTTGACATTGACACTGATTCTTAAGAGTCATAAACATGGTATGCTGCGACTTGGGCAACTTGCAGCAATCCAAAGTTGTAAAATAAACTGGTTGTGGAAGGTATTTATTTTCACAATGTTCTTCAACTTGTATTGCCAATATTGCCCATTTGCCTGTACCTAAAAATATATATATGCCAGTCAGTTACGGGACATGTTTGAACTTTTAGAAATCTTATATATAAGGGGAATATTAAATATAGGCCTACAGTCTTGGCAAATTTAATGGGTGAGTAGGCTTAAGACCTAAGTAACATACTTAAATGAAAAATTGAGTAACATACCAATTGCCTAAAGAAGCAAATATTTTATCGTTTTTAATAAAAAATTATTTTCGATTTAAAGCTTTCGTGACTGCAGGGATTCATTTTCTTGGTTCTTTCGGTAATTACTTCCCTTCTACGTGACTTACCGAAAGAACCAAGAAGATAAAAATGAATATTTGATTGATATCTAGTTCGGTGTTTTTCTGATTGCTATTATTTTTAGGATAAAAAGTTAATAATGACCCCTCCCTCTCTTCCGCTCCCGTGGGAAGTTTCTATATCTTCCTCTGTGACATACGGCACTGATTTAGGAGGAATAAGATGACGAACAAACGTCTGGGATCTTCCACTCGAGTGTTTACTCGGCTTTTGGCCATCACTCTCATCTGTTGGAGTTCAGCGATTCCAAAAGTGTGGCCGCAGCAGTAGCATGGTCACCTGTCGTCCTTTACTCCTCTACGAGTGCCTCACTGTGTGATGATCCTCTAGCCACCAAGTAATGTTCATTCCATCCGCCACTTTACTTGTGCTACGATTTTTAATCATCAATAAATTCTCTTGTTGAATGGTCCTTTGGTATTTGTGTTTATTTCACTTAAAATGTACATCCTCTTTGGTTCTTCTGTTGTATCTGTTCCACCTGATAACGGTCGCTTGTGTTGCGATCGAAATGTCGTGATTAATTTTATTTTATACCTACGTGACTTTACCGAAAGAACCAAAGAGTATGGATTTCTGCAGTCACGAAAGCTTCAAATCAAGATTTAAATTTACAGTTCATTCACTTAATCTTTCAGCAATTTTTCCCAGCTTTGTAAGCACTTCTGCGATAACCGTAACGGTAATTAAAACCCCATCAAGTGCACCTGTATTTTGTGCCATGATGAAAACGATGTCAGTCAAGTCCCTGGAAAATAGTGCAATTCATAACGCACGACTCATTGGATACTCTACAGCAACAACGCTAACCATATTAAACAATCTACTCTCAAACACTTGAAAGTGATTGTGATGTCTGCTGCATATGATGGCTATTGACTCTTGCAACATCCCAACCGCAATTGAGTAACAAAGGACTTTGTATCCTCGTGTTGGTGTGTGCTGGTATCCCGACTGCTGCCACTGCTAACCCCATTGTGTGATTAATGCTGATGTCACAGGAAATGCCGCATCATGCCTCCCCTTCCTCCAACTCTCAACCATATTCTCTCTCTCTCCCTTCCCATCACCCACATAGCACTCGTTGGCCGCGGTAGCGTGGGTCTTGCCCTTCTGAGTTGTGTATACACAGGGCCGGCTCTAAAAACTAATAATCCTTTCTGTCAGTTTAAAGTAAACCGTGAATATACTTCTGCGTATGTTATTTTATTGTGAGGTTCGGTTGTCAAATGGGTTTTCCACCACGAAAATAAGTTTTTTTTAAAGCATATAAAGTAGTTTATCAATTTATTTGCATTAAATTGTGAAAAACGTTATATACAAGTACTTGCATGGCTTTTGAATAGTTTAAAATTAAAATTAATTTTCTATGTGGTAGTCGTTAAGTGCTGTTTTTTTAAACTATCGCAATGACAGAAGTGTTTAAACTAGCAAGTTCATGTTTACTGTAAAATCTAAAAGATGTTTACAAACTTGCCCCAGACTTTTCCCATCATACCACAACGCAATCATTCTTATGATTTTCTAAGATACAGTGCAGTATTTAGGTGTCTGAACCTCCTCGTCATATTGTACTCATAACTATTACCATACTATCACATGTTTCAATGGGCTCTGTCAAGCACACACCAATGCGTGCGTTCACACACTGCGACCATACACACTCATACAATAGCACAAGACGAAAAACTTATAGCAGACAAATAATCTAAACGCATGTTTCTAAATGTGGAGGGAAAAACTGGAGTACCTGGAAGAAAATCCACACGACCACAGGGAGAACATGCAAACTCCAAATATACAGGCATCAAGGTCGGGATCGAACCCACAACCTCCTTCATACCAAGCGAGGTAGTTAATATCTCACCAATGAGAAAAGTATGAATACCCCCATACTAAGGCCAACACGGCACAACCCACACACATAGACAAAGATCCCCCTATAGACTTAACAGACTTGTGGCAAGTGCACACGAGGGGGTGGGTTGCCAACACCACGCCCGGCCGCCTTTGTCTCCCCAGCGGAGATGTTTACACACCGCACCAGGTACCCATTCGAGGCTGAGTGGACCTAGGGGAGGCCCAGGACCGGTTCAGATATTTGTCGCTGGTCTTGGCCTTGAGTGGGAATCGAACTCGGGTCTTTAATTCTAGATTTGAAGTTGTCGTGACTGCAAGGATCTATACTCTTTGGTTCATTCGGTAAAGTCACGTAGGTGAAAATAATAATGAAATAAAATAAAAAGTGAAAACAACTAAATTAAATCACGACGTTTCGGGCGCAACACAAGCGTCCTTCATCAGGTGGGGACCACCACAGCGAAAACAGTTGCTGAGGTATGCCGAAGAGATGGCTTTGACAAGTTCGTAGCGCAGAATGGAAACCTGAGCTCTGCCAAAAACATTCAGATATGGCGCACTGTCGGCTTTATTTAGCATCGTAGCGCTTTGTCACTGCCACCCAACATCAACTCCAGACCCGCGCCCCAGTATCCGACAGTATTGAAGGATTACGTATGAGACTATTCATCCCTTTGTCGAGTGACATGTGAGGACCCTTCAGTAGTCTGGGCAGATGGAGCATTCCCATCAGCCAGACATGACATCACCCCGTTGTACGCTGTTGTGTGTGCGCCTGTGTGTGTGTGTGACTCCTCCTTCCCTGTCCCAATCTCAACTAAACCTCCTCCAATCCTCCATAAAAACCCTTAAGCACAGCAGTTAGATCATTACAGGGGCATGACTCATTCAGTACAAACAGGAAGCTGACCAGCTGCCCGTGGGTGCATTCTGCTGCACCCAAATGTGCGGCAACTAAAGGGCCTTGTATTCATGTTATGAATGGCGCTATCAAAGTTTCGGCTGAGTCATGCGTATCAACCATTGTTCTTGCAAGTTTTACTTATGTTGATTGAAATTCGTTATGGCAGCTTGGCGCACTTGCAAATAATGTCAAACCCACACAGGAAATGGACTGGCCGTGTTATGGTTTTTGTATTTGCGCTACATTTTGGTGGTGGTGGATTACATTTTGGTTTCATATTACAGTGCCCGTAGATGCTTGTGGCTCCAGGTTATGGAAATAACAAAGTCTCTCTTGGGTTCTGGAGTCTCAGCTTGTGAAATGCAGGTGAGTTTATTGAAAAACAACTGGAATATGAAGGCAATGGCTTTATTAGCGCTCTCCGTGAAAATGTGTTTTGTGGGTGTTCAGCATTAGTACAAACACATATTGACCGAGCACTGCAATTAAGAAACATTCGTGTGGTGCCTATTATGCTTACATTCTACATACGAAAATGTGTTGAATTGTAAAACTGGGGTAATTGCATTTCCAATGTACACAGCAGCATAAGCAGGCTGTCCAGAGGGCAACCCACTGTCAGATTTCTACAAAGTAGCAGTTATTTCCCCAGCTCAATCACTGCCATTCCGGGTAATTCTCCTACTGTTATGGCAAATTATACCAACCCCCATAGAGGTTATGGGCTGAGTCAACACCAAAACAGCCTTTTAAATCACAACCTTGTGACTGAGTCAAGCTGGTGAACCGTTGCATCAGTTGATCAGCCACAGATTTACCTTAAAACAAACGTGTTGTATTACGTTGGGTTATTGCCTCGCAGAAGAATGAAATGACACGAATTTACAGAGGCTCATTTCAATGCCTTAAACATTCAGGACACATGATTTCTAACGTGTTGGGAGGGTTGCTTAAGCAAAGTAATCTGATTACTAATTACTCAATGTATTGTAATTAATGTAACATACTTGTAATCCCGTGATATTTTAAGAGTAATCCAATATGACATTTATTACTTATATGACAGTCTTCAAATGGACAGATGAAGCCCTTTCATAAGGATGGAGATTCATTGCTTCTTCTATATACATTGGCTGCTGCTGTGACAATAGTTTCCATTTTTTGTTGTGATTGGTACTTGAATTTTTTTTATGAAAGTAAAATAAAGCCATAACCAATATAAGTAACGGTAATCAGATTACATAATGAAAACAAATGAATCCCCCTCCCCCCCAAAAAATAGCTTTAGTAATCAAATTGCATTTTTTTTACTTGTAATGCATTACTACCCCAACACTGACACATATAATCGTTGAGGAAGTGTTACATTAGCCTATGGAATGCAGACAGGGTATTATGGCAAACAGGTGACAGCTTTCTGCTTAAAGATGATACAGAAAATTCACCTTTGGTTATTTTAATGTTCATTGCATCACTACGCTCTCACGTGACTATTTCACTTTCTCAAAAACGTGTAAAACAGTTTGATGTGGGATAAGTATAGTGAGACAGTTTGGTAGTAGGGATGGGCAGGTTGCCAGCCTTTTGGTATAAGACAATGCGTGTTAAAGAGGAAGTAATATTACTTCAATAGAAAGTGACTATCTCAACTGGGAAGTGATGCTAATTGGTGAAGTTAAAGATGAGTGTTCCGAAAATTAAAACAGACCACTCCTGGAACACATAACTGGAGGAATTTGGAATTTAAGTGATAGCATATGAACTAAATAATATTGACTGTTCATGATTTTAGCACTGGACAAACATTGCACAGCCCCCACCCCACCACAATCTTCCCCAAACATGCACCACGCCCCCTCTTCACACCCAATACATAAATACGGGCTCACTTTGGACTACAACCTATAAATGTTTGTTTGCAAGTACGAGATTATGTACACAAGTGAGTACACAAGCGAGTATATTATTGTAAAATAAGTAGGGCTACCTGATGCAGTATGTAAACATCAATCATTATTGTAAAATAATGTACTAATGTGCTAATGCCACAATGGATGGCATTGCGGCTGAGTGTTCAACTCAGGACTGGTAGGTTTTCATCTTGAATAGGCGGAGGTGGGGGGGTTAATATTACGAGCAGTGGCACAGAAGCTTGCACACTTTGCCATGATCTTAGATGACCTGACAATTGAGTTCAATGTCTGGGCGCGCACCAGTGGCAATTGCCTTCGTACAAGTAGGGCTACCTGACGCAGCGTGTAAACATCAGCAGTGAGAAGACAACGTCTGGTGGGCAATGGTTTTAGCCACACCACCCTCTCGGGTGCTGTGTTAGCTGGAATAGATGCTAACAGTACTTGCCACTGTGGTCTACTGTATAAGACTAAATGGGGGATCTTTGTCTGTGGTATGCACGGCAATACATTTAAACACCTAAGCTGCTCATTAAATAAAACTGAAATGCTTTTACAGGTGCATCTGTCCTACGTCAGTTGAGGTTGACAGCGCGACCGCGTTCGTGAATGTGACGGTGAATGTGAATGCATTTGGCTGGGGGTATTTTTCGCTGTAAGCAGGTGTGATATGCCGTGTGCTTGGTGTGACAGCTCGAATCCCGGCGGGTAGAGCACTAATTCAAGGTCACCCCCCCCCACTCTCAGAGCGGCCCTCCAAGGCGTGACGGAATGCTTAATCCCTGTCTCCCAGCCCAGGAGCCCCCAGACACTCACGGTAGCACCACCTGGCATGCACACTATTGTGTGAGCTTAAGTTGAGAGTCAGAGGCATTCCTAATGGACGTGCAAAGTTACAAATATAAATGAGATCAAGCATTCCATATGTATGTGTGCATATATACTTTATATGGAGAAAGCATGTACAAAGTTGATATAGTCATAAGTCGCCAGGTCGCACTATGGTAGCGTTCTCAACGCACTATTGGGAGATTGGATATGAACGATGCATATACCGACCAAGGGAATGTAGAATAACCACTGATGACTCAGGCTTGACAACAGAGATAATGCTGCCTTAATGCTTATATGACCATTGAGGCACTTTAACTTTTGATTTGGTTTAGTTTCAACAGGCAGGTATGCTGAACTTACTGTCATAATGTTGGGAATACGTATACCATTCAGGGGTCAATTCACGCAGCCCATAATCCATCCAGGTGTGGTTAAAATGAGTGCCACTTTTGGGAATCAAATAGTGGTTGTCTAAAAAATATAACAGTCTACTATTGTAACGTGGAATTTCTACCTCTGGCTTAAGGCCACGAATGGTAATGAACACTACCTATGCTAATTTGAATGTAGGGACACATTTTGGTAATATAAACTATTTGGGGGTCATTTCATATAGCATAGTAGAATCACGTTAGATGGACCAGAGATGGTTGCAATAATTAGCGCAAAAAATAAAATGTTTGAGGGTTTATGAAGTGGACCTTTTGGTAAAAGGGGAAAAAAGTTTTAAACAAGTGCCAAAAGGCATATAGTTGTACAAAAGCCCTGTTTGACAGTGCAACAACGAGATCCCTTTATTCGGTATCAATTAATTATTGGAAGTGTTTTGTGTGTTCATTGCGTTGCTGGACACATTCACTGCATAAGTGCAAGGGGTGGAAGAATGAGTCTACTAAGAATCTCAAAACCACTCATGCACTTGCTGTCAGTATTTTCATACAGTTAACAACAAATTCATGCATTTGTAAGAGAGAACTGTTAGGAAAATATTTATTTTGTGCAAGAATTACATTTTACACAAGAAGAGCTAACAACTACAAAATACCAAAAATACCAAATTCTCTATTCATTAAAATAATATCCTGTTTCACAATTCGAGAATGTCAAAGGGTTTTCATGCCAAAATATAGCATGGCAGTAAATACCAAACAAAACTTCTTGCTAGGATTTAAGGCCATAGATCCAACATCTCTAAAATTACAAACTCCCACCTATAAAAATATTCAATAAGGAATTGGTCATTCCAAACATCCTGGATATGACTCGCCTGACGAGGATTATTGAGACTAGGTGAGGCAGGATTTATAGTTCATTATGGGCAACTAGCCTTTTGCCCGTCCAAGGACGGCTGCATTGCAGTAAATCTGAAACTTGCAAGCGAAAAGCAGACTGCGACGTGATATACATTGCATTAATGCATTTGCAATTTGTAAGGGCGCGGTGACACAGACCTATTTCATTTTAAGGTTATAATCCCTTGTTCATCATGACGTCCTTTTTACTTTGATGTCTCAATAGCGTTACGGAGATCGCGTGATGTGAGGGTTCTGCCTTTGTAGTGAGGGTTGTAAGTTGACAACGAGGAGGGGGGAGGAGCCGCCTGGGCCCCCCATGTGGAGTGACGTCAGCCGCTAATTATTATGAATGGGGGGGGGGGCGTGTCAATTTGGAGGATGTCACCTTATAATGATTATTAATGAGGGGGACTGTTCGATGTGGAGTGACGTCACGAGCGTTGCACACAGACATTCTTGGCTCATTATAGTCGATAATAATGGGGGGGTGGGGTGTCCATTTGTAGGATATCACCTGCTCATGATTATTAATGAGGGGGGCTGTTCGATGTGGAGTGACGTCACTTGCGCATGAATATTATTGATGGGGGGAATACTCCATATTGAGTGACGTCACCCGCTCATGATTATTAATGAGGAGGGGTGGGAGGGTGTCCATTTGGAGGACGTCACCGGCTCATGAATATTAATGAGGGGGGCTGGTCGATGTGGAGTGACGTCACGAGCGTTAAAGACAGACATTCCTGGGTGATTACAGTAGGTATGCTACTGCTGAAACAATACCTTGCCATTTCCTCCTTATTGCTAAATACTGCAGTTGCTGCACAGTTTAGATCACAACCTCTGAAGTCTGTTCTTAGAGCATCCCACCTCATGGCTTAATGTCGTCTCATTGGTTGTCTATGTAAATACATGACTGCTTTATTGATATTAATTTCATAGATGCATGGATATTTAATGGATGTCCAATATTTAGAGATCCTACGTGGGCTAAGCAGGTTACAAGTTCGCATCATTCACTGCCATCATTTCTTGATATTCTGTGAAGGAATGGGCTAAATGTGTTTGATTTTATTGTTTACACAAAACACATTATTGGCCTCTTGTGAGATGGCATGACATACGTTATCAGGGATAGTAGGAACATAGTGGAACTAATTTTGCAATTCGGATATAAAAATGTAAATTGCACAAACATATCCGAGGCCTCTGTGGTGATGTTTGCATGGATGATAAATTGGAAATGTCAAAATAACACCAAACCAAGCATAGCCAATTTAAAATGTGTGGAGGCCCTGAGAAATGTCAATGTGCACTTTGAGAGAAAATGTTGTAATGAGGTCAGCGTGGAGCAATAAAGCCACAAGGAGTGCTTTAAACACAATGGGAAGGTTGTGAGTTCAAATCCAGGTCAGGGGTTGAATTGATATGTTTCTTGATTTGGTTATGCTTGTATGATTTTGCAATACGACTGAGCAACATTGGGCTAAGCGTTTGACGCACAATTGAAAGACGTGAGTTCAAATCTCGTTCGTGGTTCGACTCAGCCCATTGCCAATTAAATAAGTTTCACTTTTTCAAATGTCAACACCAGTTATTTTATAGAGAGACTGGCCCCCACCATGAGAATAAGGAATTGCCACCACTGGCCGAGGCATACTTGACACATCGTGCTGAGTGAGCGGGGACACCACCCACTGAATCAATTACAATGCTGAAATTGCACTGCTCACTGTTCCGACAGTATTGGGCAATGCACTACTTATACCAAATAATAGCTTGGTTCAGCAAGAGGCGTATTGTAGCACGTACATATATCGTTGATTTAAAAGGACAAAAGTGCCTGGTTCGGTGAACACATAAACTTTGGCCTGTATGTGTCGCACGACGACTCAATGGCTCGCTGCACAACTTCGGAGGTCAGTAAAATGCATGATGGCATATCGAGTCAGAGGAATTAGCCTTGTTTTAGGAATGGAGTGTCTGAACGAGGTATGACATTTCCAATCCCCATGCAATCCACCAACCTTATCCTCGAAGCCACAGGATTACTGACTTGGTGGGGCCCACCTGGAATGCAGTGCACGGGAGTGCAGTTTGTTGGGATCGAAAATATTTAATTACATGCATGAGTCACCCACGTGTAGTGGCAGAGGGTTCGCCCGTAAGAGGCAGTGCAGCAAGTAGGATGCTGAAATACTGACAAAAACAGTTTTTTTTCCATTGTTATCCCCCTTGCGTGCGTAGAATCTCTCCCAAACGCGCCGGTTTAACTCCATGTGAAAACATTAAACGAGGAATTGGATAAACATCAAATGGAGCACCGTGTTTAAAATGTGACAAGGCTCTCCATGAGGCTTTTGCAGGATAAATGAAGGACTAATGACATTGTTATGATTTTGTGAGTACCACGACTCCTCTTTGCAAGGCTGTTTTAGGCATCACATGTTGTTGCTGGCGCAGTGATGCACAAGTGGAAAGTTTAGGATCGAGTCAATCAATGGTGCAAGTCATTGCTTGGTATATACACTGAGCACGATAATGTGTGTTGTCTACATCTCATTTTCGGACAAGCAGGCGTTGGGTGATGGAACAGGGAGGGATATGGGATACTTTGACTGAGACAGGTGCAGGGTACCGCTGTACTGATAACACGATGTAACACAATTTTTGTTCCTGGGTAGTGTTATTTCGTAATTGCCTATGCCTAAAAAGTATAGAAAATGTCTATTATTCCCCACAAACTTTGTTTTGTGACCAGGACAGTGATACTTTGAAATTTACCTATTTTCAATGAGAAAACGGACGAATTTGTGTCTTTTCGTTCACATAAAGTCAGAAAAAAAACATATGAATCTAAATTAACATGTATTTATACAAAAGTAATAGAAAATATTATACAAAAGATTTCGAAGTGAGTAGTTTTTGGAGTTTGTTCCTCCCCACAGAGAACTCGGTCAGCTGTGGCCAGTCCCACCTGTGGTAGTGCGCCTTGGTGTCTAAATCTTTGTAGTAATTGTATGTATTACTTTAGTATGTTAATTTTGAAGCAATGTGTACATTTCTAATACAGATGTATTGCTAAATAATTAAAACATGACAATAGGGAATTGTGGTAGAGTGGCAGCACATTAATGAGCACAGTCTGGTATGAACTTGTCCACATGAGTTAATTCCCAGCCTTGATTTAATGTCCAGCCATCAGTGATGTGTATAGCATCTTAACGAGCCTCTGAGCCCACTTTCACGAACCGGCATTGACCAGGTGAAATTGGGAAATACAACTTTTGGAAGTAATCAAACTTTTGGGAGTAATATTAATAAATATATATAAACAGTAGAGGAAGGTCTCACTGAGGCTCAAGTCTCTTTCCATTTTGTCCTTCACTGGAATGCTTTTCCATTTCCTGAACAACAATTTTGCTAGTGGGAGGAAACCAGGGTGTCTGGAGAAAACCCACGCAAGTGAGCGTAGTAAGTGGAGTTGACTTTAATCTCAATAATAGCTGAGCAGCGAAAGCCAACTTTGGAGTCAACACTGACTTTGAGAGCCCACAAACTGAGCAATCAATTTATTTAACGTTAATCACAATCAGCTTCATTTCCATTTCATAATGCCTCTAATTATTTCTGTGAGCAGGTGAAAGATCTCAACGTGCCCTCAACATTGAGTCAACTTGGAGAGCAAAGTGGGACAACAGCGTTGTAACAAACGTTACTGGCCCTACCAAGGAAGATGCGGTCTACTTCATATGAACATCACACGGCAGGTGCGGCCACTTATTATGCTGGTGGAAGACAAAACGCACCCTGCATTGTGACTGTGTTATCAAAGGCAAACCAAGGAACACATAATTCAACAATACACGCATCTCTTATTTGCTGGCAAGATCTCAGGCATTGACAACATCACTCCTGTAGCCATAAACTGGCTCAGCATCCTCAAAATATAACATTGTTTATCACCCTGCCATACAAAAAAGATAGTTAATGCTTTTGCCTGTGTGAACCACACCTGATATATTATAGGAAAACTTCGGTGCTATTCAGTTTAGTGTATCACCCAACTTTGTTCTCAATGAGCCAACACCCTTTGAATGCGCACTTTGTACCACAAGCAGATGGAACAGAAAATCTTTATTGACATTTCACCTGGCCGCTGACATACTGTACATGACTGTGGTACTTTAGGATCCTCAGTATTTTATCCCACTGTTTGTCGTAAAATTAACATCACCACTTATGTCCTGTGACAGAGAGAGGAGGCACATGCACCATCCCAAACAGGTAACAATCCCGACACCTGTTATGCACAACTCTGCTTGCTAGGGTCCTCAAGAACCTATGTTGAATTAAATACCTGAATCGTGTATTGGCAGAAAGGTAGTTTCCACCAATTTGGGTCGTTGAGTTAATTAAGTTAAGGTTGTTCCTCTATTAAAAGCATGTATATGATCGTACTCACCCCTTGTAATGGCCTTTTATCCAGTGGAGGAAGCTGCACGTTCCTAAGTTTGGACATTGTTATATCAAATATGAACAGAAAATTAACTTACATCAACACATGTATTGGGCCAAAAATCCTCAATGAAATTCCACCATGCGCATCACAAGTGCAATTCACCTTTTGAAGACATTTTACATTCATAACAAAAATATAATTTAGTTATAACATGGCACGTGATAATAATCCCTCTTGGAACAATACAAAATTATCATCACTCTCTGAGAAGTCAGCGGATTGTCTTGCATGTAGAATTTGCCCTCAACATAATAATGTGGGCTGCAAAAAAGGAGATGAATGCTGTCCCATTGCTTATTTCAGCAGAGAAACACGTTGGATTGTAATTGACCTGATGACTACGTGAGACTTGTGTTGCAAGGGTTTCACAACACTAGAAAATAAGTGGTTTGTAGTTAAGCAGTGCCGCTGATTGGGCTTTAAATGTCTTGTCTGATGAGACAGGGCGGCACTAGAGCCATGGAGACTTAACGGCCACTGATGCAATCTAGCCAAAGGTTGAAAGGTTCTGCGTTATGCCGCATCCTAACATTGTGTTATTGCGAGATTGCAGAGATGCATTGTTATAACCACATGTGTTTAGATGATTGGCAAATAATTATCCTGAAACCTGACATTTCTTGAGGTCGCCATGCTTCTCAAGCCGTTCATGAATTTTGATTCATTCTTGGCAGTTGTTTTAATGCTGAGCATATGCTGTACCCGCCAAGGTCGTATACATTTTACCTTCAGATTACAAACCAACCGATATCACATTCTATATAGGCACATTTTATTGTTATTTGAACAAAATCACACCTCAGACCTTTTTTTAAAAATCATAATCACACTAGATTGTTTTTTTTATATATATACTGATATGTGACCTGAAATGTATAATAATTGGAGTTTCTACAAAAAAACTAAACGTTGAATTTGCACAAAATGGGTGGCAAATGTATTACCCCTGGAAGCATGGTAAGGGTGAATCCGATTGGATATCTGCTTGCCAGCTGCGATTAAGCAGGTATAAAATGCTATTACACTCGAAAGAATGTGCCTCCGAACTGAAGAGAAGAGTGGAATATGTCCCTGGTTTTGACAACCTGGGCAAACAAAACTTTGATTCGTTTGACCTGGCAAAAACGGCACCTGTGAAATACGACTGGCCTGTGAGCACCAAGGCAGAGGCCAAACCAGGACGAAACGCTGTTTGGTTTTAGTGCCCGGTACAAAGGCCAGGAAATGTACAGGTTGGGTAACGGACGGCCGTGTTATGTCTGCCGCCATTGTGTTCAACTGCTTACTCTTGTCTGATTTATTGTTGTAGATTGCTCTGCATTGCCAGGTGCTCAAATGGACGCACTTCTGTTCCCAGTCACCTGGTCTGATTATTCTGGAAACTGATGTATAACATAAAAAAGCATGCCATCTGCTGCGAAGTGACCACATTAAAGATATTGCGACGTCATTTGCACAAAAAAGAGTCCGCGTTCATTTTTGTAATTATTTAATTCAGATTTTATCCTATGCAGAGATAAGCACCGCCAACAGCAATATGGAAGCTCTCCATGCCTGAAAAGGAAGACTCTTTGGCTTTTTGACTTGAATAATGATTTGTTTTCCCAGATAAGGTTAACCGAGTCTCAATACCAATTTTTTAAGGAGGGTTGTGGTTGAATTGTTTGGCCAATTCTTACTGAAATTTATATTCTTATATATTCATTTTCTTTTTTGAGGAATACACATGGCCTGAAAAAAACCCCCACACACACTGGAATTAGAACAAATGCATTCGCAAATAAATATCAGCAACCTTTCTGAGAGACGGCACTACCTCTTCCACACTGCCTTGCAGGCCTAGAGGTTGGGAATTTCTCACACACGTGACGATCCCTGTGTAATAAACGACTGGACCACGATGTCTGACTCAGTGTCCTTTATTCGGTTCGTGCTGTACACCCACACGGCTGTCTTTACTCTGTAGCTTCTCCAGGGTGCTGACTCCAATGTCGGCCCGATCCACAACAGCAGCTCTGCTGCTGTTTCTCTCACACAGCCCCCCTTGGCTGTACTCGCTGCAACTCCTCTCCCTCCGCAGCTCTGACAGCCTCTTGCTGTCTCTCTCTCTCTCCGCAGCTCCTCCTGGCAGCCACACCGCTGCCTCTAACACGCAGCCCTCTCTCTCTCTCTCTCCGCAGCTCCTCCTGGCAGCCACACCGCTGCCTCTAACACGCAGCCCTCTCTCTCTCTCTCTCCGCAGCTGCACACCACTCCGCAGCTTCCTCTTATCTTCGGGGTTGGCTCCCGATGGCCGTCGGCGCCCCCCCCTCTCCACACTCGCCCGCGTGGCCTCACTCTTTTCCGCTCACACCCCGACTGCCTTCCCCTTCCGGTTTACCCGCTTAAGGACCCGAACCTTCCACCCACGTCACATGACTCCACCCCCCGTGACGTCACATCCGGAAGGTCGCTTACGCCCGCATTACACCACCCTCCCCCGTAGAAAAATCCCAGCCGACCTCGGCTGACCAACAGCAAATCGTAATGCGGCGAACCGAGCTTCCCCCCCTAAAGGACACTAAGCATACAATGTAACAGCAAGAACAACAACAACAACGCAATTAACATCAACGAACGTACAAAAAGCATGCAATAAATACAACTGTAAGAAAAAAATAACAAGACAACAACAATCAACGAAACGAAAGCGATTTGGAACGTGTGCGGGTCGCCGGCCCGTCCCGGACGGTCGGCGGCCCACTCGCAGAACGGGAACGCGATGAAAGTCGAGGAATGACAGGGGGTAATCCCCCTGTCGCAGCTGGAAGTCCATCGCCGTCTCATGTCCCTAAAGAGTTAGTCTTGGGCTTGTCCTGTGACCGTGCGCGCAACTGGGTCGGAAGGGCTGCAGGGCTCGAAGGTCCCGCAGACCCGGCAGGCGTCCTCCGAGCAGGGCCCCTCGTCCCCCGCAATGTCACGGCCGGCCTGTCTGGAACAGGTACGACAGGCGCTCTAGCAAGATCAATGGACGCAGGCAGGGGAGAGTCAGCAGCAACAGACCCCGGCAAGGCAACATTGGGGGATGACGCATCATGTAAGGGAGCAACATATGGTTTCAAGCGCGACGTATGCACAACCCAGCGACGAGAGCCAATCTGGACGCATGCTGACTGTGGGTTGGGAACCGCAATGAGGCGTACGGGACCATGCCAGGGTTTGTGCAATTTCGGCGAGGTCCCCGGACGTACCTGTGGACAATGAAGCCAGGCTAGGTCCCCAACCTTCCAAGGGCACTCCCCCTCAGACCGTCGCGCATATCGCTCGTTCCGGGCCTGGGCTTTGGCCGTAGCCACGCGGGCATTCTCCCGCGCCCCCGTGACTCGGCGAACCGTGTCCTGAATGTATTCAGGAAGTGGTTTACGAGGTCCCTTCACCCCAGTTCCCAATTGCACATCCACCGGCGGCACGTTTTCCCGACCATACATAAGGTAAAACGGCGAATATCCTGTAGCCGCATGAGGCGTCATCCTGTACGCCGAAAGCACCCCGGGGATGTGCAGATCCCAATCTGATTGTTGTTCACTCACGGTATGGCAAAGCATGGCAGACAATGTCCTGTTCAGCCGTTCAACCATACCATCCGTCTGCGGATGGTATGGGGATGTCCGTACTTTCTTAGTCCCAAGACCCGCGCACACTTCCGCCAATAATTTAGAAGAGAAATTCCTGCCCTGGTCCGTGAGGAGTCTCTCAGGCGCCCCCTTATCCATAATATACCCGAACAAAAAGGCGTCGGTAATGGCCGCGGCCGACTGATCGGGCAACGGCCAGGCCATCGGCCAACGGGAGAGGTACTCAACCCCTACCAGCAAATATTTATTACCCCTCGCCGATGGTGGAAAGGGTCCCAATATGTCCAGTGCCACCAATTCATTGACTCGAGACACCTGAATCGACTGGAGAGGCGGCACGTAAGGATGTTTCGGCGGCTTACGTCGTGCACACGTAGGGCACGCGCGCACGTGCCCTACGACATCTGTCGCCATGCCGTGCCAAAAATAATGACGTTGCAACGTCAACAAGGTCTTCTGCACCCCTAAATGTAAGAGAGTGTCACAATGGAGGGTTCTAATCAACTCGAATCGCAAGGACGTTGGTACCACCAGGCGCCAACGTTCCTGGAACCCCTCCCGCCACATAAGCAGACCATCTCGGAGAGCGGTTTGCGGCCCCATAGCCGTACTCGGACTCCCATTGTCCCTAGCAGACCGCTTCCGCAAGGACACCAATGACTCATCCATCATCTGTTCCCGGATCCAGACAGACCGCGGCAGATTCAAAACCCCGTCAGCCGGTCCCGGTTCCATCGGAGTGTCCGACTTCTCGACGGCCAACGTAAGCGGCTGAGGGGGGTCTGGAATCGGCGAACACCTATGCGTCCCCGACTCACATTTACAAGGGGCGCGCCGCGGTAATCTGGAAAGTGCGTCAGCGTTCGCATGGCGCACTCCCTTCCGATGTTGAATTTGGAAGGAAAATTCCTGCAGCGTGTCCAACCAACGTGCCAACTGTCCGGATGGCTGGTCAATTTTAAGGGCACATTGCAAGGCCGCATGATCCGTACGCACAATAAAAGAACGACCGTAGAGGTATGGTCGAAATTGCCGTAGGAAAAAAACAACCGCCAATAGTTCTCTGCGAGTGACACAGTAGCGGGTTTCCGCAGGAGACAAGACTCGGCTACCATACGCCACGACACGCTCTACACCCCCTTTAGACTGTGATAACACCGCCCCAATACCTGTGTCACTCGCGTCCGTATCAAGAATGAATGGGTGATCGAAATCGGGATAATCCAATGTTGGGGCCGTGGCCAATAGATCACGCAGACTCCGAAAGGCCGCCTCCTCCGGCTGTCCCCAAACAAACTTCCGTCCTTTACCCGTAAGGAGATGCAAGGGCCTCGCAATCGTCGCAAAACCCGGCACAAATCTTCGGTAATACGAGGCAAACCCCAAAAACCGCCGAACATCCCCCACGGTGGCCGGAGTCGGCCAATCCCGGACGCACGCCGTCTTTTCCGGATCCGTGGACACTCCCTCGGCACTCACAATGTGCCCCAAATAGTGGACGGACCGTTGCAGTAGGTGACATTTCTTTGGTTTGAATTTCAATTTGGCAGAACGCATCCTCGTGAACACTGTCTCCAGCCGCGTCAAATGTTCATCAAATGTGCGGCTGAAGACAATAATATCGTCCAAATATATAAGACACGTCTCCCACTGCAACCCCGTCAAAACGAGCTCCATCAATCTTTGAAATGTAGCAGGAGCCGCATTCAATCCCATCGGGAGACAGTTGAATTGAAATAACCCCTGCGGCGTACGGAATGCGGTTTTCTCCCGTGAGGACTCGTCAAGGGGAAGCTGCCAAAATCCCGAAGAGAGGTCCAGTGTGGAAAAGAACTTAGCCCCCGACAATGCGTCGAGGGAGTCATCCATACGCGGCAGGGGGTACGCATCTGCCACCGATATCTTATTCAATTTGCGGAAATCAACACAAAATCGCAATTTGCCATCCTTCTTCTTAACCAAGACGACTGGAGCGCCCCATGGGCTGTTAGATGGCGATATAATGTCCGCAGCCAACATGTCTTCCACTGCCCCCCGTACGTGTTCTCGCTCCGCAGGACTCATCCGATGCGAATTTAATCGAATAGGGGCAGCATCGCCCGTCTCAATGTGATGGTAAAGCAACGAAGTGCGGCCCAAATCCAAATCATCGGAGCTGAACACATCGGAATATGTCAACAACAATTTACGCAGCGCACCACGTTGCTCCATGGACAGGGAAGAATTTTCGTCACATAAATGAGCAACCCAACGATCATCCGAACTCCTTGGCTCGGAAACCCCAGCAACAACTCCCCGGCTATGTGGACAATCATGGGTCGCAAACGCCGTAGTGGCATGTGCCACAACCGTACCGGCCGGGACACGGACATTTTCTCCCCCCGCATTAAGCACCTGTAAAAACGGTAATTGATCCGGCCGGACGATGGTCTGTGCCCCCACTAACGCCAACCCGGTTGTTATCGTGGCGGACGGTGACAACAAGACCCCTACTGCTCCTAGCCGATCAGGCAGGGGCTTCCGATACCGCAAGGGCATAAGCATCTGTGTACCAGGTGGGATGTCCACAGATGCGACGGACAGCGCCTGCACTTGTACGGCCGAAGCAGGTCGCCCCCAGGGCGACGGCAGAAACGAGATTTGACGGCCCCCCGGCAGTTCAATACAATTCTCATTGATTTTGATCAAAATGGGCATCTTAGCCAAAAAATCGGTGCCTAACAAACAAGGAACCGCCAAAGATCTCGATATCAACACAACACCCGAGGCCGACACATCCCCAATAGATATCTTAGCATCCACCTGACCCACGATACCCATGCTACCCCCGTTCGCAGCGACGCACGACCCATAAACCGGACGCACAGCCCCCGGCGGGATGCCCAACAGATGAAAAATGACATCCGAAATAATAGTCGCAGACGCGCCGGAGTCGACCAAAATGCGTACGTCCACCCCTTGTATAGACCCCGGTACAGTGGACGAGCCCGTAGCGGCCGCGACGACTCTCCGTGCCAACTTGCGCCATCGCGTGACCGAGCGACAAGGCCCCGTCGAAGGGCATGCTTTAACCACAACGTTAGGATGGCGCAACGACGGTGATGGGTGAGGTGTAAAGCCTTGCCGAGTGTCTGGTGCGTGCCGACATGCCTGTTTCGGAGGATCTTTAGCCGACTTGACCGGTGCCGAGGCCTCCTGCTGCGGCGGAGCCGGGAAGCGGGCCCAGCAGTCTCTGGCGTAGTGGCCCCTACGCCCGCAGCGGAAACATTCGGCGTCGTTGCGCCGAAGCGCAGGCCTCGCCTCCTGACGGCCCCGTTCTGGTAGCGCCGCGCGCGGTCTCGGCCCGCCGCGTCCCGTCCATGGAGCGGAGGCGGCCGTCAGTTGTTGAGGGCCCCGGTCATCCGGAACATAGACAGCCTGCGCAGGGTTCCAACCCAGCGCATCCCCTTCTTTGACGGGCCCCCCCGTCCACGCCGTCACTTGTTTCCAGCGACGGAGGTTGAATTGCGCATCGAGACACTTAGCAGCCGTCCGGGAAGTTAGCTTCTCATGCCCACACACAGGCATGGGGATCCCCAGATGCCGAGACAGCTCCAACATTTTCCCTAATATGAGAGGCTCGAGCAGGTCCCGTGGCGTCTCAGGATAAGCTGCCATGGCCAGCTCCAGCACCGCACCCCTGAACGCCACGGGCGACTCCTCTGGTGCTCGTTGTCGTTGAGCGAATCGCCGATGCGCATCATCTGGTGGCTCATAAGCATCGGCCATTTCTTGAAAAACACCACATAAAGTTGCCTTCTTATCGGTCGTTATGGAACGGAAGAATCGGACAGATTCGTCGTCCAGGAGAGTCGGCAACACCTCCAAAGCCTCCGCATCGGTCCATCTTGCTGTGCGTACCGCCGCCAAGAAGCGGCAGGCGAACGCGCTCCAGTCCCCACCGACGGAAAATTCTTTAACCGTTGTAAGGTGGCGACTCCGACTCCTCTTCCCGCCGTCTTCCAATGGCGGTGGTTGTGATGGCAAATTCAAAATGGCGTCGGCCCGCGGCGTGGCCAAGATGGCGGTTTGGCGCCACGGAGCGCGCAAAATGGCGGCCTCTTGCCGCGTGGGCAATGGCGGCGGCAGGACAGGCAACGTGGCGGCCCGCGGAGCACCAATTGCATCATCCATCGTCCCTGGCGCGACGAGATGGCATAGATGCGCCAGGACGTCCTTAAGTGCCTCCAGTTGTACCGCCATCGCTTGCCATCGTTGATCCGCGTCTGATGATGTCGACGGACCCGCCACCCCGCCAACATCCTCCACTCCCGTTCCCGTGGTCGCCTCAGCCGGGCTCTCCTCCACCACCCCAACAGGATCCGTGGTTGGAGGGAGTTCGTCGTCGTCGGACGAAGAAGCCGATGCAGGCGCCGGATTAACTTTCTTCCTCACTTGTTTCGACATGCCGTTGCACTTCCGACACCAGTGTAATAAACGACTGGACCACGATGTCTGACTCAGTGTCCTTTATTCGGTTCGTGCTGTACACCCACACGGCTGTCTTTACTCTGTAGCTTCTCCAGGGTGCTGACTCCAATGTCGGCCCGATCCACAACAGCAGCTCCGCTGCTGTTTCTCTCACACAGCCCCCCTTGGCTGTACTCGCTGCAACTCCTCTCCCTCCGCAGCTCTGACAGCCTCTTGCTGTCTCTCTCTCTCTCCGCAGCTCCTCCTGGCAGCCACACCGCTGCCTCTAACACGCAGCCCTCTCTCTCTCCGCAGCTCCTCCTGGCAGCCACACCGCTGCCTCTAACACGCAGCCCTTCTGGCTGTCTCCTCTGCAGCTGCACACCACTCCGCAGCTTCCTCTTATCTTCGGGGTTGGCTCCCGATGGCCGTCGGCGCCCCCCCCTCTCCACACTCGCCCGCGTGGCCTCACTCTTTTCCGCTCACACCCCGACTGCCTTCCCCTTCCGGTTTACCCGCTTAAGGACCCGAACCTTCCACCCACGTCACATGACTCCACCCCCCGTGACGTCACATCCGGAAGGTCGCTTACGCCCGCATTACACCTGTATGACCCTCCAAACTTCGCTTGCAGATGATTACAGGTTTGCGCCATCATGTCTGGTAAATTACTTAATTAAAAACAGATAATAGTATTATTATTATCCATAATTGAGTTTTTTTGGGGTTAGATAGTGTAAATATAAATGTGTCGTTAAACCGGCCGATTGTAACTACTGGCGATACATCGTACTCGAATTAATAATGTTGTGGGTTATTACTCTCCAACACATCGGTGTGCTGAACTAGTAACTGATTTGCATGTTTTGTTTACTTGACAAACCATGCTAATTGGCTATGTAGGGTGGTGGCGGTTTAAGGACACATTTTTATTTACTCGATCTAACCCATGTGTTAATAGTAATTTTCGTGAACATTGATTACTTAGTCAGATGGCAGTGCTTTGTCAAGCCACTGTTAGATGATGGCCCCATGTCATGTCAGTCATGTCGGTGAGTGAAGTTGGCCACAGAGCGGGGGGGGGGGGGGACAGGGGACTAGCAGGGACAGCACTGGTTCAGATACATCCGTGGCAAATGATAACTTATTTCTTCAAAACTGCCTTTTTTTGTTTAGTTTGTTGTCCTTCCCTCACACCTCCGATGAGCACGGTTGGCTACATAGGGTGCGAAATAAGTTCAACGTATGTACATACAGCTGTGACCAGGAAACAAACTCCGAAATTCAGGTCGTGAGATTCTTAGCTCAATGATCTTCCCTATACACCACTGATCCTGCCTAATTCTCAATGCCGCCTGTACCAGTTAACATGCAGTGATACAAACCAGAATATAATTTGAGCAATGATGGATTGATTGACTTTGTTGTGTGATTGCATGATCTTGCTTGTGAAAAGTATTATATACGAGTAGCGTGTCTATTTCTCGTCTATTGGACATTGGAATGTGCATTTGAGACGTGTGTGCCCAGACACATATCATTCTTGAGAAATTATTAGGGGCGGATCAAGACAGAGACTGCATTTTTTTGTTCGTGATTAAGTAGTGGACGCCCGAAAACTGTGTTTAAAATTAAAATATACCTTTGTATTTTAAGAAGTCTACGAAGCTAGGAATGTGTGCATTGTGTCAAGTGAGCCTGAAGACATTCATTAAAAATACAATGACAGGGTGTATGGTTAAAACAGCAGGACATGCTTCAAGAAACAGCACCTATATATATGTTTCTGAAATATTTTGTGAGCATACAAGTTTATACTTAAATATCCAACTGTTGATGTATCTTTAAAGATGACCGTTAAGGTCATTGTGTGATCTATCCTTCACCTGTTACTGTCCAATGGTATTGTTTTAAAGGCCAAGACAAGGAAAGCTGGCCCTTGGGCTAATATGATCTCTATGTTCAATCATAACATAACACAAAGTAAAGTGAACAAAGTTACACTAATTTATCCTATTGGAACTAGAATGGATATTAAAAAATTATACGACGATGATATGTGTTGGCTAACTGTAGACCTATTCTTCGGGACTTTCGGTAAAAAAACACAAGCGGTCACGATCGAAACGTCGTAGTTTTTTTGTTATTTTCTTTGAACCTATCTACGTGACTTTACCGAAAGACCCAAATAATATGAATTCCTGCAATCACAAAAGCTTTAAGTCAAGATTTAACTGTAGACCTTCATGGAATACAACTTTTTGCATGATAATGTGGAGCGCTAACGTCACATGGCACAGCAAAGCATGCTGCACTCCCTGAGCATCACAATTTAGGTAAATAATTTTAAACATTTATTCTATATTAAATGCTTAGCTTTAAAATAACTATCCCCATCCTGGCAAGAACTGCTTGCTAGTTGGTTCAGGTATACGAACATAGCGTGAAGTGATAGGCATAAAGGCCACAACACATTCCTGCTCTGGGTCTAGGAGGGTGTATGGGAGTTGCAGCTAGGGCTAGAGTTAGTTACAACAACATATATAAGCAGACACTATGCAATCACCTTGGCATTGTGTTCTTTCTGTGGGAAATTCACAGACACTACACTGCTTCATTCTCTCCACACACAGCGCATTGTTTGTCACCATACACACCCTATTCCCACACATCTCACTGGTATTGCCTGGATGGATAAAAGTACATGTCACACAGCACAAACAGCACACTTTTATTTCAATAGGTCTCACAATTTCCCATGGCACCCTATTAAGTACCTTACACTGTTGCACCAATCAGCCGGGTTAAAACAATGATGACCAAAGTTATTGTCTCCATGCTCACATGCGTCTTGGCAACACTTCATTGCCACTGCTGGCTCTGAGCTACAGGTGGAAACTCTAAATTCGTATGGCAGAGGTCAGTCAATGGACCCTACCAGGGATGGTAGTACAGAAAAATGGGTTTCTGATTTGTCCATACAGGTCTGATATGCATGGGTTTTCTTCAGGAAATGTGGTTAACCTCCCACATGCAAATAAAATAAACGGAATTGGTCAAAGTCCAAACAGGACCCATTTTACAAACAACAGAGCAATTTTGAGCCAAGCTCACCACTGTCCGCGCTTGAATTTATCTTATAACTTTCAAGTTGTGAGTTGAGTGCTCTGCAACAATGCCACCTCGCCAGGTGAGCTACTTCTTCATTTGATGGGAAGAGACTCTTAATTCACAACTCTTGGCTGTGCATGCATCCCCTCATGTCCATCCCATCCTGAGCTTGTACTCTGCCTCCGGGCTCTTACGTGCATTCTGACACATGCAGGTGCATCCATAACCAGTGTTATATTACATATCACTAATTGGAAATGCTTGAAAATGCTGATAATGAGGAGCGCACATGGGGAAATGGAATAGTGGGTAGGTGCGCTTGATTGACATGCTCGCTCATCTGTCATATCAAGTGAAAATAATAATTTACATTTATTTGTAAGGCGCCTTGGTTCCCAACTGCTGCCAGTGCAGTAGCACGTGGTGTATCTGCCTGTGTCTCCTCCCCTTTGTGACCTGCAAAAGGAATTACAATAATTGCCTCCCAGAGTTATAGTGTCCGAGTACTCAAATAAGCATGGAGTGGTGATTATCTGCAACGGTGGCTCAAAGGCAATGAAGAAAATTCCACATTCTCTCCTTGTTGACTTCCAACCAAGTGTTACCCATTTGATTAACCCCGCGGGGGATGATGGGCTGAGTCGATCAACCCACGATCAGGGCAGGTGATATGGGGTTAGAAAAACAGGTGCAAAATGCCATACGGACCTGCAAGCCTGTCCCAACAAAACCACGTCATTCCAGCCCACTCACATGGCCCAGGGGCTAAGAGAGATGCAGGACAAGAGGAGAGGCCACTCATAGGTGAACAGGTCACTCACCACCCCTAATAAATAACAAAGCAAGGAATGTGTACATTGTCTGCTTGCCCTGCAGCTACTGCTGTTTACTGGTTCCCTGGGAGACGCTTTGTCTGGAAAAATTAGACCCACCCTTGTACATCCGAGCTGCCCTGGATGGGTCGCTTATGGGTCAATTTATAATAAATGTGTTACTATTATCCAAATGCTTACTCATCCCCACCGTATTCTCTTATGCAACAGCACAGCCTCAACACAGCCAGTACCTTGCACAAGTAGCTCAGGAAAGAGGAAATTACAATATATATTTTTAAGTGTGCCTTTCAACATTTCATCCTATAAAAATTAGACAACAGCATGAGTACAATAATAGTACATACACATAAATTACAGCACTCGGTCAAAACAATTATTTGTGTTAGTGACATGGGTTGTTGGATCATACTTCACCAACGTTGGTCAGTGCAGGTTGGTGAAGAGAGGGCCCAGGACAGTTTCAGATATCAATAGTTAACGAATATACGTCATGTCTGAGAATCAAACTCAGGTCACTGGGTTCAGGACACTGGGCACGGACCTCTGCATAACCTCTCCCCCAATAATTATTGTGCACTCTTATCATTGCAGTTGTACCATTTTTCTTTCGTGCACGTTTATAGTTAATGGTGAGCAGGATTGCATTGACCCGTGCACCGCGCTATAATTCCATTAATTGGGTTTAGTTCTTGGCCATTTACACCAGTGAGATGTGGTATCTCAATGTATCGTGAACCTCTTGTTAGATTGATTTAGGAATCAAACCAACCACTTCGTGTAACATTTAAATGTCATTATTGAGCTGACAAAGGTGGCTGGTAGTATTCCATTGGCCACAACAACCCTTCATGTGCCAATCCAGCCTTAGTAGGTGATCTTATATCATACATGGTTATAGGTATGCGACCCTGACCTGTGCTAGATGAAGGGTGGTATGTCTGAGGTTGCACAACTATATTTCTTTTCTGTTCGAACACCTTAATACTGCAGGCTTCATTACAAACAGTTGGAAGAGGGAATTGATTATTATTAATTATTCATTCTGCATTTGAATCGTTTAAAAAAAGTTAATTATGAACATCCATTGTACTTCAAATTTGCTTTAGAAATGTGCACACATTCCATAGAAATAACATTACAATGATGTCCCATTTACATAGGGCAGAGAGCTTAAGTGTCATATTATTAACTAGTACAAGGATCACTAATAATACATAAACAAACAGAGAAAATCATAACCTAACATACCTTCCACAATCAATGCAGGGAACAAAAATGATGTTTTTGCTATTAGAGCTGTTCATTATTGTATCACTGTTGTAGCCCAACCACGCTAATTAGCT
Source organism: Lampetra planeri (assembly GCF_965212315.1). NCBI lineage: Eukaryota > Metazoa > Chordata > Hyperoartia > Petromyzontiformes > Petromyzontidae > Lampetra > Lampetra planeri. The sequence continues at coordinate 21,560,350 of NC_136107.1, forward strand.
TATTAAAAGTAAGCTCATTACTAGTATGTTTTTTTTACATTACACCAAGATGAACAAATAAAAACAGTACAAGTCCACGGTGGAAAGTGGGCGACCCCATTCATTTCCGTGGCATCTTCAAAAGGTCAGTGAAAGCTTTCCCCTGACTAAATAGGTATTCGGTAGTGCCCATAACCATTGGTGTTCCTGATACCAGTGATGGGATATACACATTGCCACGGTGATCTCCAGTTTTATCAATGGACAACTGTCAACTTCCTAAAAGAATGATACTCATTGTATCAGCTCCAGAGGGATGGAGGTCTAAAAATCCCGTTCGAGAAAAAAAGTCTCCCTTTTAAGTCTCTGATTAAATGTGCACTGATATGATGATCCATTCCATTTTAACGTACCTGGTAAAATGTACCTGCGGAAATGAAACATGTAATCTTTCAATGTTTTATTACACATATGGTGTGTTTTTCATTGCAAGATCAACCTTTTATCGATTTAGTGACAGTTATCTATGTGTAATAAACGACTGGACCACGATGTCTGGCTCAGTGTCCTTTATTCGGTTCGTGCTGTACACCCACACGGCTGTCTTTACTCTGTAGCTTCTCCACGGTGCTGACTCCAATGTCGGCCCGATCCACAACAGCAGCTTCGCTGCTGTTTCTCTCACACAGCCCCCCTTGGCTGTACTCGCTGCAACTCCTCTCCCTCCGCAGCTCTGACAGCCTCTTGCTGTCTCTCTCTCTCTCCGCAGCTCCTCCTGGCAGCCACACCGCTGCCTCTAACATGCAGCCCTCTCTCTCTCTCTCTCCGCAGCTCCTCCTGGCAGCCACACCGCTGCCTCTAACATGCAGCCCTTCTGGCTGTCTCCTCTGCAGCTGCACACCACTCCGCAGCTTCCTCTTATCTTCGGGGTTGGCTCCCGATGGCCGTCGGCGCCCCCCCCTCTCCACACTCGCCCGCGTGGCCTCACTCTTTTCCGCTCACACCCCGACTGCCTTCCCCTTCCGGTTTACCCGCTTAAGGACCCGAACCTTCCCCCCACGTCACATGACTCCACCCCCCGTGACGTCACATCCGGAAGGTCGCTTACGCCCGCATTACACCACCCTCACCCGTAGAAAAATCCCAGCCGACCTCGGCTGACCAATAGCAAATCGTAATGCGGCGAACCGAGCTTCCCCCCCTAAAGGACACTAAGCATACAATGTAACAGCAAGAACAACAACAACAACGCAATGAACATCAACGAACGTACAAAAAGCATGCAATAAATACAACTGTAAGAAAAAAATAACAAGACAGCAACAATCAACGAAACGTAAGCGATTTGGAACGTGTGCGGGTCGCCGGCCCGTCCCGGACGGTCGGCGGCCCACTCGCAGAACGGGAACGCGATGAAAGTCGAGGAATGACAGGGGGTAATCCCCCTGTCGCAGCTGGAAGTCCACCGCCGTCCCGTGTCTCTAAAGAGTTAGTCTTGGGCTTGTCCTGTGACCGTGCCCGCAGCTGGGTCGGAAGGGCTGCAGGGCTCGAAGGTCCCGCAGACCTGGCAGGCGTCCTCCGAGCAGGGCCCCTCGTCCCCCGCAATGTCACGGCCGGCCTGTCTAGAACAGGTACGACAGGCGCTCTAGCAAGATCAATGGACGCAGGCAGGGGAGAGTCAGCAGCAACAGACCCCGGCAAGGCAACATTGGGGGATGACGCATCATGTAAGGGAGCAACATATGGTTTCAAGCGCGACGTATGCACAACCCAGCGACGAGACCCAATCTGGACGCGTGCTGACTGTGGGTTGGGAACCGCAATGAGGCGTACGGGACCATGCCAGGGTTTGTGCAATTTCGGCGAGGTCCCCGGACGTACCTGTGGACAATGAAGCCAGGCTAGGTCCCCAACCTTCCAAGGGCACTCCCCCTCAGACCGTCGCGCATATCGCTCGTTCCGGGCCTGGGCTTTGGCCGTAGCCACGCGGGCATTCTCCCGCGCCTCCGTGACTCGGCGAACCGTGTCCTGAATGTATTCAGGAAGTGGTTTACGAGGTCCCTTCACCCCAGTTCCCAATTGCACATCCACCGGCGGCACGTTTTCCCGACCATACATAAGGTAAAACGGCGAATATCCTGTAGCCGCATGAGGCGTCATCCTGTACGCCGAAAGCACCCCGGGGATGTGCAGATCCCAATCTGATTGTTGTTCACTCACGGTATGGCAAAGCATGGCAGACAATGTCCTGTTCAGCCGTTCAACCATACCATCCGTCTGCGGATGGTATGGGGATGTCCGTACTTTCTTAGTCCCAAGGCCCGCGCACACTTCCGCCAATAATTTAGAAGAGAAATTCCTGCCCTGGTCCGTGAGGAGTCTCTCAGGCGCCCCCTTATCCATAATATACCCAAACAAAAAGGCGTCGGTAATGGCCGCGGCCGACTGATCGGGCAACGGCCAGGCCATCGGCCAACGGGAGAGGTACTCAACCCCTACCAGCAAATATTTATTACCCCTCGCCGATGGTGGAAAAGGTCCCAATATGTCCAGTGCCACCAATTCATTGACTCGAGACACCTGAATCGACTGGAGAGGCGGCACGTAAGGATGTTTCGGCGGCTTACGTCGTGCACACGCAGGGCACGCGCGCACGTGCCCTACGACATCTGTCGCCATGCCGTGCCAAAAATAATGACGTTGCAACGTCAACAAGGTCTTCTGCACCCCTAAATGTAAGAGAGTGTCACAATGGAGGGTTCTAATCAACTCGAATCGCAAGGACGTTGGTACCACCAGGCGCCAACGTTCCTGGAACCCCTCCCGCCACATAAGCAGACCATCTCGGAGAGCGGTTTGCGGCCCCACAGCCGTACTCGGACTCCCATTGTCCTTAGCAGACCGCTTCCGCAAGGACACCAATGACTCATCCATCATCTGTTCCCGGATCCAGACAGACCGCGGCAGATTCAAAACCCCGTCAGCCGGTCCCGGTTCCATCGGAGTGTCCGACTTCTCGACGGCCAACGTAAGCGGCTGAGGGGGGTTTGGAATCGGCGAACACCTATGCGTCCCCGACTCACATTTACAAGGGGCGCGCCGCGGTAATCTGGAAAGTGCGTCAGCGTTCGCATGGCGCACTCCCTTCCGATGTTGAATTTGGAAGGAAAATTCCTGTAGCGTGTCCAACCAACGTGCCAACTGTCCGGATGGCTGGTCAATTTTAAGGGCATATTGCAAGGCCGCATGATCCGTACGCACAATAAAAGAACGACCGTAGAGGTATGGTCGAAATTGCCGTAGGAAAAAAACAACCGCCAATAGTTCTCTGCGAGTGACACAGTAGCGGGTTTCCGCAGGAGACAAGACTCGGCTACCATACGCCACGACACGCTCTACACCCCCTTTAGACTGTGATAACACCGCCCCAATACCTGTGTCACTCGCGTCCGTATCAAGAATGAATGGGTGATCGAAATCGGGATAATCCAATGTTGGGGCCGTGGCCAATAGATCACGCAGACTCCGAAAGGCCGCCTCCTCCGGCTGTCCCCAAACAAACTTCCGTCCTTTACCCGTAAGGAGATGCAAGGGCCTCGCAATCGTCGCAAAACCCGGCACAAATCTTCGGTAATACGAGGCAAATCCCAAAAACCGCCGAACATCCCCCACGGTGGCCGGAGTCGGCCAATCCCGGACGCACGCCGTCTTTTCCGGATCCGTGGACACTCCCTCAGCACTCACAATGTGCCCCAAATAGCGGACGGACCGTTGCAGTAGGTGACATTTCTTTGGTTTGAATTTCAATTTGGCAGAACGCATCCTCGTGAACACTGTCTCCAGCCGCGTCAAATGTTCATCAAATGTGCGGCTGAAGACAATGATATCGTCCAAATATATAAGACATGTCTCCCACTGCAACCCCGTCAAAACGAGCTCCATCAATCTTTGAAATGTAGCAGGGGCCGCATTCAATCCCATCGGGAGACAGTTGAATTGAAATAACCCCTGCGGCGTACGGAATGCGGTTTTCTCCCGTGAGGACTCGTCAAGGGGAAGCTGCCAAAATCCCGAAGAGAGGTCCAGTGTGGAAAAGAACTTAGCCCCCGACAATGCGTCGAGGGAGTCATCCATACGCGGCAGGGGGTACGCATCTGCCACCGATATCTTATTCAATTTGCGGAAATCAACACAAAATCGCAATTTGCCATCCTTCTTCTTAACCAAGACGACTGGAGCGCCCCATGGGCTGTTAGATGGCGATATAATGTACGCAGCCAACATGTCTTCCACTGCCCCCCGTACGTGTTCTCGCTCCGCAGGACTCATCCGATGCGAATTTAATCGAATAGGGGCAGCATCGCCCGTCTCAATGTGATGGTAAAGCAACGAAGTGCGGCCCAAATCCAAATCATCGGAGCTGAACACATCGGAATATGTCAACAACAATTTACGCAGCGCACCACGTTGCTCCATGGACAGGGAAGAATTTTCGTCACATAAATGAGCAACCCAACGATCATCCGAACTCCTTGGCTCGGAAACCCCAGCAACAACTCCCCGGCTATGTGGACAATCATGGGTCGCAAACGCCGTAGTGGCATGTGCCACAACCGTACCGGCCGGGACACGGACGTTTTCTCCCCCCGCATTAAGCACCTGTAAAAACGGTAATTGATCCGGCCGGACGATGGTCTGTGCCCCCACTAACGCCAACCCGGTTGTTATCGCGGCGGACGGTGACAACAAGACCCCTACTGCTCCTAGCCGATCAGGCAGGGGCTTCCGATACCGCAAGGGTATAAGCATCTGTGTACCAGGTGGGATGTCCACAGATGCGACGGACAGCGCCTGCACTTGTACGGCCGAAGCAGGTCGCCCCCAGGGCGACGGCAGAAACGAGATTTGACGGCCCCCCGGCAGTTCAATACAATTCTCATTGATTTTGATCAAAATGGGCATCTTAGCCAAAAAATCGGTGCCTAACAAACAAGGAACCGCCAAAGATCTCGATATCAACACAACACCCGAGGCCGACACATCCCCAATAGATATCTTAGCATCCACCTGACCCACGATACCCATGCTACCCCCGTTGGCAGCGACGCACGACCCATAAACCGGACGCACAGCCCCCGGCGGGATGCCCAACAGATGAAAAATGACATCCGAAATAATAGTCGCAGAAGCGCCGGAGTCGACCAAAATGCGTACGTCCACCCCTTGTATAGACCCCGGTACAGTGGACGAGCCCGTAGCGGCCGCGACGACTCTCCGTGCCAACTTGCGCCATTGCGTGACCGAGCGACAAGGCCCCGTCGAAGGGCATGCTTTAACCACAACGTTAGGATGGCGCAACGACGGTGATGGGTGAGGTGTAAAGCCTTGCCGAGTGTCTGGTGCGTGCCGACATGCCTGTTTCGGAGGATCTTTAGCCGACTTGACCGGTGCCGAGGCCTCTTGCTGCGGCGGAGCCGGGAAGCGGGCCCAGCAGTCTCTGGCGTAGTGGCCCCTACGCCCGCAGCGGAAACATTCGGCCTCGTTGCGCCGAAGCGCAGGCCTCGCCTCCTGACGGCCCCGTTCTGGTAGCGCCGCGCGCGGTCTCGGCCCGCCGCGTCCCGTCCATGGAGCGGAGGCGGCCGTCAGTTGTTGAGGGCCCCGGTCATCCGGAACATAGACAGCCTGCGCAGGGTTCCACCCCAGCGCATCCCCTTCTTTGACGGGCCCCCCCGTCCACGCCGTCACTTGTTTCCAGCGACGGAGGTTGAATTGCGCATCGAGACACTTAGCAGCCGTCCGGGAAGTTAGCTTCTCATGCCCACACACAGGCATGGGGATCCCTAGATCCCGAGACAGCTCCAACATTTTCCCTAATATGAGAGGCTCGAGCAGGTCCTGTGGCGTCTCAGGATAAGCTGCCATGGCCAGCTCCAGCACCGCACCCCTGAACGCCACGGGCGACTCCTCTGGTGCTCGTTGTCGTTGAGCGAATCGCCGATGCGCATCATCTGGTGGCTCATAAGCATCGGCCATTTCTTGAAAAACACCACATAAAGTTGCCTTCTTATCGGTCGTTATGGAACGGAAGAATCGGACAGATTCGTCGTCCAGGAGAGTCGGCAACACCTCCAAAGCCTCCGCATCGGTCCATCTTGCTGTGCGTACCGCCGCCAAGAAGCGGCAGGCGAACGCGCTCCAGTCCCCACCGACGGAAAATTCTTTAACCGTTGTAAGGTGGCGACTCCGACTCCTCTTCCCGCCGTCTTCCAATGGTGGTGGTTGTGATGGCAAATTCAAAATGGCGTCGGCCCGCGGCATGGCCAAGATGGCGGTTTGGCGCCACGGAGCGCGCAAAATGGCGGCCTCTTGCCGCGTGGGCAATGGCGGCGGCAGGACAGGCAACGTGGCGGCCCGCGGAGCACCACTTGCATCATCCATCGTCCCTGGCGCGACGAGATGGCATAGATGCGCCAGGACGTCCTTAAGTGCCTCCAGTTGTACCGCCATCGCTTGCCATCGTTGATCCGCGTCTGATGATGTCGACGGACCCGCCACCGCGCCAACATCCTCCACTCCCGTTGCCGTGGTCGCCTCAGCCGGGCTCTCCTCCACCACCCCAACAGGATCCGTGGTTGGAGGGAGTTCGTCGTCGTCGGACGAAGAAGCCGATGCAGGCGCCGGATTAACTTTCTTCCTCACTTGTTTCGACATGCCGTTGCACTTCCGACACCAGTGTAATAAACGACTGGACCACGATGTCTGGCTCAGTGTCCTTTATTCGGTTCGTGCTGTACACCCACACGGCTGTCTTTACTCTGTAGCTTCTCCACGGTGCTGACTCCAATGTCGGCCCGATCCACAACAGCAGCTTCGCTGCTGTTTCTCTCACACAGCCCCCCTTGGCTGTACTCGCTGCAACTCCTCTCCCTCCGCAGCTCTGACAGCCTCTTGCTGTCTCTCTCTCTCTCCGCAGCTCCTCCTGGCAGCCACACCGCTGCCTCTAACATGCAGCCCTCTCTCTCTCTCTCTCCGCAGCTCCTCCTGGCAGCCACACCGCTGCCTCTAACATGCAGCCCTTCTGGCTGTCTCCTCTGCAGCTGCACACCACTCCGCAGCTTCCTCTTATCTTCGGGGTTGGCTCCCGATGGCCGTCGGCGCCCCCCCCTCTCCACACTCGCCCGCGTGGCCTCACTCTTTTCCGCTCACACCCCGACTGCCTTCCCCTTCCGGTTTACCCGCTTAAGGACCCGAACCTTCCCCCCACGTCACATGACTCCACCCCCCGTGACGTCACATCCGGAAGGTCGCTTACGCCCGCATTACATATGCATTGGGTTTGAGTGTATATGTTGAAGCATGTGGCCTCAACTCAATCTGTCAGATTTGTCTGATGGGTGTGCAAAATGGTCTCAAAGATAGTGTTGCAGTGGTTACATTGAGTGCCGTTGTTAATCTCCACAGATCGCGCTGGCTAAGATAAATATTGTATTGTAAGAGCTTAATAAACAACAAAATTCCCAGTGAAGCTTGTGAAATGGTGAGTGAAGCAAGATTACACACCATAATTGTTAATAATGATAATCCATACTATTTGGTTCTTTCGGTAAAGTCACGCAGGTAGAAAAAATAATAGATCACGACGTTTCGATCGCCACACAAGCAATCGTCTTCAGGTGGAAGAGAGAAACAGGCTGCTGAAACAAGTCCTTAAAAATAAGGCCGAGAGGTGGGGGGAGGGTTGCCACATCGGGCAAGAGGGTGGGGGCTCGAGATTGTGCCTAAGCAAGTGGGGGGGTGATGCGAGAGCTCGTTATAAAACGAGGGGAACAAACGAATGACAACACCACATCGAGGGCAGGAGAGAGAGAAACACACCGAGAGGCACACCCACGCACAGAAAGAGACACACAGAGAAAGAGAGACACACACAGAGAGACACACACACAGAAAGACACACCCACACACAGAGAAAGAGACACACACACAAAGTGACAGAGAGAGAGAGACACACACATACCACAACATCACAGCCAGTTGTAGTCTGCTAAAAAACGAGAGCCACTGCCACATCGAGGGAAAGGGGCAACGTTGGCTTTGTTCGTGAGACAGTTGGCCCGGTCATGTAAAGACATTTAACTTGATCATGTAAATTGGAAATGTAACTCAGAGACTCGGAAATAACTGCTGACAATGGCAGGTAGGATGGAAACATCAACAACCCGTTTTTGAGACTGACGCCATCCAGACTGCCACTCTACGCCCGACCTTATGGAAGAGGTACGTAGATGACACTTTTGTCATCTGGCCACATGGCCGGCCTGCTCTAGACCAATTTCTCGACCACATCAATTCCATACACCCAGCCATCAGATTCACCATGGAAGTCGAAAAAGATGGCAAGCTACCCTTTTTGGATGTCCTAATTAAAAGGAGACCTGATGGTTCAATGAGCCACTTTGTCTACAGGAAAGCCACCTATACGGATGCTTACCTAAAACCGGATTCCCACCACCATCCATCCCAGAAGAATTCCCTCATCAAGACTCTATACCATAGAGCCCAATGCATCTCCGACCAGGAACACATTGCCAGTTAACTCAAACACGTACGCCAAGCTCTTAAGGCTAATGGTTACTCCGACTACACAATCCGCAAAGCCATCACTCCAACCATCAAGAAGGATCCTGTTGAGGAGCCTTTCAAGACCATCACCTTACCCTACATTGCTGGGGTCACAAAAAAAGATCTCAAAAATCCTGATAAAACACAAGATCCAGGTCGGATTCAACACAGTACATAAAATCCGTGATCTGGTCCCGTCTGTAAAAGATGTGGTTCCAGACATACAGTACCCTGGCGTCTACAAACTAAGTTGCCTCTGTGGTAGCAGTTACATTGGAGAAACCAAACAACATGTCTCGGACCGCATCCGTGAACATAAAGCAGACTTGAAACACGGTAGGACAAACACCTCAGCCGTGGCAGATCACTGTTACAATTCAGTGGGCTCACATGATATTGACTTCTCCAAGACAAAGGTTCTCTGCAAGCCATCTGGCTACCATGAGAGATTCGTTCATGAGGCGATCCACATATACAAACACAGAGACAATTTCAACGTGAGAAGATGGATTCTGGCTTAGCAATCATTGGAAGGACGTAATAAAACATTTCGGATCTTAACTGATTGTGTTCACGTTTACAGACCACGTTCCACTCACTGGCATTGTATACTTTGCAGGGAATGGATGATTTGCTCCGCTGCAAGTTTTTCCCATCAATACTCTCCCATTGACATATTTCATTGCTTCCTCTTAGTATCTTTCACACGACGGTCAATGGTACAGTGTATAATAACAAATAGTATAAAATGTATATGCTTAATACAATGTACAAAGTAATATATAGTATCGTAATTGTATAGTGAATATACAGCAGTGTGATATACATTAGGGTGGGTAGAATAATACATAGTGTAATATGGTTTATAGCAATACAGTATATAATTTAATGTTGGGATTGTCTATGGCAGTATATTGTACGGTGTAGACTCGTGTGATGTAAGAGAATAAAGTTTAGATGGAAGCATATTATATTTTTTACGAAGTAGAATTGTAATTTATTACTTAATGTTAGTAACTCAGCTTATTGTAGAGTATATTTAGTATACTGATGATACTATGTAGTTTATACTTTAGTTGTTTACGTGGTGGTTTTAGTTACTGCAGCTACATACTATTAACACTCCTTCCCTTTATTAATGTACTAATCACATACCTGCATTTCCCATATCCCCTCCCTTTGATGCTGCTAATCCTGCATAATGCACGGGCATAAGTAGTACTAATCGCATACCTGCATTTCCCATATCCCCTCCCTTTGATGCTGCTAATCCTGCATAATGCACGGGTATAAGTAGTACTAATCACATACCTGCATTTCCCATAAATATGCTAAATTCCTCTTGATATGCAAATTCCTTTGTCAAGGCACTCTTCCCCCTCCAACCCAGCTTAAATATATGCTGCCAAGCCTGGTGGTGTTCATTCAGACGCTGTCTTTCTGACAGACCTGTTCTTCACCTGAGGACGGCTGCTTGCGTTGTGGCCGAAACGTCGTGATAATTATTTTATTATGTTTTATTTTTATTATTTTATTATTTACATTCTACGTGACTTTACCGAAAGAACCAAGAAGATGAACCAGTTAAGGCTTTGCCTGGTTAATAACGTCCTTCCAATGATTGCTCAATTTGTACCAATCTTCTCGGTTGAATTTATGTCTGTGTCTCTCTCTCTGTGTGTGTCTCTCTGTGTGTCTCTTTCTGTGCGTGGTGTGCCTCTCGGTGTGTCTCTCTCTATGTGTGTGGGTGTGTCTTTCTGTGTGTCTCTTTCTCTCTCTGTGTGTGTATCTCTGTGTGTGTCTCTCTCTGGTGTGTGTCTCTCTTTCTTTGTGTGTGTCTCTTTCTGTGCGTGGGTGTCCCTCGATGTGGTGTTGTCCCCCGTTTGTTCCCCTCGTTTTCTAACGAGCTGGATGTCTCACTAGCACAGCCACCGTTGCGTCGGTTCGTTTACATTGACATGCTAATATCTCACAATACAATGGCCACCTCCACAGCTGTCGCATCAACCACAACCCCCCCTTCCCCCCCATTTCGGTTCCCATCTTTGGATTTCCCACTCGCTTAGGCACAATCTCTAGCCCCCATCCTCTTGCCTGATGCGGCAAACCCCTCTCCCCCCCTCTCGGCTCTATATAACACATTCCTGCGGAGGGAGCTGGTAGGAACGTTGGGTTGCTCGGTCAATGGCCATGGTCAACGACGGCGTGGTGTATTCCGCAAATATGCCCGACTGTGAGGGCGGGCACAAGCCGGCGTGAGTAGGTTAAACGTTGAGTTTTATAAGGGCACCACGGGGTGACCAGCCTCTCGCCACCCAGCTCCACCCCTCCCACCCCCACCCAGCCCCACTCTCCCCACTCTCCCCACCCAGCCCCTCCCTACCATCCCCCCTCCACCCAGCCCCACCCCTCCCATTTTTGGATGCACGACGGACGGACGGATACAATAATCCCCTGTGGGTTGGTGTAACCAGGAGGTTCCTACCAGTATAAGGACTTGTTTCAGCAGCCTGTTTCTCTCTCCCACCAGAAGACGATTGCTTGTGTGGCGATCAAAACGTCGTGATCTATTATTTTTTCTACCTACGTGACTTTACCGAAAGAACCAAAGAGTAATGATAATAATGTTTTACTTACCCAGCAAGACTATACTGAGCTTCAAGGCTCAGATTCAGAATTTGGCTAAAATGTCTCCAGCAGGTCTCATGAAAATTGGTCTTGAGAATCGGTTAAAGGCTTCTTTAGCGTGTAATTTTTTTTTACAATTCAGAACACAAGTTTATTTTGCAAATCTCACTTCAAACGTTGCCTCATAATAGCATGTAAGCAATGCCTATTGTAGGACTTGATCACATTTAACATACCCTGCTATACATAGTATTACTGAACCCTATCTGAACCAAAATTAGACAGGATAGGGTTACTGAATTGTATTTGCTGCACTATGCAAAGGACCGTCAAAGATATGGTCTACGATTTCAGTGCCAGGCCAAATGATGGAGTGAGAGTTAAAGTAGCGCAAACCCATTTCAAGTGAACATGCTCTTCAGCTTGAAAGAAAAAATCCCCTGGCAGCTGAACATTGTTATACATGCTGTATAATAACGATTAGATCAAGTAAACTGGGTGCATATAGTATTAAATAATAATGGTTATTAGACAGCAATTTGAAGTGCACACTTGAATGCAGGACATATGTAACAAAGTCTATGCTAATACATCGACACGTTTGAGTGGTCTTCAACAGAACTTAATAAAAGCATGAAAAATCACACCAGTGACGTTAGCAAACACCTGGGACTCTCCCAAAGGTTGACATGTTGTGTTTCTCCAATACTAGACATGTGGAAGCTTGACTTTTTATGCGTGTGATATGAAACTGACCAATTCAAACAAACCCGATACTTATGAGGGATAACTCTAACAAAGTCCACACCAACAGGTCATTAACCGAATTGATGTCCCCCATATAGTTTGAGATACAAATCGTTCAAGTGCATGCTGGAGATCACAGACTGACGAGGCAAAGAGGACATTGTCATCTGCAAAAAGCAGCGGTGCCACCTCCATGCCTCCATACTGGATACTCTCCATACCTTGGTTATGCCTTGATATCCTGTCCATGAAAATCACAAACAGGAGTAGAAACAAGATGCACCCTTGGCAGAGTCCAACACCCACAATGAACGACTTTTGATTTAACACCAAGAATACGGACACAGCTCTCACTCCGGAAATAGAGTGACTGTATATTGCACAAAAGCGGCATTGGTACATCATATTCCCGCAGCACCTCCCCAAAAACATTGCAGGGAACACGGTAACATGCTTTCTCCGAGTCTAAAAAGCAGAGGTAGACTGGAGAAGCATACTCCCATGACCACTCAAATATCTCTGAGAGGGTAAAGAGCTGGTCCATTGTTCCACGACCATGACCGACTCCACATTGTTTTTCCTGAATCTGAGGCTTGACCACTGGGCGGAGCCTCCTATCCAACACTCTAGCATAAGCTTTTACCTGGGACGCTGAGGATTGTGATACCTCTGTAGTCGGAGCACACTCTCTGGTCCCCTTTTTTGCCAATGGGAACCACGACCCCAATTTGCCAATCCTGAGGTACTGTACCTGCCTTCCATGCAATATTGAAGAGGCATGTTAACCACGATACTCCTACACTGTCCACTGCTTTCAACAACGAGGGCGAATCTCATCCATCCCAGCAGCTTTGCAGCTATGAAGGCCCTCGACTGCCACAGCGACTTCAGCAGCCATGATGGATCAAACCTTTACTTGAGTGTCCACAACATATGGCCTTAGGTCTTATGATACAACTATAAAGTTAATCATTGACCTTCGGCCCAAGGTCCTCTGGTACTAAGTACACATATCAGCATCCTTTTGTTCGAACATGATGCTTATTATTGGCATTCCGTGACTAGCGCAGAACTCCAATAACATATCACCCTGTTCGGATTCAGATCAAGGGGGCCATTCCTCCCAATCACGCCTCTCCATCCACTGTCTCCAAGAAGGCCAAATACTCTGAACTGCTGTTTCGTGCATAAGCACAGACAAAAGTCAGATTTTTCCTTTCGAGGGCCCGAAGTCTCATTGAGGCGACCCTCTCATCCACTGGGATAAACTCCAACTGAACAACATCCAGCCGGGGGTTTGTGCATATCCCCACACCCACCCGAGGCCTCTCACCAGGCGTTACTCCGGAATAGCAGAGAGACCACCTTCGCATGAGAAGTTTGGTTCCAGTGCCAATGCTGTATATGGAGTCAGTACCTTTCCACCTCCTCCACCAGCTCTGCCACCTTCCTCCCCAGTGACGTGACATTCGACGTCCCAGGTCCAGTCCGTCTGAGACCATCCCTCTCTATCTGCAATACTGGCATCGTACCCACCCCTCACCCTTCATTCTACGGATGGTGGGCCTACAGCACCACGTAGCCATTTCAGGCTGGGCCCGACCGGGTCATATGGATCACCTAGCCACCAGGTGCTTGCCGGCGAACACCACCCCCAGGCCTGGCTTCAGGGTTGTGTCCTGGAATCCCTTGTCCGGGCGAGGTTCTCTGATTTATGTATTTTGCAACCATTCATGAGGGGAGGGGTTTTGGACCGCTATTTGTCTGGAACCTCCCCCCAGACCTGTCCGCCAAGGGAGACCCTACCAGGAGTACAATATTCCAGGAGACATAGCTCTGAGGGTTATTGGAATACACAAACTTCACCACCACGATCAGGCTATGATCCTTCGGTGGGAGGTGGGTGGATTGTCAATTATTAATTGCGATTGTGGCTAACAACGTGTCCTGGAGTGCTCAAATGTTTGTTTTCATGCACTTGCTATATCTCTCTATAAGCCATCGGTAACGCTGACTTTTCCTCTACCATTTACACCATGAAATATTTTTTTAAATACAGTGCAGTACGGGACTACAATTTTAAATCACAGCATCATGAAAAATCAATGTCTCCGTGCTCAAACGACTGTTGGGCAGATATAATTGCCGGTGCTGATCCAGAAAGAAATTATATAAACCTCCCCCAGCAATTATCAATCCACCCCCATTATCAATACAATACATCACAACCCCATTATCAATATATTACACCTCTATAAATCGGCTTAGAGGGTGTGATATGAATGCATTGGTTTCATGTTTATTTTGTTTCAGCAGGTGTGAGATCTCAAGGGACCAGAATAGTCTAATTTTCAAGAGTGACCCGTGTCACCAAAATGACTAAATCCAAAAGAATAAGTAAAGCAATGAAGAAAATAGAAATTAGAACAAAAACAACTGTGTCACATAAAAAAAACATTGCACAACCATAAATCAATGTTAGGTAATACGTTCCCTGTAGCATATGTCGGCTTGGGCAGTTTATGTTGAGAATTATTGCACCAGCACCCCTCCAACGTTATCATTACACCGTCTCTACAGGTTTTGAATCCTGGATTAAACTCTGCAGGGCAGGCTGTGAAGTGCAGTCCCCTGATTTACACTGTGATCACCTTACTGCCTACATTCACACCCATTCTTACTCAGCAGTCACATTTTTAAACACTAATTGGCAAAGCTACAAAGCTGTCACCGGTGCCTTAAACAATCACAATTGGCAATTTTAGCGATCCTTGAAACGACAAAAAAACACATCACCCTCTCAGTTAATAACAATAAATCTTACATTCAAATGGCACTCAATTGATTTTTTTCTTTAGCCATTTATGCAAGCATCTCCGTTAAAGTCACTGATGGACACTGGCACAATATCTGCCTCGTGATTAATTAAACAGAGTAGTAAGGGGTAGCAAATAGTTTTGAATAATTTGATCTATTGTTGTCTTTTAAATCCATAAACACTGCCTTTTTGACCCAAACATCACCGGAAACATAGGTATATGACCAGCTAGTATGACCAAATATAAACACCACACTGGTAGTTTCACACGTAGGCTGGTATTCACGTGTCGTATTTACTGCAAATCAAATTGCCTGCAGACGGGTGCTCGTCTCCATTGGCAACCCTGAGACAGTGGCGAAACTCCACGTGAGTATGCCAGGCCATTCTCTCAATAGCGAAATCTTTTTGGATTTTCTGAAAAGTACTCCTCATGTTATTGACTCCAGAGAAAGGAGGGAAAGATGGCCTCCACAGTAAAAACTGTGATGCTAAATATAACTAGGGAAGCCTCATAGAGTCTCAGGGCTCTTCAAAGGTCTGTCCTTCCCAGTAATATTTAGCCAATTCCTCATACAAGTATTTGTTTTTCATATTGGAAGAAAAAGTAGCATCTGGAGAAAACCTTCACACACCAAAATAATCTGGAGTTTCCAGTGTGATTTGTTCCACGAGTACTGCTGGAAATGGTCCCAGAAGAGGACCTAATATGCACAGCAGCTTCTAGACAACGATATATTTAATGACAAAGTCCAAGGGGATCTTTAGTTTCATGATTTGTGGAATTCTGGGATTAGGTAGAAATTTTGTAAAAGTGACTGCACCAAATGTATTTATAGGATGTTGGCTCTATTCTCTGCGTGAATGGATGGAGCCCAACTCCACAGAAAAAGACCTGAGCCATTAAGTATCTGGGGAGTTCCAAAGGGAACTGGGGCTGAGCGTGCTGATGTTAGTATGCTCACAATATGCCCCAAATCAGTCTCCATCCGTCTTACATACAAACACAGAGACCGCACACTGTTCCTTGGTGTGAACTCACACATTCATCATTGGGAGTCAAGCGGTTTAACTGCAGTGCCAACCAGCCAGATTATGTGATTCGTAACAATAACGCCTTTATCCAGCAACGCCTTTATCCAGCAACGCCTTCTCAGAGTCTGAATAATCTCTTTAAAAAAGCCTACAGTGGGATATTTGACTATTTACTCGACCATTTTCCATGTGGAAGGAAACAGGGAGAACTAAGAGAAACCACAGTGCATATGAGGGGATAACACTCTGCACACACAGGTCACAAGCTAATTTTGCTCAAATAAGTAATCAAACTACTTAATACATTGTCCAACCTCCTTTAGGCGTCTCATTGACATGCAAAGTGGGCTCATCGTTCACTTGATACGCTTCATCTTCGCATGATCCACCAACCCTGCTTCCAAGTCACTGGATCATAGGCGTGTAACTGCCACTACACACTCATTAAATATGAGTGCGGACGATACATGTACAGAACTGCATGGGTGCCCCAGCATTTGCCAGTTGGTCAAAGGTGTCATATTCAACCTTAGACTCGAGTGGCTCTTGTGGACACACCTTGAATTAGCCCGAAGGTGTCCAGGAAAAGCAATTCGAGCAGAAATTGTATAAGAAGTGCTGCTGCCTCCCTGGCATTAGGGCTTGGCCCATCACTCAAAAACTTAAAGCTGTACTTCAGCAAATTGCATTGCTAAAAATATCAAAGCATGTGGCATGTTCCGTGGACGCACTTAACGTCCACCAGTGGAATTTTCCTGTGTGCTTCAAATCTAGGAGAATAATAAGAACGTACCGAACAGGGCATTCAATTGCCAGTTCGTATATGCAGTATATGAATATATTTTTAACATTTGTGATGTTTAAAAAAAGTGTCTGGTAATACAACTAACTTCTGCAGTATCTGCTGCTATTCTAAAGCATTGGCGAGACCAATATATGAACACTGCTGTAACGAAAGAGTTTGTTATTTAAACTTGGCTCTTTTAGGTGGAAACTATAATAATCACGTCTTCCTCGTTAATAATGCTACACTCATCAATTCACAACAACCTCTCTCTCGTCATCAGCCTGTCACCCACTTGTCTTTATTCTACAACTACAATCGCAGTTGTTGCTACAACTCTCCAACCACCTCGTTATCTCTGGTAAAACGATCTACAAGTACGCTCACAGAAACCGAGTGTCTTGATGCCAGCTTTGATTTTTAAAGTGGGATTTACACGTGTGGATAATTAATTTAATCCACACAACATGCAGCCATTTGACTTCGTTAAAGACGCTTGTCAACTCACAAATTATTATCCTTACTCCAGCTCTCTGTGTTGCTGGTTGCTTATGATATATGCATAACGAACTCTGCTTTGCAATTTTTTTTTTAAAATACAGTATTATGTCACAGAGAGGAAAACCATTTGTACTAATGTTTTGGCCAACTAATATTCCTTAGTAAATACTGCATTGAGGGTTAGAGTGAGTCTTAGATATACTGCAGATTATGGGTGCAGTTGTGTTAATACTGTTGATTCAACAATAATCATCTTAGTAAAGGGTGAGGTGTGATTGTATTCAGGAAAGTGATTATGACTGTTAATTGTGACACTATGCCACATTGCTGTCAGTCTCGGTGTAATGGTCATGCCATACGACACAAATTTGGCCAGATCACCACGTGGCCGTCCCCACCATTTTTTATGAAATCAGACATCACGCTATTATTAGTCGTTTATGTATCTAGGAACGCCCCTCGAGTCTTGTGACATGCTTCATGAGTGTTCTGCTTGGAATATTGGGCTACTTCTGAAACAAAATGCACGTGAGAGAGAAGCTTGAGTTCTCATGAAAAATATAAACTGGCATATAAGAGGATGTGACACTCAAAACCCACACAGATGGGTGATTAAAAATAAATGCTGAGCTGTCTCTGACAGGTCACCTCATTGCCCCGCAGGCAAGTAGAAGTCTCATGCATGCTAAACAAAACATCTCTGCATGATCCACCAACATTGTCTGTTTACCCCAATCATGCCAGTACTCAAACACATTCAACTTAGCACACACACAAAGAAACATCATGCACATGTGCATGATGCAGCGTCCTTATAAATGAACGCACGACTGAAAAGGAAGGCAAGCCATTAGAAATAATGAACAGTAATGTGCAACGCATTGCTAAGGGTTACGGATTACATTAAATTTCTCACACGGATTCGCCGCGCGATGGTGATGCTATTTAAAGGAGGGAACCCTGCCTCGTCCACACAGGCTGCATATCGTGGTCACTTTGTCAAATTCACGCGCAGATGCGAGCCAGCGTTAGCGTTTGGCAATATTTGGGAGCAGCGTGTTCCTGTAATCCACTTAACAATGGCACCTACCAGTAGTAATCCCGTATTATTACACTCTCAGTGTACATATTACTGTGACTTAGCATGTGCTGGAACATTACTTTATATATAGAGAGAGAGTAACTACTCTTATTTTGATTCCAATTATGATTTAAAAGTCGGGATGCCTCTTCAAAGCAGCTTGGATTCGAGTGAGGAGAACAACAGCAGCAGCAATAGCTGCCACACACACTGCAGAACCAACAATCTAAGCAAAGTGCTCGTATTTCTGCCATCAACATGTCTATCTTTTAAAAAAAAAAATAGAAATATATCTCTAAAATGGCAGCTAAGGATGTACTGTGGGATGCAGAAAGTAGTACAGTGTTTTTATTTTTACAAATTTAATTGAACATTACAGTGTCTAGTTTGCTTCATTTTTGCTTCGGTTGGCAGAGGAGCATTTATCACGAAAGGAAGCCAGACTACTGCTTCATGTTGGAAAATCACTGCGTGGAGTCACAGTGACCAGTGGCTAACAACCGTAAATAACTGAGAGCACACACATTTCGCAGCTCAGAGAGGCTCAGAGTGGGGCCATGACTCATTTTTCAGGCTCAATGAGTTATCATAACTACTTGCAGCTGTAGAGTTCCCCAAATGTGTTTTTCCCCTTCTCTGTTCCCATCAAACAGCTAACAGCCACGTTTATGGGGCGTGCATTTATTTTATACCCATTGCTAATTCATCGCACAGTCAATTTTTGCTGCTGCTCAACTAATGAGCAGTAAAATTATTGATGAACCTTATTATCAGGGCAGAGCAACTGGACTTGAATGCTGTGATCTTTATGGAAAGTTATTGGCAGAGGAAATTCAGCCCCCCCCCCCCCCCGAGATTACAGGCAGCATGTTCCTGTAGCCTCTCTGGATTTTCCATATTTTATTTTCAATGCATATCAACACGAGTCACTATTTTGAATCGCATCATTATTCCGCAATTAGCGCTTAGCACAATGTATACCTGTGTCAATGATGCTTCTTAAAGAGAAACGATCTCTGTACGTTTGAAGATACTGGGAAGTCTGCTCATTAATATATTTTGTGAGCATTAGCAGTGCAATTTGGATAGGTGGTGCAGCAATAGAGTGTGCAGCTGTGCAGTCAAAAGGTTGAGTGTTAAAATCTCGGATGGAGATTGATGAAACCTTTAATCGCTCACAAGATGATAAAATATGCCACTTTGCGGGCAAGTCAACGGTAACTGTCCTATGGAAACTCACCCCTGCCAGAGGGATTGTGGAAATTCCATGACTGGCTTAAAGGGTGCTGACAGAGATGATTCTAGAGAAGAATCCAAACTCGTAAGAATAGCAACAATCAGCTATAATGTCTGTCAAATATTATACATTAATCAATTAACTGAATATTCAAGAATACATTTTACTTCCCACGACTTTATTTAAAATTATTACACTAACTAGAAGGCTTTTCATAGGAAAGTGTATATTCCTCAAAGCCTCAACGTTAGTTAATTAATTGTATTTACCTAATACATTCTGACCTTCATTTAAATGAAATTATACCCTATTTGTGAATATTTGGTCATATCACATTTCTACAAAGATTACATTGTGACTCTATAAACATTGCATGTTTTGTAATGTTATAGTTATAATTAATATCCCAGTTGTGCTATGACCATATGTACAGTGCTGTGTCTACACGTCACATTGAAAAGATCCAGGCTTGATATCGCCAGCCTTAATTTGATATCCTCTGAGAATCTTCAAAACAACCACAAGCCTTCACTTAATCTGCTCTCTCTGCCTTATCTGCTGATGAGGACAGCGTGATTGGGTCTAATTAGGTTAAATTACTAACGTGTATATGCCTTTTTTGCAGTCTTTGGCATCTTAGCTGAGACCATTCAACTCACGAAAACCTGAGGACCTATAGATAGATGTGTTACTTTATTCGAAGCTGCACACCACTCTGGAAATACATAAATAAATATTGTGACCTATTTCATGTCAGGTGAATGCTTGACGTTCAAATGCAAGTGCTCAGGATAAAACACTTCATTCTGTGAGAAGTGGTAGTATAGTCATTCACATACTGCACTATGAACTCGGTGACCTGGACTTGATTTTTGGCCATAATGCATAATATAAGTGGCAAGCAGGGTCTAAACGTGGCATAGCTGGCCTGCCCCTAGGTCATCAACGTTTCTCATTGCTCAAACAAATGCAGGGCAGTGATCATCTCCATTGACAGCATTTACAGAAGCGGTGTACATCCTACACTTCAATGAATGGGGCCAGTTGATTGTAAGAAAATCACTGTTGACTTCCCATAATGCTGCATTCATGATATTAACTATGGAGGAATGATGGGATGAGTCTTTCCCTAACTGGTATTTGAATTTACAACCATTCAGTTTCACGATGTAATTTTGACAACCGTATCTGAGCTACGTTCCCACTTGGTCATATATAAAGTGTATTGTCAATGTACTGATTTTGTCATTTGTTTGTCTTTAAATATATTTTGTCTGTGAGTGCAATATGTATTTTGTCAAGTAGCATTGTGGCAGATCGCTAAATTCAAGTGTTGTGAGTTCAAATCCTGGTTGGAGGTTACCTCAACCAATCATCTTCCCTCCCACACTCCTCCCCAGGGTAAATTTAACGAGAACAACTCTCTGGCCTACGCAATAGGAATAGGACAATTCCACAAATGGCTCAGGGCTGCCAATGGCGACCCAATGCTCATGTAATCAGGCAGACCTATGGCCTGTTTGATTTACCATCTATATAAATGTTTTGCCAAGGTAGTCATTTTCTGGTGAGGATCCTATTATCATTTTAACAAATCACACATTTTACCCTTGTGTAAAATTGGTAAATGTGTTCCCAATTAAAACGAAGTATCTTGATTTATTCAAGAAATAACCTACAAAGCAAATTCTTTCTGCCATGGAATTTGTCTCCAAATAGCAGCGTGAGTATAAGAATATTTGTGAATATGCCCTGCGGTGCACATCTCAGCTGGAGCATAGTGCTTCACAGAAACGTTGAGATCACAGGACACATTGACCTACCACCAACAATAAACCAAGACGAGGCATACGGTCAAAAATACCTTGTTTTACATTCCGAGTTTTCCTAAAACACATGTAGGACAGCCTTTGATTAAATGTTTTAATTCTTTAAAATTAATTTGTGATTTTTCTTGTGTGGTGGCTCTCACCCGTTCACCTGTAATTTGGAGCTGGGGTTATTGGATAAAGTTAAGGTCACCGTATGCTAGATATTCCCATGCTAGAAGGCTGTGAGTTGGTCTAGAGATGGCTGTACAGGAGATTGCTTTCTGACCTGATCAAACAAACTGGTGAGTTTCAGCTGCTCGTATTACCGGGTTTTCTCTGGGTATTCTTGCTTTCTACCACGTGAAATATGCAATTTTTTTTACTAGGAGGTCTTTATATAGCGGTGGATTGGCCATTGCTGATGATTAAGAGACTGCCCACCACTACGAGAATGTGGAATTTCCCTGATTGTGTCAGCACTGCCAATGGAGAAGAGCATTTCCCTCACACTCTTTATGAGCATTTGGAAGCTGTCGGCCTCATCTGTCAGTTGGCTGTGACGAAAATACTTCAGTTATTTTTCTGCTGTGGTTTGTGCAGCTCACACCAGTGGTGTCAGGTTTAAAGCGTTTATGCAGTCCTCCTTTTACACCACACAATGTGCACAGTTAATGTCCAGAATGCTATTGCAGTCACGTTCACGTGCGTGTTATTAGACAGAGTATAAAGGCATTCCGCGTACTTAGACCGCAATTAATTATCTTTTTAATAATGATGTATTGTGCACTACATGAAGGCCTTCCTATGCCGTGTCAGTGACAGCGGTTGTTCGACCATGCTTCACCATTGTGTTGGTTGTTGAAGAGGGGGCCCAAGGCCAAGTCAGATATCACTTCTTCACGTACTGTACTCTATAATAAACTGCGTGTACTCACCTGAACATACTAACAAATGATCACTCGTATCAGTTACTGTTCAAGGGTAATGGCAGAAACATTATCTTGCATTTCCTCAATATACGTCGCAAGTAGGCTCGAGATGTATTTATTTTACAGATGTAAACTGAGCTCGCCCATGCCCAGTTGTGTCATCATGAACAACTTGGCTTTTTCACCTCCCATTCCACTCCGTCCTCTTTGCCTCTCCATCTCAATAATTCCACAATCAGTCTCTCCATAATACTGTGGCATGGTGACTCACCCGGGGATGGTATACCTTCATTCGGCATTAATCCAGGTGAGGTTAGGAATGGAGTTGTGTGGCCAAGAAGTGGGTAAAGGCCATGCTTCAATAGCATTATTTTGATTACCTTGTGTAAAAATGTGGCTGGGTGATACTGTAGTCTGTGAGCTTGCCTCAGTCATAAAGTTACACATATAAGTTCCAGTCGTGGGTTAGCTTATCCTGTCATCCTTGTAGGCTCTATAAAAAAATGAGGACCACTTTGTGGGAAGTCAATACTGGGTTTTCCTGCGGAGAAATCAACCCCTTGCAAGAAAGCATGCAATTCCCACCACTATCTCAGAGCTAACAAAATGCACTAGCACTTCCTGATTACATGTGAGGAGGAAGACACTGAGACCTTCTAACTTGAACTTGTAATGTTAAAACCCAACATTTTCTTGGGTACCCAGGGTTGATGCAATATAGGAAGGCGATCCCTGTGGCACACTTGTGTAATGACATGAACTGTAGAGGGTCGCTTCATTTTGATTAGGGTGCTCCATGCAGATAACTTGGCCAGAGATGACACGCAGATAACTTGGGCCAGGAATGGGATGCAAGAAGCGACGATGCGAAGACAGCGACGACGTGAAGACAGCGACAATGCGAAAACAGTGCTGACGTGAAGACAGCGACGGTGTGAAGACAGCGATGACTCCGATCCCACGGCAGCCCAGAATCTTGCCCCTCGCCTCCTTTTATTCCTGGAGTGGCCCTCACCCCGCCCACGGCCACTCCCCCTTTCTCAAATTCTCTGGCCTGTTCCCGAACTTTCCTGATGGTTCCCCTTTTTCACAACTCGCCCCCTATTATTTATAAATCACCTGTCATTTCCGCGCGTGACCACTAGTTCACGCACTGTCCCTGCACCCGCACTCTCTACATTACACCCCCCTCTCTTAAAAATGTAGCCATCTCGGCTATTAACAATATTTTTACAGTGTGTTAGGGCAGAAGAACTGCATAAAACAATAACTCAACATCCGACGATCATTAGGGCAGAAGAACTGCATATATAACAAAAATAATCCGACGCCCGATGATCGTTATCATATGGCCTATTAATGATGGATGAGCAGCGTAAACCATCTCACCAGAAACAATTAACAATACAATGTACGTGTGCTAACCCACTCTGACTAATAACCCACAACAAACCTGGGAGATTCGCCTAGCAGAATCGCAAACACTTTGACCGGGTCCTTGACGCCGGTCCATCGCTCTGGGTGGATTTCTGCAACTCTCCAGGGTAGGCTCATCCCTGGACTCTTCGAAAGAATTTGACCAGGCCCCAGACAGCGGTCCATTGCACGTGGTGGCTTCTTGTGACACCCCAGACATCAGGGCCTTGGAAACTGTGGGCAGCACAACGCATTTTTCCTGAGGCACAATTTCCTTGGCCGACTTCCCTGGCTCGTTGGACACACCAAACATCGGCCGTACAGGACTTAGGGATAAGCAGTTTATAGGGGGATAAACATATGGTTTCAGGCACGATGGTCAACAAACCAACGGCGACGTTCTGCCTGTATTCTTACACACTGTGGCCATTTGACTTCTACCACCTCAACGGGACCTTGTCATGGCTGATGTAACTTGGGGGACGTACCAAGTGGCACCTGTGGGCAGTATAACCATGCCCTTTCCTCGATTGCCCATGGAAGCACGTGCTCACGCCGCCCCGTATTATTTTCATTAGCAGCTTGCGCCTTGGCAGTGTTTTCTCTAGCCGCTTCGCGAGCTTTAGAAATATGACCCAGCGTAACCTGCAGGGGCACGGGAATGGCTGATCTCTTTTTCCCTGAGGCCATACCCAACTGAGCCTCTATGGGGGGTTAATTTTCCCGCCCATACATAAGATAAAACGGGAAAAATCCCATAGAGGCATGTGGGGCCATCCTGTATGCTGCCAAGACTCCCGCAACGTGCAAGTCCCAATCTGTCTGCGCCTCATTAACTGCCTGACAGAGCATCGATGTCAAGGTTCTGTGCAGGCGTTCACCATACCATCTGTTTGAGGGTGATATGACAACGTTCTAATCTTTTTCATACCCAGTACATCGCACAACTTGGATAAGAAATTCCGACCCTGATCCGTGAGAAGCTGCTCGGGGGCTCCCTTGTCCATCACGTAGCCGTGAAAAAATGCATCGGCAATGGATGCAGCCATTTGGTCAGGCAATGGCCAAGCCATTGACCACCAGGAAAAATATTCTACCCCGACCAGGATAAATTTATTCCCCTTTTGTGTATTCGGAAAAGGTCCCAGGATGTCAAGCGCAACCAATTCGTTATTTCGGGACGCTGTGATAAACTGCAATGGAGGTTGAGACTTTTTTGATGGTGGCTTTTGGTGCACGCAATCAGTGCAACCTTTGACCAGATGGTATACATCATTTGACATTCCAGGCCAATAAAAGTCTCGTTGCAGGGTTAGCAATATTTTTCGATGCCCGAGGTGCGTTAAATGATTTTCTTATACTTCCGACGTTAACCTACCCCACATGGAGGTGGGGTCCACTATATATCGATGTTGTGAAACCTCATCCCACCTCATCAAAAGTCCTTCTTGAAGAACGAACCACTAAACTCCCTTAGGGGCAGGTTTTTGTGGTTTGTTTCAGCGCGGCGCCACAAGTTCAAGAAGGAAACATCCTCCATCTGTAGCTGGCCCCATTCGGCACGGGTGAGGCCCAAAGTGTTGCCCCTATGTGTGACCACCCCGGCTGGTGCCGGGTCACTCAATGCTGCTACAACCTTTGCAAATGCTCCTGAAATGTATAACCAAACACGATTATGTCATAATCGTGTGTGGTCATACATTTGTAAATGAGGCATGAGTCCCATTGCAGTCCCGCCAGGATCAAATTCATAAGTCTCTCGAAAGTGGCAGGTACCGATTGCCATCCCATTGGGATACAATTAAATTGGCACAGTCCCTGAGGTGTTCAGAATGCAGTTTTTGATCTAGATGACTCATCCAGGAGTATGTGCCAAAACCCCGGCAATTGATCCAATGTGGAGAAGAACCGAGTGACCGACAACGCGTCTAGGGAATCGTCCATACGTGGAAGCAGATAAGTGTCTGCCACTGAGACTTTGTTTTATTTATGAAAGTCGATGCAAAACTTTAAGCTTCCATCCTGGTCTTTGACCAACACCACAAGGGCTCCCCAATGGCTGGTTGAGGGTGAAACTATATCAGCCGCCAACATTTCCTTCACTGTACATGTTCCTTTTCTACAGGACTCAACCGAGATGAGTTCTGTCAAATAGGTGTTGCAGCAACAAAGTACAACCAATATCAAATTTGCTGTGATTCAATATGTTCGAAAATTCCTTCATCAACAATCGCAATTTGTTCTGTTATGCCTGGGATAAATTTTGATTTTCTGCACACAATGTATTAGCCCATGTCCCATCCGACTCGGCTCTCTGTTCCACCACACCTATGACATCCCCCGCATCGATGTTGACAGCTTCATAACATGGAGCCATCACGTGACCTAACACCATACCTGCCTGGACCAGAGCTGTTCCCAGACCTACATTCAAGACCTGCAAAATGGCTTCTGATTCATCCGAAGGATTGTCTGCGCACCCACGCAGATAACTTGGCCAGGGATGACACTCAGATAACTTGGGCCAGGGATGGCACGCAAGTAGTGACGACACGAAGACAGCGACGACGCGAAGATAACGATGATGCAAAGACAGCAGCGACGTGAAGACAGTGACGGCGTGAAGATAGCGATGGCGTGAAAACAGCGACGACCCCGATCCCACGGTAGCTCCGAACCTTACTCCTCGCCTCCTTTTATCCCCGGCGTGGCCCTCACCCCACCCCCAGCCATGCCCCCTCTCTAGAACTCACTGGCCCGTTCCCAAACTTCCCTGATGATTCCCCCTTGTCACAACTCGCCCCCTATTACTTACCAATCACCTGTAATAAGTCCACGCACTGCCCCTGCACCTGCACTGTCTCCACACACGCCCTGTCTCCACACACACACTGTCGCTACATTTGTAACAGAACATTTGTGACAACATGAACACTGTTTTGAAGGTGTCAGATGCCTTTCACATGTTAGATACCTTTGGCATATAACTAGCAAAAGCTCTAATATTAGGGTCGAGCACACTTTAATTGTGTCACCGTGAGAGGTAGGGATACGATGACGCATTTATGCATTCAATATACATTCTTAAGGCTCACCAAGCATGCACAAAATTAAATGTGTAATAATGTATGTTTTTCAATTCATGAGAAAAATGATTGATATATGGTATACTGATGTATTATTTACACCAAAATAATAATACGTGTGATTGTGGAAAATATAAGTCGCAACATTCATAAGCAATAGATAATGTTATATTTAAACTCCTGCAGCAAACAAAAACGTACAAACCAGATGGAAGTAATTAGAAAGAATACAGGCAAGATAATTAAAACAAGACAAATAATAATTCACTATGTAACACGATTTTTGTTCCTGGGTAGTAAGTGTTATTTTCTAATTGCTTATGCCTCAAAAGTATAGAAAATGGATATTATTCCCCACAAACGTTGCTTTCGTGACCAGGACATTACGTGAACGAGAATACACAAATGCACACGTTTTCTCATTAAAAATAGGTCAATTTCAAAATATCACTGGCCTGGTCACAAAAGCAAAGTTTTTGGGGAATAATAGCCATTTTCTGTACTTTTGAGGCATAAGCAATTATGAAATAACACTTACTACCCGGAACAAAAAATACATAAATTTGTTACACAGTGTTATTAATGGAGTGGATTATTAACTTTGCTTTTGTGTCCTGGTCACAAAAGCAAAGTTTGTGGGGAATAATAGCCGTTTTCTGTACTTTTGATGCATAAGCAATTAGAAAAACACTTACTACCCAGGAACAAAAAAAATATTTTTTATGTTACACAGTGTAATATATTCTTATATAGAATCTTCTGACTGAATCATGAATATTCATCAAATCTCCATGCCGGTTAATCGTTACACCCAAATACAAATGTAAATTACCATGGCTATGGGATAGAGATACAAATGAATACCACCAGATTTTCAAATGACCCACTGGGGCATTGCTTACCTTCATTGGCGGCACGGAATGAGTCGTAGACATTTCCCATTCCCATTGTAAGCAACCAGTCTCTCGATTTATTTTACTTAACAAGGTGAGAACTCAAGATGCCAAGATAGTCTCATTTGCAAAAACCTGTGCTTCAACTTCTTGTGACGTCCCATGAAGTGGTGCTCATTCGCCATCAGGTGTGGCAAATGGTGTCAATGTAAATATATCGGAATTAATGATGGCTCAAATGAGATATTTTGAATGCAAGCGCATCGTATAGTGGCCAGCTGCTCCCCCATCTTCCATCGCATGGCGGTGGAATTAGGCCAATGCAATGACCCATCACATCTGCTTCAAAAGTTCTGTGCTGGCAAAATAAACCCCATGCCATGCAGTACGATGGCTGGCCAGATGCTATCTGACTTGTAAGGATTGCCCAAAGGACATTGTTAATGAGATGATCAAGAAATCTGGGGTTTTCTAGTCGTGTTGACCGTGCGTCTGGTTTACACGCAATCATTATGAAAATCTGCATGTCTCCCATAGCATAATTTTGGCTCATGCCTTGTAGTTGAACATTTTTAGATAGATTTAATGGATAATGTGAAAATCACTAATGTATGTAGAAGGTAATACAGAAAGTAGGGTGCTTGCTAACAGATCAGTATTTATTTATTTATTTTTGTTGTATGTCCTCGTATGCGTGGGTTTTCCTGATATTCCAGTTCCCTCCCACATGCAAAACATCCTGAGTAAGCCTGAATGAAAAGGATTCTTACGTCAGTAAAGCCTCTATAAAGAAGTAAATATACCCGAAATATTTAATTATTTTTTACTTTACAGGTTACACGATTTATCTACAGGGTGTTTTACAAAAAAATACCAAATTTCACAGCAGTATATTTCACGATGGCAACATGTTACAATTACACAAAAAGTTACAAACGGTTGAATGAGTTATCAAGTTTTACAAACCATATAATAAATTATCTATGTGTCTTCCACCTGCTGTACAGACAACATCGAGACGATAGTTGAATTCGTCCCAAACGCCTCTCAAAGTGTCGTCTTCCACTGAAGTCACCGCTGCCGTGATTCTGTTTTTGAGGTCATCCAGATTAGTCGCTAATGGTGGCACAAAAACACGGTCTTTGACGTATCCCCACAAGAAAAAGTCGCATGCTGTGATGTCTGGGGATCTTGGGGGCCAAGGGTGTATCACCAAGTCTTGGGGTCACGTCCGACCTATCCAACGTTGTGGCAGTGTGTGTTGCGAATAACTGAGGCTAGGGGCTGTTTGTACGCTGGGAGAGGCATCTAGCGTAATCATTTGAAAATCATGGGCGGTTCGTGGTTGCAAAGATATAGCAATATAAAATCGGGTCCATCTTTTTAAACACCCTATATATTGACACTGTTGCTGTAGAAGCCATAACATACTGATATTATAAAGGTGAATACTATTTAATCTGTGTATTTGTGTGCTCTGCTCACAATGAGTTATGAAACAACAGGAAATACAGATAGCTTTTAGATTACATTCTTTAGGTTAAATACATTTCTGCCTCTCAACCATCACCACCTCACTGACTAGAACAATCTTGTAAAGTTATTTAAACAGTGAGTCCTCACATAAAACCATTTTATTGTAGATGCTATGAAAGTAAACCAGTTTCATATCAGATTTGTAAAACGTATGATATGTTTTGGAGCTCTATAAATGTGACATTCATAGTTATCCTCTTCACATATCTCTTCTTTGTGGTTATCATGAAAATAATGTATAGAAGGCAGTATAGCAAATATGTTTCTGAGCTACGGTATAATCGTGAAGTTTGTTATCCATTGTGTCAGTGGTTTAAACAGCACCAACTATTTTTCGATTTAAAGCTTTCGTGACTGCAGGGATTCATCTTCTTGGTTCTTTCGGTAAAGTCACGTAGAAGGGAAGTAATAAAATAATAAAAAATAAAACATAAAATAATTCTCACGACGTTTCGGCCACAACGCAAGCAGCCGTCCTCAGGTGAAGAGCAGGTCTGTCGGGGAGACAGCGTCTGAAGAGACAGCATCTGAATGAATGTCATTCATTCAGACGCTGTCTCCCCGACAGCACCAACTATATTCACCTGTTTGTCTCCACTGCTGATATTGGCCATAATACACGAGGTGCTTTTTAATGCTAAGTTGACCTGTGGGAAACCCAGTCCATGTTCAGGTACAGTTTTCCACTGGCCAGGAATCGAACTTAGGCTTCTGATGTCATTATGCCACTGTTAGTGATCATGTCAACACTCAAAATGCATTATCTGAACAAAGTGGTGCTGTTGGAAAGTACAATTAATACATGTACATATATGCACACAACCACATACACAGTCCTTCCTAATATATATCTTGATATTTTGCTTGCCAGTGAAGTTGACTATATTTCATTGATAATGTATTTGTACAATATATTTCCTGTCAGTTCAGATTTATTTTGTACTTGCCCACTGTTTCAAGTCATAGAAGTGATTTTCCTGCAAATAGGGTATTTTATGGACCTGGAAGTCCTGTATGTGTTACAAACAGTGTCATCTGCCACTCTGTCTAAATCATGGACCCCTTTCCCAGGAGCTCGTAGGGAAGATTTGGTCATTAACAGGAAGGCAATCATTACAGTGGCACTATAGTATATGGGCTTTCATTCAGCCCAAATGGGTGAAAGGGGATAGTTGTAGTTGTATTGGGAACACTGCTGACGAAATACACACACACGTACACAAGCACACACTATTCATTTTTAACCAAATGAGAGTCTATTGAGACAACATTTTATTTTGCAAGAAAGACCTAAGTTATAAACTACTTGCTAGCAGAGTTACTTTTTTAAAGTAATATGAGTACTGATGGCTCAGTTTTAGATGTAATGGAACATAATTGTATATTTTATATTTTCAAGGTAATATCATGATTCTAGATTTGAAGCTTTCGTGACTGCAAGGAATCATCTTCTTAGGTTTTTTCGGAAAAGTCACGTAGAAAGTAAAATAAAATAAAAACAAAAATCACGACGTTTCGGAGGCAACACAAGTCTCCGTCATCAGGTGGGACCGTCACAGCCAGATTAGCTGTATCAAGTGAGGCAATGATTCAAGATGTAATCCCTTAAAAGCGAGTTGAGGGGGGAGGGAGAGGGAGGGGGGAGCTCATCAGACTATGGTAGCCAATGAAAGGAACGTATCGGGAGGGAGGGGGGGCGAGGCCAAAAGGGTGGGCGATGGACGTGGAAGCGCTTGTGCGCAAGCGGCCAATTACTGCACACGCCAACACAATGGAGCGATTGTGTGCAAGCGGCCAGCCACTGCACCCGCCAACACAATGGGCAGAGAGGAGGAGGCGAGGTCTAATACACATGATAAACAAAAGAACGAAAATGATGATGGGTACAAACTTAGGGGGAGCTCATCAGACTATGGTAGCCAATGAATGGAACGTATCGGGAGGGAGGGGGGGCGGGGGGCGAGGCCAAAAGGGTGGGCGACGGACGTGAAAGTGGCCGATCATTGCTACAACTCGGTGGGCTCTCATGAAATTGTCTTTTCCGAGACCAAGGTTCTCTGCAAACCTCCCGGCTACCATCAAAGGTTTGTACACGAAGCCATACAAATATACAAACACAGACATAATTTCAACCGTGGTGATGGGTACAAACTTAGTAACCATTGGAAAGATGTTATCAACCACGCAAAAAAGACTTAATCACAAATTTTTTGGACCATCTTATCTGACAGGCACTATTTTACTGTACTTTACCGAGTGTTAACATCCCCAGTTATTTTAACAGTACTCTCTTCATTGTTCAGCCAGCATTGGTATTAACATGGGCATTTTCGTTCTTTTGTCTATCATGTGTATCAGACCCCCCCCTCCCCCTCTCTCTCCATTGTGTTGGCGTGTGCAGTAATTGGCCGCTTGCGCACAAGCGCTTTCACGTCCGTCGCCCACCCTTTTGGCCTCGCCCCACCCCCCCGCCCCCCCCCTCCCTCCCGATACGTTCCATTCATTGGCTACCATAGTCTGATGAGCTCCCCCTAAGTTTGTACCCATCATCATTTTCGTTCTTTTGTTTATCATGTGTATTAGACCTCGCCTCCTCCTCTCTGCCCATTGTGTTGGCGGGTGCAGTGGCTGGCCGCTTGCACACAATCGCTCCATTGTGTTGGCGTGTGCAGTAATTGGCCGCTTGCGCACAAGCGCTTCCACGTCCATCGCCCACCCTTTTGGCCTCGCCCCCCCTCCCTCCCGATACGTTCCTTTCATTGGCTACCATAGTCTGATGAGCTCCCCCCTCCCTCTCCCTCCCCCCTCAACTCGCTTTTAAGGGATTACATCTTGAATCATTGCCTCACTTGATACAGCTAATCTGGCTGTGACGGTCCCACCTGATGACGGAGACTTGTGTTGCCTCTGAAACGTCGTGATTTTTGTTTTTATTTTATTTTACTTTCTACGTGACTTTACCGAAAAAACCTAAGAAGAAGGTAATATCATGATTATACGTGATTACTTGAATGTTTTTTTACTGCTTAATGATTATTCTGTGCTCGCTTATTCACTCCACAGCCCCTCTTTCTTACTGCCGCTTACTTATCTCTCTCTCTTATCGCTACTGCCACAATCGGTTGTCCAACGAACATCACACCCTGATACCTCTGCTAATGTCAAGGCCTCAAGCTACCAGACGGACCGTTCGTCCATGCTGTCTTCAATCACCATGTTAAAGGACTGTATTTTTCCGTCTCTTTCTCCATATTGCTCGACTTTAAAAGCCCCGCTATTCTTTTTTCTCACAAGTTCCTATAACATCGCTTGCATACAGATATGTTTGCTCTCATCTGTAATTGTATTATTATTGGTGTACTTAGCAACTGGCGGCTTTGTATTATAGGCCTCAAGGCCGGTGCTAAGGAAATGCAATTGTGGTGCATGATGTCAGTTAGAGCTGGAAAAAGCAACCCCTCCTTCAGTGCCGGTTTATCCTAGTAGCAAAAGTAACTACATATGCTACGGGACCCGCACTTTCAAGGGCTCCACGCTGAATGCTTTCAAGCTATCAATTCCGGTTCAGTGACTCTGCACTTGCTCTATTACTATAGTACTATACTGCCTTCAACTTTTATGAACGACTAGGTGTTTAAGGTTAGCGATTTGTCGTATTATCTGGCTGTATAGCAGATGAAAAAATACAATTACTCTACTATGCAAGTAAAACATTTGTGTTTTAATATATTTTTTATTATTATTTAGGGCCCCTTTATAACATATGCTACAGGCCCCGCACTAGCTTAATCCGGCAGTTACCTCCTATTAACAGGTCCCTGCGGGGTGGTCTGGTAGGAACGAATAACCAAAGAATATAAACATAATGTATTATTACACTTGTTTAGCCAGGAAAGCCTCACTGAGTGTAGAGGTTTTTGTAGGGTCCTGCCAAGTGTTTTCAGTAGGGGGCGATGTTGCTACACCTAATCGGACGATACGAAGGGAGAGTTAGAGGCCTAGTTCTAGGCTTTAGGCCTAGCTGTAGGCTTTAGGCCGCTGTGAGTTAATTTTTAATTTAAATGTTTTAATTAAAAGCTATCTCAGGTAATTATAAGGGAATGTTACACTTGTTCAACCAGGAAAGCGTCACTGAGTCTAAAGGTTTTTGTAGGGTCCTGCCAAGTGTTTGCAGTAGGGGGCGATGTTGCTCACGGACGGACGGACGGACGATATCATCTATTGTAGGCTGGTTCACTTCGTTCCTACCAGTAAAAGTCATTAGGATGCTACCAACTGCATCCCCAGCCAAGACAGCTGATGAGAGCTCAATGCAAGCAGGTTGACACATAGGCCCTCTCATCCCTGATTTTATATCATAGCAGTGAAGGAGCTCAAATTCGTGGAGGCAGTGAGGAACGGACTGAAATAAAAGTGTTACTTTTTTGCGTACAGGAGCCAGAGGGTTTCGAGCTGGAGTTTCGGATTGAAAAAAACCGTTGATACCTGAATTGGCATTGAAATTAGGTCGTGGATGGGTATTCCAGCATGACAATGACCCAAAACACACGGCCAAGGCAACAAAGGATTGGCTCAAGAAGAAGCACATTAAAGTCCTGGAGTGGCCTAGCCAGTCTCCACACCTTAATCGCATAGAAGATCTGTGGAGGGAGCTGAAGGTTCGAGTTGCCAAACGTCAGCCTCGAAACCTTAATGACTTGGAGGAGATCTGCAAAGAGGAGTGGGACAAAATCCCTCCTGAGATGTGTGCAAACCTGGTGGCCAACTACAAGAAACGTCTGACCTCTGTGATTGCCAACAAGGGTTTTGTCACCAAGTTCTAAGTCATGTTTTGCAGAGGGGTCAAATACTTATTTCCCTAATTAAAATGCCAATCAATTTATAACATTTTTGACATGCGTTTTTCTGGATTTTGTTGTTGTTATTCTGTCTCTCACTGTTCAAATAAACCTACCATTAAAATTATAGACTGATAATTTTTTTGTCAGTGGGCAAACGTACAAAATCAGCAGGGGATCAAATACTTTTTTCCCTCACTGTATGCTCTACAGTTCGGAAGTGCTACACAATGGAAACCTTTTTTCATGAACAGTTATGAAAGTAAACAAATTACATGGCGATTCTGCATGTTGAGTGGTGCACAAATAACGCATTTGTCAATAAACCTGCCTTAAAATATATATTAGTTCAACCTCGGTACAAACACCACTATACGGTATTATAGTCTTTGTAGTGTAGATGCAATGTTTCACTGATTAAAGTAGATATTGATACGCATGATACATGCATGTATTATTACGGATTCATTTTGGTATACCTGTATACAAATTATACCTTTAAAAACCATAGACATTCATATCATGGTAGATGCTATGCAAAATGTATTTGTGAATCAAATTATTACTCTAATTCATGACAATTCATCGAATGAACTTTGCAGCAGGATCTAAACACATTGATCGCTGCTATCTTCACATTAATCCAAGCTGTGGATACAGCAATATCCAACTTTTTATATTGTTGTAACCATTTCTATATTTAAATGCATTTCACCATGTAAAGCAGGATAAAAATGTCAAGCTGCCAACATTTAATTCCCTCTTTAAATTATTTGTATTGATTTTTTTACAAAAAAGGTATACAGTATTAGAAAACGAATCGATCGAAGCAATAGTCATCTAGTTAAACGCTAAAAATAGAAAGTAGAATTACCAGTAATTACATCTTCATTCGGATTACTGTAATTGTTTATCATTCTTCATAATAATCGTAATAAATTACTCCCGAACACTGCCAACAGTAGGTACATCTTTTCCATGTCATTCATGACACAGCGCACGTCAAATAACGAAACAAAACTGGCTTTCTGGTGGATTAATTACATTACAGGAGGTGGTTTCACAGTGCGATGTACGAAGTGTGCTTATTACTGAGGTAGTAGTGTGTTTCAAGGGTTTACCCATTTTAATGCCACATCTGCATCATGATCACAGTCATTGTTAGCAGCATTGGACCAGTGGTGGAAATTCCACATTCCCATGTTAGGGGCCAGCCTTTTCATAGGATGATCACAGTTGATGTCCCACAAAAGTGTATATGTTTTATCTACGACTGTGGGGTGATTTGCTGAGTTGAACCATGACTTGGGATTTCAACTGGTCCCAATTGTCTTTCGATGGGAATCAGGGGTGACATTTGACTGACCAGAGCATATTGAAGCGCCATTAAAGTTCCGAGTAATTTTATATGCAATGCAGCGCCTACACTTACAATAATAGACGTAAAATATATATGATACTTGCATTTCACATTTTTACAATGATGATAGGGTTATACATATGTATTTATGTGCTTTCTTCTTTGTTAGACTATATTTTTCTAAAATAATAGTCCGATTTTACTCTCATGCATACCTGGCCACCCTGTTGCATTTATGCATGACAAAGAGGCTATTTTTTAAATACATATATCTGTCTGAAAAAGTTGGTACTCGTCTGGTATTTAAAAGTTGCCGTTGTAAACTTAACACCAGAAATAATTCCATGAATGATGCGTGGGCAGATAACTGAACTCCCAATCACAAGTTCTCGAGTTCAAACCCTGGAAAATAATATAATCAACTCCTCTCCATTATCTCTTTCAGGCTTGATAAATGCGTGGTGCATCTACCAGTCATCTTTGTCAGTAAACCCAGAAACACCTGGGTCCGTCCCCATGACCTGCCAGCGACCCTTCAACACTCTACATGGTCTCAAATTGCACCTTCGCCTGGCATAGGAGCTGTGGTGATATCGCTGTCACTTGTTGTCGTGCGGTGTAAAATTTTAGAGGAATACGAATTACGTTCTCAGCGATTTTTTTCCAGCCAGGACAAATATCTTAAGACACCCAAGGTAATAATGGCTTGTATTCAGGGCACACGTTGCAGAATGGAGCCCATGGTCCAAAATGACCATATGGAGCTAGAATATATGCTAAATGAATACAATAAATTCAACTCACGCTCACCGTGTGCAGACTGCTGGGGTACAGAAGTGGCTTGAGCACTCATGCTGGAATAAATTATGCCTTCGACTGCGATAAAATGTATCTTTATGTGACCCCCAGCTGTACCAGGCATGCACTGGAATTGAATGATGGTGTGGTGGGGCACGCCTGCAATCCAATGCATTGGAGGCAGGGTTGGTGGATCAGACAAAAATCATAAAGTTTGAGAATATGTTTTCCCCTTTTTTCTGGCAACAAAACAGGTGTTAAGATGTTAAAATACCAAACTTAAACCTTTAACAAGGAATCATGTCTGCATTAACCATGATACTTGTGGTCAGAAAGCAAACAAAAACATACTCTGATAATATATGCATTGTCTTTGAAACTGATTGGTCCACACCAGAGACAGCTTTCTTTCGAGCCTAGTCCACGCGGGTATGAACATTAATGAAGGCGGGGGAGGCCTCTTTTGCAGTGACGTCACGCACGGATGTAGCACTATGCTGCGTAGATTTATTTTTTACCGTCACTTTCTGTAAAGAAACGTCATATTTGAAGCGACTTTGCGTAATACATTATTTCATTCAGCTCGACCTTCCTCTGCGTTAGTGTAAAAACCCACCCACTCATGAATATTAATGAGGGGGGGTGGGCCTCGTGTGGAGTGATGTCGCGCCGGGGGGTGGGCCTCATGTGGAGTGACGTCATGTGCGGGACGGACAGACATATCTGGGTGATTTTTTTCTTAAAACTTTCGTGACTGCAGGAATTCACATTCTTGGTTATTTCGGTAAATTCACGTAGATAAAAAAAATTACAATAATAAATTGAAAATAATAAAAGCAAAAAACCCACGACTTTTCGATCGCAACACAAGCGGTCTTCATCATTATTTTTTTTATTTTCTATGTACGTGACTTTACCGAAAGAACCAAGAATATATATTTCTGGGTGATTATAGTAGGTAATTGCAGCACCACTCATCTCGGATGCCACGTACACACAACCAGAAAATAGTGGACAACTTATCGATCCCAGAAGAATGATGAGTTTAGTCAACCCGCTCTATCCAGGGTTGGCATTCCCAATATTCCATTTTGTGAGTTGTGCACTCTATCCACAGTGCCACCGAGACAAATAAGTAACTAGATAAGGACTGTTGTCCGTGTTGTTATTCCTTGCAGCATTGCTCTTTGGCATGACTGATTTAGCCATCCCTATTTCATGTGTTGTGGGTGGGATTCCTCCTCCATGCATCATGAGCTGCAGTCAGCCGGTGAAATGACATTTGAAGCCTTACAAAGAAAAAGTTATTCAGGGAAGACATGTTTGAAATGTGTTTTGTGATGCACGAAATAACCATTTTGCTAATGGAATGGACAAAATGAAAGGAGCAGTGGTCGAGTCAATAGAGATCCTTGTTTCATTGCCAGGGGCTTTATAAATCAGTGCAGCGTCTATTGCAGATGCAAACATCGGTTAAGTTTTGAAAGCAAATGCACATTTCTGCAGATTATGTACATGTTTCAGAAGTGTATCTAAATGTATCCATCAGAGAGGGTGGCACTGTATGGACAACACTTAACTCACACTTGAAAGGTGGCATGTTCAAATTCCGGTTCAGGGTCGACTCTGCCCATCTTACCTCGAGGGTAAATTTATGCCACTTTGTGGAAAGAAAACTGGTTATATTGCAATTGGACTAATCCCTGTCATAGCAATGTGGACGTTCCATCAATGACTCAGCGTTACCAAAGGAGATGCGTGTTTAACTATAGAGACACTACAGCTGTAACATTTCATGATCTTACTTTAAGATA
Source organism: Lampetra planeri (assembly GCF_965212315.1). Taxonomy (NCBI): domain Eukaryota; kingdom Metazoa; phylum Chordata; class Hyperoartia; order Petromyzontiformes; family Petromyzontidae; genus Lampetra; species Lampetra planeri. Next base: position 21,598,263 of record NC_136107.1, read on the forward strand.
GCTGACATGTTTTTTTTTAAATAACTTTAATACTAAAATACAACTACTGCACTGTTATTTAAACGTTTGCCTTGTGCATTGCCAAACAAGCTGCTGTAAGTGGCACAATGGTGATACATTTTATTATTGGCTTAAAATATGCAATTAGCTCTGTAACATACAGAAAGGGTTTGTCAAAATGTGTTATTATTTTATAACACCAAGGCTTAGTGGATGTGGGTAATACCAAACTTACACAGTACAGTATAGTGCCATTATTTTCAAAAATATATCAATGATCTGTATTTTCATTTTAAGAATGATATTGCAGATAATAATTGTATAAATTCGTAAGTAATATAATTACTTCAGTTTACTTTTCCATTACCTTTTAACCTCGAGTAGTTAAAATAAAAAAGGTGATTACATTAAAAAAAATTACCTCAAAGAGTATCGGCGTCCAGTCTTGAAGGACGCTTATTTGCGAATTTGACGTTAACCAACCGCAGACAGAAAAATCCATCGTGCAAATTTGGAGGCGTTATTTACAGCACATTAAAAAATGTACGTGGTCAGTAGATGAGCATTAAAATAAATATTTATGCACTGGTAGCGCTGCTCATTACATCAATCGATTTGTATGTACGCACAATTGCACACCTTTCAAATTTATATAAAATAGACACAGGGTGTAGTGAGGTTGCTTGTGAGGTTGCCTTGCTGTGCAGATCGCCCTCTTTTTTTCACCTGCGGGTTGTTAAATAGAGAGATTAAATTATCCGAAAAGGAACCAGTGAATGTTGAAAAAAATCAGCCGTAACAGATTGTACAAATTATTTTTAATGGTTCGGATATGTTATTTACATACTGTTTTACATTTCACGTGGCAAAATAAGCAGCGTTGCAAGATATCTTAAACGGATCTTCTTGTTTGAGAATTTGTTCACATACATTTTTCCCAGTATATAATTCACATCCATTCGTTTATACTCATGTTTGGTAATCAAAGAAAACACACAACCTCCGTTATCTGGCTTCCACAGTGTAAATATAAATGTAAAAAATTATAATTGACTACCCTTTAGCAATCCACCTATGGATGAAGATCTTCCCACGCTGTATCATGTGGGGGAACTGTTTGAACATACTTCACTACACTGGTTCATGCTGGTTGATGACTGGAGGACCTAAGATCGGTTTAGCTTTAACTCGCCACTGATGTTCGTCACGGCTGGGAATCACACTCAGCTTGCTTGGCCTATAGCACAGTGTTCTGTATGTGAATCCACGCATATAACCGAACATCTTTTATAAGCAGTCATTTTTTGTGGCTCAACAAAAGTCAGTCTGGTCAATTGCTTATCCAACGTTTACAATCCTAGTAAGAGTTTTACATTTGTTAAGATCGTGACATCTCATCATACGTGGTGACTCATTAGTTATATACATCTCAATATTCAACTGATTACTCAGGGATGCGTTATCATGAGGCATGTAATGATAAATCAATTCAAATTGATAATTAGTTTCACGATACATACATGGAATCATGCAAGCAACTATTATTTACAATTAATGTACATTATATGAAACTGATATATCAACATTTTTAGTGAGCTTATACATGATTATTTTTGCTCAGAATTATCCTCGGCCAAACTTTGCATGCCCATTTATTTTGGTTTAGTTTTGATGAATAAAATAGAGAAACATTTACAAAAGTGTAAAACGGAGTAAAAGGAAATAAATGTATAACAGATCGGCTGCAGGAGTTAACCAATATCCGTAATTCTTTGGTAACTACATTGGCCCTGCTTTTCTGCGTTTTATACTTTACATGAATTGTATATTAACATGCATTTCAGTATATAAATGGTAGTTGTGCATGGAAGTTTTTAGAGTATGGCATATTTGTGTCTACTGTGCTTCATTGAATGTGTGCATGTGCCTGCCTGCGCCTTATCTCAGCTTCATACGTATTCTGTTATTGCTGTAAGTACGGTAATACATTTGCATTTAATGTTCTATATAAGCGAGCTGTCTATACCATATATTTCCTTAAATGCTTTCCCAAATAAATAACAAAAGCCATGCGCGATCGGTAAAAAAAGGTTCACGTGTCCACGCCGTCTGCCCACATGCATTTTAACAAGTGCTGCCAATCACACCGCAGTGAAAAGCCTCACGTTTAGACGACTTTTTAAAAAGTACGTGTCTTGAAAAGTTGGCAGGTGTATTAACCCGTGACACAAAAAAATAAATACCTGCTTGCAATAGGCAGAAAGGCCGTTTATTTAAATGTACACTTTATAAAGGAAACATTCTAATAAACTGATTTCGAATCTATTATATAATTACAATACCCCCCCCCCCCCCAGTGGCGTCACGAGGGGGGTGCGAGGGGGGGTGCGGGGGGGTGCCGACCGCACCGGGTGACACCATCAGAGGGGGTGACACCAAAATGACTGTCTATAACATTTTTGTGCAGTGTTTCAGCAGTAATGTAAAAAAAACATATTTGAAAAAACATCCCTGTAGTTAGTTATAACAACCAAAAACATTTTTCGTAAGCCCAGTTTGCATGTGATGTATCAATATACCTACAAGGCTAAAACTCTGTGCTAATTTACTATTTGAACCTTCGAATGCGCTCTGGTCAGAGCTGTCATTATTACCCAACTACAGTGACGCTTCGAATCACGTGGTTTCGTCTGCACGCGCTACAAGCACGCGCTGTTGTTTTCTTCACTGCTGATGTTTTTATAGCGGCTGATTTTGTCAAAGTTAGCTACAATATTGTGGTAATTAGTATTTGTGAACCTATATCAATAATTTGTTTGAGAATGAAGTAGTAATTAAAGGAAAAGAAGGAGAAAAATCTATGGCTTCCAGTCGGTTACTAATAATGTTGTAACTAATAATGTAATTTATTGTAGAAAGATTTTACAAAAAATGTTGTTGTTAGTATTAATATAATCTAATAAATATTACATTTAAGCAATTTACAACTGTATGACATATTATTCTATGATTAAAATTGATATTAGACTTACATGTAGAACAATTATTGATTAAATCTTGACTTAAAGCTTTCGTGAATTCAGGAATTCATACTATTTGGGTCTTTCGGTAAAGGCACGTAGACAGAAGAATAATAAAATGTAAAAAAATCACGACGTTTCGATCGCAACACAAGCTATATTTCTATATTTCTGCCTCAGCAGTCTGCCTGCTGTATTTTTTCACCTGAAGATGATTGCTTGTGTTGTAATCGAAATGTGATTTTTATTTGTTTCTATCTTCATGACTTTACCGAAAGACCCAAAGAGTAATTACTGATTATATAATTCTTTGATAACTAAATAGACAAATTGACAATTTAAATCATAAAGTGGGGGGAAATGCTATGTTTCTTGTTGATACATGTTTTGAAATATAACTTAAATCTCAAATTCAGGTTTTGTATTTCAGTCTTTTTAAATGTTGTTTAAAAACATCACTGTCTTGAAAATATATATTTTATTTTAATGTAGTTCTTAAATATTTTGACTTTTTTTTACTTCTAATTCTATTGTTTTGTTACCGAATTTTCACTTTAACCACATGAAACTATGTTAAAGTACATTTAGGCTGCACGTATGATATTGTAATTTAAAGGTGCAATTAAAATGTTGCTAGTTGTTTACGTCACTATGATTGCCATTATATTCAGTGATATACGGGAATTACGATTTACGTGTAACATTAGTACAAAAAGCATTACTAAGGATTCTGTATGGTGTGGTACGGGAGGAGGTCCATGGGGGGTGACACCATGAGTTACCACACTGGGTGACACCAACCCTAGTGACGCCCCCCCTCCGCCTCTGATCTCTGCACCTGATGGGTTCAGTGATGACGTCATATTGTTCTATTTAAGACTGGAAGCAGGTGGATTGTTTCACTATTCTAGAAAATCGCCCGATGATGCAACATGACGTAATTACCAGCGAAACGTCGTATTACTCAAATTGTAAATGTTGTGGATTTACTCTCCAACGCACCGGTGGGCTGAAGTAATAACTAATTGGTGCATTGTTCACGTGACAAATCTTACTGGTTGTGTCGGGTGGTAGAGGGTTATGACACATTTATACTTATGCGATCTCACCCAAAACCTTTATTATGAAAATGTACATTACTTGGGCTTTTCTTTTTTTAGAGCTTGTCAGCTGAGTGAATGAATACGACTTTGCATAGGCAATGGCTGCTATAGTAATGGCATATTCCCCTTATTTCCCTGGTGCCAGAAAATGCGCCTCTGGTGTGGCAAAAAGGCACCAGGAAGTAATTTGGAAATATTGATTCTTAAAATGCCATGCAGAGGAAACAATTACAAATGCCTCAAACTTCCCATCACAACCACAACTTTGTATATGTTTATATAAGTATAATTCTCTCAATACTCAAATGAGCTTTGAATGGTGTATGTGTCCATTGCCTTACCTGAGCCAGTGGTGTAAATTTTATTTTTCTATTATGGGGGCAGTCTCTCCAATAGGACCAGCACTGCTTGTTGAACCCTGGAGGAAATATTATGGGTTAAGCTGACCCTCATTGGGGATTTGAGCTCATGCATTTCTGGTTGTGGAGGCAGGATCTTTGGATCAGGCAGAGGTAGAGGAGCAATAAGGTTGCTGACCTATCTGCATGTGGGATTTCTGTAGGTATTCGAGATTCCTACCACAAAATACTAAAATAATTGATCAGACATCCAAAGCAAGGACCTTCTGAAAATTAGTCTTAAGACTCAGTGGCACTTCCATGGGAAAATAAAAGGACTGTTGTTATTGTACTGGATACAGCCATGTATGTTACTGTCCATACGATATAAAGGCATATACTGCTCCGTACCTCAGTCTATAATCACATGAGGTAGATACAATGAACCAACGCCTTGTGAGAAATCAACAATAGCCTCATATGAACTATATTCCCTGTCATGGGAATGTGAAATTTATCGCTGGTTCAAATATGCACCATTTCTTGATTATATTTCCGTTTTTACTTTTCAAACATATGCAAGCTAGTGTGCATTCATGTTTTACTAAACCAAGTAATGATGGAATTCAATGGAAAAATACAATTTGTTTCCCGTTATCATCAGTTTTACGTGCTTCTAATTAGTACCTTTCGTAGTTTGTGAAACAAAATGACACCCGTAAATACACACCTGTCCCCCAGACATTTGCAATCAAACAAGAGGTAGAGATGATAAGCATCATCTTAGCATGACTATGAGATACAGCTGACGTGAATGAACGTATAAGATGATGAGGCTGTAGGATACATTTTGATGAATGGTTGACTGCAAGGTATGTGAGTGGCATTGTTGAATAAAGCTGCTTCCTTGAGGTGTGTTTTGGAAATGCATTGCAAATTTTAAATATGGCCGAGCGACGCTATGATGGAACACCCAATTCTCACTTGGTAAGTCGTGCGATCGAATACCGATCAGGACTTGACTCATCATAATCGTCTCTCCATGTCAATAAAATAAGGCACCAATTTGTGGCAAGTCAAAATTGGTTTTACTATGAACACATTGTACCCTGCCATATCACGGTTGAATACGTACAGTGCAAAATACGTTCAACAAACATACATACATATCTGCCACTTGGCACAGGGCAACAAATACAGATGAGAGCCACCCAAAGCATATTTGAGTATGCAATAGAGAGACTTGGACGATAAAAAAAGATTTGTGTAGATTAAACCAACAAGTATCTATATTATGTGAAGGACTCTTCAAGTTAGCGATGGAAATCTCATTGATCCCATTTTAGTGAGTACGTGTTATTTGGTGACTAAAGCTTACGATATCATACACAACTATATCATTGTTTGAAGCAAGACCTGTGTTGAAGATGTTAAACAAGTACCCTACTTTTAGTTTTCAGCCACCTTGGCCTTATACAGCAGACTAACCCGCTGACCATCTGCACAGATAAAGAGAGATCAGTCGAATGGTTGTGGAAAATAGACCCCTAAAGGATATTATAAAAAGCCTGTGGTGTCGCTTCTGGGAAATTCAAAACTAGGATGGGCCTTGACTTTGGTGTTATACACAATGCTAAAAATGTAAGCCTAAAGCAGATTACATTGTGTATCGGGCCATGAATTAGAATTCAGTGTAAAGTTGTCCTGCTGATTGATGGTTAATGCCGACTGATTGACGATACCATTGTCGTCGTTAATCTGTCTTCGTCTTGTCTTTCGTTTGCCACTTTAACCCTACTCTCGTGGTCATTGCACATAGGGATTGCATGCCTGGATTCCAGCTCCGATTACTCCGATGTATTTTACACGCTTGACCAACTTCACTCATTCACACTAAGCGTTGTTGTGAAAAACATGATTTGCAGAATAAATAACGCCTCCTTCCAAATATTAGCCTCTCCATATATACTCCACGTATTATATCAGTTTGTGTCAAACTAAGACCAATGTATTACAAGAGGGGTTCTTTGCTAATAAACATTGGGCGGCTCAACAACATTTATTCAAGCAAGCCTGACTTGCTGATGAGACATTTAATGTTGAAACGAGTCCAGAGGTTGCTGCTGATAAGATGTACTCCCAGAAGGCTGTGCAGCCGATGTTGTGTAAGAAGGCATCACGTGGGAAGGATGTATAACATGTATATCAATCATATTTAGTGCAGCTGCCTCATTGCGGAATGGAACATTTTTCCCTTTCCTCTTTCTCACACAGCTCGATATTTAGAACTCACTTATTTCCAAGACAGCTTGTTATCCCTTATTGGCTTTCATTAATTTAGCCCTCTATGTTGCTGGTTGATTTGCATCATAGGAATAAGACATCTGGTTAACAACCATTGCCAATATTGACTTACAAGTTTGATCGGTACTTGTAACTCGAACTTGCTCCTGTTCCAGTCATGTCACTTGAAATTGCATGTCTTATATAGGCAAGCTCTTAAAGCTGATTGGCCATTAGCAAGATTGAATTACTAAACTGCAGCATGAATATCCTTGTACACTCGGGAAACAAAACTTCCATCTATAGCAGTGAACATTCATGATCCACAGGAAGACCATTGTGAGCTTACTTGTGCCTACACTATGTGCTAAAAGTCTCAGCCAATATTTGGTAAATGGCAATGCGTACCCAAAACAATCAGACAGTTGTCTGCAAACAATCTCCGAGTGTGTTGTATTGTAATATTATGAAGTACACACTCACGAAGGGCATTGCGATGCTATTCAAGACATGCTTTACCACAAATGGACCGAAGACAGTGCCTGTTTCAGGCAGCCTCTGTTTTACAGAACTTTTTTAATTCTATTATGGATATTTCTGCACTCTGAGCAGCGGTGTAACTACAGTGTGCAGGTTGTACAGCTGCACCAGCGCTCAGCAATATAAAGTATGCCCCCTTTTCTGTATTAGGTGATGGGCAGTAATCTTTCTGTTGGTAGTCCTGAGCTAGTGCCGACCAATTTATTAAGTAGAGTAACATTGTTTTGTTATTTTTTGTCGTTAGTAGTCCATCGAAAGTAGCGGGCAATTAAAGAGAAATAAAGGAGTTAGAGGAGTATAGTGTTCCACATCATGTGGCGATTAGATACAAACGTGCCCGAGGCACAGGCAACATTATGCAGCCGGTGGCTGAGGCTGAATGGAACCTGCGGTTCATCTCTGACAGCTCAATGATGCCGTCTAGACAGTCCAAGGTGGCGGTTAAGAAGGTAAACAGTTGTGGGGTGCACAGCTCATCTCATGATGTTGAAAGTCTGCGTGGGGCTACACTAATGATTCATGGCTGCTGCAAAGGTGAGGTTTAGTCATTGTGTGGGCTATTCAGTCTCACGAAGCAGTCTCAGCAATAAATGCGGGCAACATTGGCAGTTTTGAGGCCTAATGCATTACAATCAGATTACCGTAGGCTGGTAATGATAATCCAGTATTTCTGTAATCGGATTATTCATAACTTAGTATGTATCCGTTGGTTTATTTTTATGATTACATTAATGTCTGAAGACATGAAAAGGATTCCAAAAACAAAAGCAGGAAATTATAACGTCAGCAGCTTGGGTTAATGTGAGGACCGCAACAGCCGATGTTTTTTAGATCGCACTACAGATTTCTGCCACCACCGTAGTAGGCACAACTCACGCAACTGGCTTAGGGCCATCATTGGAGTTGAGCACCAGTCAATTCCCACATGGAACAACCGTAACATTTGACTTCCACTCTGCGCAGCGTCTCTGTAAACATCGTTATTTATATACGTGCAGACATGCAGCACGTGTATACGGTGTTTGTCGTCCGTTCGCTACGATCCCAGTCACATGGGTTCGATTTTTGGGCCATGTCCACCAGTGAAGCTGACCCGTGCCTCACCGAGTTTCAATGCAGCTTCAGATTGTGTAGAATCAACAACACCAGCACGGGGAGCAGACACACGTGACCGGGCAAGCGTGGTACTGCTGACCCAGCAGCTGTTCTGTTTACCTTGCTGGCCCTAATAGGAGCTCACTAACGACACTCACCACAGAAGTTTGCAAGACAATCTAGGGCAGGGGTCTGCAACCTTTAAGACATAAAGAGCCACTTGGACCCGTTTCCGAAGGAAAAATAAACTGGGAGCCGCAAAACCATTGCAACATTTAAAACAAATATAACACTGCATATATTGTTTCTTACCTTATTGCTATATACAGGATCGTGCAGTCAGCTGTCAATCTGAATAAAAAAAGGACTTTTTCACTTAACAATGTAAAATATATTTTTGCAAATTAATAGCTAAATTACCTGGTTAATGGGATTTTTGCTCCTGAACCTCAGTGCACAGTGTCTGCACATCAGGGCTGTAAGACGTCACCTTCATTTTCACACAGGCTTGCAAGCTGTCATCTGTGAGGCGTGATCGATGTTTGTTTTTAATATAGTTCATGTTGGAGAAGACCTGCTCACATACATATGTGGAGCCGAAGATCGACAGGACTCCAAATGCATACTTTTTCATGTTTATATAAGTGTTGGGGATGGCATTCCATGTTTCGAATACAAGTTTGTCCTGTTTGGGAAGGTTTTCAATATCACTCCATTTATGATTCTGAGCCAGAATGGCCTTCTGACGGGCAACATCCTCAAGAGTAGCGGTCAAGCATTTGAACTTGGACACCCATATATCTTTGTCGGCTATATCGGCCAGTTCCATCTCAAGATCAGGTTGACTTACACCTGCAAATGCAGTCATATTCAATAGGGATGGATCGATCGCCAGGGGAGTGACAGGGAAGGATAATGTCGTTTTTTCCTCTCTGAACTCACAGAATCGTTTCCCAAACGAACTTTGCATTGTGGTGATTGCAGACTTGAAATATTCCAAATTTATCGTATCATGACTTTGTTTGAACTCTCTCAAAGAGGGAAAGTGAGACAGTGTACCTCTCTGTAAATCTTTGACAAACACTGTCAACTTGCGCTCGAATGCCAAAACCTCCTCCAGCATGTGCAGGGATGTGCCTCCTTTCCCCTGAAGGGTTGTATTTAGCGTGTTTAGATGTGCTGTCATGTCTACCATAAAATGTAATTTTTCCAGCCACTCTGGCTGTTCCAGCTCAGCAAAGGTGAGCTCTTTGCTGCCCAGGAAGGTTTTTACTTCTTCCAAACATGTGACAAAGCAACGGCAACGTTATTGCCTGTCACCGGGCGGGCAGTGTGGAGCGGAGCGGCGACCTGTCAGCAGCGGCAACGCCAGAGCAGGTGTCACAGTGCGCCTCCTCCCCTCGCTAGCATCCGCCCCGGAGCCGCGGTCAAGGTTCAAAAGAGCCGCATGCGGCTCCGGAGCCGCAGGTTGCCGACCCCTGATCTAGGGGGTCTCTGTGTTTGTTTGTATATAGAGAGAGATATACTCAATAAAATGAGGGAGAAGTGGTGGTGCAGTTAGTGCACTGAGTCAGTGGCAGCCAGGTGAGACATGGCGGTGGGGTGGGGGTTATATGTATATTATTCATTTATGAAGTATATTAATTGACAAATGCATATGAGAATCAAGACGAGGGGCCAAAATCGCTGTGCCCCTTTATTCCCCAGAAAACGAATAGAGTCTATATCGAATGTGAGCGTTTTACTCATTAAATCTGTTCTACTCATTCAATTTAATTCAGTCCAATAGCTTCACAGCAGGTGGTTATAGGGGCCGGTGCTACAGCGGCAATATTGCGTAATTGCTCACATGTGTTTTCTAAGGGCGATCCAAACACAGCCTTGTTGGCTTCTAGTAACAAGTAGCCGCCGTTGCAAAATTCTAGTTTATGGGGTGTAAACCATCAACTATATAACGCGATTCATGAACATACAAATGTGCAGCTAAGTTGTGTTTAGTTGTTTTCCCATTTTCCTCGATCAATCACCGGCTGCCACTGTCAGAGTTAAAAGCTAGAACATCATCAGTGGCAAGTGAACAACACAAAATAGAGAAGCTTGGTCAAAGTGACCCGGCCTAGCGAAATCTTAATTCTTAGAGAGATGGATTGACAAAGGCCTGTAAAGTATGATTAAACTACTTTATATATTACAGACCTACCACTAGGTTGGAGTGACTTATTTGTTAATTACACATCATTGTAGTCTTCTTGTCAAACTGTCTCGATCCCCGATCAAACGAACGTTGGGTAGCGCTTATCACCATTGGTGGCCGAGAACAGTGGATTAAACGACACATTCTTGTGTGTGGCAGATACCTATCTCCATGGGATAACCACTGCTGATTTTCCAGAAAGTCGTAATAATTGTATTGACCCTAGGGGGATGACGCACTCCATCAACTCTTTACCGATATCAACAATGTTATAAATGCGAGTCGAGCACTCTATCTACAGAAACAACTGGTTGAATGTTATCATCAACAGCCAAGAACAATCAAATGCTGAATAAAGGCCTCTCCAAATCGTTGCCATCCATTGTGGTCTTCCGTTCATTGGCTAATTATTTCTAGCAATGTGCATCACTAAATAAGTATAACCCGTAAAAACAAAGTTTTTCACTATAAATCCTTTATATGCGTGGCAGCGAACTTAATATAAAGGATTAAAAATATATTCACCTGTGGAGGACGCAGGGATCGATCCCACGACCTTTGGCATGGAAAGCAAGGGTGCTACCAACAGCGCTACTCCGCCACGGCCTGTGGAGGAGTTACGCTCTGGGCTCTTATACTGTGACGTTCAGCCAAAGCCAGGAATGAGTTCTATTTGAATATATGTAAAATAATTGTTTTTTGCCTAAAAAGTGTAAAATTTTGGGAATTTTTTTACGAACATTAATTGTCTAGCACAACGAGTCTGTGTGGAAAATGTCAGCTCGATTGGATCACGGGAAGTGGGTTAAAAAACGACCGAAAGATTTGCACGGTCGTAAGCAAGCAAGCACGCAAGCAAGCACGCAAGCAAGCGAACTTAATATAAAGGATTTTAAAAAAACTTTCTTAACGATATTCCTTCACTCCACGCATTTTTGGTTACCTTTCAGTGTTTAATTTAATGTTATTTGGATTGTATAAACTGTACTTATTTTGTATTCATGCGGGTTTCATCATGTAAATGAATAAATATTTGCACAATCTAAACTGGCAAGCCCGTACATCCTTTGGACGTGACCATCCGTGCATGCATCCCACACTCCAGCCACCCAGCCAGCAAAACTTGTTTTATATATATACTGTTGCCTAATCATTGAAACACGTTCCTTCGGAGTGGGCAGGTAGGAACTTGGTTGGACAGCGCGGCGTTCAGGGGGGGGGGGGGGGACAGTTGGACTAGTGGGCATGTTTACCTTTCCCCCCCACCCTCCCCGACATCAACCAATCGCGGCGTAGCTCGGTGGGGAGGTGCATGGGTGGGCGGAATTCCGTGTATGCATGACAGACAAACAAATAATCCCTGGTGGGCAGTGTGGAACCTGTTGTTCCTACCTGTATAACTGCCCCTCACACAACATCCCCACTTCTGGATGCCCCCCCCCCCTCCAACTCATATACACCCCCAGTCACCCCAGCACCCGCGCCCACCTCCTCGCGCACCCCAATTCACTTGCCAGCCACCCGCACACCCCTCTCCTCTACGCGCGGGGCGACGCGTGGCCTCCAGCCAGTCAGGCACAATGCACGCTGCGCGACGTGCAGGCAGCCAGAAACACTGTAATATGCTAGCACTGCCCGCGCATTTGCGTGGGATACATGTGGTGTGCTAATTCACAGACACTAATAGGAGGTACTCTCTCTTTTATTCCGGCCTTCACAGCCTTAGGGGATAACCACACATCTGGTCGGGACAGCCAACATGCTGCCAGACCCACAGCTTGAAAAGGGGTGACGATCACAACGACGACAGCACGACGAGTTCCAGTCCAGATCGCAGCCACCCCGACTGTGAGTCGGAGCTCGCCTTATATCCTGAACAGCGTGGCCAAGCTCCGCCCTCGGCCCTGCACCCCTCTGGATCCCCCAGATGTCTCCGTGCTTTGCCCACAGGTGCAACTGGTAGAACGGGCTGTTACCCCAAATTCTATTGTCTACCAATCTCCCAGCAGCACGCGCTCCAGTGACTCATTCCACGTCACTACACATGGCCAGGGTGGAGGGTGGGTGGGGGGAGGAGGCGTGACATCGGTATGCACTAACCCAGCTCAACTCTGTAGGATGCGGGTGACGTCGTCACGCAGATTTGCACAAAGATGTCTCCACTGCGCACTTGCCCATCCATGTGCCAGCCAGCAAGACGTTTTTTTCCAATGCAGATATCCCTTGATTTACGAATGTTCCGTTTACGGCATTTCGCGTTAAAAAAATGTACAAATTATGGACGTTTTTCGGTTAACGAAATCGAATTTCCGCATGAACAAAATTTTACACAGCATGCGCCATGAGATCAAACCGGAAGCACCCGGGAGACTGCATCATGCATCCACGACAGTTACAATATCCCCACAATGCAGCAGTAACGCCTCCACAATACCTTTCCAGTCATTCCAACGTTGCAGATCTTTTGGCGAGTTCCCTGAAAAGTGAAATTATTTTTTTATTTTAAATAAATTATTATTCAATCGTTTTAACATTTCTGTTCTTTCTTTTTAGTTTTATTGTGAAAATTTATATAGACATATTATGTTAGGTTAGGAATCCAGTTGGAAACATCCCTATTTTTGTATAAATTTAATAGGAAAAGCCATTCTGATTTACGAGATTTCGTTTTACGCATATTTTTTTAAGAACACATCCCTTTCGTAAATCGAGGGATACCTGTGTAGTGGCTGAATCAGAGACACTAAGAGTTGGAGGCACTCTGTTTATTAACACGCACCAACGGGTTAACACTTCCAAATAATACGTCTGTAGTCGACTATGGTTCCCAGTCAGGACAGCTGGTAGACTGCCTGACTGGTGACGCCGAGATGGTGAAGACGACGAGAAGAAGACTCCAGCAGCACAACGGGGATCCCACTCCACACGACAGCCCCGAGGTCCCCTCTCGGGGCCCCTCTTATACTGTCAGCGTGGTCTGGCTCCGCCCCCGGCCACGCCCCCTTTCTAGAACCTACCTGCGGGTTCCCGTGACCTTTCCCCTAGATCCCCCTCTGGTGTATCACCTGGCCTGCTGCTGTCCGGGCTGCTGTAAGCTGCAGATCCCCTTCCCCACCAGCAGGCAGCTCTATGCTGCTACATAGCTAAATTCTATGTCACTACACCTGTATAGAATGACACTGCAAATCCACGATCGTAATTTACTTTCAATATTCGCTTTAAAATAAGTTTATTAAATGTATCACCCAGGGGTGGCCAACCTATAACAGACCAAGAACCAAAAAGTACCCGTGAGGTCTGAAAAGAGCCAAGTGTATAAATAAGTGTGTATATATTGACAGTTATCGGCACAGCACGGGAAACATTATTATTTGCTACTGTAGCAGTGCTCCCCTTTGATAGAGCCGCACGTGGTGGATTAAAGAGCCGCGATCAGCTTGGGAGATACTTGTTGGCCACCACAGTATTATACTGATAAGAGTATACATAACTGCTAACTACAATTCTACAGCCCAAAATAATATAAAACACAACAAACTGGCCAAAATACCACAGCTTAATATGGTACTGCAATGGCTATCTTGTAACATGAATCGCAGCCTATGGGAGGAGACAGCAAATGAAGTGACCTTTCAAAGCCTCGCAATTCTTCCTCAATGAGTGTCAGGAGTCACTGGCCACGGGCGAATGCATGCAAGGTTCGGCTCAGGGGCTTGAGTGCAATATTGTGACGCATCAAAAGGTCAAGCGTTGTAGATTTTCAGATAGAAAATTTCATCCGGCTGCTGACCGGTTTAATGATGACACTAAAGCAATATGGGCAGATGAGGTTTGGGTTTTCCATAGAAGCTGAGCAGGCTTTGCCGAACAATGCAAGCTAACTCCCATGCCTCCGCATTTATTCATATTTATACCTACTTAGTTCATGACATCTCAGCAATTATGCCTGTGGTTAGAGTCGTATACTCGTTATTGGCAGCCAATAAGTTTAAATCCTGGTTGGGGCTTGGCACAGCCTATCATCTCTCTGGATTCAGTAACATTTTCAGTACCGTTTTAAGTACCATTTTGTTCCATTTTGTGAGAAGTCAACAGGAGTCCTTTGTAAAGACCGGTCCCCAACATAGGACTATAGTTGGGAATTTACAATGCTGGCTCAGGGCTGCTAATGGAAACGAAAACCGCCTATGTCCAATATGAGCATAGACACAGGCCTATTATATACTGTGAGTTAGATTCACATCTTTCATGAAATGGCTTGATCGCATTGACCTGACAGATTGCCCCGTTGTTGTTGGTAATAAAAACATCGGCACGTTTTCCTTAAATGTCAGATAAAAAGAAACATTTGTCAAGATGTGAATCTGGCCCTGTGTCTAGGCTTATTTATGTGCATTCATACTGGTGTATGTGAGTGCAATGTTGTATGCACTATAATTTTTGCATACTTTACCAGTGAGTGAGCTTATGTACATTGGAATTCTCAAAACATGGATAATTAATAATTTCACTCTAATATCTGCTGTGGAAATAATTTGAATACCATACATGTGAATATAATTAATGCAGATTAGAAGTGCTGTAATATACATGAACAAACGTAAAGAAAAAGCAAATCATGACCCCTAATTTTAACATGTGTGACTATATTTTTCCAAAATGGAAAACAATATATTTTTGAAATTGCAAAAGGCATCGCTGCCCACCTCATTCAATAATGGGTGATTGCTGTTGCATGTTAAAAACGAAAATATCCCGATGCTAGTATTAATATACCGGGTAAAATTATGTTCTGCTGAGATGTATTCTAATTGTTTTATATTGAGCACGTTCAACGTCAAACCAAAAATGAATTACTAGCTGAGAAAGACTCGTATACATACACATTTAGAAATTAACAGACCAAAGTCAAAGGTACAAACATAGCATCATTTCTGCTTATACCGCATTGTATATCAACACAAAATTGCACGTGGCTATTTTGATTCCACCTATAAAGCTCCATGTCTAAGTGAACAGCCTAGTTTTTGTACATGCCCCCATGTACAAAACACATTTTTGGAGCCATGTACAATGAAGTTCAGCACATGAATTCTACTCCAGTGTTGGAAGTGTCAGAATAATAATTTTCTCACGTTCACTACCGGAATGAAGTTAACTTTACAACGTGCCCGTAAATATATGGCAAGGATAAGGATTTGCATTTATTAATCGCTTAAATGCCATGGCATCTCAAAGCGACTTATAATTGCACTGGAAATACAAACCACATCAGGCCAAACATAGAGGATTAATCAGAGGGTAAGAGAAAGACGCACAATGTCAATGACAGTGCGACACAACCAATTCTGCAACCTATGCATGCAGAGTTCTAGAGCAACAGTCAAACTGAGAGCCCCAGAAGCAGTATAACCCCAAGGGATTGTATTTGTTACAGCAGTGCGACTCCAGTCTCTGAGAACAGGGGAAGGGGGCATTTCCATGTAAGCCTGAAGAATATATATTAATGTTGTATACATTTAAAAAAAGTCTCACAATCTCAAAACGTATTTTCAATAACGGTTCTGTATTAAGATGCTTGGGAAAAAATGTAATCAGTATTCTGCACGTGGGAGAAGACAACTGTACACTGAGAAAATCCATATATAGTATATACAAATTAATATATAGTATATGCAAATTAAAATCCTTCAAAAACTCGCACGGATACTTGCTGTATAGAAATCTGTTGCATACAGCACTGACGAGGATGGGGCATTTCTCATGCACATGAAAAACCAACCACACCTCCAAAGTGCTGAGTTTTTTTTTATTTTACCTGGTAAGGCCCACTGAACTATATAACTCTTTTTTCAGAAGTGACCTGGCCACAAATGATCACGCGGAAATTCGTTTCAGCCAATTATAATACTGTACTTTCAAGCGCATGTTTCTGGATTTGAAGGGAAAACCAGAGGACCCGGAGAAAAATTCAAGCGACCCGCGGGGAGAGAGACATGCGAACTCTAAATATATACAGCAGGCGTCAGGGTCGAGATGTATGTATGTTGAACTTATTTTGCAACGTATGCAGCCAACCGTGCTCATTGGAAGTGCGAGGAAGGGATCATAGGGCATGCCTCAACCTCACCAGGTCAATGTTATTGAAATATGTGAAAATCCTGTATGATAATAGCGCACACCAAAATGTGTGACTCTGACATGAATGTTCACATGCACTGTTTTGTCTTCTTTGTAATATAAAGCCGTAGGGGTGGTAGGAGGGTTGGGAAGGGTGGGGAGGCCCGGTGGGTGCCTGGCGCAAGAGGCCCCGTGCGAGGTGGGGGGGCAAGTGGGGGGGGCAGCGGGAGGGATGGGGGGGTCCTGGGGTTGTCACGCACGAGGCGGGGGTGGGGCACCGAGAGGTGGGACGATGGGTAAATCAGGTGCTGTCCAACGTGTAACAACAGACCGAGAACCAGAAAAATTACCACATGAGTTCTGCAAAAAAGCAAAGTGTATATATATGTGTGTATATGTATTGACAGTTTTCGGCACAAGCACCGGAGACATTCGTGATTATTCTTTGCGACTGTGATAGTATGTTCTACATTACGCCCCTTCGATAGAGCCGCGAGTGATGGATTAAAGAGCCGCATGCGGCTCGGGAGACGCCAGTTGGCCGCCGCTGCATCTAGTTGGTTGACAATCTACAAACACGTCAGGATATATGACCTTAAACCTTGTTCTGTATCAAAGGTACGAAAAAATTGCATTTTCAACCAGTGTGCCGTAATATAAATGCAATTTTTTTCGTGACTGCAGATAAAATTGAAGCGTATTATAATTTAAGTGCGGGAGTGCAATGTTCATCAATAACAATTTATAATTAGGCCTTTGTATCACGTACCGAAATCCGAGTTATTTGACAATACACATGTACGGTACAGTATACACACAGGTCTAAGGCAGTGGTTCTCAACCAGTATGGTGTGAATTGGATCATATGCGACCCCACCACCAGATTACTCAAGAAACATTTTCACTTCGTTGATCTCGCATTTGTGGCCAGGTCGCTTCTGAAAAAGAAGGTAATATCTTAGTGGGCTTCACCTGGTAAAATAAAACATCGTTTTGTTTTATTTGTATATATTCTTTGAGTGATTTGCTTACCTTTCCTATACTTTGCACTCCTATCGTGATCTTGTATTGTAACGTTCTGACCCTCTCCTACTAGACATCTGTGATAAATGATGCTTTGTGGCTCATCGGATTCCTCCAGAATAAATACAAGATTATGATTGTGATACACAGATCACATGTCTGGTCAGTGTGGCGCTAGTAACGCATTTTATCCATGCTGTGTATTGGTCTATTTGGTCACTGATGTTCCCCACACGCATTCAAAATGTACCCAGCATTATAGCCTTCAGCGAGGGGCGTAGACTTCGGTGTACAGTCTATGCCCCCACCCCCCTGAAAGGCTTATTCGGCCTTTGAGAATCTTTCACTTAGAGGATAGTCATGAAATAAGCACGTTATTATCATTGTACACCAATATATTACTGCACAAGGGGGTAGTGAGCATTCCAAAATCTATCTAGACCCAAGTAAGGTGTTGCAATACATAAAGCTACTTGGTGCATGTGATGAGTGATGAGTGTACAAATGTGCAGAGCATTGAGCAGGCTGTGTGCGTGGCGCTTCGGATTGAAGACCCATATCTTGCTGCATTTCCGTGATGTATTTTTAATTTGGGCCAGAACCGTTGTGTGGCCCAAATCCTAAGGGATCAATGAGTCGTGCCCCACAAACTGGGTGGCCTTGATCTCTTCTGCTCCAACTTGACTGACCCTCCATCTCCCCTCCATCACACACTCTCTTTGTCCCTACCCACGATAACCGAGTGACTGGCCAAAGACGGGAAAAAGCGGGCAGGATTCTAGGCAAGGTCAAGGGAATGATGGTTGCCAAGCAATCATGTTTAAGTTTGTTTTTGTAACAAAGTTTTTTTTCCTATTTCATGTTTCACCACGTGGCTTTTAAATCATTATTTTGAATGCTCTTTTTTCCTAATATTACTCAAATTGTACTGCAATGTCATGTCATGAGATGAAGAAATATCAATTGAGAACTCTAGGAGAGCAGTGCATCACCCATTGTTACAGCATGGCACGTGGACGGTGATACCACATAACTATTTCTGAGACCCTTTCAAGTAACATCAACACTGGTGGTGCTTCACTTCCCACAAGGATGGTGAGAGCCGGTTGAAGTACTTTTGGAAAACTGAATTTAATAAAAAAAACAAGCTCAGCACCACCAAAGAATACACACGAATCGCAATGATCACTTTAATACTCTTCGGTTCTTTCGGTAAAGTCACGTACGTAGAAAAAGAATAAATCACGACGTTTCGATCGCAACACAAGCAATCGTCATCAAGTAGGACAACCACAGCAAGAGAAAACTGCTGAAGTAGGCGTGAGGTCCACTTTCTGCCCCGCCTCCTCCCCCCTTCTCTCTCCTCCCCTACTGCCGAGGCCTATATAACCTCGTGCCACGGCAGATCTCTCACCTACTTCAGCAGTTTTTTTCTTGCTGTGGTTGTCCCACCTGATGATGATTGCTTGTGTTACGATCGAAACGTCGTGATCTATTATT
Source organism: Lampetra planeri (assembly GCF_965212315.1). Taxonomy (NCBI): domain Eukaryota; kingdom Metazoa; phylum Chordata; class Hyperoartia; order Petromyzontiformes; family Petromyzontidae; genus Lampetra; species Lampetra planeri. The sequence continues at coordinate 21,617,479 of NC_136107.1, forward strand.
TTTCTACCTACGTGACTTTACCGAAATAACCAAAGAGTATGGATTCCTGCAGTCATGAAAGCTTCAAATCAAGATCACTTTAATATTGACATTTTTATTTTCAACTTTCAGTCATACCCAGAGATGAATCTGAATCTAATAGCGTTTTCTTTCAAATATTAAATGTTCTACGTTTTGGTTTAAGGCAGTGGTTGTTAGCGATTGTTGTGGTAAATTCATTTATTAGACTGTAAGGGCCTGCTTCAGCATTGACATTAATAATAATAGGTTATATTCCCAGCTGCATTGCCCTCATTTTATTTAGTTCCTATGTTTAGATAATAGCAGGAAGAGGCTTGAGATTTCTGAGAAATAGTTTTTTTAAGTGTAACTTCAGTAGATGAGATTACAATAATTTTACAATTCCAGTGGCATTTTCAGGATAAAAACATTCCTGAAAACGTGATGCATCAAGTGATTAAATGTTTATTTAATTTGTATACAAAAGTGTCATCACAAGCAGATATGATGCATGTGTATGTCTTACATCAAAATTATTTCTGTGCTCTTTTAATGTCAGGTGTTTGAAAACAACATACAAACAATCTATAATAATGGTATATGACTATATATTTAGTGCTATAAAACATAGTTTGAACATTGTAAGAACCATATTATTGGTTCTTTCGGTAAAGTCACAGTAAAAGTCACAGTAAAATAAAAAAAATAAAAAAATTCTCACGACGCTTCGGCCACAACGCAAGCAGCCGTCCTCAGGTGAAGAAACAGAGCTGTCGGAAAGACAGCGTCCGACAGCTCTGTTTCTTCACCTGTGGAGAGCTGCATGTGTTGTGGCCGAAACGTCGTGAGAATTTTATTTTATTATGTTTTATTTTTATTATTTTATTATTTCCCTTCTACGTGACTTTACCGAAATAACCAAGAATATAAATCCCTGCAGTCACGAAAGCTTTAAATCGAAATTGTAAGAACCATTTTGGTAAACAACTCGGTGTCAAGTTGTCCCCACTCAACCGAGCTGTGGGGTGCAGTCATCTCCACGCCTGGCCCTGAGAGGTGATAGGAATTTCACATTCTCATGGCAGGGAGCCTTCTTTCCATGCAAAGACCGACCACAGTTGACTTTTTAACTCTGGAACAGTTGCAGGACGAGTTAAATTTCAATCGTGATTTAAAACGTTCCAATTGTGTGTCAACCACTCTCAGCCACTGGTGTGTTATAGTTATTATATAAATGTCTGGATTAGGTCAAAATCTGCTCAATGTGATAGAAAAAGTTCATAAAGCTTTTAACATTTTATATATTTTGATTAGATTAAAGCCACGTAAAATGTACCATATAAAAAAAATGGTTTGTGTGGAAGTGTGGTATGATTCTTTGACTTGTAATATGAAGATTTTATGTTAAACTATGTGAAAAGTTGGCAGTGTGTCCTAAGAAAAGATGTCTCCGGCATTTAACTATAAAATTCCCAACCCTGGCTTGGAGCCAACAGTTAGACTGAGTACTCTCCGACGCATTTTCATGCATTGAAGTCACTTTAACTAGGCTTTTAAAGCAAAACAAATATTTTCATTGTTGACCACTGATTTTGTTTACATTACACGTAATATTAGGTTTTAAAGATAACATTGTAAGCATTGCATTTTTGTGACAATAACATGCAGGAGTTATTTGTTTTTTTATAAATTCCTCTCCTATTTCACAAATATGAAATCCATTAAACAAGCCAATTTTTCAAACGAACGAGTGCATACACTAACTCGATCACATCACCATCTTAAAATCCCATAACAATAACTTTTTCCTATTTGTGTTTTAATAGCAAAACACGGCTATTTTATTTCCTTTAAAGCAACAATGAATTTCTACAGGAGGCGCTGGCCGATTTATGCCTGTGAAGTAACAAACGCCCACTGGACCTTTGAGCATATTTCTGTGCAGTATAGGAAAGCCACACCCTTGTTCCAAACATGCCCACTATTTGGTCTCACTCCCAAAACTGTGTTCAGAATCACCCCTCCACATTCCAGCCCAAAAATGGCCTTCCTCACGGTAAACATGACTTTCATGAAATCGCCGTACTTTATGTTTTTGAAGTTATTCTCAACGAGTGCGCAGCCGTCTGTGGTCATAGCTTGTAATCCTTCCGGGGTCTATACAATTTGAATTACTTTGTGGATTTTTCTTTTAATGGAGACTGGCCTCCATCTTGAATATCACAACTTGCTCCGCATCACCTACAGAGATGATCCTCAGTTGGGCAGACAGACACTTTGATTTCTATTTGATTACTATGATACAAAAATAGTCATGAGCTCATCATGAAGTCAATACAGACCTCATGCTGCCAGTCGAACCTCATAGCAGAAACTAGATGTTTGGCTATATGAACGCGTGATGAGTGAACACATGAAGCCACCCATCCTGATGTCGCTCGGGTGGAAGAACAGGGAGGTGGTCCAATTACTGACTCAACCATAAAGAACAAATTGTGTTTCATGGTTAATTACCTACAAGCCCAGGCTTCTTCACAAATAATTATATTGCCTCTTATGATCCACTGTCTATGAGGAGAGGTTGTTGGATAATGCAAATATGAGGTGATCATGGGAGGTGGTACAGCAAGTAGGTTGTTGACCCATTTAATTTATTACATGTTTAGGAATTTGCCTCCATTTATGTTTGAGTTTTCTCCCGACAATGGTTTCTTCTCACATGCAAAACACTCAAACGAAATTGGTTCAATGTCCCAATTGTAGATCCCTCCAGAGAGTCTCGAGGATCAATGGGATTTGATTGGCTAAATAAAGGACATTGTCATAGTCTAATAGCGGTATCAGTCCCCTTCAATACTGAAATTATGTGCTGTGTTTTATTTGGTTCAACAGTTGTTGGGGCAATGGCCTTTCCAAATTAAACCCCTGCTCCGATTTACTTCCACGTGTAAAAAATACTCTTGTTTCAATTATGCTGTCATTATGGGAACCTCATTTGCCAGTAAAAATATGATAATTGGTTTTTTACCCTTCTATCTGGCAACAAAACTGACACCTTTTTACAAGGAGTCATGTTTGCATAGACCGCAATACCTGCAGTCATAATACAAACAAAAGACATAACTCTGATAATGTGCACTGTCCTTGAAGTTGATTGGTCCACACCCGAGACAGCTTTCCTTAGAGCCTAGTCTCACATGGGTTGGACCAGATGACGCCAAAAGGCGCACAACTCAAAGACAATGCACCATCAGAGTATGAGAGCTCGGGGCAAGCATCTACACTATGGGAACCTCATTTGCCAGTAAAAATATGATAATTGGTTTTTTACCCTTCTATCTGGCAACAAAACTGGCACCTTTTTACAAGGAGTCATGTTTGCATAGACCGCAATACCTGCAGTCATAATACATGTCTTTTATGTCATTTGTTTGCATTATGACTGCAGGTATTGCGGTCTATGCAAACATGACTCCTTGTAAAAAGGTGTCAGTTTTGTTGCCAGATAGAAGGGTAAAAACCAATTATAATATTTTTACTGGCAAATGAGGTTCCCATAGTGTAGATGCTTGCCCCGAGCTCTCATACTCTGATGGTGCATTGTCTTTGAGTTGTGCACCTTTTGGCGTCATCTGGTCCAACCCATGTGAGACTAGGCTCTAAGGAAAGCTGTCTCGGGTGTGGACCAATCAACTTCAAGGACAGTGCACATTATCAGAGTTATGTCTTTTGTTTGTATTATGACTGCAGGTATTGCGGTCTATACAAACATGACTCCTTGTAAAAAGGTGTCAGTTTTGTTGCCAGATAGAAGGGTAAAAAACCAATTATTATGCTGTCATTGTTAATGTCAAGAAAAATTCTGTTCCATCCAGAGCTATCACAGCAAGCAGTAAACTATCATGTAATGTTTGGGAATAGCCCCAGAAGATGATGTTACACGATATCATATATACCTTACATATCCAAAACCAGAAGGCACTTCTTCATACACTGTGAATAATGCTCATCATGTGACATGTCAAATTCATATTTATAATGCTGATATTATAGCTGGAATAAACTGAATTTATTAATTTTATTCATAAATGGGTGCTTTGTACAATCATTGGTGACTGAACCTAGATCATCAACTTACTTTAATTGGGAGCCTGGTTTCGTATCAGGTGGTTAATGTTTCTAGTGGTCCTGGCTCTGTGCTACAACACAGCCATTATGAAACCCTGGAGCTACTCAGCCACCTGTGCAGAAGTGAGTGACCTGCCTGGTAACCATGCAGTGACACAAATTGCAATTTTGATGCTTTAGGCCATCATGACCACAATTCCAATTAACATACATAAAAATCAATTGTAAATAAGACATTATGCACTTACTCTTTGGTTCTTTCGGTAAAGTCACGTAGGTAGAAAAAAAAATCACGACGTTTCGATCGCAACACAAGCAATCGTCATCAGGTGGAAAGATACATCCATGCCACTTACAGACACTTACAGACAAGCCCGAAAATATGTTGGCAAAGCTAATGTTGTGGATGATGGCTTTCATGGCACAGCTCTAGACATGAATGCTGCATTTGGCAAATTCATATAGTCTATTAATACCAAGGTCATTTGTAAGCAAGTTCCCAATTTGCATGATATAGACATACACAACTCACTGGAACTCTGAAGTAGATTTACGATGCTGATATTATACTGCTCAACATTGAATACATTTCTTAAACTGTGCTGTAATATTCTTTACATGTTGGTGTCTTAGGGTAACCTGGATGATGATCTTTAAAATCCTTAAAGTGCAGTAATAATCTCGTTTGGCAGCTCTGAGCTAATGGTGGTAATTACACATTCATATGGTGAAGCCTGTCACTTTGGAGGACAATCACTGTTGCCTTCGACAAAGTGGAATTCATTTTATTGACTTCAGAGAGGTGATAAGCTGAGTCAACTCCCGACCAGAATTTGAAGGCCCAATATTCAGATTGTAAGGCATAATTAGAACAGTTTTAAATCAAGGGGATTCTTACTGAGTCTCAAGACTGTTTATTAACAGAAGGAATATTTGGCCAGTTCATTATTGAGTATTTTTACTTGTAGGGGGAAACAGGAATACATGGAGAGCACTTACCTGTAAGAAGTGATAACAAGACCACAGGATACAGAGATAGGTCAGTAACTCACTTGTTGTATTGCGTCCAACAGGTATCACCCATAGCCCTGTAGATGGATGTTTCAACCTCGCATTCAAAGTGTAAGATTAGAGGAATGTCAATGAGTAAAACATGAATTAAAGTTGAACGGTATGATAGCTGTACGGAACTTAATCAAGAGCTACTTTATCTAAGCAGAGGTATTAGTAATTAATACTTGCTACGAGTTTGAAAAAGATGTACGGTACTCTTATAATAGCCAAGACCCATTGAGAATTGCTGTGTTATGTAACACATATAAGTATATACAGCTACATGTGACGATCCCTTTTACAGACAAAATGCATTTGCAGTTTATAATAGCCAAAATATTTACTTAGATCTGCAATGCTGTCTTTGAGCCTGGACTATATGCCTTGTGATCAATGGCTTTACTGAAACAAAAGGGTTCCCTTCATCCAGGATTCAGAGGACAGCTCGCAGATGTGGCAATCATCCTCCTTCGGCAAATGAGTATGTGAAGAAAGGCAAGATGTGTAGCTTTCGATTTAAAGCTTTCGTAACTGCAGGGATTCATCTTCTTGGTTCTTTCGGTAAAGTCACGTAGAAGGGAAGAAAAACATAATAATAATACTTTACCGAAAGTCACGTAGAAGGGAAATAATAAAATAAGAAAAATATAACATAATAATACTTTATTATATTGAATTTTTTTTTTTTTATTATGTTTTATTTTTATTATTTTATTAAAGAGGGTGAGTGAAATGGAACACTTGAATCTGTTCGAAGGATTAAATGCAATTAAAATTACTGGCCAGATAAACATACGATGCTAAATAGCTTACTTGAACATGCCACAATTGGGGCTCACTTGGTACTGCTTGTTTCAAAGTTATACAAAAAATATTCAAACTGTATGTGCTACCTTGTCGCGTCCTTTTTTTATGTTTTCGTTGGCAATTCGTTAGCAGAGTGAACCTGGCCCTGTGACGCATGAACACGTGAAGGCGGGTGTTAATAAAAAAAAATAGCGTTGACAAATGTGACCAGTGGGTGAATGGTGTAATTGGCCATTTCCACTGCATCACACGTACTTGTATGCAGCATTCTATATTTTTACTTCTGACGTGCACAGACACCCAACAAAACAAACTGTTCCCTGTCAAAGTAAAAAAAACATCACTTTATTTTTGTCATTGATTCAAACCTATCCATGTGACATCACAAGTGTAAATATGGTGGCTGTGTCTAGAGCTTCGTTCGCCAGTCTGTGCCGAGTAATGTGTTGCCAATTTGGTTGGGTGTTGCTGTGGTTACGTGGAATGCCTGACTCGCCGTTAAAACAAGTGCGAGTTCAAATACCGGTCATGGATCGACTCAGCCCATCATTTCTCTGGGGCATAGAAAATGAGTACCATTTAGCAGGAAGTCAAGAGTGGTCGTCCTGCACAGACCCTGCCTTGCCAGGGGAAATATGCAATTGCCACCACTGGCACAACGCCACCAAAGAAGTATGACCACATACAGTGAGGGAAAAAAGTATTTGATCCCCTGCTGATTTTGTACGTTTGCCCACTGACAAAGAAATGATCAGTCTATCATTTTAATGGTAGGTTTATTTGAACAGTGAGAGACAGAATAACAGCAACAAAATCCAGAAAAATGCATGTCAAAAATGTTATAAATTAATTTGCATTTTAATGAGGAAATAAGTATTTTACCTCCTCTGAATCAGAAAGATTTCTGGCTCCCAGGTGTCTTTCAATCAGGTAACGAGCTGAGATTAGGAGCAGACTCTTAAAGGGAGTGCTCCTAATCTCAGCTTGTTACCTGTATAAAAGACACCTGTTCACAGAAGCAATCAATCAATCAGATTCCAAACTCTCCACCATGGCCAAGACCAAAGAGCTCTCCAAGGATGTCAGGGACAAGATTGTAGACCTACACAAGGCTGGAATGGGCTACAAGACCATCGCCAAACAGCTTGGTGAGAAGGTGACAACAGTTGGTGCGATTATTCGCAAATGTAAGAAACACAAAAGAACTGTCAATCTCCCTCGGCCTGGGGCTCCATGCAAGATCTCACCTCGTGGAGTTGCAATGATCATGAGAACGGTGAGGAATCAGCCCAGAACTACATGGGAGGATCTTGTCAATGATCTCAAGGCAGTTGGGACCATAGTCACCAAGAAAACAGTTGGTAACACACTACGCCGTGAAGGACTGAAATCCTGCAGCGCCCACAAGGCCCCCCTGCTCAAGAAAGCACATATACATGCCCGTCTGAACTTTGCCAATGCACATCTGAATGATTCAGAGGACAACTGGGTGAAAGTGTTGTGGTCAGATGAGACCAAAATGGAGCTCTTTGGCATCAACTCAACTCGCCGTGTTTGGAGGAGGAGGAATGCTGCCTATGACCCCAAGAACACCATCCCCACCGTCAAACATGGAGGTGGAAAAATTATGCTTTGGGGGTGTTTTTCTGCTAAGGGCACAGGACAACTTCACCGCATCAAAGGGACGATGGACGGGGCCATATACCGTCAAATCTTGGGTGAGAACCTCCTTCCCTCAGCCAGGGCATTGAAAATGGATCGTGGATGGGTATTCCAGCATGACAATGACCCAAAACACACGGCCAAGGCAACAAAGGAGTGGCTCAAGAAGAAGCACATTAAGGTCCTGGAGTGGCCTAGCCAGTCTCCAGACCTTAATCCCATAGAAAATCTGTGGAGGGAGCTGAAGGTTCGAGTTGCCAAACGTCAGCCTCGAAACCTTAATGACTTGGAGAAGATCTGCAAAGAGGAGTGGGACAAAATCCCTCCTAAGATGTGTGCAAGCCTGGCGGCCAACTACAATAAACGTCTGACCTCTGTGATTGTCAACAAGGGTTTTGCCACCAAGTACTAAATCATGTTTTGCAAAGAGGTCAAATACTTATTTCCCTCATTAAAATGCAAATCAATTTATAACATTTTTGACATGCGTTTTTCTGGATTTTGTTGTTGTTAGTCTGTCTCTCACTGTTCAAATAAACCTACCATTAAAATTATAGACTGATCATTTCTTTGTCAGTGGGCAAACGTACAAAATCAGCAGGGGATCAAATACTTTTTTTCTCACTGTAGGGGCCGTTCATAAATGACGTCACGCACGTAGGGGGGGGAGGGGGGGTCAGACATTTGTGACGATGTGTGACGAGGGGGGGCGGGTTTGAGAAATGTGACGTCACATCAACATGCGCAACTTGAAATAAATATAAACAACACGTTCTACTCAATTAAATATAATTGTTATAACAACACTAATTTGGATTAAGTTTCATTATTAACTATTTGATTATTAAAATTTACTAAGGTGACCTTTTATTTATTCCATGAAGGAGCATTTTGCTTATTAAACATTTGGATTTTAATGATTCTACCAGGGATTTTAATTCTGTGGAATGAATATGTGATTGTTATAATTGTACTCTCCATTTTGCTTCGTTCTACTACAAAGTTTCAAGTACTTTTTTATAGTTATAATTACTTTTAATATTTTATTTAAAGTAATTATAACTATAACCAACACCTCCTTTTTAATACGTGTTTTCTCCTACAACATCAGAGTGCAGCACCACATTAAATGCGCACTGCAATGACAATAGTTTAAAGTGATTTGAAGCATGTTTTATTTTCAAAATGGAAATATGGTTTTGGGGGGGGGGCAGAGCTTTGTGACGTTATGTTTGAGGGGGGTCTGACTTCTTGTGACGCCGTGTGACGAGGGGGGAGGGGGGTTAAAAAAATCGGCCAAAATCGCGTGACGTCATTTATGGGAGACACTTTTATTTCAACTTTACTATTTTCATTAATATTCTAGAATTTGCATTTTGGTTCAATTGTTTTTGTTTCATAACAACAGGAGGACTCCTCTCATATAGATGTTTTCGTGGACCCTAACCTCCCATGGATAATAGGAGTCGTGGATAAGATGAGTTCCCCTCTGTGTGCTATATTCTCCTTGAATTTATCCCTGGGTCTACCTTGGAAAACAGACTTTATTCCTGGTTATAAATAAAGGCTGACTGACTTCATTGCACACAAGGATCATCTCACGGATGGATTTTCCTGACTACAACTGGATGGCTAAGGTCTTAATCTTACGGATGATGCATAAGTGACAACTCAGCTGCATATAATCAGCAATCAATGTCACAAAATGACAAGTTTAAATTGGATGACGATAACTTGGAAGAGGTCTCCCCACTTCAGACACCTCAGTGAGGAGATAATAAGCGGCATCTTTAGCATCAAGGACATACAAGTCAGGGCCGCGCAGGCTTTGCCAATCGTAGCCTAAGCATGGAGATGATGCAAATAAAATAATTCCACCCAAATACAGTAAATGCCAAAACTCCACTTTATTACAGAGATTATTTTGTTACTTAATGTAATACTATTTTTGCATTATTAAAGCAAAGTGCTAGAAATTCAATATTCCTATATCAAGGGCAGTTTATGTATAGGACAACCTCTCTTGACACTTCCAAAATTGGTACTGATTTAGTGCCCCAAAAGATGACAACCTAATCAGAATTCGAAGCAAAAAAACTCAAAAGTACTTCAATATGAGCCAAGTAAAAAATATATAAAAAGAAAAGTTACTATGTTTGAAGTCGATATAATACAAAAGCAGTGATGGGGAACACTGTCTGCAGTGAAGTTTGAAGCATAATAAGATTTCCAAGATATGTCTGAAAACAATGTTTTACGGTATAGAATGATGAGAGAAAAAAACGACATTTAAATTGACCATGATGTAATTTTGTCAGTTCAGATAATTCATTCAAAGGGTGCCCCCATGTTTATATAAGCATTGGGCAGCACTATTCTCCATTGCTGGCCCAGAGCTGATGGTGGCATATGGCGTGATCCAGTGTCGACATACGACATCCAATGTTAACTCCCCACAAAATTGTCACTCTGTGGAAACAACGAGCCAAGTTCACCTCCTCTTGGTACTATACAGTATTTGAAATACAAACCTTTTATCTGGGCGTCGAGCGCTGTAACTAGAATTTCACTTGGCTGGATACTACGTCAAAACTTCTCGTGGCTTATCTGTGAGACTGGCATGATGATGGGATTGCTGCAACCACCTAGATGCAGCGTAATATCTGTGTAATGGATTAGTTGGTGAATGGCGAGGTAGATATCTTGACAGGTTATGAAAAACTGAATTGATGTATTTGTTGGCAGAGAGATTGCTGAGTAATTTTTTAATACCATTTTGCCTTGAGTCTTATTAATCTTATCACAGGTTTTGATTTTGCCCTATGGGTAAAAGTATCATGGAAAAATGACGGACGACTTTCACACTCCGCATATTTGGATTTACAGTACTCGTTGAAAGCACAACTATATCTCAACAATTTCAGCAGATAGGCTCTTTGCCAACCAATAATGTAACAGCGGCAATTCATATGAAATAGATCGATACATGCCTTTGTGTTTACAAGTCATTGGGTAGATTTAAAACTATAATTTAAGATGGACGAAATGAGGTGGCTGTGTGTGAGAGGAAGCCAATGCCTATTTATGAGCAATGAGCCGGCACCACTGAGCACCTGTGTTCGAGCCTCAGGCAGCCAGCGATTGGCAATCAGGTTTTCAAGTATACTGATGGATAATCTCTACCAAGTTAATTCCAGCCGCACAAATATATTTGGCCACATGGCTTGCCAGCACTTCCCCCCCCAGCCTCACGTCCTCTTCCCCTAGCGCTCACGCCCACCTCCTCCTACCCCACCCCCCTCTCTCTCCCCCCTTGCTCCTCCGGTCTACTAGCACTTTTTCTGTTTCTCCCCCTGCCCCCCCCCCTCCAGCCTCACGTCCTCTTCCCCTAGTGCTCACGCGACCCTACTCCCCCTCCTCCCCACTTTCTTACCTATATAACCTCTTGCCATGGCAGCTCTCTCCACCTGATGAGGAATCCTTTTGTTGCGATCGAAACGTCGTGATTTGTTTTATTTTATTTATTTTGTTTCGACCTACGTGACTTTACCAAAAGAACCAAAGAGTATGAACCAATTCTCAACCACATCAATTCCATTCACCCATCTATCAAATTCACAATGGAAGTGGAAAAGGATGGCAAGCTACCATTCCTGGATGTTTTGATCGAGAAGAGACCTGATGGCTCGTTGGGATACTCTGTCTACAGGAAAGCCACCCACATGGATGCCTATCTAAAGCCTGACTCCCACCACCATCCAGCTCAGAAGAATTCCCTCATCAAAACACTGTCTCCCCAGCCATGGGGAGACAGCCATCTGAGGATCCAACCAATACCATCACTTTGCCATACATAGCAGAGGTTACCAAAAAGATTTCCAAAATCTTAAACAAACACAAGATCCAGGTTCGTTTCAACACTACACACAACCCATGATTTGATCCCATCTGTAAAGGATGTGATTCCTGATATGCAATACCCAGATGTCCACAAACTGAGTTTGTGGCTGCGGCAGCAGTTACATTGGGGAAACGAAACGACATGTCGTGGACCGCATTCGCAAACACAAGGCAGATTTGAAACATGGTAGGACCAATACCTCTGCCGTTGCTGATCATTGTTTTAACGCAGTGGGCTCACACGTAATTTACTTTTCCAAGACGAAGGTACTCTGCAAACCCACCAGCTATTATCAGAGATTTGTTTATAAAACCATCCAGATATATAAACACAGACACAACTTCAACCAAGAAGATGGGTACAAACTGAGCAATCATTGGAAGGACGTTATTAACCAGTCTTAACTGACTGTGATGTTTCCATCCTACCTGCCTATGTCAGCTGTTATTTCCGACTCTCTCTCCGATCTCTACTCCAGTGACCCGGGGCTGCTGCGGGATCCACTTTCTGCCCCGCCTCCTCCCCACCCTACTCTTTCCCCTCTGCCGAAGCCTATATAACCTCGTGCCACGGCAGATCTCTTGCCTACTTCAGCAGTTTTTTCTTGCTGTGGTTGTCCCACCTGATGACGATCGCTTGTGTTGCGATCGAAACGTCGTGATCTATTATTTTTCTACCTACGTGACTTTACCGAAAGAACCAAAGAGTATAATAGTACGGTACTTAATTTAGATTGTCTTTTAAATTAAGTGTCTCCATACTCAGCAAACATTATGGTGGTGCTTATCTTTGCACGTGGCTTTGAGCTAATGGAAAATTACAGTCATATAACAAAGACCAATCTCTCCATAGGACAATCGTATTTTTTTATCTTCACAATCGGGGTTTCATTTAATTTAGCCATTTTGATTGTGAATCATGCACTCATTAATGGATATGACCAGCATGCAATCAGTGAGGTATTTGTGGATAAATAAAGGGCTCAAAGTAGATCAGTGATCAACTGGATTTTATTAAATTATGATTATAACAATGTATACAAAAATTTATCAGGAAACATGTTTGGGAAAATAATCTTTTCATTTGCATATATTTTATGATGTGAAAAAATGTGTCAGAATTAACATAACCGCTCGGTGGGTTATATGATGTACTCATTCATCCCAGCAGGCTTATTGTCAAGGTGGGTCAGAGTGACCAGTCATGCACAATAACAATAGCTGTGGTTATTCTATCCTGCCTCTAGCACAAGTAAAACTGCACAATTAATTCAATATGGGAACATATCATGCCAAGCTTGGTCTTGCTATATGGCTGGGTGGCATTGTGGCAGTATGCCAATCTCGCAATCTGAAGTTATCCAAACCCATATCTTGGTGGATGACCGACTCAACGAATCACTCATTCATGGCCCCGTACAATGTTATCACTTCATAGGAACTCAATCGTGGTTCTCTTGGAGAGATTTGTCTACGTTATAGGGATGTTTCATCCATTGGTTCAGGGCCGCCAGTGAAAATGAGCACACTTTGATGGTGTTATTATTATACATTATAGGTCAGTAAGTTGCTGTTGTAATTTTTCTGTCTGCAAGTAATTTTTGTTATTAGATGCCTATTTTAAATAAAAAAAAACACATAGCAATAACGTAATCTAAATTGTTGTTTGGGATTCATGATCTTTGCAACAGTGGTTGTCCTGTGCAGAAACTGACCCCTGCCATACCAATGTGAAATTGTTACAATTGGCATAGAGTTGCAGTGTAAATGAGCACTAACGCTTTGCTATGCATCCACTGACCGTTTACTTTTAAACGTGTCAACTAACTCGGAATATAGTACATGACAAACACTCACACGAGGTCAACAGATGCTATGCCAACAGCTATGCCAATCAGTTCAGCTTCAGAAGCTAAATAGCCATTGCAAGAATGCAACTGTTGCCTTCAGGAGCCTATCAATTTTGACATAATTATTTTACCAATAAAATATATTTTAAATTGGTATATTGTTAAAGGCTCTACACTTTACGGTAGTTTTAAACTATAAACTAGTAAACAAAAGCTTGAAGGTGTTTATTTTTGTATTCTACTACAAAGTTGGTCATCTTGATCTTGTTCGCTACTTTCTGAAGTTGAATGTGGGTTTGGATTTGTCTGTGTGCGTTGCATGCACGTGCCCACATGCATGTAATCGTGTGTGCATTTGTGTGGGCTTATAGCATTTCCCCATGCAATATATATCGATGATTGCGGAGTTGTTTTGTGTACATATGCATTTGTGTGTTGCAACAAAGTGTTGGCTAAAATACAGCAATTAACTAAAAGAGAAAATACAGGAGGTGCATGATCCAGTCTGTTTACTTATACACCAGGATTTGTTCTGTGATTTCTTGCCAGTGGATCTTCTCATGGTGAACTGGCAGAAGCATCTTGGTAAAAGCATTGTTACTTCATGATAAATGTTGACTATTCATGTGTGTGTAATTAGTGTGTGTGAACAGTGCCAAATATTTGAACAGTTCCTGGGCCTCCCCTAGGTCGACTCAGCCTGTTATGGGATGTCAACATCAGTAAAGTGGAGACAAATTTGGCCAGGAGTTACTGGTGCTGGCCACACCAGCCCAGTGTCAAGGGTAAACAGGAGATATTTGTCTTTGTGTGTCAATAATACAGTACTGTACAATGTTCAAGTTTTCGAAATCCATTTTCATTCTGAAGCATTCCATAGCACAGCGCAGCACTTGTGTTTTAGTATTAAGGTCATGGCCCTGAGGTCATTGGCCTTCGAGTAACACGGTGTCAGTGACCAACCAACAAACATGAGCTCTCTTCCACACACCCACTCAACAGAACTGCCTCACAGATGTCTCCATAGCTACAAGCAGATGGAACCCATAATAACGATAAACATCCTTATCGGGATTAGTCATCCTTTAGTATTTATATACTGACACGTAGGTGTAAAATCAAGTACCTGTTTGTTTTCATTACTTAGGATCACAGAATCGTATTAAATGAAACAGAGCACCTAGCATTTGTGCTATGGTTAGAGTGCTTGACTTGCAATTGGAAGGTTGCAAGTTGAAACTCCAGATGGGGGTCAACTCGGTCTATAAACTCTACTAAGTCAATAAAATGAGTACAATATCATAGGAAGTATGATCTGTGCCACATTGTGAAATCCTGTGAACTGGCCCTAAACTAGAGAAACGTGCAATTTCCACCATTGGCTCACGGCTGCCAACAGTGGTGAGCAACTCCCCCCTGCTATTATGTAAGCTTGGAAACACTTTGACATTGTTCTCGTTGTGCTATCCAAATCATGTCACAAGATTAAATTAAATGCCGATTCATATCTCTCACACTGATTAGTATAACATCACATCGTGTTTTAACGAAGGAGGACCTCACAAAAATACGTACAAGTCCTTGAGTAATTTCCGTACACCTCTAGCCACTGTCTGGCACACAATTTTACGGCTTGCAAACAGTGATTGTCACATGGCAATCAATTATAAATATTTAGTATCCAGAGCTAAAATAAACAAGCAAATAGAACATGACATGTTTGTGAAATCATTGTTGCCACCCCCCGCACCTCCGATTAGCACGGTTGATTACACATCGTGCGAAAGAAGTTCAAAATACATAAGAACATTTACGCGATACAACTGAGAACCTGGTTCCGTTTACAGTGGCTGAAAGACAGATTTGAAATTAGGTTTTAAGAGGTGCTGGCTCATTGTTTCTAACATGAACAATACGAACTGCTGGAGTCACCCAGCTCCTTCTAAATGTGCAGAGTGTTTTTTTATTTTTCCGGTTATGAATGCAGTGGAACCAACTAAAATGTTTAGATGGATAACCAACAATAAGCTAAAATGCAGATGCATCACTCACTAATGTCTAACATTCCTCCTGTTTGGAGCAATACCTGCTTTGGCCTTTTGTCTCACATAGTATAACGTTTACCAGAAATGCAGGTAACATTGCCCCATTCACATTCTGAAATGAAGATGTTATTCCCTAATTATGTGAAATGGAAGATTCCGCTCAATTCCTTCTCCAACAATCATTTCTTAATTTAAAATTTATGGTGTATTGGGGCCCCTTGGAAGTCTAAAACTGTTTTCCTGTTTAACCAGAAAAGTAACACTAAATTTCAAGATTATTAAAAATATATATTTTGGATATGTTTGCTCAGTGCATGTTAGAGGCAATTTGGAACACCTTGAGTAAACCCAGCAATATGAGTGAAATCATACGAAAATCCACACAAACAGTTAAGGCACCTGCTTCCTGTTCGCATTCAGACGTCCAATACAAGTGTCACACTCATCAAACAAGCTATGAATCTTTCTGATTGTAAACCAATGCATTGCTTTAACCAAGGCAGGCACCACCCGGCTGAATATGAATATGTGAGCACCTCTCCTTGTGCAATGCAGTTCAACACTTGCTCATGAAGTTGAACATGTTAGTCATTGCAGTCTGAGGTGTGGCTGTATGCTCGGCCCAACCACAAATTAGAGTTGTACAAATGCTAACAGTGCGTGCATGCACCCACTTCTTTTAGTAGCACGATACAAAGCAAAGCAGAGGCGTGTTATTGGCAGAGAGCCGAGTAAGACATGTCAGTGGGGGGGGGGATCTATGTTAAAGTCTTTATTCATACGAGGGATTTCTGGACTTTTTTTCCAGCCTTGTGGCACATATTGCACAATGATTTGAAAGGCACATTCCTTGTACAGCTTAAATATTGTGAAAAAGCTGTACTTTAAGACTCTACATATTTTCCATGCTGGGTATGTTTTTATAGGTTGTATGGTTGCTGCAATTCGTCAATATACCTGATGCTTTCAAGATAAGGACAGTTTAAATGTGTTGACTTTGGCACAAGTTGGAAATCTGCTAACCTAACAGTTACTAGGCTGCAATTTCCTGACATTTGTGGTACATGTATGTCATCCAGTGCTTTGGAAGTGGGGTTGGTGGATCATGCAGAGATCATCAAGTGGGAGTTGGACAAGGTTACGTGCTTTCTCTAAGGTTATTCATGGCAACATTGGAAGATTATGTCTAAGGATTGGTTTGGATAAACACATGCATATCTATTAAGTGATAAAACATTAACCATTTCAGATTTGGTGATGACTAAGTCATTATAAACTCCGGTGGGAATAAGCTGCATAAAAAGTTAGATGAAGTTAACAAAGAAGACCTGATTTGTTGGGCTCAGGATAAGTATGAGCAAATTAAGGTCACATACTCCGGGTTTGCGAGGCAGTTAGAGATGTCTGTCGGAGGTACACAGCGTAAAACATAGCAGAATATGTGTACCTGGAACGTCTATTAAAGGCAGACTGGAATAAAAAATATGAAGTCAATAGGTGAACAAGAACAGGATGGATTGCTTTTTGGAAACTGAACTTGATAATGAAAAGTAAGAGAGCATTATGCCTAAAGAAGAACTGTCTCGGCCTCGCTGTGCGCTGCGTTACACCACTATCCGAGTAGTCAACCTCACATTCAATAAACTTTCAGAGCCAGGGTGAACATCCGACTCCGACGTATTTAATGAATTGAACGAGGTAAAACTGATGGAAAAACACAGCACAAAATACAGCATCTGTTAATACTTGGAATAGCAATTGTCTCGGCCTCGCTGTGCGCTGCGTTGCACCGCTAGCTGAGTAGTTAACCTCGCGTTCAATAAACCCTCGGAGCCAGGATGAACGTCCGACTCCAAACTTCATTTATTGAGTTTAACGAGGTAAAACTGGTGAGAAAACACAGATACAGCATCTGTTATAACCCGAAAACACCAACACAATGAACACCACAGCACCAGAACATTGTCCCAGATAACATGTTTCCCAGCAATAGACCCTAGATGGACCAGGCCCCCACACTACCACTGAACAACTACACAAGAGCACAAGCCGCTGCGTTGCATAAAGGCACATCGTGTATTCATCACACTGCACCCCAAATGTACAGCATTACACATAACACTAAACTGTGGATGAGATACTTCGTCATCTTTGCTCTCAGGATCGCAACATAGCCACCTGGGCACAAGTCTGACTTGACCTACTAAATCACAAGTAACATCCACAATAAGGAAAGTTGCAGGCTTCGTTGCTAACTAGGCCTCGTATTTACCACAACAACTTAACAGCACCATAAAGGCATTTACATCACGATAACGGTCATTCCAACATTACAACAGCATTGCCAATATTATAAGAACATAAACAAACTTACAGACAATGCTTCTCAAAATCCCACGATGGACAACTGCGGCTGGCTTCACTGGGACGCGATGTGTGCCGCCATCTTGAATTATGTGCATAATGGCTGACGCCCGCGTGGTTAAGCGGGAATCTTAATTCGCAACTTCCTGGTCACGTGACCAAAACCAGCATCAAAAACAGGAAATTCCTGTGTACATACGCCCCCCCCCCCCCCATCTGCCGTGAGGCAAACTCCTGCCGTGAGGCAGAACAGCAATACAATGAACACTGCAGCAGCATAACATTGCCTTAGATAACATAACACTCAACAATAGGTCCTGAATGGACTAGGCACCTACATTAGCACTGAATAGCTACACAAGAGAATAAGCTACTGTGTTGTATAAGGTCACTTCGTGTAATCACCATACTGCAGCCTAAATGTACAGCGCTGCACATAACACTGAACTGTGGATGAGATACTTCTTCATCCTTGCTTTCAAGATCGCAAACCAACAGTATCATCACGAGTTCGAATTCCCTAATCGAACCAAGCAAACGTCCCTCTCTAAAACCATCGGCGGCAAGACCTCCCAGACTCTATGGTCTTCCCAAAATCCATAAGGAAGGCACCCCGCTACGACCCATTGTGTCGACGATAAACTCTCCTACGTACAAACTAGCCCGTTTTCTATCAGATACTCTGCTCCCCTTCACAGGCAAGACCTCTTCGGCAGTACTCAACTCAACCCAATTTGTCTCTATGGTTAAGGACATGGTACTATCTCCTGATGACATCCTCGTCAGCTTTGATGTAGTATCTTTGTTTACCAAAGTCCCAGTACCGGACACCCTAACAATAATTGAGGACTTAGTCCAACATGGATTGAATTCTGATGCACCTGCGCTGGTTAGGCATTGCTTCACCAACACCTATTTTACCTGGAATGGCACCTTCTACAAACAGAATGAGGGTACCCCTATGGGCTCCCCTTTGTCACCAGTTATAACCAACATGTTCATGGAAAAGTTTGAATTAGACGCCATCCAGACATCCACCCTGCGTCCTTGCCTGTGGAAGAGGTATGTGGATGACACTTTCGTCATCTGGCCACATGGCCTCCCAGCATTGAACCACTTCTTGGACCACATCAATTCTAGACACCCATCCATCAGATTCACCATGGAAGTGGAGAAAGACGGTAAACTACCATTCTTGGATATTCTGTTTGAGAGGAGGCCTGACGGATCCTTGAGACATTCTGTCTACAGGAAAGCCACCCACACAGATTCCTACTTGGAACCGGATTCCCACCACCACCCATCTCAAAATAATTCTCTCATCAAAACGCTATACCACAGAGCCCATGGCATTTCTGACAAACACCACCTGACCGGTGAATTAAGACATGTACATCGGGCCCTCAGGATGAACGGATACTCTGACCGTACTATCCGCCAAGCTGTCTCTCCCACCACACAGAAACAGCCACATGAAACTCCGACCAAAACTATCACGTTACCATACATAGCAGGCGTGACCAAAAAGATCTCCAAAATTCTAAACAAACATAAGATCCAAGTCCGATTCAGTACAGTGCATAAAATCCGTGATCTGATTCCATCTGTGAAGGATGTCGTTCCTGACTTACAGTATCCTGGAGTCTACAAATTGAGTTGCATTTGTGGTGATTGCTACATTGGAGAAACGAAACGTCATGTTTCTGATCGTGTCCGCGAGCACAAGTCAGATCTGAAACACGGCAGAACTGATTCTTCTGCCGTTGCCGATCATTGCTACAACTCGGTGGGCTCTCATGAAATTGTCTTTTCCGAGACCAAGGTTCTCTGCAAACCTCCCGGCTACCATCAAAGGTTTGTACACGAAGCCATACAAATATACAAACACAGACATAATTTCAACCGTGATGATGGGTACAAACTTAGTAATCATTGGAAAGATGTTATCAACCACGCAAAAAAGACTTAATTACACTTTTTGGACCATCTTATCTGACAGGCACTATTTTACTTTACTTTACCGAGTGTTAACATCCCCAGTTATTTTTTAACAGTACTCTCTTCATTGTTCAGCCAGCATTGGTATAAACATGGGCATTTTCGTTCCTTTGTTCTATCATGTGTATCAGACCTCCCCTCCCCCTCTCTGTCCATTGTGTTGGCGTGTGCAGCAACCGCGTCCAAGCCATCGTCCATTTTTTTGGCCCCGCCACCCCCTCCCCCTCCCGCCCCCCTCCCTCCCGATACGTTCCATTCATTGGCTACCACATTCTGATGAGCTCCCCCCCCCTTCTCCTCCCCCCTCCAACTTGCTTATAAGGGATTACATCTTGAATCATTGCCTCACTTGATGCAGCTAATCTGGCTGTGACGGTCCCACCTGATGACGGAGACTTGTGTTGCCTCCGAAACGTCGTGATTTTTGTTTTATTTTATTTTATTTTCATTAATTTTGATGTTTTACCTACGTGACTTTACAGAAAAAACCTAAGAATATGGGCATTTTCGTTCTTTTGTCTATCATGTGTATCAGGCCTCCCCTCCCCCTCTCTGTCCAATGTGTTGGCGTGTGCAGCAGCAACCGCGTCCAAGCCGTCGTCCATTTTTTTTGGCCCCGCCCCCCCCTCTCCCTCCCGATGCGTTGTACTTAGCACTCTGTGCTGTCTTTGAGCCCCTCCCGCCTCCCTCCCGATACGTTCCATTCATTGGCTACCACATTCTGATGAGCTCCCCCCCCCTCTCCTCCCCCTTCAACTTGCTTATAAGGGATTACATCTTGAATCATTGCCTCACTTGATGCAGCTAATTCGGCTGTGACGGTCCCACCTGATGACGGAGACTTGTGTTGCCTCCGAAACGTCGTGATTTTGTTTTATTTTATTTTCATTAATTTTGATGTTTTACCTACGTGACTTTACCGGAAAAAACCTAAGAATATGAATCCTTGCAGTCACGAAAGCTTCAAATCTAGAATTGATCGCATTAAAGTTACATGGGTACAAGTCTGACTCGACTTATTCAATTACAAGTAACATTCACAATAATGCAAGCGGTAGGCTTCCTTGTTAACTAGGCCTCATATTTATCATAACAATTTAACATCATTATAAAGGCTTTTACAGCATTATAACGGCAATCCTAACAATTTAACAGCATTCCCAGTATTATAAGAACGCTAACGAACTTACAGACAATGCTTCTTAAAGTCCCACAATGAACAGATGCACCTGTCTACACTGATACGCTATTTGTGCCTCCATTTTGTACTTTGTGTAATGGCTGACACCCTGCCTCATGGCTTAGTAAATGTTCAATCGTAACTTACTGGTCACGTGACCAAACTCAACATCATATCAGGAACTTTCCTGTGTACGCACACCGCCATACCTGCCGTGAAGCAGGACAAGAACATTTTAATCAGTTCATACCACCGATTATGACATATAGTTCAGACGCACAATCAGTAATGAAACAAATAAAACGTGGAATTCCATGCTTGGAATTACACTGAGAGATTGAAAGAAGAACACATGGATTACAGAACATTCACAGGTGAATTACATTATCCAAACTGTAAGTGGGCTTGGGCTGCATATGCTACTCGAAGAATAGTCAAGAATGATAATGGAGTGGTAGCCAAGTAGCGGAACCACGTCAAAAGGGATGTTCACAAAGACGCAGAGCGATGTAAATGTCCCTTGTGAGGGTGTTTGGTGGATTATTACATCGCAGAAAGGATAACCACTGTTCCTTTCCCACATAGTGATGCTTATTTTATAAGTTTGAAGGTTTGGAAGCCTGAATGGTTAAATTAACTCTCAACCAGAATTTGATTTCACAACATTCCCATTGTGGGTTGAGCAATCTAACCACAGCAGCCACCTCCTAGATTCTTGGTTACATAAAGAATGTAATTATTATAATACAGTATTATTCATACAATGACTTTGTTTTGCACACACCATTCAACGTGTTTAACATCTATGCAATGTGAGTTGTGACTTTTAATGCTTCTTTTATCTGCCTTTGTCAAATGTGATCTTAGCCACTCTCCTACCATGCATTCAAGGTACAAGACCAACCCACCATTGCCTGCATGCAGGTTGTATATCCATGTGCTTTCGCCTTCCTCTGCACGACCATGAATGACGACCTACCACCGCTTTGTTTGGAGGTCATCGTAAACCTAACCACCTGTTCCCAATGTACAAGAATTAATCCTGAGAACAAGGCACATCCAGTGAGTACAATAAGACTAGCAGCTGCTTTCGTGGTGATGAGCCATACGCTTTTTCTCATGGGAGAGGATGGAAGGTGATGTCACGATGACGTGTAAATTATAGGGATTCCTGATGTGGAGACAAATGTAGCAACAATGGGTTCCTCATTTGTGGTTTGTTGCATATTGAGCATCTGCGAAGTTGCTGACATTTCATCGTTGCCAGTATTATATGAATGTGACCATACTGTACATAACATACATTTTTCAGCATTGTTCGGCATTTAAGAATAGACACACTCCATCATCTCACAGAGGTCCACAAAATGACCACCACTTTGTAAAAATGAAATAGATGTTATGCGAAAATAAATACATTTGGCTCCCACCATGGGGAAATGGGCACTACTTGTGTAGGCGTAGGGCCACTACTCATATGAGCACGAGCCAATTCTTGATTGTAGAATAACTTATTTACATTGATATTGTTATTATGTGTTATTTTATGGTAAAATAATACTACAAGATATAAATTGGTACCATATTTTAGCCCCAATCTTCCAAACTCTTTTAAAGTGCTTTATATGTGCATTTGTGTTTGGTTTTCTGAGCAGTTATAAAAACAAAATGTCAGTTTTACGAAAACAATTTCCCCATTTTTAAATACTGTACTGTCAATACGTTGGTAGATTATAATACTGTACATAGACATATATATCAAACATGCTTGCCTAATATTTATTGCAAATTTAAACTCTCATCTTTCTCACTCTTATTGCAAAATGTGTGTCGTACATTATGGAGTTTTGTGCCACCAGAATTAATTTACACTTGTGTAGTGACTGACTCAGAAACACTAAGAGTAGGAGGAACTCTGTTTATTAACAGGGCCTAACAGTTAACACTTGGTAACTACGGTTCCCAGTCAGGACAGCTGGTAGACTACCTGACTAGTGATGCCGAGATGGTGAAGACGGAGACGACGATGAAGACTCCAGCAGCACTACGGGGATCCCACTCCAAACGACAGCCCTGAGGTCCCCTCCCAGGGCTCCTCTTATACTGTCAGCGTGGCCTGGCTCTGCCCCTGGCCACGCCCCCTTCTGGAACCTACTAGCGGTTTCCCGATGTGCCCTTTCCGTGACCTTTCCCCTAGATCCCTTTCTGGTCTATCACGTGGCGTGCTGTCAGTCCGGGGCTGCTGTAAGATGCAGATCCCCTTCCCTGCCAGCATCCAGCGCTATGCTGATATGTGACCAATTCTATGTCACTACACTTGCATAGAATTGCATTAAACATCTGGAACCTAATAAGGCTCACGTATGCAAGTGTAACGACTCGACGAGAAGTTATATGAAGAGCCACTTTTATTTAGAGTTTAAAAGATAAGAACCCTACTATCGATTTCCACAATGAGGGACCCTAGGCTTCGTGCTTGTCTTCCAGGTTGCATCTTCCTCCGAACGTTCCCATTCCTCGTGCTCTCCCATGATATATTCCTCAGCCCCCTTTCTCAAACCTTCTTGTCCTAGTTTTTTCCTCTATCCAATCCCTGTCCTTTCCCTTTAATTGATCCATTTTGTTTTCCCGTTCAACCCTTATCCTCCAATCCCTTTAAAGTCTGCCTCCCGGCCAATCACCGTGGAAGCCTCTTTCCTCCAATCGGAGACTGTTGTTTATTTTAAAAATAGGCTACTACTCAGAGCTATACTCATGAGACAACGGTGTGTCAGAAGATGCCCATGCTGCTGTAAAGCCCCTGGACAATGTTCCAACATTGAAAGAACTTGACAACACCATCAACTCACTAGGCAGCGGCAAGTCCCCGGGACAAGACGGCATCACACCTGAGGTACTGAAATGTGCGAAATCCGCCATCCTCATAAAACTCTATGAAGTTCTCTGCCAGTACTGGGAAGAAGGAGCAGTGCCTCAAGATATGAGAGACTCCAACATCATCACCCTATTTTTCGATGTAAAGCTTTCGTGACAGCAGGGATTCATGTTCTTGGTTCTTTCGGTAAAGTCATGTAGAAGGTAAATAATAAAAATAAAACTATCAAATTCTCACGACGTTTCGATTGCAACACAAGCAATCATCATCAGTTGTGAAAACGAACCAATAATATCATCACCCTATATAAAAACAAAGGTGACCGTGGGGACTGCAATAACGACCGCGGCATCTCCCTGCTGAGCATCGTGGGGACAACCTTTGCCAGTGTTGTCATCAGCAGGTTACAGATACTAGCTGAGAAGACTTATCCTCATCCTCAGTGTGGCTTCAGAGCAGGAAGGTCCACGATTGACATGCTCTTCTCCTTGCGTCAGCTACAGGAGAAATGTCGAGAACAGAGAATGCCCCTGTACTTGGCATTCATTGATCTTACAAAGGCCTTGGACCTCATTAGTAGGGGAGGCCTCTTCAAACTCCTCAAAGTGATCGGCTGCCCACCGAAGCTGCTGGCAGTCATTTCCTATTTCCGTGACAACATGAAAGGAACAATACAGCACAGCGGCACAACCTGAGGCATTTGCTATACTCAGCAGTGTAAAGCAGGGGTGCGTGCTTGCCCCAACACTGTTTGGCATATTTTTCTCACTTGGGGGCCGTCCATAAATGACGTCACGCGATATATCTTGTATTCTCCGCAGGGAATGGATTCTTTGCTCCGCTGCAAGTCTCCCACCACTAATCTCCCATTGACATATTTCGTTGCTTCCTCTTAGTATCTTTCACGCGACGGTCAATGGTACAGTGTATAGCGGATTGTATAATAAATAGTATCAAATTGTAATGTTTAATACAATGTACAAAATAATATATAGTATCGTAATTGTATAGTGAATATACAGCAGTGTGATATACATTAGGGTGGGTAGAATAATATATAGTAATACAGTATATAATTTAATGTTGGGTTTGTCTATGGCAGTATATAGTACGGTGGAGACTCGTGTGATATAAGATAATAAAGTTTAGCTGGAAGCATATTATATTTTTTGCGACATAGAATTGTAATGTATTACTTACTGTTAGTAGCTCAGCTTATTGGAAAGTATATTTAGTATACTGATGATACTATGTAGTTTATAATAATTGGTTCTTTACCCTTCTATCTGGCAACAAAACTGACACCTTTTTACAAGGAGTCATGTTTGCATAGACCGCAATACCTGCAGTCATAATACAAACAAAAGAACATAACTCTGATAATGTGCACTGTCCTTAAAGTTGATTGATCCACACCCGAGACAGCTTTCCTTAGAGCCTAGTCTCATATGGGTTGGACCAGATGACGCCAAAAGGCGCACAACTCAAAGACAATGCACCATCAGAGTATGAGAGCTCGGGGCAAGCATCTACACTATGGGAACCTCATTTGCCAGTAAAAATATGATAATTGGTTCTTTACCCTTCTATCTGGCAACAAAACTGACACCTTTTTACAAGGAGTCATGTTTGCATAGACCGCAATACCTGCAGTCATAATACAAACAAAAGAACATAACTCTGATAATGTGCACTGTCCTTAAAGTTGATTGATCCACACCCGAGACAGCTTTCCTTAGAGCCTAGTCTCATATGGGTTGGACCAGATGACGCCAAAAGGCGCACAACTCAAAGACAATGCACCATCAGAGTATGAGAGCTCGGGGCAAGCATCTACACTATGGGAACCTCATTTGCCAGTAAAAATATGATAATTGGTTCTTTACCCTTCTATCTGGCAACAAAACTGACACCTTTTTACAAGGAGTCATGTTTGCATAGACCGCAATACCTGCAGTCATAATACAAACAAAAGAACATAACTCTGATAATGTGCACTGTCCTTAAAGTTGATTGATCCACACCCGAGACAGCTTTCCTTAGAGCCTAGTCTCATATGGGTTGGACCAGATGACGCCAAAAGGCGCACAACTCAAAGACAATGCACCATCAGAGTATGAGAGCTCGGGGCAAGCATCTACACTATGGGAACCTCATTTGCCAGTAAAAATATGATAATTGGTTCTTTACCCTTCTATCTGAGACTAGGCTCTAAGGAAAGCTGTCTCGGGTGTGGATCAATCAACTTTAAGGACAGTGCACATTATCAGAGTTATGTTCTTTTGTTTGTATTATGACTGCAGGTATTGCGGTCTATGCAAACATGACTCCTTGTAAAAAGGTGTCAGTTTTGTTGCCAGATAGAAGGGTAAAGAACCAATTATCATATTTTTACTGGCAAATGAGGTTCCCATAGTGTAGATGCTTGCCCCGAGCTCTCATACTCTGATGGTGCATTGTCTTTGAGTTGTGCGCCTTTTGGCGTCATCTGGTCCAACCCATATGAGACTAGGCTCTAAGGAAAGCTGTCTCGGGTGTGGATCAATCAACTTTAAGGACAGTGCACATTATCAGAGTTATGTTCTTTTGTTTGTATTATGACTGCAGGTATTGCGGTCTATGCAAACATGACTCCTTGTAAAAAGGTGTCAGTTTTGTTGCCAGATAGAAGGGTAAAGAACCAATTATCATATTTTTACTGGCAAATGAGGTTCCCATAGTATGTAGTTTATACTTTAGTCGTTTACGTGGTGGTTTAATTACTGCAGCTACATACTATTAACATTCCTTCCCTTTATTAATGTTACCCCTATCCCCTATCTTTGATGCTGCTAATCCTGCATAATGCACGGGCATAATGACTTTAAACCCCCCTCGCATATCTGCATTTACCATAAATATGCTAAATTCCTCTTGATATGCAAATTATTTTGTCAAGGCGCCCTTTCCCCCTCCATCCCAGCTTAAAAAGTCGCTCCAAGCCTGGAATGTGTCATTCAGACTCTCTTCTCGACAGACCTGTTCTTCACCTGAGGACGGCTGCTTGCGTTGTGGCCGAAACGTCGTGAGAATTATTTTATGATGTTTTATTTTTATTATTTTATTATTTCCATTCTACGTGACTTTACCGACAGAACCAAGAAGATTAATCCCTGCAGTCACGAAAGCTTTGAATCGAAGATTGTTATAAATTGTTTTCACAGTAAAAGAAAATTGGTAAAAAAAAAGCAAAAATTTCAATGCACACACTTTTATTAGCACTGAAAAGTAGAAAATCTACTACTTTGACCCCAGAATGAATCACATTGGATGTGCTCAATAAAAGTGGGGTGCTTCCAGACACGGTTCGTTCACTCGGAGCGTTTGGGCGCCGCCCCACCAAACAGCTGGAGATGAGAAATTATTTTTCACGTAAATTGCCTAATGAAGATAACATTTGAAGTTGTTCATATTAGAAACCACTGCAACATAGTCTAATTTGTGCCTCGGGGAGGGCAACTGTGAAGGCATTCGAGTGAGAGATATCCCTTCATTCGTTGCGATTAGCTTAGCATTTTAGCCATGCCGTTTGAGACCCATTCAGGCCAGTCAAAAAAGGAGCCCATGGCTGTAATGAGACGATGTCACAACGCGAGGTTGCACTGTGTCAATGTGGTTGTGTAGTGTGGACTTGAGGGTCATGGGGACAGCATTTGCGTGTTTTGTTGTTTTCTTTCGTATTGTTTATAAATGCCTACCATTGGTAGATAAGACAGTTATATCACTTTCACGAGTAGGTTAATAACATGACGAGGTTTTTTTTATTCGAACACCATATTTTCAGAGGTCACTCACAACAGCCCCACCGAGTGGAAATGTCACGACCCGCCACTGGTGGCTTCCTATCGATATGTGTAATTTGGCCATGCAAGCCACTCAGTTTTATTCCACGTGAGGATGGTGGTCACCGACATGGATGACAGATTCACACCCATGCACTGTGTACAATATAATTAATGCATGATTAAAAAATGTGCAGTGGAAATTATGTACTGAGGCCAGTGGGTTCTCAACACACACTCTTCTACAAAGTGACTCATGCTGATGACTAACGAGATAGCGAGAACTCGCGGCGGTATGAGCCGGATTGAACAATGTGTCCCTGCATGAACGTTTTGTAACCACATCCTACATACATTTTTTACATGCTCGTAATTAAGCTGGGTTCACACTAATGTAAGCCTGCAGGCATACGTAAGATCCTTCAACCAATGCTCAGGCAAATACTTTGTAACCTATCTGCTGACATTTAGATTTTCAAATACTTTAAATTTTAGGTGGTATCTTCCCGTTACACATGGGTTTCATCCGGACACTGGTTTCCTCACACATAGACATATTTTCTTCACGGGAAATAAGCCAAACATCTCAATGTATCAAACTAGATTCGAAGCTTTCGTGACTGCAGGAATTACTCTTTGGTTATTTCGCTAAAGTCACGTAGAAATAAAATAAATTAAATAATAGATTACGACGTTTCGATTGCGACACAGGCAACCGTCATCAGGTGTGAATGAATGCAAGCTCGGAGTGAGACACATATACAGAGAGAGACTCCACGCTCCCTATGAAACCATACCTTGCAGAAATCTTGAAAGTTTTCACAACATTAGCATGCATGAAAGGGCTAAAAAGGTTTGTATTTGGCCCAGCGCAAACTTACCATCTTGCATGATTTATGGAAAAAAACTAAATACTGTCACCGTGCATTCTAGAAAAGAAGCCACACTAACAGTTAAACCGTGCTAATTCAAATAAACAGAAACGGTTAGGCTGAGGCATAGGTGATGATCGCATCTAGGTTGTTTGATGCATCAGGCATGAATCACATGCACCTAGTTACAACTGCACAATGTTGCCTCAAGCTCACTCCAGTGCAGCTATAGTGAGTGTCATATAATTGGGTGGATGCATTTTTATGAATAATCAAAGCAATCCATTGAACTACAATCATAGAAAAAGAGGAAATGTAATTGTAAAATGTACATTGAGTATGGCTATCGAGTATATGAATACAGAATATATACATTATATACATGTACTATGTATGTTCAACTTCTGTCGCACATACGTAGCCAACCCTGCTAATTGGAGGTGTGGGAAAGTGGAAGTTTTTTTGTTGAAGTTTGAACTTGTACGTGACATTTGCTTTGTTAATTTATTTTTAGCAGCTTCATTTGATTAACTTAAAATTATTTACTGTAGTTTATTCACATTGATTGTTAAAGGCTATATCATCAGCAGATATTAAATGGTTCATATTTTAACACGTGGTTCATATTTTCTCTATTTATATGTATGCCTTTGTTTCTACGATATAATTTTCGAAAACATCTAAATTAACTGCTAGTAACTTTGATGAAATTGTGCATCTCTGTCCTATTCCCCTGCTCATCTGTTTTGATATTGCAGATCATTCCAATGTAGCTGCTCCATTGTTGTAAATGGTTTGAATTAAGTGAAGAATCATACCCTTTGGTTATTTCGGTAAAGTCACGTAGGTATAAAATAAATTAAATCACGACGACGTTTCGGGCGCAACACAAGCGTCCGTCATCAGGTGGGACAACCACAGCAGGGAATAGGACAGCAATTGTTTCTTGCTGTGGTTGTCCTACCTGATGACGTACACTTGTGTTGCGCCCGAAACGTCGTGATTTAATTTATTCTATTTTATACCTACGTGACTTTACCGAAAGAACCAAAGAGTATGGATCCCTGCAGTCACGAAAATTTCAAATCTAGATTGAAGAACCATATTTAACGTGACGTTTTTTGTTCAGTCGTTGCTGACTAAGCTGAGGCCATTAACTTACGATCTCCTCAGAACCTTGGATTATTGTAGGCAGCTGCCTGGATTCGAACCCAGGATTTCAGTAGGGTTGACTCATCACTCTGTCCTCTGAGCCACACCGCCATCTCCTCTGCTCTTCAACTTTTATTCCCACTTTCAATGCACTAATATTACAATGGCAATTTTTTGCATTCTTAAATTTGCAACACTATTCAGATTTTGTTGGAAAGACGCAACTGGAAAACATAGTAGAGAGTTACCTCTGGCGGAACAGGACGATGAGATAAATACACGAATGCTTTTGTAAAACTGAATTTCGTAATAAAAAGCAAAATGCCAATGATGAGGAAGAACGTTTTTAATATGTATATATTAATTGCTATGCAATATTGATCAAAATATTCACCGATTAAATTAAAAACAAGCTGAAAAGTGCAAGAAGATGAAAGGAGGGTTATATGTTTGGAATTATACTGAGAAATAGAAAGGGGAAAAATTAATTAGAGAACATTTCCTTTTGTCCATAATAGAGGTGTTTTGAGTTAGATCACATACATATATAAATGTGTCGTTAAACCCGCCACCACCCGAAACAACCAACTAGTAAGGGTTGTCACGTGATCACAAACTGGCGGTCGCCTAATGAAGCTAGTTGTAATTAGCAGCAAAAGGAGGGAACACTTGAGAGCCATCCTCTGTGCAGAAGGAGCAGTGTTTCATTGTTGATTTTCTCCAGTATCTTGCACAAAGGTATATATAACACAAGGTTATAGAGAGGGAATGTGTCCTATATCACGTTTTTTTTTTTATAACATGTCAATTCACGTTAATGATTTCCTGATGTGCTGTTGAAGCTCAGACATATACGCAATAATGAGGTTTATACAAAGGTGGTATTTGGGTAAACCAGATTTTTGCATTTAGAAAACTGTGGGTTCAAAAGCTGGTCAGGGTTTATATTCAACCTCGCACGTAAATAAGTTACTCTTCATAAGAAGTAAATTATGATTGTCCATGTACAAAAACGTCTTCAAGTAAGTTGAAGCTTAATTTAATAAAATACTTTAGCATTATAATTGTTAAAATAAGCATGCATTCTATTCTGGGATGTGTCGTGGCTGCACTTGACTCAAAATATGAAGTTCATAAGTTCAAATCCTAGCCTCCTGAGTTGTTCAAATGAGTGATACTTTGTGGGAATTAAGCAGGAGTTATCCAAAATTAGCTTCGTCCCTATTATATAAATATGACATGTCCACCACTGGCTGAAAAAGTGTATATTAATAGGGGCACTGCCCCAAGCACATTTCACAAAGACTATTATTTAGATTGCGAAATAAAGGCATGCAGCATGGTATTTATGTATATTTAAAAATACACAATTCAACATAATTATTGTGCTTCATAATAGGTAAAGTCATAGCAAGTTGTGTCAGCATGAATGCAATTTACAACTTCGGAAGTTTGTTTTATTCATACAGAACCGTAATAAATTCAAACAAAAGATACCCCAAAAATCCTCACCTATATTTCAAAATCATATTTATTAGTTTTTCACATAATTTATGAAAATGTAGAACTGTGACGTTCCTGAAGAAGTCAATGAAAGCTGGTATTGTCACATTTCCTCCGTTCGGTGGTTTAATTGACAAATGCTCTCTGCTTCCACCCACACACCGCTCTCTTCTGTCTGCCCTAGAGTGGCAAACTCGTTTGTTTTAAACAAGCCATTAAACTGTTCTGGTTGACACGACCTCTGCAAGCTGCGTAGCGGAATGTTTTTAATTATTTTTAACATCACATCCTGCCAAAAGTTCACAAAACACCAAGCGCAGAAGGAACGCTGTGACTTAATATTGTTAGGTGCAGTACACATTCTAACACAATTTTTACATTTGTAAGTCACCCAGACATGTAGGCAGACATTATCACACTCACATTTCCACACCATGAACACCCACAATGCCCCCTATATGAGGCAGTTTAGACAATAGAGAACAAACCGCAGGTTGGTTCCAGGTATGCAAATAAAGACCAGCAGCCGGAAACAATACGTCACTACTGCTCACAGATGAGATTTCAGGCAGAAACCTGCGGCTAGACAAAGCCTGCAGTTTACTTCTTTGTTTTGGTAAAGGATGAACGAATTCTAACTGTTTAGTATTTGTAGCAATTTGTCAGCATTTTACCGGTGTTATCCCGATTAAAAGCAGTGTAGGGTCATACAAACAAGCAGAGGGGAAATGATCATTTCTCCTGATAACCCATAACGGGAGCCAACCTGCTGAACATAGATTATAACTAGGTGACAGCTCGTTGGGACTAAAAGTTAATTTCAAGAGAGATTTGTGTCAAAACATGCAGAGCTTCACAAACGCACACAGCAAGCGCAATAAAACCCCAAAGCAAAATGTACAGTCCACAAATTTGTAATTTAAAATGATTAATTTAACATTAGTGCAAGAGTGCAACACAAAAGGAAATGTCTTGGGCTCTCAGCCAAATGCGTGCATCGGGGAGAGAAAGAGCGGATACGTGTGTGGGTGTAAAGTGATGGGGCTGGATAGGATTTAGATGTGTGGACATCCACTTTACTGTGTATGAGTGTATACAGTCTATGCAGCAAACAGTGAATTAATGTATTTGTATCTGCATTCAAATTCGTTCTATGCATTTACGTACCACGTGTATATTCTACGTATAAATTTGTATAGAGCACAAAGTATTCGGTAAAACTCCAAAACATCCACGGTGATGGGAGGGTAAGAGTGAAGTAATCCGCGGCACACCGCAAAGTCACTCTAAAACAAGTGAGTCAACAAATTACGAATTTCAGCTTATAGCCAAGCTGCTCCAGTACATACTGTGGAATATAGCAGCGTTGCCATTATATTCTGAAACATGAATGCAGCACATTTTCCATATGGGTATATGGTTAAGATTATTATTTTTAAGACGCTCTCTCAATGGGAGGTCACTCGTAGGCCTGGAATCTCCCTCCCTCTCGTCACCCGTGCTTCCCTCCCGCTGTTAAAGTCCAGGCTCAATGGTTTCATTTTTAATCCCCAAGACTGTCCCCCAATCTAGACAGTGATTTCAATTGCATTTATATAAAATAAAAAATACGCTTCCCTTTCGACCCATTGTATTTGGACGCTCCATAAACCCAAATTGTATTCTATTCGCCTCGCTGGTAAGTGCAGGTTGTTGGAGGAGTCCAGGACCGGTTCAGATATCACTCATTACTGATGTTAGCTGTGGTCTGGAAATTAAACTTGGTTCATAATGCAGGTGCACTGTGTATGAATGATGGGCATGGTAATAAATGTACAGGATGAATCCCTGCAGTCACGAAAGCTTTAAATCGAAATGTAAAGGATATAGTCTGTTTGTTCGTTTGTATTAGGGTTGTTACACAACAATCGGCAAACCGATAACCGTTCTTAGAATCAATTACTGATTCCAAAAGGTATGAACTGGTAACCGTTTCCAATGATTTTTTTGTATGGAAGTAATCGATGGGCACATGCGAACGTACAGATGGCACCGCGTGGTACATTTGCCCTCGTTGCTGCTGGAAGGGTCACCACTTGTGGAAGCTCTAGATGGTCTTTGGCCTACTCTTCCATGCTGATCAGGCGTCTTTTGGAAGTGCTGGGCGCACCGACACTTTTGCCTCACCTAATGCAATCTGCATACAGATCAACTGTGGTGAACCCATTTACAGTACTGTATACTGCTGGGTGGAGGGTGATTATTAAATGAGTTTGCGTAGAAGCCATAGGTTCCTGAGTATTTTTTTAGATAGAACGACTGCAAGACGAAACTTTGGGATCTGATCCTTGCACAAGACCTGAACCGTCAGTAGCAGCTGCCGGTGCATTGCTTTAAATAGGGCCGAGTTAATTATTTTTAGGTAAACAACCAAAAAATACGTGAGCATCCATTGCATGGCCGCAAGACACTGAACATTGTGAATGACAGTCTCACCAGTAATCCCTGAGACTTGAGAAATATGGGTTAGTGTTCATATTTTTCGGAGAATTACATTTGCATATGAACGCATATACACGTGTGTATGAGTGAGAGAGAGTGGTGATGGAATGCAATAATGTGTATATTACACATATATTGCTTATGCATGCACATGTGTATGTATATAAGCAATGGGTCGGTAGGGGCTGTAGCTGGCCCTCAACACACGTGCTTCTCACAGATAAGGCTGTTGCTATCTGGGAGTGCAGCAGCAGCCACACAGCATTGCGCAGTCGTTTGTGCACTCTTGCCTCATGCAAGCAATTATAAAAGGCGCATTTGTTGATTTAAGAACGCAATGCTTGCTCACGTTTACCCCCGTTCACTTAGGCCATTTAATTTGACACATGCCATTGAAAATGTCACATCTCCCTTTATGTGTACGTGACTGTTCGGCGTATTTCTCAGCCAAACCGCGCTCGCTCAGCAAGCATGTCTGGAGAATTCTCTAGAATAGTGGACAAAACCTCTGCATTTTTGAATGGGAACACACATATGTTGGTTTGTCAAATTGTAGTCTTCAATGCCAATTTCTCTGAATGAAAAATAACCTCTGCAAATTGAAAAATCGTTATCTGGTAATTGCAAATCGTAAAACAATGTTGCAACTTCTTTCGCACCGTACGCAGCCAACCGCGCTAATCGGAGGTGCAGCACAATAGTAAATGTGACGATTGGTTACTTCTATACGTCTACAATAATGATATAAATCAATCCTGCATGGGGTATTTCGAGGTGCACTCAAGCACACGTGCAATGACCACCCGAGGTGACGTGGAGAGAGAAGGGGGGGAGATAGCTGACGTCGACGTAAATCGGTTACTTTTAAACCTTTGCGCAACTTCAAAAAAATGACAATACCGGTATGATCTTTAACGTGGAACACTAACAGCTTGCGGTGCTCATACGGCTTTTTTTTTTGCAAAACCATCACACTAATAATAACACAGACGACACAGCTACCATCATCTCGCTTGCACTCAACGCTCTGCCTGCGAGCTAGCCGCGCGCTCCGTCTTTTATAGCGCGCCCGAAATAGCGCGAGCCGCGAGCCCCCCCCACGCCCTCTCTCTCCCCCGCCCCTCGCCCCGCCCCTTGCCCCGCCCCCCTGCCAACCCCCGCCCTCCTTCGTTTCTTCCAAACAAGGTGCGACGAGCCACGCCCCCAACTACGACGCCGACCAATCGTAGCGCGCACCTCAACTGAAGCCCTCGCGTCGATTGGTCTAATTCGTATAGGCGACGTCGCCCTATTGGCTAATCGAGGCGAGGTACGATTGCACTTAACCCCACCCCGCCTCATCAGACCCCCCACCCCCTCGTAGCACGCGCGGCATGACGTCACGACGCTCGTGCGTGCCAACCTATATATAAGGAGCGAGCGCGTGTTTGAGATGGAACGTGGACTCATTGCAGCGTGATAACCAGCGGTGTTCGTGCAGCAGCAAGAGCAACATAAGCAACAACAACAACACACAGCATCCTTACCGTTGTTACATGACAGCGATTTATGCGCGAGGTTGGCCTTGCAGAGCAGCGTGTTTTTTCAATTGCAGTGTTGCTTCAATGCATTTGCATTATTAGCAGGAGCGAAATAGGTACGAATAGGTTCAGTTTTGCGTGCGCAGGTGCTGCAGTCGTAGCCCCCCTCCCCTGGGCTTGTACTGCTGCAGTAGACAGGTGTGGACGTAGGAGCATTCCTACTGAGAAGTGACACCGCCACACCTGCGAAGGGCCTGGATATACGTGTACCTGTAGAGCCAGAGAAGAAGGAAGGAGAGCCATGGACGTGCTGCCCAGCTACAGCATCTTCCAGGAGCTGCAGATAGTGCACGACACGGGCTACTTCTCTGCAATGCCATCCCTGGAGGAGACCTGGCAACAGGTGAGGAGGATAGCTCACCTGTGTGTGAGTGTATACACGTGTCCGATTTGTGCATGCGTGTATTAAAAGGTGCATTAAAGAATGGGCGTGTGCATTAGTGGGTGCTAACATCAGACTAAATTGGGGATCTGAATTGTTTTCATGTGTAAGTACTGTACAATCTATATGACTGTGTGTAGACTACACATATGTTACTATTTGTCTATGTATAATGTATGGTATGTACGATGTGCTCATGCGTGTTTTTGCACGGGATGAAAATGAGAAGTGCAAACTAAAGTTGGTACAATTATTACTAGCATTGCACGATATCACAACACCATACCATGAGCAATATTCAATTTCTTCACGTTTTTGAATATTTCAAACTGCTGTATTCCATGTGACATTGCACCATCTATTCAATCAGCAGGGTACTGTGGATGTCCAATTTTCAGTTTACATTTCATTATACTGTGTAGTCTTAATACAATTTCATTGCAAACAATACAATACACTGGACAGTTAAGTATACCATTTACAATGTCACGTATCTAGACTGTTAATTTCAATGTGCTTATGTGTTGTGCTGAATATACATTTTAAGAATCGTGAATTAACGTGTTTATGCAATTTATAATTTGGCCGTATTTCTGCGTCTGCAAGGTCGTGTTATGTCTGTGCATATAAAATGCTGCATTTTATACAAACACAACTGTAATGTCATTGCAATTAATTTGGACGCTTCAAATTGTATACATTGTGGAATGTGGACACCTTGAATTGTTGCAATACACCCAATACGAAATAATAATGGTTGCTTTGGAAATTAAGCGAAAGTGATCCGTAACTACTTACAACAATAATAATGATTGTACTTGTAACAATAATAGTTTTTACTTGCAACGCGCCTCAGCCGCACATGATTCACGCACTCAGAGACGGGACGAGGAACCACAGCCAATTGCCGAAGTTCTGGAGTCCTCTATATATTAAGGAATTTTCAGCCAATTAATGAGTGGTTATACATGTGGGAGGAAGCCAGAGGACCCGGGGAAAATCAATGCGTGCGAGGGGGAAATACTATATCCCATACAGACTGAACTCTTTATTGTGCAACCGGTATTGGGATTTAAATCAACTAATTGAAGAGGTATGGAAAGGGTCCTCAATATCTAGAATGTTGTGCTGTGTGCTGTACAGGGACATTGCAATTATTTTTAAATACAATACAGCATTACAGTATGGGTCGGTGTATGCAAATACAACAGGTGGTTATACTATTTATTGTATTGTCTTATTGTATACAGTCTACACGACAGTACGGACACGAGTATTTCCAGCCGTTTTCCACAACTATCGTGGCTAATGTTCACGTAGAAATATAATATATGTATTTCAATGAGAACGAAATTTCCAGTTTGACCTATTCATATCCAGACATCACTTGGGGGTTTGGTTTAAAATTATTTATGTGTATATGTGTATACGTTCGCTGACTTCAAACATCAAAAGGTCTGTGTGTGCAATAACATGTTTTGTTAACAGCCACTGTTTATTTTGACGCCTATTATACAGAAGTCTTGTTTTGCACAAATGTTTAAAAGCGGTTACAATCACCAGTACAATATTCCAGATGCTTTAGTTTTACTGTATCATTGGGGTTTCACTTGGTGAAATACAGTATGGTATAATATGGCAATCCGTACATTTTTTTAAAAATGCACACCTTATAATATTGCAAATGCAACAGGTACATAGATACCCCTTTGCAAACTTTGTATCAATTGGCAACACGTTTGGTTTAATAAATGGTATGGTGCTGTCAATTGACAAAAATAAGTCCTGTTGATTTATTACATGCAAGTTTTGCAATTTTGAATACCAGTACCAAAAAATGATTTTAGTCAATGGTAGTCATCCCTTACAAAAGATACAGTGAACACTAGTGGGCTCTCCCCTGCTTAAAAATAGGTTGATCAGATCAAGGCCGTAATTATAATATATATTGGGGGGGACACAATATTCAAATATTCTCAAAATGTCCCCCCCAATATATTGTTATAAAATAGATTTCTGTTTATATGATTGTGGTTATGGTTGTACTTTATGAATCCCTAATCTCGGCCATTACATACAATGAAACAAGAAAAGGTAAAAAAGAAAAAAACAGCAATGTAATACAATACACTATTAGACATTATTGTAAAAAATAAATATAAAGCCCATCCTATGTGTTAGTGATTTTGTTTTATATTTTAGGCAGGAAATGGCAGGAAACTAGTTTTCAAATTTAGATATTTTTTTTCTGGAGGGGGGGACCCCCAGACCCCCTGGAAGATTTGGTCCCCCCCAATGTTGACTCCATGGCTACGGCCTTGGATCAGATATTTTTTTACAAACGACATAAGTCTAAATGGATAGTGAACATCACTCGGCTTTCATCTGGCATAATAAAGGATATTGATGGTTCATAGTGTATTTTACAATCATGACAAGACTTGGAAGAGAGATAGGACAATCAGTGGGCACCTCCTGATCATATAAGTAAAAACAATAGCATGTGTTTTACTAGATATATCATGAAATGGAAGAGGATGTATGTCCCCAATATATATGTTCATCGGTATATCAGTTGTGTCTCATCTACAACATGTAAATGTGACTGGTTTCTCATCCAAATATGTAGCCCTGAGCTACCAATTAGGGTGAGCACTGCTCCATATGACTCTTTGAGGAAGGAGACTATATACAGTATTGTGTGCAGCAACAGCAGCAGTGGACATTGCCACATAGTGTTTTTTAGAAGTTAATCTCACAATAAGAGTGTGACCTGGGATTTCAGTAGGCACACACACGTCACATCACGTTGCAAGCACTCCTGCTGTTATTACTGTGGAAGTGTAGTTTGGACAACCTAATATAAGAAAGACAGGAAAGGGAAGGTCGTGCGTATGTGTGTGCCTGTGTGTGCTCTCCTTAATATTGTGGGGCACAGAAACAGTGGCTTGTGCACACCTTCCGCTTTCTGCAAAAAACAACAGCCTCTTGGCTTCGTTATGCTCTTGGAAAAAGGCTTACTTCATTCATTTACCGTTTATTCAAACATTAACGTATTCAATAGTGCGTAGGCACGATGAAGCGCTATAATCATAATGCAATTTATAATGCCCCGCAAATTTGCGGACGTAATGGCCGCAACTCAGAGGCGCGGAGCCAAGCTCAGAGTCACTCGAAAGCGTGGTTGTAGAGGTGAGTTTTTAAGTGGCTCTTGAAGGAGACGATTGAGGCGATGCTGCGAATGTGCAGAGGGATTGCGTTCCAGACTGTAGGGGCAGCCACCGAGAAGCAGCGCATAGACGTGACCATCCTGGATCTTGGTATTAAGATGAGGTCGTGAGTCACACTGTGAAGGCATCTGCCGGGTGCTGTGCTGCAAGTCGTCAATAATGAAGAGAGGTACGAGGGGCAGGCAGATGTGAAGGCATGGGGGCAGAGGCAGGCGATCTTGTATGTGACCCTGCTGGCAATGGGTAGCCAGTGGAGGGCATGGAGAGAGGCAAGTTAGTCGAGACGGGGATGAGTGCGGCCAATGACGACGCGTGCCAGGTTGCTTTGTAGTCTTTGAAGTTTTTTAGGTTGCCAGAGGAGGACCGGACTAGGACGGATACCCAACTATGCAACATGTCAATCTGTTGGAAGTTTCAGTGGAGATGAGAGGATGTAGGTGTCTGAGAGCCTTCAGGTGAAAGTTACATGAACTGATGATATGATTGGTTTGATGGTCGAAGGATAAAGTTGAATCTAGGATGACACCGAGGTAGCTCAAGTGATCGGTGAACCTGATGCTGGGACCGAAGATGTGTATGTGTGTTGGGAGCACTGATGAGTTGAGACGTTGCCTGGTACCTAACATGATGGCCACTGACTTTGACGGATTAAGGGCAAGGTTGTGTGCAGAGAACCACTGTTGCAAGGCAGTGGCGCATTCCTAGAACCATTCTAATCCAGACGCATTGGTAGAATTGATGGCGGTGAACAGAATAGTGTCGTCCGCATATGAGTGGTGTTTAACACCGAAGCGTGCGATGAGGCGGCTGATGTGCTGAACGAGTGAAAGGATCTGTTTTCCTCAAATAAGTGTTGGGTGGTGCTCATGTCTGTTGGTCCTCCTTAGCTAGTTGTGTAAATTCTACATTCCCATGGCAGTAGCCAGTCTCTCCATAGGGCAATTATTTCAGAGGAACGACAGGCTCGGCCAATCAATGACTAGGATTTTAACTTGCAAACCTACGATTGTGAGTTGAGCACTACAGCCACATTACCACTCGGAGGGATAGAGACACAGTGAATGAAATTGGATCCCATAGCAATGTAAAAACAAAAACCTCACAAACCAAGAAAGTAAGCAATAGACTTGGTTAGACTTTTATATGCTCATCATTTTTAAGTTGGACTCAAAATATAGGTTTGACATTAAACATACTCTTAAATCCGAATCTCAGAAATGGCTTGAGTTAAAATCCCACACTGGTCTTCACTTCCAATCGCTTGCTATTTCAAGTAAAAATGTTGTACTGGCCTATTTTTTTGTATATAAATTACTACAGTATTCCAAGTTGAAACTTAGCATCCCATGTTCTGAGACTGGCTGTTGCACTTGTCTGAGTAACATCATAGTCCCTTTATAGTTGGAGTTAAAATCCCATAATGGTTCAACATTTCATCCTCGTGCAAGTTACCATCAATTATGCGACTTGTGTTAGGACCAGCATGCCTGCGTTAGTCTGGTTATCCGAGCTCTTCCTTATTCTCTTGGTTGCTGCATGTCAAACTGATTGCTGCATAATAGTACGTTTTTAGTTCCTTCTTGGATGAGGTGTGCTTCCTGGACATCAGCGGATATGTGCAAGGCTCCTTTAAAACACATTTGCACATTGCTCAATGCATAACTTCTTGTCACAAAGAACACAACACATATACTGAATTGTTCTGCATTATCTCTACATGGAAATGTGCAATACATATGTTTACGTTCCTGTTCTTATTCAACACAAGCCACCATTCCTTCAAAGTTAGTAAAATGAGACCCATTGTGACATGCTGAGCCCCGTCATTGGAATGTGGAATTTCCACTTCTAGCTCAGGGTTGAGCGCCACCCCATTGCCATCTGAGTAGGGAGACACATTGTTTAAATTCTGTACTAATAACGAATAAAACACATGCCCTACATTCTCAAAAGCTCTTCCACGATTTCAAGTTGCTAAAGGATCTTACACAGCTGAGATTTAAAATAAAGACTCGTCAGCTGGTGGGGCCAGCTCAGCTGGCGTTGCCCCAGCGGTCCCTGCACTTGTGCTGCTCCCAGCAAGCGGTGCAGACAGAAGAGCCCACGCACGCCTCCAGTGACCCTCTGCTCACTCAGGAATGCCAACTATGCATCTGCGCCGGGATGTCCCGAGGCTTCCCGCTCAGGGCATGGGAAGATACAAATATGAGTGAAGGGAGGATTGCTCACTGACCACCCCTCCCCCATATCTTCCATACAAGCCTCATCAACTTTTATAATGGTTGCACAGTATAATACATTAGCATCATGTAGGGGCACTTACGTGTGTGTTTGGTGGTGCAGTGGCTTACGTACTTGCACTTAATCGTGACCCACACACGGGTTCAGTTTTCTCTGCTGATTTATATCACGTAGTTATGAGTACC
This sequence comes from Lampetra planeri, assembly GCF_965212315.1. Taxonomy (NCBI): domain Eukaryota; kingdom Metazoa; phylum Chordata; class Hyperoartia; order Petromyzontiformes; family Petromyzontidae; genus Lampetra; species Lampetra planeri. The sequence goes on from NC_136107.1 coordinate 21,658,788, forward strand.
ACTCTGTGCTGGGTTGCATAAAACAAGTTAAGCAACCTAAAAATGCCCTTAATTTTCATTAATTTAGATAAGAAACTTAAGGGAATTTTCTTTTAAGTTGTTTCCTGCAGCCTTGCCCTTGTCTCATAAAACGGATACATTGTTATAATGCTGTCATTGCGCTCGGAGAAAATGGTCTGCTATATTTTTTGCTTCACATTAATACTTACTGATATAGCTTATGATATACATATAACATCCATAATAGTGGATCGACACCACACATGAGTGTTCAGTTTGGTTCCTTTATTTAAAACAGGTGAGAGCCTGTTGAGACTGTCACTTGTAAGGGATACCAAATGCAAGCCATGTGGGATACCAATGTGCAAATTAATAAATGGAAACAGGTACGAAAATTGCTCCATAAATAGGTTAATCTAAATATAGTGAAGTATCGTAATATAGTCTATATATGAATGTTGAACTTATTTTTCACTGTGCGTAGCTAATCGGATGTGCTATTATCTAGCAGTGGATATATCTCCAAATGCAAATCATACAACAGCAACAGTAATAAAACATCCACATTGTTATATAGTGTAAATAGAATAAATAATTTATGAATTACTTAACCAGGTGAGAGCCTGGGAGGGGGAGGTGTGAGTGTGAGGTGTTACACAACGGCCATACAATTGGGACCACTATCCCTTGTTATTTCTCTCTGATCAATGCGTGTGCTTTTCCGTCTTGCTTGAATGTGTGCTTTGTCACCACCTGATTGGATGCAGCTAAGAGATGGTGGTGGGTAAGGGGGGGGGCATCGTTCCTTTGCCCCCATTGGTCCGTTCTGTGCGGGGGTGTGCGTGATTGAAAAGTGGGTGGGGTCAAAGCGAAATTCACGCGCTTTGCCTTATATGGTAATCCGCGCGTATGCGCCAATGAGGTTTCGTTTAGGGGAGGGGACGGGGGGAGCATGCGTGGGTGTCGGTGTTCGTGTGTGGGTGCGTGCGCGCGTGTGTGTTTAACAACATTGACGCCTCCCACCACTTCCATTATCATCACAGTTGAATGCGAATTTTCACAAAGTTGTGGAATAACATGTCCCAACTGATTCACTTCTGGGATACATTCCAGTCCTGCGGTTTTTTTTTATGTGCGTGTTATTTGTTTTTACATCAACGTGTATCCTTGCAGTGTCTTTGCACTGATTTTCATTGCAACACGTGTGCTGATTTAATTGATTTTCAACAGTTTATATGACGTGAACTGAATTGTGCATCTTTTTTAAACAATACTTTTATGAATAAAAAAAACTAAAGGTGTCTGTCATGTCAAACGAGCTTTGGAGCAGTGCTTAGGTTTAATGATCGCATTGGGACATTGCTTAATTCTGCATCCAAATAGCAAGTGCCATTCTGTCCAGAGAGCAACTCCTGCTGACTTACAAAGTAAAATTAGTGGTTTATTTATTAACCTCTAAGGGAATGATGAGCTGGGTTAACCCATGATTTAAAACCAGGACCAATATCTCCATAGATCCCTGATGAAAGTAATTATTCTTTGAAGAGACTCTTCCCCCACCATATGAATTTAAAAGTTTCATCTCTACCTCAGGACCAGCAACAGAGATGAGCACTGCCCCCATGCTTGTTTGAGCACCGAGACACAGACTTAAACAATATAACAACCCAACAACAACAGTATATCACGTTACTACAAATTAAGCCGAAATGGCATGTAAAGAACACAAAAAATATCTAATAAAAAAAAATCCAGCATCAAACTTGTTAATGCAGAATATTATCCACGCTGCTAAAATTCCTTATGTTCTTTTCCCATTCTCCCTGGCTCTTCATAATTGGATCTTGGCCATGAGGAGGAATGGCATTTCAAGAGCGATGCAATTTTAGAATGTTTATATAAAACCCAGCATCCGAGAAGTCCCACCGAGAGGAAGTATGAGGGAAGACATCAGCCCACTTAGTTTACAAAGAAAATCACTTCAAGTCCTGTACTGCAGCCCGCTTTCCTCTGCTCTAACCTCGGAGCTCTCTTTAAACAACCGGTGCGAAATTAAGCTAATTTAAGATGCCACAATCACGCACAGCTCAGCGGAAATGTTAAACCAGGTAGTTAATTAATTATTATTTGGAAAGCTGTGTCATTAATGATAAAAGTCCACACGAGTACGCAAAACATCTGGCTTTATTTTCCAAAACACAATGGACTTAAAAACAAAAGTTATTTGGGATTTTTGACAAATACTAATAGGTTTCTTGGTCAGCTATCTTAGATGCATCTGCTATGCTCATTGTACAGTGTTGGATGGGTTAAGTTTAAAATATAATCATTGTTGGTTTACTGATTATTTGAGGATTTAGAAATAACAGAAGGAATATAATTATTCACTGACTCACAGAGATTCTTAAACTGACGTATTGTGCACTTAATTAAGTCTAAACAATTTATGCAACTTACAATAATTGTTGCTTTTAGGCTGATGAAAGGGATTATACACAATGAGACAGATGAATGAAACAAAATAATTATTAGATTGAACTATCACAATTGTGAATATTAAACCATGGGGGATGAGGTGACTCATCACGTGCCTGATAACAATTTGTAACACTATTTTTGTTCCTGGGTACTACGTGTTATTTTCTAATTACTTACACCTCAAAAGTACAGAAAATGTCTATTATTCCCCACAAACTTTGCTTTTGTGACCAGGACTTTATGCGAAGGAAAGACACAAATGCACACGTTTTCTCATTGAAAATAGGTCAATTTCTAAATATCACTGTCCTGGTCACAAAAGCAAAGTTTGTGGGGAATAATAGCCATTTTCTGTACTTTTGAGGAATAAACAATTAGGAAATAACACTTACTACCCAGGAACAAAAAACATATATTTTTTGTTACACAGTGTAATCCCATGTTTAGTATTTTTAAAGCAAAATAGGTTCATATATTTAAGATTAAATTATTCACATTATCCTTGGAAATAACAACACAGAACGGTGTTCTACGTTGTCGGCTTCATAGCTTGCTCTAGAATACATTGCCCATTGCTTGGCTTATATTAACTCAAGCTGCTTACATGATTATTTTAATGTATTTTTTAAAAGTCATTCTACAATTTGTAAATGGAATTCATAAGAACAGGCTGCCTGTAATTTGACGACATAAAAAACATGGTGATAGTAACGCTTTAAGAGTACATGTCTCTAGTAATCTGATTTCAGTAACCTACTGCATGTAACACATGAGTGCCAATACTGTACTGCACGACCATGAATTAACAAAACGTATCCTTTCATTTTAGCGTGGTGTTTTTCAAATGTAAGTGTTTCGGACAAAGATTAGCCCCTTTTCAATTATCACCATCTATCGTGTCTGCTCGAGCCTTCATTCCTGTGTGATCCTTTGGGCCCTAACACCTTTAACTATTATATAATTATTTGCTGTCACTGGATATTGGGTCATAATAAACAAACAGCTGCTGAAATTAAATAACATTGATTCCATTGACAAGTGTTTTTCAGTCGCGTTTTTTTAAACGCAAACCGAGACTGTTTTCAATTCATTCAACAGGGATAAAAAAGAGTCACATGTCTCTATGCTAAAGATAAGCTGTGCCCAATATTCACCAGTGGCCCTAAAGACAGTGGTGGGATTTTCACGTTTTTTTTAATGTCAGTCGAATGTTATAACTAGCGTTAGCCTATATTCATATTTGGGCTACAACACCAATGCAGTCATATTCGTCCTATTGATGCCTCAGATACTTTTACTTTCATAAACATCTGCCATAGCTCCACCCAGCCAGATCAGAACTGTGTGGCACACAAAACAGAGGTTTGTAATGTTTAAACAAACACCTCTGGGAATCTGATTGAAAGTGGCATGTTCAGTTGTCCAAACATTATATATCCCCTCGTCTTAATCATCAAACTCCCCTTACCTTGTTTTTAATGGCCCCAGATCTGCCTGGAAATGGAGCGGTACCTGCAGACGGAGCCCTGCATGGGAGGCCGGTGCCCGGCGAGCGGCAGTGATGCCGAGAAGAGTCCCTGGCAGAGATTTATCGCCGCCTGCTCCGAGCAGAGCGAGTCTGCTCTCGTCACAGCGACACCCATCACAGCTCCACTGCAGCAGGACCTCAGCGGTGCGGCCGCCACCACCATTGCCTCTCCCGTCACCATTCCAGCTACAGCCGCGGCGTCATCGTTCACGGACGGCAGAGACCCGTGTCTCACGGCGCATGGCAGTGCAAGCCCCGCGGGAAGCAGCGGATCCTGGGACTCGGTGCCGTCACCTGGTGCTGAGGAGCGGCTGAGCGAGGCGAGTGGAAGCCTCACGCCGCCATCGTCGCCCGAGCACTCGGACCTGCCCGAACTCAACCTTGGACTAGACGAACGGGCAGAGGCATGTGCCGAGATTGACTTGGCTGAGACGGCTGCCCTCCACCATCAGCAACACCTCCAGCTCCACCTCCACCTTCAGCAGCAGCAGCAGTCTCAGCTGCACATCTCACTGCACGACAGCCACACAGATAAGTTGCAGGTAAAAGCGATGACTGTGACTGGCAAATTAGTGGACCCGGAAGGCTCGCCCGATGGAAAGAAGAGGATTCACCACTGTCCCTTCAGTGGCTGTCGGAAAGTTTACACCAAAAGCTCCCACCTGAAGGCCCACCAGCGCACACACACAGGTGAGTGAGTGGATGTTGCACACTGCACGATCACCTGACACACCATCTGTACTCAAATCATTGTATTCAGTTTATCTGTCTGGTGCATTGCAATTTCCTTTTCTACAATTAATATTTTGGTTTATCCAACATCGGTTTCTGATTGTGCTGCTACTTGAACGTTGTGTCAGGGAACGACACAAAGCTATAGTATAATCATTTTAACTTGGCTTTTGTGTCCCACAAATGTATGCATCTGTATGTAACCCTGAAAACCAAAATCTCTAATTCACAGAAGTTGAATATGTTGGGTTTTTGCAGTCATTGGTGACCAGGTTGAAGCCATTACTCTTGATTAAGAACCTAGTTTAGTCAATGTTGGTTGAAACGCACATTTCAATATAGACTCAGGAGTGCTCATTATCATTTTGCAACCACTAGGGGCGGAACAATACATTAATTTATAAATTCATATAGATTCTTAAGCTCGATAAACCTGCATCGCATAGTGTAAGAGTCAGTGTTTTCAATTTGTATATACGTAAGATTCACATTATTCCTGCAACCACTTGAGGCGCAACCACTCAACAGAGTGATAAATAAAAATATAATTCATTTGTGAATTGAAACACTGCGATGCCAATCATTTTTATTCTACTCTACCACCTTCTTCTTTGTTTTTTACAGTCATGGTGGAGCTACTTGACACACATTTGACACCTACCTTATATCACATGCATCTTTGTTTCATTATTTACTATTTGTGTTTTGCAGAGGCAAGCTTTTCTTTGACCAAAGCAATGTCACTTACATCATTTTGGCTTTAAGAATGAATCATACTATGCTTTTCTAACACGATAGGTCAATCTTTATAAAGTACACTGGATGGTTTTATGTCATTCGCTATTCAATTTCTTCTCATTGTGCAGTGCAGTCAGTAACGGTGTAATTTAATCTGGGAGCCTTGCATGGATTCATAATGACCTTTTAGTGCCTAAGACCTCTGAGTTATTTGTATAGGTATTTTTTCTACACATGAGGAATGATAATCCAGGCAGGTGTGCTGTGATTACAGCATTCAGCTCACAATTGGAAAGTTGAAATTCTCATCATGGATCGACTCAGCCCATCATTCTTCTGGGATTGACAAAAATGAGTAACATTTTGTAGGACCTCAGCAGTTTTCATCCTAGAGACTGGCTTGGGAAAGTAGAATTTGCACCACTAGCTCAGGGTCACAAATATAGAAAAGCACTGCTCCAGTGCTCATTTTGGCAGGGAAACCGTTTTGCTCTGACGCCTTACAGCCAATCAGTTCTTAAAGGGATAAGTTGCACAATGACAGAAAGTATAATTTTTTCTTGCATTGTCCAAGCTAATCCACTTTCCATCCACTGCAGGCATGGTGGTATTATGAACTGGGTTGAACTCCTTAGTGCCTGCATCTGTATTTGCACTTTAGCCATCGTGTAAAATAGTGATTTAAAACGACATTAAAAGAAAGGTGTGCATTTTTCGATTTAAAGCTTTCGTGACTGCAGGGATTCATCTTCTTGGTTCTTTCGGTAAAGTCACGTAGAAGGGAAGTAATAAAATAATACAAATAAAACATAATATCGTGAGAATTGTTTTATTATGTTTTATTTTTATTATTTTATTACGTCCCTTCTACGTGACTTTACCGAAAGAACCAAGAAGATGAAAGGTGTGCAGTGTACAGATCAGTGTGAGCACAGCACTCTTATAAGCGTATTTATTAAATCACTCATGGATACTTTATGAACAGCTTCTAGATCTGTCAATAAAATCGTGTTGTGTTGATTGTTTTTCCCTTCTACATAGTGAATTAAGTTTTAGCAAAATGAGTCATTTGAAGAATTCTTAGCATTGGTTGTGCACTCTGACCAATAGGGGCTTTTGGCACAGCATTTGGCACTCAGTTGGAAGGGTCACTATTTGAAATCCCGGACAAATACGTCTATCATCCTTTCAGGGGCCCAGAAAATCAGTACTACTTTGTAGGAAGCCAAGAGTGGTATTCACGTGGATAGACAGGGCCCCACCATTAGAATGTGGAATTTCCACCACTAGCCTGGAGACCACCAATAAAGATGAGTACTGCTCAATTACATGTTTGAGTCAATAAACATGTGACTTTACTTTTGGCATCAATACCCGTTACAACTAGTGCTATATTAGTAAATTTTGCAGCCCAATGAGGCAGAAGTAACAAAAAAAAACATCAACAGGTTGCAGCTGGATATGTGTTGATTGCGTTGGTGTGTGCATGTAATGAGAGCCTTCCTTTACATTCTTGGACCCCGCTATTGATGCATTTTGGTCCCCTGAAGGTCCACAGACCCCCCCCCCCTTTGAGGTCCCCTGCATTGGAAACATGGATAGCGTTATTTACAAAATGATCGAGCACTGGATTAGTGGGCGTAATCGTAAGTCTGTAATGCAAGCTGGTGCACTCAACAGCGGTGAATGCATACACGCGGTTGGAAATTTTACTCATAATGGAATCAATAGCATGTAGACTGTACAAGGAGGAGGGAGAAAAAAAATCACTACTTATAAATGATGGATGATGGGGATGTATGATTGCATCTATGTTGCATGATGAATGTAACAGAGTTCCATTGGAATAAATTACCTCTTGTCGACCAGGAGTGAAAATATATTTTGTGCTGGCTGTCACGGCCATTATCATGGGTGTAGTTGGCCAAACTCGCACTATGGAGTAACAGTGATCTCATAATTTATGTTACAATTTACGCCATTGCAGTATTAACAGTTATCAGCGCCATAAGGGGATCGGTTGTTCCGTATTGTTTCATCGTTTAGCACTCACCCCAATAACTTTACAATAGCACTCTGTAAAATATGTGTTTCATTTAATGTTTCTAAATGTTAAACCTGATCCACAAGTAGCAATATGAACAGAGCCACACAGAGCCAATCTCATGCAAAGTGTACCCCGTTTGAGCCAGTGACTCTTAACCGATTGTAATGCGGGGACCATCGTTAATGGTGGCCGTTATGTGTAATAATAAGACATTTTGTATATCCAGGAAAGCCTCATTGAGTTCTAACACTACCAGGTGATGGCCTTGCATTTCGATGTGTGGGCTATTCATTCCTTTAAAAAAAAGTTTTTTTTATCATTATTAAATTTCAGAGGAAATTGTATTACCCAGAAAAAAGCACTCTTACAAGGTGGATGATGACCACAAACTGCACAAACCAATCAGAAATGAACTTCCTGCGCTGCCATCTGTTGGCCACCTCGCAGATTATCAAGTTTGGAGTTTCAAAACGCAATGAAACATGTATGATACATCAACCCCACTTTCTGAGCATCAGTTTATATGTGCTTCACCACCGTACACCTTCTGATAAGTATAAAACTGCAGTTGATATCATAGTAATCTCCAGCAACTGGTTTAAACAAAATACTCCTTCATTGAACTGCTGTTCCTCAACAATAGATGAGCACGCAACTCGATAATAATCACTGTGTGGACTGGGTTATGCGTTGATCACCATGGCCACTTGAACTGACCGCACTATTTGCCGTTGCCTCTTCTCCACGTCTCGTCGGACGGCATTTGTGACAGCAGGAGAGAAGCCGTACAAGTGCTCTTGGGAAGGGTGCGAGTGGCGCTTTGCGCGGAGTGACGAGCTCACACGACACTACCGCAAGCATACAGGAGCAAAGCCTTTCAAGTGCGCACACTGTGACAGGCAAGTGCACATGTATTGATCGCTACATGCATGTAAACATGTACCTTTATTCTTTGTGAATGACATTGTCAAGTCGCCAACTCTGCAACTTTGACATTATACACATGTAAGAATGTGACGGTTCCATTGGGAACGTGAATGGTTTTGAATTCACATGGTGGTCAAGGCTCAACGTGGTGTATACCAGGTCGCCAGTGCACCCGCGGAAACGGGAATTCATAAAAATGCAATGTACCCCTTTCACATGAGAGACTTTCAGAGCAGCATCTGGCCAGGAAGTGCTTTGTTTAGACTGCTTGGCTCGCAAACAGACAGTTGTAAGGTTGGGGGTCAACTTATATCATCATCATCCCACTCGTGCCTAAAAATGGCTTCCACTTAATTCATGAGATGTAATGTGTGGTACTTTCCACCGCTCGCACAGGGCCACTGATGGTGGATGAGTGCTGCCCAGCGCTCGATAGAGCAGGGAGGCTTTAATATTAATACAAAGGGCACCTCGACCAAACTACATTCTGTTGGTACTATCAATGAATGAAAGCTTTCTGCATTGCTCTATCTATCATTTAATATGCACTACATGCATAATGTTCTCTCCAGGAATCCGACGCTAACCTTTTCCCTGTATTTCATAAATGTAGTGCCCGATAAGCCCAGTGAGGCCTGCAGACATGTTTCTGTGGTTGGCACCACACTCACTGCCGATAAGGATAAGGTTAACAAAAGAAAACAACATATTGGCTGCATTTTGCATTAAAATAGATGATTATGCAGGAATACAGCTTCTGACCTTCAATTGTGCATAACGTGAATTCTATTTCAGACGAGATGCAATTAAATAATGCAAATGGGATGTAAATAAGCTTAGATATAATTTTTAATGAAAGTTTGCCACATTCATGACATTTATGTTGTACATTATTGAAGGTCAAAGTCTGTGAACATTCTAACAGTCTTCCCAGGAAATAAAGAAATTTGTCCAGCATTTAGGAAACATTTTATATAAACAAAGTTACTTTTTAAATGGTATCTATGAAAGCACAGGCCAGAGCTCTGCTGATTAAAACGAGTATAGTGCCACATTCCTATTACACAGCAACTTTGAGTTTATGGATCACGTAGAGATCGTAAAACTCTGAATGACTTATTTGCAGGGCAGCATGGTGGTGTCTGTAAGAGTTTTCATTTTGAACCATGCATGTAATTTTCAGTCTCGGTGGTGCTTTTCTGGGTAAGTATTGTAATAAAATATGGATCATGAATGTTAGCAACCAGTATTATCAATATTCTGTGTGTATATATATGCTCTAATTTGATGCGTGAGAAGGTGAGATCCATTTTTCACTTCATGGGAACCAGTCTTTCCAAAAAAGACTGCAGTATAGTGATTATATTATACAAATATAGTTACAGCTTCGTTTAACAGCACTGAATGTGCTTACCTTTATTACAATGGAAATATATTTTGTTCACCAATTTGTATCTGTTATTCACACATTAAGGTTGTAGTTATGGTGGTGCACACAGCAAAATGCATTCTCATCCCCACAATCCAAGATTCTAATGCAAGCTGTAATCATTGCAGGTCTTTCTCCAGGTCAGACCACCTTGCCTTGCACATGAAAAGACACCTATGAGCGGGATAATGCGGAAGAAGATAATGCGGTTGCTGCGCATCCAACTGCAGTCATCCCAGGACAACGTGAAGGACCATACAGTGTTTGACTGTAACAAATACCATTGGGTCGTGGGGTGGCAAGGCATCACCGTATATTATAATCAAACCAACATACTACTTAACCCTTAAACTAAGTAAAACATTTGCCAGGCATTGCTGGCTTGACAAAGGAGCAAGCTGAACATACTGGCTGGAACAGCCCAGTACCCCATTAAAGGGTAGAAATTTGAGCAGACACACCTCCATATGTATAAGTATTAGTTGTGTTTCACCATTGAACTAGCGAACATTGTTTTCTTTGGAGGACCCACGATTGGTATGCACGACTCCTTAAGCCCTCTTTGCCCTCATCTCGCCACTTGTCCAAGCCCCCCAAGCCTCAATTCAAGGAGTGATGAAGCAAGATTCAATGAGAGGACCTCTACGTGACCCTTTGTTAAGAATGCGATGTCACCGCTTGCCTGGAATGAGCGGATGAATGGGCTCTGATCTGTCATTGACTTTTGCCTTACAACATCCAGTTACAAATAGCATCTAAGAAAAAGAGAAAAAAAATCCCCTTTCTCATTGGACATAACCCTTTTCATCCTCAAACAAACATCTTTAATTGGGTGTGGAATATTAATGGTGCCAGGCTAATTGTGTAACCTTGTTACTTTTAAAGAATGGACTGAGTCATATTTAAGGGTGGAAAAAGCTCTGTACGTGTTATTGCACATCAGGATGTCTGGCTACTGGTTTCCGCCCTTGAACACGTGACCTGCAGTGCATCACCACACAAGCCGAGCTCTCGGAAACATTTGGTATTCCCACCCAGCTTGGTGCAGAAGATGCAAATGTGCGAATTAGATTGTGGTTACATTTAAAAGTACTTAATTTAAAGGTGATGCTGAGCATTGGCAAATGTATTTCAGTGAGAAAATATAAATAAAGCTTCAGAAAAGGAAAGTGTCTGCTATGCTGAAGTAAGCAATGGGACAGCACTCATATCTACTGACATTCCAGAGCTGGTTGTAGAAATCCCACATTTCTAATTTTCCACAGCAGGGCCAGGCTTAATGAGAGGATCACTCTCATTATGTGGCACTTATTTGATCAATTCTGGAGCGATGACAGGCTGAGTCAGCCAGGATTTGAACTCACAAATTTACAATTGTGAGTCGAGCGCTGTAATCGCACACCACATGGCCAGTGGCATCTTAAACCGAGATTTGTAGATTAGGGGTTCTCAACCACGTAGTTACTATGGCCCTTACAGGTAGCTGGAGCACTGGCAGCATGAACAGCCTTGTTTTGTATACTTGTCAATGGCACATGTTCCCCTCAATGTAAACTCTGCTGCCTTTATATTATCTCCATGATTACAAGTAAGCCAACACTTTAAAATAACAATGGTACTCACAATCTACATGTGTAGTTGAGCATGCAGTAGTGTTCATCTCGTGAGCCAGTGGTGGGAATTACACATTTGTATACTTGAGACTCGAATATTCTTGTCACTACCACTGCTGACTTCTTACACATTGGTTTTACATTTATTGACAAACATACATACTGTTGGAAGTGCTATTTGGGCCAGTGCTTTATAATGTCTGTTTAAATTACCATTCACATACGTATGTAGAACCACAATCAGAAAATGTATACTGGAATTAGGACAAAAGTCAGCATTTCTCTTTTCAAACAAGCAATTTTGTAGCACTTAACTCTATTGGTGGTCCAGAGCCTGTAGTGGAGATAGTTTTAATATGATGACCACTCTAACCACAACCTCCAGTCTGGTTTCGGGAATAGTGTAAAGTGCACTTCTACGTAAAATGTCCAAAGACACAAATTCCATTTTTATTTTCTCCCAAATATGGACTCTTATGTGGTCATCGAGGTCTACTGCTTATATCTCCTTGGGGTCTGTGGACCTGGTTGAGAACCCCTTTTATAATTTCTCAGGTGCCAGGCAGTAACTGGTGCTATGCAATGGTTGCATGCTGTAGGATTGCTGCCATTGGAAATTCACATCGTTAATTGATTAAGCACCATCACATTGCTGTGTGCTACTAATATTCCCATAAGTAAAATTGGGAAGAACTTGTCACACAATGCATGAAATAAATTATGAAAGACTGTCCAAAATTTCACACCTGAAATAATCCACAGTTGGTACTTTTTTCCATGTGCTGTTTAATTTATCAGTAATTGCCTTGCACGTATAATAATCATGGTGAAGTGGCACATGCATTGACATGCTATGAAGGCTTATGTTTGCTGAGGTTGCAGATGAAATTGTGTTTGTAAGCTGTGGACAGAGAATTGTGTTGCACACAGACATCGCACTGCGACATGACCAGTTTTTGGGAGTAACATGTTGCTAATTGGATTAAAAAGGCAGGTGCTGGTAGTCTCATATTATTAATCTGTTTCTTCAATGTGTAAGTAGAATAACACTACTTGGGATGTACCATATGGTTATGATTACTTTCATTGAAACCAAATGTACTGTTATTGCAAAAACAATTGAAAGCGAAATTATTACAAATGAAACTTAATTTTAAGACAGCAGCCAATTAATTTATATGTAGATCATTATATGAAGCCTGTAATAATATTAAAATTATGTTATTTCTTTAATAGTAAACCAACAGTGGACATCACTGGTGAATTCTTAATCTATGTGATCTGGCAAATGACTCCTAAAAGAAACATGCAATTTGTCAAGCATAGCATTTCACTTACTCATTATTCATTTGTACCAGAACTGCCAGGTCATGTAGAAATTCAGTGATGGTAGTAATGGCTCACGCAGTCCCAGATCGTTTGGCTAATAGTAATAACTATATTTCCAGTCCACTGTGTAAGAAGGATTTAACCTTGATTTGAAGCTTTCGTGACTGCAGGAATCCATACTCTGGTTCTTTCGGTAAAGTCACGCTTGTGTTGCGATCTAAACGTCGTGATCTATTATTTTTTCTACCTACATGACTTTACCGAAAGATCCAAAGAGTAAGAATTTTAACATTTGTGTGATACGTTTTTAAAATTTCTGGTGGAAACAGCAGCCCTCATACACACAGCGAACCAGTGATACATTATCCCAGTTACACCACTGAACCATCATGATACAATTACAGCCGCACTTTCTGGAATGAAAATGTCAATTGCACTTCTTCTGAACAAAGAAAGCAATTACTGCTTTTTATGGAAGGGATACAAGGGACTGCGTTGACAGCTGTACACAAACAAGATTAAATACACCACTCCGCCATCTTCATGAACACTGCCTTGAATCGGGGAAAAATGTATGTTTTGAGAAATGAAAAGGCAGCCACGATATTGACCGACTTAAATATATCAGATGTCTAAGAATATATTTCTTCAAGCTTACCACATTGTAAAAATCCATTTCCAACTACTGTGTCAAAATCATCTCTCTGCTCCAAAAAAAAGCTGTTTGTCTGAAATGTTATTCTACCGTATATTTCCCTATTACTGGGCAGGGTTTAATGAAGGTGGCCGAGCTTTTTGTTGTCTCGCAATCACTTCTCATAATTGATCGTCATACAGTACAATTAGATTTGCTCCAAGCCTAATTCGCACACTGCGTACGCACACAGGTCACCAACTGCTACCTCACTTGACGTGTGAACTGTCAAGTGCTACGAGGTTAGTGATGAATGTGAGTTATCCTCTACAGTCCGTATCCATTCATACTGTGCTGTCACGTTGAAGCCAAAGTACATTCGTGTAAACTACAAGCTAAACTATGCCTTAAAGAATATATGGGGGAGCCAAATGAGGTACATGACTAGAGATTTCTTTTACATTTGGTCGCTGGTTCCCATACAGCGCCACTGTTAAATCTGTCATCTTTAACACGCAACAGAGCATACACTAAATATTGCACGGCGCAAATTTACCGTTACTAAATAATGTCGTTGTTCTTGTCGTGACTATGACATCCTCCCTCCTCCTCTGTTCTGCTCGACAAACTGAGCTTTTGTTCGTGACTAAACTCGTGTTTAAAAGAAGTTAAAATACTTAGTTCAAATGTTTTCATTTGTGGCAGATCGGTTAAGAAAGGACGTATACTTTACTGGAGTTGTATAGTATATACTAGATACATTTCTACGTTGACTAGCCTTAATTACCAGAAAAAAGCAAAGTAGACTTAATATACAAATTGACCACAACCACTAGCAGAATTAAGTTATTCAGAAATATATTTCAGTATTTTTTTGTGCATCGCTCATTTGTTTTACCGAGTGAAATTCGGGTAGTCTATTGCCTCAACCAGAACTGTTATTGAAATCAACGAAAACAATGTTATATTGTTCACGGTGCAGATGTTCTTAAGATCGTTATTCCATCTTAATCGGTGCTTGTTTGCATAAAACGTCCTTTATATATCCAGCCAGAGGCGTGATGCGCACATTTAATTGAAACCCAAAGACAATCTACAAATGTGTGCATCGCTCTTTACGTTTCTATAAGTACCGTACTGTAATTTTTTAAAGCATATAAATACTGTATATTGTTGGAGAAATATGTACATTTTGTATCGACTTTGCAACTTTTTTCTGTGCTTCAGTTACCTTCTGTAAATGTTTTGAATTCAGAAGTTGTATATTTGGTTTATGAGACTGATGAATGTATAGCTTTTTGTTAATAAACATGACTGCAGTACATTATGAGAGGTGTGTGTTCTATTGAGCGGTATTGGAAATTCAGTTTTGTTTTATGATGCTGTGTTGAAGATTTTTTTTTATGTAAAAAAATCTTAGTTCCCTCATTTCAGTCTTGGACATTTTATTTCAGTTTAAAAAAGTATTGCTTTTCAGAATGGATTAGGCAGAATATAATGACAGGACTCAAGCACATTGCTTGTGAATATTCATATTCACATGCTATCATTTGTATTCATTTGCACTATGTGATAGCAAAATCACATTGATAATAGGTTTTTCCCCTTTTTTCTGGCAACAAAACAGGTTTTAAGATGTTAAAACACCAAACTGAAACCTTTTACAAGGAATCATGTCTGCATTAACCAGTAACCACAATACTTGTGGTCAAAATGCAAAAAAACACTGAAAATATATGCATCGTCCATGAAACTAATTGTAAAAGGTTTCAGTTTGGTGTTTTAAAATCTTAACACCTGTTTTGTTGCTAGATAAAAGGGGAAAAACCTATTATATTTTGGTACTGGCAAAGGAGGTCCCATGATGCAAAATCACATTCTCACCTGCCATGTTTCCTTTTCTTTGTAAAAACTGTACCTTATGAGAAATATGAAATGGCTACTTCTTAAAAGCTATAACTTTAAGTATGATCTTGCCGGTCGACATAGCTTGGCGTCGTTAGCTACGATCGGTGCCATATTTATAATGGTAGATCTTTGGAGTCCGAGTTAATCTCTATAAGTCCTGTACATAATACCTAGTGAAACTCCCCCCAAAAAATCAGTGAATCCTGAAATTACGTCTTTGTGGTTAGCGCCATCGAGAATTCCAAAATTCACGACTTCTCGTAAATTATTTGCGGAATTTTTGCGTCGAATATTTGTGGGAAACTGATAGAGGTGAAATTACAGTGGGTCGACCGTCTTTGAAGCACTGCTGGTGTGTGCATGTACGTATGTGTGCATGTGTCCATGCCTTGCTGGTGTGTGCATGAACCCTATGTGTGCACGCGTTCATGCACACACACATGACGAACACCGTGGTTATCACGGTCTATTACAGATTTTAGGATCTGCAAATTGCATCCCCCCACGTGGGTGTGGATTCATATCGTTTCACAGCATATATGACCAATATTGGGTCATGTCTGCTAACGGAACAAAAACAGAAAAACATTGAAATCTCACTTTTTTTTTATAAATGCATTGGGTTACCATACGTAGCTCAGCATATTGACATTTCAAAGGAGAACATTCACTTTGTGTCTATACGCATTTTAATATGTAATAAATATGTTATTTTAAGACAAACGCCTTCATGTCTATGCCAATAGAAGGCATTAAATAAAACCAAAGGACTTATCTTCAGACATCAATGAGTCTTATGCTTTAGGCTACCTATCATGCGTAAGGCCAATTACCCAGCGTCTTGCATATGCCAGAGCTGAATGGTGGTGATAATGTTTAAGGACATTTAGGAAGGGAGCCAAGGGTGCATTTACGAGTAAACTGTTGACCGCACACATGCCGTTCAAATACTGTACAACATGTGTGCCGGCTAACAAGAGGCAAGGTGGTGCCCCCAGGGTCTCATTCGTAATCACTGCATCATGGCAACAAAGGGAGTGAAGCGGGGTGGGGCATCTGAAAATGTGTGGCAAAACCCACGAGACAAATATCTCTTGTCGGAACGTGGAGCGAAACGTCGGACATCATGCTGAACGGCCTGCGGTACAAGCCAAAAATACATCAGAGAACGTCACATGCAAGCAACTACCGCGACAACCTTTGTAGCTGCGTGAAAAAACAATCACTGTCCCTTAGGTTTGTATTTTTGATGTACGTAATCATACTGATGTGACGCTTTTTACCCGTCTTCGCCTGTCTGCATTTGCAAATAGAAACGCAGTTTTACTCTGTGCTCTCACCCAGATAAACGAAAGGGTTCCTTCACCTTAGATATCTCCAGCATGAACAGCCACGTGTTGTTGTTTTTTTCCCCCATGGGGGAATGATCTCTGTGGCTTTCTCAACCATTGCCGTTTTACATTCTCTCCATCCTTTTTTTTTCAGGTTACGTTTCGCTTTATTCTCTTAAGGACACGAGTAAAGCCCCCGCGTTGCTTTGAGCAGGGAGAACCTTTGTGTGTTCGTCTCACTGCATTAGACGTACGCACAAGCGCCGTCTCCAGAAACACCGAATAGTGTAGAACCTCGGAGATCGAACGCACCAGAACTCGAACAAATCGGTGTTCGAATGGCCTTCTGGAACGAATTAAGTTCGATCTCCGGGGTACCACTGTACTATATTAAAGGCCGGTTTCCAGGTTGCCTTTTGAAGGTCCCTGAAACTTGAGTGCAAGGTAAACTATCGGCGCTGCGGGTGATGTAATCGCGCAGATGGGGCACGGTAATGTGCAGAAAGCCAGGCAGTAAAACTTTTTCTCTTCTAATATTGTACGCATGAAAATGTGCATGTGACATTTATGAAAAATATTCATATATATAGTGCCTCTGTCAGGAATCATAACACCAGCCAGCCACATCATAATAATTATGCTGTAATACAAAGGAAAGTCTTACTCGTTTTCGAGTTGTTTTAGTATGAATATAAATTGGTGGTCACCTGAGTTCCTATAGACAACCCAAACATACCATGTAAGAATTCACATTCCACAGATATGTTACCAACTTGCTCGCTGTACTGCCTCCTATAGGCACTTCATTGCCGTCGATAGGTGGGTGTCTTACGACTCCATCATTATTTGATCCACCAACTTGGGGCATTGTGATTTTATCTAAATATTATTTTATTGTATCTATCCCATTACCTCAATGTCTTTAACATGTTAAATTCACAACTTACAGTTACATCTCTTCCAAGACGTCTGTCCAGTGTGGATGAGAAGGTCCAAATTAGCAGCATGAGTAAATAATTTCAGGGCTGTGCCTTTACATTTGATTAAAAAATGCATGTTTTATATCATATTATAAGCAACATTTCCATTTCTTACGAATAATGGAAACGGTGATCATTGCCATTCTTGGCTCTAATGGATTTGATCAATTTTAATGTTGGCATACATGTATAATTGGCCACTTCAAACAAGAGTGGTGATCTGGTCACATTTAAACAACCACTTAGCTATTTACATATCAATAGGTACATCTCTTCTTCAATATCTTTGATGCTGCGTATTGCAAGTCGTAAGTATTGGCTACAGATGTTTAAAATCGTAGCGATCATCAAATGCATTTCCCTTCAAGCCAAGGTATAACCTTCAGCTCAGCAAAATGCTTGTGAGAGACCTGAATGGCTGTTAAGGCCAGAGAACCTTTGAAAGTAGGGATGAGAGTAAAAATAGAGACATTTTGGAGGTGCTCGGAGGAGCATGGTATTTTCGTCCTGTCGAGATACGAAGATGCCCTGTCCTTTTATTATATAGCGCCTTCATGGGCAGCTTCAGGTCCTGTGTTTATCCCATAAATAAATCATATTAAATAAAAGAGTGTAAATAAGGTGTGGTTAGAGTTAAAGTGTTTCAAATGAAGCAATGCTCACCGCTGATGGTGACCCTATGGGGAATTTCCCCATCCCAGTGGTAGGAGGCAGCCTCAATAGCACGTTGCCTAAAACAAAATGCCTGCGTCATAACTTAGAAAATGTATTTGAAGGCTTTACCATCATCCTTATCCATTGTCTTTCCACTACTGAATGAAGGCCTAGACATGCCTTTGCCATCATTCACATTCCTGTGATGCCACAATATAGTACAATGATATAATGCAATGTGGATGTATATAGCATCCATATATGCAACTGCATCTGAAGACTCATCACAGGAATAAAACAGAGGTGTTTAAGTTTAATAAGCAATGTGCGATCGTAATCATGCAATATGTACCACTATATAAGGCAACAAGATTATGGTATACTATTTTTTATTTTCATTGAAGTTAAAACACCAATAGTGTAGGTTCTGGTGCATATCACGTTGTTAAAATTTGCATGTAAATTATACTCATACATTTCCTGAACATTAATTGATCTCATCACTTCATCTCCACAATGGTCATCCTCCCGGGTGAGTTGCATCCTCTGGATGCAATTATCCTTTGGTCTGCCTCAAAGAAGATCCAGCACTCTTAAGTCACATTCCAAATGGCAAAATAACCAATGCAATAGTTGTGAAAATCTATCTCTTTGTTGGTTGTTATTAAACACAATGATCATGACAGAAAATACTACCCCAGTATGCCGAGACAGGCAAAGTGGAATTATATTTGATGAATGATATATCATACTGTGCATCCCTACCATTAAGATAAGCGAGTCGCAACATTAAATATACGTGAA
Source organism: Lampetra planeri (assembly GCF_965212315.1). Lineage (NCBI taxonomy): Eukaryota > Metazoa > Chordata > Hyperoartia > Petromyzontiformes > Petromyzontidae > Lampetra > Lampetra planeri. The sequence continues at coordinate 21,677,920 of NC_136107.1, forward strand.
AGAATTGTCATCCATGTATACACATACATACACTATACAGTATAATTACAATGTCCATGAATAGTTTACTTTAATGGAATGAAATAGAAATCCCATTGAAATTGTTTATCTAATTTTAAAGGTATACATATGTAATGGGTTCCGGAGACACTTGTAGAGGAAACTTCTTTATTACAATCCAACACTCCAACAGTCCTGATACCCTGTTACAGCCTAGGTACACAGCCTAGGTACACAGCCTAGATACACTGCCTAGATACACTACTCTGGCTACGCTCTGGAACTCGCACTCACAAGGACGTAGAGCCGGGAGTTCCAGAGTCCCACCACTCGCTCTCACAGCATCCCAGGGTCCTCAGATGGCTGTTCTTGGGTCTTGAGCTACAACTGGCCCTGATCGTCCAGGGAGCTCCCCTTTTATGCCTAGTCCCCAATGAGGGGTGGGGCCGTGTGCGCCCCCAGATATCCCACAGAGCACACACAGCCCCCCCCGTTGGTGGCGCCAAGAGGCTTAAGCGTCTGGGCCGCCTGGGAACCCAGCGCCCGGCGCCAAGGGGCCCAAGCGCCTGGTCCGCCCAGGGTCCCAGAGCCCCCCAGCAGCCCCTCCCCTCTCATGTCACTACACATACATAGTATTGTAAGATGTGGTATAGGGGCGGGTCCTGCAATTGTTTGCCCATGCCACTGCTGGTGGAAGGACCTCCACTCGAGGCAACTCGAGAAAGTGCCACTGAAGGATATTTTGGAAGAGATGAGAGTATCCACACGTTATCCAACCACACGTGACCTTCTGATCGACTCATATATACTACTGGGTGGACAGAGACAATGGGAATTAAGAAACTTGCACAATTGTTTCCAAAACACAATGGCGTGTTGATGCCTAAGCTATCTCTTCAAAAACTTGAAAACATAATTCTAACGACATCCAGTATATATCCCACACATTAACACATCCCACATAAACACCTACACGGCAATGATATGGTATTCATTAAAACAAATACACATTTCAGATGTGTCATTGGCACATGTAATGCATGGTATGCACCTATGGGCACTGTGACCTAGTCGAGCAGACAGATCTAAACCCCAGATGTAGGGAATACATCGCTTTCCTGTGTGCACAGAACGTTCCTAATGGTCAGCTTCCTACTGATTAGGGCTGCATTTCATTACCTTTAACAACATGTTCTCATTTTTTTTATGTAGCTACAGTACTCTGTGCCTAAAGCTTGCCATTCAACTTACAATCCTGGTCAGAGTCGACTGGCTAGCATTGCTTTGGGTTTGATAACATCAGTAGCACCACTTAGTTTTAATTCAAGAGTGATCCCCTTCTAGACTGTCCCCCCTCACCCCCCACCATGGAAATGTGAAATTTGCACCGCGGATGTTGTTGGAGACGATTGCATCATTGAAAAGGGACGTACTGTCTTGTTATTTAATTTACACTATACGATTGTTTTGTTTAAATATTCATTCAATATGTATTGCTATTCTGGCGATTTTCTAAGAATTTCAAACAGTGCCATGAGCATGCAGTAAATGCATCACATAAGGACATTCCTATCTAACGCAAGTCCAAAGGGTAAGTTGCTTGCTATTGTTGCTGATTTATAGTGAATAGTTGTACCCTGATGAAATATATTCCCTTGATTAGAACGCATAAACATACCAAAAGGCAAAACAACGTTTCCTTTCAAGTTTAGTTAGTTTTTACACGCTTTTATTTAACTCATCTGTTGTTGTAGTCGTTGTCGTATCCTCAAATCTTGTAACTCAATTTTAACCCATTTCCCAATATGGTATCGACTGCAAACTTGGTATACTTATGTCATACTGATGACAATATATATTCTATCATTAAAAAAAATTAAACCATCTTTTTATATGTTATGTTTCGCCTTGGGTCGAATTGTCCACGCTCAACTCACGTTGTCTGTAAATCACCACGGTGGTCCCTTACGTTATGGCAAGTCTCTGGGCCACTTCCTGGAGTCGTGGAGTTCTGCCATTACTCGTACGGTACATTTCATTAAAGCGTGTTTAAAAAAAAGTATTTTTAAATATTACTTATTAACACCTCAAATGTTGAGATGTCTGGGTGATGCAATGGGTTCATAATGGCCGTGCCACAGTACTACGTCAAGACTGCTGAGACCCGAGGCTTGAATGTTGGTTTCAGCGACTGGCGATTAAGTAAGGTTCCCAAGTCAAAGCATCTTCTTGTTGAAACAAGTAATACGGTGCTTATATCCACTATCGGCTTCTTTCACATGCACTTCTTTCTATAAACCTTAGAAAGATTCACATTTTTCACATTGTGCATTTGTTGCAATTATAGTATATACAATAAAAAGCATTGGTGAAGTGGTTCGCTACATTATGCTCTGATCCTGGCCGTCAGGGCTCAATTCCTGACCATGATGCGCATTTACCAGTGCTTGGTTGGTATTCGAACCTGGTCTCAGACTTCCCCAAGTCGATGCAGCATTAAATGAGTAACCATTAGAGTGTGTAAATGCAAATAACGTGGAGACAAAGGCATTCGTGTTTGTATTGTGCTGACCGCACCTGCAGTGACCTTAACGGGTGTTCACTTACATCACTTCATTTACTGTGTGGCGGTGTATTTTGAGCATGCTGCTTTAAATCTAAATATGTACCACTTTGTGGAAAGTCAAACAGTGCTTGTCCAACGGAGAAAATGACACAGAAGTTCAACCACCAGGCCTTGACTGAAAATATAAATGAGCACTGTTCTAGGATAATTTGCATATTGAATTACTTTGTATTTTAAATAGTACTTGCTCTGACACATTGTCTTTTGTATATGTATATTTGTAATAATCTGAGTTGTCATGGGTGACCTTTGAGCCCTTACCCAGCACTCACATCCAATTACTATGTGTGCATACAACCAAATTGTGATTGTACGTACATGGGTCATTCAATGTATCCAATTTAAATGAATTAATATAAATACACCGTTTAGACACCACATATAGTTGTCTGCGAGCATGCACAAACGATGGCTGAGAGACATTCAAATGTGCCAATGAAGCTGCTGCCAGTAGTTAAAGCATAAATGCCACCACATGCTGAATATATTGGCCAAATATATTAAAGGCTGTTTCGCATTTGTAATTGCAAAATACCCAGCAAGTATGAATGCCTCAAAGCTACAAGACATTTACGTTCCGATTAAAGTACACAATTAACAGAATAGGGGAGTGGTAGCGATGAGCTTTAAAGCCAGTGACAGTTTGATTTCCAGCCACAGCCAACATCAGGGAGAGTGATGTTTGGACTGGTGCTCGGTTAACTCACACTGACCAGCATAGTGATGTGTAATAAAAGACTTCCACGACGATTCTTGTCAGAGTGCGTCTTTAATTAACGGTAGTACGGCACAGCTCCTTTCCCTCCCCCTCCGGGTAATTTCCCTCTTCTCAACACCGTAGAAGAGGCGTCCCTCTCCGAGTACCTCCGTGGCTCACTCGACTCTCCCGGCCTCGTCGCTGACTGACGGCGTGCCGGAAGGAGGGGTGAGCTCTGTTGGAGGATCCACCACTTGGCCCGTGGCGAGGAGGGGATGAGCAGCGATGCGGTCCAGAACCCAGGCTTCCCACACCAACCTCGAGTCCTCCCCCTCCCTCTCCTTATATCCACCCCGGCGGAGCTAGGCTCCGCCTCTAGCCACGCCCCCTCGTGGAACCTTCCCGATAGTTCCAGAACCTCCCCGATAGTTCCAGAACCTCTCTGTGCGACTGCCCGTCCTCCCCGCTCTAGATATTATCCCCCCTTCGGATTCAATGCTGATTACGTAATGGTGCCTGTCCTCATTAACCTCCGGCATCCCCTGGATGGCGCTCTCTCATTACATCACCCTCCCCCGTAATGAAAAGACGAGCCGTCCCGGCTAGAGATGAACCCAATATAAGTAATGAGGAAACGCAAGCGCGGGAAGCATGTGGTGTGTGTGCAGAGGGGTTACACCCAATAGGCTGAGGGCCCATAACAACAAATAACCATGAACAAGAGAAAAAACCGAACAAAGGCAGCAAAACAAGGGCAGAAGAACAATGCATGGGGAATTCAACGAAATCAAAGCATCTTGGTGCGAGTCCATGACGCTGGACCAGCGACAGAAACTGCCTCCTGTGGGCGGTAAAACAGAGCCCTTCGGGCGATCATCACGTAACCTTGTCGCCCCAGGTTCGTCAGACACGTCAGACTTCGGCAGTCCAATTTATGGAGATGAAGGAGGAAGCCGAGGAGGGACAAACGGCTTCAACCGCGAGGGGTGGACGAACCCATGACGGCTGCCCGCCTGGATATGCACACACTGTGGACGTTTGATTCCGACCACCTTCACAGGTCCGTGCCAGGGCTTCTTCAGCTTAGGGGAGGTGCCAACGGGCACTTGAGGGCAATGTAGCCAAGCCCTGTCGCCGACGGCCCAAGACACGTGATGGTCAGATCTGTGCGCACAACGTTCGTTGCGCGCTTGTGTCTTGGCGGTGTTGATTTTAGCCGCTTCTCGTGCCTCAGAAATCCGTCGCAGAGAATCGAGGATGTGTTCCGGCAGTTTAGATTTAGCGTTAGCAATCAGCGCACCCAATTGGGCATAAATAGGGGGTACCTTCTCCCGCCCATACATAAGGCAAAACGGGGAAAATCCCGTGGAAGCGTGCCGGGCCATCCTATACGCAGCGAGCACACTCGGCACATGCAGATCCCAATTCGCCTGCTTGGCATCCACCGTCTGACAGAGCATAGCGGACAGGGTCCTGTTCAGACGCTCGACTATTTGGTCTGTCTGATGGTGGTACGGCGACGTTCTGATTTTCTTAGTGCCCAAAGCATCGCAGACCTCGGTCAATAATTTAGAGGAGAAGTTCTGACCCTCGTCTGTAAGCAGCTGTTCGGGAGCATCCTTATCCATAACATACCAGTTCAAAAACGTGTCGGCAATGGAGGCCGCTGACTGGTCCAGTAGCGGCCAAGCCATCGGCCAGCGATGAAAATATTCAACACCCACTAAGAGAAATTTGTTCCCTCTAGATGTGACTGGAAAGTGCCCTAAGACATCGAGTGCCACCAACTCGTTGATACGCGAGACTGAAAGGGATTGCAGCGGCAGGTGACATTTCTGCTGCGGCGGTTTCCTCTGAGCACATACCATACAAGATTGGATCCATTTGGAGACATCAGCTGTCATCCCCGGCCAATAATAATCCCGTTGCAATGTCAACAGTGACTTCTAAACTCCAAGGTGTAAAAATGTCTCCCCATGCAGCGCACGAACCAACCCGGCCCAGAGGGCAAGAGGAACGACAAGCTGCCAACAATCCAACGTGTCCTCCCTCCACATCAAAAGGCCATCATGAAGAGTCAACCGACCACCCTCGCCAGAAGAGGAAGTCACCTGCACGTGCCCTGCCTGACACCGCAGATCCCCTAAGAAGTCGTCAAGCAGCTGCTCGCGCATCCATATGGCACGAGGAAGCTGCAATACGCTGTCAACCGGCGCACCCGTGTCTAGAGGCTCAAAAGCGGTGACAGCAGGCATTGCCGTACCCGCCTGTAAGGCAAGGGGTCCACAACGACTCGTCCCAGACAAACACGGGCAACGAGGCAGTTGTGGCAGTCGCAATAAAGCATCCGCGTTGGAATGGCGAGAGCCTTTACAGTAAACAATGCTGAAAGAGAATTCCTGCAACATTTTTCGCCAACGAGAGAGTTGGCCATCTGGCTGCTCTATTTTCAAGGAGTATTGAAGAGCCGCATGATCGGTGCAGACAACAAACTTCCTGTCATAAAGGTAAGGTCTGTATTTGCGGACGAAATAAACAATGGCCAAAAGTTCTCTCCGGGTAACACAATAACGATATTCCGCAGGCAAAAGGACATGGCTGCCATACGCAACCACCTTTTCCACACCGTTCTTAATTTGAAACAGGACAGCGCCGATGCCTGTATCGCTAGCGTCGGTGTCAAGGAGAAATGTCAGTGAAAAATTAAGATACTCGAGCGCGGGCGCGTTAGCTAGCTGTTGACGGAGGGCAGAAAACGCAGCCTCTTCCTCCGGACCCCATCTAAACATCTGATTTTTAGCAGTCAACACGTGCAATGGTTGAGCGACCGTAGCAAAGTGTGGGACGAATCTACGGTAGTATGACGCAAATCCCATGACGCTGCGCACATCCCCCAAATTCGTGGAGGTCAGCCAATCGCGGACACAGGCAGTCTTTTCAGGGTCCGTGGCGATGCCCTCAGAACTAACGATGTGACCAAAATAGCGTACCGAATTCTGCAGCAAGTGACTTTTGGCCGGCTTAAATTTCAAGTTAGCAGAGTGCATTCTATCGAAAACGGAGCGCAATCGACGCAGATGTTCCTCAAAAGTGCGACTAAACACAATAACGTCGTCCAAATAAATGAGACAAGTGTCCCACTAAGCCGGTCAAAACGAGCTCCATTAACCGCTGAAAGGTGGCTGGGGCCGAATTCAAGTCCATCAGAAGGCAGTTGAACTTGAAGAGACCTTGAGGCATGCGAAACGCAGTCTTGGGTTTGGATGAGTCGTCCAGGGGTAGCTGCCAAAACCCCGAAGACAGATTAAGAGTGAAAAAATATTGTGCGCCGGACAAGGCATCTAGAGAGTCATCCATACGTGGGAGTGGATATGCGTCGGCCACCGAAACTTTATTCAGCTTGCGGAAATCAATGCAGAATCTGAGGCTACCCTCCTTCTTTATGACAAGCACAACGGGGGCGCCCCAAGGGCTATTAGATGGGGAGATAATATCGGCGGCAAGCATGTCGTTGACCGCCCGTTACACGCGTTCCTTCTCCAACCAGTGCCGAATAGGGCTGGACTCACCCGTATCAATATGGTGGGACAACAGGGTTGTGCACCCCAGATCAAATTCGTCCCTACTAAAAACGTCCAAAAATTCACATTGAAGGGCACGCAATCTACCCCGTTGGTCGGAGGACAAGGATGCATTCTCCCCACACAACGCGGCAACCCATCGCTCATCTGGCACATGGCAGGGCTGAGGAGCTCCCACCAACTTCCGCGGCTTAACCTAGTCATGGTCTGAAAATACGGTGGTTGTATGAGCCAACACCATACCAGCGGGAACTATCACAATGTCCGGCCCCCCGTTGAGTACTTGCAAGAACGGGGCCTGCTCAGAGCGAATCTAAAAGGACCATTAATGAATACTTGCATAAAGAATGATTCTGGTACCATCTGTGTCCTTGGCGTAAATTATTTAGAGATACATTTCACTCTTGACTTAAAGCTTTCGTGACTGCAGGAATTCATATTCTTGGGTCTTTCGGTAAAGTCACGTAGATAGGTTCAAATACATTTTTTTTGTTATTTTCTTTGAACCTATGTACGTGACTTTACCGAAAGACCCAAGAATATAAATTTCACTCGTTATAATAGAACTCTTCTCAAAGCAAGATCATCATTCTCAAATGTTTTTCGATTCTAAATTACTCTTGAGCACTTAATTGGAAAACCACAAGAGTTTCTAATAAACGTAATTGCCTTCATTGCAAAAAAATCAATGAATCAATAATGTCCTCTAGAATTGAGTGTGCTCTTCAACACTGCATAGCGATGCAGCAACACGTAGTATTGCTTTACTAGAGAAACTACGTAGGCTCTCAGGCTCAGCTCATATTGAAATTCAGGTCCTCATATATATTTCCATTATTATGACCTATGATCCAGTCTCGAGGCACTGGTCACAGTGCCTGACCTACAACCGTCAGTTCAAAGCTCAGTCAAGGGTCAGCTCAGCTTAGGATTATCTCTTCGGGGTTGTGATAATGAATGTGCATTTATGTTAACTTCTTTCACACCGTACGTAGCCAACCTGTGCTATCGTTGTTTTGTGGGAAGTCAAACGCGGTCATTTGTGTAAAGGAATTGGCACTTTCCATTAGAATGGTGAATGTCTACCTACTGACTGAGAGCTACCATTTTAAATGGGCAATGCACCCACACGTATTTGAGCGGAGAGACGACCTATTGGCCTATTTTATCACCATAACACAGAGTAAATACATATGAAAATAACATTTCTGCATGGCACAATATTATATGACTAGTTGTTCGGGGGCACCTGTGGCGCCCCCTCACAAAAGCATTCACGGCCTTCGGCCAAGAAAGTCACAACATTTGCACACGAACGACGCATTCCCGCAAGCACCCGATGCTCCATTTAGAAGTTTTATCTTATATTATTATATTATTTATCATAGAAAGATAGATAAAGTTGTGCACTTACCAACATAATGGAAAGTCTGTCCCTGCAATTTGTTGTGATAGTGTATGCGGGGAGAATGGGAAATTGTCGTAAAACAAATGGGAAAGTCATGTCGGTGGGGGCCAAGTTGATACTGGGAATCAACACCGAATCACCTCGTTCTCTCTCTCTCTCAAGTGATCACCATATTAATCATGAAAAGATCGATAAAGTAGTATGCTTACCAACGTAATCGAACGTCTGTCCCTGCGACATTTTCATATTGATAGCATCACTATCAACCCGAGACTGAGTCCACCATCTTTGTGAATGGGCAAAAGCTTTCAGCCGTTGTCAAGTTTACTTACCTTGGTAGTATTCTGTCTCGCGCTGTGCACATAGATGATGAATTTAACATCAGGATTGTCAAGGCCAGTGCCGCCTTTGGACATCTACGTGACTCAGTATGGGAAAGGACTGGCATCAAGCAGGAGACAAAACTGAAGGTCTACTAGGCTGTTGTCTTACCAACTCTTCTGTATGGGTGCAAAGCCTGGACAGTCTACCAGTGCCATGCCAAGAAATTGAACCATCTCCACTTGAGCTGTCTGAGGAAACTGCTGAGGATCAAGTGGCAAGACAGAATCCCTGACACGGAAGTCCTCAGCAAGGCCAATATCCCCAGCATCCACACCTTGCTTGCGAAGGAACAGCTTAGATGGACTGGCCACGTGACCAGAATGCCCTGCGCGAGACTGCCAAAACAAGTCTTCTTTGTTTCGATTTAAAGCTTTCGTGACTGCAGGGATTCATCTTCTTGGTTCTTTCGGTAAAGTCACGTAGAAAAGAAATAATAAAATTATGAAAATAAAACATAATAAAATACAATTCTCATGACGTTTCGGCCACAACGCAAGCAGCCGTCCTCAGGTGAAACCAGGTCTGTCGAGGCGACAGCGTCTGAATGAAACAGCACACGTACTTGGAGCATATATATATAAGCTGGGTTGGAAGGGGGGGGGGAAAGGGCGCCTTGACAAAATAATTTGCATATCAAGAGGAATTTAGCATATTTATGGGAAATGCAGGTATGTGATTAGTACTACTTATGTCCGTGCATTATGCAGGATTAGCAGCATCCAAGGGAGGGGATATGGGAAATGCAGGTATGTGAATTAGTGCTACTTTGCCCGTGCATTATGCAGGATTAGCAGCATCACAGGGAGGGGATAGGGGTAGCATTAATAAAGGGAAGAAGTGTTAATAGTATGTAGCTGCAGTAACTAAAACCACCACGTAAACAACTAAAGTATAAACTACATAGTATCATCATTATACTAAATATACTCTACAATCAGCTGGGTTACTAACAGTAAGTAATACATTACAATTCTACGTCGTAAAAAATATGATATGCTTCCATCTAAACTTTATTCTCTTACATCACACGAGTCTACACCGTACTATATAGTGCCATAGATAAACCCAACATTAAATTATATACTGTATTGCTATAAACCACCCTAAACCTTATACATTGTAATATTACACTATGTATTATTCTACCCACCCTAATGTATATCACACTGCTGTATATTCACGATACAATTACGATATTATATATTACTTTGTACATTGTATTAAGCATATACATTTTATACTATTTGTTATTATACATTGTACCGTTGACCGTCTTGTGAAAGATACTAAGAGGAAGAAACAAGATATGTCAATGCAGCGGAGCAAAGAATCCATTCCCTGCGGAGAATACAATGCCAGTGAGTGGAACGCGGTCTGAAAGTCACCGTAAACGTGAACACAATCAGTTAAGATCCGAAATGGTTTATTACGTCCTTCCAATGATTGCTGAGCCAGAATCCATTTTCTCGGTTGAAATTGTTTCTGTGTTTGTATATGTGGATCGCCTCATGAACGAATCTCTCATGGTAGCCAGATGGCTTGCAGAGAACCTCTGTCTTGGAGAAGTCAATATCATGTGAGCCCACTGAATTGTAACAGTGATCTGCCACGGCTGAGGTGTTTGTCCTACCGTGTTTCAAGTCTGCTTTATATTCACGGATGCGGTCCGAGACATGTCGTTTGGTTTCTCCAATGTAATTGCCTCTGTGGTAGCAGTTACATTGGAGAAATCAAACGACATGACATATAATGATGATACTATGTAGTTTATACTTTAGTTGTTTACGTGGTGGTTTTAGTTACTGCAGCTACATACTATTAACACTTCTTCCCTTTATTAATGCTACCCCTATCCCCTCCCTGTGATGCTGCTAATCCTGCATAATGCACGGGCAAAGTAGCACTAATTCACATACCTGCATTTTCCATATCCCTTCCCTTGGATGCTGCTAATCCTGCATAATGCACGGACATAAGTAGTACTAATCACATACCTGCATTTCCCATAAATATGCTAAATTCCTCTTGATATGCAAATTCTTTTGTCAAGGCGCCCTTTCCCCCCTCCCTTCCAACCCAGCTTATATATATGCTCCAAGCACGTGTGCGGTTTCATTCAGACACTGTCGCCTCGACAGACCTGGTTTCACCTGAGGATGGCTGCTTGCGTTGTGGCCGAAACGTCGTGAGAATTATTTTATTATGTTTTATTTTTATTATTTTATTACTTCCCTTCTACGTGACTTTACCGAAAGAACCAAGAAGAAGTCTTCTTTGGCGAGCTGAAGAATGGCAAGCGAGCGCAACGTGGCCCCAAAAAGCGCTACAAGGACACCCTTAAAGCTTCCTTGAATAGCTTTGGATTCGACCTGAAAAGCTGAGAACCCCTAGCTCAGGACCGACCAGCCTGGAGAAGAAAGTACAGGACGGTGCAGTCCTCTGTGAGAGTAGGAGAAGTTCCTGTGCTATCTTGAAGAGGCAGCAGCGCAAATCTACCAAGGAAGGACTTGTGGCTGCACCTCAGAGCTTTACATCCTCCCTGACCTGTCCAGTGTGCCACAGAGAATTCCGGGCTCAGATTGGCCTGTTCAGCCATCTGCGCACTCATCAAAACCCAACAAAATGACAAACGTGCCATGGTCATCATCAACTTGATGGACGAACAAGAGAGAGAGATGCAGGGATAATGGGAAATTGTCATCGTCATTGCAAATCAAATGGAAAAGTCGTGTCGGTGGGGGCCAAGTCGATTCTGGGACTCGATTCTGGGAATCAACACCGAATCGCCTTGTTCTACAGATCGATTCCAACGTAACGCGCCTCCGTCGTTCAAACCTACGCGCCCCCTGCATGAAAAGACGGTAAGTGCAGCGTTCATCACAGACAAAGTTAGGCGTTTATATAAATAAATAAAATATAATTGTCTGTTAAGGGAAAGGTCAAAAGGCCAATATGGACGATGCCGTTAATACCACCACTCACCATCACTTCATTCACAGTCGACACCCAATCTCCAAGGCCTGCTTATACAGTCTCATCACCACCATCAGCGATTAGGTCTTCCCCTTGGTAAAGTAATCACAACCTCCTCATCCTCATTATGCCTAGTGCTTTTTTGCCACATTCTATTGTGAATGTTAACTTTGCTTAACCTCTCCTGTCATGCATTTCTGAGCATCCTTCACAAGCACCTACACACCCAAGGTCCAGAAGCTTGTTTTCTCATTCCTTTGCTAAAGTCCAGCTCTCTGACCCATACAGTAACACAAACATTATACTTCTTTCTCAAATGCTGTTATTATGAGAAAAATAATTAAATACAAATCTTCTACATTTGAAAGAATCCAGAATCATCTGATTTTTCCCCCATGACAATCTAACCTGGTGTCATGGCTTATGTCTGATGAATAGATAATGTGGTCTGACCATGTGCTGATGTATCAAGGACTAATTAAAGGAAGTCATGATTGTTATCAGAACAGACAATAAACCCATCCATGTCTACTTGTGGGATTGTATTTTAAAGATAAGAGAGGGGGGGGATGCAATGACCTAAGGGGAAACTAACACACCGACAAGTCGTAAACCAGAATAATTGCGCTGACAAGGATTTTCAGACATGGCATAAAACATTTGTGATCATTATTTAATACAGCTTTCCACAACAAGCTTGTTTAACGCCAGATTTTGACAAACAAGCATAGCTTGCGATGTAATGTACACAACACAATGAATAAACGTTTGTGTTTGTATTCTTTGGTTCTTTCGGTAAAGTCACGTAGATATAATTTTTTTTATATAATTTTTATTTTCTATCTACGTGACTTTACTGAAACAAGCAAAGAATATGAATACATGCAGTCATTAAAGTTTTAAGTCAAAATTTTGTTTGTGTTTGTGTTTTAGACTATGAGTAAAAAATACAGTGTTGGGAAGTGCACTTCTCCATTGATGGTCCTAAACCAGTGTTGAAGATTCCACATTCATAGGGTAGGGAAAAGTCCCGAAAAGAAAAACATACATTATTCTGCATTGCATATTAAAACCAATAACGTTTAAGCAAGTGCTTGGTGGTGTTTATTTTCAGTGGCACCGACTAAGTGCATGAACCTCACATTTTGTGAATTTCTTTCTTGTACATCAAGGACATCCAAAGGTCTTTAACATCGACATTGCATCTTATTTGGTGGGGGGAAATGGCACAGCAGATAGCACACTGCACTATTAACCCGCTACCTGAGTTCGATTCTTGGCCATGGCTAACATCAATGGCGAGTGATATCTGACCAGTCCTGACCCCCACTCTCTTCACCAACCCACACTGACCTGCATGGTGAAATATGGTCAAATAACCCCAATGACTAACACAGCATGGGGAAGTCTTCAATCAGCAGTGTATTGACAAAGGGCTAAGAATGTAATCATAATGAATCGACTTTGGTTATTGCCAACAGCTATGACTTAGTGATGATCTGAATTCATAATCAGTTTTGTGCAGAGCAAGCCCAGTGGTAATAATGCCTGTGCAGTGTGAAAGAGTAACATGTTAAAAGTATCATGGGACCTCCTTTGCCAGTACCAAAATATGAGAATAGGTTTTCCCCTTTTTCTGGCAACAAAACAGGTGTTAAAACACCAAACTTAAACATTTTACAAGGAATAATGTCTGCATTAACCACAATACTTGTGGTCAGAATGCAAATAAAAAGCATACTCTGATAATATATGCATTGTCTTTGAAATTGATTGGTCCACACCAAAGACAGCTTTCTTTTGAGCCTCGTCTCAAATCAATTTCAAAAACAATGCATATATTATCAGAGTATGTTTTTTGTTTGCATTCTGACTACAAGTATTGTGGTTAATCCGGACATTATTCCTTGTAAAAGGTTTAAGTTTGGTGTTTTAACATCTCAACACCTGTTTTGTTGCCAGAAATAGGGGAAACCTATTCTCTTATTACAAGTAATGCATGACTGATCAAATTACAAAAGGTAGGCTTAAGTAATTATAATTTATATTATTATTTAGTTTTCAATATATTATCAGATTACAGTTACAAACAATGTGCTGAATGATTACTGTTATGATGACTTTACTTAAATCTTATATTTTTACACATTTAAAAGAGTGGTAAGATTATGAAAGTAGCTCGAGTTAAATGAAGGATAGCAAAATAAATATACCGGGCTATTAGGCTGTGTAGCTCACACTACAAAGCCTAACATCACAATATATTGATACGCATGTTACATCGAAGAGTTTTAATATATAAAATTATCCAATGCATCATGTTACGTTATTTTAAATACCATTCACAATTTCGTCACATTACTTTAAAACCTAGGCACCAATTATTTACAAAAGTAAACACTGCTGCTGTGACCAGGATTTTCAGCCCCACTGCATCTCCAGCATGGAATGCTGCCTGACTCCGAAATGTCTTCTCTCCATTTATTACCTGTCCTTACTTAATTACATGTCCCCTGAAGCACCACTGTTTGCCCTGTGACCCAAATCCAGAAGTGACCCTTAGGAGATTTACAATTGGACCTTTTGCAACCTAACCACAGCCAGTGGCCTTTGAGCCACGTGATTGTCTGCCCCGAGAGTAAATATTTTCTCAGCAGCAATTGTGCCGCCTTTACAAATTAGGCAGGTTTATCGCTGATGTTGCTTTGATAAAAAGTCAAGACAAAGTTAACATGTCACCTTGTTCTACGTTAAATGTTGTATCATTGTAAAGAATATACATAACCTTCATAGACCTTCATATATTTGTCCCTCCACATACAAAATATATGGGTTTACACATCCCATCAGCCACACGGCCTTCTGGGAGTGCGTAACCCCATCGTCATTTGTTCAACACAAGAAAACTCCTTACCAGTTTAAATCAGCAGGGCCAATCTTGTTTGCCAATACACTGGTGAACTGGCAGATGTTTATCCTCGCTTTAAGATATGGGTTATAGTTCAACACACAATTATATTGTTTTCTGACTGATGTGATGTACAAGAATAATACTATATTTTTTATGTGGAGAGACATATATATAAAGTAGGCGTATTATCTGCTTATTTATTTCGTTCCTTCTTCTAAATAATATTAGGGCTGGGCTTTTTATCTACAACCAACTCACCCAAAACGGACCTGATCGTATCAAACCTCGGAAGCTAAACCTCGTTATTACTCAGACTTTTAGGCCACCGGTGTTGTAGGTGTGGGACTATGAGGAAACCGGGAGAGAGATTTTCATGGCAAACACTCATGGCCAAACATTACAACACAAAACTTTCCTGAAAATAATAATATTGAGGCTTTGTTGGCAAATAATTTGAATGACACTGTTGGTGGCCTTGAAACAGTGGTATACAATCGTATGCTCTTACCAAGTGGTGTTCACTTCCTTCACCCGCAGCAGAATATATTGTAGGCCTCACTGTATTTGAATATTAATGTTTTACACTATATCTGTTTTTTCGGTAATCATCATTACCATCCCTTCTGCGCAAATTTAAAGTGTATTACTTGTAGAGGCTATACTATTTGGTTCTTTCGGTGAAGTCACGTAGGTAGAAAAATAAAATAAAAAATAATATATCAAATCAAGATTGTAGAGGCTATACCACAACGTAGTCAGATATTCAACAATATTTCTGTATTGTTTCATAATGACCCCTGTCATAAGAACGTGGAATTTCCACAACTGGGTTCATGGCTGTTATTGGTGATGAGAACCACGTAATGCAAATCTGAGCAAGGGGACACTTTAAATTTAAATTCGGTTATCAGCTCACACATTAACATTGGCAGTATCGTTTCACATAAATCACATGCGTAAATGAGATACTGTGTGTAGCAATTAATATTACATTTCCCAGTGTTTTCAGTTAATTAAAAATAAACCTTTGACAGCGAAAGACGCGCACAGTGTCTGCATGTATCCTCCTTAATCACAGGTGTTGATGGTCTAGAGCAGTGGTTCTTAACCGAGGGTGCACACACCCAGTGACGTCACTAGTGTTGGTGTGACCCAGTGCGGTAACCCACGGTGTCACCCGCCATGGACCTCCTCCCGTACCAGACCATACAGAATCCTTAGTAATGTTTTTTGTAATGTTACTCGTTAATCGTAATTCCCGTATATCACTGAATATAATGGCAGTCATAGTGACGTAAACAACTAGCAAAATTAAAATTGCACCTTTAAATTACAATATCTGACGTACAGCCTAAATGTACTTTTACATAGTTTCACGTGGTTAGTGAAAATTCGGTAACAAAACAATAGAATTCGAAGTAAAAAAAACGTCAAAATATTTAAGAACTACATTAAAATCAGATATATAATTTCAAGACAGTGATGCTTTCAAAAAAAATAAAAAAGACTAAAACAAAAAATTAATTTAAGATTTAAGTTATATTTCTAAACATGTATCAAGAAACATAGCATTTCCCCCCACTTCATGATTTAAATTGTCAATTTGTCGATTTAGTTATCAAATAGTTATATAATCAATAATTGTTCTACATGTAAGTTAATTATCAATTTTAATCATATAATAATATGTGATACAGATGTAAATTGCTTAAATGTAATATTTCTTAGATTATATTAATATTAACAACAAACATTTTTGTAAAATCTTTCTACATTGAATTACAACATTATTAGTTACAACATTATTAGTAACTGAGTGGAAGCCTTTTTATCTTTTTTTCCTTTTCCTTTAATTACTACTTCATTCTCAAAAAAGTTATTGATATAGGTTCACAAATACTAATTACCACAATGTTGTAGCTAAAACACCAGAAAATGACAAAATCAGCGACTATAAAAACGCCAGCAGCGACGAAAACAACAGTGCGTGCTTGTAGCTCATGCAGACGAAACCACGTGACTCGAAGCGTCATTGTAGTTGGGTAATGACAGCTCTGACCGGAGCGCATTAAGAAGGTTCAAAAAGTAAATTAGCACAGAGTTTTAGCCTTGTAGGTATATTCATACAGCACATGTAAGCCGAGCTTACGAAAAATGTTTTTGGTTGTTATAACTAACTACAGGGATATTTTTAATGAATTTTTTTTCTGCTGAAACGCTGCACAAAAATGTTATAGACAGTCATTTTGGTGTCACCACCTCTGATGGTGTCACCCGGTGCGGTCCGCACCCCTCGCACCCCCCTAGTGACGCCACTGCACACACCCCTTAGTGGTGCGAGATGCCCTTTCCGGGGGTGCGAGACATGGCAGATTCTTTTAGAAGGTAAAACATCTAAACACACTTTAAGCACCGGCACGTAAGTCATCATTATCATCATAGGCTATCCCTCGCAATCGAGTATGATTGTCTTCCATAGAAAAGTTGGATTATCTGTGGATCCGAAGATGGCTGAAGAGACCAATCTAAGATCGACAGATTCTGCCGCAGCTCGGGCACACGTGTCCAGAGAAAGTGCTGGGCGCGACAGCAGTATTAAGCCGGGCTGCAGCGTGCTGTTTATGTCGTTCCTGCTTTTCCTCTTACTGTTTCTGCTGTTGAGTTTCAAAATGTTGAGATCCTTGAAATAGACTCTCTGTCTCCATCTGAGGTGATCCTGGGCAAAAGTCTCCCATGAGTTGGTGTCGATGGAGCACTTCTTCACGTTGGCCTTGAGAACATCCTTGAAGCGCTTTCTCTGTCTGCCTCTTGAACGCACACCCCGACTAAGCTGGGTGTACAAGACTTGCTCTGGGAGTCTGGAGTTGGGCATATGGACGACGTGGCCGGCCCAGCGAAGCTGATGTCGCATGATCATGGCCTCCATGCTCGTGGTGTTTGTTTGCGAGAGGACGCTGATGTTAATGCGTCTGTCTTCCCACCTGATTTTAAGGATATTCTGCAGGCAGCGATGATTATACTTCTCTCGCACTTTGAGATATCTCCTATATGTTACCCACATCTCAGCTTTGTATAGTAAGGTAGAGATTATGACTGCTTTATAAACCTTGATCTTAGTTTTGGACCTGATGTCACGTTCCATCAAACACCCTTTTCCTCAGCCGACCGAAAGCTACACTTGAACATTTCAGACTTTTTTAGATGTATTTGTCGATGTCAGCATTCTGAGAAAGAAGGCTTCCGAGTTATGGGAAATGCTCAACATTGTTGCAGTCTCACTGTGGATGTAGATTGTCGGTGCTGGGGACTGCTCATTGAAAACTGGTTGATGGAGGACCTTAGTATTTGAAATAATAAGCGTCAGTTCCATTTTCTCATATGCCTCAGTAAGTACAACTACTTTGTACCATCCAACCTATGTATTTATTAACATTATACACATTTTAACGGTTGAGAACCAAAGTGGTGCAAGACTGCAGTAAAGGTTAAGAACCACTGATCTAGAGAAATAGAAAAAAGCCAAAGTATATCTTCACTCAAATAAACAACATAGCTCTGCACATTTCCATGATAGCCCCGAGTCAATGGTATAAATACATTTTTTTTATGGCAGGGTGCAAAGCCCCTATAAAAATATATACTAATTGAAAGCAAAGCTACGTACTTTAATTATTATCATTGTTTATACAGAGGGCAGCTGTATTGTTTGAACTGGAATGTACGAGGAGTCTTTGAGGTGAATTTATTTCAAAGCAAGAGGCAGTGAACGATTGTTTAAGACGTGCATTGAGTGTCAAAGTAAAAACATTTGAGGTTAATTGATTATTCAGTAACAAACTGTAAATATGTGTGTTATTGAAGAGCCTCTCCAAATAAATGTTGTACTTTAACGTGCGTGATATTCGTTCTGTACCTGGTATCAAATTAATATTAGTGTTATATACATGTATTAACGTAGGAACAAATTAGTTGATGCCATGGACAACTCAACGTGTCTCCATATTGATATTCGCATTCTTTGGTTCTTTCGGTAAAGTCACGTAGAAAGAAATTCAATAATAATAATAGAATACGACCTTTCGATTGCAACACAAGCAACCATCAGTTACAAATGAATGAGAAAACAAACATAGTAAACTTGGAAATATAATGCAATACAACACAGAGAGTCGGCCAACACAACAGTCAACACCCCACCTGGTTGATTACGTTCTTCCAAAGATTGCTAAATTTGAGAGAGAGACAAAACATAGATACGGAGACACACATCCAGACACACAAGCAGAGAGAGACCCACACCGAGACAAACAGAGAGACACACACAGATAGGCACACAGGATATTAGCATTGGGCAGTGTTTATCACCACGAATGGCCCCTTAGCCAAAATATATAAATTCGACCAATCCCAGAGGAAGGCAGTCTCTCCAGAAGAGCACTCAATCCACTCTTGACTTCCCACAAAGTGGGTCTAATTTTTATCCACCGTTAGCGAACAGGGACATTTCCTAAAAAAAACCACACGGAACAGGTTGGCAATGCGCGCAGAGACCTCTGTGTCCCCCAGGGAGTCTGAGCTGTGGCAGCTGCCCTCTCGCTGAGAGGTTACTGATGACGCACCTCTCCCAGTAGCCATGGTGACACAGCACGCCACCCTATGTCATTTACAGCAAAAGCACGCTGCAGCCTAATTATGGGACCAGTTAAAATTAACACAAAGACAAACGATATCCCATTCATTCTTAAAGACCACAGGGGCAAGTGCTGTTAGCGAGTGCCTATTATGGCTGGCAGGGCACACAAGGGGGATTGTGTGGCCAGGACCCACACGACCGATCGCCTCTGTTTCCCCAGTACTCTCAACCACACATTACACAACATACTTATTTTAGGCTAAGATGACCTATGGAAGGTCCTCGATGGGTTAAATATGTTCGCGTACCACTGATACTGTGCATGGCCGGGGATGGAATCCAAGCTGCCCAGCTCTGTCGTGCAGAATACACACCACGGGATCATCATTCTCCATTAAAAAACCAGACATGCACACACAAACACATGCATAGGCATGTGCTCACTGTACCAATACATGCAAAAGCCCTTAATCATAACACGAGTGTCAAAAGGCCAATGTAGCCACTTGCTGAAAAGCAGTATTAGGCGGTTCTCATTTCCATTGGCGATCCTGAGCCAGTGGTGAAATCTCCACATTGCAATGGCAGGACACCAGTCCACCTATAAGACAGCCCGAGCAAGAATGATGTATATGCATGTATATATTTTACGTCCATTGTGTTGATGTTTCATGAATAATTGTGTAACGCTTCATGATGCGATTTCACAATAACATTCGAGTGGCCATGATTTAGAACCAGATGAGAGTACATTGAAACAACAATTATCTTTTGAAAGGGAGATCTGAAGTACAAAATAATAACATTAATTCAGCACATAAATCCTAATATAAAGATACACAATATGTATGGGAATTGTTTTCCTGTAAAATCAATTAAGTGTAGAATCTTAATATGCGGTGATAATTATTCCATCTAATAAATAAATGTAAACTAATTTAAAGTTGTTACATGTTAACATAAATAAAGATGTCAAATATCATGGGACCTCCTTTGCCAGTACAATACTTGCGGTCAGAATGCAAAAAAAACATACTCTGATAATATATGCATTGTATTTGAAACTGATTGGTCCACCACACCAGAGACAGCTTTATTTCGAGCCTAGTCTCAAACGGACTTAGACCAGAGGACGCCAACGTATAGTGGTTAATGCAGACATGATTCCTTGTAAATGGTTTCAGTTTGGTGTTTTAACATCTTAACACCTGTTTTGTTTCCAGAAAAAAGGAGAAAACCTATTCTCAAAGATGTACAAATTTAATTGATTTTAATATGAGTTTGCTAACTCTTTATATACTGACGGTTTTTACATGGATTACATAACTATCTTCCATCCAACGTGTACTGTACTGTAAATATGCATTTCAATGCTTCAGAATATGTACTGTACTCCGAGAGTGAATTTTATAATAAACCCCTGCCATCATCATGATGTGTTTATTATTATTTGTTGTTGTATACGTCAATCAAACGGCATAGGCTGTGACACTGAAGGCCAGGGCGTGTGTGAACATGCCATTTACAAACTGCCATATGTTTGGTGCCTGCCCGAAGCCCGAGGTGCCATGTGTGTGTGTATGCAATGTGATGACTGACAAGGGAATAATTGAAGTGTTTCGTGACACCACATTGATGGGTGGTTTAGAGCAGTGGGAACACTAGACTTCCAATAGGAATGTTGTGAGTTCAAATCCCAGTAAAGTATTGACTAAGTCTACTTTCGTGGGGTTGATAAAATTAGTACAATGTTATGGATTGTACTTTGGAGAAAATTGGATAATGTGGAATTTCCCCCATTGGTTCTGGGACAGAAATGGAGACAAATGTCGCTCCACGATCATCTGAGCAGGGAGTGTGGGAGGCACTTTGATGTTGATCATAAGCGTGTGGAAGGTCCTTCCTCCACCAAATCACCGCTCCGCAAATAGCAGTATAATTAACAGCAAAATTGTCCAGCATTTGTGAACACATGCGTGACTTCATACAGACTAATGTTGACATGCAAGTGCGATCGGTGATTAGGGCGTGTGGGTTTTACCCCCATGCTACAATCCGACATGAAAATTTGGTTTCATATTGCATCATCTATAGATACTACAATGGTGCCCATGTCGTGCTCTCGTATTATCTGGCCCTTTCATTTGCTATTTTATACGAGTGAGGGAGTGGAGGTGTGCAGTGCTCCCTGCTGTAAGCACAATGTCATCATGGTTGACACGATTTATGGAATCACACCTTGCCATCACTTCTTTTTTCCTGCTAGATCTCACAACTGTTACATAGTCGATGCCCAACATCCAATATCTTCTCTTAGAGTGTCACATCATCTATTAATAATAATACATCATTTACTTATTTATCCAGGAAAGCCACACTGAGTTGTCGGACTCTTTCTTAGGAGGGTCCTGCTTTGGTGTTTTACTTTAACATTTTTTTACAGCCAATAAATGAGTGCTTATACAAGTGAAAGAAAATTGGATCACCTGGAGAAACCCCACGTGTGCAAGGGGAAAACACTCTATTCCTAAACAAATGGCGGTTAGTTCATTTTCTGTATTGTCTGGTGAGCCAAGGTATGGCACTTTGGAACCACGGGAATGGGGATTCACCTCATTTGTACGATCCAGCAACCCTCACCTCCACAGTGCTGGATTGCAGGTGTACGCTACCACCAATCTCTATTTACGTCTTGCTCTAGGTCACTGATCAGTTGGGAGCCCATTCCAATGCCTCTCTCCATGTGTCTTATGCTATATTTCCACGGCCATTCGAAATCAGACCCTAAACAATTATGGAGCCGTGTGGCTTTGTGACATTGGTCCCTCCCGCTCCACCCTCCATCATTCCCCTACCCCGTCCCCCTCTCTTCTCTCCGTGGCTGGATGGAAACGACCAAAATATTATATTAGCAACGTTGAACATACACTTGGGTTACGCTATACTGTCACATATTTGAAATGTGTTTACTTGTGCAATTTTCGGCTGTGCATGTTTTTCCATTAAAATAACATACCACTGACATTGACTTACGTGAGAAGACGCTTTGACCCTGCAATGTCACGCCTTCTTCCATGAGCAGCCTAGTTCCCGCAGCCTCAGCAAGGTGAGCAACGCGGCCCACTACAAGTGGACTGAGTTGCAAATGGTTTAGCACAAGCAAAGCTTGTCAAGCGAATCCAGGCCCAACCGAATTGCCCAACTAGTTCACAAACTGGGCCGGAACATTTTTAAGTTGTCACCAGAACATGGCATCAGCAACCTTCTTCACCTCCATCCTGTATGCACGCCAAACTCGCTTCTACTCTTATGAATTATAACGCTTTGTAGCCATGTTCTAGTCCAAACTTACAAGTTTCTGACCTTATCCTGCCGTAACATTTCTGGCATTCTCCACATGCAACCATGAGCAAAATATATATTCATATATAATATTTTTTATGTACACTTTATCAATATGAACAATTAATCTTCACAAAGTCATCACAACCTTGTCATGATATATACTAACACTATAACATCAACTTCTAGGCTACTGATAATTGTTTTTGTTACCCTTTTATCTGGCAACAAAACTGACACCTTTTTTACAAGGAGTCATGTTTGCATTGACCGCAATACCTGTGGTCGGAATGCAAACAAAAAACACAACTCTGATAATGTATGTGTAGTAGAGTTCACGACTCTTGGACGCCGGAGTTGGAGGCACACGGGTTTATTACACACAGCACGGTTGTGGCATACAACTCTAGAGGGGGTGTCGCCCCCCTCACCCGGCTAGCTGGGGATACACGCGCTAGCTACTTTCTAGCCTGCCTCCTAGTCCTCCTCTAACGGGCTAGGGGAGGCTATCTGGCCCGACACTGGTAAGTCGGGCCCGGTACCCTGAGTCCCAGACCAGCGCTGACAGGAGCACCGGCTCTGGATCTCGGGACCACGCCGCTGGCTCGGTCCTGTTCGGCCCTGATAAGGACGGCGAACCAGGGGAGTCCAGGGCTCTAGCTAAGACGTCTTCAGTCTTCACTGGTTAGCTTAACAAGAACCCCGAGCCCTCCGATACATTCCCTTTTATACCCAACCCCCCGCTGAGGGGTGGGGCCCCCCCGGGTGCCTGGCGCGGACGTCGTAGAGAGCACCTCCCCTGTGCACTCACGTAGCCCCGCCCACTGTGTTTGTTTGCCCTAAGCTGCCATGCATAACGGGCTCTCTCTCTAACACCCCTACATCACCCCCCCCCCCCCCCCCCCCGCATAGCTTGCAGCCGTCCCGGCTGCCAACACACAAAAAAAAACGACAATAAAAGCGCATTTACCCCCTGAACGCGCGTGTGCCTCACTATTTTTCAACAATAACAAGAACAACAACAAGAACACAACAAGAACGCAACAGCGAGAAGAGAAACAACCCGACGCACCCCCCCCCCCCCCGAATAAATACGAATTCCGTAAAAACAGCCGATATACAATTTGCAGGGAATCCACCACACACACAACACATGGCGAACCCAACATATGTACATCCAATGAGCAGGGAACACACCACACACACAACACACAATGAACACAACCTATGTACACCTCTTCCGGCCTCACAACAGTCTGCGCATTTTAGCGCGCGTCCTTGCAGCGGGCCCCTCACACGGGTAACCCCGGGTGGCGGACCGTCAGGTGGCAACTGTCCGTCTTGGAGTGAGTCCTCATCCGACGCCGCTTGACCCTTGGCCTCCCCAGGAGGGGTGATCGGGCGTGAGCCCGTCACTCCTGATGCACCTGGAGGTGGCACAGCCGGCAAGGCATTAGATGAGAGCGACGGAGACGGACCCAGTGAGTCGGTCGACCCCCCACATGTTTGGCCACGCGTGTGTGAAGTGGGGATGTGTACCGCAACGAAGGGTTTTAATCTAGAGGGGTGCACGAACCACCGCCGCTTCCCCCATTTGATGCGCACGCACTGCGGCCGCAAAACCTCGACCACCTCCACAGGGCCCCGCCACGGTCGCACCAGCTTAGAGGAGGTTGCAAGTGGCACCTGGGGACAGTGCAGCCATGCCTTGTCCCCCGGCTTCCACTGCAGCATGTGCGCCCGACCCAGTCTGAGCCGCTCATTCGCTTTCTGACGGAGGTTAGAGTTTTGCATGGCAGCATCCTGTGCCTCTGTTAATTTGGCCAGATTAAATTTTACATGGTCAGCCAATTTAGTTTTTCCCTGCGGCGCGGGGATCTGCAGCTGGGCACGAACAGGCGGGTCAGGTTCGCGGCCATACATGAGGTAGAAGGGGGAAAATCCCGTAGCTGCATGGGGGGCCATTCGGTATGCCGCCAAGACCCCTTGAATTTGCAGGTCCCAATCGGTCTGTGAGTCCGAAACCTGCTGTGACAACATTGACGTGATGGTGCGATGCAGACGCTCGACCATCCCGTCAGTTTGCGGGTGATACGGGGAGGTACGAATTTTCTTCGTGCCCAGGAGCTCACAGACTTGTTAGAGTAGTTTGCCGAAAAAATTTCTGCCCTGGTCGGTCAGCAGCCGCTCCGGAGCACCTTTGTCCAGGACATATCCCTGAACAAAGGCCTCCACGATGGCTGATGCCGACTGGTTGGCAAGGGGCCAGGCCATAGGCCAGCGCGTAAAATACTCCACACCAGTCAACAAATATCTATTGCCCCTGGGGGTGGCGGGGAATGGGCCCAAAATATCCAGCACGACAAGCTCATTTATTCTGGACACTTTGATTGATTGCAAGGGTGGGTTAGACTCCCGTGCCGGCGGTTTTCGTTGCGCGCACCGAGGGCATGACCCCAATAAATCCCCGACATCCCTCGTCATGCCTGGCCAAAAAAAATCAAGTTGTAGCAAGGCGAGGGTCTTTTGGGTCCCCAGGTGTAGGAGGCGCTCGTGAGCGGCCCACACCACCTTGCCCCGCAACCCAGAAGGGACCACCAGCCGGTGTCGATGGGATTTCCCGTCCCAATGCATCAGCAGACCTTGCACCATTTCCCATGCGTTGGCACCACCCCTCCCCCGCCCAGCACCGCCGACGCGACGACGCCACCCGAGGAGGGAGGTATCCTCCATCTGGAGGCGCCCCCATTCAGTGACGGGCAACCCCAACAGGGAATCTTTTCCCTGTTGTGCGATCGAATTAGTAATCAATGTTTCGTCATCGTCGGCGGCCGCCAAGACCGGAACCGATATGTCCCCCGGAGGCCTGCAACGTCCAGACCCCAGGAGGCATGCACATTCGGAGGTGGTTGGCATGCGCGACAGAGCATCCGCATTGGTGTGGCGAACGCCCTTACGGTAGGTGGTTTCAAAATCAAAGTCCTGGAGAATCTCCAACCATCGAGACAATTGTCCCGATGGTTGTTGAACTCGCAGGGCGTACTGTAGTGCCGCATGATCTGTGCGGACGGTGAAATGCCGACCGTACAGATATGGGCGATACTGTTGGATGAAATAGACAATTGCCAACAGTTCCCGACGGGTGACACAATATCTCTGCTCCACAGGAGACAACACCCGACTACTGTTCGCGACCACCCGTTCCACGCCGTCAACCACCTGGGAAAGCACGCCCCCAATACCCGTGTTGCTCGCATCGGTGTCAAGCAAAAAGGGCTTAGAAAAATCGGGGTAAACCAAGGGAGGAGCTTTCACCAGAGCGTCCTGAAGGGAGCGGAAAGCAGCCTCCTCCTCCTGTCCCCAGTGGAACCGAACCCCTTTTGACGTTAAAGCATGTAGGGGTTTCGCAATCGTCGCAAAATCCGCGACAAACCGTCGGTAATAGGACGCGAAGCCAATTAAACTCCTGACCTCCCCCACCGAGGTGGGAGTCAGCCAGGAGCTGACGCACTGCGTTTTGGCGGGATCGGTAGCAATACCTGAGCGTCCCACAATGTGTCCCAAATAACGCACCGATTCGCGTAATAGATGACATTTTTGGGGTTTGAATTTCAAATTAGCAGCCCGCATCTTTTGGAAAACCGCCCGCAACCTCTGGAGATGTTCGTCAAATGTTTTACCAAAGACGATAAGGTCATCCAAATAAATCAAGCACGAGTCCCATTGCAATCCAGCCAAAACTAATTCCATCAAACGCTGGAAAGTTGCCGGCGCTGAGTGGAGTCCCATCGGCAACCGGTTGAATTGGAACAGGCCGTGCGGTGTACAGAAAGCAGTTTTAGGCTTTGAATCATCGTCCAGAGGAAGCTGCCAGAATCCCGAAAGTAAATCCAATGTGGAGAAGAATCGCGCTCACGCCAAGGCGTCAAGCGATTCGTCCATCCGTGGGAGCGGGTATGCGTCGGCCACCGAAATTTTGTTAAGGCGCCGAAAATCAACGCAAAACCGCAACGAGCCGTCCTGTTTCTTAACTAGGACGATCGGCGCTCCCCAAGGGCTGGTGGAAGGAGAAATGATGTCGGCGGCTAACATGTCATCAACAGCCGATTTGACATGGTCCTTTTCGGCGGGACTTAACTGAAAAGGATTCTGGCGTATCGGCGCGCTGTCACCCGTATCAATATGGTGACGCAGCAGATGGGTGCAGCCCAAATCGTATTTGTCCCGACTGAAAACGTCGGAAAATTCCCGCAGTAGTGCTTTAAGTTGGTGACGCTCTGAATTTGAGATGTCCGTCGATCCCGCACAAAGCGCCTCGAGCCACCCTTCATCGCTGTCCGAATGTGGTCGCGGCGCAGAGACAGCGCTCACGTGATTCGCGACGGGTTCCTCATAGGGCACCGGCGTTGCGTGAGCACCACCACCGTCTGCGAGCCCACATTGAGGACCGCGATGAAGGGGTCTCCGTCCCCTCTTACTATGGTCTGGGCCGGAAGTAAATGAGGTCCACTAACCCTGGCCCTAGATAGCCCCAGCAGAACCCCCTGGGCCCCAATGCCCTTAGCGAAGGGCCGCCGAAGTTTCAAAGGAATCAACATTTGTGCCCCCGGAGGAACGCGCACCGTTCTATCTACGAACGCCGGCACCGTCGCGAACGCCGTCCGACTCGTAACGGGGGATGGCAGAAACGCCATGCGTCGGCCCGACGGGAGCTCAATGCATCCCTGGTCGATTAATATCCTAATCGGCATTTTGGCCAGGAAGTCCGTCCCCAGCAGGCACAGAACCGCCAGCGAGGAGGAAACAAAAATCGGCCCAGACAATTTAATATCCCCGACACAAATTTGGGCTCGAATTTGTCCAATGATGCCAAGTGAGCCCCCATTCGCAGCATAGAATGGCACGTTAACGGGCATCAAAGGACGGTTCTGGACAGGAAGAATATTGTAAATCAATTCCGAAATAATGGTCGCCGATGCTCCCGTATCGACCAGGATGCGCACCTCAACCCCGTCGATGTGCCCCACAACGGCCGACGACCCCGACGATGCGGCTACAACATGATGGGCCAACACGGACCACTGGCTGGGTTCGATATGAGTACCCAGAGTGGTGCGTGTTGGTGCGATGGTGCGCGATATCGACCCCCCATTCGCTGCGGTGTTTGAGTGTGTGATGGGCGTGTGCGTGGGCCAAACATGGGGAGTGCCGCGACTCGCCGGGTTATGATGATGGAGCTTGGGAAGAGGGCCGGCGTCCCGTCGAGGTGTCGTCCCCCTGCTGCCGAGGAGAGCGGCACCCCGAGGCGACATGGCCCCGGATGCCGCAGTTGTAACAGCGCGGGAGCGCTGGCGACGACGATGGATGGTCGAGATGGCTCGAACCGCCCCGGTCCGCCCGTACTCCCGCTCCCTGCTGCCGTTGATGGTCGATGGCGCAAATCTCTTCCGCCGGGAGGGTGGCTGCAGCCACGGCACGCCCGCTCGCCGCCTTGCTGGCCTTCCGTCGTTGCGCGAGCAGGTTTGCGTGGAGGAGTCGTGCCGCTTGGAGGGAGCACATCTCCGCGTCGTCTTGTGCGACGATGACGATATCCAGGTCGTCCGCCAGCAGGAGTATCTTTTCCGTAACCATGGTGTCGACCCCTTCGATGTCCATCCGTGGAAAGGCCGCCTTCGCCAGTGC
Source organism: Lampetra planeri (assembly GCF_965212315.1). Classification (NCBI taxonomy): domain Eukaryota; kingdom Metazoa; phylum Chordata; class Hyperoartia; order Petromyzontiformes; family Petromyzontidae; genus Lampetra; species Lampetra planeri. The sequence goes on from NC_136107.1 coordinate 21,706,157, forward strand.
CAGGAGGCTTGTGCGGTACGCCAGGGGCGACTCCTTTGCCCCCCGCTGGCGATCGTAAAAGAGTTGGCGACAGTCCGACGGCGGACCGTATACTGCAGCCAGCAGCTGCATCGCCGTCTGCAGCATGGAGCGCCTCTCCTTCGGTGCCGATGTTAGAGTGGCGAGGGCGTCGCTGTCGAGGAGTGCCGGCAGCGCGCGGAGAGCCTCGGCGTCCGTCCACTGCGCCATTTCCTGGTGAGCGAGGAAGCGTCGCTGGAAGCTGCCCCAGTCGCCTTCCTCGCCCACAAATTCTTTGAGTGGAGGTAGTCGCTGATGTAACGCAGCGGCTGCCGTGGAAGGTCGCACTCCCCCGTCCCCCTCACCCGGCTCTGCCTCGGCGCGAACAACTGATGGCATCGCCGGTCGCACCCGTGGTGACGTGTCGTCCGTTGGTGATGATGCGGCAGGTACTGTATGCCCGCCGTTGGACTCGATGCTCAACCCGGCCACGCCCTCAACAGCAGCTGCGGCGATGGCGGGATTTTCAAAGTGGTGCTCCGTCGAAATGGCGGGAAGGCGCTGTGGTCGCCGGCTGCCGTCGCCCCGTGGCGGTCCAGCAGCCCCCAGCTGTGTGATGTGGTCCAGCATGGCGGCAACGGCGTACAGCAGCTCCGCCAGCTTAGCGTGCGCCTCCCTCAGCCCCTCTGTCGACGGCTCCCCATTCTCCTGTTGCTGCGGTGTGGACGCATCCGACCCCGACTGCTCCGTGTTTTCTTCAGCCGTCCCGGGCTCCCCGACTGCAACGGTGTCCTCCCCCTCCGGTACCCTGACTCGAGCTGTCCGGCGCGTGTCCATGTTCGTAGACCCCACTTCTGACACCAGATGTAGTAGAGTTCACGACTCTTGGACGCCGGAGTTGGAGGCACACGGGTTTATTACACACAGCACGGTTGTGGCATACAACTCTAGAGGGGGTGTCGGCCCCCTCATCCGGCTAGCTGGGGATACACGCGCTAGCTACTTTCTAGCCTGCCTCGTAGTCCTCCTCTAACGGGCTAGGGGAGGCTATCTGGCCCGACACTGGTAAGTCGGGCCCGGTACCCTGAGTCCCAGACCAGCGCTGACAGGAGCACCGGCTCTGGATCTCGGGACCACGCCGCTGGCTCGGTCCTATTCGGCCATGATAAGGACGGCGAACCAGGGGAGTCCAGGGCTCTAGCTAAGACGTCTTCAGTCTTCACTCGTTAGCTTAACAAGAACCCCGAGCCCTCCGATACATTCCCTTTTATACCCAACCCCCCGCTGAGGGGTGGGGCCCCCCCGGGTGCCTGGCGCGGACGTCTTAGAGAGCACCTCCCCTGTGCACTCACGTAGCCCCGCCCACTGTGTGTGTTTGCCCTAAGCTGCCATGCATAACGGGCTCTCTCTCTAACACCCCTACATCTGCACTGTCCTTGAAATTGATTGGTCCACACCCGAGACAGCTTTTCTTAGAGCCTAGTCTCACATGGTGTTGGACCAGATGACGCCAAAAGGTGCACAACGCACAAAGACAATGCACCATCAGAGTATGAGAGCTCGGGTTAGACATTTACACCATTGGAACCTCCTTTGCCAGTAGCAAAATATGATAATTGTTTTTTTACACTTTTATCTGGCAACAAAACTGACACCTTTTTTACAAGGAGTCATGTTTGCATTGACCACAATACCTGCGGTCGGAATGTAAACAAAAAACACAACTCTGATAATGTATGCACTGTCCTTAGGCTACTATTAATAACAAACCCAAGGTTCCGAGTAAACTTAAAATATATTTTCAGCTTTTAACTTCACACTTTCTAGATTGTCTGTCACATATTGTTGGTACCAATTGCCTTGGCCCCGTGAAAGTCTTTTGTGGGTTTTTTCTCCACAAAGAAAATCGGTGGTATACAACGTCCCCACAGATGTTCACCTACAGGGTGGCCACCATTACTCATATTAACCATTAAAACACAAACGTGCAGTACAGTGAAACTCCTCTTATCTGCCTTTCAATTATCTACTCTCCCTAGATTCTGAGTAAACCTAAAATATCTATTGCTCGTGCCTATTCTATGTTTTATCTTCGTATCAAGTGGTCGCAGCAAATTCTTTATATTTCCCACACGTATGTGCGGATAGTCACATAGATAAGAGGAGTACCATTTGTGAATAAAATGACTATAGATAAACACGAATAATAGGATCTGCCAATAATGCCCTCATAACTCAACATTTCCCTTTGTGTTTACAACAAATAATGTATATATGCATACAAATTCATGCATATAATCATTATTGAGTACCATGTTGTAGGGGAAGCCACTCGTGGTTGTAGTCCGGAGAGACTTACACAATACGAAATTTCGCCCATTGGTTCAGAGCCAGAAATGGAGACAAGTGTCGTTCCACGCTCATCTGAGCAGAGTGTGGGAGGCACTTTGATTTTAATCATCAGAGCGCGGAAGGCCCTTTCTTCTCTATCAAATCACTGCTCCGCAAATATCAGTGTAATGAACTGCTAAATGGTTCAACATTTTTTAACAGAAAGGCAGATGATATTAAAATTGCAGTAACAATTATGAGACAATGAAAATAACATCAAATGCAATGCTCCTAAAACTCTGCAAATAGTGCCCAGATTGGGTGTTAACAAAATACAGTGAGTTTTTTACACCACAAACAATTACATTCATTACAAAAAGGTTATACTGTTTAATATTCAAAATACAAAATACATTCAAGGGACTATGATTGCATATCCTATGAGAGGCTGTAGCTTCAAAACACACGTGAATTGGATCTCTGATATGCACTGTCCAAACACTATTGACACACAGGTTCCCATTGTTTAACAGGGTATTCACAGAGACCAGAGGATTCAGTCATCAGGCTTGCAACGAGGGAGTAAATATGCAAAGGGTTGAAGAGGTTGAATTTGACCTTCATCTGTAATCTAGCTCTGCACACTAGAAGCAAAATTGACTGTTACATTCAAAAGCGCATAGGAATGTGTGTATTTAAAAAGCATTATACTTTGGTGGGTTGAGTGTCCTAATCAAGGCACCCACCTGCTGGATTTGATGTGGTTTGAGATCAAAAATAGAACAAACTATTCCCTAAACGCATGAGGATGATGAGCTGAGAAAATCGCTTATTGAGATTTGAACTCCTAACCTTTCAGACTGCCGCCCAACTGATGCTATACCAATAAAATGCAATTTCTAAAACGAGTACACAATTGATACATACAAAGCCACATTTGCTTTTTAAAACTCATAGAAAATGTTATATTAACTTACATATTTGTCTGGTGGCTTTTTCTATGATACAATGCAATATATATGCTGCCTTATTTTAGAGAAGTTATTTATTATAATAACAATATCTTTCATTTATTAAGAAAAGCCTCAAAGCTTTTTTTCAGGAGGATCTTGCCTTTGGATATGTGTGGCCAATTGATTTTTAAGCGTTTTTCATGTAGAAGAAAATCAGAATATCCAGAGAAATATCTTGTAATCTCCAAAACCAGCAACCCACTTGTTGTACAGCTTTCTTCTGGACAAATTGCAGCCCAACAGTAAAATAGTCTCAAGTACATGAAGTGTTCTGCGTAACCCCACAACCCCGCTTGAAAAGTGCCGATTATACCCGACATATAAGACCCCTACTTGTAGCATGCAGAGCATATCACGTTTGTCTTTAATACAGTAACCAAATGGGGAGTACTAGACTCACATTCAGAAAATTGTGAATTCTAGGCAAGTGTCATTTCAGCTCATCCCTGAAAAAAACGAGTGCGACTTTGTGGGAAGTCAGCAGTGGTCTTAATGAAAGACTGGGCCCCATCATTAGAATTATACATTTCCACCACTGGCTAATGTCTGCCAATAGAGATGAGCGGCAAACCATGCTCGCTAGAGGAGACAGTAAACAAAAAATAACATTCATTTAAAGACAATATTTAAACATTTTGGACCTGGTTCATTAATTTTGTTGAAAACAATCAATTGTTGGCACTTTGTCGTTAGTTTGATAGATATATTTTTGCCTATCATATTTAGTGAATTCCACTCTATCAAAGCCCGCTTGATCATTGATCATTAAAACAATCAATTGTGCTATTTTGTGTGTGCTTTAAGAACGTAAATGAGGTGACCTTGCCACCACTTAGCTGTCTATCTCTTTATAGCTCATTGCAAGGTCACTTCCCAAGAGCTTTTTTGTGGATTTACTGTGGGTCACCGCTGTTTTGGCCATAAACAAAATCCAGGGTTGTCGCTTGTTTTGAATGAGCGGCTTTAAGTCTGCCTGGGTCACTGATTTGTTTTCTGTTTAACAAAACATTCATGGATATAATCAGTTTAAACAATACCTTGCCTGCTTTATCTAAATTCTAGCACCCAACTACATAGAATGGTCAGCAGCCTTTGGATAAGATTGGTGACAGAATGGCAAGTAAAAGAGACAGATTGTTGAGATTCTCTAATGCAGATAATTGAGATGCATTGTGGCATCACAAGTCCCTGAAGGATGGCGATGACATGAGGATGTTTTCATCCAGCAGTGGATATATCCTGGGTGCTGATGATGTTATTCACAACAAACAGTGAATAACATTTCAAATTACCTAATTTAAGTAAATTTACATATATATTTTTAAAAAACTTGTATTGTAAAATCCTCACTCAGTCTCAAGTTTACTTTTCAAGGGGTCCTGCTTGGGATGTTAGACAGTGTGCTTTGTATTTTGTGTGTGTAAGATGTATGTCATGCACAGGACAGAATAAGACCTAAACTCTGCAATTAGCAACCTACTTTCTGTACTTCTAATGAAGCATGTTGCTGACCCTTCCAAATGCAAGTTGAGCACTCCGTCACAATATCACCTGGCTGGATAAAATAGAAAGAAATTTGTATTACAATTTGTCTTAACAAACTGACCTCTGGAATAGAAATGTGGAATTTCCACCACAAGCTCAGGGCCACTAAGATGAGTACTCCTCCATATTTATTTCAGCAAGGACACTCATGAAACAAGTCCAACTACCACGGAAGGGCTCTTGCTACAACATGAGGCGATTTTGAAGCATTTGTGAAGCAGGCCATGCTTTGCTGTTGAAAATCAAAGGGAAAACAAGTCCATAATTTGCCTGATTGTACAAATCCTCCTGGAAAACATCGTTTCGGAGAGCTCAAAGGCTTATTAACCAAATTGTTAGAAATCTACTTATTTGTAAAAATAAAATATGACCCACATTCGACCACTTTGCAGGCTCCGTTCAATCGCATTAAAATTGTGAAAAATTGTCTGTTATCACAGGCACGTGACACTCAGTGGCCAGACCTGTTCATTTCCTTAGCTGACTGCCTTGAGGGATCTGGAGCCTCTGTTTATAGCTTGAGCTAGCACTGCCTGCTTCAAAGAGCCTCCAATATCCTTTCCCTTCCCGTGGGAACGCGTCACGAAAAACATTCACCCTCGTAATACTGTCTCCTTGTGTAGTTACATTGCTGGATATCAGCAGGTTGTGGGTGTAGTACCGGTCCTAGAGGGGCACGGTGTGTGTTGACTAATAGCACTGGATGGCACCATTGTCTCGGGCTCGCTGTGCGCTGCGTTGCACCGCTATCCGAGTAGTTAACCTCGCATCCAATAAACCCTCAGAGCCAGGGTTTACATCAGACTCCAAACGTAATTTATTTAATTGAACGAGGTAAAACTGATGGAAACACACAGCACAAATACAGCATATGTTAATACTTGGTATTATCAATACAATGAATGCACACTACATCACCAGAACATTGCCTTAGATAACCTGAACTCGACAAAAGATCCTGGATCGACCAGGCACCTAAATTAGTAAAAATAGCTATACAAGAGAATAAGCTACTGTGTGAAATAAAGGCACATCGTGTAATCATCACACTGCACCCCAAATGTACAGTACTACACATAACACTAAATTGTGGATGAGATATTTCGTCGTCCTTGCTCTCAAGATCGCAATATAGTTACTTGGGTACAAGTTTGACTCGACTTATTAAATTACAAGTAACATTCACAATAAGGAAAGTTGCAGGCTTCATTGTTAACTAGGCCTCATATTTATCATAACAATTTAACAGCATTATAAAGGAATTTACAGCATTACAAGGGTCATTCTAACATTCTAACAGCATCCCCACTGTTACAAGAACATAAACGAACTTACAGACAATGCTTCTTAAAGTCCCACAATGTACAATTACAGCTGGCTTCACTGGGACTCGATGTGTGCCACCATCTTGAACTCTGTGTAATGGCGGACTCCCAGCCTCGTGGCTGAAAGGCTGTAAAATCGTAACTTCCTGTTCACGTGACCAAACTCAACCTCAAAACAGGAAATTCCTATGTACTCACACCCCCACTCCTCCCACGGAGCACAACACCTGCCGTGAGGCAGAACAACCATGCTGGAAATGCAGTTGCGGCCCCACATAACACGATGTGATCATGTGAGGCCATGGCACTCTGGTTGACCCGGGAGGACACGTGATCGGTTAAGTTGACAGAGGGGCCCCAAGAGGGGGATAAAGGAGGTCATGTGATTGGGACCCAGGTCCTTCCCGAGGGTTTTGGAAGGTGGACGTGGCCAAGGGCGGAGCCGGCCATGCTACAGAGAATATAAGCTGGGTCCCGAGAGGGACCGGGGTTGGTTCATCCCGGGAAGCAACCCTTCGTCTACAATCTCCATTCTACGATTCTTCCAGAACGTGGATCTGGGCAGATGTTGTTGGTCCCGGGTCTGTAGTAAGAGTTACGTGGTAACTAGTGTACTTAGCTGGGTGGTCACAACCCGATGTTGTTATGCTGTTAAGGGGAAGTTGTGTGTTGGAACTAAATAAAAAGCGCTGCCTCCAAAGACTATGTCTGCGACTCAGTTTAACCCACTACGCTTGCATCATAAACACCAGCACAAATGTGTTCCTCCACATAATAACAATAGCTTACGGTTCATTAAAGAAGTTGGACTTTGAAACCTCCTATAGGCCCAAATTTTGTCAATATATTACCCCCCCACTTTGCTGCACCGATTCTCGAAATGCGTATGTGTTTGCTTACATGCCTAAGCACACATTTAACACTGTTTTGTTCATTATTATGGGCCTGATCCACTTTTTGGTGAATGTGCCAATTTATTCATCTACAACTGGAAACATCACCTACGTGGTATATTTTTGGCCGTTTCATCGTTGTATGAATCTAGCCAAACATATTCAGTTGGCAAGTGGCACAATGCCAGAACAGGATTTGTTAACAGGCAACATTTGTTGAAGGAACTTTAGAATGTGTATGACAATTGGAGTTCAGAATTTCAGGTGGAGGTCGACTTACCCAATAATCATTACAGTATCCTCATCCAGGGTGTATTTTGTGGGAGATCAACAGTAGTTGCTTTGTTTAACACATAGGCTTTCGCGACCAATATCATTTATAATAGAAGTTTTTTGGGTTAAATTGCGTAAATATATAAATGTGTCGTTAAAACCCGCCACCACCCGACACAGCCAACTAGTAAAGGTTTGTCACGTAAACAAAACATGCCAATTCGTCACGAGTACAGCACACCAGTGTGTTGGAGAGCCAAGACACAACATTTACAATCTGAGTACGATGTTTTTCCAGTAATTACAACTAGCTTCATCAGGCTAACTGTTTCGTTCCTTTTATAGAAGCATAGATGTGGTGACCACGCTTCTGCGCTCTTGTGCAAAGTGGGGGGGATTACTGAGTCAACGTACATTATGCATGTGCATTATGCAAGCCCTTTGATTTTGTCCGACCTGTCTATTGTGGTCATGAAAATAGCCGTGTAGTGACTGTACTTGTCACTGTGTGGTGCCGAGACTTGCGAAGTCACGGCCGGAAATGTTGTCATTGCGGGCAGCCTGGGTTGCGGGCTGCAGTACCAACTCTAGCGGTGGTTGGGTGAGCGCTGGTTATCACAGAGGAACTGCGAGCAGTGTGCGGTGCCGGCTCCCAGTGAGGGAGCGAGAGTGAGCATCAGCCAGCCAGGGTTACTCTGGGGCATGATACTCTGGCTGACCTGTTGTCACGTGACCGGACGATACTGGAGGGGGGCCACCGGTGGACGGGGGCCAAGGGGCGGTCACGTGGTTCCGAAGAGCTCTTGGGAACATTCGAGAAGGAGCTCGAGAAGCCTGGAAGGTGGGCGGGGCTAAGGGCGGAGCCAGCCCCAGCCCGGGAGCATATAACGAGAGCTCCATGAGGAGCTCGGGGTTCTTCAAGTGTTGGGGTTCGAAGATCCACGTCGAGGAGAAGCAGCCTCTTGCCACGCGGTCAGGGACCCAGCTTGTGGTCCGGACCAGTATAGCGAACCGTGTCTAGTTCTGCCGTAGCGTAGTTAGATGAGAATTCGAGACCCGAGCGTAGGTTGTGTTATGTTCGTGCTGTTGTGTGAATAAATAGTGTTGCTCCCAAGATAACGTCTGCGACTCGGTTGGACTCGCTACAGCCGTACCAACGGTAATCCCTATTGAAGTATGCTGCCCTTTATCGGCCTGCATTTAAATAATGAATTATTGGATTTTTCGCTTTTAATTTCGATAGATTCTCTAATTAGTCTTGGCCAGTAGTAGCTAGTATTGCACAGAACTTCAACATTATCAAAATAAATTGAGTGTCCTTGATGGCACGCGTGTTCTGCTACTGCTGACAGTTGTATTTGGGATTATTTAATATTTCTATGATGTTCTTTGAGTCTCGTGCTGATCATTCGTCCTGTTTGCCCAACATATCATTTACCACACGTGCAGTTAATCCTGTACACACCTTCTGGCGAGACGTACTCAGATTGTAAATGTTGTGGCTTGGCTCTGGAACACACCGGTGTGCTGTACTAGTGACGAATTGGCCACGTTCTGTTTACGTGACAACCTTTACTATTTGGCTGTGTCGAGCAGTGGCGGATTTTCACGACACAATTATATATTTACGCGATCTAACCCAAAAAAAACCTATATTATGGAAGTAGTTGCTTTATGAAGAGATTGATCCCTACCATGGAAATGTGGAAATGTCCGCCCCATGCTTTGGGCTGCAAACCGAGATGAGCAATGCCCAACACACCTGTCAAACGTAGACTGATTAACCTTCGTCATGCCCTGAATACAATTAAAGTATGCTCGGCAATGAGACGGCATTTACATGAAGCCGTCACAACACATATGCATTGGGTGTGCATGTAGTTGTAAATACATAAATAAATTCATCACAAAAAAAGTATTCTTTTGGCTCCATGTACATGTACAAATTTAATTAAAAGTGTCTCTTGTTGATATGGGAAATCAAATTGCTAAATTCTCCATTGATTGCCTGACCAAGTGGATATTTTTCATTACAGACACCATAGTGCTTTCATTACAATATAATATGTTAATTACTAGAAAGCAATCATGAAACTAATAAAAAAAGATTCAATAATTTTTCATGTAAGGAATAACATTACATTACTTCCAAAACATAAATTAGTCACTAATCATAGACCGATAATTATTTTCCAAAAGTATCTCTCTCAATACTGCTATATAGATGTAAAAAAGCCTGGGAACACATGTCTTCATTACTGTCGACATATTGTTCTTATTGCCATGAAACATAAACATTTAAAATATTGTTTGCAGATCGCTTTTTTCAGCAAGCCTGCACTATTGAACACTCACGCTGTTTCATTTCATCCTCATTACGGTGCTTGGTGTGGCTTTATGAAGCTTGTACATTATCTCCAAATGGCAATAAACCTAGGAAAGCTTGTGTAATTTAACTCCTAAATAATTTAGGGTGGCTTTAAAACTGGGCAACATCCGTTGATCACAAGCATTAGGATCTATGGTGAGCCACTATATGCCACTGGGAGCATTTTGTGCCTACACAGATTCATGGTAATAGAGCAATGAAGGGTTAACGAATGTTAAATAATTTATGTTATGACAGCGGCTGCCCCTTTAACAGAAGTAGAACATATTGAGTGCAGTAATGTCAGCACTCTAAATGTGGTCTACTCAGCCGGGTGGCGCTGCGGTTGGAGCTTGTGAGTTAAATTCCGGGTCTGGGTTTGATGCAGTGTCCCCCTAGAGTTGATAAGTCATCAGTAGTTCATCTGTAGGAAGTCCACAGTGATTAGATAGGCTGTAAGCCCTCACCACATGACTGTGGAATCCTCATTTCAGCACAAGGAGGCACTTTGACTTTTATTCATAAATGTCCAATTTGATAGCCTCACCGGTTATTTGTTTATTTATTCGGTTTTTTTGTTCATTATTTACTCGTTAAAATAATTATTGTGTACAAATTGTATTGATCTTGAAAAGATGATGAGCTGTGTTGAGCTCTAACTGGGATGTGATCTTGAAATCCGCTGATTGGAGACTAGTTCTCAGAAGAATATGAGTGGATAACTCCAGGTGGATAACTCAGGGTTAACCAGCCAAGCAAATCAAACACCCTAAAAATAGCAATGGTGTTTTTTAACACTAGGTTATTCCCCTGTCACACTTTTTACCTGAGGTTGCTGAGCCTAATCAATGAGCTTAATGTGCAAGTTACATGAGGCTATTTTTGTATAATGAATTAAATCTGCAGTAAACAAAAAAGTAAAGAGAATTTGCATTCATTTGCATAACGTATATGCAGCGCTGCCTGTTATCAATTCAAGATCTGTGGTCATTGTTGTGTTGAGGCAGCACTCAAGGTTAAAGAATGAACCAAACCATCTCCATCGCGGTAGGCATATTCATTAAATATCTATACGATAGCAATACATGTATTTGTGATTTATGGCCTTTGTACATATAGAGACTGAGGAGGGTGATTTGTGCCTGAAAGTGGAAATTATTACCAATTAAGTGTCATCATAAATTAATGTTGATATAACGAGCAGTAGGAAAAATCGACCAACTGTTAAAAAGAGGAGTGGAAAGTCTGCAATTGCCATCTGAAGGACACGAGTCGACTATGATCTAAACAGCATTTCAAGATGCGATTTCATTTAGATTCCATATAAGTCCAAATCGTATCATATTCTGTCTACTCTCCAGGGTGTCCATTAAGGTAGTATACAGAACATTATTAAATGATTATGGTTTGATAAAAGCTTGAACTGCGTCTTTGAAATGTTGACAAGATATTCCTTTAAGACTTAAGTTTATTTTTTTACACTTGAGTGACCCTTAACAGCACAGCAATGGAACCGTTTGAAACAATCCCACCTGAGATGGTGGCAGAGACCTGGAAGTCTCAAATCTTGATAAAATTTGTAAAGATTTATAGGAATGAAACTCACACCATAATATCTCCTGAATACCGCCAAGCGTGTGCGTATATAGTTGAATCAACCTGGCTCAAGCTGCTGTATAGTTATATATAGGTTTTATTACGGATAATACCCCATGATCACCCTGTATATTCTCTCAATACGTCAATACCTATTTTGAGCATATTTTAAAAGCGATTTAATTGATAGGGTTGCTGAAATACTTCAGATAAACGATGACATCTGCAGCAATGCAATACTGCATAGAAATGGAAAAGTCAGATGGTGCTGCTGGCATAGTACTTCTTGTGCATTTAGTTTGTTGTTCTTCCCCCGCACCTCCGATTAGCACGGTGAGCTACGTACGTTGCAAAAGAAGTTCAACATGCAAACATACAGCACTCCACTGCAATCGGAAGGGTTGAGAGTCATTAGTCTGGACGGTGGTCAATCCAGCGCTTCATCCCAATGAGTACCGACTTGCAGTAAGGCAATAGTGGCCATCCTATTTGGAAATTAGCCCCCCACCATAGAAGTATGGAATTTGTATCAAAGGTTCAGGGCCACAGCAAAGACACTCTGACACTGAGTAGAGAGACACATTCTATAAATACAGGACAATTGTGTCATTTTTTGTTTACAATCATATATTCCTGTGATCTTGTTGGGTTCATGGGCTATTGTTTGTAGGTATGTGCAGCTTTAGCGTGGGTTGTCTCAGGAGGCACAGGTGCAGGCCGCTCCTAGGTTGACTCAGCATTAAATTAGTATCCTGTGCAATGCATCAATGACACAAGCGTTCTTACAGAAAACGGTGGGGGTTGGTGAATGGTGCAGTTATTACCTTATGCTGTGAAACCCCGGGCTGCCAAGTGACTGCCAGGCTGCCAGGTGGCTGGGAGGTGGAAGTACATCAAGCAGGCTGCTTATTTCCTTGTATGAGTGGGCTTTCTCTAGAAACTCTGGTTTCCTCCCACGTGCAAAGCATTGGCCAAACATTCAAAGGCTCCTGACAGTGTGTGAAGCTACCCATGATAAATCAAGAATATCGTTAGTTGTTATGTGAACGTTTGTGTTAACAGTTACCATGATAGCATCAGTTTCTAATATTCATTTTTACTTCCCTATCACAGTGCTTGTATATGTTGAGACATTAGACGCCATACAAATCCAAACTGTATAGTGTTGAGCACCGATATCTTAATGAATGCCATTTGTCTCTGCTACAATGCCTGAACAATACGTGCTATTAATCACTGCAACAATGCCTTCATGCTGCATGATAGTGCACTTGAGATATTGCACAACGTGTGATCAAAGCTACAAAACAGCCACTGAAAATGTCAAAGTCAATAAGTCTTCTTGCTCGAACAACAGTGGAGTGACGTTCATATTTTTTTCTCTCATTTCTGAGTGAATAGTGGCAATTCCAGGTGCCAGCCTATCCATAGAAGCCGCTGTTGACTTTATCGACCCTAAATGGATTATTAGGACAGCTGACACCCGATCGGAATTTGAACTCTTTCTGGACTGCAAGTAGTCATGTGCTTTTACTAGAATGCCCACCAATGAGATGCATACTCCTAATGATGCAGTAATAATATTATTCGCATAGATTGGCCAGATTAATTCATAAGATAAACTTTTAAGAACAATTTTAGATTAGGTATTGTAACATTATCTGATGTGATTGAAATAAGCGGGGAAAGGAGGTGAAGCTGGGATTTTAAGCATCTGCATCACACATGTGCCACTGCCCTGTAAACTGCTGTCTTGTAAATGTTTCAAAACATTCCAGACTTGCCCTTCTCCAGGCCCAACGCACATGTGAGTGGGGATTACTAACAGAAGGGTGCAGGTGGGGTGTACCTTTGAATGTGAGAGTGTAAACTCAATGGATTGTGTGCAATGTATTAACAGGGAGTTTGGTAAGATATAACTAAGGGGCGTCTTACTTTCTGAAAGGACAGAAGTGTGGTGCTGTTTACTGGCATCTACTAGTAGGAGGCTAACACATGGACAACTGATCTCTTTGAAATGAGTGGCAACATCAGTAATAATCAATACGAAAGTAAATCTCACCGCTCACACATTCTGTGTGAGTGAACTAGTGGCCACGGGAGGTAATGACAGGGGAGTCAGCCTACTGTGCGAATGCACTAGTGGCCGTGGGAGGTAATGACAGGAGTGTTAGCTGTGAGTGCGAAGGGACTGGTGGCTACGGTAATGATCGAGAAGGGAGCGCGGTCAGGTGATGGAAGAGGATGGTAGAATCTGCTGGCGGAGCGAGCGTCCAGAGTCAGCAAGAAGATTCGACAAGGGGGGCGTGGCCTCAGGCCGTATATCAGGGAGATGTACGGGAGACTCGGCGTTCTTGCAGTGGGTCTCCGCCTGTGTAAAGTGAACGTGTCTTCAATAAAGAGCCCTCTCAAGAGGAGTGTGTCAAGTCATCTTTACACAAGCAACAGTTGAAACTCATCTTCATTTGCACCCTGTGCCACTGGTGGAAATTCTGAATTCCTGACAGGGACCAACCTCTCCACAGAGTAACTGTTAACTTTCCAGAAAGTGGCACTGATTTTATAATACTGTACTAAAAGGACGATTGGCTCAATCAATCCTTGATAGAGAGTTTAAATCATGCCCTTGCAATTTGAGAGCCAAGCACTCTGACATAGGTGCCACCACGCAGAATATAAAAACACTGACATACAGCATGAAACATTGCTTTCCACGTGAATCGAACACGTCATGGTGTGTAAGACTGTGGCATACCAAAAATATTGTTTCAATTTATCTTTGTAAGTTGTTGCTGGGCATGTTAACCGCTGCTGAGATTACTCTGTTATCGCCGTCAGAGCATTCATCGTTTTTAATGAAACCCATACACAAGGAGGTAAACTGTAAAATTCATGAAACATTTTCGCCTATTATCTGACCAAGTGACATTGTGATTAGATTACTCAAGACCCACTCAAAACGTCCAAGATAAAATCCTGGTCAGGGGGTCTTACTTAATCACCGTTGATTAAAGGAGTTGCATTTTTGCACATTGGTCATCCTGTGGCGAGGCTGGCCCCTGCTATTGGTGGGATTTATACCACTGGCCCAGTCACGGCTGCCAGCGTACATGTGTAATGCGAGCAAGGATTGAGGGGGGGCGGAGTCTGGGTCACGTGGGGAGAGGGAGGAGTTAGGGTCACGTGGGAGAGAGGATTTAGGAGGAGAACCGGAAGGGGAAGGGGGAGTTGAGATGGAGTGAAACGGGAGGAGGCCACGCTGGGCAGTACGTAGATTTGTTTCGGCGCAACGGGCGCCTGAAGAATCGCCGGTGGCTTTCAGAGGCGCCGTTCTGGAATTGGCAATGGCAGCATACCCCGAGACAGAGCCGGATTTGTTGGAGCCCCTTGTGTTGGGCAAGATGCTGGAATTGTCTAGAGACCTTGGGATCCCCATGCCGGTGTGCAGCCATGATAAGTTGACGTCCCGTGCTGCGGCTAAGTGCTTGGACGCTCAATTTAATCTCCGACGCTGGAAACAGGTGTCAGCTTGGACGGGGGGCCCCGTCGTTGAAGGCGGTGCTACGGCGTGGCATGCTAAGAAGGCGGTCTACGTTCCTGACAACAAGGGTCCGCAGGAGTTGACGGCCGCCTCCGCCCAGTGGCCTGCTCGGGGGGGAACGGGGCCGAGGTCCGGCCCGCCGGCGCGGGAGCGTCGGGACAGAGGGGGTGTCGCGTGCCGAAATGACGTGGAGTGTTTCCGCTGCAGCCGTAAGGGCCACTTCGCCAGGAACTGTTGGGCTCGCATCCCCGGGCCGCCCCAGCAGGAGGCCTTGACCACGGACGTCACGTGAAAAGACCAGCCAGGACAGGCAAGTCGGTGCGCATCAGACACCCGGCAAGGCCTGTCACCTCATGCAT
The DNA here is from genome assembly GCF_965212315.1 of Lampetra planeri. NCBI lineage: Eukaryota > Metazoa > Chordata > Hyperoartia > Petromyzontiformes > Petromyzontidae > Lampetra > Lampetra planeri. The sequence goes on from NC_136107.1 coordinate 21,721,398, forward strand.
CACCATCGCCGTGCGGTCCGTGTGTCATTAACAACGAGGTGCCGCCGATTGACCCGTGTCGCTCGCTGACGCAATGGCGGCGATTGGCACGGAGGGTAGTTGCGGCCGCTACTGGGTCGTCCACGGTACCGGGTTCTATTCAGGGGGTCGAGGTGCGTATTTTGGTGGACTCCGGTGCGTCCGCAACCATTATTTCGGAGAGTGCGAGCGGTTTATGATTCATGCATAGCGGCGAACGGGGGAAGTATGGGCATTGTGGGCCAGGTGGACGCCAACATATCGATTGGGGGGGGTGTCGGCTTCAGGGACCGTTTTGATCTCTAGGTCCCTCACGGTACCCTGTTTGTTGGGGACTGATTTCCTGGCAAAAATGCCCATTCAAATAAGGGTTGATCAAAATTGCATTGAATTACCGGGGGGGGCGGAAAATTTCGTTCTTACCGTCGCCATGTGGCCGGTCTGCCCCTGTTTGCCAGGAACAGGCGCTGTCCGAGGTATCTGTTGACATTCCACCTGGTTCGCAGATGCTTATCCCGTTGAGATATCGAAAGCCAGTACCTGGCGTTGAGGGAGCGGCGGGGGTTTTGTTTTCGCCGTCCACGGCTATAACGGGCGGCTCGGCGCTGGTTGGGGCACAAACGATTTTCCGGCCGGGCCAGCCCCCGTTCTTACAGGTGCTGAATGGGAGTGCGGAGAATGTCAGTGTCCCGGCCGGAACGGTTTTGGCTCACGCCACGACCGCGTTCATGGCCCATGACAACCGGGCCCGCCGGGACATGGTAGGGGGGGTTTAGGGGCCTACGGGGCAGGATGATCGTTGGGTTGCCGAGTTATGCGGGGAGAATTCATCCCTGACCGGAGAACAACGGTCTGCGCTTCGCGCGCTGTTGCTAAGTTATTCCGACGTGTTCAGCTTGGATGATTTTGACTTGGGACGCACCTCCTTGCTTTCCCACCACATTGATACGGGGGATGCCGCTCCGATTCGGTTGAACTCGCATCGGTTGAGCCCGACGGAGCGGGATCAGGTTCGCGGTGCAGTGGAGGACATGCTGGCCGCTGACATAATATCTCCGTCTAACAGTCCATGGGGCGCGCCGGTAGTCCTTGTGAAGAAGAAGGATGGGAAACTGCGATTTTGCGTCGATTTTCGAAAATTGAACAAGATGTCCGTCGCAGACGCGTACCCCCTGCCGCGTATGGATGATTTCCTCGATGCCTTGTCCGGGGCGAAGTTTTTTTCAACACTGGATCTCTCTTCGGGATTCTGGCAGCTTCCCCTTGATGAGTCCTCGAGGGAAAAGACGGCTTTCCGTACGCCGCAGGGATTGTTTCAGTTTAATTGCCTTCCAATGGGCTTGAATGCGGCCCCCTCCACTTTTCAGCGGTTGATGGAGCTGGTGTTAACGGGTCTGCAGTGGGAGACATGTTTGATTTATTTAGACGATGTCATCGTCTTTAGCCACACTTTTGACGAACGATTACAGAAATTGGAGACGGTTTTTGCTAAGATGCGCTCCGCCAATCTAAAATTCAAACCGAAAAAGTGTCACCTACTGCAACGATCCGTGCGTTATTTGGGACACATAGTCAGTGCGGACGGGGTGGCCACGGACCCGGAGAAGACGGAGTGCGTCCGCAACTGGCCAACCGCGGCCTCAGTTGGGGACGTACGTCGCTTCCTTGGGTTCGCCTCATATTATCGAAGGTTCGTTCCGAACTTTGCTATGATCGCTAGGCCCTTGCACCTCCTTACGGGTAAGGGTCGGAGGTTCAGTTGGGGTCCGCCGGAGGAAGCGGCGTTTGAGGGCCTACGCGATCGGTTGGTGACGGCGCCGACATTGGACTATCCGGATTTTGTCGACCTTTTATTCTGGATACGAACGCTAGTGACACCGGGAACGGGGCCGTTCTGTCACAGTCCAAGGGCGGCGTGGAACGCGTGGTAGCCTACGGTAGCCATGTGCTGTCCCCGGCAGAAACACGCTACTGCATTACTCGCCGCAAACTATTGGCTATTGTCTATTTTCTCCGCCAATATCGGCCGTATCTATACGGCCGTTCGTTTATTGTGCGCACGGACCATGTGGTTCTGCAGTATGCCCTGAGAGTTGACCAACCATCTGGTCAACTTGCACGATGGTTGGAGACCCTGCAGGAATTTTCCTTCGACATTCAATATCGGAAGGTGTCGCGTCACGTAAATGCGGACGCGCTCTCCAGATTACCACAGTGGTCCCCTTGCGCTTGCGCGTCGGGTACGAATAGGTGTACGCCGGTTCAGCTACCCCCTCGGCCTGTCGTGTCAGCTGTCGAGGTGCCTGGGGCTCCGGTGTGCCCAGGACCGGCCGATGGGGTTCTGAACCTGCCGCGCTCGGTATGGATTCGTGAACAATTGCTTGACGACTCGTTGGGGGCTTTACAGAGTCGGGCTGCAAAGGGAGCGGGGGGATTGCTGTCCGGTGGGACGCCGGGCGCCGCTCATGTGGAGGGAGGGGTTGCATGACCGCTGGCATCTGGTTGTACCATCGCCGTTATGGTACGAATTGATTCGGACTCTGCACTGCGACACTTTATTACATCTCGGGGTGCAGAAGACTTTGTTAACATTGCAGCGAGACTACTTCTGGCACGGCATGACGACGGATGTCGTCGGACACATTCGGGCGTGTCCCGAGTGTGCCCGGCGGAAGCCGCCTAAAAACCCTTATGTGCCGCCGGTGCAGTCTATACAAGTGTCTCGAATCAATGAGTTGGTGGCGCTGGATATTTTGGGACCTTTCCCGCCATCCGCTAGGGGTAATACATTTTTGCTGGTCGGGGTGGAATATCTTTCCCGTTGGCCGATGGCTTGGCCCTTACCCGACCAGTCGGCGGCGTCTATCACGGACGCCTTCCTGTTTGGATATGTGCTGGACAAAGGGGCGCCGGAGAGGCTACTCACGGATCAGGGGCGAAATTTTTCTTCTAAATTGTTGGCGGAAGTGTGCGCTGCTCTGGGAACCAAGAAGGTTCGTACGTCTCCTTACCACCCGCCAGAGGTGTGGACTCGAGTCATGTGACTTGGACTCGAGTCAGACTCGAGTCATGAATTTGATGACTTGCGACTCGACTTGGACTTGCATAACAATGACTTTGTCCCACCTATGAGATGTGGACTCGAGTCATGTGACTTGGACTCGAGTCAGACTCGAGTCATGAATTTGATGACTTGCGACTCGACTTGGACTTGCATAACAATGACTTTGTCCCACCTCTGCCACCCGCAGACGGATGGCATGGTGGAACGGCTTAATCGGACGCTGTCGGCCATGCTATGTCACACGGTTGACGAGAAACAAGCTGATTGGGACTTGCATATACCTGGGGTACTCTCCGCGTATCGGATGACGCCTCCTGCGTCCACAGGGTATTCTCCATTTTTTCTAATGTACGGCCGCGAGAATGTGCCGCCGGTGGAAGTACAACTGGGTACGGGGGCGAAGGGTCCTGTTAAACCTCTCCCCAAGTACATTCAGGACACTGTTCGACGTGTCGCTGAGGCACGGGAGGGGGCCCGATTGGCTACTGCCAAGACTCAGGCGCGAAACGAGCGTTGCGCCCGGCGCTCGACGGGTAAGTGCCCCTGGCGAGTGGGGGACATGGCATGGCTGCACTGTCTGCAGGTGCGGCCGGGGACCTCCCCTAAACTTCACAAACCATGGCAAGGGCCGGTTAAGCTTATTGAGGTCCCTAACCCGCAGTCCGCGTGGGTTCGGTTCGGATCGCGGCGCTGGTACGTCCATACATCTAGGTTGAAGCCCTTCGTGGCCCCGCGGACGGATGCGTCATCCCCTGATGTTGCCTTGCTGGTGTCTGTTGCACCCGACGCACCTCTGCCCTTGCCTGTTGACTCTGCAAGCGCGCCTGTCGTGCCTTCGACAGACAAACCAGCCGTGACGCAGGCGGATGTGGCGAATCCTGCTCTGGGTGGGCCTACCACGGCGACGGGGCCACTTGACCCCACTGCCCCTCCAACCCTACCACAGACACGGGTGCCAGAGACCCCGGACTTGGGTCTCTCTGGGGAACGGGACCTTGGCGTTGACGGGCCTCCAACAGCGGCGGGCGGTTCTACTCCCGTCGATCTTAAAACCCCGTCGCATTCTCGGTCTGTGGGGGGACCGCCGCCCGTTCGGGACGGGCCGGCGACCCGCACGCGTTCCAAATCCCTTTCCTTTCGTTGATTGTTCTTGTTCTTGTTGTTCTTGTTATCGTTGTTATATTCTCCGTTGTCCAGTGATGCCAGATGGTTAAAATGTTGCTCGCATTATTTTATTATATTTATTGCAGCCGGGGAAGACTGGGTTTTCATCAGGGGGGGGGGGGCGTGTAATGCGAGCAAGGATTGAGGGGGGGCGGAGTCTGGGTCACGTGGGGAGAGGGAGGAGTTAGGGTCACGTGGGAGAGAGGATTTAGGGGGAGAACCGGAAGGGGGAGTTGAGACGGAGTGAAACGGGAGGAGGCCACGCTGGGCAGTACGGAGAGAGTGGCGCGGTCGCCACGCGGTGGGAGACGTCGACACCGTCAGCCATCGGTGTCAGACGAAGAGAGCTAGCGGGCTGTGGGAGGCTAGCTGTATACGGGGCCGCAGTGAAGCTAGAGAGCGGAGCAGCGGTGTGGCTGCAAGGCGGAGCAGCAGGGAGACTGCATATCGGAGCAGCAGGGAGACTGCATATCGGAGCAGCAGGGAGACTGCATATTGGAGCAGCAGAGTGGCTGTGGAGAGATCGTCGGGAGAGACGCGGGCCTGAGCGAGGACGCCGTGGTAACGAGATTCTAGGAACCGAAAAAAGGACAACGGAGATCGACATATGAGAGAGAGTCCTTTATTACACATGGGCACCCACTCACAACAGCAGGGTGACGCATTGACCTGACACTCATTCACTCAATTTGTAACTGTCATCACACATTTATCCTCAAACTAGACAATAGCAGATACAAGTATGAAAGTCTAAAATTCCAATTTGTTCCAATAACAGCTTCAACTTGCAGGGTTTAACCCCTTTCCTAAGCTACTCAAATACATTAAATTTCCAACGTGTTTAAGTCACTGCAATAACTTATAACTGTCCTCTTGCTGGTATTTAATGCCATCTCCAGAGCCTCGCAATCAGGTGACCATCATGTTTCCAATGCCGTGTAACAAGTGTGATTGCCTTGGTTTTCCTAAAGAGGTGCTGAAGGAATGCAATCTGGAGAGCACGAGCTGGCGTGCAATCAGGTGTCTGTGTGAGTGTCTGGGTAATCAGACACTCACACAGACACACCTGATTGTCCCATACATTGGCTTATCTGTGACAAAGGCTACAATGAAATGGGAGGCAAAAACGCAGTACAGACACCTCACTGATACACGCGACAACCCAATAACCTATCGTGAAAGTATATATCCAAGAATAATGCTGTATTTTTTTAATTAAAAAACGAAAAGCAATGTGACAGAAGAAAATAAAGTCACCGTTTTTCCATGAGCATGAAGCAATGCTCAGTCCTGGTTAACTATTTTGAGCTATTGGTGGAAATTCTAGATTCCTTTGCCAGGAACAAATATATCCATAAGATAACCACTCTTGGCTTGCCACAATGTAGAACTCGTTTTAATAACCCCAGAGATGATGGGCCAAATTTAACCTCTGACTGGGATTTGAACTGAAAACCATCCTGTCAGTCTAGCTTAATAATTGCAGTTCCACCTAAATAGATTAATGTACACGTCATATGTACTTGCATAATCGGTACTTTGCTGACAATCATGTATTAAAGTGTGTCCTTCATACAAAATGTTTCCCCTTAGATTCACAATGAAGATACTGTAATGCAGTGCATTCATCCGTCACAAAATGTAAGCTTCGAGTTATGCAAGGTCACTTAAAAATGGATCGTTGTTCCACGTGTGCACTTGAAAGACTGCACAAGATCCAGAATGGTTAAACTACGTCTATTTGGATAATTGCATACATGCATTTAATTAATACTGCAAGTGTTCAGACGCATTAGCTTGGCGAGACGGACCAAACACTCATTGCGTTGGCTCGACAGAGAGACACCGCAGAGAGGTTTGAGATGGGGATTGGTCAGACGGTGGTGGCGTTTTCAGTCTGATGTGGCAACAACGAAAAGCAACGAGCAACAGCGAGCAGCAATATTGACGTACACCCTCACAATACTGTAATCATGCTAATGCACTGCAGATGTATTGTTATCGTAACCCCTTTAAATATGATGAAAATACATCACCCTATTTGGTTTTTTTTACTGCCTCATTAAGGTGTATTATAATTTGAAATGCTGTGAGGTAAGTCATTGTACAATAATTTCGTTGCACATTAATTATTTTGTTTTCCTTTCATTAAATTTATTTTTAAAGATACAATAATGAATTTTTGAGGGTAATATCAATTTTGAAATGAGTACTGGTGCACTGCTGGAATCCAATGGCAATGCCGAGCCACGGATGTAAATTTCACATTCCTTTAGTGGTGTTCAGTCTATCCTTAAGACAAATAGTCGCACGTTACAATGGCAGTAATGATCCACTCTAGGCAGCCGGCGATTTTATACACTGTTGTGATTAGGAGTCGTGCTGCAGGAGTCTTCGTCGCCATCTACGTCTTCACCATCTTGGCATCGTCAGTCAGGCAGTCTGCCAGCTGTCCTGACTGGGAACTGTAGTTACTAAGTGTTAACTGTTAGGCCGTGTTAGTAAACAGAGCCTCCTACTCTCAGTGTCTCTGAGTCAGTCACTACGCATACAAATACGAATCTAAAAACATAATCGGTGCACGTGCAATGCAATGCAGATGTAACTGGACCTAAATCGTATTAATCGATGTATCATCACACCTGTAGATATTGAAGTATGTTTGTGCATTCCTAAAACAAAGAGAATGGATCAAAATAGTTTCACAAGCAACAAAAGGGGTTTTCGATAAGAGCATTAGAATGCTTAATTTTAGATCATAAACACCATATAATATTTATTATTGATATTGTTATTTTCACGTTTCTAATGACAATTAAAACATTGACATGTTTAGAAAAAAAATTGGCCAAAAGGTGTCATGATTAATCTTTACTCAAAGTGGTGTTTTTTCCCCAAATACTGGGTAACGCCCTTGATCTTCTCAAGGCACGCACATGGAATATAAATGCACGTCTAGAGTGCCTTCAAACATCCAGCCCATAGTGTGGCTATAGCAAATGATATTGACATCTGTATATGATGAGAAAAGCCATCATAACAGAAACAGGGTAGGTACTATTATAGCAAGCCCCATTAAGGCCAGTGTGAAGAGCCACATCAGCTAGAGCTGATGTTGAGATGATGAGCACACCAAACCAGCTACTCATTCAAAACTGAGCCGACATAAAAGAGGTCCAAGCCAGATGCGTCGTGGCTCGGAAGCCACTACGACATCAATCTCATACATACACGCCCACTAAGGTCCCCTGTGGAGTATAGTCACGCAGACTATTGGGGAGAGTGCTGAAAGGGTGGTGTGGTCAGTGCCATCCCTGGCCACCTTTGTATCCACTATACTGATGTTTGCACACTGCACGATAAATTAATTTAATTCCAAGTTGACCTACCGGAGACCCAGCACAAGTTCCGATATCACTTGCTACTGATGTTACCGATGGCTGATAATCAAACCCTCTTCACTAGGTTCGGAGTGGAGTGTGGTAATTACGGTAATACACCATCACTTCCCATTTATATGAAGACAAAAAAGGACAAAGATCCCCCGTATAGCCTTGACAGGCTGTTGGGGCGCCTAAAAAGGCTGGCACAGCAAACAAGGGGGTGAATGGCCAGCACCACGTTCAACCACCTTTGTCTCCCTAGCGGCAATGTTTACACATCGCATCAGGTACAGTACTCATTTGAGGCGGAGTCTACCTCGGGGAGGCCAAGAGACCAGTTCTAATTTAGTCACTGGTGTTGGCCGCGAGCAAGAATCGAACTCGGGTGTCCAGGTCTGTAGCGCTAAACTACTGCACATATACACACACATAAAACATGGTTCCTGTTAATAATAAGTGTGTTCATAAAATACCCCATTTCTACAAGAAAGGGAGGGAGATACAGTGGGTAGGTATTCATTAGGTCACACATTACTAGGCTTCAGAAGTTAAAATAAATATAAAAAACAGACCTGTCTAGAACTAATAGTAATACTTCAAACACACAAAATAATAACGTGTCATCTCTCCATAAAAATTCCATTTTCACACAAGCCATCAGCTCCACAGCATCCCGGCAGTATATAATTTCAGCAGCATTGGTTCAATACTAGGAAACTTTGGACCGGTGTCAATACAGTCTCATCGGAAGAATCAGGCTTGCTTCAATCAATGCCAGATGTTACAGGCAAGGACCCTCGCTTTCAGATATGGGTCCTAGTTCAACACAATATTAAAAAGAACAAAAATAATAATCTCTCGTATTGCGGAGAATATAGGGAAGAAAATAGATCAGCAGATAACGTCTCCTCCATATATCGGTCTCTCTGCGTAATATAAAAAAAACACGTATTGTTTTTTAAACTAGATTCGAAGCTTTCGTGACTGCAGGAATTACTCTTTGGTTCTTTCGGTAAAGTCACGTGGAAAGAAAATAAATGTAATAATAATAGAATACGACGATTGGATTGCAACACAATCAACCATCATTAGGTAAGAATGAATGAGAAAACAAACATAGTAAACTTAGAAATATTATGCAATACAACACAGAGAGTAGGCTAACACAAGTCAACACCCTGCCTGGTTGATTACGTTCTTCCAAAGATTGCTAAATTTGAGAGAGAGACAAAACACAGACACGGAGACACATAGACAGACACACAAGCAGAGAGAGACACACATAGAAACACACAGAGAGAGACACGCACATAGACAAACAGAAAGACAACACCTCTGTGTCGAGGCCTTAAATAGAGAGAGGGGGGGGGCAGAGAGAGAGGGGTGGATTGGGGTAGAGAACAATGAGAGAGTTGTGTGGAATTCCTGCCCATGGCGCCGGAGGAGAGACAATGGACTTATAAACAAACAAGCACGGCAAAATGTAGAGAGAGAAATGGGAAGTTTGAGAAAACAAATTTAGTAAAATTAGGAAGTGTAATGCAATGCAATACAGAGAGTCGGAAATCCTCACCGTAGAGGTGGTTCAAACTAGATTCAAAGCTTTCGTGACTGCAGGAATTACTTCTTGGTTCTTTCGGTACCAAAGAGTAATGTGCAGGAATTCCACGCAACTCTCTCACCGCTCCGTGTCTGCACGTTCACAAGTCCACCGTCTCCCCTCCGACCGCCACGGGCAGGAACTCCACACAACTCCCCCACCGCCCTCCACCCCAATGTATATTTTTAAACAACCTATTAGCCCTACGGTCCCATGGCAGTGCATTATTTCAGCAGCATTGATTCAGTACAAGCAACCTCTCCCACCATATTGTTGGTCACCATCCACAGTGCCCTCCCAGCACAGTGAGACATAAAAATAAAAGGGTTTCTCTCATTTTCCCTAGTGCCTACCTTCTAGGCCCAACCAGCATGGGCATTTTTCCGTCTCCCACACACTCCTTTCTCCCTGTGTTAAGCCAAAAACAACCCACTTGCAATGTGCTAACAGCATGACGTGGCTATGAATAAATGAACTATCATTTGAAAAAGCCAGCCCTGAGGAAATTCAACCATCAACATGGTGACCTTTGCAAAGCAAAACATTAACGATCTCATCAGAGCATGCTGTAATTAATTTTCCTAACATGTTTGGCATTCAGTGCTTCTAAGTGCATACCTTCAGAGTACACATTGCATAATAAAACACGTGCAACTCAAATAATAAATAGTCCGAAAGAGGAAAAATTCTTCATGGCATACATTTGTCACGAAGGAAAGGGGAAAAACAGTTTTTTTGGAAGGGGCACGAAGCCAATTTCACACATGTGTAGTGGTGATACGCGCTGGGTGTATATGTCGTGTGCCAGCGCGTATGTACGGGTGTGTGTGTGGTGACGCGCGCTGACGGGGAGGAGCAGGCGTCAGTGCGCGGGTGGGGGTAGTGCTGCTGATTGGCTGTGTGCCGGTGACGCGCCCAGAGGGAGTGATCGGGTAGCAGCGCGGTGTGATTGGTCGGGGAGTGGAAACACGCGCTGAGCGGAACCGGATCGTAGGGATAGCGCGTGGGGATTGGGTAACTGAGGAGCGGTGCCGACGTTGAGGTCCGCATCCGCTCCGTCTCCCGGGAAGAAGGGGTATATAAGGTGATGCACAGAGGAGCAGGGGGCAGAAGTGGAACCATCTAAGAATGAAGACGAAGGTGCAGAGATAGAGCCAGTAGAGGAGAGTAATGGAGAGTAGAGGAGAGTAATGGAGAGTAGAGGGGAGTAAGGTATAAGTGTGTAGCCAGCGAGAGAGAACGGTCTACACGAGCTGAGTAATGTATAGTGTGTAGCCAGCGAGAGAGAACGGTCTACACGAGCTGAGTAATGTATAGTGTGTAGCCAGCGAGAGAGAACGGTCTACACGAGCTGAGTAATGTATAGGGTGTAGCCAGCGAGAGAGAAAGGTCTACACGAGCCGAGTATGCATACGGTGTAGCCAGAGAGAGAGATGCAAAGTCTACACGAGGCGAGTGGAGAGTGTAGCAGAGGCGCAGAGTCTACACGAGGCGAGAGAGGAGTGTAGCCGAGGCGCGGAGTCTACACGAGGCACAGAGAGCCGGCAGCACAGAATCCAGAGTCAAGAGAAGCGCATTGTGAAGAAGAGAGGCCACGCGTTGTATTGTTACAAGTCAAGATTTAATAAAAGAAGTGTGTTCCCGTCAAGGAGTTTCCTGCCGTCATTTTCCAATACTTCATCTGGCGTCAGAAGTGAAACGGGCTTCCAAGCATGGAGACAAGGAAGACCCGTAGGACCCACGGGATTGACCGCGAGGAAAACCTGGACGACTCGGGGCCGCTGGTGGCGGGGGGTGAGGAGGAGGACTTGCCCACGCTACAGGATCCGTCGACGGCGCCGGCCGAGCGACCGGGGACCGAGGCCGTGCTTCGTGAGGCGCACTCCCGACTGGCGGAGCTGCTGCGCGCCGCCGCGTCCATCTTGGCGGAGATCAGCTCGTCGGGAGGAGCGGGGACGGTGGGGGACATTTTACAAGGTCGCCCCGCAGATTCCCGCCAAAACGAATGGGGGATTCCCGCCATTGCGCCTGGGCCTACTTTTGGCGGGAACGGCGAGCGCCACGTGGTGGTGGGTTCCCAAGCGCGCGCATCGACGTCATCAGCGCGCGAGGGGGTCCGCCATTTTACGTCTGCCGCTGGAGCCGCCATCTTACACACCGACGGAGAGGCGGAGAGGAACCACGAGGCGGATGACTTCATTTTTCAGCAGCGTCTGCCCACGTTGTCAGCCTTCAAGGCGGAAGGCGGAGACTGGGGCAAATTTCAGCGAAGGTTTTTGGCGCATCAAGAGATGTCAGCGTGGTCCGATGCTACGGCGCTGCGGGCGTTGCCTGCCCTGCTGGACGACGATGCGCTCGCGGCCTTCAGGTCTGCACGGAAGTCGGACCGCTCCACGCTGAAGGATGCGCTGGGTTTGTTGGCCAGGGTCTACGGACCTCCCTCGGCGTGCCGCCATCATTTCTACGCAAGACGGAAAGCGGCCACGGAGACCGCGCTGGCCTATCGCACGGCGTTGCTGGCTCTTGCTGATGCTGCGTTCCCTCGGATGGACGAGGAGGGCCAAGACGCGATGGTTTTGGAGCAGCTGCTTAAGTTGGCGCAGGACCTGGGGGTCCCTATCAACACAGCTGACGAGATTGATATTTCTTCTTTGAGAGTCGCCACGAGTATTCAAGCGCACGAGGCCCTACAACGGAAACAAGGAGTTGGTTGCAACGCTGCTGTCATCGCAGCTCCGGGTTCGGTGGTCACCGAACCCCAAGTCGTCAGCCCACGAGAGGAGGCGTTCGCCACGGGACGACCAGGGGACTGGAGGCCGGGGGCTCGGTCGCCTCTGCGATCGGGCCGAAAGTCGGAGCAACCAAGATCTACTCCGACCCTCGTCACGTGCTATAACTGCGGCCTCCGGGGCCACGTGGCGTCCGGGTGCCGCGCTCCGCGTCAGCGCGCCATGGGTGCTCGGCTGGACGACGACCGAGATCCCAAGTCATCTCTACAATCCCCGGCAAGTCGCGGCACCTCACACGCTCGGCCTGTTTATTCGGCACACATGGGACGCCGCGTTGCGGCGGAGGAGGGCCGGTTAAGGTTCGGGGATTCGGTTCGGCGAGGGGGGTTCGGCCGGGACCAGGGAGACATTGAATGGGCGGAATTGAGGCATAGAATTGTGGCTGCTTCGGCGGGTTCGTCCGTTGTTACGGGATCTATTGATGGGGTCGAGATTAGGGTGTTAGTGGACACGGGGGCATCGGCAACTATTATATCGGACCTCATTTATGATATTCTCCCAGTCCAATGTCGTCCGCTGCTTCCAGTGGATGTGCCATTTTACGCCGCTAATGGGGGATCGTTGGGCATTATCGGTCAGATTAGGGCGTCCATTTGCATTGGAAATATCAAATTGTCGGGACCCGTTTTCGTTTCGTCTTCTTTGGCGGTTCCGTGTCTTTTGGGCACTGATTTTTTGGCTAAAATGCCCATTAAAATTCTTATCGATCAACGATGCATTGAACTGCCATCGGGTCGCCGGATTGCATTTTTGACGAGCCCTACTGACATTCGGACGGCGTGCGCTACGATACAAGCGGTGGCGACACAGACCGTGCATGTGCCCCCGGGTTCACAGATGTTGATTCCCCTCCGGTTGCGGAAACCATGGGTGAGGGAGGCTTCGGAACGAAGTATGCTTTTGGGTCCTTCTAACAAGGCTGTCGGGGGTCTTGATTTATCGGTGGCTCACACTTTGGTGCGGGCTGACAGGGATCCGTTTGTGATGGTTTTGAACGCGGGGTCGCGGCCAGCTGTCATTCCACAGGGCACCGTGCTGGCTCACGCGGCGCGGGTCCCTGTGGATGATGGGTTGGTTGCGCAGGTGGGCTCGAGCCCCGCGCGGAACGTTGAGCCAAGGGAAGACCTTGAGTGGGTCCATTCGCTATGCGCCGCCTCGGACGATTTGTCGGCGGCGCAGTTGGGTGCGCTGCGCGAGTTGCTCATAGAATTCTCTGATGTGTTCAGTAAACATGAGTATGACATTGGGTGCACGGATTTGTTGCACCACCACATTGAAACGGCCGATGCGGCGCCGGTCAAGCTAAATCCCTTCCGACTGAGTCCCGTGGAGAAGGAACATGTTCAGTCGGCTGTTAACGAAATGCTAGAAGCCGATATTATTTCGCCCTCCTCTAGCCCGTGGGGAGCGCCTATTGTGCTGGTTAAGAAGCAGGACGGGTCCCTGCGATTCTGCGTTGATTTCCGTCGCCTGAATAAGATCTCTGTGGCTGACGCGTATCCGCTCCCCAGGATGGATGAGTCCCTCGATGCATTGTCTGGTGCGCGATATTTTTCGACTCTTGATTTGTTATCGGGGTTTTGGCAGTTGCCGCTCGACGAAGAGTCGAAACCTAAGACAGCATTTCGGACTCCAGGGGGGCTGTTCCAGTTTAACCGGTTACCCATGGGACTTCACTCCTCTCCAGCGACGTTTCAGCGACTTATGGAGTTGGTTTTGTCGGGCTTGCAGTGGGATACATGCTTGATTTATATGGACGATGTCATTGTTTTCAGTAAAACGTTTGAAGAACACCTCCAGCGATTGAGAGGGGTGTTCTTGCGAATGCGATCGGCTAAGCTGAAATTTAAACCGGCCAAATGTCACCTCCTTCGTAGGTCCGTTAGATACTTGGGTCACATTGTCGATTCTTCGGGGATCTCCACCGATCCCGCGAAGACGGATTGTGTCGGTTCGTGGCCGACACCTACGTCCGTTTCCGACGTGCGTAGTTTCATCGGGTTTGCTTCTTATTATCGGCGGTTCGTTGAGCACTTCGCCACTATTGCAAAACCCTTGCACGCTCTAACGGCAAAGGGAGTGAAGTTCAAATGGGGACCGGAGGAGGAGGCCGCGTTTCGCTCCCTCCGGGACGCCTTGGTGGGTGCCCCACCCTTGTGTTATCCCGATTTTGCCAGTCCCTTTTTGCTGGACACGGATGCTAGCAACACGGGCATTGGGGGGGTGCTATCCCAAGTCGTTGGGGGTGTCGAAAGAGTTGTCGCCTACGGTAGTAGGGTGTTGTCTCCGGCGGAGCAGCGCTACTGTGTCACCCGTCGCGAGCTGCTTGCCATTGTTTTTTTTGTGCAGCAGTTTAGGCCATATCTTTATGGTCGTCACTTTACAGTCCGAACGGACCACGCGGCGCTACAGTATTCATTGAGGGTCGCCCAGCCCTCGGGCCAGTTGTCGCGTTGGTTGGAAGTCCTCCAGGACTATCAGTTTACGACTACGTACCGTAAGGGGTTGCGACACATGAATGCCGATTGCTTGTCGCGGTTGTTGCCTTGTGATGAATGCGCGTGTTTGTCGGGATCGGCGCGCTGTAAACCGACGCTTGCGGGGGAGATGGGGGCACTGGCTGCGACAGCGGGCGCACCGAACGGGGATGATTCCACTGCCTCTCAGGGTCGGGACTCGCTGCTCTCGCTGTCGCTCAGCGAATGGGGCCGCCTCCAGATGGCGGACAGCTCGCTGCTAGCATTGCGCCGCAAGGTTGGGGGTCCCGAGGGGGACCAGGAGCGTACCGGCTCCTATGTACTTGAGCGGGGCGTGTTATTGAAACGGGACAGTTTGTCCCGGCGGAACGCACTCGTGGTGCCTTCCGCTGTGAGGGGGAGGGTTGTCTTGGCGGCACACGAACGCCTCTTGCACTTGGGAGTTAACAAGACGCTTGCCCTGCTTCAGCGTGACTATTACTGGCCGGGAATGGGAAGTGATGTGGTGCATATTCTGAAGGGGTGCGTTGAGTGCGCCAGGCGTAAACCACCGGCCGTGGCAGCTAATCCACCACTGCAATCTTTTCAGGTCTCGCGTACCAACGAGCTCGTTGCACTCGATATTTTGGGGCCCTTCCCAGTCACGCCGAGAGGGAATAAATATTTGTTAGTGGGGGTCGAATACTTTACCCGATGGCCTATGGCGTGGCCTCTCGCTAACCAGTCGGCAGCGGCTGTGACGGATGCCTTCGTCCAGGGCTATGTCCTGGACAAGGGGGCTCCCGAACGCCTGCTGACCGACCAAGGTAAAAAATTTTCGAGTAAATTGTTGCAAGAGGTGTGCGATCTGTTGGGTACCAAGAAGGTGCGTACCTCCCCGTACCACCCGCAGACTGACGGGATGGTGGAGAGACTCCACAAAACCTTGACTTCCATGCTGTGCCAGCAGGTGTGCGAGGCACATGTAGATTGGGACCTGCAGGTCCCGGGAGTCCTTGCCGCGTATAGAATGGCCCCCCATGCAGCTACGGGGTTTTCCCCATTCTATTTGATGTACGGTCGGGAAGCTGACCCGCCAATAGAAACGCAACTTGGCCTGTCCGCTCCACGAACTAATTCTAATTTGGCAGAACATATTAAGTTTAATATTCACAAGCTGACAGAGGCGAGGGAGGCCGCGCGGCTTAATTCGCGGGCTCGCCAAATTGCTAATGAACGGTTGCGGGCACGGAAGGTGTCCATGCACGAATGGAAACCAGGTGACAGGGCCTGGCTGCATTGCCCTCAGGCACCCTTGGCTACGTCGCCTAAATTGTTGAGACCGTGGAGGGGACCCGTGGAGGTCGTGCGCGTTGCACGGCCCCAGTGCGTTCAGATAAAGTGGGGAAAGCGCCGGTGGTACGTTCACCCCTCCCGACTGAAACCGTTCTCGCCTCCATATGGCCTCCCCTTGTGTCGTGATGGCCGGGCGTGTGACGTGACCGGCGACCCAGAGGGGGAAATGTCTCTGCCTGATCCACACGTATTTTCGCCTGATCTGCTCCCAGGTGTCTCGGAACTGACAGCGGCCGATCACCGGCGGCCGGATCTCCGCGGCGGGGCCGGCCCTTTCAGGCCCGTTCCGCGCCGTCTGGAGCAGCCGGAACCGCCGGACGGTCGTCAGTGTCCCGCCCCATACGATGGACCAGCCAGACGGACTCGCGCCAGGTCGTGCTACTTTGCATGACCTGCCTCGTGAGGAGTCGGGGCAGTTGGAGTGCCTCGTCAATGCGTGTAGTCGCAGGGACGTGGGGCGCGTTCGTTTCGAATTTGCTCGTATCGTGTTATTGTTGACTTTTCGGGTTCATTGTCAATCTGTACATAGTTATTCTTGTTGTTGTTGTTGTTGTGTTATGTTACGGGGCACACTCGGGGGGTTACGGGGTTTTTTTTTTTGTTGGTTGTCGTTTTATCGTCGCGGTTGGTTGTTGTTAGCAGCCGGGCCGGCTGCGAGCTATGTGGGAGGGGGTGATGTAGTGGTGATACGCGCTGGGTGTATATGTCGTGTGCCAGCGCGTATGTACGGGTGTGTGTGTGGTGACGCGCGCTGACGGGGAGGAGCAGGCGTCAGTGCGCGGGTGGGGGTAGTGCTGCTGATTGGCTGTGTGCCGGTGACGCGCCCAGAGGGAGTGATCGGGTAGCAGCGCGGTGTGATTGGTCGGGGAGTGGAAACACGCGCTGAGCGGAACCGGATCGTAGGGATAGCGCGTGGGGATTGGGTAACTGAGGAGCGGTGCCGACGTTGAGGTCCGCATCCGCTCCGTCTCCCGGGAAGAAGGGGTATATAAGGTGATGCACAGAGGAGCAGTGGCGGAAGTGGAACCATCTAAGAATGAAGACGAAGGTGCAGAGATAGAGCCCGGAGAGGAGAGTAATGGAGAGTAGAGGAGAGTAATGGAGAGTAGAGGAGAGTAAGGTATAAGTGTGTAGCCAGCGAGAGAGAACGGTCTACACGAGCTGAGTAATGTATAGTGTGTAGCCAGCGAGAGAGAACGGTCTACACGAGCTGAGTAATGTATAGTGTGTAGCCAGCGAGAGAGAACGGTCTACACGAGCTGAGTAATGTATAGTGTGTAGCCAGCGAGAGAGAACGGTCTACACGAGCTGAGTAATGTATAGGGTGTAGCCAGCGAGAGAGAAAGGTCTACACGAGCCGAGTATGCATACGGTGTAGCCAGAGAGAGAGATGCAAAGTCTACACGAGGCGAGTGGAGAGTGTAGCAGAGGCGCAGAGTCTACACGAGGCGAGAGAGGAGTGTAGCCGAGGCGCGGAGTCTACACGAGGCACAGAGAGCCGGCAGCACAGAATCCAGAGTCAAGAGAAGCGCATTGTGAAGAAGAGAGGCCACGCGTTGTATTGTTACAAGTCAAGATTTAATAAAAGTAGTGTGTTCCCGTCAAGGAGTTTCCTGCCGTCATTTTCCAATACTTCACATGCATTACAAAGTCCTTTTTGTAAGTTTATGAGGTGCATGCAAATACTAAGAATTGCATTCCAGTAAACCCAATTAAACCCCAATCGTCACAAAACATCCTTCAATAATTTAAAAAGTTTAAGCATCTCGCTGCTCAGATGACAATGGGGGATCGCTTATTTCCATTGTCAACCCTGAATCAGTTGTAGGAAATTCACATTTTATCGTGTGGACTAATTCTTATCCAAGGTAATATTCTATTGGCTTCCCACAGAGGGTTACTTATTTTGTTAACAGAGACATGAAGTCTTACAAAAAGCTTTGTCCTTACATCATTACACAAGCTTTAAGAAATGCATGAAAACACAGCAACATTTATCAGTGTTATTGTAAGTGTGTGAGAGAATCAGCAATGCACCACAGATATTTTAAGACCGCTGGCAATTCGTCACGAATGTAATGACTGAAAGTGTCTATTGTTATGACTATTCTGCAAATACTGTATATGGGGCCTGATATTTTTAATCTTTGACTATTTAAAGTTTATCGTGAGTAATTTTCAAGAATGCTGTTGGTTTTTGTCATGAAATCAATAAATGTATATTCAGAATTCCGAAATTGACCAGTTGCATTTCACCATTTTGGAGAATGACATCCAGCAGATGACGTCACAACATAATTTCTGTCACCTCAGTCGACTTCTTATCCAAATGTAATAAAAGACTTGACCACGATCTCTGGCTCAGTGTCCTTTATTCGGTCCGTACTGCGTTCCCACACGGCTGTCTCTCTTTTCTCTGTGCTGGTTCCGATGTCACTCCAGCCCACATCAGCAGCCCCGCTGCTGTTCTTGTCGCTCTTGCAGCCCCACAGCAGCTCCGCTGCTGTACTCTCACACAGCTCCCTTGGCTGTTCCTGCTGCAGCTCTGACAGCCTCGTGCTGTCTCGCCTTCTCGTCGCTCCTGCGACTCTTGGCAGCCACCCCGCTGCTCCTCACACACAGCCTTACTGCCTATCTCTATCTGCAGCTTACACCTCCCAGTAGCTCCCTACTGTTCCCAGGGTTGGCTCCCGCTTCTGACGGTGCCCCCTCGGCTCGTACGCCCGCGTGGCCCCACACCTTTCCATTCACACCCCGACTCCCTTCTCCTTCCGGTTTACCCGCTTAAGGACCCCCTACCTTTCACCCACGTCACCTGGCTCCGCCTCCTCGTGACGTCACATCCGGAAGGTCGCTTTCGCCCGCATTACACCACCCTCCCCCATAGAAAAAAACCCAGCCGACCTCGGCTGAACAACACCAAAGCGTAATGCGGTGAACCGACCTTCCCCCTTAAAGGACACTAAGCATGCAATATAACAACAAGAACAACACACAAGTAACATCGACGAACGTACGAAAGCATGCGATAAATACGACGGCAAGAACAAGAACAATAACAACATACAATCAACGAAACGTAAGCGATTTGGAACGAGTGCGGGTCGCCAGCCCGTCCCGGACGGTCGGCGGCCCACTTGTAGAATGGGGACGCGATGGAACACGAGAAATGACAGGGGGTAATTCCCCTGCTGCGATTGGAAGTCCACCAACATCTCGTGTCCCTGACGAATCAGTCTTGGTCGTATTCCGCGAATGCGCCTGCAGCGGGGTCGGAAGGGTCGCCGGGCTTGAAGGTCCCGCAGCCCTGGCAGGCGCCCTCCGAACAGGCCCACTCCTCCCCCGCGGTGTCACGGTCGGCCTGTCTGGAACAGGTACGACAGGCGCTCCAGCAAGATCAATGGACGCAGGCGGGGAAGAGTCAGAGTCAGCAGCAACAGACCCCGTCAAGGCAACATTGGGAGATGACGCATCACGTAGGGGAGCAACATATGGTTTCAACCGCGACGTATGAACAAACCAACGGCGAGAACCAAACTGAACGCGCGCCGACTGTGGATTGGGAACCTCAATGAGGCGCACAGGACCATGCCAAGGTTTGTGCAATTTAGGAGAGGTCCCCGGCCGCACCTGCGGGCAATGGAGCCAGGCCAGGTCTCCCACCTTCCAGGGGCACTCCCCCTCAGACCGCCGAGCATACCGCTCGTTCCGGGCCTGGGCTTTGGCCGTAGCCACGCGGGCGTTTTCCCGCGCCTCCGTAACCCGGCGAACCGTGTCCTGAATGTATTCAGGGAGTGGTTTACGAGGTCCCTTCACCCCAGTACCCAATTGCACATCCACCGGAGGCACGTTTTCCCGACCATACATAAGGTAAAACGGCGAATACCCTGTAGCCGCATGGGGCGTCATCCTGTACGCCGAAAGCACTCCGGGGATGTGCAGATCCCAATCCGATTGCTGTTCACTCACAGTATGGCAAAGCATGGCAGACAATGTCCTGTTCAGCCGCTCAACCATACCATCCGTCTGCGGATGGTATGGAGATGTCCGTATCTTCTTAGTCCCAAGGCCTGCGCACACTTCAGCCAATAATTTAGAAGAGAAATTTCGGCCCTGGTCCGTGAGGAGTCTCTCCGGCGCCCCCTTGTCCATAATGTACCCAAACAAAAAGGCGTCGGTGATGGCCGCGGCCGACTGATCGGGCAACGGCCAGGCCATCGGCCAACGGGAGAGATACTCAACCCCTACCAGCAAATATTTATTTCCCCTCGCCGATGGTGGGAAGGGTCCCAATATGTCCAGTGCCACCAATTCATTGACTCGAGACACCTGAATCGACTGGAGAGGCGGCACGTAAGGATGTTTAGGCGGCTTACGCCGGGCGCATTCAGGGCACGCGCGCACGTGCCCTACGACATCTGTCGCCATGCCGTGCCAAAAATAATGACGTTGTAACGTCAACAAGGTCTTCTGCACCCCTAAATGCAATAGTGTGTCACAATGGAGAGTTCTAATCAACTCAAATCGCAAGGACGTTGGTACCACCACACGCCAGCTTTCCTGGAACCTTTCTTGCCACATAAGCAAACCATCTCGGAGAGCGGTTCGCGGCCCCACAGCCGAACTCGGACTCCCATTGTCCCTCATAGACCGCTTCCGCATGGACAACAACGACTCGTCCATCATCTGTTCCCGAATCCAGACAGACCGCGGCAGATTCAAAACCCCATCAGTCGGTCCCGGTTCCATCGGAGTATCCGACTTCCCGACGGCCAACGTAAGCGGCTGAGGGGGGTTCAGAATCGGCGAACACCTATGCGTCCCCGACGCACATTTACAAGGGTCGCGCCCTGGTAATCTGGAAAGTGCGTCAGCGTTCGCATGGCGCACTCCCTTCCGATGTTGAATTTGGAAGGAAAATTCCTGCAGCGTGTCCAACCAACGTGCCCACTGTCCCGATGGCTGGTCCATTTTAAGTGCATATTGCAAGGCCGCATGATCCGTACGCACAATAAAAGAACGACCGTAAAGGTACGGTCGAAATTGCCGTAGGAAAAAAACAACCGCCAAAAGTTCTCTACGAGTGACACAGTAGCGTGTTTCCGCAGGCGACAAGACTCGGCTACCATACGCCACGACGCGCTCTACGCCCCCTTTAGACTGTGATAATACCGCCCCAATACCGGTGTCACTCGCGTCCGTATCAAGAATGAAAGGGCGATCAAAATCGGGATAATCCAATGTCGGGGCCGTAGCCAATAGATCACGCAGACTCCGAAAGGCCGCCTCTTCCGGCTCTCCCCAAACAAATTTCCGTCCTTTACCCGTAAGGAGATGCAAGGGCCTCGCAATCGTCGCAAACCCCGGCACAAATCTTCGGTAATACGAGGCAAATCCCAAAAAGCGCCGAACATCCCCCACAGAGGCCGGAGTCGGCCAATCCCGGACACACGCCGTCTTTTCCGGATCCGTGGACACCCCCTCTGCACTCACAATGTGCCCCAAATAACGGACGGACCGTTGCAGTAGGTGGCATTTCTTTGGTTTGAATTTCAAATTGGCAGAGCGCATCCTCGTGAACACTGTCTCCAGCCGCGTTAAATGTTCCTCAAATGTGCGGCTGAACACAATAATATCGTCCAAATATATAAGACACGTCTCCCACTGCAACCCCGTCAAAACGAGCTCCATCAATCTTTGAAATGTAGCAGGGGCCGCATTCAATCCCATCGGGAGGCAGTTGAATTGAAATAACCCCTGCGGCGTACGGAATGCGGTTTTCTCCCGTGAGGACTCGTCAAGGGGAAGCTGCCAAAATCCCGAAGAGAGGTCCAGTGTGGAAAAGAACTTAGCCCCCGACAATGCGTCAAGGGAGTCGTCCATACGCGGCAGGGGGTACGCATCTGCCACCGATATCTTATTCAATTTCCGGAAATCGACACAAAATCGCAAGTTGCCATCCTTTTTCTTAACCAAGACCACAGGAGCGCCCCATGGGCTGTTAGATGGCGATATAATGTCCGCAGCCAACATGTCTTCCACCGCCCCCCGAACGTGTTCTCGCTCCGCTGGACTCATCCGATGCGAATTTAACCGAATAGGGGCAGCGTCGCCCGTCTCAATGTGATGGGAAAGTAACGATGTGCGTCCCAAATCCAAATCGTCGGAGCTGAACACATCCGAATACATCAGCAACAATTTACGCAGCGCATCACGTTGCCCCACGGACAGGGAAGAATTTTCGTCACATAAGGTAGCGATCCAACGATTATCCGAACCCCTTGGCTCGGAAACACCAGCGACCACTCCCCGGCGATGCGGACAATCGTGCGTCGCAAACGCCGTAGTGGCATGTGCCACAACCGTACCGGCCGGAACACGGATGTTTTCCACCCCCGCATTAAGCACCTGTAAAATCGGTAATTGATCCGGCCGGACGATGGTCTGTGCCCCAACTAACGCCAATCCCGTTGTTATCGTGGCGGATGGTGACAACAAGACCCCTAATGCTCCTAGCCGATTGGGCAGGGGCTTCCGATACCGCAAGGGTATAAGCATCTGTGAACCAGGTGGGATGTCCACAGATGCGACGGACAGCGCCTGCACCTGTACGGCCGAAGCAGGTCGCCCCCAGGGCGACGGCAGAAACGAGATTCGACGGCCCCCTGGCAATTCAATACAATTCTCATTGATTTTAATCAAAATGGGCATCTTAGCCAAAAAATCCGTGCCTAGTAAGCAAGGAACCGCCAAAGATCTCGATATTAACACAACGCCCGAAGCCGACACATCCCCTATAGATATCTTAGCATCCACCTGGCCCACGATACCCATACTACCCCCGTTCGCAGCGACGCAAGACCCATAAACCGGACGCACAGCCCCCGGCGGAATGCCCAACAGATGGAAAATGACATCCGATATAATAGTCGCAGACGCCCCCGAGTCGACCAAAATGCGCACGTCCACACCTTGTATGGACCCCGGTACAGTGGACGAACCCGTAGCGGCCGCGACAACTCTCCGTGCCAATTTGCGCCACTGCGTAACTGAATGACAAGGCCCCGTCGATGGCCTCTCTTTAACAACAACAATAGGATCGCGCAACACAGGTGGTGGGTGAGGTGGAAAGCCTTGCCGAGTGTCTGGTGCGTGCCGACATGCCTGTTTCGGAGGTTCCTTGGTCGGCTTGTCCGGTGTTGTGGGCTCCTGCTGCGGCGGACCCGGGAAGCGGGCCCAGCAATCTTTGGCGTAATGGCCCCTACGGCCGCAGCGGAAGCAATCGGCCTCGTTGCGCCGAAGCGCAGGTCTTGCATCCCGGCGGCCCCGTCCCGATGGCGTAGCGCGCGGCCCCGGCCTTCCGCGTCCCGACCATGGAGAGGAGGCAGCCGTCAGCTCCTGTGGACCCCGCTCATCCGGCACATAGATCGCCCTTGTGGGGTCCCACCCCATCGCGCCTCCTTCCTTGACGGGCCCACCCGTCCATGCCGCCACTTGCTTCCAGCGACGGAGATTAAGCTGCGCATCCAGACACTTTGCTGCCGCCCGGGACGTGAGCTTCTCATGCCCACACACAGGCATGGGGATCCCCAGATCCCGAGACAGCTCCAGCATTTTTCCCAATATGAGAGGCTCGAGCAGATCCTGTGGCGTGTCAGGATATGCTGCCATGGCCAGCTCCAACACCGCATCCCTGAACGCCACGGGCGATTCTTCGGGTGCTCGTTGTCGTTGAGCGAATCGCCGATGCGCGTCGTCAGGTGGCTCATAGGCGTCGGCCATTTCCTCAAAAACTCCACATAAAGTCTTCTTCTTATCGGCCGTTATGGAACGGAAAAATCGAACAGATTCGTCGTCCAGTAGAGTCGGCAACACTTCCAAGGCCTCCGCATCGGTCCATCTTGCTGAACGAACCGCCGCCAAAAATCGGCAGGCGAAAGCGCTCCAATCGCCCCCGATAGAGAATTCCTTAACTGTAGTAAGGCGGCGACTCCGACTCCTCTTTACGCCGTCTTCCAATGATGGTTGTTCTGGAGGCAAATTCAAAATGGCGTCGGCCCGCGGCGTGGCCAAGATGGCGGTTTGGCGCCGCGGAGCGCGCAAGATGGCGTCTTCTTGCCGCGTGGCCAATGGCGGCGGCAGGGCAGGCAACGTGGCGGCCCGTGGAGCACCTTCTCGTTCCATCGTTGTCCTTGGCGTAACGAGGTGACATAGATGCGCCAGGACGTCCTTGAGTGTCTCCAGTTGTTCTGCCACCTGTTGCCATCCTTGGTCAGCGTCCGATGTTGTTGACGGACCCACCATCGCGCCGACATCTTCCACGCCCGTCCCCGTGCTCGCCTCAGCAGGGCTCTCCTCCACCACCCCAGCAGAATCCGTGGTCGGAGGGAATTCGTCGTCGTCGGACGAAGAAGCCGATGCTGGCGCCGGGGGAATTTTCTTCCTTACTTGCTTAGACATGCCGTTTCACTTCTGACCCCAGTGTAATAAAAGACTTGACCACGATCTCTGGCTCAGTGTCCTTTATTCGGTCCGTACTGCGTTCCCACACGGCTGTCTCTCTTTTCTCTCTGTGCTGGTTCCGATGTCACTCCAGCCCACATCAGCAGCCCCGCTGCTGTTCTTGTCGCTCTTGCAGCCCCACAGCAGCTCCGCTGCTGTACTCTCACACAGCTCCCTTGGCTGTTCCTGCTGCAGCTCTGACAGCCTCGTGCTGTCTCGCCTTCTCGTCGCTCCTGCGACTCTTGGCAGCCACCCCGCTGCTCCTCACACACAGCCTTACTGCCTATCTCTATCTGCAGCTTACACCTCCCAGTAGCTCCCTACTGTTCCCAGGGTTGGCTCCCGCTTCTGACGGTGCCCCCTCGGCTCGTACGCCCGCGTGGCCCCACACCTTTCCATTCACACCCCGACTCCCTTCTCCTTCCGGTTTACCCGCTTAAGGACCCCCTACCTTTCACCCACGTCACCTGGCTCCGCCTCCTCGTGACGTCACATCCGGAAGGTCGCTTTCGCCCGCATTACACAAACAAGTAGGCATGCTTTTTACATGTGCAGTGTGCTAATTCACAGACACTAGTAAGAGGTGCTGTCTCTTTTATTCCGGCCTTCACAGCCTGAGGGGATAACTATATACCGGGTCGGGACAGCCAACATGCTGCCAGACCCACAGCTTGCAGAGGGCGAAAATCACGACGACGGCAGCACGACGAGTTCCACTCCAGATCGCAGCCACCCCGACTGTGAGTCGGAGCTCGCCTTATATCGTGAACAGCGTGGCCAGGATCCGCCCTCAGCCCCGCACCCCTCTGGATCCCCCAGATGGCTCCGTGCCTTGCCCGCAGGTGCAACTGGTAGAACGAGCTGTTACCCCTAATTCTATTGTCAACTAATCTTCCAGTGGCACGCGCTACAGTGACTCATTCCATGTCACCACACATGCATTGTCAAGAGGGTGTGTTGTGCAGTAATTAAGTTATCAAAATGGTTAATTGAGGCTTTTAACATTCTGCATGACATGCCGAGCAAAAAAGTACGTTTTTATGTATTTATTGGTAACCAAGCTTAGGCCATGAATATTCTACACGAGCACTCAAATTGAATCATGGCCACATGAAACTTGGATTCAAACTAGGATCTCAGCAGTACCGGCACAGTGCGTTAACAGTATCATCCCTGTTAGTCACTTGGTTAACCTCTTGACGTTGGATTTTGTGATCAGGCATTCATACCTAAATGCCATCTTAATCCGATATCTTTTTGATTGCCAATCACTGTTCCGGTTTTATGTAGTGCAGTTTACCTTTCAGGAGCAACGGAAATGTAATGAGCGATACAACGTGATAATCAAACAAATTGCTTACATAGTATGAGCACAACATGCAGTAGTTCAGCTGGAATATGGGTTCCATATCCAAAAGCACTGATGCATATCCTGTTATAACCCCCATGGAACCACTTAGTAAGAGGCATGCTAAAGGATAGTGCCTATAACCCTGTATCTTCGGCTCATCTCAAGGGATGTGTGGACCCTTGGGTTACTGAGCCCACAGTTCAACCACAGGGTGACATCAGGACAGAAAAGCAGATACAGCGATACCTTGACTTTTGTCCACTTGACCGTTTTCAATTATAACCACATTTCAAATTTCGTCCACGTGCTTTCCTCTTTCGTCCGATTTCATCCAACCTTCCATAACGTTCATGCCACACGCCATCTTTTTCGTTCAGTTTTTGAATAGACGTTTTCCAGTGAGCATCTCTTATATTTGTGTTTATTCATATATTATGAATATATTTCGTTTTCAAATATTTTTGCAAGCTAAATAAAGGCTCTGCTTTGACATTCGTCCTTTTTTGACGTTCGTCCATGCTCTGGTCCCTAACCAGACGAAAGTGCAAGGTATTCCTGTTGCATGGAAAATTCAAGAAGTCGATTCATAATAATTCAGCAACATGTAACTGTGTCAGAGAGCTACACTCAATCGACTTTTTTTCTTCTTGGTTCTTTCGGTAAAGTCACGTAGAAGGGAAATAATAAAAAAATAAAAACAAAACATTATATATTATATTATTTTATTACATTTTTTTATATTATATTATGTATTATGTTTTATTTTTATTATTTTATTATTTCCCTTCTACGTGACTTTACCGAAAGAACCAAGAAGATGAATCTCTGCAGTCACGAAAGCTTTAAATCGAAATTCAATCGACATTGTTCCTGTATATTATTATTTAGGCTATTGTTTGTGTCATGTTATTTACGTTACAATGCCTTATAAGATTGCATTTTGGCTTCAATATGATTCGTAAAAGACTGCTACCCAGGAAAGCCTTGACCAAGGCTCAAGACTATTTTTCAGCAAGTACCTGCATCAGTATGTTTGGCAAATTTTCTGGCCAGATTGCCCAGGGAAATATTACATCAAACAACTACCACATAGTCTCGAAGGTGTGTGTCTCTCACATGTCATGATCTCTCCGTGATCCACCAACCCTGCCAGAAAGGCACTGGATTGCAGGCATGTACTGTGACACACTTATGCAACATTCTCATCATGAGTTAAACACGTAGGCTTTCGCGACCAATATTATTCATAATCAAGGTTTTTGGGTTAGATCGCGAAAATATAAATGTGTCTTAACCCTCCAACCACCTGACACAGCCAGTAAAGTTTGTCACGTGAACAACGCGCCAATTAGTGACTACTTCAGCCCACCAGTGGGTTGGAGAGTAAATTCACAACATTTACAATTTGAGTACGACGTTTTGATGGAAATTACATCCAGCATCATTGGGCGATTTGCCAGAATAGTGTAGCAATCCACCTGCTTCCGGTCTTAAATAGAGCAAGATCATGTTATCACTGAACCCATGAAGTGCAGGGAGGAGGGGGTGTATTGTAATTATATAATAGATTCGAAATCAGATAATTAGCATGTGTTTCCTTTATAATCAATACAGTTGTAAGGCGTATTACTTGATAAAAAAAACTCTTCCAGACCACTCTGCGCCTGTAGCTCTCCAAGCGGTTAAAATTATTTGTATTTCACTCAACTTCAATAGATTCTCGAATTAGTCTTGGCCAGTAATAATTAGTTTTACACAACACTTCAACGTTATCAAAATGAATTGAGTGTCCTTGTTGGCAAGCATGTTCTGCAACTGCTGACAGTTGTGTTTGAGTATTACCCTATTACGTCCCATCTATGAAATATAACATCTGCCACATAAGTAAAGAATCCGATACACACCTGTTGATAACTTAGGCAATTCATCTTTAGTACAAGATACTAGTTTTTGAATGTTATGTACCATGCCAAATCTTACTCTGATTTGAATTGTGTGTACCGTGCCATCTTGCTTTATCCATCTTGACTTAAAGTTTTCGTGACTGCAGGAATTCATATTCTTTGGGTCTAATCCCTCACAATACAATGGCCACCCCCACAGCTTCGTTTGTAAACGGCGGCTTGCCATCCTCTTCCACCTCCATGTGGCTATAGCCAGAGGTGTGGACTCGAGTCATGTGACTTGGACTCGAGTCAGACTCGAGTCATGAATTTGATGACTTGCGACTCGACTTGGACTTGCATAACAATGACTTTGTCCCACCTATGAGATGTGGACTCGAGTCATGTGACTTGGACTCGAATCAGACTCGAGTCATGAATTTGATGACTTGCGACTCGACTTGGACTTGCATAACAATGACTTTGTCCCACCTCTGGCTATAGCTCTTTCCGAGCTTTCTCCGAGCTCACATTTACATGCAAATTTCATCTCTAGCCCCTCCCACTGACCCTCGGGCTACACCCATCCCAAACCTTTATAACTCCTTACCTTAGCAGCGCTCCCACCATATATTCTCAACAGCTCTCCCGCGATATTTCTCACCTGACGACGATTGATTGTGTTGTGATCAAAACGTCATGATATTGTTATTTTTATTTTTTATTACTTTCTCAATCTACGTGGCTTTACCGAAAAACCCAAAGAATATATTTTCATCTTGCTCTATTTAAGACTGGAAGCAGGTGGATTGCTTCACTATTCCGGCAAATCGCCCGATAATGCTGGTTAATGTAATAACCAGTGAAACTAAATTGTAAATGTTGTGGATTTACTCTTCAACATACCGGTGGGCTGAAGTAGTAACTAATTTGTGCGTTGCTTACATGACATACCTTACTGGCTGTGTCGGGTGGTGGAGGGTCACGACACATTTATACTTACACGATCTAACCCAAAAACCTATGTTATGAATTCTCATAGTGAACATCTCCGATTTTTAGAGAAGAAATTGAATGTGACTACATAATTGAAAACTATAGGGGGCGCTGCGGTGGAGAGATGTTAACTCCCTCGACTGGTATGCAGGAGGTCGTGGGTTCAATGGCGACCCTGACACGCCTGTATATTTGGAGTTTGCATGTTCTCCCCGTGGCTGAATTGATTTTTCTCCGGGTCCTCTGGTTTTTCCCTCCACATTTAGAAACATACGTTTAGAGTTTTTGGCTGCTATAATTTCCACGTGATAAGCCACTTCGTTGAGCCATCATTTGTGGCGAGCTCTGGAAAAAGAGCTATATAGCTCAGTGGGCCTTACCCTGTAAAATAAAGCATAGTTTAGATATTTTGTGGTTTGTAGTTGTGGTTATGATGCATTGTTCATCAAGGAAGAGCAGGGATAATTAAAATGCATTGTTAATTAAGGAAGAGCAGGGATCATTAACAAAAGTATGTTTTCTAAAGTTTAATTGATGGCATCTATAAGTGAACTAACCTCAACAGCAAGATGACATTGTTGCTTTGAATTAATTACTTTTACCCTAAAAAAGGGAATCTAACTGTTGAAATAACTGAATATGAGCATAAATACTGGAAATTCAAGGTTAGCACTCAATCCTCGTCTGAGTCATGTCTAAATACCCGTTAAGATGCACAGGTTTCAGAAGGAAGTTACGTGCTCCATTGAACTGTTTTGGCAGCATGGATGCATTAAAAAAAAAGTCTTGGGCAGGGGCATTCCAGATATTCACCAGTGTAATAATTGTTGTGCTAAAGTTCTCCA
Organism: Lampetra planeri; assembly: GCF_965212315.1. Taxonomy (NCBI): domain Eukaryota; kingdom Metazoa; phylum Chordata; class Hyperoartia; order Petromyzontiformes; family Petromyzontidae; genus Lampetra; species Lampetra planeri. The sequence goes on from NC_136107.1 coordinate 21,750,805, forward strand.
ATAATTAGAACACTGACCAGTTGCATTCACATCCAAATGTGTGATCTCCTGTCACATGCCACTATTTGTTTGGCTTCCAAGACGCATTCTAATTCGAGGAAGCGTTTTTTTTCACGACCCCAGACATTCATTTCTTGCCAAGTGGCAACATATACGAGTTGCAGATTTCCAATCAGAAGGTCACAAGTTAAAATATTATTCTGGAATCTACTCAGCCCATCATCAATTCACTGGAGATATTAAAATGACTACCAATATTGTGATCGCTGAGGCCATTACCGTGATAATGTAGAATGTGGAATATCTACAACTGGATTAGAGCTGTCAATGGAGATGAGTGGTGATACAATGTTGATTTAAGCACGGAGACCATTTACCTTTTAAAAATATGATCCAATAGTAGGGGACTTTTTTTTTATACTGACGGCTATATTCCCAACCTTTCCAAAGTGCTACGTTATATAATTCTGTTTAGAAATGTAATTTGACATGTTTTGTTATGCGTAGAGTGCAGTGCTTCCTTCTGTCATCAGGCAGTATTAATGATGACAGTGATGAGATGTTTGTGGATTTTGTTTTTATGTTAGTAGCTTTATTAACATCACAAGAAATGTTTTAAACATGGGGGGGCGGGGTGTTTTTCCACATGCCAACCAGAGCATTCCAAACAGAGTTTGGGGTGTAATCAATTTACGTAATAAATGTGAATGTTAAAACAAAGTGTTGAAAGGGCTGAGTGCTTGCACGGATTCACTTGTCATGTTCACTAATGGCGTTAATAGATTTTGTCCTGCAGCACCCATTATCCACATACCACTGGCACAATGTACTGCAAGCATATTTACAGCCCACGACATTAAAAAGTACATTAAAATGCACTTTTATCCTACTATAGCGCAGCACTCAAGTGGAAAATGTAACATTATAATTTCATTAGGCCGTAAAATTTGTTTTGTAACTTAAAATAACAATTCATCACTCAAATCGTGTTATTATTTCAATGTTCTTATTCCAGTCTCACTTGCTTTCAAAGTATCATTCATCATGTAAGATGTCAAATCCAGATTCAAATCAAGAATGTCACAAAAGGTTCAAGTGTCTTATACCTAAAACATCTATTGTAGCTGCATTCATCGTCATGTTGCCCTGACCCAGAGGTATAAATTCGGCAATTGATAAACGATTGTTCTCAGAGCTTACAAAGACCAAATAAAGTAAAAAACTACATTTATTTGATTATTACCATGAGTAACCGAAACCTGGAGTCGAACCCAGAGATTCCATCTCTGTGCACTGGCATACCACATGACCATCCATCGTTGTCTTAGTCATACAATTAAGAGGCTTTTAAACATTGACCGAGATCATTTTAATTCTAAGATTCTGACAACAATGAATATGTACCAAACTACATTGCATAGGGTGTCTCTAATCAGAGTTAGCAGAAATATGAAGAAAAATACCCATTGTCTTATACCATTTCATAACCCCTTGAAAATAATATTCTTTATAACACAACGTTCCAATGGCAGCCCCACTGCCTTATACCCCTGAATGGTGGCAGATGCATCCATGGCAACGGTTGCTCAGTTTATCCCAAACTTTGTGCCGTGACCAGTAGAGATGGCTCGGTTAATTGAGTGGTCGGGGTGCTGCAAACACCCCAGAGGTTATTCTGTAAGATAAAGGTTCTCTGCATTAGCAGATATGGTTATTTTCACAGTCTAATCTTTTTTACTGTGTGCACGGGCACGCGTATACCCAGACGTGGTGCCTGTAAGTCGTAATTTATTTGCCTACCCTTGAAAGCTGTTCAAATCAGTCACAAGTCTCTTTTTTATATATATAAGAAAAGGTCCTTTGTATACTTGGTCCGTTTTTCTACTTGTTTATATATATATGTTTTGCAATGCAATTATTAGGCTGCTCAACGCACAATTATAAGGTCATGAATATGCATGCAGCCCATCGTTCCTCCTCAATGCTTAAACGTACCACTTGAGGAAACATAAAGAGTGGCCGTTTCCATAGATACATGTTCTACCATGACTATGTAATGACAATAGAGCCTGCATGCGGTATGAGGGGACTAGGGGCCACGGGAGGTGATGACAGGGAAGGCAGCCGACAGTACGAATGCACTAGTGGCCACGGGAGGTAATGACAGGGGTATCAGTTGTGAGTGTGAAGGGACTGGTAGCTACGGGAATGTACGAGAAGAGAGTGTGGTCAGGTAACGGAAGAGGATGGTAGAGTCTGCCAGTAGAGGGAGTGTCCAGAGTCAGCGAGAATGATCAAGAAAGGGGGCGTTGCCTCGTGTAGAGATATAGGGAGATGCGAGGGAGACTCGGGGCTGTTGCAGTAGGATCTCCGCCTGATGTCAAGTGAACGTGTCTTCAATAAAGTGCCATCTCAAGAGAAGTGTGTCGAGTCGTCATTACAATTAGATGGAATTTTCATCACTGAGTCAGAACAGCCAAAGGAGTTCACCCAACGCCCAATGCTCATTTGAGCCGGGAGACTCGGACATTTTCTCGTGGAAAGTCCGTGCCCGAAGAAAACCCAAACAAGTGGAGGAAAAATACTCAAACACTGCTATACAACTAGGTCAGAAACCGACTTGCTGTACTGGCTCACACATGGCTGCCCAGCAATTGTTTTTGCCCATGGTCAGACCAGGAATTATTTTAAAAGTGGTGCTTTAACACCGGGGCTCTGCTACAGGTGCCGCGGCATGGACGCCACTTTTTACATTGCGTGGACAGCCGGACCTCAGCACCATTCCAGTTACGGTGCAGGTCCAGCAGATTTTAAATTGGTCATGAAAATGAGCTGAAATATCCTGGAATGTATTGTCCTAATTCTCAGCAGAGATGTGACAGCATCCCCTCTCTTGTGTTTGCTCATGCATTCTGCATAAGCAGAATAGCACCCCGTATAACGACAGGAGACTATCCTTTCAAGGGCGAGCAGTTCTCTATCAAAGTCATGTGAGCTTTGGCCAGGAATTCAGAGTACAACTAAGTGCTCTTGATATGGGCTGAGTTTTGGGCATTAATATTGAACGTTAAGAATATTAAAGGTGCCTTATTTTGGCTCTCTGTGCAATAATGCATAAATTGGCAAATGTCTGTACTGTATATACTATGTAATCTGAATATATGTGGCGACTGCTCATGCCAATTCTTATTTACGTAACAGAAAAAATGTAACTATACAATGAAATATAATAGTGTGTGGAACGTATGTATAAAATTTAAAAGTAAACATTTGCATAATTTAATTTAATGTGACAATTATACAAATTACAAGGTCACAATGACATCATATTTTCGAACACGTCATGGTCACATTTCCATAAGTCATAATGTTGAACATGTCATGGGCTTTCAGGTGAGGTGCAACGTATTGATATGGACTTATGGAAATGTGATCATATATCAAGAAGCTGCACTTGTGGGTGGATACATGTGGAGTGGTGTTATTTCACGCGGGCAACTTCTTTTCTCCTGTGTCACTTTCATTCGAACAGAACTCCTCGCGTTCAACACCACGTAACTCCGTCGCAACTCTCCCGCTTGCGCTGCTCGCCTGCTCCACTCCGCTCGCTTTGCTCACTCTGCTCTCTCTAAGCCTCTCCACTGCTAGCCTGCCCTCTCTCCCTCTCCTAGCCTCTCCACTGCTAGCCTGCTCTCTCTCCTAGGCTCTCCACTGCAAGCCTGCTCTCTCTCCTATTCTCTCCACTGCTAGCCTGCTTTCTCTCTCTCACTCTCCTAGCCTCTCCGCTGCTAGCATATCACCACACGCTCTGGTTGCTTCCCACCGTACACTCTGCGAGCTTCTCCACTACGAGCCTCTCACTATATACTCTGCTAGCTTCTCCACTACTATCCTCTCACTATATACTCTGCTAGCTTCTCTACTGCTAGTCTCTCGCTATATACTCTGCTAGCTTCTCTACTGCTAGCCTCTCGCTATATACTCTGCTAGCTTTACTTGTGTTCACTCTTCTCTTCACTCCAACCAACTCAACTCCCTGCCTCACACGTTCCGCATTTATCCTGCTCCTCATTAAACGCCCTAATTACGTCGCCTCTCGCAAGTTGCTTCCGCTGCTATCGCCTCAATCTGCAGAGTCCGAGGCGCCTACACCGTGTCTGCATCTGCAGCCAGCCAATCACTGCTATGCATCTTAATTGGTCGTCTCTCTCTGGATTACTCTCTCACCCCACCTGTTTGCCCTGACGTGACTTCACTTTCCACGGCTCACACGTGCATGCACACTATTTGCAAAACCCTGTGCGCGTTACGCCCCCCCCCCCACCATGATTAAAAATCTAGCCGTCTCGGCTAACCTGAAATACAACTACGTAACGCGCGAATCTATTACACAGGTTATAACAACAATAACACAACAGCAACGAAAACAACAATAATAAATACGCGTGTATGTACAGGTGTGTGCAATGCAGTCTGTCTCTTTGAATGCTCTCGCATTCCTCAATGAAAAACAGTCCTGCGTGAGCAGGTTCCCACCGCCAGTCTATTACCATGAACCAGGTTCCGCACAGCTGGAGGAAGAGACGGCTCAGCGCTTGCTAGAGAGCCATGTCTCTTTCCCAATGAACCATGAGCCTCTTGTGGGTCCCGGTCGTGCGAAAACGAGCAACCCGGTTGCGGCTGGTCCTCCGACTCGGAATCCGGCTGGTTGGTTCGCCTTGCCATAGTCGTTGCGAACCTGTGGGTGTAAGGTGACAAGGCTTCTGAGGCGCGTCTACTTGGGGCGGCGTGACAGGCTCGTCAGACGCATCTGACACAGGCCGTTTCGGGATGGGAGATGACACATCGTAAATCGGTGGCTTAAATTTCTTCAAACGTGACGGCCGCACATATCACTGGCATTGCCCAAATTGAATACGCATGCACTGGGGTCGACGAACATCAACGACCTCCACCGGCCCTTGCCACGGGCGATGTAGTTTGGGTGACGTGCCCACCGGCACCATGGGGCAATAGAGCCATGCCTTGTCACCTTTTGCCACGGTTCGCGTGGAGGTTGCGTACCCCGCAAGTGCTCGTTGGCCGCCTGATGCATGGGAACCGGTACGGCCGACACCTTACCCGATGGACGCACGCCAAATTTCACCAACGCGGGAGCCTCAGGCTCCCGCCCATACATCAAATAGAAGGGTGAACACGCCGTCGAGGCGTGTGGGGCCAATCTGTAGGTTGCCAGAATGCTTGGGATGTGCAAATCCCAGTCGGTTTGTGCCGCATTAACTTGTTGACACAACAAAGATGTCAAGGTTCGATGTAAGCGCTCAACCATCCCGTCTGTTTGTGGGTGGTATGGGGAAGTCCGAATCTTTTTAGTGCCGAGGGAATCACACACTTCCTTTAACAGCTTCGATGAAAAATGTTTACCCTGGTCAGTGAGCAATTGCTCTGGTGCACCCTTGTCCAGCAGATACCCATACAGAAAGGCTTCGGTTATGGACGCCGCCGATTGGTCGACCAACGGCCACGCCATCGGCCACCAGGTGAGATACTCAAACCCTACTACCAATAATTGTGCCCCCTCTGGGGAATGGGAAATGAACACAAAATGTCCAATGCCACCAATTCGTTGACCCGAGAAACTTTTATGGACTGCAGCGGCACCTTGTACGGTTGCGCGGGCGCCTTCAGGGCAAGCTTTAACGAACAAGTGGACATCATTGTCCATACACGGCCAATAGAAAGCCCTCTTTAAAGTCAACGACGTTTTCTTTACTCCGAAATGCATCAATTTATCATGCATCGTGTGCACAAGTCTGCTTCGTAGGCTCGTAGGCACAACAATACAACATTTTTGAAGCTCGACGTCCCATTGCAAGAGGAGTCCATCCATGAGCCGTAAAAAGGGGCGCTCAACTGACATCGGTGTCCAGGAAGCCTGGCGCCGCAATCTCAACAGGGAAGAATCCTCCACCTGTAAGCATCCCCACTCACTGCAATCGAGCCTCAAAATGCAATCGTCCAGCGCGTGCACCTCACCTGTCGGGCCCATAACGGCTGCGGCGACCGTATCAGGGGCCGTCTGCAATGGCAGCCCACACCACGACGAGCCCACCATGTACCTGCATGAGTCGGGCGGTAGAGGCAGGCACGACAGCGCATCCGCGTTAACGTGGTGGGTCCCCTTCCTATACTGCACAGAAAAGGAGTACGCTTGCAAAATTTCCATCCAACGGGCCATTTGGCCGGAGGGTTGGTCTACACGCAGAAAATTCTGAAGTGCAGCATGGTCAGATCGGACAAAGATGTCCTTGCCGTACAGATACAGACGATACAACTGCATAAAATGGACCATGGCAAGCAGCTCCCTGCGTGTAACACAATACCTCTGCTCAGCAGGGGACAAAACACAGCTGCCATACGCACCCGTCTCTCCACTCTGACCACCACCTGGGACAAGATGGTGCTGATACCCGTATCACTAGCGTCAGTGTCAAAGATGAATGTCTTAGAGAAATCTGGGTAAACAAGCGGCGGTGCATCGGCCAGCATGTCCCGAAGCACTTCAAAGGAATCCTGCTGCGCCTTGTTCCAATGGAACTTGTGTCCCTTAGCTGTTATTCATGGAGCGGTGTCGCGATCATTGCGAAATTCTTAACAAACTTGTGTGCACGCAGCTCGTCTTCTCCGGATCCGTAGCAACTCCCGACGCACTAACCACATGACCCAAATACTTAACTGATGTCTGTAGCAAGTGACATTTTTGTGGCTTAAATTTGAATTTAGCATCCTGCACCCGGGAAAAAATAGAGCGCAGCCGCTGCAAGTGCTCGTCGAAATTTCCTCATACAAATAAATAAGGCATGATTCCCATTGCAACGCTGATAAAACCAATTCCATAAGGTGCTGAAAGGTGGCCGGCGTGGAGTGGAGTCCCATTGGAAGGACATTGAAGTGATTCCTCATCCAAAGGCAATTGCCAAAATCCCGACAAAAGATCGAGGGTCGAGAAGAAACATGCACTGGACAAGGCATCCGAAGAATCGTCCATGTGCAGAAGCGGGTATGCATCCGCAACAGAAACCTTATTAAAGTTTCCTGAAATTCACACGAAAAAATCGCAACAACCCGTCACGCTTTTTGACTAATACAATGGGCACCCCCCAAGGGTTGGTGGAGGGAGAGACAATGTCTTGTGCCAACATCTCGTCCACCGTCTGCCAAATGCAATTTTTTTCACGTGGGCTCATCCTGTGGGAGTTCAATAGAATCGGAGGCGCGTTCCCCATATCATTATGATGCTGTAATAGGGTTGTTCGGCCTATATCGTATTTGCCGTCACTTTAAACGTCTTTAAACTCATGCAAAAGCCGGCGAAGTCGCGCCCACTGCTCGGATGTGAATTCCCAATTATCCTCACACAACTGCTGCAGCCACTCGGGTTTAGCATCGCATATCGGCAACCCCTGTGCCAACTCCCCTGACATCGGCGTATGCCCTGCATTAACGACTTAAATGAAGGGGTCGCTATTTGATGACACCACAGTCAATGCCCCCACTAAAGAGGGTGTCCGCGACACCGCATTCGAGGGTGTCAACAAGACTCCCTCCGCCGGGTTCAGCAAGGGTAAGTGTTTATGCAGCCGTAAGCATCTGCGTGGCTGGTGGAATGCGTACTGTGCGGCAAACCATAGCCTGCATAACAGCATTGATCGCGATATGCTTTGTAGATGTTTTAAAGAAATCCAGGCATTGTCCCGATGGCATCTCAATACAGCCCTTATCCAGCCGAATGTTAAGGGGCATCCTGCGCAAGAAATCCACGCCCAATAAACACGGCACAGCCTAAGTCATGGAAACCAACACAGGGCCATCCATGCGTACATCTCCGTTTTGTACCGTAGCAATCATGCGACCCACAATCCCGAGACTACCACCATTTTCCGCAATACATGCCCTATCCACCTGCTCTTGTGGCTGGGGTGAGGCCGGCAATGATCGGAACGTCGACAGCGAAATGAGGGTAGCCGAAGCACCCGTGTCGATTACCACTTGGATCTCTACCCACTGAATAACCGCCATAATGTCCGACGAACCCGGCGCGGCACTGAACGCCCGATACGCCAACGCACACCATTTACCATCATAAAATAACCCATCGGGATGAGCGGTAACAGGGCAACGTGGGGCAGATGAATGATGGGAATGAAATGGCCATGTGCATGATGTGTCGCGACTCGCCTGTAGTCCTTGGAACGAGAAGTTGACGTTGGAGGTCGCAGGAGCCAGCAGTTCCTGGCGATGTGGCCCGTCCGCCCGCAGTTGTAGCACAGCGGTCCGTACCGTGGTGGCCACTCAACCGGCGACCGACCTCCTCGCATCTCTGCACGTTGTGGACTTGAAGACCGGGCTGCATATCCTGAGCTGCTGTCGCTGGCCGTTGAGTCCCCTTTCACCGTTGTGTACGCCATCGCAGCTGGCTCTTTCCTGAGGCCCAAATGCACCTGAATGTTCTTCGCTAGTTGGAGGGATGATAGGTCGTTGTCAGTGGCGACGGAGAGGATGACCCCAATTATTTTGCCACCATCAAGAGCCGCTCCAGGGCGAGCGAGTCGAGAGCTGCCTGATCCATGGAGGGATAGGCCGCCCGTCCGAGGGCTAATAGAGCGCTGTGGAACGCCAAGGGTAATTCTGTGGCCCCTCGCTTTCTAAGCTGGAGCATACTTCGGATTGTCGACGGTGGTTCGAAAATAGCCGCCATCGCAGTGCAGGCATCGGCGAGTGACGATCGATCAGTCTTGGGGACGGAATAGAAGGCGGCCAGCGAGTCATCGTTGAGGGCCGTCGGCAGGGCCCACAACGCCTCACGGTCCGACCAGTCGATGGAGCGATATGCTGATTCAAAGCGGCGATGAAATGCCGTCCAGTCGCCCTCGGTCACGGAAAATGCACGGACTTGCGGCAGCCGGCGTAAGGGAGCTGTGTGCACCGTCGGCGAAGTCGATGTCGAGTCCGACATGACCGCTGCAATGGTGGTTCCCATGCCCGCTCGTTCGGACACAATCGGTATTGTGGAAACGACGTGAAGAGCAGTCGCATCCGTCGCCACCCCCGTACACGTCGTCCGGCCTGCCGCCATCAGCATGATGAACATGTACGTAACTGCTGCCAGCGTGGTCTGCAAGTGTGCAGCAACGTCCCGCCAACTCTGTCTCGTTGCGCTGACCGGAGTTTCCTCGTGCTCACCCACTTGCGCCGAGGTCAGCCGGTCCTCTGGTTCCACCGGCTGAGCAACATTCTCGGGAGCCGAGGTGGGAACAACCTCCTCGTCGTTCTCATCATCGGAAGAGTCGACAAGTAAGTTCTTTCTCTTAGCCGCTTTCTTTGATATGGCTGCGTAGTTCTATCCCACTTCTGACACCAAATGTAGTGGTGTTATTTCACGCAGACAACTTCTTGTTTTTCTCCTGTGTCACTTTTATTCGAACAAAACTCGTTGCGTTCAATACCACGTAACTCCTTCACAACTCTCCCGCTTGTGCTGCTCGCCTGCTCTGCTCGCTTCGCTCACTCCGCTCTCTCTCTCTCTCTCAACCTCTCCACTGCTCGCCTGCTCTCTCTCCTCAACTCTCCACTGCTAGCCTGCTCTTTCTCTCTCACTCTCCTAGCCTCTCCACTGCTAACCTGCTCTCTCACTCACTCTCCTAGCTTCTCCACTTCTAGCCTGCTCTCTCTCTCACTCTCCTAGCTTCTCCGCTGCTAGCCTATTACTACACACTCTGGTAGCTTCCCACTGTACACTCTGCTCGCCTCTTCACTTCTCGCCTATTACTATACACTCTGCTAGCTTCTCCACTACTAGCCTATCACGATATATTCTGCTAGCTCCTTCTCTTCACTCCAACCAACTCAACTCCCTGCCTCACACGTTGCCATATTTATCCTGCTCCTCATTAAACGCCCTATTTAGGCTGGCGTCCTCCCGTCATCTCTCACACTGCTGCTATCACCTCAATCTGCAGACTCCGAGGCGCCTACACCGTGTCTGCACTTGCAGCCAGCCAAGGGGCCGTCCATAAATGACGTCACGCAATTTTGGACGATTTTTGACCCCCCCCCCCCCTTCGTCACACGGAGTCACAAAAAGTCAGACCTCCCCTCAAATATGACGTCACAAAGCTCTGCCCCCCCACCCCCAAAAATAAAACATGCTTCAAATCGCTTTAAACTATTGTCATTGTAGTGCATAATTAATGTGGCTCTGCACTCTGATGTTGTAGGAGAAAATTTTATAAAAAAGTCCATTTAATTAAGTAGAACGTGTTGTCTATATTTATTTAAAATTGCGCATTTTGATATGAAGTCACATTTCTCAAACCCCCCCCTCCTCGTCACACATCGTCACAAATGTCTGACCTCCCCCCCCCCCCCCCAGGTGCGTGACGTCATTTATGGACGGCCCCCAATCACCACTATGCATCTTAATTGGTCGTCTCTCTCTGAATTACCCTCTCACCCCACCTGTTTTCCCTGACGTGACTTCACTGTCCGCGGCTCACACGTGCATGCACACTGTTTGCAAAACCCCGCGCGCATTACTCCACTACACATGCAATGCTATGAGTTGAAATTAATAGATAGTGGAGGTTACTGAGGTGATGTAACAGAGGGAAGAGGAGATGGCTGCATTGTAGTACAGAGGGCAAGGGAATGGGAGTGGAGTGACATGAATGGGTAGAGGTAAGTAAGAGTGAGATCATCGAGTATCCTGAAAACGCTTAGTAAAAATCTTGTCATCATCTTCTTGGTTCTTTCGGTAAAGTCACGTAGAAGGGAAGTAATAAAATAATAAAAATAAAACATAATAAAATAATTCTCACGACGTTTCGGCCACAACGCAAGCAGCCGTCCTCAGGTGAAACCAGGTCTGTCGAGGCGACAGCGTCTGAATGAAACAGGACACGTGCTTGGAGCATATATATAAGCTGGGTTGGAAGGGGGGGGGAAGGGCGCCTTGACAAAAGAATTTGCATATCAAGAGGAATTTAGCATATTTATGGGAAATGCAGGTATGTGATTAGTACTACTTATGTCCGTGCATTATGCAGAATTAGCTGCATCCAAGGGAGGGGATATGGGAAATGCAGGTATGTGATTAGTTCTACTTTTTTTTTCAATTTGCTTTTTGCATCCCAGTGCGGCATGAGGTGGTGCAGGGATTACCGGCTCCTAGAGCAACACTGCGTTTATTTTACTTTATATTTATTTATTTTTTGGGAAAAGTGTACAGAAACTCAGAGCATCCATTAATCACAGAGGCAAGTGCAACCTTGCTTGCCAAGGTTACATCTACAGGATAATCAAACAACTATTGTGAGCCATTCCCTGGACGGTTTTGGCCAGCACCCAGCAAGCACTGTTGCCCCTCTGGGACCACAAGACGTTGGATTTATATAGAACTAGCGGGAAGTACCCGGCGTTGCCCAGGTCTTAAAAATATTTCAAAACTACAAAATCTAACAGCAGTGCGTACTGACTGTAGTGGTACCTGCTATGATTACAGCAGTGCATACCGACTGTGGTGGAACCTGCTATCACTACAATAGCACATGCTTACTCTATATCAGTATTTATGGACTCTATAGCACAACGTACTCACCTGACAGAGTGGCGTGGTGAGGCATAGTCCCGTGCAGAGCCTCCGGCCTCGCCTAGATTGTCCAGCCGGCCGTGGTGGCACCTTGGCCGGCTGGGGCTGGGCTGCTACCCCTGCCCCCCTGCAGCCACAATCTCCCCGGCCGCTCTGCAGCAATATCTACGGCCTATAGTGGTATCATCTAGCGACTGTATAGTAGTAATAACTGCACGCATCGCATCGGGGTGGGGAGGACATGAGACAATGAAGAATTTACCTGAGCGTTTAGTGCATTTTTATAGCATTTTTCACGCGAAAGAAAATGTCCCCCTCACTCCCACCGAAGGCGTGCGACTTGGTATGGGCCGTACCCCACACCAAAGGCGCGTGAATTGGTACAGTCGTGCAGGCGTCATAAATAAATAAATAAAAGGAAGCGCACAAAATCGTTAATTAAACTAATTAAAAGTTGACGGATGTGAAAAAGGAATACCCCACCGTTGGAGAGCCAAGCGCGCGACCACACACAAACCTACAGCTAAACCCATAAACCCTGCCACAATTTTTTACTTTTATATAAATAGATAGATCATACACAAAAACGGCCAAAAACGGCCATATACGGTTTACATGCAGAAGTAAGCAATATATACTGTTGGGGCAAGTGCTGTTAGTAAACAATTATTTATTACTAAACTTTTTATTTTAACAGGTAAAGCCCACTGAGCTATGAAGCTCTTTTCCAGAAGCGACCTGGCCACAAATTGCAGTTCAACGAAGTGGCTTATCACGTGGAAACTTAAAGGAGCCAAATACTCTAAATGCATGTTTCTAAATGTGGAGGGAAAAACACGAGGACCTGGAGAAAAATCCATGCGACCACGGAGAGAACAATCAAACTCCAAATATACAGGTGTACACACTGCACCAGGTGTTAGTATATTACGGTTCACCTGGGAAAGTCCAGTTATGGGTCAGATTCAATTTTCCACTTGTGTTGTGCATCTTGATCTGGATTTCCAGGATTGTAATGCTGTGTGTGAACCACAATACTACCACTCGCGGGCAGAAGAGCCGGGCTACATATCGTGAAATTATTAGTTAAATATTGTGCTAAGACGACTCAGCGCCATCATGAAATGCATTTACAATGTTGATTCATATAGGATCCAAATATAACCGCATCTCAAAATGCAACTGTCATCATCATCCTCTCTCTGTGGTCAGTCACATGATGAGGCTGCTGCACCACTTTGTGGGAATTCAACAGTGGAGGGACCGGTTATGAGCACTGCCTGAGGCTCATTTGCGCAGGGGACACTTTCACCTTCTTAGGTATCACAAGGAATCTGGGTAGTTTAGCAGTCAAAATAAGCTCCCCTTTGTCATAGTTCAATTCAAAATGCAGCCAACTTATAATTTATGCGGCGCTATACCAAGGGACATCATCTGCTTTAAAGTGCATGTTAAAGACAACAATCACATGTAACATATACTGTTGTGTAATTTGTGGAAATGTTTGGTAGCTTTTGCCGATGTAGATTTTAATATCAATTGTAATATAATTTAGCAAAATGTGTTTGGCATTTTTTTCGGCCATCTTGGATTACTTACAGGAATCTTGGATTTTGGCACGCTTGACAAATATGCTCTGATATGTTGGCACTTATCTGCTTTTGTAGGAGATGGATTACTTAAATTTCAATTTAACATGTATTTATATGACAGAGGAATAAAGTAGGATTTAATTGTTGATAAAATCAACTGCAAATGTAGATATATAATTGAAAGTTGCTGCCAAACGATCCACGTCAATATGGTAAAGTCACGTAGAAGGGAAGTAATACAATAATAAAAATAAAACATAATAAAATAATTCTCACGACGTTTCGGCCACAACGCAAGCAGCCGTCCTCATGTTTTATTTTTATTATTTTATTATTTCCCTTCTACGTGATTTTACCGAAAGAACCAAGAAGATAATGCTATCAAGTTAATTCTTGCATGGTCAATACTTTATGCACAAATAGTTATTGCTTTCAAATACGCTCGCTGTGTGCTTCAGAGGGAAAATATTATACTTTCAACACACTCAGTTAGCACTGCAAATTATTATGAGTTTGACTCTGGGCAACCACCTTTGATTAATCTGAGTTGACAAGCAGGGTGAGTGAGTTGATTGTGTCAACCTAGTTACCAATAACAGCACAAGAACATTGTTCGATGTGATTTTCCCTTGGTAGAATATACAATTAATACATTTAGAATATATTGTTTACGCTTACACCATATTTGGCTTTGTGATACAGTGAGCTGGTTTTTCATGGTGGTCATGTGTCTCATATGATTGCTAACCCATACCCACAACCCGTTTCGGCCACAACGCAAGCAGCCGTCCTCAGGTGAAGAACATGTCTGTCGATAAGACAGAGTCTGAATGACATGTCCTAGGCTTGGAGCGTCTATTTAAGCTGGGAGGTAGGAGGAAGAGCGCCTTGACAAAATAATTTGCATATGAAGAGGAATTTAGCATATTTGTAATAAACGACTGGACCACGATGTCTGGCTCAGTGTCCTTTATTATTCGGTTCGTGCTGTACACCCACACGGCTGTCTTTACTCTGTAGCTTCTCCACGGTGCTGACTCCAATGTCGGCCCGATCCACAACAGCAGCTCCGCTGCTGTTTCTCTCACACAGCCCCCCTTGGCTGTACTCTCTGCTGCTCTTCTCCCTCCGCAGCTCTCACAGCTTCTTGCTCTCTCTCTCTCTCTCTCCGCAGCTCCTCCTGGCAGCCACACCGCTGCCTCTAACAAGCAGCCCCCTCTCTCTCTCTCTCCGCAGCTCCTCCTGGCAGCCACACCGCTGCCTCTAACACGCAGCCCTCCTGGCTGTCTCCTCCCCAGCTGCACACCACTCCGCAGCTTCCTCTTATCTTCGGGGTTGGCTCCCGATGGCCGTCGGCGCCCCCCCTCTCCACACTTGCCCGCGTGGCCTCACTCTTTTCCGCTCACACCCCGACTGCCTTCCCCTTCCGGTTTACCCGCTTAAAGCCCCGAACCTTCCCCCCACGTCACATGACTCCACCCCCCGTGACGTCACCTCCGGAAGGTCGCTTACGCCCGCATTACACCACCCTCCCCCGTAGAAAAATCCCAGCCGACCTCGGCTGACTAATAGCAAATCGTAATGCGGCGAACCGAGCTTCCCCCCCTAAAGGACACTAAGCATATAATGTAACAACAAGAACAACAACAACGCAATTAACATCAACGAACGTACAAAAGCATGCAATAAATACAACTGTAAGAAAAAAATAACAAGACAGCAACAATCAACGAAACGTAAGCGATTTGGAACGTGTGCGGGTCGCCGGCCCGTCCCGGACGGTCGGCGGCCCACTCGCAGAACGGGAACGCGATGAAAGTCGAGGAATGACAGGGGGTAATCCCCCTGTCGTAGCCGGAAGTCCACCGACGTCCCGTGTCCCTAAAGAGTTAGTCTTGGGCTTGTCCTGTGACCGTGCCCGCAGCTGGGTCGGAAGAGCTGCAGGGCTCGAAGGTCCCGCAGACCTGGCAGGCGTCCTCCGAGCAGGGCCCCTCGTCCCCCGCAATGTCACGGCCGGCCTGTCTGGAACAGGTACGACAGGCGCTCTAGCGAGATCAATGGACGCAGGCAGGGGAGAGTCAGCAGCAACAGACCCCGGCAAGGCAACATTGGGGGATGACGCATCATGTAAGGGAGCAACATATGGTTTCAAGCGCGACGTATGCACAACCCAGCGACGAGACCCAATCTGGACGCGTGCTGACTGTGGGTTGGGAACCGCAATGAGGCGTACGGGACCATGCCAGGGTTTGTGCAATTTCGGCGAGGTCCCCGGACGTACCTGTGGACAATGAAGCCAGGCTAGGTCCCCAACCTTCCAAGGGCACTCCCCCTCAGACCGTCGCGCATATCGCTCGTTCCGGGCCTGGGCTTTGGCCGTAGCCACGCGGGCATTCTCCCGCGCCTCCGTGACTCGGCGAACCGTGTCCTGAATGTATTCAGGAAGTGGTTTACGAGGTCCCTTCACCCCAGTTCCCAATTGCACATCCACCGGCGGCACGTTTTCCCGACCATACATAAGGTAAAACGGCGAATATCCTGTAGCCGCATGAGGCGTCATCCTGTATGCCGAAAGCACCCCGGGGATGTGCAGATCCCAATCTGATTGTTGTTCACTCACGGTATGGCAAAGCATGGCAGACAACGTCCTGTTCAGCCGTTCAACCATACCATCCGTCTGCGGATGGTATGGGGATGTCCGTACTTTCTTAGTCCCAAGGCCCGCGCACACTTCCGCCAATAATTTAGAAGAGAAATTCCTGCCCTGGTCCGTGAGGAGTCTCTCAGGCGCCCCCTTATCCATAATATACCCAAACAAAAAGGCGTCGGTAATGGCCGCGGCCGACTGATCGGGCAACGGCCAGGCCATCGGCCAACGGGAGAGGTACTCAACCCCTACCAGCAAATATTTATTACCCCTCGCCGATGGTGGAAAAGGTCCCAATATGTCCAGCGCCACCAATTCATTGACTCGAGACACCTGAATCGACTGGAGAGGCGGCACGTAAGGATGTTTCGGCGGCTTACGTTGTGCACACGCAGGGCACGCGCGCACGTGCCCTACGACATCTGTCGCCATGCCGTGCCAAAAATAATGACGTTGCAACGTCAACAAGGTCTTCTGCACCCCTAAATGTAAGAGAGTGTCACAATGGAGGGTTCTAATCAACTCGAACCGCAAGGACGTTGGTACCACCAGGCGCCAACGTTCCTGGAACCCCTCCCGCCACATAAGCAGACCATCTCGGAGAGCGGTTTGCGGCCCCACAGCCGTACTCGGACTCCCATTGTCCTTAGCAGACCGCTTCCGCAAGGACACCAATGACTCATCCATCATCTGTTCCCGGATCCAGACAGACCGCGGCAGATTCAAAACCCCGTCAGCCGGTCCCGGTTCCATCGGAGTGTCCGACTTCTCGACGGCCAACGTGAGCGGCTGAGGGGGGTTTGGAATCGGCGAACACCTATGCGTCCCCGACTCACATTTACAAGGGGCGCGCCGCGGTAATCTGGAAAGTGCGTCAGCGTTCGCATGGCGCACTCCCTTCCGATGTTGAATTTGGAAGGAAAATTCCTGTAGCGTGTCCAACCAACGTGCCAACTGTCCGGATGGCTGGTCAATTTTAAGGGCATATTGCAAGGCCGCATGATCCGTACGCACAATAAAAGAACGACCGTAGAGGTATGGTCGAAATTGCCGTAGGAAAAAAACAACCGCCAATAGTTCTCTGCGAGTGACACAGTAGCGGGTTTCCGCAGGAGACAAGACTCGGCTACCATACGCCACGACACGCTCTACACCCCCTTTAGACTGTGATAACACCGCCCCAATACCTGTGTCACTCGCGTCCGTATCAAGAATGAATGGGTGATCGAAATCGGGATAATCCAATGTTGGGGCCGTGGCCAATAGATCACGCAGACTCCGAAAGGCCGCCTCCTCCGGCTGTCCCCAAACAAACTTCCGTCCTTTACCCGTAAGGAGATGCAAAGGCCTCGCAATCGTCGCAAAACCCGGCACGAATCTTCGGTAATACGAGGCAAATCCCAAAAACCGCCGAACATCCCCCACGGTGGCCGGAGTCGGCCAATCCCGGACGCACGCCGTCTTTTCCGGATCCGTGGACACTCCCTCAGCGCTCACGATGTGCCCCAAATAGCGGACGGACCGTTGCAGTAGGTGACATTTCTTTGGTTTGAATTTCAATTTGGCAGAACGCATCCTCGTGAACACTGTCTCCAGCCGCGTCAAATGTTCATCGAATGTGCGGCTGAAGACAATGATATCGTCCAAATATATAAGACATGTCTCCCACTGCAACCCCGTCAAAACGAGCTCCATCAATCTTTGAAATGTAGCAGGGGCCGCATTCAATCCCATCGGGAGACAGTTGAATTGAAATAACCCCTGCGGCGTACGGAATGCGGTTTTCTCCCGTGAGGACTCGTCAAGGGGAAGCTGCCAAAATCCCGAAGAGAGGTCCAGTGTGGAAAAGAACTTAGCCCCCGACAATGCGTCGAGGGAGTCATCCATACGCGGCAGGGGGTACGCATCTGCCACCGATATCTTATTCAATTTGCGGAAATCAACACAAAATCGCAATTTGCCATCCTTCTTCTTAACCAAAACGACTGGAGCGCCCCATGGGCTGTTAGATGGCGATATAATGTCCGCAGCCAACATGTCTTCCACTGCCCCCCGTACGTGTTCTCGCTCCGCAGGACTCATCCGATGCGAATTTAATCGAATAGGGGCAGCATCGCCCGTCTCAATGTGATGGTAAAGCAAGGAAGTGCGGCCCAAATCCAAATCATCGGAGCTGAACACATCGGAATATGTCAACAACAATTTACGCAGCGCACCACGTTGCTCCATGGACAGGGAAGAATTTTCGTCACATAAATGAGCAACCCAACGATCATCCGAACTCCTTGGCTCGGAAACCCCAGCAACAACTCCCCGGCTATGTGGACAATCATGGGTCGCAAACGCCGTAGTGGCATGTGCCACAACCGTACCGGCCGGGACACGGACGTTTTCTCCCCCCGCATTAAGCACCTGTAAAAACGGTAATTGATCCGGCCGGACGATGGTCTGTGCCCCCACTAACGCCAACCCGGTTGATATCGTGGCGGACGGTGACAACAAGACCCCTACTGCTCCTAGCCGATCAGGCAGGGGCTTCCGATACCGCAAGGGTATAAGCATCTGTGTACCAGGTGGGATGTCCACAGATGCGACGGACAGCGCCTGCACTTGTACGGCCGAAGCAGGTCGCCCCCAGGGCGACGGCAGGAACGAGATTTGACGGCCCCCCGGCAGTTCAATACAATTCTCATTGATTTTGATCAAAATGGGCATCTTAGCCAAAAAATCGGTGCCTAACAAACAAGGAACTGCCAAAGATCTCGATATCAACACAACACCCGAGGCCGACACATCCCCAATAGATATCTTAGCATCCACCTGACCCACGATACCCATGCTACCCCCGTTCGCAGCGACGCACGACCCATAAACCGGACGCACAGCCCCCGACGGAATGCCCAACAGATGGAAAATGACATCCGATATAATAGTCGCAGACGCCCCCGAGTCAACCAAAATGCGCACGTCCACACCTTGTATGGACCCCGGTACAGTGGACGAACCCGTAGCGGCCGCGACAACTCTCCGTGCCAATTTGCGCCACTGCGTAACTGAATGAAAAGGCCCCGTCGATGGCCTTTCTTTAACAACAACAATAGGATCGCGCAACACAGGTGGTGGGTGAGGTGGAAAGCCTTGCCGAGTGTCTGGTGCGTGCCGACATGCCTGTTTCGGAGGATCTTTAGCCGACTTGACCGGTGCCGAGGCCTCCTGCTGCGGCGGAGCCGGGAAGCGGGCCCAGCAGTCTCTGGCGTAGTGGCCCCTACGCCCGCAGCGGAAACATTCGGCCTCGTTGCGCCGAAGCGCAGGCCTCGCCTCCTGACGGCCCCGTTCTGGTAGCACCGCGCGCGGTCTCGGCCCGCCGCGTCCCGTCCATGGAGCGGAGGCGGCCGTCAGTTGTTGAGGGCCCCGGTCATCCGGAACATAGACGGCCTGCGCAGGGTTCCACCCCAACGCCTCCCCTTCTTTGACGGGCCCCCCCGTCCACGCCGTCACTTGTTTCCAGCGACGGAGGTTGAATTGCGCATCGAGACACTTAGCAGCCATCCGGGAAGTTAGCTTCTCATGCCCACACACAGGCATGGGGATCCCTAGATCCCGAGACAGCTCCAACATTTTCCCTAATATGAGAGGCTCAAGCAGGTCCTGTGGCGTCTCAGGATAAGCTGCCATGGCCAGCTCCAGCACCGCACCCCTGAACGCCACGGGCGACTCCTCTGGTGCTCGTTGTCGTTGAGCGAATCGCCGATGCGCATCATCTGGTGGCTCATAAGCATCGGCCATTTCTTGAAAAACACCACATAAAGTTGCCTTCTTATCGGTCGCTATGGAACGGAAGAATCGGACAGATTCGTCGTCCAGGAGAGTCGGCAACACCTCCAAAGCCTCCGCATCGGTCCATCTTGCTGTGCGTACCGCCGCCAAGAAGCGGCAGGCGAACGCGCTCCAGTCCCCACCGACGGAAAATTCTTTAACTGTTGTAAGGTGGCGACTCCGACTCCTCTTCCCGCCGTCTTCCAATGGTGGTGGTTGTGATGGCAAATTCAAAATGGCGTCGGCCCGCGGCGTGGCCAAGATGGCGGTTTGGCGCCACGGAGCGCGCAAAATGGCGGCCTCTTGCCGCGTGGGCAATGGCGGCGGCAGGACAGGCAACGTGGCGGCCCGCGGAGCACCACTTGCATCATCCATCGTCCCTGGCGCGACGAGATGGCATAGATGCGCCAGGACGTCCTTAAGTGCCTCCAGTTGTACCGCCATCGCTTGCCATCGTTGATCCGCGTCTGATGATGTCGACGGACCCGCCACCGCGCCAACATCCTCCACTCCCGTTCCCGTGGTCGCCTCAGCCGGGCTCTCCTCCACCACCCCAACAGGATCCGCGGTTGGAGGGAGTTCGTCGTCGTCGGACGAAGAAGCCGATGCAGGCGCCGGATTAACTTTCTTCCTCACTTGTTTCGACATGCCGTTGCACTTCCGACACCAGTGTAATAAACGACTGGACCACGATGTCTGGCTCAGTGTCCTTTATTATTCGGTTCGTGCTGTACACCCACACGGCTGTCTTTACTCTGTAGCTTCTCCACGGTGCTGACTCCAATGTCGGCCCGATCCACAACAGCAGCTCCGCTGCTGTTTCTCTCACACAGCCCCCCTTGGCTGTACTCTCTGCTGCTCTTCTCCCTCCGCAGCTCTCACAGCTTCTTGCTCTCTCTCTCTCTCTCCGCAGCTCCTCCTGGCAGCCACACCGCTGCCTCTAACAAGCAGCCCCCTCTCTCTCTCTCTCCGCAGCTCCTCCTGGCAGCCACACCGCTGCCTCTAACACGCAGCCCTCCTGGCTGTCTCCTCCCCAGCTGCACACCACTCCGCAGCTTCCTCTTATCTTCGGGGTTGGCTCCCGATGGCCGTCGGCGCCCCCCCTCTCCACACTTGCCCGCGTGGCCTCACTCTTTTCCGCTCACACCCCGACTGCCTTCCCCTTCCGGTTTACCCGCTTAAAGCCCCGAACCTTCCCCCCACGTCACATGACTCCACCCCCCGTGACGTCACCTCCGGAAGGTCGCTTACGCCCGCATTACATATTTATGGGAAATGCAGGAATGCGACTAGTGCTACTTGTGAAATGCGTAGGAGGTGGGCGGGGGGGTTTTCAAAGTCATATTATGCCCATGCATTATGCAGGATTAGCAGCATCAAAGGGTAGGGGTAGCATTAATAAAGGGAAGGAATGTGAATAGTATGTAGCTGCAGTAACTAAACAACCACGTAAAAAGCTAAAGTATAAACTACATAGTATCATCAGTATGCTAAATATACTCTCAATAAGCTGAGCTACTAACCGTAAGTAATACATTATCATTCTAGGTCACAAAAAATATAATATGCTTCCAGCTAAACTTTTTAAACTTTTTCCTTACATCACACGGGTCTATCCCATACTATATGCTGCCATAGACAAACCCAACATTAAATTGTATACTGTATTACTATACACTACCCTATGTCTTAGAATAATACATAGTGTAATATTACACTATGTATTATTCTACCCACCCAACTGTATACTACACTGCGGTATATTCACTATACAATTACGATACTATATATTACCTTATACATTGTATTAAACATTACACTTTAATACAATTTATTATTATACAATATGCTATACACTATACCATTAACCGTCGCGTGAAAGGTACTAAGAGGAAGCAACGAAATATGTCAATGGGAGAGTAGTGGTCGGAAGCTTGCAGTGGAGCAAAGAATCCATTCCCTGCGGAGAATACAAGATATATAGTCAATGTCAATGAGTGGAACGCGGTCTGAAAGTCACCGTAAACGTGGACACAATCAGTTAAGATCCGAAATGATTTATTACGTCCTTCCAATGATTGCTAAGCCGGAATCCATCTTCTCGGTTGAAATTGTCTCTGTGTTTGTATATGTGGATCGCCTCATGAACGAATCTCTCATGGTAGCCAGATGGCTTGCAGAGAACCTCTGTCTTGGATAAGTCAATATCATGTGAACCCACTGAATTGTAACAGTGATCTGCCACGGCTGAGGTGTTTGTCCTACCGTGTTTCAAGTCTGCTTTATGTTCACGGATGCGGTCCGAGACATGTCGTTTGGTTTCTCCAATGTAACTGCTACCACAGAGGCAACTTAGTTTGTAGACGCCAGGGTACTGTATGTCTGGAACCACATATTTTACAGAAGGGACCAGATCACGGATTTTATGTACTGTGTTGAATCGGACCAGGTCCTCTGCTGCTTATCCTGCATAATGCATAGGCATAATATGACTTTGAAAACCCCCCGCCCACCTCCTACGCATTTCACAAGTAGCACTAGTCGCATTCCTGCATTTCCCATAAATATGCAAAATTCCTCTTCATATGCAATTTTTTTTGTCAAGGCGCTCTTCCTCCTCCCTCCCAGCTTAAATAGACACTCCAAGCCTAGGACATGTCATTCAGACTCTGTCTCATCGACAGACATGTTCTTCACCTGAGGATGGCTGCTTGCGTTGCGGCCAAAACGTCGTGAGAATTATTTTATTATGTTTTATTTTTATTATGTTATTACTTCCCTTCTACGTGACTTTACCGAAAGAACCAAGAAGATGAATCCCTGCAGTCACGAAAGCTTTAAATCGAAATCAATATGGTATTTAAAAATATTTTCTATAGATCTAATTGCCTTTAACAAATATAAGTTGACCATCTCTGGGAGATATAATGGATGAGTAAAACTGACTAATTACACTTAAACATAAGTTTAAATCACTGAACAGACATAAATAAGATGCAAATGTATCCAATCGTTAGAAACTATTCGTTCTAGATGTTCATGAAAAATTGTTATTTGGTGGACATTTAGAATTTCATGTCTATTTTTTTATCTGATATATTATATGCTTTTCTTTATCCTTTAAACAAAGGGTTAACAACTTAATCTGATGTATTTTGTCTCCTCCAAGGACAAATGGATGCTAATATATAAATATATATAGTCCACGCATGGCAAAATTTAAGATGGCCACAAGGCTTTCCATGTGTTGTGGTCATACCACTGTGAGGTGGTCAGTTGGTCGAAGTGCTGAGTGTTACTCCCGTGTATGTATGGGTTTTCTCTGGGTATTATATATATTTTCCCCCACATGCCAAACAAATCATTAAGGGAATTGGCCCATTATCCTAACCAAGACCTCCTCAATAAAGAGTGTTTGGCTTTACTATGTAAATATTTGGCGTTAAAATTATTACTTTGTTCAAATAAAGAAGTAAAGTATCGCAATGTGTAAACAAATATGAGACTGCTAGTCATAGCCATTGCTGGCAATGAACTAGCGGTGAAAATTCCATATTCCTATGTTGGGAGCCAAGCTTCATGAAGCAACCCATGTTGACTTTCCACAGAGTGGTATGTACTCATTTGATCAATAATGGATAGATGATGTTCTAAGTCAACCCCTGATGTGGATTTGAATCGATAATGTTCTTATTGTGAATCTAGTGTTTCAACCACAGTGCCACTTGTATGGATGGTTGGATGGTTATATGAAGAACATTGAGAAGTGTTTTGCCAGACTATAAATAGACCTAGGACACACTCTTACAATTCGCACATGGTTCACTGATTTGACTAGCATTCTATTTTGTACAGGACAGGCGGAGTGTCTTCGCCATGTTATGCGGGAGTTTGATAACGTCGCAAATCATCCCATAAGGCAGCACATTTGACTCATATAAATGAAATAGCTGTGTTGAGGGATATGCATGACTTGACATTCAAATCGCAATAATTTGATGTTTATAATATAACCTAGATTCGCAGATGGAAGATGTATTTATGAATGCCCAGGTGAGCACCCACTGAACTATCTTTTGCAAGAAGAATCTGCAGTAAAATACTTGAAGATGGTGGAACAATTTTGCGGATTGAAGAATTCAAAATAAAAGGTTTGCAAATGTATTGCAAATTGTAGAAAACGTTTCTAAGCCATACAGTAATTGTAAGCTTGCCACGTCATATCCTGGCCATGGATTGACAGCCCATCATCCCTCTGTGTTTGTTGAGTTCCACTTGGTAGAACTTGTTGATATTGAATACCACTTGGTGATACTCAATAACCATTGGTAATCATATGGAGAGATTGTTCCCTATTATAAAAAAGGTGGAATTTTCACCACTGTAGCACAGGGCTGCCAAAAGAGATGAACGGGGCTCAGGAGGCATTGAGAATAGAGACACAGTGTGACTCTTGACGCGTGTAGTTGGTCACCCAAACGCTGCGACTCAAGTTATTCACACTGTATTACAAGGGCGATGTTAAAAAGCTGCAGTCAACCTTGCGAAAGTTGATCTGGGTTTTTTTGCACGTTCGGCATGATGCTCTGAGGACTAACACAAAATCCGGTGTCGTGGAAATCCCTGACTGATGACTCTCGCGGGACACCAATTACGCTGCCGTCCTCTTCGACCGGAGAGCCCGGACTGCCCGTGCTTCTTTGCACCCTGGGCCGTGCTCTCGCTCGCCACCCATCTCCTCCCTCACAGGGCCCAGGGGGCTCATACATAACCCTGAAGCCAGCAGAGAATGACCGGAGGCGCAGGTGGCTGAGTGGAGAAAGAACGCTGCTCCCCTAGATTGCCCGCCGTACATCGAGGAACCATCTGCTGCTATTCCTCCATTGGTTTAGGACTTAACATGTTACTAGTAATACATGGCTGTAATCAGATCACTATAGGCAGCTAGCAGTAATCCTTTTTAACTATATTTTAGCGTATGTTCATATTTGTGATACTTAGAGTGCAATGGCTGATTGCTTTTTTATGATTAGGTTGATTTCCTTTTAATGTTTTATTCTTTCAAAAACAACTAAAAGGAGAAATGATTGCCAGCAGCTGATGTTAATATGACAGCAGCCAATACATAAAGTTCAACCTACAATTCCTGCACAGGGCGTTTATTTTTATACTGCATAGGGCTTTTATTTTTCATGTTAAATAATAACCAAGGATATATCAACATGAATTCAGTCATCACACAGCAGTATTCAAGTAATCAGACTATATTTATTTGAAAATAACGAATGCAGTCACAATACACCGCTTCATTTTCAAAAGCAGACCTCCGAAAACTCAAATAAAATATTCTGAAATGACTTAACGGGTTTCCATGCTGTTCAATACGACACCAAAAGGATACCTCAGCACATTCCTCTAAAGCCCAGTTCGCTTTTAAGCAACAATTTGTTTGCGAGAGAATGATGCGCTTTCCTTGCTTCCGAATACAACTTTACAGTGATTACACAAACGCATTTTGAGGTGTTCACAAAAGCCAAGTGAAATCACTATCATCTGCTAATATGTTGGCCTCTGAAAACAATTTAAAATGTTTCATTATTGTTAATTGTTTTGCACATTTACCACATACATTTACGTATTGACTAACCTTTTTCTCAAAATAGCCCCAAAAGAATTCCCAGTCTCAGATTACATCATTTTTATGGCTGTTACTTTACGGTAGCTTTACAGATTTTTTGGTAGGGCTGAAAAAGTTCCTTAAGAGAACAATGCTAATTTGAAAGGGTTGTGGGTATGAGTTAGCAATCATATGAGACACATGACCACCATGAAAAACCAGCTCACTGTATCACAAAGCCAAATATGGTGTAAGCGTAAACAATATATTCTAAATGTATTAATTATATATTCTACCAAGGGAAAATCACATCGAACAATGTTCTTGTGCTGTTATTGGTAACTAGGTTGACACAATCAACTCACTCACCCTGCTTGTCAACTCAGATTAATCAAAGGTGGTTGCTCAGAGTCAAACTCATAATAATTTGCAGTGCTAACTGAGTGTGTTGAAAGTATAATATTTTCCCTCTGAAGCACACAGCGAGCGTATTTGAAAGCAATAACTATTTGTGCATAAAGTATTTACCATGCAAGAATTAACTTGATAGCATTATCTTCTTGGTTCTTTCGGTAAAATCACGTAGAAGGGAAATAATAAAATAATAAAAATAAAACATGAGGACGGCTGCTTGCGTTGTGGCCGAAACGTCGTGAGAATTGTATTTTATTATGTTTTATTTTATTATTTCCCTTCTACGTGATTTTACCGAAAGAACCAAGAAGATTAATCCCTGCAGTCACGAAAGCTTTGAATTGAAAATTGTTAGCATTATTTTGACAATCAAATCTCATTTGCAATTTGTGCAAAATTAATCTAACGTAACTTCCCCAACACTCCTACCTGTACTGTTAATGTGCGTGAGTGTGGAATTAAATATCTAAATGCAAGCAACACCAAAATACCACCAGAATCACATTGAAATTGAAACGGTACACCTCAGCTGCGTGGTACAACTAGCTTATTTCAATTAATAAATGGTCTAGTCCAGGGGTCGGCAACCAAAATAACAAGAAGAGCCATTTCTTTCCAATTCGGTACAAAATTCAGTATTTCAAGAGCCGCAATGCATCTGAGTACATACTGTACATACGTACATATCGTCAAGAAGCAGCCCGTAAAGAGCCGCATGCGGCTCCGGAGCCGTAGGTTGCCGACCCCTGGTCTAGTCGGTGAAAGCGGATAAGATTTCATCCCACACTTAGAACATCAGTCGTAAGTGGAACAGGGCCATTATGGCGGCTGACCTATGCCTACACTGTGCTGAACTGGGCTGGGTCTTTCCATTTCCCTCCCCACAAGCGCATCTTCCCCCTTTCCACATTCATCGTGACCTAGTTTCGGACAATCGTAGGACACACCCTTACAGGGCAAAAATCTAAACGAAATGTTTGGTGGTAGGGTCAGCAACCAATATTAGAAGCACTTTGAGAAAAAGTTTAGCGCATACATTGCTCATGCTCCGTTGAAAATGTGATTTTTATTGTTTTTGTTAAACGAGCGAACAAGGTGAGCTATGTCACGATGTGAGGTTTTCATCGCCGCAGTGAACTCGCGATATCGTGGCCGGTTCTCGAGTCAATGTTCAGCAACACGACCAGGAGTGTCCCGTCAAAGCAAGGCTATTGCACATATATGACATCGTGCCTTCACATCACGAGGACGCAGCAGCACAGTAGCGGCCTGGGAAGAACCTGGGTTTGACGTGCAATTAACGTGCCACGGTCACGAGTCACCATAAACCTTCCCACCGCCCAGTGGTCATGCAGTGATTAAGGAGAGGGTACCTTTTTCAACCCCTCCCATCTCCAAGCCGAACATAAATCACTTAAAATTATTGATAACGTGAAAAAATGTTCAAGCGTGAATGAATGTACTTAGATTTTGCTGCAATTTATCTTTAAAGATTTACCATTAATCTGAGCAGTTGAATTCGTATCTTTCACTGTTATCCTTTATTAAAACACCATCTGGCTGAGATGTAGCTCAGCTGGCAGAGAAGAATGGATTTCAATCACAAGATTGTGATTTCAAATCCCGACGACAGTGGATTCGACCCCATCACCATTGGTACTCAGGGGTCGCTAAAATGAGCATCACTTAGTGAAGCAATGTTCAGTATTCGTTCTACGCATTAAACAGTACCTGCCATATAAATTTGGAAGTTAAGCCATTATCCCAGGGCTACTAAAGGAGTTGTGCACCAACGAATGTTAATTTTAGCTACATTTTCACCTTTTGACTTTGATATATATCAGCTTTTTGCCATTTGTAAAATGTGCTACTTGTATCAAGTGCCATGGTCCACAACGTCACCTTTTGTAGATGAGTTATTTTAAAGCAGTGTTATTGAAGCATGAGTTCTGTTTTTACCTTCATAAAATGGACAAGTGATTCTAATGAAACTTAAAACATCCGTTGACAACACTGCCTGAAATAAATATATATGTAAGATTGCTTTGAGCAATGGCTTTCTTAATAGCACAGAGAGTCCAGAGAGGTAGGAAGCTGATTATAGGTTCACTTAAAAGTGCTGCGATTTTATTGTTGTTAACTACAGTACAGCATTGGCCAGTGGCACTGTGGTCACAGTACTCAACTCGCAATCAGCCCATCACCGTCCCGGGATCAATAATATGATATTCCACTTTGTATCAAGTCACAGAGATGCTGCCGTGGTATACCAGTTAGCACACTTGACCTACAATCCAGAGGTAATCAGTTAGATTTCATTTCCTGGCAGGGCAGTTGAAACAATGGGCAATCTTATTTTGTCTCCCCAAGCTCCACTTCTGTCCACCCAGCAGTATGAACCACAGTCGATCGGCAGGTCACAAGTGGTGGGGAAAATTGTGGGTACTCCCACCTCTTCTAAGATGTCTTGTCAGCGTAGAAGGATAGGCCAAATACCTTCTTTCTAGGGCTCCCTCTAGTGGAAGCTCTTCTGCCAGTGGTGGCGTGAACAAAAAAATTCTAGGACTTCTTTGACCATTACCAAGCAAGCCAAGAGCAGCCATCCTTTGGAAAGACTGGTTCCCATCATGAGAATATGAAATTTACACAAACGGACTCGGGTCCATGATTAGCGACGAGTGCTGCACCGTTGGTCAATTGAGCAGAGGAACACTTTGGGTCCGATTAATGTTGAGCTTGTTTTTTGCACATTTGCGGAATTCTGAGGTTAAGTGGAAATTCCGCAAAAAAAAATTTGTGGATCGCATGGAGATTTATGAATCTCTCCAAGCCACTGGGGGCTGTGAGAGGGCCAGGAAAATACAGTGCAACAATGACCTGGAATTTATTTTCTGAGGTGCTCCAGTGTTTTTTCTTTGCAGATTCCAAATAAACTTAAAAACAAGTCTTAGCACTCAGTGCATCTTTCCCAGGGACACTACCTCCACTGCATCGTCTTTGTCTCCATCATCAGTTGTAAAAAAATGTCACAAGCAACCACAACAGTAGCCTAACTATCATCATCACAACCATCGTCACCTGCAGAAGTAGAAGCAGCATCAATTGATCATAATCGGCACTCATATATCATCACCATTGATATAATAATCATTCACATCGTTATCCTCATCACCGTCTTATTTTTCTTCAACATCACTGCCATCTTCGTGTGTGTTTGTGAGAGAGCCTCAGTGCAGAAAAATGTGATTAAAGTTTTCAGTATATATGAAGAACATTTTCGTGAATGGAGGTGAAGTTTAATGGAATTCACCATTGGAACCTCATTTGCCAGTAAAAATATGATAATTGTTTTTTTACCCTTCTATCAGGCAACAAAACTGACACCTTTTTTTACAAGGAATCATATTTACATAGACCACAATACCTGAAGTCATAATGCAAACAAAAACATAACTCTGATAATGTGCACTGTCCTTGAAGCTGATTGGTCCACACCCGAGACAGCTTTCCTTAGAGCCTAGTCTCACATGGGTTGGACCAGATGACGCCAAAAGGCGCACAACTCAAAGACAAAGCTCTCATACTCTGATGGTGCATTGTCTATGAGTTGTGCGCCTTTTGGCATCATCTGGTCCAACCCATGTGAGACTAGGCTCTAAGGAAAGCTGTCTCGGGTGTGGACCAATCAGCTTCAAGGTCAGTGCACATTATTAGAGTTATGTTTTTTGTTTGCATTATGACTGCAGGTATTGTGGTCTAAGTAAACATTACTCCTTGTAAAAAAAAGGTGTCAGTTTTGTTGCCAGATAGAAGGGTAAAAAACCAATTATCATTTAATGGAATTGGCCACCATGCCCTCTCAGTGCTTCTCAAACGAGCCACGCCTTTGCATCGTGATTGCCGCGATTACGGATATTTGCAAACAATTTTGCGCAAATACACCATGCAAAATGTTCCCACCAACATCAACTCAGCCCAAACCCTACCAACTTCTGGCCATTCTGCAATAGGGTCATGATTGAGGGTGAAATCGTTTTGTTTTTGTACAGAATCAGTTGTATTTGAGTTTAAATGTTTTTACGTTTCTGATTTTATCAATTGCCATTGCACCAAAAGTGAGGGAATGATGGCAAATATAGCTAATAAGCTGCAGTGATGTTTACTAAGCCACACATCTGTTGCTTCAGGGTCGCTGCCCTTCGTGGCTGTTAAACCTATCTGTGCGTGTCTGCTGTTCAATGCGAGTATGTTAAATGACATAATGCCTCAAGGCAAAGTTACTTCTGAGATATTAGAGGATGTCTTTATCAGGTGAGTGTAAAAAATATGAAGTGCTAAAGCAGGGCTGAAAACCTCTGTGAAACATGTGCAAGCTGTATAATTGCTGTTGTTTGTGTGTTTGTTACACGATTGGAATATAGCAATTTCAAATAAAGGTTGGGGGTCCATCAATCCTGTCATTCCACTTGGGTTGATAAAATGAATGGTAACAAGGAACAGTAAAATGGAGTTATGGTACCTGCTATGTGAATGTGGAATTTTCACCAATGACTCAATGACACAAATCGAGGTGTGTGCCAACTATTGCTCGTTTGGGTAGGGAGAAATTTTGACTTGATTTAATGTACCAGCATTTTTTCATGGTAGATGTTTGTATCTTTCCCCAAATTTGAACCCATTGTGCTGTCGGTGTTGTGTCATGAGACAAAGGCTCCAGTGTGATCTCAGTTGTCATTGCAACCCTCCATGTTAGAGAATGACCAGTGTAAATAGATATTGCAGAACTACATGTGCGAACCATTCAAGTGACCTCAAATCTACATAGTAGGGAGTAACATTTCCCCACTTGCCCTACTACAATTCTCCAGAGCTGGACAAAGTGAACCAAATCTTACTTGATTAATGAGAACCTAGTTTAATCACAGACAGCTGCCTGGATTTAAACCGAGAGTCTCAGCCGTGGCAGCTCAGTGCTCTGACCTCTGTGCCACCTGGCCACTTAATAATAAAGTAATTTTTAAAGGAAAGGAAAGGCAGGGATGGGAGGCAAGATGTTTTTTTTACAAAATTGGATTGTGGTGTACAATGACGTTGTATTACATGTAATTACATATAAAATATATATTCATCTTGACTTCAATTTAATTGCACAGTTTATATTAATTACATGCAGTTGAAATTGACTTGTGATAAACATAGCAACTAAAATATAATTGTTTCCGTTTAAAGCTCCAAAATCGTAGCTGTCATCGTTTAAAATATCTACAAGTGCATAGTTTGAGCCATTTCGACGGTGTACTATTGGTTTTGCTTTATTTTTGAAACACCTTCAACTCCAGTACTGTTCAATGTATCAAGAATGATCGTATTTGCTTGTGATGGTGATGGAAATGTAAGGGATAACACGATCGGGCATTTCCCTGCACTCTTGAGCCGAGAGGTGCCATGCACATCTCCTTTGGTGGGCCTGATCATATGCTGGATCATTCTACTCTCCTATGGCAGGGGCAGTCTACCCACAGGACAACCACTGGTTGACTTTCCATAAAAGTGGTACTCATTTTATATCGATCAGGAAGGGATGATGGGACTGAGCAAAACTCTGACCTCCAAATGTGGAAAAGGGACTATGATATAAATTGATCATAGTGCAGAACAAAATTGGAGGATCATCATTGTTACACAGATTCATAAGAACAAGAGACTTGTTGTCAAGACAATTTTGTGGGTCAAACTAATTCGATTTTATAGTGACGTCACGGTCAGACTCACATGATTTTTCCGACGTGGTTTCAGGATTCAATTACATTAGAAACTCTCTGGCTGATGAAAAATAACTACAACTGCTTTTGAGATGTGACCACGAAAATAGACCATTAACAAACTCAACATATCCGTTGGATTTATTCATACAAACAAGACTTGACTGTGGGTGCTGTGAAATATGAGCACCGCTTTGAGGGAAGTCAACAGTATTTGGTGGATGTTCTATGAACAGACAGGTTCTATCTTCTTGGTTCTTTCGGTAAAGTCACGTAGAAGGGAAGTAATAAAATGATCAAAATAAAACATAATGAAATAATTCTCACGACGTTTCGGCCACAACGCAAGCAGCCGTCCTCAGGTGAAGACCAGGTCGTGCGAATTATTTTATTATGTTTTATTTTTATTATTTTATTACTTCCCTTCTACGTGACTTTACCGAAAGAACCAAGAAGATGAATCCCTGCAGTCACGAAAGCTTTAAATCGAGACAGGTTCTAGCTATACGATTGTGGAATTTCCACCACTGACTCAGGCAACCAATGGGCCTGGGGTCGCATCCGAACCATTACAGCTCTGCTGCTGCTAACTGCTGGACGTATTTTAGTCTATAATTTTATGACCTTAAATCAACAGAGCTCAACCTCTCTAGAGCATGTCCCTTCTTATTTAGACCCCGCCCCATTCTATTTTAGCTCCACCCCTTAATTTGAGAAGAGGGAGACTTTGACTTTGAAGAGCCCTTGAGATAGAATGTTCTTTTTACTTTGTTGACTTTTTTCAGTGGAAAATCTCAAGACAACAAAAAAACAAGAGAGTTCTGCCCACTGGAAGTAATTTCTCAAATGTTCACCATATCAAATTATATTTTATTCACGTAAATGTTGGTTGCAATGTCTCAAATTAATTAATTCTGCTCCAAAAAACGTCAACTTTCCTCATCTAAAAGTCAGATAATCTCCTTCCTTAATTAAGTGGGGGGCGGGGTGAATTTCCTATCTCTATTTTCAGGCCTTAAAATTGGCACAAGTGGTGACAATATTCCACATTCCAATGATGAGGACCAGTCCATAGGACAACTACTGTTGCTAACCACTTCCCTTATGGAGGTGACCTGTCCTTGGTTGATGAAGGTGGTCCGATTGACTCTGTTTCAATCAGTCCCACGTTAAGAAGGTGGGCCAAGGTCTGTAACAAAGATGCACGTGTTTTTCACGGTGAGCTAAGGAGATGTAAATGGCAGAAGTGATTCACTTTGGAATGTGTGGCGCGTGCCTTTCCCAGGTGCAGTTTTTTTCCAGGTTATTGACTTGCTTCCAACGTTATCTGTCCTTTTAAACATCATTCATTCGTGTTATTCCTTTCTTTTGTTTATTCATAAAGGCTCGTTATTTTATATACTTTTATCAGTAGTCAATGGTGTTCCATACTAGCACGCTTCAGCACACCAAACATGTTATACCAGCACTTTTCAGAACATTTTAACCGAGAGCAACACGAGTATTTCTGAGAAGAAATGGCAGTTCACGTGAGCCGCAGGACAAATAGTTTCATACCGGTACTGCCAAATCCATGTTGACCACTGACTATTACTCTCTTATTAGAATGCTACCAAATCCCTTTCAAGCTAAACTCTCACAAAAAAGAGAGTCGTGTGTGAGAATGGCCCCAGAAGACAATGTGATTAATGAATTGAGAGACCTAATTTTACATAACACCTTTTTTGCCTGCTGTATAAAAGTCACAAGGGTGACAATCCACTTTGTCACACTTGAGAATGAAGATTAATCACGTTTGAACCCAGCATCTCGGCGACTTTAGCTCGGTGCTCCGACATCACCAATACGAGACACCCCGAGCCACTGTAGTCGGCTACACTGCTGTCCTACATTGCACTTCCACTGTGACCCAAAGGCATTTTCAGTCAAGCAAACATTCTCAACGATTAATTCACACTAACACATCTGGTGGTAAGAGATAACTCAGATGCTACCCACTCTCTTGAAATCATCACTTACCTTTGACCCTAAATCGCTGAATTGGTGTTTACTATACAGTACTTGTGTTAGGTCAGTCTGGTCTCTTACAATCAGATATGCACATTCCTGGCATCTTATGTTTCATAATCATTGATCTACTCACTGCTCGATTAAGACATCTACACGCCATCATCAATGTGTAGTAAGTATTCAGGAGGCTTTGACGACGGGATCGGAGGCACACTTATTTATTAACACCAACTTGTGCACAGTAACGAGTACACACAGTACTTAAGGGGGTATCGTCCCCTTCACTCGGCTAACAGGGAGACACAACATCTAACCCCGCTAACCTACGCCCAAGTCCTCCACTACGGAGCTAGGGGAGGCTACCTATCCCAGCCCTGGTCAAGCTGGGATCCCGGCACCCTGAGTCTCCAGACCGGCTCTTATAAGAACGTCAGTCTGGGCTCTCGGGGCCACGCCACCGGCTTGCCCTGGTCGGCCCTGACAAGGACAGCGAGCCAGGGGAGCTCCGGGGCCTATTCTAGCTGGTCTTCAGTCTTCGCTGGTTTAAGCTAATACTCGACCTCGAGCCCTCCGGCTCACCACCTTTTATAGTACTCGGCCCCCCGGGAGGGGCCCGTGGGGGATGCAGGTGCGGACGTCGGTGTGAGCACCTCCTCTGTGTACGGCCCTAACCACGCCCCTTGTGTTTGTTAGCCATCCGCGCCCATACACAATTACACCTCTACATCACCCCCCCCCTGTACAGCTCGCAGCCGTCCCCGGCTGCAACAAAATCAGAATAAAGGTGCATCCCTCCCCAAAACCGTGTGTGCCTCGCGTAATTTTAACAAGAACAATGACAACCATAACAACAACAACAACAACAGGAAACAGGAAGAAAAAAAATAACCCGACGCACCCCCCCGAATAAATACCCCATTCCGCAAAACCAACATATATACACGCGCTCCGGACGCCTCCCCCCACCGTCCGCAAGGGCCCCCCAACGGCCGACCTCACAATAGTCTGCGCGTTTTGGCGCGCGTTCTCGCGGCGGGCCCGTCACAAGGGCCCATCCCGGCACGCTCAGTGGCGGTTGTTGACGGTCCGGGTGCGAGAGAGTCTGGTTTCGCTGCCGAGTGACCCCCGACCCCCCCGGGAGGGGTTGGCGGTCGTGGACCCGTCACTCCAGTTGCACCTGGAGATGGAACAGTTGATGTCAGGTTAGGCGAGAGCAGCGACGTCGGGGAGTCGGCGGACCCCTCACACATTTGGCCATGCGTGTGTGTGTGCGAACCACGGGGCGGCGCAATGAACGGTTTCAACCTCGAGGGGTGCACGTACCACCGACGCCTCCCCCATTTGACGCGTACACATTGCGGCCGCAAGACCTGTAGGACCTCCACGGGCCCCCGCCACGGCTGTACCAACTTTGACGAGGTCGCCAGCGGCACCTGGGGATAGTGCAACCATGCCCTGTCCCCTGGTTTCCATTTGAACACATGTACCCGCCCCAGCGTAAGCCTCTCGTTCGCCTTCTGGCGGAGTTCAGAATTTTGCACGGCCGCTTCTCGCGCCTCAGATAATTTGCCGATGTTAAATTTAACGTGTTCGGACAATGTAGACTTCGCCTGAGGCGCCGAGAGCTTCAACTGGGTCGTCACAGGGGGGTTAGCCTCGCGGCCATACATTAAAAAGAAAGGGGAAAATCCGGTGGCCGCATGGGGAGCCATCCTGTAGGCTTGCAACACACCGGCAATGCGAAGGTCCCAATCTGTCTGGGATTCCGATACCTGCTGGGACAGCATGGACGTGATAGTCCGATGCAGCCGTTCCACCATCCTGTCAGTTTGTGGGTGATACGGGGAGGTCCGAATTTTCTCCGTACCCAAGAGGTCGCACACCTCGCGGAGGAGTTTCCCCGAAAAATTCTTACCCTGGTCAGTCAGCAGCCGTTCCGGAGCACCCTTGTCGAGGACATAGCCCTGGACAAAGGCCTCCGCGATGGCTGCTGCCGACTGGTTGGCCAGGGGCCAGGCCATAGGCCATCTCGTGAAGTATTCGACCCCTGTCAATAAATACCTATTTCCCCTGGGTGTAGCAGGAAATGGCCCGATAATATCTAGAGCAACGAGCTCGTTAACCCGGGAAACCTTTATGGACTGCAGCGGAGGGTTGGACCCCCTCGCTGGTGGCTTCCGCTGCGCGCATTGTGTGCACGACCCCAGGAGATCCCCCACGTCCTTTGCCATGCCCGGCCAGAAGAAATCGAGCTGGAGCATGGCAAAGGTCTTGTGAACCCCCAAGTGCAGGAGCCGCTCATGCGCAGCCCATACCACCTTACCCCTCAATGCTGCAGGCACCACGCGCCGTTGGCGGCGGGATTTTCCGTCCCAGTGCATTAAAAGCCCCTGGAACAACCCCCACGAGTCAACGTTCACCACCCCCTGACCAACCCCCCCGGTGCGACGGCGCAGAGCGAGGAGGGAGGTGTCCTCCATTTGGAGGCGTCCCCACTCCGCGACCGACAACCCCAGCAACGAATCCCTCCCTTCTTGCTCGATAGGGCCCGAAGCCGAAGGCGCATTGGCGGCGGCCACGAGGACCGAATCGGTGGTCACGTTCGGGGGCCTACAACGCCCCGAACCCAAGAGGCAAGCGCACTCCGAAGTGGGTGGCAACCGCGACAGGGCGTCAGCGTTCGTGTGGCCGACGCCCTTACGATATGTGGTGACAAAGTCGTAGTCTTGGAGGATCTCCAACCATCGAGACAACTGCCCCGATGGTTGTTGAACCCGCAGGGCGTACTGTAGAGCCGCATGATCTGTACGGACGGTGAAACGCCGACCGTACCGATATGGGCGGTACTGCTGAACGAAATACACAATTGCCAATAATTCCCGACGGGTAACGCAGTACCGTTGTTCCGCTGGAGACAGTACCCGACTACCGTAAGCCACCACATGCTCTACGCCCCCAATGAGCTGGGACAGCACGCCCCCAATGCCCGTGTTACTTGCGTCTGTATCGAGCAAGAAGGGTTGTGAGAAATCGGGGTAATTCAACGGTGGAGCCCCCACCAGGGCATTCCGGAGGGCGCGAAAAGCAGCCTCCTCCTCCGGCCCCCAATGAAACCTGACTCCCTTGGACGTCAAGGCATGCAATGGTTTCGCGATCGTAGCGAAGTTAGCCACAAACCGTCGGTAGTACGACGCGAACCCAATGAAACTCCTGACCTCTCCCACCGAGGTGGGAGTTGGCCAGGAGCTGACGCATTCCGTTTTGGCGGGATCAGTGGATATCCCCGAGCGCCCAACAATGTGACCCAAATACCGCACCGATTCGCAGAGCAAATGGCACTTCTGCGGTTTAAATTTCAAATTGGCAGCCCGCATTTTGAGAAAAACAGCACGCAACCTCTGGAGGTGTTCCTCGAAGGATTTGCTAAAGACGATGACATCGTCCAAGTAAATTAAACACGAATCCCATTGCAAGCCTGCCAAGACCAGTTCCATTAACCGCTGAAAAGTTGCTGGTGCAGAATGTAAGCCCATCGGCAAGCGGTTAAATTGGAAGAGACCTTGCGGTGTACGGAAAGCAGTCTTAGGTTTGGATTCGTCATCCAGAGGAAGCTGCCAGAATCCAGAAAGTAAATCCAGGGTGGAAAAGAATCGCGCCCCCGCCAAGGCATCGAGCGACTCATCCATTCGAGGAAGCGGGTACGCATCTGCCACAGAAATTTTGTTCAATCGCCGAAAGTCGACACAAAACCGCAGTGAGCCATCGTGTTTTTTCACCAAAACGATCGGCGCGCCCCACGGGCTGTTGGAAGGGGAAATGATATCGGCGGCTAGCATGTCATCAACGGCCGATTTGACATGATCCTTTTCGGCGGGACTCAGCCGAAAGGGATTTTGGCGGATTGGCGCGCTGTCACCCGTGTCAATATGGTGTCGCAGCAATTTAGTACAACCAATATCAAATTTGTGTTGACTAAAAACGTCGGCAAATTCTTTCAGGAGAACTCGCAGCTGCGCACGCTGCGAGTCGGACAGGTCCACTGATCCCGCGCAAAGTGCATCCAGCCATCCGTCATCACAGTCCGAATGCGGTCGCGACGGAGGATCAGTGGTTACCTGACCCACGAGTGGTCCCTCATAGGGTGCCGGCGTTGCGTGTGCAAGCACGGTCCCTTGAGGAACCACGGCCGTTCGCGATCCTACATTAAGGACTGCAATGAAGGGGTCCCCATCCCCTTTCACCATGGTCTGAGCCGCTAGTAAATCGGGGCCATTGACCCCGGCCCGAGATGGTCCCAACAAGACCCCCCGATCCGCAACCCCCGCAGCAAACGGCCAACGCAACCTAAGAGGGACGAGCATCTGAGCCCCCGGGGGTACGCGCACAGTTTTTGCCACAAGCGCCTGCACGGTCGCAAACGCCCGACGCTCCGTGGCGGGGGAAGACAAAAACGTTACGCGTCGACCCGACGGGAGCTCGATGCACCCCTGGTCGATCAAGATACGAATGGGCATTTTGGCCAAGAAATCCGTCCCCAACAGGCACGGAACCGCCAGTGAGGAGGAAACCAAAACAGGGCCGGATAATTTAATGTCTCCAATGCAAATTTTGGCGCGGATTTGGCCAATGATGCCTAGCGAGCCCCCGTTAGCAGCATAGCATGGCACGTCAAAGGGACGACTGTGAACGGGAAGAATGTTATAAATCAAATCAGATATAATGGTCGCCGACGCTCCTGTGTCAATTAAAATCCGCACCTCTACCCCATCAATATGACCGACCACGACCGACGATCCCGCCGACGCTGCAACGACACGATGGGCGAGCTCCGACCACTGACCCGGTTGGAGCGCTCGCCGCATTTCAGAACAATCGGACGCAACGGCCGTCGATTTGCGAGCCCTGTTCGGTTGAGCGCGTGAGTGTGTGTCGGATGTGTGCATGGGCCAAACGTGTGAGGTGCCACGACTCGCCGTATTTCTCTGCTGGAGCTTGGGTGGAGACGGCGCGGCGTCCTGACGAGGTGTCGCCCCGCGCTGACGGGGAGCCCGGCATCCTGAAGCAACGTGGCCTTGAAGGCCACAGTTGTAGCAGCGTGTGAGCGCCCCAGATGGCCTGGGCTGCTCCTGGCGGCTCGGTCCATTCCGAGCCTGTGGTGCCGCCGATCTCCATTCCCCCCGCCGCTCCACCCTGCAGACCTCCCCCGATGGGAGGGTGTTGGCCGCCATGGCATGGCCGGCTACCCCCTTGGCGGCCTTGCGACGCAGGGACCGCAAGCCCCCGTGGATGTGGCACGCGACCAGCAAGGACGACATCTCTGCGTCATCTTGAGCCAAGACGGCAACGTCCAGCTCATCCGCGAGTAGCAGCAGCTTTTCAGCCACCATAGCGTCCACTCCCTCCTCGTCCATCCGCGGGAAAGCTGCCTTCGCCAGGGCCAAGAGAGCCGTCCGGAAGGCCAGGGGCGATTCGTTGGCGCCCCGATGACGATCGTGGAATAGCTGCCTGCAGTCCGAAGGCGGGCCATAGACAGCTGACAGCAGCTGCAGCGCCAAGTGCAGCGTGGCGCGCTTTTCCTTAGGCGCCAAGGTGAGAGTAGCCAGGGCGTCGTTGTCCAGCATCGCCGGCAGCGCGCCTAGTGCTTCGGCGTCCGTCCAGTTCGCCATCTCCTGATGAGTGATGAACCGCCTTTTGAAGCCGCCCCAGTCTCCGTCCGCGCCCACGAATTTTTTGAGAGGCGACAGTCGCTGCTGTAACGCGACGTCCGTGGCTGCGGATCGCGCTCCGTCGTTCCCAGCAGACGTTACAGTGTGGGCGGGCTGCGAGCATGGCATCGCCGGTCGCTCCGTTGTTGACGCGCTGGCCGGTGTTGATGATGTCACGGCTTGTGCTTGGCCCTCAGCAGTCACCTGATGAGGGCCGGCCCCACCCTCTGCTCGCACTGTAGTGATGGCGGGAAATTTAACCGCGAGCCGCGTCGGGGTGGCGGGAAATGTCGCCACGAGTCGGCTGCCGTCGTCGTCCCGCGCAGCCCCTCCAGCCCCCAGCCGCGTGATCTCCTCCAACGTGGCGGCGGCAGCGTAGAGCAGCTCCGCCAGGCGGGAGTGAGCCAGCCGAAGTCCCTCGGCCGACGCATCCCCCCCTTCCTGTCGTAGCAGCGCGGGTGTACTCGGCCCCGGCTGCTCCGATCCGACCTCGGCCATCTCTGGTGGCGATTCGGCCGCGGTGTCCTCCATCTCTGACTCCCTGGTACGTGTCGTCCCTCGTGTGTCCATCGTTGAACGTTTACTTCTGACCCCATATGTAGTAAGTATTCAGGAGGCTTTGACGACGGGATCGGAGGCACACTTATTTATTAACACCAACTTGTGCACAGTAACGGGTACACACAGTACTTAAGGGGGTATCGTCCCCTTCACTCGGCTAACAGGGAGACACAACATCTAACCCCGCTAACCTACGCCCAAGTCCTCCACTACGGAGCTAGGGGAGGCTACCTATCCCAGCCCTGGTCAAGCTGGGATCCCGGCACCCTGAGTCTCCAGACCGGCTCTTATAAGAACGTCAGTCTGGGCTCTCGGGGCCACGCCACCGGCTTGCCCTGGTCAGCCCTGACAAGGACAGCGAGCCAGGGGAGCTCCGGGGCCTATTCTAGCTGGTCTTCAGTCTTCGCTGGTTTAAGCTAATACTCGACCTCGAGCCCTCCGGCTCACCACCTTTTATAGTACTCGGCCCCCCGGGACGGGCCCGTGGGGGATGCAGGTGCGGACGTCGGTGTGAGCACCTCTTCTGTGTACGGCCCTAACCACGCCCCTTGTGTTTGTTATCCATCCGCGCCCATACACAATTACACCTCTACAAATGCAACTATCCAAAGAAGCTCCTGAATACGAGCTTATGCCAGCACTCCATCTGCGGGATGTGTTGCCTCCTTTAGCTGCCACTGCAATTAGTCTCAATCACCAGTCATCATCCATTTAGCCATGTGTCCTTACCAAGACTATTTACATTTCTTAACAGTCAATATGATCTCGAACTTACATTTGTTCTTTAATCCATATGATCATCTTCTTGTCTCTCAGTGTACAGCAACTGCAAACATGCACCTCTTCATGCTTCTTTGCGTACTTTTCAGGTTCTATTGAATGTTCTTTGTCAATGTCCATGTTGTTCACCGCTTTACTCCTACATGCAAAACATACTCAGTCAGGGATTGGTCACACACCCTAGGCAGTACCCTCGTAAAAATAATATTGAAACTAAGTGAGCATGTACAGGGAAAATAAAGGACTATCGTTGATATTATATGCTGGTGATATACAAGAATATGTTCTTGGAAAGTAACATTTCTAAAAAATTCAAGAGAGACCAAGGACTACCATCATTATAATGCATCATTATTTGAATACCATTCGAAATGAAAATGCACTACAACATTCAAATAATCTCCAACCTGGTTGTTTTGCGGATAGCATAGGAGACTCACAATTGGAAGTTACAAGTCTTAGTCGTGGTCGGGGCTGGTTGAAAGAGCCGATAATTGCTCTAGGTTTCATAAATTGAGTACGACTTAATGGGGCGTCAACAGTGGTTGTCCTATGTCGAGAATCGTTCTGGCTGCAGACATGTGTAATTGCCACATTTGGTTCCTACCAATCAATAAACGCATATAATTAAGCCGACACAGCTATGCTCACCAACGTGTAATTTTCATATGGATACAAAAGGCTGGTTGATGTTGAATGCTGAGCAGTGGG
This sequence comes from Lampetra planeri, assembly GCF_965212315.1. NCBI lineage: Eukaryota > Metazoa > Chordata > Hyperoartia > Petromyzontiformes > Petromyzontidae > Lampetra > Lampetra planeri. The sequence continues at coordinate 21,792,067 of NC_136107.1, forward strand.
GCATAGTGAAGGCCAGAGGTTAACAGACCGTGTGCTCAATAATAACAAAAACAGGACAAACGAATGGAAACACTAACTCTGCTGAACATATTTTAACTGATTCACGAGGCATAGAATTGGACAGTAAAACCGCATCAACATTTACTGGAATTGAAATCTGATAACCTATTTCCAATTCAACCATAAAAAATATACTTTTAAGAATAGTGTGCATCTTCAAAATGGTTGCCTCGTGTTATTAATCTCTAAAAGAGTTAGGTGCATAAATGCGACTTTTTTTTATCTTGGATGAAGTACTTTACTTTTGATCGTGACTTTTCTTTCACCACTTCGCTTCAAATTAATACTGGATAATGCAGGATGGTTTTTTTTAATCAGTGATCATATCCATATTCTTGGGTCTTTCGGTAAAGTCACGTAGATAGGTTCAAAGAAAATAACAAAAAAATAACAAAAAACTACGACGTTTCTATCGCATCACAAGCGATCGAAACGTCGAAATTTTTGTTAAAATTATTCTTTGAACCTATCTACATGACTTTACTGAAAGACCCAAGAATATGAATTCCTGTAGTAACGAAAGCTTTAAGTCAAGATTTGATCATATCCACTTAGTTGCTGGATTAACAGCAGAATTGTGTGCATTTTAAGACTCAATCCAACCACTCAGTGATTTGCAGGATTATGATGGTAAATAACAAAATACATCTTGCAGTACACATAGTACAGTGATGCTAAATAACAAAACATGTACTGTGGTACACATACGAAAACACAATAACACACACATAAAAAGAGGCTACGTGATGGCGTTTAGATGTAAACACAGCAAGTAGGGAGGGGTGTTGATCTGTCTATACTGACCTTTGAGTGTCTTCTTTGATTGCTGCTAATTTTCTTTGATTATCTGGACATCTCCAAATTGGGAATAGGACAAACATCCCCTCCTAAACAATTCTGAAACACAGGATATTTCCGTATTGAAAAATATTTTTTAATACTGACATGTTTTACCAATGATGCCACAGTTGTTTATATCGGATGTGAAAAAATATCCTAAGCAGAGTGCAAGTTCATCTCAGAGAAGGACCGAAACACTGGTCGATGCTCCTTCATGCTTTGTCGGGTAAGGTTTGCACATACAGGTCATCTGCTGCACACAAATCAAAGTGTCACCATTGTCAAAAATGCACGATACGGTTCTTATCTCAATTGGAGGCCCTGAGCTAGAGGGTGGGAATTCCACATTTTTATTGGCAGGCTCCAGTCTCTGCATAGGATGACTATTCTATTTTATTTAGGATTTATACAGCGCCCTTTCCAGGCTTCTACCAAATGGTTCATATTTGTATCCACACCGGATGGATGATAGATCAAAGCGCTCTATTCAACAGATACACATTTTTAAACTAGTGTATTTATCACTTTTAGTCTCGATTCCATGAGGGCCAATGTTAAATTATGTCGATCAGTAAAGTTCAATAGCAAAAATAAATGCATCACTGAATTACATCATGATGCTAAACACACAGCCACAACATTTAATGCATTGAATGTGTAGCAGAGGCCCTCAAATGCATTCAGACACATTCATAATTTCACCAACCGGGGTCTGTAAACTAACACACAAACCAAACCATGTCCTACACTTTGCCCTAGGGAAATATCAGTACAATCGGGTAGTCATTCGATTAATTTGCGTGAAAGGGTTGTCATATGTCGTGGAGGATATATTGTCAGGGTGAGTATATTTTTACGTATTAGGTGATGCTGATGACATGTGATCTTTTCATAACACTTGGGGCTTGGTGAGCTGTTAAAATCCTATGACCTCACCACTAACAGTAATCATCTCTCTCCCTTGCTTCAGGCCATTGGGTATTTCATATATATATCTCAATTATGACATTAGTAATGCAGTGAATTACAGCACTATATAGAATATATATTGCTCATGATAACTGGCTGGGTATCTTGAACCAGAAAGTGGGGACTTCCAATTCCAGTTAAAATCAACTAAATCAATTATACCCCTGGAGTCTATATATATTGTGTTTAGATTGTTGTCCTTCCCCCGGACCTCCGATAGCATGGTTACAAACATATCGTGCGAAAGAAGTTCAACATACATAGATAATAATAATTATAATAATGATAAGAATAACGTGAATTATGTTGTCCAGAATAGCCTTCTTGAGTCTCAATATATTTTTGTTGAGAATACTGCATTGGGATGTTGTGTTAATGCAATTTAGAAGTGTTTCTAAATGTGGGAGGAAACCTGGGTACCTGGAGACAAATTGGGCATTTGAGGGAATCACAAAGCTTTTCACAGATGAATTCAATAATGCATGTGTTGTACTGCTTACTTTTGCACTAGGTTATAAGTATGCACCACCAGACCCGACTAACATATCGGGGAAAGTAAATATCAGATGTCTTGTTGAGAAACTTGGTCCCACCATAGGAATGTGGAATTTGCATCACGAGCTCAGGATTGCCAATGGGAATTCATGCCACATAGTGCTTTTCTTCGATGTTAACATTCACTATGAACTTTCACCATTGCTATTACTTGTTATTGATAATTGGCTGAATGGATGTGAAACTCGTATAATTATAATTTATGCATTTAGGTTGTGAGTTCTGACTATAGTGCCACCTGGCAAGGTAAGGTGTGTATCGAGTCAAAAGGCAACATTTGATGCATGCACGGACAAGCATTGAGTAGTATCCATTTTGTTGACAGCCTTGAACCATTTGTGGAAAATCCACGTTCCAATCTTAATTTTAGAACTTTCGTGACTGCAGGAATTATTATTTGGTTCTTTCGGTTAAGTCACGTCTAAAGATAAAATAATAAATTAAACTAAACAATAGAATACGACGTTTCATTGCAACACAAGCAATCATCATCAGGTATAATGAAATAGCGACATAAAATATAATCAGAAAACTATAGACAGACATATTAGCAGACAGATATTACCAAGATACATAGCGAGAGTAACACAGGTAACAGGACACCCAATGTTAACTTAGGAAAATTAGTCATTTTATTGACCTCAGTAGAATGACGGGCTGAGTCGACCTCCAACCAGGATTTCAACTCAAGATATTTAATTTGTCAATCAAGCACTCGTACCACAGCTACACGCCAGATAAGAGTCAATTATATGACAAGCTTTTATTGAATTTTAAACGTACATCAATATATATGACAACATATATGGTAAACGATCTTAATATGTTGAAAATCTCCTTTGACTACTGCTTCATCAAAGTGAATTAAGTTGTCAAGTTACTTTTTATTTTGTTTTTTACTCTCCCAGCTCTCAGAGCCCGCGCCGTTCGATCCACAAACCAGCAAACCTCACGCCAACTCTGGAGCCTTGCGTCTACTGTTCTGCCAAACTGATTATCACAGCAGTAAATTGAGGCCAAATAGCATTATCTGTCTCATCAAGGACGTCCTGATGTGTGCCCGTTCCCCAGTGATGGCCTCAGCTGAGGCTTTTGTTCACGATAATCACATTTTCTGTGACTTAATGTGCAGCAACGATCCCTCTGCTTGGCCGTTGCTAAAGCAATCAGTCGTTGCCATGGTCACTGAAACAAAACAAATGATGGAATAAACGATACGGGCTTGTTCCGAGAGATTGTAGTTATCCTTTCTAAATGCTACTGCCGGTCTTAATGGAATAATTGGTACAATTGATAGTCACTAAGTGTTGGTAAGGGTTGCTTGAGAGGGATTACTGATTGCACTATGTAACACAATTTTTGCTCCTAGGTAGTAAGTGTTGTTTCGTAATTGCTTATGCTGAAAAAGTATAGAAAATGGCTATTATTCCCCACAAACTTTGCTTTTGTGACCAGGAAAGTGATATTTTGAAATGTACCTATTTTCAATGAGAAAACGGGTGAATTTGTGTCTTTTCGTTCACATAAAGTCAGAAAAAAAACATGAATCAAAATTAACATGTATTTATACGAAAGTAATACAAAAATGACTACAAAAGATTTAGAAGTGAGCAGTTTTTCGAGATTTGCGATCATACTGTAAATCACTTTCACGAATCAGCCCCCAAATGTAGTCTCCTATCATGTTCTCATTACACTGTCCTTGGTAGTGGCGTTTAAAGTCCAGTATATCCTGGTGGAAGCATTCGCCTTGCTCCTCCGAGTATGCTCCCATGTACTTCTTGAATTTATCAAGATGAGCATCAAGGATATGGACTTTGAGGAACATCCTACAGCCCATTGTGCCGTAGTTCTTCACCAGAGTCCCAACCAGCTCTACATAGTTTTCGACCTTGTGATTGCCTAGGAATCCACAAACCACTGGGACAAAGCTGTTCCAAGCTGCTTTCTCCTTACTAGTGAGCTTCTTGGGGAATTCATTGCACTCCAAGATCTTCTTCATCTGTGGTCCGACGAAGACACTAGCTTTGACCTTTGCCTCAGACAGCTTAGGGAAGAAGTCTTGAAGGTACTTAAAAGCTGCCTACTCCTTATCTACAACTCTGACAAATTGTTTCATAAGGCCCAATTTGATTTGCAGTGGTGGCATCAGCACCTTTCGGGGGTCCACCAGTGGCTTTCACTTGACGTTGTTCTTCCCCACAGAGAACTCGGTCCGCTGTGGCCAGTCCCGCCTGTGGTAGTGCGCCTTGGTGTCCCTGTTGTCCCAAAGGCAAAGATAGCAGGGAAACTTAATAAAACCGCCTTGGAGACCCATCAGGAATGCCACCATTATGAAGTCTCCGATGACCTCCCAGCCGTACTCATCATACTTCAAGGCATCCAGCAAGGTTTTGATGCTGTTGTAATCCTCTTTGAGGTGCACCGAGTGAGCCAGGGGAAGAGACGGGCACTTGTTACTATGATGAAGCAGCACGGCTTTGAGGCTCCTGGATGAGCTGTCAATGAAGAGGCGCCACTCATTCTGGTTACAGGCGATTCCAATTGTCACGAACAAACTGGTCACATTGTGGCAGAAGCAGAGCTCATCTTTACAGGTGAAGAAGCTGCAAAAAGGTTGGTGACGCTTCCTCTGATCTGCGACTTGCACACTTTCATCCAACAAGTTCCACTGCTTGAGCCGAGATGTCAAAAGCTCGGCATTGGACTTGGTGAGACTGAGATCTTTGATCAAGTCGTTGGGGTCTTTTTGGTTGGGGTAGTATGGGGTTCTCTCCTCAGCTCCACCTCTGAAATTGTCATCTGGATCTACAACGTCTTCCTCGCTCTCTGACTTGCTGCTCTCTTTAAAAGACTCCTGCTCTCTTTCCGGAGGAGTGGGTACGGGGAGCTAATGGCAGTGTGGCACCGGGGCGATGGATGAAGGAAGGTCCGGATACGTGATAGCAGGTGCATTATTGCCAGTCCGACGTTTGGAAGGGTCCACCATGCAGAAGTAACAGTTGCTTGAGTGATCAGTGTGTTTCCGCCAAATTCTTGGGATAGCGAACTTAATGGCTCTCTTTTCCCCTCTGTACCATCCTACAAAAATACATTTATTTCACCCATGACTAATGTGTAAGAGATTCTCGCAACATTTTTCATGTCTGATATCTTTTTTCAATAACGTTCAAAATTGTAAACATTTTAAAATGAAAAGTTTTACAATTTTAATTTTTTTAACAAATTTCATAATGTCAAATTCCAAGCAACAATTGTCCATCTTACCTTCCAGAGTTTTTTTGCATTGCTCGCAGGTTAAATGAGGTGCCCAGGGTTTGTCTTGATCCCTGACAGGCATGTCGAAATGTGCCTTTTATGCCTCACACATCTTAGCAGATGCTTCTACAGAGTACTTTTGCGCTCTTGTCTTGATAAATTGGCCGCAGACATAGCAAAATGCGTTTGCCGGATGCTTACAGCCTCTTGATGCCATCTCAGAAAAATGTAGATATGTATCCACTTAGGCAGCTGGAACTAAACTGAACTGGTGGGCTTAAGGCCCCTGTATTTATACTACTATTTATATTACTGGAAAGTTCTAGAATGTTCTAGAAGTTACTCCAAGTTTATTCAGCACTGAATCTATCTGGAATGTTCTGGAAAATGTTTTAATATCACTGTCCTGGTCACAAAAGCAAAGTTTCTGGGGAATAATAGCCATTTTCTGTACTTTTTAGGCATAAGCAATTAGGAAATAACACTTACTACCCAGTAACAAAAAGAAAATTGTTACACAGTGTTATAACTTGCGGCTGTATAAGTAATGGAATGGAATACTATATTAGGCGTTTTCAAAGGAAAGTAATCTGATTGCTCGATCACTTTCATAGCGCTTGAAACATTCGGTTTGTTTAAAACAAGTCATAATTGCATTCTATTGTGATTGCGTAATTGGCATTGTAGCTTGAACTACAGTATACACATTGGCATCAGCTGTCTTGCCACTTTTCAGTGGCATTTTAAATAACGTTTTACTTCATAATAAGTTTAGAAAATCGTTCAACGTATTCAACTGGTACTTGTTAAGTAATGGTAACATGCTTACAAAATGCAAATCGAGTAATAATACAGGATTGCCAGAACCTGCCTTTGGTAATCTGATTTCAGTGACGTGTTACTTTGCGATGTGTTGCTCTCCGACACGGCACATGGCACCGCTAGCAACACGTAGAGCATGTGAGCATCGCACACGAAGAGGTGTGGACTGGGCGACTCGGCACAACGTATGCATTTCCATTTTAAGATGGTCCTGGAGATGGACCACCACACTCAGCCCAATTTAAATTGTTTCCCGGATCACTGAAGTTGAGATTTAAGTTGGGCCGATTACGAGTTGGCACAGCGCCAGTCTGGCATACTGAGCAAATGCCTGGTTGCTCAATGGCTCAGTTCAGTCCTGACTTTGCAACATGTCCATTTACTATTATTTTACCCAAGAAAGCCTCACTGAGTCTGAGGACATTTTTTTTCTTGTTCCAGAGGGGCCTAAATTGTGATGTTCACCAAATTTCCGAATGAGTCAACAACACCAACACTTTGCGATATACTGGATTACCTGGAAAAAGTTCACACACACAACGTTGTATTGCTAAAAAAGCAATAAGGATAGGTCAACAACCTTCCTGATTTACTGTCACTGACAACCCCCAATTTATGCTTTTGGACTATCGTGGAAACACCTGTTCATAAAAACACGTAATAAATCCAGAATGGCATATGAAGAGGTGGTGTGGTGGCCAGCCACTGTGTCCAAGAGGCTACCTTTGTCTCCCTAGTGCTGGTATTTACACACCGGATACTCCTTTAAGACTAAGTTGACCTAGGAAAGGCGTATAACTGTTTTGTATACCGATTACAACGGATTTCTGCATGCCAGGAATCCACCTCAGGTTGTTGGGAATAGTAGCGCAGCGCACTGACACACGTGGCATGCACATACAGGAATACGTGCACACTTCTAAGCCTCTCTCTATATGCATCACCTGCAACCAGGTGAAATCATAATCCACATACATAATGCGACAGGTACATTCTACAGTAAATACTTCTCGCCTGCTTAGCAGAGTGAATGAGTGGGTGAACTGGAGTGGAATAAGTCATGAATGGTAAATTAACAAGAAGACGCAAGGGTCGGTGTGGCATAACTCCTTTAGAGAGTGTTTTATTTTATAAGGACCGAGTGTGTGAATGGGTAGTTTAAAATATGAGAAGGCTTCTTGCAGTTATGGCTGAGACAAGTAAAATGGCGTAACATTCGAGTGCGTGCAGAACTCATATTTTTGATAAACGTTTATTTTATAAACATAGCCAAGTCAAAGTGATTATTTATCTCCTTGCTCAAATGTACAATGGGGGCAGTATTTATCCCTATCGGCAGTCCTGAATTACTAGTGTAAGCTATTATTGTTTCTATTAAAATATTTCAATTGCGAAATCCCTTGAGATGGAACATCTCGTTTGCAAGGTTGTCGATTGACACATACATTGCAAACCTGTACAGTGGTGACATACCATTTTTTACATATAAATTATACGGAATGCAGTTATCCAATGAATATCACACTCAGTCAAAGACATACACAGTATATTGCTACATAAATAATTCAATTGGGCACACCGCTGGTTCATGTCGGAAAAATGTATAATTGGCAACGTTTCAGGCAATGGCCCTCGTGTTGAGTGTTTCGTTTTATTTGTGCACCACAAACAATGCAGCAGCATAACCGAAGGATCGGTTCCTACAGATTGTAGCCGAGTTGTAACAGTCGCAAATTCCACCACTCGGCATTACCACTGTTGAGGAATCGGCATCGCAAAACATGTTACACATTTTGACTGATTAGAGGGATGTTTTCGGAATTTGTATTTTCAGCTTTGTTTACGTGAACACGAACTAAAACAGCAACAAAAAATAATCAAAAGTAAAACAAAAATACAGCTGCATATAAAAAATACAGCTGCATATAAAAAATACAGCTGCATACATTATCTAAAACACACAAAAAAGCATAAACTTATTGCAAGCAAAACTCAAATTTACAACATACGTAACTGCATGCTGATTGACTTAAAAATCGCTCAAAGCATCGTGAGCTTTACGAATTTCGCATATGCCGTATATTTTTGACTGAGGCTTTTGTTATCTGGCTGGCAAGTTATGTTTATTTTTCACTTCTCCAGAAGAAGCCGCCGTGAACGCCGCTACTTGGCACGCTGCAAGCACGAATGTTTCACTAAAGCTGAGTGGATTAATCAATGTATGCTGCAGATATGGCCTGCTGGCAGGCCGTGCAACTGCATTCCCGAACGCGCAAGCGTGTACCTGTCTGTGTGGGACTGTGGGTTCCCTTGAAGGAACACTGCACTCCTCCCGGCGGCATGAGGCAGGGGTCAAAGGGAGGAATTTAAGATTGGGGTGGTTGTTTGCAGTGGCATATCTGAGAGAAGGTGCCATATTGAATCTCGGAGCCAATTAATCTCAATGGGGGTTTTCATTTTAATTCTTGCTTTTGGTGAAGCGAGGTGTGGATTGCTTCGTCACGTAAGAGTGGCATCTAATTTGTTTCGTGTTTTTTTTTAAAATAATCCGTGCCGTGATTTAATGATAATTGGGCATCACTAAGATTATTGTGGCCCAGGATATGTGTTAATTAGGAAACACCTCAAAACAGCAAGCATATGCCATAAATCAAGATATTGAAGTATGCGCTATTAATATGTAAGCCACAGAAAGCATCACCATTGTTAAATTATATGAACAAGTGGTCTTATTCTTCATACATAATCGTGTATATGACGTTGGTGTATGGATGGTGTGTGCGTGGTACAGTGGTTATCTCACTGTTCAACGCTTTCGCAAACTGAGTTCCATACATGGATACGCACTTTCAGTGGCAATTGCTGTCTAAACCTGTCTTAGGCCTCCAGCAGGTCAACTCAGACTTAAATTAATACATGATACAGATGACCAGGCATAATGCTACCCCCTCCCCCTCATTTGCTGGTCAGCCTTCATAGGTGCATGCTAACAGCATGTGTATAGTCACTATAAACTATGTGTTATGAATTACATTTTGGATATTTCTTAATTTGCAATCTTAATATTTCTTTCAAATCCCAGTCAAGAGTTGGTTCATCTATCGACCATCTGGGGCATATAAAATGAGGACTACTTTGTTTTGTAAGGAGTAAACGATGGTTATCCTACAGGTGAAGTAAGGTTCACATCATGGGGATGTGGAAGTTCCACTGCTGCCTCAGGCCTACTAATAAAAGAAAGCACAGGCTCGTGCACATTTCACTCTTCCTGAATGAACGTATTTCATGGTCAATATTCCTGTGAATCTCATTAATTTCAAACAGCACACAGGAACGTGTAAAAAGCTTTCGGCTTTTGTGCATTATGCAAAAGCCAAATTCATTTTCTTAAGAAATGCATTATGGTCCTCTTATGTTAGGAATGTCATTGCAGATAGGCAAAGCTCCCACACAAGCACTTTAAAAATGACACATGGATGTTATAGCAAGTGTATATCACTAATACATAAGCACATCCTGAGTTACCTTGCGTGCGGTAGAGCAGCTAGCTGATGTGCTCTTGCTTCAGGTGCAACTCATTACTGATTAACCATTCATTGCTGATCTATTTTTAAGTTAGCCTAATATTTAATTATGAATCAAAATCCTACGCTTTGCTCAGTGGCACAGAAAAGAAAGTGTTTAAGCTCAACTCCCTGCCTGATGCAAAGGTATACTCAAAGCCATGGCGGCTGGAGCTGTTGGTGAGTGAAGGCTCGACATAGCTATAGTGGGGGGTCAGTCTCCCCAAAGGAGTCTCATTCTTTCTATGGCCGATGTTGACGGAGAGCAAGAACTGCAATTTTACATTGATATGGTTTAGCCAGACATTTGCGTCAGGATGCCTCCTTCGTGTTTGTGAATCGGGCATCGAGTCGTTATCTGTTCCATGGACTGTTCTGAGTGACTACCGGAGGTTTTATAATTTTCCATTTGTTCCTCAAGTATCCACATCTGCCTTTCCAAAGACAAAGGAGAGGTATGCAACTCAGTTGGAGCCCTGAGCAATGAATGAAAATTCCACATTTCTCCTGAGGACAACCACTCTTCGTTGATTTATAAATATGGTACTCAATTTGTCGACCTCGAAAGAATGATAAAATTGGCTGAGTTGATTCCAATTGGGATTTGACATTGTGATCTTCTGTTTGTGAGTGAAGAGATTTAATACCAACTCCGCTTAGCCAGATAGGAGGTAAAGTGGCCAATTCAAACATCATTAAAGAGGTGGCTTGGACATTCAGAAACCCCTCCTAATTGTGTTCCTCAGCATGGCAGCAGAATGTTAAGCCTGTATTTGTGTGCACAGTCATGAACACTCTATGTTATGCAAGAGCGCGTGGCATGGCATGTACTTTTCTGCTGATGAATGCTAACCAGCTGTATTTAGCTGGAAATCGTCCAACAACCAATCCATCCTTGACAAGGCCTTCTAGACATTTAGTGAGTGAAAAGGCGAGGGACCATGCATGTAAGTGAGTTAGCGAGTGAGTGAACAAGAAAAGTATGCCTATTTTCCAACGTACAACTAAGCCATGCCAGGGCCATGCCAAACCAGACTTGCTCGGCTCTTAAGGCGTCAAGTTGTTTTTTTCCGCTGCAGAAGCCGATCCGTGCATCAAATGTCTCATTAATGTGAAAATATTTTTTTCGATTTAAAGCTTTCGTGACTGCAGGGATTCATCTTCTTGGTTCTTTCGGTAAAGTCACGTAGAAGAGAAGTAATAAAATAATAAAAATAAAACATAATAAAATAAAATACGTGACTTTACCGAAAGAACCAAGAAGATGAATGTGAAAAGACGCATATAGATAACGTGATGACGCTGTTTCTTCACGGTGCAGTGATTGATGTCACATGCAATGAACACGTCACTAGCCAAACCCTGACCCTGTTTGACCCTGAGCCAGATTTCTTGTAGAGCAAGCATTTTTGTTTGGTTCCAGCTCTGCATTAAAAATAGCCATTGGAAAACTATCTATACCGTAAGGGCACTGTTGCTGGTTTGATGGAAAAAAGGGGTATTAGTGAGTGAAAAAGCAAGAGAGCAAGTAAGCAGTTGAGTGGGTTAGTGAGTGAGTAAATGAGTGAGTTAGTTAGTGAGTCAAAATGAACTAGGCCATGATTGGTATAATATTATCTATCATTCTTTGTAATGAAGGTAAAAACATATTTTCTTTTCTTTTGTAACCCATGCTGGGTTTGGTAGCATATGTCTGTAATCCAGCACTGAGGTGAGCTTAGTGCTTTGAGACTCAATGGGGCTCTGAATAAGAGTGGTGCAGCAAATTAGTTTCTGTCTATGCTATTGTGTCATATGCCTGGTTTCCTTCAATGTGCAATTTATAAATGAGGAAATCGATAACTATTCAAATGAAATGGATCGACCACACATCTCAACGTACGACCCTCATGAAAATGTAATCTTGAGACCCGGTTGTGTGTTTCTTGGTTAACCAAACGAGTATGGAAAACATTCTGTGATTAATGTTCAATCCCAATGGGTAGCACACGGTGTTGGAGAGTAAATATCACCAAAGCAGATTATGGTGTTCTTTGCACACAGCCTCCTATCTACAAACAAGTTTCATTTTGAAGAACTGGCCATATAATCCTGCTGCAGGGTGCTCCAGAAAAATTATATTGAGACTCGGTGCAGCTTGCTTTTATAGGGGACATAATTATTACACTGGGCTGTATAAGCCTCTGAGGCATGATTGACCTCATGCCCTGCTAATGAAGTGGGCAAAATGGGAATGCACTCAAAATGAGTACAGAAACGTTTTGATGCCAACACGATGTACGCATGGCACTGTGCTGTACCCGAGTGGCATGTCTGTTTCCATTTTGCATGGGTTAGATATGGCAATGAAAGTCCAGATGCGGCAGAGGGTTGAGGAGATATTGGTGGTGCAGTAGTTAGAGGGCTCAGCTCACATTGACTTGAGGGTAACAACAATTAATTACCTCCAAGATTAGTAAAATGAGTACCACTTTGCTAGAAGTCAATGGTGGCCTACCTCTGGGTCAACTAATAGTTGATTAATTTCTTAAGATGTTTGTTTCACCGATTTACCTATTTGTGTGCCTATACCCTATCATCATTATCATCATCATCATCGGGCATGATGATAATGAAGATGGACGGCTCCTTCCTCCTTTGAAACGTTGACACGTGAGAGGAAGCCAGTATGCGCAGAAAAGCCAAGAGAATAGCAGCGAAAATCCAGATAGATCAGCAGCCTACCTGCTGTACTACATTGCAGTCCTCCAAGTGGTTGATTGCCTCTCACACAAGGTGGTTCCATTCTTGTATGTATGATCTGTTAACCTTTCCACCGGATGCAAGTTTTCACCTGACACACAAATACAAAGAAATCCTCCGTAGAGCCTTTGTGTCTCCAGCGGCGATGTGTACACACCGCATTAGGTACTTATTTGAGGCCGAGTCAACCTAGGGGAGGCCCAGGACCGGTTCAGATAATCGTCACTGTGTTGGCCGTGAGCGGGAATCAAACTCGAGTCACCGGGTTCATAGTGCGGCGCAATAACTACGACACTACCGCTCCCCACCTGACACACAACACGCATGCACACGTGGCAAAAACGCTTGAAAATAAAAAATATTTTCCCCAAACAGTTTAAAAACACATTCTTATTAGCATTCCCATCACCCCCAACACTCTCCCCATTGAGCTCTCACATAACAGTCATGTTGGACAGAATGTAACACATTTTGGCAATTCTTGAAGAGTTACAAGTGAAGTGTGCTGCGTGCTGCGGCGTGTGCTGCATGTTGCGCAGTGTGCGCATCGTCGTGTGTCGAACAAAAGAGCGTAATCATTTTTTTAATGGTTCCTCAGCTGTGCCACGGTGAGCAGCAGGAAGGACACACAAGAGAAGGAAATCCTGTGAGCAAAACAGATGCCTTGCAAGTTTTTGCAAAGTTGGCTTCTCTAAGATGAAGTTGGGTGCTTTCTGGTAGAGAATTGCCTGCCCCCATCCTTCCATTGTCCATGAATTGAGGAGGCAGTGAGCTGCAGTGTGTGTGTGTCGAGGTTATATTGTTAAGGGGTGTCAGGCCATTTTCCTTTGAGATATGAGTACATTTTGCACTTTATCTGCTTAGTAATTCCTGTTTGTACTTGAATTTTGCACTCGAGTCAACTTCACACATGTTGAACATTTATCCAGCTGCGTCGTACGATGGAAGACTGCCAAACATTTAATGAAAAGGTTGCAAGTTCAATTGTATATATGGATCGACCCAGATAATTATTACTGCCATGCAATAAACCTTTTTTTGTGTATTAGGGTGTGTGGGAACGTGCACCCCCTAGTGTGTGTGGATGAGGTCACTTCAAGGTATCTCAAAGTAAGTCCGTGGTATCTTCTTCTGTGGGACTCTCTAAGACATGGGGTGACCCATTTCTCTGAGAACTCCGTCTAATGACATATCACCAATAGTATATTCAAGATACAATTGTAAAATAGACGAAAATGCTTGTATCACTTCGTGGTAAGCAAACAGTATTTACCATGCGGAAAAGAATGGTTCACCGAGTTGCAATGTGGAATGACCAACAGTGACCGAGGGACACCAATGGAGATGAGTGCCTCCTGACATTCACATTAATTTGTTTTGAGGAGGCTCTGAGTAAGAATGGCTAGCACGGAAGCAACCGTTGGCATCGTGAAGTGATGTTTGTCCGCAAGTACAGCGAAAACATAGTCCTGTTAACTTGTATTTCGTCTATAAAGGGCCCAAAAGGCAGAAAAAATCTCCTTGGTTTGATAGGGTATGTGCACATGGAACAAAAGTTGGTTCGGTGCCCATATATACCCAAATGCCAATAACTGGGATTCTTGTTTGGACGGCCCCAGCCTTGACGAGGACATTTCAAGCCTGCAGGAAAGTTATGAGCATATGAGTTACACCCACAGTACTAATGCCAGCACCAGCTGTAAATAGTGACCATGTAAAACACACATAGGCATAGAGAGAGTTGTGTTCAAATGTAGTTGAATTTGTGATCTTAAAAAGTAGGTAAAATGCATAAGTGTATGTTAGAAATGAGTCCTCCGTGAGTTTTTTGAGCTTGGTATTTTCCAAATGAATATCAATTCAATTAGAACAAAATAAATATAGTCTTAATAAAACCTCAACCACGTGTATACATGCATAAATAAAGATATCTTCCTGCTCAACTGAACATTCAGCAATACTAATTTTTGCTGGCAGCCCTGAATCAAGTGGAAATTCCATATGCCTGTGACAGGAACCAGTCTCTACATAGGAAAGTCACTGTTTACATGCCACCAGAAGTGCAGTCTTTATCAGGTATAGTACTCATTTTATCTCCCATGGAAGAATGATGATAACTGCAGTGAGTTCACTCAGAACGGTGGTATAAGTTGCACATTTCTATGACAGGGCGCATCCCTGCACAAGGCAACCACTGTTGACTCAATGTGATGTATAATTGCACCCAGTATCGATAAAGACTTGAGTGCAAGTCAAGTCACGTAAAAAAGTATCATCTGTACATGCTGAGGCAGGTCCCTTTTTGGGAATGAGTCACCAGAAAATGAGGCTCGAAAATTATGTTTTCCTGAATAAACAAACAACTTTACGACCTCATCATTTCTCACGTCCATGCAACATTCGGAAGCACAGAACACGTCCAAATGCACACGAAGCATTTTGTCATTCTGAGTCAGACAACAAATTTATGGATGGCTGTCATTAGGCATGGCCTTTTGCCTGCATGTGGATTTTCATGGACTTTTTCTTCCTGTGGGGAATAGACTAAACATTTGGTGCACTGGTGCATCCCTATTGCGCAGCCTAGTGGGGAATTGTATGTCCTGGGGCAGCCTAAATGCCCTAATGCGTTATCTTTTTGATGTGTACCCCCATGCCCTACCCTACCAAGGAACGTCCTTGAATGTCCTACAGCTCCCACTGCCCTGGTGTGTCCTGGCATGGCCGATGGTATCCTTAAATATCCAGTGTCCCTTCATATCCCCCTATTGTATAATGCAGCTTGCATCCCAGAGAGGACTGGTTTATGCCGTGTGGGGAGGGATACTCTGATCGAGTTTTTATCCAATATTTGATGTATTTAAAGTAATCTGAGTCGTGATATATATATTTTTGTTCTAACGAGAACATATTGAGTTGGTCTAACCTCAAAAATACAACGCTTTGTAGCAGATCTGTATTCTGCGGTCTCAGTATTAACTCAACTGCTGACAACAGCATGCTCCCTTTGAATTTATATTTGATATAGTTATTTTTATAAAGTTAATCGAAATGAAAGTAATCCTACAATGAATTAGACAATGTGTAATAAGGGACTCGATCCTGGTTCTGTCTCCGTCGTCCTTTATTCGGGTTCTTACACTTTTCCCGCACGGCCCTCACTCAGAGCTCTCCCCTTGGCAGCTCCGTAGCTGCCCTCGCTCCCGTAGCCTCCACACCTCTGCAGCTCCGCTGCAGACCCCCTGTGCAGTCCTCCGGCTGCCCTCACTGCAGCTCCATCGCTGCCCTCACTGCAGCTCCACTGCTGCCCGTCGTTCCTCCGTGCTTGGTCACCGCTGGCCGACGGTGTCAAGTCTTACCCTCCGTGTATGTGGCGATCTCGCCACTCCTCGACCTCCGCCCTGCGTGGCCTCACTCTAACTCTGTCTCCCACACTCTCCCGTCTCTTCCGGTATCTCTCCCTTAAGACCTCACCCCTCTCTCCCACGTGACCTAACTCCTCCCCCCATGACGTCACATCCGCGAAGCCGTTTACGCCCGCATTACACCACCCTCCCCCGTAGAGAAAATCCAGCCGACCTCGGCTAAACAATAACGAGACAAGTAATGCGAGCGAACACAACCATCACACATTCAAGGACAACGAAGCATACAATAAATATAACAACAAGAACAGCACAACAGTAAAATTTAACGAAATGTAAGGGACTTTGAGCGCGTTCGGGTCGCCGGTCCGTCCCGGACGGGCGGCGGCCCTCCTGCAGACCGGGAACGTGACGGGGTTTTAGGAGCGACAGGATGAAGTCCTCCTGTCGCTATTGGAGGCCCGTCAACGTCCCGGTCCCGTGTCCCCGAAGGCCCAGCGTCGGGGGTGCGTCGCGATCGTGTCTGCGACGGGGTCGGAGGGGCGGCGGGGCTCGGAGTCCCCGCAGCCGTAGCAGGCACACCCCGAGCAGAGTCTCCTGTCTCCGGCAATGTCACGGCCGGCTTGTCTGTAAAAGGCACGACAGGCGCTCTTGCAAGGTCAACAGGCACAGGCAAGGATGAGTCGGCAGCCACAGACCCCGGCAAGGCAACATCGGGAGATGACGCATCGTCTCGAGGGGCCACGTATGGTTTCAAGCGCGACGTGTGAACGAACCAACGCCGAGATCCAAACCGAACACGCGCAGACTGTGGGTTGGGAACCTCGATGAGGCAGACCGGCCCTTGCCATGGTTTGTGTAATTTAGGCGAGGTACCTGGCCGCACCTGCGGGCAATGGAGCCAGGCCATGTCCCCCACCTTCCAGGGGCACTCCCCCTTTGAGCGTCGAGCACACCGCTCGTTCCGGGCCTGGGCTTTGGCAGTAGCCATGCGGGCCCCCTCCCGTGCCTCAGTAACCTGGCGAACAGTATCCCAAATGTAATCAGGAAGAGGCTTAGCAGGTCCCCTCACTCCAGTTCCCAACTGCACATCCATTGGCGGCACGTTCTCGCGACCATACATAAGGAAAAACGGCGAATATCCTGTAGCCGCATGCGGCGTCATTCGGTATGCCGAAAGTACCCCAGGGATATGCAAATCCCAATCCGATTGTTTTTCACTCACGGTGTGACACAACATGGCGGACAATGTCCGATTTAGCCGTTCGACCATACCATCCGTTTGCGGATGGTAGGGAGATGTCCGTATCTTTTTAGTTCCAAGAGCCGCGCACACCTCCCCCAACAATTTAGAAGAAAAATTACGGCCTTGGTCTGTGAGGAGCCTCTCCGGCGCCCCCTTGTCCATAACGTACCCGAATAGAAAGGCGTCTGTGATAGACGCCGCTGACTGGTCAGGCAAAGGCCAGGCCATCGGCCAGCGGGAGAGGTACTCTACCCCAACTAACAAGTATTTATTTCCCTTAGCGGATGGCGGGAAGGGTCCCAAAATGTCCAACGCCACCAATTCGTTAACTCTAGACACCTGAATAGATTGTATGGGCGGCACATATGGTTGTTTAGGTGGTTTCCGCCGGGCACAATCGGGACACGCGCGAACGTGACTGACGACATCCGTTGTCATGCCGTGCCAAAAATAGTCTCGCTGCAGCGTCAATAGGGTCTTCTGCACCCCCAGATGTAAAAGCGTGTCCCCATGCAGAGTCCTAATCAACTCGTACCGCAAGGATGCCAGTACAACCAGACGCCAGCGTTCCTGTAACCCTTCCCTCCACATTAGCAGACCATCGCGGAGAGCGGTTTCCGGCATACCACCCGTACCCAGTCCCCCACTCTTCTTCGCAGTCCGATTCCGTAACAAGACCAATGAACCATCCAACATTTGTTCCCGAATCCACACAGCCCTTGGAAGATTCAGAATCCCATCAGCCGGTCCCGGCTCCTTTGGAGCTTCAGGCACGTCGACCGCCAATGCAACAGGCTGAGGGGGTTGCTGAATCGGCGCACATCTATGCGTCCCCGACGCGCACGCACAAGGGGATGGCTGCGGCAACCTAGAAAGCGCGTCGACAATTCGCGTGACGCACCCCCTTCCGATGGTGAATTTGGAAGGAAAATTCTTGCAGCGTGTCCAGCCACCGCGCCAACTGGCCGGATGGTTGGTCCATCTTAAGAGCATACTGCAAGGCCGCATGATCCGTGCGAACAATGAACGAACGACCGTAGAGATACGGTCAAAATTGGCGGAGAAAAAAAACAATAGCCAAAAGTTCCCTGCGTGTAACACAGTAGCGAGTTTCTGCGGGAGACAAAACCCGGCTACCATACGCTACCACGCATTCCACACCACCTTTTGATTGAGACAACACGGCCCCAATGCCCGTGTCACTCGCATCCGTATCCAGAATGAAGGGGTGATCGAAATCAGGATAATCTAACTTCGGTGCCGTAGCCAGTCGATCGCGTAGGCTCTGAAACGCCGCCTCTTCCGGCGGTCCCCAAGCAAATTTCCTTCCTTTACCCATAAGGAGGTGCAAGGGCCTCGCGATTGTCGCGAAATCCGGAACAAACCTCCGATAGTATGAGGCAAAGCCCAAAAAGCGACGTACATCCCCCACCGTGGCTGGGGTCGGCCAGTCACGGACGCATGCTGTCTTGTCCGGATCCGTGGCCACCCCGTCAGCACTTACGATATGCCCCAAATAGCGCATGGACCGTTGCAGTAGGTGACATTTCTTAGGCTTAAATTTCAAATTTGCGGAACGCATCATGGCGAACACCGCCTCCAACCGCAGTAAATGCTCATCAAATGTGCGGCTGAAGACGATAATATCATCTAAATATATCAGACACGTCTCCCACTGCAACCCCGTTAACACCAACTCCATCAACCTTTGAAATGTGGCAGGGGCAGCATTCAGCCCCATCGGAAGGCAGTTAAATTGGAATAACCCCTGCGGTGTACGGAAAGCCGTCTTCTCCCGCGAGGGTTCGTCAAGGGGAAGCTGCCAGAATCCCGAAGAGAGATCTAGCGTTGAAAAGAACTTCGCCCCCGACAAGGCATCGAGGGAGTCGTCCATATGCGGCAGGGGGTACGCATCTGCCACAGACACTTTATTCAACTTACGAAAGTCGACACAAAAGCGCAAATTGCCATCCTTCTTTTTAACCAAAACAACAGGCGCGCCCCATGGGCTGTTAGATGGAGATATTATGTCCGCAGCCAACATGTCATCCACTGCCCCTCGAACCTGATCTCGCTCCGCCGGACTCATCCGATGCGAGTTCAACCGAATAGGGGCAGTGTCCCCTGTGTCAATGTGATGGTAAAGCACTCCCCCGATAGATATTTTAGCGTCCACCTGGCCCACAATGCCCATGCTACCCCCATTGGCAGCGACGCAAGAATCGTAAACAGGACGCACGGCCTCAGGTGGGATGTTCAACAAATGGAAAATGACATCCGATATAATGGTCGCGGACGCCCCGGAATCCACTAACACACGTACGTCCACCCCTTGTATAGAACCAGGTACGGTGGACGAGCCAGTAGCGGCCGCGACGACCCGCCGTGCCAATTTACGCCACTGCGTTACCGAGCGACGTGGCCCAGTCGATGGCTTCCCCCCGTTATTAACAACACCCGGATCGCACGACAACGGTGATGAGTGAGGTGTCAAGCCTTGCCGGGTGTCTGGTGCGCACCGACTTGCCTGTCCTGGAGGATCCTTCCGTGGCACGTCCGCTGACGAGGCCTCCTGCTGGGGCGGACCCGGGACGCGGGCCCAGCAGTCCCTGGCGTAATGGCCTTTACGGCCGCAGCGGAAGCAGTCGATGTTGTTACGCCGCGCCGCAGGCACCCCGTCCCGACGCTCCCGTGGTGGTGGCGCAGATCGCGGCCCCGGCGTACTGCGGGCCGACCACTGAGCAGAGGCGGCTATCAGCTCCTGCGGGCCCCCCCCGTCAGGAACGTACACCGCCTTCTTGGGATCCCAACCCGCGGCACCTCCCGCGACGATGGGCCCCCCTGTCCACGCCGTGACTTGCTTCCAACGGCGCAGGTTGAACTGGGCATCAAGACATTTAGCGGCCGCCCGGGATGTAAGCTTTTCGTGGCCACACACCGGCATAGGAATCCCCAAATCCCGGGACAGCTTGAGCATCTTACCCAAGATGAGAGGTTCGAGCAGGTCAGGCTCCGTCTCCGGGTATGCAGCCATGGCCAACTCCAATACCGCACCCCTGTATGCCACCGGCGACTCCTCGGGTGCTCGCTGACGTTGAACAAACCGGCGATGAGCATCATCCGGTGGCTCATATGCATCTGCGATCTCGTCGAAAACTCCTCTCAATGTTTTCTTCTTCTCCGCCTTGATGGAGCAGAAGAATCTCACCGACTCGTCATCGAGAAGAGTCGGTAAAACCTCCAACGCCTCAGCGTCCGTCCACCTCGCTGAGCGTACCGCCGCCAGAAATCTGCATGCGAAAGCACTCCAATCGCCCCCGATGGAGAATTCTTTGACGGTCGTGAGATGACGACTGAGACTCCTTGTTGCACCGTCCTCCTCCGATGACTCACCAGGCGGCATATTCAAAATGGCGTCGCATCGCCGCGTGTTCAAGATGGCGGCCTCTCGCCGCGGAGAGCGCAAGATGGCGGCTTCCCGCCGTTCTTCTCCTGCCACGCCCAAGATGGCGTCTTCTTGCCGCGTGGTCAATGCCGCCGACAGCGGAGGCAAGGCAGCGACCTGCGGACCTCCATCGGCTCCCCCCAACGCCGTCCTCGGCGTGACGAGCTCGCACAATTGCGTGAGCACGATTTTCAGCGTCTCCAGCTGCGCCGCCATCTGCCTCCATCGCCAATCCGCGTCCACAGGTGCAGACGGGTCCACCGACGCGGCGACCTCTTGGACTCCCGGACCCGCACTTGTTCCCGCACGGATCTCCTCCTCCATCGCAGGTAGGTCGACCGCCCGAGGAAGGTCGTCGTCGTCGAATTTTGTAGCAGACAATGGCGCAGGAATATTCTTTCTTCTGAGCTGTTTTGACATGCCGTTTCACTTCTGACACCAGTGTAATAAGGGACTCGATCCTGGTTCTGTCTCCGTCGTCCTTTATTCGGGTTCTTACACTTTTCCCGCACGGCCCTTGCTCAGAGCTCTCCCCTTGGCAGCTCTGTAGCTGCCCTCGCTCCCGTAGCCTCCACACCTCTGCAGCTCCGCTGCAGACCCCCTGTGCAGTCCTCCGGCTGCCCTCACTGCAGCTCCATCGCTGCCCTCACTGCAGCTCCACTGCTGCCCGTCGTTCCTCCGTGCTTGGTCACCGCTAGCCGACGGTGCCAAGTCTTACCCTCCGTGTATGTGGCGATCTCGCCACTCCTCGACCTCCGCCCTGCGTGGCCTCACTCTAACTCTGTCTCCCACACTCTCCCGTCTCTTCCGGTATCTCTCCCTTAAGACCTCACCCCTCTCTCCCACGTGACCTAACTCCTCCCCCCATGGCGTCACATCCGCGAAGCCGTTTACGCCCGCATTACAAATGTATACTGAGCAAAGAGTAATCTGGTTGCATACTGAAATTGTAAGAGTAATAATACAGAATTAGTCATCCACGCTCAGGACACAACTCTCCAACACTGGGTGTATGCCTCATGGAATCTGCAGAACGAAGCTCATTATCTTGTCTATGTATATATCAAGTCACCATCTTCTTCCACCTAGTCTCAACTATCATAACTGAAAGTGGTTCTTATTCAAAATCACTTTGATCAGCACTTGCAGCACAAACCTCTGGTTCCTCTATCGTGAATTCCACTGTATTACAGCGAGGCCAAAAGTGAGAATCAATTTTTTTTTATTTATCCATGAGAAGTTCAATGAGCATATGTAGCTCTTTTTCACAGATGTCCAGTAGGGGTGAGTCAGAAAGTTACAAAAGTCAAGTGTCTCCCAGCTCAAATGAGCATGGGGTAGGGCAGTACTTTGATGAAGGCAGCTAGCAAGTTGCGCTCATGGAACTGTCTGCTGGCTGACTCAATGTAAAGCATTGGCGCCCGGACACTGCATATAGCAGGGTCTATCTCTGTGCCGCTTTGTAGAATAAGAATAGTATCCATACATACGGACTTCAACTAAACTAAACTATCTGCATATACCAGGTAAGCCCCCCTGAGATATATAGCTCTTTTTTCAGAAGCGACCTGGTCACAAATGATAGCTCAACGAAGTGGCTAATCACGTGGAAATATAACGCAGCCAAATACTCTTAATGCACGTTTCTAAATGTGGAGAGAAAGCCCGGAGGACCCGGAGAAAATCCACACGACCACGAAGAGAACACGAAAACTCCAAATATACGGGCGTCAGGGTCAGGATCGAACCCACAACATCCTGTATACCATAATTGGTTCTTTACCCTTCTATCTGGCAACAAAACTGACACCTTTTTACAAGGAGTCATGTTTGCATAGACCGCAATACCTGCAGTCATAATACAAACAAAAGAACATAACTCTGATAATGTGCACTGTCCTTGAAGTTGATTGGTCCACACCCGAGACAGCTTTCCTTAGAGCCTAGTCTCATATGGGTTGGACCAGATGACGCCAAAAGGCGCACAACTCAAGGACAATGCACCATCAGAGTATGAGAGCTCGGGGCAAGCATCTACACTATGGGAACCTCATTTGCCAGTAAAAATATGATAAATGGTTCTTTACTCTTCTATCTGGCAACAAAACTGACACCTTTTTACAAGGAGTCATGTTTGGCATAGACCGCAATACCTGCAGTCATAATACAAACAAAAGAACATAACTCTGATAATGTGCACTGTCCTTGAAGTTGATTGGTCCACACCCGAGACAGCTTTCCTTAGAGCCTAGTCTCATATGGGTTGGACCAGATGACGCCAAAAGGCGCACAACTCAAGGACAATGCACCATCAGAGTATGAGAGCTCGGGGCAAGCATCTACACTATGGGAACCTCATTTGCCAGTAAAAATATGATAATTGGTTCTTTACCCTTCTACTGGCAAATGAGGTTCCCATAGTGTAGATGCTTGCCCCGAGCTCTCATACTCTGATGGTGCATTGTCCTTGAGTTGTGCGCCTTTTGGCGTCATCTGGTCCAACCCATATGAGACTAGGCTCTAAGGAAAGCTGTCTCGGGTGTGGACCAATCAACTTCAAGGACAGTGCACATTATCAGAGTTATGTTCTTTTGTTTGTATTATGACTGCAGGTATTGCGGTCTATGCAAACATGACTCCTTGTAAAAAGGTGTCAGTTTTGTTGCCAGATAGAAGGGTAAAGAACCAATTATCATATTTTTACTGGCAAATGAGGTTCCCATAGTGTAGATCCTGTATACCAGGCGAGGTAGTTAAAATCTCGCCACCGCTGCACTCCCGATTAGCTAACACTTGATCAGCTAACACTTTATTGGTGGACACTGTTACCATGAGAACCATATCACGCGCAGATGAGGATAACCCCACTACCGAGGCTACCAGTTCTCTGAAACATCCCACCCCACCAAAAACTTGCCACCAAGCTGCATCCGGCACCAGAGCTACTGCTCCACATCGACATCTTTAAGCCTCCGCCCTTGCGTCTGAAGTCCTAATGCCCGTTTGCACTGCTGGGGTGAGGAATAGAGATACATGGATGTGCCTAACAAGGACCTCATAAGTGATCCGCCAATGCAGGTGCCCAGCTTCGACCTCCCAAGGCATCGGTGGGTTCAGTTGAACCGCCACTGCCGTGACCACGGGGTGTGTGCAGATTTGGAACACCGATGGGGCCTACGTGACAGCTGCCCACTGTGTGAATGTGGGGAGCAGGAGACTACATCACACGCCGTGTCTGGATGTGAAGTGTGATGACAGGGCGCGCAAGGAAGTCTTGCTGCCCTGCATGCGCTAGAGGAGGAGGAAGAGGCTGTCTTGTGGCTCTGTGGCTACGTGGGCTGACGTTTACTCAGAGGACATTGTTTAATGCTGTGTGACTGTGCAGTTACATGTAACAGCATTCTCTTAATAAATATGAGTACTCATCGCTATTTGTGATCCTTAGTCAACGGTGGGAATTCCATGACAGATAGTTTTTCCCCTTTGGGTGAACATCAGAAAATAACTGTTATTTTCTCACAAATTTGCCGAATTTTATCAAACCTGAATTCGGGTGCTGATGCGCTGATGTGCAACCCCTAACTGGGATTTAAATATATGCAATATATCCTCCTTTAAATGCATTCCAATTCATATATATATTAAAATGCCTGCTAAGTGCACCTTTACATCTACATGTATAAAACATACACACACACACTTTTACCTCCCCTCCTCACCCAAAACGTATGAAAATATATTCTCTATAAGGCACAATCTGCTGCTATGGCCTGGGGTTCATTGGCCCCGTCTGCCTCATCGGAGGAGAGGTTGGTGGGGGGAAATTTGTCATCAGAGCCAACATGACAAGACATGTAGACACAATTACTCACCAAGCACCCTCGGCATGCGAGCCTCCCCATGCAAACACTGCGGGTATGAAATAAATAAAATTAGACGCACACTTACCACTCATGCACATACAATTTGGACTAAAATGTTAATGAAAATTTATGGGAATTTGCAAAGAGATTCTGTATTTGTACGTCTGCAGTGGGGAGTAATGTTGAAGTGACTCTCACACGGCAATACAATCCTAGATAAGTATGATTAAACAACCGCCATGGCTATTATGGCATGAGAAGGCCTTCATCCAACACTGGATTGACAAAGGGCTTTACAAAAACAAAGATCCCCCATATAGCCTTACAAGACTGTTGGGGCAAGTGCTGTTAGCGAGCACCTATGAAGGCCGGCAGCCACACGAGGGGATGGGTGGCCAGCACCATCCCTGACCGCCTTTGTCTCCCCAGTGGCGATGTTTACACACTGCACCAGGTACTCATTTGAGGCTGAGTCGACCTAGGCGAGGCTTAGGACCGATTCAGATAATCGTCACTGGTGTTCGTAGCAGCACGGTAACCGTTGCACTACAGCTCCCCACTAAAGGGCTGTACATAGACACATGCACAAACGTGCACATTGCAGTTAAAGTCAAGTCGAAGGGGGATCCCTGCTCAAACGAGCATTTGTTTGGTGCTCATCTTCGTTGGGGGCCCTGGGACAGCAGTTAATGTTCCACATTCATACTGAGAGAGCCAGTCCTCTCCAATGGACATCCACTGTACGGAATTCACACAGTGATTCTCATTTACTTCACCTTGGAGAGTTGATTAACTTAGCGAGCCACCCTGTCTGGGATTTAAACTCATGACCACAAAATGTGAGTCAAGTGCTATAACTACAGCAGTCCACGGCCAGATCAATGCAAATTCACAAAGTTTTGTATTGAATACGATTAATGAAGTGGAAACAGAAAATGATCAATACCTGCATTTTGGAAATCCCATTAATTTTTGAACAAATATATAGTGTGTATTAGTTTGAAATCCTTCCTAATAGATAACAGCAATTTTTGTCAATAAATGAAGGGCATTTTTAACTCCTGATAAAATGCTGTGATTAGTTGTTATGCCGTTGACCTGAACAAACCACGTTTGTGTTCCTTGCAATAAGGCAAGCAAGTGCGTGCATGCATATATGCATGTAGATGTGTGTATCATGAGACCTCCTTTGCCAGTACCAAAATATAAGAATAGGTTTTTCCCCTTTTTTCTGGCAAGAAAACTGAAACCTTTTTACGAGGAATCATGTCTGTATTAACCACAATACTTGTGGTCAGAATGCAAACATAAAGCACACTCTGCTGATATATGCATTGTCCTTGAAAATGACCAATCAAACTGACCAAGGACAATGCATATATTAGCAGAGTGTGTTTTTTGTTTGCATTCTGACCTCAAGTATTGTGGTTAATGCAGACATGATTCCTCGTAAAAAAAGTTTCAGTTTTGTTGCCAGAAAAAAGGGGAAAATCCTATTCTTAGATGTGTGTACATGTGCCGCATAAGTGCTCGCAAAACAGCACTTGCCCGAGCAGTCTGTTTAAGGCTATACGGGGGATATTTGTCTTTGTACTTGTCTGTGTGCAAGCTTGCATATATCCGTGTGTGTTTTGTGTGCGATCGTGACGATGTTCAGGCGAAAGTAATGGATTTGAAGGGAAACCACACAACCCGCCGGCACAGTCATGTAGGGGCTTGGTTGCTGTCAGGGTGAGTAACTGATGATAGCTATTTCCCAATTCTAAAGATGCCCCCTGGGATACGGTCTGAGCTTTGTTGATGCGTGTGACAACCACTGGGCCGAGGGGCTTTTATCAGCTAAAGCTGTGCACAACATGTACTGCATTTCCCGAGTCCCATCGCCTGCTCTCCACCCCATAAACGTCCCAAAACAAGAAATACCATGTCATCCTCATCCAAATTTAAATATAACTAAACCCATCGCACTGTTCGCACAAGTGCGTGGCTTGATTGCTTCTTTAAAGCAGAGATGTGCAGTGTTAGGGGAGTTACTTCTGAAAGGCGTTTGGTATCGGATTACTGTTGAGGCAGTGTTTCAGAAGTGATGTAACAACAAGCCTGTAGTTGGTATTTGCGATGTTATCGAATAGAACCATTTTTGTTATATTTCTGCAAGTTAACTGCATTAGATGTTTTTAACTACGGGAATAGTACCACTGCTGATTTGAGGGACAACAGTGTGGATCTATATGCTTTGACTTTTGCTGCACTTTCCATAAATCTAAGCTGCTGACATGATGATCATTTACCCACTCTAAGTTTGTAGGAGTAAGTTACTTATTAAATAAGAAAGAATACAAATGATTCAACTGGTCTATGCCAAAACTAATAATCTGATAACACACTCAATTGGGGTATTATATACAGTCAAGGAATAAGCATTACCTGCTGTAATTGCATGACTCTAAATACACTACTCTTTGGATGTGTATTGTTCCACTTTTACTATTATCAAGATCAAACACTGTGTACTTCATTTCAAACACTGAATGTGTGTGCAGTCATGAATGCAATCGTTCTTATAATCAATATAATGCATGTTAAAGTAATTAACGACAATTGCCCCAGGTATTTTTAAATTGAATTAGAGTGCAATATTACGTTTTATTACTATTGGTACGGCATTGCAATGTAAACAAGTTTATTGTGTATTTGCGCACTGTTTTTTGTACTCTTAAGTATTTATGGCTGGATTGCACAGTTGGTCAATCAACTCGCGAACGGAAGGCGCCGAGGTCAAATCCCAGCCGAGGGTTGACTCATCCCTCTGGGGGTCGATTATATCGGTACCACTTCGTCGGGAAGTAAAACCAAAAAGTATTTTCCTGTCATGGGAATGTGGACTTTTCACCAATGCCTTACTGTATTAACGGGGATGCACTTTGAGTTGATGTTCATGCGAATATTTTGAAGACCATCTTAGTTATACTATTTATAAAATGCTTACATGCGGAACGGCGATTGTTCAATCAAAACTTGACCCAGAAATATAAGCAGAATCTGTTCCAAATCTGTATAGACAGCTGCAGTTTTACAGGGCAGCATATATGCATTTATGCTCAAGTTCTTTTAAAGAAAAAAATACATTTAGTTTGGGAAAAACCAAAATTTTACTAGTGAGTTATCAAATTTATATGCAAGTTAATATTCTCAAGTAAACACTGGGTCTCAGGACTTCAATCTTCACTGAAGCCTTGAATCAGTCTAAACGCAAGTAATGTATAACCCGGTAAGAGCCCAATTTACATGGCTTGGAAAACATAACAATTTGGCCGATGCCAGCTTCAACGTTCTTATATGTCTGTTAACCAAAAAAAAATCAACGCCTGCCAATGCAGCATCACCAACTAATTATTTGTTTCACACATTGCTGCTGTTGGTACATCGGCATGATTGGTTCAGCAGAGGCGCAGGTGGTGTTTGTGAGTGGCGGCACCACTTCCCAACTGAATAATTCTGGCACCAAACAAGCAAATCTATAATTTCTGAATGTTCTCGTCTTTCATTAGAACCACACTAATTACTCCCATTCAGCTGTTATTCTTTGTTTGAGGCTCCACACCACACCTTACTGGGTGTTTCCCATGTGATTACTTGTGGGTACATGCGCGTACTGTTCTAAAAACCCCAGGGCTTTGACGAGATTGGGGTTTTGTTTACTTTTATTATTTATTTTCATGAGACGATTAGACGTACGCACACACACATACCTTAACGTGCACTTCACAGTATGTTCATGTGTATTTGAAATGCTATTGTTTGCATATTAGTATGATTTCTAAAGGAATAAAATGCTGCGGAAATTATCTCCAAATACTTTTCCTGATCTATGCTTCTCACAAACGAATGTGCTTTAATGAAGAATGTCTACCTATTTTTGATATCACAGTTTTAGTATCAACTCAAAAATCAACAAAATTAACACGTGCACACAGAATAATACATGTATGCATATCAAAATATGTATACACACAATCTGCGTCCACGCTCATACATTTGTAGTGACATCGCTGGATGTCAGCAGGCTGTGGGTGCAATACCGGCTCTGGAGGGGCACGGCATGCGGTGTAGCGACATCGCCGGATACCACAATGGTGTGGGGTGTAGTACCGGCCCTAGAGGGGCCCGGTATGCACTAAATAATAGCGCTAGTGGCACCATGCTTTAAGTGCAGTGCCGACCCGACAGGCCAAGGTATGTGGGTGCCGACCGAAGGATGAGGTTGTGTAAAGCCATAGCACTCTGGTTGACCCGGGAGGACACGTGACCGGTTAAATTGACAAAGGGGCCCCAAGAGGGGGCGAGGGGGAGGTCACGTGATTGGGACCTTCCCGAGGATTCTGGAAGGTGGACGTGGCCAAGGGCGGAGCCGGCCACACCACAGAGAATATAAGCCGGGTCCATGACTAATGTGTAAGAGATTCTCACAACAATTTTCATATATGATATTTTTTCAATAACATTGAAAATTGTAAAACATTTTTAAATTAAAAACTTTGACAATTTAAACATTTTTAACTAATTTTATAACAAAAAATTCCGAGTAACAATTGTCCATCTTACCTTCCAGAGTTTTTTTTTTCCATAGCTCGCAGGTGAAATCAGGTGCCCAGGGTTTGTCTTGATCCCCGACAGGCATGCCGAAATATGTCTTGTAGGCCTGACACATCTTAGCAGATGCTTCCACAGAGTACTTTTTCGCTCTTGTCTTGATAAATTGGCCGCAGCAAAATGCGTCTGCCGGATGCTTGCAGCCTCTTGATGCCATCTCAGAAAAATGCAGATATGTATCCACTTAGGCAGCTGGAACTAAACTGAACTGGTGGGCTTAAGGCCCCTGTATTTATACTATTTATATTACTGTAAAGTTCTCGAATGTTCTAGAAGTTACTCCAAGTTTACTCAGCACTGAATCTATCTGGAATGTTCTGGAAAATATGTAAATTTCAAAATATCACTGTCCTGGTCACAAAAGCAAAGTTTGTGACGAATAATAGCCATTTTCTGTACTTTTGAGGCATAATCAATTAGGAAATAACACTTACTACCCAGGAACAAAACATTTTATTACACAGTGTTATCCCTCATAAGAGTGAAACCGGTTCAGTTATCTCTCTCTTATGCCTCAATCTTAAAAGGCCTTTTCAAGATACAATTTCGTGTTGGATATACATCTCTTGTACAGGGTGATGAAACGTCTCTATGCAATAAATGGCTCCGCACACAACCTTCAAACCATGAACTGAAGTGAATATGAAAAGAACCCATTTTACAACACATTACGTGCAGAAGAATTGAATAGTGCATCTCAGGACACGTGCTGAGGGTGGATGGTCAAAGGCTCCAAACGTTTGCAAATATTGTGAATCTATAATAAAAAAAAACTTGTGCTGCACACTTCTCTCTCCTTGCGCATTGATCACACCGAAATGGAGCCATAATCTGCATGAAAATGACGTGCTATGCGAAAATATTTTATTTTACCAGGTAAGGCCCACTGAGATATATAGCTCTTTTTCAGAAGCGACCTGGCCACAAATGATAGCCCAATGAAGTGGCTTATCACGTGGAAATGTATAGAAGCCAAATACCCAAAGCGCATGTTTCTAAATGTGGAGGGAAAAACCGGACGACCCAGAGAAAAATCCACACGTCAACGGGGGGGGACCATGCAAATTCCAAATTTACAGGCGTCAGGGTCGGGATCAAACCCACGGACCCGTGCATACCAGGCGAGGTAGTTAACACCTCGCCAAGGCAGTATAGCAAGTATGTGTCTTATGTTCTTACTTGGTATGTGTGTGTTTTATCAGGAGCGTTCAACTTCCACCAATGTGTATCGATAAAAAAAATGGGACAATCTGAAGCAGAATCCTCCATATAAAGGAGCCTTGAGACTCAATGAGAACATGCTGATGACGCTACGGTTATAAAAGATGGTTCCAACAACAGAAGTCTTAACTTCACAACATTTATTACTACAACTTCGCAACAAAGGAGTTCTCGTACACAAACACACCACATGCGACATGTACAATCCACTGACACATCAGCTCCACATTCCAATGCAGCTGTGCACCACTCCCCCCCCTTACAAATTAACGCCTGCTTTAAAAAACTTAGCCCCGTTTAAATAAAGTTGTTAATCAACAGGATCCTGTGCTCTATCGATTTTAAGCAGTACATTGAGCAAGTGCACAAGCCAGATTGGAACACCAAATACAACTTACTGGATTATTGCGTCACTTAGTCTGTGTATAGTTTCCAGGCTTGGGTTGGGGTTTTTGAAGGATTAATTCGTTTAGGATAATTTACACACGAGCACTACAGGCTCAATGCTTTTGCGATATATCAGATGCGCGTGCTATGACTGTGACTACCACTAGCAAGCAACACATTGCTGACAACTCACAAGATACGGTGGTAAAGTGCACTAGATAGTGAAAATATCAGCAAATTCTAATTCCTATTTCTGTCTTTTTGATCATCTTTATTTAAGTACTAAGTCTGGACTGTATTTCAGAATTAAGAGTTACGTTTTTTTGCACGGAAACAGATTTGTTGCCCAACGTTGGCAAAGCTTTGTGCTTCTCTTGGAAAGGTGAAAGGTAAAATAGATTTGCTGGGCTTGCACGTGCTAAATTGTGTTTTCTTTTTTTACCAACATGATGGTGGGATTTCCCCCAAAAACAAATACTTTTCATGGGTCCATAATCTTCCCTTTGTCCCCAGCTTTCTTTGCAGCTTTGCCGCTTGCTTCACCAAACAGACCTTTTGTTAAGAGCAAAACGGCTTCTTTTTTTCATCCTGCTACAAAAGAAAAAAAAACTGCAAAATTCGACACAATCACAGAATTCAATAGGTTCCCAGCCACCTCAGTGGTCAACAGAGCACCTGAGGCTTCAGAAAATTAGGACACGGAGGCTGCATTTGACGAACATTTGTCTGCTACAGAGCAATGATGTAAAAGCAGAAATATGTGGAATACATGACTAAAGCAGCAGGGAATTGCCTATAAAGGGCAGATAATTTGAAAATGAATGTAATAAAACTCTTTCCATATTGAAGCCGTCTTTTGAGGAATGTTTCTACTGTTGATCATGCGACCACAAGCAGCCAATCAAAAATCCGTCTGCCTTCACATTTGAATACGAATTTTTTAAATACTGGGGATGTTTTTATATTCAGGCTGGCTGCAGGGGTTCAATGGCCACCTCAATGCACAAGCACCGAGTCCGTATCAGCGAGATCCTTGATTCTAATCCAGGCATCAACCATCTGTGAATAAGGTCAAGCATGCATGCATGTTAAACTTTTTTCGCACCGTACATAGCCAACGGTGCTAATTTGAGGTAGCGAGTTGGATTCATCTCGGTCATCCAGGAGTGCATAATAAACCCTCTGCTTCATATTATATTATGTTTTAATTTAACTCAGCCTCGTCCAGCTCTGAGGACTAAATTTTACTGTAATCAAATGTGACAAGCACTCTTCAGAGTCATTATGAAGTGGGCATGGGTATTAGGTTAGCAAAGCTTGTTGAAGTGAATCCATAAGAAATGCTGTAATGTCATCTTCTGGTGCATATCCTAACACTTTCAAATTCGAAACATCTCTTCGACTAATGACTCAACTCCAACGTTACTATTTATGGTTATGTTTGGTCATAGAAATATACCAAAAATGGCTTAGAAGCCAGAGACTCTACAGCATGCAGTTTGCTAAACTTCTTGACATCAACTGTAAGGAGACTCTCAATGTTCTGAGGTCTTAAAGTACAACCCGTATTCTAGAAATCAAAGGCAATGTTATTGGAGGTTGGCTACAGTTAGAGCGAAGATGACCACACATTGAGATCAGGTTAAGTGACTGGAGGGCAATGTGAAAATTACGTATTTTTCCTGGCAAAAATCACGATTAATGTTGACACTATGGCAAGGCAATATTGACAGACAAATACGAAATCGTGCCAGGAACTTTGTTTCGTGGAGAGATTAATGTATGTTTCACAAATAAATAAATGTCCACAATTATTTATGCAATACATATACTTACTGCTTAGGGAAGCTGTGGTTAGAGTGGCTGGCCTCCATCATAAGGTTTTGAATTTAAATCCAGTCGGGTGTCAACTCAAATGTTTTCCATTTTCATTATCATCCTCAGCCATGATCTATCCATTGTTGGAAATGAGCACTGTAGTGAAATTTACCACTTCTGCCTATCATAATTTGTTGAGGCTTACAATGCGAGGTAAAGAATGTGTGAACAAGGATGTGCGAATAGAAGCACATAGCCTTATATGGGCTAGAGGATGGATAAGGTTTGGCCTGAGATTAGGGTAGGGTCAAGGGTGTTCCTTGCAACACATTTATTTTGAACTGGCAGTATTTTGTACAGCAGTGCTGCCCCATTTTCTTCATTTTATCGTGGAGATAAAGTACTTTGATTTGTGAAATAATAAGAGAAAATTAACCCAATACCTTTCCCTTGTTTGAAAATTATCACATCAGTTTTACTCAAACTTCAGCCTCATATTCACATTAAGTGTCATGCCAAATGTGGCAACAAAGCACATCGATTAGCCCAAAAACATAATAAGTATGGTTTGTTTGAATGACTTGCATTCCAACACTTGAAACAGGGTGATTACCGGAGAGTTTGAACCAGAGATACTGAATACCGGGTGTCTTTCTGTTCATATCACATTCTATAACAAAGAACTGTCGCAAAGTGAAGCCAGCATTTCTCATGAGCTCAAACTTTGCTGGGCACAACTCAGGGAATTTACTCTGTCGGGACATCGGGCAGCAAATGTAAGAAGAATACACGAGGCAACGTTAATTCTGACAAGAGCTCCAAAATTTCATCCTCAAAGCTGCCACTAGCGACCACTGCAATCTGTCCACAGGTCACCTCAACAAAGCACCGCTGGTTGTATCTGTGCTCACTGCAACCCAGTGATCACACTGCAATCAAAACAGTCAAGGAAATACATAAGGGCATACTGATACAATGTGCCACGCGTCCCACCCTGCTCTAAAAAAACAAGATGGCATGCTAAAGCAATGATACACGAAAAATTACATTCGAATGAGGACTTTTTAGACAGACAGCTTGAGATTGTTGCTGTGGCTCTTTAAAGATGGCAAATGTGAAGATTTATGTAGACGTGTTAACAGCTGCACGGATGTCAAATCTTTAAAAAAGACACATCACAAGAAACATATGGCCCAGCACAATCTGCGATCGTAGCAGCACAAACGACTGGAGTGTTACTATCGGGTTTAGTGGTAGGGGTATTCGCTATGTCGAGCATAACACTGCCAACACAGCCCAGCATCTCACATGCAAAAAATGCGATACAGCATATCCACATGGAGTTAAGCATGAATAAATGTGGAGCATTGATAGTTAAGCCACCAGCAAATGGAGTGGCTTCTTCGAACTGCAACAGCATCATGAAGCGATCCAGTTAAGCGCTCCTATCTCCACCCCTCCATGTACAGTGCTGTATTTAATTACTAAGCCTAATTAAATGGAGGTCTATTTCTTTCGTTTCCAATAAAAGCAAACATTCCCTCATTTGTGAAACACGTATGCTGTCACTGGCAAATTAATCCATCAACAAAAATTTGTTTTGTGTGAAACAAAAGATTTGCATAGCAACCCCTGTAACTGCACTCATATTTAGGTGCTTAGTGTTCAGCATATGTTGAGAATAATGTTGAGGTTTTTTACATTTACAGGGATCACCACGGAGTAAATGACTTATGTTGAATAAATAATTCATGTTATGTGGCGCAAAAATTAATTTACCGGACAATAATTTTAAATCATCCCTCTACTTGTTTGTTTTTGATGATTTAGGAAATGAGAGGAACTGAGTGACCCCTAAAATGGTGGCAGGTACTCATACGCATATGAAGCAGATATCAGTGATCACATTTCTCGTAGCTTCGTTCTTTCCTTAATCAAATTGCTTATGGTCTTTATTCAGTTTATTAGCGTCTCACGGTGCTCACATCTTAACGCAATTGACCATTCAAAATAAAAGCACCATGCAAGTTCACTTTTAGTCACTCTCCTCTGCTTCTTCCATCTGTTCGAATTTAGTGAAACAGGGAAGAGACTGCGTGCTTCCAAGTTCCCATTTGAAGCCATACTTTTGTGTGTGAAACACACGGAATAAAATTGAAGCAAAACATTTAACAGTGCTTTTTTGGTAACCACCCAATGAATCAATGCTTTGCATTAATTCAATACAGCCTCAACGCCCACCAATGCATCTATATATTGTGCTTTGGCCCATCTGTGCTCCAGGTTTAAACGTCCATTTATTGAGCTCGATGCTAATTTTAGAACTCTCCTGCTAATTACGTGCATTAGCATTGCCTCTGACCGCATCACAGTGTGGCAATACAGGATAACTAAAACAGAGTTGCATGCACAGAGCGCTGTCCAATGGCTCGCGTAACCTCCATGTGGGACACGTGTAATAAGACAAAACAGTGGCCTTTAAATTACGCAATATCGATTTCAAAACATTTATATCACATGGGGTTAGGGTTGTAGTCAGGCATAGCACTAAGTGACCGGGTTACAGAAGCAGCGATGGCATCTCGGTTATGTTTAGAGGTTAGTGTGTGGCTCAGGTTAAGGTCAGTTCAAATTAAATATTGGGTTAAGTTTAGTTCACAAGACAATGCATCTGCAGAAACTAGTTAATGCCAGGCAAGGTTACTATTCATATTACATTCAGCACACTTGTCTTTTGCTTATTAAAGGTCCAAACGTTGTTGTTTCTGCATAATTCCAAGGCTCTACACAATTGTTTGTTCAGAAATAAATGTGGGTCTGCATTATAGGAGGTTATGGCTGTATCAGACAATTAGCCCTTAGACTATGGGGTTCGCCTTCTCTGTTGTTTATAATTTTAGATGAAACCAGGTTCTAATGTTTGGGTAATTCTTGATAATTTTTGTATGTATATACGACTGCACAAAAATATTCCCAAGAGACACATTATACAAATGTATATTGTTTCATTGAATGTGGCCTAGTCCACCATGAAGAATAATTTTAGGCTAGTGCATTTGGATTGCATCGGTAATAGTTAGCATCAGATCGGACGGTGAGATGCTGTGTCTATCGCGCATGACTCACTATTGAGAGTTCAAATTCTGGTTAGAAGTAAACCGAACCCATAACCATTATTCCATGATCAAATCGGCAGTGGTTTTTCCAGGAGACCAGCCTAAAATTGGGAATTTTCACTCCTGTTTCGGGATCGACAACTGAGATGAACACCATCCCCTTGCTCATTTGAGCAGGGATATACATTGACTTGACTGATCTGGTTAGTATCAGAGTTACGCTACCTGGAGGCCAGTGTTATCGGGTAATCTATGGTGTAAGACTTAATAGGGCTTTTAATATTCGACTACGTTGCCGACAGGAATGAGCTTAGAACTTGGGTGCCTCAGCCGCCCGCCGAGCTGCCACGTGCTCCAGGTGCCCCTCAAGGTCCGAGATGTCGTAGCTGGTGCGGTACTTGGCCAGGATCTTGAGCATGGGTCTCAACTTCAGCCACCACTGCTCTGCTGGGATGCGTCGTCTGTGAAGGAAAACATCACCTGTTAGGCCTCAAGAGAGAAAACATTATTATAGGATATGTTTCAGAAAATGGCCCTTTTTCACAGCACATTGGTCAGCAACCTGCTTATTGTACTAACATAAATACACTCATGTCAATTATCACCAGATAAAAAATAAATGTTCAGTTGATTGGCCTGTTCATTTTTCTAGACTTGTGTGAACCAGCATATTTGTTTAAGCAACCATTTTTTAGAATGGTCACAACCTTCTGGGTCTCATCAGCAAAGTAGGACAGAGTTAACATAAGTCGAGAGAAGCCAGCAGGCTGATATCTTTATTTGGAGATACAAAGGGGGAGGTTGATATGTTCATTTTATTACCCATAACGTTCCACAATAGCGCAGAAAAGTGTTGTTTACGCTTATTGTACGGTCTCGCACAGACCACTTGACAGACCTGCAGTTTGTTGTCTTAGGCATATGATGAGCTCAGCGTGATCCACTTATCGGATTGCATCTGCACATGGTGGTATTAAATTATATAGGTGTTTGGTGCCATTTTAATGCCTCTGACCATCATCACAATGGGTAAGGTTGAGAACAAATATTGCCTCTGTACACAGTGAACTAAGTAGCAAGGAGTTTATTTATGCAATTTTGCTTCTGGAGGCAAAATAATACAATGTGTTCCAATGACAGGAGACAGAGCATGCTCATTTGAAGGTCAGCAAATACAATATTATACTCACGCGCGTAAAAACACAGAATCTCATCCCAAGAAGCAAACAATCTGCTGAAAAAATGCTCACAAGACCAACTCTCATCGCGAGGACACCGTTGGCCTTTGGCGTCTGTCAAGCTAACTGTTGCTCTAAGGATCTACAAGCTGTTCATAAATGCCACGGATGGATTTTATTTTCTTTAGAGTTAAAACGCAAAACCAATGGAGATAATGTCGAAAATGTATCTTTGAATTATATTAACAAGTTTGTATCAAACGTCTGCCTGTGATAGTGGGACAGATGGATGGATGATATAGACGTGCCAGAACCATGGTGCCTGAGATCTTGAGTTTGAATTT
The DNA here is from genome assembly GCF_965212315.1 of Lampetra planeri. NCBI lineage: Eukaryota > Metazoa > Chordata > Hyperoartia > Petromyzontiformes > Petromyzontidae > Lampetra > Lampetra planeri. Next base: position 21,829,512 of record NC_136107.1, read on the forward strand.
GGGTTTCAGCCACCTGTGACTCAGCTGCGTTCTCAAGTGCAGTTAGTTGATTCTATTCTATTTTGTATTTATAAAGCGCCTTTCATAAAGGCGCTTAACAATGCTTGCTGATTACAGTACAAAATGGCAAGATAAGGGATGGGGATCAGGTAGTGACTAGGGTGGAGGGAGCTTGGTGGAGGCTCCGGCGGTGGAGGAGGAATTAAGGGCGTTAGGTGGTGCTGGTAGGGGTAGTGGAAGAGGAAGTGAAAAGGCAAGAGAAAAGAGAAAGGACCTGAGGACAGTGCGAAAAGAGGAATGCGAGGGTGAGAGTCGGATGTGGAGAGGGAGTTTGTTCCAGTGTAAGGGGGCAAGCAGAGAGAACGAGCGAAAGCGAGATTGGCCGCAGGGTGGAGGGACAGCAAGAAGATGGGAAGCTTGTGACTGGAGCGGGTGTGATGGGACATATAAGGAAACAAGAGAAGACAGGTAAGGGGGGCCAGTTCATGCAAAGTTTTGAAAATAAGTTGAGTAATTTAAATAGGTGGAGATGATAGATAGGAAGCCAGTGAAGTTGTTCAAGGAGAGGGAAGCAATGAGAGGTGAATGGGAGGTTAAGGACAGCGGAGTGTGCAACGAAGTTTAATTTGTTGTAGAAGGGCAAGGGTGTAGGGCAGGGAGACCGACCAGGAGCGAGTTGCAATAATCCAGACGAGTGAAGAATAAGGGGAGTGCACAAGAAGTTTGACAGCGGTGATGATGATGAGGGGCCGAATTTTCCTGATATGGAAAAGATGGAAGCGGCATGTGCGAGTGGTGTTGGCGATGTAGAAAGTGAAGGAAAATGAGGAATCAAAAGTGACACCAAGAATTTGGACGGAAGCAATCACAGTTGGACTGAGCAGAGGGAAAGATATGGATGGGGGATGAGTAGAGTGGGTGGCGGGAAAGTAGTCTGGTCACAAATTGCAAAAAAATCTCATGAAAACAAATTTGTTTTGCACAGATTCCAAGTCTAAAATCCCCTCTAAATAGTTTTTTATTCTGAAACACTGTAAGACACGTGAGGTTGTGCCCACCGAGTGTGCATCCGAGCTTACTGAAGTGCAGTTTTTGTGGAAGATATTTTCTGGGGCAGTTGTCTGACATGATGTTATGCCACACTGCTTCACTGGCAAAATTCCAGATGAGATTTTGTGTCATTGCAAACAATGACACAAACTACAGAAATATTATACAATTGGAATAAAATTGTATATATTTTACTTAAAATCACAGCTCTTGTGCCCATGTACATACACTCACTGACTTCCGATTGCATGCAGTGTGCACATTGCTATTCCTCACCTAGAAGCATGACAAATACGTATTACATAACTCTGAAAAAAAGAGTGGAGCCTAGTTACAACTGCTATGGATTGCTTGCACGCAAACACAAAGATCCAGATTTCAGCACGGCTGTCTAAGTACATTGCGAAATAAGTTAAATATCCATGCAGCTTTATTTAGTCTTGCAGGCTGTCAGGGTAAGTGCTGTCCAAGTTAAAATGTCTTACTGGTGAAACAAGCAGGGTTGGAAATTCCACATGGGCAAAATGCAGGCCAGTATGTCCTGAAGGGCAACTAGTGTCGATTTCTGACAAAGTGGTCGTCATTTTACCAACCCTGGAGAAAATATGGGCTGTGTTGATCTGCAACCACGACTTTCAATTTACATCCTTCCAATTGTGAGACGAACATTCTGCTACAGCCTCATTCAGCCAGGCATGCAGTCAAATGGTTCTCAGATTTATCCATCTCAAACCTTCCCAGTGTTTTAAATACAACACATATATAACGATATTGTCAACAGTTTCTGGCTATTACCTTCGTTTAGAACAGCCATTGGCCAAATATTATATGTGTACTGTTTTATTCTTTGGTTAAAATCAATGTGCACAAGCTGCTGAAGCCAAGTATATTTAATTTTCCCTGAACAATTAATATAGCTGCCACTTCCAGATTTTTTTACTGATAAATACGTCCAATTGTTTACACACACATATTACACTAGCAGGTGTACCCATTCTTCGCATGGAAAATAATAGTTTATTCCTAGTTTAAAGTTTATTCAATGAATACCCGAAAAACAACGCGTGGAGGTGACCATGCGCCGTTTCTTATGGGGAGTTAGATTTGTCACGGCAGGCCCCCTTTGGCTACTTGCGTCATTGGTATACCATTATTCCTAAAGCAATGCTTCCTTGTAGACAATATTGCTCGTCTTTCCTGTAGGAGCTAGTATGAACAAATTGTCTTTGTAACTAGCTTTAGAGCAAGCCACATAAAGCTGACCATGAGAAAAGCATGAATGCCGTGAATCAATTCCAGCTACTTTGAATGACTGTCCCTGAGCTTTGGTAATAGTCATTGCCAAACAGGATTTAACTGGAAACTGCATACGCTTGAGCTCAAAAGGGTAATCACTTGGAATAAGTGGTATGCGAGGTATTAATACGCATTGTCCTGCAGCACAGCCAGTTAATAATGTCGCCTCTATGACATAAGGTTTTAAGCTGCGCACTTGTAGCCTGGTTCCATTACAAAGAGTTGGAGCATTGAGATTTTGCAGCAACATCATTGGGTTCCCGAGCTTGAGTTTAGTCTGTGAGGGGGCAGGCCTGGTGGATTCAAGGAGTTAAGAAATTCGACAGGGTAGTTAACAGCGTTGTCTTCTTTCAATGCAGTGTCTACTGACTCGTAGATCTTCTCCTCTCCTGGAATCTCACTTATGAGGTAATCATTTATTGCAGATGCTGTGTCATTCTTGGGTGTCAAGATAGCTCGTTCACAAAGCCACTTTTGAGACATCAGGTTAATCTGCCATACACCTGGAAATACGTTGGTGATTAATTCATCAAGGGTAGTTACCAATTGGCCCATACTGCTGGTAATATTAATCTCCCCATTATCCTCAGGTATTTTTCCATCACCTATATCTAACAGTGTGTTTGCAAACTCGCCACTTGACTTATCTCCCTTGAGGTGAACCCTCATGTTTACGGTCAACGTTAGCTTTAGAACTTTGCTCCAAATTGGCGAACACTTGATGGAAGCCTGGACCTCATCAGCTCTCGTGCCTCTCTGAATCACAGGCAGAGTTTGCCGGAAATCACCAGAGAGCACAACCGTGACACCTCCCATCAGCTTATGATTGTTCCTCAGATCCTGGAGTCCTGTCTAAAGCTTCAATAGCACCTCTATGAGACATTGTGCATTCATCCCAGATAATAACAGAGGAATCACTTAACAATTTGGACACAGCTGTACCTTTCTTGATGTTACAGGTAGGACTGTCCGTGTACCCAAGATTAAATGGGAGTTTAAATGCTGCGTGAGCAGTTCGCCCGTCTCGTAAGAGTGTTGCCGCTATCCCAGAAGAAGCTACTGCCATTGCTATATTTTTGTTTGATCTAAATTTCGCCAGGATAAAATCTAATAATAAAAAGTTTCGCCTGTGTGACCGGGAGCGTCTATGAAAAAAATATTTCCTTGATTATCATCGACACTTTCAAGGATTCTAAAATAAGCGACATTTTGGTCACTAACCAGCTTTGGTTCAATCTCAATAATAAAATGGAGTAGTTCTGAGGCATTATAGGAAGTTTCCCGCAAATATTCGCTGTCAAACAAAACCTGTTTATCACAGTTGAGGGAAGGAAAGCCGACATCCTCATGACTTTTAGATGTTATGGAATACAGCTTATCTTCAATCAGAAGCAGCCCTTTATTGTACACCTGATCGACATACTGAACAGGGATGTCAGGAAAATCTCGTTGGAGGTGATGCAGTATGTCTTCTGTCAAGCTGTCTCTCTGATTTTGCCAGATCAACTGTGGGTCAGTCACGTGGCAAAGGCTAACATCACCACAAACAAATCCCTCATCGCCGGCGACTCAGAGATGGCTGCGTCTTTGAGGGTGTCATTCCAGTGACTATCATCCTCGAGCAAACAAAGAGTTCTACATGCTGTCTGATATGTTGAATGGCTAAGTCCATTAACATTTTTCAGGTCGTCGAACGACGTTGGACCACGTATTTTATGTAGCAACAGTCTGAGAAAGTAGCACTCGGCATTGCTTTGGTGTACGGTGTACACACGACCAAGCGCATTACTTTTCCGTATGTTGGGATAGCCAGGCACAAAAGCCCCTTGTTTTCACCGAATGAACTGCTTTCCATTCCAAGTGTAATAAGCAGGAACCTTGTGGTTCCTGCTTATTAAACAGTGCTAGACTGAGCATATTAAAGAGACATGCACCATCCCATGTCACCGGCATAACACCAATATCTGCTGCTTGCCTATAAAAAAAAAGATGTTTTCTCTCCATTTTACGTGGAAGCTTAAAAATGTATATGTTTGAAGTAGAAAGACTTTGAAATTGACAAATCGTACTGGAGGGTGTGTGAGAACAGACACCAAGCTCAAAACATTACGCAAGCTCTTATTGTAGATGGTGAAAAAATATGTGCACAATCCCCAAGTAGACAATGACCTATATTATATTAAGCAGGAGCAGATCTGTCAAGCCCCTCCACAAAAGACGTGAAAATTAATGTCTCCCTAGGCCCTGAAAAAAAGAGGTTTGCTGTTATAAAAAACAATCAAATCGCAGATATCAGATTGTGAAAGCTATTTGTGCTGGAAACATGGCCTACGCAAGCAAGTACATTGCGTAAAGCTGCCGCATGCGGGTGACATCACAGATGTGACGTGAGCGCTCACTTTCCGTGCAAAATGTATACATTATTGCGCCCCCCCTCCCCAAAATACAAGTGTATTTTTAGACTTGTAGCATTGTGTACAGTCTGGAAGCTACCCACATGCGAAATTTAAAGTTTGTAGCATGTTGGGAAGTATGCAAAATGATAGAGGTAACTCGGGAAGGGAATGACGTGGAGCTGAAAATTGTCGTGTTCCCTTACAAATTCCAGACCGCATAAGCTGCGAAAATTTCATGACATCAGAGGTCAGCTTTGGAGAGTTTTTGCTGCTTCACACAAACAGATGTATTTTCTGCTTCATATTTAACAGCGAGCTGAAAATAGTCGCGTTGACTTAGAAAATCGAGACAGCTATTTACCGCACATGTGTGCGGGATACACGGCCTACGCGGAGGGTTGGGGGGGGATGCGTGACGTCAGCAGGTACACTGCGTGACGCTGCCGCATGCGGGTGACATGACAGATGTGACGTCACCGCTCACTTACCGTGCAAAATATATGCATTATTTGCGCCCCCCCCCCCACAATTTTTTTTTACAAAAGTCTATTTTTATAATTTTTGCATTGTGTACATTTTGTAAAATACCCACATGCCAAATTTCAAGTTTTTTGCATGTCGGGAAGTATGCTAAACATTTCGAACAGACACACATATTCACAAATCTACCTTTTATATATATAGATAATGGTGATGTGTGATTTTAAGATATGACGTATAAGGTAAACCAGCAGTGCAATGTGAAACTACTCACTACAAATAGTGGTATGGCTTCTGCATATGCTTCAAACGCCAATAAAATATAAATATCATAAGGCATTGCTCTCCTCAATTAATTTGCACATAATGCAGAATATATGTAACAGCGAGTCTGTTGAGCACACCGGCACGCCGAGCTTTTAGTTTCAATAAACCTGCCCCAAAATAGAGCTGGGGGAAATGGGTGCACTGTGACCAAGTGAACACAAGACAAATAAATGCCCTATGACCACACAATTTCTGGGGAAAAAACACACCCCCGTGACCTCTCTGTCTTGGGGCAAACACGAGCCCCCATGAATGCATTGTCCTGGAGCAAATACATATCATGTGACCACCTCTACCTTGAAGGCAAATGCATGCCCTATGACCTTGCAATCTTGTCTCAACACATTGCTAGAATCACTGCGTAACTAGATGGAAGTGGAACACAAGACGTCGCCACCTCACCCAAAGCAGGAAACAATGTAATAATTAAACAACTGTCAGCAGTAAACAATGTCATATTTGAATATACTTACATAAGAGAGAACAGTCGTCAAATTACAGAACTGTGAATGGAGAGACATATTACATGGAAAGCATTTTTTTTTACACAAAGACCCTAAATTCATGTGGAACAAAATGCACACATCTGCACACACATACAAATACGCCCAATAAGCCCTACAGGACATAGCAGTCAGTGCTGTTAGCAAGCATCTATTTAGGGCTACACATCGCACAGTGGGGCAGTGATCAGCAACATGCCCTTTTCTATCATCGTCTCGCTAGTGTTGATATTCACACACTGGTCCATGTTCTTGTTTAAGGCTGAACTAATAATGCAAGAGAGGCCGGGCTAGGTTTCAGATGCCACTTTCCACTGTGATGTGCAACATGGCCATAAATCAGAACTGGACCACTGTGATTCTGTGATTGTAGCCCAGTGCAGAAACCATTATACATGTTGAGACAAATACACATCTAAGCAGGCAGCTCAATTCCAGTGAGTAATTGGGACTGTATACAAGACACAAGCATCTATGGATAACAAGACTCATTACCTACATAGGATATGACACATGACATATAAATGTCATAATGTGACCATAAATACGATTAAACACATTGATGATTCATCCTTCAACAGGTGTTGGCAACTACAACATTTTGCAATTCATCTCGATGCCAACTTCAGTAGCATGTCTTTATTTGCAAAAGTGTATAAAGTACAGTTGGTGATGACATGTCCCAGCGGTAATGCATTTTTATTCGCCGCTTGTTGCAGAGGCTCTCGGTTCGAATGCAGCGGCCGCCCTGGTTATGACTGAAGCTACGCGCGCTGTCTGCTTCACAGCGGATATTAAAATTCCCGTAACGTGGGGCAGCGGACCCCATTTCCCTTTGTTCTTTCCTTTTCATGTGGTTCTGCCGCACCGGAATGGATGTCCGCGATTTTTTTGTATCCTGTTACTGGAACTTTTCAGCGTGGTATGTCAGCCCGAATATTGTTGGAATAAAAATAAAAATATTCCTGTGATGTCTTTCGCAAAAGTAGCCCATTGCGTCCCCGCATCATTGTCCAAATAAAAAAAATGTACCTGCAAATTACTCAATAGACGTGAAACATATCAAGTATCCCCCACTTACTGACAAACTACAATGTGTGGGCAATTGTTGGACCAGCTTCTGACCGTCTTCCCACTCTAACAAGCGAGATGGACTGAACGGCCTCCTCTTGGTAGTAACCTTTTGGATGTCCTGATACCTTTGACACCATTTACAATCTGGAAAAGTTGACAGCGACTCACGTGATGTAAATACTAGCTACAGGAATGTGGAACCTCCACCTCTGGTTCAGGACAAAATGAAGATGAGCACATTTAGATGCTTTAGTTTAAAAAAAGTATGTCATTATGTAATCACTTGTGGAATTTCTAGCATAGTGGCGGAGCTAGTGGACAGTGCTGTGTACTGTACTGTAGTGTTATGTTACGATGCACGAGACAAATATCTACCATTCGCCTGAACAGACTTTTATGGCTGTTAGCAAGCAGTACCTATGAAGACTGACATGGCACACAACGGGGAGGGTGGCTAGCACCACGGCCAGCCACCTTTGTCTCCCTACTGACAATGTTTATACACCACACCAGATACTCATTTGAAGCCGAGTCAACGTAGGGGAGGCCCTGTTTAAGATAATCGCCGTAAGCGGAAATATAACTCGGGGTCGCTGGGTTTGTAGCGCAGTGCGCTAACCACAGCACCACCGCTCCCCACAAGCCACAGGCATCCTAGGTGTGCTAGCGTGAACTGTGGTTAACTGCATACTCTGCTTAAGTGCATACCATCAACCTGGCCCTGAGGCTATCCCGATAACTGCAGATGGCTCCACTTGCTTACTGTGGCTTGTGCACACATTTGTCATTACCAGAGCACAAAACCCATCAGGACAGCAAATGAAAAAGTATCAAGTGGGGCATCACCCAAACGTCACAACAACACATTCGAACTGGGACGTGTTAGCGTGGTTGTAACAGCAGTCACAATGCTGCTCGATTTGAACTCTTTCTTCGGTGACTTAATAAAGACTTTTTTTATAGTTTAAATCAATGAACTGAGCTAAACTTAATCAGAAGCACTCGTCCCCTAAAAAGAAGCGATCTGCACGTCAGTGCTGCTCTTGGTCTTCATGGCGGGAAGCATTTCAATCACACAGACAAACTAACAAATTGGGTTAACACGTACCCGCACATGAACGCCTCCGGCAAAACAGTAGGTAGAGGCTAGGCATTCCACAATGCATCGAATTGTCAATTAAAATAAATTTTTATGCTGGTGATACATGCAAACAAATTGTGTGCATGGAAAGTTCTTATTTTCGATTCATGTAAATCCTCTAGCCACTACAGATTCTACACATACCACAATGGCAATACAATTATTTATCACTTGAATGAATCGTGACAAGTGAAAAAAATCACGGGGCGGGCAAATCATTACATGATTAGTATGCACCAGAGGTGTGGACTCGAGTCATGTGACTTGGACTCGAGTCAGACTCGAGTCATGAATTTGATGACTTGCGACTCGACTTGGACTTGCATAACAATGACTTTGTCCCACCTATGAGATGTGGACTCGAGTCATGTGACTTGGACTCGAGTCAGACTCGAGTCATGAATTTGATGACTTGCGACTCGACTTGGACTTGCATAACAATGACTTTGTCCCACCTCTGGTATGCACCATACAAACTAAGCTTAACACAGTTGTCCTTTAATAGTAATGGTGGCAATATCACCTTGTCATAAAAAGATCCCCCCCCCCGTTTGAAAAAATTGGATGTTGGCGAAAACCTATTCAGGAGGATAACAATAGGTGGGGCATGCACAGACGCCTTTTTTTCCCCAGTACTAGTGTTCTATACACACCACCACCGCCACCACTGCCACCACCGTGATCATTCCATACACTGCACCAAGTATCATTTGAAGCTGCATCAAATGTGAGGAGGCCCAGGCCAGATGCGGACAGCCAATTGCCACTGGTGCTGTGCACGGCCGTAAATTAGCATTGTGGTATTTGCACCACTGACTTAGGGATGTCAGAAGTGAAGATCAGTTTAACACATCGGCTTTCGTGACCAATATCATCCATAATACAGGTTTTTTTGGGTTATATCTCGTAAATATATAAATGTGGCTGTCGCCTGATGAAGCTAGTTGTAATTACTGGCGAAACATCGTACTCAGATTTTAAATGTTGTGGCTTGGTTCTCCAACACACCAGTGTGCTGTACTAGAAACAAATTGGCATGTTCTGTTTACGTGACAACCCTTACTAGTTGGCTGTGTCGGGTGGTGGCGGGTTTAACGACGCATTTATATATTTACACGATCTAACCCGAAAAAAAAACGTTATTATAGAAGTGAAGATCACTGCCAGATACGGCGGGATGCTTTACAACTTCATACAATGAAACAAGATGGGCTTTTAATCTAAATAAAGCAGGAATGGCCCCCCTTTTGTACTTCACAGATGAAAGATTTTTTTTTTTCAGTTGAGTACAAGAAGGCCTACTGAATCATGTTATTTCCCACTGATCAAGAGTAATGGGAGAATTATGCGCAGCAACATGTGCACATGCGGACAACGTTGCTTTAAGGTTTAACCGACAATATGCATCTAGAACATACTGTAACTGACTACACCTGGATCAAACAACAAAGGCAAAGGCTGCCTTTCTTTAACGTTGGGATTGGTCTCTGTTGATGAACGGCACTGTTAAAAAAACTGAGTAAATGTTTGATATAATTCACGCTGTTTATACCTTACTCGAAAATATATTCGAAACAAGGGTCATGTTTTAATTTTAAGTACTCAGCCAATTCAAAACAGCCTGTTGAGAATCTCAAAAGCATCAGGAGATATAACTACACTCCATCTTGGCCAGCTGCGTTCTTAACACTTTCCAACTAATTATTTGGTTCTTTCGGTAAAGTCACGTAGGTATAAAATAAAATAAAGTGATTTAATTTATTTTATACCTACGTGACTTTACCGAAAGAACCAAAGAGTATGGATCCCTACAGTCACGAAAACTTCTAATCTAGATTACTTTCCAACTAAGATTGAAATAAGTTACTTGTATTGCTCTCCTTACAATTTTGCATTCGTTTTGTCCATCAATCTTTAGTATGGGGTCAAAGTAACTCGTAAAGATGATCTTACGTGAATGAAATGCCAGTCAAAATCCTGTTGTTATTTGGGACTCACCCTATAGAAAACCAGCCAAATTGATCAAAACCTTCCCAAAAAAATGGGATTAGAAAACCAGTGACAAGGGGACAACCCTTTTTGTTTGCCAAGGCAATAACATCACATACCACGCACACACTTGTCGGTGCATCTATTTTACGAAAAAAAACTATATTTATTTCACCAGGTAAGGCCCACTGAGCTAAATAACTCCTTTTCAGTAGCAACCTGGCCACAAATGATAGCTCAACAAAGTGGCGTATCATGTGGAAATGTATAGCAGCCAATACTCTTCACACATGTTTATAAGTGTAGAGAGAAAAACCAAGGGACCCGGAGAAAATCCACACAACCACAGGGAGAACATGCTAACTTCAAATATACAGATATCAGGGTCGGGATTGAGCCCATAACCTCCTGTATACCAGGCGAGCTAGGTAACATCTCGCCACCATGCCACCATAACTTTTCAAACGGGGTCCTCTCCCCGCTGCTCATGCGGCGCACTCGCAGAGCACACGATATGGCAAAACCAACCCCACCAGCATCGCACGTGTTCGTCGAGGGTCAAGTCACGACCCAGCAATTTATTTTCCATGGCCATGTTCCAAGTGAGTACCACAACCCCAGCGCGAGGTGTGCATGTGTGCGAGAGGGAGGGTAAAAAAAGTGCAGCGTCAAAGTCATTGCTCTTCAATTCCGACCGTTCCGCTCCCCGCAGACGTTGAATGTGATGGAATTAAGCATACGGTGCAAAGGGGGAAAATAATATTCACGGCGATTCCGAGCATGCATACGGGATAACTACACACTGAGCACCACCCTCGGTGCAGAGATTAGGCCAAGGACTCGATGGCCCGTCTCATGAACATCACAGCAATGCAATCAGTCTTAGATTGCATGTTTAGTAGGGGGTGTAAAGAGGCATTATCATTACATCAATTGAAATGTATTCTTATGCTCACAATACATGCACCTGGTGATATTTGATTTCGAAGCCTTGAATGTTATGTATGTATGTATGTAGAACTTCTTTCGCATCATACGTAGCCAACCATGGTGTAAGAGTGAACTAAACATGAAAGAATTTGCCGCAACAAGAGGCTGCTATATTCAAAACCAAGTTTTAAAAAATCTACTCTTCAAATGAACCGCAACCCACTGAATCTTGGTTCACTGAAATACGAAGGAATACATCGTTACAGGCAATGTGTTGCGGCAATAATGTGCACCCTCTCTGGGCGTTGAGTGAAGGCCGTCTGGAACGCGTTATTGTGTTTGAATTAAGGTATATTTTTTTGGACTAAATAAACCACTTTGTAAGGTTAAACAGGTCAACTGTAGTGTTAAAAGATGGGTGTTTCGGACATGGGTAAAGTTTGTATTTCTGTCCAAGTCAGGGAGCAGGAATTCAACAATAAAACTGAAAAAAGGCTTCTGAGCATTGAATATGGGGGCATGCAGAGGATGAAGTTTGGAATAGAATGTCACAAAAACCATTGTAGATTTAATTAGGAACCAGATGTTGCGACGAGTGGGTATGGATACAGTATGGAGAGATAGATGTTTACTGAAACAGGAATCAAAGAGACATCAAGAAGTTGGCAACCATGGGAAAGATGAGACTGGGATAGCAGACCCTGGAGTTTGGGTATCCACTGTGCAAAAGTTGCAGGATCTAACAAAAGGAAGGCATCCATGGTAAGGTGTGTGTTGCTACAACGGCATGTCCTATTAATTTGACGTCGAGTAGTGTCAAGCAAAGCTTTGGTGATATGCTGTAAATCTGGACAGATGGCTGTGTTAAACACGTTCAGTCAGTCGAGCTACTGGATGTGAATGTTGGTTTCCAACACCTTTGATTGACTGATGATGATGCATTGTGTAAGTTGGTATATTAACCCTTGGATATTCTACAGAGGTGACAGGATTGATTGAGGGTTTATAATTATTTTACTTTTATTTCAGCCAACAAAAACCCACAAATAAGGTGAATTAACACTCAAAAACCAGATACAGATCAGTTACCTACCTTCTGTACCGCATTCTCAGGGGCCACCACGCAGCCCACGTTCCCGTACGGTGTTCAAGATCAACAAAGGTATGAGTGAGGGCTCTCGATTAACAGGTTCAAGAGAAAAACACGAACCAGTGGATTTGATAACATCGAACCCAGGATAAAAGGGGGCTCAGGGGCCCATTCACGGGACTGCATGGGGGTGTACGCTAGGAACGTCGCTTTAACTCGACCCCCTTTCGCAACTCACTCAAAGTCGGTGCGCTCCTTCAGCGAGTTGACGGGCTGGAACACGATGGCTCGGCGCTGCATTCCCAGTAGACACACCGAGTCGTCAGAGTTGGCAAACACTCGACCTGCACACGCAAAGGAACGCGCGTGCGCACACAGAGAACACCTGTTCAGGGCGGCATGGCACACGATGGGGGAGGTGCAATCGGCACCTTGCACACCACGCCGCCTTTGTCCCCTCGCCCCAGTGATTGCGTTCACACAATGCATTCACATAAGAGTGTGTTGACCTCCGCGAGGCGCAGGGCAGGTTTGATTCTAATCAACACAAGTGTTGTGCATCATGACTACGAATCGTATATAGTGGCTGGGATGATCTTGCAAGTGCGCGAGCCATTGCACCATGATTACCCATTACACATGCACACAATACAGAGGCGCAGTGCTGTGCCATGAGTCTGACAATCTGCGTTCAATACACGACCATGGCTAAGATCCGTGCAGAGTTGTATCTTAATTGGTCCTGAACCCCTGCTTCACATCAACCAGGTACTGACGAGTATCGGGGAAGAATGGTCAAACAACCCCCCATGCATGGCTATGCATAAGAAGGCTTTTATCCAGCAGGGTATTGACAATGGGCTGCGAATAATTATGACATTATACACACGTACGAGCAACACACGGGCAGACACACCCAGTTATGCTAACTATATACACACACGTGTGTACACGCACATGAGTGTACAAGCCGACACACGCGCATGGGCGTATGCCAACATTCGCACACAGTCATTATGCTCTGCAACTTATATTAAATTTACCCTATAGACAAAGATCCCCCATATAGACTTTAACAGACGGTTAGGGCAAGTGCTGTTAGCGAGCACCTATGAAGGCCGGCACAGCACATGAGGGGGTGGGGTGACCAACACCAAGCACCGGGTGCTCATTTGAGGCCGAGTTGACTTATAGGTTATGCACACACACACACTGAGGACATCAACATTGGGCACATCCCTGCAACTACAAACACATGTGGGCGTAGGCAGGAATGCCAACATGCTGAAAAAATCACCCAGCTGCACGGTTATGGACAATGACAAACACCTAGGTACGACACCAGCAGAGATCAACACTAAGAGGGATACATACACACGGTTCCACTGAGTAGGCAATTATACATTAGTTTAATGTGGCGGATTGTTACCTTGCATTTTTTACACTTTATTTTCTCCAAAAAAATCCACATTCCTAGGGTGAGGGCCAGTGTTTCCAAAGGGCGATCACTGTTGACTTTTGACGGGGTACTTTTTTTTATCAACTTCAGAAGGACGACGGTTAGAGTTGACCTCCACAAAGAATTTCAACTTGCAGCCTTCTGATTAAAAGTCAAGCACTTCAAACTTCAGCACCGCACGGACAGGATTACGCACGTATATATCCAGCATGCATTTAACGATGTAACGAATACCGCAATACCTATATAAACAAAGTAGATGCGTTCCTGGAGCTTCGTTAGAGCATTGAAACTTCGTATGTTGAATTACTTATAGCATTAGTACTATGATACGTCCCCAGCCTCCGTAAATTACAATTTCATACTATGAACACTTCATATCTTACCAATCATATTGTAAACAAATGCAATGTATATTAAGAAATATAAATTTTATACTGTACAGTACTGAAATAATAAAAAAACTGACATGATTAAAATAAACAGTGCACTCTACTGTCAAATATAATCACACCACAAGTGGAGTCTTCGGTGCAGTCATCAGTTTGCATTGCCCACCAAATACTACAGCTCCGTAACGTACTGCTTTGCTGCACGCTGACTGGCCAAGACGAACGAAAACAAACATTCTACGACCCATCGCGATGCACAACACTCAAGAAACGTACCTTGTTATAATTTGATTCTTTATTTATTAAGTATTGTAGATGGGCAATTGTTATTTTCTGTTCGTTTACATTTTTTATTATTAAAATAATGGTCACACATCCAAAGTTCCTTATACTGAAACTCCGTACCTCAAATATTCGAATATCGAGGTATTACTGTCATCAATTTAAATATATTCTTAAAATGCGCGAGTAACAATACATTTTTTACGAGTTGTGCAAATTATACGGAATTATATGCTGTAAAAAAAAACTAGGCTAACAGTGCAAACAAAACCTGCCCAACAAACAACACAGAAAAACTGACAAACAATACAGATGAGATGGTAAAATTAGACAAAAAGATGAGATAAAAAAACATACCCTCAATCACAACATAATGCTTGTACAAGACTGTACAAGCATTATTCATACTCTTTGGTTCTTTCGGTAAAGTCATGTAGATAGAAAGAACCAAAGAGTATGGATTCCTGCTGTCACAAAAGCTTCAAATCAAGATTGAAGCATTATTCAAGGGTACACATGTTATAATTAAGTGGGAGGGGAAGGGTGCACTTTCCGATAGGGATGGGGCCGAGCGAGCATATGAAATTAAGCTCTCCTCCTTCTGAAAATGGATGTCACCAAGGAACTTCTTTACACATGTAATCGTCAGGGTAAGGGGGTCGCCCGTCTATGCACGTGTAAGATACGGCATGTTCACATGCCTACACACACACACGTCTGCGTGACTGCAGGTGCGCGCGTCTGCTTGCTGTGTGTAGGCGTGTGTGCGTTCACATAAACCCACTCAAAACGATGCACCGCCACTCCAGTCAACCCGCGTCTGTTGACGGTGAAAATAAGCAGCATATGCACACGAAAATATGATCACAAAATTCCATTCACACCGTGTATACATTTTTTTACGCTCGAAAGCTAAGCAGACATTTAAAGAATAACAAAATTAAAACATGGAAATTTCAAACTGATTTTTGATTGCTACACCAAAGAACAAGTGTAAAGCAGTCTTTCTGAGTAACACGGCACGGTAATCAAAGCTACAGCGAGCGCTCGAGTTGAGCATTGTGGGCGAAACATTTAGTAAATAACCTTCCATTCTAAAGTAAGCATGACAATAAAAAATATATTTCAGGTGGACTTCCAGACCTGTTTATCAAAGGGATTTGTTTAAAAGTGAAAACTCCGGATCAGTTTTGCCCTCAATGGGCTCATCAGCAATCAGCTGAGCTGAACAACTATTTTTGATTTGAAGCTTTCGTGACTGCAGGAATTCATACTCTTTGGTTCTTTCGGTAAAGTCACGTAGGTAGAAATAGAATAAAATAAATCACAACGTTTCGATCGCAACACAAGCGACCGTCATCAGGCGAAACCGATACAGCAGGACAACTGCTGATTTAGGAGAAAGATCAGCTAACAAGAGCTTATAACAACAAGAGCTGAACAACTATTTAAGGTTTTCCAAAATTTACAAAAACCTTGTCTGGTAAAAAAAAGTATTTCCACGTTTATGGAATACTGTCCCCTTGTCACTCATCTAGAGCTTGGTTCTCTCCCTTCACTCCCCCTCTTTATGTCCCTGTTAGAACAAAACACAGAGCATACTTGCCCCTGTACAAACTTTATTCTGGTGCCCATTGCTCCCACATCATTGCACTGGGTTTTTTTGCAATTTGTATGTGTTTATGTCACTTAGATTACAATATAGAACTTACTTGCACATGTAACTACCTTTCTCTTTGCACTTCTTGCTGTCATTCTATACTTGCAGGGTTTTTTTATTCGCATGTGATTTGCTTACGACCATCGACTAACTCGTTTGTTAGTTGTGCAATATTAAGGAAGGACTCGTTGTGTGCAATGTTCATGTTTTTGTCTTCGTTTTTGTTGCTGCTGCTATGCTCACGCACCACGGATCTTCCTTGTAAAATATCCGGGCAACTAGCTAAACAGGATCATCCGTGTAACAAATGAAATAAACTCAAACTCAAGAGGTGATTTATTTGCTTTGTTGCAAGTAATCAGATTTGCAAAGGCAAGTATAGATAATCGTTGTGATTTCTTCCATTTCAATGTATAATCAGATTCTCATTACTCACCAAGGAAGAGTTGATTACTTTCCATGGTTACTTCACTGTTTTAAAACTCATTATTCATTTCTGCAGAGTGGATAAATGCAAGGACAGCCACAGTCGATGGCATTACAGATCACCCAACAAAGCCCTACACAGTACGAGTATCATTTTGGGTAATGTCAGAGTTGCAACCACCATTGAAATGTGTGGGCAGTTGAAATAACCCAGTAGTTGCATGTGGCAGGGGTTCGCATCACGGTTGGAATCCAACAGACCACCGTGGTTAATACTGCAGAAGTATTAACCCCAAAATACGTCTGCTTCACAGCGGGTGTTAACGATCCCAGGTTGCCATTTCATGAACAGTAGGCCATTGAATGCTGGCATCACTCAACATTTGCCAAATTTAAAAAAGCCTTGTAAAATACTTAATTGAGAAACACATATCAATAGCCAACTCCGACTGCAAATCAACTTGGCAGGATTCTCCAAAAAAAGGGTATTGAGGCTCAGTGGGGCTTTTCTGGGTAAGCAATACGAATGACTTCGGGCTCCAATAGAATTCAGATGCCCCACTGAGCATACTTCAAATTTAACCTTTAAATCATGTAATGCTTGAAAATACCAAATTAATAAGTTTTGCAAGACTTTAAAAACCGAGAGTAATACATAATTATAATCAGAGACCAATTACTTTAAAAAGTAACCTTCCCAACACCGAGTGTAATACACCACAAATAGTGGATAAACACGCGATGTAAAGCCCATTCCATTCCAGTGTTAATCATATCAAATATTGGCCCCAGTACTGATATCAAGCTATCTCCTTCCGTGCCTCGATTATATAACGCCTGAAAGCTAACATGTGTTCTGCACAGCTCTCAAGAAATTGTAACTCAGTTTATGAAACCAGTCGGTTCCCTCTTGGACCAGCACACCATTGGCAGCAGTAGCATACTGCAGGTTTAAAAAAATGTTACTTGCCAAACATCAACATAGAAGCAAAAACAATACAACGCTCGTACACCGCACCGTGTTTGCGAGGTTGGCATCTGCCTTCAGCGTTCATTGAATGGACAAATTTTGTATCCCTTCTTTTTTATTATATATTTATTATTGTTAAACTTCGTTCACACCGTACGTAACCAAATGTGATAATCAGAGGTACGCAGGAAGGACAACAAACAACACAAGAAGGAGTTTTCAATCTGTGGCGAGCCAAAAGCTACTGCAAGGATTACAGAAGTTTGCGTGATGGTTTATGCTCCTTGACGAAATCAGCAAGGTATTGTGGTTCATTTAAGCTATTGAGGGGAGGGGAAGGGGGGAAGATGGGGGTGAGAAGGGGGATTGTTGGGAGTCTGCGTGAGGGGGAGAGCGAGTGCCCGTCTGTTGTTTCTCCGGTTACTTGTGTTACAACAGCGTCTTGGCCCGGTGAGTGAAGGGTTGACTCGTGGAATTTCCAGGTGTGTGGGATTGTATCTTGGGTAGTGATGCTAACGATTTGGGGGATGATGTTTTGCTGCAAATTTAGTCATTGTGGTGGTTTCAGGCACATTTCTGTGGTGGGTGAGAGTGAGGTAGTATTGATTCGGTTGAAATATTTTATTATTTGTATTATTCACGAATTACATTCCTGAATGTCTAGACAGGACCAGTGCGTTTTGGTCAAATGTCTCTCTCTTCTGCACAGTGCGATATGATCCATGTAAACATGAAATTGTATGAAGCGGAGGGGTGGATACGTTCTTCTCCAGATGTCATTCCAGTGTGTTCTTCGTAGTGAGGATGGGGTTATTGTATTTAGAAACGTTTCTTCTGTGTTTGGTCTAAGAGGCTTATTCCACCATTGGAACCTCATTTGCCAGTAAAAAATATGATAATTGTTTTTTTACCCTTCTATCTGGCAACAAAACTGACACCTTTTTTACAAGGAGTCATGGTTGCATAGACCACAATACCTGCAGTCATAATGCAAACAAAAAACATAACTCTGTATGCATTGATTGGTCCACACCCGAGACAGCTTTCCTTAGAGGAAAGCTGTCTCGGGTATGGACCAATCAACTTCAAGGACAGTGCATACAGAGTTATGTTTTTTTGTTTGCATTATGACTGCAGGTCTTGTGGTCTATGCAAACATGACTCCTTGTAAAAAAGGTGTCAGTTTTGTTGCCAGATAGAAGGGTAAAAAAACAATTATCAGGCTTATTCCATCTAACCCAGGCCCTATTAGTAGGGCCTGGGCTGCTGTGCAGCTATTGCATTGAGAGATGTTGCGTGTGGTTTGATGTTTTTCTCATACTTGTTCAGTGCGCTCCTGATATGAAGGTATTTGTCGAAGTGTTGATGGGAGATATTGTTTCGGTCTAATAGTTTTTGAAATGTCTTCATAAATCCATGTGTAAATGAGGTCTCCTATTTTCTGTATTTATGTGTTGGCATCAGGGAGAGTATGATTAGCTTTTGGAGATTTCTCCACATCCAGATTGTACCGTATATGGTCCAGAGAGTATTGGTCGCGAAAGCATACGTGTTAAACTGATCCAGAGGGGTTTCAGTCCGTGGTGTTTATCTTTGCGATGGAGAATCCTATTTCCTGCTCGGCTCCATGAGGATACAGAGGCTTCCTCCAAATTTTACCATGTGCTCTGAGTTCTGATAATAGCTAACCATCGATCGTGTGGAACTCCCATTGCAAAGCAAAATTTGTAAAAGTCTGGTCGTGCTAGCCCCACCTCTGGCTTTCGCTTAAGTGAGTGTTTCTTTGTCTGCAATTTTGTGGCCCCAATGGAATGAGGATATGCCAGAGTGTAGTTGGGAAAGGGAGCATTTAGATGTTCGTGTAAGGTCGCATAATGTGGTTTTACCAGACTTTGGTTTTCTTTTTAGAAAATGTCAATGTTTCCTTCATTTAATGTTGTTAACCACTGGTGGCAAGTGATGGGATTTGAACAATCAGCTAGTTATGGTCCATAGCAGATAGGCATCAGTGGGGCTCCATTAACTGTTTTTTTTCTTTCCCCCAGATGCAAATCTGAGAATGAGACATGTCATAACAAAAGGTTTCCTCAAACTATTCAGAGCTGTGAAGCCCAGACTCTAGCACATGCACATGTGAAGCATATCCTCTCTGTACAGCATTGCCCCTGTCTGTTTGCTTGATGAGTTATCGCCATATACAGTGCGTGGGGTGGTGGTATTCACTCCTATATAGCGCCAATGACCCAGGAATGAGTCATCATGAGTAAATGTTAATAAATAATAATGCATTTCCCTTATCTTGGAAAACCTCACTCGGTAAAGACTCTTTTTCAGGAGGCTTCGACAATTGAATATTTTGGGCAATTCCATTAATGAATGATTGGCATGTCAGAAGATTACCCAGAGAATCCCCATACATATAAGAAGGTAACATTCAAATCTGCACAATGACAGTTTCAAGAATCCATTGCTTTATTGCCACCTTCTGCCTAGTTCACAGCAAAACTCTACCACAATTCCTGATATTCCTAGGAAATCTCCCAGCCAAGTCTGTCCCTGCTTAGCATCTGAGATCTGATATCAAGTACATTCAGAGTGATTTGGTCATCAGCAAACTATCAAGGAATGCTAGACAAACGTAGAAATCTGTCATGAGCAGGACTCTCCTGAAAAATACATCCGAATTTAGACTATATTGGGTATTTTCTAAAAATAGAAAACCAATGCTACAATTTCTGAACAGGTGGTGCTGTGGTCAGAATACTAGACTAACAATTGGAAGCTTGTGACTTCCAATTCTTCAAGGGGGTAAAACTCAGCAGCATTATCTCTAAGTGCTCAATAAAATGATAACCACTTTGTAGGAAGCAGACCATGGAGATGCCAGGAAATGAGAATGTGGAATGTCTACAACTGGCTTAAGGCCAAGAGATGTTAACTTGATGTTCTTGCTCATCATCATTACTCCTTAGTGAAATGAGCACTTTGTGGAGAGATTACACCTTTCGATGGTCAACAGAATACTGCCATAGCAATGTGGAATTTTCAAAATTAACTCAAGACCACCAATGGAGATGAGTACCACCAACAGTTCTATAAGTATCGGGACACTCTGATCTGATCATATAACAACCACTTTTTATTTGTGTTTGAAGTGTAGAAAACACTGTTACTACCCTAAAAATGTGACTCGCACACTGCATCCCGTCACATCAGAAACACGCATAAGATCCACCCACCAGACCACACTGCAGCTGATCAATAGAGAATAAGAATTCCATTGCAGAAACAGCCAGCTCCCATTTAACTACAGTTTAACCCGGGTCTGCTTTTATAATGAGACGTTACATTCTAATGATTATTACGGCTAGGTCTGATGTGAAGGAAAATTTTATTAGCTGACATTTAAATAAGAATATGCAGCATCCAGACGAACATTTGTGCTTTGATACTGTAAAAATCTGGCTGGTCGCAAACACGATCGAGCTTGAGGCAGCTTTTATTACTCCCCAAACCTTGCGTTTGGGACTGTGAGTAAAATGGCCATCACTGAAATTGGCATCGGAGATTCCGAGAATGATGTGAGGAGTTGCTCCTTTGCTCCATCCCCAATAATATGCACATTTTATACGTATGTATGTTGAACGTCTATCGCATCATACATAGCCAGCTGTGCTAATCGGAGGTGCGGGGGAAGGACAACAAACTAAACACAAAAACCGGTTCTAAAGAAATTAGTTTTCAATCTCGATTTAAAAGTGCATAGCTCCAGTGGCTTCCAAATAATTTTTACAAAGGCAGCTTCAAAAGTTACAGCATATGAGAGTTACTTAATCTATGAGAAAACATCTACCTAAATTGGCCCAAATTTTCCAGATCTAGATAGCCAGCGAGGTTTCAGCTTGGTTAGCACTTATAAGAGAGACTACCTTGTGTAGTCAGGCGGGCTATAAAGGCGGTGAGGCAACCATGTGTACAGTGTTTTAAGTGCTGTCCCTTTGTAAGCATTGGTTTTCTCTGGGTTATTACAATCCAATTTATACTCACTACATAGCACCAATCGGCTTCAAGACAATATCTTAATGTACATTTGTGGCTACAATCTGCCCACATGTTGTTTTTGCACCATTTGTAATTGCACCTTATTGCTAATGTTACGGTAAAATTAAATGCCAGATGTGTTGTTTGGGGCAGCACTGGGGCAGCATGCATCCTTGTAAACTAGGCCACCCTAAGGGTTTCGTGGCCGAAGGATTTTTAATTAAGGTTAACTTATTACTGGGGGAATTCTTTATAAATTGCAGATGGGAAAACTTTAAAAAGGCCGTGAGAAAAACCCAGTAATTTAAAAATCACTCAGCCACGCCAGCATTTTAAGTAAAGGCCCAAGGCAAAGTGTGTGCTCCACCCTCCTGGTACTGCAGACACATACTTCTGCACACTACTGCTACAGACACCAAGGGAAGTCTAGGCCCTTTGACCACTGATTTTTATTGAAATTGAATTCCACTGCAATCATACATTAGCAATACATCTGCACTACGTGTAATCAATGGATCATGCAGAGATCATCTTGTGTTGCGATACTCTTTCAACCTGCTTGTCTGCAAGGTGGCCAGGTGACTTGTATGGCAAGTGGGTTCCCGACAACTCTGTGTAGATTTTGTTTTTTGGTTTCCTCCCACATGCAATCACTCTCATTGAAGTGGCTAAACACAACAATGTAGAACACTCCATGAAATATATGATTGAGAACTAGTGAGGCTTTCCTTGATAGAGGATATTGTTTACTTGCACTAATTTGCCACGCAAACCTGTTTTGCAAACGGTTTCCTTCCTTCTGTACACGTCTTTGTAATTATTAATATATATACTGTATATAATTAAATTAATTGTGTGTATAAGCTTATAGGCCTACAAAAAAGAACAATTATTGACAAGTGGTCTAATTGTAACCAGACTGACTCGTGTAAGGATAAAGGGAAATAATATGGGTTGACTGGCCTTACACCTTCAGAGAATAATGGTACTACATAGAGTTAACAAACTTGTGCCCCATAGTGTGGAAAGTCAACCAGAAAATTAACACTTCCTCAGCGTTAAACTGTGACATCTTACTCGTAAGTAAAGGCTGGTAATGTAGGGTTCTTCCTTCACAGCCTCAATGCAGCACCTGGCAAAACTAAAAATGCACGTGCTCTTTTAAATGACAGCGCACCCCACGATGAAAGTTGGAGATAAGAGAATAAAATTATGCGGTCCTGTGCTCATGATGAAACGCCGCACAGAAGCGCTCTCAAACATAATGAATGCACATGATTAGGAAAGATGTAAAAACATGGGAAGCAATATTACCTACAAAGGTTTACTACAAAGGTAATGGATTGTGGCACAAATGACAGCTCTTCAAGGGTCAGCACTGGCACCCGATGCATTTCTCATTTGTTGACGCCAAATATGTTGCTGGTGCCATTTTGGAAAGTGGCATTTAGCTGAGAGGTGGTGGTTTACCACACAAGTACACAACGAAACACGGCGAGTGGTTCTGACACGATTTGCATGCGAGAATGAAAAAGGGTAAATTGGAGTTTAAATAAAAAATGACTATTTGACAATGTTTTTCACTCTCACCACAGTGAAATAATTCTGAGCAAAGTGTTGGAGGAAATGATGAATATGCCAATCAAAGATTTAAAACTAGTCTCGTGATTATGAAAAGATAGTATTGCTCTATTCCTTGAATGTATTATTGTATAAACAGCGGGCGATGATGCCAGACAGTTCAAAGCACAGTCATATTTTGCTTATACAACACTGCATCATTACAGACATGATACCTTGTGACTAACAAATTAAGTTAAATAATATTTATAGTTATTTCCCTCTTTACTGCAAATAGTATCATGTGATAATGGTTAATGCGTTTCACAGCACATTATTTTCTGACTGCAGTCCAAAATGCTAAGTTGGTCTCCTTTATATAACCAGAGGATGAATGAAACCCATTGAGGCTCGTGAAATATTGCCTCATGCAAGGGTGACATGGCAATGTAATGTGCCTTCGGTTGATGCTTGCCAAGTGCAATAATTATTGAAGCTTGAGGTTTTGTGACCATTGTTGTCCTTCCCCCGTGCCTCCGATTAGCACATTTGGCTACGTACGGTGCAAAAGAAGTTCTACATGCGTACATGAATAAAGCACTCTGTGAAATATTGACGGAAACTTGGTTCCCCCCAGTACTCTTCATGATCTGGGCCTTTACAGTGATCTTAGCGCTTCTTCCTATGTGCGCTGTACGGATGTTGTAAAACATTGGTTCAGATGCTGGGAAGGAGCGCCCCCTACTGCACCTCAAGTGTTGGACGTGTTGAGTGAAACGAGCAAGACATCGACCTCAACCAAATATAATAAAAGCACGCGCGCGCACACACACACAAACGCGTAGGTGGACACGTGGCTCAACAGCTCATAACCCTCATGTCAGAACACTAAACAGGTTAATATCTGGCTGTCAGCTGCTCGCAAGTCCCTTATTTCTCAAGTCCAATGTTGTTGATGGTCACCGATGACTGCAAAAAAAAAGTCACCATGTAAAATGTGGCTTTTCAATAGCATTTGCATGTTGCATTTCTAATTTCCCGAGGATTAACGCACACTTTTCAGGGCACACGAGAGCCCTGCATCTACTGTTCTACTGAAACAAGATTATGAACTGGCTCATTGTAAAAAGCTCTGAGAAGGAATTGTTTTCATCCCATGAAGTGACACTGACAGCACAAATTACATTTTCCTTCAACAGTTAAAGGCAATTAAAGTTGTAATCCCAAATACTGCCCAGTTAAACACGCCACTAATAATAGGGCTGAATAAATGCCCTTTTTCTCAAACGAGTGAAGTGTTTACACAATGCTTGCTACTCTGCTCCGTCTCTCATAAATGTCAACACTGAAAGCCGCTTATGTTAATATGGAATTGTTCACTCCTGTCCCAGGACTCCAAAATTAGAGGATCTCTGTTCAATCAAAGACAAAAGTAAACATTTTTACAAATCAAACGCAGTCATAAAGATCCCTCATGATGCTCAGTTATCAAAGACTGACACCCCCAAAGGACAAAAAAAAACTATTTACATAGTTTGTTTACAGTGGACTGCAGGGAAAGGGTTTTGCAAAAACCACTCAGCTGCACTATATCACGAGCAACAAATGCAACAAATCACCTTCCATTAACATCTGTAGACTTTTTAGACAATGTTTTGGTTTTGCACTGAAGGCCCATGCTGTAAGAATAAGGCACTTGTCAATAAACACCTTGTAAAACCAGCAATGTTGTTCAGCATGCCTTACTACGAATGTGCCCCCAGAACAATGAAAACTAGTCCAGAGTTAACGCATTCAAGCAAACGATGCTGATTTACCAATGGAAAGCCACTATGCCAATAAGCTGAAGCCTTTTCATTTAGATCATTCTAAATACATATTGTTTTTGTAGGTGTGGATACAAGGTGATTTATTTTATTAACCAGAAAATGTTCTACTGGAGCACTAGATAAGATGTCCTCCAGTATCTCTAAGGTTGGGTTGCAAGTTAAGTGCCATTGATGTAAGTGCATGACCCAGATTTGCCCTGTGAATGCGGGCTAAACAAACCTGCGGGCAGGTTCACAATGGCCTGCAATTCTAGTAAACAACAGAGCCCAGGTGTAATGTGAGTTGAGTAAATTAAGTCAAAAAGTTCTAGAGTGTTTGAATGACAATAGAAGTGCGAAATAAAAATGTTTATAATGCAAGGTATGGCATCACAATACTAACTAAAAGGCCTACAAGGCTCAGGGCTGTGGAAGTGAAGAGAATGTAGAATTAAAAGGTGGGTAGGATCTCAGGAAAGGAGACGGAGTAGAAACGGGACTTTTAGAGTAAATTCCAGACAACTATAAATTTTCATTGCCACAGATATAATCTTTATGATGACAGACTGCCCAGATACTCAAGCTAAGTTAAAGGGCAGCTGAAAAAAAGTTGGTATTATTTTGGGTAACAATTTCGCAAAAATGCTAACACAAATGCACATATTAAAATAAGTAATCACCTGCACTTAAACTAACCACTGGACACTGAACTTTGAAATAAAGCTTGTCCTATTTTCACACTGAACAAATGGGCAGTGGGATGTGGAACACCAACATCTTACCCCCCACCACAACCACACAAATAGTGGTGTCATCTGAGGGTAACCTATGAACAACACGCAACAACCTCAACGCACCACACTGACATACTAATCTATAAGCACGACATAAAACAATCATTCAGCAACAGTGGGAGCTATATAGCTCTTTTTCAGATGCGACCTGGCCACAAATGAAAGCTCAACAAAGTGGCTCATCACGTGGAAATTTAGAGCAGCCTAATATTCTAAATGCGTGTCGATTCTAAATGTGGAGGGAAAAACCAGAAGACCTGGAGAAAAATCCACACCACCACGGGGAGAACATGCAAACTCAAAATATATGCGTGTCAGGGTCGAGCTCGAACCCACTACCTCCTTGATACCAGGCGAAGTAGTTAACATCTCGCCATCCTGGCGCCCTACACTTCACTATGTTTCAAGACTTTGATTAATTATTTGTTACATAACCAATCGGCCACATGGCCTTCTGAGAGTGCATCTTCTTGGCAACACTACAAGTAAGCTTACACAAATCTACCTACATACACAAAGAAATGGGTTTAAGTTTCTGCAAATTGCAAAACATTCCACTAAGTTTCCATAATTGGCTCATTGCTCAACGTTCGCTCAGCAGCAAGTGGCATCGTAAAGATGTTATCTTCACCAATGCAAATTAGGAGCTGCCTGGAATTTCCCTTCCACTTGAGTGCACCTTTATCGTTCCTCCTCCCCTCCCCCATTGCCACAAACCCCCATTGCACATTTCACAACCATACTTGTAAATACAAGTTCTGCTCAACAAAAGCACCGAGATCAGATTTTCTGCAAAACAATGAGAAAACGTGTGTGACACAATCAACACAAAATATTTCGTGTAATAATTTGAGTTTCGACATAAAATAGTTTAAGTTCATAAAGGCATTATGGGAGAGAAAAAAAACGTGTTCATATATTAACACATCCTTATAACAGCAACATATATAAATACACTGACGTTTCAGTCAATGGTCCTTGTTCAGAGCAAAGCAGCGTTTGAAGAAATTATGTGGTTCTCCATGTGTTTCAAAGATTTATGTGATCAGGTGGTTCAATAGCAGAACATTCAACTCATAATGAAAAGTCCAAGCGTTTAAATTATAATCAAAGGCCCACTCAGTCCTTCATTGCTCTGGAGTAAAAAACAGAAAAGGGAACCTCTTTCTGGGAGATCAACTATGGTTGTCCTTTCAAGAACCGGTCTCTGCCCAAAGTCCATTTGAGTGCAGTGGCACTCTGGCTTGTTTCTTTTACTCACAGCAGAAATGTTTTTAGATCAACCACATTTAGTCACGTGACCAGAAAACAAAAAATCGACAATATAGGGCATTTGATTTGCAAGACCACGAAACTAGAAAAGTCATATACAACTGTGCATACAAATTGGTAGATACATCCTGTGCTCAAATATGTAAGAGACCCCCCCCCCCACCTACTTAGTGCCTTCACAAACACATGCTACATATCATTTTACACAATCTTATCATGCAACCCC
This sequence comes from Lampetra planeri, assembly GCF_965212315.1. Lineage (NCBI taxonomy): Eukaryota > Metazoa > Chordata > Hyperoartia > Petromyzontiformes > Petromyzontidae > Lampetra > Lampetra planeri. The sequence continues at coordinate 21,856,678 of NC_136107.1, forward strand.
TGCAATGTGTAACTGCAATAAAATACAACCCCATGCTGCTGCCAAAACCATGGGCTTTATGAGATATTGCCTCCAATTGGGCAGTGGCAATGTGACTACTTAGTTTATAGACGGGTCAGTGCATACATTGCATGTTAGCACATCTTGTTCCCTTCGTATGGAAATGAGTAAAACTAAAAACACAATCTATATACATGTGCCTGCGCCTGAGCTTCTGCTGCCACAGAAATTCTCAAACATTGAAAAATGTGATCTCAGAACCAAAAAGCCCGAAGTGTATAAGTAAACGAGATTGGCTAGTCGACCTTACATAGCCAAGTGATAGATGTTTATATAAGAACTAATGAGGAAACCACAACTCATACATTAGAACAAAGCCCAGTGGTCATCCTATGCAGATACTGGCCCCAGATACAGGAATGTGTAATTTCCACCACTAGCTCAGAGTAGGGTCACACATTTTAATCCCGGACATAACACTCTGGCCAATGAGAATGCAAAAACATCCCACCGCTTCTCTGTTCATTTCGCTAACCTCAGACAGAAACAGCGGGAGAGCGACACATATAAACAGAAGACAGATATTAGTTGAATCTGAAGTCGACTTACATTTCTGCTTCATAAGCAAACCGATTTCCAAGTATGGCTGTGGAGAGGGTGGAGCGTGCACAGGCAGCGGGCTATGCAATAGGAGGGGTGGCGCTCCTTCAGCTCTGGCTTAACCCCTGATGCCAGCACAACTGTGAGCTGCTTGCCACAAGGAAACGTCAGGAGACGCACCTTGCCTGTAGCACTCCTGGAGCTTCTTGGAGACCCACTGCACACCCTTGGCAGCAATCTTCGTGCCGAAGTTCCTGTCAAATGGGGAGGGACAGCCGCCCTGCCAGCACAAACACACAGCAGTGGAAACAACAGGAAGGTAGCTTTAATGGCCCTTTACAAACACCAGCTGGCATGGTGATGCACCCCTGTCAGAAACTTTTGGAGGTTGGGTTGGTGAACCTCACAAATGTCATCTGTGCCGTTAAACTCCCAACCAACTGGGCTATGAGGTCGTTTGGTGATGGCCGTAAAACAAGTGGTGTGGACTTTTGAATGTATCCCTTTGTATGCATGGATTTCGTATCCAGGAATGGCAGTTTCTCCCAAGTTGAAAAACAGTCATGATAATGGAAATAACCAAACATCCCAAGGAAAGTTTTGAAACAGTGAGGCTTTTAAATATGAAGTAAATATTTAATGGTAATTTCATTTGATTGTAACACTATCCCCACTTGTGGACTTAATCATTACAAATGATGTACTGCTTTGTTATATACCCTACTCTCTATTATTTTAATGTTGGCTGATTTTCAGTGAACAACCTTTATAGGGCAGAGTGCCATCTGGTGCCACCAACGTATATGAGCCACGAACACACGTTGACTCTTTGTATGTGATCAAACAAATACCCGAACCCATATATTAATGTATTTTGTAGTATAATTCACTGGTTAGGTGGCTCAGCGGTATAGCAAATTGCTCGCAATCGGAAAGTTTTGAGTTCTAATCCTGGTGTTGCATTGATCCTTCCCATCCATCTTTCTGGAGTCGATAAAACAAGTACCAATTCTTGGAGAAATCAACAGTGGTTGTTCTATGGATAAACTCACCCCCATCATGGGAATGAGGAATTTCCACCATTGGCTCAGGGCTGCCTTCATGCTTATTTTAGCAGAATATAACAAAACAGCTGTGTAGCTTATTTGGGGTGATCCAAAGTTTCTGATATATAACACAAAATAATCACTAGCGTCATGGTGGAAAACATAAATAACACAAATAATTTGTGCTTTTCATATATATGTCTCTCCACAAATAATTTATGTTTTTTGTTTACACAAGCCACCGGGTCCCAAAGGTTATCATAATAACTGAGGGGGAGTGGTTACAATGAGCATCATTGTCCATGTGTGTGTGCTTCACCTGCTGCATGTGTCCCAGCACATTCTTCCGGCAGTCAAACACCCCTTTCCCCTCAGCCGAGTACAGGTGGTAGATGAAATCTGTCGTGTAGTTGGGGTTGCAGTTCTCGTTTCTGGTTGGATATTCAGACAGCAAACGGCACACGGCGCTTGTATTATAATATTTAACACTCATTCGGAAAGAAGGCGGGAGTAGTGTATTTTATTGTGTAGGTTCAAGAGCCGGAACTTGACAAAGCAACGAGAGAAGACGTTTGTTTCTGGCCTTTGGGCATAGGTAATGTGGAGGGGGTGCTAAGGATTTTGTGACAAAACAGAGGAAGCCATTTGAGGACAGGAATAGAATGCAGATGTACAAATAAGAGAACGGTTGCAAAAGTTTGATAACCAGGGAATTAAAAGGTAGCCTTATAATAAAGAAATGTACGTAAATCATGCAACAGTTGAAAGAAGGACTGCAAGGTGTAGCGAGATAAAAAGCAATGGCTACAATTACCTCTTGGTCTTCATTACCGCTACTTGATTCCCTTACAGTGATGATTCCTTAATGTAAATGACAACACTGAAGGCAAAGCGGATCTCACCGAATTACAAGCCCACGGTGAATGTTCCCTTTCATCTTCTCCGTCAGATGCTCCACATTCATCTGCAGACAAAGGCACAGAAAACACCCGGTACTGGCTTCGAAGACACACTTAAGTGAGATTCAACAGCACTCGCAAAAATCCAACATGTGCCATGGAACACGCAGACAGATATTACCCATTGGCCCAATCATACAAAACCAAGACACAGATTCCCCAGATATCACTCACGACTGATGTTAGCAATGGCCGGGTATCGAAGCCATGTGACCGAGTTCATCAATCAATCAAGTCTTTATTTCTATAGCACTATTTCGTGCAAAAGGATGCCATTCAAAGTGTTGTACAGATTAAAAAAGAAAAACATTGTTAATTGACTAAATCACAAGAATAAAAGCAAATTCCATACAAAACAAAAGAACATTATAATAAATTACTGTTGAAGGCATATAAAAATATAACACTATAAAATAATCTTAAGTAAAAGCAAGTTTAAAAAGGTGAGTTTTAAGATTTAACTTAAAACTTCTTAATGATTGCGAAGCCCTCAGATCCCCTGGCAAACTGTTCCACAGGCGAGGACTATACACACTAAAGGCCGCTTCTCCATGAGTTTTGGTCCTGGCCCTTGGGATGACTAAAAGACCGGAACCGGAGAATCTGAGGGATCTTGTTGGTTCATATCTGCTGGTGCCAAACCATTCAACGATTTAAAAACCCATAACAGAATTTTACAATTAATCCGATGACTGACTGGCAGCCAGTGTAAAGACCGTAAAATAGGTGTTACATGGGAGCTCTTCCTGGTTTCTGTGACCACCTGTGCTGCTGCATTCTGAATAAGTTGTAGATGACACATTGCCTTTTTCGGAAGACCGGAAAAGAGAGCATTGCTGTAGTCAAGTCTGCTGGTAATAAAAGTATTAATGAGTTTCTCAGTAGTTAACTATATTTGTAAGATGATAAAATGCCGTTTTGGTGATATATTTGATGTGGGCTTCAAAGTTAAAATCCTGACCAAACAAAACACCTAGGTTTTTAACCTGCAGTTTGCCATTTTCTGTCAGCGAGCAAACATTTGTGAGCAGTTTATCTCTTTGGGCTTTTGCTCCAATTACCAGGACCTCGGTTTTGTCTTTGTTAACTGCCAGGAAATTCAGTGCCATCCACATTTTAATATCATCAATGCCCTTCATAAGGGTATCGATGCGGCTTACATCATTCGGAGATACCGAAATGTATAGTTGCGTATTGTAGGCATAGCAATGAAAATCAATCTCACGTTTCCTGATGATATCGCCTAGTGGTAGCATATAGAGACTGAATAAAACAGGTCCCAGAATGGAGCCATGTGGAACACGACACGTAATTTCTGTCTTTGAGGACGACAGATCACCTATGGAAATGAATTGCTCTCTGCTGGTCAAATAGCTCTTATACCAATTTGCAACTGTACTGGAGAGGCCGACCCATCTCTGCAATCTGTCAAAAATAATATTGTGATCAACCATAAGTGCAGTTTTCAGTTCACAGTGGAGTGTGCTAATCACTGCACCACCATTCCACAAGAACAACAGTCGCCATTTACCACTAAGTGGCAGTGACATCACCACAGTTCTTGTGCCAGGCAAGATGCACTTTGAGGCCATGTGAAGATCTAAGGCTCACTCCAGACGACATACAAGATAAGACAAAGATCCCCTCATAGCCGTAACAGACTTTTGGAGCAAGTGCTGTTAGCGATCACCTATGAAGGCCAGCACGGTACGCAAGGGGGTGGGTGGCCAGCACCATGCCCGACCGCCTTTATCTCCCCAGTGGCGAGCTTTACACACTGCACCAGGTACCCCTTTGAGGCTGAAACGACCTAGGGGAGGCCCCAGGACCAGTTCAGATAATCGTCACTGGTGTTGGATGTGAGCAGAAAATTTAACTTGGGTCACCGGGTTCATAGCACAGTGTGCTAACCGCTACCATACCGCTCCCCACTACATACACACATGCGTCAACTGACTCCCCGCCATGTGCCCTCTGCTCCAGCAACCAAGGCCTCCTGTGAAATCCCCCAGTCAAACTCCTTTCAATGGGAAACACACACATAGCAGCGAAGCTGCACCGCACACCTGCAGGTCTCGGATGCTGAAGGGCTCCTCGTAGATGTAGGCGGCGTCCGCTCCAGCAGCCAGGCCGCTCATGGTGGCCAGGTACCCGCAGTAGCCACCCATCGTCTCGATGATGAACACACGGTGCTTGGTGCCGCTCGCTGACTGCTTGATGCGGTCGCACGTCTGCTCCCAGCAGGGCGGTCACACGCACGAAACGAGAAACTCAGCGGCCATGTTAACCCTCGGGGTGCCCCATCCCATTGTACCTGTTGTGAATTGAGCTGAAACATCTCAAGCCTAAGCAGCCTCTTATTCATGTAACCCAAAGGAACTTCTCTTGGATTTGCACAATGCCTCTGCTAATGTAGCCTTTCTGATAATAGGAAGTCACTGAAGTTATGCACTTTTAATTATGCTCATTTCTTTTCACTGATTTTTGTGTTTAGTTTGTTTACCTTCCCCCCGCAACTTCGATTAGTGTGGTTGGCTATGAACAGTGCAAAAAAAGTTCAACATAATACATACTTCAAGAAATGCAAGTTCCTCTCTTGAGCAAAGCCAATGTGATTATCAAACAGCAACTGCTAAGACTCTATACACCATTAGACATCCCAGAAATGCAGCACTACATCCACATTTGGGGTGATGTACAAGTCAACTTTAACACTTTTTGATTGAATCCAATAAAAAGCTCTTTGCCCTATTCAAGGACTACATGTGTTTACCTTTCTTGGCCCTCCTATCTCACTGTTGCACTGGTGAAGATGCACCACTTAGTGGAAACTCACCAGTGGCCATTCTATTGGGAGACTGTTCTCTAGAACAAGAATGTAAAATGTCCTCCATTGGCACAAGGCAGCTAGTTGTTTGCAAATGTACATGCACCTTGTTTAACCATAGGGACACGTTGATTTCTCTTGAGCCAAATGTGGTGGTGGACTGCTGAGGACAGTAGTTGGTAACTCGTGCAGATTTGTCAAACTCCCAGCTTGCTGAGCTATGAGACGGCTAGCAGAAGGCAAAACAAGCAAGTGAACTTGTGCAGACCTTTAAATATTATAGCCTCGTATGCTTTGGTTCAGTCTCGTTTCCTTGTAATACTCATAAAAAAAGATACTTGGCAAACATCCAAATTGAAGACTGTCCTAATAAGCACTATTTAAAAACACTTTTTTTTTTAAACACGCTTTAATGAAATGTACCGTACTAGTAATGGAAGAACTCCACAACTCCAGGAAGTGGCCCCGAAGCTTGCCATAACGTAAGGGACCGTGGTGATTTACAGCCAACGGCAGTTGAGCGTGAACAATTAGACTCAAGCCGAAACATAATATATAAACAATAATGTTTAAAAATATGTTTATTTTTAATGATATAATATCATCAATATGACATAAGTATACCAAGTTTGCAGTCGATACCACATTGGGAAGTGGGTAAAAATTTAGTTACAAGATTTGAGGATACAACAGAGTGAGTTAATAAAAAGCGTGTAATAAAAATAGTTTGCGACTCGGTGAGGCTCTCCTGGATACAGCGTTCCACCCCTTCACTCGTTTCCCTGTCTCTCTCCGCAGGCCCCCACCTCCACGATAGCATTGAGGGCCGTGTCTGTGCCGATGGAGAAGTCCGTGCCGGGCACGTTGTTGCTGATGGTGGCGGGAATGACGCACATGGGGATGCACAGTTCCTCAAACTTGCTCCGCCCACTCGCCAGCTGCATGGCTCCTTCAAGGGCCTGGAAAGTATGCCATTTGTCACATTAGCTTGAGTCCGTTTATTAAATTATCCACGTTCAAGCAGCAACTGAGTTATGAACGAGATTTGGGAGCAGCATGAAAGCAGATATGTTGTCAGGACGAAATTACTCAATCACATTGATTTTCCTCAACGTGAAAATGTATCTTTAAGAGCAAAATAATTTAAAGGTTAGCAAATAGAAAATGTGTTGTCTTATTTCTTGAAAAAATGTCTGTTCTGCCCCATGGCAGGTATGGGGGTGTTGATTATACACATCTCTGCAAGTAAAGAACTCGACCTGTTGGTGAAATGGTTAGGAAACAAATCTGCAGAGTACGCAAAGAGGATACGGTTGGCAAACATAGACGACCCTGCCTCAAGCCTGCATGCGGTGTGGGAGAGGCTCTAGGAATGCTATGGTAGCCCAGAAACCATTGAGAAAGCTCTCTTCAAAAAGTTGCAGAATTTTCCAAAAATCTCTGGTCGAGACAATAAAAGATTACGAGAACTTGGAGATCTTCTGATGGAGCTTGAATCAGCCCAGGCTGACACCTACTTACCAGGTCTCATTGTTTTGAACACCTTGTAGAGAAATTTCCATTCGACGTGCAGGAAAAATGGATAACAGAGGGTTCAAGATACAAGTCAGAGCATCAGGTTGCATTCCCCCCATTCTCTTTTTTCTCAAAGTTTATCTGCAACCTGGCTAGGACCAGAAATGACCCAAGTTTCATGTTTGGCACCACGGGGCTCTCCAGTCCAGATCTCCCAAAAATTGAAAGAGCAACGGTGAGTCGAGGAACAGCGAGAGTGCCAATCTCCGTACACAAGACTGAGGTCTCTCCTACGATATTCGCAAACTTTGTCCAGGCAACCATCACAAAGAAGAAGATAGAAGATCCAGAAAAGCAATGTTCATTGCATGATGAACTTCACTCCCTCCAGAAATGCTGTGAGTTCAGGAGGCAGCCACTGGAAGAGTGGAAGAACATGCTGAAATATTTTGGAGTGTGCTTCAAATGCTGTGCTTCTACAAACCACCTTGCAAGGAATTGCAAGGCAGGTATCAAGTGCGAGGAATGTGGCAGCGACAAACACGCAACTGCTCTGCACACATTTTACTCCAAACCTGGTGGCACTAAGGCTTCCGATCCCGAAGCAGAGCACAGCGGGGAGCAAGGCGAGACCGCCGCACTCACTTCGTCAGTCACAACCAAATGCACAAGACAACTGTGGAGAAGGCTTCAAAGGAAAATCTTGCTCAAAGATATGCCTCGTCCAAGTGTATCCCAAAGGACATCCTGAAAGGGCAGTAAAGATGTACGCCATAATGGACGATCAAAGCAACAAGTCTTTGGCAAGGTCAGAGTTCTTTGATCAGCTAAGCGTATGTGGGAATTCCTTTCCATACACGCTCAGAACATGGTCAGGACTGATGGAGACAGCAGGAAGAAGAGCGAGAGGCCTCATGGTGGAAACCATGGATAGCACCATGAAGCTAGCCCTTCCTACGGTGATAGAGTGCAATGAGATAATGAGATACCGGACGACAGGAGCGAGATTCCCACGCCCGAAGTCGCACGTCACCACCCACATCTGAAGCCCATAGCAGAGTTCATCCTGCCATTGGATCATGGGGCACAGATTTTACTTCTGCTTGGCAGGGACATGCTGAGAGTGCACAAGGTTCGCGATCAACGGAATGGACCTCAAGACGCTGCCTCTGCCCAGAGACTTGACCTTGAATGGGTCATCATAGGTGATGTCTGTCTCAATGGAACACACAAACCAGACCGCATTAGCACATTCAGAACAAGTGTGCTCACGAATGGACGCACGTCGCGTTTCAAGCCGTGCGCCAACCACTTCACGATGAAAGAGGAACAGGCAGAGAGAAGTCAAGGCTGTACCATGCGGACTTACGAAAAAACCTCCATGCTGGAAACACAAGAAGATGATGTTGAACATACGGTGTTCGTGACAACGAAGGACGACGACAAACCTGCTCCATCGCTAGAGGATAAAGAATTATTGAAAATAATTGACAGAGAGTTCTTCCAAGATAAGTCAAACAGCTGGGTTGCCCCTCTGCCATTTCATAATCCCAGATGCCGGTTACCCAACAATAGAGAACAAGCCCTCTCACGGCTCAACTCATTGCGCCGTACCTTGGACAAGAAACCAGAGATGAAAACTAATTTTTCTTCTTGGTTCTTTCGGTAAAGTCACGTAGAAGGGAAGTAATAAAATAATAAAAATAAAACATAATAAAACAATTCTCACGACGTTTCGGCCACAACGCAAGCAGCCGTCCTCAGGCGAAGAATGAGAACATTATCAAGCTAGGAGCTTATATAGGTGTAGCGAGGAGGAGCGCCTTAACAAAAGAATGTGCATATGAAGAGGAATTTAGCATACCAATGGGCAATGCATAGGAGGTGGGCGGAGGGGTTTCAAAGTCGCATTATGCCCATGCATTATGCAGGATCAACAGCACCACGGGGGGGCGCAAGGAACAGCGTTAATAAAGGAAAGGAATGTTAGTGATATGTAGCTGCATTTGCCAAACAACCACGTAGAAAACCAAAGTGAAAACTACATAAAAAAAAAAACTAAAATATAAACTGATACTTACTATACTCTACAATAAGCTGAGTTACTAACAACAAATAATAAATTACAATTCTACGTCGTAAGAAGTATATAATATACTTCCATCTAAACTTTATTCTCTTAGCATATACAGTACTATATACTGCCATAGATAAACCCAACATTAAATTATATACTGTATTGCTGTAAACCACCCTATACTTTATACATTTTAATATAACACTATGTATTATTTAACTCACCCTAATGTGTATCGAAATGGTTTATTACGTCCTTCCAATGATTGCTAAGCCTGAATCCATCTTCTCGGTTAAAATTGTCTCTGTGTTTGTATATGTGGATCGCCTCATGAACGAATCTCTCATGATAGCCAGATGGCTTGCAGAGAACCTCCGTCTTGGAGAAGTCAATGTCATGTGAGCCCACTGAGTTGTAACAGTGGTCTGCCACGGCTGAGGTGTTTGTCCTACCGTGTTTTAGATCAGCTTTATGTTCACGAATGCGGTCTGAGACGTGTCGTTTGGTTTCCCCAATGTAACTGCTACCACAGAGGCAACTTAGTTTGTAGACGCCAGGGTACTGTATGTCTGGAATCACATCTTTTACAGACGGTACCAGATCACGGATTTTATGTACTGTGTTGAATCGGACCTGGATCTTGTGTTTAATCAGGATTTTGGAGATCTTTTTTGTGACCCCAGCAATGTAGGGTAAGGTGATGGTCTTGAAAGGCTCCTCAACAGGATCTTTCTTGATGGTTGGAGTGATGGCTTTGCGGATTGTGTAGTCGGAGTAACCATTAGCTTTAAGAGCTTGGCGTACGTGTTTGAGTTCACTGGAAATGTGTTCATGGTCGGAGATGCATTGGGCTCTATGATATAGAGTCTTGATGAGGGAATTCTTCTGGGATGGATGGTGGTGGGAATCCGGTTTTAGATAAGCATCCGTGTGGGTGGCTTTCCTGTAGACAGAGTGGCTCATTGAACCATCAGGTCTCCTTTTGATTAGGACATCCAAAAAGGGTAGCTTGCCATCATTTTCGACTTCCATGGTGAATCTGATGGCTGGGTGTATGGAATTGATGTGGTCGAGAAATTGGTCTAGAGCAGGCCGGCCATGTGGCCAGATGACAAAAGTGTCGTCTACGTATCTCTTCCATAAGGTCGGGCGTAGAGTGGCAGTCTGGATGGCGTCCGTCTCAAATTTCTCCATGAAGATGTTGGCTACAACCGGAGATAGGGGGGAGCCCATTGGGGTGCCCTCAATTTGCTTGTAGAAGGTTCCATTCCAGGTGAAGTATGTATTGGTTAAGCAGTGTCTCACCAGGGGGGGTACCCCAGCATTTAGTCCTTGATGAACCAAGTCTTCAATGATTGCGATGGTGTCAGGCACAGGCACCTTGGTGAACAAGGAAACCACATCAAAACTGACAAGCAGGTCGTCTGGGGACAGGGCAATCCCCTTGATTGTCGATACCAGGTCAGTAGAGTTTAGTACTGCAGAGGTGGTTTTTCCGGTGAAAGGCCGTAGGATTTCGGACAAAAAACGAGCCAGTTTGTAAGTGGGGGAGTTGATAGTAGAGACAATGGGACGAAGAGGTGTATCTTCTTTATGTATCTTTGGCAAGCCGTACAATCTTGGTGGCCTGGCTGCAGAAGGTTTCAACGAGAACTGTTTGGTCTTATCAATTAATGCGGTTGAAGCAGAGATGATGTTGTTGGTTTTGGAGACGAGGCTGTTGGTGGGGTCTCTTTTTATTTTTGTATAGCTGCCATCGTTGAGTAGTTCTTGAATTTTGTTGTTGTATTCTATTTTGTCCATGATGACAGTGGCATTGCCTTTGTCGGCTGAGAGGATGACAATGTCATCCCTCTTTTTTAATTGAGCTAATTCAAAACGCTCATCTTTGCTGATGTTGCTAGCTGGCATCTTAGCGTTTTTGAGGGTTACAGAGATTTCAGATCTTGCTACGTCTGCAGCGATGTGACTCAAGCCCTTGAGAGCTACATCTACTCGAGCAATTATATCATTAACTGGTATGTGTCTAGGTGTGACTGCAAAGTTTAGTCCTTTAGCTAAAACGGATTTCAAACCTTCAGAAATAGGACTGTTACTGCGATTAATTACGACTTTGTTAACATCTAGCTTTTCAATGTGTGGGTCCGGTTTCTTGTTTGAGAGGCGGTTGAATTTGGAAATCAAGTTGTCCTTACATTTAGTCGACATAGCCGCAGCTGAAGAGGCAGTCATTTTTTCCACGTGTTCCCAATCCGATGTGGACATTGTTGCACTCAAAGATAAGTGTGATTTGTAGAGTGTCTTGTCTAACTGATCTAGTTCGGTGCGCGTAAGTCTGATTTTCTCTGAGATAAGAGCTAAGCTAGTTCTAGACAGAATTCGTTTCGCATTAGAAGAAGTTACAGCAGCAGATGTTAGTGTAAATGCGTTTGGTATTACCTTAGAGTCGCGGCATCTCTTCAGAAAGGTGAGAGACTCGATTAGCTGAGCCTTCTTATCCCGGAGCTTGTTGAAGGATCTCAAAGTTATGTGGAAACCCTCCCCGTAGAGGCGGTTAAATTTCGATTTAAAGCTTTCGTGACTGCAGGGATTCATCTTCTTGGTTCTTTCGGTAAAGTCACGTAGAAGGGAAGTAATAAAATAATAAAAAATAAAACATAATAAAACAATTCTCACGACGTTTCGGCCACAACGCAAGCAGCCGTCCTCAGGCGAAGAATGAGAACATTATCAAGCTAGGAGCTTATATAGGTGTAGCGAGGAGGAGCGCCTTAACAAAAGAATGTGCATATGAAGAGGAATTTAGCATACCAATGGGCAATGCATAGGAGGTGGGCGGAGGGGTTTCAAAGTCGCATTATGCCCATGCATTATGCAGGATCAACAGCACCACGGGGGGGCGCAAGGAACAGCGTTAATAAAGGAAAGGAATGTTAGTGATATGTAGCTGCATTTGCCAAACAACCACGTAGAAAACCAAAGTGAAAACTACATAAAAAAAAAAAACTAAAATATAAACTGATACTTACTATACTCTACAATAAGCTGAGTTACTAACAACAAATAATAAATTACAATTCTACGTCGTAAGAAGTATATAATATACTTCCATCTAAACTTTATTCTCTTAGCATATACAGTACTATATACTGCCATAGATAAACCCAACATTAAATTATATACTGTATTGCTGTAAACCACCCTATACTTTATACATTTTAATATAACACTATGTATCAATTAAAAAAGAGGGATGACATTGTCATCCTCTCAGCCGACAAAGGCAATGCCACTGTCATCATGGACAAAATAGAATACAACAACAAAATTCAAGAACTACTCAACGATGGCAGCTATACAAAAATAAAAAGAGACCCCACCAACAGCCTCGTCTCCAAAACCAACAACATCATCTCTGCTTCAACCGCATTAATTGATCAGACCAAACAGTTCTCGTTGAAACCTTCTGCAGCCAGGCCACCAAGATTGTACGGCTTGCCAAAGATACATAAAGAAGATACACCTCTTCGTCCCATTGTCTCTACTATCAACTCCCCCACTTACAAACTGGCTCGTTTTTTGTCCGAAATCCTACGGCCTTTCACTGGAAAAACCACCTCTGCAGTACTAAACTCTACTGACCTGGTATCGACAATCAAGGGGATTGCCCTGTCCCCAGACGACCTGCTTGTCAGTTTTGATGTGGTTTCCTTGTTCACCAAGGTGCCTGTGCCTGACACCATCGCAATCATTGAAGACTTGGTTCATCAAGGACTAAATGCTGGGGTACCCCCCCTGGTGAGACACTGCTTAACCAATACATACTTCACCTGGAATGGAACCTTCTACAAGCAAATTGAGGGCACCCCAATGGGCTCCCCCCTATCTCCGGTTGTAGCCAACATCTTCATGGAGAAATTTGAGACGGACGCCATCCAGACTGCCACTCTACGCCCGACCTTATGGAAGAGATACGTAGACGACACTTTTGTCATCTGGCCACATGGCCGGCCTGCTCTAGACCAATTTCTCGACCACATCAATTCCATACACCCAGCCATCAGATTCACCATGGAAGTCGAAAATGATGGCAAGCTACCCTTTTTGGATGTCCTAATCAAAAGGAGACCTGATGGTTCAATGAGCCACTCTGTCTACAGGAAAGCCACCCACACGGATGCTTATCTAAAACCGGATTCCCACCACCATCCATCCCAGAAGAATTCCCTCATCAAGACTCTATATCATAGAGCCCAATGCATCTCCGACCATGAACACATTTCCAGTGAACTCAAACACGTACGCCAAGCTCTTAAAGCTAATGGTTACTCCGACTACACAATCCGCAAAGCCATCACTCCAACCATCAAGAAAGATCCTGTTGAGGAGCCTTTCAAGACCATCACCTTACCCTACATTGCTGGGGTCACAAAAAAGATCTCCAAAATCCTGATTAAACACAAGATCCAGGTCCGATTCAACACAGTACATAAAATCCGTGATCTGGTACCGTCTGTAAAAGATGTGATTCCAGACATACAGTACCCTGGCGTCTACAAACTAAGTTGCCTCTGTGGTAGCAGTTACATTGGGGAAACCAAACGACACGTCTCAGACCGCATTCGTGAACATAAAGCTGATCTAAAACACGGTAGGACAAACACCTCAGCCGTGGCAGACCACTGTTACAACTCAGTGGGCTCACATGACATTGACTTCTCCAAGACGGAGGTTCTCTGCAAGCCATCTGGCTATCATGAGAGATTCGTTCATGAGGCGATCCACATATACAAACACAGAGACAATTTTAACCGAGAAGATGGATTCAGGCTTAGCAATCATTGGAAGGACGTAATAAACCATTTCGATACACATTAGGGTGAGTTAAATAATACATAGTGTTATATTAAAATGTATAAAGTATAGGGTGGTTTACAGCAATACAGTATATAATTTAATGTTGGGTTTATCTATGGCAGTATATAGTACTGTATATGCTAAGAGAATAAAGTTTAGATGGAAGTATATTATATACTTCTTACGACGTAGAATTGTAATTTATTATTTGTTGTTAGTAACTCAGCTTATTGTAGAGTATAGTAAGTATCAGTTTATATTTTAGTTTTTTTTTATGTAGTTTTCACTTTGGTTTTCTACGTGGTTGTTTGGCAAATGCAGCTACATATCACTAACATTCCTTTCCTTTATTAACGCTGTTCCTTGCGCCCCCCCGTGGTGCTGTTGATCCTGCATAATGCATGGGCATAATGCGACTTTGAAACCCCTCCGCCCACCTCCTATGCATTGCCCATTGGTATGCTAAATTCCTCTTCATATGCACATTCTTTTGTTAAGGCGCTCCTCCTCGCTACACCTATATAAGCTCCTAGCTTGATAATGTTCTCATTCTTCGCCTGAGGACGGCTGCTTGCGTTGTGGCCGAAACGTCGTGAGAATTGTTTTATTATGTTTTATTTTTATTATTTTATTACTTCCCTTCTACGTGACTTTACCGAAAGAACCAAGAAGATGAATCCCTGCAGTCACGAAAGCTTTAAATCGAAAACTAATTTTGTATCCTTCATGAAAAACATATTTGACAGTGGTCATGCTGAAGCAGCCCCTCCTCTAGAAGAAGGAGAGGAATGCTGGTACTTACCAATCTTTGGTGTTTATCACCCGAAGAAGCCAGATCAGATCAGAGTGGTGTTCGATTCCAGTTCTCAATTTAAGGGCGTTTCCTTGAACAACGTAATGCTCACCGGACCAGACTTGACCAACAGTCTCCTAGGATTACTCATCCGTTTCAGAAAAGAGTCAATCCCTGTAACAGCCGACATTCAACAAATGTTCCACTGCTTCATTGTTTGAGAAGACAACAGAAATTCTCAGATTATGTGGTACCGCAATAACAACATTGGTGATCGAATTGTTGAATACAGAATGAAGGTGCATGTCTTCGGCAACAGCCCATCCCCAGCGGTAGCCACCTATGGACTTAGGAGGACCGCGCAAGCAGGAAAACGGGGAATTTGGGGAAGACGCCAAGCGATTTGTAGAGCTACATTTCTACGTTGACGATGCACTCAAATCAATGCCCATGGCCTCAGAAGCCATCAATCTGCTCCAAAGGATGCAAGGAATATTAGCTACTGCTAACCTGAGACTTCACAAGATAGCGTCCAGCAACGCAGAAGTGATTAAAGAGTTTCCTTCAGACCTTCGTTCAAAGGACTTGAAAGACTTGGACCTTAATGTCGACACACCACAAAATCCAACGCAGCCTTGGACTGAGTTGGGACCTGAAAGCGGACACATTCACATTCCGAGCATCAATTGGAGAGAAGCCTTACACTCGACGTGGCATCTTGTCGACGGTAAACAGCCTGTATGATCCACTAGGATTTTTAGCGCTGGTCACCATTTAAGGCCGTTGGATACTCAGGGATATTTGTGCTGATATACAAGACTGGGATAGCCTGTTGCCTGAGGAAAGGCAACAAGAATGGGAAACTTGGAGAAATTTCTTACAGGCGCTTGAGCAGCTACAGATTCCGCGTTCCTACATGACCTTTCCGTAACCCAACGTAAGGAGTTACATGTGTTTGCAGATGCTTCTATGATGGCCGTAGCAGCCGTAGCAGCCGTAGCTTACCTAAAAACCACAAGCGCAGAAGGGATCTAACACGTTGGGTTCATCTTAGGCAAGGCCAAATTGGCCCCACAACCAGAACACACCATCCCAAGGCTCGAGCTGTGTGGAGCCGTTCTAGCTACAGAAGTGGCAAAACTGATCTTAGACGAATTGGACATTAAACTGGATGCGGTCAAGTTCTTCACGGACAGCAAGGTTGTACTAGGCTATATAAAAAACCAAACCAGAGGGTCCTACACCTACATCAGCAACAGAGTGGAACGCATCAGGAGATCGAAGCAGCCAGAGCAATGGAATTACATTCCAACTGAACAGAATCCAGCAGATCTCGCAACTAGGTCCGTCCCTGCATCTCTGCTGAAGCATACCATCTGGCCGACGGGTCCAGCGTTCCTCTTACGACGTGACGGTGGCCCATGTACTGCCAAAGAGACTTTTGGACTCGTAGAGCCTGAGTCAGACAAGGAGATTTGTCCTCAAGTGACAACTTTCGTCACAAATGTGCCACCAAGAAGTCCACTGAGTCCACACCAGTTTGAACATTTCTCGAAATGGACGATGCTCATGTGAGCGATAGCACATCTAATGCATATCACAGACTGCTTCCATCGCCCGATGAGAGGCACCACTGGTAGCTGCAATGGGTGGCATCACTGCACAGTACCACGCACTGAAGATGAGCTTTCCAGAATAAGGAAATTAATCTTCCGTTGTGTGCAACATGCAGCTTATGCAAGTGAGATCAAGTCCATCAACAAGGAAGAGCTTCCAAGGGTCAGCTCCCTCAGGAAGTTAAACCCCAGGATGGACAAAGACGGCTTGCTCAGGATCAGTGGTCGGCTAGGGAATGCAAAATTAGATGAGAATGAAGGAAACCCCCTCATAATCCCAAGCCAGAGCCACATCGCAATTTTACTTGTGCGCCACTACCACGAGAAGGTCAAGCTCCAAGGTCAACACTTCACAGAAGGAGCAATCCGATCTGCAGGGTTGTGGAACGTTGGAGCAGAGGTGCATCACCAGCACAATCCACAAGTGTATCAGGTGTCACAAGCTACGTGGAAAACAGGAAGAACAGAAAATGACAGACCTCCCAGCTGATCAACTCAGTATGGAACCTCCCTTCACCTCTGTAGGGATCGACGTGTTCGGACCGTGAAAAGTCATCTCCTGATACACCAGAGGGCTCACGAACAGCAAACATTGGGCAGTGCTGTTCACCTGTATGAGTACACGAACAGTGCACATCGAAGTCATCGAGCCCATGGACTCTTCGAGCTTGAAAATACACTCTGGAGATTTTTCGCCATCAGAGGGCCGGCCAAGCAACTCCATTCTGATTGTGGAAACAATTTCACCGGAGCATATAAATAGCTTAAGATCAATACAGAAAATGTTGAAGATGATTCTGTAGGGAAATACCTTAGTGACCAGGGCTGCACATGGATCTTCAATCCTCCTCACTCGTCGCTTATGGGCGGAGCCTGGGAGCGCATGATCGGGATTGCTTGACGCATTCTTGACTCCATGCTGTGATGTCGGGTCCACACGGCTCTCTCACGAGGTCTTGACCACTCTCATGGCCGAGGTCTCAGCTATAATTAACTCAAGACCCCCGATCCCCGTCTCAACCGACCCGGAGTCACCATTCATTTTGACTCCCGCTACACTTCTTACCCAGAAGACAGACGTGCTCACAGCACCCACCGAGGAGGCCAGCACTACAGACATCTACAGACGTCAATGGAGATAAGTGCAGAGCTTCGCCAACATGTTCTGGCGTCGCTGGAAAAACGAGTACCTTGCGACACTTCAAGTGCGCAGCAAGTGGCAGTCAAGCAGACCAGACATCCAAGAAGGTGACCTCGTCCTACTGAAGGACAACCAAGTCAAACGGAATGAGTGGCCAATGGGCCGCATCCTCAAGACGATTCCCAGTGCCGATGGAAAAGTTTGAAAGATTGAGGTTATGATAGCGAAGCAAGGTGTCGCAAAAACTTTCGTCAGGCCTATAGCTGAGACAATGCTACTTCTCTCTCACAAAGATAAGGACAAATAAGTTGACCCGTTGAAGTTTGTTGTACATTTGTTTATGAGATAGGAAAATAAATGGTGGTATCTCCTAGATACCAGACGGGGAGTGTTCTGCCCTATGGCAGGTATGGGGGTGTTGATTACACAGGAACTTCCTGATATGGTGTTGAGTTTGGTCACGTGACCAGGAAGTTACGATTTAAGATTCTCTAAGCAATGAGGCAGGGTGTCAGCCATTACACAGAGTACAAAATGGAGGCACAAATAGCGTCTCAGTGTAGACAGGTGTATCTGTTCATTGTGGGACTTTAAGAAGCATTGTCTGTAAGTTTGTTTATGTTCTTATGATACTGGGAATGCTGTTATAATGTTAGGATTGCCGTTATAATGCTGTAAATGCCTTTATAATGCTGTTAAATTGTTATGATAAATGAGGCCTAGTTAACAACGAAGCCTGCCACTTGCATTATTGTGAATGTTACTTGTAATTGGATAAGTCAAGTCAGACTTGTACCCACGTAACTTTAATGCAATCTTGAGAGCAATGATGAAGAAGTATCTCATCCACAGTTTAGTGTTATGTGCAGCGCTGTACATTTAGGCTGCCGTATGGTGATTACACGATGTGACCTTATTTAACAAAGTAGCTTATCCTCTTGTCTAGCTATTCAGTGCAAATGAAGGTGCCTGGTCCATCCAGGTACTATTGTTGAGTTTCATGTTATCTAAGATAATGTTATGATGCTGCTTGTGTTCATTCATTGTATCGATATTGCAAGTATTAACAGATGCTGAAGGTTTATTGAATGCGAGGTTAACTACTCGGATAGTGGTGCAACGCAGCGTACAGCGAGGCCGAGACAATGTCACTTGACCAAGTCCCTCTCTTGAGTGATATTCTATTCAAATATCCCACCCACTGGATTAGAATAATTCAGCTGATTGAACTCAAAACGAAAAACACAAGAGGTGGATTTAAAGTTTGAGAAGAGGACACGTGGTCTAAGAAATAATTTAATGAGAATATGAATAATCCACAGTGCAAGGTTTCAAAGCCAATGCTTTAAAATAATTATACCAGTCTTCCATTCAACCCCCACAATGAATAAGACAATGAGGGAGAATTCAAGCACATTGTGTAGCCCTTACCTCAAATCCACCAATGATCAGTAGGGCAGATATGGAGTGTTTTTGGATTTGTTCGACGATTTTGTCCAGAAACTTGTTAGGAAGGGTCCTGTAGAACATACACGAAGCACCCGTGCTCCTTCATCATTCTAGAGTATTCACTTACCATAAAAGTATCGTGTATGGAATTTCAAACCTGCATTTCATAGCATTCCAACTTCGGGCCACACACGATTCAGTACATTACGGTAGTTTTGTGTTAATATCTGGCTGGGTGACGGGATGATTCGTACAATTGGCTCAGATTCACAATGTAGTGAGTTAAAATTCTGGCCAAAAGTAAACACCCCATCATACTCTCAAGGTCAATAAAATGAACATCATCAGTGGTTATCATTTGAAGAGACTGGCCTTAACCATGGTAATGTGTAAATATGACCGATGTCTCAGGGCCACGAATGGAGAAGAGCACCACACCATTGATAAGTTGAGCATGAAGACAATTGCATTTCACTTTCAATTATATCACCAAGTATATCCCAAATAATACTATTGGAGTCAAGTTATGCGACGAAAAAAAGTCTTGAAATTTCAAAGACATTAGTATGTATGTAGAACTTATTTTGCGCCGTACGAAGCCAACCGTGTTAATCGAAGGTAAGGGAGAAGGACAACAAACTAAACACAGTTCTAAAGATATTAGTTTTCAATTTTTAAAATAAAAAAAATTGCATTGTATCACGTGAATGAACAGTTTCCTAAAGACCACTTTGTGTTTCCCACGTGTCATTGCAGTAATGGCAGAAAGCCGTGCCATCACTTCGAGTGAGTGTGGGTTTAGCGTGCTGTGGAACTCACCGTTTGGTGCCCAGCGTAGCGCCTCCACGTCCAGTCCATCCACCAACATCACTCCAACCAAACTCCTCCACCTATACTCACACACAACACTTGATTGTGTTCAAATCGTTGCATTCAAGTTGAGTTGTCTTAAGGAGAGAAACACTTTTTGGAAAAATTCACAACAAAAAGCAGAACCATCACATAGTGTCAGAGAACAGCCTGTGGAAGGCTGCAGTAGTCACTTCAACAGTCCTCTCTGATAAAACATCAAGCAGTGCACTCTTACAAGCCCTGCAAAGAGAGTTTGTCACGTGGAAATCCAGAACTTTAGTCCTCAGAGCTGCAATAAACAACATTTCATATGGTGGAGGATATCCCTGCAGTCCTCAGTTTCCCGGTTTTGACTATCAACTTCCTCCACTTGAGAACCACTTTTAATTGCACGTGGCTGTAACATGGACACAAACCAAGTATCCCATCAACGACCGCTCAATGTTTCATAGTCTCATAGCCATCATGAACCCTCTCAGCCAACCAGCTAGTTCTAACACACATAAGATATTGTGGTTATGTATGTTGAACTTCTTTCACACCGTACATAGCCAACCGTGCTAATAAGAGGTGTGGGAAACCCAGAGGTCCATTCACCATTTGGATATCGGTGGCTATCATTAGGGGGGGGGCGTGAAGGCTAATGGTTCCATGGGAAGTCGGCCAATGGTCAAGGAGGGTCTTGTGATGGCAGAGGAGATAGCGTGGGGCGGTACCTGTCCCTTGGCGAGGCCCTCAAAGCCATCGTGTACCGCGTACATGCGGTGGCCCTCCGAGATGCCCACCCGGATCGCCGCACGGACCGCCGCATTCATGCCGGCCGCAGGAGCGCCCACGCACAGCACTGCCACGGAGAAGCCGCTCTGCACACACACACACAGGCACACAGGGTAGAGCAAGCGGCGGCAGGTACCAGAGAAGTGACAGAGGGAATATCAGAATAATAATATTTATTTATACTGGAGGAATCCGATGAGCTCTCAAGCTATTCTTCACAGATGTCCTGTAGGAACGCTACAATAACAAACAGTACAACATATGATAGTAGTGCAAAGTACAAGAGAGGTAAAAAAATTACCTAAACACATACAAATACAACTAAACCATTCCCTTCCTACCAGGCAAAGCCCAGTGAGGTATTAACTTATTTTTCAGAAGCGACCTGGCCACAGATGATAGCTCAACAAATCGGCCCATCATTTTGAAATTTACAGCACCAAAATAATCTAAATAATCTCATTGTATATAACAAAGTGTATAACAGTTATTGGTCTCAGTGCTCCAAGCCGTACTAAAAAGTACTGTATGATAGGTTCGTGACTGACCGTCTTGAAGACAGAAATCTAGGGGAGGTCAGCTTGGTGATGGTGGTGGTCAGAAATCTGCATTTTCAAATGTTCTTATGAACAAAGTTGAGTGCTAGCTTGGATGCAAAGTTAAAGTGCCTTCATGCTCAAAGTGCCTTCATGAGAAATGGGTAGTACACATTTTCATTTGCAGCCATCAGTTCGTGGTTAAAATTCCACAATTTCACATTATCTGACGTGGCCCAATGATATACGTTTTCACTTTCCAAAGGGAAATCAGAGTAGCTCTAAAAATGCAATGTAAAAACATTGACACCTAAACGAACCATGATCAGTGTTGCAAAATAGATATGTTTGTTTAAAATATTTTGCCATAAAAAGAAAACCCACCATGTAAGTAAAATATACTGAGATGTTATTGACCAAAGGCAAACAAAACAACAAACCTTCTTGATCTCTGATTTCTTGTGTGCCAACAAGCGGTATATGTTCAGATTATTCTCAAAGCTCCTAAGAGACAAATAGAGAAGATACAGATCATAGCTGGGATGATTAGCCAATTACCGGGACTTCTCTACATACGAACGAGTTAGGTTCCAGAGGTCTGTTCGTAAGTCGATTTGTTCATAAGCCCAACTTTACTCCTGTCGATTCCAAACATGTTGTACAGCATGTACATTAAACATGGGAAATTGCTTGAACAGTTGTATAATCTCCTGTAGATGTAGATGCCACTGGTTCTTCATGTTCTGCAGATGAAGATGCTAATTCCCTTTGGTGCTCGTGTTTCCTCTCTACTTTCTTGAAAAATTTACCAAGAGATGTATGCACAGTTGCTCTCTTCTTCTCTTCATACATCAACTTGTAACAGGCAATAGCATCGTGAAAGCTGCCAACACCTTCGTAAACCTTTCAGTGTTTCGGTCCCGAGACTCAAAACAAGCCAGTGCTTGATACTGAACAACCACCGCCATTGTATTGCGGCGGTTGAATTTACGACTCTTGGTCCAAACAGGCAACTAAACATTCGGACATGTTTGTTCCTATCTCTGAAAGATTTGTCGACTAAAAATGATCATTTACTAATTGCAGCTGCCACTACATTCTGCCGCCCGAAGGTGAGAAACTCCTACAGGCCACATAAAGCATGACGCGGGTAATGATATCGATGACATCACCATCCTCCGCTCATCACTTTCCGTCCAGCAGCACACTTTGAAACAGAAGTAAGACTTTTTTTCACCCCTTTAAATTAATTTTGAAGAGTCGATTGATAGATCCAATTATCTGTACAATAATCATTCACCAGCCCAAAGACACTGAAGGCGATGAGCACCACAACATTTTTTGCTTGAGCAGAGACACACTGTAAATGTCATATTTCTCTCATCTCCTAACAGCAGTTGAATTTTCATCTCATTCTGGTTAAAATGTTACACATTACACCACAGACAGCAATTATACATGAGCATGTTATCATATCCCTGAGTGGTATTGGCTGAAGTGTACAGGTCTTGTGGTGAAGCCACGATAAAATAAAACCAATCCTAATTGATCTGTGTAAGCAACCCTGAAAGTTGGTCGTCTGCATGCAGTTCTTCAAACTGCTGATCCATAAAATGTGCTGTGGCCTTTGTGTCTCCCGGGTATCAAGATAACAGATGTGAAGGAACAGCCAGATCGGGGCTATTTTCACTTATTTCCGGAGCACTCCCAAGGAGCATTACACCCGATGAGACGTCTCCTGCCGTAAAATCAGCCACCCATTACGAATTTGATTGGCATCTCCAGAGCGAATGGAAATTTAATAAGCTAGACACAACAGCCAATTACACATGATTTCATACAATCCGCTTCATTCGATGGAAATTAACCACTACTGCACATCGTGATGGAAGGAAGTCAAAAACATTGTTTTTTATCACGTACTCTTATGAGTCCAGACCATCACAAATGCGTGCATAATTGTGAAGCCATAATAAATGCGAGCGCAATAGAAATTAATTGAGCAGCCAAGCATGCCGTATATTCTCTATTTTTTATTTTTCAAATTAACCTCTTGTGTTTTATGTTGTCATTCATAAGGTGATGAGTTCAACTCCTGATCAATGGTCAACTCAGTCAAATCATCCCTGCCAAATTAATAAAAGGAGTACACTACTTTGTGAGAAGGTAATCGTGGGTTGTGCTCGCTCAGGGGCTGCCAATATAGAGGGGACCATTCCACCATGGAAAGTCCTCAAATAGCAGTGTCCTCATAGCTGAACAGAAGAAAATTTAAGAAAACATACAAGGTGGCCAACAATCACACTTGCAATGGGTGCTACTTTATGAAATTAGCTTGATGGGAAACATGGACACGCACACATACCTGCCACGCAGCTTGACAGCCTCGTCAAACCTGCATTCGTCCATCGCTTTCTGCACATCTTTAGTCTGTGGGGGGAGGGGGGGAGGATTAAAGGGGAGCACTGTAATCGTTGCAATCTTTTACATTCAAGAAACCTACTCCCCCACCCGATAGATCACCATTCAAGACTTACAGCGGAAAAATGGCATCTCATGTCTCTTCAGCATGTTTAGAATATGCAACATTAGTTAAAAATAGGGTTTTGCATGCTGACAAATGTAACCAAATCTGTGAACCAAGAGGCCTAGTTGAAATTCGTTACAGGTTGTTCACAACATGGGAGACATAGATGTATTTCATCCTCATAAAGGCTCATCAGAAAGCCACGGAAAGTGCACAATGTCATACCCATAACACGATGGCCATTTTTTATGGGATTAGTTTTTTGTGCAGTCGTCAGTGATATAAATTAGAGAAATCGGTTTAAATATGTGAGAAACTTAACCCAGCATCTCAAAAGTGCCAGCTCAGTGTTCTAACAGCCATGATGACCCCCTTTAATCATCTGGCCACCTCACTTTTCGAAGCAATTCACGGGCATGTCTTCATAAAAAACCAATGCGTCTCCATGCTGAAATGAATTTAATGTTGAGTGGCGCTCATCTTTATAGATGGCCCAGAGCCAGTGCTAGAAATTACGTATTCCTATGGTAGGAACCAGTTACACTACAAGTAAAGCACTGTTGAAATCCCACAAAGTGTTAAATTCCCCATTTATCAACCACGGGAAGGGATGTTGGGGACGAATTTGCCACCAATCTGGATTCGCACTCGCAATGTTGCTGAGTGCGCTGATCACAGTGCGACGCTGCCCGACCGGAGTGCAGCGAGCCCACGTGTTCTACGAGTGCAGCCCAGACGAACGGGCACGTAGCAGGGTCCAGCACTGTACCTTACCATCTCAACGCATTCCATGAGGGGCAGTCGCACCGCCTGGTTCCCGGAGAGCGACACCACACAGGCAGGCGTGTCTGCGGCGGCCTCCAGCAACGCCAGCACGGCCTCCACGCCCATGCGGCTGCCCTGTAGCCATGGATGCACACACGCGCGCACACATGGACACGCAGATGCAAAGGTCCATATTTTTTGACGCTTTAAGACTTTCCACATATCACCATTCAGAGAACGAAATAGGGACGCCGCCTCATGTAAGGTCAGCAGTCGTACCAGGATGCGGTCGAAGGCAGAAGGCGTCCCCCCGCGCTGCACGTGTCCTAGGATGGTAACCCGCGTGTCAAAGCCCAGACACTTTTTAATCAGCTGTAGAGAAGATTACACAGCAAGCAACATCCAGAATTTATTTCAGAAAAACAGACTCTAACACATAAATTAGATATTCTATGTCAAAGAAAACGTTTCCCACTTGTCAGACAAGCCTCTTAAGGGCCCTTTTTTGCAGATGAGCCTGAGCTCATGATACAAATTCCACATTCCCAAGGTAGGGGTGAGTCTCGCTCCTTACAATAACCACTGCTGACTTCCCACACTTAATCACAAAGGGTTGATCGGCTGAGTCAAGTTAAAATCCCAGCTGGGAACAGAGTTCTGATTATTATAACAACTATAATTATGTTTGCGATTCTACCCTGAACCACAGCACCACTTTTCAGTTCCATGAGTGGGAAATTAGAATTAATCAAAAGACTTGGCAACAAGACATTCAGGCGAACAGCCAAAGTGCCCTCTGGTGACATCACAGCCACTTGCATTCTCAATGTGAAAACCCTGCCTAGATCACACACAAGATGCATTCTCTTTGGTTCTTTCGGTAAAGTCACGTAGGTATAAAATAAAATATACTATGACGTTTCGATCGCAACACAAGCGGTCGTCCTCAGGCGGAAAAAATATAATCCAGCAGTGGAACTGCTGAACTAGCAAGAGACCAGCTACAACTGTAGCTACAACTGTAACTGCTCTCTCGCTGGTTCAGTGGTTCCACTGCTGGATTATATTTTTTCCGCCTGAGGACGACCGCTTGTGTTGTGATCGAAACGTCGTGATTTATTTTATTTTATACCTACGTGACTTTACCGAAAGAACCAATAGAGTATCGATTCTTGCATTCACGAAAGCTTCAAATCAACACAAGATGCATTTTTTGGAGTCTCTCCATCTGGAAATTCACCACAATGCACCGAGGTGAATTTGAAAGAGGCACACTGTTCTGTGGCTACTTTTGCTATTAGGTGCCATTTTATTTTGCACTAAGGGTCTGATGCTTATAATTAACTTCATACATACATATATATTCAGCAGTGTTGCTAAAAAAAGTGTTGAGCTTTGCTATAGAGATGTAATATAATCCATAGAACCACAATGCTCCCTCCTCGCCTGTCGGATGGAGTCAGAGGTGATGGGCTTGCCATGCCGGTCAATGGCCCCCTCCGCCACGATGACGATGTTCAGTCGCACTCCACGGCCCCGCGTCTGCAGCAAAAATTGAGATGTACCAACATATGCATATATATATATACACACACACGTAGAAGTAATGAGATATTCGTATATACACATACAGCTAATGGCACCTGTTGAGCATCTGTTTTGTGACCACTCAAGGCAGAAGCAGTTATAATGACATTGTGATGTACTATTAACTACACGTAGATAAACAATGTACAATTATAAGGCTTCAGAGTCTATTGCAGACATTTGTAAGCGAAAAAGCCAGATTAAGGCACCTTTAGGATGATTATAATTAGTGATGTTCAATAAGTTACCCTCAGGCACTTTCTATGTTTTAGGCTTAAGATACATGTCCAAAGTTCATACACACAAACGAAAGCACCCATTGTATTATTAAAGTTAAATATTAATTTCTTGAAATTTGCAAAAGCACACCAAAGCACCTTTATAATCCTTGGATTCCAATGTTAATGCCCAAGACTTGCAGAGCCATCCTAAGACACCTTTACGAATCTAACGGTTGAACTTTCATCTCCAGGGCACAGAGCAGAAGATTCACATATTTAACAAACATGCAACCGCTTAAAATCACCACACATGCTCATGTAGTAAGTGTCACAGCTGCCTCTCTAACCTGTTTCTCTTATATCAACAAGTGCAGAACCTGATATGCTATAACATGCATGTATATATGCCACAGCCTATGTGTCCATAGAGGATACCTTGCATTACGCGTGTTAGACCATAACGATTGGGGTCTCGAACTTAAAATGAAATGCAATATTAAATGTTCGTGGCAAGGATGCTTTACTCTTTTTCTGATAACATCCCTGGTCAGCTGGACAAGACTGATAGGGCATGTGCTGTTAGTGAGCACCTATTGATGCCGGCATTGCACAGCGATCGTTCAATTACGATCGAGCATTCTATGCACAGCCCCACCTAACCCAATCTGTGTTTACGGGCCGCCACTAATCTGCTCTGACGTTCGTGTGGTGCTCACATCGGAGAGCGTGCTGCACATTTTGTCCTCCCATCCATCCTCGGGAGGGCACTCAGGAATAAAAGTCCAGTCAGCACCACACACAAGCGCTGTCACCAGTGCCAGGTATCTGCGCATTCATAAACACAAAAGACAAATGCAATAAAATGCCATTTAGCCTGAAACACTATTATTGTGTTATTAGTGAGCACCAATGAAGGTTGGCACGATACACCAAATAATAGTGTGGCCAGCATCATGCTCAGCAGCCTTGATCTCCTAATTGTTGATGTTCAAACACTGCACCAGATAAAATTTCAAATCTAGAAGAAAAAACATTGTGTTTGACTGAACCTAGGAAAGGCCCACATGGTGCTTTCCACATTTCTTATCTACTGCCTGGAACTGAACCCAGATGATTGGATTGTAGCACAGTGCACGAACTACTGCTCCACACATGCACGCACACATGTGCTTATATTGTACACGTACGATTAAACATACCAAAAAACTAAATTGGCCAAACTTCCAAAGAGGAATCCTCTTGGAAAAGAATCCTACAAGACTCAATGATTAAAAGACTATAATGTAAGTATGTATGTTGAACTTCTCTGGCACCATACGTAAAGAACCGTGATAATCAGTTCAGTTCATTAATCGGAGGTGCGGGTGAAGGACAACAAACTAAACACAAAAAGCAGTTCTAAAGAAATGAATTTTCAATCTATATTTAAAATTGCATAGCTCCAGTGGCTGCCTAATATCGGACGCAAAAGCATACCTGAAAGCGCACGATGTAGTGATTGTCTTTGTTCGATGGTTCGCCAAAAGCTGCTGCGAGGATAACCAGAGTTTGCGTGATGGTTTATGCACATAATAAGCACATGTATCTTGCATGCATGCAGGCACTCACACCTACCCGCAGTGTCTGCCCATCACCTCCAGGACAAAGGAGCGCTGGTGGCTGGAAAAAAAAATGCGTTAGTCACATGGAAAGAAACTTTTTTCCCAATATGAATCGTTATTAGTATTAAGTAAAAACACGTTTTTTGGGTCAAGCTATAGCAGCGCCTGACTCCAGTTTAAGTCCTGGTCAGAAGTCAACTCTATTGATTAATCTCTCCAGCATCCATCAAAAAGGTACCACTTTGTAGGATTTCAAACAGTGGTTTTCCAATAGATAACATCGCTTCTTCTATAGGAATATACAGTTTCAACCATTGGTTAGAAATGGTTGGCAATAGGAGATGAGCACTGCCATAAGATTTTCTGATATCCTAGAGAAGGCATAAGAATGGTTGAACGGAGCCTCTCTACCATCTCCTCCATTGCATCTGAATATACAATTGGATTCAGATGCTCAAAGGAAGATGCAACCAAGAAAATTGCTCTTGATTTTAGATTGATATCCGAGCTTCAAACATGAAGGAATTCCCTTTAATGAGAAAAACTGAAATCCGTGATCAATTATGTTATGGCGCCCTCTAGTGGCATAACTAATGTGTGGCGTGGAAGATGGCAAGCCTTCACAAAGCCCACTGTTAAGTGAGAAATCACGACGAATGCCGTGAACGCGGCGACCGAAAATCGATCATCGATCTCAGTCTCCAGAGTAACAAGACAAGCCACGAACACCACTAATGTATGACTGCCATAAATTTCAATACAGATGGAGGCTTGGAACACTACGATGCCACGGATGTGCAACGCATGGTAGAACCCAGCCATACTAAGCCAAAGTAATTCAGCATCATGCCTAGAAGTTTTAAACCCATGACAGCTGTGCTCATTCTTTGAATGACATAGATGGATTTTCATATGATTTAATATCTGTTTCTGAAGCAGCAAATTTTAACTGACACGTTGCCACATATATGGTCTTATTTTGGTAAAAGTAAAACAACCCAAACAACAATTTGATTGTTTGCCCACACAGATCCCAAACTGCATTGTGCTGTATCCAGCCTACGTGAATGTGCATGTAAGTGCACACATGTGATGAGCTCAATCTTCCTTTGCGCCGAGTGCTTTGCTAAGGGTTGGCATCAACATGGTGCGAACTCGTGCGATGTGTTGTGAGCTGTGCTTAGGTCTGAATGTATTCATCCGTGAGTGTGAGAGCGATGCATTAAAACCGCATTGCATTGCATGCTGCACCCCAATCTCCGTAAACACGTGCGCGTCCATGCGTATGTTACCTCTGCGCTGTGGTTGTGATAGCGTCCACCACCTCGATGATGCGGTGCAGTGCCGAGTCCGTGCCGATCGTCATGTCGGTGCCACAGAAGTCATTGTCGATGGAGCCAACCATGCCCACAATGTTGAGGTGCGTGAACTTCTGTGCCATCTCCCCCGTTATCTGGTCTGCCCGTGGGGAAAGCAGCAGCAGCAGCAATATGATCTCCCTTCTGCCACAACTTATGGGACCCCTACTGCGATTCAGTTCTATTTCCCAGACTTCGCAGTCTGCGGCTGGGCCGATTGTTGCTAAACTAAGACAAACATCAAGGTGTTTCCATGCTCAAATGAGTGAGGAACAGTGCTCATCCCCATTGGCAGCCCACAACTAGCCATAGAAATGTCACGACTCTTTTGGCAGGGATGAGAACAATCTTCAAGCGGTATTAACGAGGACCTAGATTATACTCTGAGCTCTACTTGATAGTCTGTTGTTTTAATTAAAAATGTGCTCAATATAATACCAAATTACTAAAAAATACAAGATCTGGCATTAGTTTATTTGAACATAAAATGAAAGTTATTAGAAAACGCGTATTAAAGCCAACGTTCGATACAGAGGCTGTGGTGTAACCAGAACCTACACCCAGCTACCTCGGCCTTTCCAGTGTGAATATTTCCCACCACACCAGGCACACATTTAAGACAGTCCACTGGGGGGAGACACATATCAGCCTGAGATAAAACGCAGCACTGATGCCACTGATGTTATCCATGGCCAGGAAGTTAACCAAGTGGCAATGTGCTAAACAATAAACCACCACACCTTACATATATGTGGTGTAATTGATGTGGGTAACGTTGTGTAGCGACAGTACTGTGTGGGTGGTACTGTATGGGCAGAGCCTCTCCCTGGCACCAGATGGGCATACCAGGGGAGAGGCTGGGTAAACACGAGGGGGCACGTGACCGGATGAGGTGCGAACGGGGACCAGGGTTGAGGATGAGAGGAACACATGAGGTGGGCCCTGAACCCTCACGAAGGATCTGGAAAAAGAGGCGTGGCCAAGGGCGGGGCCTGGCCACACCGTAAGGATAAAGGCCGAGCCCCAGGGGGGACTGGGGTTCGTCCTGGCTGGGATGAAACCTTCGTCGTCGTGGTCTTCGGTCTCCGGGCGTCGCACACGTGGACCAGGCAGCGTGTTGGCTGACCTGGTCCGATTTAGTAGTTGCCCCGTCCAGAATGTAAATAGCCATCTACTCCAAGTGTATATAGCTAAGTGTAGGAACGGTGGGTTACCACCTTATGTCGTTATCCCGTTAGTTAATAAACGTGTTGCCTCCAATTTCTAGTGTGCGCCCTGATTGAACCCATTACACATACACTGTATACACACACACGAGTGTACATATAAATATTTATAATACAGGAAAGTGCTGTTAGCAAGCACCTGCATTCGATACCCAGCCATAAAGATCATAAGTGGGCCGTTTTATCTTAACATACATTGGGACTCCCCTACAGTATCTCGTTCATAAATGAGTATCAGCCAGGTTCGTGCATAGATCCGTGGAATTTTTGAGAAGTGCTATAGCATGCTATAGATAGTCATACCAGGCAGACAAAGGTGGCCAAAGCAAGGCTAGTTCTGGCCATACTTCCCCTAACAGAACAACGCCGACCTTAGCATACACTCACTGATGCAAACTTCACAAACACGCACACACGCTTGCTCGCGCTCTCACCGTTGTTGACCAGCTCCTCGAGCAGGCCGCTCCACTCCTCGCGAAAGAGGTTGGCCCCCGTGAGGCTGCCATCACCGCCGATCACACACAGGTTTGAGATGCCACGCTGCACCAGGTTCAATGCCGCCTTCAGCCGCCCCTCACGCTCGCGGAAGTCCTTGCAGCGAGCACTGCCGATCACCGTGCCGCCCTGCAGTCCACACACACGCGCGCCCATATGTATGCAAAACAAAGACAAAGTTCCCCCCCGTAGAGCCTTAACAAGACTGTTGGGGCAAGTGATGTTAGCGAGCACCTTTGAAGGCCGGCATGGCACATGAGGGGGTGGGTGACCAGCACCATGCCCGACCACCTTTGTCTCCTGAGTGGCAATGTTTACACACCATTGCATCAGGTACTCATTTGAGGCCAAATCGGCCTAGGAGAGGCCCAGGTTTGTTTCAGGCAATCGTCACAGTGTTGGTTATGAGCGGGAATCAAACTCTGGCAGCTGGGTTCATAGTGCAGCGTACTAACCGCTACACCACTGCTCCTCACAAAGACACATATCCCCATATAGCCTTAGCAGACTGTTGGGACAAGTGCTGTTAGCGAGCACCTACATACATACACGCATATATTCACAGAAACATGTGCATATGTACGCACAAACATGGGCATCTGTACTGGGGAAAGGGAGGCCAGGTTAAGGGATTTACAGACTGTATGGATAACAAAGGAGGAGAATGAGCAATCTTCCACAACAAGCCAAATGCTGACTGGGAGGACTTCAACAGAAAACGTTGTTTTGTGAAGCAGAGAGCGTGTATGGGGGGAAAGAAAGTGGCTTGAGGGGGGGAGAGGTAGGACAGTGTGGAGGGGAATAAAGTGAGATGAGAGGGGAGAGGTAGGCAGGAGCGAGTCCACAGATGATCGTGAAGATGATGTATGTATTCATGTTGAACTTCTTTCGCACCATATGTAGCCAACCGTGCTAATTGGAGGTGCAGGGGAAGGACAACAAACTAAACACAAATTCATCCAGGATTGGAATGAGATCAGTATATTCACGTGATCTGGAGTTAAGGTATTGTGGGAGACCATAGATGAGAGTTACATTTGTCGTTTCCGAATGTGGTAACAGGTGTCACACGATGGGACTCTCATTATTAGAGGCATGTGCACTTTCATGGAATGTTAGTGAAATTCCCATACAATCTAACTTTAATCACAGGTGAGCCACTACTCATTAATTTCCATACCAATGTACCTGTGCAATTAGCTTCGGCATATTGCTCATGGCTCAGGCACTTGTGCAAGTATTTCTAGACGAAGTCTGTGGGGGCCACGATGTGGATACCGTGTGCGAGCATGTATTGGTACCAGTTGCAGGATGCTGGAGACACGGTCCCACGAAGCCTCCTGGATGTGCTCCCCTCCATCCACCATACCCTGGTAGCCCTGCCGATCACATATACACACACAGACAGACAAAGGTCCCCCATTAACTTTATAGACTTTTGGAGCAGGTGCTGCTATGGAACAACTAGTAAGGCTAGTATGACATTCAAGCGAGCCATGTGGCTAAACCCACATCCGGACTTGTTTATGCCGATGTTCACACATTTAAGACCAAGTCAACTTAAAGGAGACCCAGTACAGGTTTAGTTACCACCTGTCACAAAAATGTATGGCCGGTAATCAAATAACGATGATCAGGATCATAACGCGTACACAAATTACTATACCAACGTTCGTCCACACACAACAGCAGCCACCATT
Source organism: Lampetra planeri (assembly GCF_965212315.1). NCBI lineage: Eukaryota > Metazoa > Chordata > Hyperoartia > Petromyzontiformes > Petromyzontidae > Lampetra > Lampetra planeri. Next base: position 21,889,203 of record NC_136107.1, read on the forward strand.
CATCACTAAGTAAGGGTGACGTCACAACAGCGCTTGTGCCAGGCTAGGTGCACTTTTAAGGGTGTGTGAAGTGTTGAAGGCTCAGTGGCATGTCACAGGACAGACTCAGGTATTATGGGTTAATTGACTGAGATAACTGGCAAATGCAACGCCTATGCTCCCCAATATGCTAGCTTTAAGTAATTTAGTCACCTGGTACTCTGCTCATTTTTGTGAATGTTGCTCCTCTGCCCTCCGTTGTTGTTGGAGGGCGACTGCCTCCAACTGTCCAATACCATCATTCTCAGGACTCCTCTACAGAAGCTGACACTGCTTGGTACCAGTTATTAGGAATTTAAATCAGTTTCAAATCCTCCGATATACATCAGCCCATCTCCTTTCCAGCCTGTACCATGCCTGTTTAGCCCCCTCTATATCAGAAGCCGCTTGGCTCGGGATGCTGGCCAACACAACCTCGCCTAACGGAGGAATTCACTGATATATCAAGGATGTGTGAACTCCTAACACAATGTAGCCTGATGAAACCCAGGATAGAATTAATGTTGAAGTTCGACAAGTATTATTTTAAAGGGGTCCATGTTTTTGAAGTATAAACAAGAGAGGGCATAATTTTAGTAGAGACCCAAAAATGTACGTGGAGCAAGAGGCTAGGAGCTTCCACACAGTATTACACAGACAATGAAAAGATAATGCTGATCGACTGATTCAAAGCGACATCTCCGCTGTCCAAACTGGTCGTGAGCACACTGCCAAGGTAAAGGCACTCCTCCACTCTCTCCACAACTGCCCCAGTGTGCATGGAGAGTTCAGGGTGTGGAGTGTTTGATGACATTCAAAAAAGACCCAGACAGGTGCTTTGTGCTCCACCTCTCCGCGGGAGACCTATCTTGGACGCAGTACTTCTCCTGACCGCCGTGCCCATAATTGTTCTCAACCAATGGCCATCATCACTTCTTGCAACGAGTCCTGTCAATGCCAGTACAATATGTATCTTTAACATGTGCGCGTACTTTCATCCGTGTGCTCTTCTTTCTCTCGGTCAATGTAATTCCAAGCATGCATCTCTCCCCGCTTTTTTGCACATTTTTACTTTCCGATCCATACGTCATAATAAGCAAAAAATTGTAACCGATTAAAACACTGCTGTCTCGTTTCAAATGTGTCACTCTGACATATCTCCGGTTGTTTAACGAATTTGCTTTAGGGACCTTTTGCTTTGTTCATTGTCATTCTGCACGTAGCTTTGCAACGTCATCAATTATTACACGTTTCCATACGTGCAGCCAACATGATTAATTTGTATACGTTTTTTGGATGCAATTGTCAATAACATTAAAACAATCTAATGACATGAACAATCCGAATATAAATCTAAGCTATAAGGACTCGTGGTTATAGTAACCAAATTAGAGCCACTATATATATCTCTAAAAATACAGGCTAATTGGGATCCTTGGCCGCATTAATGAAGCTTGACCTATTCTTAGAAAGGTCACAAGCGACAGTACAAATTAAAAACCATATTTTACAAACCACACGTTCATGGTGAGATCCAAGCGTAGCACTACAATATTACACAAAGCAACCAACAGTTCCCTAGGTTACACAAAAACATAGGTTAATCTAAAGATAAAATTATACTCTTTGATGTCATTAAACTTTGGGAATTGTCCATTTGCTAGTCACAAAACGCCCCCCCCCCACTCCCCATATTCAAGGTCACTTCTGAATATAATAACATATCTGTCTATGAAAAAAATACAACAGAGGTTAGGCCAGGACAGTGATCGTCACAAAAATGGGATTGCATCATTCTGAGCAGGCACAGTGGTAAGGATGTGAGGTGCATACTAATAAACCCGTGTTGTTAACCAACGTGCAGCGCCCAATTTTTCTGGAAGAATGTGGCATGACGTCAACCATGAATATTCTCACATAAATAAATTAGCATATTGACACAAAAGCTGTTATATTATAATTTTAATCCTGCTACTGTACTGCCAGGAAATGCCACTGCCAGGAACTATGCTCAATGAAACAAAGGCAGAAATGCCTTTAATTACCTGACATCCAGTTTCCATGACATTTTGCTCACAAATGCCAAATTATGGCTCAGAAAAAAAACGAAGCCAAGTTTGCACAAAATCCCCTGCACTGTTCATAAAGGCGAACGCTCAGGGAAATTAAATACATTCCATTCACTCCACTTGGTCTTAACTGATTACGAAGTCAGAAAGTTTGAATGCAACCTGATCTTACTGGAGTCAACAAAGGAATGCATTCGAGCTCAGCTGCGAACAGAATATCCTCATCAAAAGGATAGAATTGGCTTAAGTGTAGACTTTTTCACGTAAAAGTAGATTTTCACATTCTTTGGGTCTCTCGGTAAAGCCACGTAGATATGTAGATACGTGGCTTTACCGAAAGACCCATAAAATATGAATTCCTGCAGTCACGTAAGCTTTAAGTCAGGATTGGAACACGATAAGAAAATAAAGTAAACACTACAACAAGTCGGGTACATTAATACAATGCAGAAGAGCAGATTACAAGGAATGGCATGTGAGTGGGTATACGGAATTTAGATACCAAGGAGAAGACAAAGCCAGCTGGTAGGATTTTTTAGGAGCAGGCTTTTGAGGTTGTATATGAACTGTGTATCAGTTGCAAGGTGTGACAGAAAGAAGCAAGTGATGATTTGGTCTGGTAGCATCAACAACAGAGGCCATGGTGACCGATTGATTGTGCTCCAGCCAGCACTGACTAGGATTCTTATTTTATTGACAGTGCTTTGGCAGAGACACAGCATAATTTTCACAAATGTTACACAACAAAACGTCAGCAACTCCAATATATATAACCCTGTGGCCATCATACATTATAATGAGTGAGTCGCATACTGTTACAACTTTTAGAGGTCCCATAATATATCCGTGACACTCTCGCTTATATAAAACGCTGCGTTCTCCTTGGTAGTCTGTAGCTCGGTATGACTCACCGATGAGCCTTTGTGAGGGTGAAACCTATTCCTATTTCCCACGCTGTGAACAAACAATTACATTTCTGCGGGGCTTATCATCTTAAAGATTGAACTGCGTTTGTCCGTAAGTGAAGGTCAGCACTTTATTTAATCTGTTTATTGTTTATAAATCTAACAGAAGCAACATTCAAAGTGTTTCCCTTCAGAAACAAAAGTGGGGTGGAGCTGGTATATTTGAGTTGCAGTAGAACATCCATATTCCTATGGCAGGGGGCTCATTCCTTCATAATGCAACCACTGTCAACTTCTCATCACGTGGAACGTAATAAGTGAACCCTGTGGGGGGGGGGGGAGATACAGCTTTAGAAGACTCCTAACGAGAACTATAATTATTATCCCTCTGATTGCGAGTCAAACGCTCTTACCACGGCACCACGAGGTCGGATTCATGGGGGGGGGGTGTTCCACTGTAACAGGAAAGAGGATTTGTTTAGCAAGTAGGGTCTACAGTTCCTGAGCAGGCACATCCGCTTATATTGCTGTTCTTTTTGAGTTCCTGAATATCCAGTAACTGTAAAACCAGCCATGCAATATTCAATGTTGGGTGCACCATCGATGTTGATGTCAAGTCGAAAGTGCAATGCAATGTAACTTTCAGTTGACATTGATTGTCAGAGAATTTAATTAAAGACGTATTTCCAATCCAAATCTGGAATGGTTGTGCTGTGTTCCGAGCACATGATTCGCAATCAATGACATAGCCAGTTCAAATCCAGGCCTTACACTGACTCAGCCTATCATTAATTCCCTTCCGGATTGCTAAAATAAATACCACTTTGTAGGGAATGAACAACACCTCATTTTGCACCTCTGATTATCACGGCTGGCTACATACGGAGTGAACGAAGTTCAACATACATACAACAGTTGTAATTTTGAATAGACTGGTCCATTCCATGGGAATCTGAAATGTTTAACAAATCACCGCAGTACTAATCTGAGCAGAATATTTGACTTTACTAATGCAGTAAAATTCCACTCCATAAAATGACAATTCTCGCTTCCTTTCAAACTTGATCATTATCTAACACAACCGTCGTTAGAAGTAAAACATGATAACTTGACCGATTCATTATGAGATCATGCCAACTTTATGGCAGTGCAATACTAATGACTTTCAAAAGGCAAGACTAGAAGCAAACCCACCAGTGCTATTTATAACGCCACTCAAAGACAGTTCGTTTACACTTTCAAGCGCGGCTTGCTCTCCAAACCAATTCAATGGATAAGGATCATTGATTTGTATCACAAATGAAGGCGAAAGCAGCCAGTCTACGTGTAAATGTGCACATCTTCTTGGTAGAGGCAGAGTGTGCTCCAAGTTGTACAGCGACACTATAGATGTTTTATCTGTCTATTGTGGTACTTTTAAGGCCCTGTATACAGTTGCATAACACTTCCTGAAGTGAAATTGCCCCCTTAAAGGACACACCAATTTACATTGCAAATTAGGGAAAAATATCACTTCAGATATAATTATGCAACCGACCACTGGTGTTTTGTCAATCCTCAGAGAGTTTCACACAGTTCTTGAGAACTTAAAACCCCCGATAATAAATTCAAGGAAGCGGATCTCACTTAGAGACAAATTACCCAGAGGTGATTAAATTCTGGTTGCCAAATAAATCAATTGATTTATTTTCATTTTTTTTTACCTACGTGACTTTACCAAACAAACCTAAGAGTATGAATCCTTGCAGTCACGAAAGCTTCAAATCTAGAATTAAATCAGATTCTCAAATGTGGAGTTAATTGTCTAAGCCCAATTATGAATTACTTCACAAAACAATTATTTTTTTTTGGGTATTATAGACTGTGATGTTTTAGTTCATAACTGAACGCGCGATGACATTTTAAAATATTGAAGGACTAACGTGCGTGCAACCACCGCTATACAAGAGAACGAACGAGTGGCCATCCAGTGATGAGCAATGGCAAACCACTCGTCACTCTAAAACATGACTCTACATTTATGTAACCTTTTCACAAAACACCCCACAGATTTAATTGACAATTAATAATACACAATATAATTACTGCCCATGTACCATATTTACTTTTGTATAATTATTTCAAAGTATTACCGCAAGGTTTAATCCGAGTCCATCATCATGAAGTAGAGGTGCAAGGCTCAGGCTCGTGGATGTGGAAGGCTGAAGAGATATTCTAATCGGCTTGAAGAGTTAAAAAAATCGTAAAATGTGAAAACAAGAGAGAGAGCGCAAGCCTTGGCAGAGCAATGTGTAACGACCAAGTCATCCACTCCCATGGGTTCACCGAATTCCATACATGCAAGTGTACAATTGCATGTCAATTGTATTTTGTACACTAGTTGCAGATAACTGATTACATTTCCCAGTGTTAATTAGTGCATCTAAAATGTCCTTACACATGGTTAACACAGTGCACTATGGTCGACTCGTGTAATCGGAATGAATGGGAACACGGTGGCTCTCCAGCACGCAGCTTTGTTTCTGAACTGCTCATGTTTCCATTTCGTGTTGCCTTTGGCTACACAATGCCTTTTACATATACCATAGAGAATTGCACTTTGAAAACACGAGCATAACTCACCGCTTGCATCCTCTACGAGTTTATCAGTAGAAATACACAATAGCTGGAATTTCATATCAGTAGCATACATGTACAAATTCAGAATGGCCTTAAATTATAACGGTTGACAATTCATGTGTAGAAATGTACACAAATACCAAGTGACAAGTGAAAGAATCAAAGGTAAACTTCATAATAGAACAAGTAGAACTTTAATAAAGTCCAGGAAAGAACCAAAAAGAAAATACTACTTATCACTGCTAAAGCGATAGCTTATCCAACCGGATGGAAGTGGCCAGAGCACACGACTCACAGACGTGCCAAGTTCAAATCCTGGTCAGGGTCCAAATAAATGTTTTACCGTCACGGAGTTAATAGAGTCAGTAGCATGTTGTAATAAGTTAATGGCACTCCATGGTACGACTGCATCACAGGAATATGGAATGTCACGAGCAGGTCAGGTGTCCAACACGGACGAGCAGTACTGATTTGCTCATTTGAGCCGGGAGAAGCTTGACTTTCAGGGCTTTTTGCCAGTAGTGGGAATTCAATTTTCTTATCATGTGGGCAATAACCCTCAAGTAATACCAATTGCTACTATGTGAGTATTGGATCCACATGCCTCAGTTGAAGGGTTCATTGTGCTCATTTGCACACACAACAAACACAACTGAAAATGGAGACGTGGCCACCCGAGAACCCAAACTTGTGTGAGGCCAAGTCTTTCACAGTACCTCATAGATGAAGTAGACCTTTGCTCCAACGTAGATGCCCATCCGCACCACCGCCCTCACTGCAGCATTCATCCCTGCACAGCGTTAAACACACACAGATTCCTCAAATCACCGTTTGGACTGTAAAGCCAATACAGTTGGAGAGGACCTGTTACATCCAGTCGTCAAACACCCAAAAGCCTTTGAGCTCCTGATTGCCCTGGCGTATACACCGTACCAGGTATTCACTTTAGGCCGAGTCGACCTAAGGGAGAACCACTTTTTTCCCACAGGCTTCGGATTCTCACAGCCAACATGTCTCAAGTCGAGAGCCACTGTATTCTGCCAAGGATATCTGAGAATGCAGATGCACTGGCCTTCTTGAAAGAACCCCAAAGTGGCCCTTTCCCAATATGCCCATCTTGCTACTGGGTATCTTGCAAATCTTGCAACACCAGCTTCGAATGCTCGTTTTTGAGCATCCGTTTCCAGTTGCTGGAAAGGTCTCTTAGGCCCAAGAGATGTTCTTTCTCTCAGATATTATATTGAAATGATTCCTGCATCTCAGATGCAATGGAAACTTAATATTGTAAATTAAAATTAACTGTTAATTTCTCCATTTGTTTCAACAACACCATGTATGCAGTTGTACCTGTTCTTATTGCTTGGTTATTTGGACTAAATGGGAGTAGATGTCAACGTGCATTTTTTTCTTTTTTGTAAAAAATATAATTGCTGCAGCATTACTGTACCGTTATTGAACGACGCAGCACGAAAGCAATCCTACTTTCAGCTAACAATGCTGCTCCGACTGATTTTGGTTTTAATTTTGATTGACCCCTAGATCAAGTGCCACGTGCTAAAGAGTGCACCACCACACCCTGCACACACCCTTATACAGTGACCACATGCGTGGTCACGTCTAAAACTCTAAGGACCACCAACTCGTAAGTCAAGTCGGCCGTCGGTTTCAATTGTCTAATCAAATAAATAAATAATGGTGCGCAAACATGCACGGATGCACATTCACACACGATGTCAGCAGACAGCTGACTGGGTCGGGAGAGGCTGGGCTGGGACTGGGTGCAAGTGTAAACCCCAAGGGGTCCCAGACAACTACTATAGGTCATTCAATGCTTGCACATAATAAGTTACCGCTTTTCCGCTCAAATAGAAATGTCTTGCAAAAACAAACATTTAACCTTTTCCAATGAGAAACTAACAGAGCTGCATTTGTGTAATGGTTGGCATGTTGGACCATCAAGAGGTCACCAGTTTGATTCAATCTCTTGCCGCAGCAGCTGAAACAATGGGGCAAGTTTCTTAAATCCGCCTCACCTCTATCCACACGTAGGCTTTCGAGACCAATATCATCCAAAATAGAGGCTTTTTTTGGGTTAGATCGCGTAAATATATAAATGTGTCGTTAAAACCCGCCACCACGCTTCTGCGCTCTTGCACATCTACGCCTCTATATAAGGAACGAAACAGTTAGACTTCTCCACAAATCTGGCTGTCACCTGATGAAGCTAGTTGTAATTACTGGTGAAACGTCGTACTAAGATTGTAAATGTTGTGGCTTGGCTCTCCAACACGCCAGCGTGCTGTACTAGTGACGAATTGGTATGTTCTGTTTACGTGACAAACATTACTAGTTGGCTGTGTCGGGTGGTGGCGGGTGTTAACGACACATTGATATATTTACACGATCTAACCCGACAAAAACTCTATTATGGACTGATATATAGCATCTGTGCCTGTAAAATATGGAGTATGGCCACCTCTTCCAAAACGTTTCGTCAACATGAAAGAGCAGCCCAAATACCCACAAGAGATCCCTCCAGTGAAAAAAGTACCGGTTTTACCATGTACCAATTAATAGTCCTACAAAGAAAGTTATGTGCATTGGTACATTGAACCTACATGGCTGTGGGTGGTCATAAAAAGACAATACAGCAAGTAGGACACTGCTACCATCACGTACTTTTGAGTCTAATTCCATGCGTGTGTGAGATTTCTCCAAACATGCCAAAAACAGTTAATAAACCAGCCATTGGCCAAATATCCGAATGCAGGACCCTTCTCTTCAGTAAATCAGTCTTAAAACACAATGAGGTTTTCCTGGTGTAATTGAATGAAGGATAGTATTCATAGGAATGCTTCAGTCCATTAATTGTCCATCTCCAGAGCTTGGCACAACTTTTGCTCGCACTCAACTGTTCTGCTGAAAGCTTTTGAAGCCAGTCTACATAACAAATGTGTCCATGCTTTTTACAAAATGTTTCAAACACATTTCATTTCTACCTCAGGTCTATATAGACCTAACAACCTTGGGAATCATAATAAGCCATGATCAGTCCACTTCTGGATGAAATATATAAATGTGTCGTTAAAACCCGCCACTACTCTACACATCCAACTAGTAAGGGTTGTCACGTAAACAGAACATGCCAATTCGTCACTAGTACAGCACACCAGTGTGTTGGAGAGCCAAGCCACAACATTTACAATCGGAGTACGTCGTTTTGCCAGTACGGTAATTACAGCTAGCTTCATCAGGCGAAAGCCAGATTTGTGGAGAAGTCTTACTGTTTCGTTTCTTATATAGAGGCGTAGATGTGGTGACCACGCTTCTGCGCTCTTGCACAATGTGGGGGGGGGGGGGGGATTACTGAGGCAACGTACATTATGTATGTGCATTATGCGAGCCCTCTGCACTTGTACTTCCTGTATATTGTGTTTATCAAAATAGGCCTAACAACGGTAATCCCTATTGAAGTACGCTGCCCTTTCTGGGCATGCATTTAAATAATGTATTATTTGATGATTCGCTTCCACGCAACACTGAGGCGGTAGCTATCCGAACGGTTAAAGTTATTTTGACTTATTTCAATTTCGATAGATTCTCTAATTAGTCTTTGGCCAGTCGTAGCTAGTTTTGCACAAAACTTCAACATTATCAAAATCAATCTTGATTTGAAGCTTTCGTAACTGCAGGAATCCATACTCTTTGGTTCTTTCGGTAAAGTCACGTAGGTATAAGAAATAATAGAACACGACGTTTCGATCGCCACACAAGGGACCTTCATCAGGTTGCACCGATACAGCAGGACAACCGCTGACATAGGAGAAAGAGCTGCTGACAACAAGAGTCTATAAAGGGTGACTTTACCGAAAGAACCAAAGAGTATCAAAATCAATTGAGTGTTCTTGTTGGCATGTGTGTTCTGCTACTGCTGACAGTTGTATTTGGGAGAATTTCATATTTCTCTGATGTTCTTTTAGTCTCGTGCCGATCATTCGTTCTGTTTGCCCAACATAACATTTACCACACGTGCAGTTAATCCTGTACACACCTTCTGTTGATAGCTTCAGTAATACATATTTTGTACCAGATATAAATTTCTGTATTTCATGTACCGTGTCAAATCTGACTCGGATGTTTGGTTTTTCCAAACATCTGGCTAGTTTATCAGTTACTCCCGCAATGTACGGTATTTTTTATCGTTTTAATTACTTGGGCAGTTTTAATGCTCTTAATATTCGATTTGGTTTTGGTGTCCAATGCCCTGTTGATTTGTGCATCATTGTAACCATTCATTTGCAGCGCTTCTTTAACATGTTGAATTTCACTTCTCAGACTGTCACCATCTGACAGTTTCTTAGCTCGATGAATGAGCGTCTTGATAAGAGCAGATTTCTGCGCGGGGTGATGGTGTGACTGCATTCAGATAGGTGTCAGTATGCGTTTTTTTTCGGTAAACACTGTGTTATTTTACCATTTCGACCCAGTCCGAGCAGAATATCCAGAAATGGTACAGTTCTGTCAGCTTCCACTTCCATGGTGAACTGGATGGATGGGTTTTGCGAGTTGAGATGATTTAAAAATGCGTTCAGTGTATCTTTGCCGTGTGGCCAGACCACCAATGTGTCATCCACATATCTAAACCAAGCAGATGGTTTTAGTGTGCTTGAAGCTATTGCTTTTGTTTCAAAATCTTCCATGTACAAATTCGCTATCACAGGAGACAAAGGAGAGCCCATTTCTGGCTGCTGCTTCCTTTTGTTAATAGAATTTACCTCGCCACAAGAAATGTAACACATTTTAGAAATATATTTTTAAGCACAATGTTTATTTCTTTTCGTTATTAAGTTCAGCAATGTACATCTCCATGTACGTGTATCTCCTTGTCTTTTATGTATATCGATGTCTCTCGGTATCTTTGTCTCTCTCCATGTCTCTCCATGTCCAAGCTTCTCTCTCTGTCTCCATGTCTGTGTGATGAGTTTTTTTGTTTTTAATAACACAATAATATATATTTTTTTATGTTATCTTGATTTTACCATGATTTTTTGCCGCAAATGTTGGGCGTCATTATTGCAGTGCATCGCTGATTTTAGGATCAGCAAACGTCCCCTACATCGATGTCCATTTTTTATTTTACTGTAGAATTGATGAACCTCCATTGTGTCTTAAAACAGCACACTGGAGAGGCTGTGTTAAGTTAGGCCCTTAAAATATATTAAGCAAAAGCCTACATCAATTTTCTTCGGGTTCTCCGGGTTTTCCCTCCACATTTAGAATCAACATGCGTCTACAGTATTTGGATTATATACATTTACACATGATTGGCCACTTTGTTGAGCTATCATTTGTGGCCAGGTCGCTTCTGAAAAAAAGTAGCTCAGTGGGCCTTACCTGGTAAGATACAAAGTTTAGCACCAGTAGCACATTCTGTGAAAAAAAAGCTAAATTCCATTTCCAATCATGGGTGTTTTTACTTTGACCTGGGCCCAACTAAACAGGGCCATATGTGTACAATAAATGTTGACTGAATGAAGGAAACAAGACTGATCACTCTCCAAACAGTGAAGAAGCATCGTAAGGGTAGAGATTATTGTTCTGTACCATTGTTCTGTACCAGCATCCTCTAGGAGTTACAAAAACAGGTCCTTTGTTGCTTCTTAATATGATTGTTAAATTGCAATCTCGCATTGGAACGCCCAGGATACACAGCCTTACTTAATCTATATCTACAAACAATAGTTATTTGGGGGGGGGCAGGGGGGGGGGTTGGCGGCATTGTCCTTGAACCTCAGAAGAAAATGTACAAGTTCAATTAAGACCAAAAGGACAGCACCAGATAAATACGGTAGTCAAACAAGGGCATCCAACGTCACCGAGCTAGCTCTCAACAGCAACAATACTGTATGCGTCACCATTCCTCCAAATAGTGTGTGCACAGCAGGCAGGGTTGCCGTGGCACAGTGGGGAGGAAATTGCTGCAGACTTTTTGTATTGGCTCAAAAGGCTTAAGGCAGGGGTCGGCAGCCTGGGCTCCGGAGCTGCATGCGGCTCTTTAAGGACTGTTTCGTGACTCGTATTCGCATGCATTGCGGCTCCTGAAACAGAGTTTTTCACCGAATTTGAAAAAAAATTATCTTCTTGTAAATTTTGGTTCTTGACACCTGGCTTAAGGAAAGAGGTAGGACAATGTTTACATGCAATCTACAGAAGTAATGTTGTCCATGTTTAATCATGTTCACAACTTGGTAACTTTTTAAGTGTGCACATGTGCAATACTAAATTTGTGAATGGTTGCAATGATTTTACAATGGTTACCATTAGTTATGGACTCAATTTCAGGTTTAAAATGCATTTCCCACTTATGTGAAAGTCAACTGAATGTAGAATTAATTACATTTGTAATATCAGTGCCCTATATTTATGGCACAGCGTCTTTCATTTGAAGATCTTAAACCGTCTATATGAACATTTATTCATGCTATGATAGCTACAATTCCGACCAAGTTTCATTGACAAAGATCATGACAATGATAACAATACCAATAAAAAATATACAAATAAAAGCATTCACATCAGTGGAAATACATGGCAATGTCGTATATTTCATGGAATAGCCAAGTGTCTACAGTTGCCTTTTATCTGGTTTGCAATACATAACTTAATTGAACTGCATTTTATTTAGATGACTGTGTATACATTATGTGCAGATTTAATTTGCTTGTAAATTTATATGAATGTTGTTTTTCAAGTGGCAGTATCACATAGGTCAGGACAGCCCCTGCCAGCTACAAGGGTGTACTCGGGTCATAGGTCACCTTGCCACAATCCGATCAGGCACCAATGTCTTAAAAGTCTGACAGCAGCTCAACCCCCATCATGGGTTCAAGGCCTCTTAAAGTTAGTGACACTTTCACACTCATTGAACTGGGGCTTGGCAGTGTATAAGCTGCTTAGGGGTCTGTTTTAGGCACCTAGGTACACACTTGTGTGATGTGTCGGCCTTAATAGGTGCTTGCTAAAGCGCTTGCCCCAACAGTATGTTAAAGGCTACACGGCATATCTTTGTCTTTGGAACCATAAATAACAAATGTAAAAACTGAACCAAAGACTGAAAATGGGGCCGAGTTAAGTTTGAGAAGTGGCATTAGGGTCAGATTTATGGGCAGGGATGGGGCTATTGTTAAGGTGTGGTGGATTAATTTAGTTAAGGATATGGAATCTGGCTCGAGGCCAGGTTGTGCACTCTGCCACTTAGCATTTGCCCAGACACATACCGCCCAGTATGGCCTCTTCACTTTTTTCTGACTTTCACTTCTGATGTATAAGCAGCTGGCAAGCTTTAGTGCAGCCCCAGAATGATGCAAATGGGCCTTTTCACTGATGTACAGTGCAGCGCTAATGTGAGTGCACTCCAATAGGAGAAATAGAGCTAAGCGAATGTGCAGTGCAAAACATGTGAATTGTGCCTTGCACATGAAAGATGTTACCTCGGTTCTGTTTAATTTATGGTCGTGCACGTTTTAATCCAAAAAGTGTCACATTATTTCAAGCTCTCTCTTTCAACATTGCACAAATTCAGAGGTAACCTACACTGTAACAATCCGGCGTTAAAAAAACGGATTTCAATCCAATAATCCTATTCACTAAGATATACACTGTATGATTAAATCTAGGAATAAAAAATTCAGGATATTCTACGATTTTAAGGAGACATTCATTTATTCAACTTCAAAATAAGTGATTCACTGTGTTAACCTTTACGGTCTGCAAACTGATAGACTACATTGGTCATGGCACGGACAGTAGTTTAATGATTTAGAGTAAGTCATCCTTAAGCCCAGGGGGATGTACTCTATAAAGCCCTGTCTGGTCTATTGGCAGATGTCACCTCTATGCGTACCATAGAATATTGTGCACGGCAAATCTTTGCTGCACACAAAGGAATGTAATGTTTATTTAGTGCACGGTCAAAGAGGGAACATCTAAACCAATGTAAGCAACTGTTGCAAATGCTTTTTGGTGGTTATACACGCCTGTAATCCAGCACTGTGGAGGCGAGCTGAGGCCGACCACAATTGTTGTGAAACTCCCTTCCCGTGCACAATCGAGGTGCCATACCTTGACTTACCAAGAGAATGCAGTAAAGAGGACTTCACCTGTTCCATCCGTATGAGTGTTGCCCCTTAAGCCTTAATACACGTGGGGTTTCTCCAGGAGCTCTGTTTTCCTTCCACATGTAAACACTCATTCATTGGCCGATAACACCTGAACATACGGAGAATCGCAGAGTTTGGGGTGGAATGTGAAGCCAGCTCACCGCGGCTGCCTTGCCCGCTCGTCTGTGGTTCCTCGCGCCTCGGACTCATTCTCTCTCGTCGAGTGTGAGCAAATACCTCTGCAGCGCGTTACAAGTTGAAATTCCAATTAACCTAAACACAGAATCCATAGCCGAACCACTTAATAAGACATCGCCAAAAGCATATTTTACGGAGACTATTTGACTGTGATAACATTTTGATTACCGTGCACGTTCTGCTTATTAATGAAATCTGAGATTGTTTCCTCCATACCATGTCGCCATGCCACGTGTGTGCGGTTTCACAATTAAGCACAGTGGGGGGTGCCAAGATTCTTTGAGATCGGTCAGGGCATACAAGGACAACTATAGGTGTATATACAGCAGCTTGTACGTGTGTAATAAACGACTGGACCACGATGTCTGGCTCAGTGTCCTTTATTATTCGGTTCGTGCTGTACACCCACACGGCTGTCTTTACTCTATAGCTTCTCCACGGTGCTGACTCCAATGTCGGCCCAATCCACAACAGCAGCTCCGCTGCTGTTTCTCTCACACAGCCCTCCTTGGCTGTACTCCCTGCTGCTCTTCTCCCTCCGCAGCTCTCACAGCTTCTTGCTCTCTCTCTCTCCGCAGCTCCTCCTGGCAGCCACACCGCTGCCTCTAACAAGCAGCCCCCTCTCTCTCTCTCTCCGCAGCTCCTCCTGGCAGCCACACCGCTGCCTCTAACACGCAGCCCTCCTGGCTGTCTCCTCCGCAGCTGCACACCACTCCGCAGCTTCCTCTTATCTTCGGGGTTGGCTCCCGATGGCCGTCGGCGCCCCCCCCTCTCCACACTTGCCCGCGTGGCCTCACTCTTTTCCGCTCACACCCCGACTGCCTTCCCCTTCCGGTTTACCCGCTTAAGGCCCCGAACCTTCCCCCCACGTCACATGACTCCACCCCCCGTGACGTCACCTCCGGAAGGTCGCTTACGCCCGCATTACACCACCCTCCCCCGTAGAAAAATCCCAGCCGACCTCGGCTGACCAATAGCAAATCGTAATGCGGCGAACCGAGCTTCCCCCCCTAAAGGACACTAAGCATATAATGTAACAGCAAGAACAACAACAACGCAATTAACATCAACGAACGTACAAAAGCATGCAATAAATACAACTGTAAGAAAAAAAAATAACAAGACAGCAACAATCAACGAAACGTAAGCGATTTGGAACGTGTGCGGGTCGCCGGCCCGTCCCGGACGGTCGGCGGCCCACTCGCAGAACGGGAACGCGATGAAAGTCGAGGAATGACAGGGGGTAATCCCCCTGTCGCATCTGGAAGTCCACCGACGTCCCGTGTCCCTAAAGAGTTAGTCTTGGGCTTGTCCTGTGACCGTGCCCGCAGCTGGGTCGGAAGGGCTGCAGGGCTCGAAGGTCCCGCAGACCTGGCAGGCGTCCTCCGAGCAGGGCCCCTCGTCCCCCGCAATGTCACGGCCGGCCTGTTTCGGAGGATCTTTAGCCGACTTGACCGGTGCCGAGGCCTCCTGCTGCGGCGGAGCCGGGAAGCGGGCCCAGCAGTCTCTGGCGTAGTGGCCCCTACGCCCGCAGCGGAAACATTCGGCCTCGTTGCGCCGAAGCGCAGGCCTCGCCTCCTGACGGCCCCGTTCTGGTAGCACCGCGCGCGGTCTCGGCCCGCCGCGTCCCGTCCATGGAGCGGAGGCGGCCGTCAGTTGTTGAGGGCCCCGGTCATCCGGAACATAGACGGCCTGCGCAGGGTTCCACCCCAGCGCCTCCCCTTCTTTGACGGGCCCCCCCGTCCACGCCGTCACTTGTTTCCAGCGACGGAGGTTGAATTGCGCATCGAGACACTTAGCAGCCATCCGGGAAGTTAGCTTCTCATGCCCACACACAGGCATGGGGATCCCTAGATCCCGAGACAGCTCCAACATTTTCCCTAATATGAGAGGCTCAAGCAGGTCCTGTGGCGTCTCAGGATAAGCTGCCATGGCCAGCTCCAGCACCGCACCCCTGAACGCCACGGGCGACTCCTCTGGTGCTCGTTGTCGTTGAGCGAATCGCCGATGCGCATCATCTGGTGGCTCATAAGCATCGGCCATTTCTTGAAAAACACCACATAAAGTTGCCTTCTTATCGGTCGCTATGGAACGGAAGAATCGGACAGATTCGTCGTCCAGGAGAGTCGGCAACACCTCCAAAGCCTCCGCATCGGTCCATCTTGCTGTGCGTACCGCCGCCAAGAAGCGGCAGGCGAACGCGCTCCAGTCCCCACCGACGGAAAATTCTTTAACCGTTGTAAGGTGGCGACTCCGACTCCTCTTCCCGCCGTCTTCCAATGGTGGTGGTTGTGATGGCAAATTCAAAATGGCGTCGGCCCGCGGCGTGGCCAAGATGGCGGTTTGGCGCCACGGAGCGCGCAAAATGGCGGCCTCTTGCCGCGTGGGCAATGGCGGCGGCAGGACAGGCAACGTGGCGGCCCGCGGAGCACCACTTGCATCATCCATCGTCCCTGGCGCGACGAGATGGCATAGATGCGCCAGGACGTCCTTAAGTGCCTCCAGTTGTACCGCCATCGCTTGCCATCGTTGATCCGCGTCTGATGATGTCGACGGACCCGCCACCGCGCCAACATCCTCCACTCCCGTTCCCGTGGTCGCCTCAGCCGGGCTCTCCTCCACCACCCCAACAGGATCCGTGGTTGGGGGGAGTTCGTCGTCGTCGGACGAAGAAGCCGATGCAGGCGCCGGATTAACTTTCTTCCTCACTTGTTTCGACATGCCGTTGCACTTCCGACACCAGTGTAATAAACGACTGGACCACGATGTCTGGCTCAGTGTCCTTTATTATTCGGTTCGTGCTGTACACCCACACGGCTGTCTTTACTCTATAGCTTCTCCACGGTGCTGACTCCAATGTCGGCCCGATCCACAACAGCAGCTCCGCTGCTGTTTCTCTCACACAGCCCCCCTTGGCTGTACTCCCTGCTGCTCTTCTCCCTCCGCAGCTCTCACAGCTTCTTGCTCTCTCTCTCTCTCTCCGCAGCTCCTCCTGGCAGCCACACCGCTGCCTCTAACAAGCAGCCCCCTCTCTCTCTCTCTCCGCAGCTCCTCCTGGCAGCCACACCGCTGCCTCTAACACGCAGCCCTCCTGGCTGTCTCCTCCGCAGCTGCACACCACTCCGCAGCTTCCTCTTATCTTCGGGGTTGGCTCCCGATGGCCGTCGGCGCCCCCCCCTCTCCACACTTGCCCGCGTGGCCTCACTCTTTTCCGCTCACACCCCGACTGCCTTCCCCTTCCGGTTTACCCGCTTAAGGCCCCGAACCTTCCCCCCACGTCACATGACTCCACCCCCCGTGACGTCACCTCCGGAAGGTCGCTTACGCCCGCATTACACGTGTAACAACCCTTGCTGGGGTTTAGTCCAAAGTGCTGCATCTGCGAATCATGCACCCATGGCACGGGATCGTCTATCCATTGGATGAAATTGGTACCTGTACTTGTTTAGTACCGAAGAACGATGGGCTAAGTCAACCATGGCCAAGATTTGAATTCCCAACCTTTCGATTGTGCTAAAGGCGATCGAGCTACAGTATAAAAGAGACTGATTTCCTTGCTGTGGTTGTTCCACCTGATGAAGATTGCTTGCGTTGCGATCGAAACGTCGTGATATGTTTTATTTTCTTTCTACCTACGTGACTTTACCGAAAGAACCAAAGAGTAAGTCATTCTTAAGCCCAGGGGGATGTACTCTATAAAGCCCTGTCTGGTCTATTGGCAGATGTCACCTCTATGCGTACCATGGAATATTGTGCACGGCAAATCTTTGCTGCACACAAAGGAATGTAATGTTTATTTAGTGCACGGTCAAAGAGGGAACATCTAAACCAATGTAAGCAACTGTTGCAAATGCTTTTGTGGTGGTTATACACACCTGTAATCCAGCACTGTGGAGGCAAGCTGAGGCCGACCACAATTGTTATGAAACTCCCTTCCCTTGGGTTGAGACAATGTTAAAACGGAGTACAGTACCTGTAACGTGTGGTCTATCTCAAGTGTGGACACTCCGCACAGTGGGATAGGGTGGTCAGAACCAAGATTAATTGGTCCTCATTAACAGGACTTCTCCAAAAAGTCCTATCAAGATTGGAAAATTGGTCTGCATGTGTTCCAGAGTTTGTGTGTTTGTCTTTGTTCAATAGTGTCTTGTGTGCTCCAGAGCCTGTGTGTTTGGGGTATGTGTGTGGGGCGGAGCGGTTGTGTAGCGATTAGCGCGCTGCACTGCGAACCCGAGTTCAATGAGTTCAATTCCCACTCATGGCCAATACCAGTGACGATTATCTGTACCGGTCCTGAGCCTCACCTAAGTTGACTTAGCCTCATATGAGTTCCTGGTCCGTTGTGTACACATCGCCACTGGAGAGACAAAGGCGGCCGGGCGTGGTGCTGTCCACCCACCCCGTCGTGTGTCGTTCTGGCCTTCATAGATGCTCGATAACAAAACTTGCCACAACAGTCTGTTAAGGCTATACATGGCATATTTGTCTGTGGTATACATGCGGCTGGAAAACGTGCCCATTCACAACCACAAAACCGACACCACACCCTTGTTAAATACAGCTGCACTGCTAAGCCAAATGTTCTGCTGCTGCTGCATAATATTTCCAGAAGAATTAACAGCTGAGCAAACGCAATGTGGCTGTCATCACAGCCATGGCGCAGGAGTAGAAGAGGGCACCTTATGTTGCGGCATGAATCCGGCACCATTGCGGACCAGCGCATCGTCACGTACCACTGGACTTTATTCAGGAAGCATGCAGAGGATGCATTGTGGACATCGTTTAATAAGGCAAATTCATATAGGAAGATGTATGCACACAAGCCTGTGCGTTGCATTAAGCATGCAACTTGTCTAAAAGGTAGCAAGTTTTTTGGTCTTAATAGTTGCGTTATGCATACCTTAACATTCGGTAATATAAGGTCACGTGTTAAATTACTGAATTATCACGGTGCTACTGCACTTAAACACATTGTGCCATACATTGACGATGTATTCTCGAGAAACCGAGATATTTTGCCACGTGGATCATGCCCACTCAGGTAGGAACAGGTTTGGCCTGTAAACATTAAAACTGCCAACATGAAAATCTAGATGACTAAACGAGTCGCATTTTCGTGCTCCAGTGGACTTACAGATTATTTCACTCGTACTGTACCTCCGCATAAATAACTTACTGCTGCTCCACCCATAAACCACGCCATGGATGTGACACAAACCACAATTCTCGACACGCTGCAGGAACTCTTGTTGCGAATTTTGATCTCTCTGCTCTCATAATGGTAGACCTGCACTTTTACAATGTGGCCCTCTGGATATGCAACAGGATTTCTCTGCGACATCCGTGGACCTCCACTCTGTGTTCTGCAGACATCACTTCTCCGACGACTGAAACTCCTGTTCCAAATACGAGTCTCTTCGTCCCAACCACGAACTTCTGTTGCGACCGAGGGCCTGTGCGTTTCAACTACGGAAATGCCCCCAGCGTGGGAAATCTCAACTTCAACCACAGAAACTTATTTCAAACACGCATCCTTATTCTCTATGGACCCCTGGTGTACGTGTGTATACCAGAGGTGGGACAAAGTCATTGTTATGCAAGTCACAAGTAAGTCTCAAGTCTTTGCTCTCGAGTCCCGAGTCAAGTCGAGTCAAAGATGAGGCAAGTCCAAGTCGAGTCTGAAGTCATCAAAATCATGACTCGAGTCTGACTCGAGTCCAAGTCGCATGACTCGAGTCCACACCTCTGAGGTGGGACAAAGTCATTGTTGTGCAAGTCACAAGTAAGTCTCAAGTCTTTGCTCTCGAGTCCCGAGTCAAGTCGAGTCAAAGATGAGGCAAGTCCAAGTCGAGTCTGAAGTCATCAAAATCATGACTCGAGTCTGATTCGAGTCCAAGTCGCATGACTCGAGTCCACACCTCTGGTGTATACTACCTGTCGACCCAGAGATGTCTCTCTTTCAAAAGAAAGATGTCTCTGGTGTGGACCAATCAGTTTCAAGGACAATGCATATATTATCAGAGTATGTTTTTGTTTGCATTTTGACGACAATTATTGTGGTTAATGCAGACATGATTCCTTGTAAAAGGTTTCAGTTTGGTGTTTTAACAACTTAACACCTGTTCTGTTGCCAGTGACTTTACCGAAATAACCAAAGAGTATGGATTCCTGCAGTCACGAAAACTTAAAATCAAGATTAAAAGGGGAAAACCCTATTCTCAATCATATTTTTGTCTATTTGTTTGTGTTTCTCCCTTGCGATGGGACTTTGTAGGATGCACGTTGAGAGTTATGAGGACAAAGGGTCACCAAAAAGGTCTGTATTGGTCTGAAATAAGGTAGACACTGATAAAGGGTTGACAGGTATGCGTGTGTATGTGGCTTTTCCACCGTACGCAGCCAACCGTGCTAATCGCACCACATGCGTCATTAAAACCACATTTCTCATTCACCCAAACACGGACATCACATTTACAACTCTGAACATCTCTGCACCGCAGATCTCCCTCGTTCAGCCATTTGACCGCTCTGCTCAAAGCAAAGAACTTCCCGCTCCAATCGCCCTCTTTTACATAACACAGGCTTCGGTTACGTCTACGGGACACCCTCCAGAAGAAAAAAAACGCTCTTCTTCAACCATGGACCTCTGTGCTCTCTACACACGGACGAGTCGCGCCGACCCACCAAGACCTTCACTGGGTCCTGAACACCATAACGCGTGCTCCAGTGAGAGCATCACCGCCACTGTCACCGATCAACAGCAGCACGCATCGCCATTGATCTCACCTTGGGCATCTCCCCCGCTTGTCAGCACTCCGATCGCCCGTCCAGCCCCAGAGAGGCTCTCCAGGAACTTCTTATCGCTGGGAGCCATCTTCTCGAATGTCCTTCCTATGAACACGAAGCGGCTACGACTGCAACGCTCTGAATGAAAGCCGTGACGGCACTGTGGTTAATCGAGCGAACCTAATGCCTACATGAAAACCAAACAACAAAAAATACCGTGTGATAGCGCACCAGACGGCTTTCTCTCTCTCTCTCTCGCTGGCCTAATGAGAAGATGGGAGAGACGAACGCGAAGAGGTTGCGGCCGCAAACAAAGGAGGTTGCGTTGCTCCGATCCGCAGCGTGGACGCACCGAGCGGCCACATCAGCTGTCTGCGGCTGTGACGTCACACTCAGCGTGCCCTCTGCTGGCTGACGTCGCGGGATGCGCACACATCTTGGGACCAAAATATGTCTTGTGACCTCCCGATTAATTGACCCCCCGTAACGTGTTTTTTTTTTCTCTCCCGAATGCATATCTATTTCTGTTTTAAATCACCCTTACTGAAGAAGAAGAAGGAAGAAGAAGAAAAAAAACGCAATACGTTTTAGATATTCTTGGTTCTTTCGATAAAGTAACGTAGAAAGGGAAATAATCGAATAATAAAAATAAAACAATAAAATTCTAACGACGTTTCGATTGCGACACAAGCAATCATCATCAGGTGTGAAAACCACAGCAAGAAAAAGTTTTGAAAAAAGTGGTGGTGAAAAAAAATATTCTTGCTGTGGTTTTCACACCTGATGATGATTGCTTGTGTCGCAATCGAAACGTTTTGAGAATTTTATTGGTTTTATTTTTTACTATTTTATTATATCCCTTCTACATGACTTTACCGAAAGAACCAAGAATATTAATCCCTGCAGTCACGAAAGCTTTCAAACGTTTTAGATAATTAAAACTGGGGTCACTGGACATCTGGACCAACCTGTAGTTTAAGGAGAGCCGGGTTGTGGTGATGATGGTTGATGGTGGTGTGTATGGGGAGTGGTGGTGTAGCGGTGAGTGCGCTGCGCTACGAACCCCTCACGGCCAACACTAGTCACGAATAATCTCAACCGGTCATGGGCTTCCCCTAGGTCGACTCAGCCTCAAATGAATACCTGGTGCGGTGTGTAAACATCGCCATTAGGGATACAAAGGCGGTCGGGCGTGGTGCTGGCCACTGACCCCCTCGTGTACCGTTCCGACCTTCATAGATGCTCACTAACGGCACTTGCTACTACAATTTGTTAAATACTATATGGGGGATATTTGTCTTTATTACATAATAGGATTGGAAGACAGTGACAATTTGGGGGAAGCCTTCATACAGTAGTAGATTGATCATGGCTGATGATGGTGGTGGGTTTGGCATGCAGAAAATATGAATACTGTACAGCATAAAGTCTGGTGAAAGTGTCTTCTTGCTCATCATGAATGACAATTGCGTGCATCATAATCAGTGCTTGTTGCTAGCTCATTTGGAAACCCTATGGAAAAACGTGTTTCACAGCCCTCGAAATGATCCATTCCTAGTAATGTGACAGACGAGATTTTGTCAGTGAGACGACATAAAAAAGAGATTTAGTGAGATGAAAGGTGTGATATGTAGTGAACTTATAAGATACAGAGATGGCATCTGATGAGAGTAGGTGCATGTAGTGAAGATAGAGATGTAGAATGTAGAAATTATAGATACAAATTTTAGTGGTTTAGAGACAGTAAGGCAACGTGGATATAGAAATCTTCAGACAAGAATTGAGAAGTATGGTAGGATATTTCCCAGATGAGTTAAGGGATATGAAAAATATATTCTTCAGCCACAGGAGACTGAAGAATAATTCAGATGAGATGGGAGAGATGATATGAGCTAGATGTATTGAGATGAGATAAGAGAGATATGTATCCATACGGTAAGATAAAGGTAGCATATGAGATGCAACAAGATGGCAAATGTATTGTGTTAAAAGACAGGAGAGATACGTTTTCAAAAGAGATATGACAGACAGCAAAGAGGTATTTGGAGAATGGCAAGTGGATACTCTACTCACCATGCCATCGAATATCGTTAGTTACAAGGATTCAGTCCCCACCCTCAGCGGTGACCACCTCCAGTGGATCACATGACTGCTAAACAAGCTTCATAACGTATTTATATTACATAGTTATATCAAATACATAACGTTTAATACTTAACGTAATAAAATAATATTCACCGTGTTATTATAATCATTTGATGTTTATATCGATTAGGCTGTGAATTTGAAAACATTTTAGTGCATCGCTACATTTTCCCTAATCTGCGGCCCCTGATCTACTTGGGGCCCTACAATGTTACTTTGTTAATGTCTAGCATCGCCACTGACCATAACTACCACCGTCATCAACACCACGGACTGTGAGATGGTGGTCTCAGTGGTGGAATATTTACATATCCATTCCCGCATAGGCAAACTACTTTTGACTTCCCACGAAATTGTGCTCGTTATATAAACTTTTTGAGGAATTATGGGTTACTTGCTGCTGACCTGGAGGTAAAAACGTTTATAAAACACGAAATAGCATTCATGTATTATGTTGAACTTCTTTTTCCACCATACGTTGCCAACCGTGCTAATGGGAGATGTAATTCATCAGCATTCCAGAGGCATAAGGGACAAGAGGGTAAGCACCATAATAACAATGGGTAAAAACACAGCAGAAATAGAACATTATTGGCAAGTGGTATACTCCATGCATGAAAATTGTATTTGGGAGCACGTGTAGGAGTGGTTATCTATTACAGCATAAAGAGTGGTTTAACATAACATGGTGTGATATGGAAGGCAACGACATATTTTTCTTCCAAATTATATGATATTCTATTATCGGCTTTAGGTAATGATATGAAAACATTCTATTTTGGAACTCTCCCAGCTAGCATTGTAACCACCCCTTGCAACCACCCCTTTTTAGAGAATGGCCCCAGGTGTACGTTTTTTTTCTTCACATAACATCATTGTATGAGCAAAATTGCTTCTGTCTGTTGGTAGAAGGTGGAAACTAAGGCTAATTGTTCTGGTGATTTTTGCAAAATAGTGTGCAAGTGAAATCCAGATAGCATTGATGATTTCGACAATAACATAAATTAATCGTGGTAAAATATTAATTAGCCCACCGAATTAACTATGAAAATAAAATTCATGAATTTTGGCCCACGCCCTAACTTGGTGGAAACCACAGCCCAGACATTATAATTTCCCAACAGAGATAATAAATGTGCCTGATGATTTTTCAAAGTTTATAGAGACCATCAACTTTCCATACTTGGGAACTTAGTTTAGTCATGGGTGATCAAACCCCAGATTAAAACCGAGGAAGAATTTAGGCAATGCTGGCTCAGTACTCTGGCTCAGTGCTCTGATCTTGATGCAACTGTTGTACTTGATTAATCAATTTTCAAGGGTTTAATTTCATCCTGGAATAACAAATTTTCTCCTAAAGCCACTCATTCACAGCACACTTCACATCGTTGTTATAAAAAAAAATCCAGCTCGTGATTATTTTAGTGTGGAAATATGTGCAAGCTACTGCGAACCTGGTTTTCTATGGATTTTTTCCAAACCTTAGAATATTTTTGTCCAGATGTGTATTCATTTTACAGATTGTTATAATGTTTAGTTAATAAACAAACTAGATAATGTCATCTTTTTGTCCTGTAAAATAGGTCTAATAAATTGCTATAAAGTTTGGTAAATCTTAAAATAATCAACCTTTAAACGAACATAGATTATTTGTTTACAAAGACTATTCAATTACCTCTTACTATAGTGAATGGAGGACAATACAGTATATTTGGGATGGCTAACATTGTACCACTATTGAGACAGGCTGCTTAGTCAATTGAGTCTCAACTAGTTTCAGATCTCGTGATTGGCATTCAAACACTGATTTTTTTCCCCTACAAAACATATCACTCATCTTACGAATTGGTGATAGACTATGACATCAACTATTAACAACCGTAAAAAGTTATCACATAATCAATGCAATTAGACTTTAACCTTGCTAGTAACAGCACAGCCCCGTGTTAATGGATACACGTAGCTTCTTTGTACTGATGTTTCGTCAATCTGCATTAATGAAAAGGGAATCAATGTTCATGGATGGCCTCTGGGAGTTAGTCCAATGAAGTCAAGATAATAAACATACAAACATTGGATATCACATCCAAGTCAGTGTCCCCATGCTCAGTGTGCATTGGGTGGTGCTCATCTCCATTCGTGGCCTTGAGCCAGAGATGCGAATCCCACACTCCTATGCTGGGTCCAGTTTCCCCGGAGCATCACAACTATCATGATACCCCGCAAGGTGGTATTTGGCTGAGCTGACATGCTAAGTGGGATTGCAACTCACGACATTCTGATTTCGAGTTTCCCACTAATCACAGCCCCATCCAGCCAATTTATAAGAACGAACGGATTGTTGTTACAAATACGCATATAATTTTCACATCCTGTAATTGTGTACATTGCATTAACACTGTTTAGTCAACAGCGTGTAATGTTTCATGCTAAAACAATGCATTTGTTTTTATTCGTGTGATTTTCGCAGGTTCACAATACTGTACTGCAGTGCCATATAATAATCTCAATGCATTCAAATTATCTCAGAAAGGATTGTACGCGAAATGTCTTTCATTTCGCTCAGTAATACATGAAGTGCAGTATTCATGTAAGTGATCAGAAACTACAGCAGAATACCAATTCTCGTGTCGGCCAGTCACGCTGGCAACAATTTCCTCTGCCCAGCCCATTTAAAACGTTAGACATTAATCGGACATAAGCAGATTTAAATCATGCAATCATTTGACTTGCACTTACAAGCTAAAGTGCACACATGTGTGGGCTGGTACAGTACATTTTGGCAGAACAGTGGCAGCTTGTATACAGTACAGTAGGTACAGTATAGCAAACACAGAAACGTTCTGTGTTGGTCCTTTACATTTTCAAAGCCGTGTGGGCAACGGAGTCACATAAAATACAAGACTAGGTAGTCTCCCTGCGAACGCAAACAATGGATGTTGCTCATAATCATCAGCGGCCCTCAATCAGTGATGGGCAGTCCACATTCCCAAATTAGACTTGTGTCTCCATGTACACGATACCCAAATGGTGTCCCCTAAAGAACAAGATAGAACCACAATATATTATTCAGATAGAATGTGACATTGTTTACAGATTTTTCAAATCTCTCAACAAAAATCACATATCCCAGAATTCCCACCGTTCCTCAGATGACGACGAAGTTCCAGATGTCACACTTGAAGAATCTAACTTCCCTCATAGTATTTGCGACTAGGTTGAAACATAATTAGCAAACCTATTTAGTAAATGTTTATATGGATATGAAATACCGCAATCATAGAATGATGCCTTAATAATTCTATGAAACAAGTCATAAAGTTGACTTGAAGTATGTGCGGATGTCATGGTCCAAACGTACGGTACTCAATTGGAATATACATAACAATCACTGCCTCCTCCTGCAAAGATTTGGCAGGGCTTTAAAAAGAGTCGTGATACACAGTGAGGGTAAAATAAGCGTTATACTGTAATAATTAAAGGTGGCAGAATTTAAATGAAGTGCTTACGTAAATGTATGTATATTGAACTTATTTAGCACCGTACATAGCCAACCGTGCTAATCGAAGGTGCGAGTCAAGGACAATAGACTACACACACAACGTACCCACTGCAATGTTGCAACCCTCTGGAAAGTCCAGAGAATCATGGAAATTATACATCTCCACATCCACCAGGATCTCAGTAACGTCGCTTGCCACTGCTTGAATTCGCTAAGCCCTTTCAACCCACGCGGTTAACCATGAACAATACAACTTCAACGTGATTATGATGCATGGAAAGCCAAATGTAGTTCAAAAGGAGTCACAAACACCCCTGTGAAAGACCCGGCGAAGAAGATCCCTGGCTTCGATCTTTGCGAATCTTATGAGCTACTACCATTAAACCGCATCCATACGAACCGTGGCAGATACGGATACTTAATGCACAAAATGGACCATTAACAAATCTCTGGTGTGCGATTGTGATCACCCAGAACAGACCATAGAACATATAACGACTCAATGCCCGATTCATCATCACAGCAATGCACTCTACTTCTCTTGCATGATGCAGCAATAATAATTATCAGGCTCAAACACCTCATGGAAAATTATAGTTGTTGCTCTACTTTAACATCAGCCGTACGAGAAAGACAGAGTAAGCCACAAGGTGGCGCCTCATGTCTATAATTCTCCCACATTCTCAAATATGCGAGTGAATGCTGAATATAGGCTAGCTGCGATCTTATACGGACACCAACAAGCACAATCCTCACCAAAACCACCGTCAATCATGATCACTACTATGCTCACCATCATCACTTATATTCTCACCAAATACTTATATCCCCAATATAGTATTTTAACAGACTGTTAGGGCAAGTGCTGTTACCGAGCACCTATGAAGGTCGGAACGGCACACCAGGAGGTCAGTAGCCAACACCACTCCCCCAGTGGCAATGCAGGGTGCTTCAAAAAAATGTTAACACTAATATTGGGACTATCGTTTTTTTGTAACATGATAACAAATGTACGTTAATAGCTTCATAGATTTGACCCGAAAGTCACAACACGAAGTGCGTTTTTCTTATGTGAGCCGAGTGAGGTGTGGGGTGCATAGGACTGAGCTATGACTATGCTTTTTACGTTGCAGGCCACTTGAGTACATGAATACAGCTTTCCACTGATGCTCGACCAGGGTTATCGGTAGAAAGTGAAATCTGAAACGGAACTAGGCCACCTTCAACGGCATGTCAACAGATCGCGAGAGTTGATTCACCACACTGGTCAGTGCCGGTTGACGGAATGAGGCATTCTTCCATGAGTGGATAGAAAAAGAGCTGTACAGGTACACTATTTGTCATTGTTAGAGATGAGATGTCATTAAAAAAATTATACGGTATATCGAACAATCTTTTTTTTTAATACAAATGTAGTGACTGTGATTGTCACTGTGTGGTGCCGGGCTTACGAAGCCACGGCGGATAATGTGTTGACATTATGTATAGCCCTCTTACGGGGCGTAGTACCAGCCCTAGCGGGGCTTGGGTGAGCGCTGGTCAGCGCGGAGGCACCGCGAGCAGTGTGCGTTGTGGGCTCCCGTTGCGGGCTCCCGGTGAGGGAGCGAGAGGGAGCGTCAGCCAGCCAGGGCTACGTTGGGGCATGATACGCTGGTTGACCTGCTGACACGTGACCGGATGATATTGGATGGGAGACACCGGTGGACGGGGGCCGCTGGGCGGTCATGTGGTCTAAAAGAGCTCTCGGGAGCCTTCGAGAAAGAGCTCGAGAGATCTGGAAGGTGGGCGGGGCGAAGGGCAGAGCCAGCCCCACCCCAGGGGCATATAACGGGGGCCCGGTGAGGAGCTCGTGGTTCTTCGTGTGCTGGTGTGAAGAAGATCCACGTCGGGGAGAAGAAGCCTCGAGCCACGCGGTCCGGGACCCAGCAGCCTGTGGTCCGGGCCGGGATAGCGAACCGTGTCTAGTTCTGCCGTAGCGTGGTTAGATGGGCATTCGAGACCCGAGTGTAGATTGAGTGATGTTTGCGTTAAGTTTACGTCACAATACTGTACACTAAAATATCGGGCACGAGAGGGAATTTAAATTATTGTTCGATGTGTTTTATTTATTAACTATTTACAGGATATAGATATTCAAAAGCAATGCTTATTATCGAATACAATTATTTATCATAAAATACCAAAAACTGAAAATCAAAAGGAACAAGCCCAGTAAACATTCAATTTTGGGCCAACATTGGCGTGTGTTTGGAACTATTGGACAAACGTTGGCCCAATGTTCCATGTTTATTGGGCAGTTGCAGAGTCAACACTCAATGTCTACTTTCCAATATTAACTTTATGCGCCTGTCAACGACGTCTGCTGGCTCCTTGAAGCAGCCGCATGTGAGCATTTTATGCGAGTCTTTAGAACGCTGTATATCTCACGTGCGCCGTATGGGGAGTCATATGCCTCAGCGTGAGTTGCTACTCTGGAGACAAAGAGATCCGTTGATCGAGGTTCGCTCCTTGTGTTAACGACATTAGTTGTGATTTTTCACGAAAGGGTGTGAATGAAGGCTTGCCATTTTCCACTCCAGCTCGGCCTCGGCAGACGAGCGCTGAAATGAGAACGCATCAAGTGGACAGCTGTGAGAAACGGAAGCGTGGGACCGACAAGAATTGCGAAGGTGGCCGACGGGATCGTGGGATATTTTGTATATTTCGGACTTCGTGTGAGAAATACAGCATCGTAAAGCAAAACACGCACGTTCCGATGTCAAAACGCCTACTTATAACCAAGACGACATCGAAATTACCGATGATTCAACGTATTTATCCCCCCATTCCGAGTTATTGTCAATGGCATCTCTCGTGTTTGAAGAGGTGAGCGTTCACTGTTTGCCTGGCTTCGCACGCACGAATCCGCAGCCTTAAAAGCGAAGCGCGGAACTCCGCGTGCTCACTCCCTCCCACCCGAGCGCAATCTCTAGCCACAATTCACACAACCCTTACGTTTTGCAGACTGATAGGCTGGTAAATAGCTGAACGTACATATAGACGCATTGACAGACACACAGGCGGACAGACGGACACACGGTCGGATTGATTAACATACAGGTGGACAGATAGATGGACGCGCAGTGGATATTCACGCATGCAGGTTATCTGAAGATCTGACTGGTGGACATACATATGTGGACAAGAGTATTTATAGACATATAGGAGGGTGGATATACACAGATAAATTACACGTTTGGTGAGAAGTGGAGACTTACACAGACGGGCACTCAACATATTCAGACAGCTGGCCAGATAGACAAATACAGCCGGACTCAGGCAGGTGGACAGGGAGAAAAGTCGCGAGTTAGTAAGTGTGGCATATTGCCAGACACAGACAATCATAAGAATAACCTTGTATTTATAGCTAACCAACTAACTATAAAGAAAACCCATATAAAGTCTACCTAGCAGAAATACAGTCCACAAGGGCAGACAGTAAGAAGAGTCTGTCTAACCAAGACTCATAGACCGTTTGTTAAGGTAGACAGCAGCATAGATAACTTAGATATCCTACACGACCTTCATATATACATACATTCATAAAGATAGCCTACTCAACAGCATCTAGACAATTTACAAATACTGCAGTAGACAGTATACCGAAGTCATACAAACAGACAGCCTACATAACAGCCACATCGACAGCTAGACTGCATGACAATCATATCATACAGACAGGCAAACAAATCACGCAGTCATATAGGACATTCGAACAAGGCAGTAAAGACATAGCAATCATATAGACAGCCGCCATGCCCAACATCAGCCTCAGCAGCAGAGCGTCGCCCTCAACCTCCTGCTGTGCCAATAAATTAGACAACGCATCCATCCCCACGGCGGATCCTTACCAGGGATCGGGGTACCTAATCTACCAGGTGAGAACCACTGTGATATCGCCATTAATGTATCCATGAGACCTTCAATAATTTTCAAGAGGGTCCTGAATTGAAATGGTTGTGAAATGCGTGTTGCGTATAATGATGTGTTATTTCTTTGCCAAGTGGTTGTTGTAGGGAAACTGCAATCTTGTATCAGCGCGTGCCATGAACTTACCAGCCAACCTTGCAATATACGAAAGTTTCACAGGATGAATGGAATCGGACGGCTGTTATCCTTTCAAAATTCGAAACATACTGGTGGCAGATTGAACGTGCTCAGCTGACCACAAACCGCGATCCCTCGAGGTGGGCAGGGCCAATGGAGAGCTGCAGTGAAACAAAAGAGGCTGCAGAGAGAGAAAAGTTGAGCTGCACATCGACAAGGGGAGATAGAATGGGAAAAGCAGAGCTGCACAGGTAAAAGCAGAGCTGTAGAGGGGAAACGGAGATGCCGAGTAAAAAATTGGATGCGCGGAGGGAAAACGGAGCTGCAGAAAAAAAAATGGAGCTGCAAAGGGAAAATTGGAGCCGCAGAGCTGCAGGGAAAATCGGAAGTAAAAATCATTTCATTTTACAATACTGTATATATGTGTTTATGTTATACAAACTAGTTGTGGTAACTTGGTTTGTTAAGCTTAAAAGTAAATTAGTTTTTTTTTACTTGAATAACATAGACCCATTTGGCAAATGTGCCATTTGGATTTTAGAAAACATCGTCTCGTATAAACCAGATATTTGTTTGCAGGTTAATGAAGTAACGAGTCAAATGCCTTGCTTCCCGTGTAATGGAGTCGTGGGGCTAATTCCTCCAAAAATCCGCAGCGCACTGCGTTGGTGCCAAGTTTCTTTTTGCGCATTATATCAGAATCAAAATCTTCGTTTAGACTGGAGAAATCCGATGAGATTCGAAGACCGTTTTCACAGACGTCCAGGATGGGCGGGTCAGCGAGTTACAGGATCAGGACTAACCTCTGGTGCACTGTGGATCACGTGATTCACGATGCGGTCTGCCTATATCAGGGGTCGGCAACCAAAATAACAAGAAGAGCCATTTCTTTCCAATTCGGTACAAAATTCAGTATTTCAAGAGCCGCAATGCATCTATGTACATACTGTACATACGTACATATCGTCAAGAAGCAGCCCGCAAAGAGCCGCATGCGGCTCCGGAGCCGTAGGTTGCCGACCCCTGGCCTATATCAACTCGGATTTTTGGATTCCTACTGTACAGTTTATCAGTTCAACTCGTACAACAATTTTACAGCAGAGCTTGTGGGAAAGTGCACACCTTGCCGTGTAAAGAATAGAAAGGCCGCTTGAAAATGTTAAAAGTCCTGTGAACAATGTCTTCTGTGGGCTATTCTCTGACATACGGGGCTCACTAATGTATGTTGAACTTCTTTCGCACTGTACGTAGCCAATCGTGCTAATCAGTGATGCGGGAATTATATTTTAAAATGTACTCTTCATTTCATCATGCAGACAGCACCGATGGAATACATTGGAGGGAGGGGTAGGGGGGAACTATGATTGATTACATTATAAGGTGTAATTTAATTGCATATGTTTCTGTAATCATGGTCAAGTTATGTACTATTATCCAGATGTGTGGACTCGAGTCATGTGACTTGGACTCGAGTCAGACTCGAGTCATGAATTTGATGACTTGCGACTCGACTTGGACTTGCATAACAATGACTTTGTCCCACCTATGAGATGTGGACTCGAGTCATGTGACTTGGACTCGAGTCAGACTCGAGTCATGAATTTGATGACTTGCGACTCGACTTGGACTTGCATAACAATGACTTTGTCCCACCTCTGCTATTATCCACTTGTGAACAGATTGTGTTCATTTCATCAATCATCTTCAGTCCTTCCCAAGTCATTATCTCTCAGTAATACAGTGTAAAAATCCACTGAGCACTTGCAAATGACCCGATCTCATCGCTCCACTCCGCCGTTGTTTACAAACCACGAGTCATAACAGATAGTACGTGTTGACGTACCATAACAACTACTAATCGGTGGTGCGAAATTCAGTGTTGTAATATCTTAAATATCTAAAATGTATAACATTACATGTTGTAGAACTGGCTCCCACCACAGATATTTAAAAATACGAATAACCATGTAACAAAGGCTGCTAGTGGAGATAACCTTGGCCCGTTGCCCGCTGGAACAGAGAACACTATCACCGAATTGTTCTGACATAGGACGTGCACGTTCCTTGCAGACAGAGCAGCTGATCACGCTGTGGGTCCTGTTTGTGCTCGTGATGTGCGGGAATGTTGTGGTGCTCCTTCTCGCCATACCTGCTCGTCGAGCAAAGCCACGGATGACCTTCTTTGCCATAAACCTGGCAATCACTGGTAGGACTTTCCCGCAACAGCACAGTTACTGATACAGCCCGAGGGGCGTTGGGTGGGTGGAGGTTGTTTCATAAGAAAAAGGGGACCAGATCCTCCTGTTCACCATTAGTGATCCCCGCGACAGAGACCCTAGGCGTTTAGTGTTGGATATCTCTTGCATAAAGGTTGTTTTTAATAATAACTCCAGGCATGCGTTGCCATAATTTAATAGTTGAGAAATAGTTCATTTTAAGGCTGCCTTACGGTCTCTCCAATATTAGCCAAGTCAGCACAGGAGTGGCTCACTCGAGACTCTACTGTGTATGGCAAACTTGAATGTGGGAATCTAAAATCTGAGTTTCGTGCACTAACTAAAATATATTACATACTAACGGGAAGTACACGGCGTTGTCCGTGGGAAAAATATATTTCAAAACGTCTCTTAAAAACATAACATATACATACACAAATACGAAGCTATTGTGAAAGCCCAGCGTGCTGTTTGTCTGTCCATTTGTCCGTCAACAAAATTTTAAGAGGCTTGCAGAAGTCAAAAAGTTATTGAAAGTGGGGGGTAAATAGTTGATCGAAGAGGTTTCCAAAAATTGTCGACCCACCCCCCCTCAAATATATTTTTACCCCCGCGTTAGCATATATACCTACACACCCTACATAACATATTGTGAGTAGTATGTAGTGACTCTATAGTAGTATCTGACTCTGCAGTAGAATCTGGCTCTACAGTAGTATCTACTGACTCTATAGTAGTAGTGTGCAGTAGAACCACGCGGAGACACGGAATACTATAAGGTCTGTTTCCGTTCATTAAATCACTGTCACACTCAACATCCTACGCTCACACCAGTGTAGGTGCACTCTATCTCGGTCCTTTACCCCGGACACTGAATACTATTTGGGTCCTACCCTTGGCTACCCCTTGGGCTCTCTCACTCGTCTGCTCGGAGTGGGGGTTCAGCCAACACCGCTCTGCGACGGGGAGGGAGAGACCCACTGCAGCCGATCCTTACCCTGGCTCCCCACAACGACCACGCCTTTGTCACAGGGTCCCCCTTAGGAACCCTTTGGGCGGCTCCTCCCCCCAGCTCGGACCCACCCCTGTTCCCGAAGGTGCTCTCCGAAGCCCCCAACGCAACCCAAAATGTTACGTCATCCTTAACTATCAACCCGCTCGCACCTTCTTCTGCTCGCCCCTTCATTGGTTACTCACAATACTTCTCTACAGTAGTATCTATTGACTCTATAGGAGTATCTACTGACTGTACAGTAGTATGTACTGAGCCCAGTAGTAGCTACTGACTGTATAGTAGTATATACCGACTGTAGTAGTAACTACTGACCGTAGTAGTATCTACTGACCCGACAATAGTATCTACCGACTCTAAAGTAGTAACTACTGACGATAATAGTAACTACTAACTCTACAGTAGTATCTACTGACTCTAAAGTAGTATCTACTGACTGTAGCAGTATTTACTGACCGTAGTGGTATCTACTGATTATAGTAGTATCTTCTGACTCAATAGTAGTATCTGCCGACTCTATAGTAGTGTAGAGGAGTGGGTGCAACCGAGATCAAACAGGTGCTACGCTGTGACCGGAGGTTGGCGCCTAGGAGACGGGAGATGGGGGGTGATGATAAGAGATTAATGTGACAACTGGCGCCGGCTTGGCAGCAGCTTAAGTGGAAGCACATGAGGACTCGGGATGAGCAGGGGGATATAAGCGGGAGTGTGTGTGAGCGAGGGGAGTTGTTGCCAGGAACCAAGAGTGAAGACATCTCGCCGCTGCCGCTCCAGCCTTCAACGGGACCTCAACACTCACACCGTCGCCGGGCGGGTGTTGGCTGAACCCCCCGCCCATGACAGACGGGTTAGCGGGTCTGAGGGAGCATAGGTGAGGGCAGCGGTGGAGATGCAAAGTTTCTGTGTGCGAAGACGCTGTATGCGGAGTCGCTGAGTGCGAAGACGCTGTGTGCGGAGTCGCTGAGTGGGAAGACGCTGAGAGCAGAGCTGCTGAGTGCAGGATAAGTGAGGTGCAGGATAGATAAGAGCGGGGAGAAGTTAAGTATATGTGACCGTACAGACAGTTATAGGAGTACCTAGGAGTACCTATAACTGGCGCAAGAACAGGTGAATAAAGTGTAAGCAGGTGACTTGTTACAACGTGTCGGTGTGAGTAATTTTTGAAAACACTACATTTGGTGCCAGAAGTGCCAACGAACCTTCGCCGTCATGTCCAAATCGACGGTGAAACGTAAGAACCCACCTGTTGCCTCGTCCAACGACCACGTCGAGCAAGACGTCGTCCCTCCAACAGCTCCGGTTGCCGGAGCTCCGAGCACCCACTCCGACGACGTGCTTCAGTCGGCTCAAGAATGTGTGGTGAGTCCAGCAGCCACTTCCTCCACAGAGCTGGCTGGACGCCAAGACACACCCTTCCCGCCGCTGTGACTGGGGCGCTGGACCTTCCCGCCGACTTCCAAGGTTGAAGACGCTTCCAAGTTCCGACAGCTGCCGCCGATGCGTCAGTTCACTCCTGCAGGAAGAGATTGGACGGCTTTTCGTCGTTGATTCGAGGCCGCCTACATCTTGGTGGGATGGACATCCCGGGAGGCGCTTCAAGCTCTTCCCATGGCCCTCGACTTGCTAGCTGCTTTATTTGCCCCCCGAGCTCGCCTACACCGAGATGGCCGCTATTTTTGATCCCCCGTCTAATATTCGAAGAAGAGTCAGGCTGCGGCGACAGGGTGAGAGCCAGATGCCATTGGCCTATCACAGTGCACTCCTCGTCTTGGGGCACACGGCTTTCCCTCGCATGGACAGAGTCGCCTTGGATTCCCTCACCTTGGAACGGCTTCTCTCCTTGGCTCACCCTCGCGGTGGCAAAGGAAGACGACCTGACTTCTCTGCAGGTGGCCCGTGGCATCCAAGCACATCTCAACCTTAAAGACTGGCCGGCGATTGTGGCCAGTGCAACGAAACCAGCCGTGGACGAGCAGGCATGTGCCTCCTTTGCCCGGGGAATGGAGGAAAGGAGCGCTGCCCTGTGCCCATCAGCATGGGAATGGCGCCCCAGGCTGAGCCAGTCGCCTGGGCGTTCTTACCGTACCTGCTACAGGTGCGGCTGCTTGGGCCACATCGCCATCGACTGCCGCCGCAGGACTTGAGGGTTCTCGCCGCATCCATCCTCTGGCTTCAACACCTCCTCCCGCAATACAGAGCTGAGTCTGGACGCATCAGACACATGGCCGCTTTTGTCCCATCATCTATCTAGCATAGGTCGTATGCGGACTCATCCTGTGGAATCTCATCCCGTCACGACTCGGAAACAGGGTGCGGGGTTGTTAGCATGTTGGCCGCGCGGCGTCAAGCAGTGGAATGCACTGGCTCATCGCGAAGTGGGTGCAGCAGCAGGTTCCTCAACAGTTATGGGGTTAATCCAGGGGATCCAGGTCCGTCTGTTGATAGATACAGGGGCCATTGCGACTATGGTCTCCGAGGCTGTCGTCTAGTCCTCTTACCCCCGTGGAGAGCGCTTGTGTGGAGGCTAACGGCGGGATTCTGGATATAATGGGCGAGATGTTGGCCTCTGTGCAAATTGGGGAAATCTTTTTTGAACGGCAGATATTGGTTTCACGGACTGTTTGCTGGGCACCGATTTTTTAGGCCAGGGGTGTATTAAATTACCATCGGGTGTTGTATTTATGCCCCTTTTTCCAAAAATTTAATATTAAGAATAATTAGGCCAAAAAATATATATATTTTTTTCAAATTAAATAATGAAAACAACCCACTACTCGTCACATTCCACGCCAGGCATCTGGTAAACGTGGAATGCCATCAAAAACAGCAAACGTCAGGACCTCCCCGCCACCTTTGTCTTCCAATGGTTCGGCACAAACATGCCAGCCATCAAATCCAGAGAGGGGTCTGGCCTCGGGATGACCCATGCAGGGGGAGCAAGGGAGTTAGAGGGTCGCGAAAAGGACGAGAAGGGGTCGTTAGGGGCTGAGTTCGGTATGAGCCGCCGAGGTGCGAGTGAAACTGATGGAGCTTCCAGTTATCATTCTTGAGCCAACGAAGACACCCAACGTCAACCCAGCAACGAACGAGAGCATCGTTCATCGTCAGAGCGACAACAAGCAATCAACCTGGAGAAAAGGGCGGAAATCGCCAAGCATCGACCAAGCGAGAACCGACTCGTCATCCCGCAGTGGAGGAGCTGCGCGCTATCCGACGACGGAATCATCGCGCACCACGACCGCGAGCGTCGTGCCGACGCCACTCATCTAGCAGTGGAGAGAGAGAGCGCACGAGCAGCACCACCCAGGTGTCACCGAGCGTCGTGTCGACCCGTCATCCAGCAGCGGAGGAACGGAGCGCTATCCGACGACGGAATCATTGCGCACCACGACGGCGAGCGTCGTGCCTACGCCACTCATCTAGCAGTGGAGAGAGAGAGCGCACGAGCAGCACCACCCGGGCGTCACCGAGCGTCGTGCCGACTCGTCATCCAGCAGCGGAGGAACTGTGCGCTATCCGACGACGGAATCATCGCGCGCGCCACGACGGCGAGCGTCGTGCCGACGCCACTCATCTAGCAGTGGAGAGAGTGAGCAAAAGAGCAAAGACACGCCCGAGCGAGGGAGCAGGGCGGGAAGCTGCTGCGGGTGGTATACCCCTCCCCCACCCCCCACCCCGCAAGCTAACGACACAACTCCCAGCTCTAAAAAAGAATAATAATAAATTGTACAAGGGGACAACGCACACACAACACGCACACGAATAAGACTTTCAAAAAGTTATCTTGGTGTTTCGAAAAGGGTTGCCATTTCAAGGTGGTGCGTTCAATATCAACTGATCGTGCAAAGCAGTTGCTGCCGTCGAGTTACATGAATAAGAAGTGTTTTAGTCATTCATTTTCGTTAATTGCATAATCTTGCTCATGAATCTATTGACATATACTTTCGCCTTTGCATATTAGAGTGTCATATGTTTGTTTAGAATTAAAATATCTTAACACAAAGTGATTGAATGTTTATTTCCAAGTCCAAGCAAAACTCTTATTTATAAGAACTGTATCCTGCGTTGAGATATGAATTTGGAGACCTAACATAATATAAACACACTAAGATAATCAATAAATGTTTAATCAAAGATAATCGTTTTATCCTGATTGATACAACTCTGGATAACGAAGCTAAGCCTAATTGTCATAACTGCACACATTAACATAATCACAAGCATTCGAATAAAATAATACGATTATCTACGTGATTATCATAATTTATGTATATAATTATATGCATTAGCATAATTAATGCGACATACGCATTTTTTGAAAATGTATTATTTTTTTATTATTTTTATCCAAATTTCATAATCCGACATATACAACATGTGCCAACCTCTCTCTGGGTTATTTTGCCATCTGTGCGCTGGGTGTTCGCTCCTCTCTTCTATTAATTTGTATTCTTTTTAATCAAAATTTCATAACCCGACATATACAACATAATGGGTGATGAAGCAACGAATCACTACGTGTTAACCAGAGTATTGTGATACAACATTGCCTTGTGATTGTAAACGGGCGTAAAACTTTAAAAAACGCACTCTGAGGCGAAACTCCAGAATAGCAGGTTGGAACAAAGACAGTGAGATTAAGATAACATCATATCGAACCGATTGCATCCTGTCATAAATTGTGTTAGAGATACGCACTCTGAATTGGAAAATACCAGAGTAACACGATTCAAACTGACTACACTCTGTGATATAATTGTTTTATATGCACTCTGAAAGGGAATGTCTGTATCTCTGCCACACGTGAGATGCTAGGATTAGGAGGGATTTTTGAATGGATTGCGGAATACTGGGAACTCGTATTAAAACGTACAGGCAGTTCTGCTACAGAACAGACAAGGCAGAGAGACATGTGGGAAGGAAGCTGTATCTATGACACTAAGACACATCGTGGGAAACTAATTGACTGGATTAAATGTGAAAAAGGCAAACACGATGTAAAAACTGCAGAAAAAGCAGGACAGGACTCATGCCTTCTCACACAGGCATACAGACAGGGATTGTGGAATGATGAAAAATTCGGAAAGGAAACGGGAGAAAAATCGTCTCTAATAAACGAGGTAAAATGTTCCCATACCATCGCAAGGGAGGAGAAATCAGTGCTCGCAACACCAGAGAAACTTACAGACGTTGATCCACAGAATAAATATGAAAGTAGCAGTACATCACACTCTTCGGTACGTGGACATAGTCCAGGGACAGATCGCACAAAAATTATGGGTATCGATCAAAATATCCTTGACAAAGGAAATTCCTCACACTTCGAGAAAAGGGATGGAGAGATACAGATGAAAATAAAAAAGGGGGGACTTACAACCCCGAAGCTAGAGGGACGCAAAATCTTAAAATAAAGTTGCCAAAACATACTCCACTAAGAGCAGAAGCAAAAACTGCAGGGAATTGGCAACACGAGCGACACAGCCCAGACAGCTCACCAAAAAAATGCACGCCACTAAAACATGAGCGACACAGCACACATCAAAGTGACAGCTCGTCTGACGATGACTCTGACGACGACCAACTTTCTGAATACTCTTTCAACAGTAAAACCCTTAAATTGATGGACAAAGCTCTCGTCAG
Organism: Lampetra planeri; assembly: GCF_965212315.1. Lineage (NCBI taxonomy): Eukaryota > Metazoa > Chordata > Hyperoartia > Petromyzontiformes > Petromyzontidae > Lampetra > Lampetra planeri. Next base: position 21,928,558 of record NC_136107.1, read on the forward strand.
AATTCCCGATTTTGACCCACACAATAAGAACAGGGATATACACACCCACATCGCAACAGTAGAAGAGGAGGCAATGATCAGAGGTCTGAGGAGACGGGTTGAGAAAGCGAGTCTGTTGAAAAGGAGTTACATGGACAATCTATACCATGGGTAAAGTCGCTACCATACAAGGTGAGGAATGATTTCAAACAACTGAGCCTGGCAGTGAATCGGAAGTTTGGAGAATATTCGACACTCACCGAGGGTTCAATCTTAATTTTAGAACTTTCGTGACTGCAGGAATTATTATTTGTTTCTTTCGGTTAAGTCATGTCTAAAGATAAAATAATAAATTAAATTAAATAATAGAATACGACGTTTCGATTGCAACACATGTCGCTATTTCATTATACCTGATGATTGCTTGTGTTGCAATCGAAACGTCGTATTCTATTATTTAATTTAATTTATTATTTTATCTTTAGACGTGACTTAACCGAAAGAAACAAATAATAATACTCACCGAGGGGTTTTATGCTGTAAAATCGATGACCCAGGGCATGGAGCAGGACCCGCGAGATGACCTCCTACAATTTAAAAAAGCGTATTATGCAGGCGATGTGCATAAGTACCACGAAGAGGACAAAATGTTCAAAAATATGTTTTTTGAATCATTGAGTCCAGAGATAACAGAAAATGGTTTTGAACCCAGAAACAGCCTTCTTACGCCGCATAGAGAGCAATGCGTACATGACATGGTTACACAGAGCTAATAACAATAATTCGGATCCAGATCCCAGGGAGAGGGATAATGAACCCAGCCTCTCAGAGAGAAATACAAATTACTGAGCAGTCCCACAATGCAGAGAGGAGCGAACACCCACGCACAGATGGCAAAATAACACAGAGAGAGGTTGGCACACAAATGAGAGCGGCACAAAGCCAAACATTCATGAGAATCGCAGAATGTGGAGGTCAAGGGCAGAATCATATCAGCACCCCATGCCCCGACACACGCAAGGTCAAAATTACACACATAGATGGCAAGGTAACAATAAAAAAAAAGGTGGCACACAGATTGGAGGTGCACGGGGCCTAATATTTATGGAAATCGCAGGATGTGGGGGTCAAGAGCAGAACCATATCAGTACCCGATGCGACGGCACAGGGGAGGTCAAACACGGTTTGCCCATTTCCGACCGATTCCCCCGCCGACTGTGCCAGGAGGGAATAGAGAGACAGATAATAAGGAAAAACTAAATGCGTCGAGTACCAATTCGAATAATGTGGTAGAGAAGGCAAACACTGCTCCCATAATTGACGCACCGATCGAACATAAAAACATGACTGCAGTGAAGTGTGATCGGACAGTAGATAACAGACAGCGGAGACAAAGAGAAAAACCGGATCGCACAAGGATAACAGCGATGCACGTCGCAGGATCGCGTGATGGGGGTGCAGGGAGATGGAGCACAGAGACACGCCCTGAGGAATGCAGGAGTGAGCCTTTGAATGAAAAATATCCCAATGAAACAAAAATTAATGTCGATCAGAGTGCTGAAATTGAGGAGGTGAATATCCAGGACGTATCGAGAGTTGTCGAAATCCAGCACCCTCACGGCCACGGAGGGGGAGACACCACGGGGCACAGAATTAAATCGACACACTGACTCGGCAAATGTGCATGTTGTCGCAGAGGGAGCAAGTGCCACTGATAACGGAGTGCAGAAGTTGGTCGTGTGCGCGAATTCTGATTATGTGCAGCACAATTTTACACCACACACTCCCACGACGCGAGAGAGTGATAGAGGAAATTACAAAAACAAACCTGAAAACCGTGATCGAATGATCAAAGCGATAAGTGGTAAACCAGGCACTCATAACTTGGAAAAAACATGGTAAGGAGGAAACATGAGGAAAATAACGCATAAGTGCGTTCGAAACCACTACCTTGCTTTTCCCAGGAACTAAAAAAAATAATTTAATTAGCATTTTATTTTTTTTACAGTAGTGATGATGGATAAGAACCGATGTAACTTGTTGCCTTGATGTTTAACATTTTTCTTTCTTATTTCAAATGTAACCATGCTAAGTTTGTGATTCGTACGCGTGCGTTGTAAGGGATAACAGCAGAAACACGAGGGCGGCTGATGGGTTCATAACGGAAAAAAGGGGCATTTATTTTGTTTAAAAATCGCCAGTGGCCAAATCGACCACTAATAATTTTTAAAACGGCGAATTGTTGTATCTATCCCCCTTTTTCCAAAAATTAATATTAAGAATAATTAGGCTAACATTTTTTTATATATATTTTTTTTTAATTAAATAATGAAAACAACCCACTACTCGTCACATTCCACGACAGGCATCTGGGAAACGTGGAATGCCATTAAAAACTGCAAACGTCAGGACCTTCCCCAGCCACCTTTGTCTTCCAACGGTCCGGCACAAACAGATGGCACCATAAATACTTAGGGAGTTAGAGGGTTGCGAAAAGGGTTTATGACCTGACATTCCGAGGGTATCTGTTTTTCTGTTGTTGTTTCTCTCGCAAGAGATGCGCAGAGGGGAGGGGTTCACGTTTTTTGGGTTTTAAACACAAACGCACATCACGCAGTGCAGTCTGTTTCGAGTCGCGCTCAGTCTTGCTCTCGGCTTGCGACACGGCGTTGCGACGGGGCTCGCAAGGGAGCTGGGGCGCATCGTGCCTCGAGGAGAAATGGAACGAGGAGGGGTCGTTAGAGTCGCAGAAGTCTGAGTTCAGCCTGGGTCGAGGCTGGGTTTCAGCCGTGCTCCGGCAGGCGGAGCGTCGTGAGAGAGCAAACACCGATACCGATGGCCGGTGCCGCTTCTCGCAGAACGAAGTGGCGAGGTGTGGTTAAGTGCGAGTGAAACTGACGGAGATTCCAGTTATCATTTTCGAGCAATAGCGAAGTCAACTCAACGTCAACCCAACGTCCACCCAGCAAGGAACGACAGCATCGTTCATCGCCAGAGCGCTCCAAGCCGGTGAGCGCGCACAGCCGCGTCGTCCAGAGTCTGAGCCAACGCAGCCCTGAAGTAAGGGCGGGTGTCCGTGTGAAGCTGGCAGCGATCAAGGAGAGAGCACGGAGAAAATGAGGAAGAGGAGAGCGCCATTGAATGCGCCATGTGTTTGATACACACACACACCAACCAGCACCCGCTGAGAACAGACAAGACGTCCAGCAGTGGACGACGGAATCATCGCACCACGACGGCGAACATCGTGCCAACGCCGCTCTATCCAGCAGCGGAGGAGAGAGAGTGCACAAGCAGCACCAAGCCCCAGGCACCATGAAGTGCCAAGCAACCAAGTTTCTTCGAAGAGCGTCGTGCCGACGCCACTCATCTAGCAGTGGAGAGAGAGAGCGCACGAGCAGCACACCCGGGCGTCACCGAGCGTCGTGCCGACTCATCATCCAGCAGCGGAGGGACGGCGTGCTATCCGACGACGGAATCATCGCGCGCCACGACGGCGAGTGTCGTGCCGACACCACTCATCTAGCAGTGGAGAGAGAGAGCGCGCGAGCAGAGACACGCCCGAGCGAGGGAGCAGGACCGGCTCGCTGCGGCCACGCCCAAGCGAGAGAGAACCTCTCTGGCCGCTGGTTGTATCTCCCCTTCCCCACCCCACAAGCTAATGACACAACTCCCGGCTCTAAAAAAACAATTAATTTTACAAGGGAACAACGCACACACAACCCAAATAAGACTTTCAAAAAGTTATCTTTGTGTTTCAAAAAGGGTTGCCATTTCAAGGTGGTGCGTTCAATATCAACTGCACGTGCAAAGCAGTTGCTGCCGTCGAGTTACATGAATAAGAAGTGTCTTAGTCATTCAATTTCGTTAATTGCATAATCTTGCCGATGAATCTATTCTAGATTTGAAGCTTTCATGACTGCAAGGATTCATATTCTTTGGTTTTTTCGGTAAAGTCACGTAGGTAAAAAATTAAAATTAATACAAGTGTAATAAACGACTGGACCACGATGTCTGGCTCAGTGTCCTTTATTCGGTTCGTGCTGTACACCCACACGGCTGTCTTTACTCTGTAGCTTCTCCACGGTGCTGACTCCAATGTCGGCCCGATCCACAACAGCAGCCCCGCTGCTGTTTCTCTCACACAGCCCCCCTTGGCTGTACTCGCTGCAACTCCTCTCTCTCCACAGCTCTGACAGCCTCGTGCTGTCTCCCTCTCTCCCTCCGCAGCTCTGACAGCCTCGTGCTGTCTCTCTCTCTCTCCGCAGCTCCTCCTGGCAGCCACACCGCTGCCTCTAACACGCAGCCCTTCTGGCTGTCTCCTCTGCAGCTGCACACCACTCCGCAGCTTCCTCTTGTCTTCGGGGCTGGCTCCCGATGGCCGTCGGTGCCCCCCCTCTTCTCACCCGCCCGCGTGGCCTCACTCTTTTCCGCTCACACCCCGACTGACTTCCCCTTCCGGTTTTCCCGCTTAAGGACCCGAACCTTCCACCCACGTCACATGACTCCACCCCCCCGTGACGTCACATCCGGAAGGTCGCTTACGCCCGCATTACACAAGTAAAATAAAATAAAAATAAAAATCACGACGTTTCGATTGCAACACAAGCAATCATCATCAGGTATAAATGAAATAGCAACGAAAAATGTCTAACCAGAAAAACTATAGACAGACATATAAGCAGACAGATATCACCAAGATACATAGAGAGAGAGTAACACAGGTACAGAGAGGGAGATCGTCTCTGTTGAGTTGCCTTAAATAGGCAGAGGGGGCGGGGGCAGAGAGATGGAGGGGGTTAGATAAAAAATGTACATGTCAATGAGTGCGGAAAACGCGTAAAAAATTAACATGTCAATGAGTGCCGAAAACGCGTAGTAAAGTAAGACAAGTTTGAACATTAGGAGAGAGGGAGAAAGAACACACTAAATTAAATAACCTAGCAAAATATCGAAATGTTATGTAATACAACACAGAGAGTCGGTCAACACAATTAACGCATAGCCTGGTCGATTACGTATTTCAAAGATTGCTAAGTTAGAATTTAAGTGTGAAAATTCCAAAGAAAGACAAAACATAAAACAAAAGGAACGGAGACACACAGAGCAGAACATAAGAACGACAAAAAACGAGTGTAGACAGAAAAAAGTACACTAAATACACAGGCAGATAGAGAAAACAAAAACCCAGAGAGAGAGAAAAAGATAAACTTGGAACTTCCCCGTAGAAGTGGTTCAATTCTCGATTTGAAGCTTTCGTGACTGCAAGGATTCATATTCTTAGGTTTTTTCGGTAAAGTCACGTATGCCAAAATTTAAATTAATAAAAGTAAAATGAAATAAAAATAAAAATCACGACGTTTCGATTGCAACACAAGCAATCATCATCAGGTATAAATGAAATAGCAACAAAAAATTCTAACCAGAAAAACTATAGACAGACATATAAGCAGACAGATATCACCAAGATACATAGAGAGAGAGTAACACAGGTACAGAGAGGGAGATCGTCTCTGTTGAATGGCCTTAAATAGGCAGAGGGGGCGGGGGCAGAGAGATGGAGGGGGTTAGATAAAAAATGTACATGTCAATGAGTGCGGAAAACGCGTAAAAACTTTACATGTCAATGAGTGCCGAAAACGCGTAGTAAAGTAAGACAAGTTTGAACATTAGGAGAGAGGGAGAAAGAACACACTAAATTAAATAACCTAGCAAAATATCGAAATGTTATGTAATACAACACAGAGAGTGGGTCAACACACAATTAACGCATAGCCTGGTCGATTACGAGTTTCAAAGATTGCTAAGTTAGAATTTAAGTGTGAAAATTCCAAAGAAAGACAAAACATAAAACAAAAGGAACGGAGACACACAGACAGAGCAGAACATAAGAACGACAAAAAACGAGTTTAGACAGAAAAAAGTACACTAAATACACAGGCAGATAGAGAAAACAAAAACCCAGAGAGAGAGAAAAAGATAAACTTGGAACTTCCCCGTAGAAGTGCTTCAATTCTAGATTTGAAGCTTTCGTGACTGCAAGGATTCATATTCTTAGGTTTTTTCGGTAAAGTCACGTAGGTAAAAAATTTAAATAAAAATTAATAAAAGTAAAATAAAATAAAAAATAAAAATCACGACGTTTCGATTGTAACACAAGCAATCATCATCAGGTATAAATGAAATAGCAACAAAAAATTATAACCAGAAAAACTATAGACAGACATATAAGCAGACAGATATCACCAAGATACAAAGAGAGAGAGTAACACAGGTACAGAGCGGGAGATCGTCTCTGTTGAGTGGACTTAAATCGGCAGAAGGGGCGGGGGCAGAGAGATGGAGGGGGTTAGATAAAAAATGTACATGTCAATGAGTGCGGAAAACGCGTAAAAAATGTACATGTCAATGAGGGTGGAAAACGCGTAGGAAAGTAAGACAAGTTTGAACATTAGGAGAGAGGGAGAAAGAACACACTAAATTAAATAACCTAGCAAAATATCGAAATGTTATGTAATACAACACAGAGAGTCGGTCAACACACAATTAACGCATAGCCTGGTCGATTACGTATTTCAAAGATTGCTAAGTTAGAATTTAAGTGTGAAAATTCCAAAGAAAGACAAAACATAAAACAAAAGGAACGGAGACACACAGCCAGAGCAGAACATAAGAACGACAAAAAACGAGTGTAGACAGAAAAAAGTACACTAAATACACAGGCAGATAGAGAAAACAAAAACCCAGAGAGAGAGAAAAAGATAAACTTGGAACTTCCCCGTAGAAGTGCTTCAATTCTAGATTTGAAGCTTTCGTGACTGCAAGGATTCATATTCTTAGGTTTTTTCGGTAAAGTCACGTAGGTAAAACATTTAAATAAAAATTAATAAAAGTAAAATAAAATAAAAAATAAAAATCACGACGTTTCGATTGCAACACAAGCAATCCTCATCAGGTATAAATGAAATAGCAACAAAAAATTCTAACCAGAAATACTATAGACAGACATATAAGCAGACAGATATCACCAAGATACATAGAGAGAGAGTAACACAGGTACAGAGCAGGAGATCGTCTCTGTTGAGTGGACTTAAATCGGCAGAAGGGGCGGGGGCAGAGAGATGGAGGGGGTTAGATAAAAAATGTACATGTCAATGAGTGCGGAAAACGCGTAGGAAAGTAAGACAAGATTGAACATTAGGAGAGAGGGAGAAAGAACACACTAAATTAAATAACCTAGCAAAATATCGAAATGTTATGTAATACAACACAGAGAGTGGGTCAACACACAATTAACGCATAGCCTGGTCGATTACGAGTTTCAAAGATTGCTAAGTTAGAATTTAAGTGTGAAAATTCCAAAGAAAGACAAAACATAACACAAAAGGAACGGAGACACACAGACAGAGCAGAACATAAGAACGACAAAAAACGAGTTTAGACAGAAAAAAGTACACTAAATACACAGGCAGATAGAGAAAACAAAAACCCAGAGAGAGAGAGAAAGATAAACTTGGAACTTCCCCGTAGAAGTGCTTCAATTCTAGATTTGAAGCTTTCGTGACTGCAAGGATTCATATTCTTAGGTTTTTTCGGTAAAGTCACGTAGGTAAAACATTTTAATAAAAATTAATAAAAGTAAAATAAAATAAAAAATAAAAATCACGACGTTTCGATTGCAACACAAGCAAACCTCATCAGGTATAAATGAAATAGCAACAAAAAATTCTAACCAGAAAAACTATAGACAGACATATAAGCAGACAGATATCACCAAGAAACATAGAGAGAGAGTAACACAGGTACAGAGCGGGAGATCGTCTCTGTTGAGTGGACTTAAATCGGCAGAGGGGGCGGGGGCAGAGAGATGGAGGGGGTTAGATAAAAAATGTACATGTCAATGAGTGCGGAAAACGCGTAAAAAATTAACATGTCAATGAGTGCCGAAAACGCGTAGTAAAGTAAGACAAGTTTGAACATTAGGAGAGAGGGAGAAAGAACACACTAAATTAAATAACCTAGCAAAATATCGAAATGTTATGTAATACAACACAGAGAGTCGGTCAACACACAATTAACGCATAGCCTGGTCGATTACGTATTTCAAAGATTGCTAAGTTAGAATTTAAGTGTGAAAATTCCAAAGAAAGACAAAACATAAAACAAAAGGAACGGAGACACACAGACAGAGCAGAACATAAGAACGACAAAAAACGAGTTTAGACAGAAAAAAGTACACTAAATACACAGGCAGATAGAGAAAACAAAAACCCAGAGAGAGAGAAAAAGATAAACTTGGAACTTCCCCGTAGAAGTGCTTCAATTCTAGATTTGAAGCTTTCGTGACTGCAAGGATTCATATTCTTAGGTTTTTTCAGTAAAGTCACGTAGGTAAAAAATTTAAATAAAAATTAACAAAGGTAAAATAAAAAATAAAAAATCACGACGTTTCGATTGCAACACAAGCAATCATCATCAGGTATAAATGAAATAGCAACAAGAAATTCTAACCAGAAAAACTATAGACAGACATATAAGCAGACAGATATCACCAAGATACATAGAGAGAGAGTAACACAGGTACAGAGCGGGAGATCGTCTCTGTTGAGTGGACTTAAATCGGCAGAGGGGGCGGGGGCAGAGAGATGGAGGGGGTTAGATAAAAAATGTACATGTCAATGAGTGCGGAAAACGCGTAAAAAAATTTACATGTCAATGAGTGCGGAAAACGCGTAGTAAAGTAAGACAAGTTTGAACATTAGGAGAGAGGGAGAAAGAACACACTAAATTAAATAACCTAGCAAAATATCGAAATGTTATGTAATACAACAAAGAGAGTCGGTCAACACACAATTAACGCATAGCCTGGTCGATTACGTATTTCAAAGTTTGCTAAGTTAGAATTTAAATGTGAAAATTCCAAAGAAAGACAAAACATAAAACAAAAGGAACAGAGACACACAGACAGAGCAGAACATAAGAACGACAAAAAACGAGTGTAGACAGAAAAAAGTACACTAAATACACAGGCAGATAGAGAAAACAAAAACCCAGAGAGAGAGAAAAAGATAAACTTGGAACTTCCCCGTAGAAGTGGTTCAATTCTAGATTTGAAGCTTTCGTGACTGCAAGGATTCATATTCTTAGGTTTTTCCGTAAAGTCACGTAGGTAAAAAATTTAAATAGAAATTAACAAAAGTAAAATTAAATACAAAATAAAAATCACGACGTTTCGATTGCAACACAAGCAATCATCATCAGGTATAAATGAAATAGCAACAAAAAATTCTAACCAGAAAAACTATAGACAGACATATAAGCAGACAGATATCACCAAGATACATAGAGAGAGAGTAACACAGGTACAGAGCGGGAGATCGTCTCTGTTGAGTGGACTTAAATCGGCAGAGGGGGCGGGGGCAGAGAGATGGAGGGGGTTAGATAAAAAATGTACATGTCAATGAGTGCGGAAAACGCGTAAAAAATTTACATGTCAATGAGTGCGGAAAACGCGTAGTAAAGTAAGACAAGTTTGAACATTAGGAGAGAGGGAGAAAGAACACACTAAATTAAATAACCTAGCAAAATATCGAAATGTTATGTAATACAACACAGAGAGTCGGTCAACACACAACGCATAGCCTGGTCGATTATGTATTTCAAAGATTGCTAAGTTAGAATTTAAGTGTGAAAATTCCAAAGAAAGACAACACATAAAACAAAAGGAACGGAGACACACAGACAGAGCAGAACATAAGAACGAAAAATAACGAGTGTAGACAGAAAAAAGTACACTAAATACCCAGGCAGATAGAGAAAACAAAAACCCAGAGAGAGAGAAAAAGATAAACATGGAACTTCCCCGTAGAAGTGGTTCAAATCTAGATTTGAAGCTTTCGTGACTGCAAGGATTCATATTCTTAGGTTTTTTCGGTAAAGTCACGTAGGTAAAAATTCAAATTAATAAAAGTAAAATGAAATAAAAATAAAAATCACGACGTTTCAATTGCAACACAAGCAATCATCATCAGGTATAAATGAAATAGCAACAAAAAATTCTAACCAGAAAAGCTATAGACAGACATATAAGCAGACAGATATCACCAAGATACATAGAGAGAGAGTAACACAGGTACAGAGAGGGAGATCGTCTCTGTTGAGTGGCTTTAAATAGGCAGAGGGGGCGGGGGCAGAGAGATGGAGGGGGTTAGATAAAAAATTAACATGTCAATGAGTGCGGAAAACGCGTAGTAAAGTAAGACAAGATTGAACATTAGGAGAGAGGTAGAAAGAACACACTAAATTAAATAACCTAGCAAAATATCGAAATGTTATGTAATACAACACAGAGAGTCAGTCAACACACAATTAACGCATAGCCTGGTCGATTACGTATTTCAAAGATTGCTAAGTTAGAATTTAAGTGGGAAAATTCCAAAGAAAGACAAAACATAAAACAAAAGGAACGGAGACACACAGACAGAGCAGAACATAAGAACGACAAAAAACGAGTGTAGACAGAAAAAAGTACACTAAATACACAGGCAGATAGAGAAAACAAAAACCCAGATAGAGAGAAAAAGATAAACTTGGAACTTCCCCGTAGAAGTGGTTCAATTCTAGATTTGAAGCTTTCGTGACTGCAAGGATTCATATTCTTAGGTTTTTTCGGTAAAGTCACGTAGGTAAAAAATTTAAATAAAAATTAATAAAAGTAAAATAAAATAAAAAATAAAAATCACGACGTTTCGATTGCAACACAAGCAATCATCATCAGGTATAAATGAAATAGCAACAAAAAATTCTAACCAGAAAAGCTATAGACAGACATATAAGCAGACAGATATCACCAAGATACATAGAGAGAGAGAGTAACACAGGTACAGAGAGGGAGATCGTCTCTGTTGAGTGGCTTTAAATGGGCAGAGGGGGCGGGGGCAGAGAGATGGAGGGGGTTAGATAAAAAATTAACATGTCAATGAGTGCGGAAAACGCGTAGTAAAGTAAGACAAGATTGAACATTAGGAGAGAGGGAGAAAGAACACACTAAATTAAATAACCTAGCAAAATATCGAAATGTTATGTAATACAACACAGAGAGTCAGTCAACACACAATTAACGCATAGCCTGGTCGATTACGTATTTCAAAGATTGCTAAGTTAGAATTTAAGTGTGAAAATTCCAAAGAAAGACAAAACATAAAACAAAAGGAACGGAGACACACAGACAGAGCAGAACATAAGAACGACAAAAAACGAGTGTAGACAGAAAAAAGTACACTAAATACACAGGCAGATAGAGAAAACAAAAACCCAGATAGAGAGAAAAAGATAAACTTGGAACTTCCCCGTAGAAGTGGTTCAATTCTAGATTTGAAGCTTTCGTGACTGCAAGGATTCATATTCTTAGGTTTTTTCGGTAAAGTCACGTAGGTAAAAAATTTAAATAAAAATTAATAAAAGTAAAATAAAATAAAAAATAAAAATCACGACGTTTCGATTGCAACACAAGCAATCATCATCAGGTATAAATGAAATAGCAACAAAAAATTCTAACCAGAAAAGCTATAGAAAGACATATAAGCAGACAGATATCACCAAGATACATAGAGAGAGAGTAACACAGGTACAGAGAGGGAGATCGTCTCTGTTGAATGGCTTTAAATAGGCAGAGGGGGCGGGGGCAGAGAGATGGAGGGGGTTAGATAAAAAATGTACATGTCAATGAGTGCCGAAAACGCGTAGTAAAGTAAGACAAGTTTGAACATCAGGAGAGAGGGAGAAAGAACACACTAAATTAAATAACCTAGCAAAATATCGAAATGTTATGTAATACAACAAAGAGAGTCGGTCAACACACAATTAACGCATAGCTTGGTCGATTACGTATTTCAAAGATTGCTAAGTTAGAATTTGAATGTGAAAATTCCAAAGAAAGACAAAACATGAAACAAAAGGAACGGAGACACCCAGACAGAGCAGAACATAAGAACGACAAAAAACGAGTGTAGACAGAAAAAAGTACACTAAATACACAGGCAGATAGAGAAAACAAAAACCCAGAGAGAGAGAAAAAGATAAACTTGGAACTTCCCCGTAGAAGTGGTTCAATTCTAGATTTGAAGCTTTCGTGACTGCAAGGATTCATATTCTTAGATTTTTTTCTGTAAAGTCACGTAGGTAAAAACATTTAAATAAAAATTAATAAAAGTAAAATAAAAAATCACGACGTTTCGATTGCAACACAAGCAATCATCATCAGGTATAAATGAAATTGCAACAAAAAATTCTAACCAGAAAAACTATAGACAGACATATAAGCAGACAGATATCACCAAGATACATAGAGAGAGAGAGTAACACAGGTACAGAGCGGGAGATCGTCTCTGTTGAGTGGCCTTAAATAGGCAGAGGGGGCGGGGGCAGAGAGATGGAGGGGGTTAGATAAAAAATTTACATGTCAATGAGTGCGGAAAACGCGTAAAAAATTAACATGTCAATGAGTGCCGAAAACGCGTAGTAAAGTAAGACAAGTTTGAACGTTAGGAGAGAGGGAGAAAGAACACACTAAATTAAATAACCTAGCAAAATATCGAAATGTTATCTAATACAACAAAGAGAGTCGGTCAACACACAATAAACGCATAGCCTGGTCGATTACGTATTTCAAAGATTGCTAAGTTAGAATTTAAGTATGAAAATTCCAAACAAAGACAAAACATAAAACCAAAGGAACGGAGACACACAGACAGAGCAGAACATAAGAACTGTAATAAACGACTGGACCACGATGTCTGTCTCAGTGTCCTTTATTATTCGGTTCGTGCTGTACACCCACACGGCTGTCTTTACTCCGTAGCTTCTCCACGGTGCTGACTCCAATGTCGGCCCGATCCACAACAGCAGCTCCGCTGCTGTTTCTCTCACACAGCCCCCCTTGGCTGTACTCTCTGCTGCTCTTCTCCCTCCGCAGCTCTCACAGCTTCTTGCTCTCTCTCTCTCTCTCCGCAGCTCCTCCTGGCAGCCACACCGCTGCCTCTAACAAGCAGCCCCCTCTCTCTCTCTCTCCGCAGCTCCTCCTGGCAGCCACACCGCTGCCTCTAACACGCAGCCCTCCTGGCTGTCTCCTCCCCAGCTGCACACCACTCCGCAGCTTCCTCTTATCTTCGGGGTTGGCTCCCGATGGCCGTCGGCGCCCCCCCTCTCCACACTTGCCCGCGTGGCCTCACTCTTTTCCGCTCACACCCCGACTGACTTCTCCTTCCGGTTTACGCGCTTAAGGACCCCCTACCTTTCACCCACGTCACCTGGCTCCGCCTCCTCGTGACGTCACATCCGGAAGGTCGCTTTCGCCCGCATTACAGAACGACAAAAAACGAGTGTAGACAGAAAAAAGTACACTCAATACACAGGCAGATAGAGAAAACATAAACCCAGAGAGAGAGAAAAAGATAAACTTGGAACTTCCCCGTAGAAGTGATTCAATTCTAGATTTGAAGCTTTCGTGACTGCAAGGATTCATATTGTTAGGTTTTTTCGGTAAAGTCACGTAGGTAAAAAATTAAAATTAATAAAAGTAAAATAAAATTAAAATTAAAATCACAACGTTTCGATTGCAAAACAAGCAATCATCATCAGGTATAAATGAAATAGCAACAAAAAATTCTAACCAGAAAAATTATAGACAGACATATAAGCAGACAGATATCACCAAGATACATAGAGAGAACTCTCAATACTCTGATATTGCACTGTTTTTGAGTTGTACGCCTTCTGGTGTCATCTGGCCCTACACCAATGGGGACTAGGCTCTAAAGAAAGCCGTCTCGGGTGTGGGCCAATCAACTTCAAGGACAGTGCATATTATTATCCTTATCAGAGTTGCTTCTTTTTGTTTGCTTTATTGACTACTTGTGTTGTGTTCATTGCAAACATGATGCCTTGAATAAAGGTGTCAGTTTTGTACCAGTTAAAAGGGTAAAAAGCTACCATTATATTTTGCCACTGGTAAAAGAGATCTCATAGTGTAAATGTTTACCCCGAACTCTCAATACTCTGATATTGCACTGTTTTTGAGTTGTACGCCTTCTGGTGTCATCTGGCCCTACACCAATGGGGACTAGGCTCTAAAGAAAGCCGTCTCGGCTGTGGGCCAATCAACTTCAAGGACAGTGCATATTATTATCCTTATCAGAGTTGCTTCTTTTTGTTTGCTTTATTGACTACTTGTGTTGTGGTCATTGCAAACATGATGCCTTGAATAAAGGTGTCAGTTTTGTACCAGTTAAAAGGGTAAAAACCTACCATTATATTTTGCCACTGGTAAAAGAGATCTCATAGTGTAAATTCCTACATGTACTTAATGCGGGGCATGCGCTCGTTATGATTTAGGCGGGCACTGTCCTGGTGCACGCCTTGGTGGCCCAGTGTTTTGATAATGCAGAGCTAGCTCCTGGGTTCGCGGGAAGCGTTGGTAGACCTGATGAGCCGGATTCCGCATGGTTGGAATCGCTGTGCTCCGAGAACCCAACGAGCTCAGTTGCGCCGGCTCTTATACGATTTTTCCCGATGTCTTTAGTACCAGAAAATTTGATATTGGGCACACTCCTCTCCTCCACCATCATATCAATACGGGTGATCGCCCCCAATTTGGAATAATTCCCACAGACTTAGCCCCGTGGAGAAGAAACAGGTACGCCAGGCTGTGGATTAGATGCTGGCAGCTGATATTATTTCTCCGTCCAATAGCCTGTGGGGGGCGCCCATAGTCTAGTGAAAAAAGGTGATGGTAACTTACGATTCTGCGTTGATTTCCGCAAGTTAAATAAGATCGGTGGCAGATGCATATCCCCTCCCTCGTATGGACGACTCGCTAGATGCGTTATCGGGCGCACAGTTTTTTTCTACACTCGATTTACTGTCCGGGTTTTGTCAATTTCTTCTTGAGAACGAATCCAAACCAAAAAACACTTTTCGCACGCCCCAGGGGCTCTACCACTTCAATTGTCTTCCGATGGGATTGAATTCGGCGCCAGCCACCTTTCAGCAATTAATGGAATTGGTCCTAGCAGGTTTGCAATGGGATTCTGCCTAATTTATTTGCACGACGTCATCGTTTTTGGCAGTACCTTTGACGAACATGTACAACGATTGCATTCGGTCTTTGAGAAAGTACATGCAGCTAAGTTGAAATTCAAACCTCACAAATGTCATTTGTTTCAGACATCGGTTAAATGATTGGGCCATATGGTAAGTGCAGCCGGTGTTGCCACAGATCCGGAGAAAACTGCATGCGCGCGCATGTGGCAGGTGCCCAAGTCGGTGGCGGAAGTCCGCAGTTTCATCGGATTTGCTTCATACTATTCTCAGGTTTTTTTGGTAAAGTCACGTAGGTAAAAACATTAAAATTAATGAAAGTAAAATAAAACAAAACAAAATAAAATTCACGACGTTTCGGAGGCAACACAAGTCTCCGTCATCAGGTGGGACCGTCACAGCCGAATTAGCTGCATCAAGTGAAGCAATGATTCAAGATGTAATCCCTTATAAGCAAGTTGAAGGGAGGTGGAGGGGGGGGGAGAGCTTATCAGGCTGTGGTAGCCAATGAATGGAAACGTATCGGGAGGGAGGAGGAGCGGTGATCAAAGACTGCACGCAGTGCTCAACACAATGAATGGAGACGTGTCGGGACGGAGGGCGAGCGGCGATCAAAGACTGCACGCAGTGCTCAACACAATGAATGGAGACGCGCCGGGACGGAGGGCGAGCGGTGATCAAAGACATCACGTAGTGCTCAACACAATGAATGGAAACGTGGCGAGCGGTGATCAAAGAACAATGAAGAGATTACTGTTAAACACTGTGGATGTTAACACTCGGTGAAGTAAATTAAAATAGTGCCTGTCAGATAAGATGGTCCAAAAAGTGTAATTAAGTCTTTTTTGCGTGGTTAATAACATCTTTCCAGTGATTACTGAGTTTGTACCCATCATCACGGTTGAAATTATGTCTGTGTTTGTATATTTGTATGGCTTCGTGTACAAACCTTTGATGGTAGCCCGGAGGTTTGCAGAGAACCTTGGTCTCGGAAAAGACAATTTCATGAGAGCCCGCCGAGTTGTAGCAATGATCGGCAACGGCCGAAGAATCAGTTCTGCCGTGTTTCAGATCTGACTTGTGCTCGCGGACACGATCAGCAACATGACGTTTTGTTTCTCCAATGTAGCAATCAGCACAAGTCAGATCTGAAACACGGCAGAACTGATTCTTCGGCCGTTGCCGATCATTGCTACAACTCGGCGGGCTCTCATGAAATTGTCTTTTCCGAGACCAAGGTTCTCTGCAAACCTCCGGGCTACCATCAAAGGTTTGTACACGAAGCCATACAAATATACAAACACAGACATAATTTCAACCGTGATGATGGGTACAAACTCAGTAATCACTGGAAAGATGTTATTAACCACGCAAAAAAGACTTAATTACACTTTTTGGACCATCTTATCTGACAGGCACTATTTTAATTTACTTCACCGAGTGTTAACATCCACAGTGTTTAACAGTAATCTCTTCATTGTTCTTTGATCACCGCTCGCCACGTTTCCATTCATTGTGTTGAGCACTACGTGATGTCTTTGATCACCGCTCGCCCTCCGTCCCGGCGCGTCTCCATTCATTGTGTTGAGCACTGCGTGCAGTCTTTGATCGCCGCTCGCCCTCCGTCCCGACACGTCTCCATTCATTGTGTTGAGCACTGCGTGCAGTCTTTGATCACCGCTCCTCCTCCCTCCCGATACGTTTCCATTCATTGGCTACCACAGCCTGATAAGCTCTCCCCCCCCCTCCACCTCCCTTCAACTTGCTTATAAGGGATTACATCTTGAATCATTGCTTCACTTGATGCAGCTAATTCGGCTGTGACGGTCCCACCTGATGACGGAGACTTGTGTTGCCTCCGAAACGTCGTGAATTTTATTTTGTTTTGTTTTATTTTACTTTCATTAATTTTAATGTTTTTACCTACGTGACTTTACCGAAAAAACCTGAGAATATGAATCATTGCAGTCACGAAAGCTTCAAATCTAGAATTGCTTCATACTACCAGCGTTTTGTCAGGGATTTTGAAACCATTGCTAAACCACTGCACACCCTCATGGCCTTTCCCAGCTTGTCGAAGGCACAGAAAGGGTAGTGGCTTAAAGGAGTCGATTCCTCTATCGTTCATATTTGTACAGACGGGACTTTGTCGTCCGCACGGACCATGCAGCCCTCCAGTACTCCATGCGCATCGACCAGCTGTCTGGGCAGTTGTCCTGATGGCTCAAAATCCTCCAAGGATTTTCATTCACAGTGGTGCACATGAAAGGCACTCGGCGCGTCAACGCTGACGTGTTGTCCCGCTTGCCGCCCATGTCGTGTGCACGTGTGCCTCGGGGGTGTCGAAATGTAAGCCCTCACAAGAGGGTGTGCCCTCAGTGTTTGCGGCGGCAGGGACAATGCAGGATGAAGGCGCTTAGTACCCACGTGATTCTGTCTTGAATCTCGACCATGATGCTTGGGCTAAGCTACAGGTTGATGACGCCTCACTCTTGACATTGCGCCATCGTGCTTCTTGTGGGCCAGGCCCTGCGGGTCACCCATCCATTGTAATGCACGATGGACTCCTCATGCGGTGGGAAGGGGAGTCCCAGCGTTATTCCTTGGTCGTGCCTACGGTCCTTAGGCGAAAACTTACTAAAGCCATACACGAGAAATTGATGCATCTGGGTGTTCACAAAACGTTGACGACACTGAAAAAGGACTTTTACTGGCCCAGCATGGAAAACGATATACTCCTCCTCATTAAAGGGTGTGCCGATTATGCGCGTCGGAAATCTCCTGCCCTGTGACAGCACCCCATCACGGACACTGAAGATGCATTTATGTTTTCAAATTGTCAAATGTATGAAATGTCACAACTCAACATTGGCTTGAAATTACTTGTGAACATATTAAGATGCGCAGTGGTGGGCAGGAAGATAGGTGAGCATTTAGAAACCCTGCTTATAAGTTAACCTTTTGAGTTACACATTTTTAAAGGTAACCACTGTTGTCATGGTTTACCTGGTCACGAGAGAATAATCATGAAAATCTTTCTTCACTTGTAACATCCTGTGTGTCCATATGTCAGCGTGTTAGGATATTGTACCAATAAATAAATTTGAATCACAAGGTTATATTTCCAATGTATAATTGAAGTCAAAAATGAATTATGCTTTATTCCGTGTAATTGCGCCATCATGGCACTGACATTGTTGCAGAGATTCATAGCGGTGCTGACCTGGTTAATATCGCAGGTGTATGAGCCATAAACTACACAGTGGATGTTAAAGATCCCGTGATGTCATTTGAAAAGAGTAAGTTGTTGTCTCCTGGCATCAGGATCCAAATTTGCCAGATTCGAATAAATTACGAATGCCCGCTTGCAGGCCAGTGCTGAAATGCCTCGTGCTGCACAGGGACAGCTTCCACTGGGGTCCCCTTTGAATGTTTGAGACGAGATGCGATGTAAGGCGCTTTTAGTTGCTGAGACATTTAAGTGCAATATATAAGAATCCCCCGCTATTCACAAGGGATGCATTCCTGAGAAATGCTACTAAACTCGAAATTATTTAAAGCAAACTAATTTTTCATATACATAGTGTTAAAATCAGGGGTTCCGTTCCAAGCCGTCCGAGCCGACATTTCTGGAAAAAGACACGTGACTAAATATCATGAAGTGGACAAAAATAGCATGATCATAACATGCATTTTAACTAATACTACAAACAAATAATTAGATAAAACTTCCCAGAGATGTTTAAAGAACTTGCTGATTTTTTTTGCCACACACCGTTAATATTTGACGACCGCCTTTTGACTTGCTTCAAAATGAGTTATAACTTATAATTTTACCTCTGATTTACACGTTTGCTTTGCCTTTTCTTGCCAGAGGCATGATCATCATTTACTTTGCGTTTTTCCCTCGTCTTTCTAAGCCCTTTGTACTTTTAAAAACTATCAGCGAACAATGTATTTCTACCTAACACGTGTGCAGCGACCACACAATGGTGAGCTGGCAGACAGAGGCTGAATAAGGGGTGGAGGGACTTTTTGGTGGCACGCACTATACGCATACATTCTGGTCTTATATATCACCACATGCATTCCCAGTAAAAAAAATTGCACGAAAAAAACGCATATGCAAAACATTACACTTAAGGAAATGCTCCATAATGAATTGACAATATACATGCTAAACAACACTTAATGCAGCGTACTCCTGTAAATACATATATTATTCAATAGTATTCTACTAATTGAACTGCTTACTGATGTAAAACAGACATGGAAGATTATGGTTATAACAATTGTCTTTCATTCAGCAAAAATACAACATTTCTATCTTTGACATACATCTTTTTTTCTTTCTCTAACTTATAAAAGCGTACACTTTTCACAGATCGATTATTTCTATGATTCGGGCACCCAATTTATATTGAAAATTGTGAGTTCAAATGCAATTTGATTTTACACAGGCCATCATCTCCGATGGGTCGATAGAGTAAGTACCACTATGTGAGAGGTCGGCAGTGATAAACATGTGCAGACAATGGCTCTCACTCTTTGAATATAAAATTTCTACCCACCGGCTCGGAGCCGAGATGAAGAGGAGTCCTCCTTTTCTCGTTTGAGCAGGGAAGTGCTTTGACTTTGAATACACGTTCTGAAAGATCTTTCCACACCAATGGAGACAGGAAAAAGTATTACATTGAAAAATAATACATTTCCAATTTTCATAAGTTCACTGCTCGGGAACCATTCTCAAAATGTTTAGTGTTTCATAATTTGCTGTTCATTGCCTGGTTTTTCAATGTTAAAATATTGCTGTATTTGAGTTGAATGTGTGTCTACTTTCTGAGTATTTTGCAGATCTCCTAACAGGATTAGTGACCATCCTTACAGATATCATTTGGAGATATACTGGAGAGTTTCTAGCCAATGATGCCATGTGCCGGATTGTGCGATATCTGCAGGTAAGCCTCATTCCCTTGGTAATTCAATAGCATCACGATGTACCCAGGAAAATACTGTATGTCTTAAAGCGTTGTGCCCACTGAAGATGAAACAAGACACAGTTGAGTGCCGCTTGAGTACTCAATCTTCAGCTATTACATGTTCTTTCAGAGTGTTACAATGTTTTAAGGAGCTGCTCTCCTAGAAAAACAAATCTGGGCAAGTAGCTTTTTAGAATATGCAATGATGTTCTGTCAACAACTCGTCAGTTCTGCTATATTTTGATTAACTTGTCAACCTGTCCAAACATTTTCAATAAGGTTGATTGGCTAAGATAATTAAACTACATTGGAATCCATAGTGGTCGTTTCATAGCTTAACACCTTTTATTTATTTATACAGTAAAGTGGCACTGAACCTTATGACTCTTTTTTTCAGGAGGGTCCTGCATTCGGTTGTCTAACAAATTCCATTATTGATTGTTTGGCATGTGGCAGAAAACCTTCGTACCCAAAAAACAACACCACAATGTATGCTATACCATTGTGTTAATATTTTGAGGACATTGATCACATTAGTTTACATGAAGAGCAAAGGAGATGAAGGAAGAGGAACAGGGAGGGAAGAGGAGATATTCACCTGCAATTCTAAACTAAACAACAAACTATTTTTTATTTCACCAGGTAATGGCCACTGAGCTACATAGCTCTTTTTCATATCGACCTGGCCACAAATGAAAGCTCAACGAAGTGGCTTATCACGTGACATTCCATAGCAACAAAATACTCTAAATGCATGTTTATAAATGTGGAGGGGAAAACCGGAGGACCCAGAGAAAAATCCACGTAACCACGGGGAGAACGTACACACTCCAAATATACAGGCTTCAGGGTCAGGATTTACGACCTTCTGCATACCAAGTGAGGGAGTTAATATCTTGCTTCCGTGGCACCTCGAAAAGTCAGAGGAGACCAGCCACTTGTCTCGTCAATCTCAACATCAGCTGGTCAAACTGCCATGCCTATCCCATCCTGTCAGCAAAGTGAGATAACTTTGAATATTAATTTAATGAGGACTTCTGCTTACATCTTGCAGCTGTTGCTCCTCCATGTGGCCTATCGATCACTTTGTGGGAATTCAGCCAAGTCACTCATTCCTATTATATTTAGCCAACTTAATGTAATCTAGAATGACGTTTTGCATATAAAAAAATGATCACAGAAGCTTAAAAATGCGGCAATAACCACGGTTATATAATAATCATAGAGCAAGCCATTGAGAAATAGGATAAACAAAAAAAAACCGGCACCATAATTGGTGAACAGCATGTAATCTTAGATTTTGAAAGGAAGTTGAACTCTGTCTCATATTCACATGAAAAAAAGCCTTTCCAGTAAATATTACAGTATAAATTATTCATGAGAATATAATTACCATAAAAAGCCTTTTAAATTACCAATTTGAGTATTCATAATTTGTCAAAGATGTAATTATGCTATTTGAGTAATACGTTGATGCACTTATCTGATTGGTTTTTCATGGTACGTGGAAACACATACATTTAGTAACCTTCCCTCTATTATTTGAGCAGCTCACGTAATTGTTCAGAATGTAAAACCAAGTTTAATATTTTTTGTTTACATCCTGCTCCCTCCAACTTACTGAGCAGTAGATATCGCAGTAACAATGATTTGTTCAACCAGAGAAACGTCAATTAAGTCTCAATATTCTTGTTCGATGCAAATGGAAACCAGAGTATATCGAAAGCTGCATTTTTACAAGGTAAAAATAAATTAAGTGCGGATAGGTGACCAACCTTCTTGCTGTACTGCCTATTGTAGGCATCTCATTGCTTCTGTGGATGGCTCCGGCTTCTAATTGCGCCATCTCGGCTGTACCATACATTGAGCATGTGCCACCACACTCACATAATTGACAGAACACTGTTTTGAAGGCCACAACACTATTCTGCGCTAAGGAGCAATGGGGACACTGATTTCTGCACTCAAGCAGTGTACCACTGAGGCTGCACCCACTGCAGACAGCTTCTGATCTGGCTCGAACCAGTACCAGTTGGGAGCCATTGAGGACAGACGCGTGCATCTGCACCATGTGTGTTGATGGACCTAGTCTGACGCTTGTTGTGTACGGTTTCGAGTTGGAGTTTGAGGAAAAATGGAACCTATTTAGATGCCGACAGCCAGGTCCAATGGCAAACTATCTTTAAAGCAATTAACGTGCAGTCACCAAACTGGACAGAAGCTCTACAGTTCTGGAGCGCAACATTTCTATATATGTGTAATAAAGGACTCTCTCTCAGATGTCGATCTCCGTTGTCCTTTATTGGGTTCGTAGAATCTCGTTACTACGGCGTCCTCGCTCAGGCCCGCGTCCCTCCCGACGATCTCTCCAAAGCCACTCGGCTGCTCCGATATGCAGTCTCCCTGCTGCTCCGATATGCAGTCTCCCTGCTGCTCCGTTAGGCAGTCTCCCTACTGCTCCACCTTGCAGCCACACCGCTGCTCCGCTCTCTAGCTTCACTGCTGCCCCGTACACAGCTAGCCTCCCACAGCCGCTAGCTCTCTGCGTCTGACACCGATGGCTGACGGTGTCGACGTCTCCCACCGCGTGGCGACCGCGCCACTCTCTCCGTCCTGCCCAGCGTGGCCTCCTCCTGTTTCACTCCGTCTCAACTCCCCTTTCCCCTTCCGGTTCTCCCCCTAAATCCTCTCTACCACGTGACCCTAACTCCACCCACTCCCCACGTGACCGAGACTCCGCCCCCCCTCAATCCTTGCTCGCATTACACGACCCCCCCCCCCCCTAAATAAAACCGCAGCCGTCCCCGGCTGCAATAAATATAATAAAATAATGCGAGCAACATTGTAACCATCTGGCATCACTGGACAAGGGAGAATATAACAACGATAACAAGAACAACAAGAACAATCAACGAAAGGAAAGGGATTTGGAACGCGTGCGGGTCGCCGGCCCGTCACGAACGGGCGGCGGTCCCTCCACAGACCGAGAATGCGACGGGGTTTTAAGATCGACGGGAGTAGAACCGCCTGCCGCTGTTGGAGGCCCGTCAACGCCAAGGTCCCGTTCCCCAGAGAGACCCAAGTCCGGGGTCTCTGGCAACCGTGTCTGTGGTGGGATTGGGGGGGCAGCGGGGTCAAGTGGCCCCATCGCCGTGGTAGGCCCACCCAGAGCAGGATTCGCCACATCCGCCTGCGTCATGGCTGGTTCGTCTGTAGAAGGCACGACAGGCGCGCTTGCAGAGTCAACAGGCAAGGGCAGAGGTGCGTCGGGTGCAACAGACACCGGCAAGGCAACATCAGGGGATGACGCATCCGTCCGCGGGGCCACGTAGGGCTTCATCCTAGACGTATGAACGTACCAGCGCCGCGATCCAAACCGAACTTGTGCGGATTGCGGGTTAGGGACTTCAATAAGCTTAACCGGCCCCTGCCATGGTTTGTGAAGCTTAGGGGAGGTCCCCGGCCGCACCTGCGGGCAGTGTAGCCATGCCATGTCCCCCACTCGCCAGGGGCATGTACCGGTCGAGCGCCGGGCGCAACGCTCGTTTCGCGCCTGAGTCTTGGCAGTAGCCAATCGGGCCCCCTCCCGTGCCTCGGCGACGCGTCGAACAGTGTCCTGAATGTATTCGGGGAGAGGTTTAACAGGACCCTTCGCCCCCGTACCCAGCTGTACTTCCACCGGCGGCACATTCTCGCGGCCGTACATTAGAAAAAATGGAGAATACCCTGTGGACGCATGAGGCGTCATCCGATACGCGGAGAGTACCCCAGGTATATGCAAGTCCCAATCAGCTTGTTTCTCGTCAACCGTGTGACATAGCATGGCCGACAGCGTCCGATTAAGCCGTTCCACCATGCCATCCGTCTGCGGGTGGTAAGGAGACGTACGAACCTTCTTGGTTCCCAGAGCAGTGCACACTTCCGCCAACAATTTGGAAGAAAAATGTCGCCCCTGATCCGTGAGTAGCCTCTCCCTTTGTCCAGCACATATCCAAATAGGAAGGCGTCCGTGATAGACGCCGCCGACTGGTCGGGTAAGGGCCAAGCCATCGGCCAACGGGAAAGATATTCCACCCCGACCAGCAAATATTTATTACCCCTAGTGGATGGCGGGAAGGGTCCCAAAATATCCAGCGCCACCAACTCGTTAATTCGAGACACCTGTATAGACTGCACAGGCGGCACATAAGGGTTTTTAGGCGGCTTCCGCCGGGCACACTCGGGACACGCCCGAATGTGTCCGACGACATCCGTCGTCATGCCGTGCCAGAAGTAGTCTCGCTGCAATGTTAACAAAGTCTTCTGCATCCCGAGATGTAATAAAGTGTCGCCGTGCAGAGTCCGAATCAATTCGTACCGTAACGACGACGGTACTACCAGACGCCAGCGGTCATGAAATCCCTCCCTCCACATGAGCAAACCATCCCGGAGAGCGGCCCCCGGCGTCCCACCGGACAGCAATCTCCCCGCTCCCTTCGCAGCCTGACTCCGTAAAGCCCCCAACGAGTCGTCAAGCAATTGTTCGCGAATCCATACCGAGCGCGGCAGGTTCAGAACCCCATCGGCCGGTCCTGGGCACATCGGAGCCCCAGGCACCTCAACAGGTGACACGACAGGCCGAGGGGGTAGCGTACACCTATTCGTACCCGACGCACAAGCGCAAGGGGACCCCTGCGGTAATCTGGAGAGTGTGTCCGCATTCGCGTGACGTGACCCCTTTCGATATTGTATGTCGAAGGAAAATTCCTGCAGGGTCTCCAACCATCGTGCCAGTTGGCCAGATGGTTGGTCAACCCTCAGGGCATATTGCAGAGCCCCATGGTTCGTGCGCACAATAAACGAACGGCCGTAAAGATACGGCCAATATTGGCGGAGAAAATAGACAATAGCCAATAGTTCGCGGCGAGTAACGCAGTAGCGGGTTTCTGCCGGGGACAGTACACGGCTACCGTAGGCTACCACGCGTTCCACGCTGCCCTTGGACTGTGACAGAACGGCCCCGATCCCAGTGTCACTAGCGTCCGTATCCAGAATAAAAGGTCGATCAAAATCCGGATAGTCCAATGTTGGCGCCGTCGCCAACCGATCGCGTAGGCCCTCAAACGCCGCTTCCTCCGGCGGACCCCAACTGAACCTCCGACCCTTACCCGTAAGGAGGTGCAAGGGCCTAGCGATCATAGCAAAGTTCGGAACGAACCTGCGATAGTATGAGGCGAACCCCAGGAAGTGACGTACGTCCCCAACCGAGGCCGAGGTTAGCCAGTTGCGGACGCATGCCGTCTTCTCCGGGTCCGTGGCCACCCCGTCCGCACTGACTATGTGTCCCAAATAACGCATGGATCGTTGCAGTAGGTGACACTTTTTCGGTTTGAATTTTAAATTGGCGGAGCGCATCCTAGCAAAAACCGTCTCCAATCTCTGCAAATGTTCGTCAAATGTGCGGCTAAAGACGATGACATCGTCTAAATAAATCAAACATGTCTCCCACTGCAGACCCGTTAACACCAGCTCCATCAACCGCTGAAAAGTGGCAGGAGCCGCATTCAAGCCCATGGGAAGGCAATTAAACTGAAACAGTCCCTGCGGCGTACGGAAAGCCGTCTTTTCCCTCGAGGACTCGTCGAGGGGAAGCTGCCAGAATCCCGAAGAGAGATCCAGCGTTGAAAAAAACTTCGCCCCAGACAAGGCATCGAGGGAATCATCCATACGCAGCAGGGGGTACGCGTCTGCGACGGACACCTTGTTAAATTTTCGAAAATCGACACAAAATCGCAGTTTCCCATCCTTCTTCTTCACAAGGACTACCGGCGCGCCCCATGGACTGTTAGACGGGGATATTATGTCAGCGGCCAGCATGTCCTCCACTGCCCCGCGAACCTGATCCCGCTCCGTCGGGCTCAACCGATGAGAATTCAACCGAATCGGAGCGGCATCCCCCGTATCAATGTGGTGGGAAAGCAGGGAGGTGCGTCCCAAGTCAAAATCATCCGAGCTGAACACGTCGGAATAACTTAGCAACAGCGCGCGAAGCGCGGACCGTTGTTCTCCGGTCAGGGATGAATTCTCCCCGTATAACTCGGCAACCCAACGGTCATCCTGCCCCGTAGGCCCCGAAACCCCCCTTACCATGTCCCGGCGGGCCCGGTTGTCATGGGCCGTGAACGCGGTCGTGGCGTGAGCCAAACCCGTTCCGGCCGGGACACTGACATTCTCCGCACTCCCATTTAGCACCAGTAAGAACGGGGGCTGGCCCGGCCGGACAATCGTTTGTGCCCCAACCAGCGCCGAGCCGCCCGTTATAGCTGTGGACGACGATAACACAACCCCCGCCGCTCCCTCAACGCCAGGTACTGGCTTCCGATATCTCAACGGGATAAGCATCTGCGAACCAGGTGGAATGTCAACAGATACTTCGGACAGCGCCTGCACCTGGCAAACAGGGGCAGGCCGGCCCCATGGCGACGGTAGGAACGAAATTTTCCGCCCCCCTGGTAATTCAATGCAATTTTGATCAACCCTTATTTGAATGGACATTTTTGCCAGGAAATCAGTCCCCAACAAACAGGGTACCGCGAGGGACCTAGAGATCAAAACGGTCCCTGAAGCCGACACCCCCCCAATCGATATGTTGGCGTCCACCTGGCCCACAATGCCCATACTTCCCCCGTTCGCCGCTATGCATGAATCATAAACCGCTCGCACTCTCCCTGGCGGAATGCCCAAAAGATGGAAAATGACATCCGAAATAATGGTCGCGGACGCACCGGAGTCCACCAAAATACGCACCTCGACCCCCTGAATAGAACCCGGTACCGTGGACGACCCCGTAGCGATCGCAACTACCCTCCGTGCCAATCGGCGCCATTGCATCAGCGAGCGACACGGGTCAATCGGAGGCACCTCGTTGTTAACGACACACGGACCGCGCGGCGATGGTGATGCATGAGGTGACAGGCCTTGCCGGGTGTCTGATGCGCACCGACTTGCCTGTCCTGGCTGGTCTTTTCGCGCGGCGTCCGTGGTCGAGGCCTCCTGCTGGGGCGGCCCCGGGATGCGAGCCCAACAGTCCCTGGCGAAGTGGCCCTTACGGCCACAGCGGAAACACTCCACGTCGTTCCGGCGCGCAGCACCCCCTCTGTCCCGAAGCTCCTGCGCCGGCGGGCCGGACCTCGGCCCCGTTCCCCCCCGAGCAGGCCACTGGGCGGAGGCGGCCGTCAACTCCTGCGGACCCTTGTCGTCAGGAACGTAGACCGCCTTCTTAGGATCCCACCCCGTAGCACCGCCTTCAACGATGGGGCCCCCCGTCCAAGCTGACACCTGCTTCCAGCGTCGGAGATTAAATTGAGCGTCCAAGCACTTAGCCGCAGCACGGGACGTCAATTTATCATGGCTGCACACCTGCATGGGGATCCCCAGGTCTCTAGACAATTCCAGCATCTTGCCCAACACAAGGGGCTCCAACAAATCTGGCTCCGTCTCGGGGTATGCTGCCATCGCCAGTTCCAGAACTGCGCCTCTGAAAGCCACCGGCGATTCATCAGGCGCCCGTTGGCACTGAACAAATCTACGATGGGCATCGTCCGGAGGCTCGTACGCATCTGCCATTTCCTCGAAGACACCCTGCAGCGTCTTCTTCTTGTCGGCCTTGATGGAGCGGAAGAACCGGACGGACTCGTCATCGAGAAGTGTTGGTAAGACTTCCACGGCCTCCGCGTCCGTCCATTTGGCGGAGCGTACGGCCGCTTAAAAACGGCAGGCGAATGCGCTCCAATCGCCGTCGATGGAGAATTCTTTGACCGTTGTTAAATGACGGCTGCGGGTTTTTGCTCCGCCGTCCTCCGCCGATGGTGACTCACGCGGCAGCGACAAGATGGCGTCACTCCGCAACGTGTGCAAGATGGCGGCTTCCCGCGTCGGAGGGCGCAAGATGGCGGCTTCCCGCCGTTCCTCCTCGGCCACGCCCAAGATGGCGTCTTCGTGCCGCGTGGTCGAGAGAGCTGATGGCGACGGCAAGGCCCCGGCCCGTTGTTCCCCGCCGGGCCTCCCCAAAGTCGTCGCCGGCATCACAAGGTCGCACAACTGCGCCAACACCGTCTTCAGCGCCTCCAGTTGCGCCGCCACCTGTCGCCATCCGTCCTTAGCGTCCAGTCGCGCGGATGGGCCCACCGAGGCGGCCACGTCCTGCACGCCCGGACCCCCGCTCGTCCCCGCGCCGCTTTCCTCCTCCATCGTCGGTAGCGCCACCGCTGGAGGGAGGTCATCGTCAGAAGATGCTGCAGAAGACGGTGCAGGGACGGTCTTCCTCCTAAGCTGTTTTGACATGCCATTTCACTTCTGACACCAATGTAACAAAGGACTCTCTCTCAGATGTCGATCTCCGTTGTCCTTTATTGGGTTCGTAGAATCTCGTTACTACGGCGTCCTCGCTCAGGCCCGCGTCCCTCCCGACGATCTCTCCAAAGCCACTCGGCTGCTCCGATATGCAGTCTCCCTGCTGCTCCGATATGCAGTCTCCCTGCTGCTCCGTTAGGCAGTCTCCCTACTGCTCCACCTTGCAGCCACACCGCTGCTCCGCTCTCTAGCTTCACTGCTGCCCCGTACACAGCTAGCCTCCCACAGCCGCTAGCTCTCTGCGTCTGACACCGATGGCTGACGGTGTCGACGTCTCCCACCGCGTGGCGACCGCGCCACTCTCTCCGTCCTGCCCAGCGTGGCCTCCTCCTGTTTCACTCCGTCTCAACTCCCCTTTCCCCTTCCGGTTCTCCCCCTAAATCCTCTCTCCCACGTGACCCTAACTCCACCCACTCCCCACGTGACCCAGACTCCACCCCCCCTCAATCCTTGCTCGCATTACATATGGACTGGTTTCTTTGATTCCACATTAACCAAAGCTACCGACTCATTAATTTCTCCATGATTATAATAATTCATTACATGTATGGTTTTTCCAAAAACTGCAAGGGATTGTTATGATGGGTTTATCTCATCATGATATATGTAATTACTGGGAAGGACCTACTCAGCAGATGATTGACCTGATTTAACACGTGGTATATATATGATTTTTTTTCACCCTAAATTACAGTAATTTATTCCAGTACTTGCAAACACTGGGATTGACTCATCCTTTGGCTGAATGGCTTTGCTTAACACATTACTGACATTTTCCCACAGTGACGGTTTTTCTTCTTTCTCAGGTGGTACTTTTGTACGCCTCCACGTACGTGTTGGTATCTTTGAGCATAGACCGTTACCTGGCCATCGTGCATCCCATGAAATTTTCAAAAACAGGTAACACTTCCACCACTGAAATACATTCATGTCGTGAGGGTGAAGTGGCGATTTAGTTCACTGTGCTATGAAGTTGGTAATCTCAGTTTTATTCTAAGTCATGGCTAAAATAATTGGATAGTGATATTTGAAGTGATATTGGGCACTGCTTCACCAACATGTACTGACCAACTAGGATTTGAACTCACAACCTTCTGATTGCAGATCTAGACAGATTATGTTTATTAACTTTTCACAACTTTTAAGTTGTCTTTTAGGTTTCATATCTGAAGATTTTTACATAAGAGATGAATATATTTAACTCGCCTTTTGCCCATCCAAGGACGGGTGTATTGCAGTAAATCTGAAACTTGCAAGCGAAAAGCAGACTGCGACGTGATATTCATTGCATCCATTTGTGTGCAATTTGTAAGGAAGCGATGACACAGACTTATTTCATTTAAAGGTTATAATCCCTTGTTCATCATGACGTCCTTTTAACTTCTATGTCTCAATAGCGTTACAGAGACCGCGTGACGTGAGGGTTTTGCCTTTTTAGTGAGAGTTATAAGTTGACGCTTAGGAGGGGGAAGGAGGCGCCTCGCCCCCTCATGTGGAGTGACGTCACCCGCTAATTATTATTAATGGCGGGGGGGGTCCATTTAAGGGACGTCACGAATCGTCGTGGTTTTTGTTTTTATTTACTTTTTATTACTGAAAGAACCAGAATAAGTCTACATTTTCGACTGCCAATACACTCTCTCAGGTTAAGAACCTAGCTACAGTCTACATTCTAGACTGCCAGTGTGCTCACTCAGTTCAATAACCATTGCTATGGTCTACATCATAGACTACCAATACCCTCACCAGCTTATAAACGAGGCTACAGTCTACATTATAGACTGCCAGTACACTCGCCCAGCTTAATAACCATTGCTACAGTCTACATTACAGACTGCCAGTACACTCACCAAACTTAATAACTAGGCTCCAGTCAACATTATAGACTGCCAGGACACTCACTCCGATTAAGAACCAGGCTACAGTCTACATCAGCGGTTTTTGTTTTTTTATTATAAATATTTTATTTGCATTATTTTATTATTCTTTTTCTATCTACGTGACTTTACCGAAAGAACCAAAGAATAGGACGTCACCTATTCATGATTATTAATGAGGGGGGCTGTTCGATGTGGAGTGACGTCACCTTATGATTATTAATGAAGGGGAGGGGGGGGTTCTCCATGTGGAGTGACGTCACCCGCTCATGATTATTAATGAGGGGAGGCCCATCTGGAGGATGTAACCTGTTCATGATTATTAATGAGGGGGGCTGGTCGACGTGGAGTGACGTCACGCGCAGGACACACATTCTTGGCTCACTATAGTAGTGTAGTGAGTCCAACTGAGTCGCAAACGTTGTCTTGGGAGCAACACTATTTATTACACCAACTCAACATAGCACAACCTACACTTGGGTGTTGAATGCCCATCTAGCCACGCTACGGCAGAACTAGACCCGGTTCGCTATCCCGGCCCGGACCACAAGCTGGGTCCCGAACCGTGTGGGTAGAGGCTTCTTTTACCTGACGTGGATCTTCATCACCAGCAACACGAAGAACCCCGAGCCCCTCACAGGGCCCCCGTTATATCGGCCTGGGCTGGGGCTGGCTCTGCCCCTCGCCCCGCTCACCTTCTAGATCTCTCGAGCTCTAACCCGAAGGCTCCCGAGAGCTCTTTTATACCACGTGACCGTCCAGCGGCCCCCGTCCACCGGTGGCCCCCCTCCAATATCATCCAGTCACGTGTCGACAGGTCAACCAGATTATCATGCCCCAACGTAACCCTGGCTGGCTAACACTCCCTCTCGCTCCCTCACCGGGAGCCCACACCGCACACTGTACGTGGTGCCTCCGCGCTGACCAGCGCTCACCCAAGCCCCGCTAGGGCTGGTACTACGCCCAGTAAGCGGACTACACATAATGCCAACACATTATCCGCCGTGGTTTCGTAAGCCGGGCACCACACAGTGACATTCACAGTCACTACAGTAGCATCTATTTGGTAATTTTTTACATACTAAGGGCAACATGCATTATTTTTTCCACTTGGCTGTGACATTTAGTAATTTTTTTTACAGTCACATGGAGACTGCATATGCACCCATACAAGTCAAATGATAACTGTCATACACACCCATTGGAATGGTTGACTTTTTGAATATTACTCAGGTGGATTAGTAGAAAAAATGTCAATTATCTGCAATCCTTAAACGATGCTTCTTCTCCGAGACTTCATATTTATAATCTTTAAACTGTTCCCAATAATACACGGGTATATTTCAGATAATAGATTAGCATTGCTAGTACATCATAAAATATACATTGTATAGACATTTTAACATTCAAAGGTAATGGATGTTTATTTGGGCAACTGAGATAGTAAGCGAGGCAATATTGTACGTTATATATAGACTATGTATCTGACCAATTAGTATTGTGGTAGTACGTTAAAATGTCAGTTAAAAGGTTGAGCGTTGATATTAATACTGAGGACTGACTCAGACCAGCATCCCTCCAGGGATAATCAAATGAGACCTTAAACGCCTAAAGCCATCTTGTACGATCCTGCTAGAATAGATCATGGTGCTTAAG
Source organism: Lampetra planeri (assembly GCF_965212315.1). Classification (NCBI taxonomy): domain Eukaryota; kingdom Metazoa; phylum Chordata; class Hyperoartia; order Petromyzontiformes; family Petromyzontidae; genus Lampetra; species Lampetra planeri. Next base: position 21,960,536 of record NC_136107.1, read on the forward strand.
TGTCAACCCTGCAACACCTGAGGGATCTGACAGAAATAAGAAAGCGATTGTGACAAGTTGTGTACATTGGCCTAGAAATCCACCTGATGTTGCTTTCCCTTGCACATTATAATGTATGCGACATGTTCAAGGGCATGCTTGACATAATTCTGGTGCACAGTGACAAATGTGAAATAAAAAAAGAAATTGATTTGAACATATTTTTTCATCTCTCACAGTGATTGCTACTGCCTTTCAGTGCCGGATTATCCTAGTACCAAAAGAAGCAAATGCTACGGGCCCCGCACTTTCAAGGGCCCCACGCTAAATGCTTTCAAGCTATCAATTCCGGTTCAGTGATTCTGCACTTGATATATTACTATAGTATTACTGCCTTCAACCTTTAGCGAGTTGTCGTATTATCTGGCTGAATAGCAAACAAAATGTACAATTACTTTACTATGCAAGTAAAAAATGTGTGTTTTAATATTTATGTTTATTTATTTATTTAGGAGCCCTTTATAACATATGCTACAGGCACTAGCTTAATCCGCCAATGCTGCCTTTGATTTCATTTAATCATAAAACAGGTGAGCCAGAGGGTGATATTTTTTTTACTTATTTACTTGTGATTTCACAAGTACACGTTTCCTTAATTTCTCATCAACCCAGCATATAAAAGTATTTTAAAATGACATTTTATCAATCATATGATGAAGTAAAACATTTCAGTCATTAATAAATAAAAAATACAATTCGGATGTTATTTGTACTTATTTTTACACACCAAAAAAATCCTGAAAATACATTGGTGGGGAAAATACATCATCATAGTTACTTCAACAGTTTTTGAAGTGATGCTGTATTTAGGATTCAAGTTTTAAAATATCAGTGGCAATATGTTATAATACATTTTTGTGCTAACGCATTACTCCTCTCACCAAATTTGTACATATCAAAGTCGCAGTAATTTTATGCTTGAGCATTGGACTTTAGTTACACCATTAGTGTTGCTTTGTCATTAGTGAAAAAGCTACATTCTAGTAGGGCTAGGAACAGTTTGTCTATAGGGGTGGGGAACCTTCTTTCTGTCAAGGGCCATTTGGACATTTATAACATCATTCGCGGGCCATGAAAAATTTTATTTATGTTGCTATGAAAAAAACTCCTACATTTATTGAATTTCGAGTCGTGCCTTGGCAGAGTCAGAGGTAATGATTTTGCGGGCCTTATATGGCCCGCGGGCTGGACGTTCCCCTCCAAACTATAGGAAAACAACTGACGATTTCCAACAATAAAGAACTTAGTTTACAAATTTGGAAATAATGAGCTAATTTAACTCAGATTTCAACCCCGAGGCGTCTGATTTTGAGCAAGATGTACCAGAAGAGATAATGGCGGATCGGCAAGATTGGTGATGGAGAAAACCTGCCCAAAAGGAAAACTACTGCAGGGAGCGGTTTAAGAGATCAGCTGATGTGCATAAATGCATCCCAATGTTGTATCGGTAATGGAGATATTGTGGGGGCTGACGCCCACCTCCCCCCTCCCCGCGGGAGCTTCTCGCCGGGCCACCGCCGATCGGGTGACCAGCCCCCCCCCCCGCGCCAGCACCTTCTTGGAAATGTCTCACGGCTGATTCACCACCGCCCTGGGATTATTACGCGTGCGCCCCTATGGGCACTCTTCACTCCACAACACGCACGTCCGCACTCGCGGCGTTCCACCTGCCTGCGCTGATTGTGCAATATACGTGTGGATGCTGAGGGCGGCTGGGATTTTCGATGGTCGCAGGAGAACTCTGCTTCAAATTCGCTCTCTCCCTCCCCTCTTATCCTCTCAGAGCCCATTAATCCCCGGTTGACATGAGGTCATCCTGCGCGGCCAATCGAGTGCTTTACCTTCCGAGTTTTAAACGCTATAGCCGTTATGGGGGAGCATCACGTCATCCTCCCCCCCTCTTCCCCCCCTTTCCATTGTCCCCGTATATGCGTTCCTCATCTCTGATTCACCAGTAATTTATTGTGTCTCTCAAATCGCTCCTCCTAGGGTGCCCAGGGATTTTCCCCCACCCCATTGTTTGCACTGTCCGTAGAGTGTTTGCCTTCGAGGCCCCACCTCCTGTGTTTTGTATGCTTCATCGCGGCCAGCCTGTAAAGCTCTATGCGCCCCTACGACTTTTTAAGTTGATTTTAGGGGGGCCGCCATGTAATCTGGCCAGGGGGGGGGGGGGGTCGGCCAATCTCCTGGCAACGGGAAACCGGGGGACATCCCTGCTAGGGGCCCTTCGGATGAAAACCCGTGGTGCCAGGCACCCCCCCATCGAGACCCTACGTGGGTGCGTGTGTGTGTTTAGTGGGGTTGTGCGTGCGTTCATGTGGATGGCGGCGTTGGTGGAGTTGCAACACGGCCGTGGAATCACAATATCAATCGCTTGGTTCACACACAGTTGTAGCACACCCAATGCCATCCCAATGATTCCCCAAACAAATTGTGATAGGCAGCATTATTTTACGAACAGCCGTCATTTTCATGATAGCACTACCCAAATATCACAATGCGACGTGACTGAATTAAGTTTTAAGTGCACATTTACTTTTGTGGCGTGCAGACAGCCGCTCTCGTCAGCTGATAGCGGCTTCCTGGTGCCTCTCTTTGCTATTTGCGTCGCCGACGATCGCCCTGTACACACTGAAGCTGCTGCCTAACGGAGAGCAGCAGTGCTGGATCGTGTGGGCAGAGAAGGAGATATTCTGGACGAGCTACATGACCACAGTGGCCTGCTTGGTGTTCTTCATTCCGCTCACTGTCATCTGGTGAGCCACATGCATTCACATTGTACAAACGGTTAAATGGACCTCTTAAAAAAAAGACTTGTATTTATATTTTCCAGAAATAAACAACACGTAATCCTTCGACCAGAACACTCTCTGCGCTCTAATTAAGCGGAGCAACGTAGGATACTGCCTAAAGCTATGCTAATGTTGTGTAGTAATTCCAGATGCATTTATTAATGTAACATGAGGATGCACCCGGGGGGTAACTGGGCGATGGTGATAGGCTCTGCCGGCCTCAGCCCGCAGCGAATGGGACGTCGAGCCAGGGGCGTAGCCCTGTGGCTGCATAGCAACATCTGGAAGGTTCCAAGGGTGAGGCTGAGGATTGGCTGCGTGGTATCACGTGGGCCAGGTGTTATAAGGGGTGGAGAGAGACAGCTCTAGGTCAGTGTGGAGAGGGGTTGAAGAGAGACACCACGTCTGTGTCTCCGGCACTCCAGCGGCCACGTGGCAGGCCGGAGGCTGTCTCCCACACGCCGTCAGCCAGTGGCGTGAGGGAGTGAGGAAGCGAGCGAACGCCACGCTTAAGGAACGGGAGTAACGGGAAAAAGGAACCCGGCATGTGAGGGAGCCGTGTAAACGAAGAACGAATAAAGAAAAGACAACAGACATGATATTGTCCGGAGGGGGTTTATTACATTAAGACTGGACACTATTCAGTCATTATAATACAGTAACTACATCTATGTACCTGTTGTACGGAATTGGGTAAACCCTTTCTCTCCTTCAATTTTGTATTTATTTTATAAAAACAAATTATTCAAGCCCATGAGAATCAGTCTGTTTTTCGGTTTAAGAATCAGCCTTCCATCCTCTGCTTCACGGTGATGGTGACTCAGATTACAGTTCAGTACCTGTAGTAGAGTATATTTTAAGTGTTGTTTCAGGAGAAATGTTATAATCCGCGGTGACATGGGGGATGACCTACTCACGGATCCGGTAATTCACGGCAGACCACAAAAAATTCGTCCTTACGTATGTAAGGACGAATTAGCCACAGGATTCTGTTATTCTCCGTGGGAAAAATGCGAATTACAGGATACGCATGGCACCTGACTGTCAACTCCTGTAATCCTGTAGCCCAAATGGAGCAAATCCGGCCAATGGATCCATTTTAAATGATTTTTGCATTCTTGAGATTTACAATCCAAGTGAAAAAAAGAAAAAAATATTTATTACTGAACAAGTCACGTCACGTAACGTAAACAAAACAAAGTATATATGTCAGTGTTCTTTTCATTTACCGTGCTCCGTGTGTTTGCGAAGTGTGGTGAATTTTTTCATAGTACGTACCATCTGGAGAAAAAGCAGCAATGCAGCAAATGTTTTGAAATGTCGACCCGTGGCAACCACTGGCAGCAATTATGGTACGTACCTCAATTTCTGGCCACACAAGCTCTAGCGAAGGGATGTACAGTACTTTAGGCAGGGCTATAGTAGTTGCCATCGATTACATTAAATTGCATATGTTGTGCACATTCCAATTAGTCTTAATTTTTTCATCATCATAAGCCATGATCAATCTACCCTGGATGAAGGCTTCCCCCAAACTGTCATCATGTCTCCCAATCCAATTATGTAATAAACACAAATATCTCCCGTATAGCCTTCAACATACTGTTGGGGCAAGTGCTGTTAGCGAGCACCTATGAAGGCCGAAACGGTACACGAGGCGATGGGTGGCCAGCACCATGCCTGACTGCCTTTGTCTCCCTAGTAGCGATTTCTATACACCGCACTAGGTAGTCATTTAAGGTCTAATCGACCTTGGGGAAGCCCAATACCGGTTCAGATAATTCTCACTAGTGTTGGCGTGAGTGGGAATCAAATTCGTGTGTGTCACCAGATGCGTAGTGCAGCGCGCTAACCGCCAAACCACCGCTCCCAAGCACCTACACACAAACTGAATTAATTGCTCCATCTCCCTGTTAGACGTCCTCTTGGATGCATTCCATTCCTTCGCTGCCACTCTGCCACTATTCTGGACCATCGGCCATCATACGCTTGGAAGCATTTTCTAATGTACCCACTATCTTAGATCCTGATTGAATTGTTTAATGAAGTTGAGCACTGCCCCATACATGAATAGACATTAGATATGGCTTTTTTTTTATTAACCCTTTCGTAATTTTCTCACAGGTTACGATGGTGTTCAGGCTGATATTTTGCCTATAGAAACATACAGGAAGGCAAAAAAGAAGACCATTAAATACAGCCTAGCTATCATATTTGGTAAGCATGTTCATAACATATTATACATGCTCTTTTGTTCATAGGACTGAGATTTCACTTAATTTGTGCACCACAAATATATCCGCAATGTTACCAAGAACAATAATACCAGCTTAGCAACCGCAAAACGGTCTCCCCAGTGATGATGTTTACACACCAGGTACTTCTGTTGGCCGTAAGCAAGAATTAACTTGGGTCGCTGCTTTCGTAGCGCAGCGCGCTAACTGCTACACTACTGCTCACTCCTATTTTGTATGCCCACACACTAATACCTGCCAATCGCCACTAAGTGACAGTAACATCACCACGGCGCCTGTGCCAGGCCAGGTGCACTTTGAGGCCACGTGAAGTGTCGAAGGCTTGCTGCTGACAGGTGGTTTTGGGACAGACACAGGTGCCATGGGTTGACTGACTGAGATGACCTGTAGATGCACCAGCTGTACCCCCTACCTGTGCCAACTTGCTGCATTTTAGCCACCCGGCACGCCACTCGTTGTTGTGAGCATCATTCCTCCGCCCTTGGTTGTTTCTGGAGGGCAACTGCCTCCAACTGCCCAGTAGCAGCGTCCTTCACGAGCCTCCTCCAGAGAGGCCAATCTTGACACCGGTGGTAGCAGTGGTCGGGAAGTCCACTCAGCTCCACATCCTCCTGTACCGCATCAGCTCCGTCTCTTCTCCAGCCCGTGTTGTGCCTGTTTAGCCCCCTCGGTCCTGCCAAACAGAAGCTGTTTGGGTATGTGGTGGCTGGGCATGCGGGCGACATGACCCAGCCAACGCAGCCTTGCCTGCCGGAGGAGCTCACTGATGAGAATGTGTCCAGATCTTTCAATGACATGTGAGCTCCTCACACAAGCCAGCCTGATTAAACCCGGGATGGATCGTAGGCAGGACAGCCTGAATGTTTCTAACTGATGTCCAATTGGAGGAGGGGTCCATGTTTCACAAGCATAGAGAAGTGAGGGCGTGACTTTGGCCAAGAAGACCCGAAACTTCGTGCGGAGCGACAGACCACGTAGCTTCCACACAGCGTTGTGCAACCGCTCCCCACACACACATGCGTGTGCAACAACAACAACCGCCATTCGCCACTAAGTGGTGGTGACGTCACCACGGCGCTTGTGCCAGGCTATGTGCACATGTGAAGTGTCAAATGCCCACAGTCAGGAGGTCACGGGGCAGACCCAGGTGCCATTGGTCGACTGACTGAGATGACTGGCCGATGCACCACCTGTGCCCCCTACTGTACCAACTTGCTGTGTTTTATCCACCTGGTGCTCCGCTCATTGTTGTGAGCGTCGCTCCTTTGCCCTCCGTTGTTGCTGGAGGGCGACTGCCTCCAACTGGCCAGCAGCAGCGTCCTTCACGAGCCTCCTCCACAGAGGCAAATCTTGACACCGCTGCCACCAGTGGTCGGGAAGTCCACTTAGCTCCACATCCTCTTGTGCCACATCACTCCATCTCTTCCCTAGCCCTTGCCGCGCCCATTTAGCCCCCTCTATCTGGCCAAACAAAAGCTGATCAGGCATGCAGTGGCTGGGCATGCAGGCTATATGACCCACGCGTGTGTGTATGTGGGGCCCCACGTCCGCCATGCCGCCCTCACTGGGTAGATGGGGCGCGACATCTGCCCATTCTGCTTCTTACTCCACCACGTCAGTTGACTCCCGCCGGGCCCCTGCCGACTGAGTGTGTGAGGACCGACGTCCGCCCCACCGCCCTCGATGGGCATGGGGGGCGCTACGTTCGCCCCCTCCACTCCCTCCTTTACCACATCGCTCAGCTCCCACCGGGCCCTTGCCAATCGGGTGGTCGGTCCTCCCGCGCTAGCGCCATCTCGGAGAGACATGGCTAAAGTGCTGGCTCACCGCCGCACGAGGTTACTCCGCACACGCCCACGTACACCACCACTAATGCGAAGGCGGCTGCGCGAACACGCGTGCCCCTGCTGGCTCTGTGCTCACTTTTATTCTCGGCGCAAACCACAATCCTTTAAAGTAAGCTACCCAGTCAGCACTACCCAGAGGGAGTATCTCGCGAGAAAAGCCTAGCCTACTACTGCCTACACACCCAGGCACTCAAGCATCCTACCACGTAATTCGTAACTGTACGCACGGCATCACATGGACGCTGTGAGCGCCTGAAGAAGGCAGGACAGCAGGGGGTCTTGACGGCAGAGATGTTGAAGATGAATTCCTTGAATGGCCCCTGGGCTCCCCTTTTTATCCCCCTGACTTCAAAAGCCCGGGGTCGCATCGTACCGCGCGGCCAATCGTGCGCCTACCTGTAGTTTCTGCTCAGGTTTTTGCCCTTACATGGATCGTCGCACCCGGGGTTCCCGCGATCCATTGTCGGCCCTTCCGCACTCAAGAATCCAGTACTCACCCTCGTTAATCCAGATTAACACCCGACTGGCAAATACACACCCTACGGGTGTATATTTGGTGTGGGGGTCAGCGGGGGGTCGTGGCCCCTTCGGTCCCCTCTGCTCATCATCTGCTTTTCTCACTTTTTCCACCCCGGCATGAATGACTCATTGCGGCTAGACCGCTAACCTTTTTGCGCCCATACACAATTAAGCCAATCCAGGGGCACCGCGATGTAAATTGTCCTGCAAGGGTCGGCCAATCCCCTAGCACCGGGAAACCGTGGGACTTTCCTCATAGGTACCCTTTGGATTTAAACCTGTTGTGCCAAGCAATCCTATGCCAGGACACTACGTGTGTGTACTGCGTGTGTGTACTCAGTGTGGGGGACAGGGGGAGTCGCAGCGCTTGCAGAGTGGCTTCGAAGCCTTGGCACCCCATGTATACACACGCACAAACTCCTGGCACAAGGCTGACTTGTTACATCTCACGGAGGATCGCTCCGCCAAACAAAATAGTTACGTGGTTCAGTTTGCAAGTGCGAGTTTGCATTTTAAGTCAGTGTTAAAAAAATATGTAGGTGTCATAGAAACTGTTTTGTGAGTGTGGGTGTTTATCAGACAGGTGCACATAAGTCGAGGACTGCCTGTACATCGTAATCAGGTTGAATTATTTTGATTGTGCTTAATACAACATAGTTTTCAAATTCTTATATAACTTCAACAACCATAATGTGTCACTTGACATTTTATTTTGTTTTAAAATCTATTATTTATACGAGCCGATAGCCTGTATAAAGATTTATCTGTTAACAAATGTGCTCGGTTCTCATTCCCAGCGTTTGTGCTGTGCTGGAGCCCGTACTTCATGTTTGACATTCTGGACAACTTCTACCTTCTGGCCGAGACAAAGGAACGTAATTTTTCGTTACTCATCATTCAGAACCTGCCTGTGCTCAACAGCGCCATCAACCCATTGGTGTACTGTGCATTCAGTGACAATGCCTGCCACTGCATCCGGTGAGAAATTGCTGTACGCCACCCTTTGAGTCTAGTTCTCGGTGTATTTGTCAACGAGTTCCTCGCAAGCATTATTGTTCAGGTGTGTCAAGTGGTGCAGTAACTACTCAAAAGTGTGGGCAGGATTTCGAGCAGGCTGACTGTAAAACAGCAAACCTTTGCCCATCGCTACGTTCTTGAAATGGCTGCAATTGGCAAATCCGCGATCCCCAAACTCAAATGGAAAAACTAGGATTTGGTTCATGGTTTGAAATACAACACTCCCTCCTTTTGTTTTATGTTACCCTACAACAGGAATTATTTACAACTAGCAGGAACCCGCGGAACTTCCGCGAGGATTTGGGCAATGCCCATACGGTCAGTATTATGAAATGTGTTACGGTTCAACAGCAAAAATTAACCATTGTTAAACTCATAACTATAAATATTGTATATTTGCATGTAACACTAATCAAATACTAAATAGTAAATAAAACATAAAGTAACATAAAAAAAAAGTTTTATTTTCACTTACCTTGAGTCTTGATGCTAGCTTGTCGTGGGAAGGGGGGCAATGAGTCGCCATAATTGCACACACACGGGGCACCCTATATCAACCCAAACATTAAACATGAATTATTTAGAACTAGCAGGAACCCGCAGAACTTCCACGAGGATTTGGGCAGTCCCCGATTTACGAAGGGGGTCTGTTCCGAAGCCAACAAATACAAGTGCTGTTAGTGAGCACCTATGAAGGCCGGCAGGGCTCATGAGGGGACAGGTGGCACCCACCACGTCCGGCCGCCTTGACTCCCCTGTGACGATATTTTTACGCACCTCACCAGGCACTCGTTTGAGGCTGAGTCGACCTAGAGGAGGCCCATAACTGGTTCAGATAATTGTCACTGGTGTTGGCCGTGAGCTGAAATCGAACACAGATCGCCGGGTTCGTTGCGCAGCGCGCTAACCGCTACACTACGGCTCCCCACGCACACAAAGACACACACCAAACGACACCACTTACCCCAACAGGCTGTTGGTGCAAGTGATGGGAGCGGTAGTGTAGCGGTTTGCATGCTGAGCAACTAAAGCGGCGACCTGAGTTTGATTCTTGCTCAAGGTCAACACTAGTACCTGGTGTTTAAACATCACCACTGGGGAGACAAATGTGGCCGGGCGTGGTGTTGGCCACCTGCCCCCTCGTGAGCCATGCCGGCCTTGATACAATGTTATATGCAAATGTAGAATATTTCTTCTTAATTAGTGTAACAATGCTTCCCTTTTTGTTGAACCGTAACACATTTCATAACACTGACCCTTTGGGCATTTAAATGCAGTGCATTCGGTGTTCCGACTTACGAAAGTGTCTCAGGAATGAATTTGATTCGTAACCCGAGGGCTGCCCATACTCCGTTAATGTCATGTCAACTATGGAAATATTAAGATAACATTTAAATATCAAATGTAACCAGTGTTGTGCATCACAGTTAGGAATACAATTTCATTTTCGGGTTTTGTACTAAATGCATTAATCACTACACTTAATTTTTACTTAAAACTTTCGTGACTGCAGGAATACATATTATTTGGTTCTTTCGGTGAAGTCACTTAGACATAAAATAATGAAAAAAATAAAATAAAAACTAATGACGTTTCGATCGCAACACAAGCGGTCGTCATCAGTCAGAGAGAAAATGGGGGGCAAGCCTCCAACTGCAACTGTTTATAAAGGCTTGAAATGGGTGCAGACGAGCCAAAGCTGTGAGTGGGCGGGGGCACAAGTGCCGTGGAGCCAGCGCTGAGCGGCGCAGTCCAAGTGTGCCAGCAGCATGGGCGGGGCAGCCAATGCTAATGCAGGAGAAGACAAAGGGGGAGAGAGAGGGGGCAGAAAGAGGGGGAGAGATAGGGGGAGAGAGGGGGTAGTGATAAGGGGGAGAGAGAGGGGGTAGAATAGTTAGAGAGATGGGGGAGAAAGAAGGGGTAGAGATAAGGAGAGATGGGGGGGGGAGAGAGGCGGTAGAGATAAGGGGAGAAAGAAGGGGGGTAGAAATAGGGGGAGAGAGAGGGGGGAGAGATAGCGGGGGGGGGGGGGGGAGGCGGTAGAGATAAGGGGAGAAAGAAAGGGGGTAGAAAGAGGGGGAGAGAGAGGGGGGAGAGATTGAGGGCGGGGGGGGGGAGAGGCGGTAGAGATAAGGGGAGAAAGAAGGGGGGTAGAAATAGGGGGAGAGAGAGGGGGGGAGATATGGGGGGAGAGAGAAGGGCTAGAGATAGAGAGAGGGGGGAGAGATAGGGGGAGTGAGGGGGTAGAGATAGGGGGAGAGAGGGGGTAGAGATGGGGGCCATTGCACCTCGCTCCACACATCCACACTGCTGATGATGGAGGTTGACAAGAAATTACAAATCAAGTCATGACCCAAAGTGGTTGATGATATCTTTCAAATGATTGCTGAGTTTATAACCATCTATGCACAATTGCACCGTTTTACTTACACGGTTAAACATCTGCCATAATTTTGTAATTCTATTTATGGATTTCATGAAGCAATGAGTAAAATTTTACCTAAAACTTTCGTGACTGCAGGAATTCATATTCTATAGTTATTTTGGTAAAGTCACATAGATAGAAAAAATAATCACACTAAAGTTATAAAAATAAAGTGGATAAAATATCACGACATTTCGACCGCAACACAAGCGGTAGGCCTCGGCAAGGTAAGGTAAAAGTTAAAAGGTAAAAACAAGAGCCTACCTTTACCCTACCTTTTACCTTACCACAATACAATCACTCTACCCTACCTTTTACCCTTCAGCAGGTAAGGTAAAAGGTAAAAAGCAACGACCTTACCTTTACCCTACCTTTTACCCTTACCCCATACAAATTTCCCGATTACAGGGTAATTACTAGAGAACTACTACACATGCACAAGGTTTATAACGGTAAATGCTAGGTAAAGCGCTTTAATCATATAGAATACTCTCGATTATTCCAATTTTACACGCTTTCTTTTAACTCACTCTGTCTGTCGTTGTTGTTGTTATTGTTGTTGTTGTATCCTCAAATCTTGAAACTCAATTTTTACCCACTTCCTAATGTGGTATCGACTGCAAACTTGATATACTTAGGTCATACTGATGACAATACTATATTCTATCATTAAACATTTGTATATTTTTAAACAATCTTTTTTTATATGTTATGTTTCGGCTTGGGTCTAATTGTCCACGCTCAACTGACGTTGGCTGTAATGGGCCACGGTCCCTTACTTCATGGCAAGCTTCGGGGCCACTTCCTGGAGTCGTGGAGTTCTGTCATTACTAGTACATTTCATTAAAGCGTGTTTTTAATGAAGTTTGTTTTAATATTACTTATTAAATAGAGGCCACGGACTGCACCACGGAGCTTTCAGCGGTAAACAAGGTACCGTATTTACCGGGTAATACTTCGCGCTACCTTTACCCTACTGGGTAATTCTTCTGAGCTACCTTTACCCTATTTACCTTACCCCTTGGCATGTCGACATCTTTACCCTTTACCTTTCCCCTTTTACCCGGTAAAAAGGGTAAATTACCTTACCTTGCCGAGGCCTAACAAGCGGTCGTCATCAGGAACAGGGAGGTTGGCCTCTGAGGGCAAGCTGCTTATAAAGGTTTAGAGATGGGCGGGGCAGCTAATGTTAATGTAGGAGGGGGCTCCGACACCGGCAGTAAGTCTTACAACTGATTACTAAAGTAATTATATAATAGATTAGTAATAAGTTAATTAAAAAATATTGTAATTATGTAATAGATTAGTAATCAGTTACTTGTTATGATTAGTAATCAGTTGTAAATTAGTAATTAGTTGTCATGTGTATTATTTAATAACTGAACCCAATCACTATACCCAATCATGTGCAGAAATCATAGGTGTTAGAGGGGCAGGGTTATTGCGACACATTTATAAATAACGCGATCTAACCCCAAAACCTTTATTATGAATAATATTGGTCGCGAAAGCCTACGTGTTAAACTGACAATGCATATATTATCAGAGTGTGGCTTTTGTTTGCATTCTGACCACACGTATTGTGGTTAATGCAGACATGATTCCTTGTAAAAAGGTCTCAGTTTTGTAGCCAGAAAAAAGGGGAAAACCCTATTCTTATATTTTGGTATTGGCAAAGGGGGTCCCATGATGAAGATGCTCACCCAGTGCTCTCATGACTCTGATAGTGCATTGTCTTTGGGCTGTATGCCTTTTGGCGCCCTCTGGTCTAACACCGTTTGAGACGAAGCTCAAAAGAAAGCTGTCTTTGGTGTGGACCAATCAGTTTCAAGGACAATGCATATATTATCAGAGTATGTGTTTTGTTTGCATTCGGACCACAAGCATTGTTGTTAATGCAGACATGATTCCTTGTAAAAGGTTTTCAGTTTGGTGCCACAAAAAAGGGGAAATAACCTATTCTCATATTTTGGTACTGTCAAAGGAAGTCCCATGATGAAGAGGAAGTGTTTGATTAATGAATTTATCCAAAAGTATATATATTTTAAAATGTATGAAGTAACGAAATGGTATTTCATTCTCAGCTTATTTACAAACATACATTTGAATCATTTGCTGTTAAGTCACTTTCACACCTGCAATATACATCAAATAATTCATGCACAACTGACTGCTAGCATATGATCAAATAACATGGTGCATACAGTATTTGTGTATTTACTCTCATGTAATGACACGTGCCAACATAAATATTTAATTGGTGCCTTGAGCCAAAATTGTCGAGCATTTGAGTCATGTTTCTAATAGCAACAAGTACAGCCCATTCAGGACCAAATCGTTTGAAAATATGGAATGCGACATCAAGCTGAAGGGAAGGTGTATCAGCTGATTAATGCCAATGTAGTCTGGTATTGCAAAATTCCCATCTAATAGCATATTTATAATTGATGTGAAATTTCTCTTTTAAAAAAATGTTATTGAAATATGGCAATATTCCATCATAACCCTGACAAGGTGGAGTGGTCGTACAAACCCAGCAATCTGTATTTGATTTCCGACCACAGTGGAGCTTTTTGTGTTATATACCTGCATCCTCTATTCCCCTCACATGTACCAACCCTTCCAGAAAGTGTTTCAGCAGGCCCAATGCGCCCACTTAAGAATCATTCAGTATTTTTTTTCATGACATGAACTCAAATTGTGCAGGCATATGTAATATATTTTATAGCATGTAACTCATCTAAAACGCTGCATGCACATACATACGCAGTACGTACATTTAATGGTTTCAGATCTGGTCACAGCTCTTACAGGAGATAATCACATTGTGTCAAAAGTGTCTTCAATGGATTCACAAATAAGTTAATGGCACAACGACGTGGCTTATATCCAGACCCAGTTGATGCAATCATTTCTAGATTCACTTGGCTTCCCATTCGGGTCTAAATTAAATTTTGACTGTACCCGAGTGAGGACAATTTATGAAATATACCCAATAACAAATCCCTCTTATTTTTCACACTGACTGTTGGGAGTGGAAATGCATGTATGTGATTCTGTAACTGTCATTTTCCATCACCCTTCTCTTGTACACACAGGTTGGGGATAAAGACATCGTGGATGTTTCCCGTGCGTCTGCGGAAGCGCCAGCATGACCTTCGGTGTCTGGACCGTCGTAATTGCTCCACACACATTCCAAGGGTGTCCACAAGCCCAGGCAGGCAAGATGCTTGGAGGCACAACGATGCCACCGAAATCTCCTCATCGGACATCATTCTCACATTCGTATCTGAGACGACATCTATCAAACAGCAGTCAGCACATGCTGTACTGCACAGGGAAAACGTTTGTGTGCAATAAGAGGTTCTTTTGTGGCCTTTTTAGCTGTTGTGATAACACGTGCCTGTGCCATAGCATGTTAACCTTCATGGACCTAAACGTCGATATAAACTTTGCATTGTGATTTACGTTTTCTATTTGTGACAACTCGACGTAAACTTAAGAGGGGAAAATACTCTCATAATTATTATCGTAATATGTACGTAGCATATTTTCACTATATTATGTAATTTAGTGCTGTTGTCAGTGTTTAACAATTGGAGAGACGGGTTCATTAAGTCCTAGCTGGTGGACCATTCAGCCCATCGTCGCTCAAGGCCCAATGGCTGTCCTATAACTGGACTGGTCTTTGCCCACATGAAATAATGACATTTCCATGAACGCACGACATCATATTGATATTAATTACACCCAATGTCAGAATATTTAGTTTTCACATCCTAAAAGTATTACAGTCAAATTATAATAATACGGTTAAACGTTTTCTATCCACGGGTTCTGGATTCGCGAGTTTCGCATATCCGCGAGTTGCGAAATGCATATGAATTCCCTAGTCGCGACCCGTCGGACTCCAGCGTTCGCGAGTGTACCGTACCAGACCACTTCCACCGGGGAGGTGTGGGCAAAAATTTACATTGGGAACTGCGAAGACGAGGCACGCCTCCTAAGCTGCCCACGTAAGTCCTCAGTCTCGTAGTAATCCCGCTCTGAACTCGCTACTGTATTGTTTTTTTTACTTTATACGTACTTGCAGTCAACTCGTTTATACATTTTGGTGTAAACGAGTCGATTCTGAGCACTCCCTAGGGTGCTAAAATGATAACAACTGTGCGTTGTTAACAAACACCTGCGTCTCCCGAGGAGTCATCCTCTTGAATTCACAACCACCTCTATCGTCGTCAAATCATCATCACAAACGTAATGAATAAATAAAAAACACATTACTCTTTATTATTTATGGTAGTCATTGTTATTAAAACATTTACCATCCCCCCCCACCCCATGTTCACTCGTACCAGCAACATAACCCCATTTTTCCCCATTGGAACATGGTTTCTGCATTTGGGAATTCTGTATTCACGAGTATTTTCAACAACATAACCCTCGCGGATAGAGAGGGTTTACTTTACGCGTGTTCGCGTGTCTATAACGAACCAGAACATATGTATTATGTAGGTACTGTATGTTCAACTTATTTTGAGCCGTACATAGACAACCGTGCTTATCGGAGGTGTGTGGGAAGGACAACAAACTAATCACAAAAAATCAGTACTAAAGAAAAGAGTTCTCAATTTAGATTTAAAACTACATAGCCCCAGTGGCTTGCTAATATCGGAAGGAAGAGCATTCCAGACGGCCGCAGAAAACTGAAAATAAATAAGTTAACACGTTTTGTCTACACTATGAGATCTCTTTTACCAGTGGCAAAATATAATGGTAGGTTTTTACCCTTTTAACTAATAAAGGTGTCAGTTTTGTACCAGTTAAAAGGGTAAAAACCTACCATTACGTTTTGTCTAGTTCCTTCCGACAAACAGAAAGGTCGTGCATCTGTAGCGGTGATACGCGCTAGCAGTAGGGATCGTGGGGTAGCGCGTAGTGATTGGCTGTGTGTTGGTGACGCGCGCTGACGGTGAGGGATCGTAGGTCAGCGCAGGGTCATGGGTTATGTGATGGTGATTGGCTGTGTGTTGGTGACGCGCGCTGACAGTGATGGATCGTGTGGCAGCGCGTGGTGATTGGTCGGCTAGGGTGGGTGCTCACATCGCGGTCCGCATAGGCTCCGTCTCCTTGGAGCGGAGGGCTATATTAGGCGGTGCGCGCGGGCGCTCGGGGGGCAGTTGGTGACCAGTGAAGACGGAAGACGGAGGAGGAAGAGATAGGGCCCTGAGACACCTAGTCCCGCTGTCCTTGTAAGAACCGGGGCCCTGTGTGGCTCAGAGGCCGGACCTTGGGACCCGGGGGCCGGACGTCCGTGTGAGGATCGGGCCGCGGGACCCAGTGGTCGTGATCCATACCCAAGCTGGGGTGGGTCTAGAGGTTCCCCCGGATGCTACGGGGCTAGAATGCCCGTGTGTGTGGCCGGGTGGAACGGGTAGCGTGAGCTGTAGATACCACACGTGTCAGGGGGGAACATGTAGCGTGAGCTGTAGTAACCACCCGTGTCAGGTGGAACGTGTAGCCTGAGCTGTAGTGACCACCCGTGTCAGGTGGAACGTGTAGCGTGAGCTGTAGTGACCACACGTGTTATTGTGACAACCCAAGTGTGAATAAAGTGTGCTACCCGTAAAGTGGTCTCCCGCCGTAGTTTACTATACTACACATCCATTCAGCTTAATCGTACTTGCAGTGGGTAGAGCGTTACAACCTCGCTGTGTTTGATGAAGTTTTGCTCCATTCGACTCTACAAGTCTTGTTCGTGTGTCTAACTCTCAAATGCTCTTTCCCAGTGTTTCCTGCAAATAATTGAGTAGATAGTTTTTCTTTGTTCTTGTTGTTACTTTTATCGATCAAATGTATTGTAATTGAGATACAATCGTGAATAATTGTAATGTATTTTCAGCATATATCCATAGAGATATGAAAAATCTATCTTTCCGTATGACATAATCAGTTTATAAAACCATCAGTTTCTCTACATATTCGCCAACCTTTTACTACGGAAGTTCCGCAGGTTCCTGCTCGTGAAGCATATATTACAGTATCATCAATTTACCACACCTGAAAAATGTACATGTCATAACTTTGTAAGAATATATTTGCATTCGGACCATTGCACAAAATAGATGACTGCATTTGTCATTTATGTCATGTGGTTTTCCATATGCAATTTGTAGCAAAAATCAACTTGCTTTTGTCATTTCCATAGCACAGCTGGATATATTCAGTGATAGCGTTATTGTAAATATATTGATGGAGTAGCGGTGTGGCTCAAACGTCAGAGCTTTCAGCAGGCACTGCGGAGATTGATCATTTGAGTTTGAATCTTGACAGCCACCTGTGATTAAATAGAGTTCCCATGTATCTCGGCCTCGCCGTGCGCTGCGTTGCACCGCTAGTCGAGTAGATAACCATGTGTTCAATTAACCCTCGGAGCCAGGATGACCGTCCAACTCCGATCGTCATTTATTGATTGTAACAGGTAAAACTGGTGAGAAAACACAGATACAGCATCTGTTATAATTCGGAAACACCCACACAATGAACACCACAGCATCAGAACATTGTCTCAGATAACAATAGATCCTGGAAGGACCAGGCCCCCACATTACCCCTGAACAACTAGACAAAGGCACAAGCTGGTGCGTTGCATACAGGCACATAGTGTATTCATCCCACTGCACCCCAAATGTACAGCATTACACTTAACACTAAACTGTGGATGAGATACTTCGTCATCACTCTCAGGATCGCAACATAGGCACAAGTCTGACTCGACCTACTAAATCACAAGTAACATCCACAATAAGGAAAGTCACAGGCTTCGTTACTAACTAGGCCTCGTATTTATTACAACAACTTAACGGCACCATAAAGGCATTTACATTGCTATAACGGTCATTCCAACATTACAACAGCATTTCCAATATTATAGGAATATAAACAACTTACAGATAATGCTTCTTAAGCTCCCACAATGGACAAGTGCGGCTGTGGTCTCACTGAGATGCGATGCGTGCCGCCATCTTGACTTATCTGTGTAATGGCTGACGCCCGCGTGGTACAGTGGAAATCTAACATCGTCACTTCCTGGTCACGTGACCAACATTAGCATCAAAAAACAGGAACTTCCTGTGAACACACGCTCCACATCTGCCGTGAGGCAAGACACTCCCCGTCTGGTATCTAGGAGATACCACCATTTATTTCCTATCTCATAAACAAGTGTATAACAACTTCAACGGGTCGACTTATTTGTCCATATCTTTGCGAGAGAGAAGTAGTACTATCTCGACTATGGGCCTGATGAAAGTTCTTGCGACACCTTGCTTCGCAATCATAACCTCGACCTTTCGAACTTTTCCGTCGGCACTTGGAATCGACTTGAGGATGCGGCCCATTGGCCACTCATTCCGTTTGGCTTGGTTGTCCTTCAGTAGGACGAGGTCGCCTTCTTGGATGTCTGGTCTATTAGACTGCCACTTGTTGCGCACTTGGAGTGTCGTAAGGTACTCGTTTTTCCAGCGACGCCAGAACGTGTTCGCGAAGCTCTGCACTTGTCTCCATTGACGTCTGTAGAGGTCTGCAGTGCTGGCCTCCTCGGTAGGTGCTGTGAGCACATCTGTCTTCTGGGTAAGAAGTGTAGCAGGAGTCAAGATGAATGGTGACTCCGGGTCGGTTGAGACGGGGATCAGGGGTCTTGAGTTAATTATGGCTGAGACCTCGGCCATGAGAGTGGTCAAGACCTCGTGAGAGAGCCGTGTGGACCCGACATCACATAGCATGGAGTCGAGAATGCGTCGAGCAATCCCGATCATGCGTTCCCAGGCTCCACCCATGTGCGAAGAGTGGGGAGGATTGAAGATCCATGTGCAGCCTTGGTCACCAAGGTATTTCCTGACAGAATAATCTTCGACATTCTCCGTATTGATCTTAAGCTCTTTACATGCTCCTATGAAATTGGTTCCATAATCAGAACGGAGTTGCTTGGCTGGCCCTCTGATGGCGAAGAACCTCCGGAGTGCATTTATAAAGCTCGAAGAGTCCATGGACTCGATGACTTCGATGTGCACTGCTCGTGTACTCATACAGGTGAACAGCACTGCCCAACGTTTGCTGTTCGCGAGCCCTCCTCTGGTGCGGCGGGAGATGACTGTCCACGGTCCGAACACGTCAATCCCTACAGAGGTGAAGGGAGGTTCCACACTGAGTCGATCGGCTGGGAGGTCTGCCATTTTCTGTTCTTCCTGTTTTCCACGTAGCTTGCGACACCGGATACACTTGTGGATTGTGCTGGCGATGCACCTCTTTGCTCCAACGATCCACAGCCCTGCAGATCGGATTGCTCCTTCTGTGAAGTGCCGACCTTGGTGCTTGACCTTCTCGTGGTAGTGGCGCACGAGTAAGATTGCGATGTGGCTCTGGCTTGGGATTATGAGGGGGTTTCGTTCATTCTCATCTAATTTTGCATTCCCTAGCCGACCACCGATCCTGAGCAAGTCGTCTTTGTCCATCCCGGGGTTTAGCTTCCTGAGGGTGCTGACCCTAGGAAGGTCTTCTCCCTTGTTGATGGCCTTGATCTCACTTGCATAAGCTGCCTGTTGCACACAGCGGAAGATTGATTTCCTTGCTCTGGAAAGCTCGTCTTCAGTGCGTGGCACTGTGCAGTAATGCCATCCATTGCAGCTACCAGTGGTGCCTCTCATCGGGCGATGGAAGCAGTCTGCGATATGCGTTAAATGTGCTGTCGCTCGCACGAGCATCGTCCATTTCGAGAAATGTTCAAAATGGTGTGGACTCAGTGGACTTCTCGGTCGCACATTTGTTACGAAAGTTGTCACTAGAGGACGAATCTCCTTGTCGGACTCGGGCTCTAAGAGTCCAAAGGTCTCCTTTGTAGTACATGGGCCAACGTCACGTCGTAACAGGAACGCTGGACCCGTCAGCCAGATGGTTTGATTCAGCAGAGATGCAGGGACGGACCTAGTTGCGAGATCTGCTGGATTCTGGTCAGTTGGAACGTAATTCCATTGCTCCGGCTGTGGCAATCTCCTGATGCGCTCCACCCGGTTGCTGATGTAGGTGTAGAACCTTCTGGTTTGGTTGTTTATGTAGCCTAGTACGACCTTACTGTCCGTGTAGAACTTGACCGCGTCCAGTTTGATGTCAAATTCGTCTAAAATCAGTTCCGCCACCTCTGTAGCAAGGACCGCTCCACACAGCTCAAGCCTTGGGATGGTATGGTCCAGTTGTGGGGCCAGTTTGGCTTTGCCCAATATGAACCCAACATGCTGGATCCCTTCTGCGCTTGTGGTTTTTAGGTAAGCTACGGCTGCTACGGCCATCATAGAAGCATCTGCAAACACATGTAACTCCTTCCGTTGGGTTACGGAAAGGGATGTGGGCGTGTAGGAACGAGGAATCTGCAGCTGCTCAAGTGCCTGTAAGGAATTTCTCCAAGTTTCCCATTCTTGTCGCCGTTCCTCTGGCAACGGGCTATCCCAGTCTTGTGTATCAGCACAAAGGTCTCTGAGTATCCAACGGCCTTGAATGGTAACCGGTGCTACAAATCCCAATGGATCGTACAGGCTGTTTACCATTGACAAGATGCCTCGTCGCGTGTAAGGTTTCTCTCCAATTGATACTCGGAACGTGAACGTATCCGCTTTCAGGTCCCAACTCAGTCCAAGGCTGCGTTGGATTGGTGGTGTGTCGACGTTAAGGTCCAAGTCTTTCAAGTCTTTTGAACGATCGTCGGAAGGAAACGCTTTTATCACCTCTGCGCTGCTGGACGCTATTTTGTGAAGTCTCAAGTTAGCAGTTGCTAACATTCCTTGTGTCCTTTGGAGCAGATCGATGGCTTCTGAGGCCGTGGGCATTGATTTAAGTGAATCGTCAACGTAGAAATCTCGCTCTACAAATCGCTTGGCGTCTTTCCCATATTCCCCTTCTCCTGCCTGCGCGGTCCTCCTCAGTCCATAGGTGGCTACCGCTGGGGATGAGCTGTTGCCGAATACATGCACCTTCATTCTGTATTCAAGAATTCGATCATCGACGTTGTTATTGCGGTACCACAGAAACCTGAGGTAATTTCTGTCGTCTTCTCGGACAATGAAACAGTGGAACATTTATTGAATGTCGGCGGTTACGGCGATTGACTCCTTTCTGAAACGGATGAGTAACCCTAGGAGACTGTTGTTCAAGTCAGGTCCAGTGAGCATTACGTTGTTCAAGGAAATGCCATTAAATTGAGCACTGGAATCGAACACCACTCTGATCTGATCCGGCTTCTTTGGGTGATACACGCCAAAGATTGGTAAGTACCAGCATTCCTGTCCTTCTTCTAGAGGAGGGGCTGCTTCAGCGTGACCACTGTCAAATATGTTTTTCATGAAGGACACAAAATGTTTCTTCATCTCTGGTTTCTTGTCCAAGGTGCGGCGCAATGAGTTGAGCCGTGAGAGGGCTTGCTCTCTATTGTTGGGTAGCCGGCATCTGGGATTACGAAATGGCAGAGGGGCAACCCAACTGTTTGACTCATCTTGGAAGAACTCTCTGTCCATTATTTTCAAGAATTCTTTATCCTCTAGCGATGGAGCAGGTTTGTCATCGTCCTTCGTTGTCACGAACACCGTATGTCCAACATCATCTTTCAGCATAGAGGTTCCTTCGTCGGCCTGCATGGTACAGCCTTGACTTCTCTCGCCGAGTTTCTCTTTCAGCGTGAAGTGGTTGGGGCATGGTTTGAAGAGCGACGTGCGTCCATTCATGAGCACACTCGTTCTGAATGTGCTAATGTGGTCTGGTTTGTGGGTCCCATCGAGACAAACGTCACCCACGATGACCCATCCTAGATCGAGTCTCTGGGCATAGGGAGCGTCGTGAGGTCCATTGCGTTGGTCGCGAACCTTGTGGACTCTCAGCATGTCCCTGCCGAGCAGAAGTAAAATCTGTGCCGCGTAATCCAATGGCGGGATGAACTCTGCTATGGGTTTCAGGTGTGGGTGGTGACGTGCAACTTCGGGCGTGGGAATCTCACTCCTGTCGTCCGGTATCTCGTTGCACTCTGTCACCATAGGAAGGGCTAGCTTCATGGTGCTATCTATGGTTTCCACCATGAGGGCGCTCGCTCTTCTTCCCGCTGTCTCCATCAGTCCTGAGCATGTTCTGAGCGTGTATGGAAAGGAATTCCCACCTACACTTAGCTGATCAAAGAACTCTGACCTTGCCAAAGACCTGTTGCTCTGGTCGTCCATTATGGCGTACATCCTTACTGCCCTTTCAGGATGTCCTTTGGGATAGACTCGGACGAGGCATATCTTTGAGCAAGATCTTCCTTTGAAGCCTTCTCCACAGACTTCTGTGCATTTGGTTGTGATTGACGAAGTGAGTGCGGCAGTCTCGCCTTGCTCCCCGCCGTGCTCTGCTTCGGGATCGGAAGCCTTAGTGCTACTGGGTTTCTAGTAAAATGTGTGCAGAGCAGTTGCGTGTTTGTCGCTGCCACATTCCTCGCACTTGATATCTGCCTTGCAATTCCTTGCAAGGTGGTCAGTAGAAGCACAGCATTTGAAGCACACTCCAAATTCTATCAGCATGTTCTTCCGCTCTTCCAATGGCTTCCTCCTGAACTCACGGCATTTCTGGAGGGAGTGAGGTTTATCATGCAATGGGCATTGCTTCTCTGGATCCTCTATCTTTTTCTTTGTGGTGGTTGCCTGGACGGAGTTTGCGAATGTCGCAGGAGAGACCTCAGTCTTGTGTACGGAAATTGGCCCTCTCGCTGTTCCTCGTTTCGCCGTTGTCCTTTCCATTTTTGGGAGATCTGGACTGGAAATCCCCGTGGTGCCAAACATGAAACTCGGGTCATTTCTAGTCTTAGCCAGGTTGCGGATAAACTTTGAGAAAAAAGAGAATGGGGGGAATGCAACCTGATGCTCTGACTTGTATCTTGAACCCGCTGTTCTCCATTTTTCCTGCACGTCAAATGGCAATTTCTCTACGATGGGGTTCACGCCATGGTAGGTATTCAAGAAAATGAGACCTGGTAAGTAGGGATCAGCCTGGGCTGATTCAAGCTCCATCAAAAGATCTCCAAGCTCCCGTAACCTTTTATTGTCTCGACCAGAGATTTTTGGAAAGTTCTGCAACTTCTTGAAGAGAGCCTTCTCAATGGTTTCTGGGCTACCATAGCACTCCTCGAGCCTCTCCCACACCGCATGCAGGCTTGAGGCAGGGTCGTCAATGTTTGCTGACCGGATCCTCTTTGCGTACTCTGCAGATTAATTTCCTAACCATTTCACCAACAGGTCGAGTTCTTCACTTGCAGAGATGTCTGCATTTCGGCTCGATAGTTCTCAGAGTGGTCATCAAACTTAACGAGTCCTGTGTTGATTAGTTCGCGGTGAGCCAGGTACCTAGCAAAGTCTCCTAGTCCTGCTGATCCAGGGTGTGTCCATACTGGCGCTTGTGAGGCGGCATTATTGGCTGTATTGCCTAGCATGCCGTCATTTGCAATGGCGTTGGACTGTGGGCCCAAAGGGTTTCGATCACGTTGGTTGGATTCCCTTATGTGACTGTCTGGAATGTGGGTCTGACTTGGTGCATCCACGTCTGACCCCACGTGCGCGACGCTGAGTTGGCGACTAACTGCCAGAGCAGGATATGCATTTCCACCATTCCTGTAGACAGCATTCATGTTCATTCGGAGTGGAGATGGCAATGCCTGAACGTCCACCCTTTGTTCAGTATGGTTTGGTGGAGGAGCATTGATGCATTGTTCAGACCAGTCCAAAATATTTTTTCCGGTGAGTTGATCACGGTCCTTGACAGGTTTCTGAGTGCCAAACTCACTCCAATTCTCTTCCTTATCCAGGTTGGCTGCTGCCTCGAGCACCTCTGCCTGGGCCATTGCAGCAGCTGCTTCCCTTTTGAGTTGTAGGGTGCTTAACTTAGCATCCAGCTCAATTTTCTTCCGTGTGGCAGTAGCCACTGTAGCCACTAATGTACTCTCTGCTATGCTTGCTTCTTCTTGTATGCGAGCCTTTTCAATTAGCATGGCTTCCTCTTCAGCCATGTAGGCAATACGAGCGCTTGCTGCTTCTGCTGCTGCGCGTGCCTGAGCTGCTGCCATACTAGTAGATGATGTCTGTGAGTGCGCTGAGGCTTTAGATCTTGTGGTGGACCTGGATGAGACAGAGTGCTGAGATCGTGTCTCTCTTAAGCCCTCCACACGGTCCATTGCATCTTGTATCACTGCCTGCACATTATCATCGAGCAGTTGAAGGAAGTGCTCTTGTCTGCGCACTCCCTCAATGCCCTCATCTGTTTTCACCTTCATCAGGAGGGAGATGTATCTCTTTGCCAGGAGCTTGTAGCTTGAGCTGCTCACATTCACTCGCTAGATGGCCCGCTGAATTGAGGCCACTGTGTCTGAGGCATTTGAAGCTTCAGATAAATCTGCTTAAACCCGGTTCCATGCCCGTTGTATCCTGGCATCCAGGTCCTGTTTCTCAGCCTCATAGCTTTCCAAGGCCCGTTGCGTCAACCTGACCTCCCTCTGGGGCCTTGAACTCCATTGGTCCTCTTGAGGCAGGATGGGAGATCCTGGATTGCTTGGTTCACCTTCTTCAGCATCTCTCCCTGCTGAACTGTGGCTTTCCATGCTGCGATGCTTGCAGCACGATTTTAATGTAGACTCGTTGCAGAGCTCCTTGCTTGTTGCAGGCTGACTGCAGGGCTGGCTGCAGAGCTGGCTGCAGAGCTGGCTGCAGGGCTGGCTGCAGGGCTGGCTGCAGAGCTGGCTGCAGAGCTGGCTGCAGGGCTGGCTGCAGGGCTGGCTGCAGAGCTGACTGCAGAGCTGACTGCAGGGCTGACTGCAGAGCTGGCTGCAGAGCTGGCTGCAGGGCTGGCTGCAGAGCTGGCTGCAGGACTTCTTGGGAGCTTTAAGAAGAGTATCTTTTTACTACTCGACTAGCGGTGCAACGCAGCGCACGGCGAGGCCGAGATACCATGATTTCGATTTAAAGCTTTCGTGACTGCAGGGATTCATCTTCTTGGTTCTTTCGGTAAAGTCACGTAGAAGGAAAATAATAAAATAATAAAAATAAAACATAATAAAATAATTCTCACGACGTTTCGGCCACAACGCAAGCAGCCGTCTTCAGGTGGAGAACAGGTCTGTCTTCTCGTCTTCAGGTGGAGAACAGGTCTGTCTTCTCGACAGACCTGTTCTCCACCTGAAGACGGCTGCTTGCGTTGTGGCCGAAACGTCGTGAGAATTATTTTTTTTATGTTTTATTTTTATTATTTTATTATTTTCCTTCTACGTGACTTTACCGAAAGAACCAAGAAGAGTTCCCATGCGTAATGAGTTTATGAACTGCATACAAAAAAACACATGTAGTGAGTCCAACTGAGTCACAGACGTTGTCTTGGGAGCAACACTATTTATTACATCGACTCAACACAACATAACATAACCTACACTCGGGTGTTGAACGCCCATCTAACCACGCTACGGCAGAACAAGACACGGTCCCGCTATTCCGGTCCGGACCACGAGTTGGGTCCCGGACCGCGTGGCTAGAGGCTTCTTCAACCCGATGTGGATCTTCACTCAGCAACAGTCAAGAACCCCCGAGCCCCAAACGGGGCCCCCCGTTATATCAGCCTGGGCCACAGCTGGCTCCGCCTCTCGCCCCGCCCACCTTCTCGATCTCTCCAGCACTTTCCCCAAGGCTCTCAAGAGCTCCTCTATACCACGTGACCCCCCAGCGGCCCCCGTCCACCAGTAGCCCCCCAACAATATCATCCGGTCACGTGTCAGCAGGTCACCCAGAGTATCATGCCCCAACGTAACCCTGGCTGGCAGACATTCTCTCTTGCTCCCTCACCCGGAGCCCGCACCGCATAGTGTACATGGTGCCCTTGCGCTAACCAGCGCTCACCCAAGCCCCGCTAGGGCTGGTACTGCGCCCAGTAACCGGACTACACATAATGGCAACATACTATCCGCCGTGGCCTCGCAGGTCCGGCACAACATAATGACATTTAGTCACTACACATACGTTGAATTTGCTTCTGCACTTGACATTGCTAAATTACAGCTCTTGAGAATTAAAATAACAATTTGTTATGGGACATGACTTTCATATGCAAATCAGGTGTGATTAGTTAGTGGTCCACTCTCCTGTGTGGACGAGCGATAACTTAAAAGGATCTCAAACAGGTATTGCTCTGTGATATCCACTTCCACGTGCCTAACTATAATATGAAGGCTTTACTGCACATCGAGATATCTGAATGGATACTGTGTCTCACGATATGAAGCCATAAATGTGGGAGAAGATGAAAACGACATTGTCGGTCATGATTTATCCACTTCTGGATGAAGGCCTCCAAGTTGTCACCTCTCATGGTCTCATAATGACACAATTCATCGAGTGCCTGAATACAGAGTGATCTCAATACTTCATCTCTGCAGTCGACATCCTTTCAGGCTGCGACTCCACAGTTTAAACCACCAGCCATCATCCCTGTGATGCTTAGTCTCTTGCCTGCGTTCAAAGGCTCAGCTTTATCCGCGTCACTTATATTTTTGGTCAGCCAGATCACTGCCGTGTATATTGTGGGTCAAGTCTTGCGACAACAGTCGAGACCATTCACCTGAGGCAATTCAATAGGGTTGGTCGGTCTTATTTTTAGACAAGCCACCCTGCCAGTTATCACGCAGTAGCGTATCTCTGGAACACCACAGTGCACTCACAATATCTTACAGGATGACCCCTTCATCCCGACACTCACACCTAAGCCTACGCGTTCCTGAACACACACACACCCTTAAATAAGGCACGTTTAGCCTTAGATGGGGTTGACCACCCGCTTTGGGCTACATTCGCAACACCCTGACTCCAGGTGAAGCTCGATCCCGTGCATCGTGGACCACCAGAGGCCTGACACCGTCGCCAGAGCAAGTGGCGTCAGAGGCAGCCTCCTTGCTCCTCTCCGCTCCCCTTCTGCTGAAGTTCATTTGCCCGTCCCTGCTCCCCACCGAGTGTCCACTGAAATTTACACAGGTGTAGTAAGTATTCAGGAGGCTTTGACGACGGGGTCGGAGGCACACTTATTTATTAACACCAACTTGTGTACAGTAACGGGTACACACAGCACTTAGAGGGGTATCGTCCCCTTCACTCGTCTAACAGGGAGACGCAAGATCTAACCCCACTAACCTACGCCAGAGTCCTCCACTACGGAGCTAGGGGAGGCTACCTATCCCAGCCCTGGTCAATCTGGGATCCCGGCACCCTGAGTCTCCAGACCGGCTCTTATAAGAACGTCAGTCTGGGCTCTCGGGGCCACGCCACCGGCTTGCCCTGGTCGGCCCTGGCAAGGACAGCGAGTCAGGGGAGCTCCGGGGCCTATTCTAGCTGGTCTTCGCTCTTCGCTGGTTTAAGCTAATACTCGACCTCGAGCCCTCCGGCTCACCACCTTTTATAGTACTCGGCCCCCAGGAGGGGCCTGTGGGGGATGCAGGTGCGGACGTCGGTGTGAGCACCTCCTCTGTGTACGGCCCTTACCACGCCCCTTGTGTTTGTTAGCCATCCGTGCCCATACACAATTACACCTCTACATCACCCCGACCTGTACAGCTCGCAGCCGTCCCCGGCTGCAACAAAATCAGAATAAAGGTGCATCCCTCCCCAAAACCGTGTGTGCCTCGCGTAATTTTAACAAGAACAATGACAACCATAACAACAACAACAGGAAACAGGAAGAAAAAAAATAACCTGACGCACCCCCCCGAATAAATACCCCATTCCGCAAAACCAACATATATACACGCGCTCCGGACGCCTCCCCCCACCATCCGCAAGGGCCCCCCAACGGCCGACCTCACAAAAGTCTGCGCGTTTTGGCGAGCGTTCTCGCGGTGGGCCCGTCACAAGGGCCCGTCCCGGCACGCTCAGTGGCGGTTGTTGACGGTCCCGGTGCGAGAGAGTCTGGCTTCGCTGCCAAGTGACCCCCGACCCCCCCGGGAGGGGTTGGCGGTCGTGGACCCGTCACTCCTGTTGCACCTGGAGATGGAACAGTCGATGTCAGGTTAGGCGAAAGCAGCGACGTCGGGGAGTCGGCGGACCCCTCACACGTTTGGCCATGCGTGTGTGTGTGCGAACCACGGGGCGGCGCAATGAACGGTTTCAACCTGGAGCGGTGCACGTACCACCGACGCCTCCCCCATTTGACGCTTACACATTGCGGCCGCAAGACCTGTACGACCTCCACGGGCCCCCGCCACGGCCGTACCAACTTTGACGAGGTCGCCAGCGGCACCTGGGGACAGTGCAACCATGCCCTGTCCCCCGGTTTCCATTTGAACACATGTACCCGCCCCAGCCTAAGCCTCTCGTTCGCCTTCTGGCGGAGTTCAGAATTTTGCACGGCCGCTTCCCGCGCCTCAGATAATTTGCCGATGTTAAATTTAACGTGTTCGGACAATGTAGACTTCGCCTGAGGCGCCGAGAGCTTAAGCTGGGTCGTCACAGGCAGGTTAGCCTCGCGGCCATACATTAAAAAGAAAGGGGAAAATCCGGTGGCCGCATGGGGAGCCATCCTGTAGGCTTGTAACACACCGGCAATGCGAAGGTCCCAATCTGTCTGGGATTCCGATACCTGCTGGGACAGCATGGACGTGATAGTCCGATGCAGCCGTTCCACCATCCTGTCAGTTTGTGGGTGATATGGGGAGGTCCGAATTTTCTCCGTACCCAAGAGGTCGCACACCTCGCGGAGGAGTTTCCCCGATAAATTCTTACCCTGGTCAGTCAGCAGCCTTGTCGAGGACATAGCCCTGGACAAAGGCCTCCGCGATGGCTGCTGCCGACTGGTTGGCCAGGGGCCAGGCCATGGGCCATCTCGTGAAGTATCCGACCCCTGTCAATAAATGCCTATTTCCCCTGGGTGTAGCGGGAAATGGCCCGAGAATATCCAGAGCAACGAGCTCGTTAATCCGGGAAACCTTTATGGACTGCAGCGGAGGGTTGGACCCCCTCACTGGTGGCTTCCGCTGCGCGCATTGCGTGCACGACCCCAGGAGATCCCCCACGTCCTTTGCCATGCCCGGCCAGAAGAAATCGAGCTGGAGCATGGCAAAGGTCTTATGAACCCCCAAGTGCAGGAGCCGCTCATGCGCAGCCCATACCACCTTACCCCTCAATGCTGCAGGCACCACGAGCCGTTGGCGGCGGGATTTCCCGTCCCAGTGCATTAAAAGCCCCTGGAACAACCCCCACGAGTCAACGTTCGCCACCCCCTGACCAACCCCCCCGGTGCGACGGCACAGAGCGAGGAGGGAGGTGTCCTCCATTTGGAGGCGTCCCCACTCCACAACCGACAACCCCAGCAACGAATCCCTCCCTTCTTGCTCGATAGGACCCGAAGCTGAAGGCGCATCGGCGGCGGCCACGAGGACCGAATCGGTGGTCACGTTCGGGGGCCTACAACGCCCCGAACCCAAGAGGCAAGCGCACTCCGAAGTGGGTGGCAACCGCGACAGGGCGTCAGCGTTCGTGTGGCGGACGCCCTTACAATATGTGGTGACAAAGTCGTAGTCTTGGAGAATCTCCAACATTCGAGACAACTGCCCCGATGGTTGTTGAACCCGCAGGGCGTACTACAGAGCCGCATGATCTGTACGGATGGTGAAACGTCGACCGTACAGATACGGGCGGTATTGCTGAACGAAATAAACAATTGCCAATAATTCCCGACGGGTAACGCAGTACTGTTGTTCCGCCGGAGACAGTACCCGACTACCATAAGCCACCACATGCTCTACGCCACCAATGAGCTGGGACAGCACGCCCCCAATGCCCGTGTTACTTGCGTCTGTATCGAGCAAGAAGGGTTGTAAGAAATCGGGGTAATTCAACGGCGGAGCCCCCACCAGGGCATTCCTGAGGGCGCGGAAAGCAGCCTCCTCCTCCGGCCCCCAATGAAACCTGACTCCCTTGGACGTCAAGGCATGCAATGGTTTCGCGATCGTAGCGAAGTCAGCCACAAACCGTCGGTAGTACGACGCGAACCCAATGAAACTCCTGACCTCTCCCACCGAGGTGGGAGTCGGCCAGGAGCTGACGCATTCCGTTTTGGCGGGATCAGTGGATATCCCCGAGCATCCAACAATATGACCCAAATATCGCACCGATTCGCGGAGCAAATGGCACTTCTGCGGTTTCAATTTCAAATTGGCAGCCCGCATTTTGAGAAAAACAGCATGCAACCTCTGGAGGTGTTCATCGAATGATTTGTTAAAGACGATGACATCGTCCAAGTAAATTAAACACGAATCCCATTGCAAGCCCGCCAAGACCAGTTCCATTAACCGCTGAAAAGTTGCTGGCGCAGAATGTAAGCCCATCGGCAAGCGGTTAAATTGGAAGAGGCCTTGCGGTGTACGGAAAGCAGTCTTAGGTTTGGATTCGTCATCCAGAGGAAGCTGCCAGAATCCAGAAAGTAAATCCAGGGTGGAAAAGAATCGCGCCCCTGCCAAGGCATCGAGCGACTCATCCATTCGAGGAAGCGGGTACGCATCTGCCACAGAAATTTTGTTCAATTGCCGAAAGTCGACACGAAACCGCAGTGAGCCGTCGTGTTTTTTCACCAAAACGATCGGCGCGCCCCACGGGCTGTTGGAAGGGGAAATGATATCGGCGGCTAGCATGTCATCAACGGCCGATTTGACATGATCCTTTTCAGCTGGACTCAACCGAAAGGGATTTTGGCGGATTGGCGCGCTGTCACCCGTGTCAATATGGTGTCGCAGCAATTTAGTACAACCAATATCAAATTTGTGTTGACTAAAAACGTTGGCAAATTCTTTCAGGAGAACTCGCAGCTGCGCACGCTGCGAGTCGGACAGGTCCACTGATCCTGCGCAAAGCGCATCCAGCCATCCGTCATCACAATCTGAATGCGGTCGCGACAGAGGATCGGTGCTTACCTGACCCACGAATGATTCCTCATAGGGTGCCGGCGTTGCGTGTGCAAGCACGGTCCCTTGAGTAACCACGGCCGTTCGCGATCCTACATTAAGGACTGCAATGAAGGGGTCCCCATCCCCTTTCACCATGGTCTGAGCCACTAGCAAATCGGGTCCATTGACCCCGGCCCGAGATGGTCCCAACAAGACCCCCCGATCCGCAACCCCCTCAGCAAACGGCCGACGCAACCTAAGAGGGACGAGCATCTGAGCCCCCGGGGGTACGCGCACAGTTTTTGCCACGAGCGCCTGCACGGTCGCAAACGCCCGACGCTCCATGGCGGGGGAAGACAAAAATGTAACACGTCGGCCCGACGGGAGCTCGATGCACCCCTGGTCGATCAAGATACGAATGGGCATTTTGGCCAAGAAATCCGTCCCCAACATGCACGGAACTGCCAGTGAGGAGGAAACCAAAACAGGCCCGGATAATGTAATGTCTCCAATGCAAATTTTGGCGCGGATTTGCCCAATGATGCCCAGCGAGCCCCCGTTAGCAGCATAGCATGGCACATCAACGGGGAGCAAGGGACGACTTTGAACGGGAAGGATGTTATAAATCATATCAGATATAATGGTCGCCGATGCTCCTGTGTCAATTAAAATCCGCACCTCTACCCCATCAATATGACCGACCACGACCGACGATCCCGCCGACGCTGCAACGACACGATGGGCGAGCTCCGACCACTGACCCGGTTGGAGCGCTCGCCGCATTTCAGAACAATCCGACGCAACGGCCGTCGATTTGCGAGCCCTGTTCGTTTCAGCGCGTGAGTGTGTGTCGGATGTGTGCATGGGCCAAACGTGTGAGGTGCCACGACTCGCCGTATTTCTCTGCTGGAGCTTGGGTGGAGACGGTGCGGCGTCCTGACGAGGTGTCGCCCCGCGCTTACGGGTAGCCCGGCATCCTGAAGCAACGTGGCCTTGAAGGCCACAGTTGTGGCAGCGTGTGAGTGCCCCAGATGGCCTGGGCTGCTCCTGGCGGCTCGGTCCGTTCCGAGCCTGTGGTGCCGCCGATCTCCATTCCCCCCGCCGCTCCACCCCGCAGACCTCCTCCGATGGGAGGGTGGTAGCCGCCATGGCATTGCCGGCCACCCCCTTGGCGGCCTTGCGATGCAGGGACCGCAAGCCCCCGTGGATGTGGCGCACGACCAGCAAGGAAGACATCTCTGTGTCGTCTTGAGCCAAGACGGCGACGTCCAGCTGGTCCGCGAGTAGCAGCAGCTTTTCAGCCACCATAGCGTCCACTCCCTCCTCGTCCATCTGCGGGAAAGCTGCCTTCGCCAGGGCCAGGAGAGCCGTCTGGAAGGCCAGAGGCGATTCGTTGGCGCCCCGATGACGATCGTGGAACAGCTGCCTGCAGTCCGAAGGCGGGCCGTAGACAGCTGACAGCAGCTGCAGCGCCAAGTGCAGCGTGGCACGCTTTTCCTTAGGCGCCGAGGTGAGGGTAGCCAGGGCGTCGTTGTCCGGCATCGCCGGCAGCGCGTGTAGTGCTTCGGCGTCCGTCCAGTTCGCCATCTCCTGATGAGCGATGAACCGTCTTTTGAAGCCGCCCCAGTCCCCGTCCGCGCCCACGAATTCTTTGAGAGGCGGCAGTCGCTGCTGTAATGCGACGTCCGTGGCTGTGGATCGCGCTCCGTCGTTCCCAGCAGACGTTACAGTGTGGGCGGGCTGCGAGCATGGTATCGCCGGTCGCTCCGTTGTTGACGCGCTGGCCGGTGTTGATGATGTCACGGCTTGTGCTTGGCCCTCAGCAGTCACCTGACGCGGGCCGGCCCCGCCCTCTGCTCCCACTGTAGTGATGGCGGGAAATTTAACCGCGAGCCGCGTCGGGGTGGCAGGAAATGTCGCCGCGCGTCGGCTGCCGTCGTCGTCCCGCGCAGCTCCTCCGGCCCCCAGCCGCGTGATCTCCTCCAACGTGGCGGCCGCAGCGTAGAGCAGCTCTGCCAGGCGGGAGTGAGCCAGCCGAAGTCCCACGGCCGACGCATCCCCCCCTTCCTGTCGTAGCAGCGCGGGTGTACTCGGCCCCGGCTGCTCCGATCCGACCTCGGCCATCTCTGGTGCCGATTCGGCCGAGGTGTCCTCCATCTCCGACTCCCTGGTACGTGTCGTCCCTCGTGTGTCTATTGTTGAACGTTCACTTCTGACCCTAGATGTAGTAAGTATTCAGGAGGCTTTGACGACGGGGTCGGAGGCACACTTATTTATTAACACCAACTTGTGTACAGTAACGGGTACACACAGCACTTAGAGGGGTATCGTCCCCTTCACTCGTCTAACAGGGAGACGCAACATCTAACCCCACTAACCTACGCCGGAGTCCTCCACAACGGAGCTAGGGGAGGCTACCTATCCCAGCCCTGGTCAAGCTGGGATCCCGGCACCCTGAGTCTCCAGACCGGCTCTTATAAGAACGTCAGTCTGGGCTCTCGGGGCCACGCCACCGGCTTGCCCTGGTCGGCCCTGACAAGGACAGCGAGCCAGGGGAGCTCCGGGGCCTATTCTAGCTGGTCTTCACTCTTCGCTGGTTTAAGCTAATACTCGACCTCGAGCCCTCCGGCTCACCACCTTTTATAGTACTCGGCCCCCGGGAGGGGCCCGTGGGGGATGCAGGTGCGGACGTCGGTGTGAGCACCTCCTCTGTGTACGGCCCTTACCACGCCCCTTGTGTTTGTTAGCCATCCGTGCCCATACACAATTACACCTCTACACAGGGACTGTTAATTACAGACCCTGGTGTCTTACAAATATATATTTCTTTTAATATCCGCGCTCTAACCACACAGTCTTGCCGAGCTGCTACTTACAGCCTGACGCTTGGCCGTTTCCTTGGACCACTCCTGTTCAATGCTGGCTGGAGCTCGAGAGCAGAGATGCTTGGAGCTGGGGTTTTCCTCCATTCACCCTCTATCGTGTGGTGAGTGGAGGGGGGTCCATATTCATAGGAAGCTGGGCTTTGCACACTCAATTATGATTGACACCTTGTTTTCGATATTCTTGGGTCTTTCGGTGAAGTCACGTTGATAGGTTCAAAGAAAATAACAAAAACTTACAAAAAACTACGACGTTTCGATCGCAACACAAGTGGTCGTCTTCAGGAAAAGGGGGGTTAGCTTCCAAGGCAAACTGTTTATAAGGGTTTGAAATGGGCATAGCCTAAATGTCACCAGCCAATGATAATGTAAGTGGTGGGCAGCCAACCTGACGGTGGTTGGTTTTCCACCAATCAAAGGGCTGCCAGGTGAAAATTAACATGTTAAAGAGAGATTAGCATGTTCATGGAAGATCAAAGAGCTGCAACCAAGGGGTTGGCGCGCGAAGTGATTGTGAAAGCGCAAGTTTGAAATGGGCATAAAGCACAACTAACATCGGAAGGTGGTACGATGGGAACATCATGGCCAATTATGACTTAAACTGGTTGATAACGTCCTTCCAATGATTGCTCAGTTTGTAGCCATCTTCTCGGTTGAAATTGTGTCTGTGTCTATATATATGGATGGCTTCATGAACGAATCTTTGTTGATAGCCAGTGGGCTTGAAAAGTACTTAGAGAAATCAAGTTTGCGTGAGCCCACCACATTAAAACAATGATCAGTATTGGTCCCACCGTGTTTCAGATCTGCCTTATGTTCACGAACACGGTCCAAGACATGGCGCTTAGTTTCCCCAATGTAACTACTGCCGCAGACACAGCTTAGTTTGTAGACGCCAGGGTATTGCATATCAGGGATCCTATCCTTCACAGATGGGATCAGATCACGAATTTTATGTACTGTGTTAAATCGAACCTGGATCTTGTGTTTGCTCATGATTTTGGGAAAAAAATTAGTGACCCCTGCAATGTATGGCAAGGTGATGGTTTTGATTGGGTCCTCAGATGGTTCTTTCCCAACGGTTGGGGTGATAGCTTTATTGATTGTGTAGTCTGAATATCCATTCATCTTGAGAGCTTGGTGTACGTGTTTCAGTTCACTCGCTAGGTGATGACGGTCGGAAATACATCGAGCTCTATGGTGTAGAGTTTTGATGAGGGAATTCTTCTGGGATGGATGGTGGTGGGAGTCAGGTTTTAGGTAGGCATCCGTATGGTTGGCTTTCCTGTAGACAGAGTGTCCCATTGAGCCATCTGGTCTCTTTTAGATTTAAACCTTGTTTGCTGCACGCTTTTATAATTTTCAATTACTCCCTTTTCCTATACATGCGGACCACACATTGCATTTTCCCTTGATACGTATCTGTACCATGTGACAATACCTTCTCGAGACATGTGCTTCTTAAATAAATACGGTGTGTCTTAACTTGTGTATGGTCTCTGATCAATCTATATATATAAAAGTAAAATGTGTCTGTGGGTTTGTGTGTTTGTGTGTGGGTTTGTGTGTAGAGGTATTATTATGCACTCCCCATGCTGTCAGTTGGTAGTATCCCACACGTGTCAATAGGGGGCGGCAGTGTGACTGAGCCCAGTGTCAAGGGACGATGGCCCATGCGGCCAATGATAACCCCGATGGGAAAACAGATTCT
Source organism: Lampetra planeri (assembly GCF_965212315.1). NCBI lineage: Eukaryota > Metazoa > Chordata > Hyperoartia > Petromyzontiformes > Petromyzontidae > Lampetra > Lampetra planeri. The sequence goes on from NC_136107.1 coordinate 21,995,995, forward strand.
GGGACGCAGACCCCAGACCCCGGGAGGGGGGCTGGGGGATGACGTCACCCTCCCAGTACCTGGCGGAAGGTCCTGGAAGGAATGCGTGGCTGGGGCGGAGCAAGCCACGGACTTGAATAAAAGCCGGACCTCTGAACGGTCCAGGCAGTTGTCGTCCACCCGAAGATCTCGAGCCTCCTGAAGAGAAGAGCCCAATGGGCAGAGCCGTACTCCTGGCAAGGGTCGGCTCTAAGCTATACCAGTGAAGACTGAAGAGAAGGGCCCACGGACAGAGTCGTACCCCTGGCAAGGGTCAACCCCAGCTTTTTTCTAGTGAAGACCAAGCTTCACTCAAGAAAGGTTAGAATAGCCAGTGAGAGGTGTATCGGGTGTAAGGGGTCGTTGTCCCTTTGTGTTAGGAATTATTTGGTAATAAAAATACGTGTTGCCTCAGAGCGACTCTCCTCTAGTTATTGACCCACTACATGTGTGTTTGCGTGCTTGCGAAGGATTTGCCTCTCCAACGGTGGGGTTCACGTAAAATAAAAATAGCCAGGTACCATGCCGTAAGCCCTGCCGTGAGCAAGCGCTATACTTTTTTCACATCTGTCAACTTTAAATTAGTTTATATTCGCGATTTTGTGCGATTTCTATGCGCTTCCTTATTTATTTATTTATGACGCATGCACAACCATACCAACTGATGGGGAGGACGGCCATGCATAATGTACGTTGCCTCAGTAAACCCCCCCCCCCCCCCACATTGTGCAAGAACGCAGCTGCGTGGTCAGCACATCTAGGCCTCTATGTAGGGAACGAAACAGTAAGACTCCACAAATCTGACTGTAGCGTTATGAAACTAGTTGTATTTACTGGTGAAACGTTGTACTCAGATTGTAAATGTTGTGCCTTCGCTCTCCAACACACTAGTGTGCTGTACTAGTGACGAATTGGCATGTTCTGTATACGTGACAACCCTTACTAGTTGGCTGTGTCGGGTGGTGGCGGGTTTTAACGACACATTGAAATATTTACGCGATCTAACCCAAAAACCTCTATTATGGATAACCATTCCCATTTAGGCACATTGTAAAGTTTCCTTTCATCAAGTTTTCAAAAGCACTCAAATCTGCTCTTCTCAATTTATTTACTTCATTTTATTTTATCATGACGAAAGTAATAAAATATATTTTTGAGGGAAGTCAGGCAAAGGAACACTTTTCTCTTAAGTTATTCACAGAAAAATTATAAGATGTTTACAAAAAATTATATCGGAGATATAAAAGCATAAATATGTAATGCGAGCAAGGATTGAGGCGGGGCAGAGTCTGGGTCACGTGGGGAGTGGGTGGAGTTAGGGTCACGTGGGGGAGAGGATTTAGGGAGAGAACCGGAAGGGGAAGGGGGAGTTGAGACGGAGTGAAACAGGAGGAGGCCACGCTGGGCAGGACGGAGAGAGTGGCGCGGTCGCCACGCGGTGGGAGACGTCGACATCGTTAGCCATTGGTGTCAGACGCAGAGAGCAAGCGGCTGTGGGAGGCTAGCTGTATATGGGGCAGCAGTGAAGCTAGAGAGCGGAGCAGCGGTGTGGCTGCAAGGCAGAGCAGCAGGGAGACTGCCTAACAGAGCAGCAGGGAGACTGCATATCGGAGCAGCAGGGAGACTGCATATAGGAGCAGCCGAGGGGCTGTGGAGAGGTCGTCGTGAGGGACGCGTGCCTGAGCGAGACGCCGTGGTATCGAGATTCTACGAACCCAATAAAGGACAACGGAGATCGACATCTGAGAGAGAGTCCTTTATTACAAATATGAATGGAAAAAAACATGAATCATCTCAGATTTGATGATGATAATCATAAAAACCAGCAGTAGTTATTTAGTAAAGCGCGAGATAGAGGTGGAGCTGAAGGCGGGGGGTACAGTCTAAGTGTGTTAGACAATGGGGGAGGAAGGGGGTAGAGATAGGGGGAGGGAGGGGGTAGAGATGGGGTGGGGGGGCATTGCACCTCGCTACACACATCCACACTGCTGACGGTAGAGGTTGGATATTCTGACTACAAATTCTGCAAAGCCATCACCCCAACCGTGAGGAAGGAGCCATCTGAAGATCCAATCAAAACCATCACCTTGCCTTACATAGCAGGGATAACCAAAAAGATTTCCAAAATCTTGAACAAACACAAGATCCAGGTCCGATTTAACACAGTGCATAAAATTCGTGATCTGATCCCATCTGTGAAGGACAAAATTCCTGACATGCAATATCCCGGCGTCTACAAACTAAGCTGTATCTGCGGCAGCAGTTACATTGGGGAAACTAAACAACATGCCTCGGACCGTGTTCGTGAACATAAGGCATATCTGAAACACGGCAGGACCAATACTTCTGCTGTGGCTGATCATTACTTTAATGCGGCTGGCTCACATGAAATTGATTTCTCTAAGACGATGGTACTTTGCAAGCCGACTGTTTATCAAGAACGATTCATTCACGAAGCCATCCATATATATATAGACACAGACACAATTTCAACCGAGACGACGGTTATAAACTCAACAATCATTGGAAAGATGTCATCAACCACTTTGGGTCATGATTTGATTTGTGTTTTCTTGTCAACCTCTACCATCAGCAGTGTGGATGTGTGTAGCGAGGTGCAATGCCCCCCCCCCATCTCTACTCCCCTCTCTCCCCCTATCTCTACCCCCCCCTCTCCGCCGATCTCTACCCCCCCCCCCGTCTCTCCCCCCCTATCTCTACCCCCTCCCTCCCCCCATTGTCTAACACACTTGGACTGCGTCCCTCGCCTTCAGTTCGACCTCTATCTCGCGCTTTACTCCTACTTCTCGCGCTTTACTCCTACATTAGCACTGGCTGCCCCGCCCATGCTCTTTATGCCGCACAGCTTTCATTGCTGCTTCCTCGCAACTCTCGTCCCCCGCTCACTCACTTTGGAAGCCCTTCTAAGCATTTGGAGGCTTGACCCCTCTTTCCTCTCCACCTGATGAAGACCGCTTGTGTTGCGATAGAAACTGGGTGAGTGTACTGCCAGTCTATAATGTAGACTGTAGCCTGGTTCTTAACCTCGTTGAGTGTACTGGCAGTCTATAATGTAGACTTCAGCCTGGTTATTAAGTTTGTTGAGTGTGCTGGCAGTCTATAATGTAGACTGTAGCCTGGTTATTAAGTTTGTTGAGTGTGCTGGCAGTCTATAATGTAGACTGTAGCAATTGTTATTAAGCTGGGTGAGTGTACTAGCAGTCTATAATATAGACTGTAGCAATGGTTATTAAGCTGGGTGAGTGTACTGGCAATCTATAATGTAGACTGTTGCCTGGATCTTAACCTCGGTGAGTGTACTGGCAGTCTATAATATAGGCTGTAGCCTGGTTATTAAGTTTGGTGAGTGTACTGGCAGTCTATAATGGAGACTGTAGCAATGGTTTTTAAGCTCGGTGATTGAACTGCCAGTGTGGTGCCACGACCGCGGAGCCACTCCGCAAGCGCCGCGACTCCCCCCCTACCCCCGCCCTGAACGCACACACGCCGCGCACACACACACACACATAGTGTCCCGGCGGGGGATCGCCTGGCACCACGGGTTTTCATCCGAAGAGCCCCTAGAGGGGAAGTCCAACGGTTTCACGGTGCCAGGAGATTGGCCGACACCCCCAGAACAAATTACATTGCGCCCCCCCCTAAATTGGCTGAAAATTGTATGGACGCACAGAAGCTCACCGGGCTAACCGCAATTAGATGCTCACAGCACCGGGGAGGGGCCAGGGTGAAATATTACGCGAGCAGCGCAGACGCGGAGGTGAGAGGGAAATCCCTGTGCACACCGCGGGTGTGTAATCGGCAGCCGGCGGCCTTTCCGATTAAGCCGGCTGAGTTGGGGGTAAGGAATGCGGGCGCGGGAGACAATCGGCTGGGAGATAGCGTAATGTAATGCCCTAGGTAATGGCAGCGAAACGTTTGAAAATCAAAAGGTAGGCGCAAAATTGGCTGTGTAGGATGACGTAATGTAACACTGGATATTTGAAATCCCAGGGCATAAAAAGGGGAACCCGAAATGGTTCAGGGGTATTCTGATCTCCAGTCGCTTGGTGACCCAGACCGATTCTCGGCCAGCAAGCCTCTTCAAGCCACTCCCGGCGTCCGTGAGATGCCAGCGAGTCCCGCCACGAGACAGCGATAGGCAAGGTTCTCTCCGTTCCTCCGCCTCTCCCCGCATCCGTGCGACGCCGTGAGGATGGCTGCGAGGTACGTAACAGGGCACGTAAGTGTTTGCGGGAATTGGGTAGTGATAGGATCAGCTCTGCTCGCAGAATATTTCCTCCGGGCAGTGCAGGGTTATGCGCCATGAATAAACGTTAGCACAGAGCATCGGTGCAGTGTGATTTGCGTGTGTGCGTGGAGCAGCTGCGTAGGCGGACGAGCGGCGAGGGCAGAGCCGCAGCACAAGCGCTCGTTAAATTAATCACCTGCAGGTGCGCGTGTGTTTGCGCCGCTGTTGTAGTGGTAACCGTGGGGCGTGCGCGTGTTAGAATACAAATGTCAGCAGGGGCGCGCATGTTCGCGCCACAGCCATAGCATTAATGGCAGTGCGTGCGCGGGTTAGGATATAAACCGCCCGCAGAAGCGCACCTTATTCGCGCCGCCGCTATAGCACTAGTCGTGGGACGTGCGCGTATTAAAGTACAATCATCAGCAGAGGCACGTGCGTTTGCGCCGCCGCTGTAGTATTAGTCATAGTGCGTGCACGGGTTAAGATATAAACGTCCGCAGAAGCACGTTCGTTCGCACCGCCGCTATAGCGCTAGTCGTGGTACGTGCACTTGCGAGGGATTTGCCAGGTACCACACCGTAAGCCCCGCGGTTGGCAAGCGCTATTCTTTTTTCATGTCCGTCACCTTTAAATTATACTCTTTGGTTCTTTCGGTGAAGTCATATAAGTAGAAACAAAAAATAAAACATAAAAATAATATGTCACGTTTCGATCGCAACACAAGCGGTCGTCCTCAGGCGGAAAAATTATCCAACATTGGAACTGCTGAACCAGCGAGAGAGCTGTTACAACAAGAGGTTATTTACATGGCGATGGGCAAGCAAGTGGGGTCTGAGCTGGAAAGGAATTCCATCCCCGGACGCAAGCACGTCAGTTGTGTTAATAGGGGAGATTAGGGAGAGAGAGCTTAGGGAAAGAAATTAGCATGAAATGAGCTTCCGTCGCTGTGTAAGAGTATCATACCCGCATATACGCACAACAGCAGTGTTAATGGGAGATTAGCACTATGTTGATGGGAGAGATTAGGCAGGGAGATTAGGGGGTTCAGCAAGTTCATGTCATGTCTATGTATAACACAAGCTGTGGCGCTACCAACTGTGCTGTGAGGCAAGCGCGTCCATGCAAGAGAACGACCGCAATGGTGGTCATGCCAGTGAGACACAAAGCCCATCACACAGCCGGAACCATCAAACATCGAGGCTAAGGGAGCAGAAGTGGCCATGTTAGTGAGACCCCAGCCCATTGATGCAGAGGACACATAACAGGGCAATGCAACTCAGAGAGTCAGAGATAACAGCCAAACGTCAGGGGAAAATGGAAGCACCACAACAAGTTATGACTTTGCTTGGTTAATAACGTCCTTCCAATGATTGCTCAACTTATATCCATCTTCTCGGTTGAAATTGTCTCTGTGTTTATATATCTGGATGGCTTCATGGACAAATCTTTGATGGTAGCCCGAAGGTTTGCAGAGTACCTTGGTGTCGGAAAAAACTATATCGTGCGAACCCACTGCGTTATAACAATGATCAACCATTGCAGAGGTATTGGTTCTGCCATGTTTCAAATCTGCCTTGTGTTTGCGAACATGGTCCGAGACATGTTGTTTCGTTTCCCCAATGTAACTGCTGCCGCAGACACAATTTATTTTGTAGACACCAGGGTATTGCATGTCAGGAATGACATCCTTCACAGATGGGATCAAATCACGGATTTTGTGTACTGTATTGAATCGGACCTGGATCTTGTGTTTGTTTAAGATTTTGGAAATCGTGCTTGAGTCCGGGGACGGAATTCTTTAAATTAGTTTAATTCGCAATTTCGTGCGATTTTTCGTTATTTATTTATACAGTTTTTCTGCCGGCTGCGGGACAAAGCACGCAATTGTGCATGCGCGAAACGCTAACAGGAGTTGCCATTAGCAACGCACACACGATCGCTAAAAAATTTAATTCGCGTTAACAATGCTTAAAAAATATATATACAACGCTGAGGTTCATTTTTCACAGTCTTATGTCCTCATCTCCCCCCCACCCCAATGCGTGCAGTTGCTGCTATAAAGTCCGTAGATATTAACATTAGAGCGCTTATATAGCATTAATGCAGCGCGGATGGGGAGAGCGGCCCAGCCCCCCGCCTGGCAATGTGTCACCTCCTCCGGCTGGGCAATCTAGGCGAGGCCGTGGGTTCTGCACGGGACTAGGCCTCACCACGTCAATGTAAAGTACAATTTTATTGAATCTTTCGCTAAGGACTCAGGTTCATTGTTTACTAGTATGAAACAAATCAGATGGCAAATATTACAATAATAATGTTTGTGTGCAGAAAACTAATATTTCATTAATAGGTTGCTAAATATTTTCTTTTTTTGGTGTGTTTTATGACGCTGCGATGGTGTACTGCCAGTCTGTGCTGTGGCCTGCTGTCTGCTGATTAATTAACGTCAGTGCATTGGCACTCTATTATTTACACTGCTGATTTTGCTTTTGGCCATTATGAGTGTATGCCAGTCTACAATCTGTTGCCTGCTTTTTTACCTCACTCAGTGTACTGCCGGCCTTTCATGTCGACTGTATCCTGCTTTTTCAGCTGCTGACCATATTTCCAGCTTTTCATGTCGACTGCTTGTGTCATTAAGTCGGCGTACTGGCAGTCTATAATCTAGACTGTAGCCTGCTTCTCAACTTACCTGTGCGGACTGCTGCTCTATAATGTACGCTTATTCCAGTGTATTCATTCAATGCATTTCTATTGTTTCGATTGCTCACGTCACGCAATTTACTGATACGTAGTACTGCGATGCTGATTAATATGTTATACTGCTAAATACGTTGGACTTTCTTAGCTACAGCCCATTGCATTTCGTTTATCGTTTTGTTACATTCGTGGGAACATTGCCGTAAAACACCTTTACTTTCCACCAAAGCGAGGAGCACGCAGGGAGGTTCAATGCTCCAAATATTGTTGACCTTGCTTTCTTACGGTGGGTGAGGAACATTGTGAGAGAAACATTGTTCTTCCATACCAAGAAAACACCATCGCACGATTTCCTGACACTAACAGAGCATATGATGCCCTACAATGACACATTTTCCTGTCGCAAGGCCAAGATGGGTACCACGTCAAGATTCCTCCAATTACAAAGCTGCAGGACAAAGACATCCTCACAAAACTGTCTCCTCTAAAAAAACTTCTATTCCTTCGTGATCATGGACACAGGAGGAAACCACATATTATGGTGCGCCAACCTCTTTCACCAGTATGTTGTCGATGGTATGCAAATATTGAGAGTGAGCGCCTTCTTTACAATCAACTGAATAAAAACCGCCTGCGTGTGAACAGTATGGTCATCTCTGGGACGCCATCAATGCCGAAGGAGATGCAAACGGTCACAATGTGGGCTGATTAGTTATTTTGCCTTCATCCTTCACAGCTCCATCAAGATACATGCATGAAAAGACTCAGGATGCCATGACATACATCAGCCAATATGCCACGCCCCATCTCCTCATCACCTTCACTTGCAATCCCAAATGAAAGGACATCCAGGTTTACCTTTATCCAAACCAAAAGCCACCAGACAGACAGGACATCTTAGCGAGGGTCTTAAAACTCAAAGTTTATGACCTCATGATGCTTATTACGACCAACGAAGGTGGCGTCTTTGGATAGACAGGCAGTAACTTGCACACCATTGGGTGGCGAAAACGTCGTCTTCCTCATGCTCACATTTCGATATGGATGAAGGAAACAATTCATGCAAGTCACATTGACACATTTATCAGTGCTGAGCTACCTCATGCGGTCTGCAACCAAATGGTACATGGCCCATGTGGCCAGTTCTATCCAAATGCACCATGTATGCAAGACCACAGGTGGACCAAGAGGTATCCACGGAACTACTTGAAAAACACTCAGTCGGTCCATGATGGCTATCCTCTATATCGTCACAGAAATACTGAGCATGGTGGATTTCAAACAATGCTCACACCTGCCACTAACTCGCTAATTAAGATTCACAACCGGTGGATCATTCCCTACTGCCCTCTTCTGTGCAAAATCTTCCAGGCCCACATTAATGTGAAATTCTGCTATTCTAAAAAAGCCATCAAATATGTTTGCCAATACATCAGCAAAGGCTCTGACATGGCTGTCTTTGCCTTACAAAACAGAGGGGAAAAGTGTGCATGAGATAAAACTTATTTTGCAAGGAACATACATCAGCAACAATGAGGCCATTTGCAGAATTATTGGCTTCCCCACCCATGACCGTTCCCCCACAATCGTCCATTTGGCACTTCACCTCCAAAATGGTCAACGCATCTACGTCACCAAAGGAAATGCCCAACAGCAGGCCCTGGCTCCACCTTATGGCGTTCTTTGTTTTGACCCATTTGCTGCCAACCTGCGCTACCATTAAGTTCCCTCCTACTATACATGGACTGCTAAAAAAAATGGAAGCGACGTGCTGCTGACGGTGAATCTGATGCCTTAGGACGAGTCTACACAGTTCATGCCAACAATCAGCAGTGCTACTTTCTCCCAATGCTTCTCCATGTTGCCAAAGGGCAAAAATCTTTCCAAGACCTCTAAACAGTGGAAGGAGTTGTCTGTCATACCTTCAGGGAAGCTTGCAATCTTCATGCAATTCTTGCGCATGATCACCATCTTCGTAAAGCTATGACAGAAGCTTCTGTTGGACTGTCCCCTTTCCAACTGACATTGCTTTTCTGCATAAATCTTCGAAGTTTGCAGCCCATCTAACCCCATGGGACTCTGGCAAAAATACAAAGAGGGCATGAGTGAGGACATCCTCCACGGAACTCAATGAGAAAATACAAATCTCGACGTCAACTTTTCTTATGTCATCTTCAAACAGTCCCTCATCCTCCTTCAGGACAAACTGCACTTCATTGGTGGAAAATACCTCACGTCAATGGGTTTACCAACACCCTACAGGGACAACCTGCATGCCCTTGCTCAAGAGATCCTACGTTAAATATGCTATTATGCTTTACAGCTTCTTAAATTTAGTTAGGAAAATAAACCAAAGCTGATGGATGCACAAATAGAAGCCTACACGAAAATCTTGGAAGACATTGAGACTACAAATCGAGTCTTTTTTTTCCTTGATGCACCTGCCAGTCCTGGGAAGACCTTTGTTTTCAAACTGCTCCTCGCTAAGGCTCGCCAGAGAGATAAGTCACTGTGTGTGTGTACGTCGATGTGTATGTGTGTGAGTCCATATGTGTGTGAGTTAGTCCATATGTGTGTGTACGTCGCTATGTGTGTGTGTAAGTCAATGTGTGTGTGAATCGATATGTGTGTGTAACTCCATTTGTGTGTATCTAAAGTCCATGTCTGTGTGTGTAAGTCCATATGTGTATGTGTGTGTAGGCCAATGTTTGGGTGAGTCTATGTATGTGTGTGAGTCCATGTGTGTGTGTAGTTCCTGTGATTGTCACTGTGTGGTGCCGGGCTTACGGAGCCACAGCGAATAATGTGCTGACATGTGTAGCCCGCTTACGGGACGTAGTACCCGCCTTAGCGGGGCTTGGGTAAGCGCTGGTCAGCGCGGAGGCACCACGAGCAGTGTACAGTGCGGGCTCCCGGTGAGGGAGCGAGAGGGAGCGTCAGCCAGCCAGGGTTACGTTGGGGCAAGATACGCTGGTTGACCTGATGACACGTGACTGGATGATATTGTAGGGGGCCACCGGTAGACGGGGGCCGCTGGGTGGTCTAAAAAAGCTCTTGGAAGCCTTCGAGAAAGATATTAACAGATGCTGTATTTGTGCTTTATTCGCCATGAAAGTTCGCACAGACAAGGAATTTACTTTGGCAGGAAGGTGCATACATTCAACATATGAGAATCTTAAATCTTTATTAAGTGGTGTGCAAGTCTAACTATACAAAAAGTACAAAGTCTAACTAATACTAAGGGGCTAAAGTATGTATACATTTTGAATAAATTAAAATATAAAATATAAAATAGCTATAATATACAATATAAAAATACAAAAATACAAATATGGCAACATAGTACAAATATGGCAAGGTGTCATTGTGCAGATAAAGTTTTAAAGTCAGTGTGAGCCCTTGGCCTTGTTGAAGAGGCCAACAGCGGATGGGAAGAAACTGTTTTTGTGGCGTGAGGTTTTGGTCCTGATGGACCGCAGCCTTCTGCCGGAGGGGAGTAGCTGGAACAGAGAGTGTCCAGGGTGGGAGGAGTCGGCCACAATCTTCCTCGCTCGTCTCAGGGTCCTCGAGGTGTGCAGGTCCTCGAGGGTAGGCAGATTGCATCCAATCACCTTCTCAGCAGTGCGGATGATACGCTGCAGTCTGCTCTTGTCCTTGGGAGTGGCAGCGGCGTACCAGATGGTGATGGAGGAGGTGAGGACGGACTCAATGATGGCTGTGTAGAAGTGCACCATCATTGTCTTTGGCCGGTCGAATTTCTTCAGCTGCCGTAGGAAGTACATCCTCTGTTGTGCTCTCTTTATGAGGGAGCTGATGTTCAGTTCCCACTTGAGGTCCTGGGAGAGGATAGTGCCCATGAAGCGGAAGGACTCCATAGTGTTGACTGGGGAGTCGCACAGGGTGATGGGGCTGAGTGGGGCTGTATTCTTCCTGAAGTCCACAACCATCTCCACTGTCTTAAGAGCATTGAGCTCTAAGTTGTTCTGGCTACACCAGGTCACCAGGTTGTCAGCTTCCCACCTATAGTCAGACTCATCCCCACCAGAGATGAACCCAATGAGGGTGGTGTCGTCCGCAAACTTCAAGAGTTTGACGGACGGATGACTGGAGGTGCAGCTGTCGGTGTACAGGGAGAAGAGCAGAGGGGAAAGGACGCAGCCCTGAGGAGATCCGGTGCTGATGGACCGCGAGTCAGAGACTTGTGTTCCCAGCTTAACGCACTGCTTCCTGTCAGACAGAAAGTCTGTGATCCACCTGCAGGTGGAGTCGGGCACGTTCAGCTGGGAGAGCTTGTCCTGAAGCAGAGCAGGGATGATGGTGTTGAAAGCAGAGCTGAAGTCCACAAACAGGATCCTGGCGTAGGTTGCTGGGGAGTCCAGGTGCTGTAGGGTGAAGTGGAGGGCCATGTTAACTGTGTCGTCCACAGACCTGTTAGCTCTGTAGGCAAACTGCAGGGGGTCCAGGAGAGGGTCTGTGATGGCTTTGAGGTGTGCCAGCACCAGGCGCTCAAAAGATTTCATTACCACAGAGGTTAGGGCGACGGGTCTGTAATCATTCAGTCCTGTTGGCTTTGGCTTTTTGGGCACAGGGATGATGGTGGAGGACTTGAGACAGGCTGGTACATGGCATGTCTCCAGTGAGGTGTTGAAGATGTTGAACACCGGAGACAGCTGGTCAGCGCAGTGCTTGAGGGTCGCTGGAGAGACAGAGTCTGGCCCAGCTGCTTTGCGGGGGTTCCGCCTCTTGAAAAGTCTGTTAGCCTCTCCCTCCTGAATGGAGAGAGTCGTCTCTGTAGTGGGTGGGAGGGGGAGGCCTCTTGGGTGGGAAGGGGTAGTTCAGGACAGTCCAATTGTCTTTCAAATCTGCAGTAGAGCTCGTTCAGGTCGTTGGCCAGGCGGGAGTCGTTAGTGGTGTGGGGGGCTCTGGGCTTGTAGTTGGTGATCTGCCTGAGCCCTCTCCAGACAGAAGCAGAGTCGTTAGCAGAGAACTGGTGTTTTAGTCGCTCTGAGTACAGTCGTTTCGCCTCTCTCACCGCCTTGCTAAACCTGTTCTTCGACTCCTTGAATCTGCCTCTATCCCCACTCCTAAACGCTTCCTCTTTCTCCAACCTCAACCTTCTGAGCTTTGCTGAGAACCAGGGCTTGTTGTTGTTGAAGTTCACCCTGGTGCGTGTTGGAATACAGCAGTCCTCACAGAAGCTGATGTACGACGTCACAGCCTCTGTGAGTTCATCCAGACTATTGGTAGCAGTCGTGAACATATCCCAGTCAGTACAGTCCAAGCACGCCCGCAGATCCTCCATAGCCTCACTGGTCCACTGTTTAGATGTCCTCACAGCAGGTTTACAGAGCTTTAGTTTCTGCCTGTATGCTGCCTGTATGCAGGAATCAGGTGGACCATGGCATAGTCAGTGTCCCAGTGCTGTTTGGGGGATGGCGTTGTAGGCTCTACTGACTGTAGTGTAGCAGTGATCCAGAGTGTTCCCTTCTCTGGTAGGGCATTTGATGAATTGTCTGTATTTGGGGAGTTCGTGGCTGAGATTACCTTTGTTAAAGTCGCCGAGTACGATAACCAGAGAATCCGGATTTGCTCACTCCACACTCAGAATCTGGTCGGCGAGCATGCGTTGGGCCTCTTTAACCTGAGGACCCGGCGATAAATAAACTCCGACCAAAATGAGTGACGCGAACTCGCGAGGCGAGTATAAAGGTTTACAGTTTATAAAAAAAAATGATTCCAGGTCCGGAGAACAATGTTGCAGAATCACTGTGACATCTAAAAACCAGCCACTGTTAGTGTAAAAACAAATACCACCGCCTTTCGTCTTGCCGGAGAGTGCTATGTCCCGATCTGATCTTACGAGTTGGAAGCCTGCCAGTTGTAACGCAGTGTCCGGGATCAAATTACACAGCCATGTCTCCGTGAAGCACAAAACAGAAGATAAAAGAAAGTTTCGATTTAAAGCTTTCGTGACTGCAGGGATTCATCTTCTTGGTTCTTTCGGTAAATTCACATAGAAGGGCTGCTTGCGTTGTGGCCGAAACGTCGTGAGAATTATTTTATTATGTTTATTTTTATTATTTTATTATTTCCCTTCTACGTGACTTTACCGAAAGAACCAAGAAGAATAAAGAAAGTCTCTGTTTTTCACCATCAGTCGCTGAAGTTCGTCCATTTTGTTGCACGGTGAGCGTACGTTGGAGAGGAAAAAGCTTGGAAGCACTGTTCGGATCCCGCGTCTGCGTAGCCGTACTAGAGCCCCCGACCTTTTACCCCTTCGGCGGCGTTTCACTGCTTGAGCAAAGCCTAGCACGGCTTTGACTAGAACGCCCACTAATTCTGCCGCTGGAAGCAGAAAAGTGGGAAATAAATCCACAGGAGTTGTTTCCCTGATGTTTAGAAGTTCGTCTCTTGTTAGAGAACTCCGAAAATCTTGGCAGAACACTGAATTAACAGACAAAACAAGACAAAACAGGGCGCCATCATCGGCGCCATCTTAGCACACCTCCCGCAGCAATTTGGAGGAAAAAAAAATTCCCTGGTCCATCAGCAGATGTTCGAGGGCCCCCTTGTCCATAACGTAGCCGTTTAGGAAAGCGTCCGCGATGGTCGCTGCTGGCCATGGGCCATCGTGAAAAATACTCGACCCCTACCAGCAAAAATGTGTTACCCCACATGGTGGCGGGAAAAGGACCCAGGATGTCCAGGGCGACGAGCTCATTGATGCGGGAAACCTGAATTGATTGTAAGGGCGGACAACAGGGCTTGGCCGGCCAATTCCGCCGCGCGCACTGCACACAGCCCTTCAGTAAGTCAGCCACATCCCTGGCCGTGCGCGGTCAGACAAAGTCCCGCTGGATTGTGGCTAGGGTCTTGTGCACACCCAAGTGCATAAGCCTTTCGTGCATTGCCCACACTTCTCTCTCGCAGGGCTGTGGGCATGACAATGACATAGCGGCGTGCACCCTCGTCCCGGCACATCAATAAGCCGTCCTGCAGGACAACCGGAGCCAAGCCCCCATGGCCTTCCTCCCCGTCAGACCGCACGACGCGGTGGCGCATCCCGACCAAGGAAGCGTCCTCCATTTGGAAACATTCCCATTCGGCCAGGGCAAGATTGAGGATGGTGTCAAATGGCACAGAATCGCCCTTCACTTCCGGGGGGGGGGCACCTCAGCTGACGCTGCAAGGGGAAGGACCGAATTGTCTGGAGGCAGCTTGCAGCGCCCAGAACCAGAAAGGCAAGCGCATTCTGCGCGTGGCGGCAAGCGTGACAGGGCATAGGCATTTGCGTGCTGGGCGCCCTTTTTTGTACGACACGGTAAAGGAGAAGTCCTGAAAGCCCTCAAGCCATCGTGACAGCTGGCGGGGGTCTCTGATTGACCCGCAGCGCATGCTGCAGCGCAGCATGGTCAGAGCGCACAGTGAAGTGCCTGCCGTATAGATACGGGCGGTACAGCCGTACAAAGAATACAATCTCTTCCCAATTAACCTCTGTTCAATGGAGGTCACACCTTTTAAAAATTTGCTTCCCTTTTTTTTGGGATCTCCATATTTGGCTATGAAATCCTAACCGGTGCTACCCCTGTTCAAATTCAGATTAAAGACAATCAAACATTGTACATATAGTACTTTCCAAATTAATTTATCTTAAAGTATTTTCTTCAAAACAAAGACAGCATATGCTAGATTGTGGAATTGCTTTTCAAACTCATACCGTATACACATTCCTACGAAGAGTCTATAAGACAATTAAATGAAAATGGTGTTGTACTTGTGTGTTCGCTAATAAACAATCAGCAGTTCAATATCATTGTGGTGTATTTTTTTACCTTTACAGCTGAAATATGACTACTGTATTCATTTTAACTCGAGCAATGTGGAGATTGGACTAAAAATAATACGTAAATTGCTATCCTGCATAACAACCAATTTTGTATAATCAATATAAACATCCACATACATTGACAAATGGCAATTTAAAGTAACAAGGCCAACATTTTGAAATTGGAACCATTATATGCGTGTGTGCATTGTCCTGAAGTCGCTGACTTCCTGCCTATTTAGTGAATGACATAGTGGAAAATGGTGAAACATTTTACCCTTGATAGTGTGCATTTCTAGAAAACAGGATTCGAGTATTACACTAAATACCTTTTTAAGCTCTGCGAGATATATGGACTTTTCTGGTAAATACATGGAGAATGTGGCATAACGAGGGCATGGTGGGGCGTGTGGGTTCGTCACTCCCGGCACGACTCTCCATGGGGGCACCGCCCGAATGAGTAGCCAAATTGTTGGAAAGGAAGCAACCAATGGCAACTGGTAGCTCAAATTGTTGGCGGGGTAAAAAAAATTGTAGGCACCACAGCAGCAGGGGGTGCCCTGGGTACAAAGAGCTTTAGCTATGGCTCTGTACAAATTATAATACCATCATATGACTGTTATCTATTGCTGCCTGGCAAGTGGAAGGTATAATAATAATCAAATAATATTGCACATAAAACATGAAAACACATATGTGGGCTGCAATGTCCCATGCTTTATATGAATTTAGCAAGCCTGAATTGGTTCAATTTTGTTTCTGCACCATAAAGTGCTGTTGACCATAAATTACCATGTTAGTACTGTCCGTTTTTCTGAGATTGTTTATAGAGTAAAATGTACTTTAAATAACGTGATTTGCTGTGTCTAATTGAATGTTGTATTTTTTTCATAAGCCATATTCCAATAATGCTGTCGGGGGGGAGGGGATTATATAATAGATTAGTAATCAGCTAATTATTATAATTAGTAATACGTTGTAGATTAGTAATTCGTTGTAATGTGTATTATTGTAATTATATACTACGTTAGTAATCAGTTAATTAGTATATGTTTCCCCTATAAGGAATTGTAATATGTATTATTTTATAATACGCTTTCAGGCCGCACTAAGCCTGTAGCTGTCAGAGCGATTAAAGTTATTTATATTTCTCTCAATTTCAATGGATTCTCTAATTAGTCTTTGCCAGTAATAATGATTTGATACACGAGTAAAGAATACAGGTTTACCAAAATATATTCCGAAACTCGCTGACCATTGTTTAAATAACACTTACTTCTTATGGAGAGTTGATTACTTTAAACAAAAGGAAGGAGCAGCTCTCCTTTATATCGAGTACATTAAAACCATCTTTTTGGTTTAGATATGTGGATGACACTTTGGTTGTCTGGCCACATAGTAAAGATACACTTAATGATTTTCTAAATCATCTCAATGCACAAAACCCGGCCATCCAGTTCACTATGGAAATGGAGGTGAAGAACACACTCCCGTTCCTAGACATGGCCTAAATGGTAAAATAACACAGCGTTTACATAAAGCGAATGCACACTGATGCTTATCTGAATGCAGATTCACATCATCACCCAGCTCAGAAATCCTCTCTTATCAAGACGCTCATACATCGGGCTAAACAGTGTCAGATGGTGAAAGTCTAGTGAGAGAGATCAACAATGTTAAAGAAGCACTACGACAGAATGGCTACAATAATGCTCAAATTAACAGAGCACTGAATGCCAAATCACGATCGCAAAGCAACACTGCTGAAAGCGATCAGATTGTTAAAACAATTAAAATACCATATATCTCAGGAGTAACTGACAAATTAGCCCGTGTTTTGCAAAAGCAAAACATTAAAGTAAGATTTGGTACAGTACACAAAATTCAACTAGTATCTTGCACAAAAGACGAATTACCTAAATTATTAACAGAAGGTGTATATCGGATTAATTGTTTATGTAGCAGATTCTATATTGGACAGACGAGACGTAACATCAACCACAGCAAGAGAATTTGAAAAAAGTGTTGGAGGGTTAAAAAAAACGCCACTTTTTACAAATTTTCTTGCTGTGGTTTTCATACCTGATGACGATTGCTTGTGTTGCAATCGAAACATCGTGATAATTTTATTGTTTTATATTTTTATTATTTTATTGTTTCTCTTCTACGTGACTTTACCGAAAGAACCAATAATATGATTACTAATCTATTATATACCCCCCCCCTCACCTTTTATTTCTGCACTTGAGTAATTATAATAATTGGGTTCAGTTATTAAATAATACACATTACAACTAATTACTAATCTACAACACCATTCCTAATCATAACAATCGACTGATTACTAATCTGTTATATAATTACAATACTCCCCCCTCTGCCTGAAATCACTGCACCTGAATGAGTTAAATGATGACGTCACCCTTTTGCTCTATTTAAGACCGGGAGCAAGGGAGGGCTTCACTATTCTGGCAAATTGCCCGATGATGCGGGATGTAATTACCAGCTAAACGTCGTACTCAAAAATTGTAAATGTTGTGGATTCACTCTTCAACACACCTGTGGGCTAAAGTAGTGAACTATTTGTCTTTGTCAATGTGACACATTTGTACTGATTGGCCGTGTCGGGTGGTGGAGGGTTACGACACATTTATCAATAAAGCGATCTAACCCAAAAACTTTATTATGAACAATTCATCATAATCTGAGACAAAGACCTGGACAATGAGTGACTGGCAAAGCTGGTGGAAACTATATAAAACAGGACCCTGCGGGATGGGCTGGTAGGAACGAATAACCAAAGACTATAAACATAATATATTATTACACTTGTTTAGCCAGGAAAGCCCCACTGAGTCTGAAGGTTTTTGTAGGGTCCTGCCAAGTGTTTGCAGTAGGGGGCGATGTTGCTACACCGAATCGGACGATACGAAGGGAGAGTGAGGCCTAGTTCTAGGCTTTAGGCCTAGCTGTAGGCGTTAGGCCGCTGTGAGTGAATTTGTAATTTAAATGTTTTAATTATTTACGTAAAAGCTTTAAATGTAAATGTTTCTATTTAAAAATATCAGGGAATGTAACATTGTAAAACATTAACTCCCTTTCACACACGCGGGAGTACGATACGAAGGGAGAGGTTGAGGCCTAGTTCTAGGCTTTAGGCCTAGCTGTAGGCTTTAGGCCGCCGTTAGTTAATTTTAAAATTAAATGTTTTTATTATTTAAGTAAAAGCTTTAAATTTAAATGTTTTTTATTTAAAAGCATCAGGCAATGTAACATTGTTAAACATTAACTCCCTTGCACACACGCGGGGGTACGATACGAAGGGAGAGTGATAGGCGTAGTTCGAGGCTTTAGGCCTAGCTGTAGGCTTTAGAGCACTGTGAGTTTTCAAAACTTTAATTAAAAGCTATCTCAGGGAATTATAAGGGAATGTTACACTTGTTTAGCCAGGAAAGCCTCACTGAGTCTAAAGGTTTTTGTAGGGTCATGGCAAGTGTTTGTAGTAGGGAGCGAGATTACCTTTGTTAAAGTCGCCGAGTACGATAACCAGAGAATCCGGATTTGCTCACTCCACACTCAGAATCTGGTCGGCGAGCATGCGTTGGGCCTCTTTAACCCGAGGACCCGGCGATTAATAAACTCCGACCAAAATGAGCGACGCGAACTCGCGAGGCGAGTAGAAAGGTTTACAGTTTATAAAAAAAATGATTCCAGGTCTGGAGAACAATGTTGCAGAATCACTGTGACATCTACACACCAGCCACTGTTAGTGTAAAAACAAATACCACCGCCTTTCGTCTTGCCGGAGAGTGCTATGTCCCGATCCGATCTTACGAGTTGGAAGCCTGCCAGTTGTAACGCAGTGTCCGGGATCAAATTACACAGCCATGTCTCCGTGAAGCACAAAACAGAAGATAAAAGAAAGTTTCGATTTAAAGCTTTCGTAACTGCAGGGATTCATCTTCTTGGTTCTTTCGGTAAATTCACGTAGAAGGGCTGCTTGCGTTGTGGCCGAAACGTCGTGAGAATTATTTTATTATGTTTTATTTTTATTATTTTATTATTTCCCTTCTACGTGACTTTACCGAAAGAACCAAGAAGAATAAAGAAAGTCTCTGTTTTTCACCATCAGTCGCTGAAGTTCGTCCATTTTGTTGCACGGTGAGCGTACGTTGGAGAGGAAAAAGCTTGGAAGCACTGTTCGGATCCCGCGTCTGCGTAGCCGTACTAGAGCCCCCGACCTTTTACCCCTTCGGCGGCGTTTCACTGCTTGAGCAAAGCCTAGCACGGCTTTGACTAGAACGCCCACTAATTCTGCCGCTGGAAGCAGAAAAGTGGGAAATAAATCCACAGGAGTTGTTTCCCTGATGTTTAGAAGTTCGTCTCTTGTTAGAGAACTCCGAAAATCTTGGCAGAACACTGAATTAACAGACAAAACAAGACAAAACAGGGCGCACTGACCGGCCGAGGCTGCCATCATCGGCGCCATCTTAGCACACCTCCCGCAGCAATTTGGAGGAAAAACAATTTCCCTGGTCCATCAGCAGATGTTCGAGGGCCCCCTTGTCCATAACGTAGCCATTTAGGAAAGCGTCCGCGATGGTCGCTACTGGCCATGGGCCATCGTGAAAAATACTCGACCCCTACCAGTAAAAATGTGTTACCCCACGGGGTGGCGGGAAAAGGACCCAGGATGTCCAGGGCGACGAGCTCATTGATGAGGGAAACCTGAATTGATTGTAAGGGCGGACAACAGGGCTTGGCCGGCCAATTCCGCCGCGCGCACTGCACACAGCCCTTCAGTAAGTCAGCCACATCCCTGGCCATGCGCGGTCAGACAAAGTGTGGCTAGGGTCTTGTGCACGCCCAAGTGCATAAGCCTTTCGTGCATTGCCCACACAATTCTCTCTCGCAGAGCTGTGGGCATGACAATGACATAGCGGCGTGCACCCTCGTCCCGGCACATCAATAAGCCGTCCCGCAGGACAACCGGAGCCAAGCCCCCATGGCCTTCCTCCCCGTCAGACCGCACGACGCGGTGGCGCATCCCGACCAAGGAAGCGTCCTCCATTTGGAAACATCCCCATTCGGCCAGGGCAAGATTGAGGACGGTGTCAAATGGCACAGAATCGCCCATCACTTCCGGGAGGGGCCACCTCAGCTGACGCTGCAAGGGGAAGGACCGAATTGTCTGGAGGCAGCTTGCAGCGCCCAGAACCAGAAAGGCAAGCGCATTCTGCGCGTGGCGGCAAGCGTGACAGGGCATAGGCATTTGCGTGCTGGGCGCCCTTTTTTGTACGACACGGTAAAGGAGAAGTCCTGAAGGCCCTCAAGCCATCGTGACAGCTGGCGGGATGGCTGATTGACCCGCAGCGCATGCTGCAGCGCAGCATGGTCAGAGCGCACAGTGAAGTGCCTGCCGTATAGATATAGGCGGTACAGCCGTACAAAGAACACAATCTCTCCCCAATTAACCTCTGTTCAATGGAGGTCACACCTTTTAAAAATTTGCTTCCCTTTTTTTGGGATCTCCATATTTGGCTATGAAATCCTAACCGGTGCTACCCCTGTTCAAATTCAGATTAAAGACAATCAAACATTGTACATGTAGTACTTTCCAAATTAATTCATCTTAAAGTATTTTCTTCAAAACAAAGACAGCATATGCTAGATTGTGGAATTGCTTTTCAAACTCATACCGTATACACATTCCTACGAAGAGTCTATAAGACAATTAAATGAAAATGGTGTTGTACTTGTGTGTTCGCTAATAAACAATCGGCAGTTCAATATCATTGTGGTGTATTTTTTTACCTTTACAGCTGAAATATAACTACTGTATTCATTTTAACTCGAGCAATGTGGAGATCGGACTAAAAATAATACGTAAATTGCTATCCTGCATAACAACCAATTTTGTATAATCAATATAAACATCTTTATACATTGACAATTGGCAATTTAAAGTAACAAGGCCAACATTTTGAAATTGGAACCAATATATGCGTGTGTGCATTGTCCTGAAGTCGCTGACTTCCTGCCTATTTAGTGAATGACATAGTGGATAATGGTGAAACATTTTACCCTTGATAGTGTGCATTTCTAGAAAACAGGATTCGAGTATTACACTAAATACCTTTTTAAGCTCTGCGAGATATATGGACTTTTCTGGTAAATACATGGAGAATGTGGCATAACGAGGGCATGGTGAGGCGTGTGGGTTCGTCACTCCCGGCACGACTCTCCATGGGGGCACCGCCCGAATGAGTAGCCAAATTGTTGGAAAGGAAGCAACCAATGGCAACTGGTAGCTCAAATTGTTGGCGGGGTAAAAAAAATTGTAGGCACCACAGCAGCAGGGGGTGCCCTGGGTACAAAGAGCTTTAGCTATGGCTCTGTACAAATTATAATACCATCATATGACTGTTATCTATTGCTGCCTGGCAAGTGGAAGGTATAATAATAATCAAATAATATTGCACATAAAACATGAAAACACATATGTGGGCTGCAATGTCCCATGCTTTATGTGAATTTAGCAAGCCTGAATTGGTTCAATTTTGTTTCTGCACCATAAAGTGCTGTTGACCATAAATTACCATGTTAGTACTGTCCGTTTTTCTGAGATTGTTTATAGAGTAAAATGTACTTTAAATAACGTGATTTGCTGTGTTTAATTGAATGTTGTATTTTTTTCATAAGCCATATTCCAATAATGCTGTCGGGGGGGAGGGGATTATATAATAGATTAGTAATCAGTTAATTATTATGATTAGTAATACGTTGTAGATTAGTAATTCGTTGTAATGTGTATTATTGTAATTATATACTACGTTAGTAATCAGTTAATTAGTATATGTTTCCCCTATAAGGAATTGTAATATGTATTATTTAATAATACGCTTTCAGGCCGCACTAAGCCTGTAACTGTCAGAGCGATTAAAGTTATTTATATTTCTCTCAATTTCAATGGATTCTCTAATTAGTCTTTGCCAGTAATAATGATTTGATACACGAGTAAAGAATACAGGTTTACCAAAATATATTCCGAAACTCGCTGACCATTGTTTAAATAACTCTTACTTCTTATGGAGAGTTGATTACTTTAAACAAAAGGAAGGAGCAGCTCTCCTTTATATCCTGCTATAGAAAATCTGTACATGGAAAACTTTGAAACAAGAGCACTTGCCTCGAGTACATTAAAACCATATTTTTGGTTTAGATACGTGGATGACACTTTGGTTGTCTGGCCACATAGTAAAGATACACTTAATGATTTTCTAAATCATCTCAATGCACAAAACCCGGCCATCCAGTTCACTATGGAAATGGAGGTGAAGAACACACTCCCGTTCCTAGACATGGCCTAAATGGTAAAATAACACAGCGTTTACATAAAGCGAATGCACACTGATGCTTATCTGAATGCAGATTCACATCATCACCCAGCTCAGAAATCCTCTCTTATCAAGACGCTCATACATCGGGCTAAACAGTGTCAGATGGTGAAAGTCTAGTGAGAGAGATCAACAATGTTAAAGAAGCACTACGACAGAATGGCTACAATAATGCTCAAATTAACAGAGCACTGAATGCCAAATCACGATCGCAAAGCAACACTGCTGAAAGCGATCAGATTGTTAAAACAATTAAAATACCATATATCTCAGGAGTAACTGACAAATTAGCCCTTGTTTTGCAAAAGCAAAACATTAAAGTAAGATTTGGTACAGTACACAAAATTCAACTAGTATCTTGCACAAAAGACGAATTACCTAAATTATTAACAGAAGGTGTATATCGGATTAATTGTTTATGTAGCAGATTCTATATTGGACAGACGAGACGTAACATCAACCACAGCAAGAGAATTTGAAAAAAGTGGTGGAGGGTTAAAAAAAACGCCACTTTTTTCAAATGTTCTTGCTGTGGTTTTCACACCTGATGACGATTGCTTGTGTTGCAATCGAAACATCGTGATAATTTTATTGTTTTATATTTTTATTATTTTATTGTTTCTCTTCTACGTGACTTTACCGAAAGAACCAATAATATGATTACTAATCTATTATATACCCCCCCTCACCTTTTATTTCTGCACTTGAGTAATTATAATTATTGGGTTCAGTTATTAAATAATACACATTACAACTAATTACTAATCTACAACACCATTCCTAATCATAACAATCGACTGATTACTAATCTGTTATATAATTACAATACTCCCCCCTCTGCCTGAAATCACTGCACCTTGTTGTATGTGTCGGGTTATGAAATTTTGATGAAAATAATAAAAATTAATAATTTTCCGAAAAATGCGCAACTCGCATTAATTATGTTAATGTGTGAGTTAATATGCATAAATTATGATAATGCGAGTAATTGTATGCATGCATTATGATAATGAATGTAATTATATGCATAAATTATGATAATCGCGGAGATAATCGTAGTAATTTATGCGGATGCTTGCGATTATGTTACTGTGAGCAGTTGTGATAATTAGGTTTAGCTTCGTTTATCCAGAGTTATATCAATCAGGATAATACGATTATCATCGATTAAACGTTTACCGATTACCCTAGTGTGTGTTATGATATTTAGGTCTCCATTTTCATATCTCATCACAGGATACAGTTATCAAGAATAAGATAGTTTTGCATGGACTTGGAATGAAGCACTCGAACAGTTGGTGTAGACCTCGGCTTGTAGCGGCACGTCGCTAACCCGCGAACCTCGTCATTCTGGATGACGAAAAACTTCTTGACGATCTGTGGTGGAGTCGAAGCCCTGGTGACGAGATGGGCCTCAGAGCCCTGGCGATCTGTGGTGGGGCCCGTGGCCCGGATGATCTGTGATGGGGCCAGAGGCCCTGACGATCTGTTTTGGATGGATTTTCCTTCGGTTTATATCTTGAGAAAATCCACTCAGTTTCCCGAGTTGTTCAAAGTCTGTCATAAAACCTTCCTGTGGGTGGGACCATCTGCATCCGTGTGTGTGTGTCGTGTGCGTGTCCGTCCGTGTGTTTCGCGTGCGTGTTTGTCCGTGTGTTTATTAGCTTTGAAGACACAGCTGTGTGTCGTTCTGGAAGGGGGGGGGGGTGGGGGCCTCGTGACGGCGCCACCGAAGTTATCCATTAGCCAGACCGATGATTCGCGTCGAGTTATATATATATAAAAGAAATATTCGAATCCATGTTTTTGTTACTGAATAATATTTGTCGCGAAAACCTACGCGTTAAGCGAGCTTAATTATTCCCTCCCTTGCTCGGGATCATATCTTTTGTCTCACACAGCTTAAGTTGTTTTGGTTTGGAAGTTGAAATGCGACTTATTTCCATTATGCCCCAGTTATGCCGAAACCGTGTTCCCGATGTTTCATCGTGACCCGATCTCTCATGGAAATGTTATTTCCTTGCGTGTGCAATTTTTGCTGTCCGTGTTGTGGGAAGACAAAAACGGTTGTTTCCACGGTGGAAGCACCCGGCGCATGCGCTTATTTATTTATTTCCGAGAGCGTGTTAATTTCCTTTGAGCCATTGCCCCCTTTATGGGTGTCATTTCCTCGCTTTTGTGCCTGCGTGTGGAGATCCTCTCGGAAAGACAAAGACGGTCGTGTTGCTCGCTTCCCATGGGTGTTGTGTTTGGTTAATTTTGAGAGCCTTATCCGCCCTTGATTCCTCTTCTTCTTTAATTCCGTACTTATTATTTGACTTCGTGATTATTTAATTTGGTATCCCGTCTAGGAATTTTGTTTTGGGGTGTCTCAAGTCATAATTATTCTTTGGTGCTTCGGCCCGGCCGCGTAGGAATTATTTAAGGTAAATAATGTCCGTATTTAATTAACAATTGATGAATCGCGACTCTGGTTTTCAATTGGAGTGAGGATGGATACTGTTTGCTTAATATTCATGGCTAAGTTGGTACTTGTGCATCTAACATGGTTCAAAGACCCGTATGTGCTTTTTGTCGTCAATGCTGTTTCTTTGTTAAGAACATAACCATCTCTTACTCCGTGGTGCCCGGCCCTGCAAGGTTTTTTTTTCGAGAGGGTGTCATTCCAACCCCCCGCCTGCCATTCCCCCCTCCCTTGTTCCTCTTGTGTGAAATTTGGGGAGTTTTTATGACCTTGATTGCCCTCTTTCATGCCCTCTTTCCTTTGAAATGAGGTGTGCGCACATCTGTGGGAGTGTGGGGGCGTGTCCGTTCTCACGTTGCCCCGTGTCTATTAAAAAAACGATATTTTATATGTTGGCAGAATAATTCTAAAAAAAAAATATTACAAAAATTAAAAAGGGGGTATATACACAACAGTCCGCCCGTTTGAAAATTATCAGGGGTCGATTTGGCCACTGGCGAATTTTCAAACAAAGTAATGCCCCCTTTTTATGTCATGCATCCCATCAGCCGCCCTTACTCTCGGCGGTTATTTCTTACGACGCGCGTGCACGTATTACAATCTTAACCTGGTTACATCGGAAATAAGCAAAGAAAATAAACAACACGTTAAACATCGATATTGCGTTACATCGGTTCTCATACATCATAACTCCGACGAATATTCATTTTTGTTTTTGCTCAACATGGTTACATTTGAATTAAGCAAAGAAAATTACAACACGTTAAACATCGATATTGCGTTACATCGGTTCTCATACATCATAACTCCGACGAATATTCATTTTTTTTTTGTTAAATCCTGGGAAACGCTAGGTAGCGGTTTCGAACGCATTTATGCGTCACCTTCCTCATGTTGCCTGGTTTACCACTTATCACTTTGATAATTCGATTACGGTTTTCGGGTTCGTTTTTGTAGTTTCCTTTCTCACTCTCTCGCGTCGTGGTAGTGTGTGGTGAAAAATTGTGCTGCACATACCCAGAATTCGCGCACACGACCCACTTTGACACTTGGTTCGTGGCGTTCGCTCTCTCTGCGATTACATGCACATTTGCCGAGTCAGTGTGTCGATTTACTCCTGTGCCTCGTAATGTTGCCCTCTTTGTTTTTACGAGTGTGTTAGATTCCAACACCATTCCCGATATGTCATGAACATTCGTCTCCATTTTAGCACTCCGATCCACGTAAATTTTGGTTTCCCTTGGATATTTTTCATTCAAAGACTCACGCTTGCGCTCCTCAGGGCGTGTCTCTGTGTGCTCTCTTTGTCTCTGCTGTCCGTTATCTACTGTCCGATCACGCTTCAATGCAACCCTGTCCCTGTATTCGATCCGCGCGTCATTTACAAGAGCACTGCTCGTGTTTTTGCCCGCCCTGTCACTTGCAGCCTGCTTGTATTTCCCATTGAGCTCGGGGTTTAACAAAACCTCGGCGGGTGGTTCATCACGTATTTGGACCGCATTCTGTGTTATTCCTCTATTCCCTCCTGGTATAGCCGGTGGAGGAATTGGTCGGAATTGGATCGATTGTGTTTGACCTCCCATCCTGCGATTCTCCTGAATGTTCGCATCCATACCTCCGCGGTCTGTGTAACACCTTCCCGCTAAGTGGTTATCTCGCCATCTTAGTGTGCAACTTTGGCCTCGTGTGTGTCGTGGCATGGGGTGTTGGTATGGTTCTGTTTTGAACCTCCCCCTCCTGCGATTCCTCTGAATGTTCGGCTTTGTGCCGCTCTCATTCTCGTGCCAACCTCTCTCCGGGTTATTTTGCCATGTGTGCGTGCGCCCTTGCTCCGTCCTGCATTGTGGGACTGCTCGGTGATTTTTATTCCTCTCTGAGAGGCTGGGTTCCTTATCCCTCTCCCTGTGTTCTGGATCCGAATTACGATTCTTAGCTCTGTATAACCATGCCATGTACGCCTTGCTCTCTATGCGGCGTAAGGATGCGGTTTCTGGATTCAAAACCATCCTCACCCTTTCTGTAATCTCTGGGCTCAAGGATTCAAAAAACATAATTTTGAACATTTTATCTCCTTCGTGGTATTGATTCACATCGCCTGCGTAATACGCTCTTTTAAATTGTACGAGGTAGTCACGTGGATCTTGGTCCATGCCCTGGGTCATCGATTTTACAGCATAAAACCCCTCAGTGAGTGTCGAATATTCTCCAAACTTCCGAATCACTGCCAGGCTCAGTTGTTTAAAATCATTTCTAACCTTGTGTGGTAGTGACTTTACCCATGGGATAGAATCTTTATGTAAGCTCCGTTTCAACAAACTCGCTTTTTCATCCCGTCTCCTCAGCCCTCTAATCATTGCCTCCTCTTCTACTGTTGCGATATGTGTGTGTATATCCATGGACTTATTGTGGGGGTCAAAATCGGGAATTCTGACTAGAGCCTTGTCCATCAATTTAAGGGTTTTACTTGTGAATAGGTATTCCGAAAGTTGATTGCCGACAGCGTCATCATCAAACAAGTTATCATCAGGCAATCTGTCACTTTGATCTGTACTGTGTCGGGCGTGATTAAGCGGTGTGCATTTTCTGTGTGCGCGCCCAGTGCTGTGTCGCTCGTGTTGCCATTTCCCTTCAGTTTTTGCCTCTGCCCTTAGTGGAGCATGTCCAGTCGACTTTACTTTAACATTTTGCCTCCCTCAATCTGTGAAGTTGTCAGTCTCACATGTTTTTGTTTGCATATGTATCTCTCCCTCCCTTCTCTCGAATTGTGAGGGTTTCCCTTTGTCAAGGATTTTTTGTTCGATATCCATAATTTTTTTGCGATCAGTCCCTGGACTCTGTCCACGTACCCAAGAGTGTGATTTACTGTTACTTCCATATTTATTCTGTGGATCAACGTCTGTGAGTTTCGCTGGTGTCGCGAGCACTGATTTCTCCTCCCTTACGATGGTGTGAGGACATTTTTCCTCGTTTATTAGAGACGATTTCTCTCCTGTTTCCTTTCCGAATTTTTCTTCATTCCACAATCCCTGTCTGTATGCCTGTGTGAAAAGGAATGAGTCCTGTCCTGCCTTATCTGCAGCTTTTGCATCGTGTTCGCCTTCGTTACATTTTATCCACTCAATTAGTTTCCCCCGAGGTGTGTTCGTGTTATCGATACAGCTCCCTTCCCATGTGTCTCTCTGACTGTACTGCTTTGTAACAGATTGGTCGGTACGTTTTAATACGAGCTCTCAGTATTCCGTAACCCATTCAAAAATTATTCTTGATCCTAGCATCTCAAATGGCAGGAGTTACTTTGACCTTTCCTTTCAGAGTGCATATAAAACAATTATCTCACAGAGTGTGGTCAGTTTGACTCGAGCTATTCTGTAATTTTCCGATTCAGAGTGTGTACCTCTAACACCATTTATCACAGGATGAAATTGGTTTGATACGATATTATCTTAATTCCACTGTCTCTGTTTCAACCTGCTATTCTGGGTTTTAACCTTAGGGGGCGTTTCTTTTTGTTTTACGCCCGTTTACAATCACCATGCAATGTTCGATCCCGATATTCTGGTTAACACGTAGTGGTTCATTCCATCATCCATGCAAAACACTGTCTGTGAGAGATCCCGGACGACGCCACCCCATGATGTTGTATGTGTCGGGTTATGAAATTTTGATGAAAATAATAAAAATTAATAATTTTCCGAAAAATGCGCAAATCGCATTAATTATGTTAATGTGTGAGTTAATATGCATAAATTATGATAATGCGAGTAATTGTATGCATAAATTATGATAATGCATGTAATTATATGCATAAATTATGATAATCGCGGAGATAATCGTAGTAATTTATGCGGATGCTTGCGATTATGTTACTGTGAGCAGTTGTGATAATTAGGCTTAGCTTCGTTTATCCAGAGTTATATCAATCAGGATAATACGATTATCATCGATTAAACGTTTACCGATTATCCTAGTGCGCGTTATGATATTTAGGTCTCCATTTTCATATCTCATCACAGGATACAGTTATCAAGAATAAGATAGTTTTGCATGGACTTGGAATGAAGCACTCGAACAGTTGGTGCAGACCTCGGCTTGTAGCGGCACGTCACTAACCCGCGAACCTCGTCATTCTGGATGACGAAAAACTTCTTGACGATCTGTGGTGGAGTCGAAGCCCTGGTGACGAGATGGGCCTCAGAGCCCTGGCGATCTGTGGTGGGGCCCGTGGCCCTGATGATCTGTGATGGGGCCAGAGGCCCTGACGATCTGTTTTGGATGGATTTTCCTTCGGTTTATATCTTGAGAAAATCCACTCAGTTTCCCGAGTTGTTCAAAGTCTGTCATAAAACCTTCCTGTGGGTGGGACCATCTGCATCCGTGTGTGTGTGTGTCGTGTGCGTGTCCGTCCGTGTGTTTCGCGTGCGTGTTTGTCCGTGTGTTTATTAGCTTTGAAGACACAGCTGTGTGTCGTTCTGGAAGGGGGGGGGTGGGGGCCTCGTGACGGCGCCACCGAAGTTATCCATTAGCCAGACCGATGATTCGCGTCGAGTTATATATATATAAAAGAAATATTCGAATCCATGTTTTTGTTACTGAATAATATTTGTCGCGAAAACCTACGCGTTAAGCGAGCTTAATTATTCCCTCCCTTGCTCGGGATCATATCTTTTGTCTCACACAGCTTAAGTTGTTTTGGTTTGGAAGTTGAAATGCGACTTATTTCCATTATGCCCCAGTTATGCCGAAACCGTGTTCCCAATGTTTCATCGTGACCCGATCTCTCATGGAAATGTTATTTCCTTGCGTGTGCAATTTTTGCTGTCCGTGTTGTGGGAAGACAAAGATGGTTGTTTCCACGGTGGAAGCACCCGGCGCATGCGCTTATTTATTTATTTCCGAGAGCGTGTTAATTTCCTTTGAGCCATTGCCCCCTTTATGGGTGTCATTTCCTCGCTTTTGTGCCTACGTGTGGAGATCCTCTCAGAAAGACAAAGACGGTCGTGTTGCTCGCTTCCCATGGGTGTTGTGTTTGGTTAATTTTGAGAGCTTTATCCGCCCTTGATTCCTCTTCTTCTTTAATTCCGTACTTATTATTTGACTTCGTGATTATTTAATTTGGTATCCCGTCTAGGAATTTTGTTTTGGGGTGACTCAAGTCATAACTATTCTTTGGTGCTTCGGCCCGGCCGCGTAGGAATTATTTAAGGTAAATAATGTCCGTATTTAATTAACAATTGATGAATCGCGACTCTGGTTTTCAATTGGAGTGAGGATGGATACTGTTTGCTTAATATTCATGGCTAAGTTGGTACTTGTGCATCTAACATGGTTCAAAGACCCGTATGTGCTTTTTGTCGTCAATGCTGTTTCTTTGTTAAGAACATAACCATCTCTTACTCCGTGGTGCCCGGCCCTGCAAGGTTTTTTTTTCGAGAGGGTGTCATTCCAACCCCCCGCCTGCCATTCCCCCCTCCCTTGTTCCTCTTGTGTGAAATTCGGGGAGTTTTTATGACCTTGATTGCCCTCTTTCATGCCCTCTTTCCTTTGAAATGAGGTGTGCGCACATCTGTGGGAGTGTGGGGGCGTGTCCGTTCTCACGTTGCCCCGTGTCTATTAAAAAAACGATATTTTATATGTTGGCAGAATAATTCTAAAAAAAAAAATATTACAAAAATTAAAAAGGGGGTATATACACAACAACCTGAATGAGTTAAATGATGACGTCACCCTTTTGCTCTATTTAAGACCGGGAGTAAGGGAGGGCTTCACTATTCTGGCAAATTGCCCGATGATGCGGGATGTAATTACCAGATAAACGTCGTACTCAAAAATTGTAAATGTTGTGGATTCACTCTTCAACACACCTGTGGGCTAAAGTAGTGAACTATTTGTTTTTGTCAATGTGACACTTTTGTACTGATTGGCCGTGTCGGGTGGTGGAGGGTTACGACACATTTATCAATAAAGCGATCTAACCCAAAAACTTTATTATGAACAATTCATCATAATCTGAGACAAAGACCTAGACAATGAGTGACTGGCAAAGCTGGTGGAAACTATATAAAACAGGACCCTGCGGGATGGGCTGGTAGGAACGAATAACCAAAGAATATAAACGTAATGTATTATTACACTTGTTTAGCCAGGAAAGCCCCACTGAGTCTAAAGGTTTTTGTAGGGTCCTGCCAAGTGTTTGCAGTAGGGGGCGATGTTGCTACACCGAATCGGACGATACGAAGGGAGAGTGAGGCCTAGTTCTAGGCTTTAGGCCTAGCTGTAGGCGTTAGGCCGCTGTGAGTTAATTTGTAATTTAAATGTTTTAATTATTTATGTAAAAGCTTTAAATGTAAATGTTTCTATTTAAAAACATCAGGGAATGTAACATTGTAAAACATTAACTCCCTTTCACACACGCGGGAGTACAATACGAAGGGAGAGGTTGAGGCCTAGTTCTAGGCTTTAGGCCTAGCTGTAGGCTTTAGGCCGCCGTTAGTTAATTTTAAAATTAAATGTTTTTATTATTTAAGTAAAAGCTTTAAATTTAAATCTTTCTATTTAAAAGCATCAGGGAATGTAACATTGTTAAACATTAACTCCCTTGCACACACGCGGGGGTACGATACGAAGGGAGAGTGATAGGCGTAGTTCGAGGCTTTAGGCCTAGCTGTAGGCTTTAGGGCACTGTGAGTTATTTTTTAATTTCAAAGTTTTAATTAAAAGCTATCTCAGGGAATTATAAGGGAATGTTACACTTGTTTAGCCAGGAAAGTCTCACTGAGTCTAAAGGTTTTTGTAGGGTCATGGCAAGTGTTTGCAGTAGGGAGCGATGTTGCTACACGTAATCGGACATCGGACGGACGATATTATTTTTTACTTTCAAAGTTTTAATTAAAAGCTATCTCAGGGAATTATAAGGGAATGTAACACTTGTTTAGCCAAGAAAGCGTCACTGAGTCTAAAGGTTTTTGTAGGGTCATGCCAAGTGTTTGCAGTAGGGGGCGATGTTGCTACACGGATGGACGGACGGACGGACGGACGAAATAATCTATTGGTGGCTGGTCCACTTCGTTCCTACCAGTATAAAGACCTTAATCTGTACGTCTCAAAAACCTCTAGGGTACTTATGTACCACATTTCAGCTTTCTATCTGAAAGCTGAAATGTGGTACATAGTAGCTTTTAGGACACAACCAACAAAGATTGTTCATTTTCATGCCTCAAATCACGATTCTAAGTGCCCCATAAACATGTTTGTGAGTGTCATTCAAAACCCGTTCAAAATATATGATTGCGAGTTTTTGCCAATTGATAGAGCCTTAAGCAGAAAATAAAATAAAAGCGAGAACCATTATTCTATCTCTTATTGTTTTTTTAGATATTTCGGATTAAAGCGGGTTTGAACGAAAAACATTCGCATTTTATGATGTTCAAATCTAATAATTCGAAAACGGTAAAAGATAGCTTCCCTTCACAGAGTATTTAGTTAATTGATTTTTGTTATTTTTTTATTAAAAAAACGGAATCTTTAAATTCAGCGATTTCCGATGGGTACGTCTTTAAATATAATACGTTTAATCAAGTCGCCAGCAATTCTTGTATTATGGAAAATACACATTTTTGTAGTCGTTGTTCGTGTCTGGTCGTAGATCAAAATTGTCAAAAAACATATCAGGTTCATTATATATAAAATAAAATAAACGTTTTCCTGGCGAAGAC
This sequence comes from Lampetra planeri, assembly GCF_965212315.1. Taxonomy (NCBI): domain Eukaryota; kingdom Metazoa; phylum Chordata; class Hyperoartia; order Petromyzontiformes; family Petromyzontidae; genus Lampetra; species Lampetra planeri. The sequence goes on from NC_136107.1 coordinate 22,028,357, forward strand.
ATGTTTTATGAACTCGAAGAATATAACAAAGAGGAGATTGGAGACGTTACTTGTGGGTCATCTAACAAAGACACCTTTGCTGAACACGGCGTGAACTGAATCCCTTCACATGGTTTCCTCCAGGCAGACTTTTAAGCAGTATTGGGGACTTTACTATGCGGATGAGTCCTAATAAGTATGAACAGAATCCACAATTCTCTCTGCATCACTTGCTGCCTATCAGTCAGTTACATTTTCTCAATCATTTTGATGGTAGCCTCACAGTGCAGTTCTTTGGAAACTGTTTCTGGGTTTGGATCCAAGATCGGCCAAATCCATCACAGTGACGGATGCTGCACACGCAACGAAAATTGAGCCGAGTTGACTTGTGATTCAAATCACGAGGCTCCTGTAAATTGTAAAATTAACTTAAGCGGGTTTTTTTTTAATCAACCAGTCGAGGCGCATTCGACTGCCGAATAGTTGGTTGGCTGCGTATGGTGCGGAAGTTAGACAGAGATAGGGCTATCTAATCCATTCCATAGTTATAATCGCGATTTCGACGATTCGTGGCAATGACAGCGCAGCAGTGACTTCGGTGAAATGATGGAAACACAATGGATATTTAAATGATCGCGTGGATGGGACGTGAATGTAATCGCGGTGCAAGGATCGGTGCATGCAAGCGGTTGAAGTCAACAAGGGTTTGATAAACGAAATTGATTGATCGGTCACCCCATCGATGACTTCGACTCAATGCGCCACAAACGGAAATCTTCGCGCACAAAAATTGTCAACTTCAAAAAGCACTCGTGAGCAATAAATCCCCAGCGGGGGTTGTTATTATTATTGTCTCCCCCCACCCGACCTATCTAAACTGCGCGTCAAATGCGTAGATCGCCAACTCATTGGGGGGAGTAGTATGCTCGAAACAGTGAGCGATTTAAAACAAAATCAACAATCCATAACAGGTATTTTGAGTTAGATCACGTAAATATATAAATGTGTCGTTAAAACCTGCCACCACCCGACACAGCCAACTAGTGAGGGTTGTCATGTAAACAGAACATGCCAATTCTTCACTAGTACAGCACACAGGTGTGTTGGAAAGCCAAGGTACAACATTTACAATCTGAGTACGACGTTTCCCCAGTAATTACAAGCAGCTTCATCAGGCGCTAAATCAACACCTATACCCTTTGGTTCTTTCGGTAAAGTCACGTAGGTATACAATAAAATAAATCACGACGTTTCGATTGCAACACAAGTGTAATAAAAGACTCCGTCAAGCACTGCTGGTCTCCGTTGGTCTTTTATTCAAGTTCTTTCTCCGCACCCCGCTGGTCTCCTCCGCGGACCAGCGTCGTCTCGTGCGCGCCCCGCACGCGCTTCCTCCTCAGCTCCTCCACTCGTCCTCACACCCCGCTGGTCCTGACAAGGGACCAGCGTCTCCTCTCGCGTGCCGCGCACGCTCCTCTCGCGTGCCACGCACGCTCCACTCGCGTGCCGCGCACGCTCCTCCGTTAGCTCCTCCTCGCGCGCGCCCCGCACACGCTCTCCCGTCAGCTCCTTCTTGTGTGCGCTCCGCACGCGCTCTCCCGTCAGTCGCTCCGCTCCTCCCCGCTCCGCACACCGCTGGCCGACGGTGTGCCGAAGCCCCATCAGCCACGTGGCTGATGGCGCGGCGGCCACCCAACGTGGTCCCGCTTCTTCACTCCAACAACTGACCCCGATCTCTTCCGGGCTCCCCTCTATATCCTCTCTCCCACGTGACCCTGACTCCTATCCTTCCGAATCGTCAGATCCGGCCTTCCCATACTGCCCTGCTGGCTCCATCTCCATTCACCTCGCTTCCCATTGGAGCCGAGGTGAACGGCGGCCCCTCCCACACGCCCCCCATACCGGGCTCCGCCCCCCAATACCCCGGGCCGTGTGATTGGGCCAGAGCCCAGCAGCAACCCCATTTACGCTCGCATTACACAAGCAATCATCATCAGGTGGGAAAACCACAGCAATATTTTTTTTGCTGAATTGAGAGAGAGATGCCATGGTAAGAGGTTATGTAGGTAAGAAAGGGGGAGGAGCAAGGGGGGAGAGAGAGGGGGGTGGGGTAAAGGGAGGGGAGCGCTTGCTGGACGCTAGGAGAGGGACGTGAAGCTGGACGGGGGGAATTGGGCTGGGCTGGAAGTGGGAGGCCGTGAGAGCTGGGAATGCAGGGGGGAAGTTAACTCGGGGAGAGAGGGGGGGAAGAGAGCTGTGTGGACGCTAGGAGAGGAACGTGAAGTTGAATGGGGGGAATTGGGCGGGGCTGTCAGTGGGAGGCCGAGGGAGCTGGAAATGCGGGGCAGAAGTTAACTCGGGAAAATAAACTAGTACCCGGCAGATATGATAGACAACAACCATGAAGCAGTTAGGGTTTTACCTGGTTAATAACATCCTTCCAATGGTTGCTCAATTTGTATCCATCTTCTCGGTTGAAGTCATATCTATGTTTATGTATCTGGATGGCTTCATAAACAAACCTTTGATAGTAGCCCGAAGGTTTGCAAAGTACCTTGGTCTCAGAAAACACAATGTTACGTGAGCCCACAGCGTTATAACAATGGTCAGCTACAGCAGAGGTATTGGTTCTGCCGTGTTTTAGATCTGCCTTGTGTTCGCGGACATGGTCCGAGACATGTCGTTTAGTTTCTCCGATGTAACTGCTGCCGCAGGTACAACTCGGTTTGTAAACTCCAGGATATTGCATGTCAGGAATGACATCCTTCACAGATGGGATTAGATCACGGATTTCTCAACCACATCAATTCCATACACCCATCCATCAAATTCACCATAAAAGTGGAAAAGGATGGAAAGCTATCTTTCCTGGATGTTTTGCTGAAGAGACCTGATGGCTCGTTGGGACACTCTGTCTACAGGAAATCCACCCACACAGATTCCTATCTTAAACCTGATTCCCACCACCATCTGGCACAGAATAATTCCCTTATCAAAACACTACACCATAGGGCCCACTGCATTTCCGACCAACACCACCTAGCCAGTGAACTGGAATACATAAACCAGGCCCTCAAGATAAATGGGTACTCGGACCGCATTATTCGCAAAGTTGTTTCTCCAACTGTGGAGAAACAACCCCCTGAGAATCCAATCAAAACCATGTTAACATGCATAGCATGTTACCAAAAAGGTTTCCAAAATCTTCAACAAACACAAGATCCAGGTCCGATTGAATACAGTACACAAAATCCGTGATCTAATCCCATCTGTGAAGGATATCATTCCTGACATATCCTGGAGTTTACAAACTGAGTTGTACCTGCGGCAGCAGTTACATCGGGGATACGAAACATGTCTCGGACCGTGTCCGCGAACACAAGGCAGATCTGAAACACGGCAGAAACAATACCTCTGCCATAGCTGACCATTGTTACAACGCTGTGGGCTCACATGATATTGTGTTTTACGAGACAAAGGTACTCTGCAAATCTTCAGGTTACTATCAAAGGTTTGTTCATAAACCATCAAGATATATAAACAGACATAACTTCAACCGAGAAGATGGATACAAATTGAGCAATCATTGGAAGGATGTTATTAACCAGGTAAAACCCTAACTGCTTTATGGTTGTTGTCTATCATATCTGCTGGGTACTTGTCGATTTTTCCGAGTTAACTTCCGCCCCGCATCCCCAGCTCCCTCGGCCTCCCACTTACAGCCCCGCCCAATTCCCCCCGTCCAGCTTTACATCCTTCTCCTAGCGTCCACGCAGCGCTCCCCTCCCCCTAGGCCTCGGCAAGGTAAGGTAAATTAGCTTTTGTCCTGGGTAAAAGGGTAAAGGGTAAGGGTTTCGACATTCCAAGGGGTAAGGTAAAGGGTAGGGTAAAAGTAGCTCAGAAAAATTATCCGGTACGGTAAAGGTAGCGCGAATATTTACCCGGTAAATACAGTACATTGTTTACCGCTAAAAGCTCCGTGGCACAGTCCGTGGCCACCATTATAAATTGCGATAATTGATGTCGGACCAGATGGAGACGGTCCACGTTCTTGGGGTAGAGGACGAGGTCGAGGATGCCAGCAACGGCATTTATGGGGTTGCTACGAACAGCAATCGAAAGAGGCAGCGGCATGCGTTCCCGTGGGAGCACACGCACGATTGGATGGAGGGTGTCGGGGTCGCTAGCCCCCGAGATCCCTCCCTCGATAATGCTAACGGCTGGGCTAACATCATCAATCGCCCCCCCGCTGCTAAGCGAACTGCTGCTAGGTTCCTCACCCATGGTGTGGGAGCCGTCGCCCGAGGATTCCCCTCCACCGCGGGTGCGCGTAGTAGGCATGGTTAGATACCGCGTAGTATTATGTCCCCTTTACGCTACCACGATACCTCCCTTTCCTAATCGCGTACCTGCGACCCACACGGAGCGAACGTACGCACACACACACCGCTCCGTGTACTCCAACTCCACACCGACTACTCAAGTTATGATCGCGAACCTGTATCACACACGGAGTGAACACACGCGACACCCACTCTCGCACCGCTCTGCGCAGCGCCCCCCCGAGGCGAGCCGCAGCACTACAGAACCACTGTGTACACACGCGCACCCGTGCGCTCAGCTCCGCGCAGCGCTCACTCACGTAGCGAACCACTGTGTACACCCGCGCACCCACACGCTCACACTGCTCGACAAGATCACGCGAGGCCACGCTTCGCTATTAATGATTTATTATCCGCTACCTGGAACTAGATGTTAAATCAGTGAGTCGACGAGGCTGGCCTACGCTGATACCTCTATACCTATTCCCGATTTATCTGCTATGATTCTAATTCACCTTCTTACTCACTGTTAGAAGTATTCGGCGTCCTGTGGCTTTTCCTCTATGCCGTCGGGACACGTCACGCGGATGTCCGGAGGGCAGAGCTGGGAGCCGACTTGTACGCGTGCCTCTTGAAGAGAAGTCAGGAGAGAGCCTCCCTACCTTACTACGCTCCTTTTTATCCTAATTCCCGGACTCGGGCCCCTACCCCCTTCCCACGTACCGTGCGCCTTCGCTATGCTAATTAATCCTCTGTCCGCGCGGCGTAAACTCTAAACAATGGCTCGCGCCCCCCCCTTGCACGGGCACGGCGGCTCCGCGGCGCCTCCGCGGTGCTTTTGTTCCACTAATCAATGAGCGACCTGCACGGCGCAAATTCCAATCAATCCCTTTCTCACGCAGGCCCCCCCCCCCCCCCATTATTGCAGTTCATGCGGCGGCGTCCGTCACAAAGGTGCGCCATGGGAATTTGTGCACGGCTCCCCGCGTGACCCCGCTCTCCCGATTACTCATACTAACAGCCTTATCCTTTAACTCCTCTAACAATGGTGCCTGCGTGCCCGAGCGTAATTATGCTGTCCCTCCGCTGCCTGTGCGGGGGGTGCCTGATTATGCAATTCAGATGCGCTGCGTGTTTTCTAATGATGCTCCTCCATCACAATGCTTATTCCCTCTGCCTGCCCCGTCGATACTTGCGTGTGTGGGGGGAAATGCGCCTCAACCGCGGTGGCCGAATGCCCCACGCCGCGACCACACCATATTAAGGCCGGTCGCAGCGCCGCGGCGCAACGTAGCACGGGGGAGGTCATCCAATTCCCTGATCGCCGGAAACCGTGAGAGTTAATCCCGATAAGGGTTTCTCGGATAAAAACCGGTCGATCAGGTGTCCTCCCCTTCCAGCTCTATGGGGGGGAATGCGTGCGGGTGTGTTCATGTGAGGTGAGGGGGACAAGGGGTTGGCTCCGTTGCTTGGTGGTGGCGAGGTCGGGGATGGGGCGCCTGCCGAACGGCTTCGTGGCGGCGGCATCACAAGGGTGATCCCCATGTACAGCAAGGGAAGCGGCAGTGCATGCACTGCCGCAAGTGGTTTTCCACCCACACGAACGCGTTGGGGTGGAAAGCCCACCTCAAGAAGCACAACGTGCTCGCCCCAGGCAGCGAGGTCGGGACATCGGCGTCGGCTGCCTGAAGGTTTCGTCTAACTGGGCCGGAGCGGCACAGGATCTTATTGCCTGTTGTTCATCCTCGGACGATGGCAATGACGAACTCGATCAGGTTGTTGATGAGATCGCCATCGACCAAGACGACTGGGACGAGGAGGTTATGGAGGACGGTGTTGTCGACAGCCTCAACGCCCGATTCGAGAGTATTATATATGTATAAAGCGCTCTACCTAGCATTTATCATTATAAACCTATTTCATGTGTTGTACCTAGGCCTCGGCAAGGAAAGGTAATTTACCCTTTTTACCGGGTAAAAGGGTAAAGGTTAAGGGTAAAGGTGTCGACATGCCAAGGGGTAAGGTAAAGGGTAGGTTAAAGGTAGCTTGGAAGAATTACCCGGTAGGTTAAAGGTAGCGCGAAGTATTACCCGGTAAATACAGTACCTTGTTTACCACTAAAAGCTCCGTGGCGCAGTCCGTGGCCTCCATTTAATAAGTAATATTTAAAAAAACTTTCTTAAAAACACGCTTTTATTAAATGTACGAGTAATGGCAGAACTCCACGACTCGAGGAAGTGGCCCCGAAGCTTGCCATATCGTAAGGGGACCGTGGCCAATTACAGCCAACGTGTGTTGAGCGTGGACAATTAGACCCAAGCCGAAACATAACATATAAAAAGGATTTTATGATAGAATATAGTGTTGGCATCAGTATGACATAAGTATACCAAGTTTGCAGTCGATACCACATTAGGAAGTGGGTAAAAATTTAGTTACAAGATTTGAGGATACGACAACAAGCGTGTAAAATTGGAATCATCGAGAGTATTCTATATGTATAAAGCGCTCTACCTCGCATTTACCGTTATAAACCTTGTTCATGTGTAGTTCCCTAGTAATTACCCTGTAATTGGGTAATTTATATGGGGTAAGGGTAAAAGGTAGGCTCGTTGCTTTTTACCTTTTACCTTACCTGCTAAAGGGTAAAAGGTAGGGTAGAGTGATTGTATTGTGGTAAGGTAAAAGGTAGGGTAAAATAGGCTCGTTGTTTTTACCTTTTAACTTTTACCTTACCTTGCCGAGGGCTATCTCCCCCTACCCCCCTCCCTCTCTCCCTCCTTGCTCCTCCCCCCTTTCTTACCTATATAACCTCTTACCACGGCATCTCTCTCCCACTTAAGCAAAAAAAAACATTATTGCTGTGGTTTTCTCACCTGATGATTGCTCGTGTTGCAATCTAAACGTCGTGATTTATTTTATTGTATACCTACGTGACTTTACCGAAAGAACCAAAGAGTATGGATCCCTGCAGTCACGAAAACTTCAAATCTAGGATTCAACGCAGATGAATTGGCGCGCGAGATTCGATTCCGGAATCGTAAAGCCGCGCACTGCCGCGAATCGGCGTGCAAACGACTCAGGCCACGCGAAAAAAAACAAACAAATCCAACCGGAATCGATCCGCCGAATCGCATAACAACTGGAGGAACACCGATTAATCGACTCCAGCTACCCGCCGAACTCGTTGCAACGCGGGGTTCGACTCCCGGACCGCCGCCGCCGCCTGCCCGTCGCTCATGAACCGCACCACGGCCGCCGTGGGCGCTGGGGCCGCGCTGCTGCTGGTGCTTGGGGCCGCGGCGTTAGCGCAGCTGCACCTGGGCTCCAGGCGGCGGAGCCGGCGCGGCCGCATCATAGACATGGTGGGCGACGGGGAAGGCGCGGTGCTGTTGTTCCCTTCTTTCCTCCGCGTCTCGAAGAGCGTCCACACGCGTCTCTGGGTGACCTTGTGTCTCTGGGGTACTTGCGTACATGGCTCTCCTTGCGTCCCTGGGTGTCCTTGTGTCTCTATGGCCACGTGTTCCTGTGTCCTTGTGTCTCTGGCCACGTGTTCCTGTGTCCTTGTGTCTTTATGGCCACGTGTTCCTATGGCCACGTGTTCCTGTGTCCTTGTGTCTCTATGGCCACGTGTTCCTGTGTCCTTGTGTCTCTATGGCCACGTGTTCCTGTGTCCTTGTGTCTCTATGGCCACGTGTTGCCTGTGTCATTGTGTCTCTGGCCACGTGTTCCTGTGTCCTTGTGCCCCTATGGCCACGTGTGCCTGTGTCCCAGTGTCTTCCTGCCTCGTGTGTCCGTCTTTGTGACTACGTGTGTGTGTGTGTGCGCACGCGCGAGTCTCTGTACGTATGTGTATTATTTGGGTTCATTAATCGTGATATTTTTTTTACTGCGAATATAAGTACGTTGGCAAGACACCGAGCTGTAAGGGATGGTGGACGGTGATCGAGACCAACGTGGCAGTGGCAAACGCGACCGAGAGCGATGAAATCTCATTAGCAAGGTTGACTGCGTAGGGTGTGGAAACAGTTCAACATACCCACATCAAGCTCGTGTGCATTTTCCAGCTGGAAAGTTGCATGACACAAGTGAGAGAGATTTGACGACTGACTTAAAACTTTCGTGACTGCAGGAATTCATATTCTTGGTTTTTTCGGTAAAGGCACAAATAGAAAACAAAAACATAAAAAAAAGTATTTAAAACAATACAGGAAAAAACCCACAAAAAAATCAAATAGTACAATTGAATTATTTTTTTATAAATACAAATACATTAAAAAAAATAATAAATGCAAAAACCCACGACGTTTCAATCGCAACACAAGTGGTCTTCATCAGGCGGAGAGAAAAGAGGGGGTAAGCCTCCAAATGTAGTTGCTTTTAAGGGTTCCAAAGTGAGTGGGCGGGGGAAAGAGCTGTGCGAGCAACACGAGTTGCGGAAGCAGCGCGCTAATGCAGGAGCAAAACAAAGGGGGGGGGGTGTGGAAGGGAGCAGAGACGGGGGAGAGAGAGGAGGTGGGCAGAGATAGGGGGGGAGGGGGGGTAGAGATGGAGGGGGGACTGCACCTCGCTACACCCATCCACACTGCTAACGGTAGAGGTTGGCAAGAAAACAAATCAAGTAATGACCCAAAGTGGTTGATGACATCTTTCCAATGATTATTGAGTTTAAAACGTCGTCTCGGTTGAAATTGTGTCTGTATATATGAATGGCTTCATGAACAAATCTTTGTTGATAGCCAGTCGGCTTGTCAAGTACCATCGTCTTAGAGAAATCTATTTCATGTGAGCCAGCCGCATTAAAGTAATGATCAGCCACGGCAGAAGTATTGGTCCTGCCGTGTTTCAGATCTGCCTTATGTTCACGAACATGGTCCGAGACATGTTTGGTTTCCCCAATGTAACTGCTGCTGCAGATACAGCTTAGTTTGTAGATGCCGGGATATTGCATGTCAGGAATCTTGTCCTTCACAGATGGGATCAGGTCACGAATTTTGTGCACTGTGTTCAATCGGACCTGGATCTTGTGTTTGTTCAAGATTTTGGAAATCTTTTTGGTTCATCTGATTTAGTCGCTCACATTTCTGAAGAGATGCCGCGACCCTAAGGTAATACCGACTTCATTCACACTAACCTCTGCTGCTGTCACATCTTCCAATGCCAACCGAATTTTGTTTAGAGCAAGCTTTTCCCTGATCTCTGAGAGAATTGGACTGCTCCGCACTGAACTCGATCATGTAGACAAGACACTCTTGAAATCACACTTAACATTGACAGAAAAAAATGTCGACATCTGATTGGGAACATGTAGATAACATGACCGCTTCATCAGCTGCCACGATGTCAGCTAAATGTAAAGATAATCTGATTTACAAATTCAACCTCCGATCCACACATTCAAAAGTTAGACCTTGACAAGGTTGTTATCAATCTGAGTAATAGCCCAATCTCCGATGGTCTGAAGTAGGTTTTGGCTAAAGGATTGAACCTCGCAGTCGCCCCCAAGCACATACCAGTGGATGACATTATTGCTCAGGTCGATGTAGCCCTTAAGGGTTTTTACACATCGCTGCAGACGTGACAAGATCTGAAATCGCTGCAACCCTCAAGCGCTAAGATACCAGTCAGAAACATCAGTAAGGAGGAGTGCTTTGAGTTATTCCAATTAAAAAAGAGGGAATATATCGTCATCCTCTCATCCGACAAGGGAAATGCCACGGGTCATCATGGACAAAAACGTGTACAATAACAAAATTCAGGACCTACTTAATTATGGTAGCTATACAAAAATTTTACTGGTAGGAACCTCCTGGTTACACCAGCCTACAGGGGATTATTGTGTCCGTCGCGCAGGGAGGGGCTGGGTGGGGAAGGTGGGGCTGGGTAGGGAGGGGCTGGGTGGGGAGGGGCTGGTCACCCCGTGGTGCCCTTATAAAACTCAACGTTTAACCTACTGACGCCGGCTTGTGCCCGCCCTCACAGTCGGGCATATTTGCAGAATACACCACGCCGCCATTGACCGAGCAACCCAACGTTCCTACCAGCTTCCTCCACAGGAATGTGTAAATAGATCCCACCAACTGCCTCGTTACAAAAATTAACAGTATCATCACTGATTCAGCTTCATTAATTGGAACAGACCAAACGGTTTTCCTTAAAACCTTCTGCTAGACCACCCAGACGATATGGCTTACCAAAAATCCATAAATAAGGTACACCCCTTCGTCCCATTGTCTCCACCAATGGCTCGCCCACCTACAAACTGGCCCGATATCTATCTGAGACCTTGCAGCCATTCCCTGGTAAGACCACCTCTTCTGTTCTTAACTCGGCTCACCTGGCTGGTATCGTCATTTAAAGACATCTCACTGTCCCTAGGTGGGTGATTTGCTCGTTATTTTCGATGTAGTTTCTCTGTTCACAAAAGTTCCTGTGCCCGATACCATTGCAATAATTGAAGATTAGGTCCAACAAGGACTGAATGCTGATGTTCCAGCCCTGGTGAGACACTGCCTCACCAATACATACTTCACTTGGAATGGAACATTCTACAAACAAACTGAAGGCACACCAATGGGTTCTCCCTTATCTCTGGTTGTGGCCAACATTTTCATGGAAAAATTTGAGATGGACGCCATCCAGGCATCCACTATACGCCTGTCCTTGTGGAAGAGGTATGTGGATGACACGTTTGTCATCTGGCCACATGGCCGACCGGCTCTGGAACAATTCCTCAACCACATCAATTCCATACACCAAGTCATCCAGTTCACCATGGAGATAGAAAAGGATGGCATGCTACCTTTCTTGGATGTCCAAATCAAAAAGAGACCAGATGGCTCAATGGGACACTGTCTACAGGAAAGCAACTCGTACATATGCCTACCTAAAACCTGACTCCCACCACCATCCATCCCAGAATAATTACCATAGAGCTCAATGTATCTCCGACCATGAACACCTGACCAGTGAACTCAAACGCGTCACCAGGCTCTCAAGGCGAATGGATATTCTGACTACATAATCCGCAAAGCCATCACGCCAACCGTGAGGAAGGAGCCATCTGAAGACCCAATAAAAACCATCACCTTACCTTACATAGGGATAACCATAAAGATTTCCAAAATCTTGAACACACACAAGGTCCAGGTCCGATTCAACACAGTGCACAAAAATTCGTGGCCCGATCCCATCTGTGAAGGACAAGATTCCTGACATGCAATATCCCGGCATCTACAAACTGAGCTGTATCTGCGGCAGCAGTTACATTGGGGAAACCAAACAACATGTCTCGGACCGTGTTCGTGAACATAAGGCAGATTTGAAACACGACAGGACCAATACTTCTGCCGTGGCTGATCATTACTTTAATGCGGCTGGCTCAAGAAATTGATTTCTCTAAAACGATGGTACTTTGCAAGCCAACTGGCTATCAACAAAGATTTGTTCACGAAGCCATCCATATATACAGACACAATATCAACCGAGACGACGGTTTTAAACTCGGCAATCATTGGAAAGATGTCATCAACCACTTGGTCATGACTTGATTTGTGTTTTCTTGCTAACCTCTACTGTCAGCAGTGTGAATGGGTTTATTGAGGTGCAATGCCCCCCCTCATCTCTACCCCCCCTCCCCCCCATCTCTGCCCAACCCCTCTCCCCCTGTCCTCTGCCCCCTTCCTCCCCCGCTATTGTCTGCTCCTACATTAACGCTGGTTGCCCCGCCCATGCTGTTTGCGCTGCACAAGCTCACCTCTGCCCAACTCCCCTCTTTGTTTTGCTCCTGCATTAGCGCACTGCTTCCGCAGCTCGTGTTACTTGCACAACTCTTTCCCCCACCCACTCACTTTGGAACCCTTATAAGCAGCTACATTTGGAGGCTTTCCCCCTCTTTTCTCTCCGCCTGATGAAGACCGCTTGTTTTGCGATCGAAATGTCGTGGGTTTTTTCTGCTTTTATTCTTTTCAATTTATTATAAAATTTTATTATAAAAAAATTGTAACATTTAATTATTACATTTTAAATATATATCTATTTTTTTTCTATTTACGTGATTTTACCGAAAGAACCAAGAATATGTGACTACTGCTTTTGGAGGAGTCTTCTATCAAACAGTAGATTGGTCTTGAAGGTTGCTGATGAATTGCGATTTTGATTCATAACGCGTTTCCATGCAACCTTGACAGACGCACAACACCTTGTGCTACAATTGAGTGCTCACCAAATACTATCAGTTTGTCTGCGGGCATGCTTCAAATGGGGCCGCCCCTGTGTTTCCATGGGTTTGAGGCATGCGTCTGTCTCTGTGGCCTCGTTTTTGTTTACTGTGCACGTGTTCTCTGCTATCTGTCCACGTACCCGAACGATGCCCGTAACCCCAAACCTGTTGTGGCTTTCTGACCCAACCCCTACTGGACATATGTGAAAAAGAGCTTAATAGCTGATCAGATTTCTCCAGAATAAATAAAGATTAGGATTCTGTTGTCCACGTGTCTTGAGCCCATGTGCCTGCAGAGTTTTTTAAGTCTCCGTGTCAGTGTTTCTGTGTGTGTCCCAGTTCGCGTCCTAATTGTGTCATATGTCTATCCTGTTTGGTCTGCATTCTGTGTCCATATGTCTGTACCATAGTCAGTTGGTAGCCTCGTACAGTATTATTTGTCAGACCATTATGTCTGGGGCTTTTTTGTGTATTTGCACATGTACATGTACACGCATCAATTTAATATCCATATACGTTGTGTTGCTCGGGTCTGTATCCAGTGTGTACCCATGTTTGTCTATCCATCTATATCTTAGTGTTGTAATTGCCCACATGTTTCGCTGGCTGTGCACCAGCACACAGACAATGCACCACACCCTGTCTGCGCTCGTTTTAGTAATTTCTAGTGTTTTTTCCTTATCTGTTTTTTTAGCTTTCTTGTAATTTATTTGTTCGCTTGTCACTGTTCCAAGTTTTAGTTTCGCTGCTATTTGTTTTCTTTTCTGTCCCCGTGCCTGTCTAACGACCTATATGTGTATGTCTGTCTATAGACTAGCACAGCTACATCTGCCAAACTGACATCTGTTACCCTGCCTGTCATTTTGTCTGACTGCCTGCCATGACAGGCATTTGATCAGGCAAGGCCAGGCATGCAAGTGTGAGCCATGTGGTGTTGGTTTGTGGGCTGGATAACGCCAAGACATAGCTGTTTGTCGAATAACATGAATGCTCTCACCCTCTCATTTTGCCTATGAAGCACAAGTATGCTGTCCAGCAGATTACGCTCTGCTTTCAGCCGTTTATTCACTAGTTTTTGGCAGTTGTGTTGTGAACATTTGGCCAAATGGGTGACAATCTAAAAGTGTCCAACCCTATTTCACTGTTACTGTCCCCCTGCTGAAATGACCCTGAGCTTGTGTACATTTCTACATTCCTGGAGGTGTCATGTGACAAACACAATTCTCATTGTCTGTGTGGCTGGGAAAGTGCTGCCCTCTACAATGTGAACCATAGGTTACTTGAAGATTTGTCAAAAGGTGTGTATCCACTTCCATGGGTTTGACCAGCCATCGAACAAAGACGGTCACTGCATCCCGCACTTTCAAATGCTCTTCTGCGGTCGTCTGGAGTGCTCTTCCGATATTAGGAAGCCACTGGAGCTATGCACTTTTAAATCTAAATTGAAAACTCATTTAGAACTGCTTTTTGGGTTGCGTTTGTCCTTCCCCGCACTTCTTATTAGCGCGGTTGGCTACGTATTGTGCAAAATAAGTTAATCATACATACATGGGATATTCTCTAACGTGAAGGGTTGCACTGCTTTGTGGGTGATCCAAATGTTGTCTTTGTCTCGCATGATGCCATTTTCCAACAAACACATTTTACAAGATTAAACATCTTGTGGGTATGAGCAGAGGCTTATCATTCCCCATGAAATAAACGGCCGTCCAAGTATAGTTCTCAGAATTCAATGGCTTTTACATAAATTGGTTTGTGCTTTAATCATTCACCTGAAAATGAACCTATGGTTTGTGGCCTTCTTCACCTTGGTTACAGAATATCCCTCGCTATTAGTGGCTACAAAGAGTCGGTACAACAGTACATAGTTAAAAACTGAAAAGGTTTTTGTGATCCGTAACTTTCAAAGTTCACTGATGCCTGAGCAACCTTGTACTTGAACAGATTATTTGATAATACTGCGTTGGCTTAATTGATAATAAGTAAACGATTTGATAGCTCATTGGGTGTACTTGCTGTTTCATTCGTATGTGTACTGACTCGCTTGTAATTTTGTGGGTCTATTACCTCCTTAGCAATGTACCAGTTTTAATTTTGGTTTAACATACTCTACTGACCACCATGTAGCTTTGCGCAAGTCATATAACAACTTGTTTGTGTACGTGTCACCCATTCAAGCGTTATCCTAGCTCATCTCTACTTATTTTCCAAGACCTGACGAGATCGGGTGCATTCCTGTTGATTTAGTCATAGGCGGTTTAAAATAACGTTGTGTAAAATCCCGTAATTCTGCCATGCTTACATCTCGGGGACTATAGATCTAATTTTGCTTAATGTGGAAAGTTGCAAATTGGTGATATTTGAATGTTCACCGTTAATAGTTTAGTAATGTATCCGTTTCTGATAATTATTTTTTTTTTTGTAGGGAGTTTGTTCTTGGCTACCATCAGAGATGATTGCCATCCTCCACATTCATTTGTGGGAAAAAAATGACTTGAATTAATGTAAATGCATCAATAATTCCGTTAAGTGTAATGTTGCTCGTTTTCCAGGTAAGGCTGTATGGGATATTTAAAATTGTTCATCTGCTTCCAGAAAATCATGTGCATCACCATTTATCTATGCCTTGATGTGCTTAAATTACAGCTGAATTCCCCTTGAAGTTGTTTCCTTTGATTATGAAGGTGGCATCCACCCTAGTTTCTCCATGTTCTTGGTATTCTTACATTTATGATTGCGTTGATATTTATTTCCTTAACTACACGGCTCTGCAAAAGGCAACGTCTTTTTGTAGGGTTTTAGCTTTGTCAGGTCGTTTAAATTGACACACTTTGAAAGGGACATCTGGTTACCATTTTTGTGTAATAATTGTTTGTATCTTTAATCAGAAGATCCATTGAGTTGCATGAAACACATTGCCTCTTCTTAGAGAGACCTGGGTGCAATTTATGTATTCATCAATCTAAATTGATTATTATACTCAACACACAGGGATCAAATCTGCCGTATGAAGTTTGCCCTTGACAATTAATGGAAACATTACTGTAGGGTGATAGAAAAAGAATAGGCATTACCTGGCAATAACCCAGGTGTTAAGATGTTCAAACACCAAATAGACACCTATTACAAAGCATGAAGTCTGTATAAATCACAAATGCTTGTGGTTAAACAAGCCAAATAAACATGCTCTGATAATTAATATATACATTGTTTTGAAACAGATTGGCCTGCACCAGCCTTTTTCGATTTAAAGCTTTCGTGACTGCAGGGATTCATCATCTTGGTTCTTTCAGTAAAGTCACGTAGAAGGGAAATAATAAAATAATAAAAATAAAACATGAAATAATTCTCACGACGTTTCGGCCACAACGCAAGCAACCGTCCTCAGGTGAAGAACAAGTCTGTCGGGAAGACAGCGTCTGAATGAAACACCCCAGGCTTGGAGCGTATATTTAAGCTGGGTTGGAGGGGGAAGAGTGCCCTGACAAAAGAATTTGCATATGAAGAGGAATTTAGCATATTTATGGAAAATGCAGATATGGGATTAGTACTACTTGTGAAATGCATAGGAGGTGGGCGGGGGGTTTCAAAGTCATATTATGCCCGTGCATTATGCAGGATTAGCAGCATCAAAGGGAGGGGATAGGGGTAGCATTAATGGTAATGCTTTAATGTTCTTCACCTGAGGACGGCTGCTTGCGTTGTGGCCGAAACGTCGTGAGAATTATTTTATTATGTTTTATTATTATTTTATTATTTCCCTTCTATGTGACTTTACCGAAAGAACCAAGATGATGCACCAGCCTTCTTTATGGCCTTGTCTCACGAGTGTTAGACCAGAGAATGGCAAAAGGCCAGCAGCAGAAAGGCAATGCAAATATCAAAGCATTTTAATAGCTCGAGTTGAGCAGTTATTACGTTAGGGCAGGGGTAGCCAACCTGTAACAGACCAAAAGCCACAGTACCCATGAGTTGTGCAAAGAGCCAAGTGTATATATATATCATACAACGTATCATACATCATGGGATCTCCTTTGCCAGGACCAAAATATAAGAATAGGTTTTTCTGATCGTGCATTGTCTTTGAGCTGTATGCCTTTTGGTGTCCTCTGGTCTAACACCGTTTGAGATGAGGCTCAAAAGAAAACTCTCTGGTGTGGACCAATCAGTTTCAAGGACAATGCATATATTATCAGAGTTTTTTGTTTGTGTAGTGAGTCCAACTGAGTCGCAGACGTTCTTCTTCAGAGGCAACACATTTATTACACAACACGTATATACAAAAGGGATAGCTGCCCCTTTACCAGATACAGCCTAGGGTGGTGACCACCCAGCTAACGACACTACCATACAGGAGTTATGGCTACGACGGACCGGACCCGTACTCGGGTCCTCGGCCACGTGTTGGTGTCTCTTCAGATGTAGAACGTGGATCTTCCAGCTTGCAGAACGTAGCGACTCCGGTCCCTCCCAGGGACCCACCTTGTATCCTCCCGGGTCGGGGCCAGCTCCGCCCTTGGCCCCGCCCACCTTTGCTCGATCCCTCTCGAGAGCTCTCCCCGGACACGTGATCACCCCTTAGCTCAGGGGTGGGAAAACTTTTTGACTCGCGGGCTACAATGGGTTCTAAAATTTAACAGAGGGGCCGGGCCAGGAACAGATGGATGGAGTGTTTGTGTGAACTAATATAAAGGACATGTAAAAATAATTACATGGAAGGATTTGGCCTTTAACAGGTAGCAAAGCATTTATTTGCAAGGCAATTTAACAAACATGTCGTAACGTGACTGATCAAACATCATGAAAACATCTGAGGCCTGCGCCCAAACCAATTACCTCACTTGAACTTCTTTATTATTTACATTAACAGGTTAGAGCAGCCACGCAGGCTGTGTGTCGGAGATTTGGCTCCAACCTCGCTGCAGCAACACATCATCAGTTTCAGTGGGAACAGTGTTGTTGATCTCCCATTTTTGCCAGTGCATCCAAGTCTGGAGTTATTTTGGTTGTGGAAATTCTCAGGATAGATCTGAGGTGCTGATCCGTTAACTTTGATCTGTGACGGGCTTTGTTGGCGTTCATGACGCTGAATGTCTGCTCACACACATAAGTCGAGCCAAACAAAGTCAGTATCTTCTGTGCAGTCCTCCGGAGGTTTGAAAACGTGGCTCTGTTAAGTGAAACATAAAAGTTATTCAGTTTAACAGAGTTGAACTTCTCCTTTAGGACGGAGTCAGACTGAAGATCTATCAGTTCCAACTGCAGCTCCTGTGGTGCGGTTTCAGGGTCTTGTGACAGGGGACAGGACACCAGCTGAAGTGACTGTTCAATGTTTTCAAAATCAGAGAATTCTCCGTGCAGGTCCTCAAGTGATTTGCTGTATTTTTTGCGTTTCGCGGTGCCTCTTCCTGCATGGCAAGTGTGGGGAAATGAGCGAAAGATTTGTTGACAATTTGTCCGGAGAACAAAGTGAGCTTGGATTTGAAGGCTTTCACATGTTTGTACATGTCGTGAACAGACTGATATTTCCCCTGCAGTTTCACATTCAGCTCATTCATGTGTGAAAATATGTCCACAGCAAACGCAAAGTCACTAAGCCAGTTCTTGTCGCTTAGCTCAGGGAATTCGTCAGATTTCCCCATCAACTCCAAAAATGCGATGATGTCCTCTTTCAGCTCCCACACTCGTAACACTTTCCCCAAACTTAACCAGCGGACACGAGAGTGGTACAGCAAGTCCTGATGATCCTCATCAGTTTCCTCCAGGAACGTAATAAACTGACGGTGCTGAAGTCCCCTTGCTCGTATAAAGTTCACACGTTTTACGACTGGATTCATGACATGATTAAGCTGCAATACAGACTTACACAGGGATTCCTGATGGATGATGCAGTGAAGGAAAATAAGGTCCTGGACAGGGTTTTCCTTTTTCACTTTATCCTGGATTCTTTTCAGCAGCCCAACATTTTTTCCAGTTAAATTTGGCGATCCATCCGTTGTGACATTGACAAGTTTACTCCAAGGTAGCTTCATTCTTTCGATGACAGCAGATACCTGGTTATACAAGTCCTCTCCCTGCGTTGTTCCTTTCAGGGACTCCATGGTAAAAAAACTCCTCTGTTATCGCAAAACTGTCGTCAATGCCTCGGATAAAAATGAGGAGCTGAGCAGTGTCTTTTACGTCTGTACTTTCATCCAGTGCTAGTGAATATAATTCAAAGGAATCAGACTTTTTGTTTAATTGACTGGCTATATTTTCATCAATCAGTTCCACACGGCGAGTCACAGTCCTGCGTGATAAACTGACTTTTTCAAATTTGCTTTTGATCTCCGGACACAAGATGTCTGCTGTCTGTACCATGCATTCTTTTACAAACTCGCCTTCGGAGAAAGGCTTGCTAGCCTTTGCTATTTCGAATGCCACCAAAAAACTTGCCTTGGTAGTTGACTCTTGAATCGCAGTTTGTCGGTGAAAAAAATGTTGCTGAATCTGCAAATTAGCCACCAACCTCTGAGCCGTAGCCGCCCGTTCTTGCGTTGACTGCTTGCTAGCGTAGTTAGCATGCTTCGTAGCAAAGTGACGGCTGATGTTGTACTCCTTGAAAACTGCGACATTTTCTCGGCATATCAGGCATACAGCCTTCGATTGGACTTCAGTGAAAAAGTATTTTGTTGTCCACTCCGTGTTAAACACTCGGCACTCATTGTCCACTTTTAGTTTCCTTGATCCTCTCATTTTACAGAAGGGCTCACAGGGCAAAGCGAAAAAGTAAAGGGAGCACCTTATCTAACTCAGCAATGTAAACAAACCCTGAAAATGGCGCTGACGGCCCACAATGCATTGCGAGATCATGTGCCCTTTAGAGCCCGAAACACCACACTCCCGGTCAAAGTGCGCCATCTATTTGGGGAAATGGGGGCATTACAGGAGGAAGGTAAAGTTTAATTTAATAATAATATTTGGACAAGTTCGGCGGGCCGGATTAAAAAGCCCAACGAGCCGTATACGGCCCACGGGCCGTTCTTTGCCCATGTCTGCCCTAGCTCCTCCACCTGGGGGCCTCTCTATGGACACTCCGGATCACGTGCCTACGGGGTCAACCAGAGTGCCATGGCCCGGGGCAACCCTGTCCCTTGGCTGACACTCTCTCGCTCCCTCCTGTGGGAGCCTGCACTTGCACGCCATGCGTGGTGCCCTTGCTATCCCAGCACTCACCAAGTCCCGCTAGGGCTGGTACTACACCCACTTACGGGGTGTATGTGATGACAGTCATCGTACACCGTGCTCTGCTAGAGCCGGCCTCACTGCAACACACACGATGCTGTCCACGATGTAAGTACATCGCACGCCATGGCCCTCCAGGGCCGGCACCACACAGTGACATCCCCAATGTCACTACATTTGCATTCTGACCACAAATATTGTGGTAAATAAAACGCAAAGTTGTTAATTGAGTTAATTGGCACTGTAATGGAGCCCACGACTCAGATTTGAAATGTGAGTTAAAATCGGCTTATTATCTGTGCATGTAATGTTTGTCCTTTTGACAACAGTAACACTCGCGATGGGAATCCAGAACATCCATAACTAGCTTGGGGCCACAAGTGGAAATGGTCCACCATTCCATTGCTTGTTTTGAGCAGAAACATACTTTCATGTTAAATGTAAAAGTTTTTTCATTAGAAGTAGCCAGCAGGCCCACACAAATGGGCAATCAGGCAAAGTACTTCACCAGGAGAAGGTACTGAGCATAGCTTTGTACGCTTCATTTAAGGCTTTTAAATTGCACGCCCCTCTGCTATACTGGCCAATGATGGTGCAGCTTTTTGCAGCGCCCTTCCAGCCACTAAACTTGCCCCACACTGGACGGCACCTGCCTCTGTTTTCTGGCTGCCGCACCAGTACGTCATCTACACGTCTGCCAGTCCCGCTAGGCACATGTATTGCTAAGAATAGCCGGGCCTGTGCGGGGACTTTGGGCGAGCAGTTCACTCTCGTTGCTGTGATGATGCCTCCCCGGGCGTGTACCTGGCTCGCTGTGCTGCTGTGTGTGCTGCTGCCGTGTCGATCGGGGAAACCGGACTGGAGCGGCCATCCTAGTCGTGACACGCCTTCGTGCGTTGCCGTGCTAAACGTACGCGTTGTGCGTGCGTGCCCTTGAATCGTGGGGAACGGCTGCCCTCGGGTGCAGCATAGCTGAACAACTAGTATGAGATCTTTGTTTTAGTGAGACGCAGTGGTTCGTGTTTTGCAACATGGATTGGATTCCCAGCCATGGACATCAGTGGCAAATAGTATATGCCTTTGTCCAGGGTATCCCTTAGGTTTATTTATCCTCAACTTACTAACGAGTGCAGTGTATAATCGGCAGTGGATGTGTTGCTGCTGGGCCCCAGCACCTCTATGTACCATGCCAGCATTATTAACTGCTCACTTATAGCCATTGCCTCCAATGTCTGTAAGGCTAAATGATAAATCTTTGCCAGGTGTCCGGGAAATTGACCTGGATTGTGCTAGACAAAGCTGAGCGATATTCACTGCCTCGTGGCTGGAACAAAATGTTTGTCATTAACCCTGCTATACTTTAATTATTTTTCTTGGTGATACAACGATGGTTGTAACTGACGTTCATAGCCATTGAAAGGGGGGAAGGGCACCACCCAAATTGTGTAACGGCATAACTGGCACAGCCCTGGGTGTGACGTGTAGCTACGGCTCTTAATAGCAGCGGTGGTGATGTATCCTCAGCCATGGTTTATATACCACCACTAACAAATTTTAGTTGAATATCAAAAAAACTTCTGATTGTTTACGGAGTAGAAATGTAAAGCCACTCATTGACTTAAAATTTGGGTGCTCAATCTTTTAAAGTTTGTTAATTCCATATTCACACAGTTTTGTTTCATTAATGGAATTTATTATACGTAGTCATTCATTTTATACCATTTCAATTATGTTCCTGGTTCCAATTAAACCATCAACAATGCTGTATCATGTTGTGCAGGGGTAGAATCTGCATGGATACAAGTTTGAATAATGATGCTTTGCTGAACAATGAATCCAGTGGTCTTTTTGAAGGATATTGAATGGGATGACTTTATGACCTTGTCAAGGTTTATTTTCAGGAGAGTCCTACTTTGTGTTGATTTCAATTGTATACGACTAAGCAACAATGTATTATTACCAACCTAATATACATGGAAAAGTAATGTTTCAATTTTATTGTAAATAATAAACAAATGTCTTGTCATCTCTTTTTTTCCTTTTTTTTACATCTGTAATTTTTTCATAACGCCTGCATTTCCCCTAGTCGTTTTAATTTTATATGCACCGTTCAACGATCATGCTCCACTGTAACTGTTCAATAACACCTAGTTCTTCAGATAATGTAATCGTTTGGTCACTGGTCAACATGCTTCCAATTTTAAGATTTGGCATGCATTTCAATGGCAAATACCATTAGGGGTGGCACTTGCCTCCTTTGATAGCCTTGAGCCAATGATGGGAAATTACACATTCCCATAAATGTAAGCAGTGTTGACTTTCCACAAAATGGTACTCTTTATACATTTTTTGGTGAATAATGAGACGAGTCAACTTGCCAATCGAGACTAGACCTTCCGAGTGAGTCCAGTACTTCAACTATAGTGCCATCTAGCTTGATTGGCTAAATATAGGGCATCAAGATGTATTAACTTGATTTTGGTACTGTCTGGCCCCCCCACCACACCCATGCATCCACAGATGCCTGAATTCCAGAAGCGGACGGTGCACATCCGTGATCCTGAGCGGGTGGAGGCCATAATGTGTGGCCTCATCGAGGGAGGAGCCTCAAAGCTGCAGGTCTGTGTGTCTATGTATGTATGTATATTGTACTTCTTTCACACCGTACATAGCCAACCATGCTAATCGGAGGTGTGGGAGGATAAACTATACACAAAAAACTGTTTGAAACAAATTACTTTTAAATCTAGATTTAAATCTAGATTTAAAAGTGCATCGCTCCAGTAGCTTCATAATATCGCAAAGTCTCCCCAGTCCCGCAGCACCCCACACAGTGCAGCACATCTCGCTTTCATCTCATTTGCACAGCACGTTCCCGGCTATGCTGGTTCCGCATCCTAGTTTCAGCTGTACACATGAACGTCCGAGCTGCCCCGCCACCGTTACCCCTTTAGCAAGTTGGGACCGTAGCCATTGCCCTTGCCACACTTTGTAAAAGTGGCAGTGGCGAATGCCTGAGATGCAGCACTCTGGAGGCAAAAGTTTGTTAGATTGTGCAAATTTGTGAAATACGAGTGTAATAACTCTCGGACAACTTCTTGTCTTTGTTATTTATTTATTAAGGCACGTCGCGCGGATAACGTGGTCTCGTATCCTACAATACTTGGGCTAGAATAACATACAGATACATGGGCTAGGACAGGGGTCGGCAACCAAAATAACAAGAAGAGCCATTTCTTTCCAATTCGGTACAAAATTCAGTATTTCAAGAGCCGCAATGCATCTGAGTACATACTGTACATACGTACATATCGTCAAGAAGCAGCCCGTAAAGAGCCGCATGCGGCTCCGGAGCCGTAGGTTGCCGACCCCTGGGCTAGGACAACACCCAAGTAGCGACGACGCGAAGACAGCGATAACGCAGAGACAGCGATGGCCCAACGTCAACAACGGCGTGGAGACAGTCCATCCCGATCCCACGGCAGCCCCGAGCTCTCTTGCCCGCCGCCTTATATTTCCCTGGCGTGGCCTCGCTCCGCCCCCGGCCACGCCCCTTTTCTCGAATTGTCTCGGCCAATCCCGAACTTTCCCGATGGTTCCCTCCTGTAATTATCCCTCGTGACCACTTGGCCACGCACTGCCCCTACCCCCACACTGTCTCCACACACGCACTGTCTCGTGCTCTCCGCACTGTCCCTACACTAGCATCAGCTCAGCTGCAAGGTGGCTGGGAGTTGGCAGGACAGCAAGTGAGTTTGTGAACCTGTAAGTGAGTTTGTGAACCTGTCTGTGATTACCTTTGCATTTTATTAGTTTGTATGCATGAGGTTTCGGTTACTCCGGTTTCCTTCGACTTGCAAAACGTTCTTAAAGCCAGGTGGACTGACTCCAGAAACGGTTTAAGGTGATGGTGACCATCCGTGTCGCTTATCCCACATCAACACGGTTGTGTTGAAGATAAATTATGCAATGTGCATCTTACATACCGTGTAACAACATGTTTTGTTTACTAAAATGACATAGCAGGATCACGGTTAAGGTGATGGCCCTGTTTCAGAGTGGAAAGATAGGGTAGCCAAAAGTGTTTGACTACTGTGATTGCAGAAAGCATTTTACAATATGGATTCAAAACGTTTGGCATTTGAAGGTTGTTTGAACTTTGCAATCACTGATTTAACAAAGACTCTTCTGTCAGTAATTGTTTGGTAGTAAACCAAAGCATAACAATTTTAAAACATAATTACATGTAAATTGATTTTAATGAAGTCAATTTGTCTAATATGAACTTGACAAGGCACGAGGTGATGCCCATTGGGAGTACAACAGATGAAATGCTATTGCAATGAAGTAGATAAGCTCTCATTTAACCTCGAAGTCCTTGAGGTAACACATCTAACAGGGTTGCATATTCCGGTCCGAGAAAAAAACTACTTTCTTTTTGTTCACTTGCACACAGTAGCTTAATGTACGCAATGCACTTACGCTTGACAGTGCTGAAGATGTTTAAAATTTTACAGTGATGGCATTTAATGTTTTTTTGGTGTTTCTTCAAATGAGGTTTCATTTATTTTCTTCTGTCTGCAGATTGTCACAGATTTTGACATGACTTTGACGAGATTTTCGGACAATGGGACACGCTGCCCGACCTGTTACAGTGAGTATATTTGTACTTTAGGTCACCCGTTGTTTCATGGGCTCTCGCCTAGTTGTAAATTCAGTTGAATAATGGGTTTATTTCTTCTGATGGATGAGACCAACTTACGGAATGGCAGACGAAGGTGAGAACACACTCGAGAGGTGACTGTCACGGAGATGGAGCTATGAGATCGGTTCTTGTGTAGGATTTGGATGGATTGTGGCATTGCAGGACCATGAGCGGTGGCAACAGCGTGGGTAGACGTACATCCAACTGTGGATAGACTGTCTGAGATTTTTTTAATCTGACTGACTTATCAATTACAACTAGGCACGTGTACACTCTTATAGTCTTTTCAGTGTTTAGTGCCTTGTTTGGTGCGGTTGTGGCGTCTTCGGTGGAATTGGCTGTGGTGACCTTTTTATTTTAGAAGCAACATGATTTGGAATCAAACTATTGAGCAATAGTGTGGAAGGTGATTTTATTTGCATGCTTGTGTAAGTGTACTTGCCAAAAATCGATTTAATGAAATCATCCCCAGTCTTGTCTCCCTCGCTTCTGGTCTCACTGCTTCCCTTGATTCCTCAGCCCATCCTTTGCAAGAAATCTTATTTGTCCTCATGAATATTTCATTTTTATTCAAATAAATGGAATTCACATGAAAGGACCTTTTCTCATCAAGGTCTTGGCTGTGCTTTTTATCATGCAGTATAAATGCATATTGGACCAATGCCTTTAATCCAGAAAATCCGGGGGTAGGGTCAATGCATTACATGGCAATGGGATTCATGTGCCATAAGACACCATCTGCAGAGTAGTGAGGGTTTCTATTATGAGCTATGGCAGCAAGTATATTGTTACCATAGCTTCAAATATTTAACTGATGTGCAAGAAAACATTCTTAGTAGCTTGTAACAATTTTTTTTCATGAATTGTATTGTGAGATTTTTCTAAGGCAACACAAATAACATTAGATCAGTTTAACACTTAGGCTTTCGCGACTAATATCATCCATAGAGGTTTTTTTTTGGGTTGGATCGCGTAAATATATAAATGTGTCGTTAATATCCGCCACCACCGGACACGGTGAACTAATAAGGGTTGTCACGTAAACATAACATGCCAATTCGTCACTAGTACAGCACA
The DNA here is from genome assembly GCF_965212315.1 of Lampetra planeri. NCBI lineage: Eukaryota > Metazoa > Chordata > Hyperoartia > Petromyzontiformes > Petromyzontidae > Lampetra > Lampetra planeri. The sequence goes on from NC_136107.1 coordinate 22,053,885, forward strand.
CCGGTGTGCTGGAGAGCCAAGCCCCAACATTTATAATCCGAGTAGGACCTTTCGGCAGTAATTACAACCAGCTTCATCAGGCGACAGCCAGATTTGTGGAGAAGTCCACCTGTTTCGTTCCTTATATAGAGGCAAAGATGTGGTGACCACGCTTCTTCGCTCTTGCACAAAGTGGTGGGGGGGATTAATGAGCCAATGTACATTATGCATGTGCATTATGCAAGCCCTCTGATCCTGTCCTTCCTGTCTATTATGTGTATAAAAATAGTCGTACCAACGGTAATCCCTATTGAAGTATGGTGCCCTATATAGGCACGCATTTAAACAATGTATTATTTGACAATTCGCTTCCACGCAGCACTAAGGCAGGAGCTATCCGAACGGTTAAAATTCTTTTTATTTATTTCAATTTCCATAGATTCTCTAATTAGTCTTGGCTAGTAGTAGCTAGTTTTTGCACAGTACTTCAACATCATCAAAATCAATTGAGTGTCCTTGTTGGCACGCGTGTTCTGCTACTGCTGACAGTTGTATTTGGGATCATTGAATATTTCTCTGATGTTCTTTTAGTCTCGAATCTATCGAAATTTTGTCTCGAATCTCTAAATTTTTGTCTCGACTAAATAATACACACTGGACAGGAAGGACAAGATCAAAGGGTTTGCATAATGCACATGCATAATGTACGTTGGCTCATTAATCCCCCCCCCACTTTGTGCAAGAGTGCAGAAGTGTGGTCACCACATCTACGCCTGTATATAAGGAACGAAACAGGTGGACTTCTCCACAAACCTGGCTGTCGCCTGATGAAGCTGGTTGTAATTACTGCCGAAAGGTCCTACTCGGATTATAAATGTTGGGGCTTGGCTCTCCAACACACCGGTGTGCTGTACTAGTGACAAATTGGCACGTTTTGTTTACGTGTTAACCCTTACTAGTTGACTGTCCGGTAGTGGCGGGTTTTGACGACACATTTACGCGATCTAACCCCAAAAAAAACTCTTATGGAACATATTAAATGTCGTAAATCCTCTAGGGATAATAAAATGCGCACCACTGTAGCAAGTTAACTTGTCATTCTCGGGATAAACTTATTAACTTATTAACCATACAAAAAAGATTTAACTACACATATTTGGAGCATTCCTGGCAGCGATTTTAGCCGCACCACCCCTACATAATAATAGGCTCAGTCAATCATTCTACACAACAAAGACTCATTTCCTGACAGCGATTTAAGCCGCACCACCTCTACATAATAATAGGCTCAGTCAACCATTCTACACAACAAAGACTCATTTCCTGACAGCAAATTCAGCCACATCATCTCTACATAACAAAAAGGCTCAGTCCCTTTTACACGCACCTTTACATCATTCGCACCTAGTTTACACAACAAAGGCTCAATCCTAACAGCGTGCTTCAGCCGCACCGAACCTCAAAAAAATAATATTCAGGGCCTACCTTGGCTCCTCCCACCCTAAACCGGTATATATACAAATACTGTGTTCTTGGAATTTCTCTCACTTGATACAGCTATCGTGCTGTGACAGTTCCACCTGAAGACGGAAGCTTGTGTTGCCTCCGAAACGTCGTGATTTTTATTTTATTTTTATTTCACTTTTATTAATTTAAATTTTTTACCTACGTGACTTTACCGAAAAAACCTAAGAATATTGCCCTTGCCATACGGAGATTAGAGCTACTCAGTGTCTTGAGCATGGAAACACGACCACTTGTTCGCTATTTGTATTTTTTGGTGTTTTAGGTCATGAAGTTTATTGTTTTGGCATTTCTATTTGAGAGGATATTTTTTTTATTTGCAGACATCATTGAAAGCTGCAAGTCCGTTACAGAAGAGGGAATAAAGCAGGTAAGGGTTCCAGTACAGTGTTTAATTATGTGCATCTCTCTGATATTCCTGTGAGTCTGGATAGTGCTTGATGGGCAACTACTGTACATAAAACAAGTGTTTTGTAAGCTGCATAGGGCAGTACAGCAAAATAATTTTCTGTACTATGCTCCCAACATCTGTTCACTGCCTTTACCAAACCAAATTGACCAGTTTAACACGTAAGCTTTCACGACCAAAATTATCCATAATAAATGTATTTTTTGGGTTAGAGTGTATAAATATATTTGACCAGTGAGGTCAAATTTAACCTCCGTGACCTGCTGTGTGAGGAAGCCCTTAATTGACATAGGATGTATTTGATGTCAATGAGACCAGTTTTTATTAAAATACACAAACACAAGACTCCTTAGGCAGCTATTGCTGACCCATAACAATGGTTAGCTGTAGATCTGAGGGCAACTGAATAGCTTTTCATGCACAGAAAACAGCACTGTCCTATATACTCTTGGAAATGTTGGATACTTTGTAAACTTGTGCTTAACTAACGAATAGGCAGGATGTCACGCGAGGCCTGCTAAGGTCTGGTGTTAAACAGAGAAGACTGGAGAATGCGCTGCCTCTTGCAGAATTAAGAACCATCTGCAAAGCGCTTGCCGTGCCAACCAGTTGAGAAACACGTTATCAAGTATTGCGCACGAGTAGCAGTCCCTCCAGAAAAACGCGATTATGCGATCGCAAGATTCCACGCAAAATCAGCCAAAGTCCGCATATTTATGCGGGGGCGCGTTTTTTTAAATACGCCGCACTTTCGCCGCATAAATTGCAGATTTACGCGCGCAAAATATGCGAGCTTGCATGATTTCATAATCCCCGCATTTTCGTTGCAAAAAGTCACATATATCTTAGCAGAAAGTTGAAAATTGTTGCGTTTACTTCACACAAGCGCAGCCATTTCCCCTGTTGCCATGGGAACGTCATGAAGTGACGTCACTCATTACGCGACATCATTGAAAAGCTGCAAACCCCGCGATGCCAATGAAACCATGATGAAGAGTTTATGCAACTTTACAGTTGTAAGATTGCACTTTTTTGTTAGTAGTATGTAAATTTACATTACTGTAAGACTGTACTGTTACTGTATTGCTTACGTTACTGTGCACTGAAAACACTTATTTTAACAGAAGGTGTCTGTTTTGTATAGCTACCTCTGTAAAACAGGAAGCACACATTTTATTTTTTAATATTTTATTTATTCATTTTTACAGAAGTTGTAGCATATTCATTTTGTAAAGCTACAGAACTTGTTCGACTCAATGTTTTGTAAGTTTGAGCCATCTGTTTGTTAAGGTCTGAAATAAAACAAGATGAGAACTTAAATATTCCCAGCACTTTCTGTGATGTAGTATGCTTGCTTATCATAGGAAGTAATAAGAAATGACTCTTTACATTAAAGTAGTAGCCTAGTGAATAGGGTGTTGGGGGAATCACTTTTTTTTCTCTTTTTCATCAAACCGCAGTTTTTGCAAGTTCCCGCAATTTTTGCAAGTTCCCACAATTTTTGCAAGTTCCCGCAATTTAATCGCATCAAATTGCATAAATATCCCGCATATTCCATCGCATTTTTTAAGAAAACGTGCCGCATAATCAACGATTTTTGCCCGCAACAATCACCAAAAAACTCCGCGTTTTTCTGGAGGGACTGGAGTAGAAAATATGTTTGGGCTGCATAGTATTATGGAAAAAACTCGCAATACCATGTAAGTCGAACAGAAGGTGCTTGTACATGAAAGCCCATGGGTTCTTCCATCAACTTGACTGAATTTTTTAAGTCTTGCAAGTTCTTCAAGTTTTGAATTTTGTTCTGTTAAACATCAGTAGGTCATGAGTTCAAATCACATTTATCTGTCAACAAGGCTCATCAGAATAGCAGAAGTAACACAATGCACATCACTTTATTGGAATTCAACAGTAGTTGACCCATCAAGAGACTGATGCCTGCCATTGGATTGTGATATTTCCACCACTAGCTTAGTATGACTGCTGTAAGTGTATGCAGGGCCAATCTCTCTTGGCAGTGGTGGCCACGCAACCTTCCCCACAGGACCTGCTTGTGTTATTTTACAGCTGCATGCCTTGAAAGACAAGTACTACGCCATTGAAATCGACCCAAAGCTGAGCAACGAAGAGAAGCTTCCCTACATGGTCGAGTGGTGAGTTCTGCTGTGTTCAACTGTGGTCACGGCACTCGGATTGAATACGTGGCAGTTTTATATATCCAATAAATTATCGTGGAGTCTCCAGACTCTTTCAGGAGGGTCCTGCATGAAGATCATTGGCCAATTCCGTAAAAAAATTAAGTTTTGCATGTAGGAACAAACAGAATGACCCAGAGAAAACCCATACATAGCAGCCAATGTTAAAGCCTGTAGCATCATTTTGCCAAAATGTTATTTTTAATAGGACATCGAAAGATGATGCTTAATCAACTGAGAGATTAACAATTTGCTGTTGAGCCCATCTTTGTATTGACTCGGTGTTGAAGCCGTGTGTTCACCTCGTATTGTATGCACGACATCTCTCCTATGCAGGTGGACCAAGGCACACAACCTGCTGGTGCAGCAGGGCCTCCACAAGGATGAGCTGGAGCATGCCGTGAGAGACTCTGACGTCATGCTCAGGTCTTCAATATTGTCACATTCATCATCATCATTAACATGGGTCTCGAACACAAATCACTTTCATGTTCATCATTACTACATGTAATTCTGTGCCAAAATAAAAATTAAATTATGTTTATGAAAAGTAAAACATCATTTGTGCAAAAAAAATTGTCTTGCATTCGGTTTTACACTTAATTTTGGTATATTACATGTCCTACAATGAGCATTTCTCTAACAGGATGTGTGAAGGTGCTGCCCTCTAGTGTAAATTTGAGGTCCCTTGAGATTGTTGTAACTCGCTGACCCGCCCATACTGGACATCTGTGAAAAAGAGCTGCTTCGCTCATCGCTTTCCTCCAGTCCTAAATAAGGATTATGATTTCACAAGTACAGCAAAAGCTCGTCCTGTTACTTTGCCATCTGGAATGCTCAATCTGTTATAGACGGCAATACAAATCTTCCTTCACGTATCCGGAATAATTGTGTAATAATTCATAATCCGTTGTGAATGCTCAACTTCATTCAGTACTGGATATATTAGCTAGTCAGGTGACACTAAGGTAAGTGCAACTACATTTTTATTGCAAAGTTTGTGAGTTCAAATCCCGACTTAAAGCTTTCGTGACTGCAGGAATACATATTCTTGGGTCTTTCGGTAAAGTCACGTAGATAGGTTCTGTTATTTTCTTTGAACCTATCTACGTGACTTTACCGAAAGACCCAAGAATTAGTTCAAATCCCATTCGGTCAATAAAATTTGGACAGACAACAGTGGTTGTCTAAAGAAGAGATTGCTATATTCTTGGTTCTTTCGGTAAAGTCACGTAGAAGGGAAGTAATAAAATAATAAAAATAAAACATAATAAAATAATTCTCACGACGTTTCGGCCACAACGCAAGCAGCCGTCCTCAGGTGAAACCAGGTCTGTCGAGGCGACAGCGTCTGACAGACCTGGTTTCACCTGAGGACGGCTGCTTGCGTTGTGGCCGAAACGTCGTGATAATAATTTTATTGTTTTATTTGTATTATTTTATTACTTCCCTTCTACGTGACTTTACCGAAAGAACCAAGAAGATGAATCCCTGCAGTCACGAAAGCTTTAAATCGAAAGAGATTGCTATTTCCACCACTGGCTCAGGGCCACGAATGGAGATGAGCACACTCATTTGAGCTTTGGGGAAACACCGAGCATTGTGAGGAAGCACGGTGACCCATAGGAACGTTACACTCTTGGCTACTTCGTTCCCTGGTCTACTACGTGCAGGGAAGGCTATGTGTGGTTCTTCAACCGCCTGAACGAGCGGCACGTGCCCGTGTTCATCTTCTCGGCGGGTGTGGGTGACGTGCTCGAAGAGGTCATTCGCCAGGCGGATGTGTTCCACCCCAACGTTCATGTCGTCTCCAACTACATGGATTTTGACGACGGCGTAAGTTGCCTGCCGCTCCTCTTCCCAACCCGCACGATCATCCGTCTCCCTACAGACAACTCCCCCGGCTGGGCCCTTTATCAGGCCAGAAGTATGCTATTTCAGGCCACAACTTGTTTCCATGGACATACAAATATGAAAGCTACTTGGGATTGGGCTGCTTACAGTTTTAACCAGCAGTTGCATCACATTCTTTATTTTAAGTTTAAGAATTAAAAGCCAGGTTGAAAAGATAAGATTGTAGAAATTTCCAAAAGACATTCCATTTTTCCCAGCTTAATTGCCATATATTTCAACCTGCCCCATCTGTCACGCTCAACACTCCAAAACTCCAATCCAAGCCCTTTTGTGGCCTTGCGTTCAAACCGAGGAGGGAAGCACCTTTGCTGGGTGAGAACGAACCTAGGTGAGGTCAGGTGGGGTGGGTTGAAGTCGGCAATCAATGTTTACAAATAATAACTTTTTGTAAAATGTAATGTATGGCTAGGCTCGTTTAGGTTATGCTAATAAAATAATTTTCTTATTGAGGAGTTGTTCGCGTAAGGTGAAAATACTACGAGTGAAAATATTAAATCGTGTTGTAATTTATGATAATAGTTTATTTAGCAACTGGTAGGATGACGTATTGCTGCAATGTTCATTCATTCTATTTTGCTTGCTTAAACACATGCCACACAATGTGAATGTAGGCATAGAAGATTTTTTTTTTACTAAGTACGGATGGCACTGGTAGAGCATTGGACTAATTGTAAGTGGTTGTGGTTGACTGACTCGTCGTCCACCTTTGCTCAATAAAATAAGTACAGCTCTATCATGGGACCTCCCTTGCCAGTATCAAATAATAAGAATAAGTTTTACCATTTCTGGCAATGAAACAGGTGTTAAGATGTTCAAACACCAAACTGAAACTTTTTGCAAGGAATCATGTCTGCATGATCTGGTTAATGCAGACATGATTCCTTTCCAGAAAGGGTAAAACCTATTCTTATAAGTACAGCTTTGTTGGAATGTAAAGGCAGTCATCCCACACAGAGACTGGTCCCCTGTATCTATGTGAGGTCTGTGTGCCCGTGGACGGCAGGGTGTGCTGAAGGGATTCAAGGGAGAGCTGATCCACATCTATAACAAGCGAGAGGGCGCACTGCGCAATGCCGATTACTTCAAGCAACTGCGCAACTACAGCAACGTTCTGCTGCTCGGAGACTCGCTGGGAGACCTGCACATGGCAGATGGAGTGCCCAGGCTTGACAACATGCTCAAGATTGGCTTCCTCAACGACAAGGTGGCCCCACCGAAACTGCTCTCCCTGCGTTTGCCTTACTTAGTTGGACATTTTTACATTTCAGCTCGTGCAAACTACAGTTCCCCGCAGAATTCCACAAGTGCACCTTCTCGATTTTCGTTATGAGTGCTCGGTGCAATCAAAATGTCGTATTCAAATCCTGCTCAGAATCAACTCGGCCTGTATCCTCCAGTCACTTTGTGAAAGAGGTAACATTCGAAATGTTGTTTGATAACTGACCTGCAATGCCCGATCTATAAATATGAAGGAGACATTACAGCGATACACTCTGTTGCTCCTGACGCGGTTGTCTGGGCTTAACTTGAATGTGAAATTGTAGTTATCGCTCTGCATCTACATCAGCTATACGAAAGAAGAAGACTGGCCTCTGCCTTGGGAATATTGAATTACCAGTTACACCAAAGTGAGAAGAACCTATTGCTTGTTTGAGCAAAGTAACTTTAAAAAATTCAGGATTAACACAACACTGGTTTATGGATGGCTGACACCGTCACACTTCACCATAACCTCCTTTCCTTTGCTTGATCCAACAAATGTTGATAACTGAACTAAGATTTTTCTTCAGGTTATCCCCTTTGCCACCTTCCTTAGGATGCCCACTGCAGTGCCTTTCTGTGATACTTTTATTATTTTTAGCATTTTATTTATCCACAAAATCCTCCCTAAATCTTACTTTTTCTAAATATAGTTCTCCGTTGGGATATTTGGCAAATTCCTTGTTAAATATTTTGCATACAGGAGGGGGGGAAACAGTACATGGACAAAAGCAAAGCATATGAGGGGCTGGTAAATCCACAGATAAGTTGACAAACTAATCGCTGAAGTGGATGTTTTTGTTTAACCTGTTTCCCATTGTGTGCCATGCTTCGTGTGCGAGCAGGTGGAGGAGAGACTGGAGCAGTACATGGAAATGTACGACATTGTCTTGGTGCGAGATGAGACGTTGGAGCTGGCCAATGCCATCCTGCAGAAGATTCTGTAGCCCAAACACCATGGTCTATCAGTTACAGCAAAAAAAAAGTCACTCCACCAGCCCCACCCAATCCCCATCAACCACAGCAGCTCTGATCTTTGCTCTTCCCCATCCTTAACCGTTAACTGAATGGCTTCATACTGCATGAGTGGATCTGTTTATGGTGTAATCTTGCAAAACCAATGTGCTAAAACCACTACGTTTGAATCTCCATCTCGCTTGGCACATGTGCCTGAAAATGTCTGTGGAGAACGTGTTCGCCATTCTTTCATTCGAATCTTTCAAATTGGAAAGATCATCGTCCACTTTGAGAGTAAATCGTAAAATTGGTAATTTATTTTTGATCGATAAAGCAGTCACTTAACATACATTTTTATTGCAAAAATATGGCTTTTAATTTGGAAATGGCTATTAAAATTGACATCCCTACCTATGCAAGAAGCATATTCCAATGAAAGTAACAAACAATATATTTGGAACAATAAGAGTTGAAGTAGATTGATACAGGGGGTTCTCATGCAGTAGTTTTGCAAAGTAAATGTACACAGAGGGAAAAATTGCTATTTTTACAGAAGCGTTTTTTGCAGAATTAAACCATGTTGTGGATACTGTTTTCTTATTTAATTTAAGAATATTTGTGAAACGGTAATTGGGCATTTGTGTGTGGTGTGAGGGGAAACTGCATGTTTGGCTGTGGGTCCTGTAAGGCAACATCACACAAACTTTAACATATGGCTGCCATGGCTCACTGCTTGTGGCCACGTGTGCTATTGATCTCCTGCTTTCGACAGAGATCGGTGGCGCACGACATCTGGTGCTATGTGTTGCAAACACCAAACTGAACCCCGCTTAGTGTGAGGATTAATTTTGAGGATAGAATTGCACGTAGGGTGAGGATTACTGCTTTTAAAGGTGACAATAGCCCTGGTACTGAATTAGGATTGTTCATTGCAAGTGTAGTGTTATGGATAGAATTACGTTTAGAATGCATGTTTAGGTTGATGTTAGGGTTAGTTGTACGATTGTTAGGATAGTGTTAAAGTTAAGGTTAGCGTTCAAGCTAGTGTTATGGTTAGTATTAGTACAACACCATGACCAATGTATTTAATGAGTGCTTCGTGGAAATGATTGGTGATAAATGGAATGCCAAATGTAAGGTTTTGAATCTTGCTTGGATGCAGCACCCCACCAAGCCTGTCCACCATCCTCACCATTTATTTAACTCCCAAGTCAAATGCTTTCCTCTGCTTTTAAGTGTTGTGTGGAGCACTGCGTTTAAGGCAGCATTCTGTTAACTAAGCACAAAGTTAAGTTGGCAAATTGACCAAACACCGTGCATGGTTAGCCTTGTGCAACTTTGGGTTTAGTACGCAAAGCAATTTGTTGCCATCTGTCGTCGGTGCACTCCTGAAATGTGCCACAAAGTGCAAAGCACATTTCACTTGTAGCAGTATTGAAGGAAATGTATTTTATCCAGTGCCAGGTGCCTCTGGAATTGCATTAAGATTCATTTGCTTTATTTTTATTGGAATAAATATCTTGGTGCGTTCATGTGTGCTCTGATGCTGCTTTTAATCACATACCAACCAGTTGTGAATGTGTGCTGGAATGTTTTTTTTAAAGTTTTTTAGGGTTAGACTGCATAGCAAACCCAAAAAACACCTTTGATGGATATTGGTTGCGAAAGCCTACGTTTAAACAGCAGGGAAAATCATTTCCTTGATTTCCCTGCATGGCACACTTTTATTATAATTCAGGTGATCTATGCAATGGTATTGGTAGAAGCTATCGTTTCCAGTCACTAAAATGCAAACAGTTAAGTTCTAAAAATGTATTAATATGCAATTTTTTTTTTACCAGGAAAGGTCCACTGAGCTACATAGTTCTCTTTCCAAAGAGACCGGGCCACAAATGGCAATTCAAATGATATTTAATGCATGCGACTCAAACCACTACTCAGGATCCCACTGTCTTAAGATGGGGTTATATTCAGATACAAAATACGTACACACTATTATATGAAGCTGGGTGGAGCTGTGGTAAGAGCTATCAACCCCCAATCATTGGTGCTTAACTTAGAATCATGGTCAAGGATAACTTGGGCCACAGTATTTGAAAAGTGATCAGCCTGATTAATGTAATCTCAGTTTGGAATTACATATTTCACAATTTCTTAACTTTAAAATTGAGTTGCAATATTTTGGTAGATGGAATGCAATTTAATTTATGTATGTAGAACATCTGTCGCACCGTATGTTGACCACCATGTTATGGGCTTTGGTTTCTGATGTGGTGGCAAGTGGTAATCTCATTGTCTGAAAATATACATTGTCATCTTACACGAGTATGCACATCCAACTGTTTTGGAAGTAATGAGTAGTGTAACATTCACAGTGAGCACCTTTGCATAATTTTAAAATGCTTTAAAAAACTCAGCTTTTAATACCTTCCTTTAAAAAAAATTCGTGCAACAAAACCTTCAAAGTTTACATTTGATGCAGTTAGTGTCTTTGATGTTTAAATACAAGTTGTAAAGATTTTTCAAAATGTATATTACAATACATTGGTTCAACATAAGCAACACTGCCGAGCGTAAAAACATAAAAAAGTAAATAAATCTATTAAAGCAAATACTGTGCTTGCATGTCTGACAATAGCAAGTGACATGCATTTTATTATCACAACGCAATAAACATAAATATGGTTTTGATTTAAAGCTTTCGTGACTGCAGGGATTCATATTCTTGGTTCTTTTGGTAAAGTCACGTAGAAGGGAAATAAAAAAAATAGTAACAATTCTCACGACGTTTCGACTGCAACACAAGCAATCATCATCACACCAGATGATCGCACCTGATGAGGATTGCCTGTGTTGCAGTCGAAACGTGAGATTTATTATTTTATATTTTTATTATTTTATTTTTTCCCTTCTACGTGACTTTACCGAAAGAACAAAGAATATAAATGTTTGTTTACTCTGGAGCATCCTATCTGCCCGTCAAAAGGCAGATGCTTACATATGGTTGTGCAAACCTGGATCACAAAGTTCATAGGCAATGTGGGAGTCTGCAGTAGGCAGAACGTCAAAGTAACTTGCCGACCCACCTCGACTGGACATCTGTGAACAAGCTTCACAGCTCATTGGATTCCGACAGTCTAAATACAGATTCTGGTTCTGAAAGGTTACCCATGCAACCAGAAAAAAACTACCGAAGGTAAAAATTACTCAATTGACCAAGACATCCCAAGCAGGACCCTCCTAAATGAGACCGAGGCTTGACAGGGTAAATAAAATGACAAATGTTACATTAACCTTCCCAAGGGCCTGTGCAAGTGAGACTGGTAGCAGACATTGCATTGGTATTTGGTGCTTTGACCAAAAATGTGCACAGACGTAAATAAAAAATGCCGGGTAATTCATCTATGCCACGTCATCTAATTCAATTTGAATTTTAAATGAGTAATTGTGCCTGCTGTAGATGTAATACGTATCCTACACACAAGCCATTAGAATTAACTCACAAAAATGTCAAAAAGTCTGTTTTCCTGTAACACGTGTTTTCATAACGAAAATTGTATATAACGCTATATATGTATTGCGGGAACACTTTATAAAACGGATGCGAATTGGATATAACGCGATTGAGTGAACAGAACTGCGTCGCGCGCGTAGGAATAAACAGATGTACGGCTTGCCTTGGTGGACCATCACACAAGGTGGGATGCTGATGGATGCTTCTCGATGCTTCCCAGGCACCTCAGTCTTTGTTCACCCTGCATATGCATCTCACGCATGATCACGGGCTGTGCTTTACCCTATATTATTTATTATAACGTGATTTTTTTCCATAACGCGGTATTCTTCAGGAACGCAGCTACCGTTTTATAGGAGAACAGACAACAGATTATGTATTTTTCGCAAAACCAGTGTTTCCTTGATAAGCAGTGTGGTTCGTACTCATCTTCATTCTTTTCACAGGACGGCACCTGTCGACCGTCTACAAAATCGTACTCATTTTATCAACCCCACAGGAACAAGTATTTTGAGTCGAACCCCATCCGAGATTTGAGCTCCGTTATAAAGTGTACACTAACCATCGCAACACCAACCCGGTTTCGGCACAAACTGGTATGTTGTATAATCGTAAAAGCCTGTCCAAAATCAATATGGATTATCTATTCATATTACCAGTGGCTCCTCCAAATTAGTAGTGTGTCTCGACTAAAGTGTGCAGTGGCATTGTTTGAAGGATTGACTGGCGGCTTCTTACCTTGGTGATCTGGATTTAAATGTATTTGTGAGGCCCAGCTTCAATGACTGGATGGCAGTTATTGCGATTGCATGGTTGACTACATGCAGCAAAGCCACTTTATTCAGTGGTGCTGCAGTGAAGCCGCTCAGCAATCGCAAGGTGGATGCCAAAACAGTTAAGGCATCTGGAATCAATGACGAGGTTGTGCCATGGAACAGCATTGACCACAATGACCTCGGTCTAATTAATCAGCTGTACCCAAATACATCGGTGGTTTCAAGCAATGAATATTGCTTGGAGAACCACATAATTACAAATAGCACCTGTAAATTTGTTTAAAAGACTGCACAGTTAAAAAGAAAAAAAACAAGCTTGGTTGATAGCATCATAACACAACATTATAAAGTAGCAAATTATGGCTTTGGTGAACTGCATTGCAAGAATATAAACTCTAAAAGCTCACCTACACATTCCTTCAAAACATTCCTTTAAGGTCTATGTTGCAGTTCACACCTGGGCTATCCAATTGTTTACGCAATCAATTAACGGTTTGATTACTCAACGAATCAGATAATACGAAAATAGTTGAAACAGAAAGCCTCACCTCTGTTCCCACGTATTGCTGGTATCATCAGCTGTGTCATTCTGGGCGTGGCTTACAGGGGGTTTCCTGCCTTTCGAAGGCAGTATGTGGGGCTGGCTGCCACTTAAAGGGGCCCATGTAATTAGCAACAAAAAAGTTCGCATTACAATTTTTAGTAGATTCATTGACTTGATTGACTAATTGTTCCAGCTCTAGTGCAGATTAATATTTACCCATGATGCATGTAACATCCTTGGAATTGATATTTTTAATCTTCAAGAATTCTGAAGTTATCATTTTCAAACTTGTTCATAAATCAAAGTGCTCACATGGAATACCCAAGTTCAGAAAACAACATTACGCATTCTCATTTATAACAAAAGCATTTCTAATAAACAATGAAATATGCCTTTTCATGAAATGCCAAACAAGAAAACAATGATGAACCTCATTTGCCAGATCTTTACATGGTCCAACCCAAAAATCAATCGAGTCATTAGCTGTCAACCTGTGTTATTTCCCACATTTCCATCTCACAGTTTACTTGCATATACCGAAGCTGTGAGCACCTACTAAGGTTGGCATGGCACACGAGAGAGTGATTGGAGCCAGCACCACAACCGGATTGTTTTGTCTTCCAAGCAGTGATGTTCACACACCACACCAGGTATTTATTTAAGGCCGAGTCAACCTTGGGAAGGTCTAGGACAAGTTCACATCCCCCCATTTGCTACTGATGTGTATGGTGAGGAATCAAATAAAAATTGCTGGGTTTGTAGCACAATGCCAAACCACTGTGCCACTGCTCCTTATAACACACGCACACGAGTATGGGACCCTGCGCAAATCAGCGCGCATAAGCATGAACAGTCTCAGAGCCCGCAGAGGCAAGGTTGTAAGGGGACGGAGGGCTTAGATGGGGGTTGGGGCGCCTGGATTGCCACTTCGCAGAGGATGTAGGGGCAGCTCACAGCTCGTCGTGTGCCAGCTCGTCCCGCTTCAACTTGAGCTCCGTGGGGCTGATGAAGCCGTCACCGTCGCGGTCCTGGTTCTTGAACATCTCGGAGATGAGGGTCTCAGCCTCCTGGCCCGGAGCCAGACGACCAACTCCCGTTGCCACCTGGCTTTTGATGAAGGTCGAGAACTGAGTGCAAAACAGATGGGAGAGCGTCACGGCAACTATATTACACATTTCAATCGGTACACCTAGATCAATATCAAAAGGTCACCATGGCCAAAGCTGCTAATTGCACCACACTACGGAATTGTTTCCTTCCCACACATTTCACAAGTGTACCGAAAGGCATTTCAGAAAGTTGAAACTGATCTGGAATTTTCCTGCTTTAACAATTGTTGCTAGATACCTTTAGTCCAAAAGGCCCATAGGCTGATGGACCTTAAACCACCCGCTGTAAGTTTTATTTATTTGTTACAGTCTATACCCTACCTCCAAGATATGCTGTTACACTCTGGTTTTAGGTCTTCCCCTGCCAACACTCGAGTGATGTCCTTGGTAAATAGTTTTTTTGCCATTGGGGGGTGACATGGTCATCTTGTGTATGTGTAATGAGCCCTTTGTTGCAAGCTCAAGGTTCGGAGAGATTACAAGAAAGGTGAATAGGCTACACTAGCACACAACTCCTGCACAAGATGACCACAATTAAAATTTTCCGATCATTTGCCCACTTTCTAGCACAGCACAGGGGTTTGCGCACATTACTCAATAAAGTGACAGAATCGGCTATGGCTAACTGCACACTGAAAGCCCATACCTATCACCTGGTTCTGACTGGAGTAAAACGTATTGATACTTAACTCAAGTCTACATCCCGTACCCTCCCGCCTGCGCCTATTTGCTGGAGAGAGAGAGGGGCAGCACCTCCTGAAGTGCAATGAGGCCATCCTGGTTGGCATCGAACTGCTGGAAGAGCAGCGGCGGCGCACGCTCCTTCCACACGAACATATACCCGTCCGGGAAGCCCTCCTCCGCCCGCAGGAGCTCAATGTCGAAGAGCAGCACTGCGCTACCCGGCACCTCGCCCTCTGCGGGGGGGGGGGGCACAGAGCACCCGCACACGCCTTATGTAAGCTTCTATCACAGTAACACATAGAAATTAGCGTCGATATAGCAGCGATTAGGACTGTTCTGCATTGCAAAATTTAGCCCATTCCATTTCAAGAATGTTTTACTCAATTGTATTTGTGATTTATGCTTTGAGTAGTGTGTTTTAACTCCGTATTAGAATGAACGAATTTACAACCAATCGTTGGCAATCTATTCACGCAGCTGTAACCGCTCTCTCCATCTTACCAATGCCTTTCTCGCCGAACGCCAGATGCGGGGGGATGGTCAGAAAGCGCTTTTCGCTCACGCACATCCCCTTCATCCCCACCTCCAGCCCTGGGATGAGCTGCCCACTGCCCATCTTGGCCTCGTACGTCCAGCCGGTCTTCCGGCTGCAAACAGTGCCACTGTTAAGGACGGCCCACTAGACGTAGCGATTTAATGAGCTGCACAGAGAGATTACCAAGCTATCCTTGATGAAAGCATCTCTTGGTGAATCTGGCATGCACACACAATATATACACCTAAAAACATACATACATATGTACACAATCGCATGTGTGCACACACAAAAACACATCTTCAGCCATGCATATACACACAATGTAGAAACCCAAATATGTCCATGCACACATCACACATTCGCACTCTTACCTTAAATAGAGTGCATGGGTTGTGTTGTAATTCACTCACACACAAACTCATATACACACACTCTCACAAAACAACAACCGGTGTTCACCAATAAATGGCAGTGTTGTCACTAGAGGCCGACCGAAATTCGGTTTTGGCGCCGAAAGTTGGCAAATGGCCTCTTTCGGCATACTTTCGGTTTTGGCCGAAAGTAAATTTTTTACTTTCCGTCTGGTTTCGGTTTCGGCCAAAACTGATATTGACTTTCGGTCGTCATTCGTCAACCGAAGATCTATTTTTAGAATATAATGCTAGTGCTACGTCTATCACTCTGCCTATCGGCCGGTCAGTCGGCGCTAGGCAATCCTATGCGATAGGCTGCAAACACACACACACGTCAGCAGCAGCAGCTTGGGAGCGAGGTTACAGCCGCAACCATGCTTTGCTAATGTATATACGACCGGTCAACAGACTGTCTTGCTGAATGCGGAAAAACTGGTGTTTCTTAACTACAACATTCGTTTGTTTGGATATAATTACTAAGTAAGTAACACCTAAAGATTTGATATTTAGCGACACTTACTGCAGGCTCTGAATGATTAGTTCTAGATTTATTTTTAATTAAAGTAGCATTGCATCATGACATATTTCATAAATCTTGTGTTCGGTAACTTCGGTTATATACCTTTCTGCTTCGGTTTCGGCCGAAAGTGTAGTTAAACTTTCTGTTTTGGCTTCGGTTTCGGCCGAAAGTATATTTTTTACTTTCGGTCTGGTTTCGGCCAAAACCAGAAATTCAGTTTCGGTCGGCCTCTAAATGTCACCACAGTGCTTGTGCCAAACTCAGTGCACTTTGAGGGCACGTTAAGTCGCAAATGCTCGTTTAACAGTAGGGCATGGAAGAGACCCAGGTCTCACGGGTTGACTGACTTAGAAGACTGGCAGATGTACCACCTGTGCCCCCTATTGTGCCAATTTGCTATATTTTAGCCGCCCGGCACTCCGCTCGTTGTTGTGAGCGTCTCTGCCCTGCCCTCCATTATTGCCCAGTAGCATCCTTCACGAGCCTCCCCCACAACAACAAAGTTCCCCCATATAGCCTTAACAGATTGTTTGGGCAAATACTGTTAGCGAGTAGAACCTATTAAGGCCGGCATGGCACGAGGAGGTGAGTGGCCAGCACCACGCCCAGCCGCCTTTGTATCCCCAATGTAGATGTTTACGCACTGCACCAGGTTCTCATTTGAGGCCGAGTCGACCTTAGGGAGGCCCAGGACTAGTTCAGATAATCGTCACTGGCATTGGGCGTGAGTGGGAATTTAACTCGGGTTTCTTGCCGGGTTCATTTACACGCTCTCTCTCACCTGGAGTAGAGCGGCGTGCCATCCAGTAGCGTGGTGTTGTAGTGCATGCTGATGAGGTCCCCAAGCTGTACGCGGTGCGCACACTCATGCGGGCTGGAGTAGGTCTCCACATCGACACTGTCAGCGGGGTTGTGCAGGTCCACCATGTGCACGTTCACCAACAACACGGCCGAACCCGGGATCTTACCCGCTGGGACACGGGGGGTGGGGTGGGGGGGGGCAGTCATGGACGGCACGGGGTTCTGAGCGGTGGAAGTCCAAGGGCATTGGGAAGGTTACTATTGAATATTAATTCTTGTTTGAGGACTGGTAACGCGGGTGTTTTATACGCAATACAAAGGTGCCAGGAGGATTAGAAGAACATTGAGTTGGCACTGTTAAGATGCTGGGTTTGAATTCAGGTAAATGTAGTTGAAGGTGCTGGGTGGCTTAGGGGCTAATATCACGTCAAAATGCTGGGCAGACACTGCTGATATCCTGGGTTTGAATTTGGGCCATGGGTTGTCAGGTGTAGATAGCGCTTGTTCACCAATTAAAGTGCAAAAACCCCTCATCGTACAATTTGGCTTTGCTTTTGATTTAGTTAATTCCAGCTCTAAGAATAAAAAACGTGGTTTTATTGACAAGTAGTTAACCAGTTTACAGACCATAAAAAATGTGTGCTCCCAGTGAAAATGAAGGAGCCCATTTGAAATTACTTCAGAAGTAGTTCTAGAATATCTAGAATGTCAGCATCTGGAGCATTCTCCGACAACGGATTATAAATCAAAATGTTGTCATGTCATTACGCAATGCTGGAAGCACAATTGTTTTCGATTTGGGAGAAAAAGAAAGAACAAACTAATCCCATATTGAGTATTTTCAAAGTAATGTATGATTTTTTTTTCGAATGATCATACATCAACTTGATTTAAGTTTAGAAATAACAGCACTATAAAATAAAAGTATGCTTTGGAGTGCAATCTATATGCATTGGCTAGATTGCATTAACCCAAGCTAATGATATTATTTTCAACCTTTTCATTGTTTTTGTGAATGTTCATATGTCTGCATGTGTGTGCATACAAGCGGCATGTGCAGCTGTGTGTGTATGATTGAGTGTACGTGTGTAGAGGAGAGAAATACGCGGTGCGCAAAGTTAAGCGGGTGCAACTGAGCGCAAACAGGTGTGCGCGTTGCAACATGAGGTTTGCACAGACAAACCGCCAGTAATTAGGGGGAGAAGCGGGTGCAACCGAGGTCTAACAAGTGCTACGCTGTGACCGGAGGTTGGCGCCTAGGAGACGGGAGATGGGGGGTGATGATAAGGGATTAATGGGACAACTAACGCCGGCCTGGCGGCAGCTTAAGTATGAGCACGTGAGGACTCGGGATAAGCAGGGGGATATAAGCGGGAGTGTGTGTGAGCGAGGCGAGTTGTTGCCGGGGAACCAAGAGTGAAGACATCTCACCGCTACCGCTCCAGCCGTCAACGGGACCTCAACCCTCACACCGTCGCCGGGCGGGTGTTGGCTGAACCCCCCGCCCAGGACAGACGGGTGAGCGGGTCTGAGGGAGCGTAGGTGACGGCAGCGGTGAAGATGCAGAGTCGCTGAGTGCTAAGACATTGTGTGCGAAGTTGCTGAGGGCGAAACTGCTGTGTGCAGAGTCGTTGAGTGCAAAGTCGCTGTTTGCGGAGTCGCTGAGTGCGAAGTGGCTGTGTGCAGAGTCGTTGAGTGCGGAGCTGCTGTGTGCGGAGTCGTGGAGAGCAGAGCTGCTGAGTGCAGGTTAAGTGAGGTGCAGAATAGATAAGAGCGGGGAGAAGTATATGTAACCGTACAGATAGTTACAGGAGTGCCTATAACTGGCGCAAGAACAGGTGAATAAAGTGTAAGCAGGTGACTTGTTACAACGTGTCGGTGTGAGTAATTTTTGAAGACACTACACATGTATTAATGTCTGCATATATGATGTGTGTGTTTATGTGTGGGGCACAGTGGTACAGTCTTTAGTATGCTACACTATGACCCCAGAAGCCTGAGTTCTATTCATGGCTACAATATCTAAATTTGTCCTGGATCTATGTTTGCTTGACTCTGCCTTAGATGATTACCTTTGAGTGGCAACATCGGCTAGAAAGACAAAGGCAGTTGTACGTGCTACTGGCCACACTACTCCCTCATCAGGCATGCCAGCCTTAATAGGTTTTCACAAGCAGCACATGCCAAGCTTGGCTGGAAAGGCAACATGGGAGATCTATGTCTTTGTGTCTGTGCATGCATGAATGCTGGCTCTCACCAATGCCAGCCTCCCCGTAGCCAAGGTGGGGTGGGATGGTGAGCAGGCGCCTCTCCCCAATGCAGGTACCTATCAGCCCCTCCTCCATGCCCGCAATGATGAAGCCCTTGCCCAGGTACGTGTCATACGTATGGTTCCACATTTGCCTGCACACAGTCACACACGGTGATCGTGGGGAGCAGTGGTGTTAGTTGTTCGCGCACCGCTCTATAATCCTGTCATCCTAGGATTGATTCCTCGCCATGACTCACAACACGACACCAGTGGGCAATTTATGTATTTTCCTGGAGTGGGTCAACTCAGCCTGAGTATGATGGATTACAGCTACAGCCAAAAGGACAGCTGGTAGGCTAACTGGCAGGTAGGCACAAGTGTGGTTAGACTTGCAGCTCAGCTGCTTGAATGGTGGGTTGATAGCTAATGGGCTGTCTGGTGGGTTTGCTGGTGGGCTGTGAGGCTGATAGTATGGTGGGCTTTTTGAGCTGGCTTGCGAGCTGAATGGTGGGCTGATGGTCAGACTGGTGAGCTGGCTGGTGGCGAGTGGGCTAGTGGGCTGGTAGATGGGTATGTTTCTGCAGGAGTGGCAGTGGGGTTGGCATGTGGGTTGTTGGGTAGATGGCAGGCAGGTTGGGATGTGGCATCATGAATATGCTGGTAAATGGACATGTTAATAGTTCATGGAAAGCTGGGCTGCTAAATAGGCTGGTATTTGGGGTTTGGGTGGTCTGGAGAGCTGGCTGCCGTGTGGCCTGCGAGCTGGAGTTGATGGTTCCCTGGTCAATTGATACATTGTCAGGTGGACTATTGAGTAAGCTAGCAGGTGGGCACTGGCAGGTGGACACTGCATGGGGCTGCTGGGTAGGCTAGTGGATGGGTGGACTGCTGATTCAACTAACTTGTGGCTGGTTTCTCAGTGGGCTGGTGTGGTTGTTAGTAGGCTGATGGGAGGTGTGCTGGATGACCTGGTGGGTGGTCGGGGAGTGAGATTAATAGGTCAGCTGACAAGTGGGCTGCTAAGTGGACTGTTGGGTGAACTATCAGCTGATGGAATGTCGGGAGTGCTAGCTGACATGTGGGCAAAAGACCAACACGCACTCACGTGCTGTCAAAGACGGTGCCATCGAGCAGCGAGCAGTTGTAGTGATAGCGCACAAAGTCCCCGCTAGCAGCACGGCGCCTGCAGGGCTCCGGAACCAGGTAGGAGTCCACGGTGACGGAGTCGCGGGGGTTGTGCAGGTCCACGAGATGCAACGTGAACACCAGCGTAGCATTAGAAGGGACCGTATCACCTACATCGCATAGCCACAATCATTAAGGAACAGTGCTTTGAATTGTAATCATGGGCATCTGTCCAAATTCAAACCCAGCAGCATCTCAGTCAAGCCAGTTCAACACTATGACCTCTAAGCCTGATCTGGATAACGACCAATGACGTGCATTGCACTCTTTTTCATGGATTATTATTTTAACATTATGTTACATCTGGTTACCCATGGGTTTGCCATGCTTGAAACTGGCTCTTTAAGCCTACGGCATTAACAATTAATGCAAAAGAAAATTAATCCAAATGGCACTTGGATAAGAGCACTCTACTCACAACTGGAAGGTCACAAGTTCAAATCCAGGTCAGGGGATGACATCCTATGATTGTCACTAAGGGGTCGATATAATTTACATCTCTTTTGGGGATGTAGGTGTCCTATGGAGAGACTGTCCATCGCACCATAGTAATGTGTGAATTCCTCCATCACCTCTGAACCACCAAAGGAGATACCCAGCGAGCAACACGTGGAAGAACAGGGAGACCCCATGACTTTTGAGCCACAGTCAGTGCCCAACCTTGAGCCACGACAAGCCACATGGCAGCAATACTTTATCAGCATTTTCCAAGAAGACCACTCACCGGAGCCCTCTTCGGCATAGCCAAGTGAGGGTGGGATGGTGATCACTCGCACCTCCCCAACACAAGCTCCGAGGAGGCCAGTGTCCATCCCTTGGATGAGCCAGCCCATGCCCACGTACGTGTTGTACGTCCCATTGAGGCTGCGGCTTTACAGACAAAAAAAACACAACACAAAGATCCCCCATTTATTTTCATAGACAAAAGGGGCAAGTACTGTCAGCAAGCACACATTAAGGTCAGCATGGAATATCAGGAGGTGGTGTGGCCAGCACTACACTTGGACATCTGCCTCTCCAGTGACCATGTTTACACCTGCAACAATTACTCAGTTGACCTAAGAGAGGCTCAGAAAAGCTTTAATACAATTTACCACAAATGTGCATGGCCAGCAATCGAACCCAGGCAACCTGAATCATAGCATATAGCTTAAACCAAAGTACCACTTCCACATACTCAACAAGTGAGTTATTGGCATTGGAGTGTTATGCAGAGTAGTGACGTGTGGTACAGCATGAAAGGGACTTGGCATTGAACACATGTACACACACATGTAAGATATACACGTATGCTGTATTTAAACATACAGTATATATAAAACACATATAAAAACACACTAGATATGTAAAGATTCAACCTGCAGCAATTCGATTATTTCTCACCATACAGGATCACAAACCAAGGATCCATTCTTTTCTGTCTTGATTGTAAAGTTGTTTGTATTGTCCATATCATGTTCTTTCTCATTCATTTAATTCGGCATACAACATTTTAGCATGTGAATGGAATATCATTTCCACAAATCGCTAATGTACTTTTACATCATGCATGATTCTATACAAGTGGTGAAAGAATCAACTTCATCCATTGATCAATGCGTAATACACACAATCACAGGGCGACGCGTCATTTCAAAGCACAGTGTGGAGAGCCATCGCGTGGGGGATACCTGCTGGAGACGAATGTGCCGTCGAGCAGCGTGCAGTTGTAGTGGTAGCGCACGTAGTCGGACGTCTCCACCGTGCGGCTGCAGTTGCCAGGTCCTCGGCGCACTGTGCGCACCTGCACCTCGTCAGACAGGCTCCACACGTCCAGCAGGAGCAGCTCCAGGTGCAGTGTCGAGCCCAGGGGAACCACGTCCTCTAGTACACGCGTACACAGAATGTGCAGTTAACCTCCTCGAATACGTGACAATTTTATCGTTGCCGTTATCAGTCAGCCATTCTCTATATTGCTGGATGAAGGCATCCTCAAGCCATACCCAATGATCCATCCAGCTTCTACACACGAGCTGATCTTAGTGCTCCCTCTACATGATGAATGTGCTCTCCTTTGGCTGCCACTACGTCATTAGTCTTGAACACTGGCCATCGTCCCTTCTTGCGATGTGTCCTGCCCATGATCACTTACTTTTCTGAACAGTCAATATGGTGCATCTAACTTGCACATGTTTTTTAATCCATGCGTTCCTCTTCCAGTCTCTCAGTGTAATTTCAAGCATGTATCTCTCCATCCATTGTGTATGTTATCCTTTTGTTCCATGTTCTTTGTCAATGACCATGTATCTGATCCACGTGCAATAGCAGGTAATATACACCGATGAAAAGTGTTTCTTTAGGCACCCTGGTATGTTGCTTTTCATTCAAGTATTAAGTTCAGTTTTCCACCAGCACTCCTAGCTGCTCTAGTGGCGATTTGGGGAGATGCTATTGGTAGATCCTATTGTACACGGTTAGCCATGGAAAGTACTCGTGTTAACCACATGGCTATTCACAAACACAAATATCATGAATTTTACACCAATTCGGTGCCATCTCTCATGTCCAAGAGGTGACACAGAATGAAATGAGTCATGGATGATATGATGTATTTTGTGCTTCTGGAAAACCGCTTCTGGTGATTCCTTATGATTAGATAAGGGTGGGAAATATAAATAATGTACGGCCACTTCTGGGTTACACCTCTTATGCAAATATATGTGCAGATAATCATCTTATTTGGCAAGAGTAAAAAAATTCACCTGAAAAACCTTACAGTGAGAATTTCGAAGACTACAATTTTCCATCTCGTGACATCGCACTGAGAGCAAACTTGGATCATAACTCGAGTAAAAATAGAAAATAGGTGTATGAACGAATGAGCAGGATGAGGAGCGGAGGTGAGCGAGGCTCACTGAATGCTGGCGCTGCTTGCACGAGGTCTGGGGGAAGCACTGCGAGGCGGCGCTCAGAGACGCACATTCCCAGCAGTGACTGCTCCAGCCACGCAGGCAGTTCCCCAGCACCCAGCGCCACCGTCTCCGGCCAAGGGCGCTTAGAGCTGCACTCAACGCAATGGGAGATCGGCAAAAACCGCAAATACGCACTCGGCAACAGCCACATCAAAGAGCAAAGGCGTCGACAACAACAGATGGCATTCGCCACTAGGTGACGGTGATGGCAGCTGAATTAATGTGCCAGGTTACGTGTACTTTGCAATCATGAAGATGGGCAACATAGTCACAAGACAGTCACAAGTGGGAGACCAAGGTGCTTTAAATGTAGAAGTGAAGGCTTTCCAGCAGAACAAAGGGAGGCAAACCCATGTGATAGTAATGGTGGTGAATGTATGTTTTACAGGAGGTCACAACCCCAGTGTAGTTTGCCGATGCACCACCTGCACTACCAAATCTGTAAACTGCATCTGTTGGTATACAGGATCCTTCTTGATAAACCAAAATTATTTGTATAGATTAATGTTCCGTTCTGTGCTCATTATTCTATGAGCATCAATTGACAGTTGGAAATACTGGTGATCGAGTACCAATTTTTATTTTAGTTTTGTGCTTATCCGACTGCAGAATATAAGATTAATTTATTAAAAGAAGCATCATAACTTTATTAACTATTTGTTGGCATTCAACCAATGTCTTAATAATGAAAATCAACTACTGCATGTCTAATTTTCACTATCTCACCGATGCTTAGTTGAACACCCAGTGGAACGTGAGGGTAATTGCAAGCTACTGCAGATTTCTATTTCTGCTGTATTATTGCGTTGGCAATGCCATATCCATGTACGTGTCACACATCTGGTTTAGGCAGCACTGTAGCTCCGCGCGCACACACGCGGTCGCATTACATTGCAGTAATGTGGTGCAATGCAATTTGCAGCACGTCCAATTTTTCAGTCTGTTGTGCGTAGAAACAAACATCAGGAACGCACACACACAAAAAGCACCGTATATACAGTTCAGGAATTCCTGATTGAAGAGCAAAGTGTTTCCATGCTCAAATGAGCACTGGGTAGTGCACTGGGTAGTGCTCATTTCCACGAGTGGAAATTCCTCTTTCCTATGGTAGGGGTGGGTCCATTTAGGCTAAGTGGTACTCAATCTATCGACCCCAAAAGAATGATGGGTTGAGACATCCCCACAACTGGAATTTTAACTCACAACTGCGAATTGGGCACTCTGCCAAAGTGACACGTGGCTGGGAGGCTTGGTCCTAATCGCACTCTGGTTTGGTGCATACCAAGTATATTTTCTGCAGAACCGAGTGAATTAAAGGTGGACAATATCGAAAACGTGTCTGAAACATGGTAAGTCCACAACATTATCCTACATATTGAGAACCAAACATCTGCAGCCATCAATCATTAATAAAACTCTGAATGTGTCCACACGAGCATGGTGTGTCTGCCAGCGGCGTAGTGGTAAAACAATAATTGTGTAAACTAGGCCATATAGTCAAAATGAGCATGGGTAAATTCCTTTACTTGCATTTAGACAGTCATGTCAACCGGTTACTACTTTGAGGGGCAACTCTGGAGAACCACTAGATACTCTCTTGCAATCTGCTGTCACAATTAACATGTACCTTCAGTACTCAGATCCCTACTGGACATCGGATTTCTCTCCCAGTCTAAATAAATATTCTGTTTATGTGTGCATGGCAACAACCAGGGCAGGTGATATAAAACAAGAGTCAGTCTCGTTGCTGAAGCAAGGCTATGACAATGCTCATATCCATCAGTGGCCCTGACTGAGCCAGTGGTGTAATCTCCACATTCCGGCCCAGTGTTTCACTAATTGTCAGAGAGGGGCCACTTTCGCCAATAAGACACCACTGTGCGAGGGCCACCACACATTTGAAACCATTGGGTTTAATAGCACGATGGCATGGAGCGTTTTCCCATTTGTGTATTGTCCGGAGGCCGCACGTCAGGGGGCAGCACTCAAGGCCACAAGGGGCCGCCAGTGCCTCGCGGGCCTTGCAACGAAGAACACCGTTTCCAACCCGAAGAAAATGGAGTTACCAATCACGTGGCAGAGTTAATCGGGCGATGTCAACGGTGGAAGGCGATGATGGGGCGAGCGAGATGGCATACACGAGGTCGTCGGTTCGATCCCAACACTGACGTCTGTACATTTGAAGTTTGCATGGGTTACATTTTTCTCCGGGTCCTCCGATTTCCCCCCCACCCCCGCCATCCACACATTTAGACTCAACATCACGCGTTGAGAGCATGTGGCTGCTATAAATTCCCACGTGATAAGCCACTTAATTGCGCTCATCATTTACGGCGAGATCGCTTCTGTGGAGGAAGAAAATACAGAGTTCACCGCTTACCTGGAAACGATCGGGGTCCCGTCCGCCAGGCTGCCGTTGCAGTGAAATCGCACGAGGTCACCGTGCGCCGCGCGCCGCAGGCACGGCTCGGGTGGCAGCCCCAAGGCCCCCACTGAAAAGCCACCACCACCGCCACCACCGTCCGCGTGTCCCGGTGCCCGGAGCGGCGCGTTACACACGGTGCGCACCACTTGCAAAGCGCTCAGCACGGCCACGAAGTGCACCGCGCGGGCCAGCATGGTGACCACGATGGCTTTCAATCTCACCACCCCTCCCCTCTCTCTCTTTCTTTCTCTCTGGTTTCTTCGCTCTTCAACCCTGACGCGGCCACCAGATTTGGTGGGGGGTGTTGATGTTGAGGCTCACCTGGCCTGCCCTGTGTTTGAGATTTGCCTTGGCTTGGGACCAGCCTGGGTCGGGCTTGCTGATGGGTTTCGCGTGGTCTGACCTGGTACTTGGTGTTCTGGTTGATCCTGAGTGAGCCGAAATGGGCTGCTGCTCGGTCTGGATAATGCCTGGCTTGTATTGGGATGGGCTGGTATTGAGTTGATGGTGATGATGATGCTTGCTGCTGCTGCTGCTTTCCCGAGCGTGCTGTGCGCTGGGGCTTGGTTTGGATGGTGGCTGCGTTGAGCTCGGCAGGTCTCGAGCTGGGTCTGGTGTTTAGTCTGCATCCAGCTACTGCTGCTGAAGTCAAACTTGCTGGTGTTGGGCTCCAGTGCTCTGGACTAGGCAATGGCCACGCTGGACAAATGTCCAGACAGCTCACGGACTATGCTCCGCTAACAAGTTGCGCTGGTCTTGTGACGCATTCCCGCGGGCTAGTGCTGGGCCGCGAGTCACAGGCACTTTCTCCCGTCTATGCTGGGCTAATTGCGGCAGAAGTAACATTAACCCGTCCACTCGTCGGACGTTACCGCTACGGCTTGCGAAAGGACGGCCGCTTCTTGCTCGCCAAGTCGTCTCGGCTTGGAGGCGAGGGGCGTGGCGCGTGGCGGGGGCGGGGGCTCGAGGAGGCGAGGGGCGGGGCTCGGACCGTGTACACGTGGTCGCGCGAGCCATTTGCATTCCCCAGAGCGCACGCGCGCGGCCGAGGAGCGCGCGTGCCGCTGTTGGTTGGCGGGTGGCGCCGCCGCGGCCAATCAGGGCGCGGGGCCCGCGCTGCCGCAGTGGGATTTGTAAACGGGGGGAGGGGCCACGCTTGACCACTCCCTTCTCCCCCTCCCCACCATGTGTTGTTGATTAACAATACACAGTGGTAATGAAAAAGGGGCTTTGTCCGAAACGTCTCCTATTGTTTCCAATTAATGCAGCGTTCTTGACGAACGTGTCTAGTTATTTCATACGAACAATCGACGTTTGTTTTTGTGTAGAGTTTTGCTCATTTTCAACGCGTACACAATAAGCAGTAACACTTGCGTTTTAAAAATACATTTCCTACGTGTAACAACTACCATATACACATTACTGTGTTGATAGTTTCTGGGTTTAGGAGAGGCGATGGAAGATATCGAGGAGCACTGATGGAAAGGAAGGAGATGTTAAGGGATTAACGCAGAACGAATGTCCCTGGTGGGATGATGAGACGCAGATGTGGGGACCCGCGTAACAACATTCCAGTGTTGCCACATTTTGGAACTAAAAATGTTCGTTCATCGCATGTCAAGTTTTTTAAAGGCCTAAAATTTTGCACAGAAAGCTTATATATTTATTTTAAAACGGAACACATTATCAAAATCCGTCTCACTGACAAAAAAAACACAAACGTGCGGATAAAAATGTGCCGTTATTAAGAAGCCGTCTGAAAAACTCCAATGCCCTATTATTTGGTGAAACGGCGTTGACAGTGGATGCACATATAAAAAACCTTTACAGACACGTTAATGACACGGCCTTAAAATGTAAAAGTATATAAATAGGCGCTTGCCATTGCACTGTTACGTGTTGAGATATTTTTTCTACAAATACCGCATAGAAACGTCTACAATCTTGGTGGTAAAATCTCTCTGATCTGGCACCAGTATTAGGTGATTTTTTCAAGGCGTTGGGAGGAACGAAACAAGGCGGGGAGGGGGAGAGAGACACGGGGGCAGTGCCGGGTGACGAGAGGGCCCGTGGCATTGGCCAGAGCCCCAGAGAGGAGGAGGGAAGGAATTGGAGAGTAACTCCCTCCTCCAGCCAGGATCCACGTCTTCACTCTCCCTTGGTTCGAAGTGAAATGGTCTGTCGTGTGCCACGAAGCAGCTGGTGCTCAGGTCACAGTTTACCCACGCGCACAGCACCCACGTACACAGTGTAGAGAGGGCCCTTAGCAGGCAAACAAACGCACAAGCACCGCCACCATCATCAGCAGGCTCACCAGTACTGTGAAAGTGCAATACAAAAGGGGCTCGGCAATGCCGCGATCAGAAGTGTGGCTAGAGAAACAATTGGGGTGGCCAGGCGCAAGAAAGTGGCCACAGTCTGGGATTTGGCCCAAGTCGTGTCCTTTGCCTGGGTTGCGGATATGGCCAGGTGCTGGGAAGGGGTCAGCAGGACTCGGGACACCAACACTGTTGGTGGTGGCACCATTGCTGGCCCTGCTGGTGACCCTGCTGGCCACGGGCGTGGGCGCCCAGTACGAGCGCTACAACTTTCGGAGCTTCCCCCGGGACGAGCTGATGCCCTTGGAGTCGGCCTACCGCTTCGGCACGGACCAGTACACGGACGAGAAGTGGCCAGAGTGTGTGGAGTACCTGGAGATGAGCCTGCGGTTGCACCGGCTGCTCAAGAACAGCGAGGCTTTTTGCAACCTCAATTGCAGCCAGCAGACCATGCATCAGCACCTTGAGCAGCTGACCCTGCACAAGCAGAAGATTCAGCAGAGCCAGGAGCAAAATGACCAACAGACCTCTGAGCAAAATCTGCAGCAGACTCAGGAGCAAAAGAACCAGCAACTGTACATGAATGTGCCCGATGAGAAGGAGGTGGCTCTTGCCACGGACAGCAAGGAGGATGAGCTGGGAGAGCTCAGGACCTTTGCCATGCTGCTCAGAAGGGCTCAGTGTCTCAAGAGATGTAAGCAGGTGCTGCCCGCTTTTCGACAGTCGCTGCCCACCAGAGAACTACTCAACGATTACGAAAACCGGGTGCCCTACCAGTTCCTGCAGCTGTGCTACTTCAAGGTGAGACCGAGCTGGTGAAACATGCGATCAGCCTACAGGCAAGTGCATCTGGCCTTATGGCACTGTGGTTAGCTCTTTTGACTCATATTTGAGAAGTTTTTAATATTTAAAAACTTAACCCAACCTATCACGTGGGCTGGCCTCCGTTATGGAAATGTGGAATTTTTACTGGTGGCCAGGTGTGCCATGTGCTTGTTACATACATCCTGGAGCCATTGAGCTTTTGACTATATCCAAGTTTGTGAGTTAAATGGTGACAGTTGAGCTCAAGGAAAAGTATGGGCCAGGCTTGGAACCCAAGATGACCTGAAGCCAGTAGATAGATGACCACTGATTGGATTGCATAAAAAGAAACAATTGATGTTTGGAGTGAATTCCACCTTTCATTTACTTAATATAAATGGGTGGCTAATAGAGTGATGTTCCGAGTGCCACTGAGGCTCGTGACAAATAATTTTATTGAGGCTGCAGATTTGGCTAAGACATAAAACCATTTTGGTGTGCCAAGGGAAAAAAGCACATAGGTATGTATGCTTGGCTTGTGTATGACACATATATATAGGCTCTGTGATATGCATACACTGGTCATCTATGTTGGACATGTTCGAATAAGAAAAGGCTTAAATGAAATAGAGCCCTTGGTAAATCCACTGCTGGATGATGGTCTCCCTACATGGTAAATCATAGGGATTTTTGACCATCACGACGCTGCTAATTGCAGTTTGGTGATGGGGATGTCCACGACTGGTTTAGGTATCACCAGATGTTAGCCATGCCAATGAATTTGGGTTATCAGGTTTATGGCGCCATGTGCTAACCACTGCACCACTTCACCATGAAAAGATTGAATTATTTGATGTCAGAATTTGAAACTGCAAAAGTCGAACATTGGCACCAGTTGCGAGTTCAGCAGTGGAACTCAGTTTTATGCATTAAGTGAGTAATATTTGCTGATATGATGTGTCTTTGTGTCTGTGGCTTACCATGCTCAGGTTAACAATGTGCCCAAGGCCATAGCGGCCACCTACACATACCTGCGCAAGAACCCGGATGACGAGATGATGCAGAAGAATATGGCGTTCTACCGCACGCTGCCAAACATAGAGGACGAATATTTTCGAGACCTGGAGGCTCTTGCATATGACGTGAGTGAGACCTTGCACTGCCCCATGATGGCCCTGACCAGCATTTACAAAGTCAATGGTGCTGTGAATGATCTCCCCTTACATGGGA
The DNA here is from genome assembly GCF_965212315.1 of Lampetra planeri. Classification (NCBI taxonomy): domain Eukaryota; kingdom Metazoa; phylum Chordata; class Hyperoartia; order Petromyzontiformes; family Petromyzontidae; genus Lampetra; species Lampetra planeri. Next base: position 22,084,186 of record NC_136107.1, read on the forward strand.
GAGCCAATTGTATAAATTACATATTTTTACAGTCGGGAGCAAGCTTTCTGTATAATAATCACTGTTGCTTGCTGAAGAATTGTTACTCATTGTCAATTGCAGAGGGATAAACTAGCAGCTTCCTCACTTGATCTCGCAAACTTTCTCAAAGTTAATTACTCACCCAGCCTGAAAAATTCTCTAACAGTATGACCATCAACGGTGACCATTTCATAAATAATTATTGCCATTGGGGGTTCTTTTCAGTTGAAGTAGGCCAAATATATTCTAGAGAGGCTACATTGTTGCTTGGAGGTCCTTCCATCCATCAGCAGTGGTGTGAGCATTTAATTGCAACTCTGCACCTTGACCACCGGTTTTACACTTTGCAAGTATCATTAGTATTATTAAATACTCGCGGGAAGTACCCAGCGTTTCCCGGTCGAAAAAGACAGACACACACATCGACTTACACACACTTACAGACATTGACCCACACACACAAACACATCGACTTACACACACACATGGACTGACACACACAGATATAGACTTTAGATACACACACATGGAGTTACATACACACATGGACTCACACACACATATGGACGAACACACACACATGGACTCACACACACACACACATCGACATACACACACACACACATCGACTGACACACATATATACACAAACACACATCGACTCACACACGAACATAGAGCCACACACACACATCAACTGACACGCAGACATATCTACTTACACACACACATCGACTCACACACACACATGGACTTTCACACACACATCGACTCACACAGACATACATCGACTCACACACACATACATCGACTCACACATCGATTTAGACGCACAAACTATGTATTTTTTTGTTTTCACTTACACACACACACATCGACTCACACACACACATGGACCTACACACACACAAAGCAATGGACTTACACACTCACATGGAGCCATGCACACACATCGACTTACAACAACAACCGCCATTCGCCACTAAGTGGCGGTGACGTCACCACGACGCTTGTGCCAGGCCATGTGCACCTTGAGGCCACGTGAAGTGTCGAACGCCCGCTGGCAGGAGGTCACGGGCCACTTACACACATACATCGACCCACACACACACACATCAACTTACACACACATCGATGTACACACACACGCACAGCGACGTACACACACATATATCGGCTCACACACACACATAGAGCCACACACACACATCGACTTACAGGCAGACATATCGACTTACACACACACAAGCGACTCACACATACACATAGACTAAGACACACACATGGACTGACACACACATCAGCTTAGACCAGGCATGTCCAAAGTCCGGCCTGCGGGCCCGCAGCTTCGGACTTATAATGTGTTATTTATGGCTCGCTAGCTCTGTCAGAATAAATAAATAATTCCTCCTTTCGCCACACGGTGGCAGCACCATTCTAGTGCTCTCTGGCTCTGTATCCGTGCCGCGAACCCTTCTCGCATCATTTCTGCCATGGCGACTGCAAAAAAAAAGTTGACAGTGAGGGCCGCCACTTTAATGGCAGCTGGACAAAAGCAGGTTTCCAGAAATGCGGTCATTCGCTAAGAAATTTCTGAGCTTATTCGGCTCCACATATTTGTAGAAACACATCGACTTACACACACAGACATGGACTTACACACACAGACATCGACTTTAGACCCACACACATCGAATTTCACACACACACATAGACTTACACACACATATCGACGCACACACACACATACATGGACTCGCACACAGAGGGACCTACACACACACACATGGACGTACAAAGACACATCGACCACACACACACACACACATCGACTCATACACACACACATGTGGACTTACACACACATATCGACTAACACACACATATTGACTCACACACACATCGACTCTCACACACACACATCGAACCACACACACATATCGACGCACACACACTAATGGACTCACACACACATGGATTTGCACACATGGACTTACACACACACACCGACTCACACACAGACACATCGACTCACACACACACATGGACTTAGACACACACATAAATATTACAAAAATTTAAAATATTAGTGGTCTACACACACAGACGACGCACACACATTGACTAACACACACACACATCGACTGACACACAGACATATCAACTCACGCACACACACATCGACTCGCACACACATCGACTGATACACACACGGACGTACACACACACACATTGTGGCAGAGACGCACATGGACTCATACGCACACAAGAACTTAGACACATACCATGTTGGCGCCCCCCAACAACATGGTATGTGGGTGTGCGGGGGCGCCTGAGGCGCCCCCGCCTGCAGCGACCACAACCGCAGGCTGTGGTTGTTCGGGGTAATTATTTAAATAATAACCACAGCCTGTGGCGGCCTTGAACAACCACGGCCTGCGGCACCCCCCAACAACCACAGCCTGCGGCACCCCCCAACAACCACAGCGTGCGGCAGCCCCCAACAGACTGGCCAAGTAAATCCTTACGATCCTCTCGCGTAGCGTGTGGTGGGCCTTCATCCAGCAGTGGATTTAAGCACCAAAAAAACTCGAGTACTAATGTAATGGGCAGAGCACGGCTCTCCCTCAGGGCAGCAGTGGACAGAGCATGGCTCTCCCTCAAGCCAGCAGTGGAGAGCACGGGGGTCCCTCAGGGCAGCAGTGGACGGAGCACGGCTCTGCCTCACTCTCACTCACCCATCTCCTCTGAGCTGCATGCGATTGTGTGTGAGTGAGCCATGTGTGAGTGGATCGACCATCAGCTTTCTGTGGCTGCGTCTCCGGCGCTTTGGCCTGGATGCTGCTGCTTCTCGAAGTGGGCAGCTCGCGGTCACGTGACGCACTTCAACCAATCCGGGGGCGTGAATCACAGTCACAGAAGGACAGATCTGGGCTATTATATATGTGTATTTTTCCAAGGTAATTATTAAAATAATAGGCTTCTATGTATGTGAGTTTATCAAAGAAGAAAGAAATATAAATATTAGTTGTCTGCACACAAACATTATTAATGTCATGTTTGCAAGGTTATGATTTAAAAAATAGGTTTAGCGAAAGAAGCAAGAAAATAGTACTTAACATTGCCGTGGTGAGGCCTAGTCCCGTGCAGAGCCCCCGGCCTCGTCTAGATTGCTATGATGGCAGTGCATACTGACTGTGGTGGTACCTGCTATGATTATAGCAGTGCATACTGACTGTGGTGGTATATGCTATGATAACAGCAGTGAATACTGATGGTGGTGGCACCTGCTATGATTACAGCAGTGCATACTAACTGTGGTGGTATCTGCTATGATTACAGCAGTGCATACTGACTGTGGTGGTATCTGCTATGATAACAGCAGTGCATACTGACTGTGGTGGTATCTGCTATTATAGCAGTGCATACTGTGGTGGTACCTGCTATGATTACAGCAGTGCATACTGACTGTGGTGGTACCTGCTATCACCACAGTAGTACATGCTGACTCTATAGCAGTATTTATCGACTCTATAGCACAAAGTACTCACCTGACAGACTGGCGTGGTGAGGCCTAGTCCTGTGCAGAGCCTCCAGCCTTGCCTAGATTGCCCAGCCGGCTGAGGTGACACCTTGGTAGGCTGGGGGCTGGGCCGCAACCCCTGCCCCCCACCCCCCACTATCCCCCTGCACGCGCTACAATAATACTATCTAAGCGCTATAATATTAGTATCTACCGACCCTATAGTAGTAAGTGCACACATTGGGGTGGGGGGGGAGAAGTGGACATGACACTTTGATGAATTTACCTCAGCGTTGTGTGTATTTTTTTTTGCATTTGTAACGCGAATGAGAAATCCCCCCCCCCCTCCACCGATGACTCGTGTGCGTTGCAACCCCCGGGCAGCTTTAGCGCGCTATGAAATAATTAAATAATAATAAATAGCACTACATTGCTCATTTAACTACTTTAAAGTTGACGGATGGGAAAACAGAATAGCACTGGCTCACCACGGGGCTTACGGCGTGGTACCCGGTTACTGTTTTTTTTTCACGTAAACCCCACGGTTTACGAGCCAAATCCTTCGCAAGTGCGCGTCCACAGACAGACACACAAAAAATTACGTTTATAGGTAAGATTGGTATAAATTAAAGTAATTTCACAATACCTTCCATAATCTGATATTTATACCCCAGAATGCTACTTTATGCATGGAGATACTTTGACGTTAACCTGAAATATGATTAATTGTAGTCGTGGAACTCATACTCTTTGGTCCTTGTGGTAAAGTAACGTAGGTATATAAAATAAAATAAATTGTGATTAAATTAAATTAAATTTATTTTATTTTTTATACCTACGTGACTTCACCGAAAGAACCAAAGAGTGTGGATCCCTGCAGTCACGAAAACTTAAAGTCGTGGAACTCATTGTTCCCCCTTTTCCAAAGCTAAATGCATGGCATCAACTAAACAATGGCATTAACTAAACAGTGGTGAGGCTATTATGTGATTGAGGCTGTTATGTGTTACCCCATACAACCTGGCTCTGTTCCGTGACCTCCTACAAGCAAGCCTTCTCCACTTAATGTGGCCTCAAAGTGCACCTAACCTGACACAGGCACTGTGGTGACATTACTGCCAATTAGCGACGAATGACGGCTGTTGTGTGGGGGTGTGTGTGCATTGTTGTCCACAGGGCACGTTCGTGGCTGCAGCCAAGGCCTTCAATGCAGAGAACTATCAGACCTGCATCACGAACATGGAGCAGACCCTGCCGGTGTACTTCAAGGCTTATGATGACTGCTCAGCAGGCTGCGAGGGCTCGCGGGAGATCACCCACTTCAAGGACTTCTACCCCTCCATCGCCGGTAACCAACGCGTGTCCATTCGGCATGCTTGTGAGTGGGCAGCACATTCTGTGCACACTTCCGTCTAATATGATCACCTATTTAGATATTAGGACGTTTTTATTCAGATTGGTAGCTACACGAAATGCAGCCTGCCTGATATTGTATGTACGTATGTTGAACTTATTTTTCACCGTACGTAGCCAACCGCGCTGATCACGGGTGAGGGGGAAGGACAAACTTAACACAAAAAGCGTTTCTAAAGAATTCGTTTTCAATCTAGAATTAAAAGTGCATAGTTCCAGTAGGTTCCTAATATCGGAAGGAAGAGCGTTCCAGACGGCCGCGGAAGCGCATCTGAAATCGCACGATGCAGTGACCATCTTTGTTCGATGGCTAAAGAAAACGCTGCAAGGATGACCGGAGTTCGCTGATGGTTTTTGCTCCTTGACGAGATCATTCAATTGACAGCATGATACTCGGGGGAGACTTGGTATTATGGTGATTACTGCATGATCCTGTAGTCATTTAGCTGTGTTCTAATTATAATGAGCTCCAAATTTTAAAGCAATTAATAACTTTATATTGTGAAATTAAATGGATGACCACAAGGTACATTGTACAGAAACCCTAAATGGTTTTGCTATTGGTGGAATGGTTGATCCGTCCACGATATTTTGACTAAACGCTTGTCAAGAGTGTGACAGAAATTGATGATAAATAAATACAAAGGAGAGCGAAAGAGAATGGTAACGTGTGTAATAATCCGCAGACCACTTTGTGGAGGTGCTCCACTGCAAGCAACAGTGCGAGGAGAAACTTACGCCCGTGGTCGGGGGCTTCTTGGTGGAAAAGTTTGTGCCGACCATGTACCACTACCTGCAGTTCTCCTACTACAAGCGTGAGTGCGCGTCTCCTGCCATCGCTCCACACCATCGCTCCACACCATCGCTCTCTGCCTGTACCTCACTGCAGTCTCTGCCAGTATTCATACATCATGAGTGGGCTTGTGTTCGGCCCAGTTAAAGTGTGCTCTGCCGGCACACTTCAACAAGTGAGCTCTTTCGCATGCTTGTGTCTCGACTGCAACATGGATTCTCAGATAATTATGGGCAGTGTTAAGAGATTGATATCAGCACAATTCCAGGCCAGTCAGGTTCAAGCACACTTTGCAGTGGTCATGGAAACAAGAAATACATCTCCGCATAGTCTCACCCAGTGGTATCCCTGTTCAGTGTCGATCCCGTGCAGCCCTTTGTCAGAATATGATGCTTTCTCCTCACCTTCTGTTATTCCAGAGGACAACTTCAAACAGGCAATATCGTGTGTCGCCTCCTACCTCCTGTTCGACAAGAATGACACGGTGATGAAGCAGAACTTTGATTATTACCAGTTCCACCGCGACTCTCTCAATCTCACCGATGAGGACTTCAACGCCAGACCAGTGAGTTCTGTGCACACACTCGGGTGCACACACAATGCATGCAGTTGGAGTCCAAGTGACTGCAGCTCTGTCAAATTGATGAATGTTTTTTTTTTAATCAGTGGTTAGCATGGGGTGGTACCATTCTCGATTTTGGTTTTCCGTAAAGCGGTGGTCAATTAATCGACCCCAGAAAAATAACAAGCTGTGCCAAACTTTATTAACCAGGATTTAAACGACAATGCCATCTGGTTGATGGGCTCATTATAATCGAAGTAAAGTACCGAGTGCATTAACGCAGCCTACACATACGAAGCACATGAACGTGTATGGCATACACACTTAAGTGTTCGTCTGTGGTGTATTATCTCAACAAGCAAATCCAAGACAGCCATGGGGCATAGAGATGCATTGACAGTGCCATCCATCCATTGCGTTCATTTAAACACTCCATGGCCACAAGGTGGCAGCACACGACCACAGGGCATGCTGATACATTAACATCGACTTGTTTGAATGCCATAAACACGTCCTTTGAATTCCCGAATTATCCCTTTAATACTGACTGATGTTGTAGTCATACAAAAGGGGATGCAACAGCTTCACAGATGCTGACTATAAGTGTGTGGTATATGTGACTTAAGCGCCACTGTGGTTAGATCGCTTGATTCACTCGACTCGCATGCTAAAGGTTAATTCAGATCATCAATTCTGAATTAGAATTAACATCACTTTTGCAAAAAATTTCATTGGTTTTCGTATGGTACTGCCATAGCAATATAGAATTCCACCGCTGGGTCAGATCCACCAATGGAGATAAAGTATTATTTGAGTGAGGCAATGTTGGCCTCTTTTTACGTTAATAATAAAGGTTTTTGGGTTTGCGGCGTGCGCTGTCAGTACACCCTTTGACCATGTGGTACACGTCATCTGTCATCCCGGGCCAAAAGAAGTCGCGCTTCAGTATCAGCAAGGTTTTATGCACTCCAAGGTGCAATAATTTCACGTGGACAGCCCGTGTGAGTTGACCCCGCAGAGCAGTCAGCACCACAATGCAATAACGTTGCAGCTCCTCATCCCACTTCATCAAAGGTTCTTCATGGAGGGCTATAAGGAACATTCCTGCTGGAATATTTTTACTACCTCTTGTCCCAACGCGACGCCGCAACTTTAACAAGGAGGCGTTCTCCACCTGGAGGCGTCCCCATTCAGCGTGCGTGAGACCAATTGCGTTATCTCAAGGAGCAGTTATTGCGGGTGGTGGTACATCGATGGACGCCACTACAGCGCACGGAAATTCCGCAGCCGATGGTTTACATCGGCCGGCAGCGCATCCTCGTTGCAGTGCCGTACACCCTTCCTGTAGGTGACCGTGAAGGAGTAGTCCTGCAAAATTTCTAACCAGCTGGACAGTTACTTGTGTTGCGATCGAAACGTCGTAATCTATAATTTTTTCTATTGTTCCTAGAGAGAATACAGCACAACATAAGTGAATTATCTCACATTTCTGAATCTCTAAAGCACTTGCATGTCATCATTAGTGTATGCATACATTATTCGATACTATTACACCACAATCGGCTGATAATGTATTTAACCTAAAAAAACTAACCAAATTAATACATTCTCTAGACTTCATAACAAACAATTCCCAACTAATAACGAACAATTTAAAAACAAAATGCTAATGAACTTAAATAACACTGATTTAACTAGCGACATGATATCGGTCCTTTCTAAAGGTCTTAACTTTGCCGTTACCCCACGTACAATTCCAGTAGATGAGATAAGACACCTTCCACCCATTCGGTAAAGTCACGTAGAAGGGAAATAATAAAATATAAAACAATAAAAATTATCACGACGTTTTGAAAATATGAAATTTTCTTGCTGTGAATTTCACACCTGATGATGATTGCTTGTTTTGCAGTTTTCTAATTTTCTTGCTGTGGATTTCACACCTGATGATGATTGCTTGTTTTGCAGTCGAAACGTCGTGATAATTTTTATTGTTTTATATTTTATTATTTGATTCTTTCCATTCTACGTGACTGTACTAAAGATGATTTGCCTAAGTTATCAACAGAAGGTTTGTATCGGATTAATTGCTTATATGGCAGATGCTATATTGGACAAATGGGACGTAACATTAGTGTAAGATTACAAGAACACCAAATAAATATTAAATGGTCTCAAACACAACTGTCGGCAGTTGCAGAACATGCTTGCCAACAAGGACACTCAATTGATTTTGGTAACGTTGAAATGTTGTGGTAAACGAATTATTACTGGCCAAGGATAATTTGAGAATCCATTGAAATTCAGAGAAATACAAATTGATTTAACCCCTCTGATTACTACAGGCTTAGTGTGCCTGGAAGGGTATTATCAAGTAATACATATTACAATTATAATTTCTTATAGAGGAAACACATACTCATTAGATAATTACTAATCTATTATATAATTACAATAGCCCCCCCCTCCTCCGCTTCTGATCTCTGCACCTGATTGGGTTCAGGTGATGACATCGTCCTGCTCTATTTAAGACCGGAAACAGGTGGATTGCTTCACTATTCTGGCAAATCGCCCGATGATGCTGGTTGTAATTACCAGCGAAACGTCGTACTAAAATTGTACATGTTGTGGATTTACTCTCCAACACACCGGTGGGCTGAAGTAGTAACTCTTTGGCGTTTTGTTTACGTGACAAATCCCTTACTAATTGGCTGTGTCGTGGTGGAGGGTTTCGACACATTTATACTTACGCAATCTAACCCAAAAATCTTTATGATTAATAATATTGGTTGCGAAAGCCTATGTATTAAACTATTTTTACTTTATATTCTTGGTTCTTTCGGTAAAGTCACGTAGAAGGGATATAATAAAATAAAATATTTTTCACGTAGAAGGGAAATAATAAATAAAATATTTTATTATTTCCCTTCTACGTGACTTTACCGAAAGAACCAAGAATATGAATCCCTGCAGTCACGAAAACTTTAAATATTTTTACTTTGTTTGTGACTGGGATTTGATGCTCAGCCATGCAGGATATCAGTGGCACATAGTGTCTGAACGTGTCTTAGGTCTCCAAGAGGTTGACTCAGCCTTAAATAAGTGCATGAGTGATGTGTGTAAATATCAGCACTGGAGACGTAAATATGTTCAGGCATGGGATCGGTCAGACCACCCTTTGTGAGACATACCTGCCCTTATTTGGTGCACACAAAACTAAAATTACTGCACCGTATGGCCTGTAAGACTAAATGGGAGATGCCGGTATCTGTTAATGTGTGTGTGGTACAAACCCGGCGACCCGAGTTCCATTCCCGCTCAGGGCCAACACTAGTGACGATTATCTGAACCCGTCATGGGCTTCCCCGAGGTCGATTCAGCCTCAAATTAGTACCTGGTGCAGGGTGGAAACATCATCACTAGGGAGACAAAGGCGGCCAACATGGTGCTGGCCACCCACCCCATCTTGTGCTGTGCCGGCCTTCACAGGTGCTTGCTTATCAGTCTGTTAAGGCTGTCCAGGGAATCTTCATCTTTGTCTTTTGTGTGCATGCAGGAAGCACTCAAATACCACAGCCAACTGATACTGCAGGCAGACCTCTTCCGGTTTGTACAGGAGCACTTCCAGCCAGATGACGAGGTAAGGGCACATGTGGATTTTAGTCCGTTTAACACGTAGGCTTTCGCGACCAATATCCATGATACAGGTTTTTTTGGGTTAGATCGCGTAAATATATAAATATGTCGTTAAACCCGCCACGTAAACAGAACATGCCAATTTGAAACGAATTGGCATGTTCTGTTTATGTAACAAACCCTACTAATTGGCTGTGTCGGGTAGTGGCAGGTTTAATGACACAATTATATATTTATGCGATCTAACTAAAAAAAACTCTTATGGGTGGATTTTAGTATCCCCATTCTCTCGCCACTTTAGCAACAAGTTCATTGTCATCCTAGGTGGTGAGACAGCCATCCAGGTATGTACCATGCAAGGTATTCCAGCATGGCAATCTACATGAATTACGTGGTAATAGAAAGTCCGCTTAAATACTTTTAGTTAAATATGAACAATTCCCAAGTATACGGTAGGTGTGAATGCTTATCAATGCACCTATTTGCTAAAAGGGTATTCAAGAAAATGCAAAAATGTTGCTCTTCACACGACGATGTACAACAGGGTTTTACAAATGATAATTCGGAACAATTGCATTTAGTTCAGTCATTTAAAATGTGGAGAGATTTAAAGGGTAAAACTCGACTGTGCAACTATTTTTTTATTTTACCAGGTAAGGTCCACTGAGCTATATAGCTATTTTTCAGAGGCAACCTGGCCACAAATGATAGCCCAACGAAAATAAAGGACTCACAGATATTGTGATATATTGAGATCTTATACAGTAGCAGCAGAGGTCGCAAACGGGTTTTGATTCCTTACTCGTACCCGTACCCGGCCGCACCAGGGTCGCAAACGGGTACCCGTACCCTACCCGTACCCGGCCGGGTACGGGTAGGGTACGGGTATCGGGTACCCGATTGCGACCTCTGGGATGAAGCCATGTTGCAGGCGCAGGTGGGTTGATTCTAGGAACTTGAATTGTGAGAAGAGACAAGACGTTGGGAAATGAGTGACAAACAGTTACTCACCATTGACTCACGGTCTACCCGTACCCGTACCCGGTCGCACCAGGGTCGCAAACGGGTACCTGTACCCGGCCGGGTACGGGTAGCCGGGTATGAGGTAGGGTACGGGTATCGGGTATCCGGTTGCGACCTCTGAGTAGCAGTGGCCCCGATTGGCAGGCACAGCACAACAGGCATGTCGAACTATTTTGAAGATGGAGGGCAATGAGCCTTGGGGTTGGCCCTGTCAAGTTTCTTAGGGAACCATGAAGGGTGTGCATTTAAGGGCCACAGTCGATGGCTTCCTCATGTTTAAAATTTGGGAGGCAACTGCACCTCTTCTCTCCTATGCTTCCAAGCCAATGAAACACAGATCCTTGTATCAAAAGTTAGCAGGCTCGAGTAGTTGGTATTCGTGCCAATTGATCCCAGTCTCTGTTTGGTATGTTTAAGCTTCATGGTGCTTTGTTAATTGTGAGCATCGCTCTGCTTTTCCTTCTTTTGCCGCTGGAGGACAGCTGCTGCCAGCGACACAGTGACATAATGCATGGGCTGTTAATCAGCAAAAAGTGGGGTCAACACACACATACGGATACAGAGCTCTGCCAATTAGGCCTATGGGTTGGCATAGCAGAATCCCAGTCCATGTTTAAATACAAATTACAAATGATGTGCAACATGTCTGGTAATTGAACACAGAGTGCACAGCTGCTCCCCACTCACAAACACACACACACCAATACACTAACCCATAGAGCCACTGTTTTCTGAGTTACAATGCCTATATGAATGTGTGCATTCACAAACTAAGGTTTAATATATTGGTTGTTTGCTACGTATAAAGAAATTATTTGGTAAATTGGTAATGCATAGCATTGTCATAATGGCCCGATTTATTTATGTTTATAAATTATCTCTGTTTGCGACTGTATATAGCAATGAAAGGCATATTCAAAGTATACCGAGGCTCGACAAGCATTGACATAACACTGTGTGTGTTGTCAGTCCTGATCCAGCAGTGGAAATTCCACATTCCCATGGTGGGAGGGTCAATTCTCTCTCTAAGATGACAACCACTGCTGGTTATTATAAAGTGCCTTTCACAAAAGCCTTCCTATGAAGCATTGATTGATCAGCTGAGATATTACCAGGCTGCCATCAAGCCAGGCAGCTCAGCTAATATTAATACAAATCACACTTGGTCTTTTTTTGCTTGCAATAAATACGGTGATATTAATGCACACAATATGTTTCTGCTTGTGCTGTCCAATCTTTTGCATTCAGGCAGAAGTGGTGGAATATATTGACGATGTTCCAGTGGCAGGGCAGGGCAGCTAATCTTTGTGACAGAAAAAAAAATCCTCAACTCCTTCCCAGTCTAACTGCAAATACTTGTGTCCAGGGCACACCATGCAATGATATCACCTTTCACTCTAACTGCTTTCGCTTATTGCTTTTTCAACAAAAAATTATCAACTGCTTCTATACATGAACACACTTTTGACTGTTACAGCCCATTTCATATTAAAGCCACAATGAACGTCTTTGTATTTCTAAGCATAATAGTTGTTTTATCTGAAATATCATTCGAAAGTTCCTTGTAAGGTGTGTAATCTTACATTTTTGTTTTGAAAACACATTTTTTATAGGTCATTATGAATGTTGGCTGTAATTTTTTAAGACGTGAAAGTATTTTTTATGTAAAGTTATATTCATGTGCATGCCCACCGAACCTTTACCGTTTAAATTACGTGAAGTTTTATTTCCAGTTAGGCCATAGGATTAAGTGTTATTGCTGAAATTACTTGTTGAAATGAATAACACAGGTATTGGCATTTACACTATGTTCATAAACTGATATGAAAATACAGAAATATTTTTAGATGGATTTTTTACATAAATAATTCAATAATATCTCATAATACTTTAGAGTTAAGGAAATAAATAACGACACTAATCTATAGCATTAAGATTGAACAGTTTATATGGAGGCCCACATATTAATAGGTACAGATTTTCTGTAATAAGAAAAGGCCCAGGCTTCACTTAGCTATCCGATACCAAATGTCAGTGTCACTTTTCAAACAAGCAATGGAGTTGTTGCATTCATCTCTATCGAAAAACCCTGAGCCAGTGGTAAAAACTCCACATTTCAATGGCAGAAGCCATTCTTTGCATAAGATGACCATATCCCGAAAGGGTAAGAAGTTGGCTCAACCACCAAGCGATATTTTAACTCCTGATCCTGCGATTGTGTCAAGCTCTCTAACCGCAGTGCCAGCCGGTGAGATGTATGATCCATAATTAAATCTAAAGCAAGTATGCAGTTGATGCATTACTTTACAGCTGCCAAACAGTTGACACTTTTACCTTTTAAGTTGGTCACTTTAATATAATACACAAACTCGGGTGGGGCTTGTGAAATAATGTAGGATTTTCCCCCAAAATGTAGTACAGCCTAAATGTCACGTTAATAATCACTGGCGTATAAAATAGACACATGCAAGGTAATATTTTGGGATATGCTTTTTAAGAATTGAGAAACAGAAATGTTCAGGACACTGTGCAAAAGTTATCCTTCCATATATATTTTAATAATATGCAAATTAGTGTTAATGACAAAAAGCGGTGCACACTTTCAGCCTACACTTCGTAGCTGCTGTCATGTCATTGTTCATGTTATCCTGTGGTATTTGTCATGTTCACTTATTCACTTTCTTCTCCGGAAGAGCTGTGTAATATAATCTCATGAAAGCTGCCTGAACTCTGCCTCATTTCGCTATTCCTACACCACGCAGCTGCCCACTCTGCAAGCACCATGTATGGAATGCACCTTTCACTTTGCGATCAGTTATTGCCAGATCTGGTGGGGAGGACGAGGAGGGGAATCTCGAGGCCAATGGAAAAAAAAAGCGTTTAATGTTGCTCAAATTATCTCTTCTTTTAAAAATCATATTACAAGAGACAAGTCATGAGTCCCCAGGCCCTTTTTTAGGACATATGTTGGTTTTAAAAGTTTAAAGTTCTTGTTATTTTACTCACACATTCACCGATTCATTTGTCAGTATTGCAAATGATTTGTTAGAAGCTGAGTGACACACATTAATTTCAACATATATGTCTTAAAAAAAGATTTCAGTTAATAAAACAACTAAATGTCACTTCATCTTAAGACTGCAGGAATTGGGAAAACAATTTGTGAAAACGGTATATGAATAAAAAGTATAGGCCAATATTTAACAAAAATGAAGATGAGGATAAAGTTTATTTATAATTGCACAAAAAACATTTGAATTCGGAGGCAGGCTATTGTAGGTGTAGGGGAAGAGATAAGTCTTGAGCCAGCACTGAACGAGGGAGGGAGTGGTGCAGAGTAGGCAATGTAAACATTTAAACGGTGGACGTTCTGGACCGCAGCAGTAGCAGGGGAACACAGTGAAAATCTCTAAATACTGCGGTAAAACGTCAGCTCTGGCAACACTGTTTACGACTTTTAAGAGCCTGTGCAGTGGGCACGTGTTTATCATCCACCAGTGGCAAGCGACTTGCGCCAGCGTTTGCACGTCCGTCTTCCCGTGTGTGTCATTTTTTTTCTGTCACAACTGATTGGGGCCCGTTTCCTCGCACCTCTGCTGCCCAGATGGAAATAGAGGATGGGGTAGCGGGGGCAGCGTCCCAAGGAGAAGAAAAAGACGGTGTTTCCGACGCCGAGTTTGAGGGAGAGGGCGACTACGAAGAGGGCTTCTTTTCTGATAAGTGGTTGCAGGGCTTGCGTGAGCGGGGAGACGTGGGCCAGCGGGAGACCTACACCTGACGGACACGCACGAATGTAGCATGGCCTCATGTCCAGTCGAGAAGGGTGCACCCAACTGTTGTTGCGAGTGATGCTCATTGCATATTGCTACTTAGCCCAAGATTTAGCCACCTGTCGGAGCCATCAATCATTAGCGACGCAGTCGGTACGCCACAACCATTTGTATTGAGAGCACTGGGAAGATACTGCTGTCTATTGTTGATCTTGAGACAATGGTCTCAAGATCCCATGCAGGAGTCCCTCGGTTAACAGTGACATCAGTGAACGGTTTTTCGGTTAACGTTTCGCTTCCCATAGAACCCCATGGTTTCGACTAACGTTAACATTTTGATGAACGGTACGTTCATGCGATGCACGTGGGTGCCAATTTCGGCCAATTCGAGCGTTTGTAAGTATATATTCGATGCACAGTTATTTCGGTTAACAGTCGTTTTCGTGGAACGGATTAAAAACGTTATCCAAGGGACTACTGGACTAGTTAATTGACCCCATAAAGATGATACAACCCCCATACGACCAGGATTTTAAGTTTTAAAATTCTGATTGTGAGTCGAACACTCTAAGCCAGCACCACTGAGCAAGATAATAAACAAATGGACGGGCTGTTTGCCTTTCCAAACTTGTTGAAGCGACATGAAGCCATGTTCATTCATATGTCGGGCAGTGGCAATGAAAGGCACATTCTTGTGCTTGTGATTCAAGGTTTTAAATGTACATGTTTCTTTGACTGTCCAGCTAATACATAAAAAGATTATGCCAAAAAAAGAATACAGATATCACACTTTAACGGTTGTGTGCAGTTCATGTGATATATTTAGGGGTTTTTGTTAAGAGATCTGGTAGATTTTTTGTTCAAATGTGGCATTTCATTCATGGTACCACATAACCTTTGTGAGCATTCTGTATAGATTTTCAGAATTCACTTGTAACCTATGTGGTGTGTTCTTTCATCAAAGTGATAATATACATTTCCTTGTATGATTTGTTTTTTCCTTTTTGACCCCAAGTGCTGTAGAGCTTCATATGGCAAAAATGCAGGAGACTTAAAAAACTAAATGAATGACAAAATAAGTGTTTTCGCATTTAGACTTTAAGCTGTGACCTTCAAATTACACTTTATATTTTTATACATTTATACTTACCTGGTGCTGCATTGATCAGTCATTTATTTTAGTGCCTCTGACATTTACAAATGATGACCCTGTAAGCCATATTGTTTACGATAACTGTGTTGGCTTGTTTCCATGGATTTGTAAACTTCTGGACAAAATGTGGAGTATTCAGTTTCTGTTCTTCTCTCCACCAAAATATCACTCAGGAATGCCCCAAAATGTTTTATCCTGGACTCAAGCACCGCCGAGATCCCTCGTTCTAAGCTGGGCGCAGTCATAACATTCTCAAGAAGAGGGACCGTATAGTCGCCAACGACTGCACAAAATTAGTCATTAAATTTAGGTTTGACATTAAATTGGATTTTCCTGTTCTCAGAACATTTTGGATGATTGACATGCAACACACATTCTCCACAGTCTAGTGCCAAGTGAGAGATACCTCTTGAGGTTACTCGAGAAATAGTTACGTGACATCTCCTAGGAACGTTCCATGACCCGACTTTACGGTCTGATGACTGTGAGAATTCCAAACCGCATATTTCTCATTATTATGACTCTCGTGGGATACTTGGGGATGTGCATCGTGATGCAACGTCCAGAAAAAGAAAGCCAGCTCAAGTTTGGTTTGGTGATCATATCACTCGAAGGTGTTTTTTTTCCATAACCGAATAAATTTCGTGTTTCTAGGATTTAATTTTTAAAAAATTCATAACAGTAACTCCAACCTTATAAATAACCATTCATCACCATTAATTCTGTATCACCACCCGCAAAAATGTGTTTAGTCTTTCAGTAAATTGGCTTTTCAGACTTGTATTAACCAGCAGCATTTGTTTTAATGCACAAATTGTGGAACTCCTTTCACTGTCTTGGACAGTTGTTTTTTGGGTTAGTTCGCGTAAATATAAATGTGTCGTTAAACCCACCACCTCCAGACACAGGCAATTATTAGGGTTTGTCATGTAAACAGAACATTCCAATTCATTACTAGTACAGATCTTGACAAACCTTAATAATTGGCTGTGTCAGGTGGTGGCGGATTTAATGACACATTTATTTTTACGCGATGTAACAAAAAAAACTATTATGGAAGACTAAAATATATTTGCGTGTGAATATACAGATTGAAATGTGACTTATTTTTAATGTGTGACCTGTATGCTCCAAAACAATGCTTGTTTAGGTTTTAATCCAACCTAATGTTCGCGTTTTTTATATGTATGTATAATTATACACCCATCACTGTGCGATGAGAATGTGTGTAACGATATATCGACTCATCGATTCAAATCTGTTCTTACATGCACAATATGTCAATTTGTGCTTGGAAATGATATACTACTAATGGTGTATTTCGCCTAATTATATGGACACAGCAAAAATACACAGGAAATAACAGAAACAGTGCAAACAAGACGGGAGAAAAATTAAGAAAATTAAGAATGAAATCCGGATCCAGAGGCATTACGATTTCATCAAATCACTGGAGGGGGGAATCTGCTACATGCATCGCTGTTCATGATCGTGCTCAAAACTCTTCAAGTTTTGGGTGTTTCATGCAATCTCATCATGTTAAAGTATTGTGAAAAGACGGAGCAACACTGACTATACAACCGTCACGACTACAGCACCATTTATTAAGCTCCTCCGTATCAGCAAACACTATTGGCGCAAATTCAGTATTGTTCTCTGCTTTAACATTGTTAAACAAAACACAAGCAAAAATACAAAATTAACTTCAACATATTTAACTCAGAAGTTGCTAATATTTACATTAGCAATGCCAGTTCATTGCTTTTAAAAAAGTGTGATTTTTGTTTTATTGGCATGTATCCATCACATGTTTGTAAGTTCTTTAACAATGCTGGCTCATTACCTGGTCACCCTGCTCTTAATTGCGATGCTTTAACGGAAATAATGGAGATTCTAGTTGTAGCTGCTGCTTCAAATGAAACATTTTTTCAGACCCCACCATCCCTGGGCAGTGATAGAGTTTTAAGCTTATGAAAGGAGACTTCTCACTAGCGGCTGAGTTAGCATTGTCATTTGCATGCGCATTATACATTGTGAAACGCGGTCCATGAATTGACGTGTTCCTCTTGGAATCGGCTCGTAGAACAATACCACATATTCGGCGACAGTTATACTGTAAGCATGCTGATTGGTAATATTTAAATTTGTGTCGGAATTGCAGGTAGTTTTATTATGCGGGAAAAGAAAGTGTTAAGTTTCATGGCCAGGCTGCAGGGTTATGTATAAATTGAGAAAAGGTCAGGTTAGGGATGGCAGTCTTTCTACTTTGAGGAGTATTATTAACAGCCCAGGAAAGGCTTTCACTCATATAGATGAGTTATACGCAATACTGAGAAACGTATATCACTACACTGTGCCATGTCGTTTGCGCAAAACCCAGCCGTTTGGCAGCCTGCGCCTTTGTATGCTTTGTGGTGAGTACAGGTTTGCTGTGTCCGAGCACTTGGAATCCGTGCTCCATTTGTTTTCATTGTACTCCTTTTCTTACGCCAGTAAATGCCAAATCGTATGAATAAAGTGCCTGCCTTTCCCCCATGCTTCCCATGATCCCAGTCCTGGTGCCTTGAGGATATTCGCTGCACGGTTTTTACATATGCTAATCCAGAGACTGCCTCTGGCGTTACTTTTGTGCGTGTTTCGTTATTATTTTGCATGCAAAGAAATGTGTTTTGTCTTTTTTTAAGTGTAATAAAATGAGAGTGAACATGTTTGGTCATGTTGTATTTCATGTTGAACGTAAGGGGCGTCGACCGTAGTGATTTAAAAGCATAGGCCAATAGCTCAAAACTGTCACCATCAACAAACACTGTCTTATTCATCATGAGCTATCCACTGCTGGATGATCACCAAAACTTCACCATTCATGGTCTTGTGATTCCACAATCTATCTCACTTCTGTACGTGACCTGATCTCATCGCTCCATATCCGTGGCGGTTGTCCTTTTGGGTGTGTTATTTCCTTCGGCTAGCAACCTGTTGCCAGTCTTGTACATCAGTTATCATCGCATCTCGTGATGTATTCTGCTCAAACCAAACTTATCTTCAGTCAATACATCTCATTTGTGCTTGTGTTCTAATTTGCGCATGCCCAGCTCTGAGGGTCAAAACGAGTCAAACTGCATTGACACTAGTGTACAAGAACAAAATAATACAATTTAAAACTCACTACCTTTGTCAAAATACATTAATAACCAAAAATACATATTACAAGACTCACATTTCCTCTTGCGTTAGGCCATTGCCTGGAACAGCCGATTATATCGTGTTTTGTTTTGTTACAAAGCGGTGTTCATCGTGAAGTATGTAAATTTGTATATGTCCCAACATATATAGATATATTTTGGGAAACGATGCAAAGTTTGTCTGCAAAGGTGTCCCTTCCAATTCCATGTACTGCATGTACTGTGATATAAGATGGTTCCTAGTCATAGGACCTTGATTCTTCATTGAGCAGCAGCAAAACAAAGTCACAGAAGGAAAATTGGAAAAACCCCAAAATTATAAATTAAAAGAATCGTGCCCCCTCTCGAGAATGTCACAGTATACCCTCTGCAATTATACGCGTGCCCCTCGCGAGGAAGTGTTCTTAATGACATGCGTTCGCCAAACCCATTAAGTGGGCTGTTATGGAAATTTGAGAGCAGTTCTATTCAAAGTAAGTTCGACTGATTTGGCAAGCACATGTCATCCACTCTCCAGTTCATTTGGCTACACGCCTTATAATTGGAAGCCATAATGGAAATACGGAATAAAACATGTTCATGTAAAGTGATTCATCTTCGAAATATAATGATTCTATCAGCCTATGAGCTTGTTATCTACAATGCCCACTTCCAACAGAAATGTGTGCAAAACTGCTTTTTACTTTCGGTGTTTTCCTTCCCCCGCACCTCCGATTAGCACGGTTGGCTGGCTATACACAGTGCAAAAAGAAGTTCAACATACAAAATTACACGACCATTGACATTGAGGTCGCCGATTTGAGATCCCGGTGCATCAGTGGAAAAAAATTAACCCGTAAAAACAAAGTTTGTCCCTATAAATCCTTTATATGCGTGTTCAATGGGCCACAACCCAGCCCACATTGGTCTTTGAAACGGGCGGCTAGAGTCTTCTCGTCCTCTGGCTTGAGATGGCTGCCACCTATGGGTCAGATGATTGCCTGCCACCATTAAGCAATTGGTAATTAAATATAATTTGTTTTTACCTAAAAAGTGTAAAATTTTGGAAAAAAATTTTCACGAAAAGAAATTGTCACGCACAACGAGTCTGTATGCAAAATGTCAGCTCGATTGGATCACGGGAAGTTGGCTTTAAAAAACGACCGAAAGATTTGCACAGTCGTAAGCGCGCAAGCAAGTGAACTTAATATAAAGGATTTAAAAATGGGGCACGTTTCTTAAATCCCCGCCTCTGTTTACCCAGCGGTATAAATGGGAGCGCTACGGTAAGTAAATACAGTAAGCATATTGCATGTGGTGAGGCAAAATGTGGGTACTCCCACTGCTTCTAAGACGTCTGGCCAGTGTGGAAGAGTGGGCGAAAATGATCTTCAGAGAGGCTCTCCAGAGCTACCTCTCGTTGGGGCCCTTGTGCCAACAGTGGCCTGAGCAAGAAATTGCGAGGGATGTACCTAGACCTTTGGATTAGAGGGCTTCACTCACAGTCGGAAACTCTGTGTTTTAATGCTGATTGGGGCTGCCTCAGCCCATCATCAGTCCAGGGTCGACAATATGACCACCACTTTGTTGAAAAATCCCACAAAGATTGTGCTATGGAGCAAATGTCCCCTAAAACAAAACTGCCAATGGACATTTTGATTTGGGGAAAAAGCAATGACTTCTTTAAATAGTGATTTCCTACATCTACAAAACCAACTCAGGTATCACTGTATAAACACGTCTAAATAAAATGCTATTATGTTTTAAACCTTTTTTGACGTGACAAGAGATCGATGCAAACAATGCATAACAAATGCGGGAGATTATTTTGACTGATATCCCTTTGCCTCTTTTAGTATGATAGCTAATCTATAATATTTGAAAAAAGATCACATTATGAGTTACAAGATGGTATAATGAAGCCTACATTTAGACAACAGTTTCACCAACTATAATTATGTTACGTATTTAAGTATTAGTACATTGCCAGTGAAATATACAAATACACCATGCATAAAGCCTAACATGGAGAGTTTCTAATCCTAATGTGAAGATTTGTTAGCTATGTGACTCTTAGAAGCAGCACTACTTGTTAAAGCAACCGTTATCTTTTGATTTACGCAACGGTGGGCTTAATCCACATGCTGATGATTGTTCGTTTTCGTCTGAATTCTTACCGAAGTGTGCAGCAAGGTCAGCTTCTGACACACTATTGTCTCGTGAGTAGAGCTCTAAGTAGTGTTCTACCTCCCTGGCCATTTGCTCTTGTTTATCAGTGATGATGGCCCCTGTGCTGGATTTCAGGGGGGTAGTGCTCCTGATGTTTGGACCAAAGGCTGCCTTGATGCCTTCATACATGGTACGGATATTACCAGTGTCAGAGGCGAGTTGGATTCTACTGCTCAGGTTCAACCAGTCGTTGTTGGCACAGCATCTATCAGTCGTTTGAACTGCACTGCGGGCAGCTTTCAGAGCCCTTAATGATCCTGTACTTGGGACTTGCTTGTACTTCAGGAGCGCCATGCGCTTGGCTTGGAGGATGGGTTCCAATATACCCAGGTGTTCCTCAAACCAGTCTGTGTTCTGCCTTGTCTGCTTGACAAAGGTATTGATGGCTGCATTAAAGATGACGTCTCTGATGTGCGCCCACTTTGTCTCCATGCTTCCATCTGGTGTGTCGTGTAGAGGCTGCTCAAGGCTGTGCTGGAATGATTGAGCGAGCTCTGGGAGGGAGGTCTTGGCAGAGTTGATACGTAGGTAGCGCTTTTGTTTGAGGCGGTGTATATTTTTGGGGCGTAGTCTGACATTTCTGGATACCAGTGAGTGATCGGTGTCACAGACTGCACTGTTGTAGCTGCATGTGATGAGTACTTAGTTGAGGAGAGCTCGTCGGGTGATGACGTGGTCCAGTTGGTGCCAATTAAGAGATCTTGGATGTCTCCATGACACTTTATGGCAAGGTTTTGTGTGAAAGAATGAGTTTGTGATACAGAGATTGTGGTATGAGCAGAGCTTCAGTAGTCTGGCCAATGACATTCATCTTTCCAATGCCATGATAGCCAAGGCGTGCGGGCCACGCATTGTGGTCAGCCCCAACTCTTGCATTGAAGTCTCCCAACAGAAACATGTACTCAAGAGCTCGGGATTTTGCGAATAATATTGTGACGCTCTTCATAGAACTGGTCATGAATCTCCGCAGGTGAGTAGAGTGTTGGGGCGTAGACACTCAGGATGTTTACATGGCCAGACGCAGTGAGCAGTCTCATGAGCAGAATCTGCTGAGAGCCTGCGGATGGTGATTCTATCATGCCAAGGAATGTATTTTTGACGGCAAACCCAACACCATGTTGCCTTGGTTCATTCTGCTGTTTGCCTTTCCAGTAGAAAGTGTAGTCACTCTCTCGTAGTGAGCCACTGCCAGCAAGCCGGGTCTCCTGCAGTGCTGAAATATCAACATGGAGTCTCGCCAGCTCCCTGTCGATAACTGCAGTCTTGCGGATGTCCTCAATCTGCAATAAATCTTCGGAGAGTCCAGAACACATTGTACGTACATTCCAGCTTGCAAAATGAAGGGCTGGTACCTTCATTCCTTTTGTTTTGCTTTTGTCTGGTGCAGGTGTTGCAGTCCACTCGTCTGGTGATGAACCATACGCTCCAAGCACCCATTGGAGCAGGTGAGCCATGGCGGGAAAAGCACCTTATTGGCAGGGGGCTGCCCAGCTTGAGGTGTGCGGTAGCTATCCATTGGGGTGCAATGACCCCTCCCACCGACGATGGCAACCCGTGGCGGCTATTTTTTACGCGAATCCAAAATGAGCTTATAACCCGTGACTGCTGCCATCCGTGTTTTTTGGCCAGGATTAGGTGGCCGAGGAGTGTCCTCTCCCCATTTTTGCACCTCTTGTTGGCGCAAAGCCCAGGCAGGTTACTCTGGAAATCCTGAGTTGCCCATGCGTCAGGATCCCCCCGCTCAGCCTTGTTGGTGAGGTCCAAAGGAGTGCGTAGCACGACGTTTGGTACCAGTTTGGCTGCAGGGGCTGCCGGGAATGTGCCACTGTGCGTCACAAAACCGCCTAAGGGGCCCCACCCCTGATTTTCTGTGGGGGTTTACTCCCTTCGCCATTGACTCTCCCAAGACACTCACAAGGCAGTGAGAAGACCGCGTAACCCTCGGAGGGGCCCTTACCAGGTATTGACAGCCGGGCCAGCTGTGCCTGGGACTCGCGAAAGGCAGGGTCGTCAAGCCCTCAGGTATTTTATAGGACCAAAGCATGAAACTCTGGCCTCACAAGATATGTGATCTGGCTCAAGGCCAAGCAGGGCCAGGGGCGGGGTTGATATCTTTTAGCACAGGTGGAAAATAGGTAAAATTTGTTTATAATTCTGCTGGGTGGCGCTGTCAGACCAACTGGTCCGTTTCAGTTATCGGCCATTGCTCCCTTTCATCAGATGTTGTTGTGAAACGTTCGGAATTCTCAATCAGGAGGAAATGACCGAGTCAACATTTTTCCACCATTCTATAAATCTAGGTCCATTAGTTGGAATCTAATTAGTAATCAGAACCGCATGATGCATAAAACGGGTACCACTTTGTGAGTAGTCAGCAGCGGTCATCCTCAGGAAATACTGACCCCTGCCATAGGCGTGCGGAATTTAAACTACAGTGTGAGGCATAACAAATGAGGTAATTAACACGTTCCTTCGGAGTGGGCAGGTAGGAACTTGGTTGGACAGCGCATTCGTGTGATCCGTGTCACGTGGCGCAAGCTGCGTGGGGCGGCGCGTCACGTGGTGCTGAGCCGGCCCGAAGCGCTCTATGAAATGCAAATCGAGGGCGCGGCTATGCACGACAGACAGACAAATAAACCCTGGTGGGCAGTGTGGAACTATTGTTTCTACCTGTATAACACCCAATGTTCATATGGGCATGGGAACGTTATGTTTTTATTTCTCTAGCTTGTGGTCTCCCAATGCAGACACAAATGCGGTGACAGGGAATAATTAATTGCATGTCACGTGATATGTAATCAGGTTCGAATATCTAAGTACTTATTTCCCTTCTACGTGACTTTACCGAAAGAACCAAGAATATTAATCCCTGCAGTCACGAAAGCTTTAAATCAAAATCTAAGTACTTGTTATCCTGTATTATTATTCTGCTTTCTGTATTTGACTATATTATCATTAGTTAATATACACGTGTTGATTTATGTTATACCTGTTTTCAGATGTAAATGTTTTCAATATTCAAGAGAATAGAAAATGATTGTGCTCATAGTTTGAGCTATAAGACAAAGCCAACAATAATACAGCACTGTTGTTTCGGAGATTGGTTTGAAGTTATCATGAAAGTAATCAGATAACGCAAGTAAAAGTTTAGAAATATACATATTACTTTCATACCCATAGAATAATTAGTAATGAAATTATTGATTACTGATTTATCAGATGAATTAAGTACTGTTGAACCACTTTGCTAAGGTAACTCTCTCATCACTCCAAAACATAGATCCCCAGTATAGCTTTAACAGACTTTTGGGGCAAGTGCTGTTAGCAAGCACCTATGAAGGCCGGGACAGCACACGAGGGAGTGGGTGGCCAGCACCACGCCCCGCCACCTTTGTCTCCCTCGTGGCGATGTTTACACATAGCAACCTAGGGGAGGCCCAGGACCGGTTCAGATAATCGTGACCGGTGTTGGTGGCCGTGAGCGGGGATCGACCTCGGGTCGCCGGGGTTCGTCTCGCCCTGAGTTTTCACCCACCCTTTAGGAGCGACCTCAATGGTTGGGCGACTGTCAAGCTCTCTCTCCGTAGGTGCGTGGAAACACTGGCCTCAGCAGTATGCATGAAAAAACGTACACCTTCGGTTTTGTGTGCCACTTGGGAAGGTGTGCACCCCGGCGCTTTGTGTTTCTGTACTGGTTGTTGGGTGTTGAAAATATAAATAAAATAAAACAATAAAATGTCATTCTGCAACCTTGATGTGAAACATGAAGAAACAAAGCATATCGGGCACCAGAATAGTGCATCTATTCACATGACGTAGGCATTTATGATCATGACATCACAAACTGGGTTTCCAATTAACTATGTTGTCATTGGATAGGAATTTGTTCAGAAAATAAGATTTTAAAAACATTGAGTTAAGAAGAATTTCCAAAAATCTTATTATTTTTGTAAGCAGGCTCAAAAGCTGCACGTCGTTTACATAGCTATTCAGAATACAGTGAATATGTTTGAAGTCAAAATTAGTTGGGCCTGAAAGAGTCCATCCAATCACGATGCTTATATACTGCATTAATCGCGACTGTAAAAATGATAATGAATCGATCACAATGGCTGTTAAAGAGTTTTGGGAAAAGAAAGTTACTCAACTTATCCAAATATGTTGATTTAAATAAGCGTCGTGGTTTCACCGAGTAAACAGAAACCCAGTAAGTCATGCTTTGTGAATATCAACATGGTCACAGTCCAGCGAACAGAGAATAACTCAGCTGCCATCACCACATTCTGTGCCATGTGGTTGGTAACTACATGCACACAGTCGTTGGGCACTCCGAGCCATTAAAACATCAATTCCTTTAAACATCCAGGGAATACGCCGAAGAGAACAATCAAAGCTGTGATACCACTGCACTCCGGACACATGGCCGTCCCGGCAAACATGTCAACGTTGGGCCAATGTTGGCATCTGGTCGAAACCATTGGACGAACGTCGGTCCAACGTCGGCCCAACGTTCTATGTTGACCCAGGGTTAGTGCTCGTTCACACAGTCCGCTGCATCTCCACGCTCTCGCTCTGTGCCGCCTTCCCCTTGCCACCGTTGAGCTGACACTCGGCCGAGCGCTGTCTCTTCCGGAGGCACCACAGCCCGAGCACGACCAGAGCCACGAGTGCGCACACGGCGACCACGGCCCCGGCCGCCACCACCAGCGTGCGCTGCTGCTGCTGCTGGCCGCCAAGCGCGCACAGCGGCCCCACGCAGGCCTGCGGCGGCGGCGGTGTCGTCTGCGATGCACGGCCGCTTTCACCCGCCTGGACGGTGCGCGCCTCGATCACGGGCTCCGCCGAGGGCCACGGGATCCCCTGGCCGGGCCACCCGCTCTCCACCGGATTCATCTTTGCCCGGCGTCCGCCCTCGCTCTCGGTGGCGAGGGCGGACGTTGTGGACCTCGTGCCGCCTTCGGGCAATGCCACCGTGCCGCCCCGCCACGGCGCCGTTGTGCGCGGCGGTGGCGAAGGCGACAGGGAAACCGGCGGGTTGCCGCTGCGCGCTGTGAAATCGGTCGGCGCTGGGTGGAGGTTCGCCGCATTCGTGGAGGCGATGGGGAAGCCCACGAGGTCGGAACGGAGGTCTTGCGTGACGGGCATTGCGGACGAGACTTCTACGACGTAGGGTTGGGAATGAACTTGTGTTGCATTTGGTGAAGATTCGTACGTTGGGACCACGTCCGTTCCTATATCTCCTTCCTCGGACGCTCCAGATGGCAGTCTCTCCCGACGTAGCCAGGGGACATTTATGGGCATTTCTTCAGTCACCGTGACCCTCCTGTTCTCCCAAACCTTGGTGCTGAGACCTCGTGAGCCCGTTTTGATGCCAACACTGTTGGTGACCAATGAGAAGTCAGGAGGGCGTCTGCTTCCTTCCTCTTTCTGCTCCCCCTCCTCCTCTTGCTTATCATATTCCATATTTTCCTGTAGAAGCTCCACTAAGTGACCGTGCTCAGATTCATTAGAGGCAGCAACGAACGAAACTTCCATTTCGGCCGCGCGTGTCTCATGCAGCGGATTGAGTGGGCCCAGTCCTTCTGCAGGAGTTGAACTCTGGGATCCATGCGTTGCCTCGAGTTGATCAGCCCAGTCCGTGACGCCCACCTCCTCGACGTTGTAGTCAAGGTGGATGGCAACGTGTTCTGTTGCGGGCAGATAAAACCGGACACACATTGGACTGTGCTGTTTTTGGCACAAGTAGTATTTTGGAAGCGTTAGTGTACAAATTGCATGAAACTGCACAGTTTGTTGAAAAGGCACGACCATGATGCACGCCCATAATGCAGCCACGTGGTTTATGAATCACGAGCACATGGAGCCATAAGGTGCGCAAGATGCTCACCTATATTTTGACAGGGCGGTGCCTATATGACGTAGTGCAGCAATGGATTTCAATGTGGAATGATATAACTACAGTAGATACATCGGAATCAACGTTAGCATTTAATGTCCAGTGTAGACAATGCCAAAGTAGTGACACGACCTCCTAGGTCATTGCACATGGGAGATTTGTACGCTGAATCCTTATCAGTTCGCACCTCCTCCACCGAGCCAGGGAACAGCGCTGCTCTTATATAACTTTTCCTTGTCTTTCGACCACTAATTGCCAGTCTAACGCCTGTCTCAGTAACCTCACCCTCCTCCACCCTGTATATGTGCCTCCACCATCGATAAACTTCTCTTCACACATCACGACAATGTTTTCACGCCGCAATCTAGCCGAGCTTCCAAGCTGATTACCTTGCCCTGACATGTAATTCTTAGCATGCTCCACATGCAACAATATACAGAAGGCAGGATGTTATTTTAAAGTTGCTTTATTAATTTACAGCTCTAAAGATAAAGGGCACGTATTATTACTTAGGATACGAATGCGAAGAGCAGTGTTGGGACTGAACACTGTAATTTTGCTGTGCAGCAGTTGCCAAAGGCACGATGACGCATGTGACATATGTCGCATCAACGCTGTGCCCCAATGTCGGTGAAGGCCACTGATTTGTCTTTCACATTTGAGCGTGAAGCCTTGTAAAAAGAAGGCGCGGAGTAACCAACCAGCTGAAACATGCTGTGGTAGCAAATGCAACAACGCTACAATGTCCCTACGTGCTCAAGCGAAATTGGGATATATTGCCCATTTTCGCTGTAAACGTTGAAATATGAATAGCAGTTGAGTTTAGCATTATCCAACTTTTTATAGAAATTGTGGTCTGACTAAGCAATGTACTGTACTTAAAACGTATTGTCATTTTCCATCATCTGAGCTTGGTGGTGCATGCCTGAAATCCAGCACTTTGGTGTGTTTACATTGCCGTGGCAGGGATCAATCTTCCCATAGGATGACCCACAAAGTCAGACTCAATTAATCAACCCCATGACCTGCATTTGAACTCGAAACTTAAACTGGACTTTACATTTTTAATTGTGAGTAGGGCTTTCCTACTCCACTCGGTCACAAATTGGAATGCTCGTTAGTAATATGAGATTAATATGATTAAAGTGATTCTGTGAGTTACTGGACAATACTGTACAGAGCGCAATTGAAATAAAATGACCAATGAATCAGCTACCGCGCCATAACAAGGACCCTCTGCTTAGATAAGTCAAGTAAAGTCACGGTGGGCCCTGGCTCATGTGAGCAACTGGGGCAACCCGAAGTCAGCAGTGGAAATTCCACATTCCCATTGTGGGAGCCAGCCTATCCATTGCACAACCGCCGTTGTAGAAGCCTTCTAATTCAAAAGGCAATGTCAAATTGTGGCAATAAGGCTCTTTTGTCCAGGAATCGTCATCATTGGTTTTTGAAAATGTCCCCAAGTGGCACTGAACCTCTTTACAATTTAATACAGCTACTTGATGCTTTATAAATACATGAAAGCATTGTTTATTATTTGAAGACCCAACTGAATTATGTCGTTCAGCAAATGCACGATCATTTAGTCAAACCAAAGCTCGGTATAGGAATCGTGCCAATGCACATCTAGTTAAAATTCTAAAGAAATCTAAATGTACTATGAGCATTTGTGGTATTGTTGGATCACACACACATACACTATTGCATGCATGGGATTCGAAATGCACAGGGCTGAGTTGATGAGTAAATGGTAGTACACGATGTAGGTATCTTTTCCATATTGATGTATGACTTCAGGTCTACAAAGTGGGCAGTCGATAATACAGCGAGTAGGCTGATGACTAATCTGCACAGATTGCTATTTTTATCTGGGGTGATCAAATATATCATCATTCATATTAAAGCAGCCACATTGTGTTTCTAAACTCCAGGTGGTAGTCGACTAAATAGACTCAGCTCATCATTCTTTTCAAGTCAGTAAAATAAGTAGATTTTTATGGGAAGTCAAACAATGGTCCATCGATGGATAGATTTGCCCCAACCAGAATATTGTGGAATCTGCACCTCTGATTCATGGAAGCCAATCGTGATGAACACCACCTTTTGATGTGTATATATACACGTTGATTTTAAATGACTACAGGATACGTATGTTGAGTTTCCCGCCTACATATTCTAGGGTTAACACTGTCTTGGGTTGACACCAAAATAACCCCACCAACATTCATTGCAGTATTGGTCTATGCCCAGCCGTTGTAATGGAAATTTACAAGTCCTGATAAAAAAAACCCATTCGCCCTGCAGTCCATGTTAACTGCAAATTCCTCTCAAAATACCACTGCCATTTGGGTTTAAACGACTCTGAAAAGTGTCGGTAAATATGTTTGGTGTTCTGACAAGCGCTGGTATGGCATATGTTCATACATCGGCCCATTTCGATCACTTTTCCCCTAAACTAGGTCATTTGGCTAAGTCAAGTGACCAGAAGCCTCCGTTGTCACACAAAAGCCCGTGAAGCTTCTCTGTGCCGTGTTTAATAAGCGCGGTGTCGCTGAACCCTGAGGCCCTTATGACAGCGCTCGGGCCTGGCACTCGACTGTGAGCTGCTTCAAGCTCAGCTCTAATGAATTGGTGGCTTGGAGGGTAGGTGCGAGAAGCGTCATGTGCATGCGGCCGTGACCAGCTGCCACAAAGACGTGCGCGATATTTATAATAATATTTCAAAGAGAGCTTGCACAAGTTTTCCCTTCGCTGAGACGACTTATCCGTAATTATTGGTCTCATAAACCAATGCCATTGGATAGCCTGATGTTATGGGTGGAAGGTTTCCAAAAAATATGGGCCACAGACTAATGTATATAAAAACATTTTTCAAACAATCAATTCAATTACACGTGCAAATACAAAATCTATATATTTTTTGTCAATTTCAGCATGTGTCCCATCTCATATAAGCATTGGGTGTCCTTTTCTCAACTGGAGACCCAGAGCTAGATATGTACAGGCCATATTTATGTGGCAGGGACCAGTGTCTTTATTAGACAACCACCGTTGACACTCAAATAATGGATATATATTTTTAAAATAATTTCTGGAGATATGATATACTGAGTCAGTCCCTGATTAGTGAATTCCTGGGTTTAAATTCACAACCTAATTGTTGTATTGAATATTCTACCTGCAGCACTGACGTTTATAAGTCCTTTATTCAAGAAAGCCTCAATGAATATGTGTCCTTTTGCAGATGGGTCCTACATATGGATGGTGGGTCAATTACCTAATTAACGTTTTGTATTGCAAGGACATTAGAGTATCTGGAATCAATCTCCATGCATTTGCTGAGTTAGCTACTCACTTGTCTGTACAACAGAAGAGAGTACAAGCTGGAGGTTCCAATATGACAGATGCTTAAACAATATGAAGAATATATATATTTGATGAGTCAATGTACAGTGTATAGTATTGCAGAAGTGATATTTATGGGGAATCTGAATGGAAAAAAATTAAAGTTTTTCCCAGATTCTTCAACATACAGTCAGTTAGATGCTTATACAAGAATTTTGTCCTGTTTAAAGAATACATATTTTAAGAATCGAACTTTCCTGGATGTATTTAGGACAGTATAACTCTATTGGCATTTCAAATATGTTAATTATGTCTGTCAGCACAAATATGGCAGATCTGAGTTGAAATATTCAATATTTTAGTCTCAAAGATAGCAGCTATGGGTACAAAGATGGAGACTATAGTTTCACATATGGTGGTTCAAAACATGGCAGAAATGTATTCAAAGGTTGTGTCTGTGATTGTATGTATGTTGAACTTCTTTCACACCGTACGGAGCGAACCGTGCTAATCGGAGGTGGTTGTTGTGGTTGCTGTAGGTGATGTAGGTAAAGTGACAACCGTGGTGAAGACTGGATGGCATGCATGCCTACCGGGCACGCAGGGCCGCACGGCTCCCTGCCACTGCCCGCACTGGGGATCGCACGCCAGAGAGAAGGAGCGAGCTCCGCCAGCCATGACATGACCGTCCTGGCAAATGTAGTGTAGCTCTGGCTGCGCCCCCCCCTTCTCCCTCTGCCCCATCTCCTCCTCATCCAGACGTGCCGACGGGAATACGGGGGGGTCGCCACATGGCTGTCCTGCACACAAGCACCACGGATTCATGTAGGTGGGCAGCAAGAGGGCACATTTGTGGGAGCACGCACACTGGCAGTGGCAAGCATGTGTAGCTTCAGAGATGTGCAAACTGTATAGGCAAATTGCCGTTAGTGAGCACCTCTTTATGCCGGAAGAGCACACGGTAGAGTTGTGAGGCCAGCACCACACATGCCCAGACGAGGATCATCTTAGCTCACCAACACTGACCTGGTGTTAAATCGAGTACCTCGTGTGGGTAGCTGACAGTGGTCATCCTATGGAGAGGCTGGCACCTGACATGAAAATGTATAATTCCCACCACTGGCTCCGAGCTACCAATAGGGATTGAGAAATGTTCTGTGGCACAGCATGGAGATACTCTATTTGTGATAAATGTTCATTCAGGCACTCCTAATTAGAAAAAAATGTATTGCTAATTACGCGTATGAATTCTTCTCTTCATATTGTAAACAGATTCACTTCCGCGAACCCCATATTTTCAAACGCGTTTATAAGTATTGCTTTGAGTGCTTTCTTATTGTTTTAAGAGGGTGGGGTGGGTGGAGGCCGGAAATGGCCCTTAAATCCCAACAAAATAATCAAGTGCTGCACTGTGATGATGGGTAAACATTACAAATACATTCATAATTATCGGCGGCCCTGAGCCAGCGAAGGAAAGTCCACATTCCCATGGCTGTGGTGAGTCTAACCAGAGGGTGATCACAATTAGTAGTCCACAATATTGTATTTATTGATTACACAGCGATCATAGGCCGAATGAAACATGAACCAGACATTGAGCAGACATCCTTCAGATGATGAGTCAAGCTGTCTCACTGAAATTGCTACCCAGCCAGAGAGACAGGCGAACACATGTGTATATTGGTAGATGGGTAGGCAGCTAGACAGACACATAGCTCAAGCAAATACAGACATACCGATAGACATAGAGGTGAGTAGAAAGCTTTGTACATAAATTACGATAAACCTGCTCACAGATGTATCAAATCTTCTCAGGAAGATTGCGAATCTTCTTAATACTGCAGATCAATTGCGCCACATATATGCACGAGTAGGAATGCTATAATTATTGTTTTAACTTGGTTTCCTAAACTTAATGAGCACAATCTGATAATTGTACTCCTAAGATGCAACAGAGGAGCCACATCGTTGTGTTTTTCTTTGCAGTATGTTTGTTTATGCTGTGAGTTTCCCATTAATGCAGAATGTTAAAACCAACATGCATTGCCTAATTGCTTCTTAAAACACGGAGCAGTGTTTTAATACAGCATTCCTCAGTCATGTTACACAAATGTAGATGCAACCCTATACATGATTCTACCACTGATACAACAATTATTTCTTAAACGGGACAGTGTCCACACACTCAAATGAGTGCGCAGTAATGTTCATTTCTGTTGGCAGACCACAGCTACTAGTAGACATTCCACATTCTCATGGTGGGGATCCGTCTCTTGACCCATCACTCGGATTTGAACTCATGGACGTTTGATTGTGACTTCATGGCCTTCGTGACAGCTACTCAGCTGAAAGTTACATTCATGCAGTAGTAATAATAATAAGAGTCCCTTCCTGTATATATCCAAAAAAGCCTCACTGAGTCTAAACACCTTGTCACGAGGGTTCTTTCGAGGATGTTCGGCCAATGCCTTGATTAATTTTAAATGTGGGAGCCACGGCATCTGGAGAAAAAAAAACACTTCATACGAGGAAATGCAGCTAAATGTAAAATTACATGGATAGATCATCGCCGTAATTCCATTGACCGGCGTCCATCCCCTTGTAGCCTAGCAGACGGAGAGACTTATAGAGTCAGCGACGATCTCTGTGTGTGATCCATTAACCCTGCATCCAAGTGCCATACCGGGCAGGATGAAGCAGAATGCGAGGCTGGAGGTCTGGCCCCTGGGGCGGATCGTGGCTCCGGCCACTGGGCTTTGGGGCGACGGCGGTGGTGGCCGGGGAGGCAGCGCCACGTCCTCCTGTAGGCCTTCACTGCTGTTCCCGCAGCCGGCCGTCCTGCTCAGAGTGAGGCGCAGGATTCGCAATAAAGGTTATTTTTGGGGGGTTAGATAGCATCAATTGAAATGTGTCGTTAACCCACCGCCATCACCACCACCCAACACAGCCAATTAGTAAGGTTTGTTGCGTAAACAAAACGTGCCGATTAGCGATTACTTCAGCACATCGGTGTGATGGCAAGTAAACCCACAACATTTACACTTGAGTACGACGCTTCACTGGTAATTACAACCAGCTTCATCATGCGATTTGCCAGAATTGTGTGGTAGGTTAATGACACACTTATATTTATGCGATCTAACCCAAAAACATTTATTATGAATAATATTGGTTGTGAAAGCCTACGTGTTAAATTGAGAGGCAGGAGTTTGCTAAGGAGCAGGCGTTCAGCCGTTTTGTATCAAGTCAGAGAATCTGACTTGTATTTCCATTGCGCTATCAGTATCATGGCATGAGATTAAAAAAATGTGTAGATGGAGCTCTCACAGAGAATTGCATCACCTGTGTTAGGGAATTGCCTGCTGAAGATGGTATTACAATCTATTAATGAGATCCCCTCAAGTAACCTGATATCAACACACTCGTGTTGCTGCAATTTCCCATGTGCTCTACGAAAGAGATGTTCATCACATGGCAGTAAATCTGAATTTTATAATTTTCACTGCTGAAAATGTGCAAAATTCCGTGAAATGTTAAATGTATTATGTTCAGGTTGCTTTTATGGTCATGTACTTGTGTCTAAAGGCCATTCCCATTACTGGGGCCAGCTTACCAATTTGAGGACAACTGTGGACTTTCCAACCCCAGAGGAATTATTGGCTGCATCAATCCATGATCTTTATTTGAACTATGTGCTGATTGATTCCTCTTGTCCATTAACCCCTCAAAATATTAATGCCGTACTTCTGCTTGTTAATATTCTAATGTCATAAATCAAATGAATCTATACAATTTTCTCCAATATTAAAACAAATGTAAATTTCATTTGTGGCAGATTACTTTGTTAAATTGACTACGAGCATAAATATATTTTGCCTCTCAAATCCCTACTGCTATTTAGAAGTCTGCCACGATCGTTTTCAAAATCATTCCACTTGGGTGTGAGGGCTATCCCTGCGTGATGGAAGCTACACAAACACCAGCTTGTCTGTGGATTTTTGCTCCTGTTGTACATAAGCTTTCATGATTATCATAATTTCAACGAAAAATCACAACATGTTTCAATGTGCAACCTCCGAAAACACATTTGCAAACGTATCCGGAGAGAGACTGACAGTTTTTGTGAGAAAAAAAATCCACTCAAAGTAATTACTTTCAAATAAAAAACAACATTGTGAAAGTGAAATCACGTAAAAATGCATTCATGAAACAAAACAGCAAAATCTACTATTGTACCTCTGTGCATCGACTAGCACGGCCAAGTATTGTAAATTAATCCTCGCAAACTGCACAACCCGTTGGAAGGCCCTCGTCCAGAAGTGGATTGACAAAAGGGATGTACATTTACATAAAATGACAGTGGTTTCCTTAAATGCAAGTGAAAGCCACTTGCTTTAATACGTTGGAATAAAACTGAAAGGCAATTGATTACAGTGAATAAAAAAGGTTCCAAGAAACGGAATAGCATTGATTGACTACGTTACAATGAAGTTGAACGGCAATAACTTTAAGAAGTCACAATGAAAGTCAATCGCAATTGCTTTAGCAGTTAGCAGTGACACTGAATCGCATTTGATGTAATAAGCCGCAGTGAAATTAACTGGACATCGGTTCACGGGTTCGTTGAGGTGGAAATGAAGTGCTCTTCATGGGAACGCGCTTCGGTCTGTGCGCTCGCTCACCTGAGGCTGCCGTCGGACAGCCATGCCGGCCGGCACTCAAGCAGGCCACACTTGGACACAAAGTTGCTCATCTCTGCCAGTGTAGAGAGGCGGCTGCCAATGGAGGCGCAAAGAGCCTCGGCGCCAGACATCTCCATCCCACCTGCCGCTTCGGCCACGACCACTCTCCCTGAGTTATTCAGAGACAACAACAAAATTCCCCAAATAAATTTAGAGTCTGTGAAATCAGCAACCCTGAAGACATATGAGTCTAAATGTGTGTTGTTGTATTTTACGATGGTGACACAGACAAGGGTCTCTTAATGTGTTCGTTATTGCCCACGATCCATACATACAGCCATGCAATCCACCAAAACAGATCAAAATAAACGTGCATTTTTTCTGCACTCGGCTGAACGGGCTCCAAAGTTCGTAAATAGAGCTTACCCTTAACACCATGAAACCCTGACGCTTTTGCTTAACAGTACCAGCACTTTTCGATTTAAAGCTTTCGTGACTGCAGGGATTCATCTTCTTGGTTCTTTCGGTAAAGTCACGTAGAAGGGAAGTAATAAAATAATAAAAATATAACATAATAAAATAATTTCGGCCACAACGCAAGCAGCCGTCCTCCTTCACCTGAGGACGGCTGTTCGCGTTGTGGCCGAAACGTCGTGATAATTATTTTATTATGTTTTATTTTTATTATTTTATTACTTCCCTTCTACGTGACTTTACCGAAAGAACCAAGAAGATGAGTACCAGCACTGCTAATTAGACTCAAAAAGTGAAAATGGCTCAGAATTTGCGGGCATCAATGCTGCTAGAAAATATTGTTTCAGAAGAGCCATAGGTTGATGGGCTTAAATATTGTTTCAGAAGAGCCATCGGTTGATGGGCTTAAATATTGTTTCAGAAGAGCCATAGGTTGATGGGCTTAAATATTGTTTCAGAAGAGCCATAGGTTGATGGGCTGAAATATTGTTTCAGAAGAGCCATAGGTTGATGGGCTTAAATATTGTTTCAGAAGAGCCATAGGTTGATGGGCTTAAATATTGTTTTAGAAGAGCCATAGGTTGATGGGCTTAAATATTGTTTCAGAAGAGCCATAGGTTGATGGGCTTACATATTGTTTCAGAAGAGCCATAGGGTGATGGGCTTAAATATTGTTTCAGAAGAGCCATAGGTTGATGGGCTTAAATATTGTTTCAGAAGAGCCATAGGTTGATGGGCTTAAATATTGTTTTGTTCATATTTTTAGGTGGATAAATCGACCTTTGCCTTTTTCAGTTATTTTACTATTCTTCATACAGCAGAAATAATTATCCAAATGTACACAGGGAAGTCTGGTGTTTTGACCACAAACCGATACCGAACAGCATCTTAACCTAACATTAGTCCTGGAAACACAATTCAAATGCACCGGAGAGATACAGAAAATATACATGTATAAGAGAGCAGCAGCAAACAAAGCAAATCAATAAATGATTGCGAAACTAGTTTGTGTTTTTGTGGAAAGGTGGCAGAATTTTTTTGTGCACAAGGCAGAGTAAATTTTCATTGGAAGCACTAAGCAAGCTGTGGATATTCCACATTTGCTTGACATAAACCACTCCCTGCTTTAGAATTCCCAGGTAGTGGTACTCCTGTTGATCCCCAGAGGGATGATGAGTCAACCACCGACTGGAATATAAACTCGAAACATTCCAAATAAGTGTAGAGTACTTGACCACAGTGCCACCCGATTGGAAAATAATATTGTGATCAATGTCCCATAAACCAATTTGGCCATCTGCCTGAGTCACCTAGAACTGGGAAATCTCATGTGAAGTTCATCGCGTCTCAACCCGCAGCCTCAAATCACGACCGCTGCTCTTAGAAAATTCCTAGTTATACTTATTGCCTAACTTCACGAATCTCAATCCCGCTATCTCCGTACACTCACCTCCATTAGCAGAGAAGGCAGCACTCAAACTGCCTAGGCAGGCCAGCCACACCAAGACGCAGCAGCATGTCCCAGCCATGTCTGCACCTCCAGCTACACAGCAGTGTGAGTGTGCGTGATGCGTCCTCACTAACGGCCAGCCAGTCACCAATGCCTAGCACCGCCTTTGAACAGCCAGAATTAATGAGCTCTGCAAGGGCGGCATGAAACTATGCCCTGTGTGGGTGGGTGGGTGGCTGTCTCGGTGGGTGGCTGCATTGGTGGCATTGGTGGGTGAATGGGTGGGTAAGTGGGTGGAAGTGTGAGTAGGATTCTGAAAAATTACACCAACTAGCAGCCAGTGTTGAGGGGTAACGTACGACAAGTAATTGTTACTCTTTTTACCAAATAGGTGCAAATGGATCTGTCGGTATTATTCCACTCTCGGTGTACAATAAAGTTATTGGTAATTGTGTTGTGCCTTACTTTTTCGATATTCCACTGTTATTTCAAATACAAAATTTGTAAAACTGTTTGCAGCAACAGTTTAGGTAAATGTGATGATGGCAGGAGCAAATTAATTCAGATCACGTATAAAGCACACATGTGTAGTATTAGTACAGTATTTTCAAGGTATAATCAACACAATGTTTCACAATTATAGTTTTTTAAATGTATTTTAAGTAATTAAATTCTAACGCTTTAAAAAATACGAATTACCAGTGTTCTGAAAACCTCACCACATTGGTAGTCAATGCACACTTTTCAAGAGCCACCCTGCAAAAGACTGGCAGGAACAGACATTTAGATAGGCAAAGTTGCCCCACATAGCCTTAACAGATGTTGAGGCAAGCACTGTTAACAATTTTTCATTTTACCAGGTAAGGCCCACTGAGCGAAATAGTTATTTTTCAGAAGCGACCTGGACTCAAATAATAGCTCAACGAAGTGGCTTATCATGTGAAAAATTGTAGCAGCCAAATACTCGAAACGCATGTTGATTTTCAATGCGGAGGGAAAACCCGGAGAAAAATCCACGCGACCACAGTGAGAACATGCAAACTCCATATATACAGGCGTCAGGGTCGGCATCGAAGCTACACAACTCTGGTATACCAGGCGAGGTAGTTAACATCTCGCTGTAGTGCCAGCAGAGCGCACGGTGAATCAACCTTGGCGAGGCACAGATCAATTACAATATTCACCGCTATTTACTGTACTAGCTTTACTACCCAGCTTCGCCCGGGACTTGGATTCACCACGCCCGGCCGCCTTTGTCTCTCCAGTGGCGATGTTCACACAGCACACCAGTTACTCGTTTGAGGCTGAGTCGACTTAGGGGAGGCCCAGGACCGGTTGAAATAAATGTCAGCGGTGGTGGCCGTGATCGAACTCGTGTCGCCGGGTTCGTAGCGCGGCATGCTAACCACTACACTACAATGCGTTACGCTACCACATGCGCGTGCATGTCATGTGAGCGTGCGAGTTGGCATGGCTTTGACAGTGAACACCAGCACTTTAGAAACCTTTTCCTGGGCAGGGCAACCTCAGGAAATGAGGCAATGTTTGCAGCGTGCACTCCTCGCCAATAAATGCGCAGTGCATTATTTACGCAATCTGGATGGGTGGAGCTCTGATTAGAGTGCTTTACTCTTAATTGAAAACTTGGCATTTGAAATCCTGATTCAATAAATTAGTGCCTCTTTGTGGAGGGTTGCTGACAGTAGTTGTCCGAGAGAGCCAATGGCCACAGTCATATGAATGTGGAATTTCCCTCACTGGCTCAACACCACTGACAAAAATAAGTGCCACACCAAAGTGTGTTTCATTATTAAGTCACCTGAATAATGAAGATACCTGAATAGCCAATTGATTGTTTTATGTTTGGAAGAAAATCTAGAGAAAACCCTTCCCTTTGAAAGACGAATATTCCTACCCCCACACACATAAGTCAAAAAACCTATTTGCTGCTGGCAAAGCAATTCATTTTTATTGGAAGGTGGTGCATTCATATCTCAGTACAGCCTCATATCAGGCCACCATATCTATATTTAGTGCAACTTTTAGGAAAGCTGTTCGTGGTTTTCCTACAGATTAACTGACCTCCGTTAGGGGCTATCCATTTAGTACGTACGCATGGAGGGGGAGGGTTGTTAACCCAAATGCGTACGCTTGCGTATGGGGGGACTACTGACAATGCACGTACGCATAGGAAACGGGGGGGGGGGGTGAAGCCTCGATAATAATTTGTCTACATTGGCCTTCAAATAAGTTAGATAGTCCGGCGGTGGACTATCTGTTTGCTTAATCACGTTAATATTTATTCATCCTTAATCGTTTCTGCGTGGATTAAATATCGGCCGTTCTATAGGATTCCGGGGGGGGGGGGGGTACGTCAAGCGTACGTACGCAGGTGGGGGGGGGGGTGTAAAAAGTACGCGTGCGTACAGGGAGAGGGGGAGGGGTCCAGTTTTAACAGATTTTTGCGTACGTACTCAACGTATTGCCCCTTATGGGGATGTGTAATTTCAACTGCTGGTTTAGGGCCACCAATAGAGATCAGCGCCACGCCATGGTTGGTTGCAAAGAAGCACTTTGAGGGATGCCTCACTCACAATGGACCCATCTCTGCGTGATCCACAACTCTGCCTCCAAAATCACGGAATAACAGTCGCCACGTAGTCGTTAATGCAGCACTGTATTGTGTAAATTCAAAGGCAATTTCACATCGCATGAGGAACGTAATGAGGAATATCCGTT
Organism: Lampetra planeri; assembly: GCF_965212315.1. Classification (NCBI taxonomy): domain Eukaryota; kingdom Metazoa; phylum Chordata; class Hyperoartia; order Petromyzontiformes; family Petromyzontidae; genus Lampetra; species Lampetra planeri. The sequence goes on from NC_136107.1 coordinate 22,124,056, forward strand.
GTTGTGGCTATTATATTAGCCACGGTGGCGTATGGCTTTTTCTCCAGGTCTTCCGGTTTTTCCCTCCACATTTATAAACATTCGTTAAGAGTAATTGGCTGTTATAAACTTTCACGTGATACGTTGAGCTATCAATTGTGGCCAGGTCACTTTTGAAACTAAAAGCTATACTGTATAGCTCAGTGAGCCTTTCTGGAAAAATAAACATACAGTACTGTAGTATAGTTTAAGTTTGCCATTATGTAATGAATTGCAGTGTACATTGGTCGCCACCAGGGGCCACCATTAGCCCATCACACCCTGCACAAGGCAATGCGCAAAGGACCTCGTGACTCGAAACACACATGATGAATAAAACACCGAAGTAACATTCATCGGCCCGTGAAATATGCACAAAACGCAGATTTGCATATATATTTGATGACACACGTTAAATTTGCCACTGAATGTCCTTTGCAAGCCTTTGATAGCACACCCATTGTGGATGGTATACATATCACAAATGGTGAATGGGCAAATTGGCAAATACACAAAACAACATTTTGGACAACATGATTAGAAGTGCACACTTATTCCAGTGACATCTGGTTGCTATTTTCCATTGAAATACATGTGTGTATTCAGTTTTTAGACGGGCTGCTACAACATGCCTGGTGGAAACCCTAAGGTCCTCCTTTTCAGGTATCTGTCCTGAGAAATCTGTAAGTCGTCCCGAGACATAAAAAATGCCGGATTTATGGGAGCTGTGTAGTAATACACCACTCACTCCAGACAATGCATTTACATGTTGTTCTCTGCTCTTCTATTACTGTCAAATATTCTCCCCATGACATGTCCCAGTTTTATTGTACTCAGAGGTGGTAATTCGAGTTCTAGGTGATGCATTTGTAGATTTATGTTTCAGATCCCTGGGGCACCCAGAGATAAATAGCGCCTGTATTCCTGAGCTGTAATTTTACTTAAGAGGTTTAATTTTCAAAGGATAATTTTACAAGTAGAATGAATGTAGAGTGCTCAGAGAAACCCACAAGAAATCTGCACATGCTTGTGAGAAACCTAATTGTTGTGCTTCAATCTCCTGGCTACCTCATACAGATTGCAATCTCAGAGCAAACGATTATCTCTGCGTGATCCACCAACCCACACTGCCCATGCCCCCAACGTACTGTGCGCCATCATGCCCCATCGGTGGTGGCTAATTTATTGGGAGGCCGTAAGCAAAACTAATTTGTGGGGGGCTTCCCTTTCATTTAATAAAAATACCAGTGAGATAACAGAACAGATATCGACAAGATATATCAACGGAGTGAGAAAAAAATAAATGTAGACCAAATAGTGAGATGAGAGCAAAGAGATGCAGACAATACCGAGATGAGAGATTGTCTTTTTCAGTGTATGAATTACCTTATTATGTTTATTTGCATTTTAATTGTGGCTGATATTAGATGAACACCAATTGTTCTTTTTATAAATCTGGGACCTCTTGAGCCTTTTGATTCCCTAAATGTTTACTTTGTCGCAGACGCCCAAACACTACCACTGATGATGGGCCAACCCAGCGGGTCTGGCAAGGAAGACAAGGGTTCAACGTGCCACACAGCGGAGGTTCCTTCCCTGGTCCCAGGGGATGGTAACCGCACGCTTCCAAAAGCTCCCACGAAATGGGACCCACGTGTGCGCGGCATCCGATTTACCAGCGGAGGGCTGGAGGAATCTATGGCGGGTCCTTTGATGTCCACTCGGGACGCGTGACTGCACACACCCACAGTTGGCACAGGCACACCGGGTGCCAAGAAAGGGGGGAAAAACATAAAACACACGCGCACACACACACAATCGAAAGCTCACACAATTCCCTTTGCAGAAACTTTCACGACAAAATCCATTGCTCCATTCTATGAAGAATGTACTGTAAAGTTTGGAATGAGACGTTCATTGCAGCAGATTTCAACGAAATGTAAGTACAAAAATCGAAAATTGTGTCTTGTTTACACAAATGAGTGCAGGGTGGTATATAATTTGCATTGGCGACTCTGAGCCAGCAGTAGAAATTATGCTTTCCTATTGGTGGGGGCCAGTATATCCATAGAATGAGCACGGTTCACCTTCTATTTAAGAGTGTTCATTTAATCACCCCAGAGGGATGACTGCTCGGGATTTGCATTAACAACCTAATGATTATAAGTCGAGTGCCCTGTCAAAGCACCGTTGGTATAATAATCCTTCCTGTTCAGAGAAGCAGGTTGAAATGCCACATTAGCATCGCAGTCTTATTAAGCAGATATGGATTTAACGGTTGATCATGTTGTATATCTGTATGAACAGCCGCAAATGAACTTCATTTAGGACTGTTAGTGATTGTGCTGATCATAGTGGTCGGCTTCTGGATTCGTTGCAAAGGTTTGATATAGATGGAGGTTGAGGTGGATGGTGGAGGGAGCGGATGGAGAATCAGAATTTTTTTAAACATTAACTGGAGGAATCCGATGAGCTATAAAGCTATTTTTCACAGATGTTCAGTAGATAGAGGTTAGGTGAAGGAATGATCAGGATGTTTCTCGTGGGGCAGGACGCTCATGGTGGCGTAGAGTAAGAGTTGGTGGTGTGGCTACAGCGTGGGCCAGATCCCAGTGGGGCCAGAAAGCTTGACTTTAAAAACGTGACCCAATAAAGAACCATGACCTCGCGTTGCCCTCTGAGATGATCACTTTACACAGAAACGTAAACACGCTTTAGAAATTTGCACACACAATTTCACACTCCAAATATACATTTGAAAACACTTTAAATTCTTACAAGTGTTTTCATACTTGTACCTTTTTAGCTGTAAATTTGGAGAATAAAAACATCTCTACATTTAAAAAATTCCTGTACATGTTACAAACTGCAATGTTTTCCAATTTGTTGAAATTGGTCAAATGTATTATACGACATGCATTTGCATTGATCGCGACACATGATCATTGCAGGGTCAATAAACATTTGTTACATCTTTTTGTGAATGAATGTCCTGTGGATAGACAGGTCCGCATCAAAGGAATGTGGAATGTATACCACTGGCCTAGAATTGATAACAAAAGTAAGCACCACCCAACACCCAACTGAGAAAACATGCACTTTAAGATTGAACTACAATTACATTTGTAAATAAATGCGGTAAGTTTGCCCAATACAACAGTGAATATTTAATGATATGTGGGGCGGGGTGAACAATGTTAGACCACCCATCAACGCAGCTCCATTTCAAACAAAAGGTTCAACCATTCCGGCCCATATACCAAAATGTGCACCCACATTCCTAATTGTCAGTCTCGCTTGCGAAAGATAGCTTGTGACTAAGCCTGCATTCTGCACCGTACCGAGGTACCAGCATCCACTAGCTCTTTGCTTTTGCAAACACGAGCACGCCACACACAGGGCCACCGTGTCTGAAAACGTCTCATGTTTCTGGGCCCTGCATGACATGGGTGGTATTCTGGTGACAGCTCCACTGTACTCTCACCCGAACACAACTGCAACACTTGCACCATCGCAGAAATGGTGACCAAATTCGAAGATACAATTGGGACCTGTGGAATTCGCTGCCATTTTCACAGGGCTAGATTTTTTTAAGTCCCTGCCAAGGAAATGTGGAAGTTTCACCGATGACTCAAGATTGCTAATATAGAAGAGCCCAGTCCAATACCTGTTGGATAGTCAAGAAACTCTGATGTTTTATTTTTAGACTTGTCCAAGCCAGTTAAATGCGAAGAAACTTAACCCTAACATCAACAAAAATGAATAATCGTTTGAGTTCTATTACTAAATCCATTACAGTTAACACATAGATCAATTATCTATAGTTCAGCTAGTTAACAAGTAACCAATGTTCATTGACCAAAGATTTATTAACGTGACACCAATTACCAAAGGGTCAGGACTTATTTCTAAACCTGTATCAAAACATCCGATTGGCCAGGTTGTGCTTTGGTTAATCTGCGTGGTTCAAAAATCAAGAGGTCATAATTTCAAATCCCAGTCAGGAGGTCGCCATTCTGCTGGGGTTGATAAGATATCACTTTGTTGGAAGCCAACAATGGTCCCCATGTTAGAAATGTAGACTTTATACCACTGGCTAAAGATGAACATCACTGTGACACCAGGTCAAGTTGTAATACAGTGATAATAAAAGTCCTTTATTCAGGAAATCCTAACTTAGTCTTTAGGCTATTTTAGAGGAGAATCCTGCATTGAGATGTTTTGAACATATCATATTGATTGACATCATGGCTGAGGTGACCAGGTGACTCAGGGGTAAGATCACTGAGTCACCTGGCAGCTGCCCGTGATTGAACCATGTTCTTAAGTTTATGAAGTTGATGGTTTCAGCTGAGTCACCATTAAGCGTAAAAAAATCCACCGTGTTATATTTTTACTTTTCACTTAATTGGGTTTGTTCTAGCTTCTGAGAATAACAAATAAAATAGGATTTAAACATGATCACCATTTGGCAAAAATCTTAATAGCATAGGCGCATGGTAAATCGCATTGTCCCGAGTGTAATACGAGTCAACTTGATGGGATGTTGTAAGCAGTGCGATGGCACCTTCTGCAGGCTGTTCTCTAACACAGGATGATGGAAATATTTGCAGGTTTCACCCGGATGTTTACGTTACTAATGACGTGATGCTGATAGTACAATTGGAATAAACTCGTAATTTTTTTTATCAAACATAGGCGGAGGTCAAGAAGTCAAAGGTAACAGCGGAGGAATGGCACCTAAAGCAGATGTTTACCGGTAGTTGCTGTCACACATACAGTCTTTGCTAAACAGTTCCTGAACGGCCTCTCACAAGCCTGTGGTGCCGATGCCAATGTACCGCTCTGCTTACTGGCTACAGAAACATAAAAAGTGACAGCATCACGCGGTAATGTGGATAACATTATGGTGGTGGGGGGGGCATTTGCAGGCTTGGCGGCGGTGGGTGGAGGTGCTGATAGCAGGGCTGCAGGCTTGGAAGCTGCCCTCAGGTGTCACAATACCAGCTGAATGAAACACTGTTTCAACTGTTGTGTGCCAGTCATGGTGGCGCATGCCTGTAATCCAAAACGTTACATGTGGGGCTTGTGGGTCACAAGGGGATCGCCGTGTGAGAATGACACCCACCTGGAGAACAGTATCGTAACAATAAAAAACAACCATGCTGGTGATTTAAAAGGGTGGTTTTGAGTGATGCCCCCTTGAGTGCGTGGTTCTTCTCTGTGTCGCCTGGTGTCCATCCACCAAAGAAAAAATATACACATCAGAAACATGGACTTTGAAAAAAAGGAAGAAAGGAAAATTAGTGTAGCAGAAATTCGGTTTTTATGAATTATTGTTTGGAGAAAAAACGAGAAGGGACTGAGGAAATTGTAGAAAAAAAGGAAGGGCATGATTGAAATTTAATGAACATATCAAAATAATGGGAAACAGTAAGTTGCCAAAATAGGTTGTCAATTGGAAATACATGGGAAAAGAACGAGGGGCCGTTGAAGAAAAAGATAGAGTGAAATGTTAAGAAAGGATATGGAAGAGGTGGCTGGGTGGCTCAGAGGTCAGAGCGATGAGCCGGCACCACGGAGACACTGGGTTTCATCCAAGCTCCAGCTGCCTTTAATTAAACAGGGCTCTCAAGCGTCGTGAGTTGATGGTCTCAGCCCGGTCACCAATGACTGATCGCAAAAAAACCCATAACATTACATTTGGATTCCGCACTTAATTTTGAAAATTTCCAGCTCTGTGAATTAAAATATTTGTTTGAAGGTCTCGTGTCAACCAGTGCTCTCGTATGGGGCAGCGAGTGTGAAGGTCAAGCGGTCTATTTTGTGGACTATGTCACGTGAAGGGATCTCAGAGGTAGATGCGTGTACCAAAAATCGAAGGATTCTTATAGCACGAAGGCATGCACTGCTATGCAAGAGAAACGATTGGATACATTGTCTTTATGGCATGATGGCGATAGCACTTTCGGGACAAAATCTGGGGGAAATTATTAGATTTATTTTATTTTGCAGAGGGACGCGGTAGAGCGAGATACGTAGTTGAGAGTGATGGAGGAAGAGGAGAGATGAGAGGATAACAGAATGTGGAGAAGCTTTGTACAATCACCGACCGAGCTACACACTGCAGCGAAGCATGATGATGATGATAATAGGATGGACAAATATCCTTCCTTAAAAAGTATTTTGAAAAGATCCTAATTCCACATATGTAATGTAGATTTGTTGAATTAATTCTCCCAGTGCCAGAATATCTGAATCTCAATCCACATTGATTCCAGAAGCTAATTGTCAACTCTCACCTACTTACCTTACTATATCTCTCTTTGTTGTTCACCTCTTTGCAATAAAAACCTAGGTCCTCTACTTGGAAACTACGATTTATATATATAACATTTAAACACCCGTTCATTTTTAGGAAGGTTCTGCATCAGATGCTTATTTTTGAGTGTTGATACATGCCAGGCGAAAACCGGAGCACACGGAGAGAAAACCCATGTGCACGAAGGGACAATACTCTTGCCACCATACAAATGGAAAAAGATGACAATCCATCCACTTGCTAGACCGCCTTCTCCTGGCCAGCAAGGATATGCCACATCGACAACCCACGGGGAAAGGTGTTTCACCACGTGTGTGCGTACCACCAGCCCTCGTCTCCACAGCACTGGACAAAGAGGCGTGCGCCACCACTGGGCGTGTACAATAACAACAACAACCGTTATTCGCCACGAAGTGGCAGTGACGTCAGCACGGCGCTTGTGCCAGGCTATGTGCACGTTAAGCCCGCTGGCAAGAGGCCACGGGACAGAACCACATGCCATTGGTTCACGGACTGAGATGACTGGCCTATGCACCACCTGTGCCTCCTACTGTGTCACCTTGTTGTGTACAATGGGCAGTCACAAACGCGAGCTCTTCACCCCCGGCTCATGTTTAGGACGATCTCAGCCGACAGTTCTGCTGGCACGTGTTGGTTCATAAAGTATCTCCTGTGAATTGGCCGCCCACAGTGAATGTGGCTTCTTACCAACCACACACAAGGCTTCTGCTGTGCTATGGTCACTGCATTTATTATTACACTGCTGGACGAACGACACAATCATTGATTGCAAATACATGTTGCAATTAGGGTTAGGGTCTCAATGCAGGAATAAAGTAAAGCAAAAGTAAAAAAAATGTGTATGCCCAGTCAGCTGAGCATTGGCCGGTACTCATATTCAACATTAGTTTTAGCCAGTGGTGGAAGTTCCGCATTTCTATGGCAGAGACCAATCTCCCCCTTGGGGAAAGCACGGTCGTATTTAACATTAAACCTTCCGATTGTGTCAAGTAATTATCCCTATAAAACAAAGTTGACTCAATGTCTGATTTATAAAGATCTACTATGATATATATTATTTAACTTTAGAAAAATATGAATGATAGACAATTAAAAGAGGAAATAATTGCGTTGACAGCGAAGGTCAAAATGAGGACAGTAGCAGCCTAGCGTTATTGGTCTCACTAGAACATTTACAAATGCAATACGGCCCCGTCTTTCGCAAAATTAAATCAACATGCACACGCCTCATGCCAGTTTGAAGAACGTAATCATGAATTGAATCAATCAGACCGTTGTGTGACTTTGAATGACTGAATATGGTGCTTTAAAGACGTAAAGTAATCAGTAATCAGAGCCTGATTGGACTGATTAATGGATCCGCAATGAGACACTGATTACTTTTCACACGTAACGCTCCCGACCAGCACTCCCAGTCTGTGCGGCTGAACAGGAGAATCTCTTTTCGATTTAAAGCTTTCGTGACTGCAGGGATTCATCTTCTTGGTTCTTTCGGTAAAGTCACGTAGAATGGAAATAATAAAATAATAATAAAACATAAAAGCGTTGTGGCCGAAACGTCATGATAATAATTTTATTATTTTTATTATTTTATTATTTCCATTCTACGTGACTTTACCGAAAGAACCAAGAAGAGGAGAGTCTCTGTCCCGCTGCTTGTGGAGTTGCAGCGAGCGTTGGCGTGCGTCGTTCTCTATTCGTGTGTCGGGGGAGGAGGGGGGGTCAGAGCACCACTGTCTCTGCGGCGTGTGTGTGTGTGGGAGGCTTGTGAGCTTCATCAAAGGATTTCTCGCCAGGAAGCGCCGCTCTGTCAGCATCCAGAGTCAGGTAACGGAGACAACTCCCCCACCGTGCAGGTGGTGGCGTCTCATCGGCGGCTCCCCACCCCCTCCAGCCCTCCCCGTACGTGGTGTGTCTGTCCGTGCTATCAGCGGAGCGTGCTGTTGTCAATGGGAGTGGTGCAGGGTACGGGGGGGGGTGTCAGGGCCGGATTGTACTGTAAGGCCCCCAGTAATATTTTCAAAAGGTAAACAAAGTTAAATAAAAAGGAAATTTATTTTTACAAGGCTAACAACAAATAACATTCAGCATTCACAAATGAAATAACTTTTCACTGAAATCTCTGGAGGTCCTCCAGATGGCGGAGGCCCCTGGGCTGCAGTCCCTAAAGTCCATGCCTTAATCCGACCCTGGGGGGGGGGGTTGCAGGAGGCGGTAGCGTAGTGGGTTAGCGCTAGGGCTGAACGATTTAGGGAAAATATCTAATTGTGATTTTTCTGGAAAAAATATTGCGATTACAATTTTTTAAGTCAAGCTTCAGTTCAATATTCACTGTGTAATTGATTTAAAACATGTGATGGAGCATTACCACATGATACCATCAAAATATGAACTGCTATATATATTCTAATGCAAGGACGAGAACTTAAAATATATGAATTGCTTCTAACATGTATTTATTAAAATGTTTTAATTGAAATAGAACAATCAAACAATAAAAAATTGTTAAGTTATATTAAAGTCAAGTTATAATAACATTTTTTTTTACAATTCCAATAAGAAAATAATAGGACTTTTCAAATCGCAAAAAAATCTCAGCCTTTGCGATTTGCCAATCGCATTGTTTCAAATTGCGATTTCGATTTGAAATCGATTAATCGTTCAGCCCGAGTTAGCGTTACGCTGCGCTGGGAGATTCGGCGACCCGAGTTAGATCCCCGCTCGCGGCCACCAGCACCGTTGACGGTGCCCTCGGCCTTCGCTTAGGTTGACGCAGCCTCAAATGAGTAACCACGTCGTTTTGCGGTGTGTAAGCATCGAGGGAGACAAAGGCGGCCGGGCGTGGTTGCTGACCCAGCCACCCCTTCGCGTGCCGCGCTGGTCACCTTGCTTGCTAAACAGCACTTGCCCCCAAATGTCTATTTTAAGGGTGTACAGGGGGGATCGTTGTCTTTCAGATCAACACACTTCAGTCCCGCTGGACCTAGGTTTGATTCCCCGCAATGCCCATCGAGAGTGGTATATAAACACGTCGTCGTTAGCTCCCACAATGTGTCGACTCAGCTGTTGATAAAGGCGAGAAGAAAAAACAAACCACCACCACTCACGTCTCTTGTTATTTCTAGATTTGAATCTTTCGTGACTGCAAGGATTCATCTTCTTAGGTTTTTTCGGTAAAGTCACGTAGGTAAAAAAAATAAAATTAATAAAAGTAAAATAAAAATAAATAAAAATCACGACGTTTCGGAGGCAACACAAGCTTCCGTCTTCAGGTGGAACCGTCACAGCCCGACAGCTGTATCAAGTAAATGAGGGATTACAGGAGATACCACTCCGTATATATAATGGTTGAGGGGGGCAGGGCCAGGAACGGCACACTTTTTAATTAATATGGTAAGGTGAGGCTTAAGACTAAGAATAGACTGCATAACAAATGACTGAGCCTTTGTTATGGAGAGGTGCGGTTTGTGACTAACGCCTAGCCTACATAACAAATGCTGCAAATGAGACCGAGCCTCTGCCATGTAGATGGTAATAGGCTACATAACAAAAGACTGAGCCTTTATTATGGAGAGGTTCGGTTTGTGACTAAGCCTGGCCTACATAACAAAAGTGTGAAGAAAGAAAGCTAAACCTGGTAAAGCAGAACTGGCTGTCTATCAGTAACCTGTAATAGTTGTCTGTCAAATAAGATGGTCCAAATAAGTGTAGTTAAATCTTTTTTGCATGATTAATCACATCTTTCCAATGATTACTCAGTTTGTAACCATCATCACGGTTGAAATTATGTCTGTGTTTGTATATTTGTATGGCTTCGTTAACAAACCTTTGATGGTAGCCAGGAGGTTTGCAGACCACCTGTGTCCTCACCGAACTCTAAACAGATCTTATTTAAAGCTAGCCTATCACTAATTTCGGAGAGAATAAGGTTACTCCGATCTGAACTCGATAATTTAGACAAGACTCTCTTACAAACACATTTAATGTTAACACAAAAAATGTCAACTTCCGATTGGAACCACGTTGATAACATGACTTCTGCTTCTGCTGACTCAATGTCAGCCAAATGCAAAGCTAACCTGATTTCTAAATTCAACCTCCTATCTAAGAAGAAACCAGTCACACATCACAAAGCTGGATGTTAACAAGACCGTTATTAATCAGAGTAACATCCCAATTTCTGACAATCTAAAAACGGTACTGGCCAAAGGACTAAATTTCGCCGTCACCCCTAAATATATACCAGCAGAGGATGTGATTTCTCAGATTGATGTAGCCCTCAGAGGCATAGGACACATCCATGCGGATGTAGCAAGAGCTGAAATAGCCACTATTCTTAAGAATGCTAAGAAACCCACTAGTAACATCAGCAAAAACGAACGCTCTGAACTCGCGGACCTAAAAAAGAGAGATGATATAGTCATCCTCTCGGCAGACAAGGGCAATGCCACGGTCATCATGGATAAAGATTCATACAACAACAAAATCCTGGACCTACTTAATGATGGGAGTTACTCCAAAATTAAAAACGATCCCACTAAAAGCCTAACGACAAAAACCAACAGAATCATCACGAGTTCGACTTCCCTAATCGAACCAAGCAAACGTCCCTCTCTAAAACCATCGGCGGCAAGACCTCTCAGACTCTATGGTCTTCCCAGATCCATAAAGAAGGCACCCCGCTACGACCCATCGTGTCGACGATAAACTCTCCTACCTACAAACTAGCCCGGTTTCTAACAGATACTCTGCTTCCCTTCACAGGCAAGACCTCTTCGGCAGTACTCAACTCAACCCAATTAGTCTCTATGGTTAAGGACATGGTACTATCTCCTGATGACATCCTCGTCAGTTTTGATGTAGTATCTCTGTTTACCAAAGTCCCAGTACCGGACACCCTAACAATAATTGAGGACTTGGTCCAACATGGATTTAATTCTGATGTACCTGCGCTGGTTAGGCATTGCCTCACCAACACCTATTTTACCTGGAATGGCACCTTCTACAAACAGAATGAGGGTACCCCTATGGGCTCCCCCTTGTCACCAGTGATAGCCAACATGTTCATGGAAAAGTTTGAATCAGACGCCATCCAGACATCCACCCTGCGTCCTTCCCTGTGTAAGAGGTATGTGGATGACACTTTCGTCATCTGGCCACATGGCCTCCCAGCATTCAACCACTGCTTGGACCACATCAATTCCAGACACCCATCCATCAGATTCACCATGGAAGTGGAGAAAGATGGTAAACTACCATTCTTGGATATTCTGTTTGAGAGGAGACCTGACGAATCCTTGGGACATTCTGTCTACAGGAAAGCCACCCACACAGATTCCTACTTGAAACCGGATTCCCACCACCACCCATCTCAAAAGAATTCTCTCATCAAAACGCTATACCACAGAGCTCATGGCATTTCTGACCAACACCACCTGGCCGGTGAATTAAGACATGTACATCGGGCCCTCAGGATGAACGGATACTCTGACCGCACCATCCGCCAAGCTGTTTCTCCCACCATACAGAAAAAAACCTCTTATGTATGATATTGGTCGTGAAAGCCTACGTCTTAAACATTTTAATGAAGGCAAGATTCAAAGAAAACAACAGCTACCTCAACATCTTTTATCGTCTATCTTTTAACTTTTATTATTTTTGAAATGAAACTGCAACTGATTACCATTTGTGAGTAGGATCACCACATAATATCACCACATAATACGCCCAAAGACTTTTAAAACTGTAAATAAATGCCATTGCCATGTGTTGTATTGATAATATTTTAAGGTGACCGATGTCAATTCCCTTTAAAGAATAGAAATAAAACAATAACAACACTTCTAAGAAATCTATTTTGAAGATATCTGTGTTTGCATTTTACTGTATTTTTCATTGCCAGGGGATTTATGCTGCCTTCATGTCACAAACTTGAGACTTAGCACAAGCAGATGTGGAGACACTGGCAATTGAACAGAGCAATGCGGACATTGTTTATATCAGCTGCCCATATGCGTTTGTAAATGGCTTGACCATCACTCAAAAGAATGCAAACCCCGCACGCTGTGAACATCTGGAATAAAAGCAGTAACAACTGTTCGCAGGAGTTTCATAGGACTGCGCGAGCCATGATTTAGAATTAGCCCCATGTGTTCGAATACTTTACAAGCAGTGCTGAGGAGTAATGTGTAACAGGTTCCGTGTGGTTGTAATCAGATTATGAAATACCAAAACTGGGAAGTCTGCTGTTACTCCATTCTTTCGTATGTAATCTAATGACTCAACTTGTAAAGTTGGATTACATGTTATTATTACTTTCATTTTTAATAATAGAAAACCAATTAACAAAAAACTATTCAAATGATGAAGGAAATGACACAGTCGGCAATCTGAGTTGTTGGTAAGACAGCAGCAGCAGACTCTGCATACAGATTGTACAAAATAACCAACACTGGTGACATACTGTTATAGTATGTCCCTTGTTTCATCAAAAACACAATGTGTGTTTAACACGAAGGAATTTGTCAAAAAGAAAATGTACAAAAATCTGGTAACATTCTATTAAATAAATAAATAAAATACTCTTTGGTTCTTTCGGCAAAGTCACGTAGGTATTTTGTTTTATTTTATACCTACGTGACTTTACCGAAAGAACCAAAGAGTATGGATCCCCACAGTCGCGAAAACTTCAAATCTAAAAAAATAATTACCAATAACGCGATTCATTCGCGTTACTTTGACAACGTCAAGTAATTAGTAATTCGATTGCTTTAAAAAGTAACCCTCCAAACACTGCACATAAACTACATCGTCGTCCACTAGGGTACACATGCATACACTGTTTAGTTGATCCTATTTTCCTGCCATCAATTAACAGTATTAAATGCAAATTGTTTATTTGCACAAACCACCTACATGGTCAGCAAATGTGTGCTATTTAAACCCACTAAAAACGCTGAAGGTCATTGCACTCTGTTCTTGAACGAAAAAAACCCCGTGATGCCGATACACGGACTACTCTATAACAGCATTTGCACAGATAAGTTGCAAATACTGGTTGTTGTCAGATATATAATAATGCATTGATATGCTGCCGTGTGCACACTGGATTATACATGTGCAGTCCATATTAATTCAAAGTACGTATTGTGCAGTATTTAACTTTTTTTACGGAAGATAGAATATTGGCCAGGCAGCTCTGTGGTTGGAGCGCATGACTATCGGCTGGAAGGTTGCGAATTTAAATCCCTGTCATGGGTCGACTTTCCCCATAATTTTTCCAATATGGATATAAAGAGTACCGATTTTTCGGGAAGGAAATATGGTCAACCTATGCAAAGACTGGCCCCCACTCCAGAAATGTTAAATGTCCAGCAGTGGCTCAGGGCTACAAGCAGAGCTAAGCACTGGCCAATGAGTATGGATACAATCTTACATAGTCTAATTTAAAAGGCCGCATCAATTGGACCCCGAGGCTCAGAGCGTAAAGATTCTTCATAAAATGCCAAAGAATTGGCAGAACAGTATTTTTTTGTGCGGAACTAAAGTTTAATTTATTGTGTCCCTGCCTGGACTGTTCAGAGTGGAGGAGTGGCATGTAACACGCATAATGCCATCGCTGTGTTCGCTGGAACCATCAAAGTATGGCCGGGCTAAATTAACCATGTCCTTTGTGGTATGATTGGGTCTTAAAAGTTGTCAAGCATGCACCATAGATTGTGCATACCCAGCTGGGTGGCGCCGTGATTATAGTGCTCGACTTGCATTCGGAAATATGTGAAGTCAATTTTAGTTGGGGGGTTGGGGGGGATTAACCCAGCTTGTTATCCCTCCTTCATCAATACATTGAGGCACCACTTTGTGGGAAGTCAGCAGCAACTGGCCCCTGAAGAGCCTGGGCCCGACTTTAGGAATGTTCACTCGCCACAAAGTGTTACTTATTTTTTTTATTAACCCCAGAATGATAAGTTGGCCCTTGACTGACCAAGATTGGAATCAATGTTCCTTCAACTGTAGATCGAGCATACTAACCACAACACCGCACGGCTAGATACAGTTATTCTCCAGTTTTCATATCAAAGTCGTTCTGCTACATAACCTGCAGTGCAATATTATTCGTATTAAGAACCAACATACACTGTAAATGTCACCCAAACAATGGTTACGTAACGTTCTTTTGCAATTAGCGTTTGATTAATGAATTCGCTTCCCAAGCTAATGAACCGGTTAATGCACGATGGCATGCAAGTATTTGGCAATTGCCAAGGCAGTCCTCAGTGACCCATGGTAACAGTAAATCCACGTCTGAGTTACAGAACAGAGGTGTGTTGTGTGACTCGCAGGGCTAATACGAAGCCGTAGCACTGAGCCGCCATCACTGCAAACACTGGGTTCGAATCTGGGTTTCATCCGCCCGCAATGAAACTCGATTGTTAAGTATAGCGAATTGATGGTTACAAGTGCGATCGCGAATGATCGTGCACAAAAAAAAACTCATAATACATTTGGCTTTTCACGCTTTCCAGTTCTCAAACTCCACAACGTTGCTTTTACTGTCATGTAATGAACACTCTTTTCCGTTAAATGTCTAATGTCCCGAGCGTGGATACAGAAACTCTGACACACTATAAGCGTACCAAATGTAAATGTCTTAAACCTCATGCCATGACACCAATAGCACATTTGCTATGTATGTATGTTGAACTTCTTTCGCACCATACATTGCCAACCGTGCTAATCGGTGTGCCATGAGGTTTACAAAAAAAACGACAGGACAGCCTCGTGGTGTGCTTTTGTGCCCGTATCAAGCACGCAAACAAAGCACCGCGCCAGAAAATCTGGCCTGAGCTCTGCGTGTCGTAAACAAACCCTCGCATTCCGCCACACAAGTCTCACGCTCATCGATTTTTATCACCGTCACGGAAATCGTAGTTTGTTGCTGTGCTTTGTGACGCGTATGCTCACACTGCAGTGCAGATAGGCTTAAGTGGCGTGCAGATTCTGATCCAGGTAGAAAAAAATTCAAGATGTATTTTCAGGAGTTGTACTACTGGCAGTTGACTCAGATCATCATTATTCCTTCATAATTGAATAAATTAAGACCATATTGTGATAATTCAACAATGGCTGTCCTTCGGAAAGACTGGCTCCCCAAAATACGAATGCAGAATAAGAGCTACTGACTCAGAATAGCCAAAGGCAATGAGCACTTCCCCAACACTCACTCGAGCTGGGAGACACTTCGACTTATTTTCTGAGACATTGCTAGAGTTATTGGGCTGTTGAGTGCTCAGTGTTCCCACCATTGCCATGCTGTGTGCAACAATTGCATGCGAGAGTTCAGTTATTTGACTATAAAAAACATTGACATTTTGTGCAAAAATATCTCTTCCACAACCTTCAGCACCTTTCCGTGACCACCATATCTTCCCCTTACATCCAATGAGATATTAATGCAGCTCTGTTGGCCGTGAAAATGAACAAATGCTGTCGACATGGACAGAGTATACCCCCGAATTCCTGAAGAATCTGGGAACCAAGGCACGAAAATGGTTGTCAAAATATATTTGCTGTTATCCGTCGAATGGGGAAGGCACCATCAAGCTGGTGAGAGGCCACAGTAAACGCTGTCCTCAAACCCGGCAAACCTCCGAAGTGAGTTGCCAACTCCAAGCCGATATTACGTAACGTTGAACTTCTTTCTCACCCGCACGTAGCCAACCATGCTAATTGACGGTGCTCCTCTCCATTCCATACAAACTTATGGGGAGGGCATTACTCTCCCGCGTTGCACCACGCATTGAGGAAGCCCTCCCCAACAATCACAACATCACTCCTGTAGACCTCAACTGGCTCACCAACCTCCACATCAACATAAACAATTGATAGTCACCCTACGGTATGAGAAGTAGAACATCAGCTCCATGAACCATCTGGTGTGAATGTCAAGTCAGTGCATGACCATGCTCATACAGATATTGGGTAAATCTTGACTTAAATCTTTCGTGACTGCAGGAATTCATATTCTTTGGGTCTTTCGGTAAAGCCACGTAGATAGAAAAATAATTTTAAAAATCACGTTTCGATCGCAACACAAGCAATTGTCATCAGGTGAAAAAATATATACAGAGGCAGCTTTCCCGCTATATTTTTTCACCTGATGACGATTGCTTGTGTTGCGATCGAAACGTCGTGATATTTTTTTTGTTATTATTATGCTCATTTTTCTATCTACGTGGCTTTACCGAAAATAATCAATATTGGGTAGTATCACATTTCAATTGCCAGATTTGGTCCAGTTGTGAATTTTTACACTACGAGGGTGAAGACCAGTATGCTTTCAAGCTACCATTATTGATTTCTAACGAGGTGTGCTTATTTGGAGCAAATGTCTATTATGGAGGAAGGGATAAGCCGAGCAGTATAATCATAGCGCCATCCGACCTCTGACCTAATTCTCAAGAACAGATGATAGTGTGCATGTGCGTGTTAGAGAGCAAATCTAAAAATTGTCAAAAATCACAAACAATGAAATTGCAGAAATATTACGCACTGTACGTATGGGTATGGCGTGGATAAGATACCACGTGTTTCTGCTCGCAACATAGATCAATCTTACTCGGTTAAATACAAGGTACCGCAAAGGAGAGTGCCTTAGATATCCCAGACGATTGGGCGATCGTTACCTGTGTGCGGTTTCAGGAAGATAGCGGTTGGTTTATTTCCAACTCACGCACAGCAGACAGGCATGTGCCAAGATGAGGCGAGCAAGTAGAGCTCAGTTTACTCATATAAGTGCTCACTTACGGCGATGTGTGACATTCAGCAGGGACCCGTGCGCACACCAGTGGATCTGGCGTTCATTGAAACGATTCAATCAAGGCCTCGTCTCAAGTTAGCAATAGAGATTGGTGCTCCACTCTAGTGCCGGATTATCCTAGGAGCAAAAGTAGCTACATACGTATGTAGCTACGGGCCCCGCACTTTCAAGGGCTCACGCTAAATGCTTTCAAGCTATCAATTCCGGTTCAGTGATTGTGCACTTGCTCTGTTACTATACTATTATACTGCCTTCAACTTTTATGAACGAGTGGGTGTTTAATGTTAGCGATTTGTCGTATTATCTTGCCGTATAGCAAATGAAAAAGTACAATTACTTTACTATGCAAGTTAAAGATTTGTGTGTTTTCATATTTAGGTGGGTTTTTTTATTTAGGGTCCCTTTATAACATATGCTACAGGCCCCGCACTAGCTTAATCCGGCACTGCTCCCCTCCACTAGTGGTGCTCAACGCGTAGGGCAGAAATTCAACGTCCCATGGCGCTGTTTATCCATAAACATGACCACTAAAGCGAGCATTATGCATAACCATGTGGAATACCGTTGTGATGGGTTGTAACGATGATGAAAATAGTAATAATATTAGGTGGTAATTGTGTTGGGAAGAGTGCTTGCCTCCCACACGAGGGTAAATCAACCCATGCGGGTTGATGGGAAGCGCAGAATATGTCTTATCGACAGGACTGGCCCCTGCCATAGCAATGTAGAATTTCCACCATTGATTGAGGGTCATCAACAGAGATGAGCACTGCCCCATTGCCCGTTTAGGCACGATATCAGTTTGATTTCACTTTGAATACAGGATACAACATTTTTAAACCATTTGTTTTCCAACCACACGGCTGGCTTCCCACGGAATGGAGCTAATTTTAAATTACGTACAAATTAATAATAACAAGAATAGAGATCATGAAATGTGCTCTGTCATGTTGCAGCCAGCATGGCACGATAAACCGCCCGCGTGTTTATGTTTGCGATCACGCAAGGCCCCGTATTACGTGCAACCGTGAGCCTTGAATGCCCTTTGTTCACCCCCGGTAGACGCGCACACACAAGACAAAGATCTTCCGTATAGCCTTAACACACAGATGGGGCAAGTGCTGTTAGTGAGCACCTACCAAGGTCGGCACGGCAGAAGAGAGGGGGAGGGGGGAGTGGTCAGCACCATGCCCAACCGTCTTTGTCTCCATAGTGGCGATGTTTACACACCGCACCAGGTACTCATTTGAGGCTGAGTTTACCAAAGGGAGGCCCAGGACCGGTTCAGATAATCGTCACTGGGTGTTGGCCGTGAGTGGGAATCGAGCGTGGGTCGCCAGGTTCGTAGCACAGCGCGCGAAACGCTCCACTACCGCTCCCCACTGAGCAATCGCAAGCACACTCGTTGTCGCAAACAGCAGGGTGTGTACACTGCACACAAGCGTAGCTGCAGTATGTCAACATGCATGCGCAAGTGTGAGCACACCTGGGTGTGCACATTCACAGGTACACGTCAATTTGCACGCTGGATACTCGCGTGAGCATGTGTGGATGCACACACAAGCACGAGCATACCTGGGTGTGCACGTACCGGCCACCTGATGTTGCACGCACACACTCCGCTACTCCGCGGTGAATGAGCAAGTGTCAAATCTAAGTGCATCCCTGCTGCAGAAGAGCGTTAGGTGGAACTCGCCTCCGCAAGAGGTACCAAACCAGCGGTGGAAACTCCGCATCCCTGCGGCAGTGACAATAATGTTTAACGCACCAACATTCGCATTTACAATATCATGTTGTGAGTATGCATTAATCTAGCCCAGGCAGCAGTGTGGTGAGAGCGATTGACTCGCAATTTAAAGGTTGCGAATTCAAATCGCAGTTGGCAGTCAAGATGGCCCATTATTATCTCTGTGGGTTTGATTATTACTTCATGAGAAGTCGAAAGTCATTGTTCAATGGATAGAATGTCCCACGTCCGTCCGCTCCTCATAATAATGTAGAATTTACATCACTGGCTGAGGGCCATCAATGTTGATGAGAGTGTCCTATGCGAGTGTAATGAGAGTCTTCCTAGACACAACGTGTAGAGGGCTTCTTATTTATTTCTCCCACTTGGGCACAAACACTGGGTGAGATATAGAAATGTATCTACATAGCTACACACAGCCGACCTTTCTACACAATCCCATCATCGGTATCTAAATATAAAGCTGGCTGACTAAGGTAGCGATGACGACGATGGGAGCCGTGCAGGGAATCGGCCATGCGGCCGGACGACGAAGAGAGATGATGGCGAGCAGCGACGCAGCCAGGACCCGGGACCCCGCGACAGCCACGAACCTTCGGTTACGTCCCCCCTATATACTTCCCGGCGTGGCCAGGCCCCGTCTCCAACCACACCCCCTTCTAGAACCTTCGAGCAGGTTCCCGGAGATTCCCGACTGACCCTGACTGATACTTTTAACCCAGATACGCCCCCCTTCTAGTTGATTATTACAGTATATAACGCACCCATACCCGTGGCCGACAGGTGGCACCCTGTCATTACACTAGTATAAACAGGGAAACAATTTGCACTTTTTCACTGCAGTTACTAACGTCTCTCTTGCATAACAATAGGTGCTGGCGAGTCTACAGGTTGGCCCAAAACTCGGGACAAAGATGGTTATTTCATTAAAAATATATATTTATATGACAACTCAACGCAAGCCCGATACAAAGCGCTGGTTACCAAATGAATGGGGGGGGACAGAAATTCCGGGAAGTGCAGCCCCGAGTTCGACGCGACAGAGCCCAGTGACAGGAGGATAACTGGGCTCACTGCACCACCTAGGTGAAGACATGGGGAGCCTGGTATACACGAGGTCGTGGGTTTCATCCCAACCCTGACACCTGTATAATTGGAGTATGCGTGTTCTCCCCGTGGTTGCGTGGATTTTTATCCGGGTCCTCCGGGTTTCCCCTCCACATTTAGAAGCATGCGTTGAGGGTATTTGGCTGCTATACATTTCTACATGATGAGCTACTTGGTTGAGTTATAATTTGGGATAGCCAGGTCGCTTCTGAAAAAGAGCTATTTGGCTCAGTGGGCCTAACCTGGTAAAATAAAAATAGTAGTAATCGTAAATATGGGGAGGGGAAAAGAGAAGGGGGAAAGGTAACTAACATACTCAGGAGAAGGAAAGTGACAGGGGGAGAGGGGCTATTTTATTCATTTTAACGCTGACGTTAAAACATTGTAATTGTTTATTCTTTAAGGTAATATTTAATCGATTGTCATGAATAAGATAGATTTTTCATTCTCCTTTTCAGATGGCGTTTAAAAATGGAAAGAAAATTGATGAGAGACGACCAAGTGAAATTCGTTGTTTTAATGCATGCTAAAGAGGACAGCTGTAATATTTAAAACAAAGTCCAAATTAAATTTCAAACGATAACTCATGCGTGCATTCATATAAATGCAAGTCAGCTTGAAAATTTGTTAAAATAAATTTAATAACTGTGCATTATTTGTTTAAATAAATATAATAAGCATATGTGTCAGTTTCAAAGACAATTAATATATTATCGCTGGCTAGGTGGTTATGGTCGGAGATCCATCAAGCTCTATGGTGTAAAGCAGGGGTCCCCTGTTAGGAACAGGGTCGCACAGCAGGAGGTGAGCGGTGAGTCCGCACTTGGCCCACCCATTATTTTATTTACCACTTCCAACCGCGCCTCTTTCCCGCACTGCGCACTTGTCTTGGTCACAGTTGTGGTAAGCCGACGAGCTAACCCTAGCCAAAATGAGTAAAAAACAAACGTCGCTGGAGAGCTTTTTTGAAAAGGGGGAAAAACCCAATGATGAACACTCCCCCACCCCCCCAGTCCATGAAAAAATTGTCTTCCACGAAACCGGTCCCTGGTGCCAAAAAAGTTGGGGACCGCTGGTATAGAGTTTTGATGAGGGAATTCTTCTGGGATGGATGGTGGTGGGAGTCGGGTTTTAGGTAGGCATCCGTATGAGTTGCTTTCCTGTAGACAGAGTGTCCCATTGAGCCATCTGGTCTCTTTTCGATTAGAACATCCAAAAACGGCAGCTTGACATCCTTTTCCATCTCCCGGGTGAATTTGATGGCTGGGTGTATGGAATTAATGTGGTTGAGGAATTGGTTCAGAGCTGGTCGGCCATGTGGCCAGATGACGAACATGTCATCTACGTACCTCTTCCACAAGGACAGATGTAGAGTGGATGCCTGGATGGCGTCTGTCTAAAAAAAGAAATGTCCATGAAAACATTGGCTACAACCGGAGATAAGGGAGACACCATAGAGCTTGAAGCATCTCCAACCATCATCACCGAGCCAGTGAACTGAAACACATGCACCAAGCTCTCAAGATGAATGGATATTCGGACCACACAATCCGTAAAGCTACCACCCCAACTGTTGGGAAAGAACCATGTGAGGACCCAATCAAAACCATCACCTCGCCATACATAGCAGGGGTCACCAAAAAGATTTCCAAAATCTTTAGCAAACACAAGATCCAGGCTCGATTTAACACAATACATAAAATTCGTGATCTGATCCCATCTGTGAAGGATAGGATCCCTGATATGCAATACCCTGGCGTCTACAAACTAAGCTGTGTCTGCGGCAGTAGTTACATTGGGGAAACTAAGCAACATGTCTCAGACCGTGTTCGTGAGCATAAAGCAGATTTGAAACATGGTAGGACCAACATGTCGGCCGTGGCTGATCATTGTTTTATGCGGTTGGCTCACACGACGTAGATTTTTCTAAGATGAAGGTACTTTGTAAGCCCACTGGCTATCAACAAAGATTTGTTCATGAAGCCATGCATATATCTAGGCACAGACACAATTTCAACTGAGAGGATGGGTACAAACTCAGCAATCATTGGAAAGACGTCATCAACCAGTTTAAGTCATAACTGGCTGTGATGTTCTCATCCTGCCACCTTCCAATGTTAATAAAAAAATGTTTCCTTCCCAGTGGCTTCGGCTCTCTGATTGCACATTAACAGGTTGAATTTCTCGCGCCAATGTGACCACCTCCGGACACCGACCTCTGCATCGTGGTGGCTCTGTGATCTTACATTAACATGCTAATCTCCCACATTAACATAGCCACCCGTGCACTCGTCGCGGAGGCCGTTCTCCCATCTTACATTAACATGCTAATCTCTCGCATTAACATCACTAGCCCCGCCCACTTCATTTATGACCCGAGGACGACGCCCATTTTAAACCTATAAAAAAACAGTCTGCATTCAGCACCTTTACCCCTCTTTTCTCCTGATGACGATCGCTTGTGTTGTGATCGAAACGTCGTAGTTTTTGTTTATTTTATATTCATCACTTTTATTAATTTGTACCTATTTATGTGACTTTACCGAAAGACCCAGAGAATATGAATTCCTGCAGTCACGAAAGCTTTAAGTCAAGAATAATCTGTATTAAATGTGTAGGACTTGAAATCACGCGCCACGCGTTCTGTTGCTAGGCAAGCGAGCAGAGTACAGTGGGAGCATCTGAGGACACGGTTGTTGTTGTCGTGGCATTAAGGGGGGGGTCGTTAAGAGACACGACAGGTGTTAGGGGTGACTGAGGACGCAGGCCGGTGATTGGTCAGGAGGGTGAGTGGTTAATGACCAACGCAGGCCTGGCGGCAATAACATGGTAACGTGATGCTGGGGGCCTGGGGGCGAGTAGCAAAGCGGGGGATGGAGTAATTGATTGGGACTGATTGGTGCGGGGATATAGGGCACAGCTAACGGAGAGACGGGAGTCTTGGTTGGGATTGGAGCTGGAGCGGTTGGTGCCCGGGAGAGAGACGGTGCAGCAGTGAGCAGGGATAGGTACGATAAGGATAGAGAGAACACAGTGTACGATAGCATTGGATAGAGAGAACGCAGTGTACGGTAGTAGTGGATAGAGAGGATACAGTGTACGGTAGAAACGGGGAGACATGGAGTGTTGTTAATGGCGAGTTGTGCATCGGAGCGAACAGAGACACGGAGCGATGATGAGGAGGTGTGAACTCTACGTGTGAATAAACGAGACGAGAAAGACAACGAGAGTACGAGTCCTACAAATGTAATACTTAAATATAAAGATAAGGGGGCCATACACGGATGCCAATTACCGATAAGTAACATGACGAGCGCCAGCGTTACATAACCATAAACGTTCCTATTAAAACACTGTATAAATGCAAGGATGATTATGCTGTTTATTTGTATGATTTAGGATTGTCTACGTGTTGTCTTTGCATATAATATGTACATCCTCTCATCGGTGCGTGTCGTGGGCCAGAGTGCGGTCAAAGTTTCAAGCCGCTCAAACAAAAGTGTCTCCATGCCCTGCAGTGGTGGAAACTCCACATTCACATGCCAGCCAGGGCGACCACTGCAACCTCAATGTTATACAGTGCTGTGCTGTCATTGTTGCGACAACGTATTACAGAAACTAGCACATTTCCTGGTTTTGTGACTTTCGAGAGCGGCTCAAAAAATAAAACCATCGCTGAGTTTTACCGAAATAATTTGTGTGCTTGAGCACACTTCTCTTGCATCTGCCGATAAGCGGCCCTGCGGTTTTGCATCACGAGCGCTGGCCTGTGACAGCAGGTGCTGCACGATACCGCATGCACACAGCGTTTGCACCGTGTAATCTTGTGCACTATTTGTGCAGGTGTCCGCTCTTGTGCGCGTTTCTGCACACAGCAACACTCTTGTTTTGTAGCGTAATGAGCAAACGGTATAGATTATGTATGCGTTGATGGAATGTGGTAGTTTCGGAGCTGTGTGCGCCTAATTGGATGCAAAGTTCACATTCTCTCTCCTTTGTGAGCTGAGCAATTTGCAATTCAGTTGTACGGCTCTGGCCCACCTATTTCTGTTAAATTGGCGCCATAGAAAAGTGAATTATGGTGGAGGAATGCGCAATAAGATCCCAGGAGGTGTGGGTGGGTAAGACACGGTCAAGGACGAGACGTAGCAGTGAATCCTTTAATCAGTTATCTGTTAGACCTCAGTTGGCAAAAGTCCGAAGTTAAAGTCTCCTCATGCTCAATTGAGCAATGGGATAAAACACACCCTGCAGTACTCTTATAAAGAACTAGCCAAGTAACTTTGTGAAACAGAATTTATCTCCATGCTCGAGTGAGTATTGGTTGGCACTCATTCCTAATGGCTGCCCTGAATCATTCCCATGGTCAGGGCCGGTCTCCATAGGATGATCACTGTTAACGCCCCATTGTGCAGTACTTTGTCAACACTAGAGGGATGATGGACTGATCCGACCTCTAAACAGAATTTGAACTCAATAGATTCAAATGTTAAAATGAGCACTATGTCACAGTGACAAATCATTTTGGCACAGAGGATCCAGCAGTTCTACAGAAATTGCAAGAAGTTGCTACAAATTGTGATGGCTTTAGTTGTGACTTGCTGGAGATGAGTGAATGTCATTTTTATTCTTGGGATTTCCAGCTCTGTGTGACAGGTGAAACTGTAATACTGCAAACAAATGCATAACATCCGTGTGTTATGCTCGAACACAGGACTTATTTGTCGCCAACATTTCTGCATGCTCGGTAAATAAGTGCTGACTATGGGGCTAACTGATTTCCATTCAGTGAGATTGAATGCCATGACCTGTAGGTGTTGAATGTGTAGGGCATGCATATCTGCACTACACTCATGGCAACAAGCATCTCATTCAGAAGCAGGATGTCAGCTGGCAAGGACAGAGTAACCAGGTGAAGGGCAGGCAGGCTGCTTAGTATTGTGTACATATAATAATCATGCAAATTGTAATACACACAATATTCCAAGGACATAAATGACCGTAACTATGAGATGCAGGCTTAATGTGAGCCTCACCCAAAAGCCAGGTGAAAGAGGTGGGTGCCCATAAGCTCAAACTTCAGTGTAGATTGAATGCTGTAGATGTAAAGCGAGATGGCGTTCCAGATCGAGGGGGTTGGCACGTAGAAACGACACCAGGCAGTGACGGTCTTGGTTTTTAGTGTGTAGAGAAGAGATCGTGAGATGCATCAATTAACATTGATTCCTATACTCACCATACTTGCGGCAAATCAGGTATGTGCTATAATATATCACAATGTTAAATAAAGCGCTCTATTATTGATAGGGTTGTGATCCTCTATCATGGCAATCCATGGTATTGGGATGGGGACAAATCATTTATGGGCCAAAGAATATGGAGGGGAAATAGAACTCCGTATTGTAAAGATCAGCTGCAGTCACATTTGTAATTGCACTGGGCAGCCCTGTCTTTTAATGACATCATATACGCACTTATTTTTAAGGGCTTTTTCTATTTTTTAAAATTTGTATTGGGGTAGTATTTGATTGGTCTAAGTCTTGTGACGTCCGAACGAAAGGCACTTTAGAAGTGCAAATTACTTTTCTTAACATTGTGTGGTTTCATTCAGTCCATATTTTTTTCATTCAATCGTTACCAAGGTATTTTCAGGTTTCTTTGAGTGTGATGGCAATGGTGGAGTCTGTAATCAAATAGTTTAGAAGTGGAGTTGATGGATTACCTAGCAATAGCACCATCATACGTATGCTATCCACTTGAAGGGCACTGAGGTACCTGTAAAAAGCAATAATGCAAGTAGGTTTACTCTCCAAGTTAACTCACATTCATTAAGCTCTGGCTTGCTTGAGCTCCAGAGAAAGTTTCCACATCAACTTCTGCTATTGCTGTCCTGAGCCCTAGCCCTACACTTAAACTAAATGCTTTCCCCAAGCAGAACTAAATATGTGTGTGGTATGTGATAGCTGAACTCAATAGATGGTGCCCAGAACTGCACAGACAAAACATTGGAATTTGATGGGTAATCTTGGAATTCAATAAGGAATCACTAGAAGATGACTTGCACTGTACTCTCAAAACCCAATGGGTTATCATGCAACTTGATGAGATAAACACTTCAATTCAGGATGCAGCGAGACTTTAAAGTTGAAAGAAAACAACAACAAAAACACACAATTGTTATCACGGCAAATTGCGGCCAGACTAATTGCTGTGGGCTCATTATCTTTTACTAGTGGAGTGTAATTGCCTGTTCTGTTTACTCACAAGGGATCAAAGCTTTGGCACTGCATTTGTCCTCTCGCGGTCTGAACGGATGGATTGTGTGTGCGATCAGCAGCCGTCAAGGCGATTGTGGCGCCCTTCAGTGAGCATGGGTTTCAATCTTTGCGACACATTTAATGCCCTCATGCATTGTGGTCAAATAATTTTAAGTGTTTTGAGAAGGTGACTTGAACATGTAATGTAATGTAATTCCATCTTTGTTAGTTTTACTTTACTGATATAATAATGCTGAGTTGCTTTAATTATGGAAATAACAGCAACATGAGGCACGTACTGATTCTTCTCCTTCGGCATATTAACCAATCGTCACAATTTGGGGCCATGATTACATTGAAAAATTCATATTCTTGCCTTGCTTTTACTATCAAGTTTGTATTCCTTCGCATTTTCTTGTCACCTTTGTTGAGCTTTGTCTGCCCCATTCACCAAAATGTAACATTCGCTTGTAATTTGCTGACAAAGTAAGAATAAAACATCAATTCTTAAATGCATAATTCAATGCCTGCATGCTTTGCATACATACAAACCCATTTCAATCCATATTTCACTAAAAACATGGTCTCATTCAGAATGAGATGTTCATCTTGATGTCTCCTGTGGAGGACAGCAGCCTGGAAAAAAATGTTCACATTACTCTGCCGAGTTACATTCAACTGCAGCAGACAGATCACACTATCCCAGCCAGAGTTCTGGCTTTAACGGCATGGATTGGGAAAGTTTATGCATGATTTTAGCACATGTAGCGCCTGTCGTATTCGTTTCGCCACTTATTTCTCACAACTTGCTTTTGAGGCAAAGAAGTAACCAGCTGAGGCAGATGAGCCTTGTAGGAAAATGAAAGCATGACTTATTAATTCACTCATGGGAAGCTTGAGTTACGGGAAATGAAATTATCACTGTGTGAGTATAACGAATGGCAGCATAATAGATAACTCACTCCACTGCGATCTCCACAACCTAGGTTTGATTCCTGGTCATGATAATTATCAACCAGCCAACACTGAATATTAGCAAACTAGTATGGATATGTGCTATGAAGAAGGGCCATTGCAGGAATAATCACCTATGTTAAATATTGTTTATTTTAATTTTAAGTCCACAGTTTTATTGATGAACGTGAGGGTGTGCTTGAGGTTCACTCGGCCTATAATTAATTAATAAGTAGTATGGTCATTACCAGCAGCACTTGTGGGCAGACACGTATGTGACTAATCAAATGAACCGAATCTGTGCGGTTCAGGGCCTTAATAGGTAAATGCTTATTAATGCGAAATGGGAGATCTCGGTCTGTTTTGGCATTGGGGAAGGGTGATGGTTAGCGCACACATTTTGCAACCTATATTTAATTTGTGGCCTTGCACACTGATGCCAATTTGACAGCTATATGCACTGGGGGTATATTAGTTAACACGATTTAATGGAGACATGAGGATACGGTTTTCATGCCATGCTAGGTACATTAACAGCACTCGCCTGAACGGGTTTTATGGACTATAAACGCAATCTTTCTGAATGTGTGTGCAAACTGTGCATGCGTTTGTACGCGTGCTTTTGTTATGTATTTGTGTAATCTTGTGGATGTATCCGCATGCATTTTACGTGAGTGTGCTTGATAATGTATGCAGTTTAGAGGCATGCATGTGGATGTGCATCAATATGTACGGCTTGTGTCTTGTGTGCACCTGAGTCAGAGTTCATACACGTGCACAAGTGTAGCCGTGTGTTCAGTGTGAGCGTGCTTGTGTGTACGTACATACAAGATGGGATGCATGAACTGAATACAAATTACTTTCAGATTGCAGTCACTGGGAAACACAGCTGCAATAAAAATGCATCAAAACCTGTGGATGTGTTGCCGCAATACCTATCATTTAAGGTGGAATTTAAGAAAATATCAAATCTGATTTCAGTAAGAATGCAAAAGCATTTATATTATAAATCCTGGTAATCGACTTAAAAAAAAAATCTAACATTAGGGCTGTGGTAAGCCACATAATGCGTTGTTATTTCACAGCCAATGTCCAGATCAAGAAGTGATTACGGCCATTGTCGCTGATGCCACCACGCCACACTGATGCCACCACGCCACACCGATGTCACCTCACCACACTGATGTCATCACGCCACACCGATGCCACCACGCCACACCGATGTCACCACACCACACTGATGTCACCATGCCACACGAATGCCACCATGCCACACGAATGCCACCATGCCACACTGATGTCACCACACCACACCGATGCCACCACGCCACACCGATGTCACCACACCACACTGATGTCACCATGCCACACGAATGCCACCATGCCACACTGATGTCACCACACCACACCGATGCCACCACGCCACACTGATGCAACTACATCACGTCATTTCTTCCATGATTCTTCCAGATCCTACAACACTTGTACAGCTGACACCCAATCACCACGGCCTGCTCGTTTTCGTCGTATTACCACTCCCTCGCATTGAGACTGTCCCACGGTCACTGATTTCTGAGTGCCACTCAATTTTTCACCTCAGTAATCTGCCTGTAAACAAAAACACACCGGTAATTGGCGTTAGTGCCAGGCACTGTCGGAAGAGCGCTACTGTGCATCTGGAACCTCTCTCTGGGGCCAGAATGAGTACGGCATAGTCCTGGTGACGGGCTGAGAGAGGGCAAGTCAGGACATGGTCGTCTGGGTGAACCCGAGAGGGCACGTGACCGGGACAGGGTAGTGAGAGGGGCCCGCGGGGGGCTTGAGGGACACGTGATTCTCGGTCGAGATCCTTCAGGAAAGGTCTTGAAGGGAGCGTGGTCGAAGGTGGAGCGAGGCCACGCTCAGGAGCATAAAGGGGCAGTCCCGAGAGCATTCTTGGCTGTTCTCTGGAATCAAACCTCGGCGCTACGTCTCTCCGATCTTCGGTCTCTGCTTGGCATCGTAGGTCAGTCAGGACGTTTCTGGCTGACCCGGTTATCTAGTTACCCAGTTAGGGTCTAGTGTGTGTGCGTTTATGTAGTTAGCCCTGTTGGGGCTGTGTAATAAACGTGTTGCCTCAAAGTCAAGTGTGTGCCTCCGTGTTCAACACTACAATTGTAATTCCTTGCAGTAATCATGAAGACTGACTTAGTGGAAACAGACCGGATTAATGTATCAAGTGAAGGATTTAGATGTTTCGTGTTAAGAAAATTAATTTTTGATGTTATCCCTTAAAAAAGCAAATAAGGTGATCAGGTAGCTCAGGAGGTTCATCATAAAGGCCAGGTCAGAGACAGTGAGATGAAACCACAGCCACAGGTCTTTGGGTGTCGCGAGGGTGATGGTCTCGTCACAGTCACCGACGATTGCATAAAGACCCATAATCAAATTTGGCTTTTGTTTAATTCTACTGATTCTTCTTCTTCCATGCGTTTGTCCTGCTCATGTGGGGTCCGCTGTCCTTGTCAACTTCTCCACGCTGCCCTAAAATGCGACATCTCTCTTTCCGCTCCTCGGGCCACCATGTCCGATCGCACCACATCTACTTCACGACAGAAAATCAAGATACTTGTGCGTACTATGTGACTGACGCTCCGAGAACAGCAACAACATTGCCGTCTGGTGTTGGGTGAGAGAGCATTGAAGTAACTAGAGAAGTAATTCAGTGTTGCCATCTTCCAGGATCATCCCCTGACATTACTGCAAAAAGTTGACGTCATGGCATTACTCTGAAAGCACAATTGAACATACAGTCACTGTACATCTCTTTGTTTCTAAATTACAGTTGACTATGTTTATTGAAATTAATTTGGGAAATATATTATTGGGAAATATATTATTATAAAATTAATGCCTGTTCTTCACTCTTGTGTATATTAACTGTTAATGGACTTTATTTCTAATTTACAACCGATTGTTATTGCACACCTACACTGAACACGAATGTTGCAAAACAGAGTCACTCACTCCCTGCTGTCTGTACGTCCTCGCGCGCCAATCGGTGCATTACTTTTTAACATTTCACATGAAACGGCTACCGGTTCTTGACTTTTAGAACTATAATCAATAATATAAACGGTTCCCAGTTTAACAACCCTAGTACTATAAAGCCAAACACAAGGTGCGGTTCAAAACATGCCTTTCCACTTTGTCACCCCATTGCTGATGCTTATATACTGTACCAGGCCACCTAGGTCTTAAAATAATTACCTGGTACAGAATATCCCACTTCCATTTACCAAATGCCACCAGTGTGCATCATTATCAGGGGTCGAATCCAGGCTTCCAGGATCATGCAGTGCTCAAACCACTGCGCCACTGCTTCCAAATATCACGAATACACACATATACAGAAAAAATAAAATGTATGTTCCTCAAACTGTGACAAAATAAACCTCCACAGCCCTTTGTTTTCGTTTTGAAGCTCTGGATGTTGGTAAGCCTTTGCTGTGTTTTCACTAGAATCGTTTAAAGGGGGACTTTTGTCGTCGTGGCCCCAGGCTTATGCAAACCCCACAGGGGTCTGATACTTAAAAAAATAAACAAAGGGATGTGCTACAATTCCTCCACACAATGCTGAGCTGGGAGCAGAGGACACGGACCACTCCACAAATAAGCAGTGCATTTTCATTGTGGTGCTTTTTTGGCAATGGGCAGTCTGACCACAAAAACATTGTAACTAGCTGGTGCTTTGAGTGAATGTGCGTAGGTAATTGTGTGTATACAACCTCAGCGAGTAGTAGCGTAATGGCTTCGTGCACTGTGCTACTAACTCGGCGACTGATTTCAATTCCCAATCACGGCGAACATCAGTGGCGAATATCTGAACTGGTTTTTGCCACTCCGAGGTCAACTCAACATTAACTGAGTATTCTTTGGGTTTTTCGGTAAAGCCACGTAGATAGAAAAAATATTTTTTTAAATAAAATATATGATATATATATTTTTCCTGCCTCAGCAGCTCTCCCACTATATTTTTCACCTGATGACGATTGCTTGTGTTGCGATCGAAACGTCGTGATATTGTTATTATTTTATTAATTGTATTATTTTTCTATCTACGTGGCTTGACCGAAAGACCCAAAGAATATGAATTCCTGCAGTCACGAAAGCTTTAAGTCAAGAATTAAGTGAGTACCTGCTGTGATGTGCTAACATCAGAACTGGGGAGACAAATGCGGTCAAGCGGGTGTTGTGTATTGTGCTAGCCCTAAATAGCTGCTCGTCCGTAGCATTTCCGAAACAGGCTGTAAAAAGGGATGTATGGAAGATATTTGTTTTCGTACTGTATAAAACTGTGGGTTGTGGTAGTGTAATGGTTAGCACATTTCACTCCAATCTCAGCAAACCTGGGTTTGACTCCTAGCCATAGATAAAATCAGTATTATCCGAACTTATCCAGGAATGAGTAAGATTTAAATGAGTACCTGGTGCTGAATGAACATCAGCCACTACAACTGTTTAAATCGGTTGCCGAGAATGAGCTTTTGATGTTTCTACATTGAAAAACATCTTTAATGGGTTACATTTAATTTCAAAATTATATTGTCTTAATTTTATCGTAACAAAATTAAAGCGCACATTGTACAAGGGAAATAATACGTGTGGGAATTTGTATACATGTGTTGTGGGTTCTACGGAGAGGCACACACTTGAATTTGGAGGCAACACGTTTATTACACGGCCCCAACAGGGTAACTACATGAACATACACTGGTTAACTAGACCACAACGGGGTAACTACATAACCGGGTCAGTCAGTAACACACTGCCTGACCCACGATGCCAAGCGTAAAGACCGAAGACCGAGGACGGAGGATTGAAGAGACGTAGCACCGACGGGTTCCATTCCAACAGACAGCCGCGATTGCTCTCGGGACTTCTCTTTTATGCTCCCGAGCGTGGCCTCGCTCCGCCTTCGGCCACACCCCCATCTGGATATTACCAGAAGGTTTTCGACCGAGCATCACGTGTCTCTCAAGCCCCCTTTTGGCCCCCCTCGCTACCCTGTCCCGGTCACGTGCCCTCTCGGGTTCACCCAGGCTGTCACTTCGTTACTTGCCCTCTCTCTGACCGTCACCAGAACCCTGCCCCCTAGGGCCCGCTTCCATGCCATACCCACTCTGGTGCCAGAGAGAGGCTCAAGACGCACAGTTCCACTCTTGTGACAGTAGCTGGCGCTAAACGCCATAGTGACTCCATTTATGTCACTACACGTGTATATTTAAAACAAAACCCCATTTATTTCAACTAAATTGTGTTCTTCGTAGATAAAGGCAAGGACACATCGTAATCTGCTCTGAATCTCCGACAATAGCATAGCCACACACCTTATTGCAGAATTAATTGGAAGCAATGCAAAGCATGCTTGTAACATCCTTCAAACACCCATCGTATGAAAACCCATGTGCATGAAGGCTGAATTGTAATTATGTCAACCAATGACCAGCCTAAGATTATTTCGTGAGTCCTTGGTTTTTTTAAATTTCGGCTTATGACCCACTGCCATTAATGCCAACGCACTTTGCCTTAGTTTCCTCCCTTGTGCCAGACCTCACATTTATTACAAAGTTGAAATTCAGCCTCGAAGGTCGTCTCTAGTCGTATCTCACCATGTGACTTCAGGTCTTCCCTGTGGAAGGCAATCGTGACAGCACTATATTCTTTTGGTCACAATTAACCACTCCATTGGTTTATTTCCATCAAACAAAATAAGTAGACGAAGCTGCTAAATATGTGTGTTTAATTGCTGAAATTAAATGACATGCAATGGCTTTACCGATTCATCATTAACCACCATGATTTATCCACTGCTGGATGAAGGCTTACCATAGCTGTTTCTATTAATCTAGCTTCTGCACATGAGCTGAATTCATTGCTCCATGGTAGATGGCCTCTGGGACATTTCCCCGCATTTGATTGCGACTGGTGTTATTCTACATTAGTATATCCCTCTAAATAAGTGCATTGATTTTCTAATTAAAAGCAGGGTCACTGTGAAACTCATCCCCCAGATAACAAATATGCTGGGGAAAAAAAGCCTATTGATGACTATTATAATTTGTGATTTGAATTTGAACACATTCTTTCATGAATTCATTACTGTGTGGTTTTCTGCAGGGCACACACACGCGACGTCCATGCGTAGAACAAATAAATAAATGTTGTCTATGTTGACATCAGTTCATCGAGTGCTACAATAGCATGATTATTTTTCAATGGACAGGAAAGCAAGTGTTAACAGAACATTTGGAAAACCTTCATGTTATTATGGGAAAGGTGACTGGTTTTAAGCTAAACAAAACCGAGTTTCTTTTTCTTCATATTTTACATAAACACTACTCCACATAAAATCCCCAAATAAAAAAAGAACCACAATTTAAAAACAATTAATCTGGCCAGATCTTCCTGTGGTTGGAACACTCGACTGACAATCGAAGGGTTAAAATTTAAAATCACTCTGGGGACGATTTGTGGGAACCCTGCAGTGCTTGTCCAATGGAATAACTGCCCCTTGGAATGGGAATGTGGAATGTCCGGCACTAATTCAGGGCTGTAATTGGAGATGACCACTGCACCATGCTCATCATGCACGCACTTTGGCTCAGAAGCGATCCATACTTGATTTTACTCATTGAAAAATAGTTAAAAACCACAATATACTCTCTATAGTATGTGCATATTGATATGTTTATTAAACGTCATATAACATTCATAAAATCGTATTCCAATTCGAAAACATTATGGATAACATTCACGGCGTGATGCATGATTCTTCTTTGCCAAGGAATATGAGAGCAGCGTGACCTCTGGTTACAGTGTTCTGAGCTGTGCTCATAAGGGTGTGCAAAATTAAATGAGTGCTGTGTCACCCCACCTACACTGAGTTACAATGGCAGCCTTGGGGCACTGCAAGGAAGAGGAGTGGGTTTGGGTGGGATTGTCTGTATTACACGTATCTGTGTGCTTGTTCTTTACAGAGGTTTGGGAAATGACCTTAATTACTTTTGTAAAAACGGAGTAAATGGACTTCCAATTACAACCAATTACCACTCCACATTAAATTACAACTACGCATTTACTACTTCGTGAGAAATCAACAATGGTTGTCCTATAAATAAGTAACTTTCCCATTACATCGTACATATGAATGTACGAAGTAGGCTCAAACCTGCTTAGTTTCAGAGATCTGGTGAGATCGGTGCAATCATGATGATTTGATCATGATGAGGGCCAGTCTCTTCATCAAAGATAAAATCATCAATTAGTTTCTGCAAAGTGGCACTAATTTAATGGGCTCAGAGGGATGATGAGCTGGCTGAGCTAATCCCATACCAAGCAGGAATTGAACCCATGGTCAAGTGTGAGTGAAGCACTCTGGCAGAGTATCACCTGACCAGATATTGTTATCATGACCTTAACCACATTATTCTATATTATGCCTTGCCCAGCTTTCATAGTAATAATAACACCTATTAACACGGTTGGTTAGGTATGATGCGAAAGAAATTCAACATGCATACAACAATTGTAATTTACAGAACATTGTTGAGCCACTGCTGGATGAGCAGTTTCCCAGGATAGCTTTGGATCTCATTCGTTACCAGGAACATACAATTCCTCCAACCAGCTTAGGGCGGCCCCCTCTGCAATGCGCTATGATTGTTCGAGCAGGCAGGCACTTTGATTTTAATTGAATGTAATGGATATCAATAATGCCACTAATACCAGTGCATTATTTATTTAGAACTACTGTAATGTCACACAATTTACGTACAATATTATGCAAAATATGAGCCCATGAAACGAACAGGCAGTGGTGATGCTCATGTGTAAACTGAACACCAGATGGATTGTCTGGGATGCTAGTGGATGCAGTGCTTATCTGTGAAAGTGGAAAAGTCTCAGACTTTCTGAATTACAATTCTGCAATCGTTCTGTTCGTATGTAAGGCGTTTCCCTGGACACATAGCTGAGATGCAACACCTCTTTTTGCAGTGTGGCGAATTAGCCAGGCATGGGGTCACAGATAAGCATTGTAGCCAAAACACGGATATGGCACTGTGCTGTAAATAACGTGGATTCAGGTGCAGAAGCCTATTGTTGTGAAAGACGTGTGAGGCCATTATAGCATATAATTATGATGTATTTGAGACACAGTGGCAAAGAGGTTTTAGTCTATGACATGATGTGTTTATCTCATTGTAAGTGTTGTTGCCAATTGTGACATGTTATTCTTGAGTTTATTTTACAGATGGATATTCTACAAATGTGCATATTTGAACATTATACATGAGTTGTCAATATTCTATACCATTTATACTGTTTTTCGACTGCAATACTTATCTAACAATCGGAAAGTTGCGAGTTCTTATCTTGGTTGCCGGTCCACCTCTTCCATTATCCATCCATTGCAGGTAAAATGAGTACTGCTTTATAGAAATCCTACAGTGGTTGTCCTATGTCATGATGGCTACCATTGGCTCACTTAACGCCAAATTAAATTAGCACCACTCCGCACTCCTTTGAACATGGCGGCATGTTGACCTTTGACTTATGTTCCCAAAATACACATTAAATATATATTTGTGGCTTTAATAGAATTTGCCCTCTCGTAGCAAGGAATTAAGCTGCAAGGCGCATTATGAGAACTAATGTCAGTATCGTTACTTTCATCAGCTCACAAGTAGCTTTTAAGTTATGTTTAATTGCCAGTTCTATTATTAGGGCCATGGCAGTGGCGATGTTAATCGAGGTGCCTTGCAGCGACATGAACCAGGGCTGTCTCCCATGACATTTTGCCAGGACAGGCCTTGCAGGCTTCTCTCCTTCATTCTCACACTGACAAATGTGTTGCTGGTTCAGCTTATTACTCAAAGTTTAGCACTGATCTTAAAAGGCTTATAGTTCAGGAAGTCGTATTTTTTTTAGCGCAGAATTAAGATTATTACTTTAACGTTTGAAAAAGAAAATAAATACGTCAATGATGTAGAAAACATGTACTTTACAAAGCATTTGTAGTGCACTTTAAAAAGGCATAAGTCGAGGTTCAATGGCCAATGCTCATCCTCATTGACGGTCCTAATCCAGTGTTGTGAATTACAGCTTTCAGCGATATGGAGCAGTCTCTCCAGCATGCAATTTCTTACAAATTAGTACATATTTGATCAACCCTGAAGTGATGATAGGTCGAGTACACCCCATAGTGGGATTTGAACTTGTGATCTTGACAATGTATGTCGAGCACTTTAAGCACAGCACCAAGTGGTCGGCAAACAGATATATATTTTTAAATTCTATATTGCAATTGTATTATAACAAGTGTACTTTGGTAGGGACAATCACTCACGAAGACTCCAAATACGAACACAAGGATGTTGGACTCTATCACCAGCAGAAACACCATTTCTTGAGAGCATAGCAGAGGAAGGAAGGGCGTAGGTGGAGAGTAGTCGCAGAGGTTTACCTTACTCAAACATAAACAGGTAGCGTGCACAGTGCATAAAAAAAATACATGTTGCAATGTGCATCCCTTAGTCTCCTCAACAGCGTTACTTACACCTGCAATCTAGTCGTTACATAAAAAAGTAGGCTACATTCTTCGTTAAATGTGTGTGGAATCTCAGTCAAATGTGCGATATAGGATGAGGTCTGTACAGTATTGGGTGCTGTATTTTATATTTGCTTCTGATTGGTTATTTCTGAATCCATGTTCATTATTGTATTGGTCACATAGGTCACGATCTTATGGGATTATTTCAACAGAATTACGTTAAATTCTGGGGTGCTTGGCTCCCCTAGAAGGAGACTGGCTCCTGTTGAATTCCTATCACTGGGTCAGAGCTGCCAATGGAATTGAGCACCACTCCACACTCGTTAAGTCACCATTACTTGTCTTTGTTATTGATATTTAAATCTTGGGAACTTAGAGATAATTTTGTTCGAAAGGTGCAAGAATTAATCAAACACCAACATTTCCATTTATAAGACTAGATTGTCAGGAAAATTCGTGGATTATGTATAAGTAGGCAATTGCGTCTCATTTTACTACATTACTCCTTAATGGGCGGGTGTCTTCATTCATCCTTTAAATTGCCTTTGGAGTGTTTTGGTCCAGATTGCATTGAAG
This sequence comes from Lampetra planeri, assembly GCF_965212315.1. Lineage (NCBI taxonomy): Eukaryota > Metazoa > Chordata > Hyperoartia > Petromyzontiformes > Petromyzontidae > Lampetra > Lampetra planeri. The sequence goes on from NC_136107.1 coordinate 22,161,469, forward strand.
TTGCGATATGTGGCTGCAGGGTGTTTCTTCATATCATGGCCTCATTAAGGACACGTGCAATTTTCAACATCACTTTAAAAGAGTAAGAATCTGTGTTCATGCAGTACTGTGCAGTATGAAAAATGAAATCAAATGTAGGTTTTACGCGGGCCTGTTTCATGTGTATTACTTTTCAGTGGCTTGCGAAACGTCGTTGGAGAGAGCAATGTTTAAACAATTACATCATGGAAGAGGAGAGGATGTAAACGAGGAGAAATACAATCTCACAGCCCTTGTGGCAGGAGCTGCCAAAAACAAGGGGGAAAAGGCAAACATCCTCTGCAGGTATGTGCGCATGTACAGACAGCCCCTTGTGAATCCATTGCTGGATGAGGACCTTCGGCTGCCATGAGGGTATTGGTGGTTATTTGACTTTACCTCAGTGCAGGTTGAAGGATGTAGGAGCACACGAGTACAGTACAACAATGGATTTTACTCCACTGCCCTCTGCTACCCACCACACGGTCCTTAAAGCCTATAGCACTATTTTTCATGGTAACCAATACAAGTGATACCTACTCTGATTAGCTATTGAGATATGAATTAGGAGTTGGGCACATTCCAGGTGATTTGGCCATCAATCCCCAAAAAGGGTCTTGAGATTGAATTATGCTTTCTGGGTTAAACAGAAATAACTGGTCTATCTGACGATGTGTTGTTGTGGTTATGATGTTTGCTTCACAAAATCCATGAGTTCACATCCTAGTGGAGGTTAACTCATCACATCATCCCTCCAAGGCCAAGAAAATTAGAGAAGCCTACAATAGTCATCATGCACCATAAAAAATGCGGAATTTCCAAAATATAGGCTCAAAGCTACGAGTGGATATGAGTAACATCCCAATATTAGATCTAGCAGTTTATACATGTTGACTTACCTTAGACTTTGATTTTACTAGCAGTAGCTTTGCACAAATCCATGCATTTAATTATGCATGTGAAAAATAACATGTTGTTTATTTAAGCAAATTACTGTGTATGCAAATGCGTGAACAGTTCTACATGTAGGCAATGGGCAACAGCCAAAAATAGTAATATGAGACAGACGAAAAAAGTGAAACAGTGCACAATAGAGGTAGTACAAATAATCTGACTACAACACATTCCTGCGGAGGGAGCTGGTAGGAACGTTGGGTTGCTCGGTCAATGGCCAGGGTCAACGGCGGCGTGGTGTATTCCGCAAATATGCCCGACTGTGAGGGCGGGCACAAGCCGGCGTGAGTAGGTTAAACGTTGAGTTTTATAAGGGCCCCACGGGGTGACCAGTCACCCCCCACCCAGCCCCACCCAGCCCCACCCTCCCCACCCAGCCCCTCCCGACCCTCCCCAACCAGCCCCTCCCCACCCAGCCCCACCCTCCCTAACCAGCCCCTCCCCACCCAGCCCCACCCCTCCCACCCCCCACCCAGCCCCACCCTCCCCACCCAGCCCCTCCCCACCCTCCCCACCCAGCTCCTCCCCACCATCCCCTCCCCACCCAGCCCCACTCCTCCCATTTTTGGAATCACGACGGACGGACGGACACAATAATCTCCTGTGGGCTGGTGTAACCAGGAGGTTCCTACCAGTAAAATACATCTCTGGATCGAATCGTGGTCCTGAGTCGTGAAAATGTATCTAACCACCTTGGGGCGTGAATAATACCACCCTTAGTGGTGAGCATATGGCTTGTTCGTCTTATTCAAATGGGGACAGCTTGCCTGCTGTGCTCAGTTCCACGTGGCGGAGCTACTCACGTCGACTCGAGACAACATCGCACGGTTCGTGTGCTCACACGGTTCAGTCCCACGCCAGGTGAGCGTGTGGGCCTTTGTGACGCACGAGGCCTCATCACTCCCCCCTCCTCTCCGTGCCCTACAAACAAAAGGGAAGGCGACACCACCACTACCACCACCACCACACCTGCCCTCCACTGATATAAAAAAAATGAACCCCATCTCAAACTGCGCTAACGGCGTCCACTTTTGCCCCCCCTTCCCCCCCCTAAAAAATACGAACAAGTCATATTGTGCATCTTATATGTTAATAATGTAAGTGGGATTTTTCAGGAAAAAAAATTCTGGCTGTGGGTTTCCCACCTGATGATGATTGTGTAGCGATCGAAACGTCGTGATTTAATTTATTTTATTTTATACCTACGTGACTTTACCGAAAGAACCAAAGAGTATGGATCCCTGCAGTCACGAAAGCTTCAAACCTAGATTGAGATTTTTCAAGTTATTTTTGACAGTACAATTGACACTTTCTCAAGCAATTCTCAGATGACTCGTATTTTATAAGGTCCAGAGTGCGCTAATAATCATAACAAAGTCTCTTATCGGTTTGTTGCAGACGCCTGCAAGCAAGCACGGTGGTTTTTCGTGTGTGGTAAGTATTGCATTTGATGTTTTATCACTTTATTTTAAAACTATAATTTGTATTTCTAACGTTAAAGAAGAAGAAAGTTGTTCAGGTGTGGAACATGTTGTGGCTCAAACGTAGCGCAAGCTTTTAACATGGGACGAATCAACGGGAACACGAAAGATCGTTTAACGAATGTTGCGGAACGTATCTCTGTCGTTAAGCGAGACACGCCTGGAAAAGGCAATAAAACTCAACACATTCGCCATTAAAAAAATAACCACTACAGCATGGTATATAATAGGCGACGTTTCGGGCAATGTCCCCTTTTCGTAGCACATAAATAGAGAAGCACGAAGGTTTGAGCGGACAATAAGCGTCGGAGACTTGCGCAATTGTGTAAAGTATAACGTTTAATGCTCTTAGGTTTTTTTCCCGGTAAAGTCACGTAGGTAAAAATAAATAATAGAAATAATAATAGAAAATAAGTGATATATTATTTTATTTCTATTATTTATATGAATTTCATTATTTATTTTTACCTACGTGACTTTACCGAAAAAAACCTAAGAGTATGAATCCTTGCAGTCACGAAAGCTTCAAATCTATAAAGTTTAAACCGCAAATGGGAGTATAACATCCCTTTGTAAAGCATAACCTGCATAGGTGCACGCGTTTGGATCTCGTAGTCCGCATTAGCAGCCTAGTGGGAGAGTCGAGGAGTGGGGGGGGAGGCGAGTGGTGAAGAGGGGGGGGATGTGTGCACTACTTTTCTCGACGCCGCGTAGCGCAGGGATACAACTCGCCGCGTGGCGCAGGGATACAACTCGCCGCGTGGCGCAGGGATACACTCGCCGCGGTGCTCCGCCCCCGCTGCCGCCATTTCGCCTCGGGCTCTTTAGACCGAGGCGGTTTCCAGCTGCCGCTGCTTCGTCTTCCTCCCTCTACTTCCATAGCCACCACTACGACATTCCCTCACGGTCAGTGTCTTCCCTTCACCTACACACACACAGTCGGAGTCGAGCCGTGGCAGTGTTGAGCGAGTCGAGCGAGCGCGACAAGAGACTTGGTCGTGTGAGGAGTTGGGGCGTCTCTGGTAGTGATGATGTTAATAAACGAAGATGTTGGTAATGATGTTAAACCAAGATGTTGGTGATGATGATGTTGTCGATGTTATCGTCTCGCTAAGTGTCGCTTGTTGTCGGATCAACTGGTTGGTTGTTGGTGGTAACTCTTTTGTGTCTTGTTACGTTCGGGACTGAACTTGTAACTCTGCCCCTATTGTGCTGTGTTTGATTCCAATCCTTTAAAGTTTTAAATCCCACTGCGAATATCATTACCGTGCTATTTGTACAGGGTTGTGGATAGTTCCTATTACACGTGAAACTGCATTTCAGTTGAGAGATACGTGCTGGTAAGTGATGTCCACTACCGCATTTAAACTACACAGGTTAAGTATTCGTGTTATTTGTAATGCAATGGGTGATGGTGCTGTGTGTATTTAGTGTGTATTTTGTGTGTATTGTGTGTAATTGTTATCTTTGCTTTGGTTTACAGATGTATCATTAACTCATTACTCGTATGATTACCACCACAGTTAAGCATAACTATCATTTCTATAGTAAGTACTGTTATTAGATTACATTTTTAAATGCGGGGCACTTAAAGTTGTATTGGGCACACGATTATTTATACTTGCACAACTGTGTGTACCTTGTGTATACTGCACGTTACACACCCTGTTGTAGAGCACAATGTATATATGTGTAGATGTATATAACGCAATGTGTATGTGCTTGTCTTGCGTTCATTGTGGCTGCTGGCGGTGGGGCGTAAGAAAAAGAGAGGCTCACTAGTTCGTGTTCAATATCAACATTCGGAGCAAAGCAACGCAGACCTCTAGGGGAACAACCCCTACTGAGTCTCGTGCAGACTCCAGTATCATAAACGCCAGGTAGGGGAAGAAGGGTGCTTTGCAAAGTTTGGCTGAGGCATCTGAATGTGGTGGTGGTTGTGGCTGTAAGGAGGTCAAGGCACGAGATTCTTCTTCCACGCGTGTCTTTTTAACTAGTTGTTTTTTTAGTGCCTCTAATTTGTGTTGACCTGCATACGTTTTGTACATGCGAAGCTTGAATTCACGCGTGTTTTACACACGATGTGTTGTTATATGGCTGTTGCGCATGTGCTTTGGAAGCACGGTGTTAAGGGAGATAGATGGGTTATGATCTCAGTGACTTGAGTTAGATTTTTATCGTTGGTGCACAACAGCATTGACATTTGGAATATGATGGCCTTAACGAGATAGAATTGGCCATCAATGTACATCTGGGCTGGTTTGTGAGGTGGGTTAGAATGATTCACGTTAATAGGTTCTCGCTAACATAATTTATTCCAACAATCAACAAGGTGAAATAGGTGATGTACATTTACACGTTATAAGTGTATATATATATACGTTGATTGTAATATTAATTGGGTAATAATAATTAATTGGGTAGTTGTTTTTTTTTAAACCTATACAGTACCACCGTATGTGTACATTGTGCTTCTGTTGTTGAGTGTAAACAAGGACTTGCACAGGCGTAAGTTGGTTCGGGTTTAGTTTGCGGTGCCCCTAATTAAGCTTTGCATTAAAGCGTTGGTTTAGACCCGGTCTTTAAATGCTTAAAGACTAATCCAGTGTTGACGTTAAGGGGGAGAATCCAACAAGGTTTACAAAAAAAGAGACGTCTCAGCTGCAGTCGTGAGTGGACCGCAGATTTCTGATCGGTGTTTCTCTCTGAATAACCCATTTGTAATAGTTTCACATACTTTAGCTACTTTAATGTGAGAGGAATTTTGTAGCGTTTAGTTGTTCAAATTAAAATACATTTGTAGGTGGTAGTACGACTGTAATATACATGCATTATCGATCCTCAACGTGTGTCTTGCTTGGCAATATTCAGTAGTGGCCACCAATTGTATTACCGTACGGTTCCATCTTTTCAGAGTTATGCTAACTTTTGGTAGGCTGTACCTGTGGAGATTAATCTGTGTTATTATTAAATACATGTTTAATATGGCAAGTGAAGTTGTATTTTATGCAGTGGTCAAGTTATGGTAAAAATATACTTGGTATTTTGCTGATTGGCATGTTTTATAACAAGCTATTAAAAGTGCATACTATTTGAGGATAAAAGTACTACTACATATATGATACCCAGAAAAATAGTAATTCCTTTAAGCTCACAAGTGATAAAGTAATTGAAGGCTATTTTTGCATCCGTTTTTTTTACTACTTCACCAAGTCAGTGTTGACGTAATGAACTGCAATTGTAGCCTTGTAATCAAGTGCTATTTGCTTATGTAAATAAAGATTAAATGTAATTAAGTGTGGTCCGTGTACTTGGATCAAAACGCACCTTTACCCCCCCAATACTTGTGCTGCTGAAATGCACAACTTAATGAAACATTCGCTCAGAAGTTTGGCTGCCAACATCAGCTTCAGTGGAACTTGAAAATAAACCAACATAATATTTAATTGTCAATGAATGGATCCTCTGGACCATTGTTTTACAATATAATTTTTGTTTAAAAAAAAAGCAAAACACTGGACCAGTTTTTGTTTGTCTTTAGTCTCTTCAGTCGTGTCCAGTTAAATAAATGCTATTGGGGTTATAGGCAAGAGTCGTTCGTAAACACATAGGGCCCCTCGTCATATTCAGCAGAGTACAGCAGATATCGTAATGTTTTTTTTCCTGCAGGCATGGGCAGGTTGAAATTATAACTGGTCTGAAATTGTTACGCCTTTTGGCATTGTTGCTGATTCAGGTTGCTGGCATGTATTCACCATTGCCGAACACGTCAAACCCTTGTCACTGTTTAGTGTGTCGCTGTTGTTGCAGTCGTGGGTCATGACGAAAGTAAACCATTTGAAAAGAATGAGATGAGTAAGACGGGGTAAGGAAGTCTGGTGGGTGTGCTGTGAAAACGAACCTGTGAACAAGGGGGGTTACTTATGTCTGTATACTCTTTGGTTCTTTCGGTAAAGTCACGTAGATATAAAATAAATCACGACGTTTCGGGCGCAACACAAGCGTCCATCATCATACTTACGTGACTTTACCGAAAGAACCAAAGAGTATGGATTCCTGCAGTCACGAAAGCTTCAAATCAAGATTATGTCTGTATGGTGAACTTCTTTCGCATCGTATCCATGAGCAGGTTTCCCTACACTATTATTGTATCATCTAGCTTGTGTGTGTAACTGCTTATGTGTTTTTGGGAGCAGTTGTTTGCATTCTCCAAACAATGCTGGCCTGCTGCATGTATTCCTTGTCATGAATAACACAAGTAAAACGTGTTATTTGAACCTTTGAAGGGCCTCTCCTGGGTCAACTCAGTCTTAAGTAAATATCTGTGATGGAGGGCAAGGTGGATGTGGGTGTGTGTTCTGACCACCGAGTAAATACCTGTTGGGGAGCGGTAGAGTAGTGGTTAGCGTGCTCTGCTACGAACCCGGCGACACGAGTTCGACTCCCGCTTACGACCAACACCAATGACGATTATCTGAACCGGTCCTGGGCCTCACGAGTACCTGGTGCGGTGCGTAAACATCGCCATGAGGGAGACAAAGGCGGCCTGGTGTGGTGCTAGTCACCCACCATCCATAAATTCCGAGCAGACCTTCATAAGTGTTCCCTAACAGCACTTGCCCCAAGTCTGTTAATGCTATACGGTGGATCTTTGTGGTTTTTTATTGTTTCTGGCTTATACGAGCGTTAATAGGCGCTCACTCACAGCACTTTGCTCCCTACAGTTCATAACGCCAAATAGTGGATCATTGTTGTGTTTGTTAAGTAGCGTTGAGTCAGAACTGTGCAGACAAGTGTACTTGGATGGCGATGAAGTCATTGGTGGGATTGGTGTGTCCAGACTTCCTAAGCCATCTCCCATCCCCCGCCCTCACTTCAGTGCCATGTGAAGGGAGCGCCGTATCTGCGTTGTTCCGAATAAGGAGGGTTGTTGTGTGGATGGTGTGGCGCGGAGGTGGGGGGTTGAAGGTTGCAGAAGGGGCCGTGTGGTATGGGGGGGGCAAACGTTTTATTCAGTGCAACGTGTTTGACCATTGGCTCTTACAAATTCTCTGCCGTGTTTTTGTTGCATTTCATTCTGCAATCTTTGAAGTTGTTTGAAAATCGTCACCTAGATTAGTGAGCAATAATGCGCTGCCTGTTTGCTAAACCGTTCATTGGATGAGCATAGGTTTTTCCCCTTTTATCTGGCAACAAAACAGGTGTTAAGTTGTTAAAACCCCAAACTGAAACCTTTTACAAGGAATCATGTCTGCATTAACCACAATACTTATGGTCAAAACGCAAACAAAAAACTGATCATATATGCATTGTCTTTGAAACTGATTGGTCCACACCGGAGACAGCTTTCTTTTGAGCCTTGTCTCAAACGGTGTTGAAAAAACCTATTCTCATATTTTGGTACTGGCAAAGGAGGTCCCATGACGTTCATGGGATATGCATTTGGGAATGCGGGGGATGGTAAAGTAACTTTACCAATGCTAATGCTTTGGTATTGTAGAAGCAACTTGTTTTTCTTGGTCACTGTCGACATTTGATTGTATATTTAACAATCGCATTCAAGATAATGGTACCTTGTGTTTTACATTTGTTTTATTGTGTGGTTAAAATTAATTGCCTCTTCAATCAAACAAGGGGTGGCACGTATCTCCTTTGGCTGCCCTAAGACTATGGTGGGGTTGAGTCTGTATAGGACAGCCACAAATATTCATTAATTTTATCGACCAAAGAATGATAGGCTGAGTTCACCCCCGACTAGGATTTGAACTTGTCCTATGGTTATAAAGCCTATAAGAGCTGCTTTTAGAATGCCATTGGTGCACATTCCTGTTAAAGATGTAATGGGTCTATGAGCCATTAAACAACACGTGCTGTGCCGATCAACTGGACTCGCTTGTCTGCTCCCAGGCCGCTTTTGCAGCAGGCTCTTTTCAGGGGCACTATGAAATTTGTAGGAATGTGACGCTGTTTGTCAGATAAATTGCTTACAGATGTAGGCCCTTGACTGAAAAAAAAGTGTTTTATGGGCTGGCGTTATATGAAGGTTGTATGTTGCTAAGCAGAACAACTTTCGGGGATAAGATTTAATGGGCACTTGAATCGGCAGTGAGCACTACTTTTCCTGGCCACCATCATGCTGCATTTTCGCATTTTGAGGTTCTACATTGTACCTGTTTAAACATGAACCTCTTCACTGTTCTCAGTGGCCAGGGATTACAACAGTAGTTATTTAGCCTGGAAAGAGTGATGTGAATTTCAAGACTTTCAGGAAGACTCCTGCATTAGGTTGTTTGTTAAATTTTAAGCAGTATTTTGCAATTGGAAGGAAGCCAAAGTACCTATCGAAGACCAATACATTACAATAGAATAAACGTCCTCAATCCAAGCGCTGTCCTGCCATATCCTTGGTTACTCGCAGCCCAGCTGCTTGGGAGTATCACAGCATATGATTTATGATCCGCCAACTTTTGAATCCAAAAATCTAGATTTCATGCATGTGCCGACCATGCCTGATTTTAACCATATTGTGGAAATGATGTTTATATTTGCTCGAGTTGCATTTGCATGTTATGTTTATAATGTGAATGAAGTGACTATAGTACATTTTGGAAGAGACATAGCACCGACTGCCACAAAAGTATATGTGTAGGTGCCTAATATCCAGTTTATTTTTTTAAGACTGTGTACTATTGTTGTAAATGCACTTTACACTGTTTTATCAGTTTATGATTTGGGTGCCAGGATTCATATTTTTGTAAAGATGAATAATCCTTCATTCACAAAAGTGAATGCAAGATATAGAAACACTGCTTAATCCTTTTACAACACTTGCTAAGTAGACAGGTGTTAAAAGGCCCACGTTTTGAGCACCTAAAAGTAAATACTGTATTGCTCAGAAAAAATTGCCAAGTAACTTTTTCAACACTTTAGAAGTTTGCTTAGTTGCAAAGTGTCCATGAGTGTTTCTGGGGCAGTTGCAGTGGTCAAGTGTGCATATTCACTTTTTGCTGCAGGGGATTTTCCTACGGTGGTTATTAATGGGCCCCGACTTTCCAGATCCACAAGAGCTAACCTGGCCCTGTGCCCCACCAATTTTAGGCTTCTTAAAAACAGAATTGGCTGAACTTTTGAAAACAAAAAACAAGGCATTTCTGAATCTAGGTCATTGGTGTTGAGTGAATTAACTGTTTCAGTATTTCAGAAAAAAAAGAAAAGGGAGGGAGGTTAGTTAGTATTCTGATTAGCCAACCCGTGTTTCTCTCTGCTTTAAACACTAAGCTGTTGAGTACATTTGTCGATGGGATTTGTGGATGTTGTACTTGCAATGAGGGCATTCGTTAAGTGTCCATGCTCAACAAAATTACTTCTCTTGTTGCAGGAACTTTTCAAATAATCTTTGGTGACAAGGAACTTTCAACGAAAGATGTCCTTACATGGTAAGAGTTTTCTCAAATACACTGAATGAAACTGTATGCATATGTATAGTGATCATACATTTTATTTCATGATTTTAATGTAAATGTATTGTCATGCATATTGTTCACGATGCCTTTTACTTTGCATGCACAAGTAGCTATTGTGATGCATTTTCGTTGTTATTTTTACTTAACTGCATTTCACATCCAACTAAATGTACCAGGATCTGAAATAGTCTTTTCTTTGTTCAAAGTAAAGTCTCTCAAACATTTGTGTTTTTGTTCACATCCTATGTAATGCATACCGATGTTGGTCAGACGTAACATTCAAGTCCCTTTTTGGTGTTCATTGTAAGGTTGAACTCTATAAAACCTGTTGTTTGCACCAGTAGTCTTAAGCTGGTATCTCTTTCAAATCCAAAATACACGATAGAATAGATTATCAGGAGCACCGGTTTGGGAAACCCAGTTTTTAAGAAAATTGTATGATGAGTAGGTATGATAATGAGCAGTGGTGTAAATATGAGTGAAGGGCATAGGTGGGTACATTATTACAAGTTTGCGATCACCCAAAATAGGAATATGAATATGTAATTCGCCATGTACATGGTGTTTAGCGAGTTATTGTTAATTGAAAGTCAAAATTGGTCATCCTATGAAGAGACTGGCTCCCACCACATAAATGTGGAGTTTCCGTGATTGGCCTATGGGTGTGCCACTGGTTCCAAGTGTCACCCAAACTAATTTTTGGTGGGAGACACTGTCGGCAAGATTTACATTTATAGAAAATGGCTGATATACATTGATTTGTACAATTAACCTCATTGTAGGTTATGGAGACGAAGCAACTTTTCATTAAATTGTGCACAAAACCTTTCAATTCCCGATAGATTCATATCAAGGCCTGTGGTCCGGAGTGATATTTGTTGGGGAATGCATGTGCCGGAGAACCACACACCCATTTGTCACTTTTGCAGCCGACCTGATGGAGTTGGACATGGCGGTGGATCCTGACCGTAAGGTCCAGGTGAGCCAGTGGCAGCAGCAGTCCTACCTGGACTCTGGCATCCACTCCGGGGCAGTCACACGCACTCAGTCACTGAACGGCAAGCACCTGGAGGACGAGCAAGCCGACTCGGCACTGGGCTTTGAGTGGGAGCAGGGCTTCCAGCACCAGGGCTTCAATGCCAGACAGGTTGCCGGTGAGTACAACGATCGCTCAGTAAGCATGGTGTCTTTCCTCACTTATTTCCCCATCTTACCCGGCTTCTCCCAAGTTATAGTTTTACTCGCAGGCCTCCATGTCAGTTCAAGATAAAGCTGTCCCATATTCTTAACTTACTTAGTCTTTGTTTGTACTTCCATGCTTCTGATTGTATGCAGATTATGTGCCTCACAGCCAAACTGACTTAGGTGGAAACTTGGGATTCAACATAAACACCCAAAACTGCTCATTTTTAAGGAGATTTTGCATAGTAGTGAGAGAGACTTCCCAGATCCTCTTGCATGACTGCCTTGTTAGATTCTTTGGATTATTTTTTGTCGCTTATAACGGGATGAAATATCTTTACTGTTGTCATATTTCCCGTGAAATATTTCAACATTATACCCTGGCAATGAAAGCCAAACAACAGATGCCTTTGTCTTCTGTAAATGTCCCTGGCATGCTGTGTATCATGGCAACCACTTATCAAAAGGAAAAGTGTCTCCATGCTCAAGCAAGTGTGTGGGGCAGCGCTCCTCTCCATTGACAGTGAGCGGGAATCAGTTATCTCACAGCACAACCACAGTTTGCTTCCCATAGTGGTACATATATCAACCTGAGAGGAATGATACTGGTAGACTTGGTTGGCCTTCAACCTGGATATGAACTCTCAAGCTTCCATTTGTTAGTGAAGAACTCGAACCAAAGCTGTCACCCAGCCTCACTTTTGCATTTACAAACTTTTAAACAAGGCAAGCTGAAGTGCAAGCACAGTCTTCTTGATCACAACGGCTGTGGTTGTTCTCTGTGTGCACAGCTGCTTCTGCGCCATGGTTTAACACTCGCTGTTTTTCCCTCCTACCTGCTCAGAGGTGGAGACATCGTATGCGGCGACGCGTGCCCACCGCGTGCGCGGGGCACTGTTCCCTGAGACGCTGGAGGAGGGTGTGCAGGTGATGCCCACGCAGTTCGACGGGAACCACCCGACCAACGTGCAGCGCCTCGCCGAGCCCGCTCAGATGCTCAAGAGCGCCGTCGTCAATCTCATCAACTACCAGGACGACGCCGACTTGGCGACACGTGCCATCCCTGAGCTCACCAAGCTGCTCAACGATGAGGACCAGGCACGTGAGGGGTGGCAGGGAACAGCTGATAATGCACAGTAGACCTCTAAGGATTTGCGATTAGACTAGCAATCTTGTGCTTATTAGTCACGCATTAAATTAAGATAGTATGAGGTGGTAGGATTAAAAAAAAGTGCAGATGAGCCAATTCGAATGGACTCTTGAATTGACTTGTAATCGATAATTGATTGCAGCAATTATTTAAAAGTGGGGGTGGTTGAATTATTTCATGCCTGTGGGTCAGCACATCGCCACTTTGTGCCGGTGATTACTCCCCTGGACTCGTGGTTATTTTCTGGCAATAGGATTTTTTGTCCAAATCTTGGTCAAGAAAAATCTATTTATTGGAGATTGTGATATGCAAATACATTGTGCAATTAAGTTGTCTTTCGGAAAATTATTAAATCTCATATTTTCAATATGACACTTAATTCTTAAACTCAGAATTAATATTGTGATGTGCCGCTGGTCAATATTGTAAACAGCACAATATAAGTAAGGTTTGTATTTCATGTGTTGAAGTTAAAGTCAGCCAATGAGCCTGGAGTGACCGCGTAGCACTATTGGTCTTAATTTCACATTCTCAGGTGTTGGCCAGGTTTTCCATGGGATAACCACTCTTGATTTCCCACAGTGTTACTTGTTTTATTGACATTGATGATGGAAAAATCATAATTTCTGACCCCAGGCAGCAATTTTAACTCCTGTATTACCAATTGTCAGCCAAGCCCACTAACTAATGTGCCACGGAGCTGGCATTTATAATGAGTGCCCTTTATTTATCTCAGAAAACCTTTCTGATCCTCAGGACTTTTTCTCAGGGGGGTCATAGTTTGGGGTGTTTGGCCAATTTCTTTATAAGGAGTGTTTTACATGGGGAGGGTGGAAACTGGAGATGAGCAACATACGTGAGGAATAACACTCGCACAAGTCTCTTCATTCTCTTGGCCACCAACATGTCCCCCAGCCGCACTTGGAGAAATGTGCACTCATTGCTTGTTATACTTATTTTTTTCCCTTGTCTCTTGTCAGGTGGTGGTGGGTCAGGCAGCCATGATGGTGCACCAGCTGACGCAGAAGGACGCGGCGCGTCTCTCCATCATCAACTCGCCACCGCTAGTGGCTGCACTCGTGCGTGCCATGCAGAACACAGGCGACGTAGACACGGCACGCCACACTGCTGGCACACTGCACAGCCTCTCCCACCACCAGCAGGGCCTGCTCACCATCTTCAAGTCTGGTGGCATCCCTGCCCTTGTCAAGATGCTCAGGTGTGGCCTGTTATGCTACGGTATCGGCTGTCTGGTAATAACGCTGTTTTTTTTATGTTGCGTGTGTTAATCCTGAACTTCTGATCTATACGTCGAGCAACCGGGACGTGTTGGGCATCTGAACGGGGAAAAAGTTGATGCGTGAGAAATGTGGATTTAATGGATATTTTTAAAGGTTCTTTGCCCTGTCCCTTGTGTGAAAAGCCTTTGAAAAATCCTACCAGAATTACTATTGGTCAGTATGTGTGATCTTTGTGTGCGGAGCGTATTGTTTGTTGTGGAACTAATGCAGGAAGGACGAACGGGGCAAAGCATTTTAATGTCATCGCTTTTATGACATTGCTCTATTGTGCATTGAAAGATAAACCACATTGTGCCTAGCTGAGCATGTAACGGCTTGCATGGTCTAGCTAGGACATCTTAAGCATTGTACACTGATTTTGGTGTACATACCAGATATTCTAGTGCTTTCGGTGAATTGTATGGATTTTGAACAACTTTTAGACTGTACATTGCCAACCATGCTAATCGGAGGTGTAATCGTATTGTAGAAGGCACAAGGGTAATAAATGTGCCATTCCTTTTATCCACTATCTTAGTTGAACATCAATTATCGTTCACATACAATAGTTGAAGAAATAATACATCTTAAGATGTACATAAAATCATCACTGGAGTCCTGCATTTAAATATTTTGCTAGTTTTTGTTCATTGCATATCTTCTCACATATATATCTTCAAACCCACATGCATAAGGAGATGACTCAAAATCTATACAGACAGGTTCAGAGCTCACTAACTGTATACTTCCACCTCACAGCTCCGCCGGTTGAAGATTTTCTTAAAGATAATGCTGATCTCTGTATTTATTGTCGACCAAAGCTGCTTTCAAAACACCCTTGTAAAGATTTGCACGTTCACTCAGATAATTGTATTTGGGCTTTAGCTTGAGGCCTCTGCGTGCGTTGCCCCTGCAGCTCTCCCGTGGAATCGGTTGTGTTCTATGCCATCACCACACTGCACAACTTGCTGCTGCACCAAGAGGGCAGCAAAATGGCCGTGCGCCTGGCTGGTGGCCTGCAGAAGATGGTGGCGCTGCTGAACCGCACCAACGTCAAGTTCCTGGCCATCACCACAGACTGCCTTCAGATCCTCGCCTACGGCAACCAGGAGAGTAAGGTTCGTTGGAGAGCAAGTGGAAGTAGTCCAGGGCTGTTTGAGTTGCCTGAGGCCATATAACTGCATTGTTACAAATAAATAGCGACATGTAGCCTAATACAAAGACCTCAAATATGTCGACATTTATGGAATTGTAAAAGCCCTTTATATATACGTGAAGCCTTTTGTCTCCAGACACAATTTCAGGAAAGTCTTGCTTTGGGAAGTTTTTTTCTTGTTTTTTGCATGCGGAAGAAAGTCAAGAGTTCCTAGAGAAAGCACACACATGAAACGATAATATCTTTATATCCTGCTTTTAGATTGTTACGTTTTCATCTGCTTAGAGTAGTTAAGTGAGGTGGAACTGTTGTGGAGTGTTTTACTCGCATTCGAAATGTCGTGAGTTCGAATCCTGGTTTTTTGACTCGTAATCAATAATTGGGTCAATAACTTTCATATTGTGCTCATCGTTTTATTGTCCATAGAGCACTTGAATAATAATTCAAAGTTGTGAGATAAACATTTGATGAGTAGTCTACTTAGTCTTTCATTTTTCTCGGGCTAATTAAATAAATATTTTTTTGTGGTAACTTAAGAGTGGTTGTCTTATGGAAGGGTTGCCCCTATCACAGAGGAAGTGTGAAATTTGCACCATTGGCTTAGGCCCCAAACGCAGATGAGTACACAGTCATTGACTTACAAACACAATTCGTTCCTGGGGCCCGTTCGTAAGTCCAACGGTTCATAAGTAGGAACACAGTAATCTACTGTATTTAAATATCCACACACACAAACATTCACTCCTGGCACGAGGCTAACTCGTTACATCTCGCAGAGGATCGCTCAGCGAAACAAATTAGTTCCACGGTTCAATTTGCAAGTGAGAGTTCCTGTTTTGAATAAATGTTAAAAACAAATTTAATAGAAGCTGGTTGGTAAATGCGGGTGTTCATAATTGGGTGTTCGTAAGTCGAGGACTGCCTTACATCATAACACTTATGTGAGAGTGGAGATTTAGACCAAAATAAGTTGTGAATAGACATGTAGCTCTGTGTTTTTTAGATTTCTTGTCATGTAGGACTTTTCAGATTCAAATGTTCAATTTGTGTCTCGCAACACCCGCAGCTCATCATCCTGGCGAGCGGCGGCCCTGCGGCGCTGGTGCAGATCATGCGCACGTACAACTATGAGAAGCTGCTTTGGACCACGTCACGTGTGATCAAGGTCCTCTCGGTGTGTTCCAGCAACAAGCCAGCCATCGTCGAGGCTGGTGAGTTGGTTCGTACTCATGATGTGGCTTCATAAAGTGCTCTCTGCTAATAGCACTTGCACTATGATGTTTGAGCGTATATGCTTTGTTTATGAATTTGTGTGTTCATGTTTGTGGGTTTGTTTGCATATGTGTGAGTTGTATGTGACTATATGTATCTGAGAGAGGACATTTGTCCTTGTGTATGTGTGATGGGTGTGCAGGAGGCATGCAGGCTTTGGCTCTGCACCTGTCCCATCCAAGCCAGCGCTTGGTCCAGAACTCCCTGTGGACTCTTCGCAACCTTTCCGATGCTGCTACTAAGCAGGTATTATGCGACCTTTACAGATGGCTGGTCCAAAGTGAACTCCTTACGAATTAAGTAATTGGAAACGTTTGTATTACATTTTGCTTTGGCAACTGAGAGTAACCTAGGTATAATTGGTACTGTGCTGCAAGCAAACGCTGATGTTTGGTTGGTTAGTAAGCATGGGATAATTAGAGATTCTGGATTTGAAGCCATGGCATAAAATAGTTTCCGGATAGCACCACTGCATATTTGAGTAGAAATACTGATTTAAAAAATCGAAATAATACATGGATGTGCCTGCATGGAAACAATATACAAATTGTTGAATAAAAATGTTTTTTCGCCACATGACCAATCATCACCCAACATTGGCTGTACTCAAATCCAAAAGTACACTTTACTTTGCTTGGTATGTAGGCCTAAATGGGTAGAATTAAGGTATGCATATGATATGGGTATGATAGGAGTTGGGGGAGTGCTATGGTTGAGGTTGGAGAGGAGTACGGTTGGGGTTGGGTTGAGAGGAGAAATAATTAGGGTTAATATAGGTAGAGTGTGGGTAGGGTAGCATAGGGATATAAGGTAAGTTCAGGATTGGAGTAACGGTAGGCTAATATTGTCGGGTAGGATAGTGTTAGGGTAAGGATAGTGCATACATTCAGGAGGTGCTGTACAGTGAGCACCAAACAGCAGTGACCTATTCTGGGATGATTCTCAACAGCAGTGATAGTTGTGGTGCACCTGGAGCTTGTGGGCTGGTGCCTCCCCTAAGCAGGCATGTTGCGTTCGCCAGGACAACATGGATGGGCTGCTCCAGATGTTGGTCCAGGCGCTGGACTCCAGTGACCTGAATGTGGTGACGTGTGCTGCGGGCATCCTCTCCAATCTTACCTGCAACAACTACAAGAACAAGCTCATGGCCTGCCAGGTGAGACAATGCCCCTATTGCCCTGCTGGCCTTGCACTCATTGCAATTCCTGGCCATTTACTGTTTGCTATACAGTTGATGCCATTTAAGTGTGTTCAGTCTAACTACCAGGTTAAAAAAAAAATACATCTACTGTGTTGTTGGTTTCATGTTTGTACAATTACTTAGCAGTAACTCTTGATTCACAATTGGAAGGACACATCTCATATCCCAGCTGGAGGTTGACTCCGACCTATTATCCCTGTGAGGTTGATAAAAAGTTTACTTTTGTGGGAAGTCGGCTCTGATTATTTCCATGTCCACTACCATGGAAGTGTGGCTTTCTATTGCTTCCTTCCAGCTGCAAAAGATATTACTGCTACCCCCAATGCTTGTTGATCAGATAATTTGTATCTTTTATATGCATACGTAACTTAATCAAACAGCAAAAGCCTGGAGTTCCTGCACTTCAGTGTGCAGATCATATGGCCACAGTTCATCCATTCACCCAATGACATAATTGAAACACCATGGCTGTCTTTCAGATGGGTGGCATCGAGGTGCTGGTAAAGACCCTGATGCAGGCTGGCGACCGTGAGGACATCACAGAACCGGCTGTCTGTGCTCTGCGCCACCTCACCAGCCGCCACCCCGAGGCCGAGATGGCCCAGAATGCCGTGCGCCTGCACTATGGGCTACCTGTTGTGGTGAAGCTGCTGCAGCCGCCCTCACACTGGCCGCTCATCAAGGTGATTGGTGCTCGCCCTGTTTGTTCAATCACCCTCTTATAGACTGATATCGTCATCTTCAGTAAGAACCCATTGAGGGAAACATTTCTCCTTTAGAAGACTGTAAAAAATATAAAATGAGTGCCAATTTGGAAGAGGTTGTGTGTTTGTCCGATGGGAAAACTTCCCGACACCATAAGTATGTGGAATTAACATAACTTGCTCCAAGCTACCATTGAACAGCAGTGCTGTTTGATTATAGGCATTGTGACTTCACTTTAGAGGAAAGTAATAATGTCTTGATAATTTTCAGCCAAGCGGGTGGAGCTGTTAACATTGTGCTTGGTGTTTGCTGCTGTCTTTATGCAGGCCGACGTGGGGCTCATACGCAACTTGGCGCTGTGCCCTGCCAACCACGCGCCCCTGCGTGAGCAGGGCGTGCTGGAGCGGCTGGTTCAGCTGCTGGTGCGGGCGCACCAGGACACGCAGCGTCATACCATGGGAACCATGCAGCAGTCGCAGCCGGTAGTGGGGGCACCCCACACAAATACACATTACACGTCCTCCCAGTGTGCAGCTGTGTGAATTAAAAACTGATAAACGTGTTGCCTAGTAATAATATGGTGAATGCATGCCTGTACTTTAGGGACTTGGTTCGGGGATGACACGGGGATTGAACCATCATATGGGAAGAGATACTCTGCTCACAATGCAGTGATGTGTCTCTAGAAAGTAGTACAGAAAATAGGTCTATAATGTATCTTTACATAATATATTCCTATGTTTGTGGAGATTTATTCTCTGGGCATTCTGGTATCCTTGAACCTATTGCCAATAATGTTTACGTCAGTGTGGGGACATGAGGTAGTGCCCTCTTTAAGCATTGCAGATTTGCCACTGCTGAATTATAAGGTTGTGTGTGCATATCTTTGTGCATGAGCAGTAATCCAATTGTAGTGCACTGCTATGAACCCGCTACCAGAGTTTAAATCCTAGCCATGATTTTTCTCGTTATTGGCACTTGCCATCTGAATCTGTTCTGGGTTGCCTGTGAGTTAACTTGCACTTAAATTAGTACTTTGGTATGCTGTGTAAAACATCAGCACTGGCAACCCAAAGCAGCTGTACATTGTACTGGCTACACCAGCTCCTTGTGGACCATGCCAGTTTTAATGTGCCTCTTATGGTACTTGTCCCCTAAGAACCATGACATTTAATGGGGGATTATCTTCTTTGTGTGTGTGTGTTCATGGAATAGGATGGCATCCGTATGGAGGAGATAGTGGAGGGTTGCACTGGTGCTCTGCAGATCCTGGCACGAGATGCTGCCAACCGTGAAGTTATCTACAGCCTCAATGTCATCCCCGTTTTTGTGCAGGTGTGCCACTGGCAATGATTCCGTTGTTGCAAAACACTTTGCTGTTTGTGTTAACCTGTCACCTTTGGTTTAAATAAACAGGACATGTGCGGACTAATTATGAAAATGATCCAAACATTTGACACAAATGATGAAGATGCATGAATAAGTAGTAGGATGACTAATGGGGTTAAGCCATCTCTGCTGTAATTATACGTTTAATTCTTCTGCTCGTTCAAGGTAAAACAGACTTTTGTATGCAATCATGATGGTTTTAGCCCATACAGCAATGTATCTACATTAATGTGTATTTAAATGTTGCACTTCTGTTTTAACTCCAGGTGGCACAATTAAAAGGTCATAGAAGCATCAATCAACTTGCCATATCATTCCTCCAGAGATGATAAAATGGATACTACTATGTGGGAAGTCAACGATGGTCATTCTGTGTAGACACTCGTTCCCCAATAAGATTGAAATTTCGAACAGTGGTTCTGGAATGCCAACAGTGATCACCATCACATGACGATAATTTGAGGAGCGAGTCATGTTGTACTTTTTAAAATCGCATATTGGAGTTTGATCCTTATTTTAATAGATAAGCCACAAATTCAAACGCTCATACTCGTAAAAAGGTGCAATTGAGGTAAGAGATTGATTTCAGAGAGCAGAATTATATCGGTTATGTCATGTTTCAGGATCATTCAACATCTGTTCAGATATGAGGCCCACCTGAAATATAATTATTGAAAACTGTAATCTGTATGATCCCTCAATATACAAATGCTATCCAAATGCTATGCAAATGTAATACACAACACTGCACATGTACAAACACTTTCATTGAATCTACCTTGCCCATGATAATGTCTAACAGATGTCGTAGTTACCCATGTAGGGTGGGTGACTTGAGTGCTTATGGACACGTTTTTCATTAATGCACAATGTTAATCTTGAGATGGTGCCACATCCCTCTTCGTTGCAGCTGCTGTACTCGAACAACGAGAATGTGCAGCGCGTGGCGACAGGGGTGCTGTGCGAGATGGCGCAGGACAAGGAGGCGGCCGACGCCATCGAGCGGGAGGGCGCGACGCCCGTTCTCACCGAGCTACTGCACTCGCGCAACGAGGGCGTAGGTGAGATCCACAGCATTTGCTGCAGCTGGAGTTATATCAACAGTGATGGTGCCTACGGCAGCAATAGCTGCCAGGCAATTGGTGCTTTGAGGTCACCAGGAGTGGATGGCAAGTGATAGAGGGACAGACCCAGGCAATGTGCTTTGGAGAGGTGAAGTCTCTCAAACGGGCAGGAAGTAACAAAACAGTGGGTGTCATGGGTTAACAGACTTATGTGAATGGCATATGGAGTCCACTAGCTGCACCTCCCCAGTGTTACATTTGTGAAATTGGACAATGGGCTGTTCTATACTCTAACCCCACAATACATCACAATGCCGTACCTGAACACCAGCGACAGCACGCTGGCAAAATTGTCTTTTGTAACCTGTTCACATACACGAATGTTGAATACGTCTTGACATGCTCGCACCACACCCCATCCTTAATCACTGGAGGTTTTGTGTGTGAAATCCAACAGTGGGTTTGCACTCCATCTCTGGTAGCTTAACGGCCTTGCCTCTCCACCTTACCCTGAGAAGTAACAGTGATGGTTATTGAGATGTCGGTGAGGAAGACTTCTCGGCTACTGGCATAAGCTGTGAACAACTCTGCCTTCAGGCACATTGCAGAGTTATTGTGTTATAATTTAGGATGGCATCATTGAGTTGGCGGAATGCCAGTAGTTGAAAGTCTACAATTATAAGAACCGTAGCCATCTCTTAATAGGAATGTCCACTGTGGACTTGTCAAAAAGTAGTACTCATTGAATTCATAAGGAAGATGATGTTGACCCCTGGCGAGGTATTGAACTTGTGGCCATCCAGTTTGAATATCCACTGACTGGATATCTAGATTGCCTGCTAGAAACATGTATTGCCTAATACAGGTTACCTCCTTTGTACTGTGAATGGGCATCTCACATGACTGCTCCATGTCTGCATGAGTCATCAACCCTTTTTATGCTTCTGCCCTGTGCTATGTGCCCACAGCGACATATGCGGCAGCTGTGCTGTTCCGCCTGTCGGAGGACAAACCCCAGGACTTCCGTAAGCGCCTGTCGGTGGAACTCACAAGCTCTCTGTTCCGCCATGACCCAAATTCCTGGCACGAGGTAAGGGGGGAGCCTCTCTTTCTATACTCCACCTTTATACCATAGGGCAGGGGTCCTCAAACTTTTTAAACAGGGGGGCCAGTTCACTGTCCCTCAGACCGTTGGAGGGCCGGACTATAGTTAAAAAAAACTATGAACAAATTCCTATGCACACTGCATATATCTTATTTTGAAGTGAAGAAACAAAACGGGAACAAATACAATATTTAAAATGAAGAACAAGTAAAGTTAAATCAACAAACTTGCCAGTATTTCAATGGGAACTATGGGCCTGCTTTTGGCTAATGAGATGGTCAATGTCCGGTTCCATAATTGTCACTGCTAGTCGTAACAAGTGATGCAAGTGTGCATCCGTTAGTCTAGATCTGGTTGGAGATTTCAAATGTTTCATTCTGGAAAAAGTTTGTTCACAGACATAAGCGCTGCCAAAGATGGTTGCCATTTTGAGTGCATGGTTCCTGAGATGAGGATATGTCTCAGAGGGGAGAAATGCATAGAAATTATGAAGGCTGCTTGACTTGAATGTGTCTTTCAGAGAGTCACAATTCTGCAGTTCAGCCAGTTCCATTTGGTAAATTGTATCCACATTTTCAATGTCAATAGAAAATGGGTTACGGAAAAGCTGTATGTCCTGTTCATGGAGATGAAGCTCTTTAAATCTAAATTGGAACTCCTTTTGCAATTTTTCCAGTGAATCCACACATGTTTTGTTTGGGAATTGCAACCAATGGTTTTTCCGCTAACAGATTTTGAGTTGTGGGGAGATGGCAGAAGTTTTCCTCCTTAACTTGTTTGATGAGGAGGCCTAATTTTACTTCAAATGCTTTGACATGTGATTGCATATCACAGAGGAGCTTCCCCTTTCCTTGAAGTTGCACATTGAAACTGTTGAGTAGCTCTGTTACATCTGTCAGAAAGGCAAGGTGCCATTTCCATTCTGCATCATTGAGCTCTGGTACTTCTTTGTTTTTTGAAAGCAGAAAAGCTGTAATCTGTGGAAGTAAGTCATAGAAACGTTTCAAAACTCTCCCTCGACTCAGCCAACGGACTTCTGTGTGGTACAGAACATCTTCATAGTCAACATTTAGTTCAGACAGAAATTCCTGAAATTGTCTGTGGTTTAGTGCATGAGCTCTAATGAAGTTAACACAAGATACCACAATTTTCATAACAGACTTCCACTTCAGTGATTTACTACACAGCGCTTGTTAGTGGATGAGGCAGTGTATGGCTATTGGGTGAGAATGGTTATGTTTGTCCATCTCTTGGTTAATGCGAGCAATTACTCCTTTCTTAGACCCCACCATGCTAGGAGCACCATCAGTTGTCACACTGGCTAGTTTAGCCCAATTCAGCTCCAAACCATTCACAGTTTGGCAAACCTTTTCATAGATATCCTCTCGTGTAGTTCTTCCTTTGATGCTTTGCAGTGCAGCAAGCTCTTCTGTGACTTCGAAATAGTCATTCATCCCACGAATAAAAATTAGAAGTTGTGCAGAATCACGAACATCATTGATTTCGTCGAGTGCCAAGGAAAAATAGGAAAGTTTTTTTGTGGAGTTTTGCAAATGCTGATGCAAATTGTCTCCCATTTCTTCAATCCTCCGTGTAATTGTAGGTCCTGAAAGACTCACTGTACTAAATAAATCGGCCTTCTCTGGACACATCTCTTTGGCAACAGAAATAAGGCATTCATTAACAAATTCTCCCTCCACGAATGGTCTGCCAGTGCACGCTATTAGCTTGGCAACTTGAAAACTTGCTCGCAGTGATGAAATATTAGCTTCTTCTGCTTCACAAAAGTATTTTGCTGAGTTGTTAATGTATTTTTCAGTTTTAATATTTTATCTTTTCTCACTTCTCCGACCAAACAATCATATTTATCTTTATGTTGAGTTTCATAGTGTCGACGTAAATTGTATTCTTTGACCACGTACACTATATTCTGGCATATCAGACACACAGCTCTTTCCTTGTACTGCATGAAAAAGTAATCATAAGTCCACTGTTCTTTGAATATCCTACACTCCGAGTCAATTTTTCTCTTTCTTGACATCAGTTTCCTAGGGAGTCAAAATTGCTATTAGTAAAATACCAATATATATACAGCGCTACAAAAACAATATACCAGCAATAACTTTGCCCACACAGAGACATACAGACTGCACTGCCCATCAATGCAGTCTGATTGGGGGAACCCCGCTTTTACCCCAGGCTCACACTGGTGCGGGTGCCATTAAAAAGTTAATTACACCTGCAGTTTTGTTCACAGATCGCAGTACATCCCCAGCACACAGGAATATCACTGGGAGTGGAGCCGAGGGGCAAGTGAGGGAGCTGAGGGAGGGAGAGCCAGTCAAGCGCAGCCAGGGGAGGGCTGGCAGCCTTAGACCTGGGGGGGCAAGTCCAGTCAATTGGCCCATTGAACCATTCACCAGCGCAGCCCAATGAGTGCCCACCGCCGCAGCTCAATCAGTGCCCACCAGCGCAGCCAAATCAGTGCTCGCCACCGCAGCCCAATCAGTGCCCACCACTGCAGCCCAATGAGTGCTCACCAGCGCAGCCCAATTAGTGCTCACCAGTGCAGCCCAATTAGTGCTCACAAGCGCAGCCCAATTACTGACCATGGGCCGGATAAATGTCCTCGGCGGGCCGCATGTGGCCCGCGGGCCGTAGTTTGAGGACCCCTGCCATAGGGTATAGGTGATGCAGCTTTGAAAATCTTGCTGGGTTATGATAGCATTTTAACGGTTTTGTGAGTGCTGGCTGTGTGGCTCAGGGGCCTGAGACATGAGTCAAACCCATGGTAACCACAAGATCTGTGATGCTCTATAGAAGAATATTTATACTGGAGGAATCCGATGAGCTATAACGCTGTTTTTTTACATATGTCCAGTCGATATATATTCCAAATAATGGTGGCTAAGTAGTTATAATAAACTCATTCGGGCCTGTGTCATCACCATGAAATAAAAGTTAGATTCACCAGCCAGTGCTTTCCAGACTACTTTTTTCTAGTAGCATTTAAGTAGGCTAGACCTCTGGATACTGTTGCAAATGCTGCGGAATTGCCTGGTGATATAGGCAAGAGTCCTCGATGAACACCATGGAGCTGTTAAACATAATATTGCAAAAGTGGATGGATTCATGCACTTTGTGAATTGTGGGAAAGAAAAGTAAATTTAAAAAAAATAACGGTCTGACCAAAAAAATTAATTTCGGTTAATTGTGCAAAATAGTTTTTGGTGGTGAGGTGTTGGGTCTGAACCAGTAGGAGCATTCTGGTCATGGACAAATTGCCCTGGTGTTTTATGCCTATGTTTGGTAATGGTTTCTGTTCAGGGAGGTGACATGCAGATGGACATGCTTCCTCCTGGAGACCCAATGGCCTATAATCCAGAAGGTATGTGGCTGTGCTCTGTAGGGGAATGTGTGCATGGTTTATGTTATTTGAAATAGTTTATCCTTGGAGCTCTATGATGAGCACAATCAACTCACTCAGAAGGTTGAGAGAGAGCTCAAATCCATTAATAAAATGTGTAATCTTTCTTAGGGGTTCTATAGAAAGACTTGCCTCTCCAATGGAGATGTGGCATGAACATTTTTCTCTTCCAAAAAAAGAATACTACTATTACTGCTTTGGAGGGACAGTGTTCACCTGAATTAAACCATAATCAGGATTTTGAGTCAAACGCCCTGAATAAAGAATATTATGAATAACAAAAATGTAAACTTCCATTATACTAATTTTCTGGCTGTAAATTAATGAGTCTTCTCCCCGTTCTCTCTGCCCTCCGAAATGGCCCGTGTGTAGACACTGGCTTTGGGCCATACCACTTGAGCCCTGGCTTTGGGGGTGCGGAACTGTCAGGTGTGGAACCCATGCTGGAGCACGCAGTTGCTGACTTTGGGGTGGAACCTCTGCCAGACCTGAGGCACCACACTCAGGACTTGAACTTTGGGCTCCCTCCACCCCCTGACAACAGCCAGCTTTCCTGGTTCGATACGGACCTCTAGCCTGAGCAAGCAGAGGTGGTAAGTGCTGCATTACATATCCTGCCACTTATTGGGAATAGGTCATGGTTTATTTTTCCCAATACAACCATTAATAACATTTGTATTTGTAAAGCAGCTAAATTCAATCACATTTTCAATAGTCAGGGTGCTCTGGTTTCCTCGCATATAAAGCACTTGAAAAGAGTACATGGCCAGACATCTGAAATTGCAGACCACATGAGGGTTTTCAAGATGGAGGTCATGATATACTAGTGCAAAGCCCGTTGATATTTAGGAGGTATTTAATGTAATTTGATTGGAGTTTATTCACCTCTGAAATGTCATGAATTAAATTAACTTAAAATTATTCATTATAATTGCATAATAAAACAATTATAATATGTATACATAGTCCACCTGTTAAGAGGCCACCACCTGCTCATTTGAGATCCTGTGTATTCACGATAATACATAACTAGAACAGAACAATGCTGCTTCTGAAACAGCTTTGCTCAAATATTGTTTTCACGTGTGGCCCTTTGAGCTTATTCCCTTCCCATCTTCCTCTGATGGAATATCTATTACTAATATCTTATTAACATAATTGTCTGGTTTCAAATACAAATTTGGGCCTTCATTGATATTGTTAATTCATGTCACTGATCCATCGTAGTTCCTTAGAACCCCCTTATATATTTGCACTCAAGCCTAACCTGTATTGCTTTGTCATGTGTTATATTGTGCTTACCTGAAAAGACACAATAAGCATTATTCTGCTACCTGTTAATTATTGTACCTGTGCTCTTGTTCCTATCCCCGTTATTTTTTTCGAGAGGCTGTTTAATATATTATGCCTTGATTCTCAGTCGCAACTTGTTCTGATGGGGGATGGTAGGGTGTGACAATGAAGCTTTGTACCTATAAGTTACTGTTGGTAAACGGTAAGCTACTGAAGGAAGTCTACAATGCACTGCTCAAATCCTTGAGTTCACTGTTTCTTGAGCAACAGCTAATACAATTAATTTGTGTGCTTCAGAATAGAGTACTGCTCCCAAATTTTGGGCTGCAAATACTAAACTCTGATATAATCTAAAGTACTTCCTATTAAGCAGCCTTGTATGACATTAACATTAACTATTTATCATTACCAACAAATTCCTGCAGGACAGTAATCTGTGTTGCCCTCATGGTTAAGCAGAGGTTTCTACCTCTGCTTAACCATGAGGGCAACACAGGAAGGAGGAAGTCTGAGGGTTCACTGGATGTGGAAGTTTGAATAGATATTCGTGGGTTTTAAGAATTTATTTTATGTTTACAGTAAACTTAAAATAGTTGTGAACAAATTTCGAAGATCATGTGGCTTTAAAATTGCTGCATGTATTTGCATTCTATATCTACAGCTTAACCCTTTCCCATTCCGAGATGTCTGCAAGTTGCAGGGTAGATCCTGTTCACCTCTGAATCTCGGAACGCGCAAGCGGTTAGCGTTAATTTTATTTAGAGGCGTTGCACCGTTTTTAAAGACATAGTACTCACTGCAGAGAACTCTTTAACGACACGACCGCACTGGCACCAAACTGCCACACTCCCTCCCGCATGGCCTTGTGGGAGCCTTAGTATGTATTCTGACCTGAAGAAGTCCCGATAAAGTTATTTTATATTTCGTTTTTCTTACGATTCCATTGGGAAAAGCTTGTATCCATTTCGAAAGCATTATGGCTTGCTGAAGATGTAAGCCATTCATCAGCAACTTTAAAACAGTCCATGGTCTAATCATGAATGCATTTTGTTTGTAGGAAACTCAAAAGAAGGCCCTTAAGAAACTGTTGCCGATGAAGGAACAAAGCAAGTGAACTGAAGGGTGTGGAGGCAATGAGATGGGAAGAAGTCGAAGGAAGTGCCTGATATTCAAGAAATGATTGTTTCGGACAATTTTGTACAATGGTGTACTTTGGCTGAAATGTAGGCGGTAAAGGGGAAGAGGGTTGGCCTTCTTACATGGTTGGTATTTCATTGATATACTGTAAGCTTTTAATTGAGACTAGTTTATTATGTAGCTCGTGTTTTTTAACTGGTTATTTTACTTGTATTTTTAGGTCATAAAGACTTTAGTGTAATTTTGTATTACATTTGAATAAAATATCTTTGTAGCATTAACATACACAAGTAAAATGAACAATTCTGATAGAAATCGATATTCATGGACTTTTTCGTTCCTGTTTACTTATGACGCTTGGTTTTTAGGTGTAGAGGTGCCAAAATAATAATCTTTTGCATGACCTTTTTTAAAAAATCATTTTCTGTATACCTGCAGTTGGTTTGACACTAATTGATGAACATTTTTTTTGTAAAACGAGCATTCCAGTATTAAACAATAAAGAATAGTCGTAGCTCTGATGTGCTGTATCTCTTGTGATCTTATCTGATGTGAATTTGTCAAACGATGTGTGCTTTTGAAAGGCTTCTCTGGGACCTCGTCTTTCTTGATGGTGGCCTCTAGCCATTGTCATTGTATAATTGTCACCTTTAAAATGTGTTTCAAAAGTCAGGTGCTTGAGGCAGCAACTTCAAAGTTAACTTTGAAATCTGACTCCTGGCCATGCTTCATTCTGGAAAGTAAAAAATTGTGCCTTGTGGGTAAATTTGGTTTATTTAATGTGGTTTTGTGTTTGCATTGCTACTGTTCAGTAAACGTCTTGGTTGTGGTCTAGCCTTACTTTGTGATTCCATCGCTATTCCGTGATGGTCATGTATCTTGGTTATAGGTGTGTTAACATTTATACATTTAACAAGTACCGTTTGCTGTGGGTGAGAAATATTTTACTAGTCTTAAGTTGTGGTAAAACTAGATTAGCGACCACATTACTATGTCATGATGTTTAAGATATGTTAAATGCCATTGGTGGGAAAATTTGTCTTTGGATTTTGTTCAATGCCAATCTGCCACATTGGCAGAATGATTTTCAGTCCAAGATTTTCAGGTAAAATGTTGAGAGGTTTGTTGCATTCAACTCACTGCTTTTACATCACTTCAGTAATTCGTAATGATATGCATCTGCTGTAGCATTTCATATTAACTTTATAATTTTTTTGAACTTAAGATTTGTTTTTAATCCTTACTGGGTAATACTGTAGGTGGAGTTTTCAACTCAAAATTAGGTTGAGTTAAAATCCTCCATTAGAGGTCAGCTCAGTCATATCATCCCACTGAGGTAGTGGGAAGACGAATGGTTGTCCTATAGTAAAACTGGCTTCCTATCATTGCAATATGGAATTTACTGCCTTGGCCTCTAACAAATGACCACCACTGCAGAGATTTGTATATGGAGACATTGACAATATTTATAGTATTAATACTGCCTTGCACAGCTGTTCAATGACGTGAGCTCATCAGTCACCTATTTCAAAGTCCCCTTAATTGCCGTGTCAATTTCAAATGCCACAATGCATACAAATATATCCACTATCGTGCTGTGTAACTGATGTTAGGAGTATTGGATGTTTAATTATATTAAAACAAGTAATGTATGGCAGTTTAACTAATTGACTGGGATTTCAATGTCACGTCCACTTGTGTAGACACCTGTTGCCACAACTGTTTACGGCTGGATTAAGTTGACAGCAAATTTGTAGATGCAGCACAGGCTCCTTTGAAGCTGCTAACCCCTGTTAAAGCCCTGTAGCAACCAGGTGTGGTTGCGCGAACCTTGCCATATAAGGACTCTGCTTGATCTGAAGCTGATGTGGTTTGAGCTCAGGCCAAAAGCTAAAATTGCAGCAATGAAAGCTGGGCCCAGCCCCTTATGGAAAAACTGGTTTGCTCCAAGGTGAGAAGACCAATAACCAATGTTTACACTTGCTGGTCGTCACTGTTGCTGTTTAACACCGTTGCACAGCATTAAGTGACTGCTGCATGTCTTAGGACAGCTGACAAGTGAACAGCTGACAAAACTCGTGATACGGTGTGATCATCATTGTCTATTAACGAGCAATGCTCATCTGTTGATGGCATATCCACGTTTCCATAATACTGGGAGGAACCTGGTTACACCAGCCCATGGGATTATTGTGTCCGTCCGTTGTGCAGGGAGGGGCTGGGTGGGGAGGGGCTGGTCACCCCGTGGTGCCCTTATAAAACTCAGCATTTAACCTACTCACGCCAGCTTGTGCCCGCCCTCAGTTGGCCATATTTGCGGAATACACCACGCCGCCGTTGACCCTGGCCATTGACCGAGCAACCCAACGTTCCTATCAGCTCCCTCCGCAGGAATGTGTTATTAGACATTGGGCTCCAGCAATTCACCTTGACACAAAGTGCCAGACATAATGAGAACATTAAGGAAGCCTTGTATGCTGACCAAAAAACCTTGTTACATTACAATCTTTTCAATAGTGGGAGTTGGGCCTCCCCAAAGGATGTCTGCTGTTAAGTTTGTACAAAATTACATTCATATTTATGGCTAAAGAGCAGTGGTTCTTAATCTGGGGTGCACACACCCCCTGGGAGTGCGAGATGCCCTATCTGGGGGTGTGAGACATGCCAGATTTTTTAGAAGGTAAATCGAAACAAATTAAGCACTACTTTTTTTCATTAAACCTATGTATCAACATACTTAGGTTTTTTTACGATTGAGAACCAACTTGCAACCTACTGATGGTTAAGTGCTCTGCCACAGCACATTCTGGCAGAATTTAATATTGCTCGTGTAAGCAGTGCATATAATTTAATCAAAATAAGTCTTGAAAAAAGTGGGAAAGTTTGGATTTATTTTGGCGACGGACGACACGCTCAAATACAAACTACATCTGGCACCAAAAATTGTAAAACACAGCCCATAGTGACTCCCATGGGGTCCTCCACAACACAGCTGATGTAACAACTGATGCTCTGTCATCTGAATGTTTTTAATTTCTAGCCCTGTACCTTGAAGTTTTTTTTATAATGCAACATATTGACAGGACATGTATAGTTGGGCTTTCATTCCACAAAAATGTGCTGTTCACCATGGCAAATAAGGCCAGCGTTAACTCAATCGAGGCCACATCTGCTCGTGAGGGTGACCACTGATGCCAAGGATGGCTGCTGAGCACGGTGTGGGGATGCGAGGTGAGTAATGTCTCTTTAAAAGCAAACGATGCCCGCTGTTTTTCGTATCCTGTCTGTGGGGATGCCATGGCAGAATGCCCCCCATGATACCAAGAAGAGGGATCGTGAAGGCCCCAGGAAGGTAGTGGCAACATGGTGGCCCGCACAGTCGACCAACGGTTTAACATGTTGGTCATCTGATAAACAGCATGCATTTTTTTTATAACATGCACTAAACTATGGTGGCTTTTTATTATGCAGCCATTGTTCAAGGGGCTGAAACTAACTTCTTCCATCTTGACTTGAAGCTTTCGTGACTGCAGGAATTCATATTTGGGTCTTTCGGTAAAGCCACATAGATAGATCTTACATTGATATGCTAATCTCTCTCAATTCAATGTCCACCTCCGCAGCTTCGTTGTCGTGGAGGTAGCTCTCCGTTTTACCCAATCTTACATTTACATGCAAATTTCATCACTAGCCCCGCCTACTTCGCTTATGACCCTTGGGCTGCACCCGTCTCAAACCTTTATTACATTCTGCTGCAGCAGCTCTCCCGCTTTTTACACCTGATGACGATTGTTTGTGTTGCGATCGAAACGTCGTGTTATTTTTTATCTTTTTATCTATGTGACTTTAACGGAAGAGCCAAAGAATATGAATTCCTGCAGTCGTGAAAGCTTTAAATCAAGATTTAACCGCCTATACGGGGAGAGTTTATCCACAAGTATTAGATCTTTTAACAAACTTCGAGACAAAAAGGCTCATCTGATCGAGTCGCTCACTTTTCTGAAGAGATGCCGCGACACTAAAGTATTACCGATCGCCTTTACACTCGCATCTGCTGCTGTCACTTCTAATGCTAAACGGATCTTGTTCAGGGCCAGCCTAGCCCTGATCTCAGAGAGAATAAGATTGCTCCGATTTGAACTAGACAACCTTGATTTGAAGCTTTCGTGACTACAGGAATGAATACTCTTTGGTTCTTTCGGTAAAGTCACGTAGATAGAAAATTAATAGATCGCGACGTTTCGATCGCAACACAAGCAACTGTCATCAGGTGAGACAAACAGCAGGAGAACTGCGATGTTTGCGTCAGCAGTTCTCCTGCTGTGTTTGTCTCACCTGATGACGGTCGCTTGTGTTGCGATCGAAACATCGTGATCTATTAATTTTCTATCTACGTGACTTTACCGAAAGAACCAAAGAGTGTAAACTAGACAACTTAGACAAGACTCTCTTGCAATCACACTTAACATTGACAGACATTTTTTCTCATTTTTTGTGGCTTTACCAAAAGACCCAAAGAATATAACTTCTTCGATTTGATAACGGCGAGCTGAAACCCGTATCTGAAACGAGATTTTAAACCTAAGTTTGGGTGGTACCACTGGCTCTCAAACATGGCCTTTGAGACCATTGAGTGATTTTGCCACCTGGGTTTTGTTGATATCTTTGTGCTTTTACTTGTCGACCACATTGCAATCTATTTTCAAAATGGAGAAAAAATTGCTGACTACTGTGAACAGGATCCATGCTGTTCATGGGCTTCCTCAAAAATAGGTCTGTAAACAACGATTTTCAAATTTCATACTAATTTAGGGGTGTAATTGGATCCAAACTAATTTATTTTGTAATGTAATGCAACAATGCAGGGCAACTTCGTAAAACAAAGACACTTTGTATTCACATAATTTACTTGCATGATTGCCTATTTTTAAGATCATATTTCTCTCCCAAAACTAAGCAATTTAACTTTGAAAATGTATTTACATAAGGCATACTTTGAGAAGGAAGAACTATATTCTTCAGTCACGTTTTCACAGGATGTGCTGCAGAATCTCAGAAGCCAGGGATGCCACGGTCACATCTGCAGTAGAACTGAAAAAATACATCATGTTAAACATACATTCATACGGCACATCTTCCATAGACTTTTCACAAAATATGAAAATGTTAACACCTACATCTGCAGTGTAAGACAAGGCAGACTCTCAACCAATTAGAGTTCGTGAAAAGTCCGTGTTAGTCTGCTCATTACGGGTAGTCATCTCCGTTGACAGCCCTGAGACATTTGTAGACATTTTACATTGCCATACCCATGGTCAGTCTTTTCCATAGGATAACCACTTTTGACCTCCCACAACATGGTACGTATCAACCCGGATAATTTATAGAGCCAACCCCTTGAGATTTCAACATATGACATCTGATCCTAGAGTCGAGGATTCTGACCACAGCGCCACCTGACCAGTACAACTTCTGAATAATGTGCGTGCATTGTGCTTTTCTCATGCGAGATGGGCACAAGGCCAAACAAAGCCACTGAGTCAGACGTCAAGCCAGACAGTAGTTGGCTATAGGAATAACCCAGACTGGTTCGTCCTGTTTTTGCACATTTCCTCAAAAAGACTAACACTCACAAATGACTATAAAACGCTTCATAACATATGGCCCCAAGTGAGTAATAATGGTTACTCATGCATACATATGAGTTTATACATGTTTGTGCTGTACAAAATTGCTGTGCTATGGATCATAATTATGCAATAGTTACGAGGAAATGCATGTAATATAATTGACTTTTCAGCTTGGAAAATGTTTCCTTCCCAATATGTTAATGGTAATAAGTACAATTGTCAAGTGCCAAAGTGTCTCCCTGCTTAAAACGGAGTGGTGTCCATCTCCATCGTGGTAGAAATATAACATTCCTATGAAAAGCTAATTTATCTTCAAGATAACCACCTACGATACCCATATAGGAGCGTCATATGGAAGTTGCAACATTGGTTGAGTACAACTATTGTTGTTTCTAATCTAGATAACACACGTGTGTGTTATCGATTTTAAAAAATGGCATAAATATAGATTTGAGCCAGGAATCTCAGTGCTGTTGGCTTGGTGCTCTGACATAGCCATTATCGGCTCCATTGTCAAGCCAATGTTAAGCTTGGTTTCATCTCACCTGGCAGTGATGGCCAGCTGCTGTAGCGCTGAGGTGAGGACATCGCCGTGCAGCCTCACGCTCTGGGTGTGCTTCTCATCTGCAGTCACCTGCTCACACAAAGGGGCAGATATATTCATTGTACACTGGTGCTTTTTTGCTGCAGCTTTCCTTCGCGGACTCGGTGATGATATGTCAATGCCAATATCAAAGTGTCTTCCTCTTTATTTTTTGTTCTGTTTTCTCTTTAGTTCATTGCCGTGCTTGATTTTATTTTGACTTCTCACCTGGTTAAACAAAACAAACTCAAGTGATCTCCCTGCTCAAACAAACCTTTGGGGTGGCATTCTTCTCTGAGAACCCATGAGCCAATAGTCAGAATTCTTTACAAGAACCATTTTACGAAAAAGACAACTATTTCTGAACTCCCACAGAGTGATACTCACTTCATTAACTCAACTGTCTATCACATATAAAACATCACTCAAATACGTGTGTCAGGAATGGAAATGACAGTTATTGTTATTGCACTGTAGGAGCATATATGGATACATTCTGAATATCCTGCTATATTAGAATTTTGCTGTGTGTTACCAGATATATATTTTTTTAAGTGGCTGAAATCTGAATTTGAGCCAGGAATTTCAATGCCAGTACATACCAATCTATTAGAGGCCAAGATGTGGCAGCCAATGGGCTATAGAACACCGATTTGTGGGATGGTTAGCATATGCCATAACACAACGCTGGAGGTTCAGTTTTAACCAGAGTAATAGCACATCTATGCAGTGTGTCATTCCGATTATTACGGTTGGCTACGTACGATACGAAAGAAGTTCAACTGACAACAATGCAATCTGGCCGTGGAGCGGTGGCGCAGTGGTTAGCACATAGCACTATGAACCCAGGGACCTGAGTTTGATTCTCGGCCACGGTGGTATCTTAACTGGTACTGGGCCTCTCCCCCTTTCACTAACCAGCACTGACCAGACTAGTGAAGTATGGTCAAGTAAACCGCACGATCGACATGTTGTAGCGAGGCCGTCATCCAGCAGTGGAGTGATAAAAGGGCTGCGAATTATTATGGATTGGTCTGCCTTCTTCACCAAGGTGTGTAAACATCCATCTGACTGTCAGCATCTACAGTTAACTTGACACCAAAAATACAAGCTTGGGCTGCACGTTTAATGAGGATTCTTGGAATTGCCAGCTGGGTTCTAAGTCTCTTTGAGCCGTTTGTGCCGACACACCCATAATAAATTACTGAATCCTTAATTACATTTGCCAGTGAGGTGTAAGGTAGAAATGTCATCACCTTATGAGCAATGACGCAAAGAGATGTTTGCATTGTTCCAATGACCCCTGAGATAATAACAAATATTCTCTACACCACTAGGTCAGTCATGAACAAATCACTTTTAATTCTTGCAATTTCATAATTTTCATGACTGGTGCTTAGAAGTCTCCAGTATTTAAGAAAACAAATAACGTCAGGTGTTTTATGCAACTTTTTTTAACCTAGTTTCCAAAATGGTAAATTAATTATTTTCACCTCGAAAAATTGTTAAGGCTTCATGCACTGATGGGTTCGTCGAATACTTCAAAAGTAACTGCAAAATGCCAGGTTGTTGTCAAAGGGAGCTAATGTTGATGTTGGTGACACCATTCCCCATGGAGCCTCTGACTTGATTATGTCAGTGTCTACCTGATCAAATGGATATTGGGGAGTCGGTCGCGAAAATGATACATTCCCATGATGGAGGGAACGTTATCAACAGAACAATAACTATCATCATCATCATCAAAGCCATGTTCAATCTACTCATGGATGAAGGCCTTCCCAAGCTGGTACCACTACTCTGCTTGAAACATTGTCAACATCCCACTAAAAAGTAAACATTTAATCAAGTCTGGAGGGATAATGGATGATGTCCCCTGATTCGAATTTGTACTCAACATATTCTGATGAAGAGTCAAGAATCTACCCCAGGCAAACATTTGCAAGCTGGGAAGCGATTAAGAATTGTTTTCCCCAATCACAAAAACATATCCATATTACAATATATTTTAAGCATGATATCTCAGCCATAGAGCATGTGGTTTTCCTACAATGTGTGTGTCCTGCTTTTTGTACATTGTTTTGATATGCAGATGCTTTGAGATGTTATATCAGTCCAAATATTACATACATACAAATTTTATTAAACAAAAATTAACTAGCCACTATGGGAGCTATACAACATTTTCATTTATAAATGCAGTGAATAATTGAAATTGGACCTTATTGAGTTATCATATCACATATATACTCCAGATGCGTTATTATACCAGTCACTACTGAATCTATGTTTCAGTTTTTGTTTTTTGGGGCACCATGGTGGCGAGATGTTAACTACCTTGCCTGGTATACAGGAGATCGTGGGTTCGATCCCAACCCTGATGTATGTATATTTGGAGTTTGCATGTTGTCCCCGTGGTCACGTGGACTTTTCCCTCCACATTTAGAAACATGCGTGGGGAGTATTTGGCTGCTATACATTTCCACACGATTAGCCACTTCCTTGAGCTATCATTTTTGGCCAGGTCGCTTTTGAAAAGAGCTAAATAGCTAGTGGGCCATACCTGGTAAACTAAAATTAGTTTAGCTAGTTTTAGTATAATCTGCATACTCTAATTATATTTCTCATATGGATGTTTATATAATTTCTACCACTGGCCAAGAAAAATGGGTGCCACCCACTGCTCGTTTCAGTAGGCAAACTGAGTTGGATCATTTTTTGTTACCCTGGGATTTATTTGCAAAGGAGATGAGTTGTTTCATCATCAATTATGTGGCCGCACCAAAATATACATTATGAAGTCAAAGAAAGTTGCAAAGAAGCTCAAAATTTAATTAAATCTTGGTGCCAGAATGTATAGTAGACTAGGGGCCTGTGTTTATGCTACAGCTGTGTCTTCCATCGTATGGCTACTAAACCTTTCCTGATGTGCAGAAGTTACAGCCACTAACCCCCCACCCACCCCCGGGAACACAATATTATTATATATACACCTACAATTATGCTGTGTAAATTCCCTTCAAAAGGACCGCTACACACCACAGGCTGCCTGAACATGTGCATTCACGCAAATAAGTAGCCACATCTGCTTGCACGTACACAGTCACGTGCTCAAAAGTGAATTCACATGCTTGTACACAGATACATGTGTGTGCGCATAAACATGAATGCCAAAGAACATATGTAGGAGTTGTGCCAACATGTGGCTGTCTGCTGCTCACCCCATAATTTGCAGAAGCTTCCCGGGGGGGGGGGGGTCCTGCCTTTACTCAGAATATTACAAATAATACCTGACCTTTTCCTACTTCCCGACCCTAACAAAATGCTACGCACACAGTACATGACATGCTTGGCACCATCATCTAGCTAAAGGAGTGAATGTTGGCTAGGTAAGAGAGGTGCTCCTCGTAAAGTCTTGGAATGTTAAGAATTCCAACACTGGTGCAATCAAACATAAGCACACCTGCACATCTCACGCTTGTTTTCGAAACACGGATGCAATCCAACGCTCATGAGCTTTATCCAGCATATAACCTCTGATTAGCATGGTTGGCTATGTACGGTGCAAAAGAAGTTCAACAAACATAACATGGCGTGGCTTCACACTCAAACAAGATTCAGACAATGTTCTTCTCCACTGACAGCCCTGAGATGTGGAGAACAATTCCAAATTCCATTGGCAAAGACGGTCTCCATCAAACAATGACGACTGACTTCCCTTATAATGGTGGACAGAATATGTTTGTATATTGGCCGCGTTGCTCTATTTGGGTCTACATTCACAGACAATGAGGCTGATGTGGAGGCAGCATCATGCTAGGTTCGTTCATAAAATTACACATACAATCTCAATCAGTGCTACATACAATCCAAAGTGTTAAGAATATTGTGTTGCCATACTGCAGAATGCAAAAGATCACCCATTTAGCCAAATGGGTTGGCAGGGAATGTGCTGTTAGTTGGCACTGAGCATGGCCATCTTGGCACAAAGAGGTGACTGTGTGGCCAGATCCATGCATGCTCTGCAAACTTGGTCTCAAAACTGCTGATGCTGACCACACTGCACCAGGTACTTGTTTAAGGTGCAATCATTCCAGGTGCAGACATAAGTTGCCTCTCATGTTGTTCACGGACAAAAATTAAAGCAAGTATGAAGAGCTATTAGCAGATTTTGCTATAACTACACAGTTGCTCCCTCTCCTATTCTTCCACACACAAACACAAAGATCCCCGTATAGCCTTAACAAACTGTTAGGGCAAGTGCTGTTAGCATGCACTTATGAAGGCTGGCTTGGCAGATGAGGGGGTAGGTGGCCAGCATCATGCCCAACCGCCTTTGTCTCCTTAGTGGCGATGTTTACACACCGCCCAGGACCCGTTCAGATAAGTCACTGCTGTTGAAGGTGAGCTTTAATTGTACTCGGGTCGCTGGGTTTGTAGCGCTAACCACTACACTATCGCTCCACCCACACACACACTTAACACACTTAAAGGACCACAATGGCTAGAAACAAACTCCCTTCTTCAAATGCATTGTGCAAAGAAAATGTTGGGTCACGAATTGTTAGCACCAAAAGAAACACATTTAAAAGACATGCTGCCATGCCGATGCAAGCTGTTTTCTGAAAAGAAAGGGTGTGCAGAGGCAATAGCAGCAGGTGATGGCTATTTATCACATGTCGCGACCAGTGACGTCCGGTGAGGTCAATGGCTGGGGAGGCACTGGCTCGTGTCAGAGCCAGATTCACACACTGAGGGAGTGTGGCCTCACTGAGGGGAGCGTGTTAGACACGTGCCCCTCAGTGAGGCAGATGTGATAGCTGCCTCCCCTGGTGCTTTTTCATTGCAGTTTCATGACGAGACCAGCGAGCCTAAATATATATTTATACACATAAATGAAATAAGGTACCTGGAGTATGGAAGGCGATGACATGAAATTAAGGGGTCTACAAACATTACATTGGTGGCATACTGAGATAGTAACAGGCACATGAAGACTTTCTTTGGGATTTTTTTTTCCTACAGTGTCTTACTCCTAAGTGGGATGTGTTAATATTTTAAGCAATTCATATATGTAAACATGCAAAAAACAAAACGGTCAATTTGTCCTTTTTAAATAGTCAAAGTAACAAAAAAGTGAATGTTTTAAGTAGCCGGTGTTCATCGTTCTTGGCAGCACTCCCCACAAAAAACCCTGTGTGATTCATTCAAAGTGGTCATTTTACCTATACAACAAGGGAAATCATGGGTTTAGTGAACTTCTAACCAAGCATTGCAACATTTTAATGCTTTTGAAATTCATTTTGTATCTAAATATATATGAAATGTTCTTGGTATATTTTATTTGACTATAATTAGTATGAAATTCTAGCATCTACATATCACGTACCCTCCTGGTTGGTATTGTAAAAAATTAAAATGTTTTTCCTTAAGTTTGAAGAACCAATCATTGTAGAGAAAGGAAATATTTCACTTAAACTGCTTTATGTATTTGGTAACAGGACTCTCATAAAAAACGAATGTCTCTGTTACAAGACTTCCAGGATAAACTTGAATTCATACGGATGTAAATTAATAAACACATGTACGAATACACAAACACATGTCTTGTCCCCACAATAAATGCTGTACTCTGGTGAAATAATAAAATACAAAGACAACACAATGCCCTAAGTGTAGATATACTAAATATAGGTACTATTTAACGTTTACACCCACAAAACAATCGCAGTTCTTTTAAATTCCTGATCTCTATACAGTATTTCATTACAAAACTTGCACAAACAGCAAATGGTCACATCTTGTCGACTGCCTCAGAAAATCACACCACACAAGCGACAACTGCTTATGCGGTCACTTGCACCTTTCTCGCCAAGTGCTAGACGGCGCTTCTTTGCACCCTTATAAAGCAATGGTGGACAACCTACGGCCCGCAGGCCACATGCGGTCCATGCAGCCCCTCCTGGTGGCCTGGTCTAAGCGTGTCTATGGTGATGCGTGGAGGTCATGATTAGCGCACACACACGGTATCAAGCTTGCAGCCTACTGAAGTGAAGGAGGGCCACTCAGGTGGCTCATGAACTCGTCTAGCGTGGTTTTGTGTGTCAATCAACAACGAAAATGTATCCATATATTTTTTATCATGGTACATTAGATCAGTGGATACACTACTCCCATTGGTTGCTACAGCTGAGGCCATCAACTCACTTCACATGAGAAACCAGTTCAATCATGGGTGGCTGAAACCTGAATTCAGGCCTTTGATCTCAGCCGAGCTTGCTCAATGGCTTTCATATGGCCATTGCAAGTACGATGAACCCCCTTCTTGTTATGCTTTTCTGTATGGTAAAAGATTGTGGGTCAGCTTTACACTCCAGGTGCTACGGCCTAGCTTCGACATAATTTAGGCTGCCGGGCCCTGCAGCACACTCTGCCACTCACCAGTCTCTTGATGATGCGCAGGAGCAGCTTCTGCTGTTTGGGGTGTGGAGCAGTGGCTTGCAGAGCGGTGGCGAGGCGTGCGGCGCTCTCGGGACCCGTGCAGTCGGCATCCTCCGCACCGTACAGCTGCACTACCAGCGACAGGCAGCTCAGAGCGCGCTCCCCCACCTCACTCTCCTCCACGCACAGCTGGCAAACACAAACAGGAGTGGAAGCATGATTTTTTTGTTTTTGTATGTGTCTCTAAAGTGGGGTGCGGTAGTGTGGCAGTTAACGCGCTGCGTCCCGCTCACGGACAACACCAGTGGCGATTATCTAAATCGGTCCTAAGCCTCCCCGAGGTCGACTCAGGTGGTGCATCTGCCAGTGAGGTATGTGATTAGTACTACTTGTGAAATACGCATTTCACAAGTAGTACTAATCACATACCTGCATTTCTCATAAATATGCTAAATTCCTCTTGATATGCAAATTTTTTTGTCAAGGCGCCCTTCCCCCCTTCCAACCCAGCTTAAATAGACGCTCCAAGCGTGGTGGTGTTTCATTCAGACGCTGTCTCCCCGACAGACCTGGTATTCACCTGAGGACGGCTGCTTGCGTTGTGGCCGAAACGTCGTGAGAATTATTTTATTATGTTTTATTTTTATTATTTTATTATTTCCCTTCTACGTGACTTTACCGAAAGAACCAAGAGGACGAATCCCTGCAGTCACGAAAGCTTTAAATCGAAATTTAACCTCGTCTTTATTTTCAGGTTTACTTTTACGTATAAGTAAGTACATTGTTATTCATTCTTCACGTGTACAAGTTATATTTAACAGATACAAAATATTAATCATGTTTTCCATTTAAATACTTCCGGTTTCATGTTTGGGTTAATATAGGGTAGCATAAAACAAAAGGAGGGGGTGTCGTATGATGAACCGTGAACCAAACCCTATTATTCCCCATTTGCCTTCGATTTTGCA
This sequence comes from Lampetra planeri, assembly GCF_965212315.1. Taxonomy (NCBI): domain Eukaryota; kingdom Metazoa; phylum Chordata; class Hyperoartia; order Petromyzontiformes; family Petromyzontidae; genus Lampetra; species Lampetra planeri. Next base: position 22,202,368 of record NC_136107.1, read on the forward strand.
GATCGTGGAATTGCCGATTGTGGCAATTTTCAAGAACGTAACCCCTGCGATGGGCAAGGGTTTGGTGTATGCTACAGTTTGTGCCTTACAATGACAGTGTCATGTTGTTGACGTCGACGCGGAATGTTGAGGCTGACGCCAAACATCACAGTCATGGACTGCTCTCAAGAGTGGCGGCGTGCTCAGGATAGGGTCGCCGGGCAGCATCTCATGGGGACCGCTATGCTCCAGCCAGGGGCAAACGTCTAATGATGACAGCCATGCTGTGCTGCACTAAGTACTATATGCAGTGTATTATGAACATAGTACATTTATGTGCAGTGTGCTGCATGAGATTGCCTAAGCCAAATGAAAAAAAACAATACATTCGTCAATTGACTATGCCAAACGGAAATTTTGCCATTAAAAAATGTCTGCAGTTAATTACCAAATTGCAGTATTCTGTGAAGTGGCTGTTAAATGCCCTGTTACATCAGACTGTACCGCATCAAACTTTGCAAAAGTAGGCCACTGTATGTTGTTGTCTTGGCCCAAATGACAAAATAACCTGACAAAAGATTGAAAAAAATACTTTTCCTTACATAACTAAGGTAATTTGGATCTCTAATGAAAACAGAGACAAGTAATGAATTTCGCTCGACTGTCACCTGATTTGAGGACATCAATGATTCAATAATATTGGTGCGTGCTGCGATGCAGTGCACATACAATGCAAGCCGGTTTATTGTTATGAAATGTAGAGCGTGCTTGAAGAGGAGGCACTGCACTCACCAGCTGTATGAAGGTGCAGGTCAGCTGAGTGAACGGCTTGTTCACAAGTAGCATGTCCTCCGCAACCTGCGTGCTGCGTGAATCCCCCACCTTCTGTTGCTGTGGAGACACGTGACACACATATAGACATTTACACACATACATAGCAATATAAATAACCTGCTATGCCTGCACAGACTGCTGGGACAAGTGTTCTTGGTGAGTCCCGATTAAAGCAGCCACAGCATATGTGAGGGTGGTGTGACTACAAGAATGGATGCCTAGCCATCTTTGCTAATATTTTAGGCAATACACCGGGTATTAATTTAAGGCTCAACCAAACTACAGGAGAAACCTTGCCACTAATGTTGTATATGCCCAGGAATTACACACAGGCCATCATGATCAGTGCAGCGAAAACCACTACACAAATTTTGCCCATTAACACCAAATACAATGATCTCCCATTCAGTCCTATAGATCATAGGGGAGAGTGGTGCTACTGAATACCTACAAAGGCTGGCATGCCAAAAGAGGGAGTAAGGTGGCCAGCACAACATAGACAAAGATCCCCTGTGTAGCCTTAACAGATTGTTGGAGCAAAGGCTGTTAGCGTGCACCTATGAAGGTCGGCACGGCACACGAGGGGGTGACCAGCAACACATCCAGCCACCTTTGTCTCCCTTGTGGTGATGATTACACACCACACAAGGTACTCATTTGATGCTGAATTATTCTTGGGGAGGCCCAGGACCGGTTCAGACAATCGTCACAGGTGTTGGTCACCGGATTCAAAGCGCAGTCTGCTAACTACTGTACTACACACACACACTTAAGCACACACATACACATCATTCCCATTAGGCTTATTACTGCTTGCATTTAAATAATTCCTCAAGCCTGACTGACATCAAATGCCTCGAGTGGACATGACTGCTGATCGAGCACGGGGCTCTTTTTGCGGAGAGTGCACCGGTGGTGCTTGAGTTATGGGGAGGGGGCTGGCACCTGCAGCGCACGCCGCACCATGTCCGCCGTGCGTCTCAGAAGCTCTTGCAGCATCTCCAGCAGTACAAACAGCAGCAGAGAGGCCGACCTGCTGGTGCTCTCCCCCTCCAGCACCAGCACACCAGCATCCATGCACGCAGGCACCAAGCGCTCCACCAGGCCTGCCGGTGGGGGTGGTTACGACAAAGCCATCGGCGGCTGCGAGTGGTGAAGCTCGGCAGGTGGTGGCTCAATGGGACCGACGAAATCTGTGGTGAAGAGCTTTGAGAATCTGGTGTGTACTTTTAGCCCACCTTGCTGATAGAGTGTGGTCATGTTGGTGTCCTTATTGGCAACCAGACTGCCCAATAAGCACACCACGTTGTACATGCTGCTTCCCAGCATGCTCTCCTGGTGCTCCTGCAGCAGTGAGTAATGACAAAAGAAGCAAAGAGTACAGATGAAGATGCTTTGACACGACATGAAGAGGGGATACAAGAGAAGGAGAGGTGACCAGGTGACTCAACTGGCTCAAAATACGCATGAGCCATAACCGCTGCCGAGTTCCTGTGTTCAAATGCAGGTCTGACCAATATGTGATTAAACCAGGTTCTTTCATATAGTAAGATTATGGTCTCAGTAGTCATTTTCATATGCAGATGAAAACGCTGATTTAAAGGTTGTATGAAACGCATTTAGGTGATAGCTTAAATGAGAAACACATTCCCATTTTTGCAAAGGAAATGTTTACTCTGGTTGCAAAGATGTTATTATACATAACCTGCATATTTTTAAACGGCTAATTATCATTTTGCTTAGTACACGGTTGAACATCCTTCTCCCCACGTGTTTAACATTATGTTAACTCTGATCAATGTGTGGAATACATTACACCTTATTAGCATCGCCAGAACCTCAAAGTGTGCGATGATGATGTAAAAATATAATTAATGTAAGACAAGAGGACATTTCGTACCAAGGAAAATGCTAAACAGTGAATAATTACTGAACAGTGAATAATAATGACTGACACAGCAGAAACCCTTCAATTCCAAACACCTGTTTAAGGTCCAATTCACATTCCACAGAGATAACGCAGACAGTGTATCTGTATAGCAGGGGCATATAATTAAGTTGAATTAACTTCTGTTTAAAATATACTTTACGGGATCGGAAGTTTAGCTGTGCACACAAAAATAAACGTTGGCTGTATCCATTGGTGCTTAAAATTCCTCAATGCCCTGACAATCTTGTGTAACCCACGCTACCACATCACCTGCAGACTAGGGATGGCCATCATCGGGGAACGTGTAATTTGTGGCAGTACGTGCAACTCGTAATTTGAAATGTGCGAAAAAATATCTAATTTAAAAACAAAACAAAGTTCCACGCTCTGCGTTCACATATTTTTATAGCTACTTATCGCCATTCAGCAGGGCCAATTTTCTGCTGTGGACTGCATAAACATAGCTCAATGCATTAATAGGCAGAACTGCGGATGGATCAACACAGCAGGGGTCCAGAGACAATCCCTGCTTCATACATTCTGAACGGCAAGCAAAGTACTTATCTGCTCACAGCAGACAGCTGCAATAGCTGGGCTCGCTTAAGTGCAGATGAGCTATGCGCTTATGCATTGGCCCTGTGTGCAATGCCTTCAACGACACTATTTGCATCTAAGATATGTGTCAAGCGACATACATTTATATTTGATCAAGCATATACTATTGGGTCCCTGTAAATGCTAGCAGGAAATAGACAAAGCAAAAAGATTGAAAGTCTTGTTTTTTCTAGATTTTCTGGACTACTGGAGAAAGGTGGACTATGTAGGTTTAAATGCTTGCAGAATTACCAGTGGTTGCACTGGTTATGTCTGTTTCCTCAATACAAGCCTATTATATATATAAAAACAACAGATATGAATGCGAGAAGTCCCAGGAAGCAGGGAAATACAATTATATATATCGTTTCAAGATATAAAATAGAATATCCCAATGTTCCATCAGTGTCTAGACACGTAGCATTTCTTTCCAATTTCCGAAACATTTAATAAGCTGGAGCCACACCTGATGAACCAAGATTGGAATTATAATACCTTCAGTCAATTTCTTCAAGGGCCTGCCTTCTATGACCACAAGACTGAGCTCATCAGCTAATGGCTGGGTTGCTATGTGTCTGTCTGGCAAATCAATCTTTATTGCTGGATTTGACTACATTTATTTAAAAAGAAAGTATTTCTGTATTTTCATTTGTAGCATAAGTTGACTATCAAATATGTATATACTCCGTAGCAAACCATGCTAATTGCACCTCCGATTCGCGCGGTTGGCTATGTACCGTCTGAAAAAAGTTCAACATACACACATAAACATAAAAATCTGCTTTTAATTCAAGTTAGAACCTGAACATCAATGCCAAGGCTTGTGTGGTACATTTTACATAAACTAAAACGGTATTAATAATGTAGACATATGATAAACAGATAGCTAATGTAAAGCAGCAGAGGAATAATTTGTACACTTGTGTACAGGTATACATTTGTACACTTGGAGGCATGATGACCTGGGGGCTAAGTACAGAAAATATTCGTAAAAGCCAGCAGGTTGCCAAACTGTGTAGGCTGCCAAACGATGTAGGTGAAAATGCAGAGTATTTGGGCACGCCCTCTTGAGATCTATAAAATGGGTGTACGTCAGTGGTTGCTAGGGATTATGTCATCACTCCAACTATACCAGCCAATCAGCTGCCAGAAAAGCAACCCTGCCGCAACATGACCACAGTGAAGTCCCCGTGCACTCCATGCATTCAGCCGATCTGTGGATTTACATTGTTTTTAAAAAGTCATTTAGGTGTAATGTTGTGGTAATTTATTTGTGTGAATGTAGATGAGTGTGTGAACTTGTTTGAGTATGTTGCTTTGCGTGATAATTTCTTTACGTGCAGCCTTACTAGGTACTCATGAAGAATGTTAAAAGGCTCTATATATGGTGGATCTTTGTCCTTATTTATGAAAGTGTGTGCTTGCGTGGGGAGAGTATTTATATGTGATTGTGCACACGTGTGTGTTTGTCTTTGTATTTGTGGGGAGTGGTAGTGTAGCAGTTAGTGCACGGCGATACGAACCCGGGGACCCGAGTTAGATTCCCGCTCAAGGCCAACACCAGTGACGATTATCTGAACTGTTCATGAGCCTTCCCTTGGTCGACTCAGCCTCAAATGAGTACCTGGTGTGATGTGTAAATGATCCTTATGGAAGTACCCCGGGGTACCAAATAATACAAAATGGCCGAGGCAATAAAATATTTTATTCCTGGAATACAATTTTTCCAGGGGTGTACTTAACTCCGTGACTGGGGTACTAATCAATCCGAAATCAGTGCTACTCCGCGATGTCGAAATGCCAAACATTAGCATAAAAAATCCGTTATCGAAAAATTCAACTTTTAATAGTGCATCGTGTACAGCTCGTCGAGATGAGTCGATTGCAGCAACGCCAACCATCAACAGACTAAAAATGACTGCATCACGAACATTATGCAAGAGCCGGGGTACTATGCTACCCCGGGGTACCGCCATAAGGTTCAAATGACGCCACTGGGGAGACAAAAGCGGCCAGGCACCCACCCCCTCATGTGCTGTGCCGGCCTTCATAAGTGCTTGCTAAGACAATTTGCCCCAACAGTATGTTAAGGCTATATGGGGGATCTTTGTGTATTTGTGATGGTGCATGTGTGTGCCCATAAGTAATGACAAATTTGAAGGTGGTCCCCACCGTCCCTAAGTTCTCACGGAATGTACGCAATTGCTCTCACGTAAATCCCATACGGAATCAAGAGGTAGGACAAGTCTGAGCTTAAGCATGTTTTTTAATTGCGCAAGTCGTTTGTACTCAGGCAGCTGGAAGAAGCTGTTTTAACTCTTCATTATCTCAAACTAAACATGACTAGACAAGCCTGTTGACAAACCATTACTCCTGGATTTTCATAACACTTGTGCTGTCAACTTTGCTTTGTAATGCTATAAATATCGTATATATTAAACTTCCTTTACATGCATATATGAGAGCATTTGTAGTGTAGTGGGTGTAGTTGTACTAATATAAACTATTAAAACTATGTTTTATTCTACCAAGGCCCACTGAGCTATTACAGCTATTTTTCAGAAGCGACCTGGCCACAAATGATAGGTCAATGAAGTGGCTTATCACGTGGAAATTTATAGCAGCCAAATACTCTAAACACATGTTTATAAATGTTCAGGGAAAAACCAGAGGACCCGGATAAAAATTCACATGACCACGGGGAGAACATGCAAACTCCCAATTTACAGGTGTCAGAGTCGGGATCGAATTGACGACTTCCTGTATACCAGGAGAGGAAGTTAACATCTCGCCACCGTGGCGCCCAATCTCAGCATCAAAAGTTTGATGCCTAAACATGCACATCAGTGGCAGGTTGCATCTAAACCTGTCCCACGTATTGCCTGGTGTGGTGTGTGAACATCCATACTGGGAAAACAAAGGCAGCCAGGTGTGGTGTTGGTAATTCTGTCCCTTCATGTGCTTTTCTGACCTTAACAAGGGGTTGCCAACAGCATTTTCCCCTGCGGTCTTGTAAGGGTAAATGTATGATCTTGCATTTGTGAGCAGGTTGGCTTGCATAAAAGCATAGAGGACCATCCACTGAATAGTCCTGTGTTATACTTCTTGCAAAATTGGTATGAGCAAATTACACATATTAGCACAAGCACCATGTCCGCACGTGCACCGATCTGTCTTCTACCCTGGCTCAAGCATGTGTGGGACAGAACACCAGTGGCAAGTGCGGGTGTGTCTCTGCATATGCATTATTACTGTCAATGCTGCGGATGTTCTGCGTGCCGTCATGCATTTGTGGGACACCCTGGCTCCTGTGACAGAATCCGCCACATTCGTGTGCACGCTGCGTTGCCTGTTTGCATGTGCTGCAGTTGAGCTGCAAGACCCGTGGGTATGCGTGTACATGCGCATGCGAGTGTGGGTCTGTGTGTTTTTTGTATGCTTTGGCAAGCGAGTGGAGTGGGTGTATTGGCATGTGGCCCCATGACCTTAGGGTCTATTCCTGGCCAGCTGTGGTGGATGCTCACCCACTGTGCTCATGCCAACCATTCTTCCCCCTTGGTCCACATTCATGCTGTGTTGCTGTCATCCATATGCATACTTGAACTGATCACGTGCACTGCAATATGTACAAGTAAAAATAGTCAAAGTGTATCTCCCTGCTCAAGTAAGCAATGGAGCAGTGTTCGTCTCTGTTGGTGACCCTGAGAAAGTAACTAGAATTCTATATTCCCATGGTGGGGCCCCTCTCTCAATCGGACAACCACTGCTGAATTCCTACAGAGCGGTACTCACTTTATCTAACTTAGAGGCATAGGAACGTTTTCCTCACGACAATGACCTGCACGTAACAATAAACTGTATGAATCAGTTATGAGTTCTGTTTTCAGTAAGGGCATATTAGTAATATGGTTTACAAATTTTTGTTTTTCATTATTGGCACAGTTTTATTATGAAGTGTGCTGCATTAACGTAACTTTTTATTTATTTTTGGTTGTCGGAGACTTTATCTGTGAACACTGAACCCAATGTAAGATTTTTTTGCATATCAATGAAATTTAAATTAAAGCGACAGGTGCACAAGTGGAGCGCATTTAGTGAACTCAGCCTTGTTAACTAATCACCACAAAAATAATAAAACATTGGTTCAATATGATGAATGCAGCTGAGCACGAACACACTCACTAATCTCCACAGCCGCTCAATGAGTGTAGTCTTCTGCCTGCGTGAGGCAGATACTTGAAGGATGCCAAATCGAGCCCTGTTCTGTTACTTATGGGCAATTTGGCAGTGAGGCGTGCAGTTCGACAACATGGGGTCGATTTCCAAAATGCAATATTTTTTTGCTTTGCACCTACATGCTGATAGGACAATGGGATATGATAGGTTAACAAGAAGTAAACATTTAAATATTTTTTTTTACATTTTAAAGATATTCTTGTATATTAATATCATGTGTAAGTGGTTATATAATTAGGAGTAGCAACGTACAAGTCACATGCTAATTTATTCAGCAACTAGGAGATGAGTTTCAAACAACACAGATACATGTGTGAAGAGTAGACAGCCTTTGTGCATATGTAAAAACAAGCAGTATTTCCTAAAAAAAACTGCATTGTGGGTCCTTTGGACTTAGATCACCATCAAAATAAAAAAAAAATGGTTCACGTTGCCGATTACTGCATCACTGATGCTTTCGGCTGGTCATATTTGTTCATATTAATTTTGATGATGATGTAAGACAAAAGGACCACAATGCAGTTCTTCAGGAAATGCTGATCGTTTTTGCAATTGCACAAAGGCTTTGTGTTCTTTATTCATTTCTGCATATGTTTTTCCAGCCGGCACTATTATTTCAATGGCTTTTTCTCATAATTTACAGATTTGATCAATGGAGATGAGTAATCACAAACCGACTCCTTTTCACAAATGATACTCCCAATTGTTGTGTGCCACATGCACTTGATGTGTGCCCGTGTGAGAGAGCCCTTGATTTAATGCCTTGGCTGTCCCCAGCTCTTTGCGAAAATTCACAGGTGCGGAGGACATGTCGCAGCTGGGTGCCGCTCACCATCATGGAACATAAGCTCATCTTGGCTGCTGAAGTGCATCTTTGTTTTGTTCCTTGCAGATGATGATCGCACTCAAATTTAATTTAATGATTTTATCTGCTCCCGGGCAAAGATTCCTCCCTCTAACACGCCCCGATACGTGCAGGGTTTTACAAAACTAGCTTTTCTATTGATGTGGCCATGGCGCAGGTTACAAATGAAACTTAGCAATTACCAAGTATCCAGTCGTAGAAAAGGATCCCCAACTATGCAACACGTGTAACCAATTTGACTTATTACTGATTCAAATATCAAAGTAACTCGCTGATCAAATAAGAATGGGATGGCATTCATCTATTCTGGAAACCCTGACTTAGTGGTGCAAATGTAACGTTTCCATAACATATCCCAATATCTCCATAGGATAAACTATTCAATAAAAAAACTTTAGACAATATTTATTTTACCAGGTAAGGATATAGACCTAAGAAGGTTGATCGGCTGAATTGACCCCAAATTAGGTTCTAACTCTTAACTTAAAATTGTGAGCTCAGTTCTCTAATCAGCACAATTTGGCCGTATCAGCACTGTATTGAATAAACATGTTTTGTTATGTATCAATAAAAGCCTCACTGAGAATCGAAACGCTTTCTCAGAAGGATTATGTATATATTGAGATGTTTAGTTCATTCTTTTTTGTCTTTTATGTGGGAGGAAGCAAGGGTAGCTGAAGAAAACCTACACATAAGAGAAGGTAACACTTAAAGGTCCATGCATATGGCTCAAGAACCAACTTGCTGTACTATCACCTCACAGACTGAGAGTCTCATACAATGTGGTTTCCTCTTCAGGAATCACCATCGTGTTCTCCCAAGAACCAAATTTAAGATGTGTGCCCCACAACTCCAAACTTGTACTTATATTACTAAACTTCTCAGATATAAAAAAAAATCTACCTCATGCACTTCTTTTTTAAATCAACTAATGACCATCATAGATGAAAAGTACATTATAATGAGGACTGTACAGGTATTCATGCAACCGAATCAAACTGAGCATGTACTTGAGCGCATACTGCACACGTGAATTTACACAAGCTGTTCCAACATCTGGCAAGCACCGCCTTGTAGACACAGCTTGTTTGGCATGAAGCCACGCTCCCAAAGATCAAACAGGGGTAAACGACAGATTCAAGGAGTGTTTTTGTTCCCACTGCGAGTGGTGGGAGGATCTGTGAGTGCCACTCCAGGGGAGCGTATTGCCACTAGAGCTACCTAAACGTCAGAACATTTGGAAGCAGAGCCTCAAACAGCCCCAAACAGTTGTAAAAAGCACCATGTAATAATAATTAGCACAGCTTGCCAGCAAATTAAGGCGGGATCGTTCGGGGTTTCTTATGGGATTAAATATAATTTGATTTGAATCAGTTGTAAAAAATGTTTCACCCTCGTATAGCATGATCACTCAGTTGGAAGAAATGACATTAATCAATACCAAAGTGGTGATAACCCCCCATGCCATCCTTATCCCATATGGTCTTGCGATGCCACAATATATTTCACTCCTGCACATTAATTGATTTCATGACTCCATCTCTGTAGTGGCCATTCTATGGGGTACATTCTTCCATAGCTGCCAATCCATCACAAGTTTTGTCCATCGGCCATCATCCCTTCGAATTAGGTGTCCTGTACACGTCCACTGTCTTTAGTTGACAGACAATGTGTCTGATTTGCACTTGTTCTCTGATCCATGTGCTCCTCTACCTGTCTCTCAGTGTAATTCCAAGTGTGTATATTTTCATGCTTCTTTGCAGACTTTTTAGCTTTCGTTCCATTTGTATCAGTATCTATGTGCCTAATGTCAGAGCTGACAATATGTACTGACTGACAACTTTCTTCTTCAGGCACGTTGGTAAGTTGCTTTCATTATCAAGTTCAGATTTATAAAAGTACTCCATCCTGGTATCCAGCTAATATATTACATTACTGTTAATTGATTATATATGTTTTTACTTTCAATGTATAAAGTGTTCTACCTGGTTGTATGTAGTTGTGGTTAGAGTGCTCAACTTACAATTGGAAGGTCGATGATTCAAATCTCAGTTGGAAGATGAATCAGGCCATCAATACGAGCTCCAATTTGTAGTGATTTAAAGACCCTGTCCTATGGAGAAACTAGCCCAATGTATATGCATGTCAATATCCACACCTGGCTCAGGCCTACAAACAGATTTGAGCACTTTGCAATCCTTAATTTTGTAAGTGGACAATTTTTATGTGTTGACACAAATGATAAATTAAAATGCTATTTCTATAAGGGGTATTTTATAGGTTTTAAATTAAGCATTCAAGTTTAGTTTTTTCATCGTACAAAGCCAGGTAATGCAGAAGCATCTCTGCTACATGGCAGTGAATCATACTGAAAATAATTGCATTCCCAGTGTTCTGAGATATGTCACAATAGAGCCTCTTCTTAGCGTTGGTTCATAGGTGATACTCGTAAAGATGAGTTGACCCACATACCTGCAATACTTGCAATAGTACTGGAACAAGGTTTAACTCCTCCAGGTGCCTGGGTGGAGGACACAGAAGTCATATGTTATAAAGAGGCAACCACAGACACTCACTGTTGCTTCAGCACATACTGAAATATTAAATAACAAACAATGGCCCAACCACCATTCATCAACATTGAATGAACTCCTGTATATATTTCAACAAATTATGTTCAATAAAGTAAATGTTCTGTAGGATGGACAACAGGTAACCAAGACAGGCATTAGAGTTATAGTTCAACTAAGTTCTGTGTAGAGGGTTGATTGTCTCAGCCTGATCACCAATGGTGGCACAATTTTTTGTCCATCTCTGCTCCGCGAAATGTATAAACTGACTGACGTACGGACATTATAATTTACAAAGCATGTAGTATCGTATAGAGTTGGGTAAAACAGGACTATTGAAATAACTCCAAAAGTAGTTCTGTGGTATCAATTACTGAGGCCTTTGTCTGACATGATGTCATGGTCTACTGGCTATATGAGTTCCAGAAGGATATATCTCCATCTTATATCATACTTTTAACAGCAAAATTGGTGTAATAATTTATATTTCAGTATTATATTAAGTGTTTCCCCACTCAGACGAGTTGGGGTTCACACTCATCCTTGTTTATGGGCAGGAGCTAATGGGAGAAATTCCACATTCCTCTGTCAGAGCTCAGTGACTCCATTGAACAACTATAATTGATAAATATTCAAAACTGTGCTGAAATTCATTTAATTATACGCAACATATACTTTCATTTGCACATCGCAAAAATGGCTCAATAACAACGCTTCTTAAAAGTTAAGCAGTAAAGTACTGAATTAATGTGTTTATGCCTTTCCCCAGGTCAAGGAAAAATGCATTGGTCAATGCCTTGCCTGTGACAGGCACATGATGACTGCATGCTCCACCTCACACAGGAATACATTATTGTACAAGCCACTTATCATTCATTCGAAATTGTTCTCAAGTCTATTTTCCGAGCTGCCATGTGGGGTTGGCAACTAACCTTCCATGCGAAGATGCACAATTGATCATGATAGGAAATGTGTAAAATGACATATCGTGCGACTATATTTCAATGTGTTTGGTCGTGTTGGTGAAATGTGGCATATTAGCAATCTGCTCATGCCGCACCTCCTCGGGGGAATGAGACCTCAAATTGATATGTGAATCACTATCCCTGTTACCGACACTTCATTATTTTTGGTTTAATTCCAACTCAGCATACGTGAAGCTCACATTCCAAAATAATACAATTTGACATGAATCAAATTAATACCATTTGATACCTTTGGGACTCTTTGGTAGCATTATGGATAATAATTTGACTCACAATTGGAAAGTGTAATCCCATTATCTATTCAGGGTTGATAAAGTAAGTAACACTTTGTATAAAGTAAAGAATAATTATCCTATGGTTAAAATGATTCCCACCATAGGAATGTGAAATATCCATTCCTGATTATTACTATTATAATTATGCTTGTTTCTGCCAAGTTTGTTCAGAAGCAGGCGATGGTTGCTATGTATCATTCAAATTGAGTAATTTGCAAGTAATGATGCTAGCACACAATGGCTTACTCTTGCAAATTATGTCACTGGAGCTTTAACATCTGTAACGTCCACTATGAAACATACGGCGCGTATTTATGAGGTTAATACACCCGCAGCATTAATTAGAGCGGCCGCTTGAAGTTGAAAAAGTGGCGAACTTGTTACCGCTAGGCCATGTCTCCGCCCCAAGACTACCAAGGAGATAAGCACAATCTCACATTTTATGTATGATTAATTACACATTTCTAAACGTATAGTTTTTACTTGGCAGTTACAGTAATTGTATATGTAATGTGTGTCAAGATGTTTTTTTTGGATCAACATGCAAATATAATATTCTATTATAGTAATATTTCAAGCATTCCATGAGTTCATGAATATGGGCACATATATGCACGTAACAAAGTATGTTTTACACTTAAAACATAATAAATTATGTTATGTTTCAAATTTACAATGTTGAATTTCAGTTTATTATCTTTGGGGAATTACTAAAGGACACCATATATCAACTGGTTGACATACAAAAAGCATTTGCAAGAGCAGGCAGCTGTGCGCTAGTGTTGCATCCCAAATGCAATATTTCAAAATTACTCTCACGTGTGACCATCCATCCATATGTAATGAGATAGTGACATCTACTGGTTGGTAAAGGGTAGCACGGGTACAAGCACCATTATAAACATTATCCAATCCCCAAAGGGGAAGGTATCTCGGCCAAAGGTGAGGGTAGGGCCGGCCGAGAAACTCCGAGAATTGGCTGGAAAGTTCCATGAGAGGGCGCGGCCGGAGGCGGAGTCTAGGCACGCCTGCGAGAATATAAGCGGAGGCGGACTCGTGGTTGGTGTGTGAAGTCTTGGGTCCGGTCTGCGTAGCTGCTCGCTGTCATCTCTCTCCGTCGTTCGACCACGTGGCGGATCTCCGGCAAAGCTCCACCGCCCTCCCCGGCACGCCGTCAGCCAGCGGCGACACCGGGAGTGGATGGGTGGAACCAGCCGTGTGATCAGCCGTGTGTGTAGTCTGTAGAACGTATCATCTACGTGTGGGCCTGGAGAGGATGCCGATAACGTTGGCCTGTGCCGTGCCGTACGTGGAATAAAGAAGAGTACCCTCTACACGATGTGTTGTGGAAGTCGCTCATTACACATACATGGCTACAGTTATCAGGGTCTCCCTTGTAAAATAGATATTGAATCGTATTGGGTCAGTACAGTAAAAAAAATCGAACACGTCAAGCAGCTGGTGTAATATCAGGCGCACAGAGGGAGTGTATACACATCGTAAAGGGAGGTACAGAGTGAAGTGGCTATTGTATTGTCTGGTTGCAATACAATAGTCAGAGACTTCCCCCAAAGTGTTTTCGACGACCCTTGCACAGAACCATACACGTTACACCTCCACAAGCGAGTCTGTTCGCTCCAAAATCACAAAAGAAATAGGTGAGCATAAGCCCTGACTAATGAGCAAAAATAAAAAAAAACTGCAGTTGGTTGGCCCTGTAACATGACATCACAGACTGAAAAACACAATACCGAATGGCAGAATGCAAGGATGGAGGAGTCAAGTCAAACCACAAGGACAAGCTGAACGACCATCATGAAGGACTGGACCAGTCTGAAAGAGGTGGATGCTCTACAGGCTATAGAAGATAGAATAAGATGGAGAGGAATAACTAGCCATACATCTCATGTACGTACATCTCATGTATGGCTGGTTATTGCTAGGAGTAGACATGACAAAGGGAAGAGGTTCCACCTACTGACCACACATAAATCACTCGTACACAAACACTGGGGAAGAAAGGATACACTGAAGGAGTGTCCAAAAGAGGAATAAGCTTTGTAATATGCACGTACAACATTACAGTAAATGTTAATTTTAAAAATGTTTTACCACGTGGAACAACTCCGGTGGCACAATTTGTATATAAGGGTAGCAACAAATAGTTAATTCAAACACTATAGGGTGTCATACATTGCTATATTTAGATCAAATGGTGTGCGATCATGAATATTTTAAGTAAAGAGAAATTAGTAACTGGTTAAAGGCAAAGCAATCAAGGCAATAACATTATTTGTGTGCCTTTCAGGTGAACCATAAGGAGGTGGGAAAAGTCTAGTGGCAAATCAGCCATGTGAGTTCAGATGAAGACACAACAAACCCCCAAAGATGAACAAAATACTCAGACATTCCTGCTAACCCACACATACGCCCATGTCATAAAACCCATCTTGAATTACATAGGAGTGGCTTTTGTCAGGGTAAAAAGAAAACTGATCATAGATGAAGTAGGAAGGTTTACTGGCGGTCATTTTTTGGATGTTGGTGTCTGTCCAGAAACTATTAAATCATGTAAAGACAGTCAGCTGCTGTGTAGGATGGTACATTTATTCTCATATACTTTTCAAGGCAAACACACATGTTAAAGTATGATAGCAGTGACTTTATCCAGTTGGATGGTGCTGTGGTTCGAGCACTCAACCCACAAATAGAAAGTTGTGAGTTTGGATTATGGTTTTAGGTCAACTTCCATCATCTAATGAGTCAATAAAATTATTACCACTTGCTGGGAGGTCAACATTGGTTGTTCTATGTAGACTTTTTGTAGGTAGCTTAGGACCACCATTGGAGATTACCACTGCCCCAAAGCTATTTTGAGCAGGGAGACACTGATTTTGATTTCTTGCTGAATAGCTGGAAGTTAAGATGGATCATTGCAGCACTTGGTGTGTACAACCAAGATAGCACTTCTATGTAGCTTAGTGAAACTGTCACGAGGCTTATAATATATCTACCTAGTCTCTTAATGTATGCAGTTAAACAAATATGCAGCATATTATTTGTTTGTAAAACAATTGATGTATGGCTGTATTAAGCATGATACATTCTAATCTCACTCGTAAAGCTCTCTTACGGATGCTATAGGCTTCGGCATTGGGGCAATGGAGGGTCCGATGGTCTAAAACAATTGGTTACAATGACATCATATCAACATCTGCTGAAACCACATCGAACACTTGCCTAACACTGCTTTAATAATTGCCACATGTCTTTGTCTTGCCAGCATTTGCATTTGATATATTACTTACATGTCTTATGCCGCAATAAAAAATGATAAATGTTGCCCTTTTTGCACCGAGACCAACAATTATAAAAATATTGATTTAATCAGAACTTTTATCATAGTACCCACAAGCCACAAATGTTAATCTTTCCATGTAATGTCTGCTTGTCTTTAAAACCCAGAGAATGCGGTGTTGTAATAACAGTAAAAGACAAAACGAGGGTGCCAGGATTACCTCATGTCTCATTGTAACACGTGAACTTATTGGAATTATGACCTTATAAACAACACACCATGTGTTATTATAACAAAGTAAAAATAATTATTCGCCAAGGTCACATGTATTATTTTGACTAAATTTGAGTTTAAGATTATATAGCTAAAATACGAATTCATGTTTTTATGTTATCAAGTTCGTTTGCATAGCATTATTTTTACTATTATGCAAGTACTGGGTTGCCCTGTATTCAAGCTTGAATGAGTTTGAATCCTGGTTGATTTTGCTTGAGTTAGCTCATATTTCCTCTAGGGTCCACAAAATAAGTGTTACTTTGTAAAATTCAACAGTGATTGTTCCATAGAGAAAGGAATTGTGAAAATTATTTTGCTGGCTCAGGGCTGCCAAACGTGATTAGCACCACCTTACACTCATCTGAGTATAGGCACACTTCAACTTCTGAACCAGGGAGTATTGGAAAAGCAGCCTTGAAATAAAGAAATAAATATTGTGAAGAGCACAGGCAAAACGGGATAATTACACGACAGAGTGTGGGTATGGTACCGGATGAACACAGGACTGTAATCCACCAGGGCGAGTAGAAGCTTGAGAGCGTATGCTGGCACAGGATCTGGTTCCATCAGCAGGTTCTCATACCTGCTCACCAAAATATCATACCACCAGGATTAGGTTAGCCACTGTTATAAGACGTGCAAGCAGACCAACATTATTGCGTATAATTGTGCATTTATCGCTGAATCCTTATTAAATCCCAGCTCTTGAGTGGTCCCACAACAGCAGTTTCAAACACTATATATTACTATCCATAATTCTATAGCTGGACTAAGAGCATCTCTACACTCGAGCATTGCCACAGACCTCAGCCTCTGAAGTACGGCACTGGACAATTAAATGTGCTTATTGTGTCTGTCAAGGCAAAACTAATGGAATGAGTAGGCAGAACGTGAAGCAACTATATTAAATATGGGAAGGTGATATGATCAAAGGAACATTCAAACGGTGATAAACCAATATGATGTTGTTTTATGGTAGACTATGACTTTAATCTGGGTTAGTATGCCACACGCAAAGCTACAGTATACTTTCAGACACACACCACAGTGCACATGTTATACAAACAAATGAAACCACTTCAAACACGCCAGACACTCACCCACCCACGCAAACACTGCATAGGTCTCCACCACATACACACCCCCTCCACACATGCCATAGGAACTGCACAAATTATGTAATTATACAACATACACAGACCATACACACATTCATCAGGCAGAGACTATATTAACCACAGGACAAGCACTGGAAATTGTACTCACAAAGTCTACATAGAACAACTCTGTACTTGTGAGTCGAGCACTCTCCACCCAGTGCCACCTAGCTGAACGATTTAAAGTAGTCCCTCGATTTACGTTTTTAATCCGTTCCACGAAAACTGTTAACCAAAATAACTGTTAATCGAATATAAGAATTACATGTTAAAAGCATTCATCTGTAATGTAAACAAAGCTAGTCGAGGTCTAAATGCTCATAAATGGGCGTCGCTGATTGAGGTACTCAGCCCACTTATGAGCGGTCGGATTGGCCGAAATTTACGCTCGTGTGCATAACGTAATCATACCGTTAATCAAAATGTTAATGTTAGTCGAAACCATGGGGTCCTATGGGAGGTAAAACGTTTACCGAAAAACCGTTAACCGATGTCACTGTTAACCGAGAGACTACTGTATATCTGTTGTGCTATCTAGTGGAGCTGCAGTGGTAATGCAGATATAGATTCTATAAGAATACCCAACATATTTTACTTACCTATAAAAGTATCACCAAATCACAGAATATAAGTAAAAACATGTAAGCAGCTGTCTCCTTCATATATCTGTCTTATCAGAAAAAATACAAGTATATTTTACACAACTCATTGGCCCCACAGCCTTCTGGGAGGGTATATTTTCAGCAACATTAATTCACTGCATGGAAATTCAAGACCGGTTTCAACATATGGTGTCACATCAGCAGTCAGGCTTTCTTGAATAAATGAGTATCAGTAGTACCCTACCAATGTGACTCAGTTATATCAAAAACCAGTCCAGGCTTTTCCTTCTAAAAACGAATTTTACGAGACATTTATAAACAGATAAAGGTTGATAGGTGAGGTATCCATAAATCCATGGACCATGTGGATCAATGTTTTCCATCAGCAGTTAAGTTGTAACCCTCTGTACTTTCATCAATAGCGTGTGCCCTGTTTCAACTGCTGTTGACTTGCCTGACATTATACTTAGGAACCCTTCACAAATGGGGGATCACGGTGAAATGACACTCACTCTGGTAGAAGGGTCTCCTGGACGAGGCGGAGTAGGCCGGCATTAGGCGAGACACCGCCGGCCTTGCTGCTCACAGCCTCGTGTCCAAGCAGCACAGATGCCGCCTCTGACAGCAGCCGCAAGCTGAACATACGGCGCTCCGCTGGGGGGAACACATAACGGAGACGGATGAGAGATAGAAAGAATATCGTGATATGTTGTCCTCGTGTAATTAATCGAGAGCCGCTGTTCTAGAATGTCTCTTCACCAAAAAACACTGGTGCAACTAAGCAATACGATACAATTCACCACAGTAGTGGAGACATAGTGGGTTTACATTAAAATGTTTTGCTCAAACAAGTGCTATTTAATTGAAAAGAAGTTTAGTTAATTGAAAACGGTGAAAGACTATGCCTCTTTTAAAAAATATATCCCACTCATGACCAAGATAAATACTTACAACTCCTTGTTTTCTCAAATAAATGCATTTAAGATACAGTGAAGGAAAGGGGGAATACATGTTATTCTTTAAAGCGGATTAATATCTCATACTTCTATTGAAAAAATCAATGCATTCATGATGAGGTGGCAGGGTGGATCCGGGGATCAATGCCAACATCACTGTAATCCTGAACATACACATTATAAAAGCAAGTTCTAAATTTCAGGGAGCTGAGTTTTTCCACAGGTGACCAGTGACTCAATCCACTAACCAATTTGTAGTCCAGTTTATAGTGTTAAACAAAATATTTTCTTGATCTTGTAGAGTGCTATTGATAAACAACAATGAGTACAAGCTATTTAACACCATTAATAATGCAACAGCAGCGGTCATTCATTTCTCGTATACGGCTGTTTTTCGAAATACAGAAAAATCTACAGCACTGACATACCAAGGCCATTTGTTGATATTGCACAGTTAAATCGCACAGCCTTACCACTTTGGCTCAGAACAAGAGCAGTCAGAGGAGGCAGAACAGAGTCCACAACCTGCAAACAACAGCAGTCATAAAAAGCCTTACATGAGAAGGGACATTCTTAAAGAGTCTAGAGATCCCAGCAAAGGGGATGTATATAACTTTCATGCCATAAATTCAAAGTGCCTCCATGCATAAATGAGTGCGAGATGACACCCGTATGTTGGCAGTCCTAAGCCATTGGTTGAAATTCTACATTGCTAGGTTGATGCCAGTCTTTCTATTGGACAATCACTTTTGACTTCTCACAAAATGATGCACGTTTTATAAACCAAAGATGATGGCCCGAGTCAATCGGTGAACTAAAGTTTAACTCGCAATCTTGCGATTGTGAGCACTGCACTCCTATCACTCTGAGCCTAGTGCAGATTGTTTGTAAATAAAACAGGTCGTGCAATTGTATTTTAAAGTATTTTTTAAAAATAATCCTCCCTCTGTATTGTGTAGGAAGTGTCCAAAATGTTATGGAATTTTTTTCCTCAATGAAGCCCCTTATGGAGATTCTAATATGAATAACACAGTAGCTATCCTCTTTCCAACATGGAAGAAATATCCACAACTTGGCACAAGATGACAGTAAAACATTTAAGCACTATATTCCAGAATGACACAAATGCCTCTGCAACATAAAACATGTTCTGCTTCATTTGAACGAACACAATGCTGATATCCCAAATGGGTAATGTGTTCCGCAAAAAAATCCCCTTTTCTCACTACACGAATGCCACCGAATTAAATAAAAGTAAATTAATAGATCGATGTGCATGATGTATTTTCTTGGCCTCGTGCCGCAAGGGCAGTGACTGTGGCTGCCCTCACTGTCACTCACTGCAACGTGGTGCTGAGTCAGCAGAACAGGGTGCTGGGTGATGGCCTCGAACACCGATAGCGTTACTCTCATTGCTTCGTCCGCCTGTGCCTGGCCTGGGTACAAAATATAGGAATGAGCACCGCCACTACACCTACTCATCAAGCAAGCCTTTGCAAACACAATAAAATGTCCCTTTATTTACCCAGGAAATGCTCACTGCATCTCAGCGCTCTTTTTTCAGGAGGGCCCTGCACTGGGAGGTTTGGCAATGAGATTTTGCATGTGGGAGGAAAGATAAATACCTACAGAAAACCTATAAACACGATAGAATGGCAAAGAATATCTATGTATACAGATCAACGAGCCATTTTCTGTACCACCATCACTTGGATAACTCCCAGCGCAGCAGATTTGAAAGTCTATTTGTACACAAATAGTAGCTTTGGTGAGAGTGGATCTCCTTAACTTATTCCTGTCCTGAATAGTATTTTGTTTCGTTCTTTGCGTAATTGCAAGTGTAGCTATCCCTTGTTCATGAATAAAACTAGTCTTGGGTAAGACACGTCACTGAAACGGATGATGATTGATGGGAAGGCTAGTACTGGAGTAGCAGCCAAAGGAGAGAATGTGCCAGAGGGAACAACAACTTCAGAGATGGAGTGATGAGATTTAACTAATGTGCAGAAGATGGATTTTGGAATAAAAAAACGTGATTCAAGGCATCGGTATCATGGGTGGGGGAGCGGTGGATAGATTATGGCTGATGATGATGGCCATCAGTAAACAAAAGTGTGATCCACAAACACCCTTCTTTTCTGTTAGTTCCAGCACAAACTGTAAACCACCAAGTTGCTTTTAATGTCAAGGCTTTAAGTCAGTTGCAGGTAAACAACTAACACTATTAGGCTGAGCTTCACAAGGTCTTGTTAATTTCTCATATAATGGCAACATATTATTAGATGATTGTATATTGTATATGTCTGTATACATTTAAAGGGATTCAGCTCACGCTACATTCAACAAAGGTTTCTTTATTGATGACCCACAGGTTACCCAGCAGGTAACACGTGCTGCAGCAGACTTCACACCCAGAACTCCCCTCCTCCTCTTTCTCTCTCCCCTTCATTCACTCCTCCTTCTGCTCCACCCCCTATCTACACTCGCAAATTTTCCTTCTCTGTTCTTCCAACTGTCACTTTCCCTTCAAGTTTCCCACTCCTTTTTCCCACTGTGGCTGTCCTCCAATCTCACCCTCCTTGCTCATTACTCATCGCCTATACATACGTACGTCTAGGGCTATTGCCCAGCGCCTCCCTCTAACGTCTGATCAGAGTGGGCTTGGCAAGACGCCTGTATTCCCCTACACTGTTGAATTCTGAAATGAAATCCGGTGCCTCCTCATGCATTAGGTTATGAACAGCAGTAGCAGCATCCTCTATGAATGTATGATTCCCTGACATACAGCCATGTGCATTAAATGTCGGGAGACTTCTGGTAAAATCTGTGGTTGATATTCATTTCAGCATATAAAATGTCTGGTTATTTCTGGGCCACATTTGATCAAATAATTTATCTCATGTTACATAAAATAACTATATCTTTTAAGTCTCATTGTCTTGTGTGTTAAAGATCTGATGAGATCAGGCACATTCCAGGTGATTTGATCATAGGCTAATTATGTTTCTCGTAAATTATAATTACCTTAAATTACCTATACCTATTACCTAAACTGTAAAATATAAGGTAGAATATATTTTCTTCCTAAGATACAGTCAGGAGCTGCCAATACTGGCAGAAAATAAAAAAAGATGCTAATTTATAAATGACTTGTTTACGTACCAACAGCGCCATCAATGCTGGTCTCTCCATAGTCGATTGATTTGATATACCCCTAAGAAAGATAAGCCACTTCTTTAATACATTCACAGCAAGCAGTTCATGGAGAAAAAACATTATAATGCAGGCTTTGAGGCTGTGCAATTATTCTGCTCATTGTTTAGACTGTAAGAGTTCTTGATCTTAATCATAAAAAGTACTGTTCCAAATAAAATAATGCCATATTTCACTGGGACTCCTTAAAAGTTCAAATGCATCTCTGCAAGGCTCAGAACATCATACACGTAAACCATATCTCAGATACATGTCCCCTGCAAAGATACAAATTACATATTCATGTTGAGAAATGACAGATATGCCAATTTGGCAATAAAAAATACACAGACGAGGAACTGGTGCTTTGCAGGTGAAATGTTACAAAATACACAAATACATGTAAAACCTCACATTAAATTTACATTGCATTACCCTTGTTAATCCAGGAAAGTATCACCGAGCATGGTCTTGGTAGGTTTGTGCAGTAAAGGGAAATGATTGCTATGTGTTTCCCAAATAAGTAATTTTTGAATAACCTTTCAAATTTGGAACAGTACGCCAACACTAAATATGAATCAAGGTGACCACCCGTTTCTAACCATGCATCTCTGCAACAAGCTGCAAACACGCTACTGCTGGGCCATGTAACCGGGTCAAATGCAGATTGTGTACATAACACAGAACACATCACCCAAATGAAGCCTAAAGCTCTGCATTAGTTTATATACAGGGTTTTATTGAAAGTGCAGTTATTCAAAGGTAACTAAGGAAGAAAACAATTAGAAAAATTGACTGAATGTATACCTACCAAGAGAATCCCATATTTGAAGAGAAACTCATCATTCACAATCTGTGGCCTGAACACCTGGAAAAGAGCACAGGGAATGAATATAGGAAATAGGTGTGATCATGATCAATGATCATTCATTGTTTGTGAAGTCATGTTGTGCTCATGAGATATATGAGTATCAGCTACAAAAAGAACAAAAACACAATTCTCTCCACGAGCACAGTGGTTTTGAATGGTACGTAAATATATTTTTTGAACGATCACTGAGGAAAGGATGGTAGAATATTATGCGTGAGGTAATGTACATCAGGTTGTGATACTTTATTCACCGTGCATTACTTTTATGCAAAAGTGACCTCACAAGGCAAAACCACTTTCTATGTGCCTCTTGTCATTCATGTAACATTTTGACAAATATATCAGTGTTAATATTTAGCTCAAACATTAAATAATATTTTATGAATTCAAACTGATGGGAACATTTTCCTCGAATTAAGCACGTGACCCATATTTTTCAAGAGTTTTGCCTGAGGATTATGTTTCTGCAGCAATAAAATGCAATGTGTTCCCCAGATGTGTACAAAGTGAGATGAGGATGGTTCATGCTCCAGTGGTCCATTGTGGGGTGACTACTGGGCACAATCTCACCAACATAAAGAGAATACGCGGTAAACAAAACTAAAATTGACTCACATTATAAACAATGAGTGGTTGGCTTGAGTTGGAAATAAATGCCATTGTGTTCACACTGACCTGTGAGGTGACAAGATGTAAGAGCACGGGCAGCATGGGCAGCTGATGCTTGAGCTGTTTGGCCTGGACTGTGGATGGGTGCCGCCTACCGGACACACTCTCCAGGACTGATACAACCTCACCTGTCCCACAAAGACCCGGCAAGTTCACACATGCAATAGAAGTAAGTAAATGCAATTGCTTTGCTCACAACTGCTGTATGATAATAGTTACAGGAGCAATGCATTATTTTGAATATACTTAACAAAAATGTCTTTACCACACTCAAGCAAGTATTGGATGGTGCTCATCTTGGTGTGTGGTCTTGAGCTGAAATTCCATATTTGTATTCCACATTACTATGGTGGGGGCCAGTCTATCCACAGGTAAACCACTGTTGTCTTCCCATAAAGCAGTGCTCATTTTATTGACCTCAGAGGGTTGATGGGCTCAGTCTATCCTCAACTAACATTTGAATGTGGAACTTGATAATGAGATGATCCTCTTACCACTCTGCCACTTGGCTGGATGAATTCAAGTAATATTTTCTTTGCTTTGTCTAGAAGGCTTCACTAAGTGTAAAGACACACTTTACTTAGGGTGGTACTTTGGAATATGTGTTTAATTTGTAATTATGTAAAAGTATTTTTGCTTGTCGGAGGAAACAGGAATGTCCAGGGTGAACTCATGTTTGTGAAGTACAGTAATAGCAAATCTCTTACTGCACCGCCCCCTACAGACCTCTCATTACCATCAGGCTGGTGTGTCAATGTTCGTATGCAGTCATACCCCAGCTACTCTGATTTCGTACTTAGCCAGATCAGAGCAACTAATTAAAAAGAAAAGTCTGTGTATTAAATGCAAGAACGTAGAAAATATAATAAAACATTTTTACATACTAAATACCTGAGAATATGTTACGTAAAATAAAATGCAAGAGAACATGTTTAATTGTACATAATCTTATAATAAATGTCGTTCAATTGTATTAAATGGTAATACGTTAGTGGTGGGGGAGCGATGGTGAAGGGTGGCAGGTGGGAGTGATAGGGGAGGGGTGGTGGGGATTGGAGGGACCAACATAACTACTTAACAGCACACAGTACACAGCACACAATTACATACCGTACACACTCTTGAATTTGGGTCTGCATAATAACACGCACATACACTACATACACTAACATATATATGACATATATATACACATATACAGTACATAGGATTATTGTTGTTATTTTACACTTATTTTAATTTCAGACCAAGGCTATGGTTTCACTGTACAGGAGTTCATTCATGCATTCACAACCCATGCAGTTCATTCCACATTCACAGGTTCCTTACCAGTAAGCAGGGGCAGCTGGTGGACAATGAGAGCAGTGAGGATCTCCAGGCACCGGGACAGGTATTCGTACCCCCCCTGCTGCTGATCCTTACCCGGAGTTGCGCGCCGAGAGTCCCTCTCAATGTACATCACCAGCCTGTCGAGGATTTGAACGCATCGCCACCGTCAGTATCATCATCATCCCCATCATCAACAAAAAAAATGAAGATCAATGGCAACAAACAGATTGGAAAGAGTGTTTCACTGATCATGAGATGGGTGCTAGGCAAAGTTCATCAACATTGGTACCCCTGAATCAGTGTTGAAAATGATAGATTACTATGGTAGGGCCATCTGGTTGGATGGTGCTATCATTTGGGCACCTATCTCACAGTCTGAAAGCTAAGAGTCTGAATCATCGTTGGTGGTTGACTAAGTAGATCAACTTGACATTATGAATACCTCTTTTTGGGTAGCCAGAACTTTAATATTGACTTTAAAATACAAATATGGGTAATTATGTTTGATGTGATAAATACCAGTGCACTCTAACCTGGTAATTAAACTACATTGAACTGGGAACAGAGTGGTGAGCGTGTGTGTGGCAGGGCTCACTCACCGGGACTGACAGCAGTAGAGCAGCATGTCGGGGTTGTTTTGCAGTACCTGATGGAGTGCCAGGAAAGCCTTGGCTCGGATTAGCACCGACGGACTCTCCAGCAGACGCACGATCTTTGCCACAAACTCCTGCCACACACCAATGGTGTCGTCAGCAGAGAAGCTTAAGCGAGGACACAGTCCAATAATGAAATGGGTGCTTTTTTATTTCATTACCATACCTACATTTGTCTGTATCAGTGTGACAGTTTTAGTCAATTCCTATACATAATAAGTAATTGAATCATCTCAAATAACTGTTCCTTGCTACAAGACAATACATTGAGTTCATTCTATTTCCTCATTGACAAATTTTCAACCGCCTGTGATATGCAGCTTAGAGTGGTACCTACTGCTGTTTTCCTTTTTTAGGTTGTGTAAAACACCTTATTTAAAAGAAACCTGTTCCCAGCTCACAATGGGAAAGTCATAAAATAAAATACCAATTGTGGCTATAATCTCTCAGGACCTGATTAAAACAGAATCAAGTAACAGTGGGTGTCCTATGGAGACAATGGTACTGACTATATTCATGTGGAATATCCAGCCATAGCTCAGGTCTCCAAATGGAGATGAGTTCCGGCATCTATTCTTGAGTTTTGTTGTAGTAGCCATAGCTCATGACTCCAAATGGGGATGACCACTGGCATCTATTTTTGAGTATTGTTATAGTAGTAACTCAATATCAATATAAAATGAAATCACTTTGGAGTTATTAGTAATACAGAATGGCAGTGTGTACACAGACGGGAAAGAGAGAGGACCTTCTCATGAACAAGGCGCTGGAGGTGGCCACCCGATGCCAGCATGATGCAGAACAGGGTGAGCAGGCACTGCTGCACACGCGCAATGCTCGACAGCAGTGCCTCAAGTACAGGTGCCAGCCCGACCTTCTCCAGTACGTTCTGAAAGCAGCTTGGCATGCGGCGGCTCACGCGACAAAGTGCCTACCAAACCAGGATGGGTGGAGGGGGGAAGGGGGGGCGCACACACAAGCATACGCACGCCACCATAATCACCAATGCCATTTGATGCATATCCAGAGCCAATAAAAAATGTAGCCTCGAGCTGTACTTTGGGCTGAATTAAATTGTACTCCTATGAGCTGCATGGCTTTGTGCCATCCTCCTCTATCGCTGCTGCCAATCCCTTCACGCTGCATGGTAGCGTTTACATTCGCAAAACAACAATTTATGGAGGATGAAAGTCCAACTAATGTTTCATCTCCCATTACAACGGTTGGCTACATACAGTGCGAAGGAAGTACAACATACATACATACACTGCACTTGAGAAACTTAGAATATTAACAATAGCCACAAATAATAGTGAAAAGTTGTGTACATTTATGTGCAACATTATAACTGCAAGTCATCTTATCCACTACAATACATCCATAATTAGGAATTTAGTAAATATTTTTTATAAAAATTGTGATTAATCTCTGGTGCTATTGCTTATTTTATTGTGATTTACTTCTATGGTTCAAATTAATGTTGAATTGTTATTTTCGTAATTGATGGCTCAGAGCCACTGGTGGAAAGTTCACATTACTTTGGTGGATGCCAGTTTATCCATAGGAAATTCACTGTTGACTTCCAACACAATAGTGTTCATTACTTTGGCCTTACTTGATGATGGGCTGAGTCAATATTAAAGCAGGATTTGAATTTAAAACCTTCAATAGTTGGGTGCTCTACTAACAGCACCACCTGGCTGGATTTATCAGTTAAAGGTACAGTGTTGCATATGCGATCAACTCAACATGTAGTGATATTCCTTGCATCATGTGCATGTACTAATTTAAACTGTACAGTCACTCTGCACATAACATGGACATACACCTCACATAAACCATACAACCATCACCACAGGACACACGATGAAGAAATTATCATGACAACACACACATGGCACGAGCACATGCACATCAAAAGCACCAATAAAACAAAAAAACACGGTAACATCAAAGAAATATATTTGGGTGTATTGTGAATGTGGTGAGCAGAGGGAAGGCATCTAAGTGTTAGGATATATTGTAAAAGGGTGTAGCCAGGGGGCAGGTGTCTGCCTTGTATTACTATTGTTTATGTTTTGACATCAATTTAACAACCACTGACTTTTTTTGGGCTGTAAGCCAGCACATCTGTGCTCCTGGATGCAAGCCTTTGGGTGAAGATGCCAAAACTCAATGGTTCCTTCAACGATAAGGGTTTTCAGATGGATCGAGTTAAAATGTGTGAAAATGTGAAGTACAAAGATAATAATGTAGTTATAGAACTAACAGGTAACATATTTTTTTTATTCTTTACAAACACTGCATTGTTTGCATAGGTAGAGCAGGGGAGTGAGGAGTAAGCACTTCACAAAATGCATGCCAAGTCAGCTCTAATTGTTGCATGTTTAACTTTCCAATATTTGTAATAACCTCTGTATTTTACTTAATATTTAAATGTTTTTACTTGCTGTGTTTGGATATTTGAATGTCTGATCAGATTGCATATACATTAACATATTTTAATATGGTATTAACGCATTGCATGATGTCGACATTGGTCATCTTAGGAAGATAATGGTCCCCGTGACATGAACATTTTCACCAATGGCTCAGGGTCGTCAAAGTCGTTTGAGCAGACACTTGATTATTAATACATTTATATAATAATCCATTCAATAACATTAAAACGTATTAACTCAACGTACAACAAAATGTTGCGGCAAACAAACTCACAGAGATGGCAGTGACACGCAGGGAGTCGACGGTGCAGTGGGTGAACAGGTACCACAGCATGGGCCCCACCTCTGCCGTCTGAAAGCCGCTCGTCTGCGCGGAGGCTCCACTGCACACATTCTCCACTACCTTTGCTGCCAGGTGGTTCGTTAGAGGCTCCTCCTGCTCACCAGGTTTCCACAGAGCAGCCCATGCAAACCCAGGAAAAGCACCACCTTCTCGAAATGTTCTATTGAACTCCTTTATTTAGCTTGCTGACCTGGTGGTACTTTGCTTAGATAAAGTCATTAAATGAAGAATCATTATGTGCTGTCTCGGTGGTCTATGTCTAATAAAATGCATTAAACAAAGATAGGTGTTTCATCGAGAAATGAAACAACATTTTATCCCATTGACCAAGGGATTTGTTCAAACAATTTCTGCTGGAAAACACTCATACAAAAATACATGGCCCATTATTCATGCTTCCAAAGTCGACAAAATGAGTAACACTAGAAAACCCACTGTGGTCATCCTATGAAGATTCTGAACCCTACCATGGAAATATGGTATTTCCGCCACTGGCTTAAATATCTTGACTTAAAGCTTTCGTGACTACAGGAATTCATATTATTTGGGTCTTTCGGTAAAGTCACGTAGATAGGTTCAAAGAAAATAACAAAAAACTACGACCTTTTGATTGCAACACAAGCGGTCGTCATCAGGAAAAGGGGGTTAGCTTCTAAAGGCAAACTGTTTATAAAAATTTGAAATGGGCATAGCCCAAATGTCAGCAGCCAATGTTAATGTAAGTGGTGGGCAGCGACCACGATGGTGGTGGGTTTTCCACCAATCAAAGGGCTGCCAGGTAAAAATTAGCATATTCTTGGTTCTTTCGGTAAAGTCACGTAGAAGGGAAATAATAAATTAATCAAAATCAAATATAATAAAACAGAGGAATTTAGCATATTGACGCTAAAGAACTGCAACTACCCAACTACCATACAATAAACCGATGTGAAAAAACTAAATATAAACTACATCAATATAATCAATGTGCT
The DNA here is from genome assembly GCF_965212315.1 of Lampetra planeri. Lineage (NCBI taxonomy): Eukaryota > Metazoa > Chordata > Hyperoartia > Petromyzontiformes > Petromyzontidae > Lampetra > Lampetra planeri. The sequence continues at coordinate 22,231,395 of NC_136107.1, forward strand.
CAATATACTCTCCAATAAGATGAGCTATTAACATCCAAGAAAGGTACCCCAATGGGTTTCCCTTATCTCCAGTTGTAGCCAATGTTGTCATGGAAAAATTTGAGACAGATGCCATCCAGGCATCCACTCTACGTCCGTCCTTGTGGAAGAGGTACGTAGATGACACGTTCGTCATCTGGCCACGTGGCCGACCAGCTCTGAACCAATTCTTCAACCACATCAATTCCATACACTACGCCATCAAATTCACCATGGAGGTGGAAAAGGATGTCAAGCTACCATTCTTGGATGTTTTAATCGAAAAAAGACAAGATGGCTCAATGGGACACTCTGTCTCCAGGAAAGCCACCCATACGGATGCATATCTAAAACCTGACTCCCACCACCATCCTTCCCAGAAGAATTCCCTCATCAAAACTCTACACCATAGAGCTCGATGTATTTCCGACCATCATCACCTAGCCCAGGGGTCTGCAACCTTTAAGACATAAAGAGCCACTTGGACCCGTTTCCGAAGGAAAAAATAAACTGGGAGCCGCAAAACCATTGCAACTATTAAAACAAAAATAACACTGCATATATTGTTTCTTACCTTATTGCTATATACAGGATCGTGCAGTCAGCTGTCAATCTGAATAAAAAAATGACTTTTTCACTTAACAATGTAAAATATATTTTTGCAAATTAATAGCTAAATTACCTGGTTAATGGGATTTTTGCTCCTGAACCTCAGTGCACAGTGTCTGCACATCAGGGCTGTAAGACGTCACCTTCATTTTCACACAGGCTTGCAAGCTGTCATCTGTGAGGCGTGATCGATGTTTGTTTTTAATATAGTTCATGTTGGAGAAGACCTGCTCACATACATATGTGGAGCCGAAGATCGACAGGACTCCAAATGCATACTTTTTCATGTTTATATAAGTGTTGGGGATGGCATTCCATGTTTCGAATACAAGTTTGTCCTGTTTGGGAAGGTTTTCAATATCACTCCATTTATGATTCTGAGCCAGAATGGCCTTCTGACGGGCAACATCCTCAAGAGTAGCGGTCAAGCATTTGAATTTGGACACCCATATATCTTTGTCGGCTATATCGGCCAGTTCCATCTCAAGATCAGGTTGACTTACACCTGCAAATGCAGTCATATTCAATAGGGATGGATCGATCGCCAGGGGAGTGACAGGGAAGGATAATGTCGTTTTTTCCTCTCTGAACTCACAGAATCGTTTCCCAAACGAACTTTGCATTGTGGTGATTGCAGACTTGAAATATTCCAAATTTATCGTATCATGACTTTGTTTGAACTCTCTCAAAGAGGGAAAGTGAGACAGTGTACCTCTCTGTAAATCTTTGACAAACACTGTCAACTTGCGCTCGAATGCCAAAACCTCCTCCAGCATGTGCAGGGCTGTGCCTCCTTTCCCCTGAAGGGTTGTATTTAGCGTGTTTAGATGTGCTGTCATGTCTACCATAAAATGTAATTTTTCCAGCCACTCTGGCTGTTCCAGCTCAGCAAAGGTGAGCTCTTTGCTGCCCAGGAAGGTTTTTACTTCTTACAAACATGTGACAAAGCAACGGCAACGTTATTGCCTGTCACCGGGCGGGCAGTGTGGAGCGGAGCGGCGACCTGTCAGCAGCGGCAACGCCAGAGCAGGTGTCACAGTGCGCCTCCTCCCCTCGCTAGCATCCGCCCCGGAGCCGCGGTCAAGGTTCAAAAGAGCCGCATGCGGCTCCGGAGCCGCAGGTTGCCGACCCCTGACCTAGCCAGTGAACTGGAACACGTACACGAAGCTCTCAAGAAGAATGGATATTCAGACTACACAATCTGTAAAGCTATCACCCCAACTGTTGGGAACGAACCATCTGAAGACCCAATCAAAACCATCACCTTGCCATACATAGCAGGGGCCACCAAAAAGATTTCTAAAATCATGAGCAAACACAAGATCCAGGTTTGATTTAACACAGTACATAAAACTCGTGATCTGATCCCATCTGTGAAGGATGTGATCCCTGACATGCAATACCCTGACGTCTACAAACTAAGCTGTGTCTGCGGCAGTAGTTACATTGGGGAAACTAAGCGACATGTCTCGGACCGTGTTCGTGAACATGAGGCAGATCTGAAACACGGTAGGACCAATACCTTGGCCGTGGCTGATCATTGTTTTAATGCGGTGGGCTCACACGAAATTGATTTCTCTAAGACAAAGGTACTTTGCAAACCCACTGGCTATCAACAAAGATTCATTCATGAAGCCATCCATATATACATATACAGACACAATTTCAACCGAGAAGATGGGTACAAACTGAGCAATCATTGGAAGGACGTTATTGACCAGTTTAAGTCATAACTGGCTGTGATGTTCCTATCCTACCATCTTCCGATGTTAGTTGTTATTTTCGGCTCTCTGATTTTACGTGAACAGGTTAAATTTCTCACACAAACACAGCCACCTTGTGCGCCGACCTCGAGGTTGCTGCTCTGATATCTTCCATTAACATACTAATCTCTCACATTAACACAGCCATCTCAGCGTGCTCGCCGTGGAAGCCACTCAACGATCTTACATTAACATGCTAATTTTTACCTGGCAGCCCTTTGATTGGTGGAAAACCCACCACCGTCGTGGTCGCTGCTCACCACTTACATTAACATTGGCTGCTGACATTTGGGCTACGCCCATTTCAAACCTTTATAAACAGTTTGCCTTTAGAAGCTAACCCCCTTTTCCTGATGACGACCGCTTGTGTTGCCATCTAAACGTGGTAGTTTTTTTTTTTAACCTATCTACGTGAAATAATAAAATAAAACCTCCTACGCATTTCACAAGTAGTACTAATCGCATATCTGCATTTACCATAAATATGCTAAATTCCTCTTGATATGCAAACTCTTTTGTCAAGGCGCCCTTCCCCCCTCCATCCCAGCTTAAATAGTCGCTCCAAGCCTGGAGTGTGTCATTCAGACTCTGTCTACTCGATAGACCTGCTCTCCACCTGAGGACGGCTGCTTGCGTTGTGGCCGAAACGTCGTGAGAATTATTTAATTATGTTTTATTTGTATTATTTTATTATTTCCATTCTACGTGACTTTACCGAAAGAACCAAGAAGATGAATCCCTGCAGTCACGAAAGCTTTCAATCGAAATCTATCTACGTGACTTTACCGAAAGACCCAAAGAATAGGGCTTGAATATATTAACAAGACCAAAGTCACTTCCCATTGCTCACTGGACCAGCAAGACACCTTGACTTATTATTTTAATAATGTATTGAATTGATAATTGGTTCTTTACCCTTCTATCTGGCAACAAAACTGACACCTTTTTACAAGGAGTCATGTTTGCATAGACCGCAATACCTGCAGTCATAATACAAACAAAAGACCATAACTCTGATAATGTGCACTGTCCTTGTCGCTATTTCATTATACCTGATGATGATTGCTTGTGTTGCAATCGAAACGTCGTATTCTATTATTTAATTTAATTTATTATTTTATCTTTAGACGTGACTTAACCGAAAGAAACAAATAATAAAGAACCAATTATCATATTTTTACTGGCAAATGAGGTTCCCATAGTGTAGATGCTTGCTCCGAGCTCTCATACTCTGATGGTGCATTGTCTTTGAGTTGTGCGCCTTTTGGCGTCATCTGGTCCAACCCATATGAGACTAGGCTCTAAGGAAAGCTGTCTCGGGTGTGGACCAATCAACTTTAAGGACAGTGCACATTATCAGAGTTATGTTCTTTTGTTTGTATTATGACTGCAGGTATTGCGGTCTATGCAAACATGACTCCTTGTAAAAAGGTGTCAGTTTTGTTGCCAGATAGAAGGGTAAAGAACCAATTATCATATTTTTACTGGCAAATGAGGTTCCCATAGTGTAGATGCTTGCTCCGAGCTCTCATACTCTGATGGTGCATTGTCTTTGAGTTGTGCGCCTTTTGGCGTCATCTGGTCCAACCCATATGAGACTAGGCTCTAAGGAAAGCTGTCTCGGGTGTGGACCAATCAACTTTAAGGACAGTGCACATTATCAGAGTTATGTTCTTTTGTTTGTATTATGACTGCAGGTATTGCGGTCTATGCAAACATGACTCCTTGTAAAAAGGTGTCAGTTTTGTTGCCAGATAGAAGGGTAAAGAACCAATTATCATATTTTTACTGGCAAATGAGGTTCCCATAGTGTAGATGCTTGCTCCGAGCTCTCATACTCTGATGGTGCATTGTCTTTGAGTTGTGCGCCTTTTGGCGTCATCTGGTCCAACCCATATGAGACTAGGCTCTAAGAAAAGCTGTCTCGGGTGTGGACCAATCAACTTTAAGGACAGTGCACATTATCAGAGTTATGTTCTTTTGTTTGTATTATGACTGCAGGTATTGCGGTCTATGCAAACATGACTTCTTGTAAAAAGGTGTCAGTTTTGTTGCCAGATAGAAGGGTAAAGAACCAATTATCATATTTTTACTGGCAAATGAGGTTCCCATAGTGTAGATGCTTGCTCCGAGCTCTCATACTCTGATGGTGCATTGTCTTTGAGTTGTGCGCCTTTTGGCGTCATCTGGTCCAACCCATATGAGACTAGGCTCTAAGAAAAGCTGTCTCGGGTGTGGACCAATCAACTTTAAGGACAGTGCACATTATCAGAGTTATGTTCTTTTGTTTGTATTATGACTGCAGGTATTGCGGTCTATGCAAACATGACTTCTTGTAAAAAGGTGTCAGTTTTGTTGCCAGATAGAAGGGTAAAGAACCAATTATCATATTTTTACTGGCAAATGAGGTTCCCATAGTGTAGATGCTTGCTCCGAGCTCTCATACTCTGATGGTGCATTGTCTTTGAGTTGTGCGCCTTTTGGCGTCATCTGGTCCAACCCATATGAGACTAGGCTCTAAGGAAAGCTGTCTCGGGTGTGGACCAATCAACTTTAAGGACAGTGCACATTATCAGAGTTATCTTCTTTTGTTTGTATTATGACTGCAGGTATTGCGGTCTATGCAAACATGACTCCTTGTAAAAAGGTGTCAGTTTTGTTGCCAGATAGAAGGGTAAAGAACCAATTATCATATTTTTACTGGCAAATGAGGTTCCCATATACCAATAGGGTTTTCCCCTTTTTTCTGGCAACAAAACTGACACCTTTTGCAAGGAATCATGTCTACATTAACCGCAATACTTGCAGTCAAATGCAAACAAAAAACAATACTCTGGTAATTTATGCATTGTCTTTGAAACTGATTGGTCCACACCAGAGACAGCTTTCTTAAAAAGACAATGCATAAATTACCAGAGTATTGTTTTTTGTTTGCATTTGACTGCAAGTATTGCGGTTAATGTAGACATGATTCCTTGCAAAAGGTGTCAGTTTTGTTGCCAGAAAAAAGGGGAAAACCCTATTGGTATATTTTGGTACTGGCAAAGGAGGTCCCAAATTGAGGTTCCCATAGTGTAGATGCTTGCTCCGAGCTCTCATACTCTGATGGTGCATTGTCTTTGAGTTGTGCGCCTTTTGGCGTCATCTGGTCCAACCCATATGAGACTAGGCTCTAAGGAAAGCTGTCTCGGGTGTGGACCAATCAACTTTAAGGACAGTGCACATTATCAGAGTTATGTTCTTTTGTTTGTATTATGACTGCAGGTATTGCGGTCTATGCAAACATGACTCCTTGTAAAAAGGTGTCAGTTTTGTTGCCAGATAGAAGGGTAAAGAACCAATTATCATATTTTTACTGGCAAATGAGGTTCCCATAGTGTAGATGCTTGCTCCGAGCTCTCATACTCTGATGGTGCATTGTCTTTGAGTTGTGCGCCTTTTGGCGTCATCTGGTCCAACCCATATGAGACTAGGCTCTAAGAAAAGCTGTCTCGGGTGTGGACCAATCAACTTTAAGGACAGTGCACATTATCAGAGTTATGTTCTTTTGTTTGTATTATGACTGCAGGTATTGCGGTCTATGCAAACATGACTTCTTGTAAAAAGGTGTCAGTTTTGTTGCCAGATAGAAGGGTAAAGAACCAATTATCATATTTTTACTGGCAAATGAGGTTCCCATAGTGTAGATGCTTGCTCCGAGCTCTCATACTCTGATGGTGCATTGTCTTTGAGTTGTGCGCCTTTTGGCGTCATCTGGTCCAACCCATATGAGACTAGGCTCTAAGGAAAGCTGTCTCGGGTGTGGACCAATCAACTTTAAGGACAGTGCACATTATCAGAGTTATCTTCTTTTGTTTGTATTATGACTGCAGGTATTGCGGTCTATGCAAACATGACTCCTTGTAAAAAGGTGTCAGTTTTGTTGCCAGATAGAAGGGTAAAGAACCAATTATCATATTTTTACTGGCAAATGAGGTTCCCATATACCAATAGGGTTTTCCCCTTTTTTCTGGCAACAAAACTGACACCTTTTGCAAGGAATCATGTCTACATTAACCGCAATACTTGCAGTCAAATGCAAACAAAAAACAATACTCTGGTAATTTATGCATTGTCTTTGAAACTGATTGGTCCACACCAGAGACAGCTTTCTTAAAAAGACAATGCATAAATTACCAGAGTATTGTTTTTTGTTTGCATTTGACTGCAAGTATTGCGGTTAATGTAGACATGATTCCTTGCAAAAGGTGTCAGTTTTGTTGCCAGAAAAAAGGGGAAAACCCTATTGGTATATTTTGGTACTGGCAAAGGAGGTCCCAAATTGAGGTTCCCATAGTGTAGATGCTTGCTCCGAGCTCTCATACTCTGATGGTGCATTGTCTTTGAGTTGTGCGCCTTTTGGCGTCATCTGGTCCAACCCATATGAGACTAGGCTCTAAGGAAAGCTGTCTCGGGTGTGGACCAATCAACTTTAAGGACAGTGCACATTATCAGAGTTATGTTCTTTTGTTTGTATTATGACTGCAGGTATTGCGGTCTATGCAAACATGACTCCTTGTAAAAAGGTGTCAGTTTTGTTGCCAGATAGAAGGGTAAAGAACCAATTATCATATTTTTACTGGCAAATGAGGTTCCCATAGTGTAGATGCTTGCTCCGAGCTCTCATACTCTGATGGTGCATTGTCTTTGAGTTGTGCGCCTTTTGGCGTCATCTGGTCCAACCCATATGAGACTAGGCTCTAAGGAAAGCTGTCTCGGGTGTGGACCAATCAACTTTAAGGACAGTGCACATTATCAGAGTTATGTTCTTTTGTTTGTATTATGACTGCAGGTATTGCGGTCTATGCAAACATGACTCCTTGTAAAAAGGTGTCAGTTTTGTTGCCAGATAGAAGGGTAAAGAACCAATTATCATATTTTTACTGGCAAATGAGGTTCCCATAGTGTAGATGCTTGCTCCGAGCTCTCATACTCTGATGGTGCATTGTCTTTGAGTTGTGCGCCTTTTGGCGTCATCTGGTCCAACCCATATGAGACTAGGCTCTAAGGAAAGCTGTCTCGGGTGTGGACCAATCAACTTTAAGGACAGTGCACATTATCAGAGTTATGTTCTTTTGTTTGTATTATGACTGCAGGTATTGCGGTCTATGCAAACATGACTCCTTGTAAAAAGGTGTCAGTTTTGTTGCCAGATAGAAGGGTAAAGAACCAATTATCATATTTTTACTGGCAAATGAGGTTCCCATAGTATGTATTGAATTGATTGGAGAGCTGCATGAATCAAACTGTCAACCAATAGTAAAACTGGCTCAGTAATAAGGGTATTCACAGTAAGATTACCCATCTATCTGATTTAAAAAATTGGAACTCGAATGAATTCAGTGGTAATGTAGAATTTTTTCCGCGTGTAAAAACAAAAGGGATAAAGTGGTGAACATTGCAGCCCGTACCCCATCACGTAAGCATCGCAGTACCACAGTGAATGCAGCACTTGGGATATGCCAGCTCTCATTCGATACCCTTCTCTTCTCCTCCTGCATAGTAGATAAAGACAAAGGTCGTTCATATAGCATTAACAAACTTTTGGGGAAAATGCTGTTAGCGAGCACCTATGAAGGCTGGCACGGCACATGAGGGGGTGGGTGGCCAACTCCACACTCAGCTGCCTTGTTTCCCGCATGGCCATGTTTACACATTTCACCAGATACTCATTTGAGACTGAGTCGACCAGGACTGGTTCAAATAATTGTCTCTGAAGTTAGCGTGAGCGGGAGTCGAACTCGGCTCACCGGGTTCATAGTGCAGTGTGCCAACCGCTCTGCTACCGCTCCCCATATGGTAGAAACACACACACATCTATATAAATAAAGACTTTAATCTGTATGTCTCAAAAACCTCTAGGGTACTTCCCGACAAGGTAGAAAGCTGAAATGTGGTACATAGGTAACTTTAAGGACACAAACAACAGAAATTTTTTGAAAATCTAAGATTTTTCATTTTAAGGTCCCCAAATCTCGATTTTAAGTACCCTATAAAATGTTTGCACGTGTCATTCAGAAACTGTAAAAAAAATATAACATTGCGTTTTTTCTTTTGATATAGCGTTTCACAGAAAATTTAAAAGTTAAAACCATTGTTCTATCTTTAATTGTTTTTGAGATATTTTGGATTAAACCGGTTTGGAATGAAAAAATACGCATTTTATGATGTTAAAATCTGAATATTTCGAAAACGGTAAAAGACAGGAGCTTCCTCTCAGAGAGTATTAAGTTAATAATTGTTGGTTCTTTCTAGTTAAATAAGAAAGGAATCTTTAAATTGAGCGGTTTCCGATAGGTACGTCTTTAAATATAAGACATTGAAGCAAGTTAACAATTTTAGTTTTTTTTTGCAGAAAAATAAAAAATGTTGACTAGTTAGTGTCTGATTGTAGATACAAATTGTAAAAAAATCACATCTGGTTAATTATTATAATTATTGAAAACTTTTGCCTGGCGAAGACAGGCTTCATAAACTAGTACAAAATAATTGACAAAAAAGGTATTCATCTTTAATATATAAATGCCATGGTGCTGAAAGTAAATGATTTCATGAAAGGTATACAAACAGTGAAGTTAATGCTTTTTAAGCACTGAATGATACAGCTGATAAAATCGACCATATAGTAATTGATATCTGTTACTGATGAAACATCTACTCTGGTTATTTTTAGACTCCATAACACATCCATGACACAAGTGTTTAACACATCTTCCTGAAGAACATCGATCAACTGCTCTACATGCACTCTCCTCCAACTGCTCTTAATAAAGTCGAATTTTTTGGAGATTTCGGCAGCTGCCACATGATAAACGGTTAACCAACACACAAGACATGACCACACGTGTCTCACTGCTCCAACCAATTACATTTGCATACAACAGGCATACACATCGAGCACACAAGACAATTCTTAGATCAGTGCTAAATATATCATAAAAAGGTACTGTACATGGAAATATCATAGGATACATTTTACAATGCCTTTTTGGATGGCTCGCTAGATGAGGTTGGTTAGATGTTTGAGATTACTTGGAAGTTTGGGCAAGTTCTATGCAAGGGGAAATGAAGGTGGCTGGGTAGCTGGTTGGTGCTGGTTTGCTGGATGGGGTTAGTTATCTAATTAGACAGCTGGTTTGGGGTGGATTGTTATAGTTAGCTTAAAAGTTGCATTACTGGTTGAGAATGAGGTAAAGATTTCTATAAGGTTTGTTGGTTGAGGTTGGATGCCAGGTAGTTTATTGAGGCAGTCTTGCTGGTGGTAACTGGCTTGTCTACTGACAAGATGGGTGGGAGGAATAAGGCTTACCTGTCTCGTGGCAAGGCACATGAGTTCCCCCAGTGCAGGCAGCAGGCACTGCTTCAGCTTGCTGTTCCTATAGCTCTCGCGCACCAGCTCCGTCACGGCAGTCATGGCCTTCCATCAAGAACATGCACACAATGGGATAGTCTACACACTTGCCTCATGCTATGCACCTATAAGCCCAAGAAGATATTAATATTTACTAGAATTTCTGCGGCCTATGGCCACCTTATTCTAGCTCCTGCGGAGAGCTTCTCGGCGCTTCGTGCCTCGCCCATCGACCCCACTGATGTCATCCTCTCCCCCCGCTTCCCCCAATGTGTGCAGATACGACTGACTCTATTGTATGTAGGGTGTGTAGGACATATTAAATAAATGTATTTTTTTGGGGGTGGGTCAAATATTTTTTGAGGGGGGTCGGCAATTTTTGCAAACCTGTGAGATCAAATTTTTACCCACACATCTGGGGGGTCCACTTTCTATAACTTTTTCATTCAGGCCTTCTTAAAGGCTCTTATGATTTCGTTGACAAACAAACAGACAAACGTAACGCCGGGCTTTTTTGATAGTGCAATATGCTATTAAATGTGTTTCAAATGTGCAATGTCTGCCATGACATGATACATCATGGCCTATGCTTTTACATGTCATATATTCATTAACATTTACTTTCATGCAGCTAGCATTCTCTGACTAGGCAGCTGTAGGATTGTTCCACCGAATCATGTAAACTCCATGAGTGGTGGGTTCACTGACTGGTGCCCAGTTGAATAAAACTCTAATGTATATTTTTCTACTTATAAAACAAAAAATTACAAAGTCGAAATTGAACTTGAGGTGTTTTATGGAACAACGCTAGGCTGTTCATATGACAACATGTGTTATTGCTTTACGAAATTGTACAAATTTCCATGACTGCAAATGGATGACAGACTGACTTCAACCCACTAACCAGGATTTGAACTCGATTATAAGCCCAGCACATGCTATCCACAGTAACACATGGTCATCTGGACGGCCGGGTTGTTGAGTGATATTTTATTATCTTTAATGATATTCACTTTGCTTCTCATCATCTCAGATCATCCACTGTGCCCATTAAATTTCCACACCTCAGATATCACGGTGGTGTCCTTGAGCTCCGTGGCATGATGGGCCAGCAGAGCCAGAACACGAGCCGACTTCCCACGGCTGAGTGCGCACAACCACACCACGTGAGACACCAATCACGCACAGCATTACTATCACAGCAAACACACCACCTCAAGCAATATTTAACCATCATATGATTAGAGTAATCACACCACACCAATGTTATAATTGCATAAAATATCTCACATGGCACTATCATTACCGACAGCACACTTTGGAAATAGTATAATTATATTTCCGCAGTCATACTCAGCAAGCAAAGTACAGATACAGCAATATAAATACACCACGCCACAGTAAGCACAATCGAGATTTATAATACATTTTATAAGGAAAATATGTATAGTTATTATAATATTGTATTTTTCTTATTTTGGAAGTGGGCAATTACCTATTTGAGATTTCCAAAAAATGTAACATTCTACTTTTTAATTCATAATACCGTTGTAAAATAGAAATTGGTAGCACTGTTGAAAACGCCATTGACTCGCAATGAATAAGATTGTGAGTTCAATTGCTGGTCTGAGGTTGAATAAATGAGTACAAGTTTGGGAGCTAATCGGCAGAGACTGACCCCTGTCACAGGAATTAAGTACTTCCACTCCAGGCTCAAGACTGTCAATGAAAATGAACACCACTCTCATGCTTGTCTGAGCAGGGATACACTTTATCATCTGAATCAAACATATACATACTTACGAGGTATATGCTGATAATCTTTTTCAATAGATTATGTATTTACATAGGATGTCATATGGTTGAAATAAACACATTTATTAATTTAATCATTCTATGAGTAGAACAAACAGGTACTCACATGTCCCAGTTTTGAGCAGACTGCAGCTGCTGGATAAGCACTAACAACTGCAAACACGTAAATATAATTATCGATTACTAAAAATACCATGTATGTAATTTAAAACAGTAAGTGTACACATTTTAAAAATACTCCACTGATAATGGAGAAGTAAACCATGTAAACCAATTTACTTAGATTTAAATGACAACTTAGAATTGTACCCTTTGAAACAATGATTTAGGTCTAACTTTTCTCTGAAGTGTTTGAATAAGTTGGTGTCCTAATTTAGCAATAGGTTTAACACTGAGAAGTCAGCAAAAGTTGTGCTATGTGTAAGCTGGTTGCTGCAAGGGAAATTTAAGAACGAAACAGGATTTCTACACAAATCTGGCTGTTGTCTGATGATGCTATTATTTGTAATTACTGGTGAAACGTTGTACTCAGATTGATTGTAAATGTTGTGGATTTACTCTCCAACACACTGGTGTGCTGTACTAGTAACGAATTGGCATGTTCTGTTAACGTGACAAACATTACTAAATGGCTGTGTCTGGTGGTGGCGGGTTTAACGACACATTTATATTTATGCGAAACAAAACCTGTATTATGTATGTGTTCTGCACTGGATTAGAACCAAAAAAGAGAGATGAATATTGCCTGATTCCTTATTTGAGCAGGAAGATACTTTGAATAGAAATGTTGTACTTTTTTTTGTAATCTCAATCTAATTGAAAGAAACACAGGTACTATGGCATGCTCAAATTTGTAATTTTATGAGTGCTATGCGCAGGAGACCATTTCACGATGAGTGTGGTGAAGATATAATCTTCGTGCTATGTAGGGGTGAGCATTGCAGAAACAATTCTAGTTTTACTCAGAAAAGCATCCATACGTTTGAAGACTCTTTTCAGGAGGGACATGCTCTGGTGTTAAGCCCATGTATTTATTGTGGCAAGATTCATGCAGACAGATAAAACTATGCCAGACAGATTTTTCAGCAACCAACTTGCTATACTGTCACCTACACGAACCACTTTCATAACCTCCAGGTAGGTGTATTATGTGCTATCTCCACATCGCATCAACCCCCAAACATACTGCCAATCCATTGAACTTCAGGCGTGCAAATGATGCCCCCTCACCAAATGTGAGTTGAGAAGACGGTTGGCGGCATGCGGATGCGTGCTGATGATGCACAGGTAGCACAGGAGGTTGAGTCGTGTGCGTGGAGAGCCTGACTTGTCAGTGGCTGCCATCGTGCCGCACAGCTGCTCCAGATACCGGGCAACTTCCAGTTCAGGCAGGTACGCCAGCTTCTCTCCTTTTCACGGTGGAAAACAAACTTACCAGCTCAATATAATGATAATGCTTTGTGTGTAAAGACAATGAGGATGTTGAAAAATAACGAGAACAAATTGTTTGGAAGTGCAGAAACTTATAATACATTGAATAATAATGTAGTTTAAGTGGCTACATAAAATATACATATAAAATGACTTCACACACTTCTCTTGAGATGGCACACGTTCCCCTGACATCAGGCGGAGACCCCACTGCAACAGCCCCGAGTCTCCCGCGCATCTCCCTTATATAAGGACCGAGGCCACGTCCCCCTTCCTGAACCTTCTCGCTGACTCTGGAAGCTCGCTCCACCAGCAGACTCTACCCTCCTCTTCCGTCACCTGACCACGCTCCCTTCTCGATCATTTCCGTAGCCACCAGTCCCTTCGCACTCACAACTGATACCCCTGCCATTACCTCCTGTGGCTACTAGTCCACTCACAGCGCATGTAGGTTCTACTGTCATCACAGATACATCTCATCAATAGTCTTTCTGTGAACTTTAGTTCTTTGAACTTTGATGGCTGTTGTCCATATTTTGTAACTCACATCGTAGTTCCATTGCCTCAGTGTTTTTAACGTTTCTTGTTTGCATTGTAAAGCAATTTGATACATTATTTCCATATTTAGATGCTCATAGGAATTAAATACAACTTTGAAGTACCCATGGTTAAAGCAAATTCTGTGAGTATAGTGACTTGACAAACTCATCCCTGTTTACCAATTACTTCACCAAAACACGATTATAACATTCGTTTCTAAATTCTCCATATTAAAGTTGTGTGGATTTATAATGATGGTGTAATTACCTTGAGAAAATGCTGTTTATTGGGAATACATTAACCACCTAGTCTGGATTATATAATGATATTTCTGTGCTGTCATCTTCCTGGTGCTGTTATCTGACATTATGATGTGGTACACTGCTCAGGGTGAGTTCTGAATGTATATTTTTTGCTCACATGACATAACGCTGATAGCAAATTAGAAAAATAATGTATAAAAAAAAGTTAAATAGTATACATGCTTTTGCACATTGTTTCCACTTTCGATGTAACCACGTTTTAATCATCATTATCATCATTAGCCATTATCTATCCACTAAAATAATGAGGGCCTTGCAATGCCATCGCGAACTCTCACGGTGCAATGCTGTTACCATTCGTCTCACTCCTGCACATGAACCGATCTTATCGCTCCATCTTCACAGCAGCCACCCTCTCGGATGCATTATTTCCTTTGGCTGCCATTCTGTTACCAGTCTCGTTCATCAACTATCATGCCATCTTGTGATGTATACTGGCCAAGCCTGTTAATATTTTTTAATTACTGATCTCTATAATGTGTGTTTGTTCCCTGATCCACATATTCCTTTTACAGTCTCTCAGTAATTCTAAGCAAGGACATATAATGCCCATTACACTATTGTAGTATATCGAAGGCTCTTCCTACAGTCATGTCTTTAATGTTTTCCTTTCGCAAAGGATTAGCTCCTCACCTGTAATAGCAGGGACACCAAGGGTCTTTGGGTCAAACTTTACTGGTACTGGCTTCAGGATCTATGTGAAAAAAACAACACATAAAAAACGTTAATTTTTTTTATAAGATACGTTCAAGTTAACAAAATATTTTAAGGGATATGTTAATACAACAAAGAAAGTCAACAACCACACGAGTTGCTATACAAAAGCAAAAGCTGTATTGAATTCATGGCAGGCCTCAAATATTACACAAGGGTGACTTGGGGCATCAGGTTTTAAACTCACCCATGACAAAAAACATGGGCTGAGATGACTACGAGATTACACTGCAATATAATGAACACAATTATTAACGAACAACTAATTCCCAACAAAAATACCCGATAGAAGTACACACAATAATGCATGAAAATTATTGATACAATGCTTTCGGTGGAAAAAAATAAAGGTCTTCATTTAGTTCAGAGTTAAAAATAAGCACAGAAACAAGTCATGCTGATGCTGCTGATGAGCATGCATTTAAGTGATACTCTAACAACAAAACAAATAGCCTTTAACAAAAACCTATTTGTGTGATATATTGCATTTCAGTTTCAAATACAGCAGTTATTAGTGGAAATGAACTTTACATTTATATGTAAATGAGTGTATGTCAATGAGCTTTGAACCGATTAAAGAACAACTTATATTTAACATGTAGAAGCCAACTAACATACAGATGTAGACAAAATTCAATGTTTATTTTCAATTATAAAGCAATATTTTATTAATTTTCCTTTTAAATTAAGCGTTTGTATATAGTCTGTATATGATGATGACGTTTGAGGACAGTCGTGGAAATGTTACATTCCCAAGGAAGGAGATAATTAACTATATAGGAATGAATTCCTGCACAGTGGTACTTATTAAATGACCCCCAATAGATGTTGGGTTTAGTTTACCCCTTATGAGGATTTTAACTTGCAAACCTTTAATCGTGAGATAAAAACTTCAATAACAGCATATTCAGACACTGTTGATTCCTATTCCTATTAAACAATTACCTTGGGGTTATCAATTATTGGAGTGATGAGCAGGTCTGATTCATGAAAAATCAGCTCCCATGTAGAAAAGACCTGCTCGCTGGCTTGCTGAAACAAGAAACAACCATTGCAAAGGGCTTCACTACAACTAGCTATTAACATACAAAGACCACATGTTCATGGCATGTTAAATATTAGCATGACTGAAAAACATGCACAGAGCCTGGTATGCATTTGTGAAATTCTGTACAATCCATTATATTAAAATAGCCAATAATATTGTATACAGTTAAATCATGTTCACTAAAGGAGGAAATGTGTGCCTTCTGCTGCTCAAGGTATTCATCACAAAGAGACAAAAATAACAGAAGTACATTGCATGAATAGAAGAGTAGCCCTCTCGTGGCTAGCAGACGTAGACATTGGCATTTAACTCCTGAACATATTCCAAAATGCATAAATATACCAGAAATATGGACTTGTATGTGCATAGCGTGGCATGACATTTGCAATACTCATTTTCTATTGCATTTCCTGCAAATTATAAGGTCATTCTCGAAATTCCACAGACGGCAACCCATCTGCCTACAATGAGGGCACGTGGTACCTTCCCTTCAGCCCTGACTTGAATCATCCGTGAGCAAAACAACACCGAGTGAACTGAAACCTGCCCAGCCACATTTGAATGTGGCACAGCGTGCTTGTTTAAAAGTGCAATGTAACGTGCATGAAGAAACGCGTGAGAGCACGGACCTGCGAGGCTGTCGATGCATCTGCAGTGCCTGTCGTTCTGGGAGGCTGTCTCTGTCCGGCTGACCTGGCCCGGCTTGGGGTACCTGGCGGAATGGCAGCACTTGGACCCACACCTGCCCGGGATCGTGAACTAAGGGAAATCAAGGGCCACAGCACAAATCAAAAGGGGCATTGTCCATCATTTTACCATATTATGTTTTATATTACAAGGAAGTGTATATGACGAACTTTTTATCATTGTTTGTGCACCAATGCCAATGGAGTTCCATAATTTTCGTTAAAGACCACAGGTTAATGATGAATGACATCTTAAACTAAAATGTAATTCAGAAAATAAAGCTGAAGGATACTCCATAAACGTCAATACAAAGTAGATTCGAAGCTTTCGTGACTGCAGGAATTACTCTTTAGTTCTTTCGGTAAAGTCACGTAGAAAGAAATGAAATTAAATAATAATAGACTACGACGTTTCGATTGCAACACAAGCAACCATCATCAGGTACAAATGAATGAGAAAACAAACATAGTAAACTTGGAAATATAATGCAATACAACACAGGGAGTCGACCAATACAACAGTCAACTCCCCACCCGGTTGATTACGTTCTTCCAAAGATTACTAAATTTGAGAGAGAGACAAAACATAGACAGGGAGACACACAGACAGACAGAAAGAGAGACACACATAGGCACACAGAAAGACAACGTCTCTGTGTCGACTATTATTGTAAGTTGTAAGTTGATCTTCTTTGTAGTACCCATGAGCCAGCAGTAAGATATTCAACTTTTATAGTGGGGGCCAGACTATGATGAGGATGACCACTTCATTAATAGATTATGTGGTCCTATGGATAGTCTGGCTTATCTTACCTATACAAGTAATTTTTTGTCTGTCTGCCTATATCTGTCTGTGGACGCAACTTGCGACGGTTTTAACTGACAAACTGTGGGGTTAACGTTTAAAAAAATCACCCAGATACCACGTGATAAGCCCCAGGGTGAGCCAGTGCTATTCGTATTTCACATATATCAACTTTAAAGTAGTTAAATGAACAATGTATTGCTTTTATAAGCACAGGGCGGCGCCAGAGCACGCATCTGCGCATGCGCGAAATGCTGATCCGTGGTTCCCATAGCAACGCACACAACCGATTGGTGGGTGGAGGGGGGAATTCTCATTCGCGTTAAAAATGTAAAAAAAAATACACACAACACTGAGGTCAATTCTTCAAAGTGTGATGTCCTCAAAGTGTGATGTCTTATTTCCCCCCCCCCCCAACTCCAATGTGTGCACTTACTATAGGGTCGGTAGATACTACTATCGTCCGTAGATACTACTGTAGTGCGGGCGGGGGGATGGTGGGGGGGGGGGTAGCGGCCCAGCCCCAGCCGGCCAAGGCGCCACCTCGGCCGACTGGGCAAGCTAGGCGAGGTCGGGGGGGTCTGCACGGGACCACGGCACTTTGTATAATAATAGTTCAATTTGTAATGCGCGCAAATTTGCAGACGTAGTGGCCGCAACTCAGAGGTGCGGAGCCAAGCTCAGAGTCGCTCGAAAGCATGATTGTAGAGGTGAGTTTTTAAGTTTCTCTTGAAGGAGGCGATTGAGGTGATGCTGTGAATGTGCAGAGGGATATTGTTCCAGACTGTTGGGGCTGCCATCGAGAAGCGGCGCATAGACATGACCATCCTGGATCTTGGTATCAAGAGGAGGTCGTGAGTCGCGCTGCGCAGGCATCTGCCGTGTGCAGAGCTGCAAGTTGTCAATAATGAAGAAAGGTACGGCGGGCAGGCGGATATGAAGGCATTGTGGCAGAGGCAGGCGGTCTTGTATGTGACCCTACTGGCGATGGGTAGCCAGTTGAGAGCACGGAAACAAGCTAGTGAGTCGAGACGGGGATGAGTGTGGGCAATGACGACGCGTGCTAGGTTGTTTTGTAGTCTTTGAAGTTTCTTTAGGTTGCCAGCGGAGGTCCGGACTAGGACGGAGTTGCAATAGTCAAGGCGAGACCCAACTATGCAACATGCCAATGTGTTGGCAATTTCAGTAAAGATGAGAGGACGTATGTGTCTAAGAGCCTTCAGGTGAACCAGATGACGCCAAAAGGCGCCTTTTGGCGTCATCTGGTCCAACCCATGTGAGACTAGGCTCTAAGGAAAGCTGTCTCGGGTGTGGACCAATCAACTTCAAGGACAGTGCATATATTATCAGAGTTATGTTTTTTGTTTGCATTATGGCTACAGGTATTGTGGTCTATGCAAACATGATTCCTTGTAAAAAAGGTGTCAGTTTTGTTGGCAGATAGAAGGGTAAACAAACAATTATCATATTTTTTACTGGCAAATGAGGTTCCAATGGTGTAAATACTATAGAGTTAGTAGTTACTACTATAGAGTTGGTAGATACTACTTTAGGGTTAGTAGATACTATTATACAGTTAGTAGCTACTACTGGGCTCAGTAGATATTACTATACAGTCAGTAGATACAACTACAGAGTGAGTAGATACTACTATAGCGTCAATAGATACTATGATAGATTCAGTAGATACAGAGCCAGATACTATTGTAGAGTCAGATATTACTATAGAGTCACTAGATACTACTCATTCTAGGGTGTGTAGGTATATATGCTTACGCGGGGGTAAATATTTTTTGAGGGGGGGGGGGGGTCGACAATTTTCAGAAACATTTTAGATCAACTATTTACCCCCCACTTTATGTAACTTTTTGGACTTCTGCAAGACTCTTATAATTTTGTTGACGGATAAATGGACAAACGGCACACCGGGCTTTCACAATAGCTTCGTATTTGTGTATGCATATGTTATATTTCTAAGAGAAGTTTTTAAATATATTATTTCCGCGGGCAACGCTGGGTTCTTCCCGCTAGTGTCATATAAATGTGCAATTTTCACCTCTGACTCAAGGATGGCATTGGAGAAGGGCACCAACTCACTGCGTGTTTTAACACAACAATACCTTATTCCTGGTACAACCATGACAGGCAAAGGATAAAACTACATTTGAATACTCCCACTAAATGATCAAATTAATATAAACGAACCACGGTTAAGATGTTAATAGTGTACAGGTAACAAAAGGTATGAGATGCAATATGAGAAAAAAGTAATGTCAAACCTGAGAGAAAACATTGACTCATTGTTCTCCGTGTCCATGACACTTTTAGGCCTCAATTCATCCGGTTTCTCTGTGAAATAAAACAGAAGCAGTAACAGTTAACAAGGAAAGTGAATTCAATCAGATAATATAATTGAAAAATATTCCTCTCACATGAGAAGAGAACACTGAAATTAAAGCTGGCTGGGTGGTTCAACGTCTCATAGTAATGCATGTATCTACGTCAATACAACTGAGATTATAAGTTTATGCCCCAAGTGTTAACCAAGATAAAGACAACTTCTCGTATGGAGTAAGTTGGATGAGCGACTTCTGAAATCTCTTCAATGCGGCTCGGCTATACAGTCCTTTATACTTTGTAAAATATGTTGCATTGTATAATTAATTTAATATATCCTTAAACTTGATCTTTTAGATAACGAAGATACATTTCAGTAAAAAAGGATATGCACAGTCACTGGTGACCAGGCATAGATCATTAACTCAATACACTTAAAACGCAGTTTAATCACAGATCATTGAAATCCAGATTTGAAAATGTAAACCCAGGATCTGATTAGCAGTGCCATTTAGGTGTGTGTCCCCAATTGTCAGATTCATCTGAAACATCTGAAATTAGGCCTAGATATTACATTTTCGGATGATCAGATTTTTTGTTTTATTTTGGATGGACCAGGATGTATGGCCTCGCAGAAAATGCTATCACTTTAAATCTTTCCGACCAAAAGTGTTGGTATCAGGTCACTTATGTTAAAAGACACGTTGAAGTATTGCATCATGTAAAAGGATGCTAAAATCCAAAAAAGAAGACCTGATAAAGTCTGTAAAAATCCTAAATATGCTATGTTTTTCATCCAAAATTCATCCCTAGTGCCAGCTCAGTGCAGCCTCAATCCTTACCGAGCTTGAAGGACCGGCTGAGGGTGCTGCGGTCTAGGCTGGTGGCTGTGGAAGCCACGGAGCTGCCCTTGGGAGGCGATGCAGATGCGGCGTCAACCACATCCTCATTTACAGCACTGCACAGGACCACATGCATACACATATATATGAGCACACCCACACACTTTATAAGTGCTAGCACAAGGACCTGTGTTCAACAGATGAACAGCGTTACCTCTTGTCTGCAGGCTTGCCGATATCACTGGGGAGTGATTCTGAAAAGGCGCCCTTCCAGAATGGGTGCTCTAACAGAGCCTGCCTCTCCGGCCTGCACCCATGCAGAGATGAAGTGGCAACACTGTGTTAAACACCAATGGGTGCCAATTGATGTTATATATTTTCAAACGACATGTATGACTACATGGAGACAGTGAACAGCATATTAATAGTGATGAGTAAACTGACCATGATGCTAACATGCTGCTGTAATACTAGTAAATGTGTACCATGTAGCCTATAAATATTTTCGACTCAAATCATAACTCATGAAATTAATTTGATGGTAGAGTATTTAACTCACAATTGCAAGGTCGAGAGTTCAAATCCCAGTCAGAGTAGGACTCGTTCCGGTCATATAAAATGATCATTACTTTCTGGGAACCTATGCTGCCATATGAACATGTAATTTCCACGAAGAAAAGTGCAGAGCCATCCCTGTGTGATCAGGTGGGCACTTTGGTTTTGATAACTTTACTAATATGATTCACTCAAAAACTCGATATGAAGTAAAATAGGCAGTTTTGAAATCAGGCACCAAAGTTACCTTTTAGATGGATCTTTCTGAAGCAGTTGTTCCAGCAGGTTGACAAATTCTGAAGAGGGTTTCTTTGCATTTTCTCCTTATACAGTAAACATAATTATATAATTAAAAGCCTTCGTTTATTGAAAGCCAGCAAAGCCCTGTTGTATCATAATTGAAATGTGTTTGTATAACGTATTAACTTGAGCAACCATTCCATTTACCGATGACAGTTTATACATAATCTGTCCATTATTGTCTAAGATAATACAATTATGGTAAAAATATGCACTTGCTGTGGCTCAGAGTTGCCAATGTATTCCCAAATATATTCATAATACATAATAGATGGGCCACAAAAAAAAACACACACACACCTGATACCGTTGGGGTAGCTGGCACCTCATTGAGAATCTTTTCCATAAGCTCTGGGAAGTTTTCAGAAAAAAATGGAGGGGTGCCTGGAGCAAACAATAGGCATCGCAAAAGAACATATGTTAACCAAGCTCAACCAACCATACATATTACTTTTTTTAATGTTTGTTATACAGAGTTTTCAGTTATGTTGTCGAACCGTTTGGCTCTTGCTTAAAAACATCTACCAGTGACATAGGGCTTTTGTGAATATTATAAGCTAGCAAATGTCTTAAGCAAATTGCCTATAATTGTAGCTCTACATGCAGGTAGCTTGAAAGAGAATTCGGTGGTTCACATATACAGTATTATGTGTGATAAAACATTGCCTGTTATTCTGATAAAAATACGATTGTAATTTACATTCATATTTTTTGCAAAATGATCCACAATTCCTAGCCTTTAATTTGTGATTGTATTACAGTATGGTAAATCTAATGAATTCAAGATGCCGCATTTAACCAAATGGTCAATGTTGACCAGAGCACATGTTGTGGTACGGTACAGTGTTGGGTGGATAATGGTATCTTGAGAGGTAACAACTCCTCTCCCTGTGTTTGTAGATGCAATTGACCTATCGGAAAGAATATGATTCTGGGGTCTCACTACTGTATTGCATATACCAAATCTGAATTATAACTCCATCATAATAATAACAGAGGTAAACAGACATAAATTAAATATATATGGTTACCTGTAAACAGTTCATACAGCATACATCCCAGGGAAAAGAAGTCACTGGCAACACTGAATTCCTCTCCCTTGAGCACCTCTGGGGCCATGTAGACTGGCGAGCCTGATGAATGTCATCAAGAAATACAAGCATTCATATATAAATGAATTTAACTCATTCATAAGAACCACCTAGGAGTTACATTTGATTAATATTGCCTGTGAAAGTTAATACAAAGTCTTTTTGATTAAAATAACATGGGGTAGCATTCTTCTCCTTTGGCATCCCTGAAACGGTAGGTGGATTACATTTCCAAAGTAGGGTAGGGGCAAATCCATAGGTGGCCAGGAGCTAGTAGTACAGAAACAGATATTTTAATTTATCTGTGTGGAGCTCTGAGTTTGATATCTTCATATGTACAGATTAGCTCCAGGTACTCCAGTTGTCTCCTAAATGCAAAACACTCATTAATGGCATTAGCAACATACACCAGCATTGCAGAAATCTCTTGTAAAACGTTTTGAGATTCAGTGAGGCTTTCTTGGATACATTATGCACATTTGTATTGCATATGTACATAACAAACTTAATTTACCACTTTGAGTAAATAACACGTATTAAGAGTTTTTTTTATTGTAAATTGTGAAGGGCTCATTCTGACCAGAATAAACCAGGCATCTATAGAATTGTACATAACTTGTGCATGACCTACGACCCTTGAACTCAGTAAAAATGTGACTGAATGCCAATCGCAATGAGTGCTTGAATGCCTTACATAAACATCACAGCAATGCACTCTGTGCAGTGACACCTTTGAGCGCTGTTTAAATTTGTAATGTCATTCTGACAAAACCCTCTCCTCTCTCTATTGCTTTTAAAATTCACTGAATCCAGCTTTAACAGACCATTATGAATGCATATGAAGTCTGAATAAATAGTTTATTTGGAATCCATACGCTATTGACTTTCAAGTTATACATTTTTCAGTGTTCCATAATGGATGCCATATTACAATAAACTGTAATGGCACTTACAGCACAAATTACAAAGTATTTCTCCTCTGCACTGACTGCACTTTAGGTGCTAAATTTGATTAACTTTGAGCTTTGAAAACCTGCAACCCAATCATCACTGCACAATCTACAATTCTCCAAAGACATTCTCCGATATTACAACCAAAATGTTAAACATCATCTCAAATCCAGTTTTCTTGGAAATAATAAACCCCTCCTTTATTCGGAAACTGCAATGTACTGCCAATAATACAGCAGATTGGTGAACATTATAATGATCTCGTCAGGCAATGTGTAAACATACTATATGGATTAAATATCTTCATAAATGTATGCCTTTCATAACAAGTATTGTACATGTACATTCATTATATACCCCATTTCCTATCTCTTGCTTAAAGTTGGTTACAGTACAAAAGTAAAATATGCTAAATTAACTCCTGAATCTAGATTACCTACTTGAGATGTAATCAGTGTATTGTGAAACAACATAATCAATAATTTAATTAGCTACATTGAGTGCAAATGACATTTTCTCTGTATGTAATTATAACTGGAGGGGATTGCATAGTATATCTATTGCATCATGACACCTTGAGACTTTTCCTGAAAGGTGCCGAATATATAAGTGCAAATAATATTTATTATCACAGCTCATTAACACATTTTTTTATGCTCAAAACCAATATAGGCGTCACAAATACCCCACTTATCTGGAAGAACTGTGTACATCTGTTAGAAATTAAAGGTGACATTATGCACGTCAATAATATTCCCCAAAAACTCAGCCCATCATACATGCAGAGTTGATAAAAATTAGCATCATTATTGGAGGCAGTCAAAAGTGGTTGTCCTATTTACAAAATGTGTCCTGCCAATGTTTTTTTTTAATTAAATTGTGACATCAGGTTCAAGCCAGCCAATGGACTGTGCTCATGAACATGAGAACCTCACCTTGAGCAGCCTCAGGGTCAGGCGAGTCCCCGTCCTCTCCGGCCACCAGGCTGAAGAACTCTTGTAAATTCTCCCCCTCAGCTCGGGCCAGGGACAAGTTACTGAGCTTCAGATTGCCCGGCCCATCGAGCATAATCTGTGGATATCAGTGTCATTGGCAAGTGCCATTTGACAGTTTGATAGACTGCATTATTTTGTCCCAGACACCACGGTGTGTGCTCGTAGCCAAGACGTTTAGTAATACTTTTTTCCGTGTTCAGCTTCTATTACTTACATGTATTCTAAAAAACTATACATAATTCAAAATGCAATTAATGAAATATATAAACATCAAAAGAAAAATGTACAAATTCATTATTTGCATAAATGTATTGTTATGGTCATTATCATAATTTCCTATACACTTCTATATTCAGGAATTCACATTTTGACACAATACCATGCTGTCCTATACAGCTGTAATTCACTTTCTTCCCAATCCAGCCATCATTTTATTGCTTAGTGCCACACTGTTAATAAGCTTTACTATTTAATATATAAAATTGCAATATGGTACAATATGGTATACATCAAGTCAGGACATTTAATTAACGTTTTGTTATTGGAGCTAATGTGGGTGCATTTAGAGTGGAGATGAGTGCTGTCGAGGTCCAGAGCGCATTGTGCAAAGGAGATACTTTGACTTTGTATACTGTATAAAGCCTAATGTAGGAGCTTGCTTTACCTGTTTTATCCAAACTAGCAAATATAAAACCTCTTAAGTATCTAACATAATAAAGTACTGTCACGTACAACAAAATAACGTTTAACCTTTGCTGGGGTGAGGTCACTGAAGATGATGCCAAGCTCATGGATGTGAAGCAGGCCGCTCACAAGGTCAATTCCAAATTCCCGCACGACATCCTCTGGGAGGTGCTTGTCCTGGGCAATCACGGCATCCAAAGAGCCCCCTTCCAAACAGCACACAAAAAGACTAGCCTTCAGACAGCCTATGATCGCACAAGGTTCACATTAAGTAGCACAACAGGTGGTGAAGCACTACTTAGCATTACAGATCTATGCAGAGGATGACAGAAATTTAATGGCAGGACAGGTTAAGCAACTTGGAACGTTGACTTCATGTCACTTAACATAGGGGTTATTTGTAGAACGTACCTTCTGTGACTCTAGACATGCTACATTCACCAAGGAGGGTATGTGGTGTTGCTGTCATGCCAACCGAATGGCGGCGACCGCTGCTGCCGTGTCATGCTGACATGCACTATGTCTTCGGCAACAACCACACAATACCTGTGACCTGTGGTAGCTGGAGCCGGGTGTTTCTCATTGTTACAAATGACGTTGCCAGTGACCACGTGCAGTGGGAGGAGAGGGCTTCTATGTATTAAAGGCAAAGTGGATGAGTAGTACTCCACCCATGTTATATGCAGGTGATGTTCACAAGCTCTCCATCGGGAGTTATTGAGTGCTCGTGAAACAAGCCTTCCACAAGTCTTGGGGTTGGATTCACAACACATGTGAGTCAAGTTTACATTCACTTTGCTGGATTTATTTTTGTTGTATTATATGGAGAATACATTTTAAATGTATTCCTCATTTTAAAGTCACTCTACAAATTCATAATTTAACAGTTTTAACAGCATATTTTGTACTATAAATATTTTCTTAGAGTAGATGTAATTGTTCAAATACAGCCTGCAAAAAAGTTTAATAAAACATAATACTGTAATGTTTAACAAACATAAACCATTGGGTAAAAAGGGATATGTTTCATAATTTAGACCAAAATTGTTTCAATGTATTTCACACAATTATCAGTAGTATCAATCCCCATGAGAGACACGTGCAGAGGTGTTAATCCAGCAATTAATTACGTGATTATATGTATATGTAGTGACATCAGGGATGTCACTGTATGGTGCCGGCCCGGGAGGGTCGTGGCGTGCGATGTTCCTACGTCGCGGACAGCACCGGGTGGGTTGCTGTGTGATGCCGGCTCTAGCACAGCACGGCGTGCGATGCACCGTCATCGGGTGTAATACCAGCCTTAGCCGGGCTTGGTGAGCGCTGGGATAGCGTGGGCACCGCGCATAGTGTGTAGTGCGGGCTCCCACAAGGGGGAGCGGGAGAGTGTCAGGGACAGGGTTGCCCCGGGCCATGGCACTCTAGTTGACCCCGTAGACATGTGATCTGGAGTGTCCACAGAGAGGGTCCCAGGTGGGGGGGCTAGGGGGTGATCACATGTCCGGGGAGAGCTCTCGAGAGGGATCGAGGGAGCTAGAACGCTCGAGAAGACGGGTGGGGCCTGGGTGGAGCCAGCTCCGACCCGGGAGGATATAAGGTGGGTCTCTGAGAGGGACCGGGGTGGCTTCGTTCTACAAGCTGGAAGCTCCACATCCTACAAGGCATCTATAGTATCTACTAACTCTGCAGCAGTATATACTGACTGTAGCGGTATCTACTGACTGTAGTAGGAGCTACTGAATCTATAGTAGTATCTAGTGACTCTATAGTGGTATCTAGTGACTCTATAGTGGTATCTAGTGACTCTACAGTAGTATCTCCTGACTATAGTAGTATCTTTCATTATCAACGTTTTTGGGTTTAGATCGCATTATTTAAAAATGTGTCGTAACCCTCCACCACCCGACACAGCCAATCAGTAAAAACGTGTCACGTTGACAAAAGACATTTTAAATGTATTCAACGTTTTTTGTCAACGTGACACTTTTTTACTGATTGGCCGTGTCGGGTGGTGGAAGGTTACGACACATTTATAAATAACGCGATCTAAACCTAAAAACGTTGATTATGAATAATATTGGTCGCGAAAGCCTACGTGTTAAAATATAGTAGTATCTACTAACTCTATAGTAGTATCTGTCTCTATAGTTGTATCTACTAACGGTACAGTAGTATATACTGACTATAGTAGTATTTGCTAACTCTAAAGTACTATGTACTGACTCTATAGCAGTATATACTAACTCTACAGTAGTATCTACCTACTCTACAGTAGTATCGACCTACTCTATAGTCGTATATACTGACTCTATAATAGTATCTATCGAGTCTATAATAGTATAACTACTAATAGTAATAGTTTTGACCCTTTCAACTGGTATAAAAACTGACACCTTTATACAAGGCATCATGTTTGCAATAACCACAACACAAACAGTCAAAATGCAAACAAAAAGAAACTCTGATAATGGTAATGATATGCACTGTCCTTGAAGTTTATTGGTCCACACCCGAGACAGCTTTCCTTAGAGCCTAGTCTCCATTGGTGTTGGACCAGATGACACCAAAAGGCGTACAACTCAAAAACAGCGCACTATCAGAGTCTTGAGAGCTCGGGGTAAGCATTTACACTATGAGACCTCCTTTACCAGTGGCAAAATATAGTAGTAGGTTTTTACCCTTTAAACTGGTACAAAACTGACACCTTTGTACAAGGCATCATGTTTGCAATAACCACAACACAAGTAGTCAAAATGCAAACAAAAAGAAAACAACTCTGATAATGGTAATGATATGCACTGTCCTTGAAGTTGATTGGTCCACACCCGAGACAGCTTTTCTTAGAGCATAGTCTCCATTGGTGTTGGACCAGATGAGGTCAGGTGTGGGCCAATCAACTTCAAGGACAGTGCATATCATTATCATCATCAGAGTTGTTTCTTTTTGTTTGCATTTTGACTGCTAGTGTTGTGGTTATTGCAAACACGATGCCTTGTATAAAGGTGTCAGTTTTTTGTACCAGTTTAAAGGGTAAAAACCTATTACTATATTTTGCCACTGGTAAAGGAGGTCTCATAGTATAACTACTAACTTAACAGAGTGCCATGGTGAGGCCTAGTCCCGTGCAGAGCCCTGGCCTCGCCTAAATTTCCCAGCCGGCCGAGGTGGCACCTTGGCTGGCTGGTGCTGGCCTGCTACCCCACCCCCCACCATCCCCCTCCCGCTCTACAGTAATAGTATCTAAGGACTATAGTAGTATCTACCGACCCTATAGTATTAAGTTCACACTTTGGGGTGCGAGGGGGGAGAAGAGGACATCACACTGTGAAGAATTTACCTCAATGTTGTGTTATTTTTGCATTTTGAACACGAATGAGAATTTCCTCCCCCGTTCCCACCGATAATGTGTGTTGCTAGGGACAATGACGGGTCAGCGTTTGCTGAGCATGCGCAGATGCGTGATTTGGCGCCGCCCTCAGTGTAGTAATATAACAATAATAAATTGTTAATTCAACTACAGTGATACCTCGGTTCACGAACTTAATTCGTGAACTGACTCTGGTCGTGAACCGAATTGGTCGTGAACCGAGGCACATTTTCCCATAGGGTTCAATGTAAATCCGGTTAATCCATTCTGACCTTTTTTTTTGGTTTTTGAAGCACAAAAATATGAAACAAATTACAATACACATTAGTACTGTACAGTATAGTAATGTATAAAGAGAGAACACTAACCTTGCTTGAGATTACTTCAGTAAGCACTCAAACGGGTGAACTATACAATACAGTAAGTACAGTATTGTACAGTACAGTAGTACAGTACAGTACTGTATGTGCTAAAAAGCACACCAAAAAGCAAAAAGTCACTGAAAGTGTCTTCACAGTACTCACAGTACTTCTTTCTGTGTCTCTTCTTCTCTCCACGATCTTCCTACAGGAAGTCACGACCATGTGACAGCCTGGAAATAGCATTAAAATGGCCGTGGCTCCTGTTCGTGAACCGAAGCGGAGTTCGTGAACCGGAGCATATTTTTATGAACTTTTCTGTTCGTGAACCGAGTTGTTCGTGAACAGAAGCGTTCGTGAACCGAGGTATCACTGTACTTTACATTTTACGGATGGGAAAAACAAATAGCAATGTTTCGTCCGGGGGCTTATTGCATAGTATGTGTGTAGTTTGTTGAAACGTAAACCCAGCAGTTTGTCAGTTTAATGCGTCACAATGTGTGTCCACACAGACAAAAAGTGACTTTTATAAGTAAGATAGTTAGTTCTGTATGATGTCTAACATTTTGGTTCATGTGTTGTGAGCTTCTTCCTTCTGTTCCTGAAGAGCTAAATAGTTGACAGTGCTACATTGCCAAGATTGCGTCACATTTACCGGTTAATTAATATTAAATACTGCAATACTAAATCATCTATGTAGCTTGGGGTAAGGAAACACAGGCACTGCTCAAAGTTTGTATGGTTCACATGGTACCTGTGCAGAGCTCCACCACCAGCCACAAGTGATTGCTGGTCTCGTACCACTCAAGAAACTGCACAATATTCTCATGAATAACTTCATGGGTTAACCTCACCTGTAATCAAGTCAAATAGGCAAGTGTCAATATTATCAAACGAGGCACATTATTGTGTATTATTGTATGTGGCTGGGTGGCACCGACCCAGAATCAGAAAGGTCATGTGATCAGATCCTGATCAGAGGTCAACTCAGCCTATCGTCCTTACGAGGTTTTTATATTTGTACTATTTTGTGGGAAGTCAATAGTGATTGCCCTAAAGAGAAATAGCCCCCACCATATAGACGTTTACCTCTGGCTAAGGGCCACACATAGCTGCTGTCCAAATGCTCATGCAAAAAAAATTGTAATACGAATTTGTTTATGTTAGGAAAATATTTATATTCATAACATATTTTTCTTACAATTCTTGTATTTTATGCAATTACCGGACAAAAAAATATGCTTTTTAGATCAGCCAACAAATCGGCACCAAGATCCTGGAACATACCCTGTTCGTAATTTGTGGGCGTTTGCACTTTTCAACGCACAGGATAGCCACAAAGTTGATCGTTCCTTTCCGGCGCCCCTTGTAGACCACGGTGTGACGGCCTCGGCCAATCTCCTCGTAAAGGACGAAGTTTTCCATTCCACTTTACTGCAATAGAAGAGCCAAGCAAATGGCAGCACAATTAACACACCAGGTTGTTTCAGCACAATTCGCACCTTGAATTGCTTCAGTTTACTTTACAAACAAAATACAGGGTTATTTCAGTACTCCTTTGTTTAAATTAGTCGATGTAGTAAAAAAAGAATTCTGAACCATATCAGCTTTATCACATGTTTGTATTTTATAGTGAAAAACCTATGCCATACAAATTTACCTATTCCAGGACAAACGAATCAGTCCATCATTTCTCCAGGGCCACTAAAGTACGTACCGATGACAATTTAACAGTGGCGGTTTCATTAAATAAAACCCCACGCCATGGGGAATTTACTTTTCATCACTTTCATGGGTGCTGGAGATGAGCCCAGCCGTATTACTTACTTGAATATGGAGCCAATTTGGATATTGAGGACTGTCGTGTAAACAACGTACAGCACTGTACACAAAAGAGTAGTTGACGTAGAGTCCAGTATAGTACACAATATAGGTATGTGAGTAGTGGCATAGTGGTTAGCACAGTGCACTATGAATTCTAGATTTGAAGCTTTCGTGACTGCAAGGATTCATACTCTTAGGTTTTTTCAGTAAAGTCACGTAGGTAAAAATAAATAATCAAATAGAAATAATAATAGTTATTTATAATTCTTATAATGATAGTTAAATAATAAAAATAATAGAATTATTAAAACTATTATAATAGTTATAATTATTATTTTTATTATTTTAATAGAAAACAAATAATAGAAATAATAATAGTTTTTATTTCTTTTTACCTACGTGACTTTACCGAAAAAACCTAAGAGTAGTGCACTATGAACCATTCGACTCAATATAGTATTTAACTATTTATTGTCTTGCGGCTTCCACAATATAGTATTTAATCACGTTGCCAGTCCCACTGTATGACGTGGGACAGTCCATCTACGTGGAAACCGCAAGTCATTGTACAATACAGCGGACACGCTCTTTATAATACCACAGCATTGTATACAGTTAATTAATGTGCACATATAAAGTTCAGTATATAAACCCTAACTAGTAATAGTACAGTACGTACAGTGCAGCAGTGACAACTCCAGAACTGGGTCCACCATGAACCGTGCAAGTGAACTCTGTAAACGGCGACACCGGTGACAATGAGGCACTAGAATGCAGGTCTGGGTGATACAATAACAATCAAGAAGTTAATGAATGTAAAGCTAATCACAAAACGATTCACGATACCAATGAAGAAGAGACTTGCGTTGTGGGGCTTCCAGCGCGTCTCGCTCGGCTGTTGGGCTCGACCATTGCCTGGGTGGAGGGGGGTTTAATACCAACAACGAAACACAACATCATTAAAGTACAATATTCGTTACTCACGCCCATTACAATTACAAATAAAATATAGTATATTTGAAATTGTTACAATTAATCACAAAAACGCGTTTTTGGGTGTTGAGGTTGTTTTAATGTTTGGCTATTAAGACCTCCCCCCCCCCCTACCTCAAATGTAGAATAGACTATTCCTGCAATAACGGTTGCCATGGTATTCTTGGTTCTTTCGGTAAAGTCACTGAGAAGGGAAATAATAAAATAAAATTTTCTTTTATTTTTTAATAAAATATAAAACGTGACTTTACCGAAAGAACCAAGAAGATGAATCCCTGCAGTCACGAAAGCTTTAAATCGAAATTTACCAGTATTGTTGAAATTTTTAAACTTTAATTCTAGATTTGAAGCTTTTTTTTTTAAACTTTGCCACTGGTTTAAAAGCTGTTTTGCTATGTAAAGTGACTGAAGTGCGCTTGCTTGTAAGTGGCAGGGGTTCGTAAGTACACTGTCGTCGAATTGGAAAGTTTATGCTCTGGCTCATGCAGCTTCTGCAGCACCATTCCCACGTACATTACTTCCATAGCTGTCAACCCATACGGTTTACCCGTATTCTTGTAGTATAAGGAAATTTAGTTTTCAAGTCCATTCGGCATACAGCTGTTTCAATACGGACAAATATTTTTTGTCAATTTGTTTGTGTTTCTTCCTTGTGATGGGACTTTGTAGGATGAACGTTGAGATTTATAAGGGCACGGGGTGACCAATACGATCTGAATTGGTCTGTAATAAGGTAGGCACTGATAAGGTGTATGTACTTAAGTGATCAACATTTATCTTTTAATATGTTGCTGCAACTCATTACACATGCCTAAGGGTATTTCTAGAGACAAGTACAAGCATCGTGTAATGCTTATTATGTACGTGTCACAAGACAAAGCATTGGTTATTTTTTTTGTACGTCCAGTATGTGGTACGAAAGCAATGATTCTATTTATTTTATTGACAGCAGGGGGCAGCATACGAGTACCAATGTTTCTCAGGCAGTGTTCTTTTGAAGCGACCATTGAAATCTTTATCAGTACTGTATGCAGTGCATTCTCTTGCAGGTGTTTTGTTCGGACCTTAATAAGTACATGGTTATTGTCGTTTCAAGTTGGATATTAGGGCCACCCTGGCACACATGAGCCTACTCTTGCAAAAAGCGTTGAGGGTTTTAAATGTTCACTTTAGAATTTCAAGGTGACTACTCTTTGGATATTGGACTTTCACAAAATTGATTCAGGGCCTTTGCTTCAAATATATTAAAATGTGTTTAAATTGATTAATTGCAGGCCTTATGGTCTGAAACCAGTACATATTTTCATGCCAACCAAACTCTATTCACATTTAAAGTGGAACAAAGTGTATAATGAATGGGGTATTATTGATGTGAAAGCATGGACCAACCCAGCCCTCAAGGCCAAAAATTATCCATCCCTGTCTGAGCATCAAATGTCTCTCCTATTTCACATGACAGGACATCTCTAGTGGTCTTTGGCACACTATGCTTGCTCGATATATACAGTCATCATTTAGTTTAATGTTAATATAATATTGCAGTATGTTGTGTGAATTGTGAAAGTTGTAGTTACATATTGTATTATTTTTCACGGTAATTTATTTATGAATTCAGTTAAGTGTCTTCCTGTTCACATAACCATGGAGTGGTTTTTATATTGGCAGCTCCTGAGCCAATAGAAGATATTCCACATTTCTAGATCAGGAATTATGCAGTTTCTCCATAGGTCGATCACTTTCGGCTTTTTATGATGGGCAAAGTCAACTCCTGACCAGGAATTGAACCTACAAGACCACCCAGATGCATATTCCCGATATTTACCCGACTCCAATGGATTTAACTTGTATCAACACCAAGTGTATTAGATTTACACAAACCACAAAACAATAGTTGTACAATGTTACTGAAAGTACATTAAATGGCAATTATAAAACCTCTACTGTCCTGTACTGTAACGCTGTACCTGTTCTATACAGCATTTATTCACTTCTGCCACACCTTTCCCCCCGAGGGGCAGTACATTTCTCGTTTGCACATTAAAAGCAAGTCGAAAGTGAGGTGTGTTCTATAGCCTATGTAGGCGTAGGTTCTCTGAACTTAAAATTTTTTTAAATATCAAAAAACCATGTCAACCTTTTAGTATGTCACGTCCTAAAAGCCATAGCCAAAACCCCTTTTGTTGCTTGAAACGTCAATCCAAGAGACCGCCTTTCAAGATACTCAATGGACACACTACTAGAGGGATGTGGCTCCTTCCTCGGCATGGATACAAGTGCTATTTATGGTTTGGAAGACGATAATGATCCAGTTTGGTTGCACTGTGGAAAGTGTTCCAATCAGGTTGCATGTTCAAAACCTGGTTGTGGGTAGACTTCACACAATCACCACACTTATAAGGTCGTCAATTAATTAGAACTGCACAGTACTGTATTTAGTGGGAAGTCAGCAGTGCTCCTCCTATGGAAAGACGATCGGAATGCGGTATTTCCACCACTCAAATTTCGATTTAAAGCTGTATTTCCGACAGACCGTTCTTCACCTGAGGACGGCTGCTTGCGTTGTGGCCGAAACGTCGTGAGAATTATTTTATTATGTTTTATGTTTATTATTTTATTATTTCCCTTCTACGTGACTTTACCGAAAGAACCAAGAAGATTCCACCACTCAGTTCAGTTTCATTTATTTATTTGGTATAGCCCTGTGAGCCATTCGGCTCAGGGTTGCCAATAGAGATGAATACCGCTTCACTCTCATCTGTTCAAGGAAACAAACTTCGATGACATTTGTATTGAATGCTCGCCCGCATCACGAGATGGAAAGCAATACCCCTGCCCGCATGACACCGGCGGTATTGCGCAATCCACAGCTCTCACTGCACGTGTGACGCAAGCCGAGCTCGTGATGTCAGTCGTGTCAATAATTGACTTGGGGCACCACCGGCGGTGCTTGTCCCGTTTTGCGAGATCCGGATCCATCGCACCTATCTTGTTAGCACTCGGCGTGTGTTATAACGCCTGTTTCATTACACTGGATCATTTAATCTGTACTTTTTAAGGTTTTTTTTCTGTGTCGTTTGTTCTGTTTGAACTGTTGCACTGCATGTACTCTCTGTCTTGATTGCATGTTCTGGACTGGCCCGTCTTGCACACATAAGGGGCCGTCCATAAATGACGTCACGCACCTGGGGGGGGGGTCAGACATTTGTGACGATATGTGACGATGGGGGGGAGGGGGTTTGAGAAATGTGACGTCACATCAAAATGCGCAACTTTAAATAAATATAGACAAAACGTTCTTCTTAATTAAATAGACTTTTTAATAAATGTTTTCTCCTACAACATCAGAGTGCAGCGCCACATTAAATACGCACTACAATGACAATAGTTTCAAGATATTTGAAGCATGTTTTATATATTTTGGGGGGGGGGGGCAGAGCTTTGTGACGTCATATTTGAGGGGGTGGGGTCTGACTTTCTATGACGCCGTGTGACGAAGAGGGGGGGGGGGTCAAAAATCATCCAAAATTGCGTGACGTCATTTATGGACGGCCCCTACGTTGTCCTGTCTGTACTGTGAACTATTTCGTTTGTACTGATTTTCTCATTTGTACTCTCTTGTCTAACCCGCACTTATCTTATGACTTGTCTGCACTTATTTGAACCACCATCCTCGTTTGTACTGGTCGCCTTGTCTCTAGTCACTTAGTCGTGCATCGTTCGATTTACTTATTGTATTGCTTCGCCTACAGCAACTCTCTCTGCTCTCCACAAAACCCTAGTCTGCAAATTGCAGACTTCTCACCCACACCGAAAAATGAGACTGCATCAATCAAATCACTGCACTACAATTACCGTACTCCATTGGCTCCCAATACAATCCCAGATCAAAGTCTGCCCCGCGTATCTTCGGCCACACTTGTCTGTACTGCCACGCATGTCAGCACTGCCCTACTTGCCTGTAATTCCCACACGTGTCAGTATCTACTGCCCCCCCCCCCACGTGTCAGTGTGTACTGCCCCCCACGTGCCTCTGTCCGTACTAAAGTGTCCCGTAGTAGTGCCACTCGCTACTTGTACCAATCTCAACCATCTCAAACCCTACTCTTTGGTTCTTTTGGTAAAGTTACGTAGGTATAAAATAAATTAAATCACGTTTCGATTGCAACTAGCCCTCGGCAAGGTAAGGTAAAAGTTAAACGGTAACAAAAACAAGACAAACTTTACCCTACCTTTTACCTTATCACAATACAATCACTCTACCCTACCTTTTACCCTTTAGCAGGTAAGGTAAAAAGCAACGAGCCTACCTTTACCCTACCTTTTACCCTTATCCCATACAAATTACCCGATTACAGGGAAATTACTGGGGTACAACACATGAAAAAGGTTTATAATGATAAATGCTAGCTAGAGCGCTTTATAC
The DNA here is from genome assembly GCF_965212315.1 of Lampetra planeri. NCBI lineage: Eukaryota > Metazoa > Chordata > Hyperoartia > Petromyzontiformes > Petromyzontidae > Lampetra > Lampetra planeri. Next base: position 22,267,258 of record NC_136107.1, read on the forward strand.
ATATAGAATACTCTCGAATCGGGCGTTGAGGCTGTCGACGACACCGTCCTCCATAACCTCCTCGTCCCAGTCGTCTTGGTCGATGGCGATCTCATCAACAACCTGATCAAGTTCGTTATTGCCATCGTCCTCGGACGAACGACAGGCAATAAGATCCTGCACCGCTCCGGCCCAGTTAGACGGAACCTTCAGGCAGCCGACGCTGACGTCCCGACCTCGCTGCCTGGGGCGAGCACGTTGTGCTTCTTGATGTGGGCTTTCCACCCCGACGCGTTCGTGTGGGTGGAAAACCTCTTGCGGCAGTGCGTGCTGTACATTGGGATCACCCTCCATCCAATCGAGCATGTGCTCCCACGGGAACGCATGCCGCTGACTCTTTCGATTGCTGTTCACAGCAACCCCAAAAATGCCGTTGCTGGTATCATCGTCCTCTAGTACCTCTATCTCAAGAACGTGGACCGTCTCCATCTGGTCCGACATCAATTATCGCAATTTATAATGGAGGCCACGGACTGCGTCATGGAGCTTTTATCGGTAAACAATGTACTGTATTTACCAGGTAATTATTCGCGCTACCTTTACCCTACCGGGTAATTCTTCTGAGCTACCTTTACCCTACCCTTTACCTTACCCCTTGGCATGTCGAAACCTTTACCCTTACCCTTTTACCCGGTAAAAAAGGTAATTTACCTTACCTTGCCGAGGCCTAATTGCAACACAAGCAATCATTATCAGGTGGGAAAACCACAGCAAAAAAAAATCTTGCTGTGGTTTTTCCCACCTGATGATGATTGCTTGTGTTGCAATCGAAACGTGGTGATTTAATTTATTTTATATCTTGTTGTGGGTTTCCCACCTGATGATGATTGCTTGTGTTGCAATCGAAACGTCGTGATTTAATTTCATTTATTTTAAACCCACGTGACTTTACCGAAAGAACCAAAGAGTATGGATTTCGATTTAAAGCGTTCGTGACTGCATGGATTCATATTCTTGGTTCTTTCGGTAAAAAACAAACATAATAAGATAATCTTACTATGTTTAATTTGTATTATTTTATTATTTCCCTTCTACGTGACTTTACCGAAAAAACCAAAGAGTATGGATATCTGCAGTCACGAAAACTTAAAATCTCAAACCCTATTCAGGGCCCAACAATGTCCACACACGGGGCATGCGTAAACCCGAATCGTAAGCGCTCGACTCCACCTAGAGATTTCTAGCGATTCCTAATCGCCTATGCTGGGAGCGCCAGCGTTAGAATCGTCCCTGACTATCGAGAATGTATTACTAATCGAGAATCGATCCACGCCCCCTTTAGCCTGACGGAGTGGATCTCGGTTCTGCTGCACCCGGTTCCGTCGCTGTTGCCGCTGCCGTTGTTTGCTGCTGTTGCCGGCTTACCCCACCACCACCACCCCTCGTCTACTCCACCTCGACTGCTATCCCAGCCCGGAGGCGTCCTCGTCCGTCCGTCGGGGAATGTGACCCGGGGAACGAGGGAGGCAAAGGTCGCGGGGTCAAGGTGAGGACGGGAGGGAGGTGACCCCACTGTTCCAATGAGCCACAGTCATATGAAGCATCGTGTCGACGGATATCGCGAAGGATGTGTTCCGGAGGAGACTGCCGATGAGACATTGAATGTCTACAGAGCGGTAGAGTTGTGCTTGTTTTGAATCAAATGTTTGCTGGGATTACGCACTCCGAGAAGGCGGTGTGGCTTTGGGATGTTAATTTCTGAGTGTTTTTTTGGGTGTGTATGTGTGTGGATTCCTGTACGCTTTGTTTATGTTTGAACGTCGTTCTAAAGTAAATTAAAAAAAAGTTATTTTAGAAGCGAGGTTCTTGAGTCTGAACAGGGGATAAAGGGAGTCGGACAGCACGAATGAATATGGGGGGGATGGTGTTTCATATCCGTATGCACAGAACGAATACATCATGTTTTCATTCTCACATTTACGTATTAACACATGTACATTGTACATTGACAAAAGAGCTGTACATATTCAATCATACGTTAACATGCGTTGGAGTCGGTCATGCGTTTATATATTGTATATACACGCACACACTTAACGCATTAATATATGCACGTATACATGTACACTCTGACATAAATAGCTGTCCATTTACATATTCATACGTAAACTTATACTTTAACACACACGCACACTTAATGTACACCCCCGTGCATAAAGTGTGATTGTGTTAAACCTGTTAATGTTTGCACGCCTTATTTATACCCCTGGTCATACACTGATGTAATTTGCTTGTACAGCCCTTCAGACCATTTTGGCAGTCCACTGCTGGATGAGTACCTCCCCATACTTGACGCCGGTGAAGGCGGGAAGCATAGGCCTTGTGGCATAGTACAGTACAACAACGTATTTGGCTTCACTGCCCTCTGCTGACAACGAAGCCCCACAGCCTACAATACCTGTCATCAGAGTGCTTATCCAGGCTCAAACCTGCTTGTCTTATTAGCTATGACAAATCGTGCATTCAAATTTGCTCATAGTCAAGTTTGAACACTTACACATACTCTAAAATAAGCGCACAACTGTATCTATCTGTGATGAATGCTGCACTTTTTGTCGTTTTCATGCAGGGGGCGCTGCAAACCTACGCGCCCCCTGCATGAACGACGGAGGCGCAGGGACAGACGTTCGATTACGTTGGAATCGATCTGCAGACGGCGGTCTTCTCGCATGGCCAGCAGCTCTGTGTCGCCTTATCTCGATCCCGCAATCCCAAACAGGTGAAAGTCCGCATCGAACCGAACCCCCAGCAAGGCCATCTACTTAACGACGAGAGAAAATTCACACGGAATGTCGTTTTCAATTAAGTCTTTCAGATGTAAAATGATATAAGCTTTTAATGAAGAAATAAAATTATCTAAGTAAAAACAATTAAAAGATGTTTCATTTTAAAACTTCAAAACGGAGCATCGGGTGCTTGCGTGAATGCGTCGTTCGTGTGAAATTTGTTTCGTGACTTTCCTGGCCGAAGGCTGTAAATGGTTGTGAGGGGCGCCATAGGCGCCCCCGAACAACCCCTAGTTCATAATAGGCATCTACTACCAAGTTGTGAAACCACTGCTGGATTAAGAGCTTCAAACGCCACGTAGGTCATACTTTAAGAGATGAACATTCGTACACTCATGTACGGTATTTGTAATACGTATGTTGATATTTAAAACAGACACGTCAAGCTTTGTACCTATAACAACAGCTATGCATTGTAGTGATATCCAGGTACAGTGATACCTCGGTTCACGAACTTAATTCGTGAACTGACTCTGGTCGTGAACCGAATTGGTCGTGAACCGAGGCACATTTTCCCATAGGGTTCAATGTAAATCCGATTAATCCGTTCTGACCTATTTTTTTGGTTTTTGAAGCACAAAAATACAAACAAATGACAATACACATCACTGTAGTACTGTACAGTATAGTAATGTATAAAGAGAGAACACTAACCTTGCTTGAGATGACTTCTGGCATGGAGGAAGGCAGGTGGGAGGCGGGTGGGAGACAGTAAGCACTCAAACGGGTGAACTGTACAATACAGTAAGTACAGTATTGTACAGTACAGTAGTACAGTACTGTATGTTCTAAAAAGCACACCAAAATCAAAGTCACTGAAAGTGTCTTCACAGTACTTCTTTCTGTGTTTCTGCGTCTCTCCACGATCTTCCTACAGGAAGTCACGACCATGTGACAGCCTGAAATTAGCATAAAAATGGCCGCGGCTCCTGTTCGTGAACCGAAGCGGAGTTCGTGAACCGGAGCATATTTTTATGAAATTTTCTGTTCGTGAACCGAGTTGTTCGTGAACCGAAGCGTTCGTGAACCGAGGTATCACTGTATACGCAGCGAGTAACATAGACTGCACGCGTCCTGATTTTGATTCCCGGCCATGGCTATCATCATTGGCGAATGATTTCCGAACCAGTCCTGGGCCTCCGACTTCACTCAACAGCAGTCAGCAGTGTGGTCAACCATAGCATTGACAGAGGGCTGGACAATATACTGTACTCATCCATTTATGTATGTCTGTAGGTTTTGTCTTGTAGTCGGATGGTTTAATTTCAACCTGCTCCATTTCTGGCAGTGGTAATCCCATTTGAAAACACAACGACTTTCACACAGAGGTGGCTCATTATCAAGATTTACATTCTTGACTGACAAGTGAGTAGACTATTAAACAATGTAGGTGGAGCGTGTATCCTTTAGTATGTTCTGTAGATCTGAGAGAGAGAGGCTTCCCCTATCTTGTTTACATCCATAACCCACGAGTGCAGTGTGCGCCAAATGACCTTCAGAGTTTAAAGCTGAAAATAGACGTCTTCTTAAATCAAAACGCTGCACTGTGGATGTGAGAGCCATGACGTGTAAACCATTGTGACACATTAGAGCAGATTAAAATATTGGTTAATGTAAAATCTCAGGTTCTAACCTCTAAAGCTCTGTTTCTCATGCCCTTATTGTGACATCCTCTCAATTATGATACCGCACTGCGCCCGCTAAGTAATGGCAACGCGGTGTTTTTCCCAGCTCCCACACTGCGGTTGCCACCAAATGGCATGGAACGGAGGAATTAAAACACAGGAAAACATTACGGAATTTTGAAATTGGCTTTTTGTCCTGATAAAACTTGGGCACATCAGGAAAACACTGATGTAAGGTGAAATGAAAAGCCAACAACGTTGACATTTGCAGAAACTATACCATCACTTGCAGGAGGTCTCATTATTTCACAGACGGTGGAAATGCAACGTTCCTATAGTGGGTGTGAGTCGCAAAACGACGACTACTGTTGACTTCCGCATAAAGTCGTTCTTATTTTATAGACCATGGACGAGTGGTGGGCTGAGTCATCCGACAACCAGGATTTTAACTCGCACACCTTCCGATTTTGAGCCACTCGCTCTCATTGCTGAATCACACATTAACATCGCTGTTAAATTATATTACATTTTAGGTGATGTAGGTAAGACGACGAGGAGAGGTCATGTCAGTCAGTGCCATCCATAAAGGACCAAGGGTCAAGGGAGCAAAAGGTTTCTGCTCACTCCATCCTCCGGGGTTTCAATTCTCGGCCATTACTTTTCTTACGCTGACCAGCAACATATATGATGAAACTTGCCTACATTTCACTAAGTCACTGAAACGTTTTATAATTGCAGATTGTTTGGCTACTTTGCAAATAGTCCTCTGGATAGACTGGTCTCCACCATAACAATGTGGAATTGACACCGCTGGTTTCAAGTTAATGGATCCTTTCTTTTATTCCAGATATTTGATTATCTACATGTATTTGTTTATTTTATCATTTAAAAGTGCAAAATGTATCAGGCCAATATTGTTAATGGTCATAATAATCGTAAGATCAGTTATATGAAGGCTGTGTGGTTGTAAAGTATATTCTGATTCATGATTAAGGGGAAATATTCACGTAAATATTTCAGCTTTCACCTTGTTGAATTGTTTATATTTACTTTAATGTTTTGGCTATCATGAGGATATCTATATTCCACTTGTCATTGCAGTGGGTTTCACACAAGCACCTTAACCATTCAGGACGTACTGTAAATCAAAAGCTAACGCTTTTATTTATTTGCAGTCACCCCCATTGTGCAAATATGATGTTTTAACAGTGTTTATGCACACACAGAAACCGCGCTGAAACCTCCACACAGATTTGATAGCAGCTGAGAGGAGTGCAGAGGAGGAAGTGACAAGGAGTGCCAGGGAGCAAGGGTCAGTTGCCTTAGAGAGGAGAGAGACAAAGTGCAGTCGGCGTGTGACTGCTAGTGACGTTATTGCTAAGATCTGTGCAGTGAGTGTGTATCTCACGTAATTTGTTCAGATATTTGGAACACCCAACCAAGAAACCTATTCTTTGGTTCTTTCGGTAAAGTCACGTAGATAAAAAAATGAAGTGAAAATAATAATAAAAAACCATGACGTTTCGATCGCAACACAAGCGGTCGTCATCAAGAAAAGGGGGGTTAGCCTCTAAAGGCAAACTGTTTCTAAAGGTTTAGAGATGGGTGGTAGCCCAAGTGTGTCAGCAGCATGGGCGGGGCAGCTAATGTTAATGTAAGAGAAAGCAATGCCAACGCAGTGGTTCTCCACCAATCAAAAGGGCCACCAGGAAATCATTTGCGCCTCGCTCCACATACCCATACTGGTGGAGGTTGACAAGAAAACACAAATCAAGTCATGACCGAAAGTGGTTGATGACATCTTTCCAATGATTGCTGAGTTTATAACCATCCTCTCGGTTGAAATTGTGTCTGTATATATGGATGGCTTCATGAACAAATCTTTGTTGATAGCCAGTAGGCTTGCAAAGCATCATCGTTTTAGAGAAATCAATTTTGTGTGAACCAGCCTCATTAAAATAATGATCAGCCACAGCAGAAGTATTGGTCCTACCATGTTTCAAATCTGCCTTATGCTCACGAACATAGTCCGAGACATTTCCATTGGTTTCCCCAATGTAATTGCTGCCGCAGATACAGCTTAGTTTGTATACGCCGGGATATTGCATGTCAGGAATCTTGTCCTTCACAGATAGGATCAGATCACAAATTTTATGTACGGTGTTAAATTGGACCTGGATCTTGTGTTTGTTCATGATTTTGGAAATATTTTTGGTTACCCCTGCTCTGTATGGCAAGGTGATGGTTTTGATTGGATCCTGAGATGGCTCCTTCCTTACGGTTGGGGTGATGGCTTTGCGGATTGTGTAGTCAGAATATGCATTTGCCCTGAGAGCTTGGTATACGTGTGTAATAAAAGACTCGACCACGGTATCTGGCTTGGTGTCCTTTATTCGGGTTCGTCTACTTTTCCCACACGGCTCTCTCCCTCTGAAACCCTCCGCTCGGCGCCGACGCTGCTGTCGCTCCCATACAGGTACGGTCGAAATTGGCGTAGAAAACAAACAACAGCCAAAAGTTCCCTGCGAGTGACGCAGTAGCGGGTTTCCGTGGGAGACAAAACCCAGCTACCATACGCCACCACGCGCTCCACACCCCCTTTAGACTGAGACAACACCGCGCCAATACCTGTGTCACTCGCGTCCGTATCAAGAATGAAGGGGTGATCGAAATCCGGATAATCCAACGTCGGCGCCGTAGCCAATAGATCGCGCAGGCCCTGAAAAGCCACCTCTTCCGGCGGTCCCCAACCAAATTTTCGTCCTTTACCCGTAAGGAGGTGCAAGGGCCTCGCGATCGTCGCAAAATTCAGAACAAATCTCCGATAATATGAGGCAAATCCCAAAAACCGACGTACATCCCCCACGGTGGCCGGGGTTGGCCAATCCCGGGCGCACGCTGTTTTGTCCGGATCCGTGGCCACCCCATCAGCACTCACGATATGCCCCAAGTAACGGACGGACCGTTGCAGTAGGTGACATTTCTTAGGTTTGAATTTTAAATTCGCGGAACGCATCCTCGTGAACACCGACTCCAACCGCCATAAATGTTCATCAAATGTGCGGCTGAAGACGATAATATCGTCTAAATATATCAGACATGTCTCCCACTGCAACCCCGTCAATACCAGCTCCATAAACCTTTGAAATGTGGCAGGGGCCGCATTCAGCCCCATCGGAAGACAATTGAATTGAAATAACCCCTGCGGCGTACGGAATGCGGTTTTCTCCCGCGAGGGCTCGTCAAGGGGAAGCTGCCAGAATCCCGAAGAGAGATGTAGCGTAGAAAAGAACTTGGCCCCCGACAAGGCATCGAGGGAGTCGTCCATACGCGGCAGGGGATACGCATCCGCCACCGATATTTTATTCAATTTCCGGAAATCAACACAAAATCGCAATTTGCCGTCCTTTTTCTTGACCAAAACAACAGGCGCGCCCCATGGGCTGTTAGATGGAGATATTATGTCCGCAGCCAACATGTCATCCACTGCCCCCCGAACGTGTTCTCGCTCGGCCGGACTCATCCGGTGCGAGTTCAACCGAATAGGGGCAGCGTCCCCTGTGTCAATATGATGGTAAAGCAACGAGGTGCGTCCCAAATCCAAATCGTCGGAGTTGAACACATCCGAATAAGTCAATAACAATTTACGAATCGCACAACGTTGTTCCTCGGACAGGGAAGAATTTTCCTTACATAAGTCGGCAATCCAGCGATTATCCGAAGCTACCGGTTCCGAAACACCAGCAACCACGCCCTGGCTGTGCAGGCAATTCTGTGCCGTAAATGCCGTAGTGGCATGTGCCACAACCGTACCAGCCGGGACACACGTTCTCGGTACTCGCATTGAGCACCTGCAAAAACGGTAATTGGTCCGGCCGGACGATGGTCTGCGCCCCAACCAGCGCCAATTCGGCCGTTATAGTGGCTGACGGTGACAACAAGACCCCAACCGCACCTAGCCGATCAGGCAGGGGCTTCCGATAACGCAAAGGGATAAGCATCTGTGAGCCAGGTGGAATGTCAACAGATACTACGGATAACGCCTGCACCTGGGCGGCAGGGGCAGGTCGCCCCCAGGGCGACGGCAGAAACGAGATTTGACGGCCACCCGGCAATTCAATACAATTCTCATTAATTTTAATCAAAATGGGCATTTTAGCCAGAAAATCGGTTCCCAATAAACAAGGAACTGCCAGAGATCTTGAAATTAACACAATTCCCGAGGCCGACACTTCCCCGATATATATTTTAGCATCCACCTGGCCCACAATGCCCATGCTACCCCCGTTCGCAGCGACGCACGACCCGTAAACCGGACGCACGGCCCCCGGTGGGATGCCCAAAAGATGGAAAATGACATCCGATATAATAGTCGCGGACGCTCCGGAATCGACCAAAATACGCACGTCCACCCCTTGTATAGACCCCGGTACAGTGGACGAGCCCGTAGCGGCCGCGACGACCCTCCGTGCCAATTTACGCCACTGCGTCACCGAGCGACAAGGCCCCGTCGATGGCCTCCCCTTAATAACAACACCCGGATCGCACGACAACGGTGATGGGTGAGGTGCAAAGCCTTGCCGGGTGTCTGGTGCGCACCGACTTGCTTGTCTTGGAGGTTCCTTCTTTGGCGCGTCCGTTGACGAGGCCTCCTGCTGGGGCGGACCCGGGACGCGGGCCCAGCAGTCCCTGGCGTAATGGCCCTTACGCCCGCAGCGGAAGCAGTCAACGTCGTTGCGCCGCAGGCCCCCCGTCCCGCCGGACCCGTGCCGGTGGTGCAGCGCGCGGAACCGGCCCACCGCGGGCCGACCATGGACCAGAGGCGGCCGTCAACTCCTGCAGGCACCCCCCATCCGGCACGTACACCGCCTTCTTAGGGTCCCAACCCAGGGCACCTCCCTCGACGATGGGCCCCCCCGTCCACACCGCGACTTGCTTCCACCGGCGGAGGTTAAACTGCATCGAGACATTTGGCTGCCGCCCGGGACGTCAGCTTCTCGTGGCCACACACAGGCATTGGAATCCCCAGATCCCGGGACAGCTCCAGCATCTTACCTAAGATGAGAGGCTCGAGCAGGTCAGGCTTCGTCTCCGGATATGCGGCCATAGCCAACTCTAGTACCGCACCCCTATATGCCACCGGCGACTCCTGGGGCGCTCGCTGTCGTTGAGCAAATCGGCGATGGGCATCATCAGGTGGCTCGTAAGCATCCGCCATTTCGTCAAAAACTCCACGTAATGTTTTCTTTTTTTTGGCCGTTATGGAACGAAAGAATCTAACCGACTCGTCATCAAGAAGAGTCGGCAAAACTTCCAAAGCCTCAGCGTCGGTCCACCTAGCAGAGCGTTCCGCCGCCAAAAATCCGCAGGCGAAAGCGCTCCAATCGCCCCCGATGGAGAATTCTTTGACCGTAGTAAGATGCCGACTGCGACTCCTTAGCGTGCCGTCCTCAAGCGATGGTTCCTCCGGTGGTAGGTTCAAAATGGCGTCGAATCGCGGCGTGGTCAAGATGGCGGCTTCCCGCCGCGGAGCGCGCAAGATGGCGGCTTCGTGCCGCGTGGCTGATGGCGTCGACAGCGAAGGCAAGGCGGCGGCCTGTGGACCACCCTCGGCTCTCCCCATCGCCGTCCTCGGCGTGACGAGGTGACATAACTGCGCCAGTACGTTCTTGAGAGTCTCAAGCTGCTCCGCCATCTGTTCCCATCGGAAATCCGCGTCCGTTGGTGCTGACGGGCCTGCCGACGCGGCGACATCTTCAACTCCCGGACCCGCACTCGCTTCAGCGCGGGTCTCCTCCACCACCGCAGCTGGGTCCATCGTTGGAGGAAGGTCGTCGTCGTCGGACGAAGAAGCAGATGATGGCGTCGGAATATTCTTTTTTCTTAGTTGCTTTGACATGCCGTTACACTTCCAACACCAGTGTAATAAAATACTCGACCACGGTATCTGGCTTGGTGTCCTTTATTCGGGTTCGTCTACTTTTCCCACACGGCTCTCTCCCTCTGAGACCCTCCGCTCGGCGCAGAACGCTGCTGTCGCTCCCGTAGCCTCTAGCAGCCTCGCTGCTGATCTCCTCGTGTCGCTCCCGTAGCCTCTAGCAGCCTCGCTGCTGATCTCCTCGTGCAGCCTCTCCGGCTGCCCTCGCTGCAGCCTCACCGCTGCTCTCTCTCTCTCTGAACAGTCCCACTGCTGCCTCTTCGTGCAGCCTCCCCGGCTGCCCTCGCTGCAGCCTCACTGCTGCTCCCTGGGTTGGTCACCGCTGGCCGACGGTGCCAATCCGCTCTCCGTGTGTGTGTGGCGATCTCGCCACTCCTCCCAGCCTTCGCCCTGCGTGGCCTCACTCTAGCCCAGTCTCCAACAACCTCCCTTCCTCTTCCGGTTTCTCCCCTTAAAGACCTGAACCCTTCTCCCACGTGACGTAACTCCTCCCCCCCGTGACGTCACATCCGGAAGGTCGTTTACGCCCGCATTACACGTGTTTGAGTTCACTGGTTAGGTGTTCATGGTCGGAGATACATTGAGCTCTATGGTGTAACGTTTTGATGCGGGAATTCTTTTGGGATGGATGGTGGTGGGAATCAGGTTTTAGGTAGGCATCAGTATGGGTTACTTTCCTGTAGACAGAATGGCTCACTGAGCTATCTGGTCTCTTTTTGATTAGGACATCCAAGAAAGGTAGCATGCCATCCTTTTCTACATCCATGGTGAATTTGATGGCTGGGTGTATGGAATTGATGTGGTTGAGGAATTGGTTCAGAGCCGGTCGGCCATGTGGCCAGATGACAAACGTGTCATCCACCTACCTATGAATTCCTGCAGTCACAGAAGTTTTAAGTAAAAATTCAACCAAGGAACATTAGGATTTTTTCGATCATCTTAAATTGTGTATCCCTTGTAGTTGTGGGACATAAATCTCGCTTTTGTCTATTAAACATTTTGCATGATCTCTTATTCGCAATACGGTGATACATACAAGCTTCATATTCTTTATTTCTTTCAAGGGAGATCTGGATCACAAAGCAACACACTAAACATCTACACAGCATATAAACAAACAGTCCAAACATCGAACATCATAAACCTGAAATTAATATTAAACAACAACAAATAATGCACATAAAGGTAGTTTACATTTTTGTAATATAACTTAATTTCTTCAAAACGCTTTGTTATTCTGCTACAGAAATGTTCGTGTGCAAACTGACTCAGTGACGCATGTGCCAATCACTAAGCTGGCTACCCAATTGCAGGTCGTGCCATAAAAAAATATGTACTGTATTACAACGTGCAGTGTATTATGTACTCTGCCAAACTGTAACCGTTTGACATTGAATTTGATTAACGTTTAATGCCTGTGGCCACCGAGTACCATGGCTGGTGGACAGCATTGTGGAATGGTGAAAGCCCTAAGTGGCAGAGGGTTGACAGGGCTTTGGAAGAGAAGAGCTTTATAAAGGAAGCAGCTGATCAAAACCATGGCCCTTAATATTCACAATTGAGAGAATTATTGTCAGGCAATTGTTCTAATAATAATGATAACCACAACTATTTTTGTTTTAATAAAACTTTAACATGGCAAGCCATTGTAAGGGTGCTGAACCAACAACAGAAGCAGTAGACTTGAGTCGCAAGTACGTTCAAAATGATTGCCTAAATCATTTAAAATTGCCAAGCTTGGCCTGTCTTCACAAAAATAAAATGAATAACTGCATTTTTACAGATTATAAAGTCATGTAGTAGGATCATGTTTGAGCAATGATCCTTTAGAGCTCAGAAAGAGAGCAGCCAGAGGGTTTTGTAACGGTTGTAGAGCTGCTAATCCTGCATAATGCACGGGCATAATATGACTTTAAACCCCCCGCCCACCTCCTACGCATTTCACAAGTAGTACTAATCCCATATCTGCATTTCCCATAAATATGCTAAATTCCTATTGATATGCAAATTATTTTGTCAAGGCGCTCTTCCCCCTCCAACCCAGCTTAAATAGACGCTCCAAGCCTGGGGTTGTTTCATTCAGACTCTGTCTTCTCGACAGACCTGTTCTTCACCTGAGGACGGCTGCTTGCGTTGTGGCCGAAACGTCGTGAGAATTATTTTATTATGTTTTATTTTTATTATTTTATTATTTCCATTCTACGTGACTTTACCAAAAGAACCAAGAAGAGGTTGTAGAGCATATTGTAAGGACACAAATGACTTCTAATGACTTAAATGCTACAGCATATCAAAGCAGGTTACGTATACATAGTCAATGTAAAACACATCATGGCAAAAATAAGATAAGAGACAGCTTGGATTCTACTAAAAGAATAAAAAGGCTCAATATCTATAGCAGATGGAGGTCATAATGAGCAATACCATTAATTCCCTACTCCTTGCCATCCCTTACACTAGATCTTGCATTTTTTTGTATAATCAACATCCAAACTCCATGGCCCACTCTTACAATCGTTAAAATCTTCTGGGTTTAGGTGTTCTATTTGGTCACATCAGTTCTGGTGGTCCATTCATAATCTTTTATTCGTGAGTTCCCTTCTATTTTGTGCATGTGCCCCACCAATTAAAATAATCTTTTGTTTATTTACATCTACAACACTATTGCCCTGGATGTTTCAAGCTATACATTTGCTATCTCTGTAGTCATGATATTTTGAGAGCCCTCAATTGGCATGCCTTGAAAATGCTGGAATGTTTGAATAAAGTTAACATGTAAACAGTTTGCAGTTGTCTAGTCTTTGAAGCTGAAGACATAAATTGTCTTGAAACAGACCCTATTCAGTTATTTAATCTTGAATTGTATTATCCACAATCCTCAAAGTGCATAATAAATAATGTTATAACATTTACTTACGCAGCAGAATGGCCTATGATGTTTGTGATTGACATCCCAGCAGCATTCAACTTGGGATTTGAATCCAATAACCTTCTGATTATGTTGAGCACTCTACCACAACATTAAATAGCTGACAAAATTTTTTTGTGTAAATAAGACAAAGGTTGCGCATAGAAGACCTGATGATGCGGGCAGTGATGAGAAGGAAACTGGCACTTTTTAGACACATATGTAGGATGGACAACAACAGAAAAATGACAAGTGTGTTGTTCGGAAAAATGGAAGGAACCGGAAACAGAGAATGGCTTTACAAAAACAGATGAGATTGGTGCCAGAAAGATGTGCACTACTTGAGAATATTGGCACAAGACAGAGGAAAGTGGAAACAAATGACGAAATGTACAGTGGACACCTATGGGATATCTGTCCATGGAGTGTGCCCCTGCTCAAACAAGCACTTATTACAATTGACAGCGATGAGCCGATGGTGTAAATCTTATATGCCCATGTCTGGAGCCAATCTCTCCATAGAGAATTATCACATTTGACTGCACATGAAGTGATACTCATTCTATTGACTCCAGGAGAGAGATGAGTTGCAGGTAAATTTCGATTTAAAGCTTTGGTGACTGCAGGGATTCATCTTCTTGGTTCTTTCGTTAAAGTCACGTAGAAGGGAAATAATAAATTAACAAAAATGAAACATAATAAAATACATTTATTGCATTAATAAAATACATTTATTGTATTTTATTATGTTTTATTTTTATTATTTTATTATTTCCCTTCTACGTGACTTTACCGAAAGACCCAAAAAGATGAGTTGCAGGTAATTTACTCTCGCATATTGTTGGAGAGTTTTGAATGGTCGCTCTTCAGAAAATACCACACTGCATTAATTTCTCTATACATAGCTGGGCTAAATCAAGAGTTGAACCACTGACTGTGCTAATTGGCTCGGTTACAAGTTTGTGGATCAGTCAACCACCCAGGAGTAACATTTGTGCTGAAGTGCTCCGTGTACAATGTGGCTGAGGGCAACTGGAGTAGATGGTACTGGATGCTGGGTATATCATCCAGAAATGGTTTATGTCACTGAAATGAATGTGAAGCCTTATGATATATTTTTCAAAGCATTGGCATTTAAATAAGGCATTTCACTTGGAGGACACCACGACAGCTGTGCTTGTGGAATTTAAACTTAGGGTCTGGCCAGAAATAAACAAATAGAGGTTGAAATATTCCAACTACAAGTGGCACAGTGCAACACGGGACCATCTTATTTCATTCCTTATGTAACTGATTCTGCTCGTCCTTTCAAAACTTGAAACTGATATTACGGCTGGGAAAGCATGCTTTTGTGCATTGCTTAATCACCACTCTCACTGTTGCATTATTGCTGTAATAGTCCCCAGGCGCATGTTTTAATTATGGCAGCCTGTAGACTAAGATGTTCGTGTAAATATCATCATGATCAACAAAAAATACCTATATTATTTCAAATCTTAAAATTGTAGAAAAGTCATTCTCTTCACCATCAAGACTCAACTGATCAGATATGAAAAAAGTAATGCCTTAACTAAAACTATGCATACAACATGTAGAAAATGAAAATAACATACAGCTTCAGAGTAATATATAAAAGCTGCGATAATGGAGATCCTTGAAGGATGCCAATAAAAGGCCTGTGACGTGACTCGAGAGTGGTTCTCCAAATTTCAGAGTGTGTTCCAGCCCAAACCAGTGCAGGACAATGCTCATCTGAGTTGGCAGTCTCGAGCCACTGATGGATAATCAACATTTTCATGGCAGTGGCCATGCCATCTTTAAAATTACCAAAAGTGACTTGTCATAGTGGTATTTTCATCTATCCCAGATTCGTGAGAGGCTGATTGGACCCCTACTAACAGTGATTCAAGTACTCTAACCAAGGTGCAACCTTTCTGGAAAATTCCTGACAATCCTATCAATTTTAAAGGCAGAAATCTGGTTTTCATCTTACTGAACGCCTATTATGGATAAAAAAATAACACGTGGCATGCTCGGCTCTGGCTGATCACTGATTTTGTATGATTAATCTATCTCTATGCTATCGACACCGACTTTAACACCGCTATTGCCAAACGCCAGGCACATGCATGATTATTTTTACTATTTGGACACAATGTCAGCCAAGCGAACTGAGTGTGCATCCATACTGCCAGCTTTGGCATGTCGTTGCGTTACGCTGGTCTTATTTTAGCATAATTTGTACGAGTGCAGATAATTCATTATCGACCATATGTTCATTGCTGGTGCTATTATGGAGAGGTAAACTCGTGTGTAATGTCACTTGTGTACTGTATTAAGCACCTTTATACAGTATAATGAGCATCCAATGTAATTTATAATAAAGTAATATTTATCTCAGCGTTGCTATAGCTAGGTCATTAACTTTATGACATAATATCTTCAATTTATACAGCAATTCTATGTTGAGAAATAAACTACTGTATTTGAGAAACACTGTTAGAAAAATGTAAGCCGTAACATGTTTTATTTAATATATTTATCTGTGTAATACATTTCAGCATTGGGTCAAATAACAATACGAATTATGGTAATATAGTACATAATAGAGTGATGATTGACGTAAAGCACAAACCACAGCTGCCAAGGTTTTTATATGTTCAGTTAAGGGAACAGAATGTGTGTTGACATTGCATGCCTTTGGTTTACATTACATACAGTGAGGGAAAAAGTATTTGATCCCCTACTGATTTTGTACGTTTGCCCACTGACAAAGAAATGATCTGTCTATAATTTTAATGGTAGGTTTATTTGAACAGTGAGAGACAGAATAACAACAAACAAATCCAGAAAAACGCATGTCAAAAATATTATGAATTGATTTGCATTTTAATGAGGGAAATAAGTATTTGACCCCTCTGCAAAACATGACTTAATACTTGGTGGCAAAACCCTTGTTGGCAATCACAGAGGTCAGCCGTTTCTTGTAGTTGGCCACCAGGTTTGCACACATCTCAGGAGGGATTTTGTCCCATTCCTCTTTGCAGATCTTCTCCAAGTCATTAAGGTTTCGAGGCTGACGTTTGGCAACTCGAACCTTCAGCTCCCTCCACAGATTTTCTATGGGATTAAGGTCTGGAGACTGGCTAGGCCACTCCAGGACCTTAATGTGCTTCTTCTTGAGCCACTCCTTTGTTGCCTTGGCCGTGTGTTTTGGGTCATTGTCATGCTGGAATACCCATCCACGACCCATTTTCAATGCCCTGGTTGAGGGAAGGAGGCTCTCACCCAAGATTTGACGGTACATGGCCCCGTCCATCGTCCCTTTGATGCGGTGACATTGTCCTGTCCCCTTAGCAGAAAAACACCCCCAAAGCATAATGTTTCCACCTCCATGTTTGACAGTGGGGATGGTGTTCTTGCGGTCATAGGCAGCATTCCTCTTCCTCCAAACACGGCGAGTTGAGTTGATGCCAAAGAGCTCCATTTTGGTCTCATCTGACCACAACACTTTCACCCAGTTGTCCTCTGAATCATTCAGATGTTCATTGGCAAACTTCAGACGGGCATGTATATGTGCTTTCTTGAACAGAGGGACCTTGCGGGTGCTGCAGGATTTCAGTCCTTCATGGCGTAGTGTGTTACCAACTGTTTTCTTGGTGACTATGGTCCTAGCTGCCTTGAGGTCATTGACAAGATCCTCCCGTGTAGTTCTGGGCTGATTCCTCACCGTTCTCATGATCATTGCAACTCCACGAGGTGAGATCTTGCAAGGAGCCCCTGGCCGAGGGAGATTGACAGTTCTTTTGTGTTTATTCCATTTGCGAATAATCGCACCAACTGTTGTCACCTTCTCACCAAGCTGCTTGGCGATGGTCTTGTAGCCTATTCCAGCCTTGTGTAGGTCTACAATCTTGTCCCTGACATCCTTGGAGAGCTCTTTGGTCTTGGCCATGGTGGAGAGTTTGGAATCTGATTGATTGATTGCTTCTGTGAACAGGTGTCTTTTATACAGGTAACAAGCTGAGATTAGGAGCACTCCCTTTAAGAGTGTGCTCCTAATCTCAGCTCGTTACCTGTATAAAAGACACCTGGGAGCCAGAAATCTTTCTGATTGAGAGGGGGTCAAATACTTATTTCCCTCATTAAAATGCAAATCAATTTATAACATTTTTGACATGCGTTTTTCTGGATTTTGTTGTTATTCTGTCTCACTGTTCAAATAAACCTACCATTAAAATTATAGACTGATCATTTCTTTGTCAGTGGGCAAACGTACAATATCAGCAGGGGATCAAATACTTTTTTCCCTCACTGCATATCCTTAACACGGCAATAATAACACAGTACTGTGAATGTCTGAGATTGCTTATGCAGCAATCATAAACACTTTAACCTCAAAGCCACGTGACTGAAGTAGCACGTATTAAAAGTCTGTATGTGGGGGTGATACCTGGAAAAGGATGATCTATCAATTGGTGATCACAAATTCAATTCCAAAAAGACATCACATTTTTAGAATGACACATGTGTAGTGGTTCGAGAGGCAGTTGGTGAGCGGCAACGTGGGAACGTCAAGAGCAGCCAGGGTCAGGATGACGACCTTTGGGGTAATTCCGTTGGGGTAAACAAGGGGGGAGGTGGACCAGAATTCAAAAGACCGGTATCTGCCAATCATAGAGGGATCTTCTGGAGAATATTCTGGAAGGGGTCGCGAGGGATATATAAAACGGGCAAAACGAGCCCGAGGGGCAGTATGATGAAGACAGAAAACAAGAGAAGCTGAAGCCGGACCCGCCAAGCTAGTTAGAGTAGTCTTGGGCGATAGTAGTCCTGTATGGACCTGGGTAGGCTAGGATAGGGTCGCTAGAGGCAAGTGCAGTCCGTATGTCGGCACGCTTGACCCCCGGGGCTACCGTGGTATTGACCCGCTGAGACAGAGACACGGGCCCCGTACAGATCAGGAGTAGGACGCTAAAGGTGCAAGCGCAGTCCAAACGTCGGCACGCTTAACGCCGCGGCTGCCGTGGTGTCAACCAGCTGAGACAGCGAGACACGGGGTGAGGAAAGGAGAGTAGAGAATAGGATAGTGACGCGGCAAGTGAGGGAGCGACGGACGGCAGATCCTCGGCATAACTAAAACAAGTGTTATACAAACACTGTAATAAAGTGGCCCGGGAAGAAGACAAGAAGTCGTCTGCCTTCATTTACAACACTACACATGTATCTTTAGTGTACCGACTGGCACTCCTGTGGTGTTGGTAAAGATTATAACAAAGCAACTAGAGGTGTTTTGCCTTTTGAATGTAGGTTATTGCATAGTGATGCTCGAAATATCATGACAAGACAGTAAAACTAATTTAAGAAAGTGCTGTAGGTGTCCCGTAATTGGGAAGAAAAGGTCGTGTTGGGTGGGGCACGTGTGCACGGTGGTGGAGGGTAGTTTACCGAGACAGAGATTGGAGTGGCACCCAAAGGTCGGTAACCAAGGAGAAGATGTTAAGCCAAATGGTGGGTTACAGTCAGAACAGACCTCGCCAGTCAGGTGTTAAGAGCTGAGGAATCTAGCGGAAGCGAGGAAGCAGTGGCCTTCTTTGTGACATGGACGACATTGGGCAGATTGCCTCTTGGTCGTGCTTTTGAATGGCTCCTAGCAGCTAAATCTGTCATCAGGGCACCTGGTGGAATATCAAATGGAAAGGTGACCGCATATTGCACAAATCGCATTTATGGGTCAAAATAATTATATTACAGCATGTAACTTCAGAAGCATTAGCTATGTTGACCCGGGGTTCATGGAAGCTAATGGGCAGCAGCTATCTTTGCAAGCCAAAATTAATCGACTTCTAAACACATAGTTAACCACGATCACAAACTAATATATTAAAGTTCGGAATACATGAGGTGTTGTTTGGGTCTTTCGGTAGAGTCACGTAGATAGGTTCAAAGAAAATAACAAGAACCTATCTACGTGACTTTACCGAAAGACCCTAAGAATATGAATTCCTGCAGTCACGAAAGCTTTAAGTAAAGATTTAATACATGAGGCATTACGGAACTGTTCAATAATATTATTACTTTGAAACAGGATTTGCACTCCTTCTGCCTGTAAGAAATCCATGAAGTATCCCTACTTCAGTCTGTTTCTGGCTGATAACGCACTTGAGATGCATCATTTTTTTTACTTTGACTCATCTTTAGCTGCCGCGTGAGCAAACAGAAGTGCATAGGCTAACCTGTGAAGCTGATTGTAAGTATCGAATAAAATATCCAAGAAAATGTGTAAACTGGTATGAAATAAATAGGTATATGCTATATGAACATTAACACATAAGAGACCCTTGTGTAGGAATATTGTTTATGACTTGAAGATGCATCCTTATATGAGGAGGCAGGCACTAAAATGTGGCCGACGTGATGCAAATTTCCAGCTACTATATGTCCCGCAGGTTCATTGACCCTTTTATCGATTAAATTACCTATTTCACGGAAGTCATTGCATGTTTCACCTTTATTAGTATTTTCCATACAGTTTGCATATTGAATGTTACATGGGTGTGATTGCAAACGGATGCTATACTATGCATTGTCATGGCATGTTCATGCATGAATATGAACACATCACAGACCCTTGTGTAGGAATAGGGTTTATGACTTGAAGACATATCCTTATATGAGGAAGTAAGGCAATAAAATGTGACCGTTACGCAAATGCACAACTATTATATGTTTCGCGGGTTCATTGACTTATTGACAAAATTACCTATTTCACGGAAGTCATTGCATGTTTTATTCTTATTATTTGCCACACAGTTTGCATGATGAATGTTACATAGGTGTGAATACAAACGGGTGCTATTATACACATTGATTTGAACTTTCGTGACTGCAGGAATCCATACTCTTTGGTTCTTTCGGTAAAGTCACGAAGGTAGAAAAAGAAAACAAAATAAAAATAATATATCACGACGTATCGATCGCAACACAAGCGGTCATCCTCAGGCAGAAAAAAATAATCCAGCAGTGGAACTGCTGAACCAGCGAGAGAGCTGTTACAACAAGAGGTTATTTAGGTGGCGAAGGGAAAGCAGGCGGGGTCTGATCTAGAAAGGAATTCCATCCCCGGACGCAAGCACGTCAGTTGTGTTAATGGGGGAGATTAGGGGAGAGAGATCAGGGAGAGAGATTAGCATGAAATGAGCTTCCGTCGCCGCATAAGAGTATCGTCCCCGCATATGCGCACAATAGCAGTGTTAATGGGAGAATAGCACTATGTTGATGGGAGAGATTAGGCAGAGAGATTAGGGGGATTAGCAAGTTAATGTCATGTCTTTATGTAACACAAGCTGTGGCGCTGCCAACTGCGCTGTGAGAGGCAAGCGCATCCACGCAAGAGATCCACCGCAATGGTGGTCGTGCCAGTGAACACACAGCCCATCACTCAGCCAGAACCATCGATACATCGAGGCTAAGGGAGCCGAGGTGGCCATGTTAGTGATACCCCAGGCCGATGTGCTCGATAATGCAGAGGCACCTAACAGGGCAATACAACTCAGAGATTCGGAGATAACAGCCAAACGGTGTGATGTGCTGTGTAGGACCTAAGTGGGACCTAAGTGGTTGCTAATAATGATTGATGCGACAAGCGTTGACAGGGTCGCGTGAGGGGAAGCACGGGACCTAACGGTCGTAAATTGTAATAAGGGCAGAGACAGACAGGGCCAGGTGTGGTGAGAGAGAGTTCAGGAATAGGGGCGTGGCCGGATCGTGAGGGGGATGAGAGCCGGCACGAACGGGGCGCTGGGCTGCTGTTGTGGGGAAATTGCCGTCGTCGTCACCTTGGAGTGGCTTGTCTTCATCATACTGGAGTGGGCACCTTGCAGTCTTGGAAGGCTAGAGTTATGTTGTCTCAGAATAGAG
This sequence comes from Lampetra planeri, assembly GCF_965212315.1. Classification (NCBI taxonomy): domain Eukaryota; kingdom Metazoa; phylum Chordata; class Hyperoartia; order Petromyzontiformes; family Petromyzontidae; genus Lampetra; species Lampetra planeri. The sequence continues at coordinate 22,288,474 of NC_136107.1, forward strand.
CTATCTAAGTTACCCAAGTGTATATTGTCACTCGCGGTTACTCATTAAGTTATCAGTGAGTTGGCGGACTTTATTCATAATTAATATACATATAACTGAACAAGACGGTGTCTCTGAGAGCTACATTACAGTGGTGTCAGAAGTGGCTTGTATAATGCTGAAGAAAGGAAAGAGTAAGAACCCACCTGTAGCATATTCAGAAGAGGAGAAGGAAGACGACCCGTGGGCGCAGAGAAAACGGCGCCGGTGACGGATGGATGACTTTCTGGGCTATCCCTGAGGAGAAGAGGTCTTCGCTTCAGGAGGCCTACAGGGAGATGTCTGCAGTATATGACCCACCGTCGGCCCCTCGTGGTGCTTGCAAGCATACAAATCCTCGCACTGCTCGGGGGTAGTGGTCCCGTTGCGTTGTTGCGGACGGTTTGACCTGGCGGGCCCGAGGCGGAGGTCCTCCTTGGCCCGTCTAGAGGGGGGCGGGCCGTGGGCACGCACCGCTCGGGGCGCTAACACTGTTAAAGGGAGATTAGGAACCGTTCCTGCAAATCCATAATGTGGGTATGGAATTAGCGGTGGTTCAGGCGGGAACGGTGTTAGCCCGTGCGATGTTAGTGGGGAGTGGCGTGTTCGGCTCCACCCCGGAGATGGGTATGGGAGAGGTGATGCATGCTGTGAATGCTGACGAAGCATGGAAGGATGAGTTGTGTGAGGTGAAACCTAAGTTGTCGAGGGCGCAATGGGTTGAGTGCGATCTCTGTTGAGAGAATTATAGCCGTGGAACTACACCTATTGATGTCCGATGGGGTCCGGCCTCAGGAGGGGAAAGACCTTCTTTGCCAGTAAACCTGTAGGTCACGCTGGATGATGTATCAGAAGTATTCGAGGCAGCTAAGGAGTAGTAAGGGATAGAGCTTGGCTAAACGTTTTATAAGTGCCATTGCATACGTCCCCGAAATTGCTCCAGCCAGGGAGGTGGCCGGTGGAGGTCGTAGAAATTTGACGGCCGCGGTGTGTGCAAGAGCGAATGGGATGTTTCCGCTGGGTTGTCCACAAGTCGCGCTTAGGGCCGTATGTTCAACCCCGTAATGGGTTATTCATCCCCAATGTTTGTGCGGTCGGGGTATGGGGTGTCGGACGGGCCGGGGCGGATGGCTGGAGTAATCGGACGCCGTGGGAAATGTGTTGTACAACCCGCAGTTTACGAATCCCTGACATCAGGGGTGCCCCGAAGGCCCACTACATACGAGGGGCCACCGGCATAGGACCTGTCATCCTCTCCCGTGAAGGCCTCCAATAACCTCAAACCCCCCCCACCCCCCCCCCCCCCCGGGCTTGAGTGCAAGCCCTCTTGGCCGGAAAAGGCCACAAATCCACCCGGGGAGAAGGACCGAGACAATAACTGGACATTTCGGTGACGGATTGCCTGTGGAATTGTGTTTTGAGTTGTGTGTTGAAGGGCGACCACATGTTTGAAATGTCCGTTGCTTGTCGTGATGATTGCGGGGGTTGCGTTGCATGCATTGTACGGATTTTGGCATTGTTGTTCTCATGGTTCTTCTGATGAGTAGGATTTATTTCGTTTCCTGCTCTTCGGGCCTAAAACATTGTTTATGCATCGCATTGCGTTCAGCGTACGGTTTGGTCTGAAAAACGTTAATTTTAAATTGTGTTAGCCGGAATGGCTATGTTTTTAAGAGGGGGGGGGTGATGTAGGGACAGTATGGCTCCCCGTGGCCATGGTTATTAATTAACGTAACGGGAGCAGACAGGGTCATGTTCGGGTAAGGTGGGACCTAAGGTTGCCACTTCCCATCGTAAGTTTCATATTTACGAAGAACTGAGCTCCTAAGACACAGGCGTTTACACAGTTGTCATGGTGAATACACTTCATTCCAATAATCCTGCCTGCTTCTGCACAAATTCAAGAATAACAAGTGTAAGTGTTTCCGTGGTCAAACAAACATAGTTGGGCAGTTGGTTCATCTACTTTTGGTGGCCCAGAGCCAGTGGTAGAAATTCCACAATCAGCACAGAAGTTTTCATAATTTGGTGCCAAAAAAGGTTGAGGACCGCTGCCATACATAATTATATTTGCCTGTAAAATTTCAAGTATTAGGTCCTCTATCTCCAAGTCCTTATCTCTCACGACCAAATAATGAATACATCTGTTAAAGTAAATGAAACAATACACTAGAGTATAGTCAGTCAAAATGTCTCCATTCTCAAATAAACATGGGGCGGTGCTCATCCCTATTGGTGACCATGTGCCAGAATTTGCTAAGCCTCAAGGGGATTCCGTATATAGAGGATTTCAGTAGCTCTGTAAAGGGCCCAATAGCCCTGAATGTGTCTACCACCAGTAATTAATGTATTTCATACCTTATGTGCCATCATAAACAACTATCAGTAACAGCTCTGCTTTCCAACAGCACCTTTTGGAGATGGAACACCCATGAATCACCTGCCCCATTTGTCAGAACATCACCCATGTGTGTTGTTGACTTTTATGGCCATGGCTATTAGTCTGTTGCAATCAGCAGTGTATAATAGTGCTGCTGGTCACGCGCGTTTATGTCCCCGATAACGTCAAGATAAAGCGCGGCCTTTTCTGAATTTAAAGACATGTTGATGAATGTAGAACTGATTCAGTATGGGGAAGTTACTGATGTTCAATCTACAGCCTGGTTATTGTTTTCCCTAAACCTATTTCAAACCTCTGCTGGAGTCGTATTGCTATTTGCGACAAAAACACGGGCCAAACAGCTGAATATTAAACCCTGTAGTGTTTGACCAACCTTTAGCATGCTGATCAGTGCCGGTTGGTGAAATTCGGACAAAGGACCAGTTCAAATAGCACTGTTAGTGGCAGTACATTCATCGAAACAGTCCTACTCAATGTTAGGAACCATCTTGCAGCCATTCTCATTCATCTTGACATTTGCTCTGCCTTTGACACTTGATCATCCCACTCTTTTTCCCACTCTCTCCGACCTCAGCATCTCTGGCACTCCCCTCTTCTGGCTCAAGTCTTACCTTTCTTCTCGCCATCCTCGGTTTCCTTCAATCACTCCGTATCCCATCCCTCCTGTCTCAGTGTCGGTGATCCTCAGGGTTTGGTTCTGGGTCCCTTACTATTCTCTCTCTATATATTTAGTTTATTTTCTGTTATCTCTGTGTTGCATTGCATTTCATTTCCAAATTTTACTAAGTTTGTTTTCTCAAACTTCCTATTTCTCTCTTGAAAATTTGCCAGGCTTGTTTGTCTATAGGTCCATTTGCTCCTTCTCTCCCCCGTCCGCTATGGGGTGGATTTCCACACAACTCTCTCATTGGCATGCTAATTTATCTACCCCCCCCTCTCTCTGCCCCCCCTCTCTATTTAAGGCCTCGACACAGAGGCATTGTTTCTCTGTGTGTCTATGTGTGTGTCTCTCTCTGTGTCTCTGTGTTGTCTCTCTCTGCTTGTATGTCTGTCTATGTGTCTCCGTGTCTGTGTTTTGTCTCTCTGAAATTTAGTAATCTTTGGAAGAATGTAATCAACCAGGTAGGGTGTTGACTGTTGTGTTAGCCGACTCTGTGTTGTATTGCATTATTTTTCTAATTTTACTAGGTTTGTTTTACCTGATGACGATTGCTTGTGTTGCAATCGAAACGTTGTATTCTATTATTTAATTTATTTTCTTTCGACGTGACTTTACCGAAAGAACCAAAGAGTAACTCTTTTTTCTGCTTTCCTCATAATTTCTTTGACGATGTCATCCATATATTCTTCTCCTTTCCCTCATTTATCCATAACCATCCCTCTCGTATCTCCTACCTAGCTGCTATCCAATTCTCGATGCATCCACAGGGGTTATTTTCAATCCCCCCTTTAATTCTCACACTTCGCCTCTCCTCCTCCAACTCCACTGGCCTCCTGTTTACTGCAATACCTGATACTCATCTTTAAATCTCTTCATTGCCTTGCCCCACCTTATCTTGCCTCTCTCATCTCCTTCCATGTCCCCTCTCGTCCTCTTCATTCCCAATCTTTTCTCTGTCTCTCTCTCTCTCTCTCTGGCCCTCCTCCCTGTCTTCAGTCCCGTTTTTGGCCCTTCTCCCTCCTTTCACCTCTCCTCTGTAATAAACTTCCTCTGTATATGAAGCATTCCCCCTCCTTAATCTCCTCTCTTACAGCCTCACCTCTTATCTGTTGCCCATTCTCTTCCTTTTCCCTCCCCTCACCCCTCCACTCCTTCCCGTCCCTCCCCCTTCCCTTTTGTGATCCCAAAGTATTGTACCCTCTATCCGGGTCACTCATTCCTCAATCCTTGCATGCCCCTGCCATCTAAATCATTCCATTCTGTCACCGTTTTTTTTACTATGTCAAGTGCCTTGAGTGAAGGCACTCTGTGAATATAAAATTAGATGAGATTGAATGTGGCATGTGGTCTTTGTTTGACTGTAATGGCCTCTTTAAATTTCACGTAACTCGTTAAATAACATTCCTGAACACTTCCATCTAATTGTAAAGGACTGGGCAAGAGGCTGCTGTTTCGTTCAATCTAACACAAACCACGAATACATTAAAACGAAGAGTAACATGGGCACACATTGAAGACAAGTGTATTGCTGACAAATCTTGACTTAAAGCTTTCATGACTGCAGGAATTCATATTCTTTGGGTCTTTTGGTAAAGTCACGTAGATAGGTTCAAAGAAAGAACAAAAAATGACAAAATTTTCTAAAAAACTACGACGTTTTGATCGCAACACATCTGTTCGTCATCAGGAAGAGGGGGTTAGCTTAAAGGTAAACTGTTTATAAAGGTTTGAAATCAGCGTAGCCCAAATGTCAGCAGCCAATGTTAATGTAAGTGGTGGGCAGCGACCGCGACGGTGGTGGGTTTTCCACCAATCAAAGGGCTGCCAAGTAAAAATTAGCATATTCATGTAAAATCGTTGAGCGGCCTCCACGGCCAGCGCCCTGAGGTGGCTATGTTAATGTGAGAGATTAGCATGTTAATGGAAGATCGCAGAGCAGCAACCTCGAAGTCGGCGCGCGAGGTGGCTGTGTTAGTGTGATAAGTTTAATCTGTTCACGTAAAATCAGAGAGCCGAAAATAACAACTAACATCGGAAGGGCGGATGGGAACATCACAGCCAGTTATGACTTAAACTGGTTAATAACGTCCTTCCAATGATTGCTCAGTTTGTACCCATCTTCTCGGTTGTGTTGCGATCGAAACGTCGTCGTTTTTTGTTATTTTTGTTTATCTACGTGACTTTACGGAAAGACCCAAAGAATATGTATTGCTGACACCTGCTATTTTTGGTGTCCGGCAACCTTATACATTGTGAGGAGTTTGTTCAAAGTCCAGTGTAATATATTGGGCTATTTTCATTTGCATATAGAAAAAAACCATGTATCCTACGTGGAAACGTTGCTCTTCTGAGAGCAGGAAGTATTACTGGGGCTATAAAGGAGACCGTGATCGCTGATCAGCTGCAGCAGCCTCACCTTGCGCCAGGCAGGCTGCAGAGTGAGATAAAGTGTCTTTGTGCACGCACGCTGAGCAGAACAAGCGGGATGCCTATGCTGGAGGAGACCCGACATAGGTACTGAGACGCACTCTACAGCTCTTTACAGCGTGCAGGCAGGTAGCCGAGTCCAAATGTTTCTTTGCTCAGGTGAGCGTTAAGTGGTTTCCGCGCCAGTCATGGAAATTCAACGTTCGCATAGCGGGTGTTAGTGACTAATTGGTGTATCGATAAAAATTTCGTCTGTCAGGTTTCTAATTTTATTCAAGGATCAGTTCTCTTTTTAACTTTGTTGTGAATGTATTGGCCTCTATTGGCTACACAAAAGGTAAGTCTCTCGCACCGAACCCATCATATGGAATAAATACATATATGTATTTACATATGCATGTACGAGTCAACTTAGCCAATGAAAAATGTTCATTTATTCAGCATAGATTTTGTCAAAATTCATGTCCTGTAATGTCTTTCTCAACCTCTATGAAGCCACCACCAGGTCACTGTGATCCATTGCTGACGTTGGTTTTACAATAATGAGCAGTGTTGAATGCGGTTTTTGTAGCCTGTGCTGTACCCTCCGGCCCTGTGTTGTGTCTATTCACTGTGCTGTTGTGCCTCTCTGATATCAGTAGTCTGATGTTAAATCGTAAACACAATATCACTGTTATGGTCAGCCAAATTAAAGCATTGTCATTTAAATGGTACACGCAGACTCGTACAGATTGGTCAACAATAGTTTTGGCAAACTTTTAACCAACTTGTTATTTAGTTTTGACGGTGTAACCTTTGTTATTTTCATTGGGTTGGATGGTATAACCCGAGTGAACAGTGTGTACTCCACTGAGCCAGTTTTCCAGGTCTCCATCGCAAAATAATTTATATCTGGGTTTTCATGTGGTTTTTGATATTGGAATTGAATAGGGATTTCATCTCACTGCAACAAAAACACACCGCACAAACAGTGCCCAAGACTTCCGAAGAAAGTTGAACGCCAGGGTCCTCAGTGCGCACAGCGCAAGCTGACCGCTAGTCCCCTGGGTGCTTATAGCGTGAGCTAACCACGAGGGCCCCCAGACCCCTCAGCGCTTACAATGTGAGGGCCCCCCAGACCCCTTGGCGTTTAAAGAGTGAGCTGACCACTAGGGCCCCCAGGCCCCTCGGTGCATACATCAAGCATAACACCTGGGCTGCTTAAAACGAGAGCCTCTTGGAGAGTACAATGCTTCTGTACAACTGAGCCATAACAGTTTGAAGGGCGTCATATTATGGTAAGCCAGTCGTTATTTGACTTACCGTAGCTAGTGATAGCTGCGCATATGATTCAGCTTGTTAACAGAAATTAGTTATCTAGCTGCCATTTATGCCAGTAGCTGCCCTTGCAACCAAATTAGCTGTACTAAAAAGCCATGAGACTGAGGGCTCGCCGTTTGTTGAGAGCCGTTGACAAATCAATTATTAAAAATACACCGCAGTTTTGTGAAACATTAAAAAAAATATGCCAAAAGCTATATTTTTTCATACACTAATGCATCTGTAGTCAGTGTTCCCCAATGTTTTCGTGGCACTTCGAATTTTTCTAACTTTGCCAGTGACAAACTGCCAGGGTGAGTGGACATTTTCCCTTTTAGGCAGAATAAAAAATGACCTGCGGAGTAGCACGTGCCAAAGACATCACAGCTCATTGTCACTTATGTCAATAGAGTCAGACCTTGTCGGACAGCTAGATTTTGACGATCTAGTGGATGATTTTGCGAGGAGGAAGGCAATAAAGACACCAATATAGTAAAAAAAAAGGGGGGGGGGGGAGGGCTCCTAAAGACATGTTACCAGGTGCCTCACGGGACCATGATCCAGCCCTGAGTTGTGGGCTTATTTGCAAACATGTCTTTAATAAAGTACATCAATAGCTATAATCGTATTGTGGTGTATTCCCAGCTGTATTCACCATCTGTAGTGTGACCTTGTAGTTTGCTGAAAACTATATTTAACTTAGATGATGTTTGACTACAGAGGGCCTATTCTCCTGGTCTGTGTAACGATCTTCACTATGGGAATTCCTCTATATTAGAGCACCTGTCGAACAATCAAAGGTTAGCTATGGAAATTATAACATTAAAATCACTTTGTGGAAAATTCTCAGCGATTTTTCCATGGAGTGACTGGACCCCATCATAGGAATGTAGAATTCCCACCATGGGCTGCCTGATATGTGCATCATCCCACACTTGACTGAACAGTGGGACACATTAACGTGACGAGGAAATACAACTGCCAACACTGCTGAGTTATGCTTCGTATGGTGAATGTTCATATTTTTAAGTTTAACTTCAATTTACCCCCAAATGTTATTTAGTTGTAGAAGAGTTTGACTCGAATCGCTGATAGTGTTTACGATGTAGGACAATGGTTCCCAGCCTGTGGTACTGTGTGTACCTATCCGGGGGTGCATGACATCTGTAGCCGGTTCGTGAGACAATTCACGCTGTGGCGCCGGTCACGTCGGGTACGGTCAAGCCTGGTTATTAAACAGTGCTGCTTGTGCACTAGCATTTCTAAAGCTATATACCGACGTGATGTGTGGAATTCGAAAAACCTGTACACTTGAACTCCGCAATCATCCACATGCTCTTTAAATTAATATACTTTTTATTTATATGTCTTCCTTCTTTTGGATGTCGACTGCTCTCTCGTCATTTGGGAGACACTCAAATTTCAGGAGTGGTTGGCAGAAGAGTTGTGTTTGACATCTTGCTTGACCACTTCTAGCGTTTGGCTCTTGCACTTTTTTTTGGATAAGGCTTGCGCTTATTTGATGACCCTGTCCCGTAGAAGAACTGCATTGGAAGGCCACTCAGAAGGTTGCACAAGTTGATTGAACACATCACCTGTTTTCTCCGATTTCCTGTGAATAAGAGGTAATGAGAGATGACTGTGTGATGCAGGTGCCTCATGTCCACGCTAGAGCAGTGAGCCAATAATGCTAAGACCCTGGGTTCAAATTTTAAGTCGCCATAAACATTTCAATGTGGCCATCCAGTGCTGTGGTTAGAGCTATCAATTGGCAATCAGAAGATAGAAAGTTAAAGTCATGGATTGCGGTAGACTTTCTGAGGATGATGGTGACCTTGGGCCATTGGTGATCATTCGAGATTCTTATGGCAGGGGTTAATTTCTCCTTTGGGCAATCAAAGTTGATATCCCAAAAAATGGATGCATATTTTATCAAATGCATAACAATAATGGATAGAGTTTACACCCAACCAGGATTTGAGCTCGTAACTGTTAAAATCTCGTGGGAGTGCTCGAGCCATAATGCAACCAGTTCGTTTTGGTCACCTTTTCTAGATTTGAAGCTTTAGTGACTGCAAGGATTCATATTCTTAGGTTTTTTCGGTAAAGTCACGTAGGTAAAAAATAAAAATTAAAATTAATAAAAAGTAAAATAAAAAATAAAATAAAAATCACGACGTTTCGGAGGCAACCTGTTATTGTGACCCCATTAATGAGGTCAAATTTATAATTTTAGTTTTGCTTTTATATTTTTTTGGCCTGAAACATCCCGAGTGGCTTGAGGCCATTGGGAGCGAGGTTATTATTAGCATCAGTCATTCACTCAGTAACTCATTTTCTGTTCTTTAATGCAGCGGTCCCCAACCTTTTTGGCACCAGGGACTGGTTTGGTGGAGGACAATTTTTTCATGGACGGGGGGGGGGTCATCATTGGGTCTTTCCCCCTTTTCAAAGAAGCTCTCCAGCGACGTTTGTTTTTTACTCATTTTGGCTAGGGTTAGCTTGTGGGCTTACCAAAACTGTGACTGAGACAAGTTGGGGAAAGATGCGCGGACGGAAGTGGTAAATAAAATAATGGGCAGGCCACGCACGGACTCACCGCGCACCTCCTGCCTCCTGCTGTGCGGCCCGGTTCCTAACAGGCCACGGACCGGTACCGGCCCGGGGGTTGGGGACCCCTGCTTTAATTTATATAATGAGATACAATATGGCAATGCTCATCGTAATGTTATGGCTTAATAGCGCTGCGAAGTTAAACTGTAAAGAAACTAAATAACACAGTAAGCTGCATACGTCCTTTTGATTTTCTTTTTTGGTTTCTTGTTGTGGTCCGAGAAAACAACCAAGATCCGCAGATCTGAGCATGGGGCAGCATGGATATCTTCTGATCATTTAGTGTGGCAGCCTTCTCAGTGGATGCTGAAAAAAGGACCTTGCATTTCATTAATACAATATTTCGGGAGTGATGGCACAGTGGTTGACATACTGCTCTATGAACCCGGAGACCTGAGTTTGATTTATGGACACACGTAATACCAGTGACAAGTTATATTTGAACCAAATCTGAGTTCCCTTATCAATCCATGCTGACTGGAGTGGTGAAGTATGGTTAAACAACCCCCACATTAGACATGGCATGGGGAATCCGTCATCTGACATTGGATTTGACAGAGTTGTTTTTAGTCTGTAAGGTTAGTGAAGTATATGCTTAACATATATACATGTAGTGGTGTCATCGCTTCTGAATCGGTAAGAGTGCAGTGATATTTTTAGCATCATAATGTGGTAAATTATAGAAAGTGTAACAAACGTATAAATTCTGGTTCAGGGTATGCTGGTTTTTAGTTATATATTTGCTAAGGAATTGCCAATTACTTTTGAGGATAGGTCTTGCCAGAAAGTGTTTTAAAGTATTGGTTATGTTGTCTGAGTGTTCATAAAGTATACATATTAGAATGAAGTAATCTTTCAGTACATTATGTACATACAATTTTTCTTATCGCTCCCTACCTTGGTGTTGCTTAATAGTGTAAGTGATAAAACGTTTTAAATAATCAATAACGGTTCAAACAAGCATTGTGGGGTTCTCATTTCTATTACTTACTCTTAGCCATGGCAGGGGACCAATCTCTCGACAGGACAAGTACCGTTAACGTTCAACATAGTGGTACGTATTTTATTTTTCCTGGAAAGATGATGGGCTGACATGTACGTTATTCAACAAAATAATTAGTGCTGGGTGTGGTGGTGCATGCCTGTAATCCAGCACATATAATGCAGGGTTGGTGGATCATACAAATGTCATCATGTGCCTTGATACTGCCAACGTGCTGCACTCAGGTGTCCAGGAGATTGCAGTACAGCAGGTGGGTTTGTGGCCCATTTAAGTGGATCTTTGATTCTTATCCACTCATTTGTGTTTTTTTTCTGGTGTCATTCTACAAATGAAACATTCCTTTAAAAAGGAATTGGTCAAAAAGCCCAATCCGGGTTCTTTTTGATAATGAGTCTTGACCCATAGATAAACAATAAGCATGTAACAGTGCATGGATTCATAGATTAGAATTGATTGTCATGGGCAAGATACATGCATTGAATCGTGCAGGTGAAGGAATTAATTATTTTCAATTCATATAATAAATTGGTTTGCAAAAAACCCTGCAGTCAATAGACACTCTACATGCATCAGAATGGCAAAGAAATTAGAATTATTGAATCATAGCATGACTATTGTCATAATTCATTGAATCACTTGGGTGGAAAGTGGTTAATTGTTTCATGCCAAACTAAAAATATTAAGGCACATATGTTTATCGTAATCTACTGAGTGATACCAGAATGCTGCTTGCCACATTGCCAGTGGCCCTTCAATCAAGCCCTGCCAATCGACACATCTTCTTCCACCGCGACTGTCACAGGTGGCCGTGCCAATTTGCCGGTGCCGAAGTTCAGCTGAGCGTCCGTGCCGGTCCGCACGTAAGCATGCGTCTACGTGATCGCCGTGTTTGTGCTGGTTACAGCACCACGGTCTCGCTTGCCACGCGATTGGCTGTGCCCCGATAAAGCGTACACACCCTCCTCCCACCTGCACGTTCGTATACGCGGAGCCTCACCGAAGGGTGGACGAGGAGGGAGAGGAACGGGAAGGGAGGGTTCGGGTGGGTTTGGGTGGGACCCCGAGAAGGTTCTCCAATCGGGCTGGTCCCAAAGGTGCTTTCCCTTCAACTCCCCACCTTGCTGATGCAGGTGCTAGTTGCTGGGGCTGGGGGGGGGGCGTTGGTTGGGGGGAGTGAGATGTAGCAGCCAATGGGCTTTGTTTTCATGAGCTGATTTGCCAGTTGGATTGTGCCTGTGTGAAGTGCGGGGCTCTTTGAAATACGCTGCCATCCTTCGCAGAATTTAGTAGACGACTCGGCAATCCCGGAGAGGGTTGGGTCCCTACTCCCAATTATGCTGTACTCTCACCTAAGGTCAGTGCGGTTGGTCGTTTCAGGAGGATGTTGTGATGGGGACCCAGTTCGCCATGTGAAACGTCGGCGGCAGGACTTGTCTCGAGCCTCTTCAAGGTCGACTGCGTACGCAGTGCGGTGACCCCACACCAGCGCTGCCTGTAAAAACGTGGCCGGTAAAAAAGACGTGGTCGGCAATGTCGTTGGCGGTCAGTCTCCCCATTTGCTGTGCCATAATAGGTGCTTGCTAAGAGCATTTGGCATTCAGTCTATAGGACATACTCAATGGGGGCTCTTATGTAATTTTATCATCCAAGTAAAACAACCATGCACGGCTGTGTAACAGCCCTTGCGGTATCATAAATAGTTAATCAGATGTAAATACACTCTGTTCACTTAATGACGGTGTTTCAATGTTTTAATGTGCAGTCTTATTTTATAATCATACCTCGGGCTCATCAACATAAATTACTTTCTATAGTGTTTTATTGTTTTCATTTTAAAAAGCCACAGTGTCTTCATGCTCAACGCATCGGTCAACTCTGTTGCCTCTGAACCACATATGGAAATTCCACAATCCTTTAGCGGGGCCGAGTCTTTCCATCAGCAACCACTCTCGTCCTCCATTACAGTGGTAATTTTTTTAAATTAACCTGAGAAGGATGATTTGATTGAGTCGACCTAGGATTTTAACTCACCCTCTTAGTTTAATCCGTTAATGCCGTAACATATTTACCAGTGTACTTACCAGAGTAACACTGCACTCCGAGCGGGGAGACCCGGGCATGTGTAATGGAGTCTGTGCACTGCAAGGTGATGTCCAGGGGACTGTTATAAACGGAGGCATGCAAACTGACAAAGGCCTCGGAGTTGTTGTAAGGATGGCAGAGGGGAGATGTCAAGTCCTCTTGATCCTCCGACAGAGAGAGTAGACATTGCTTCTGTTGGTGGCTGTGGTGCGAGTATTGGTTTATGCGATGATTCCGGCTAACTTTGTTTAACTTTCTGGCCACGGACAACATCAGTTGGTTTCTGAACCTATCCTTGGCCAACTTTACTGTTGTGAACATAGAGAACATACACATGCTGGAACATCAGGGCTCTCCGGGCCCTCCAGTTTTTCCCTCCACATTTATAATCAACGTGTGTTTAGAGTATTTGGCTGCTATAAATTCCACACGATGATAAGCCACTTTGTTGAGCTATCATTTGTGATAGCCAGGTTAATTCTGAAAAACAGCTATATAGCTTCAGTGGGGGCATTACCTGGTCAAATTTAAATAGTTTAGTGAAATAAATGCTTTGCGGCAGTAATCATCTTCAGGAGAGATTGACTGGTCCCCATTATAAATGCGTGATTGTCTTTACATATGCTATTTTCTTTAAGTATTTTAATTCCTGACAATGTATGGGAAAAAACGACAATAAAAATATACGTAGCATATGCCCATTCAATTAGTGCAAAATACTATTACAAAATTATTGGGAACTAGCATCGTGATCATTTTCACGTCCCGAATTTAAATACCTTATCGTATCATGAGACATTATATCGCAATAACACTACTTGTGAAAACAATGATATCACGGCAACTACTCTACTGGACATCTGTGAAAAAGTGCTTTATAGCTCATCGGATTCCTCCAGATAAAAATACACATTTTAATTGCTTTATTCTATGGAATCAGACAAGATCACCCAGGGGCAAGTATCCTTTGCAATGTCCCCTCGTGACCTTATGTGATTGACGTAAGGACATGAGAACATGCAAGATGCTGGAGCACCTGGACAGGTGGCAGTGCTTTTTATGCTGAGCGCTATTTGAAGTGTGCAACTCGCAGTCAAGGGGAGCACACTGGAGTGAACAGCGCCACTTAGAGGCAATGCTGGTCTTTAGGACTGCAATATCCTATTGATGGGCAGGGCTGAGTTCAATGCTTTGAGGATGGTTAGCTGGAGACTAATGCGAGGATGGGTTGGCATAGTGTCCCCTTCGTTATGTAGTGGCTATATAGATGAAGAATACATTGTGAAGGTAGTAAAAGGCAGCACATGAGTGGCTTGCTTGGCTCGTAGATGGAGTGGGGACCAGCAGAAATTGATCTCAAGATCACCAAATGCTGTTGACTTGTGAGTTCATAAACAGATTGGCATCGACGTAATGAGATCAATGGTAAATCCGTTCAGCTTTAAGGAGATGCTCGTTAAGGATTAACATCTTAGGAAACACAGATTACAGTGTGAGACGTTGGTGACCAACACAAATTTATATGCTTTGTTATATGGGGAGCGGGAGTGTAGCAGCGCACTGCGCCACGAACCCGAAGACCCAGGTTTGATTTCCGCTCACGGCCAACAACAGTGACGAATATCTGAACCGGTCCTGGGCGTTCCCAAGGTTAACTCAGCCTCAATTGAGTACCTGGTGCATTGTGTAAACATCGCCACTTGGGAGACAAAAGCGGTGGGGCGTGGTGCTGGCCACCCACCTCCTCGTGTGCCGTGCCGCTAACAGAATTTGCCCCAACGGTCTGTTAAGACTACACGGGGAATCTTTGTCTGAGTCTATATATATATTTGTGCACAGTGGTGGATTAGTGGTTAGCCCACAGCTGTGACACCAGTGACCGGGATTCGATCCCTTACCAGGCAGAACATTGGTGGCAAGTGGTGGCTTTGGCCTGCCATATGTTTACTCAGCCTAAACAAATATTGCCTGGTTACTTACGATATGTAAATACCAGGAAATTATTGAGACTTCAGGTGGTCGGTCATGGTGCTAGTTATATAATGTGTGCTTTGCTGGCCTTAATAGGCACTCACTAAATGACTTACCCGACCGCCGCTACACCTCTACAAGGCGTGTGTACAGTGTCAAGTTGACCTCCAATATATGTTGAGGTATAGAATCTGACTTTATGAAGGCTGTGCATTGTACCATATACAGGTACTAAGCCATGTTGTCACACTTCCAGGAATGGAGTGAAGTTTTCACACATATATTAACCTTGAATTTCTGATAGCCTGCTTGTAATCAGTAGAACAAACATGTCTCTTGCCCTTCTCAACTCACAGTCTCGCTCTTGTCCCCCCGATTCGTGCCCCGTTTTGGGTTATTGTCGAGTACATTCGTGCTCATGTGATGGCACTAAATGACGTACATACATTTTACAAGCTCAGAGGCACTTTTAGCTTGTTAACTTTTTTTTACTATTTAACCAGTGAACTCTATTCATGTGAGCCGACCCTCGTTTGTTGAAGTATTTAACACTATCCCTTCAGATGTGTTGGGAGGAGTTTTTTTTCTTGGGCACCCCAGACTCCTCCCATATTGCAAGGACAGTAAAAAAAAGATGCAAATCATCACAATTCATGATCCTCCAAAACAAGGGCTTTGGTTGGGACTCACTTGGGTGAGTGAACCACTCTTGGTTGTATTTGTTTTCCTGATGTTAGCATTGCTTGACTCTTATCATGGTACTGCGATTTCGACCCCTTGGTGAGGGATTTTTTAAAAATCATCTCTCCAGAGTCTATCTAATGAGTTTACCAATTCGTGTTGAGTGAACAGTGACCTTCCCATGGATAGAATGCCTCCCTTATCTTAGGAACAAGCAGTTTTCACCCCTGCATCAGAATCGCCAATAGAGGTGAGCAATGGTTGACATTGCTCATTTGAGCAGGGATACACTCTGACCTTTTGAATACTGGTTTCAAGAAATTAGTTATTCACGATGATGTTTTTTTAAATAAAAAAAAATATATTCCGTGCTGCGCCATCACCTGCCCTTTATATCTCTGCCTTCATCTACATTGTGCTTGAATTCTACCCAGCTCTTTCTGTAGTACTCAGGACAACATATCCCCCTGCAGACTGCATGGAAACTCGGCATCAATAATTGAGCTCATCCCCCTGATGCCTGCCATGATTAATGCGGCTGAGTTGCTGCGTTGAGTAAAGCAGCGCTACCGCTTTCTGCACCACCGCCAAGATGGGCGCAATGAATACAGCCCCGGAGAAAGCTTGTGCTGCAAATATATATCGTTCAGCAGCGGATTGTGCTCTTTCCAGCTGAGTGGTGCTGTGATTAGAGTGATCTATTCAAAAGGGGAAGGTTGAGAGTTCAGTTACAAGCTTTGGGTTTACTCAGCCGATCCGTCGTCTTTCCACGATAAAAAATCTCCATTCTTTTCAAGTGCAATTTTCTTCCAGTAACATATAAAAACCCTTAGTTTTTACTTAAAATTATTTCTTTCGCACATTCACCAAAATAGCTACATTTTAATCCTGAATATGCATCTTAATAGTGCTTGCGCTTTAGAATGTGGAATTCCAAACACTGGCTCTGAGCAGCCAATGGAGATGAGCACCGTAAGATGTGTGAGGGTTGTTTAGTGTCTCCAGTTCATGTTTGGAAGAGTAGTTGCCCTTTTGCTTCATCGTGTAGTTGAAACCAGTATGTGGTCGCTAGGCTTTCCTGCTTCTGCATTATGTTAGGTCCACAGTTTGGGTTGCCTCGATGGACGCTGAGCGTGCAACGTTCTTGGCATGGCTGTTATTTTCCCCATTCCATTACCACAGCTAACTGTGTTTTTCCTCTGCCTCATTCTATTCACATTGTATGTTTTTCTACTGTAAAAATGCCATGAATGTTGACATTTGTTTGAAAATACCAACTTTTTCAGAAATGATGTACTTTAAGTTTATCGTTTAGATTTCTTAAATTGAAAGTTAAATTATTTCGTCAAGTAACATGTTTTGGGTTTTAATTTCAGCCGGCATTTGATGGCCATGCTTTTCATCTTAATTTAACTATGGTCATCCCCCCTCACTGGGAGATGTGCCTAAAAGTGCATTAAAATTCTCCACAGTGTCCGGTGCGCTGCCAACGAGCAAGCTTTCTCATCATGCATCCAATCTCATCATAATGCGCCTGTGCAGCACAAACCAATTGGCATGCTCTAAAGGAAGTAGCAAGTTTACTTTACACTTTGTGAGCCTGGCCCTTTCAAAGGGCTGCACTTAGATGTGGCTAATTTGCAGGTACATATCCCATAATTTTTAATGTGCGGATATGTACATGCAAGGGGACATGTAACTGCAGGACCATCCATATGAAAAGGACTTTGGACGAGGTAAGTACAGCTCAACTTTATGGTTTATTCGCAGATAACGCGCAAACACATAGAGACCATGACCATACTTATAGAGGCTTCACTCCAGAATGCGCCCCGAGCTCCCTTTCGGGCCTCTTGTATATCCTGTATCCCCCTTTCTAGCAGGTTCTCTTCTCTTCCTCCAATCCCCTTTTCCCTTTTCCAACATTTATCAACCGTCCCTTATTAATTATTTTAATCTTTCCACCTCTTCCCTTTGCACCAATCTGAGTTGAATGCTCCGATGCCTTTCAAGCAGATTGGTGTGATGACATCACTGACCAAGTCGGTTGTCAGAGGCTCTGCTACTTTTAAACTTTGCCTGCCTGTGAAGTCCTTAAGACTTTTGGCAGGCTACCCCACACACAGGCATCGGGTTGGTCGCCAGGCCTAACCCTTACACAGAGAGAGGTGCGGGGCCCGGGGCAAATCACAATTTGTGGGGCTTCCTACGTCTTTAAACTAAACCGGAAGTATTACATCTGACACCTTGGCGTCGAAGCACGGGGCCCCCTAAAGGACGGGGCTCGGGGGATCGCCCCGGTTCGCTGTACCCTAGGGACGGCTCTGTGTACCTGTGCCGTTCACTTTGTTTTCTTAAATGTAGTTTTCATCAATTATAATCCTAATTGTGATATATCAGGTGTTCACAGACAGACGAATTTTCCTTTTTCAATCACTCTGCCAGGGTCTATCTTACCACAATGCCATATCACTGAAGAGACAGCCCTTTGTAAATCCATTTCTCTTAGTCATGGTGATTGCTAGACTATATTTCACCACAGTCGTGTGAATTGGACAGGACCAATAAAGACATCCCTCGCCACTGTTAGCCAAGGCAAAGTCATTTCTGTACCACTGTACCACTGCTCCACCGCAGATACGTGTAATTAAGGTTATATGCTCACTGTCCTCATGCTTGAAGGAATGAGGAACCCTGGGCAAATGTCTGTGAAGGCCCTGAACACTAATACCCTTCTTTCGGCCTCATCTCTTGGTGGCAGTGTCTTGGCAACGTCATCTCAAGTATTGCACCCAGAGTGCTGCCCACGTGTGTAACGTGATCAGCATGGAAATTACACTGCTCTTTATTTGTACCCATTGCAATGCAGCAGGAATCCAGGCATTCACTGATGTCCATTCAGCTGGCCCATCCAATCCAAAAGGGAGATTTCCTTGGAGGAGTTGTACTGACACCATTCGGTGGGATAAAAGCATAGCTGCTCATTTGTTCACTCTGCTGGACCGGTTTGCATGACTTGTGCAAGGGTTTTTTTTAGACTGGCAGTGCTGATTATACACATTTACGACCTGTCAGACAGCCAATTCAAATAGTCTCCCTGATAAAATGACCAATCCGGTGGTGCTCAATGCATTAATGCATGGGCAATTTTATTTCTAAGTATGACAATTGTTGATTAAGACTTGCCCAGCCCAGGATTGTTCACCCGACGCTGGGGGGACGAAGCCTTCTTGAGCGCAACCCCAAAAATCTGCAATGTCTCTGAATTCCATGGTCTGTGCAAGACACATCTGTTCAGACTTACCGTCTCGTAAAATAAAATGTTTTAAATAAAAATAAACGTCTCTTTACTTTCGTTTATTTTATTTACCACTTCTCTTATGCTATTTGTTGCACACGATTGCACTTTATTTTGCAGGTGGTTGCAATTTACTTTGTTCGTACTTTATTGAAGGCGATATTGGAACATCAAATAAAGATTGCTTGATTGACTTCCACATAGTGGTCATCATTGCATCATCAATCCCCTCAGAGGGATAATGGTTGCACTTCAGACAAACAGACATCATTCTCTTCAAATGTAAATGAAAAGGTAGCACAAAAGCAGAGAAGCAGTACAAAGGGACCATTCCTGTGAATATTACACTAATGCCTGCGGCCTTGCATCGAGCCGGGGATTTGTTTATTTTCTAGAGTGCACGTGTTAGATGCAAGAGAGACATGCTTCGTGAATGAATAGGAATGGATGTTGGTGAGACAAGCGGAGGGAGGTGGGCTTCCTCTGGTAGACGCTGCCCTCTGGTGGAGATGGAGCGAGTTGCTGTTACCTGCTCGCCAATGAAAATGACCTCGAAAGTTTTCGTGACTGCAGGAATTCATATTCTTGGGTCTTTCGGTAAAGTCACGTTGGTAGGTTCAAAGAAAATAACAACAAAAAACTACGACGTTTCGAACGCAACACAAGCGGTCGTCTTCACGAAAAGGGGGGTTAGCTTCGAAGGCAAACTGTGTATATGGGAGAGACAAAACACAGACACAGAGACACACAAGCAGAGAGACAACACATAGACACAGAGAGAGAGAGAGAGAGACACACACATAGACACACAGAGAAACAACGCCTCTGTGTCGAGGCCTCAAATAGAGAGAGAGGGGGGGGGACAGAGAGGGGGGGGTAGAGAAATTAGCATGTCAATGAGAGAATTGTGTGGAAATCCACCCCGTAGCGAACGATAGTCCCAGCCAACTTCAACTTGAAAAATACTTAAAAAATTAGTGTAGGTGATTCTTATCTTAATTTGCAGCCTTGAGTCAGTCCCAGAAGTAACACATTCTGTTGACGGAGCCCATTCTGCTCAATAGGAGTTCCCCTGGTGACTTCCCATAGGCAATGCTCTTTGCGTTGAGCCCAAAGAGATGATTCTCTGAGTTGACCTTAAACTGAGATCTGAATTTTCCATCTTCCAACTTTCAGTCTCGCACTCTAACCAAAGTGCCACCCGTCATCTTCAGCCCAGTGCGTTGTCTCCCATGTGATAACGTCCATCACCGTGTTAACCGCCACGCTGCCGCCCCTCCCCCGCCATGCTCCTGGACAGGTTCAGTGAGGGTGCCGCCAGGCTCCAGTGGGACTCCTGCTGCCTCTACTGCATCCCTGACAGCACACTTGCACCAGGAGGGCCTCATGGGCCGTGCCCAGGTGCCTGCGTGAGCCTTCCTGCCACCCTGGAGGCTCCCGGAGGGTGCCCCACCAGGCGCCCACGTTCATCACTACGCCTGCACGATGGCCCCATGGAGAGCGAGGAGCGGGAGGCCGCGTGGAGGGACCGGAGGGACGTGGGCACCATCACGGGTGCGCTCCTGTGCACATCACTTCCTGTTTTCTGGAACATCTCAGAGCCGGTGTATGGTTGACACTCAACCTCCAACATCACAAGACCTGATATCGTATCCATGAAGGATGCCCATAAAAATAGAGCCTAACAGCTTACTGGGCCCTTCCTGCTGAAATAAAAAAAAATCGGTCAGGATTTAAATATTGTCTCCATTGCCGAGGTGCCACTCCATTCCCTCTGCCTTGATAGCTTGCCCTATTCCATCTTGCACACCAATAGATTTCCTATCTATTAATGCCCGACCCCAAGGCCTGCTCCTGCAGTACCTGTCGTTTGGGTTTAGCTCTCCTCATCTGCCTCGGTAACCTGTCCTGCCCCATCGTGCACATGGGACCCTATCATCACAAGCTGCTCTCCCTGAATTATTTTACATTGATTTCCACAGAATATCTCTTTCCTAGGTGCTTTAACATGAATCTGTCTGACCCCTCCAGTAATGCAAAAATTATGCCGCTGCCTCCAACATCCATCTCTCAATGGTGAGATTGAAATCTCAAATTTTTCTAAGTGCTTATGCACTCCATCAAAGGAACTTATCATTGTATGTGTACAGTCCTTTTTTCATTTCACTACTGGATGACTTCCCCATTGTGTGGATTGCGAGAGTTATTTCACAATACTTCAGTGTCAGTTTGTGAAGACAGAGAGCATAGACATGGAGGCATAAAAGTCCAGCGTAACAATATATTTTGCAGCATCGCCTTCTGTTAACCGCAACCCAACAGTCTATAAGACTTGTTATGCACAGTAGTCACCCATCCAAGCCCTACCCAGGCTCAACCCAGCTTACCTCCCGAGACTTGACGAGGTCGACCGACCCCACGGAGTGAAAGTCCAGAAGGTGCTGCGCAATGACCATGATTGCCTCGTGCTCCCACCTGCAGACGCGTACGGCAGTGGAGGAGGCGGAGACGAGACCGAGGTGGAGGTCGTGAGCCTCATGGAGGAGCGGCTGCCGCTGTTTCGGCTGCGTGCCGACTCGGTGCTGGGCTACGACCGTGACGACTGGATCCGCACTCCAGTGCTGCCCCCGGATGCCGACCTCGAGCTGGGCCTGGAGCTCGTGGAGGAGACGCTCAAGTACATGCGTGAGTGCACCCCCCCCCGTCTGCACATCGCTCTCTCCATCGATAAACTGGTTTAAACTATTAAACTAAACTTTTTTGTATCTTACCAGATAAGGCCCACTGGAGTTGTATAGCTCTTTTTTCAGAAGCGACCTGGCCACAAATGATAGCTCAACGAAGTGGCTCATCACGTGGAGATTAAGATCAGCCAAATACTCTAAACGCATGTTTTTAAATGTGGAGGGAGAAACCAGAGGATCCGTAGAAAAATCAACGCGACCACGGGCAGAAGATACAAACTCCAAATATACAGGCATCAGGGTAGGGATCGAACTCACGACTCCCTGTATACCATGCAAGGTAGTTAACACGTCGCCACCATGGCGACCCTTATTAATATTAGCCACCTGAGCAATTAATATACTCAGAAACACTGCATCCTATTTATGTTTCAAGTCATTATTCATTATTTAACGTACGGGATTGTGGAGGGTTGCAAAAGCCTTGCTGTACTGGTGTAATGTTGACACTGACAGTGTTCATCTTCTTGGTTCTTTCGGTAAAGTCACGTAGAAGGGAAGTAACAAAATAACAAAAATAAAACATAATAAAACAATTCTCACGACGTTTCGGCCACAACGCAAGCAGCCATCCTCAGGCGAAGAATGAAACACCCCAAGCTTGGAGCGTATATTTAAGCTGGGTTAGAGGGGGGGGAGGTGGGAAGAAGAGCGCCTAAACAAAATAATTTGCATATCAAGAGGAATTCAGCATATGGAAAATGCGTAGGAGGTGGGCGGGGGGGGGTTCCAAATCAATACTATGCCCGTGCATTATGCAGGATTAGCAGCATCAAAGGGGGGGGGGGGGGAAGGGGGGGAGCATTAACAAAGGAAAGGAATGTTAATAGTATGTAGCTGTAGTTGCTAAACAACCACGTAAAAAACTACAGTATAAACTGCATGACAAACTAAAGTATAAACTACATAGCATCATCAGTAAACTTACTATACTCTACAATAAGCTGAGTTACTAACAGTAAGTAATACATGAAATATTCTACGTTGTAAAAAATTATATAATATGCTTCCATCTAAACTTTATTCTCTTACATCACACGCGTCTATACCGTACTATATACTTCCATAGGCAAAACCAACATTAAATTACATACTGTATTGCTATGTAATTTAATGTTGGTTTTGCCTATGGAAGTATATAGTACGGTATAGACGCGTGTGATGTAAGAGAATAAAGTTTAGATGGAAGCATATTATATAATTTTTTACAACGTAGAATATTTCATGTATTACTTACTGTTAGTAACTCAGCTTATTGTAGAGTATAGTAAGTTTACTGATGATGCTATGTAGTTTATACTTTAGTTTGTCATGCAGTTTATACTGTAGTTTTTTACGTGGTTGTTTAGTAACTACAGCTACATACTATTAACATTCCTTTCCTTTGTTAATGCTCCCCCCCTTCCCCCCCTTTGATGCTGCTAATCCTGCATAATGCACGGGCATAGTATTGATTTGGAACCCCCCCCCGCCCACCTCCTACGCATTTTCCATATGCTGAATTCCTCTTGATATGCAAATTATTTTGTTTAGGCGCTCTTCTTCCCACCTCCCCCCCCTCTAACCCAGCTTAAATATACGCTCCAAGCTTGGGGTGTTTCATTCTTCGCCTGAGGATGGCTGCTTGCGTTGTGGCCGAAACGTCGTGAGAATTGTTTTATTATGTTTTATTTTTGTTATTTTGTTACTTCCCTTCTACGTGACTTTACCGAAAGAACCAAGAAGATGAATCCCTGCAGTCACGAAAGCTTTAAATCGAAACTGACAGTGTTGTCAATCTTCTTGGTTCTTTCGGTAAAGTCACGTAGAAGGAAAATAATAAAATAAAACATAATAAAATAATTCTCACGACGTTTCGGCTACAACTCAAGCAGCCGTCCTCAGGTGAAGAATGAAACGCCACCAAGCTTGGAGCGTATATTTAAGCTGGGTTGGAGGGGGAAGAAGAGCGCCTTGACAAAATAATTTGTATATCAAGAGGGATTTAGCATATTTATGGGAAATGCGTAGGAGGTGGGCGGGGGGTTGTCAATCATTGGGATTCTGTACAAGGCATTCTGTACATGATGTATATCTTGTTTATTGTTGCTGTTCTGGAAAATCCACATTCATCTTGCTGACCATAATTGGTTAATAGGTCCATGCCTTATTATGTTGCTGTACTCTTTACAAGGTTGGGTAGCTGACGCCTGTAAGCTGTTGAATGTGTGCATGTTTATATGGTTGGGGAGCGGCGGTGTAGTGGTTTTCACACTACGCTACGGATCTCAGAAACCTGATAAAAATGATTGGACTAATAAAATTGGAAACTGTTGTCTAAACCTGTCGTGGGCCTCCCTTAGTTGACTCAGACTCAAATGAGTACCTCGTTTGGAAGCTCACCACAGACAGACAAACGCAGAAGGCCATGGTGCTGACCACATCACACTTCTTTTTTGAGCTGTACACCAGCCTTCATAGATGGTTGCAAACAAGACTTCCCCTACAACATGAACGTTAGTTTTTGTGTGTGCATCATGTGTGATTTTTTGGGCAGGAAGCCAATGTTTTAAAGCACCTTATGAAAACATAATAGTTTATTAAACACATAATATGTCCTCATATTAGTATGCAGCGCTATACAAGACAATTCATCTCTATCTTCAGCTATAGATAATACACATCAAATTTCACAATTTTGCAATTGTTTTTTCTCCCCGCACCTCTTATTTGTCACGTGACCAGAATAATCCTTACAACGAGGAGTTGGTGAGCCTATGATATAAAGAGTTTATTTGCTTAGTCTGAATCCAGACTCCAGTTTAAGGCATTTAAACCATGGATTCTTTATTCACTCATAACTTTGTTGCTTCACCCCACATACAGTAAACAATGAATGGATGTATTTTATCAAGTCACTTGGTAAATTACCTATGGTGGGTTGAAGTGTGGGTACCCTAAGTGAAGTTGGTTTCAGACAGCTGTTGCTGCTGTGCTGGTATCTTTAAACACACTGTGCCCACACTCCTGGGGTTGCAATGCTGAAAGAGCGCAGGGCATATAATGGGTTCACCACAGAGTGATAGATAAGACACTTGCAATTAAGTAACTGCAGAAGTCATGCTGTGATGTGAAAGTCTGATATAGTACAATATTCCACTGCTCATTGTTGGTGTTCCGGATTGACATTTCTTTATCTCAGTCATTGACGTTGCCAGCACAATTCGGAATTTAGTTGGGATTTTAAAAAAATGATTAAACTGCGTTCCTCCCTATATGCTCATTACCATTGAGAACACTCACGGCACGCGAAGTGATTGTGAGTTTCCCCCAATCACTGCCTTTGGTCCAAAGCCTTCCAAGCTGAGAAACGCTAATTTGCATGCCAGGCCACATGGAAGCACACACACACTTGCAAAATAATTTATTTTGTTTTCATGTTAGTTGCCTTTCTGTCCACAAACTGCAAGGCCAGGTCGGGGTTAATCTGACGATAGTAGTGGGGCTGATGATGTAACTTGCAAGTGCGCCTTGGCCGAAAACGTATTTACAAGTTCGGTTTTCTCGCTGCTGAATCGGCACGTCTGAATGGTCGTCATTGTGTTAAGTTGATTGAAAATATTTCAGTGCAGAATCACTGTATGTGCTTGTGTAATTATTCACAAAAAGGGAGGAAGGTACCCCTCATAGTTTAGAACATGATCTCCTGCTGTCTGCGCTCTCATCCAAGGCAAAACCAAATTGCCAAATCAAGATTAAAACTACATTTCTTCGGAGTGTCGACTGCGTATGTTAAATAAAATACTGTACACCGAATAATATTGCTAGGTATTATGCTATGTATCCTTCCAAGGCCAGGCGAGGCAGAGCCGAGCATGAAGGCCGTCCAACAGTTTCGATGGCATATGGAAAGTTGTGTCCTGCAGAACTCACAAAAGGTCTCTTCACAGTTACGCGAATCGTACAGCCAACATGACCAAGAGAAGCAGCTTTGCGAAAAATGCATTCATTGTTTGGAGGAAGAGTTTGAATCACCGTGATTTGCATGCAAATAACTGCTCAGCCACCCCCATAGTTCTGAGTCATTGATTCCACTTGGCTGGTTCTGCAGTGCTGAGCACATTGTTAGTTTTGACTGCATTGTAAGGAACTGGCCCGGTTTATCCATAGGACAATCACCATTAACTTACCATAAAGTGGCATTCAATGTATTCACCCTATATGGCTGAGTAGGAATAAATTCTCAAGTTTAAGGTTGTGGGGCAAAATTCTAAACACAACGTCACTTTAATAAATTAAACTCACATTTTTTAAATTCCTGAACAGTTATTATTTATCCTGGAAAGTTTTATGGAGCCTCACGACCTATTTTCAGGGGTTCTTGCTTGGGTTGTTTGGCCCACGCTTTACTGGAGCATTTTTGTTTATCGGAGGATACTGAAATATCTGACGAAGACCCATAAACTGAGGAGCACTTAGACTCCAAACAGACGCCGTGGAAGATGTAATCGGAAGTGACAAGTGCTTGCTTTCATATACATCATACGGATCTCTATGAAGGAGACTGGAATTTCCTTGAAGCGATCTCTGTGAAAGTAAATGACAGTGCTTTTATTATATATATGTATAAATAAATCGTGGATGCGTCAGAGGATTTAATAGATCCACTTTGTTTTGAGAGGTTGCTGTAATATATCACTATGAAAGTAAATATCATTCACTTACATTTGTTAATAGAGCTCTATCAAAGTGATGTCCTCAGAGATATTCATGAGAGTAAATGGTGATTAGTTTAACAAGGTTGCCATTTTAGTCCTGACCGCAGCACCAGAATGGGGTGTCTCGGAAAAACATAACAATGTGGCCCTTAATATTCCACAAGAATCGACTGGAGTGAATCAACAGTGGCTTGCCATGACTACACTGAACCTTATCGTATCTTGTGGCTTCTTTTTAAATCCTTTATATTAAGTTCGCTTGCTTGCTTGTCCTCCCCCTTTATACTCCTCACCAGGATCCCAACCCCCCCCAGGCTGCCTGACGCGGACGTCGTTGCGGGCACCCCCCGTGTACTCCCGTAACTCCGCCCACTGTGTTTGTTACCCATTGGATCGTATGCACTTACAGCCCTCCCGTAACAGCCCTACATCACCCCCCCCATTACAGCTCGCAGCCGTCCCGGCTGCAACAATTCCAAATAAAGGAACATTTACCCCTCGACCCCGTGTGTGCCTCATTTTTTTCAACAAAATGCAAATTGAAGAACAACAACAAGAACAACAACCATACCCCCGAAAGGAATGTCCGACGCACCCCCCCCCCCGCATAAATACGAAATCCGTAAAAGCACGTATATACAACTAGCCAGGAACTCCCCCCAGCACACACAGCACACCCACGACACACAACGCACCCACAACACACACACCGCGCCCACACAACACAACACACACACAGTGTGCAAGGAGCACACCACCGACGCAGCATACAGAGACCATGACACGTGAAGGAAAATAAATAAAAAAAGTTTTTTTTTCTTCTTTTTTTTTTCTTCCTGCTGTATATTATAAGAGTCTGCGCATTTTAGCGCGCGTCCTTGCCGCAGGCCCGTCACACGGGGCAACCCCGGACGGCGGACCATCCGGTGGCGGCTGTCCCATTCGAGGTGAGGTCGCGATTGAAGTCGCGCGACTGTCGGCATCACCTGTGTGGGTTCCAGGGCGTGAGCCCGTCATTCCCGGTGCACCTGTGGGTGGGACAGCCGGCAACACATCAGGCGAGAGCAGCGACGGACCCTCCGAGTCGGTCGACCCCCCACATGCTTGGCCTCGCGTGCGTGGCGTGGGCCCCCGCACCGCAACAAACGGCTTCAGCCTAGAGGGGTGTACAAACCACCGGCGCCTCCCCCATTGGATTCGAACGCACTGAGGCCTCAAAACCTCAACAACCTCGACGGGGCCCCGCCACGGGCGTACGAGTTTAGAGGAGGTCGCGAGTGGTACCTGGGGACAGTGCAGCCATGCCCTGTCCCCCGGCTTCCACTGCAGCACGTGCGCGCGAGCCAGTCTGAGGCGCTCGTTCGCCTTCTGACGCCTGTCAGAATTTAGCCTCGCCGCATCCCGCGCCTCAGTCAGTTTGTCAAGGTTAAATTTAACGTGATCGTCCAATTTAGATTTGCCCAGCGGCACGGGGATCTGCAGCTGTGCCCGAACAGGTGGGTCGGGTTCGCGGCCATACATAAGAAAGAAAGGTGAAAACCCCGTCGCAGCATGGGGAGCCAATCTGTATGCCGCTAGAACCCCTTGAATTTGTAAGTCCCAATCAGCCTGTGAGTCCGAAACTTGCTGCGACAACATAGACGTGATGGTGCGATGCAGACGCTCGACCATCCCGTCCGTTTGCGGGTGATAGGGAGAGGTTCGAATTTTTTTCGTTCCAAGGAGATCACAGACTTGTTTTAGGAGTTTCCCCGAAAAATTTCTACCCTGGTCGGTCAACAACCGCTCCGGGGCACCTTTGTCCATGACATAACCTTGGACAAAGGCGTCGACGATGGCTGCTGCCGACTGATTCGCCAGGGGCCAGGCCATAGGCCAGCGCGTAAAATATTCGACCCCAGTAAGCAAATATTTATTTCCCCTGGGGGTGGCGGGGAATGGCCCCAGAATGTCCAGTGCGACCAGTTCATTTATTCTGGAGACCTGGATGGACTGCAAGGGCGGGTTCGACTCCCGTGCTGGTGGTTTGCGCTGCGCACACTGAGGGCATGCCGCCAACAGATCAGCGACATCCCTAGTCATGCCCGGCCAAAAATAATTCAGCTGGAGCAAGGCGAGTGTTTTCTGGGTACCTAGGTGGAGGAGGCGCTCATGAGCAGCCCACACCACCTTACCCCGTAGGCCAGAAGGGACCACCAGCCGGTGACGCTGGGATTTCCCGTCCCAATGCATAAGCAAGCCCGCATGGGTTTCCCATGCGTCGGCATGACCCGTCAAACGCCCCCTCTCCCCGGCGCGACGACGCAACGCGAGGAGGGAGGCATCCTCCAACTGGAGGCGCCCCCATTCATCAACGGGCAATCCAAGCAGGGAATCTCTCCCCTGTTCGGCGATATCAATGGGGACTACCGTTTCATCGTCGGCGGCCGCCGCCAGGACCGGAACCATCATGTCCCCTACTGGCTTGCAACGCCCCGACCCCAGGAGGCATGCGCATTCGGAGGCGGTTGGCATCCGTGACAGAGCGTCAGCGTTGGTGTGGCGAACGCCCTTACGATAAGTGGTTTCAAAACTGAAATCCTGGAGGACCTCCAGCCATCGGGACAATTGTCCCGATGGCTGTTGAACCTTCAGGGCGTACTGCAGTGCCGCATGATCTGTGCGGACGGTGAAATGCCGACCGTACAGATATGGGCGATACTGTTGGATGAAATAGACAATTGCCAACAGTTCCCTACGGGTGACACAATATCTTTGCTCCGTTGGAGACAACACCCGACTGCCGTACGCGACCACCCGTTCCACGCCGTCAACCACCTGGGAAAGCACGCCTCCAATACCCGTGTTGCTCGCGTCGGTGTCGAGCAAAAACGGCCTCGAAAAATCTGGGTAAATCAAGGGAGGAGCCTTCACCAGCGCGTCCCGAAGGGAGCAGAAAGCAGCTTCCTCATCCTGACCCCAGTGGAACCGAACCCCTTTAGATGTTAACGCGTGTAGGGGTTTTGCAATCGTTGCAAAATTAGCGACGAAGCGTCGGTAATATGATGCGAAGCCAATAAAACTCCTGACCTCTCCCACCGTGGTGGGAGTCGGCCAGGAGCTGACACACTGCGTTTTGGCGGGATCGGTAGCAATACCCGAGCGCCCTACGATGTGCCCCAGATAACGCACCGACTCGCGTAACAAATGGCATTTCTGGGGCTTAAATTTCAAATTAGCAGCCCGCATCTTTAGGAAAACCGCCCGCAACCTCTGGAGATGTTCGTCAAAAGTTTTACCAAAGACAATAACGTCATCCAAATAAATCAGGCACGACTCCCATTGCAATCCAGCCAAAACCAATTCCATCAATCGCTGGAAAGTTGCCGGCGCTGAGTGTAAGCCCATCGGCAACCGGTTGAATTGGAACAGGCCGTGCGGTGTACGGAAAGCAGTTTTAGGCTTAGAATCATCGTCCAGAGGAAGCTGCCAGAATCCCGAAAGTAAATCTAGAGTGGAGAAGAATCGCGCTCCCGCCAAGGCGTCCAGCGATTCGTCCATCCGTGGGAGCGGGTATGCGTCGGCAACCGAAATTTTATTAAGGCGCCGAAAATCCACGCAAAACCGCAACGAGCCGTCCTGTTTTTTAACCAGGACGATCGGCGCTCCCCAAGGGCTGGTGGAGGGAGAAATGATGTCGGCGGCTAACATGTCATCAACAGCCGATTTGACATGGTCCTTTTCGGCGGGACTTAACCGAAACGGATTTTGGCGAATTGGCGGGCTGTCACCCGTGTCAATATGGTGACGCAGCAGGTGAGTGCAACCCAAATCATATTTATCTCGACTGAAAACGTCGGAAAATTCCCTCAGTAGCGTTCTAAGCTGTTGGCGCTCTGAATTTGTCAGGTCCGTCGATCCCGCACAAAGCGCGTCGATCCACCCTTCATCGCTGTCCGAATGTGGGAGCATCCGGGAAGCAGTGTCAACGAGGTTCGCGACAGGTTCCTCGCAGGGCACTGGCGTCGCGTGAGCGAGCACCGTCCCTTGAGGAACCACCACCGTCTGCGATCCCACATTGAGGACCGCGATGAAAGGGTCCCCGTCCCCTCTTACGACGGTCTGGGCCGGAATCAAATGAGGCCCATTAACCCCGGCCCTAGACGGTCCCAGCAAAACACCCTGATCCCCTATGCCCTTAGCGAAGGGCTTACGAAGTTTCAGAGGCACTAGCATTTGAGCTCCCGGCGGCACACGAACAGTTTGAACGACGAACGCCGGTACCGTCGCGAACGCCGACCGAGCCGCCGCAGGGGATGGCAGGAACGCCATGCGCCGCCCCGATGGAAGCTCAATGCATCCTTGGTCGATCAAAATACGAATGGGCATTTTCCCTAAGAAATCCGTCCCCAGCAGGCACGGAACCGCCAGCGAGGAGGAAACGAAAATCGGCCCCGACAATTTGATGTCCCCAATAGAAATTTGCGCTCGAATCTGTCCCATGATGCCGAGAGAGCCCCCGTTAGCGGCATAGAATGGGACGTTAACCGGCAGTAAAGGCCGGCTTTGTACGGGCAGAATATTGTAAATTAATTCCGAAATGATTGTCGCCGATGCCCCCGTATCGACCAAGATGCGTACTTCTACCCCGTCAATGTGTCCGACCACGGCCGACGACCCTGACGACGCGGCTACCACGCGATGGGCCAACACGGACCACTGTTTGGGCTCGATTTGAGTCCCCGCAGTGATCCGCGTTGGCCCCTCGCAACGCGACATCGGCCCCCCGTTTGTTGTGGTGCGAGAGCGTGCAACGGGTAGGTGCTTTGGCCAAACATGTGTGGTGCCGCGACTCGCCGGGTCATGTTGCTGGAGCTTGGGAGGAGGAGGCCCGGCGTCCCGTCGAGGCGTCGTCCCGCGCTGTCGAGGAGAGCGGCACCCCGAGGCGACGTGGCCCCGGACGCCGCAGTTGAAACACCGCGGGAGCCCCGGTGGAGACGACGGGCGGTTGAAACGGCTTGACCCGTCCCGGGCCGACCGTACTTCTTGCGCCTGTTGCCGTCGATGGTCGACGGCGAAGAGCTCCTCCGTCGGAAGGGTGGCTGCAGCCACCGCACGCCCTGCCGATGCCCTGCTGGCTTTCCGCCGCAGGGACAGAAGGTTGGCGTGAAGGAGGCGCGCCGCCTGAAGAGAGGTCATCTCGGCGTCCTCCTGTGCGACGACAGCGATGTCCAGGTCGTCTGCCAGGAGGAGTATTTTCTCCGTGACCATCGCGTCCACGCCATCGTCGTCCATACGGGGAAAAGCCGTCCTAGCCAGCGCTAGGAGGCTCGTCCTGTATGCCAGGGGCGACTCCTTCTCACCCCGCTTGCGCTCGTAGAACTGCTCTCTGCATTCCGCTGAAGGTCCATAGACCCCGGCCAGCAGTTGCAGTGCCTTCGGCAGAGTAGACCGCTTCTCTTTCGGCGCCGATGTGAGGGCGGCGAGCGCGTCTGCGTCGAGTAGCGCCGGCAGCGCGCAGAGGGCTTCATCGTCGGACCACCTTGCCATTTCTTGGTGGGCGATGAAGCGTCGCTGGAAGCCGCCCCAGTCGCCCTCTGCACCAACAAATTCTTTCAGCGGAGGCAGCCGTTGTTGCAGCGCAGCGTTCGCCTTGGAAGTCTGTAGGCTGCTATCCCCGGGACTCGGCTGTGCGTCGGCGCGAATGGCAGATGGAATCGCCTGTCGCGGATGTGATGACGCTCCCTCCGCTGGAGATGACGCAGCTGTCCCAGCGAGAGCGGTGTCGGACCCGAGGTTGAGCCCGGCCACGCCCTCCGCAGCTGCCGTGACGTTGGCGGGAAATTCAAAGTTGGAGTCTTCAGAAATGGCGGGAAGGCGCTCAGGTCGACGACTCCCCTCGCCCCGTGGTGGACCACCAGCCCCCAGCCGCGTGATGTTTTCCAGTGTGGCGGCAGCGGCGTACAGTAGCTCCGCCAGTCTCTCGTGAGCCAGCCGTAGCGCGTCTGGCTGCGGCCCCTCTTCATGCCGATGCCCCGGTAGGAACGCGTCTGCCCCCGGCTGCGCCATGTCTTGGTGAGCCGCCTCGGGCTCAACGACTTCAGGAGTGTCCTCCTCCGGTACTCTGGCTCGAGCTGTCTGACGTGTTTCCATGTCCGTAGTACTTCTGACACCAGATGAAGTACCGGTGAAGACGCTGGACACCCAGGTTGAGGCACACGTATATTTATTTCAGCTTGTCGGTACAGGACAACACTAGAGGGGGTAGCGGCCCCCTCACCCGGCTAACTGGGGATATCCCCTAGCTAACCTCACCTATCCCCAAGTCCTCCTCTAACGAGCTAGGGGAGGCTAACTGGCCCGACACTGGTGAGTCGGGCTACGGTCTCCGGAGTCCCAGGGTCTAACCCTGGTTCACGGAACCACGCCTCTGACTCGATCCTCTGCAGCCCTGACAAGGGCGGCGTCGAGGGGAGTCCAGGGCTCTAGCTAGAGGATCTTCACTCTTCCTCCTTCGTTCCCAGACTGAGCCCCGAGCTCTCTCTGTCCTCCCCCTTTATACTCCTCACCAGGATCCCAACCCCCCCCAGGCTGCCTGACGCGGGCGTCGTTGCGGGCACCCCCCGTGTACTCCCGTAACTCCGCCCACTGTGTTTGTTACCCATTGGATCGTATGCACTTACAGCCCTCCCGTAACAGCCCTACACTTGCTTGCTTGCGTGCTTGCTTGCTTACGACCGTGCAAATCTTTCGGTCGTTTTTAACCCACTTCCCGTGATCCAATCGAGCTGACATTTTCCACACAGACTCGTTGTGCGAGACAATTAATGTTCGTGAAAAAAAATTCCCAAAATTTGACACTTTTTAGGCAAAAAATTTTTATTTTACATATATTCAAATAGAACTCATTCATGGCTTTGGCTGAACGTCACAGTGTAAGAGCCCAGAGCGTGACCCCTCCACAGGCCGTGGCGGAGTAGCGCAGTTGGTAGCGCCCTCGCTTCCCATGCCAAAGGTCGCGGGATCGATCCCCGCGTCCTCCACAGGCGAATATATTTTTAAATCCTTTATATTAAGTTCGCTTCCTTGCTTAGGACCGTGCAAATCTTTCGCTCGTTTTTTAACCCACTTCCCGTGATCCAATCGAGCTGACATTTTCCACACAGACTCGTTGTGTGTGACAATTAATTTTCGTGAAACATTTTTTCCAAAATTTTACACTGTTTAGGGAAAACAAATTAAATATTTAATTACCAATTGCTTAATACTGGCAGACAATCATCTAACCCATAGGTGGCAGCCATCTCAAGCCAGAGGACGAGAAGACTCTAGCCGCCACGCATATAAAGGATTTATAGTGAAAAACTTAGTTTTTAGGGGTTTACTTGTTAATGCTCTGCTCTGCTGCACATTGGAGCGTTTCTGTAAACTGGCCAGTGGAACGGTGAGCGACCAGGGCATGGGTTAGAGTGCCCTGTGTTGTGTTACATCTTCAATTCACCATCTATGATTTGGTGGAGCTGTGCACAGTGGTTAGTATGCAGCAATATAATCCAGCTATGCAAATTACATTCCCGGTCAGAGCTAGTGATTTTAGAACCGGTCCTGACATTTTCCCCCTTCACCAATCAAACACCCCCATGATCTGGGGAGGCCTTTATCCAATGGTGGATTGAGACTGGCTGGAATTTATTTACTTTCCTCATAATTTTGAAATGCACATTACCACATGTTTGGAAGGTGGAGTTTGTGTTTGTAGGCAAGCGACCGCTCATGATTTGTCTATAAGGCACCTTTTATGAAGTCACTAAGCGGGGATAAATCCTGAATGAGAAATCAGAAACGGTGCACGCTGGCTCGGCTTCTACCGTTGTGTGGTCTCTAGAAGGGCATCCAAGCTCCAGCGAGCGCGGAGTGTTGCCCATCTCTCTGTTTGTGGCCCTGAGACGATGGTGGAAATTCCTAATTCCCATGGTCGAGGCCATTTTAACACAGCGCAACAACGTGACATGTCAACCCCTGAAGGATGTGGTGGATGGACAGTAGGCTCCCGAACTGGGATTTAGGCTGCCTACCTCAATAAGCCACCAGTAGCACTTTTGTATTGCAGTTGTAAACCTACCTGTCGTTATCTTGCTTGTAGATATTGGCAGAGGTTGTAAAATATTTGTGTAAATTTCATAACCTGCATTAAGTAAAACAAAAACACCTAAATACTTGTGAAAGTCAAATTCTTATTTTTTTTATCAACCTCGGACAAATCGTGATGATGAGCTAAATCAACTCCCAACCAGGTTGTAAACTTTCAACCTTTCAGCTACAGTGCCATGTGGCCGAATAATTGAGTTTTTGAAATGTACACGCGTGTTAATTAATTCACACCCTGCTCCATTTGAAGCCTGGTATCTTATGCACTGTCGTGTTGTTTGTCGAGCTATTGGCATGGTAAGCAGAGTCATAGAACCAGAGGAGCTGCACATTGTGAGTGAGGACACGCCTTTGTTACGTGAAACATGACCTGCATACAATAGTGGTTCGCGCTGTTAGTTTTCCCCCACACTCGTTAAATCGTTATTTTATAACCACTATATTCTACGTATATATAGCGTATAAAGTAAATACAGTGAAATCTTAATTTAGGAGCTTTCGTGACTGCAGGAATTATTCTTTGGTTCTTTTCGGTTAAGTCACGTCTAAAAATCGAAACGTCGTAATATGTTATTTTAATTTATTATTTTATTTTTAGACGTGACTTAACCGAAAAGAACCAAAGAATAAATACAGTGAGTTTATGGCCTTTTATCACTCCCCTGCTGGGCCAAGGTTGCAATGCATTTTGGTCAATGGGGTGGTTGGTGAAGGGTGGAGAGCCATGACCGGTGCAGATATCACTCGCCACTTATGTTAGCCATGGCCGGGAATCAAATTCAGGTCACCGGATTCATAGAGCAGTGCGCTAACCACTAAGACATGTATCCCTTCATTTAAAAGTATACAGTATATAAAATACAAATAAAAGCTAACGGTGTAGGTGCAACTTTAACTGCAGTGCAATCAATCACAATGATAAATAAAATTCTCAATATGACAATCAAAGCATCTGCTTTGTTAAATGAGCATGAAGCGGGATTCCTCTTCACTGGCAGCCTTGAGCCAGTGGTGGAAATTCCACATCATAGTGGGTGCCGCTCTCATCATATGACATACACTGTTGATCTCTCACAAGTGGATTTAAATTCACATTTTTATCGTTGCGATTCGAGCGCTCTCTAGCCACTGCATCGTCCAGCTAGATAAACACATTCGTCTTAAATAATGTCGATTTTATTGTAATGCAAGATCTCTAATTCATGGCACGTTACCAAAACTTTCTAAAGTGTTTAGTTGGGCAACATTGACTGTGGTACAACCCAAGTCTCCCCCTTTTCTGAGAAGCTTGATTGGACTGTGCCAGGTGTCCATGCCGCATAAATGTTTTGCTTGGGGCTTGAGTACAGAGGCGGAGGAGTTGTGCGAGTCAGGGCGAGGCACTGCACCTCCACACACTGTTTACTTCTTATGTGTCCAATAAGTGAAAACATTTAACCTGCGCTCGGGCAGCCACTGCAAATTTCTTGCGTGTGAGCATCTAGAATACGTTTAATGAAAGTTCGGTCTGCGTTGAACTTAAAATTCGTTTATGGAGAAACCACTTGTTACTCTGTTATTCCTGCGAGTGGGTGTCGTTAGTGACTGATCAGTGCAGTTCACCTGCGGATTTCGACTAATTCCCATCGCGGATTAATCATTGTGTTGTAAAACTAGCCCATCCAAATAAGCAGCCTGCAGATAATCGCAGCGCCTCGGCCGGACTTGGCAGCTGAACTTGAATCCCCTACCTCGGGTGGATGCGCTTGTTTTGTCTCTTCGGTGACGGGCAGCTGGTCACGTTCGTCTGGACAGAGCGACAGATATAGCGCGCGAGTGAGAGAGGGAGAAAAGACAAGTGCAGTCCGGCCTCCTCCCCCTCGCCTATGTTCGACACGGGATGGCGGCGGCCAGGAGGTTGAACCCTCCGGCGAGCCGCTCTGGCAGAGGGAGACGTGGACCAACTGCAGCAGCAGCAGCAGTCACCTCAACACCAAAGCTGGTGCTGAGCAATGGGGGTGCTCAGGTGCATACTAACTCGGATTCCAGAGAGACGAGCTGGGATTCTCAACACAGAGATGGGATTTGGCTTTCCAGCGACGAGGGTACGGGTAACACAGACGGTGCTGTGCGCGAGCACGGGGCAGAGGAGGTGTACGAGGCTGCTCCCAACGGAGAAGCGTTGCTCATCTGCGACGGCAATGAACTCAGCGCCTTGGTTGAGG
The DNA here is from genome assembly GCF_965212315.1 of Lampetra planeri. Lineage (NCBI taxonomy): Eukaryota > Metazoa > Chordata > Hyperoartia > Petromyzontiformes > Petromyzontidae > Lampetra > Lampetra planeri. The sequence continues at coordinate 22,324,700 of NC_136107.1, forward strand.
AGGTCGCTGCTGACGACGCGGCAGGAGATGTCCCCTGGGAGCAGGTCCAGCAGGGTACGTGGCGCCACGTCGTGTTCTCTTGCTTTGTTGGAAAGTTTGGCGTGTGCGTTAAGGTAGTCAAGCGGCAGGGCGATCGGTATGCTCGGCCAGTTAGCGCGAAAGTGATGGTAACTTTTGTAAAAGAAGTTGAGGTGTGAGGTTTTTATGTTGGGTAATTGTTCAGCTACAGACTCCATAATCATCATTCACAATGTTTGACCGTTTATTAGAGGCATGAAAGAAATGGCTTCTATACTCACGTCATGCTTGACAGCATTACTGAAAATAATTGTTAGGATGGCTAATGCGTTAGACTGTGACCAAATCACCCAAAATGTATCTGATCTTGTCCGATTTCAGAAGCGAGACAGGGTTGAGCCTGGGTAGTGCTTGATGTATGATCACCAAATCCTCGAGAAAGCTGTAATAGGCGTTGTGGACAGTAGAGACCAGTGCAGTAAAATTCGTTGTTCCACCCCCTACTTGAGCCCCCCCATTCGGCAATGGATAAACAATTGGGCTGGCTATATATGTGTCAAAGCAATGCTCGCACCAGCCGAGTATTAGCGTGATTAGAGCACATAAGTCACAATTGGAAGATCATATTCAATGCATTTAGTACCACTTTGTGGGAAGTCAACGATGGTCATCCTATGGAGAGAATCGCCATAAATATAGAAATGTGACATTTTCTCCAAGTGCTTAATTTGATACACATATCATGCGTGTAAGAATCGATGAATGCGTCATGATCATTATAAGTGACTTTACTAGATTAACGGATGCATCGTAACACGCATAGGTAGGGGCAAGCACCACCATGCCAGCACATCTGTAGCAGTGAGTAGTTTTGTCTGCAGACCTCAATACTCTGTGCCATACTGGGGTACAGCAATGCGCATTGCATGTTTTTATGTTGATGTGGCTGGGTTAGAGAAGAGATGGACTGATTGGACATGCTGATGACTGGTACCAGTGGTGTCAAGATTGGCCTCTATGAAGGAGGCTCGTGAAGGACGCTCTTGGACAGTTGGAGGAAGTCACCTTCCAATAACAGCAGATGGCAGAGAAGCAATGCTCAACAACGAATGGAGCGCCGGGCGGATGAAACGCAGTGAGGTGGTGGAGTGGGGAGCACAGTTAGTGCATCTGCCAGTTATCTCAGTCCGTCAACCCACAGCACCTGGGTCTGTCCCGTGACCACCTTCTGCTAGCGAGCCTTATGCATTTCACGTGGCCTCAAAGTACACCCAGCCTGGCACAAGCACCGTGGTGACATTGCTGCTGTTTAGTGGTGAAGGGCGGTTGTTGTTGGCTGGGCAGGGTGGGGCGTTGGGAGCGCCTACTCGTGTGTGATCGTGCACGTAGACCTGGCTGTTATGCTGTCACGCCGGTTTCCCTAGCGATCACAACACACATTTCAGATAATTAACCTGTCAACTAAGAGACCCTGCATTCATTCATGGGGCAATGGGTTGTTGGAAATACGCATGATACCATAAAATGTAAGGAGGGTTCTCACGCCATGCCACTTAAAAACTAGGTAATCTCAGAAGTACTGTACAACTTCACGTGAGCTGATGTATTCATTTGCATCAACATGTTCAGAACTGATCTATGAATCTGACCAGGCGACGCTGTGATTATTGTACTCGACTCACAGTGGTTATGGTTGCGAGTTCAAATCTTAGTTGCGAGTCGACTCGGTCAATAATCCTTCTGGGGTAAAATCTATAACACTTAATGTGAAGTAATCAATGTTCTATGGTGAGGGATGGCCCCTGCCATGAGAGTCTTCCACTGCTTCCAACCAACTTGAGTGCTAATCCCCCCTTTGTCTATTTATGTCTAAGTACTATACAGTATATGTACACAAAGTTATTCAATATAGGTTTGTATTAATTCCGTTTCTATAAATATGCTGCATCAAACTGAATCTAAAAATGCACATTGCAAATAAAAGTTAGTTTTGCCGAGCAAGGCATTGAGTGTTTTGAGTGATACTGAAGAAAATTGGTGCAAATTTCCTCCACGTGACTATATTGCATTCTTCAAATGTTGCCCAACAGCCAATCTCAAACATTGCAACTGGGCCTCTGTCATTGAACATAGCTGCACGTTACTGAACCATTAAACTAAATCCCGACCCACGTGTCTGATGTTTAGTAAAGTGGGGGGCCTTACTTCTCCCCTCTAGCGTCGGTGATCCAGCCTTTGGTGGCTGGCAGGGGATCTAGGCAAGGAAGCCTATGAAGAAACACATTCAATGATAAACACAATGTCGTATTTACCCAGAAAAGCCAGTTCCCTTCATTGGGCACCAATTACATATTTTTTTTTTGCTATGACTGACATACATCGACTCGGATGGCTTAACGTCTGATGCATTTTTTGAGAGCTTAAATACGATGAGGTGTGACCTGCTTTAGTTATAACATCGGATTTGTTTATTGCAGCACCCTTTGCACTGACATGTATTACTCTGTCAGTTTATATACAACTTCACAGTTTTGCTGTTCTAAAAAAAAACTCTCGTACAATGACAATGACTGATGCATGCAAAACACACTTCAAAAGTTATCAGCATATTCACCAGCTCAGTTTGAGTTAATATTACGTGTGTGCCTCTATCCACTTGTGCTTCCTAGGTTTGCTTAGTGTTACAGTACTGTAATAGATGTTGACAAAACAACCACTCCACGTCAGTATCTTTCGGTCCAAAGGTCGTGTTCCACTCCTGGATTTTTGAGTCATTTTACAAAATACAGTGTTGTGCTTTTATGGTGGCTGGAAGAGTAACCGCATTGACGGTGGGAGGCTAATACCAGGTCGGTGTGCATGTGATATTAAACAGAGATTGAAGTCTTGAAGGTGATTGGCCAAGACTTTAGCTGATGTGCGTGTTGGCTGAAGGGGTTTACGTTACAGCGACTTACATGTGCGCGTGCGCCGCGTTGAGTTGAAGCGCATTAGCTTGGTACAGTGAGAGCTGCGAAGGTGGCATATCTGCAACTCACCACACTCTGTAAACTTATAACGCCTGAGTTTGTCTCGTCAAACCTGCGACTTCAAGGTATACTTAGCTAGGATAGCAGCTGATTGTGCTGGTGTTGTTGCTGTGTTCTCTCCCACAGTGCTGTGTGCCGATAGGGTTGGGCAGATGACCAAGACCTACAGCGACATCGATGCTGTCACCCGTCTGCTGGAGGAGGTAATTGTGACATGCAACCCATTCTACAATATTTCTTGCTGGTTAAAACATGCGGTCTTTGGCAACCCAGCCGTGTTGCCCGACTGGTTTTTAACTTGGGCTGTAAATTAAACTTTTGCTGAGTCAATATGGAATCTGTTCTCCAGACTCATCATCGTGCTTGAATGATGTATAATTCCTTGTAATATAAATAGTAGCATGTTAGGTCGGCAGTACAAAATACAAGTGTGGGTGGGTTGGTGCTCATCTTCATTTCCCATCTTATGCCAGTAGTGGAAATTGCACATTCATATGGTGGGGGGTCAATCTCTTTATTAGACGACCACTGTTGACTTCCTACAAACTAATATTTACATCACTGTAAACTTCAGAGGAATGGTGGGATGCGTCGAGTGCTCTAACCTTGGTCCCATCCAGCAGGATAAAATCGTATTCGGCATCGTTAATTTATAACAGCCTTACAGGCATACATAATTTTTACACCTTATGGAAAAGGTCACGAGCAAGGAAGGAAGCCACCATGTTTCTGTAGCCCATTCGCAGGGCAGGCTTGGGCTACACAAGCAGTGAGTCATCACTGTTCCTCTCCTGCAGAAAGAGCGCGATGTGGAGTTGGCGGCACGCATTGGGCAGTCGCTGCTGCAAAAGATCAAGGTCCTGACGGACAGGAATGAAACCCTGGAAGAGCAGATCGGGCACGCCACGGAGGAGGTGATGTGCTCTGGCAGCGCTGCTCGGGTGGCATGTGTTTGACTGCATGTTGTTGGGGGAGCAGTGGCACAGTGGTTCATTTCTCACTGCACTATTAACCCAATGACATGTTGATTCCTGGCTGTGGCTAACATCAGTTTCGAATAGATATCTGAACTATATTTGGGCCTCCCCTAAGTGGAATTGGCCTTAAATGAGTACCTGCTATGGTCTGTTAACATCAGAACTGGGGAGACCAAGGTGGCGTGGTATGTGTGGTGTTTTGCCACCCAAACCACTTGTGTGTCATTAACAGACTATAAACGAATCCAGTGATCTTTATTTTTGTACTTGTGTGTGTATGTGTGCCATTGTATGTGTGTATCTTTTTGATTGCATACATTTCTGCGTGTGTGATTGCGCATATGTATAATTCCGTGTTTTGTGTACGTATGCGTGTGTCGTACAGGCAGCCCAGCTGAGGCATGACCTGGCCATGAAGGAGGAGCTGCTTCAAATCTACACGGGATCGTCCGATGAGAATGACAATGCACCCAAGTCATCCTCCCCGTTACCGTGAGCCACTCAGAGCAACACAATGCGGGACTCGCTCCACCACCAGTATGATGCACGTTACAGCCACCACTTATCACCCTTCTCTATTCAAACAGCTATCAGCTAATTATTTTAAGCATATAAAATTAGGTTTTTAGGTTAATGTCACAAATTCAAGCTCTGAGCCCTTACATTATTTGTGCTTGATTGCCATGCGACAAACACTTTTCAATGCAGATAAGATGTCTACTGAAGTGACCTCACAAGTAGTTCTATGATGTCATCTTCTTGAGATGTTCACTCTTTTGGAATTATATTACACTGAATTTTAATCCGTGTTTCAGCTGCCCATGATTATATTCTGTTCTCAAGTTCAGTGTCTCAGCCTGGTTTTGTATGGTTTCAACGCGGGCACCAATGAATGCATCATTAAAACCATCACATTGCATTTTCCTTTTCACCTAGTTTGATATGGGCCTGGAACATTGTGTGTAACCTAGTTTATGAATGGCTGTAGCCCAAGTACGAAACCAGGGTGTAAACGTGTAAACGTTGCTGGTTCTTTTCTCTAATATGGGAATCATTACGAGCCACCGGGGCACTCGCTGCTGCTTGTGTTTAACACGGTCCCGGGGGGTGTTGTATGCACAGGGCGGTGAGCTCCCCATGTCCCACGTTTTCACTGGGGTCTAGCGGGCTGCACATGGACACAATCCACCGCAAACTGCGTGACCTCGAGGAGGAGAACATCTCACTGCGCTCAGAGGTAACATAGCACATGCCCCCGCTACCCCCCCCACGCTCACCGATACAGACCCCCATATCCGGACTTTGGAAGTCGAAGATGTCAACTGTACCACAGTCGGTTTCAACGACACACCCGCCAAAACGCGCACCGTCTATTACGATGGATTTTCTAGTCATTTACAGATTTGAATTCTGCAGAACGGTTGTGGGATCTGTGCGAATGGAAGGAAAGGATAGCGAGCTGTAATACGCCTCGGGCGTTGACTCTGAAGGCCTTGTGTCTTGACCGTGAATGTTGCACCGTGTTCCAGGGCTTCACAGTGAGGTGTCTGCCCGTGTGTTTTCCAGGCATCTCAACTGCAGAATGAGACAATTGACTACGAGGAGAAGGAGGACCAGCTGGTGAACGACTGTGTCCGAGAGCTACGTACGTAACAACGAGCACATGGACGGGTGGGCGGGCATATGTGTAGGTGTCGGTGTATGGCCTAGATTTACTTGAGCGTACCATGTTCACTCATATGTTACAAGTGAAAGTCACAGCTTCTTTCTGCCCAAACAAGTGCTTGACAGCCCTGTGCCATGATGAGGGCCAGTCTTTCCATAGTATGACCTTTGTTTATTAACACACAGTGATAATATTTTTTATCAACCATGGAAGTATAAGGATAATCCGCAAAACTGTAACCATCCGTCTGCCCTCTGGCTACCATTGGCTGAACTTATACTCTTAGGTTTTTTTCGGTAAAGTCGCGTAGGTAAAAAATAAAATTAATAATAATAAATAGAAATAATAATAGAAAATATATAATAAATCACGACGTTTCGGAGGCAACACAAGTCTCCGTCATCAGGTGGGACCATCACAGCTGAAATTACTGTATTAAGTGAGGAAAACTCCAAGGGACAAGCCCTTAAATACAAGTTAAGGGGGGGGAGGGGGCGGGGATTGTCTGAATGTGGTAGCCAGGGGGATGGCCTTGATGGTCCTCGGGAGCGGGGCTAAAAGAGAACAATGGTGCACATCGGCTCATGGTTATGGCCGGTGTTAGCTGATAATAAGCATAAAAGTAAGCCATACTGGCTGAATTTATGTTTTTGAGCATTGGAAATTGTTCATGTGTTTGGCAGTGACATTGCTGAACCGCTTAAAAAGATCATTGTGCTCTCTGAAAAAAACACATTTTGCCTGGATTGAGTTAATGAGATGTGTTTAGTTTACTCTAAGGTAATGGTGGCAGCTATATTAATATTGCCGCAGCCTCGTTCACTGAATGCTTATTGCGTGAATGGGCGTCGTCCCTTTAGCATTTTTCACACACCCAGCTCAAAATAACTTTGGCTACTTTGCTGGATGTATAGCAAATAACACTGACGTGCACCACTCATACAGATTTTGAATGTGAGCGTTTGAGTGAACATCCCAAATCTCTTTGAAAAACCAGTGCAATGTGTCGGATTGCACACGCACATACATCTGTTGAATTCCGAGATCCTGCAAATTTGACCAATCCATGCGATGCACAGTCGTGTTAACCGCAGCATGCCTGGACGTGTGTGCATGTTTTTAAATGTCGCTTGTCTCTCAGTGTACTCCCTGTGTTGTGATTGTATATTTTGCGCTTGTGTCTGCATGTTTCTCTTCGTTGTATTTTTATATTTATGCATGTCTTCGCATGTGTATTTTAACTGGATTACCTTGGGTGGGTGTGTCTGCTTGCATCTGTGTGTCTACACATGTCTATGCCTGTACACGTTAAGGCACAAGTCTGCTTCTGCATTCTCTGAATGTGTGTCTTTGATTGTCTCTGAATACCGGTACAGGTCCACCTGTGTTATTGCATGTGTTTCTACCTGTGTTTCAGGCAGGGTGGCACATTGATAATACTTGTATTTCACAGCAATAAGGGCCTGGGTTTGATTTTTTACTCCGGTTATTTATTATGTGGCGTTTGTATATTTTTCCCTGGTTCTGCATGGGTTTCCTCCCATAGTTAAAATAACCCCCATACAATGTTACTGGTCTAGGCCAAATATACCAATGCTGTAATATTACCGACACATTACTCAGTTGGGATTACACACAGTAACATTGCCCCCTACTGCGACAACTTAGCAAGACTCTCCTGAGAAAGAGTCTTGAGACTCAGTGAGGCTTCCCTGGGTAATCAAGTATAATAAAAGATAATATCTGTGCTCGTGTCCACGTGCGTGCAGGGGAGTCCAACTCCCAGGTGCTGACCCTGACAGAGGAGCTGGCGAGGAGGAGCGAGGACGCGTCGCGGCAGCAAGAGGAGATTACGCATTTGCTGTCCCAGATTGTGGACCTGCAGAAGAAGGTCAAAACGGTGAGCAACTTGTCTGGATTATAGGGGACTTTCCAGGCGAAAAAAACGTGGGGATTCTTTTTGATTTATGTAGCAAATGCATGTAGCAAATGCATCTCAATGTTGTACAAAACAGTGGAATGTATTCAACGCGCCGAACAGGGAGGGATTTGTACACCACATATATCCTTTGGAGATAAGGCGGTCAGTCATTGGCAACGAAGAGTCTGCACTAGAATTGTGCAGACAGGGAATCTAGAGCACAGATTGCTGGGGGGATGCATTTAAATGAACATGGTGGCCTGAGGAGCGGAAAGAGAGATGGCACAGGACAGGGCAGCATGGAAAAGGTTGGCAAGGACAGCGGATCCCACATGAGTGGGAAAAACACGTGGAAGAAGAAGATTGAAATGAATACGAGGAGATGACCCTTTCTAGCACTTTGTAAAGGAAAGGGAGGTTTGAGATGGGGTGGAACTGTACAGTTCCTGGTTGAATGATTAATGCACTTGATCCCTGACCGAGATTTTAACTCTTACACGTCCAATTGCGAGTTGTGCTCTGCTCTTCAACTGCAGTGGAGGCTGCGTCATGTGATACACGTCTAAGTACCCAGGGTGAGTGCCTGGATCTCTGCGTGTTCCCGCAGTACACAGCTGACAACGAGGAACTCACTCAGCACCTCTCTGCTGCCAAGGATGCCCAACGACAGCTCACGGCTGAGGTAAGGGTCCTCATCAAAAACAAAATCACCTGAACTTTCATCAGGAACTCTCGCACAAGCAGTTAATCATACTCTTAGTTTTTTTCGGTAAAGTCTCGTGACTTTACTGAAAAAACCTAAGAGTATGAATCCTTGCAGTCACGAAAGCTTCAAATCCAAGCAGTTAATCACCTTATGTCAGAGAGTGGTACCTGGAAGATGACATCACAATCCAATAGGTCTTTTATCCACAGTAGATAATACACTCTTTTATGCTGTACAATGAGTGGTCGTCACTTGGAAATGAATTTGAACTTTACTTCGTGCTCAGATGAAATATTACAAAATAAGTGATGGGGGTTTTCATGTAATTATTGTAACATTTTCTAAGACCATATACTCCCTATACCCTGGTTTCAGTCATGGGTGGCCCAAATGAAGTGTTCTGACACGGTATTAGCCTCTTGAGCTTCCCGGCTACCTCTGACATAGCCATCACGAGCCCCCTCACCCACCCATTCATCTGCCAGGCTTGGTTTATCAGCATTTTGATTTATTAACTTTTTTTTACCTACTCTCAATGACGTTGAGCATTTCCTTAGGCATTTGGCAGAGTGAGATTGTGGTTGTCTGTTCGTTTAAGCATGCATGCTTGATAACACAAGTGGGATTTGTAGTGATTTTCAAGAGATTATTATTTGGTTTTATAAGGCTTCTGTAAACACTTGTATCGAGTTATGTAATTCACTGGCTGCTCAATTGCTCAACGCGATTGGAAGGTTGGCGAGTTCACTTCACGGTCTGAGGTTGGCTCAGCCCATCATTCCGCTGAAGTTGATCATTTGAGTACCACTTTGTGAAACGTCATAAGTGGTAGGTCTATGGATACATTGGGAATGTGGAATTTCCAACAGTGGCCTAGGAGTGTAAACAAAGCTGAGCACTACCCAAGACACATTTGAGCGGGGAGACATTTTTACCTTTTCGGAATTTGATTTGAGCAGTTTCCAATTTACGGAATCTCACATTCACTGAACCATGTGTCATGGACCTTCACTCAAATAGAAATGAGCTCGCTTTGTTCCATAAGCCCGCTTTGTTCCATAAGCCTATGTTAGATGTTGTGTATGTTTGTGCATTGCATTGTTAGCTTGGCGAGCTGCAGATCAAGCTGGTGGAGTGCACTGAGATGCTGCACGAGGCCCAGGAGGACGCCAAGAATCTGCGCAATCAGACGGCGCCCTCCACCAATGCGCAACGCTGGCTGCACTCACACACGCACTTCCCCATGGTGAGCGCTAGCAGCTGGTCAGCTTGGCCGAGCGGCTTGAGAATGCCTAGTGGCCAGTGGCGGCTCCTGCAAAATCTCTCAGGGGCGGCAAATGTCTGGATGATTGATAAGGATAAGGTCCACCCATGCAATGAATAAATTAACAGCTTAAGCATGTAAAGGCAACTTCACTTCTTTAATATTAATGAAAAATAAAGTGACTCTTACAATACATCTTGTTTGTTTATATACTCACTATTAAAACAAACCACTCAAGTTTATTTTATTAAAGATTCCACTAGGTGGCGATAAATTATATTGTTGGATGAAACGTGCTTACGTATGATGACGTTAGCACGTATGATGACGTAAGCACGTTAGTGCATGCCCTCCCGGAAGCCATAGAGAATGCATTGCAGCGCCCCCGTTCGAAAAAAAACATCTTTGAATGTAAGTCTATGGGGCAACTCGGGGCGATTCTCAGCCGTAGTGAAATCGCCCAAAAAGAGGCGGTACTCTACAGAACGTGACATGACGCTGATTGGACTATATCCAGAGGCTGACAGTGACGGCTAGCGTGACTCTGTGGTTGAATGACATTGGTGGTGCGTCGCCCAATCGCCCTAATGAAGAAACCGCCCCTGCTAGTGGCTTAAGCTGGCTGGCCTCTTGGCATGGCGGCTTTGTCGTTGTTGAGATTACGCCCTGGCGTGAATGTAGCCGTGTTGAGCGAACTTTGCTCTGTCCCCCCCTCCCATGGCCGTGCTTCCCCCTTTAGGACTCGCTAGCGGCTGAGATTGAGGGCACTATGAGGAAGACGTTGAAGCTGGAGGATGGCGTGCCCAAGTACTGCATTCTTACTGCCATTACCACTGTGACAAACAGGCCAACGCACACACAGACGCATATCTCAAGTTCAGTTCCATTAGCTCTGGGGGCAAACGCTCTTAGTGAGCATGTGTTAAGGCAGAACCAATAAATAAGGAGGTGGTGTGATGCGGCCAATGCCACACCTGGCCGCTGACATTTATAGACCACACCAAGGAATTGTTTAGGCTGGGTTGGCTCAGAAGAAGCCCAGGGAAGGTTTATTTCCTTACAGAATCAAATTCCGGTAACCAGTTGCGTTATAAATTATACGAGCCACTTTATCACCGCTTGAGCGCACACATATGTATGTAACACACTCGCACACATAAAAACACGAAGATAAACAAAGAACAGGTTTCTCTGATAAAATGAGTATTAGAGCAATGCCCATTTCTCTTCATTCATAATTCCTAATCGTTAATTTTTTTCTAATTCATTAATAAAAGAATTACCTTTTTTGGCAAGTCCACGGTGATTATTTTACAGTGACTGTCTCTACCATAGGAATATAGCATATCCAACCACTAGATGAGCACTGCCCCACTCTCCCTCATCTGAGCAGGATACAATGTGATCTTTTGCCCCGACCCTATTGCTATTGGCGTCGTCCATCTCCTTGCGGCGCGACGCGTGAGTGACTGCCGCTGGCGCGTGTGTCGGCAGGGCCTACCAGCGGCGAGTGTTTGAGACGGTGCGCACGGCGAATCAGGCGACGGCGTCGAAGCGCGCGTCCATCTCCTCCTGCCTCTCGCCGCTGCCCATCCCGGGCTCGAATCAGGGTTCGGTGGTGTCGTCGCGCCTGGCCAGCGCCATGAGCTCGCCCCGCGCCTCCAGGAGGCAGAGTGCCGCCGGGTCGCCACGCTCCGGCCTCCTCATGACGGACGGGACGAGCGTGTCCCCCGAATTGCGCTCGCACGGCCTCATCGATACCACCGAGTTTGGACCAGTGCACACGTGAGTCGTCAAATATTAGTGTTGTTGGATATTCGTGCTGTGAGTGGTCAGATACTAGTGCTGTGAGTAGTCGGATTTTAGTGCTGCGAGTTGTTGATTATTTGTAACATGCCCTGAGTCTGTTAGACATATTCGCATCACAAGTATTTTTCTAAAAGGGTAATTTTTTCCTGGGCCTCACACAAAGAAGGGCCCCACAATGGGCCTATTTATTCGTTTCAAACAAATAAGGGGGGGCCCCCACGTCTCATTCTGCCCTGGGCCTCTAGCTCTGCGCTTTCAGGAACCTCTGGGCAGCCCTGCCTTCACTCTGACCCTCTATCTCATTTCTCTGCCTTGCTTCCCTGAAACCTATCATTGCCCAATACCATACCTCTTCTCACCCAAACCACCTGACCTCTTCGCGCTATCCCCTTCAGCAGCGATGAGAAGCGCCCGGGCCAGCCTGGCACTCCCGGTTCACACGACCTGGAGGCCGCGCTGCGCCGGCTGTCGCTGCGGCGCGAGGCTCACTTAGGTGAGAGGCGCTTCATGGAGGAGGAGTGGGAGCAGCAGTTGTCAGGGCTTGCGAGCGGCCAGCCCAGTCGGCCGGCCACGCCACCGGGCAGCGAGGGTTGCCTGTCGGATGGCGAGCGAACGCCCGGTGGATCGTCCTCTGAGGACTCGCACTCCTCAATGTCTCTCGCCTTCCGCTCTTACCTGCCTGAGAAGTTGCAGATCGTCAAGCCCCTCGAAGGTTCGTGCTGCGTTCAAAAGGATCGAGTCACAGTCAAAGAGTCCTCTGTACTGGAGTTGGCCGAGTTAGGTGGATCATGTCGCTTGTACTCTAAATTCTGTGTTGGGGAAGTGAACTGGCACCGTTGAGGCCCTACATTTTAAAATTCAAATCGGGGTTTTAGCCACCTGTGATTAAATCGGGTTCTTGAGCAAATGTTTGAGGTTGCACTCGTGTTCATTGATTCGTTTAACAATAACTGCGCAAAAAAACTGTTATAAAAACTTGTTATTTCCCCCCCCCGCTTGGGCACGTGGGACATTCAACTTGTTTGTATATCTGCCACTGTAAGTGCCTTTCTAAGAGTGGCCAGCAGGGGGCAGGATTACCTTTATATCTGACATGAGCCCTTCCAGTCTTTTCAGAAATCTGAATTATCCACAGTACCAGTTGATTAAGAATGTCAAGTTTCTCTTGTATATATGAGCTGTAGGGATGCAGTTTTTAGTGAGTGGCATGCAAAAGCCACTGTCATTGGTGTGGATTAAGATTAAAAACTCAATTAACTTTAGATGTGATGGCATCTTTAGCTTATGTTCTCTGGCTCAAGGTGGTGCACTGTTTGCTTCCTCTACTTGCATGATGCCAATTCGATACATACTACCACTTATGATGATGATGCACATTGTGGTCACGATGGTAGCGCAGTAGGCGGTCCCACTCTCCACACACACACATGTAAACACTCTTCCCCATGAAATTACTTTGGGGAAGGGCAGGTTGTGATGTGACAGGATCGGTATCTGGCTCAGGTTTGGCAATTGTTAAGGTGATTTCAAAACTCAATAAGCACTTGTAGCACAGAGCCATGCCTTTCACGCCAGCCCAGCTTGCACCAATCACTTTCCATCAGCCAAAAGTTGCAGGCCTCCTATTATCCAAACTTTTTCACACCGGTCATTTATGCAGAGTTTTTAAACAATGTGAGATTTATAAAATAAATATATATATATATATATAATCCCCCTTCTACCGTTGGACATTTGTAGTGCTTACTTACACCTCACTGCCCCATTCCCCCCAGCGTGCCTTCACCCACCTGGGCTACACCTAAAATAACCACGGTCCTATTTGTGTAAGGTGCGGTGTGCGGGTGATGTTTTAGGTGCAGTTGGCACGTGAAACATTATCCTTATTTGTTTAAAATTTTAAAAGCATGGCGTTTTTTATTGTACCCATTGGTATCGTATTATATGTAGGGACAATTGCCTCTGGGAAATGTAATGCAAGTCTTTGGCTTCGGTTACGTTCTTGTAAATATTTGAGTTTACCCCTCTTGTTCATTGTAGCCATTGCTATTAAGTAGTAAAACTTTGGGCAGGGCAAATTGTGATGTTTATATTATGTTTCTTGTTCAGAATAGCGACGTCCATTGATGCTTAACATGTTTATTATGGTGGTATGTATCTGAGTGCACATGTAGGTGTGTTTTGTATTGGGGAGTAGTAGCGTAGTGGGGAGTGGTAGTGTAGTGGTTAGCACACCGCTCTACGAACTCGGCGACCCAAGTTTGGTTCCCACTCACAACCAACATCAATGACATATCTGTACCGGTCCTGGGCCTCCTCTAGGTCTGCTTATCCTTAAACTAGTACCTGATGCAGTGTTTAAACATCAGCACTGGGGAGACAAAGGTGGCTGGACGTGGTGTTGGCCACCCACTCCCTCGCGTGTTATGCCGGCCTTTGTAGATCCTACTCGTGAACATCACTTGCCCCATCCGTTTGTTAAAGGTTACATGTGGGATCTTTGTCTTTGTGTGCCATTGGTGGTGACTGCAGGATCAGCAACGCTGCAGCATTGGCAGCAGCTGGCGCGGCCACACCTGGGCGGGATACTGGACACTCGCCCGGGCGTCATCGTCAAAGACTCCCAGCTACTGGAGCTAGTCCACCCCAGCAGTTCGGCTGTGTTCCGCATCACCGACTATGAGGAGGACGAACCAGGTCCCTGCTTTGCCTCCTGCCCCTCCCCACCACCTCAGGGCCAATAGGATGAGCACCACATTGCAGGAATTCAGGATTGGTCATCCTATGGATAGGCTGGCCCTTATCATAGCACAATGGCATTAATGGCCGCCCATACTGATTTATAGCCATGGTCCAAGATGATTTCCACCCTTTCGTTTTATGACTGCGCCCGTCGGGAATTTACCTATTGCCAAAAAAACTGTTGTTCACCTCTTCTGTAGCCCTTGCACATGGTGTCCCTTAGCTGGTTCCAGTAGAGCCCCTCATTTTTTGTGACACCCCACATACTTTTGTTATTGTGTGCGTGTGTGCATGTAAATGGTCTTCATTTTGTTTTTGCTTTTTTTTACATGTGTAACTCACCAACTCACCCAACCACAAACTCATTCATTTGCTTACTCACTCACTCACTTCCTTGTCAACCTAAACACCCACCCACACACTCACACACAGATGGAAAGCCAGGTCTCGGAGATGCACAGAGGGCAGAAGCTGCTAGTGGTCACCCTGACTCCATGCACAACTGTGCTGCAGAGACAGAGGATGGTAGCTCAGGTATACATCTCATTCCACAAGGCTCCCTGCTCCCGGGCCTCACCTCTATCCTTGCTGACGGCTCTCAAACTAAAGTCCTTGTGCCTCTATTTATTACCGTTTAAAACGCCGTATCTGTTTATTATGAGACTTAGGCTATTGTCTATAACCATAGAAATGTAGAATTTTGGTCTGGAGTGATGGTTTTTGGTTGATGTACATACATGTTTTATTTGCCACGGTGGCAAGATGTTAACTACCTCGCTTGGTATACAGTAGGTCATGCGTTCGATCCTGACCCTGACACCTGTATATTTGGAGTTTGCATGTTTTCCCTGTGGTCGCGTGGATTTTTCTCCAGGTCCTCCGGTTTTTCCCTCCACATTTAGAAACCTGCGCTTAGAGTATTTGGCTGATATACATTTCCACATGATAAGCCACTTTGTTCAGCTACCATTTGTGGCTCGGTCACTACTTAAAAAGAGCTATATAGCTCAGTGGGCCTTACCTAGTAAAATAAAAAGTTTTAGTTTAGTTTTATTTTAGGCCGTGAAAAATGATTTAATTGTGTTTTTAGTTCTTTACCATTGCTCAATTTATGGGTTTTTTTTTCTGCGTCTTGAATGTGAGAATTGTGATAAACTTCGAAACGTTAACATTGGGAAGGTGTAATTACTGGGATGACTGAGTTGAATAACAAATCTTGTTTTCACTTTGTGGGAAGTCATCAACGGTTCTTAGGTAGATAGACTATCTGCGGCCTTGGGAATGTGGAATTTCCACCACAAGCACAGTAGGTGTCACGAATGGAGATGACCACATCCCTCTCCATATTGATGTGAACAGGAGTAGAGAAACAATTGAACTTTTATTGGTTTTATTTTCATGTACTAACGTTTCAATTATGCCTTTCCTGCATATGTTTGCTCACTCTACAGTTCACTACCCGGGCAAGTGTTTGGTACAGACCAACTTCACGTGCACTTACACCACGTGCCGCATCATGCACCCGTCTGACGAGCCAGCCCCCGGCACACTGCCCAGGTCAGTGCCATAAACCACCACGGTCAGCACCACCATTCACACTGCTGCCACACTCACCATCAAGGGTCCCATGAGCTCATGGTGACATATTCATGGTGACGGAGCTGTTGGCTCGTATTTATTTAGCCCTGCTAAACCGCAAGGATGTTGTACGCTGCATTCAGTATGCTGAACGTAGCGAGCAAGCTAGAAGGTGAGCACTGTTGAACGTTTTGCATGTGTTGGGTTTTAATGGTATTTGTGGGTTTAAATACACTGGAGGACACTGATGCATTTCATTTGCAAGAAATTCAATCTCATACGTGGATATTTGGTTCCTGTTAATCATGTGAAGATGGTGGTTGCCCTATGAAGAGACTGGCCCCCACTATAGAAACGTGGAATTTCCACGACTGACTCAGGGTTGTTAAATGTAGTTTGGTGCCACCCCATGCTCGTTTTGAGTTTGTAATCACGTTAACCTTAAATTGATTAGTGTTAAAGGTCAAATCTTGATTGTATTTTAACTCTGCCGATCATACTGCTTTGTGGAAGTCAACATTTCACAACCAGTGCTCTTTCCGAGCCCTGGCCAGATCCTGTAGAAATAGGCAAAACATCAACAAATAAAATATTAACAATTTTTGTGATGCTTGATGCAGGTGGAGTTTCCATGTGCTGATTTCCTCCGGAATAAGAAAAGAAAAGAACAAACTTCCATAAAAACAATTGTAAACTTGTGGTGGACTGTGAGACGTGAATTTCAAACGCGCTGCGGTGTGCGTAACTGTGCGCAGGTGTGATGATGGGGCCTGCGGTGAGGAGAAATCAACACAGCCCCAGACAGAGTTGCTAATAGAAGATTAGGCTGGGTCTGCAGAGAGTAAGGATCCGCAGCATGCTGTGGCGTGCATGAGGTCTTGCGTGATGCTGCTGCTCTGCTTGAATTTGCGTCTGTTCAAAGCCTTGGATATGAACTTTAGCAACATGGCCAAAACAAAAAAACTCCCTACAAGCTGCTGTACAGTTGTCTTATGAGGTAAACATGATTTATACCATGCAGGACTGTTAAAAAGATATGACAACTAACTGCTCATAATGCAAACTCACAAAGACCTTATGCAAGCCCAGCCGTAGATAAGACTGCTTGTATGAGGAATGTGTATGTGGAAATGTGGTGCCTGCGTGTTCGTGAACATTATTTCAATTGTGTCGAGGATCACGAATTGTAATCCCAACAAATCTATTTAAAATGTCCCGCAGGGCTCATGAGCATTGGCATATTCAAAGGTCCTTAAGCAGAGGGCAGGCAGACACTCAAGTGTAACCCCAGGTCATTTGGTGTGATTGGTAACTTACCCTGACATCTTGTTGAGTGGCACTGGTTAGAGCACTCAACTTACAATTGGAAATACTGAAATTGCTGGTCAGGGATCAATGAAGCTATCATCCCTCAGGTGTTGATAAAATAAGTACAACCTTTTTGGGAAGAAAACAGTGTTTTCCCAAAAAAGGCTAACCCCCCACAATGGAAATGTGGAATTTCAAACACTGGTTCAGGGCCGCTATTAGAGATGATTGGCCCCATTGTTAATTTTGGCTAGGACTCACTTGACTTTTGACTCGCTCTCTCCACTTATGTATATGCCATTGCTCACAGCAATTATCTGAATCGACACGAGCACCCCCAAATCCACTGCTATACCCCCTTACGAACTTACAATGTTTAATCGTCTGAAATCAGAAGCTTTGTTTTGCCTGATTTTTCTGCAGTCTGCTGAGCGACCGGCATGCCAGAGTATTGACTGCCTCCCTGCAACAGCAAATCTCACACGCAGACTTGTGACTAACCCCATTCGTTCGATCATCCCAAACTACCCTCTCCACTAACATGGCTACAACGAGTGTTTCCTGATGCTCGCTGTAATCCCATCGGCGGTTTGTGTTGCCAGGAACCTCTGCTCCGTGGAGTGCAGGCTTGAGTCTTGGCTACCCCTTGACATTCTGACTGCCTCCCTCCCAGTCTGGCTGCAATTTGCAGACCCCAGGAAAAATCGAGCAGCATTCCAGAACCTAGGCACTTATGATTGGGCCAAACATTATTCATGTTGTGGTGTAGCATGATGGTTGTGGCTGGGAATGAGAAAAAAAAGTTGGCATAGTCAGTACTCATTGAGATTGGCTCGTTGAGATTTGCATGTCATTTGGAGCTATCAAGTCACACTCGTTAGGGAATGCTGCTCGCAATGTAGTGTTGTCCTTCCAACATCACAGGCTGGGTGGTGAACTGACTCTACAACCCCTAAACAACAAAGTAATCCAGGGTGGTGGCTTCGTGATCCACGGTGATGGCTTTATCGATTAACCCTCTCCTGTCAAACGAGTGTGGCGTGTGCACTCCTCTGACATGTCCTGTGTGTTTCTTAACTCCAGCTTCTGCGGCATATCCACCACGTGCTCTTCGGACACCGCCATCTCCTCCCCGTGTCCCACTCGCCAGCCCAGCTTCATTGAGTCCTTCACCAATGCTCGGGAGTCAACGAAAACCTGCAGCGTGGCGTTGGGACTGGCGCACCTCCTGTGCGAGAGGGGCATCTCGGCCCACCCGCCCATGACCCAGTCTTGCCCGGCCGTCGGCAGGCCGTGCAGCCTGGCCGTGCCATCCACTCCCGTTAACGCGAAATTCAGCCGCTCGCCAATTTACCCGCTCTCCCCCATTCCCTTCCCAGCCCTGGGGAAGCAAATCGAGATCTTCCTGGCTTCCAAGCCGGCCACCTCTATGCTCAAGGAGATGATGGGCCACCGAAGGCGAACGAGTGAGAACAGGCGGAGAAAGAAGCCAGAGCTCAGCCCCCCTAGTTCCACTCTGGTGGAGCGACTCATGAGGATGGGATTCAGCCCCGTGCTTAGCAGCAGCAGTGGCTCTTCCACCTCGCCGCTCTACCAGGTGCTGCCCAGCGCTAGTGGGGAGTGCAGCGGAAATGGTCAGCGCTCAGCGGGTTTGGGCGACAGCGCCTGTGAAGCGAGGCCCAGTTTTGTACTTGGGACGGACGATGAGGAGGAGGAGCCGGCATTCCCCGGGCTCGATGCGCGGGGGCACGACAACACCCGCGGTTTAGCGTGCATGCTGGAACCGCCGGTGGGTGGGCCCGGTTCCCCGCAGAGTGCCACCGGGGACTCGCCATCCATGGCTATGCTAGCAGGACACCTCGATGAAGTTGGCGAGCCCCCGACGCTGGTGGTCATGGCTCCTGTCCACAGTGTGGGAATGGGGAGACGAAAATTTCGGCAGAGCGCGGTGGGAGAGACACTTGAACAGCGCGATCCTTGTGACGCGCCAAGCACTGGAGAACTGTAAACCGGATGCACGCGGGTCATTTTTAATTATGAGACAACACGTACGCATTTACATTTCAAGATGTACTAATGTATGTGTTTTTTGTGTGTGCGTGCCTACTGTATAATACTGTAATGCGACATGGCGTCGGGGGAAGCTGGGTTTTTTTGTTGCGAGTAAGCTGTGCGTTTTGTGCATCACTGTATTTTACATATCTTTTTGAAATTGCACTTCACGTCCGTTGTAAACCACTCTTTGGTGTGTTCCTGAGTTGCACGCACGCTCTTGAAAGAGTAACCTCATCTGAAGTTGTATACCACGATGACTCATCACGAATGCGTACGTGTCCGGCCTTGGCTGCTTGTGACCTTTTGACGATGCCAAATGCGTTCCACTACTGACATCAGGGTTGGTTGTCTTTAAACACAGCTGTGTTAACGTCTATATATAAAAAAAAAACTGTAAGGTGGGACGTGCTGTGGTGATTGTCAAAACAGTAATAAGTATTATTTGCACTTGCTATACTTTATTTTTAAGTACTTGAATGTAATGTACTTGTAGCTATGCAGGGGTATTAGTGCAACTTGTATATAAGGAGCGAATGAGAGGGGTGTAAGATACAGGTGAATGCGTTAGGGGTTGTCCGAGTCTCTGGCCTCATATCAGTGGGCTTGCAGGACCACCGCTATAGAATATTGGCCGTGGACCTTTTGATCACTTCTCATAACGTGGCCTGCTGGCCTTTGTATGAATTAGAATAATAAATATAATTTGAAGCAGAGCAGAGCAAATGCACCAAACTGCTTCTCCTTTTCACTTGCAGTTACGTTGGAGATTTGGCAATAACGTTTACAAGAATACAACCACAGACTTAGCAGGTAGAAATTTGTGGCAATGATGACACCATTTACCTAACAATTTTGTTCATCTTTGTAATAATTCATGTTTTGAGATAGGTGGCTCTTAAGGAAATAATTCAGATGAAATCCTCCATAATACACCGATTAACTCCTTGCAGTCACCTTCACTGGGTGAAAGACATTTTAATGTAAAATTTGCTTTGAAATACTGGTCAATATTTTCATCACTAGGCCTTGTATTCTGTAGATTGCTGCTTTTTAATATATTTTTTATTTTAACAGGAAAGACCCACTGAGCTATATATCTCTTTTTCAGAAGCAACCTGGCCACAAATGATAGCTTAACGAAGTGGCTTATCATGTGGAAATGTATAGCAGTCAAATGTGGAGGTAAAAACCAGAGGACCCGGAGAAACGTCCACGCACCCATGGGGAGAGCATGCAAACTCCAAATATACTGGCATCGGGATCGAACCCACGATCCCCTGTATACTAGGCGATCAGATAACATCTCACCACCGCTGCTACGTACAAGGCCCATCATTTGTGAGCTCCTCAACCATGTAATGCTCGAGACATTTATTGGCAGTCTGTAGTTAGGAATGGCTCACCGGTGAGCCCTTTATGTCAGACCAAGTATCCTCCTGCTCCAGATAACAATGAAGCAGTGGATATCTCTGCTGGCAGCCCCAGAACCAGTGGTATTCTATATTTGCAGAGTGGGGGGGCGTTCTCATGATAGGTTGAACACTTTTGACTTCCCACAAAGTGGTAAAATTTTTATTGATGCTCAAGGAATTATTTTATTGGTGCTGGAGCCGGAGCCAAATCCGAACTACGATTTTAACTCGCAACCTTCTGAGTCCAGCTATCTAAGCATAGCATCGGACATCTCTGCGAGAACTTGTATAGCAATCTGGGATCTCCTTTGCAATCAGAAACAAGGCATGGCTTAATAATAAGGCTCTTATGGTGATGCATATTCGAACGTCCTTGCTGTGGATTCCCTCATGTCTCGATTGAAGGCCTGTTAGCGGAGTCAATTTCCCTTCAGGAATAAATGCATCATTTAGATAATCGACACAGCATGAACATAACTCGTTGCCATTTGGTATATGAACACTTGCATCAGTTTATTACCTTCATTTATCTCAATGCTGTCACCGGTTTTTACTGAGTCTACTGCCGACTCGTGAGGTTTTATTCTGAGATGTTTGAATTGGGCACAAACAAGTGCCGTATTTATTTTATAAGATCAATTATTTTTTTCCACGTAATAAAAGGTATCAACCTTGCAGAGAGGGCGTGCTGTTGCTTTGTGCGGTTTTTGTTGTGATGATTCTTTTTTTACAATTGATCTTCACATTTTCGAAATGCATCACCAGTTGCATCCTAGTTCAGACATTCATGAGCCTCATTTTTAAGAATTAGCCTGCAAGATAGCACAAACTACCATCAGAGTGCTGCCTAAATAAGACTTAATTTTCCAGCCCTATATCATTGCTTATTTCTGCTCTGTAAAGTGGTTTGCAGCACGTGCATCATACAACATTGTTTTTAGTTCTTGAAACTGAGGAAGGCTAAATTAAGCGAATTACTCTGAATATACTGTATCTTCCAACTGTATGTTTGTGTTAGTGACTGGGCTGAGACCAGCCACTCACCACTTGAGAACCTGGTCTAATAACAGGTGGCTGAAATCATCATTAGACCTCCTTTGCCAGTACCAAAATAAAATAATAGGGGTTTCCCCCTTTTTTGGCAACAAAACTGAAACCTTTTTACAATGATTCATATCTGCATTAACCACAATACTTGCAGTCAAAATGCAAAAAGAAACACACTATGATAATATATGCATTGTCCTTGAAACTGATTGGTCCACACCAAGGGACGGCTTTCTTTTGAGCCTCGACCCAATTGGTGCTTGACTGCAAGTATTGTGGTTAATGCAGACATGAATCCTCGTAAAAAGGTTTCAGTTTTGTTGCCAAAAAAGGGGGGAAACCCCTATTATTATAGGTGGCTGAAACTTGAGAGGTACTAAATGTCTACACGGATAGGATCATGAACCCATTTGTCAGCCTCCAAAGTACTCTTAGGTTTTTTCGGTAAAGTCACGTGGGTAAAAAATAATAAAATAAAATAATAATAAATCACGACGTTTCGAGGGCAACACAAGTCTCCGTCTTCAGGTGGGACCGTCACAGCTAAATTTACTGTATCAAGTGAAGGGAAATCCAAAGGACAAGATCTTAAATACTGGTTTCAGGGGAGGGGGAGGGGCTTATCTAAATGTGGCAGTCAGGGGCTGGGAGGGTGGGGGGGCTATATTGGAGGAATGCACCAACACTTCCAGCTGAGCCCCCTCAATGTTTTCTCGCAGCAGGACTATACTGACTTTGACAGTGCTCAATAAATGGCCTATGCTGTGTGGCCCAGCTCAGGTGTGGCAAACTAAAACCTAAAATAAATTAAATCACGACGTTTCGATTGCAACACAAGAAATCGTCATCAGGTGGGAAAACCACAGCAAAAATCGTTTTTGCTGAAGTGGGAGAGAGAGTTGCCATGGTAAGAGGTTATATAGGTAAGAAAGGGGGAGGAGCAAGGGGGGAGAGGGAGGTAAAACCCTAACTGTTTTGTAGTGGTTGTCTATCATATCTGCCGGGTACTACTACACCACGCAGCGCTCGCCTTCCCCCTACCCCACATCCCCACCTCTCCCCCTTGCTCCTCCCCCTTTCTTACATATATAACCTCTTACCACGGCAACTCTCTCTCCCACTTCAAAAATGAGTATTGCTGTGGGTTTCCCACTTGCTGATTGCTTGTGTTGCAATCGAAACGTCGTGATTTAATTTATTTATACCTACGTGACTTTACCGAAAGAACCAAAGAGTATGGATCCCTGCAGTCACGAAAACTTCAAATCTCGATTAAACTAAGACCTATTTCACATCGTACAATGTTTTGCCATTGATAAATACAAATATAATTGATCCCTTGGCGATCGGTGGACATGGCAGTGAAAAGATGGAAAGGCGCCATAAATAGGTTCAGGGAATTTAATGCTTGGACTTTGCGATGGCTAATAAGGAAAGGGATGTGAATATACAATTTAAAGCAGCAAAGGCAGGAAATTATTTACTGACTGGAGAGAAATTCTAATTTGCAGAAGCAGATGAAAGGAAGAGTGCAAGACATAATTATTTTTTATAGTCAAATTTAGTGGCAAGAGTTTTAAGAATATAGGTTGGGGACCAATGAACTAAACGAGCTAAACTAATTTGTATTTATTTTATTTTACCAGGTAAGGCCGATAGCTATATAGTTATTTTTCAAAAGCGACCAGGACACAAATGATAGCTCAACGAAGTGGCTTATGTGGAAATATTTCGCAGCCAAATACTCAAAACGCACATTTCTAAATGTGGAAGGAAAAACCAGAGGACCCTGATAAAAATCCACGCGACCACGAGGAGAGAGAAATGCAAACTCCGAATGTACAGGCGTCGGGGTCAGGATCGAACCCACGACCTCTCGTATTCCAGGCGAGGTAATAAACATCTCGCCACAGCGGCGCCCCGTGAAGGATGACAGCATCGGAGACCAGTGAGAGGAGGAAATCTTCGAGGTTCGGCGAAGCTGCTTTAGCCGTGCTTTTGAACAGGGAGGAGCCACAACTTTTCGAGGCATTACTGCAGAACATGAGAACAAATCTGGAATGAAATGTGAAAATGTGGTTATTACTGAAGAGCTGGAGTGAGAAGCAATCTTAGCAGAGATATGAAGAGCAGTCGTGCTGGAAAGGATTAGAGTTTCATGACAACCAGTGGGACCGTGCATGTAGCTTTGCAAAGTCCGGAACCGCTAACCGTTTCCAGTGGAATTCAGGTAATGAGTATCATGATGGTGCAAACGTGCACACACCGCGTGATAGATTTGCCCTCGTGTTCTAGTTAAAAAAAGAAAAGGTAAAGGTGCAGCCCTGCAAATTCTTGCTCATGCCACTGCAAGGGCAAAGCCCGACACTGGAGGGAGCGCTAGAGAATATTTGGTCTACTCTTCCATGGTGGATGGCAAATCCAGGGTGATATATCACCACAGCAGCTCCCTTCGTTCTTTAGTTAAAGAAGTAGATGCGTTGTGTTCATTGCTCCAGACATTCTATATTTGCGGCAAAACCGGTAACTAATAAAAAAACATCGGTTACCGCTCGTGGAAAAAAACAACCGATTTTAGCAACCCTAGTTGGGGTGCGGGGGGTGTTGCGGTACTGCCAAGTGATGTTGCTAACAGGGAGTCGGCAACCAAAATAACAAGAAGGGCCATTTTTGGGGGGGAATTCGGTAAAAAAAAACAACAACCCTCAATATTTCAAGAGCCGCAATGCCCGTGCATTCCAGACGGTGGTCCTTAGTGAATAACGTCACGAAGCGGTCCTCAAAGAGCCACATGCGCCTCCGGTGCTGCAGGTTGCCGGACCTCTGCTATACCATCTTCAGCAATTGTTTCTTGCTGTGGTTGTCCCACCTGATGACGGACACGCTTGTGTTGCGCCCGAAACGTCGTGATTTAAGTTATTTTATTTTATACCTACGTGACTTTACCGAAAGAACCAAAGAGTATATGGATCCCTGCAGTCACGAAAACTTCAAATCTAGATTATAACATGGCACTTGCTTCACTGGCCACCTGGGGGCGGAATAGCAGCACGCGGCCAGAAGGCCCATGGGCTAGTAAATGTGTAATAAACGACTGGACCACGATGTCTGGCTCAGTGTCCTTTATTCGGTTCGTGCTGTACACCCACACGGCTGTCTTTACTCTGTAGCTTCTCCACGGTGCTGACTCCAATGTCGGCCCGATCCACAACAGCAGCTCCGCTGCTGTTTCTCTCACACAGCCCCCCTTGGCTGTACTCGCTGCAACTCCTCTCCCTCCGCAGCTCTGACAGCCTCTTGCTGTCTCTCTCTCTCTCCGCAGCTCCTCCTGGCAGCCACACCGCTGCCTCTAACACGCAGCTCTCTCTCTCTCTCTCTCCGCAGCTCCTCCTGGCAGCCACACCGCTGCCTCTAACACGCAGCCCTTCTGGCTGTCTCCTCTGCAGCTGCACACCACTCCGCAGCCTCCTCTTATCTTCGGGGTTGGCTCCCGATGGCCGTCGGCGCCCCCCCCTCTCCACACTCGCCCGCGTGGCCTCACTCTTTTCCGCTCACACCCCGACTGCCGACTCCTTCCGGTTTACCCGCTTAAGGACCCGAACCTTCCCCCCACGTCACATGACTCCACCCCCCGTGACGTCACATCCGGAAGGTCGCTTACGCCCGCATTACACCACCCTCCCCCGTAGAAAAATCCCAGCCGACCTCGGCTGACCAATAGCAAATCGTAATGCGGCGAACCGAGCTCCCCCCCCTAAAGGACACTAAGCATACAATGTAACAGCAAGAACAACAACAACAACGCAATTAACATCAACGAACGTACAAAAAGCATGCAATAAATACAACTGTAAGAAAAAAATAACAAGACAACAACAATCAACGAAACGTAAGCGATTTGGAACGTGTGCGGGTCGCCGGCCCGTCCCGGACGGTCGGCGGCCCACTCGCAGAACGGGAACGCGATGAAAGTCGAGGAATGACAGGGGGTAATCCCCCTGTCGCAGCTGGAAGTCCACCGCCGTCCCGTGTCTCTAAAGAGTTAGTCTTGGGCTTGTCCTGTGACCGTGCCCGCAGCTGGGTCGGAAGGGCTGCAGGGCTCGAAGGTCCCGCAGACCTCGCAGGCGTCCTCCGAGCAGGGCCCCTCGTCCCCCGCAATGTCACGGCCGGCCTGTCTGGAACAGGTACGACAGGCGCTCTAGCAAGATCAATGGACGCAGGCAGGGGAGAGTCAGCAGCAACAGACCCCGGCAAGGCAACATTGGGGGATGACGCATCATGTAAGGGAGCAACATATGGTTTCAAGCGCGACGTATGCACAACCCAGCGACGAGACCCAATCTGGACGCGTGCTGACTGTGGGTTGGGAACCGCAATGAGGCGTACGGGACCATGCCAGGGTTTGTGCAATTTCGGCGAGGTCCCCGGACGTACCTGTGGACAATGAAGCCAGGCTAGGTCCCCAACCTTCCAAGGGCACTCCCCCTCAGACCGTCGCGCATATCGCTCGTTCCGGGCCTGGGCTTTGGCCGTAGCCACGCGGGCATTCTCCCGCGCCTCCGTGACTCGGCGAACCGTGTCCTGAATGTATTCAGGAAGTGGTTTACGAGGTCCCTTCACCCCAGTTCCCAATTGCACATCCACCGGCGGCACGTTTTCCCGACCATACATAAGGTAAAACGGCGAATATCCTGTAGCCGCATGAGGCGTCATCCTGTACGCCGAAAGCACCCCGGGGATGTGCAGATCCCAATCTGATTGTTGTTCACTCACGGTATGGCAAAGCATGGCAGACAATGTCCTGTTCAGCCGTTCAACCATACCATCCGTCTGCGGATGGTATGGGGATGTCCGTACTTTCTTAGTCCCAAGGCCCGCGCACACTTCCGCCAATAATTTAGAAGAGAAATTCCTGCCCTGGTCCGTGAGGAGTCTCTCAGGCGCCCCCTTATCCATAATATACCCAAACAAAAAGGCGTCGGTAATGGCCGCGGCCGACTGATCGGGCAACGGCCAGGCCATCGGCCAACGGGAGAGGTACTCAACCCCTACCAGCAAATATTTATTACCCCTCGCCGATGGTGGAAAAGGTCCCAATATGTCCAGTGCCACCAATTCATTGACTCGAGACACCTGAATCGACTGGAGAGGCGGCACGTAAGGATGTTTCGGCGGCTTACGTCGTGCACACGCAGGGCACGCGCGCACGTGCCCTACGACATCTGTCGCCATGCCGTGCCAAAAATAATGACGTTGCAACGTCAACAAGGTCTTCTGCACCCCTAAATGTAAGAGAGTGTCACAATGGAGGGTTCTAATCAACTCGAATCGCAAGGACGTTGGTACCACCAGGCGCCAACGTTCCTGGAACCCCTCCCGCCACATAAGCAGACCATCTCGGAGAGCGGTTTGCGGCCCCACAGCCGTACTCGGACTCCCATTGTCCTTAGCAGACCGCTTCCGCAAGGACACCAATGACTCATCCATCATCTGTTCCCGGATCCAGACAGACCGCGGCAGATTCAAAACCCCGTCAGCCGGTCCCGGTTCCATCGGAGTGTCCGACTTCTCGACGGCCAACGTAAGCGGCTGAGGGGGGTTTGGAATCGGCGAACACCTATGCGTCCCCGACTCACATTTACAAGGGGCGCGCCGCGGTAATCTGGAAAGTGCGTCAGCGTTCGCATGGCGCACTCCCTTCCGATGTTGAATTTGGAAGGAAAATTCCTGTAGCGTGTCCAACCAACGTGCCAACTGTCCGGATGGCTGGTCAATTTTAAGGGCATATTGCAAGGCCGCATGATCCGTACGCACAATAAAAGAACGACCGTAGAGGTATGGTCGAAATTGCCGTAGGAAAAAAACAACCGCCAATAGTTCTCTGCGAGTGACACAGTAGCGGGTTTCCGCAGGAGACAAGACTCGGCTACCATACGCCACGACACGCTCTACACCCCCTTTAGACTGTGATAACACCGCCCCAATACCTGTGTCACTCGCGTCCGTATCAAGAATGAATGGGTGATCGAAATCGGGATAATCCAATGTTGGGGCCGTGGCCAATAGATCACGCAGACTCCGAAAGGCCGCCTCCTCCGGCTGTCCCCAAACAAACTTCCGTCCTTTACCCGTAAGGAGATGCAAGGGCCTCGCAATCGTCGCAAAACCCGGCACAAATCTTCGGTAATACGAGGCAATTCCCAAAAACCGCCGAACATCCCCCACGGTGGCCGGAGTCGGCCAATCCCGGACGCACGCCGTCTTTTCCGGATCCGTGGACACTCCCTCAGCACTCACAATGTGCCCCAAATAGCGGACGGACCGTTGCAGTAGGTGACATTTCTTTGGTTTGAATTTCAATTTGGCAGAACGCATCCTCGTGAACACTGTCTCCAGCCGCGTCAAATGTTCATCAAATGTGCGGCTGAAGACAATGATATCGTCCAAATATATAAGACATGTCTCCCACTGCAACCCCGTCAAAACGAGCTCCATCAATCTTTGAAATGTAGCAGGGGCCGCATTCAATCCCATCGGGAGACAGTTGAATTGAAATAACCCCTGCGGCGTACGGAATGCGGTTTTCTCCCGTGAGGACTCGTCAAGGGGAAGCTGCCAAAATCCCGAAGAGAGGTCCAGTGTGGAAAAGAACTTAGCCCCCGACAATGCGTCGAGGGAGTCATCCATACGCGGCAGGGGGTACGCATCTGCCACCGATATCTTATTCAATTTGCGGAAATCAACACAAAATCGCAATTTGCCATCCTTCTTCTTAACCAAGACGACTGGAGCGCCCCATGGGCTGTTAGATGGCGATATAATGTCCGCAGCCAACATGTCTTCCACTGCCCCCCGTACGTGTTCTCGCTCCGCAGGACTCATCCGATGCGAATTTAATCGAATAGGGGCAGCATCGCCCGTCTCAATGTGATGGTAAAGCAACGAAGTGCGGCCCAAATCCAAATCATCGGAGCTGAACACATCGGAATATGTCAACAACAATTTACGCAGCGCACCACGTTGCTCCATGGACAGGGAAGAATTTTCGTCACATAAATGAGCAACCCAACGATCATCCGAACTCCTTGGCTCGGAAACCCCAGCAACAACTCCCCGGCTATGTGGACAATCATGGGTCGCAAACGCCGTAGTGGCATGTGCCACAACCGTACCGGCCGGGACACGGACGTTTTCTCCCCCCGCATTAAGCACCTGTAAAAACGGTAATTGATCCGGCCGGACGATGGTCTGTGCCCCCACTAACGCCAACCCGGTTGTTATCGCGGCGGACGGTGACAACAAGACCCCTACTGCTCCTAGCCGATCAGGCAGGGGCTTCCGATACCGCAAGGGTATAAGCATCTGTGTACCAGGTGGGATGTCCACAGATGCGACGGACAGCGCCTGCACTTGTACGGCCGAAGCAGGTCGCCCCCAGGGCGACGGCAGAAACGAGATTTGACGGCCCCCCGGCAGTTCAATACAATTCTCATTGATTTTGATCAAAATGGGCATCTTAGCCAAAAAATCGGTGCCTAACAAACAAGGAACCGCCAAAGATCTCGATATCAACACAACACCCGAGGCCGACACATCCCCAATAGATATCTTAGCATCCACCTGACCCACGATACCCATGCTACCCCCGTTCGCAGCGACGCACGACCCATAAACCGGACGCACAGCCCCCGGCGGGATGCCCAACAGATGAAAAATGACATCCGAAATAATAGTCGCAGACGCGCCGGAGTCGACCAAAATGCGTACGTCCACCCCTTGTATAGACCCCGGTACAGTGGACGAGCCCGTAGCGGCCGCGACGACTCTCCGTGCCAACTTGCGCCATTGCGTGACCGAGCGACAAGGCCCCGTCGAAGGGCATGCTTTAACCACAACGTTAGGATGGCGCAACGACGGTGATGGGTGAGGTGTAAAGCCTTGCCGAGTGTCTGGTGCGTGCCGACATGCCTGTTTCGGAGGATCTTTAGCCGACTTGACCGGTGCCGAGGCCTCCTGCTGCGGCGGAGCCGGGAAGTGGGCCCAGCAGTCTCTGGCGTAGTGGCCCCTACGCCCGCAGCGGAAACATTCGGCCTCGTTGCGCCGAAGCGCAGGCCTCGCCTCCTGACGGCCCCGTTCTGGTAGCGCCGCGCGCGGTCTCGGCCCGCCGCGTCCCGTCCATGGAGCGGAGGCGGCCGTCAGTTGTTGAGGGCCCCGGTCATCCGGAACATAGACAGCCTGCGCAGGGTTCCACCCCAGCGCATCCCCTTCTTTGACGGGCCCCCCCGTCCACGCCGTCACTTGTTTCCAGCGACGGAGGTTGAATTGCGCATCGAGACACTTAGCAGCCGTCCGGGAAGTTAGCTTCTCATGCCCACACACAGGCATGGGGATCCCTAGATCCCGAGACAGCTCCAACATTTTCCCTACCCCTTGGCTGTACTCGCTGCAACTCCTCTCCCTCCGCAGCTCTGACAGCCTCTTGCTGTCTCTCTCTCTCTCCGCAGCTCCTCCTGGCAGCCACACCGCTGCCTCTAACACGCAGCCCTCTCTCTCTCTCTCTCTCCGCAGCTCCTCCTGGCAGCCACACCGCTGCCTCTAACACGCAGCCCTTCTGGCTGTCTCCTCTGCAGCTGCACACCACTCCGCAGCCTCCTCTTATCTTCGGGGTTGGCTCCCGATGGCCGTCGGCGCCCCCCCCTCTCCACACTCGCCCGCGTGGCCTCACTCTTTTCCGCTCACACCCCGACTGCCGACTCCTTCCGGTTTACCCGCTTAAGGACCCGAACCTTCCCCCCACGTCACATGACTCCACCCCCCGTGACGTCACATCCGGAAGGTCGCTTACACCCGCATTACAAATGTTTGAGCCTGGCTTGATGTGAATTTCTTAATTATATTTCAACAAAAATGATGTTGAAATAATGTTTTTTTTTTTACTTTATCTAAAATATAAAAGACGTCTTCGTACTCAAAGAACATCGGGGCAATATTGAGTTCCATCCATCGATGAGTGTCAGCTCCAGCTTTGGAGGTTGATGGTCAATGTGTGCCAGCACTTCTCTGCACCAGCTTTCACGATGTTCCCCGTGCTGAGCTGGGTCTAATTCTTAATGTCATCCCACCACTGGGTTGGTAAAATACACATATTCCCATGGCCGGGACCAATCTTTGCATAGGATGACCATGGTTGACTTACTTATTTTAGTGTTCCTTAAAAGGATGATGTACGGAGTCAACCAGTGCATGAACTCGCCAACATGAACTTGTAACCTTACATTACTGCATCGAACACTGCCTCTGCAGCACCACGCAGCTGGGTGTCTTCATCGTATCAGCGCCTGCTTCAAAATATGAACGCAAGATCAAAATACACACAAGATATCACCATTCTGATGTGAATAATAATGACGGATTGGAAAACTATGCATTCAAATCAATGCAAGTAAGAAAATTATGTTGATTATTATATAATGTACATGTTGTAATTTTGTTACTCGATGCTGTGTAATGGCATGTAGTGACACTTGGTTGCTAATATATTTATCTAACAAGAACAAGCTAATTTATACTTGTACACCTTTAATTTGAATAAATGTTATTTATAAAACACATGAAATCACCTTACACTGTGTGGACACGTGTGTGAGTCCAATTTCATTGCAATTTGTTAATGATGTTGGCCAGACGGCCTCATGCCCCTCTCTCTCTCTGCGTCGTTCTGTGGCACATATCTTACATCTCTTCCACTCTTACCGTCCCGGGAGCGAAGCAGCTCAGTCTAGTGATGCCCGACTATTCTTCTACTGCTGCCAGGATTAGGCGCATTTGGCCAAACACCGACACGGATCTTGTTGTAATTTTTTTCGACATTTTTATTTCTTTCCACATTCGCCCGTTGAGTTCTGTTGACATTTAATGCCCAGTGTTAGCTATGCGTTCCCTGTTGTGGATGGAACCACCCGGGATAGTTTATGGAAATAAAATGCACAACTTGGGATTCTGAGGAATTTTGCATTCAAATTAAGCTTCCTAAATAGGCCAACACCGTCATCATTAACATTGCTTGACAAAATAAACATACAAAGTACGTTTTTTGGACAATGCCCCTTTAGAGCAGGGACAGAGGACAGCCAAAATATTTTTTAATGACTTAAAAGACAAGAAAGTATTTTACAACATGGTTGCTTCAAGCCATTGTGATATTTGTCGAAAGTTGATGTGTGCACAATTTATGTCAGTGGATAGGGTGGGTTACCATCGTAAATGTATTTTGTTTAAAGAAACATAACAATTCGAAACTGTGAATAGCATCATGGAAGGGAAAAGTTTAATTATTAATTTTATTGGCAATGTACTAGATTTCAAAAATTATTTCCATACAAATCACATAGGCCGAGTGGATAATACCCTAAATTATAGATCACCTGGTTAACTGAATGCATCAGAATAACACTATTCAATTGAACGGCAGCTTCAGCATTCCATTGCTTTGTGACCGATAAATAAGGACCATTTGTGGAAAGTCAATTACAGTATAAGTAAGACAATAACAATTTACAGCTCTCTGTCAATGCACTGCTGAATGTCAATTTGATTTTGATGGCTGTTTGACCATACTTCACCGTGTTGCTGAGTGCGGGTTGGCAAAGGGAGGCACCCGGGGCCGGTTTGGTAATCACTAACTGCTGATGTTTGTCAGCCATGGCCAGGAATTGAACTCAGATCACTGGTTTCATAGCTCAGTACATTAACCACCGTACAATAACTGCATGGAAAGTCAATGGTGGTTGTCACATAGACTGATTCCTACCATAGGTATGTGGAATCTCCACCCCGAGTGCAGAGGAACCACTAATGGAGTTGATCACCTCACCACGTTCATTTAAGCATGAGTCCATAAGCCGACACCAAATATATACATTTGTTGGGCCCACGTGAGGTGGCATAACTTGAGTGGTTTCAATTTCTTTACGTGGCCAATAACAGTGAATGATGTGATAACCATTATAAATGAGTGGGATTATCAAGTAATTCACTCTCGTTAGTTGCATAAATATATATGGGGACAACTAGTGTCACGACTTAGGTGGTTCTGATTTGTGCTCTGGCACACGGACTACAAGCAGACTGACTTTGAATCAATTGATTGTATTAATCAAGGTATTTTCCCAAAGCTAAAAAGAACATTACTGATCATTTGTAACCACATTTGGCTCATAGAATAACGTGTTCACTCATGCGCTAAGCTCGTGTTGAAATTAATACACGTACGTTAAAGCCACTGTTGTACTTTTAATAAGTAGGCAAAAGGATTGTTCTGTCTATTCATCACATTATATAGTCAAAGTCACTGACAACAACAACTCGGAGCCTGCATATGAAAAAAACATTTGAAGCATGTTACGGTATTAGTTATGTTTTGGTAGAAACTGCAATTTGTGCCAATTTTTTGCAGAAAATAACAAAGTTTGCTTAAAATAACAAAGGCATGGATATTTTAGGCTAAATATCAGTAGGAAGTGCCTTTTTGCCAACATGTAAAGGTCCTGTTTTTTTTTAAATCAAGCTCACAAAATGTCTAAAAATGATTGTGTGCAGTGCTGATCTCCCTTCGAAGCCCCGAGGCAGTGTGGGAATTTCACTTCACTATAGTCGAGACGAATCTATCAATATGACAACCACCACTGTCTTCTCTTCATTTACAAACGAGATGTTGTCAGCGATGACAATGGGAGAATGCGTCTCAACGTACACAGTTCAGTGCAGTGCGTGCCGCTTTAACCAAAGTGGCTTTTCAGATCGTGAAGGCCGCTGTCTTTGGTCAGTGGTCTGTGCTTTTCTGTGCCGTTCACGTGGCGTGGCTCTCTGTGGGTTTAAAAAAAATAGAAACCTCACACGCCTTTCCAAAAACGTTCCAAACATCGCGCTCGCCGCTGCTTACGTTACAAATTAAAGCGAACGGTGACAAAACCAAAGGGAGTTTCCAAGGTAAATATAAAAATTCCAACATCAACTAGGGCTGCTGTTTTAATAAATGGAAGTAATGATCGCAATCTCTTTGTACTTTACAGGTCGCCCGTCTGAAACGAGAAATATTACAAGTAAAGTGTTTTAACTTCACATGAAAAATAATTGTCGATGAACACAACACGGCTTTTCAGTGTAATGGTCCTAGGCACCTGCTAACCGTCCAACAATCCTAACAAGCACTGGCAAGAAGCTCTTCGGGCGATATCAATCTCATCCGCTACTGTTACATAGTTTTCCGAGTAAATGTTTACATTAAAAAGAATGAAATACCTGCCCCAAACCCAAGTGGTTGTCCTTCCGGCCGGCTAGCCATCTGCGTTTCTCTTGTTTCTCGCCGGTCGGGTAAAATGCTCAATGCGGAGGCCAGCGTACTGCGTGTGTGTCTCTTCGTGTTTCTCATTATCCCCCCCCTTCTCTCTCCATCGGAGGAAGGCGTCCAAGCCAAGATGTGGTTATGTGATCTTCACTCTTGCTCCCACTGCCAGATCTGCAAGTGGTGGGGTGGGGGAATTTGTTTTTTTACGGAATTCCGGCTGACAACAGGAATGGCATTTTAAATTTCTGCTTCATTGCACCTTCCCCAAATTTCTGTTTGATTATTGTTTTTGTAAAGTAACTTTCAACGACTGGTGCACTTTACCAGGATCCTTGTCTCACAGCGTGTGATAATTTACGACGTTTCAATTTTCCACATTGGATTAATTTCAGTCTCTGCTTGAAGACATCAGAGTTTTAAACGCAATAAATCAGGATAAAAAATGATCACGTTTTCTTTCGTGTGTGTGCGCGCATGTTTTTTTTGCTTAAGCTCATGCTGTTTGGAGGAGTAATTTTGACAGGTGTGTGGCAAAAGAGGGAACAACTCTCCCCATGGGTGTTGTGGATGATAGATCTCAGATTTCGGTGTCCTTTCCATGTTGTGCCTTAGTGTTGTCTTTGTGCCGTGGGTTGTTACGCGATGCCGTTTAATCTTTCAGACAGAACAATGAAGGGACCTTTCAATAACAATGCATTCATTCATAGAACAAGAGGCCATGTAACTCAGCCAACCTGTCTCCTATTTGATAATAATAACCTAGTCGAGAAAATGCAATGTCTCCATACTCAAACAAGGAATATGGTGGCGTTCGTTTCCCTTGGTGGTCTCAAACAAATAGTGGAAAGTTCACATTCTCACGAAGGGGGCCACAGTCTCTCCATAGGATAGCCACTGTTGATTTCCCATGAAGCAATATTGATTTTATTAACATCAGTGGGATGACGAGTGTTGACTTCACCTTCTGATTGTGAGACATTTGCTAAAACCATAACAAAAGAAAAGTGAGTTAAATGTATGTATTTATTTGTCCAGGAAAGCCACACTGAGTCTCAAGATTTTAGGGAGGGTTGTGCATTAAGATGTTTGGCCAGTTATATGTTAAGGAGTGTTGGCATCATGGAGGAACCCTAAGCGCTCAAAGAACACTCAATGTGTACGAGAGAACAATAACTCAAAACCCTGCACAGACGTGTTAGGAATCTACTATCTGCACTGTCATCTGCTCTCCACTTTGCAGCATAGCAAGTTTAAAATTGTGGGGAGCACATAATAATAATTGCTGCGAAATACCAAAAGAGCCTCCAAAGCACGGCATTAGATGTGCAAATCACCCTGGTTGGCCACGTGCAATTTACAACGCTGCAGTCTTTATGTCTGTCTGTCTTCAGTACTTAATTAACTTCAAATGTTTTGGAACTAGCTTGAAGTTAGTTTAAATCTGGCACAGGTTATGTTGTAATTCCCTTAAGTATAAGAAAACGTGAACACTATTTACACAGATAGTTAATCAAGTCCGATACATCAATGCCACACAGCTGCATTAATTTGACGCCACATTTAACATTGAGTTTTCAGAAGTAATTTTGGAAACTCATTATGATGACGATTTTTGGTGAACATTTTCATTCTTAATCCAACTTCTTGACGTATTCGTTGTCACTTTCACTGCACGTTGTCTGATCATATTTAATCTGACCTGACTTGGGTTTTTATACAAGAGACCCATTACATCAATATAAAAAAAATTGCGCTGGAGTTGGAATTTAATTGGGCTTGCTATTAAATGAGATCTGAGTTCGGATAAATGAAGCCACCTGCATGGCTAAGTCTGTCTACATCAGGCTGCTCAGAAAGCAGTATCTGCTTCAAGCTGTTATGTTTAATATTTCGTGGCAGTATGAAGTTTAAGAACAGATTCACAAGGCAGGCTTTGGTGCTTCACAAGCCTGCACTGTGGAAGCAGGGAGCTAACAGGTGCTGAGTGCTGTGGTGACGCATAGCCCTAATCCTGCCCCTCACAATCGGGTTTGTTGGATCACACAGAGATGAAGCTATTGCCTGCATGAGATATCCATCTTCAGGCGAGACAGATTTTTTAGGAGGCAGTACAGAAAGTATATTGCTGACCTCGATGTGTTTGAGTGTTTTCTATATGTACAGTATTCTCTCGTTATTCGCGAGGGATGCGTTTTATGGATAATGATATTGGCGCAACGTCTACTTATAAAGCTTCAAGAAGTTATCTCTCTCTGTCTCTCTCACCTCTTTATCTAATCACTTTCACTCTCATCACTTTATTCCATCACTTTTTCTCGTCATTGTATCTCAATACTTTCTTTCTCTCTCTCGATGCCATCGTGTAGAGTTCCAGATGCGATTCGCTGATAGCCAAAATAACGGATAGCAAAATCGCGAATAACGAGGGAATACTATACACACATGTTTTTTTTTTAATGCGCACTCTGGCTTTTATGCTGATATGAAAAATATTTGATATGGAATCGTTGAAACGTTCTATGCTGTACCCCACTAGCAATGATGATTGAGACTCATTGTGGCTTACGCACATAATTGTCATGAAGGTTATTAACAAGTGGAGCCTCTTTCACTCGTGGTGGGATGAGCAAACAATTGCTGCACCAATTACCTCGACCTTTAATAATGCACATGCTTTAATAGAGATTGAACAGCAGTTGATGTATTTAGAGACTGGCTGCTACTAAGGAAATGTGACATTTACACCACTGGTTCTCGGGAAGCCATTTCTACTTTGCCTTTATCTAAATTTACAAACACGGACGCCAAGATGGTCTTTTTCGGGCTAACTCCATGTTATAAAACCTGCCAAGAATCCTGGCAAGAATTTGAGCTGAGACGTTGTTCTGGCTTCTGTGGGTTAAGAACAGAAATCCACAAATACCATCTCAGCACTAAATACTGTAACATTGTCTTGCTTGTGAAGTTATATTCAGATGCTTTATACGACAAATAAATTCAGAAAGAATACATATATACAATAAAAAGGCCAGCATTGTTCACAGGAGTGATTGACGGTGCTCAATCAGTGTACGTAACACGGGAATTGTGGGCCAGCCTTGCGTGTGAATGATGGAAACAAAACAGACCAATTCCAGATATTTATATATAATGTAGAACTGGAATATGACTGAAGTAAGTGTACCATTAAAAAAAGAAGATTTTCATAACTCATGGCAAATTTAATGAATTAAAACAAAAAGCACTGACAAACTCGTACACATTATACACAATTTATTAAATTCTGTTCAGCTGGAAATTGCCTTTTGGCACAAATTTACCACCGAACTTCACTTCTCTGCCACTCTAATCTCATTACTACTTGCTACTAGCGAGTACAACTAAAAAGGAAATTATTTACATTTATAATTACGAATCTGTCAATTATAAGATGTATTGTGCTCAAACAAATGTATTTGACTGATGACATCATAATCTCTTCTGTTAAGTGACTTGCTTTCTTCGCCTTTCAGAATCACTGCTGAGGGCAACCGCAGTTTGAAACGAGATCACAGAAACTTGACTTTCAAACCACTGTTGTGAATCAAAACCAGTTTCATTGTGGTGATGTCACAAGTGCCAACCAATTCTATAATAAAAGATATTAAATACGAGGCTTTGGTAATTCCCCACAAAATGTATTGAATGGTGGAATCTAACAACTGACCATTGCAAGTAAACAAAGTATCAATAACACTGCTTGAAGATGAAAAAAGCGATATTCATTGCTATGAAGAAAGGTCATTTGCCGTAATGTCAACAATTATACATGTTTCCTTATAAGGTCACAGTGTTATTGACAAATGTAGAGTTTTTGTTTGTTGAATGCAAACTAGTCCTATGGTTATTGCACTAACCCAAGGTTATGCTGTTCTATCTCTAAATATAGACACGCAAACTTCAAAGGAATTTACCCATTTTCTTGTCAATGACAGCCGTCATCAACAAAGACCTCAAAAATGTTCCTCGCCACCGACTCAAGTCCCGACCCCCCCCCCCCCCCATCTGGGATCGTGCTGCTGTGACCATCCTACAATCCGGAAGAACAGCGGCGAAGCAGAGTGGAGCAACTCGAACGTCCTTGAATAAACACCTCGTTCGAGACACAAACATCGCACCTCCTGGCCTCTGGAATTCCTCGAAGACACTGGTGTACCATCAACCGCATCAGAACGTCAGCAGGCCAATGTACACATATCCTGCATGAATGGAAAATTAAAGACAAGCCACAGTAGGATTGTGCCCATGCAACACAAAATTATGAACTCGATTGTAAACCATTGTTGTGTGTACTCCTTCATCGCAGAAACAGCAGAACTACACAAACTCTCTCCTGAATCCCTCTCATGGCTTAGCGGACCTCGACATTGACCTCAACATTGG
The DNA here is from genome assembly GCF_965212315.1 of Lampetra planeri. NCBI lineage: Eukaryota > Metazoa > Chordata > Hyperoartia > Petromyzontiformes > Petromyzontidae > Lampetra > Lampetra planeri. The sequence continues at coordinate 22,363,000 of NC_136107.1, forward strand.
CATACACAAGAATAGAATGGAGCGGAGTGGTGTCACAGTCGGCACACTGTGCTACGAATCTGTCCACCTGATTTTCCTTCCTGGCCACGGGTAATGTCCACAGCGAGTGATACCTGAGCCAGTTTTCCCCCCCACCCTCCTTTATCAACTCGCACTGCCCATTGTGAAAGTGTAAAATATCGGGTTTTCACACTTTCACAAAATCAGGGCAGGTAGAGTGTGGTTCGATCACTTGAACTAAAATCAGAAGATTGCTATTTCAAATGTCGGTCAAGCGTCAACAAAGCCAATCTGACCTTACGGAGTCGACATAACGCGACGCCTGCTGTAGCTACCCTGTGGAATGGCTGACCCCTGTTATGGGATAGTGGAATTTCAGCCACGTGGCTCATTGCCGCTCGCAGAGTTCAGTGGCATCACACTCTCATTCGAGCGGGGAGACACTTTGACTTTAGTATAACAAACCCCTTCGCTTAAGCTGCAAGGGGGGCACATTGATTGCTTGACAGCCCCTAAGTGGCTCATTAGCACAAACGTCAGATGAAATTACGTGTTACTATCCCCGCTGACCGCTGCTCGGCCCCCTCTCCAGCGCAGGAAGGCTTTGGCACGTCACCGTGAGTCGTGAGTGCCGCACCGTGTCTTGCCAGCCTGCATCAGGTGCGGCTCGACGATCATTAATCATCCACATTACAAGCGCCGAATTGTGAGGCCGTGCCGAGGGCTGCACCTCCTGGCATTTGTCAGGTCGCACGCCCAGTCTTGCCTCGACGGTACCAGCCAATGCGTGTCCTGTTTGTGGTATACCCTTGCGTTTCTCCTATGTAGATCCAGGCACGTTGAGGTTTTTGTACCGACTGCTATATAATCCAACTGTGCTGGTATTGGAGTCATGTTTTGATGTGAATGTATTTCTGGAGCTCCTACAACAGCCAGCAGAACATCGTGTCGTGCTAGGGAACAGCTCTGTGAGATGATGTTACAGATCTACAGTATGCAGTCACTTTGAAGGGTTTCTCTAACCCAACAGTAGACACTGACCAAAATTTTCTGTCGAGTTGAATTGCCAAATGTCAATCATGAGATATAGATCATTTATACGTTTACATTTTTAGAGCTGGGTTATGGTAGAAGTAAAACGTTGTGTTACGTGTGCAGTCGTTGGGTGACTGAGTAGAGGCAAAACAAAGATCTCCCGTGTAGCTTTAACAGACTGTAGGTGCAAGTGCTGTTAGCGAGCACCTATGATGGCCGCCACAGTAAACGAGGGGGTGGGTGTTGAGCACCACGCTCGACTGCCTTTGTCTCTCCAGTGGCGATGTTTATACACCGCTTCAGGTACTCATTTGAGGCTGAGTCGACCTAGGGGAGGATGCCTAGGACGGGTTCAGATAATCGTCACTGGTGTTGGCCATGAGCGGAAATCGAACTCAGGTTACCGGGTTTGTAGCGCAGCGCACTAATCGCTACACTACCGACTCTCACTTTGTCACGTTCGAATAGCTTAAACCAACCTGGATTTGAACTCCACTTCTCAGAGTTACCAACTGAGTGTCTTTGCTGTGGGCATTCTGAATAATTTGAGTGGCCGAACCACTTCTCACAATCCATTTGCCATAGTGGCAACATCGTCCATTACCCGGGACCCTGAATAAGTAATCTTAGGATCCACATTCGTGTTAAATCTGTCTCATGCCAATGATTGTAAACACTCACGCGTGATGGCTCCATTGTTTCTTGTTTGCATCGCTGGGATATTTCAGTGCAAATCAGCTGGCATCACTGGTGACTAAGTGGCGTGTTCTGTCTCCTTCTACACCCAATCTGCATTCGTAATCGCACACCCATTTACAACACGTTTTATAATTGGCTCATTCATCTCCATCTGTGAAAGAATATATTTTACAATTAGAAATCTGAGTTAACTCCAACTTTACCGCAATCAGAACTTCCAAGTTCCATTAAACGTGAGCTGCAACTGTAACTGCACCGATTCATATTCACTCATAAACGCAATAAATACGCTTAGTGTTGCCAATTCAGCAAAATTTAACAACTCTTCGAAGCTCAGCATGGGTTAGCATAATATGAAACAATGCCACTGGTAACACCGCTTCGGCATTCCGAGCTAGTTTCAATATACACAATAGCAGAACTTCGACCATGCGTACTCCCAATCCAAGCTGCAATATGAGTTTGAGCCATCATTTCATACAATGTAAGTGGCATGCCGCATCGTTTGACTTTCATAAGAAAATACTGCACTTTAGCATGGATATCCGGCCAGGTGGCGCTGTGGTTAGAGCACTTCACTCGTAATCGGGAAGTTGCAAGTTCATATTCCGGTTGGGATCAACATCCTCTTGGGACACGTCAAATCGACAACACATTTTGGGAAGTAAACAGGGGTTGGCCCCTGCTATGGGAATGTGGAATTTCCACTGCGTGCTCAAGCGTGCCAGGTGAGATGCGTGCCAGGTGAGATGAGCGCCACCCTTCACTCGTTTCAGCAGAGGCACGTTTCGCTTTTGACTTCCATTAGTTCACAAAAAAGTCCACTGAAATGAATGGAACACCAGCAAACTCATATTGAAAATAATAAGTAATCATCAAGAGTGGTAGACGTGGACTTCACCTTCGTGTATTGTTTGTAGGACAACTCTGTTTTCAATAAAGTCAAGAGGGCATCAGAAATCAAGTCAAGAGGCATTAGACTGGTGTATTGACCATATCAGTACCAATATCATCCTCATCTTGTGGATTTGTGAAACCTGCCTCTTTCAGACAAGTGCATACAGTATATGCAGTTCAGTCTGCTAACTGGAGCATGTGGCTTTGAGAATGCTTTTAAATGGGACATACTGGGCTGAACTGCCATCAAATTACAATTCTCCCAGAAATCGAAAATACCCATGAAATCTGGCTAGCGCTATAGATCACACTTGATTAAAAATACAGTTGTGCAAATTCATTGACAAAAAATAGATTTCTTGCAAGCACGACACGAGGACAATCTGTTGATATCCTCATGGCATTGCTACTTCGGAAGCTACTGGATTATGCCTTTGCTGCTTTTCCTATATCTGCCTCTTTGCACAATATAACCCAGAAGCTGACGCATGTGTGGACGCTCCATCGCAGTGTTCTGGCAAATAAATCCATAATAACATATTCCTTTGTTAAACGGTTTGCTGCGGCACACCAAATCCCATGCCACATGTGCAGCTTTACCGCTGGTTTTATTTCCGTTTCCAGGATTCGTGATGAATTGCCACGTGCTATACAGCAGAACGGCAAGATCGGGGTTTGAAACAGTCCCTCGTGACTTCAGCCGCACCAACTGAATAAGACTGAGCGATCAGGTTCTCATGAACTGTTGCGTGGCACTGTGTTGGTAAAGCACCTGACTCAAAAGTTCAAATCTAGGTCGGGAAGTGACTCAGCCCATGTATTCTCCCCAGGAGTGATGAAAGTTCACAGCAATTGTGATAAGGAAAGATACTTGTCCCGTCTATCATAGGACTACCAGTCGACTTTCGAATTTTCACAACTGGCCACCAAAGAAGTTGAGCACTAACCTATATTCGTTTGAGCATGCAAAATTTTGTAGTTTAATTTTTTAATTGATACACCTAATTTGGGACCAGCTGAATATTTCAGAGTTATTTCACTGCACAGGGATGACATGAGGGAATGGCGGGTGCTCTTCACAACGCACCGTGGACGCATCCTCAGACCGTGCCCATGGGCTCTATAAATGTTCTGTGCATTGGCTTCCAATGTGGTGTGCACGCCACCGCACGAGAGACGCAAAGGTATTCACACTATCCTGAATGCCATAAGTACACAATGTCTTCCTTATATTTGTAATAGCCCACTTTATGGGCTGTCTGTTTTAACAGTCGAACGTGTAGTCAAAATGTCTCCCGGCTGTCAGCCCTGGGTGAGTAGTGCTAACTTTAGCTTGTCTATTGCATGGCCCACTGTTAACGTTTACCATGGTCGTAGTGTAATTCCAGAGGGACGATGGGTTGAGTAAAATCCCAGCTGGAATGATTGTGAGTCGGGCACTTTAGCCAATGCACTTTGTATCATTATCTTCATCATACGCCGTATCTTATTCACTGCTGGATTAAGGCCTCTGCATATAATTCGCATTCCTGATTGTCCTGCCACAATTAATCTCGCTATAATGTAGTTCGTGAGCTGACCACATTACTTTAATTCCACAGTTGTCATCCTCCCAGCCATGTTTCCTTTGGCTGCCATTCCATGACCAGTCTCATCCAACAACTATCATCCTTTCTAGTGATGTGTCCTGCCAACACCTAGTTATTGTTCTTAACAGTGAAAATTTTGAATGTTGATATGCATTGAATTGTGATAGACATAGAAAGGTGAATTGTAGTTCTATAACAATTAATCTTCCTCATGATGAGATGAAATGTCACCATCCAAAGCCATCTTTTTTTTAATTGTGCAGAATGTAGCGCCCTCTAGTGGCAGCAGAGATCACATTAACTCATTACACAGAAGATTTATGAATGGTAAATAGAGTAATAGATGCGTATGCGCAGATCCAATGCACGTCTTATAAGGATGAGAATCAATTTTATTCAGTGAACCGATGCATCGTTACACCCCGCGTGAATTGTGAGTGGGATAACACAGGGAAGTCGACTGTTATAACTATTGCCCCAGGATCCAACACACATAACCCAACTCATCGCCTTATTTAAATAAGAACGAGACTTTAAATCGCACATTCCAATTAATGCTGAAAAGTAATTGGTCACTTGAGTCTAGCAGAGGTGACGCGCGAGTGTAACGCAGCGGATGCCGGTTTTGCTTGCGTGCTTGCGGGACAACTTCCATGTAAACCCGTCAAGGATTTATGGCGCATTCCACATTCGAGGTGTATCCTGTGCGCGGCGGAGCGATGGTATAAACAGCGCATTAAGCGCATTACTCTGTGACTGCCTCGCTTGGGTAGCGGAGCACAGTGCGTGCACTCACGCCGCTCGCTGGCACCGCCGTCTCTTTTATTATTATGTTTTGCTTCACTCACGCAGTGCTCCGACGGAGGAAGCGTGCCGCGTGCAGCACCGAACGACGCAGGTGTGTCAACGCCTGCGTCATTGAAGGCGGATGGCGGCGATGGTGCGGCGTCGCCTGCCTCCGCTTGTCCAAATGCTGCGGGTCAGATGCGGCTCATTAAGTTTACTTTGGGCGTGGGGTAGGGGGTTGCACCATTACATCATCAGACGTGCAGTCGTAATTTGACCAGTAAGCACCTGGGTGTCAGGGCTTTGATAGACACCTACGAGCGTGTGCAAGAGTTATCCATCCTGTTGGCACGCGTAAGTTGGAGAGCTCGGCTTAGATTTCGAAAGTGGTTATTCATCTGACGATCGCTTTGTGGGAATTCAACGGTTTGTTGTGATGTCGGTTTGTTGTGTTGTCAAACCAAAAATTTACCCTTGCCTCGATGAAAGTGGAAATTCCGCCATTGGATCAGTGCTTCCAAATGCATCGCTCGCTTGAGCAGGAAGACAATGTGACTCAGCTTCCACCAACTACGGGACCTTTGTTCCAGTATCAAAATGATGAAAAAAAGAAGAATGTGTTTTCCCGTTTCCTGGCAATATAACAGGAGGTGTTAAGATGTTTAAACACCATATAAATACAAATGGCAAGGAATTAAGTCTGCGTTAACCACACCTATTTGTGGCAAAACATGCAAACAAACATGCTCAGATAATAAAATGCATTGTCTTTGTTTGCATGTTTTCGCACAAGTATGTGTGATTAATGCAAACTTGATGCCTTGCAATAGCCATCTATGTGGTGTTTGAACATCTTAACAGCTCCTGTTTTATTGCCAGAAAGGGCAAAGCCTACTCTTAAATTTTCATCATTTCCACAAACTAAATTCGAAGAAGATTGAATAACTAGTTTCTCGACAACTTCAACCACACAGCTCTTCTTTAGAACAGAGAAAATATGACACTGTCCTCTTGGAACTTAACTAATTAATGCATTCATTTAATTTTAATTGCAATGTTCTTTTGACTTCACCGAGTCTCCAGATTCTTGTTCATAAGGGTAATTAATTGCGATGCATGACCAATCAATGTTTATTTTTTTTTTATATGAGAATGACTCGGAGAAACTCTATTTGTTTCAGACAATACTGCTGAGAAGTCCACACAGACAGGTCTGTAACCTACTTGTTGTACTTCCATGTACTTTACATTAGGTTTACGATCGAGAACATCCACCAATCATGTTTCCAGTAGTGCTGGATTGCATGCGGTGAGCTGGCTGATTTAATGCGGTAGCTGCGACTCAATTTAGCATGAAAGTCACGGTTGTTGCACTTTCGACTGACCGAAAATTTAAATTCTATTTTAGTGAACGTGTTCCATTGGCAATACACGTTCCACAATCCCCGAGTTGAGTCGCGTCTCACGTGTGCAAATTCACACCTGCAAGCTCTGCACAGCATCGCGTGGTCCGTTACCTGCACTGCGACACGTGTAAAAAATATACACCCGAGTGCAGCCCTCTTCCTCGGGGCGCGCTGCACGTAGCTGATAGAGCCACGGGGCAATCGCAGGTTAATCATTGGCTGCACCGGCCCAGTGGGAAAGGTCATGCAGCCCGTGCTGTCACAAGACGAGAGGCAGAGCGGCCCGAAGACACGCGGTTTTCCAATAGGAGGTCATTGTGCACGCAATGTGTCGAGCTTACAAAACACAGGCCATGCCTCTTTGTTAATTACTTTTGCCAAAGCAGCAGGTGTTTTCCTCTCAAAATCATATCGCGGGAATGTAAACTGAAATTTAAGAAGTGTCTGGATGTGTGTAAAGGCACCGGTAATTATAACTCCGACAACTAATAACCGGGCTTGTTGGAGCGATGGGAGGCGGGCAGGCGGGAGGATATTTTGAAATCTTTATACAAAGTTAGTCATCATTTTTCTGATCACTCTGCATTACACTTCATAAAAGCATAATTGGTTTTAACTTCCAGGCAACTGCGCTGTTTTTTTTAGATTTGGCCGTCATGATGGAATAACGTGCGTTTTGGTTTCGTTCTTACATTTTAAAAGTGTAGCTTTGTTGACATTTTTGCCAATTACTTATAGCTACCACCTGCATACATGGACTGTATCTGCTATACGTGCAGCATTTTGCAGGTGTATTATTGCATGTGTTTGGCCTGAAATATTGCAAATTTCCAACGTGGTGAATGCCAAGGTGTAACACCTGCCTTTATACATTCGTCCATGACTTGCTATCATGCATCATTGTAAGTACAAACAAGACCTATAAAAAAGAAATATAACTACACAAAACCTTTACCTGGCACAAAACTCAACATTGAGCCTCCATAGATTTTCACTCAATAAAACCCGTGCATTAGTTTTCATCGTAATAACTTTAACACTGCTTAATTGACAGCGATGAAGTGAGGCGCTGTGAAATATACATTGTTCTTGTGGCTCATTGTCGACCTAATATGTTTGGTGTATTGGCACAGAGTGCCAAATATAGAAAAGGAATAAACCCCAGAATTATTTAAGCTTGTACAATATTTTTTTGTACATTTTTAATTTTATAAACATTAGTAAAGTCTATAAAACACAAATGTTTAAAATATCAATATAAATACCGATATTGTATGACACCATCACTGCTACTGCAATGGTAATAATTACCATACTAATAAGCATTAGTGTTGTTTTATCATTAATATTATAATAAATAAAAGCAACGTGTTAATCCATGATAGGATTTTTGGGTCAGATCGCATAAATATAAAGGTGTCGTAAAACCTGCGATTACCCGACACAGCCAATAATAAGGGTTGTCACGTAAACAAAACATGCCAATTATTTACTCGTTCAGCACACCGGTGTGTTGGAGAGTAAACCCGCAAAGTGTTAATGGTACCATTTCCAGCCAGGTGGCACCGTGGCAGAGTGTATAGCTCATAATGGAAAGGACATAAATTCCTGTTTGGCAGATGATTAAGCCCATCATCCCTCTAGGGTCATTAAAATAGGCACCATTTTGTGGTGCCTATTTTATTGGTGCAAACGCCTCCCAAAACTCATTGAATATGGGCACATATTTTGACTGCATTGTTCGTATGTGAATTATTTGTTATTCAATGTAGCCTAAATAATACGACGACTCTAATCATACCAAAGTAAACCACACAACTGAGTTTATAAAAATATAACAATGTGACAATAGACATCGAAAAACGACACCTTTATTAGATTGTATGGGTACAAATGTATAATCCCGACCGTGTAGCCTGCACTTTTAAGAAGTGTGTGGCATGCAGGTGAGTTATTGTACAAGGTTAAGGTGTGCAGGTGAAAGAGTTACAGCATCTTCAGATAACTAAACATTTAAACGTTACCTATCTACAACACCTTTTGTTGCCAATTTAGGCACGTTCTGGAAACTATTTTTTTTTTATTTTACCAGGTAAGGCCAACTGAGCTATATAGCTCTTTTTCATAAGCGACCTGGTCACAAATGATAGAAAACGAAGTGCCCTTCACGTGGAAATGCATTGCAGCCAAATATTCTAAACGCATATTTATACATTTTAAGGGAAAAACCGGAGTACCCGGAGAAAAATCCACACGAATATAGGGAGAAATGCAAACTCCAAATATACAGGCGTTAGGGTCAGGATCGAACCCACGACCTCATTTATATCAGGCGAAGTAGTTAACATCTCGCTATCATGACACCTACAGTTATTAAACTAACAACACAAATACCAGCATAATTTTTCGTTACGAAAGTGCAGAATAACCACGTGAAATGTTAAGCATTTTCAGAACTGCACATTCAACTTGTTTTGGAGGCATTTTCACAAACGCGACGATGTATAAATCTGATCATCATACTCTGGGCAGCATCTACGACGTTTACAACTGAATGTGACCAACGCGAACGGATTCCCTTGTTTTTTGTTTGTTCATAATTACTACCATTCACAATTATGGTTTGCACACCAAAATGCCGTGGGTCTAGTATGCTAATAATTACGATAGTAATCATGAGGATCCTTTGCAATAATTACCTAAAAAAACACACGGGTGCACAGTGATATAATGAAGAGTATGTCGGGCGGCTGCAGTTGGCTTGGCAAAGCAGCGCACCTCAGGGAAAGTACATTTGAATGCGAAATGTTTTGGATTTCACTATTAATGGAAATAATTCTGTTTTTAATTATTTCTTAAACTTATTGTTGCAGGTTCATCGACTTTATATGGAAATACTTTTTCTTGTCCACATTCTTAGCCATATTTTTTTGCTCCTTAGGGGTCACTTTAGCATAAATTACTCAAAAATTTGCTTTGCCAAAGGCCCAGCGGTGTTTTTTTATGCCCTTTCAATGTTGTTTTATTCATTGCATTTGTTGTTGATGGCACAACATGTATTTGTGTATACATTTACATTGTGCTTATTATATAATTCAAAATGAAATGTGTTTGTTTAACCAATATATTGGTGTATGTGTCACCTTAATAATGTTTCCCAGGTGTGTTTGTTGCAACCTGGAAACCTTGCACCAGTTTTGAATTCACCAAGCCTCGTTTTAGTGCAATTAATTATGCAATACGCAGCACTTTTCCCTTTTCATCTCAGACTGACTTTACTTCAGCTGGCGAGGCCCCGTTGAGCCGAGCGGCTCTGTTACATCAACGACCACGGCCCAAGACCTTTGGCAGTGGCGGTAGCTACAGGACATTGCAGGGTGGGAATGTGCAAACTAACAAGAGCAAAATCAAAATGTATTTACTCAAGTGATTATAAACAGTTTCGTTTTCATTTTTTTTGTCTCCGAATATAACATTCTTCTTGGGATGTGAATTTCAAAGGGCTCTCAACAACTTAAAGGTTATCACTCTGTCAAGATGTAGTCCTTTTAAGAAGCTAATTGGTGTGCTTTTTATTTAATACTGCAAGAGAGGTAAATGAGGTGATTGGCAACGTTCAAATAATCAAACCAATTAATGGAATTGATGCGGAAAAGTGATGCAATTCTAAAAAAATATGAGCACAACAAATACGTAGCAGCAGTGTCTATGCACAAACGTCTACACTCATTATTCAGCTCAATTACATGGAGACATCGAGCGCTTAACGACGAGGTGGCTTTCTGATAATATATATGTATATTATTTAATCAACCACGTCATCCAGACGGTTTGCACTGAAGCAAAGTCTACGTCTCACTTCATGGGGGTCATCTGATAGAGAAACTGGTCCCCAACATGTGAATGCTTACTTTCCACCACTGGCAAAAGTGACCAGTACACATGCATAATGCCCAACAGTAATTTTAGTAAAGAGCATACAAGTAGATGTATTTCTTTGACAGGCACCACAGTCAATCCCCGTCGGTGTAATGGAACGTGGTCATATGTCATGTCATGTTATGTTTGAGAGACACATAGCATGCTCCCGAGAAGAAAAAAGATCAATAAGACGTGGCAAAAATCTGAAAAATGACATTGGACATGCATATAGCACTCATCATTATTAGATAATTTCCCAAGTGCCAAATTATCTGGGACATACAACACGCACGTCCATCCTTGACTTCAGCTCACCAGAGAGTTATCTGAAGACAGACAAAGGGCACAGCCACACTATTCAATACAACATTCAGATTTAACTAATGCCAGGCCACAGCAGCTGGTTAGGAACCACGAGGCTTTGGGGGAGTCTATAACAATTACACACATGACAAGCAGACTAGCAGTCCATTACAATACAATGCAGTTGAGTTTCCTATTTTGGTGCCAAAATATGAACACCCTCTCTAGACACTACAATGACGTGAACGTGTTCAACTTCACGATGATGAATCATGGAACTGGCAGATATTACCAGAAACGTAGCAAATTTGATATATTTGACATAAAATGTAAGCAACCAAAGTTCAGGGTAAGGCAGGTTTAACAACAAAATATAGTCAGGGTTTTGCTGGAATCAGCCTGTTTTGATAGGTTAGTGCATGGACATATTAAATATATCGTATCAGAAACAACTCTATGTCACTCTCATTCGGCTGTGTACTGTGGAAGTCACACACAAAGTATATCTCTACTTCAAGAAGATAAATAGCGAAGCTCATATTCAGTCCTGAGCCCGACATTCCTATAGCAGTAAACATCTTTTTTCAAAACCACTAGTGAGACCCCATGAAAGTGGTACTCATTTTATAAACCATAAAGGAGTTTTGGGCTAAACTGGTCCCAGCAGGGAGTTTAACTCACTACCTTCTACCACAGTGGCATCCGATGTAACGCACCAGAGGACGAGTGTCACTTTCGCGCAAAAAAACAAGCAAAGGCTTCATTAAGCGCGAAGTCACATGGCTCAGTTTCCAAGTGGTAAAGGATTCCATCTCACTGCTTTGTAACGAATCGTATTTGGAGCTATGTTAGTCAGTCAATCAATCCTCCGCAGAGTAGACGCCCCAATCTCAATCCTGAATACCCCACGACCTGTGCTATAACTCACAGGCAAGCATGGTTTTATTGACTACGTGGAAGAACTGGGCAGGGACACTTGTTCAAGGCTGTGCCGTCCACAAAGCGCTTCGAGCATTCAGCAAAAAACGTTAAAGGTTCCATCGCAAGTAAATCGAAGGCATCCAAATGAGTCCCCGTAGACCTGTCATGCTGCAACTTTGGCCGGCGTGGCCAGCAGATGCTGGAAAACAAAACGTGTTGCCAGCTCTAAAGGGTAATTGTAGCAACCCCACTTAACACTACAGCTCATGGTCACCATGGGGCAAAGTGTGCAGCTTTGCTCAGCTTGCAAGTGTGTATGTGAAATGTCCTATATTTCCACATGTGGGGGTCTATTGACATTTTGCTGGAACTAGTTACAGATAAAGGAGACATATCTGGAAATGGTCCTATAGCCGTGGACTCTCCCCAGGATATTTATTCTCTGCTTTAGGGGGATGCTACCAAGCTGTGATAGTAAGCACACTGGTTTTTCAATTCAGAGTTCACTGGTTTGATTACCCGGAGTACAAATAGGTACACCAAAATTAATCAATCAGTAACCTGTGTGTGGTGTGAGTACTCACATTTTCCAAAGATGTCTGGTAAATGTTGAAGAGTAGGCCAAAAATACCCCCCTAAGAAACGCTCCCTAGAGGTCGCTCTGATTGAAGCACTTACGCCAGCAGTGGCGTGAGCAAGCGGGTGCAGGGCTGCACCTTTGCCGTGTTGCTCTCTGCTTTAAAATTAGCATTATATAGCCTATGCCTCAATTATCCGTAATATAGGACTGCTAAGTCAAATTTTCGTACATGCCAAACATCCCAAAAACCTTTATTATGAATGCCAAATAAGAAAAATGTAAGTCAGTGTCTGTGCTCAAGAGCACAATGTGGCATGGCTCAACATCATTGGCAGTCATGAGCCAGTGATTTGAAGGACACATTTCCATTGAAAAAGGCCATTTTCCCTTTTAAAAAACAATGACAGTTTTCCAAAAAGTGGTCCGTATTTTATCTACTCTAAAGCAATGAATGGCCACTTGAATTTTTATTGGCGCCCAAAGCTAATATTCGTGGATACCTCCTCATTTCAATTACCCTTACTGAGGAGTGCTGTGAAGTCTGATCACGCCACCCCCATAGCCTCAACAACGCGGTGATGCCTTCAACTAGCAGATTGACAAAGGGGGTAGGCTCTGTTTACTCACAACCTGAATTTTAACCTGAGTTGATCGCAACAAATAATTGTGAAAGCACTAAATATAGTGACTGGAAGAGCTATAACGAAACATGTGGAAAAAAAGTATCAAAATAACTGTGGGTGACTTGTGGACGGAAAGTGATTGCAGATCGTTATGTTTCCACCATCAGGTCATGTGTTGTGTAAAAACAACTCCATGGGTACCGTGCCCCAGTAGATACTGTCCCATTAACTTCAGTACATGGAAACATTTGGGACGAAAGTTCAACAACTCTCTTTGTGAAATATTTGTCTGATCAGCTCCAAAGCCCTTTTCATGAACTCCTGTACGTCTTCCAAATATCTTCGTGACATGTCTGGCTTCCCCAATAAACGCTGCTCGAATAAACTTTTCGTCTAGATGTTCCTTCTGATTTCGAACTGTTTAACTTCTCCACCGAGTCTTTCTCTGCTGCCGTGGACATGCTCCCGGTATGCGTGTGCCAGCTAAGATTCCATGGAACATTTTGCTATATTGTTGCAGCCTGCTTATGGCATTCTGACAATGGAAAAAATAATGTCCTGAAATTTGGGCTGGGTGTGGTGGTGATGCTGTAATCCAGCGGCTTAGAAGCCGGGTTGGTAGAACACATCGATCTAGATGGAGCAAGCATATGTGGGCGACACACATCTATGAGGAGGTGGCGCCCATGGTGAATAGAAGAGAAAGTAGGCTGCGAACCTATACGTGTGTAGTTAGTGTTTTTTTTTCCTTGTAGGTGTGGGTTTTCTCCAGGTACTCTGGTTTGTTCCTAAACTCAGAAATACTCAAAGAGGATTGGTTAAAAAAAGACGCGCACCTCCGATTAGCAAAGTTGGCTACGTGCGGTGCGATAGAAGTTCAACATACATACATGCACAGACCATAAGTGGGACAATTATTGCCTGGAGGCCCTTTTGGTGGAGACCCACTGCCGGCTTAGTTATTTTCTCCTACATTAACATTAGCTGCCTTTTCTTTCTATCTACGTGACTTTACCGACAGAACCAAATAATATGAATTCCTGCAGTCACGAAAGTTTTAAGTCAAAATTTAAACAGTGAATTATTAACAATTACAATGTAGCTCTTCGTGCTGAACGGCGAGCTTCATGGCCGAAATGGAATGCTCTTGCCAATATCATCTGTCAACACAGCAGCATTTGTGCTAATGGGAGTAGCTCTGCTGATGCACACCACAAGGTTGAAACAAGTCTGCTTGAACGAATTCCGCTGTCACACAATGCTTGAGAAAGCGTACAGGGGAAGGACTGATTTGTTTTTATCTGTGGAGAGACATACCTTGGTTTATTTATTTCAGAGGCCTTTTGTATCAGGGCATAATCATACATATATATTTACCATTATACCACTGCTCCCCAAGTAAAACCATAACACACACATTTAACACTTATGCACATAAATCACTGAGTGCTATAGCTTTTTACGTACCATTTTTAAGATTCTGCATTTATTTGCTGGCCTTTTCCATCTAACTTCCTTGTTAAACGAGTGAGTGCAGGTCGTGCACTCTCCACACCTTTTTTGACATTCGAGTGAGCCAACTATACTTATAGCTTTAAAAAAACACACACACACTCGCTTGGCCGGCCTCTGAGCTACCCTTGAATCGTAGCCTTTCCGGGCAAAACAATTCGCCTGGAATGACGCGCGGCAAGAGCGGCGCAAGGGAGCGAGAAGACTCGAGTGCGTCATCGTAGCGCCTGCGCGCAAAACAGCGGCACAATGAAAAGGCGTCCCAAAGCACAGACGTACAGGAGAGGGAGAGGGGGGGGCACAACCTCGCGAGCGGCGTGCGCACATTCCCCTATAGAATTACCGGCACGCCGCACACTTCCACGGAGATTATTAATGCGTGTTTTGACATGGTGTAATAACAATGAGACGCAATGAAAAAAACACCCAAAACGCGTCGCGCGGATCGGCTCCCGAGAAGTAACGCTCAACGCGGAGGATTACAGCCCCTTTTAATAAACGTGTCTCGTGTGGAGGGGAGATCGGATGGGTGGCTCAGGAGAGAAGTTTGAGATTGTGTCAAGGTAATGAACCGGCAGCCCTGTGTTTTTGGAGCAAGGCCGCGGACCATCACTCAGGGTAAAACGTGTTCTCGTGTGTAGCAAGTGTGATGGTCTCAGTCTGGTCATCATTTGCTGCACAAATACAGCATGTCACAGTCTTAAGTGTATTGATACTCAAGCATTAGCAGCCCTGAGTTAATGGTGTAATTCTACGTTCATATGGCAAATGGCAGTTTTTATTTTTAAAAGGAACACGGTTGAGTTCCTACACAGTGGTCAATTTGTATCAAACCAGGAGAGACAATGGGCTGAGCTGATCACCAATTGGCAGTTTAACACATGGCTTTCTGATTGTGAAATTCAATACTTACACCACCTGGTTAAATGTTTACATTTAAACAACTGATAACCGTTACAGTCATTATAAACCGGTACAGTTTGTAATAATTAAAAAGCATGCCAATTTGGTAGAGCCAGCAAATTGGGGGCAAAATTATTAAGTTATGAAATAGTTTGACGTGACTATTGCACAATATGGCAGAGCGACTGCTGGTGAGGAAAGTCAGACTCATTGCACTGTTAATCCAGACAGACTGATCATCTGAATCATAAGTTGTGTCCTGTCAGGTATGGTTGCTCTGAGGTGGACAGGAGATTTTCCAGCAATGGAATGAGCTTTTCCTTAAAAAAACACGTGTGGGGGGGGGGGAAACAAAAAAACCCTGAAAATGAAATATGCTACTTGTACAATTTCTTTTCAACTGCACGTAGAGGATTTGGTCATGGAGAGTCATTTACAATTAGGGCACTCGAGATAAAGGGAGATGATTAAATCACAATGCTCTCCGGGATTGTCAACTTCTGCTAGCGTTTATGCACTGATATTGTTTACATTCAGACTGTCTCGCTAGACGGTGGTTCTCGTGTTGCAAGAATTACCAGCGAATGTTTTCATTGAACCGTCTTTGCTGAATTGCTGTTTTGGTAGCAAGATGGGGGTGGGAGAGTGGGACTAGTGGTGAAAAGTGTTACATTTGAGACTTTTGCCAGAGAAAACAAATTCCTTGACCTTAAATACGACATTTCAAGATGCCATCATAGTGCAACAGTACTGTCTATGGGTATAAATGACTTATTAAGCAATAATATGGGTGATTCGAAGGAGCAAGTAATGGGACACTTAGTATGTCTAACATGGTGCTCTAACCAGACCTGTGGCCGCCATATCTTGATTGACAAAGCTTTGCAAAAATGAATTAACCAGGAAAATAATCAGTCAAAAATAGCCGAGCAAATGGCCTTTAGTAGGAAGAGGTCCATCTAAGATAAACAGTACACTAGTAGATGGCCATGACACTTTGTCATGGCCATTTACGTTTGATGCTAGTGACTCCTTGTTCGAATATATGTATGTTGAACTCCTTTTGCACCAACCGTAGCCAATGGTGTGAGAATTTCCATATTCTCATGATCGAGGCCAGTTTCTCCATTGGATGAACATAGTTAACGTCTCACACAGGAGTACTCATTATATCAACAAGAGAATTGTGACCCTACAATTGTAACTAAAGCATCACCCGGCCTTATGGACATCAGGTAAAAGGGAAAATGTTGACGGACAATTATCTGCTCTATTATCTCTTCATTGACCCCTTGTTCTTGTGCATACCAGCATAGGCCTATGTCTTTAGGTCTCTGGCCTTGTGCAAGGCCTCGTTAAACAGGCTTTCTCCCAGGTAACCTCCATTAAATAACCATACATACTTGGGGCACAAAACCCCACCAGCTTTACGCCAGTTACTGTTTGTGCTTTGCCAGCTGCCATTAGCGTTCTGCTGAGCAAACGCTTGTACAACATAACACGATTACTGGCCCAGGTGCTGCGAACTCTGCCCAAAAACAGCACATTCTGGGAATGCGCATTTTGTTTTGCTATAAATCCACCATTGTTGTATATATATATTTTTTTCAATGTCACATTTCACGTCACTTTTTTTACAATGATTTTTTTTGCAATGTACGTTTGAGTTATATGCTACATTTTTGATTCCTTTGATTGTATTTTTTCCTTCGCTATGCAAACAGCTGCATTTCACCGGTCCCAAAAAACAAACAGCGTCTGCTTTTTTACTGTGCAAGTATTAAGTTTAATAATAGTCCCAGGTAGTGCAAATTAAACACAGGCATGAATCTATTGAATTTAGTTTAACAATAATTGTTCATAGAAGAAATACTTAAATTGCAGTGACTATACTGGACCCTGTTCATGTAACTCTATTATTTGTATTTGTGGGGTAAAGGCATGAAATATGCTAAGAAATTCTGCTTGGCGTTTTTGAAGACTCCTGGCTGATAACCAGACATGTCACAAGGAGCGTGGACTTTCCAGGAACTTTTCTACAATACGGCATACCTGTGTTGTTGATTGACTTGACAGTTTTGTTGTGATTGTGCCAAATGATACAAAGTTAAACTTGTTCTATTCATACTTATGCGCTGGGGCCCCTTTGCAATAGGAAAAAGTAGGAGTGCAACAATGCGCCAATGCGTCGATGAAAATAGATTCCTAAGCTTGCAATAGACGCAGTTAATTTCGTGTGTAAAAATCAATGTGTTTTTTTTATTCGTATATGTTGCATATATGAGGTCCCTGCAGCCATAACGGTGCTTTCATTCACCACGATGTAAAAAAAAAAATCCGTTAATGAATCGAATCACAATATATTAAATCGTAATACTTTATACCTTTGCCAGCAGAGTTGGGATGAATATTATATTTAAAACAGGTATCAAAAATGTTTACGTATGTGTGTGTATCTCGGCCTCGCTGTGCGCTGTGTTGCACCGCTAGTCGAGTAGATAACCATGTGTTCAATAAACCCTCGGAGCCAGGATGACCGTCCAACTCCGATCGTCATTTATTGATTGTAACAGGTAAAACTGGTGAGAAAACACAGATACAGCATCTGTTATAATCCGGAAACACCCACACAATGAACACCACAGCATCAGAACATTGTCTTAGATAAGAATAGATCCTGGAAGGACCTGGCCCACACATTACCCCTGAACAACTAGACAAAGGCACAAGCTGGGGCATTGCATACAGTGACATAGTGTATTCATCCCACTGCACCCCAAATGTACAGCATTACACTTAACACTAAACTGTGGATGAGATACTTCGTCATCACTCTCAGGATCGCAACATAGGCACACGTCTGACTCGACCTACTAAATCACAAGTAACATCCACAATAAGGAAAGTCACAGGCTTCGTTACTAACTAGGCCTCGTATTTACTACAACAACTTAACGGCACCATAAAGGCATTTACATTGCTATAACGGTCATTCCAACATTACAACAGCATTTCCAATATTATAGGAATATTAACAACTTACAGATAATGCTTCTTAAGCTCCCACAATGGACAAGTGCGGCTGTGGTCTCACTGAGATGCGATGCGTGCCGCCATCTTGACTTATCTGTGTAATGGCCGACGCCCGCGTGGTACAGTGGAAATCTAACATCGTCACTTCCTGGTCACGTGACCAACATTAGCATAAAAAACAGAAACTTCCTGTGAACGCACGCTCCACATCTGCCGTGAGGCAAGACAGTGTGCGGTGGAAGGTTTACTATTTAACTGCATAAATAATGTTCACAAACATAGACACATCGAGGCTGTAAGATAAATTAACACAAGCTGTTTACCATGATAATACTTATTACATCACATGCTGTAACACCAATAATTGGTGGAATATATGTGAGAGTACTTCACCACGCTGGTCAGGGCAGGTTGGCACAGGTGACCCCAGCCACTTGGTTTCATGGCTGGGGTCACCTGCTTATCGTCAGATTTGCAAAAAACAAATGGCCAATTTGTAAATAAACAAACGAAACTGCAGGTATTGTCCAAAATTATGGATTGCCTGTATGTTGCTCAATTAGCATATGAGGGAAAATGTGGTCATATAACATTGTAACAATAAAAAAAAGTAAAACTGTCTCCATTCTCAAACAGGGCGTTCGTTTTCATTGGTAGCCTTAAGCCAACAATAGTAATTCCACATTACTGTGGCTGAGCCCAGTCTATAGTGGCAGCAAATACAAAAACGTATGACAATGTGCGGTTACATTCTGTGACATGTACATAATATGTAACTGATACAATGGATTAAGATGTTTAAAAACGGCAGTGTTGTTACAGAAGCCTGAGTTATAGGCATGCATGGAGGATTTGATCGAACAAAAAATTGCAACGCATGTTGAACGGACGTGACAAGGATGTAGCTCAAACCTCCCCACGCTCTAACCGAGGTCTTTGACCGAACAAGTCTGTGCCCTTGACCAGTGGTGATTGGCAATGGCAGCTGTTTGACACTGGGCTGTGCAGGATCGGATCGGGTGTGGAAAACGACTCTGATTCAGGATGAGCGTCCTCTCCTATCGCATGTGTGCATGCGCTGATGATCGTGCAATTAACTATTGGACGGAACCAGGCCAAGTGTGTCCAAATTTAACACTTGTCATTGGGAATTAATTGACAACAAAAGGCTTGCTTTTGTATATATCTCAGCATCACTGTGCGCTGCGTTGCACCACTATCCGACTAGTTATCCTCGCATCCAATAAACCCTCAGAGCCAGGGTGAACATCCGACTCCAAACGTAATTTATTGAGGTAAAACTGATGGAAAAACACAGCACAAATATAGCATATGTTAATACTTGGTAATATCAATACAATGAATGAACACTACAGCATCACAACATTGTCCTAGATAACATATTTCTCAACAATAGATCCTGGATGGACCAGGCACCCACAACAGCACTGAACAGATATACAAGAGAACAAGCTACTGTGTTAAACAAAGGCACATCGTGCAATCATCACACTGCACCCCAGATGTACAGCACTGCATATAACACTGCACGATGAATGAGACATTTCGTCATCTTTGCTCTCAAGATCACAATATAATTACTTGGGTACAAGTTTGATTCGACTTATTCAATTACAAGTGACATTCACAATAAGGCAAGTTGCAGGCTTCGTTGTTAACTAGGCCTCGTATTTATCATAACAATTTAACAGCATTATAAAGGCATTTACAGCATTATAACGGTCATTCTAACATTATAACAGCATTCCCAGTATTATAAGAACATAAACGAACCTACAGACGATGCTTCTTAAAGTCCCACAATGTACAGTTACAGCTGGCTTCACTGGGACGTGATTTGTACCGCCATCTTGAATTCTGTGTAATGGCGACCCCAGCCTCGTGGCTGAAAGGCTGTCAAATCGGAACTTCTTGGTCACGTGACCAAACTTAACCTCAAAACAGGAAATTCCTGTATACACACACCCCCACTCCTGCCTTTGAGCAAAACACCTGCCGTGAGGCAGAACAGTATATATAAAAAAAACATTATGCTTTCTTTATACACACGAGACTGTACGTTTATGATCAAATCACTCATAATACACCCGATCTCATTAAATGTTGCAAGCTAAGCAGGAGGATCCTGATGTTTGCTGTGAACCAGAGTACCCAGAGAAAGTATGTGTGGGAATGTGGGGCATACTCCTACTTTCTGTGCTGCCTCCTATGAACATCAGATTGTTTCCATGCAGACAGGTCTTCACCTGTACTTCACCTAGATGATACTTGTATGCCACTGCTCCTGACGTGAGTAAAAAGAAAGTACAATTTCAAAGTACCTGTGTGAATATAGGGCAGTGTCCATCCACTTTATTTGGCCCACAGTGAGCAACCGATCTCTCCACAGGACAACTACTGTTCGACCCTTGAACAGGATTGTAACTCGCCTTCCGTTTAAGTCAAGTACTCTAACGGATGTGAATAATGATGCTATGTAGCGCTCATACAATTGGCTGCATATTCATGCCCTAAGTCTGCGCAACTGTCAGGGTTTATGCACCGGTCCTGGTTGGTCTACCGCACCTCCTGGTGAGTGGCAAAAACGTTTGTAATAGCATAATGGCAATATTTCGGAGTTACTAATAATGATGTGAGAAACCTCTCCAGCGTGGATTAGGCGAATGCTGTCATGACGATTGCCAGCATCGGGTAATGTGGACTCGTAAATTGAATGCACGTGTCTGGTGTAGTCCGTGGCGTCGTGTTCTGCGTTATATCCGACAGGTGGATGAATGAACCAGACTGTTGCTTCCTCCCGCTGGCATTACCGTTAACTGGCTAACCCCAGGGCTTAAGTGCTTTAGTGTCGCTCGGCTCTTTTCCATTCGTCTCTCTGTCCACGTGCGTCGGGCCAGGATGGAGGGAGAGGAGTTGAGCACCCACAGGGGTTGTGCACAGGAGGTGGTGGCTGGAAGGTCGGGAGACCCTGGATTTATACAGTGGTGTGGAGCGAGGCTCATTGTGGTGAGATGTGAGGTGGGATGTAGCATCGACAAATACAAAACATCCCGAGCTACGAAAGAGCCAAACTCAGTCAATGTAATTCCTAGCTCAAACAAGCAAAGGCGTTCATCTCTATTCATTTTCTTGGTGGACATAAACTTTCCTTTCCTATAGTAAGGGCAAATGTCTGTGGACTTCAGGCAAAGTATTGTTCATATTATTGACCATAGGATTATGGAGTAGTCCACCAACTAGGATTTTAACTGGCACACATCTGATTGTGCTAACGTTGCTCATTTGGGCAGGGTTTGACTAGTTTGAAACATGTCTCTCGGTTCGTGCCACATTAAGGATAATTAGGATATTCCCCATTTGCACTGCTAAGCTCTGGTCTGTCCCTCCCTCTTGTCATGCAAACGGCACCTGAACCTGACACGGACATTGAACAAATAAACTCATTTGGGCAATAATTTTAAACGACGTTTCTTAGAGATGACTGAGGATTGTAAATGTACCAAATTGTTAGTTTATTTCAATTATAATTTTTTGGAATGTGTTTTTTTGCGAATAAATGTGTTACTCAGACTACGTGGAAAGCAGTATTGGAGTAGTTAGGACACTGTGCTATGAACTTGGCATTGTGGCCATGGCCAATATCAATAGTGAATAATATCGTAACTAGTCCTCAGCCCTACTTTTAATAATTCACACTGGGAAGCTTGGTGAAGTATGGTCAAGCAACCCCCATAATTGACCATACGTGGGGAGGTCTTCATCCTGCAGTAGATTTACATAGTTGTAAGTTGTTGTTTATTGTTCAAAAAAACCTTTCACAATGCCTATTGATCGACCCACACTTGTAAGATTGTGATTTCAAATTCCGTCTCAGCCAAAATTATTATCATATTGTGGAATGTCTGGCCCCTGTCACAGGAATGTGCAGTTTCCATCTCTAGCTCAGTGCCATCAGTAAAGATGAGCACTGCCAAATTATCTTCTTACCTGGCAGACAGATACTTTTTTTTACTCAAGTGACGTTTAACCTGGACAGCCTCAAAAATCTCTAAAACTCTTTTCAACAGGGTTTTGCACAATTTCTAAAATATTTTTTGTTCAAATGTAAAATTAAAGAGAGAAAGCCAATAGATCTTATGCCCAGTAAAGTTTTACAACATGCTCCATTAATTTATTGTTGATTTGTTGGGTTCATTTCCTCAATAACTTCAATTACAACTTTGAAAAGTAATCATTGCGAGCATAAGTAGATTTGCAGATCTTAAAGCTTCCTGAAGATGAGCTGACCGGCTCATGAAAGAAACCCAATCATTGCAGCTGTAGCTGTTATCTGATCTGGGCCTGCGTCTGCTAAAGAGGTGGTTTTTTTATGAAGTCACCCATAACTTACCATCGAGGCTCGTTTTAAAACCATTATCTTTTTTTAAAATAATGTGTCTCAATGTCCACACTGCCAGATATGTATTTCACATCCGACCATACTGACTCTCGATAGAGTTTTTGAGATTCCAAATGGATTTATATGGTTAAAAAGTCTTCAAATTTGTATTTTTACATATGAATGCCATCAAATGCACATAGTGTGAACAATGGACTAAACATACAATTACAGATACTCTGTTCACATGGCGTCTAATCACGAATAAAGCCACCATTAATTCTACATTATTTAGAAACTGTTTTAATACAAATTGTATTAATGGCAGTGAATCTTGCACAAAACGATGTCATCAAACACCTAACTTCATATCACTGTAGCACTGTATTTAACTGACCTTCAATTAGCCTTTTGCCCGTCCTAGGACGGAAGCTGTACTATTAAAGATGTACATTTACGTTTTCTTGTGTGATTGTACATTTTTTAGGAATTGTTGCACGTAAATACATTTTTCTTAACTTAAAAAATGAAACCTCGGTATACGATATTTTGTGTGAATCTCTCGTACTGTCTTAATGGCAGTGATTCTTGCACAAAACTACGTCATAAAACACCTCACTTCATGTCACTGTCGCACTGCATTTAACTCACCTTCATTAGTTCAAAATCACTGCTCTGATACTTTATTTTTGTCTGCTTTCGCTCGCTGGGTTTGTAATCAATTTGAATTCGATACAATGTCTGGAAAATCAGAGAGAAATGTAAATATGTTATCTTCATTTAGAAGCAAAAAATAGACTTACCTTTTTTTCAAGTGCTGAAGAAAAAAATACGGACACCAAATACACTTTTTTGCTGCGTGTAATTATTTATTTGATAAACTTTAAATAAAGAAACGTCAAATTGAAAGCGAATTTGCGTAAACAAATTTCTTTCTTATGATAATAAAGATGGTTGGGGGGGCCTCTTTTGCAGTGACGTCACGTACGGATTTAGCACTGTGCTGCGTATAATTATTTTTGACCGTCACTTTCTGTAAAGAAACGTCATATTTGAAGCGACTTTACGAAAAAAAATTGACTTCCGCTCGACCTTCCGCGTGAGTGTAACAATCCACCCGCTCATGATTATTTTATTATTAATGACGGTGGGGGGGAGGGGGTGCGGCATGTGGAATGACGTCACGTGCGTTACACACATTTCTGGGCTATTATAGTAGTAATGGCCATTGACCGACATGTCAGCTTATTGCAGCGTGGTATATATATTTGTTGTGAGACAGTTTTAATGATTGTGCTTGTGCATTACTGCAAATGCTGTCCATAAGCTTTTAGAATCATAATAATGATTTTTCTTCTTGGTTTTTTCGGTAAAGTCACGTAGAAGGGAAGTAATAAAATAATAAAAATAAAACATAATAAAATTAAACAATTCTCACGACGTTTCGGCCACAACGCAAGCAGCCGTCCTCAGGTGAAGAATGAGACACTTCAAGCTAGGAACTTACATATAAGCTGGGTTGGGGGTGGTAGAAGAGCGCCTTAACAAAAAGAATGTGCATATCAAGATGAGATTAGCATATACATGGGAAATGCGCAGGGGGCGGGGGGGCTTCAAAGTCATACCATGCCCACGCACTATGCAGGATCAAGAGCACCAAGGGGGGGTGCAGGGATTAGCATTAACAAAGGAAAGGAATGCCAATGATATGTAGCTGCAGTAACTAAACAACACCGTAGAAAACTAAGGTATAAACTACATACAAAGACTAAAATATAAACTGCATAGCACCATCAGTATACTTACTATACTCTACAATAAGCTGAGTTACTAACAGCAAGTAATACATTACAATACTACGTCGTAAAAGTTATATAATATGCTTCCATCTAAACTTTATTCTCTTACATCAACCGAGCATATACCGTACTATATACTGCCATAGATGAACCCAACATTAAATTATATACTGTATTGCAATAAACCACATTTCAACATAACACTATGTATTATTCTACCTACCCTAATGTGTATCAAAATGGTTTATTACGTCCTTCCAATGATTGCTAAGCCAGAATCCATCTTCTCGATTAAAATTGTCTCTGTGTTTGTATATGTGGATCGCCTCATGAACGAATCTCTCATGATAGCCAGGTGTCTTGCAGAGAACCTCTGTCTTGGAGAAGTCAATGTCATGTGAGCCCACTGAGTTGTAACAGTGATCTGCCACGGCTGAGGTGTTTGTCCTACCGTGTTTCAGGTCAGCTTTATGTTCACGGATGCGGTCCGAGACATGTCGTTTGGTTTGTCCAATGTAACTGCTACCACAGAGGCAACTTAGTTTGTAGACACCAGGGTGCTGTATGTCTGGAACCACATCTTTTACAGACGGTACCAGATCACGGATTTTATGTACTGTGTTGAATCGGACCTGGATCTTGTGTTTAATCAGGATTTTGGAGATCTTTTTTGTGACCCCAGCAATGTAAGGTAAGGTGATGGTCTTGAAAGGCTCCTCAACAGGATCCTTCTTGATGGTTGGAGAGATGCCTTTGCGGATTGTGTAGTCGGAGTAACCATTAGCCTTAAGAGCTTGGCGTATGTGTTTGAATTCACTGGAAATGTGTTCATGGTCGGATATGCATTGGGCTCTATGATATAGAGTCTTGATGAGGGAATTCTTCTGGGATGGATGGTGGTGGGAATCCGGTTTTAGATAAGCGTCCGTATGGGTGGATTTCCTGTAGACAGAGTGGCTCATTGAACCATCAGGTCTCCTTTTGATTAGGACATCCAAAAAGGGTAGCTTGCCATCTTTTTCGACTTCCATGGTGAATCTGATGGCTGGGTGTATGGAATTGATGTGGTCAAGAAATTGGTCTAGAGCAGGCCGGCCATGTGGCCAGATGACAAAAGTGTCGTCTACGTACCTCTTCCATAAGGTCGGGCGTAGAGTGGCAGTCTGGATGGCGTCCGTCTCAAATTTCTCCATGAAGATGTTAGCTACAACCGGAGATAGGGGGGAGCCCATTGGGGTGCCTTAAATTTGCTTGTAGAAAGTTTTATTCCAGGTGAAGTATGTATTGGTTAAGCAGTGTCTCACCAGGGGGGGTACCCCAGCCTTCAGTCCCTGATGAACCAAGTCTTCAATGATTGCGATGGTGTCAGGTACAGGAACCTTGGTGAATAAGGAAACCACATCAAAACTGACAAGCAGGTCGTCTGGGGACAGGGCAATCCCCTTGATTGTCGATACCAGGTCAGTAGAGTTTAGTACCGCAGAGGTGGTTTTACCAGTGAAAGGCCGTAGGATTTCAGACAAAAAACGAGCCAATTTATAGGTGGGGGAGTTGATAGTAGAGACAATGGGACGAAGAGGTGTATCTTCTTTATGTATCTTTGGTAAGCCGTATAATCTTGGTGGCCTGGCTGCAGAAGGTTTCAACGAGAACTGTTTGGTCTGATCAAATAAAGCGGTTGAATCAGAAATGATATTGTTGGTTTTAGTGACAAGGCTGTTGGTGGGGTCTCTTTTTATTTTTGTATAGCTACCATCGTTGAGTAGTTCTTGAATTTTGTTGTTGTATTCTATTTTGTCCTTGATGACAGTGGCATTGCCTTTGTCGGCTGAGAGGATGACAATGTCATCCCTCTTTTTTTATTTTTTTATTTTTTTTAATTGAGCTAATTCAAAACGCTCATCTTTGCTGATGTTGCTAGCTGGCATCTTGGCGTTTTTGAGGGTTGCAGAGATTTCGGATCTAGCTACGTCTGCAGCGATGTGACTCAAGCCCTTGAGAGCTACATCTACTCGAGCAATTATATCATTAACTGGTATGTGTCTAGGTGTGACTGCAAAGTTTAGTCCTTTAGCTAAAACGGATTTCAAACCTTCAGAAATAGGCTTGTTACTGCGATTAATTACGACTTTGTTAACATCTAGCTTTTCAATGTGTGGGTCCGTTTCTTGTTTGAGAGGCGGTTGAATTTGGAAATCAAGTTGTCTTTACATATAGTCGACATAGCGGCAGCTGAAGAGGCAGTCATTTTTTCTACATGTTCCCAATCCGATGTGGACATTGTTGCACTCAAAGATAAGTGTGATTTGTAGAGTGTCTTGTCTAACTGATCTAGTTCGGTGCGCGTAAGTCTGATTTTCTCTGAGATAAGAGCTAGCATTGCAATGTATTACTTGCTGTTAGTAACTCAGCTTATTGTAGAGTATAGTAAGTATACTGATGGTGCTATGCAGTTTATATTTTAGTCTTTGTATGTAGTTTATACCTTAGTTTTCTACGGTGTTGTTTAGTTACTGCAGCTACATATCATTGGCATTCCTTTCCTTTGTTAATGCTAATCCCTGCACCCCCCCTTGGTGCTCTTGATCCTGCATAGTGCGTGGGCATGGTATGACTTTGAAGCCCCCCCGCCCCCTGCGCATTTCCCATGTATATGCTAAACTCATCTTGATATGCACATTCTTTTAGTTAAGGCGCTCTTCTACCACCCCCAACCCAGCTTATATGTAAGTTCCTAGCTTGAAGTGTCTCATTCTTCACCTGAGGACGGCTGCTTGCGTTGTGGCCGAAACGTCGTGAGAATTGTTTAATTTTATTATGTTTTATTTTTATTATTTTATTACTTCCCTTCTACGTGACTTTACCGAAAAAACCAAGAAGATGAATCCCTGCAGTCACGAAAGCTTTAAATCGAAAAATAATGATTTTAATGGATATAGTGTCTGAATACAAAAGCCATCTTAAGACTTAAGGAGTAATTCACAGGAGGGCCTCCAATCTGTGAGGCACATTAAGTGTGTGCTTTTGCTGACCAGAAAAGTTAGAGGAGGCGAGGTTACCCACTCTTTACCCTACTATAAGCAAGATGGAAATTTTAATGAAGGTTAGGCAATTGTAGATAAAGAAACTTGGTGAGTGTTTTGAATGTACACTATGGGAACCTCATTTGCCAGTTAAAATATGATAATTGGTTCTTTACCCTTCTATCTGGCAACAAAACTGACACCTTTTTACAAGGAGTCATGTTTGCATAGACCGCAATACCTGCAGTCATAATACAAACAAAAGAACATAACTCTGATAATGTGCACTGTCCTTGAAGTTGATTGGTCCACACCCGAGACAGCTTTCCTTAGAGCCTAGTCGCATATGGGTTGGACCAGATGACGCCAAAAGGCGCACAACTCAAGGACAATGCACCATCAGAGTATGAGAGCTCGGGGCAAGCATCTACACTATGGGAACCTCATTTGCCAGTTAAAATATGATAATTGGTTCTTTACCCTTCTATCTGGCAACAAAACTGACACCTTTTTACAAGGAGTCATGTTTGCATAGACCGCAATACCTGCAGTCATAATACAAACAAAAGAACATAACTCTGATAATGTGCACTGTCCTTGAAGTTGATTGGTCCACACCCGAGACAGCTTTCCTTAGAGCCTAGTCTCATATGGGTTGGACCAGATGACGCCAAAAGGCGCACAACTCAAGGACAATGCACCATCAGAGTATGAGAGCTCGGGGCAAGCATCTACACTATGGGAACCTCATTTGCCAGTTAAAATATGATAATTGGTTCTTTACCCTTCTATCTGGCAACAAAACTGACACCTTTTTACAAGGAGTCATGTTTGCATAGACCGCAATACCTGCAGTCATAATACAAACAAAAGAACATAACTCTGATAATGTGCACTGTCCTTGAAGTTGATTGGTCCACACCCGAGACAGCTTTCCTTAGAGCCTAGTCTCATATGGGTTGGACCAGATGACGCCAAAAGGCGCACACTCCAAGGACAATGCACCATCAGAGTATGAGAGCTCGGGGCAAGCATCTACACTATGGGAACCTCATTTGCCAGTTAAAATATGATAATTGGTTCTTTACCCTTCTATCTGGCAACAAAACTGACACCTTTTTACAAGGAGTCATGTTTGCATAGACCGCAATACCTGCAGTCATAATACAAACAAAAGAACATAACTCTGATAATGTGCACTGTCCTTGAAGTTGATTGGTCCACACCCGAGACAGCTTTCCTTAGAGCCTAGTCTCATATGGGTTGGACCAGATGACGCCAAAAGGCGCACAACTCAAGGACAATGCACCATCAGAGTATGAGAGCTCGGGGCAAGCATCTACACTATGGGAACCTCATTTGCCAGTTAAAATATGATAATTGGTTCTTTACCCTTCTATCTGGCAACAAAACTGACACCTTTTTTTACAAGGAGTCATGTTTGCATAGCCCGCAATACCTGCAGTCATAATACAAACAAAAGAACATAACTCTGATAATGTGCACTGTCATTGAAGTTGATTGGTCCACACCCGAGACAGCTTTCCTTAGAGCCTAGTCTCATATGGGTTGGACCAGATGACGCCAAAAGGCGCACAACTCAAGGACAATGCACTATCAGAGTATGAGAGCTCGGGGCAAGTATCTACACTATGGGAACCTCATTTGCCAGTTAAAATATGATAATTGGTTCTTTACCCTTCTATCTAGCAACAAAACTGACACCTTTTTACAAGGAGTCATGTTTGCATAGACCGCAATACCTGCAGTCATAATACAAACAAAAGACCATAACTCTGATAATGTGCACTGTCCTTGAAGTTGATTGGTCCACACCCAAGACAGCTTTCCTTAGAGCCTAGTCTCATATGGGTTGGTCTATGCAAACATGACTCCTTGTAAAAAGGTGTCAGTTCTGTTGCCAGATAGAAGGGTAAAGAACCAATTATCATATTTTAACTGGCAAATGAGGTTCCCATTGTGTCGATGCTTGCCCCGAGCTCTCATACTCTGATGGTGCATTGTCCTTGAGTTGTGCGCCTTTTGGCGTCATCTGGTCCAACCCATATGAGACTAGGCTCTAAGGAAAGCTGGCTCGGGTGTGGACCAATCAACTTCAAGGACAGTGCACATTATCAGAGTTATGTTTTTTTGTTTGTATTATGACTGCAGGTATTGCGGTCTATGCAAACATGACTCCTTGTAAAAAAGGTGTCAATTTTGTTGCCAGATAGAAGGGTAAAGAACCAATTATCATATTTTAACTGGCAAATGAGGTTCCCATAGTGTAGATGCTTGCCCCGAGCTCTCATACTCTGATGGTGCATTGTCCTTGAGTTGTGCGCCTTTTGGCGTCATCTGGTCCAACCCATATGAGACTAGGCTCTAAGGAAAGCTGTCTCGGGTGTGGACCAATCAACTTCAAGGACAGTGCACATTATCAGAGTTATGTTCTTTTGTTTGTATTATGACTGCAGGTGGCAAAAACTTTTATTTTTAAGTATAATTAAATGCAAGCTGCAACTTTCACTGAAATAATTGACTAAAGTGACTTTCAATCCTTATTAAACGTACACATTAATTCAACGTCATTAACACAATATTGCAACTGCTGATAATTACGTAAGTTCCCGTGGTTATGCATTCAAAGCAATGCTGCATGTTAGTTTCATTAATCTATGCTTCGATATATTTTAATGAAAAATTATCTTCTTAAAGTCCGATGTTTACTATTATAAATAACAATGCAATTATTTAAAATGTCATGTAATTTTTAACATGTCTAAAGCTCATTTCATCTATATATCCAAATGCTGTGTGCTGCTGGCACTAATTAAATCCAAAATATTGTATTCATCACAATGTGAAAAGATACCACCGAAGTTGCCACTTTTGAAAAACGTATAATGAGTACTCTTTGGTTCTTTCAGTAAAGTCACGTAGGTAGTTACCGAAAGAGTCAAAGAGTATGGATTCCTGCAGTCACGAAAGCTTCAAATCCGTGTAATGAGTCTCAAATGAGCTCTAGCCAGGTGACATAGGGGACATTGCAGAATAATGATATTTGATAGCGCCAGGCACACGCTCCCAATTCATTCGTTTATTATTCAAACAGCGCCATGTTGCGATGTACGCATCTAGACGTGCGGCTCGCCCTCGTTAGCAGTTTTATTTACCATGGCATTCTGGGTTTGCGTTGGCTGGCGCCACAACATTACTGCCACCCGCTTCTGTCGGAGCCAAAGCAACTGAACGACCCGTGGGAAGCCCTGCCAAGCACAGCACACAAATCGCGCTGTTTGGTTAGCAGCACAGACTTTACAAAGGGGAGCGTTTGCCAAAGATTTAGCTTATGAATTTACTTTTATAACATGCATAGTCAAGCAAGTCCAGGAAAAAAATAAAAGTGCTCTTACAGTGTCAACTTTCTCAAACTTTTGTGATTTTTTTAAAATTTTGTATTGTGTAACAGTTGTGCTATTATTGGAGCATTGTCATAAGTTGAAGAATTATGTGTCCTGAAAATTCTCAGTGGGTAAGACATCTTTGAAGGTCAGAGAATGGCCCAGGAAGATGACATCGCAGAACTACTTCTAGACATGGCCTAGCCACAGCGCGTTCGCCGCTTGTTGCAGAGGTTCACGGTCCGAATCGAGTGGTCGCCCTGGTTATTACTGTGAGTATAATAACACGCTGTTTGCGTGTTATTATACTCACAGTAATGCTGGATGTAATTACCAGCGAAACGTCGTACTCAAAAAATGTAAATGTTGTGGATTCACTTTTCAACACACCGGTGGGCTAAAGTAGTGAACTATTTGTCTTTGTCAATGTGACACATTTTTTATTAATTGGCCGTGTCGGGTGGTGGAGGGTTGTGACACATTTATAAATAACGCGATCTAACCCAAAAACATTTATTACATTATCTCTTTCCGTCTGGCTATATATATAATTACAGTTGTTGAGCACACACCCAAAAGACTCAACAACAAACTGGGCGATTAAAGTTGTATTTTACCTGCCACTAAATAAGGATCAGACAACATTGCCATTTGCAAAGGACGTGGAAAGAAAGCACAAACTGCGCAAGAAGCATGGCGAGGTGTATGCTTGGAATTGCACCGAGAGACAAAATAGGTACACATAAATCCAAGAACATATGTGTAGGTTTCAGACTTCATATTGACTGTCAAGTGGACTTGTGCATGACTCTTCGCAGAGTAATGGCTGGTGGGTGAGATTAAACGATGGAATGGCAGCCAAAAAAATAACATGCTTAAGAAAACGTCTACCATTTAAATTGCAGCAATGAAATCAGCTCATATATAAAAGCCACGTGTAGTGTGTCATCGCAAGACTGTTAGAGATGAAGATGACTTTGAAAGAGATTAATTCAGCAGTGGATAGATCACGGCTGATAATGATGACGGTTAAGGCATTAGTTTATATATATATATTTTATATGAAAACAAACCCCACCTAAAACACGTGGAGAGGGCAGGATAAATGAAACGTGCTCTTTTTCTGTAAAATTTCAAATGAAACACCCACGCGTGTTTTGTGTGTACATGCGGGGCCTCAACGTGCACATAGCCTGGCACAAGCATCGTGGTGACGTCACCGCCACTAAGTGGCGAATGGCGGTTGTTGTTGTTGGGGAAGTGGTAGCATTCGTCGTTATTGCAGTGCGTTTGTCGATCCCAGGCAACATGGGTTCGATTCCAGGCCATATGGATACCAACGGTTGCCCATGGTAATCGGAATGTGTCCTCCCGGACTCTCCTCGGTCGCCTCAGCCTTAGGGGCCGTCCATAAATTACGTAACGCGATTTTGGACGATTGTTGACCCCCCCCCCCCCTAGTCACACGGCGTCACAAAAAGTCAGACCCCCCCTCAAATATGACGTCACAAAGCTCTGCCCCCCCCCCCCCCCCAAAAAAAGTAAAACATGCTTCAAATCGCTTTAAACTATTGTCATTGTAGTGCGTATTTAATGTGGCGCTGCACTGATGTTGTAGGAGAAAACATTTTTTGAAAAGTATATTTATTTAAAGTTGCGCATTTTGATGTGACGTCACATTTCTCAACCCCCCCCCCCCGTCGTCACACATCGTCACAAATGTCTGACCCCCCCCCCCGCCCTAGGTGCGTGACGTCATTTATGGACAACCCTTTAGCGAGAGCCTGCTGATCTGTGCGAACATCAGTAAAACTGGGGACAACAACGGTGCTGTTCCGGTCACACAGCACCTCAAGAATGCCTCGTGCAGCATCATCCCTCGATAATAGTGCGAGTCAACAGGCCCTTCCACAGGAACGTGGAATTCCCACCACTCACTCAGAGCCCGCAAGTGGGAAATGAGCGCCACTCCAAGTTTGTTGAGCAGGGAGATAATTTCACTTTTGATTTTGCACAGCGCCAGCTCCAACTATCTATCCAGGGTTCAAACAAATAATCTCCTCTACTCGTTTTTTTTACAGATGTGTTGTTACACGTGTAGTGTTGTAATAACAGATTAATAAACTTCTTTAAGGCACACACTGGTTTATTGTCTTTCTTCCGACAGTCCCTACACACACACAGAGGAATATACGGTTCCTCACCCATAGCCTGAGGAGGTACAGCCTCCGTACCTGGTAGGACCTTTACACACGGCTCTGACTGCTAGCCTAGGGAGGTACAGCCTCCTAACTGGGGGGAGCTATTCCCAGTCTACCCGCTACCCTAGCGGCTTCCGGCTGGGACCTAGGGGAGGCTTAATCTAAGTTGTCTTGTGGTTGTTGTTGTTTGACTTGCATCCCACTGGGATTTTTGCACACAGTGTTGGTGTACGGTGCTTTTTCTGCAATAATTTGCTGTCTTTTCTTGTATTTTCTGTTTGCACATAGTGACTTTAAGATGTTTTCTTGTTCATGTTTTTTTGTTTGTTGCGGTTGCACCCGATTCAAGAGCCGAATGGCTCACAGGGCAAAACCTAATAAATGAAACTTGCTAGCTTGACCCACCGCTGGCTCGGTGGGTCCTTTGACCACTGGTCGCGCAGAGCCTTAGCTCTTATAAGAGCTGGAAGGCTGGGGAGCCAGGGTCCTGCCTGCCAGGACCTATTCTCCACTTGACCACTGGAACACTGAGCCTTAGCTCTTAAAAGAGCTGGAAGGCTTGGTCCAGGGTCCTAGCTTCTTTCGCCCAGGCTTCTGTCTTCGTGTGAGGAGAACTGGCGGGCGCTCCCCGTGCTCGCCATTTTATACCCGTTTGTAACGGTCTTTATCCAATCCCATGCTCCCTCGTGTGACCCTCTGATTGGTTCTTTACAATCCGCGTTTTCGATCCTCTTTACCTCATCTGACCCCTGGCCGTTGGTCTGGTGGGAATCCGTGTTTACGATCCGCTCTCACCTCTCCCTGACCCCGGCCGTTGGTCCCAGAGCAGTAACGCTGCATTGCCCCTCTAATACATAGTGGCCCCGCAGGTTACCGAATACTGTAGTGTCTAGCACCTCTACACACGTACCCACGTAGGGAAAATGCTTCGAGTACTGTACTGTATACACGTAGTGATGCTGTTGGAACAGAGCAACTCTTTCAAATGCACTTGGAAGTTGCTGATCCATGTGTAGGGGTGTTAGAGAGAGAGCCGTTATGCATGGCAGCTTATGGGAAACAAACACAGTGGGCGGGGCTACGTGAGTGCACGGGGGGGGGTGCTCTCAACGACGTCCGCACCAGGCAGCCCGGGGCCCCACCCCTCAGCGGGGGTGGAGTATAAAGGGGGATGTGTCAGAGGGCTCGGGGCAGAATGTTAAAGCTAAACCAGTGAAGACCGAAGATCGTCTAGCTAGAGCCCTGGACTCCCCTGGGACGCCGCCCTTGTCAGGGCCGCGCAGGACCGAGCCAGCGGCGTGGTCCCGAGAACCAGAGCTAGTGCTCTGGGACTCCGGGTACCGTAGCCCGACTTACCAGTGTCGGGCCAGACAGCCTCCCCTAGCCCGTTAGTGGAGGACTAGGAGGTAGGTCAGAGATAGCTAGCAGTGTATTCACAGCTAGCCGGGTGAGGGGGCCGATACCCCCTCCAGTATTGTATGTCCGCGGTTGTGACAACTGTTGCGGAATAAATACGTGTGCCTCAACCCCGGGTGTCCAAGAATCCTCAACGGTATTACACATGTACTGAAGGAAGCTGTCGCAGCCAGCGTGGTGCGGTGTTTAGCACGCTGTGGAGAAGAAAGCGTATCAATAAATAAATAGATATGTGTGGAAATCAAGAATCAACACGCAAACACTCTATGGGTTAAATTTCCATTTAAAGCTTTCGTGACTGCAGGGATTCATATTCTTGGATTTTTCGGTAAAGTCACGTAGAAGGGATATAATAAAATAATAAAAAGAAAACATTAAATTCTCACGACGTTTCGGCCACAACACAAGCAGCCGTCCTCAGGTGAAGAACAGAGCTGTCGGAAAGACAGCGTCCTAATGTCTTTCCGACAGCTCTGTTCTTCACCTGAGGACGGCTGCTTGTGTTGTGGCCGAAACGTCGTGAAAATTGTATTATGTTTTATTTTTATTATTGTATTATTTCCCTTCTACGTGACTTTACCAAAAGATCCAAGAACACTCTACGGGTTGTTGGACGTGCCTAAAACAACACGGTGCCTTTACATGACATAAGACGGGTCGCTTGATGTGTTAATTCCACACAGATGCTCTGGCTGAGGTTGGTGTTTCCCGAGCTTTGCCCTCCCATCATCATCTCGCACACAGTTCCCCCATCCATTACCCTTTAGTTCCCTCCACATATCTGTTAATTCTAATTAAAGCTAATGCGTCTGAAACACATAACAATTACTTCTGTTACTGAGCGACCAAATGCTGTCACCTGTGTGCCTATGTGCTGGGTTACTATTAATAGGCTGTTGGGACTCTTATGTAACAGCTGTTTCACACAGTACTGTTCGATTAAATGACTGTTTACTAGACAAAGAGAATGCGGTTGTTATACAATTGTTGTCTTATTATTTCAATGTAGCACTTGTACACGGTGCTTGGGAATAAATCATAGCTCATCCCCATGTATGGTGTTGGTTACAATTTACTTTAATCGATCTATTTTATTTGAAGCTCATTAAAGTCAACACAGGCATCATTTTAGCCAACAAAAAGCAGTGGTGAAAAATCCGTATTCATCTGGCAAGGACCATTCTCTCCATAGAACGACCACTATTAAATTCCCATAAAGTGGTTACTGATTTTAACCCCAGAGTGATGGGCTACGTCAGACGCTCTAATCACATCACCTTCCAGCCAGATATTTATAAAGTATATGTACAACAAGGGGAGTATGATCTTGTATTTTGATTTAGTGTGCTGATCTTTAAAGGTGCATTTGAATTTTTTTATACTCCTACTGATGCTCCTGCTGTTGTGGAGTGACTCATGCAGCCAGCTATGGCTACAGGGTTTGGTGGTACATGTTGTTTATGTCGTTTATTGTGAAATTTCGGTCACAGTTTCTATGCTCACTGTTACATTGCTTATGGCTTTATTTTGGTGATTTCGAAAAGTTTTTTGGTTTGGCCATGTTTGTTTGTTGTAGTACGGAGTTAGAATGATGGCTGTAATCTAAGTTGTCTTGTGGTTGTTGTTGTTGTTGTTTGACTTGCATCCCACTGGGATTTTTGCACAGCGTTGGTGTACGGTGCTTTTTTTCTGGAAGACTTTGCAGTTTTTACTGGATTTTTCTGTTTGTGCAAAGTCACTTTAAGATGTTTTCTTGTTCATGTTTTTGTTTTTTTGTTTGTTGCGGTTGCACCCGATTCAAGAGCCGAATGGCTCACAGGGCTATACCAAATAAATGAAACTGAAACTGAGTAAATGCAGTACATATACATTTTGGTCTGAGTTAATGCCTGCCTTTCATTATCCATGTTGTCCTTGCTAAAACATGCCCTGTCTCAATATACCTTAATCTGATAAAGTAATTGGGACTAATACCAGGTGACTTAGTGATACAGTGAGCTGCTCGCAATTGCAAGGTTTCGAGTTCCAATTATGGTTGGGGCTTAACTCAGCCCATCATACCTCTGGGGTTGATTAAATAATTTCCACTTTGTGGGGAAGTCAACAGTGGTTGTCTTATGGGGCACCGCGGTGGTGACATTTGAACTCCCTCGCCTGGTAAGCAGGAGGGCGTGGATTCGATCCCGATCCCGACCCTGACACCTGTATATTTGGAGTTTGCAGGTTCTCCACGTGGTCGCGTGGATATTTTTCCAGGTCCTCCGGTTTTTTCCCTTAAAATGTATAAATATACTTTTAGAGTATTTGACTGCTATAAAGTTCCACGTGATAAGACACTTCGTTAAGCTACCATTTGTGGCCTGGTCGCTTCTAAAAAAGAACTACATTATATAGCTAAGTGGGCTTTACCTAGTAAATAAAAAAAAATAGAATCACCCTCATAAACGGGAAATGAGCACTGCCTCAATGATTATTTGAGCAGGAAATCATTCACTTAAAAAACATCAGTACGACTGTATTCCATACCTCGCAGTCATTGTTTTACCATGTCACATCTATTCAAGTATATTGTCCATTAACACCACTGTTATAAATACTGTGAAATAAAATACAATTTCTTCTGATTCGACATGCTCCCTGAAATATTACGAATTGTCATGAATTAAGATTTAGATTTGATGATTTTCTTTATCTTGTTTCTCTCTTACACCATTAGTTGAAATATAACTATTGCATATAATTCGCATAAATCATAAGCAATCGATTCTCACAGCCAAGACTCTATTTCATATGGATCGTGTGCGCGTGAGTCCACACATCTTTCAATGATAAGTTCCCTCTGTAATGCTGTTCCTCTTCTAGTCCATTCTTGCAGCCTCCATCAACCCACAACCTCAATCTACTTTCGCAGTAACTTGCGTCTAATACAAACGAGTACGATCCCTGAGAGAGCCACAGAGGGGTAGGCGGTGGGGGCTGTGTGATAATTCCCGGACACTCCGTGTCTGTAATGCTATGCTCAGCACGTCAAGGGGGGAGATTGTGGTGCTACGAATGTGAGCTTTATATCATTTCCTGACGTCGTCTTAAAGCGGTCAGCCTGCTGGACTAAGCTGCAAAGCCTAGTCTGGAAAGTGAACAGAAGCATTTTAGGATTTTCATTTTAGCTGGTCTTATTGGAATAAAGTTTTCATTTTTGCCTTTATTGAAACCACATGGACCTAACAAAATGTTTCTGTTCACAAGGCAGAAAGGGCTTTTTTATGTCCTGCCTTTCATTGAAAAAGTATTTTCAGCTAAACAGTGCACATATGCTGGGATATTTCCATGTTTGGCAGGTTTTGGTTTTAACATTACTGTTTAAAGTGTACAACATATTTTCTTTTTTGCTTTTTACATTTTTATAGAATTGTTTTAAGTATTTAATGACAGAGAGAATAATGCTGTTTGTTTGTATATAAAGTATACATTTTCCATGTACGTTACACAGAGAACATGCAATTATACACAATTACACTTGTATTGGTGCATACGCTGCAACACAGTATATTGTGTTATTGAAAGTAAACGTTTAAAAATGAAGTACTGTCCTTAAAATTGTCCATAAAAAATCTTTAAAATATTATTATGCTTAAAATATGACTAGATTTATCTTTGTAATTGTGTTGATTGTATTTTAATAACACATAACGACTTTTCAATGATGTAGTTGCATTCTGCACCTCTGTGCAAGTTCTTGCAAGCAAGGGAAAAACACTTCGTTTTGCAATTGCATGTGGCTTGTATATGCGTGTTCTCTCGATGTCAGCGCAGAGTAAGAGCACAGCTTAAAACACCTTCATCGCATGCTTGCCCATCACTCGAAAACATGTTTTTGTGCCCCCCGCAGAGCATTCAGGATAGAGAACATACAAGGAAGAGCGAGTCACTTTGTTAATTACGCACCACCCATGGCTAGAACGCTGTGATGACCTTAACATTTGGCATTGAGAAAAATCTTGATTTGAAGCTTTCGTGACTGCAGGAATCCATACTCTTTGGTTCTTTCGGTAAAGTCACGTAGATAGAAAATTAATAGATCACGACGTTTTCTTGTTTCCCGCTTCTCTGACATTGACATGCTAATCTTCTCATTGGCACACCCCTGGTTGCTGGAGCAGTCTCACATTGACATGCTAATCTCTTACATTTACATATAGATTCCACCTCTAGCTCCGCCCACTTACCTATGGGTTGAGCCCACCTAAAGCCTATATAACCTCTTGTTGCAGCAGCTCTTTCTCCTGCGTCAGCAGTTCTCCTGCTGTGTTTGTCTCACCTGATGACGGTTGCTTGTGTTACGATCTAAACGTCGTGATCTATTAATTTTCTATCTACGTGACTTTACTGAAAGAACCAAAGAGTATTGAGAAAAATGTTGCGTTAATTTATTCGTAAAAGTGATTTAAAACAGAGTTTCATATAAAAAATAAACGAATCAACAACAATAGCCACAATATCGATAATGATTTAAAAAATCTAGATTATTACAGTAGTCGAGTCAAATTTGAAGTAATCTCCCCGCTCAAACGAGTAATTTGTATGACCCCAGAGGGATGATAGGCTGAAATAGATACACTACTATAGACACATTTTATGCAGTGCTTATAAAGAAACACATATCATTGTTCATAATGACCTTGTTTAGAATTGCATTCATTGTATTCACAGTGGTCGCCCTAGTGAGAGACTCATGGACATACCACCACTAATTCTGCAGGACCACTAAGAATAATGACACCATCCAACGCTAGTTTTAGTACCGGGAGACACTTAAACTTCAAAACATGAACAAAAACTGATTATACTTAATAGTAAATACATTCAAACAAGGCACGATTGTGACTAAATAATAACAACCAATGACACAATTATTCAATGTTATATCTGGACACTGTGCTTTGCTATAATAATAGGTGGTGGTGTTGGTTATTTGGTTTGGGGAATACAATGTGTATGAAAAGTTGTAAATACAAATTATTCTATCAATTCTATAAAACGAGAAAACGTTAAATGGTAGATCTGTAAAATATACAAAACATCTTTTGTGATTGTTGGAATATTGCTGGAATTTGTCAAACTATAAATGTATCCTGTAGAAGATCACATAAAGCAGCCAGGTGCCTCACCATAACATTAATGTTTGCCAAGAGTACACCTGTCTCCATTATAGAGGCTCCCGGAATACTCAACACGAGGGCAAAAGGAATGTAATGTATTGTAAATAGTAATTTAAGAAACGCTAAATTATGGTAATAGCATCTCTAATGCACATTGCTGTTGTAATCTCATGGACTGAATCTGGAATTATTGCCCCTTACGAGTGGACCAGGGTGGAGCAGTGGCGCAGTGGTTCTGCCTGGCGACCAGAATTCGACCATGGCTAACATCCGTGTTGAGTGGTATCTGAAGCAATCTAGGGCCTCCCCTTCATCGGCGCGCACAAAGGAGCATGCTGGAGTATGGTCGAACAATCTCCATAATTGCCATGGAGTGTGGAGGCCTTCATAGGGCAGTGGATTGGCAAAGGACTTTAAAATATTACCACCAAGTCAGCACCTTTTCGAGTGATGCTCCATAGCAACATCGCCTCGATGACCCAAGTTCGACAGAATGCCGAAGTAGGTGTTATTTAGATTTGAAGCTTTCGTGACTGCAAGGATTCATATTCTTGGGTTTTTTCGGTAAAGTCACGTAGGTAAAAAAAAAATCACGACGTTTCGGAGGCAACACAAGCCTCCGTCTTCAGGTACTTGATACAGCGAGCGTGCTGTGACGGTTCCACCTGAAGACAGAGGCTTGTGTTGCCTCCGAAACGTCGTGATTTTTTTTATTTAATTTTAATTTTTTACCTACGTGACTTTACGGAAAAAAACCAAGAATAGGTGTTGTTTAGTTAGCACTGTAGTGTCGTCAGCACTAGAGGCCCCGTCTAGTTGCTGGCGTTGCAAAAATCTCGATGTATTAACGTCAATAACACAACATTTGTCGATAATAGAATCCAACCAAGTTCTGGGCAGACTGTGAAATATCTCTGGCAGTATTTGATGTATTACGTTGCATTAATGCTGATTATCTGGCAGGGTGGCACTGTTCTTAAGATGTGTCACTCAAAATCAGAAAGTTGGGAGTTAAATCTCAGTCAGGGTTAACACCAGCTAATCAATAATTTTGGGTTGACAAAATGAGTTTAACTTTGTAAGAAACTGGCCCCCAGCAAAGGGAATGAGTAATTTCCACTCTTGGCTCAGGGCCACCAAGAGAGGTGAACACAATTCCATGGCTCATTTGAGCGAGGAGACACGTCGACTTCGACTTAGCAATCCTTGTAAAGAGCTGTGCTATGTGAGGAGTGGTGGAAGGGAATGTTATATTTCCAAGACGCTCACCAGCGACGAGGGTCGTGGGGTTTATATAATGGCTTTGATAAAATGAGGTACTTAATGGTATCTTGGCATGCTTGAGACACTTGGTCTCATAACAGCATTCACTGTGGGTCAGTCAAAACACCTAACAGATCAGGTATCAGCCATCAAAATACATTTCCCAGCTCGGCTCTCACAAAGCTCCCCTGTTGAGTGAATTTCAGCTTAGTAGTTGATAGGAACAAACATCCAGGGGCATTCGACACAGTGTTTACAAACTGGGCCATTCATTGTACAGGTATGCCTGCACAGTCGCACTCCTTTGTCCACCATACCGCCATAGAATCACACCCTCCTAAACGAGTTATTTTTCTTTCCTTCTTCATAATTCTACTAATCAAGCAAAACTAAGTCAGGGAAACGTTCAGTAATCACTGACAAAAACAGTTTGTATAAAATTCTGAGCACACTCCCTTTGGCTGGTAAGGGTCGAAAAGTATGCCTCTCCTGATTGACAAGGCCTTGCTGGCCAATGCTCCAACGCTGGCTCTGCTAGAGGCTGCCGGTCTGAGCAGAGCGCTGCTGCTGCTGTACTATTGTTTCAATACAACCTGAAATTCATGCGAACGCTTCCTGGAAGCCTGCGTAGAAAGTATACAAACATAACAGTAATGGTTAAAGGCCCTCAGCAAGCCATGGGGATGACTGGCATTCTCCCAGGGGCCTGCGTTTTACCGTGTCCTTTGTATGCCCTGCAAATCTAACATGCCCTACTGCCAATTCCAGCTGGAGTAGCCGGTCGGGTTTTCAATGTTATAAAACACTCACAATGTAACTGTATTTATATCAAATCGTTTAAAAAAGGTAAACGTGTTCAATATAAAAAAAATAAACAAACAAAAGTGTGAAAGTTTTTTTTCATTTTGCTGTACGAATGTTTTCATGTGCGTGGCTAAATGACCTGGTTAAGCTCCAAAATACTGACAGCACTTGCCTTTAAATGAAAATGTTATTACATTCACGATACTGAAAAGCATACGAGATAATAACACATCGCGAAAATAAAGTAACTTTGTGTGAAGGGTATTTTCTCACTGGTTTGTCGGGAGAAGTGGGAGACAAATTCGCTCGGGCACGACTGATGTGTTCAGCACAAACGAGCAAACAAGACGGGGAGCAGGCAGGAGAGGTGGAAATAACAAGAATTTAACACTTAAGGAGGGTCAATGGTGAAAGAGCAGCCCTTGAATGGAAACGCACCATGAAGCTCAAAGTAGTGAATGGAAAAGCTCCACCATGACTCCAAACATAAAATAACCCTGACCCTAACCGCATTCGCCACGCATAAATCTACGTTCACCAAATAGCCATTGCGTATAATTTGAAATGACGTCTACAAACCGGCTCCTATTTGTGGTCACTTTAATTGGCTGCTTTGAGGTTTGGGGAGTGCTTTATGCAACGTAAACTTCTTGGGTGGCTGTTTCGGAAAGGCCATTGCCTTAGTTCTCATCAGGTTTTGTGCTTTAAAAAGAAATACTCCAAAGCAGGTTCAAAGTCGGCTTCGACATGATGCTATTTCACACGGATTACAATAACATTATCAAAAAGTCAAAGGAGCTCTATTACACAAAAATAGTGGGGTAGTGACCAACTCCAGCAGCAGCCCTGAGCCAGTTGTGGACTTTCCACATTCCTGGTCAGATGTGCAGGCCCTGGACATGTCCAGACTCTCTCATACCCTGAAAGCCCCATTATTCAAAGCCACTGTAATTCTACCACAGCTCTCGTGAGACAATTAAAGTTCTATATCGAACTGGGTACCCTTAAAAGGGTCCGGGACAATCCTTTGATTATGATAACAGGATGTTTTGCAATTAACACTCTTCCTACCATGGGCCACCAGAGCATCCAATAACAGTGTGTAAAAAAAACTGCTTATTGTTTAGCATAACGTCTTGCTCCACCCGTGGAGCTTCTTCAGGACCTGAATTGCTGAAGGAAAAAAATAAATAGCCGGACCTATGTCAGATAGCTGAGCCAATTGGCAAACACCAGCAAATTGACGGGGGAAAGTGAACAGTTTAATTTGGTTCCTGAACGAGCACCCTGCAATGTGAAATGAAATGTCGGACATCATATCGAACAAAACATGGTACAACCATTATTTTTCTATCTACGTAATTTTACTGAAAGACCCAACGAGTATGGTACAACCAGGCAATACATCCGAGAGCTTTCGACTGTGTGTTGAATTCTATAAATACTCCATCATTCAGATGAGCAAGGACCAGTCTCTCCAAAGGCCAAACAGTAGGTGTTATCGTTTGATAAAAATCTAAATCTCTCTAAAAATGCTTTAATCACCCCTCATACCCATGCAACAAATATATCTGCAATACACAAAAAAACACAGGCAAAAAATACTCCGTGACATTTGAAGCTGCTGCCACACTTGCCAGACATGTGATGCCTAAATAATCACAATATTTGTATTTTTCCAAAACAAATGGCATTGTGTTCAATGATAGTAATTGGCACGCTATGTGTTTAAAAATCATGTGCTTTGTGCACTCGCCAACACAACCTTTGGAATTTGGAGAGCGTCCACATTTTAAACTACTGACAGCATGACATTTAGTGCAATGGAACAAGCAAAGGGCCTTTTAAATTGAGGGCAATTATGATGAATAAGAATCTAATTACATTTCTTTATTTAGCTTCACTATCATACGCAGCACAGGTTATACATCTTGCAAATCTCAAATTTCTTCACCAGTTTGCAGATTATTTCACCAGATGGCGGAATGTTTGTTTGCAAATGTGGCACAGGACATTCTCTGACATGAATTCACTGAATTTCCATCTTGGCAATGATCATCAACACAAAAAGTAGGTATCTCAAGCTTAAGGAATGCCATCTCAGAGTTATTTTTCTGCAGAGTTTGGCTCAAACTTACGAGTCATAATAAGTGCCTTTAGGACATATTTGTTACTTGCCCTCTCAAGGCCCCTTCCTACACATTACAATAGATATGCATTTGCGGTTGGAATCAAAAGCATGAGTTGTCTGGTTTCCTCCCACATGCAAAACACTGGCAAGTTAGGAACTGGATACACATCTCACTGCAGGATGCTCATGAACATGCGTTTTCAGACTAAGTGAGCCAATCCTGGATAAATGCCTCCAGAATGATGACACTGTGTAACAAATGTTATTTTGTCCCTGGGTAGTAAGTGTTATTTCCTCGCTAAGAACTGAGGTTTATTGTTTACTATTATTAAACAAACAAGTTTACAAATATTACAATGATAATGTTTGTGTGCACATAACAACTCTGCTTCATTGTTTACTATTATGAAACTAATAAGTTGCCTAATATTACAATTATAATGTTCGTGTGCAGAAACTACATGTGTGTCCCTAAAGTCGATGTCTGTGTGTGTGAGTCCGTATGTGTTTGTGTGCGTGTAAGTCGATGGGTTTCTATGTGTGTGGGTCCATGTCTGTGTGTAAGTCCATGTGTGTGTCTGCCTTTTTTGCCCGGGCAACGCCGGGTACTTACCGCTAGTAGGTATTCTAAAATGTGCACATAAATGTATGTAAGTGCAAATACTTCAGATATAATATGCGCTACTTTATATGGAATATCACTATATGGATTGCGTATGGGTTTGTTTTCTCATTGTATTTTTATTTTGCATTATTTTCCCCCCTTTCCTCTGCTTATGCATTTTATTTTATACCAATACATCAAGTCCCCATTGCAAAATAGACTTCCACCTCAACGAATTATTATCTGGTTTTAACTTAACTAGTCACATCATGTAGCAATTAAATCAGCTCGTGTGTGAGCTAGATGGATGTTGCATACTCGTGAGAGGCAGCGATGGATTTAGCAGGCCTCCATCCAACATTCGATAGATCATGGCCGATTATGACGATGATAAACGGCTGTCCAGGTGGCACTTCGGTTAGAATGATTCACAGTCGGAAGTTTATGTGTTCAAACCCCTATCAAAGGTCGATTCAC
The DNA here is from genome assembly GCF_965212315.1 of Lampetra planeri. Classification (NCBI taxonomy): domain Eukaryota; kingdom Metazoa; phylum Chordata; class Hyperoartia; order Petromyzontiformes; family Petromyzontidae; genus Lampetra; species Lampetra planeri. The sequence continues at coordinate 22,407,888 of NC_136107.1, forward strand.
CCTACCATCTAGATAGAATGCTGACCACTGTGAATTGTCATCATCAATGTTCTATAGGGAGACTGGTCGCTAGCATAGGCATGTGGAATTTCAACCGCTGCCTAAATTCAGCACAGGAATACCTTCACACACACGTAGAATTTTTTTTATTCTAAATATGATACATCAGTAAAGGCTAAATTTCGATTTAAAGCTTTTGTGACTGCAGGGATTCATCTTCTTGGTTCTTTCGGTAAAGTCACGTGACTTTACTGAAAGAACCAAGAAGATCAGTAAAGGCTATTTCTGTCATTTTGAAGGTATGGACTTGAAGGTTACATCTACCGCTAATGAACAATTCAGTTTGCGTTTCAAACCCAAGGGTAAAAGTTTCACTTACAATTTCTGTGAGAGCTATATGGAGACCGCTTCGTATTATAAAAATACGTATACGAGCAACATCCTGCACCTGCTTGTAGGTGCAGTAGCAGGTTTTATGAAACAGCAGGTCAATTGTGCGTCATGGTGGTGATTTAGTGGCGGGCTTCCTCTACGACTGCTGCCTTTTTTTACTTGGTAATACGATACACAGGCATAATGTAATGATAACACAAGCGTGAGGGCTAGAGGATAAGTTATGGAGCTGAAAAAGACTGCTGGGATACGTATGGCTCATCCGACCCTTCTGTGCGCCCGCCTTCAAAACTATCGCCCTTCTACATCTCCATGAGTCACTTGTACCTTGTTCACACAACTGAAGAATATTGCCATTTGTTTTCCATACATCTTATTTACTGGAGTTATACCAAGCTGACCCACACGTGCTTTAGATTGAAGCAAAGGACATTGAAAGTGGACAATGATTACAACTCAAGTCCCGTGAGTTGTGAACTTTGTCGCAGCACCTGCAAGAAAATAGGAAAGGTACACAGGGAGAAATTTCTATTAATTTTTACATTTACACTTCAACTTTCCAAGCAAGGTGGGGGTCTTGGTTTAACGAAGATCCGTGACCTTGACGAACAGTGGAGATGCTTTGTGGTCCTGGGCTGCGGGCCACATCAAAGGAATCAGCCAAAGTCAATGACAGCACCTGTGGTCAGGATCTGTTACAAGGCTTCAACATTGCTGGAGAGCATGATGTAAGGAGATTTAGCTTGCCGATTAAATTGTAAGCCTTTCCCAGGACAGTATAATAGTGATGTCGATCCTTTTAGAATGTTTGCTGCCTTGCGTAAGTGTATGGATTTACTTAGATAGCATCTGCACTTGACCACTCTACCCATGAACAGAAGTGTGCCTTTGAAAGGCAGCCACAGTCCACTTAGCCGCTCTTTAGTTTCGTTATCCTGCCCAGATATTTTCTGGCATACTGTGCAAGATACGGACTGCGAGTCGTTATTGCAGGTGGTATTGTACCACGCTTAGAATTATGAGACCACCAGAGCATATTTTCATTTTTCCAATATACAAGGAATTTGATTCTCAAATGACAGCAATAATCGTTAATTAGTGAGGCACAAATTAATTGTTATTGTTGTGACTTTCTGACCTATCCCTACTGGACATCTGTGAAAAAGAGCTTTATAGCTCATTGGATCTCTCCAGGATGACTAAAGATTCTAACTGTGAACTCAAAGTTAAGAGGGTTTATCGGCAAATTACATGTTGCCATCGCTTCCTTCCTTCCCAGAGTATTTGAAAAGTTCTCTGGGAATGATTTTAGTCTGTGTAGTGAACAGATGCAGCATTAACAAAATAATTACACTCAGAGAGAACAGTTATAGATTATTTGGAAAGAAAAAAACAAATAACGTTTTTGGTGTACCTGCTTTCACTTAAACTCATCATCCGCCACACTAACATAGCTCCACAGAATAATCTCAATTATTTACTCAGGAAAGCCTCACAAAGTCCCAAGACTTTTTTTCGCAGGAAGATCCTGCATTGGGATATTGTGCCAACGCAATTAACGAGTGTTTGACATGTGCAAGGAATCTGGAGTACCCAGAGGAATCGAATACGTACGAGGAGGTGTATCTGTATGTACGTTGAACTTCCTTTGCACCGTACGTAGCCAACCGTGCTAATTGGAGGTGTGGGGGATGGACAAAAAACACAAAAATCAGTTCCAAATAAATAAGTTTTCAATCTGAAGTTAAAAGTGTATAGCTCTAGTTGCTTCCTAATATTGGAAGGATGGCCGCAGAAGCGCATTTGAAAAAGCGCGATGCAGTGACTGTCCTTCTTCGATGACTAACCAAAAGCCGTTGCCAGCATGACCGGAATTCGTTTGATGGTTTATGCTCCTTGGCGACATCAGCAAAATGTTGTGGCTCGCTTGTGGCAAGCACTTTGAGTGACATTTTAATAGAAATTCTTTAAGTTTTTATGACATCGCAATGAAATAGCCTCTCTTTGACTGATTTATTGTTAAAAAATATTGGGTAGCATTTAACACTACTATCTCCTGACCACCTTGCAGCCCCAGGCCTATAACACCTGGCAAGCCCTGTTGGTCACCCATCCAAGCACCAACCAGGCTGAACTTTGCTTAGATTCTTAGGTCTGCCGATATCGGGAACATTCTGGGTGAATTGGGTGGTGTGATGTCGCGTCACTAGGTACTGAATATATATGTGGCTGCACCGCAACATGATTAGTAAAACTGCAGCGAACTTAATTTTTACAGTTCAGAAGCTGCACTGTGACAGCAAATATGAAGTCAATTAAAATACATTTATATGCTCATGATACCTGCATGGCATTGTGTGTGTAAACATCTATTTTTATTAGCATATGTTGTTGTATGTAATTGATTTCAATGAACACTGCAGCCCAGTCACAACACAGTTTTTAAAAGCCAATCTTGAATCTAATCGTGATGCATGCCAAATTAGAATACGTCACAATCCAACAACCCATGTGACACTCAAAAAATAGGACCATCGCCACAGGTCAGTTATTTGGAATGTATGGTTAATAACCTCCTTTTAAAACTCTGAAAGTCTCTAGATCTAGAGGTCATCATGCCCTATGCAATTTGATTGCACCACACCTCAACATCCCTTCCTTCTGCAACCGTTGAGCTCCCGACCTCCAAGATCTGTATTGACACCCAACCTCCAAGATTTGTATTTCCAGTACCCCACCATTAGGCTTTTGCAAAAAAAGCTCAACACATTTGTCAATAGTATGGTGGCCTCAAAAAGAAAAATACATAATAAGTGACATTTCTGGCAATGGCTCTTCTTCGCAGCATATAAATACTGTAGGTCTTCGCCTGGATCACCAATCTCCGGATGCTACTCCAAGGCCTGTCTCAGTAACCTGCCTCGGGCCTATCTCATTAACCTGCCTCCTTCATCCAGCACATGTTCCTCAAGCAACAACATCTCTTATTCCCAATTATTTTACAATACTTACATGCCACGTTCAATGTCCAACTTCCACGTTGTTTATACCGTCCATCCATGAAAATAATTTTACCATCCCCCTATGTCAAATCTCACCTCGTGTCGAGTCTCCGTGCACTTGGAATGTTGTGTTGGATGTCTTGTGGAAAAGCACTATACGCTTAGCTCTACATGTAGTTCGTAGTTATTGATTTCCAGTTCTTTAGCATTTGAAATGTAATCCTCTGCTCTTATTGGAGCAGCTGTACAAATATACTTTTTGTTTTGCTGGAGGTAACAATTAGAACTTTCTCTTATCCGTTGTTCAATATAACATATATCTTGTGGTATAATGATGGTGTAAATGTCTTCCTGTAAACAATACATCGGTAAATGAGAGGCCTCCTCATTGCGGTTAATAACTTGTCATACAATCGTAAATAATTTCCAATAAAATTCAGTTTGTGAGTCTGGCAGAACATGACAAGAGTTAGCGTCTTCTTGCTCAAACGAGTATGATGCAGTACTAAGTACCATTGAGGGCCCTTAGCCAGTGGTGGAAATGTTACATTCCTACGGTTGGAGCCGTATCAACATTGTATCCATATTGACTCCAGAGGGATAAGAGCTGAGTCGGCTGCAGGCTGGAATTTGAGCTCCCAACCTTCCGATGATGCGTTAGGTGTTCTAAACACATTGCCACCTGGCCAGAATCGTGTAAAACATTGTTATTTTCTCCAAATTGTGCTTTTGAAACAAAGTACAGGACAGTATTCCCTCATTATTCACGAACTTGCTATCCGCGAATTTGGAAATCAACGAATCGCATCTGAATCTCTACACGACTGCATCTAGAGAGAGAACTAAAGTGACAAGATAAAGTAATGACATAAAGTGAGGAGATAAAGTGATGAGATCAAATAATGAGATAAAGGTAAGTTAATTTAGAAAGTTTTTTTTAATACTGAAATATTTACTTGTATTTACTTTATGTTCATATTAATATATTTTGTATTATTAATTATGATAATGTTCACGTATTGAAGAGTTTTTTGTACGTATTTATTTAAGGTTATTCATTAAACAGATAGATTCTGGTAGACCAATATCATTATCCGTGAAATGTCTTGTTTATGAGCATCTCCGGATTGTATCCCTCGCGAATAACGAGGGAATATTTCGATTTAAAGCTTTTGTGACTGCAGGGATTCATCTTCTTGGTTCTTTCGGTAAAGTCACGTAGAAGGGAAGTGAGAATTATTTTATTTTATTATGTTTTATTTTTATTATTTTATTACTTCCCTTCTACGTGACTTTACCGAAAGAACCAAGAAAACGAGGGAATACTTTATCCATTCATATCTCTCACAGAGCAGTGCACCCTTCAGTGTTGAAGAAGGCCCAAGGAAGTGGATGTCACACGGCAGTTTCCGAAATCCTTTTAAATAGCCTTTGGACTACACACAGTAGAGGGCAGTACTACTCACTTGCGTTGCATATGACAGTGAGGTTAGTCACATGGCAATGAAATATTTTATTTCTAAGTGACAAAATGTGTATGATTTGCAGAACCAAATTTAATGTGATCTTTTTTTACAGTCATTGGTGATCAAGCTGAGACCATCAACCCACTACACTTTGAGGAACCAGTTTAATTCCTGGCAACTGCTGGATGTCAACCCAGGATGTCAGCAGTGCCAACTCCGCACTCTGACGTCTGAACCACCCTGCCACCTCAAACATTGCAATTTAAAGTCAAAGTGCTTCTGTGCAAACGATTCATGGGAGTCTCATTTGGATTTGCTGCTCCAATATACCCGGTATCGACTGGACCATAGGACAGATGAGAATTTACTCAGTATGTTGGGAATGGAGTTGGATCATCATACATTCGGTCCAACTTAATTCTGAATATGAATCAATTGGAAAATAATTTCAAAAGGGCTGAGTATGTGGCAACTCTGAAATCAGCTTACAGAGAAAATGCCCATTGAGCCAATGGCGCAATTAAATCCAGCACGTTGAAATTCCACATTACCGTTGTGAGGGCCAGTCTATCCATGTAACGACCACTGATGAACATTACAAGCACAACCGTACCTTAGGTGGTGATGACAGGCCAAAGAAGAAAATTACATCCAAAATCCACGTATAGTTTTTCCTTATGCATTCCTCGTGTAATCTGGGCCCATTCGTGCACTGCGTTTCACATAAACTGTGTGCATTGTTTAAAGAGTGAACATTTTTTTGTGGGTATTCTTTTTTTAAGACGAAAAATGTTGATTGCAGCAGATGGTACCCGAGTACAAATATATGGTGAATTTGCAGCAGGTGCTGACATTGGTGTAATTCACTTTAGGCACCTCCATTGCTGTGCAAACAAAAGGAAGAGAATGGTAAACATTAGAATCAGAATGTGTATTTATACTGGAGGAATCCGAAGAGCTATAAAGCTCTGTTTCACACATGTCCAGGAGGGGCAGGTCAGAACGTTACAACAACGAACAATACGAAAACATGATGAGAGTGCAAAGTATAGGAAAGGTAAACAAATCACTTACAAAATGTGAAAAAAACTGAAGAACTTTTTTTTTTCTTACCAGGTAAAGTCCACTGAGATATCAGAAGCGACCTATCCACAAATGATAGCTTAACGAAGTGGCTTATCACGTGGAAATCTATAACAGCAAAATAATATAATAAATATAAATGCATGTTTCTAAATGTGGAGGGAATAACCAAAGGACCCAGAGAAAGAATCCAGACGACCATGGGGAGAACATGCAAGCTCCAAATATGCAGCAGGCGTCAGGGTTGGGATCGAAGCCCCGACCTCCTGCATACCATGTGAGGAAGATAACATCACATCACCGTGGCGCCCTTTAAATAAAATGAAGAAAAAGTACATACGTTCAAATTGCACTAGTACATTATTTCCCAAGTTAGAGAAAGGCAGTAAAACAACAGCAAAAACAGTCCAGAGGACACCAAGACAACAAAATTGTACATGAAAATGTAACTATGGATACATTTTGAAGAAATACATTTACAAATCACTTTGCCAAATGTGGCTGTATCCAGCACTAATATTCTGCTTGTCACTGCAGTACACTTGCTTATCCACACAAATGACTGCCTTTCACTACCTACCCACCCTCATTGAAAGATGAAATGTGGCCTTATATCCCTCCCATGATTCCTTGGGAATTGGAACACCGCAGTGCTTATCAATACCTGACAAGATAGGGTAAGCAACTTGGAAGTTTGGAACACAATGTAGCAGACGCATTGTGAACATAATGAGGTAAAGGAGGTTGCAATAGGTAGAACATGTACATGATGAAGATACAGGGACACTCAGAGGTCAGAGACCAAGAGGAAGGCCTGACTCCAGACTTAATACAAATCTTCATTGTCTGGTTATTTCAAGTTTCCAATTTATTTGCAAAGCATATAAATACATTGGTCATATATATACAGTGCTGTGCGTAAGTATGTTGAACTTCGTTCGCACCATACGTCGCCAACCAAGCTAATTCGGAGGATGAGCAGTGGTTCATGGCCTACACTTTGGAACCCAGTGGTCATGTCTAACTGAACTGGCCATGCCCCCCCACCCTTTTCACCTACACATACTGACCAGTGTGGTGAAGTATGGTCAATCAATCTCCACTACTGGCAAGGCATGGGGAGGGCCTCAACCAGCATGGCTTGAAAAATGTCTGTAAATGTTTTTCATCATCACTATTATTACCATCGTCGGCAGTCCCTCGGGGTTCGAGGATGACGTCCATGAGGTTTGGTGGTGGCTCTTGAGGTGGCTGAGGAGTCCAATTCTGGATCCGAGGGCATTCTAAAGAGAACTGCTCAGCCACGGATGTTGCTGCCGAAGGACACCTCCATCTCGGTGCGGGTTTCCAACGACCATCACACATCGTGCAGAGTCTTGACCGAGGGCTTCAATGATCAGAGTCCGGCCCCCTTCGACAATCGTCCATCGCCGCAGGACTTGATTTACGTGGAGACCTCGGTGCGCGGATGGGATCCACACAATCTTGACGGGAGAGTGGCTGGGTCCAGTGGCATGGTGAGCTTATCCAACCAGAGCCACTTTTCCCCGTTACAGCCTTTGTCGTCCACATTCACAACCTTTGAGACCCACAGCCGTCCTCTTTCCTGTTCCACAGCCGTTGAGGACTTCTTGGATCGCTTTTAGTCTGCAGCCTCCCCTCTTCACCTTGCCACCATAGGTGGTGACCCCGCCAGGAGCACGAGCCTTCTGACGGCTTCGCTCTCGGGATCACCGGAACACGCAAACCTCTCCATCACGATAAGGTCGCGATCCTCGGAGAGGATTATTATACTGGAAATTCCACGAGTCAACGTGTCTCTCTACTCAAATGATCTTGGGTGAGGTGCTCATCTTTATTGGTAGTCCTGAGCCAATGGTGCAGAGTCTTGCCCTTACGGCGTCCTCGCTCAGACCCGCACCTCCTCCACCGTGCACCCTGCAGCCACACCGCTGCTCCGCTCCGCAGCCCCACCGCTTCTCCGTCTGCAGCCACACCGCTGCTCCGCTATGCAGCCACACTGCTGCTCTGTGTGCCCCGCACACTCTGCTAGCTCTTCACGCCCGGCTAGCTTCCCAAACTCCACTAGCTCTCCTCCGCTAGCTCTACTCCACTAGCTCTCCTCCACTAGCTCTGCTGTGCCCCATGTACACCGCTGGCCGACGGTGCCGTGGCCTCCCACCACGTGGCAATCGCGCCACCCTCTCTCCGCTGCCCAGCGTGGCCTCCTCCTGTTTCCACTCCTTCTCAACTCCCAGATCCCTTCCGGTTCTCCCCCTAAATCCTCTCTCTCACGTGACCCTGACTCTTCCTTCTCCTCACGTGACCCAGACTCCGCCCCCTCTTTCCTTGCTCGCATTACATGACCCCCCCCCCTGATGAAAAACCCAGCCGTCCCCGGCTGCAACAGAACAAAATAATGCGAGCAAATTACAACCATCGGGCATCACCAGACAACGGAGATTATAACAACACAACAACAACAAGAACAACAATTAACGAAAGGAAAGGGACTTGGAATGAGTGCGGGTCGCCGGCCCGTCCCGAACCGCGACCGCGACAGGGTTTTAAGGGCGGCGGGATCGGAACCGTCCGCCGCTGTTGGAGGCCCATCAACACCAAAGTCCCGTTCCCCAGAGAGACCCGTCGCCGGGGTCTCCCGCAATCGTGTCCGTGGCGGGGTTGGAGGGGCAGCGGGGTCAAGCATCCCCGTCGCCGTGGTAGGCCCACCCGGAGCAGGATTCACCGTATCTGCCTGTGTCACGGCAGGTTCGTCTGTAGAAGGCACGACAGGCGCGCTTAAAGGTTGAACAGACAAAGTCAGAGGCGCGTCGGATGCAACAGACACCGGCAAGGCAACATTAGGAGATGACGCATCCGTCTGCGGGGCCACGTAGGGTTTCAACTGAGACGTATGGACGTACCAGCGCCGCGATCCGAACCGAACACATGCGGACTGCGGGTTAGGAACCTCAATAAGCTTAACCGGCCCCTGCCATGGTTTGTGCAACTTAGGGGAGGTCCCCGCCCGCACCTGCGGGCAGTGCAGCCAGGCCATGTCCCCCACTCGCCAAGGGGATTTCCCATCCGAGCACCGAGCGCAACGTTCGTTCCGGGCCTGGGTTTTGGCCGTAGCCAATCGGGCCCCCTCCCGTGCCTCTGCCACGCGACGAACAGCGTCTTGAAAGTACTCCTGTACCCAGCTGCACGTCCACCGGCGGCACATTCTAGCGGCCGTACATTAAAAAAAAAGGTGAATACCCCGTCGACGCATGAGGCGTCATCCGGTATGCGGAGAGTACCCCAGGGATATGCAAATCCCAATCAGCGTGTTTTTCGCTAACCGTGTGACATAGCATGGCCGACAGGGTCCGATTTAGCCGTTCCACCATGCCATCCGTTTGCGGGTGGTAGGGAGACGTCCGAACCTTCTTGGTTCCCAGTGCAGCACACACCTCAGCCAACAATTTAGAAGAAAAATTCCGCCCTTGGTCCATGAGCAACCTTTCCAGCTCCCCTTTGTCCATTACATATCCGAACAGGAACGCGTCCGTGATAGACGCCGCCGACTGGTCGGGTAAGGGCCAAGCCATCGGCCAGCGGGAAAGATATTCTACCCCGACCAGCAAAAATGTATTCCCCCTAGCGGATGGCGGGAATGGCCCCAAAATATCCAACGCCACCAACTCGTTAATCCGAGACACCGGTATGGACTGCACTGGTGGCACATATGGGTGTTTAGGCAGCTTCCGCCGGGCACATTCGGGCGTGTCCCGAATGTGCTCGACGACATCAGTCGTCATGCCGTGCCAGAAGTAGTCCCGCTGCAACGTCAACAAGGTTTTCTGCACCCCGAGATGTAACAAAGTCTCGGAGTGCAGAGTCCGAACCAACTCGTACCGTAACGACGACGGCACCACCAGATGCCAGCGATCGTGCAACCCTTCCCTCCACATCAGCAACCCATCCCGGAGAGCAGCTCCCGGCGTCCCACCGGACAGCGGTCCCCCCGTCCCTTTCGCAGCCTGACCCCGCAAGGCCCCCAGCGACTCATCAAGCAATTGCTCGCGAATCCATACCGAGCGCGGCAGGTTCAAAACCCCATCAGCCGGTCCTGGGCATACGGGAGCCTCGGGCACCTCGACAGCTGACACAACAGGCCGAGGGGGTTGCGGAACCCACGTACACCTATTCGTACCCGAAGCGCAAGCGCAAGGGGATCCCTGCGGCAATCTGGAGAGTGCGTCCGCGTTCGCGTGACGCGACCCCTTCCGATACTGAATTTCGAACGAAAATTCCTGCAGGGTTTCCAACCATCGTGCCAATTGGCCAGTTGGTTGGTCAACTCTCAGGGCATATTGCAAAGCCGCATGGTCCGTGCAAACAATAAACGTACGGCCGTATAGATACGGCCGATATTGGCGGAGAAAATGCACAATAGCCAATAGTTCGCGGCGAGTAACGCAGTAGCGGGTCTCTGCCGGAGACAGCACGCGGCTACCGTAAGCTACTACGCGTTCAACGCCGCCCTTGGACTGTGACAGAACGGCCCCAATCCCGGTGTCACTAGCGTCAGTATCCAGAATGAAAGGCCGATCAAAATCCGGATAGTCCAACGTCGGTGCAGTCGCCAAACGATCGCGTAGGCCCTCAAACGCCGCTTCCTCCATTGGCCCCCAGCTGAACCTCCGGCCCTTTGCCGTAAGGAGGTGCAATGGCCTAGCGATCGTAGCAATGTTCAGAATGAACCTGCGATAATATGAAGCGAACCCAACGAACCGACGTACGTCCCCCACTGTAGCCGGAGTCGGCCAGTTACGAACGCACGCCGTCTTCTCTGGGTCCATGGCCACCCCGTCCGCACTGACTATGTGGCCCAAATAACGCACGGATCGTTGCAGTAGGTGACACTTCTTGGGTTTAAATTTCAAATTGGTGGAGCGCATCCTAGCAAACACAGCGTCCAATCCCTGCAGATGTTCCTCAAACGTGCGGCTGAAGACGATAACATCATCTAAATATATCAAACATGTCTTCCACTGCAGACCCGTTAACACAAGCTCCATCAGCCGCTGAAAAGTGGTGGGGGCAGCATTCAAGCCCATTGGCAGACAATTAAACTGAAATAAGCCCTGCGGCGTACGGAAAGCCGTCTTTTCCCTCGAGGACTCGTCCAGGGGAAGCTGCCAGAATCCCGACGAGAGGTCAAGCGTAGAAAAAAACTTCGCCCCAGACAAGGCATCGAGGGAATCATCCATACGCGGCAGGGGGTATGCGTCTGCCACCGACACTTTATTCAATTTGCGAAAATCGACACAAAATCGCAAATTCCAATCCTTTTTCTTCACAAGGACCACTGGCGTGCCCCATGGACTGTTGGACGGGGAAATAATGTCAGCAGCCAGCATATCTTCCACTGCGCCGCGAACATGATCCCGCTCCGTCGGACTCAACCGATGCGGGTTCATCCGAATCGGAGCGGCATCCCCCGTATCAATATGGTGGGAGAGCAAGGAGGTGCGTCCCAAGTCGAAATCGTCCAAACTAAAAACGTCGGAATACCTTTCCAACAGCGCGCGAAGCGCGGACCGTTGGTCCCCAGTCAAAGACGCGTTTTCCCGGCACAACTCGGCAATCCACCGATCATCCTGCGCCGTGGAGGCCGAGACCCCCCCTACCAGGCCCCGGCAGTCCCGGTCATCATGGGCCGTGAAAGCCGTCGTAGCGTGAGCCAAAACCGTTCCGGCCGGTACACTAACATTATCCGTGCTTCCATTCAATACTTGTGAAGTATTGGAAAATGACGGCAGGAAACTCCTTGACGGGAACACACTTCTTTTATTAAATCTTGACTTGTAACAATACAACGCGTGGCCTCTCTTCTTCACAATGCGGTCACCATACAACGGTACAACTCGTGACCTCTTCTTCTTCACCCTACGCTTCTCTTGACTCTCTGGATTCTGTGCTGCTGGCTCTCTGTGCCTCGTGTAGACTCCGCGCCTCGGCTACACTCTTCTCTCGCCTCGTGTAGACTCTGCGCCTCTGCTACACTCTCCACTCGCCTCGTGTAGACTTTGCATCTCTCTCTCTGGCTACACCGTATGCATACTCGGCTCGTGTAGACCTTCCTCTCTCTCTGGCTACACCGTATGCATACTCGGCTCGTGTAGACCGTTCTCTCTCTCTGGCTACACACTATACATTACTCAGCTCGTGTAGACCGTTCTCTCTCGCTGGCTACACACTATACATTACTCAGCTCGTGTAGACCGTTCTCTCTCGCTGGCTACACACTATACATTACTCAGCTCGTGTAGACCGTTCTCTCTCGCTGGCTACACACTATACCTTACTCTCCTCTACTCTCCATTACTCTCCTCTCCGGGCTCTATCTCTACACCTTCGTCTTCATTCTTAGATGGTTCCACTTCTGCCCCCTGCTCCTCTGTGCATCACCTTATATACCTCTTCTTCCCGGGAGACGGAGCGGATGCGGACCTCAACGTCGGCACCGCTCCTCAGTTACCCAATCCCCACGCGCTATCCCTACGATCCGGTTCCGCTCAGCGCGTGTTTCCACTCCCCGACCAATCACACCGCGCTGCTACCCGATCACTCCCTCTGGGCGCGTCACCGGCACACAGCCAATCAGCAGCACTACCCCCACCCGCGCACTGACGCCTGCTCCTCCCCGTCAGCGCGCGTCACCACACACACACCCGTACATACGCGCTGGCACACGACATATACACCCAGCGCGTATCACCACTACACTTGTAAAAACGGAGGCTGACCCGGCCGGACAATCGTCTGAGCCCCGACCAGCATTGAGCCACCCGTTATAGCCGTGGACGGCGATAACAACACACCCGCCGCTCCCTCAATGCCAGGCACCGGTTTCCGATACCTCAACGGAATAAGCATCTGCGAACCAGGTGGAATATCAACAGGTACCTCGGACAGCGCCTGTACCTGGCAGACAGGAGCAGACTGGCCCCAGGGCGACGGCAAGAATGAAATTTTCCGACCCCCCGGTAATTCAATACAATTGTGATCCACCCTTATTTGAATGGGCATTTTTGCCAGGAAATCGGTCCCCAACAAACAGGGCACCGCGAGGGACCTGGAAATCAACACGGTCCCTGAAGCCGACACCCCCCCCAATTGATATGCTGGCGTCCACCTGGCCCACAATGCCCATACTTCCCCCATTCGCCGCTATGCAAGAGTCATAAACCGGTCGCACCCGCCCCGGCGGAATGGCTAGGAGATGGAAAATCACGTCGGAGATAATAGTCGTGGACGCACCTGAGTCCACCAAAATGCGCACATCGACCCCTTGGATCGAACCAGGCACAGTGGACGACCCAGTAGCGGCCGCCACCACCCTCCATGCCAATCTCCGCTACTGCGTCAGCGAGCGACACGGGTCAATCACCGCCCCGCCGTTATTAATTGCACACGAACCGCACGGCGATGGTGATGCATGAGATGACAGGCCTTGCCGGATGTCTGATGCGTACTTACTTGCCTGTCCTGGATGGTCCTGCCGCGTCGCGTCCATGGCCGAGGCCTCCTGCTGGAGCGGCCGCGGAATGCGAGCCCAACAATCTCTGGCGAAGTGGCCCTTACGGCCGCAGCGGAAACACGCCAAGTCGGTTCGCCGTGCAGCACCCCCTCTGTCTTGGCGCTCCCACGCCGGTGGCCCGGAGCGCAACCCCGCTCCCCCTCGAGCAGGCCACTGGGTGGATGCCGCCGCCAACTCCTCCGGACCCCTGTTGTCTCGAACGTAGACAGCCTTCTTCGGGTCCCACCCTGTCGCATCGCCTTCGACGGTGGGGCCCCCCGTCCAAGCCGACACCTGTTTCCACCGTCGAAAGTTAAATTGGGCATCCAGGCACTTAGCCGCCGCACGGGACGTTAACTTATCATGCCCGCACACTGGCATGGGGATGCCCAAGTCCCTGTATAACTCCAACATCTTTCCCAATATCAGGTGTTCCAACAAATCGGGCTCCGTCTCCGGATACGCGGCCATAGCTAGCTTCATCACGGCGCCCCGGAATGCCACCGCGAATTCTTCAGGTGCCCGTTGCCGCTGCACGAACCTACGATGAGCATCGTCCGGGGGCTCATACGCCTCCACCATTTCTTCAAACACCCCGTGTAGCGTCCTCTTCTTTTCGGCCTTGATGGAGCGGAAGAACCTGACGGACTCGTCATCAAGAAGTGTTGGCAGGACCTCCAAGGCTTCCGCGTCCGTCCATTTCGCGGATCGTACAGCCGCTTGAAAACGGCAGGCGAATGCGCTCCAATCTCCGCCGATGGAGAACTCTTTCACAGTTGTTAGACGATGGCTGCGGGTCCCCGCTCCGCTGTCTTCCGTCGATGGTGATTCGTGTGGCAGCGACAAGATGGCGTCACTCCGCAACGTGTTCAAAATGGCGGCTCCCCGCGGTGGAGGCAGCAAGATGGCGGCTTCCCGCGGTGGAGGCAGCAAGATGGCGGCTTCCCGCCGTTCCTCCCCAGCGACGCCCAAGATGGCGGTTCCGTGCCGCGTGTTGGAGAGGGCTGACAGCGTCGGCAAGGCCCCAGTCGGATGGTCCCTGCTTGGCCTCCCCGAACTCGTCGTGGGCGTCACAAGGGTGCATAACTGCGTTAAAACAGCCTTCAGCGACTCAAGTTGGGCCGCCACGTGTCGCCATCCTTCGTCGGCGTCCACCAACGCGGACGGACCTGCTGAGCCGGCAACGTCCTGCACCCCCGGCGCGTCGCTCGTCCCTGCGTCGCCTCCTCCCTCCATTGTCGGTAGCGCCACTGCCGGAGGAAGATCGTATTCAGAAGATGGTGCAGGGACGTTCTTTCTTCTGAGTTGTTTTGACATGCCGTTTCACTTCCGACACCAATGTAATAAAGGACTCTTCAAACAGTGTAGATCTCCGTTGTCCTTTATTCGGGTTCTTGTCTCTCTCTTGCCCTTACAGCGTCCTCGCTCAGACCCGCACCTCCTCCACCGTGCACCCTGCAGCCACACCGCTGCTCTGCTCCGCAGCCCCACCGCTGCTCCGTCTGCAGCCACACCGCTGCTCCGCTATGCAGCCACACTGCTGCTCTGTGTGCCCCGCACACTCTGCTAGCTCTTCACGCCCGGCTAGCTTCCCAAACTCCACTAGCTCTCCTCCGCTAGCTCTACTCCACTAGCTCTCCTCCACTAGCTCTGCTGTGCCCCATGTACACCGCTGGCCGACGGTGCCGTGGCCTCCCACCACGTGGCAATCGCGCCACCCTCTCGCCACTGCCCAGCGTGGCCTCCTCCTGTTTCCACTCCTTCTCAACTCCCAGATCCCTTCCGGTTCTCCCCCTAAATCCTCCTTCTCACGTGACCCTGACTCCTCCTTCTCCTCACGTGACCCAGACTCCGCCCCCTCTTTCCTTGCTCGCATTACACCTACATAAGTAATTTGTTGTGGGATAAATGTAAGTGGACATGTGCACATGTGTATACATAAATCAAGCAACGTATTAAGTAGGTATGTAAGGCTTCACACCCCCTCAGCAATTTTTTAAAATTATAATATGGGGTCATGACATGATTTAAGAATCGACTCAATATAAATGTATTCTTATATGTGTGACTTGTATTGTGAACGTCAGAATTGTATTGTAATTGATGAATCAACGCGTTGCTCCATGCCCAGTGTTGATGCAACACGTCATCCTGTAGAGCATGTCCACATTGAAGCTCGCTCGTAGATTGTTGTTGACAAGAAAGGAACCCAAACGCAAATAAAAAACAATTGTTAAGAAAGTCGATGTAAATGATCGGTCTCTAATTTCTCTCACACCTTTTTACGGAGCCTATGGCGCTCCTGACTGCAAATGAGAATAGCTCTGGGTTTGTTTTTCTTGGCAAATTTTTTTGGCTGCAACAGCTCCTGAACTTACACCTTGACAATTGCGTGTGCGCCACAGCAGAGTGAAACAGAACCGCGTTTGTCCATGCGCCACCCCCTCCGTGCTGAAGTTGAAAAGTTTACAAATTGACGCATTCATACAAAAAAACACATTTTTATTTCCACCTCCGAAAAATCCACTTCACTCTATCGACCAGAATATCTTTACAAGTGCCGATTATGTATAAAAATGTAATTAATAACTTTTTGCAGATTATAGTGTGTATATTACTTATCGCTTAAGTTACTCTAAATGTTTAGTTAAATAAATATACATTTGGCACTAGGGTGTTTGAGAAACTTTTGAGCGATATTTAATAGAGTGCATTTCGTTTTACTCCAATGACTTTTGGTAAATATTTTATTCAGAAATGTATGCTCAGTTTGTCCGGCTCCCGCCAGCTTTTGAACACGTGAGTATAGACTTGATCTGTAAGGAAGTCTTTACACATGCGAGCGTATGTGCTCACGCCAGGCATGTTTATAAACGTGGGGAGCAGTGGCAGGATGGCTAATACACTACGTTACAATCCTCACACTTTGTGCTCAATAACGTTCCCATGTAAAACTGTGAAAGATGGTAGTTACCAGAGGTGGGATAAAGTCATTGTTATGCAAGTCCAAGTCGAGTCGCAAGTCATCAAATTCATGACTCGAGTCTGACTCGAGTCCAAGTCACATGACTCGAGTCCACATCTCATAGGTGGGACAAAGTCATTGTTATGCAAGTCCAAGTCGAGTCGCAAGTCATCAAATTCATGACTCGAGTCTGACTCGAGTCCAAGTCACATGACTCGAGTCCACACCTCTGGTAGTTACTGCCGTACCTTGTCTGGGCCATTCCCAGGCATACGCAGTCTTACACAATTGCGTAAAGTCCTGCAATACACACTTCGAAAACAAAGGTAATAGGGCCAGCTGCTATACGCTCCTCTAATAGTTGCTCACAAACAGAAATTTCTCAATAGGCTTATCCCCCCTAACCGTTATCTTCAGCACAAGTGTGCATTATACTGTTTTTGGAGATTAACGGTAAACCAGTGTGAATATCTGGAGAAATAATTATAATGTATCCGTGTGTTATTTGTATATTTTCACCAACCCACACTAACCTTCGTCAAATAACCCACGTGACCCGCTTAGCATTGGGACACTCGCCGAGCAGTGGATTGGCAAAGGACTGTATGGGTACACGTACGTACCGCGTATATATAAAATGCATGTGGTGTAAGCAATGTATGGGCATGCTGTATTGTGTATGCGTGTGCACATCAAGTGAGCATGTGCTTGCCTTTATACGGAGTAATGTATGAGGAGAACATGTGCGTTCTAGTGCATTCTGGTGTATGTATTTTAACGAGTGCTTGTTTTCTCTCACTGTGATCCAGGTCAGGATCTCAAGACACAAACTCTAAAACACTGCTCAGTTAGTCTGTCTCAAGTATACAATCATACAATTGCATGGTGGTATACGTGTGTGATCGTGAAGTGGTGGAGCAATAGATAATGCACTGCACTGCATTTTATTCCTGGCCATGGATAACACAATTGGCACGTGGCACCTGAACCCATCCTGGGCAACCCTTTGGTTGGCTTGGTCTCAAATAAATACCGATTTGGTTTGTAAATATTGGCACTGGGGCGACAAGAATGTCTGGACATGGTGTTGGACACACGGCTAACTCAAATTATATGGCATCCTTAATAGGTGCTCACTCACAACACTTACCCCGAAAGGTTGTATTGCTATAAAGGGGATCTTTGTTCTTATTACGTTACAAAAATGTAACATAATTGCCAAATAATAAAACCAATTTGTTTCCAGCAAATGATGCAACTTAATAGCTTATCAAATTACATACTTGGTACTTCTAATGTAATGATAGAAATAATTTTTCTGAAATTGCGAAAGAACATTGTCCACTGGAAAGTGAATGCGGTGATATAATTTACAAGAGTGGATATCTTTGGCCTTGTTTTATAGGCTAAATTCCATATTTTAAAATGAGTAAATTTTCTGAAAAATAGACAAAAAAACCTTACCTCGATGACACTAATGAAACTACTGTATTGGATATCCACCGGTTATTCATTACTTTACAGAACTTTTCAATCCACTGATAAACGAATACCTCCTAACCCTGTTAATCATGGGGCTTATTTGTCTATACTTCACCACACTGGTCAATGCAGGATGGTGAGGGAGGGGAGGGGACTTTGACCAGGTCTTATATCGCTCACAGCTGATGTTAGCCCTGGCTGGGAATCTATCTCAGGTTGCCTAGTACAGTGAGTAGTATGCAGGCCATTCCACAACTCACACATTCACCTTGTTAAATACATGTTTTGGCTATTGTATGGATTAATATACATGACTGGCTGTCATATCATAATGGTACCTGTTAGGGTGTATGAGTACACAGGGATACATGTCATTACACTGTATTTAGTGCCATATATTACTGCAGTGTATTGGAGTAGATGTCAGTGCATGGCCACTCGTGCAAATACATCCGACTATATATCCATGCATGCCATTGCAGAGCAGATACAAGAAAACAGCGTCTAAGTTGCAGGCAACCGCTGCTCAATTTGGACAAACCTGCACACTACATTGAGCACAACGTACTAACATGGCAAATGAGTAAACACAACATGGCAATGTCTTGTTAAACGGTCGCATGGGGTAGAGGGTGGCTTGGTGTTGGTGCCTTCACAGCCAAGTATTTATGACGCCCAGTTGCAAGGCCTGAACAAGACCTTTTCGGTTCCATTTAGTAGCCAGAACACTGAGGAGTCATGCTGTTGCATGACCGTACAAATATATTAGAAATGGGATGAATAGCATCTATTGAGAATTTGTACTTTTTTATGCAAGCTGGGTGATGCTGTGTTCAAAGTGATCGACTCACAATTGGAATATTTCCAGTTCAGATTTCACTTGAGACTCAAGTCAAGCCATCATTGCCTCAGGCGGCCACCGAACAGTAATCATCAAAAGTTTAGACTGGCTCCTGTCATGGGAATGTGACTTTTTCATGACAGACTCAGGACTGCCAAAAGAATGAAGTGCCACTCCAATGCTCATTTGAGCAGAAAAGACCTGATGGCTTGATATATATGACAAAATTCTGTGTGTATATTGGTTCAAATAGATGGCAATGTTGAACTTTTAATGCTGAGCTGGTACACTAAATCCACTTTATGTGCGTGTGGAAACGCAATGCGTGGGAGGTTTAATAGTAGGCGATGTTTAATCAGGAATGTTTTTTTTTATTTATAAAAAGATTTCGCTACATGAAATATAAAGGTCATGTTGATATTACAATTACTTAAACAATTCTAGCTACCATAGGTAACAAATTCACGAACGCACTTGCTTTACACTACGTATAAAATTTACATTGTGTGCGCGAGGATAATTCTGTTTCAGCGATAAAATACACATAAGAGAAGGTAATTCATGGTGCAAATTTTGTATTTTTCCCAGAAAATGCACAAGAGTCAGAATTCCTTAGAGCTATTTAAGGTGCAAGAGTAATACATTTTTACAACAATTATGGATAATACATTTTTTTTAAAGACAAGTGCAAAAACCATAACGTTATTTTAATGAAACGGTTTAAAGGAACTTACTACTGCTAAGTATATGACAGTATTTGGCAAAGGCTCCATTGTAAATACTAACACAAGGCAAAAAACAGATAAATACAATTATTAATAAACTCAAACAATTGAAGGCTTTGTACCATGATCTATATGTACCGGCTGCTTCTGTCCCGATCCATCCTTGAAACTAAGCTGTTGATACGCTCATGAGAATCATTCTCAAGTTGTGAAAGTGAATGTAATCTTAAAATGAGTGAGTCCTCGAAATACTGGGCTAATTAATGGTTGGGTGCCCTGTTATTTCCATGATGACCAAATTTAACGCCTTTGTAACATCGTCGTATTATTTATATTGTAATTTTATGTCTGCAAAATAATAGTAAAAGTAGTATAACAGAAAGATAGACAATACCACTGATACCATTAAAAATAATAAAACCTATAATAATTAATGTGCAGTACAGGACTAATTTGGGATTGCCTGGCGGGTGACATTTTTGTGCGTTTGCAGAGACAAGGCAAACACAAAATCAGTGTTGCTCTTCACACTGTTAAATCTTTTAGACTCGGGAGTGAAATAAAAAAAAACATCTATTTTATATGTTCGCAGAAAACTCCATTAAAATACCTGAGCACGTTATTTTGAGGACAAAATGCAATGAACTGGGACATGCAGTAATCTGAATAGACATTGGAGACAGTAATACTACAGGAGATGTATGAGCTGTTGGTAATGTTCACATCTGTAAATGATGAGAAACCCATTATAAAAGAAAAACAATGCAGGCCAGAAAACAAGTTTCAAACAACACACACTGCTCAAATTTACATTGATGGTAACCGAAGAGAAGAGGACCACGATGCAATTATTCAGCAATTGATGATTTATACATAATGCACCAAGGCTGAGTGGTGTTTGTACACGTTTTTGTGCGTTGGTTGAAACTAGCTGATATAATGTAATTTCAGCAACATGTCAATCGTCCAACACTGCAAATATACTTGCACTGTCTTCGGAAGAAATCTGTACTATCTTGAATTGTACTACTTCACCCTGCTGCCTCCTCAAGCATGCCACTTATGGCTCTAGGTTATAGAGGCAACATCCTCCACCTTGGGTTTTCCAGGTTTTTTTGTCAAGCATGTACGTGGTTAATTTGAATAACCAGAATATGACAACAGTGCTTTCATCATCAAAGCCTCAACTACCAGATACTATGAGTTAAACTTAAAGCAAAGCATAACCTGTGAAAACCAGTCTGATGACAGCCCAGAATTAATGTACTGTTAAAGTGCGTAGCCCCTGAATGCAAATTACAGGATTCAATTAATCTAGATGGAGCAATTAAATCAGTTCACGTGAAGAAATGAGATGGATGGTAGCAGCCCTGGACCATGATGGATGGTGATGGAATGTGGAGGCTTTAATCCACTCGTGTATAAGCACTGACTAATGATGCTTTCATGAATCCACCAGCACCTTAAACTGGATAAGCCAAAGTGGGGGTTGTCGTCTTTCTACGCTGTATCCGTGAGCCACTGCTTTCCACGTATACCAACAAAGAGACACGTGAAATGTAATTTACCTCTTGTAATAAATCCGGACGGGTGCTGTAATCCATATCTGAGTCTGAGATCGACTCATACCATTATCCCTCTGTGGCTGATAAAGTAGTACCACTTTTTGGCAAGTCGACAGGTGTTGTTGTATGGAATGATTGGATCCTAATATAAAAATGCTGCGTTTTTGTCCATAGCTAAGACCGACGACGAAAATTAACGCTATCCCAGGTTAACTTGAGCAGAGAGACACTTCGCATATAATGTGTTAATATTACGGATGTGTAAGATGTCCATTGAGTTTAAATAGGTACAGCAATACGTCTAGACGAATGGCAGTATTGTAATTCAAGTATGATAGCTGGGAGCAATTCAAAGACTTTAAGAGGCTGCTCGTATTGACAGATTTCTGCAAAGGGTGATGTTGATAACTACTGGAATAAATAATCGCAATGCCTGTTCTGTTCAAACGCTTTATGCCAAACCAATGTGGAATAACAAATAACTTTAAACCTGAGTCTTTTGTGTCCCTGTAGAATAAACACACGTTCCCAAAAGTGTGCAGCTGTGTTGTTTGCAAAGTGCACTTAAGATTACTTTATTTTACACTTTATAATCAACATCAAGGTTATAATAAATAACTTAATGGCTATATTTATTGTTTGATGTGAGAAATACGCAATATTGATTTGCTTCACTGCTGGTTTCTTAAAAAAAACTACTATGAATCAGTTGTACCCAGCGTGAAATATACGAAATTGATCCTTACGTTGTGAAAAGTGGCATGACCAATTATAGTATAGTATACACAGAAGCAAAAGCAGTTGCTGCATGATCTATTTTTTTAAAACACTTTATCAATTATTGCAAAAATGTAAAGCAAATGTACAACTTGCAGTGAAGATGCAGTAAATAAGGTGGAGGGATAATACCTCTGGTCGGCTACATTAAATATATGATAACATTATCCGATGTAATATACTTTACTGCCGTTTCCTTCATCAATACACAGCAGCCTCTAGCCCACCACTATGCAATGACAGAAAGAGCTGTTCTAAAAGAATCAAGTGTGAAAAAACATCACAATAACACATCTATCCGAACATAACGTTTGATTTGTTGGAAGGCATCTCCGATTAGCACGGTTGGCTACGTACGGTGCGAAAGAAGAATGATTTTCATTTGTGATTAATAATCAGGTTCTTGCGAAACAAACATGTGCAAATGTATACATTTGAAGTTGGGTCTTAATGACATACTGTGTTTACATCGTCTCCAGCTTCTTGATTCACCTCCTGGCTTCACAGTGTAATTAAATCAGTCCAAAAATGCATTGTACACCTATTTGATTTACCAATTGACCATTGCAATGGTTCAAAATACATGCGTTAAAGTACCACGTACTGATAGTTTTTGGATCCCCAATCTATAAATCAACCATTGTGAAAGGTTCTGTTCAAGTAATGATGTACAAATACAAGAACGATTCTTCAGGTAGCTATTCATTTTATAAGTGTGCAGTATTTAAAAAAATTAACCCGTAAAAACAAAGTTTTTTACTATAAATCCTTTTAACACGTAGGCTTTCGCGACCAATATTATTCATAATCACCGTTTTTGGGTTTAGATCGCGTTATTTATAAATGTGTGGTAACCCTCCACCACCCGACACGGCCAATCAGTAAAAAAGTGTCACGTTAACAAAAGACAAATAGTTCACTGCTTTAGCCCACCTGTGTGTTGAAGCGTGAAACCACAACATTTACAATTTGAGTACGACGTTTCGCTGGTAATTGCATCCAGCATCATCGGGCAATTCGGCGAATTGTCAACGTGACACTTTTTTACTGATTGGCCGTGTCGGGTGGTGGAGGGTTACGACACATTTATAAATAACGCGATCTAAACCCAAAAACGGTGATTATGAATATAAATCCTTTATATGCGTGGCGGCTAGAGTCCTCTCGTCCTCTGGCTTGAGATGGCTGCCACCTATGGGTCAGATGATTGCCTGCCACCATTAAGCAATTGGTAATTAAATATAAAAAAAAATTCCTAAAAAGTGTAAAGTTATGGAACATTTTTCTCACGAAAATAAATTGTCACGCACAACGAGTCTGTGTGCAAAATGTCAGCTCGATTGGATCACGGGAAGTGGGTTAAAAAACGACCGAAAGATTTGCACGGTCGTAAGCGCGCAAGCAAGCAAGCAAGTGAACTTAATATAAAGGATTTAAAAAACACATGGAGGGCATTATTTTTTGGCTGGGTGGTGGTGAACGTCGGACTCCTCGGAAGGTGGGAAGTCAAATCTCATTCCGCCAGTTGGGAACTGACTCAGCTCGTCATCTCAATAAAATGAGTACCACTTTATTTGCAGTCACCAGTGATTGTCTTCATGATAGACTGGATCTTTCCATATGAATGTGGAATAGAGCACCACCCCATGCTCATTTGAGTAGGGAGACACTCATTCTTTTAGACATTAATTCAACAACACACAATGTAAAGTATATTCCAGCGCTGTAAAATTATTACGTAATGTCCAATAACATAATGATTCCTGGACTTGTTGCCTTGATTGTTGGAATATGCTTATGTTTAAATCTGAAAATGAATCTGCAGCTGCATATTGCTTAAGCAAGGCACTTAAACGACTTATCATGGCATTACAGCATCCATTAACAAAGTGTCAGAGACAGAATTACTGGCTCTTAACGGAGGAGCAAGGGAAGCTTTTGTTCATATTAAACCAAATGAAACAATAAGAAAGAAGCACAGTTACGTAAAAAATTTCACATCAAGAGAAATTATTAAAGATATCTCAGAAGAAACAATTGCACATTCAAAACACTTTAGATGCTTATTATTACTGTTACAAGAGGGCATAAATGTGACTAGAAGTGTAACCCATATGGCCTGTGAAAGAGCTCTGATATGCCAGTCTGTTATAAAAATCAATTATAAAATGTAAGCAAATACTTGTGGAACTACCAATCCACCTACCAATTTAAGTGACCCGTACAGTTTATTGAGTGGCACAGATCACAGGCCTAAACAGTCTGTACTCACTTTTATCCATACAGCATCATGAATCATTCTTAATGAGAACTATTCTGCCAATATACATTGATCTCAGTAAGACTGGTTACCTCCTGTCAATTAGCAGAACTTTGTTTAAAGGTTGTCTTCAAGGCATCTACAAATAAATTACCAACAAAATAAATGATAAACTTAAAACATGCACCAAATTTGTCCATGTTCTGAAAATAAATACTAAAGTTGGGCATTATATTTCAACGATGCTGTTCCACAAACATGAAACGACATGGCATCTGCTCTACATAAAAAAAAAATCTGACAGTTTAATTGGATTCACTACTTATAAAAAGTGAATGAAAGTGATTTTTGATCAATACTTGATTTCAAAATTATATCATCATTTTAACTATAGGCTCATTTAAAATGATACATTTCTTTTGATTGTTTGGATTGCTATAATTTTTCTTAATTTCTTTCTGTATTGCATTTTGCCTGATTTAATTTTTTGTGACCCAAGTCCTTCATAATAAAGATACACCTCGTGTCAAGGGACTCACACCTGGTTTGAAAAGTAAACTATATATCTTACATGAAGTTGACATGTATGAAGTTATAATTTTCAGTAGACAAAGCAATTCACACATAACACTTATCTTAATCATTATTTTCACAAAAGTAAATGACCAAAGCTCTAAATGCCTTCATTTTTTTTAAGAAATGACTATTGACAGTTTATTTTACTCATTCATCAAAAAACTTGAATGCGATGGAAAAACAAAACAGGATTTAATCTCTGTGGAATTCCATACCAAGTTCGTAAAAACTATATAAAGTACTGTATATATACACGTGTTTTGTGGTAATGGCATGTGAAAGGTTTGTTGTTCAAAATGGCTTTTCGACACTCCCATGCCAGTGTAGTCAAAAGCCAACCTTAGGAACAAAGTCAAGGCAGCTGCAAAGAACTTAAGAAAGCACAGCTAAGCTGACACTTTGCTAGGCAAGTTCTGCTTCTTTGGCAGAAAGCACAGTAAAAAAATGCTATTTGAAAAAATATCAATTGTATTTTTTCATAAAAACTTCAGTTCACACTGTAGTTAAATGGATGCCCAATTTATTAAACAAATCGTTCGACTGTTTCTGCTTTGGGGATTTGACCTTTCTCTATTTGACATTGATTCTGTTTATCTTCCAGCCTGTTGCTGGGCCGATGAGGATGACTGTTGTACAGCTAACAAACAAACACTGTACACAAGACTGCGCCGAAGCAATTCATCTCCACAACGCATTTGTCCTTTTTGTGACTGTCACCACCATCCGCGAGGGTTTTCTCCTCGGTGTGTTCAAGCACTGGGTAACGATCCTGGCCCCTGCGGGAGTCGCAGCTGCAGCGGGCGGGGAGAGCACGCTTTTTCTCGTGTCAGCCCCATAAACACTCGTCCCTAGAGCCCGAGCTTCATTTCTTGGAGCTGCAGGGCGGTCGAGGCAGTGATGGCCGGCGATGGCTTCATCCACAGGGCCCTCGCACCAGCCAATTCTTGGCTGTGAGCGGTGCCCAGGTTGGTAAGAGCCATGGCGGCATGAAGCTCCTTCCAGTAGGTCAGCTCCTTGGCTCCCTGCACACTGGGTGACCACACAAACAACATCACCATGAGCTGTCAATGTGATTCTACGGTTTCACATCTCAGAATCGAAAGTGCCTGCTTTGCTCAACGTGTGGCGGGGCAGTGCTCATCTCTTTAAGTGGCCCGAGAAAGCAGTTAAAGTTCAGTATCGTGTGGGTAGGGGTAATCTATACAAAATATGACCACTGTTGACTTCCCACAATTGTATAACCTCAGACTCAGCTTTCTGAATGTGAGTTCAGCACATTGCCACAGTGCTATTCGTCTGCCGATCTACAATTTACAGTTTGCAGTTGATGGACAATCAAAAAACTAGAACCACCAGGAATAAAAATCCCAAATGTATAAAGTTTATTGAAATGAAATAAGTAATATTTTTAAAAAACTTGTTTTTTAATTCACGATTTTATGAAATGTTCCGTACTAGTAATGGAAGAACTCCACGACTCCAGGAAGTGGCCCAGAAGCTTGCCATAACGTAAGGGACCGTGGGCAATTACAGCCAACGTCAGTTTACCGTGAACAATTACCGTCAAGCCGAAACATTACATGTTAAAAATAATATTTTAAAATATATGTTTTTTATTTTTTATGATAGAATATTGTATTGCCATCAGTATGACATAAGTATACCAAGTTTGCAGTCGATACCACATTGTGAAGTGGGTGAAAATTGAGTTACAAGATTTGAGGATACAACAACAAGAAATAAAAGCATGTAAAATAGGATCAATAACTGCCGAGAGAACAAGTCACAAATGTCCCCCATTAAGTGACGTCACATACTCAGAGCAATAACTGACTGAATCACAGGAATATGAAATGTCGTTTGATGGAACACCCTACAATGATGTGTATTAAAATGTAAAGCTTACCTGGATGGAACTTGGCCCCGTAATTTTGAAATGCCTGTAAGAAGTTTCAAAGTACAATTAATCATCAGACACCCATGTTTGGTTCAATGCAAAACAATTGTACTGAGAAGCCCCCATTGTTTAACCCTTTACGCTCCCCTGCATGAAATAAGTATCGCCATATGTGAGTGACAACAAACTGCTGCTGCTGCCAGAAGAGGAGGACGCAGCCGCTCGCTCGCAACACTTTGTACCGAATCGTTATTCATCCTGGAGAAATCCGATGACCTATGAAGCTCTATTTTCGCACACGTCCAGTACCGTGCATGGGGAGAAGCAGCGAGGGCCTCCTGTCGGACTCGCTGGACACGGGTGAGATGGAGCCGTCCTCGTAGCAGGCCGAGCCCAGCGACGCCGCTTGCCCACTGCCGCCTCTCGCAACCGGTCCCTGGGCGCCCGGTGGGCCGGTTGGCCCTGCTCGCCCGGCCAGCACGTGCTTGCAGGAGTCGCGCAGGTAGCGCCGCAGTAGGCTCTTCTTGTACTGGTGTGGCGGGGAGCAGTCGTGGCCCCGGCGGCTCACGTTCTCCACCGTGAGGCTCGAGTCGACGGCGTCCGGGCCGCCGCAAGCGCGGACGCCGCACGCCGCCTCCCGGCCCCGGTCTTCGTCGGCCGCCTCCTTCAACAGCAGAGCCTCGCCCTCTGTGACAACACACACGTTGTCACATGTGTGTGTACGTATGTTGAACTTATTGTTGCACCATACGTAGGTGGTGCGGGGAAAAGCAACAAAAAACTAAACACAAAAAGCAGTTCTAAACAAGTGAGTTGTCAATCTAGATCATTTAAAAGTGCATAGCTGTGGTAGCTTCTTAATATTGGAATGAAGAGCGTTCCAGACGGCTGCAGAAGCTAATCTGAAAGCGTGCGATGGGGTGCCCATCTTTGTTCGATGGCTAGCTAAAATCCGCTGGCCATCGAAATGAGCATGCTATTGTGGTTCAAAGGTGTGGGCGCAAGAGGGGGGTAGGGGCTGTGATGTATGGCTCACAACAACTATTCAAAGTGTCTTCATGTTCGAATGAGCTCATGTGGTGCTTCATTGAGCCAAACGTGGAAATTCCACATTCCCATGGTGGGGCCAAACCCTACTTGGGGACAGCGACTATGTTTACTGTGCATAAATGTGTCAAATATACATATGCTCTGTATATGCATATCCATTTGTGTGTGGACGTGCAGTGGTAGTGTCGCGGTTAGCGCTTCACTATGAATCCGGCGACCCGAGTTCAATTCCTGCACATACCAGTGACGATTATCTGAATCGGTCCTGGGCCTCCTCTAGGTTGACTAAGCCTTAAATAAGTACCTGGTGCATAAACATCGCCATTGGGGAGACAAAGGCGGCCGGGCGTGGTGTTGGCAGCCCACCCCCTCGTGTGCCGTGCCGGCCTTCATAGGTGCTCACTAAAAACATTTGCCCCAAAAATCTGGTAAGGCTTTACAGGGGATATTTGTCTTATATATATTTCAGTGTGTGTGTGCCAGTATGTGAAAATGCGTATGTCCACGAGGTGCAAATGAATGCCTGTACATATGTAGTGACTAATTCGGAGACACTAAGAGTTGGAGGCACTTCTTTATTAACAAGCACCATCGGGGTTAATACTTTTATAATAAATCCGGCAATGGTCAGTGACGTTACTCAGTCAGGACAGTTGCCTGACTGGTGACGCCCCGAGATGGTGAAGACAGAGATGACGACAAGAAGGACGGTGACGAAGACTTCAGCAGCACGATGGGGATCCCACTCCATACGACAGCCCCGAGGTCCCCTAGATGGGCCCTTCTTATACTGTCAGCATGGCCTGGCTCCACCCCCGGCCACGCCTCCTTTCTAGAACCTACCAGCGGGTTCTTGGTGTGCCCCTTCTGTGACCTTTCCCCTTAGATCCCCCTCTGGTGTATAAACTGGCCTGCTGACGTCAGGGCTGCCGAAGCTGCAGGTCCCCTTCCCTGCCAGCAGCCAGCAATATGCCGCTACATTACTATTATTCTATGCCACTACACATATGCAAAGTTCACCTGGCCTGGCACAGCTGCCGTGGTGACAACACCGACACTTGGTGGGGAATGGCAGCTGTTGTTGTTTTTGTTGCTGCTGGTGTACACGTGTCCCTTACCTTCAGCGCAGCAGCTGTCGCCGCTGCACACACTGAGACGCTCGGCATTGCCCTGCACGTACTGGTTGTAGAGTTTGATTCGCATGGCCCAGCTCAGCTCCGGCTGCCGCACCGTGTTCTTGAGGCGACGCCGTGCATTTGCGAACCAGTTGGACACCTGTATGCACACAGGGAAGAGTGCCGTGCGTCAGCCGGCCTAACGCCACCCTGGGATGGCCGATGAATTGTGGCAAAAAATCGATGTCAAAAGGGAAGTGAGAAGAGTGTCGCCTCCCTGCTCAAAAGGCCAATGGGTTCGGGTGCTCATATTCACAGGTAGGTGGCTCTGAGCAAAGCACGATTATGTAGTTAGTTAAGTAAGATGAAAAGTTATGATTAAATAATCACGGTGACAATCATTGGGAGTCAATGAGGCCCATGGTTAATTTTGTGAGAAAGACCCAGGTCACTGAAGTCACCCGGGATTTGTTAATATTGGTTAACAACAGTTGATTTGCAAGCCATGAACTTTGATGGTGCCAAATGGCCTTTACCATCAACTTTACAGCAACATTGTTTGGGAATTCTGATCCACGTTCATTCGCATGTACCTAGTTGTGAGCGTGAAGAATATTAATAAAATTAAACCACCACATAGACCTTTGCTGAAATAAGAACATTAACCATCCCGTAGAATCATTTATAATTGCACGCCACTGTGTGTAGTGGTCACGGTTTACATTGCAAAATTAAGTGGTTACTTTAAACATTTTGAAAATGCATAATTTGAAAGAAACAAAAATCTGGATAGAATCATGAAATATAAAATGTACTTAACTTTTTATACGTGGCAAAAATTAATAGCATGAAAACCACGGTAACACACACTACATAATGGTAATATGAATGCAGCTTAAAGTCAAACTTGTGGTACAGAGCATGAAGAGGGCCTGTGTCGAGGCCTTAAAGAGGGGAGGAAGGCCTCGACATAGAGACGTCTTTCTGTGTGCCTATGTGTGTGTCTCTCTCTGTTTGTCTCTGTGTGAGTCTCTCTCTGCTTGTGTGTCTGTCTGTGTGTCTATGTTTTGTCTCTCAAATTGAGCAATCTTTGGAGAAACGTAATCAACCAGGTGGGGTGTTGACTTGTGTTGGCCGACTCTCTGTGTTGTATTGTATTATATTTCCAAGTTTACTATGTTTGTTTTCTCATTTATTTGTACTTGATGATGGTTGCTTGTGTTGCAATCGAAACATCGTATTCTATTATTATTTAATTTTATTTCTTTCTACGTGACTTTACCAAACGAACCAAATAGTAATTCCTGCAGTCACGAAAGCTTCGAATCTAGTTTGACACCATATCAGCTCAAGGTCAGCGTTTTCATACTCAAAAGAGTATCAGGTGGTGTTCATCTTAATGAGCGGCACCAAAACAAGTTTTGCAAATTCCTCAATCCCACAGTGGGGGACAGTATTTCCATACTGTGACCACCTTTCAAATTTCCATAAGGCAGTGCTTAATTAAATTATCGGTGCTGTAGGTGATAATGGGCTGAGTCGACCACCGACTCAGATTTGAACTCACAACCTTCTGTTTGTAAATGGATTTTCGAACCACAATGCCAGAATATATTGAGAACACGTAGGAATGATCTTTTTTTATTACAAAAAAAACCTCAATGAGTGTGCAGTCGCAAAGCACTGGCTGCTGGCAGAAAAGGGGATCTGCGGCGTATGGCAGTCCTGACGTCAGCAGGCCAGGATATACACGAGAGGGGGATCTAGGGGAAAAGTCACAGAAGGGGCCCACCAGGACCCGCTAGTAGGTTCCAGAAAGGGGGCGTGGCCAGGGCGGAGCCAGGCCATGCTGACAGAATAAGAGGGGCACCTGTGGGGGACCTCGGGGCTGTTGTGAGAGTGGGATCCCCGTCGTGCTGCTGAAGTCCTTCGTCACCGTTCTTCTCTTCATTTTCACCATTCTCGTCGTCTTCACCATTCTTCTCGTCGTCGTCTCCATCTTTACCATCTCGGGGCACCACTAGTCAGGCAGCCTACCAACTGTCCTGACTGAGTAGCGTTGCCAATAATAGACGGACTAAATATGAAATGTGTTAATTCCGATGGTGCTTGTTAATAAAGATGTGCCTCCAAGTCTTATTGTCTCCGAATTAGTCACTATAAGTGTATAGTTATACATGATAATTTGGGTACAGTGCTTTTACATTTGGGTTATTATACCATTACACACTCAGCATCTCCTTTCAAGGTTGCCAACAGTGTCTTCTTTGAAGTCTACTTCACAGCATACGACACGTGTTGGTCGTGATGCCCTGCACTTCGTGCAAACTGGCTCAGTTGGGTTTTGCCCTTACAGGTCGGCTACCCAACCGTGCCATAATTCAATCGTGCATTGCCTGAGCCCTATTTCAAGGGGGATTTTTCGTGATCACCTGCACGAGAGTCATGTGCGAGCCCAGCGCCAGTAAGATCTTCTCCGTCTTGGTGGGGTAGGGGTTGTGGCGGTGCTTGTAGAGCCAATGCTTGAGGGGCCGAGCCATGTCCTGCAGGGCCTGCCGTTTGTGGCGAACCCGCAGGGCTCCCGACCTCCGGCTACGCAGGGGCACCAGCAAGGTGAGACACACGGCACGTTTAAACATGGGATCAGACATGCAGTTAAATAGACACCACATTCTGCATGGGGTCAAAGTGTCAGTGAGACAGACAACGCTGCACCTCCGATGAGCACGTTTGGCTACATCCGGTGTGAAAGAAGTTCAACATATATACATACATCAGACATGGGATTGGGATGACTGCAAGAAGACCACATATTAAACCTGATGGCTGTGACAGTATGCATAATACCTTGCGTCAACACTCTTACTGTGGTGGGTCAGGTGCTGATGTTGGCGGAGTGATAATTTTACAATAATAAAGTTGCAAGTTCACATCCCAAGTAGAGTACGACTTAGCCCATCATTCCTCTGGGGTCAATAAAATAATAAATATTTTGCAGTAAGTCAACAGTTGCTGTCCTATGGAGAGATTAGCACCCGCAAACAGAGATGAGAGTCACCCCATGCTTGTTTGAACGAGAACACACTCTGTCTTTATGTGAATGCTTATTTAGTGATCATTATATGTTTGCTATATTTACATTAAAACCATATATGTGTCTAAAAGTTTAGTAAACAGCATTGAGAAACAGTACTGAAAATGTTGCTCGAAAATTTTACACATTCGATTGGTTCCAAGAAATCAGTGACGGCACTCAATTCAGAATTGTAGAGGGGATTGCCTCTTTAAAAGTCCTTGAGCCAAGTTGTCATGTTTCAAAAGATCATGATGACGGCCAAAAACAATTCCCGGAAGAACTATCTGCTTTTCTGAAGCATCATTCAGGTCTGGGACAAAAAAAACAAGTACCACTTAAAAATAGATACCACTCATGGGACTCTTTTAACTACAAACAATTATAATAGAACATGGCTTTATACAGCACCTAAATGCAACAGGATCTCAAGATGCTATACAAAATATATATACATTTTTACATGATGGGAATAAAGGGGGCATATTTATTATATTTTTTCCTTTATCCTCCACCATATAGATCTGTTTCGTGAACGTGTTGTACGTGATTTTTGCTTTACTCATTTATTTTGAGTCCAACTTTGCGGCCTTCTTTATTTAATTCCTCTAACAGTTCTTCATTCCCATTTGACTATTATAATGACTATGCCGTCAGAAAATCTGAGACAGTTGATATTTTCTTCATCAATAATGTTTCAGTGTTTTGCCAAACGAATTTTAAGTAAAAATCTTCCAATGTCACTGTGAATAACTTTGTCTGTCTCTCCTTGGATTTGTCTTGGTAATTTTTTCATGCCATTATCAGTGCGGTTGCTCTTT
The DNA here is from genome assembly GCF_965212315.1 of Lampetra planeri. Lineage (NCBI taxonomy): Eukaryota > Metazoa > Chordata > Hyperoartia > Petromyzontiformes > Petromyzontidae > Lampetra > Lampetra planeri. Next base: position 22,440,549 of record NC_136107.1, read on the forward strand.
TTTTGTGACTGGTTTTCATTAGATCTAAATATATTTTTTTATTGAGGCTTTTGTTTGTGACAGCTTGAATGACTGCTTACACATTTCTATAGCGTCAAATGCATTTTCATAGTCTTACTAAGGCCGGGCACAACTAAAAAATCCAGCAGAAAACCCTAACCAGTTATTGTCTGTGGACCGAGATAAACGTGTTGAAATAGAGAGCTGAATGGGAGCTGAACTTGTTCATGTGAAGCAACGTGCCACAAGTGCCTTATCAAATGTGTATTACTTTCCATGCACAAAAATTGTGGACACTGACAAATGTAGAACATGAGCTAAAAGTTTGCAAAAAGCATTTAGAGATGCATGCTTGAAATTTACATTGAGAGACAGAAAGAGGAAAACAAATGAGATAATTAAAGTTTGAGACACCATGAGGACTGTTGCGAATAGTAAGTGGGCTTGGGCAGAACGTATCACTTGAAGGGATGATAGTCGGTGGTCGACAAAGAGAGGAACAGATGGGTTTTCTAACGTACACTGGAAGAAGGCATAATTCGTTAAGAAAACTAAGTGTGCGCTTAGTGGCAGCCAAGGAATGGAGCGTCTCCAAGATGTTCGCCGTGGAGATGGAGCGACGAAATATGCTCATACGTATGTATGTTGAACTTCTTTCGTACCGTACCTAGCCAACCGTGCTCATCGGAGGTGCGAGGGAAGGACAACAAACTAATAACAAAAAACATAAAAAAAAATGAGTTTTCAATCTAAATTTAAAAGTGCATAGCTCCAGTGGCGTCCTAATGTCAGAAGGAAGAGCGTTCCAGACGGCCGCAAAAGTGCATCTGAAAGTGCACGATGCAGTGACCGTCTTTGTTCGGAGGCTAGCCAAAAGCCGCTGCGAAGATGACCGGAGTTTGCATGATGGTTTATGCTCTTTGAAGAGATCAACAAATTGTTGTGGTTAATTTGTGGCAAGCACTTTGTTACATCACAAGACTGTCAGATATGGCAACGGCTTGGGATGGTGCTCAGCATCTGGCAAGGTGTTTCTGGCAAGGTGTTTCAGTGGTAGAGTGAGGGGCTCACAATCAGAAGGTTGAAATCCTGGTTGGAGGTTCACTCAGCACATCAAGCCGCTGGGGTCAAAATTGTATTTAAATGTATGATTAAATCAATCAGTTGCTATTCTATATACAGTGATACCTCGGTTCACGAACTTAATTCGTGAACTGACTCTGGTTGCGAACCGAATTGGTCGTGAACCGAGGCACATTTTCCCATAGGGTTCAATGTAAATCCGGTTAATCCGTTCTGACCTTTTTTTTTGGTTTTTGAAGCACAAAAATATGAAACAAATTACAATACACATTAGTACTGTACAGTATAGTAATGTATAAAGAGAGAACACTAACCTTGCTTGAGATGACTTCAGTAAGCACTCAAACGGGTGAACTGTACAATACAGTAAGTACAGTATTGTACAGTACAGTACAGTAGTACAGTACAGTACTGTATGTGCTAAAAAGCACACCAAAAAGCAAAAAGTCACTGAAAGTGTCTTCACAGTACTCACAGTACTTCTTTCTGTGTCTCTTCTTCTCTCCACGATCTTCCTACAGGAAGTCACGACCATGTGACAGCCTGGAAATAGCATTAAAATGGCCGTGGCTCCTGTTCGTGAACCGAAGCGGAGTTCGTGAACCGGAGCATATTTTTATGAACTTTTCTGTTCGTGAACCGAGTTGTTCGTGAACAGAAGCGTTCGTGAACCGAGGTATCACTGTATATCGACTTGCCCCCACTATATGAATGTGGAATTCCCACCAATCTTGCTCATTTAAGCAACAAATCACATTGACTTTTGTTTTAAATTGCTTTACTGATATGTATGCAAACTAAAACAGGTACAGTATATCTTCTTGGATCTTTCGGTAAAGTCACGTAGAAGGGAAGTAATAAAATAATAAAAATAATAAAAAATAAAACAAAATAAAATAATTCTCACGACGTTTCGGCCACAACGCAAGCAGCCGTCCTCAGGTGAAAACCAGGTCCGTCGAGGCGACAGAGTCTGAATGAAACAGCACACGAGCTTGGAGCATATATATAAGCTGGGCGCCTTGACAAAGGAATTTGCATATCAAGTGGAATTTAGCATATTTATGGGAAATGCAGGAATGTGATTAGTACTACATATGCATGTGCATTATGCAGGATTAACAGCATCAAAGGGAGCTGCACTTGCTGCTGCAGTTGCTGCTGCTGCTGCAGTTGCTGATGCTGCTGCAGTTGCTGCTGCTGCTGCAGTTACTGCTGCTGCTGCAGAAGCTGCTGCCGCAGTTACTGCTGCTGCAGTTGCTGCTGCTGCCGTAGTTGCTGCTGCTGCAGTTACTGCCGTATCCATTTTAATATAACACCATGTATCACTCTACCCACCCCAACGTGCATCACACTGCTGCACATCTACTATACAATTACGACACCATACTTCACTCTGCACACTGCACCAAGCACACAAATGCCACACCATCTACCACTATACACTGTACCATTGACCATCGTGTCAATGGGTGAGTGGTGACAGAAACTTGCAGCGGAGCAAAGAATCCATTCCCTGCGGAGAATACAATGCCATTGAGTCGAACGCGGTCTGAAAGTCACCGTAAACGTGACCACAATCAGTTACGATCCGAAATGGTTTATTACGTCCTTCCAATGATTGCTAAGCCAGAATCCATCTTCTCGGTTGAAATTGTCTCTGTGTTTGTATATGTGGATCGCCTCATGAACGAATCTCTCATGATAGCCAGATGGCTTGCAGAGAACCTCTGTCTTGGAGAAGTCAATGTCATGTGAGCCCACTGAATTGTAACAGTGATCTGCCACGGCCGAGGTGTTTGTCCTACCGTGTTTCAGGTCTGCTTTATGTTCACGGATGCGGTCCGAGACATGTCGTTTGGTTTCTCCAATGTAACTGCTACCACAGAGGCAATTTAGTTTGTAGACGCCAGGGTACTGTATGTCTGGAACCACATCTTTTACAGACGGGACCAGATCACGGATTTTATGTACTGTGTTGAATCGGACCTGGATCTTGTGTTTAATTAGGATTTTGGAGATCTTTTTGTGACCCCAGCAATGTAGGGTAAGGTGATGGTCTTGAAAGGCTCCTCAACAGGATTCTTCTTGATGGTTGGAGTGATGGCTTTGCGGATTGTATAGTCGGAGTAACCATTAGCCTTAAGAGCTTGGCGTACGTGTTTGAGTTCACTGCCAATGTGTTCCTGGTTGGAAATGCATTGGGCTCTATGGTATAGAGTCTTGATGAGGGAATTCTTCTGGGATGGATGGTGGTGGGAATCCGGTTTTAGGTAAGCATCCGTATGGGTGGCTTTTCTGTAGACAGAGTGGCTCATTGAACCATCAGGTCTCCTTTTAATTAGGACATCCAAAAAGGGTAGCTTGCCATCTTTTTCGACTTCCATGGTGAATCTGATGGCTGGGTGTATGGAATTGATGTGGTCGAGAAATTGGTCAGATGACAAATGTGTCGTCTACATACCTCTTCCATAAGGTCGGGCGTAGAGTGGCAGTCTTGATGGCGTCAGTCTCAAATTTCTCCATGAAGATGTTGGCTACAACCGGAGATAGGGGGGAGCCCATTGGGGTGCCCTCAGTTTGCTTGTAAAAAGTTCCATTCCAGGTGAAGTATGTATTGGTTAAGCAGTGTCTCACCAGGGGGGGTACCCCAGCATTCAGTCCTTGATGAACCAAGTCTTCAATGATTGCGATGGTGTCAGGTACAGGAACATTGGTGAATAAGGAAACCACATCAAAACTGACAAGCAGGTCGTCTGGGGACAGGGCAATCCCCTTGATTGTCGATACCAGGTCAGTAGAGTTTAGTACCGCAGAGGTGGTTTTTCCAGTGAAAGGCCGTAGGATTTCAGACAAAAAACGAGCCAGTTTATAGGTGGGGGAGTTGATAGTAGAGACAATGGGACGAAGAGGTGTATCTTCTTTATGTATCTTTGGCAAGCCGTATAATCTTGGTGGCCTGGCTGCAGAAGGTTTCAACGAGAACTGTTTGGTCTGATCAATTATTGTGGTTGAATCAGAAATGATTTTCTTGGTTTTAGAGACGAGGTTGTTGGTGGGGTCTCTTTTTATTTTTGTATAGCTGCCATCATTGAGTAGTTCTTGGATTTTGCTGTTGTATTCTGTTTTGTCCATGATGACAGTGGCATTGCCTTTGTCGGCTGAGAGGATGACAATGTCATCCGTCTTTTTTAATTGAGCTAATTCAAAACGCTCATCTTTGCTGATGTTGCTAGCTGGCATCTTAGCGTTTTTGAGGGTTGCAGAGATTTCAGATCTTGCTACATCTGCAGCGATGTGACTCAGGCCCTTGGCCGGCCTGCTCTAGACCAATTTCTCGACCACATCAATTCCATACACCCAGCCATCAGATTCACTATGGAAGTCGAAAAAGATGGCAAGCTACCCTTTTTGGATGTCCTAATTAAAAGGAGACCTGATGGTTCAATGAGCCACTCTGTCTACAGGAAAGCCACCCATACGGATGCTTACCTAAAACCGGATTCCCACCACCATCCATCCCAGAAAAATTCCCTCATCAAGACTCTATACCATAGAGCCCAATGTATTTCCGACCAGGAACACATTGGCAGTGAACTCAAACACGTACGCCAAGCTCTTAAGGCTAATGATTACTCCGACTATACAATCCGCAAAGCCATCACTCCAACCATCAAGAAGAATCCTGTTGAGGAGCCTTTAAAGACCATCACCTTACCCTACATTGCTGGGGTCACAAAAAAGATCTCCAAAATCCTGATTAAACACAAGATCCAGGTCCGATTCAACACAGTACATAAAATCCGTGATCTGGTCCCGTCTGTAAAAGATGTGGTTCCAGACATACAGTACCCTGACGTCTACAAACTAAGTTGCCTCTGTGGTAGCAGTTACATTGGAGAAACCAAACGACATGTCTCGGACCGCATCCGTGAACATAAAGCAGACCTGAAACACGGTAGGACAAACACCTCGGCCGTGGCAGATCACTGTTACAATTCAGTGGGCTCACATGACATTGACTTCTCCAAGACAGAGGTTCTCTGCAAGCCATCTGGCTATCATGAGAGATTCGTTCATGAGGCGATCCACATATACAAACACAGAGACAATTTCAACCGAGAAGATGGATTCTGGCTTAGCAATCATTGGAAGGACGTAATAAACCATTTCGGATCGTAACTGATTGTGGTCACGTTTACGGTGACTTTCAGACCGCGTTCCACTCACTGGCATTGTATTCTCCGCAGGGAATGGATTCTTTGCTCCGCTGCAAGTTTCTGTCACCACTCACCCATTGACACGATGGTCAATGGTACAGTGTATAGTGGCAGATGGTGTGGCATTTGTGTGCTTGGTCCAGTGTGCAGAGTGATGTATGGTGTCGTAATTGTATAGTAGATGTGCAGCAGTGTGATGCACGTTGGGGTGGGTAGAGTGATACATGGTGTTATATTAAAATGGATACGGCAGTAACTGCAGCAGCAGCAACTACGGCAGCAGCAGCAACTGCAGCAGCAGTAACTGCGGCAGCAGCTTCTGCAGCAGCAGCAGTAACTGCAGCAGCAGCAGCAACTGCAGCAGCATCAGCAACTGCAGCAGCAGCAACTGCAGCAGCAAGTGCAGCTCCCTTTGATGCTGTTAATCCTGCATAATGCACATGCATATGTAGTACTAATCACATTCCTGCATTTCCCATAAATATGCTAAATTCCTCTTGATATGCAAATTCCTTTGTCAAGGCGCCCAGCTTATATATATGCTCCAAGCTCGTGTGCTGTTTCATTCAGACTCTGTCGCCTCGACGGACCTGGTTTTCACCTGAGGACGGCTGCTTGCGTTGTGGCCGAAACGTCGTGAGAATTATTTTATTTTGTTTTATTTATATTTATTAATTTTTTATTTTATTACTTCCCTTCTACGTGACTTTACCGAAAGAACTAAGAAGATGAATCCCTGCAGTCACGAAAGCTTTAAATCGAAAGGTACAGTATATGTGTAGTGATGTTAAATGGATCACTATGGCGCATAGCGCTAAGTGCTGTAGAACAAGGAAATATGGGTGTAGAGGCTAGCACATCGTGCAGTACCATACAGTGGGTCACTAGGTGCGTGGTAACGGGTGCTAGCTGAGAGAGGCAAATAAGTCCTACCAACAGAGTATGTGATTGCAGCCAATCCACCAGCGCAGCGAGTAATTGCCACATAATTGGTAACCAGGGAGAGTGGTGCGGGCTGCTGGTGGAAGGGAACATATGAGGACGAGTCACCCTGGCATTGGGTGAAGCGCGTGATGGGCCGGAGTGAGGAATGTGGGGGAAAGGCGACCGAGGGGACACGGGAAGAGTAGCCAGGAGTCGTCTAGAGAGTTCCCGAAGGGGGCGTGGTTAAGGGCTGAGCAGGGCAGGTGGGATGTGCAAGGTGATCTGAAACCTTCGGGAATGTTCCAGAGGGAGGCTCGGCCGAGGGTGGAGCCCGGCTGCGCCGAGAGGGATAAAAAGGAAGCCCCGATCGAATATCGGGGCTGTCTGCAGGTGAAGTGGAAGTGCTACGTCTTCGTCTCCGTCTCCGACGTCGTGGGTCAGACAGCACGTTGGCTGTTCTGACCCGGTTATAGTTACCCCATGTGCGCAAGAGATAGGAGTGTTATAGTCCCGTATGTAACAAGTGTAAGAGTTAGGTGCATGGTAGTCCCGTGTGTAACGGTGTTATGTGGTGTAGAATAAAGTTGTTGCCTCCTAAATAGCGTCTCCGAAGTGACTCTATACATATGTAATAAAGGACTCGTTCACTGGGTCTGTCTCCGTTGTCCTTTATTTGGGTTCTTTACACTGTCTCACACGGCCCTCGCTCAGAGCCTCCCCCGCTTGGCAGCTCGACAGCTGCCGTCGCTCCCGTAGCCTTTCTCTACTCCTATGCAGCTCCGCTGCAGGTTCCCTTGTGCAGTCTCCCCGACTGCTCTCACTGCAGCTCCACCAGCTCCGCTGCAGGTTCCCTTGTGCAGTCCCCCGGCTGCTCTCACTGCAGCTCCACCGCTGCTCCCCGTTCCTCCGTGCTCGGTCACCGCTGGCCGACGGTGCCGAGTCTTACTGTGTGTGGCGATCTCGCCACTCTCCAACCTCCGCCCTGCGTGGCCTCTGTGGCGATCTCGCCACTCTCCAACCTCCGCCCTGCGTGGCCTCTCCCTGTCTCTATCCCCAACTCTCTCTTCCACCCCGCTGGCTGGCGCCGTCATGAGCCCCTCAGCCATCAGGCTGAGGCACGGCGACCACCCAATGTGGTCTCCCCTCTTCACTCCCCCGACTGCTCCAGATGTCTTCCTGTCTCCCCGCTATAACTTCTCCCCCACGTGACCCTGACTCCTCCCTCTCGGATCACATCCGACGTGCCCATTTACGCCCGCATTACACATATGTAAAATAAATACACATTAGTGCTTACACGGTACTTATAAAACCGTGCAAAAACACTGCCTAAAAGTTAAACTGCAGGCTTTTGTTACAAAGAAACCTTCATAAAATCATTTAATCGTTTGGTTTGTGTTTTTTTTATTAATCTCAAGGAAACAGCTACGAGCCATTGCCACTGTGAGCGACTGTGTCCTAACGGTGAAGGAGCTGGACGGCACCTGCAGTAACGCGGTTTATTCAGGCAGTAATATTAGACCGCACAGCTTGGCATTCGTCCTACACTGCACCGAACATTTCAGAAACTACAAAAACACCAAATATATGTTCAATCTAGTATGAAAAAAGGCGCACCTGCTCATTTACACACAGGCGGATGTGTTTTACCATGCGGATCATTAAACAAAAAAGTATAATTGCTACCCTTTACAACACAACCATAACATTCTAAAATGCAATTCAATATCGTGTTGCATTTACGTGCCAAAATATTCATGGAATGGAATGACGCTTGTCATCTGTTGGTGGCCCTAAGCCAGTGCTGGAAATTATACATTCCTATACGACAAAAGTGCACACTAATTTTGTCATCCAAACACAGGGATGATGACTGAGTAGATCCTCGATCTGATTGTGATTTGAGTGCTCTAATCACAGTGCCACTCCGCTGAATATATATGTAAACAATCTGACCTTCATTTCTCACTGAATATTTTCCAGGTCGCTGGTAGACTGGAATAGGTGCAGGATTGCCTCATTTGCGAGAGATACTGGTGAATAGCAGATTTCTCGGACAATTATGTTGGTCTATGAAAACCTATTTGTTTAATGAATTACCTTAAATACATAAATAAGCTATTAGATACAAATTATCATAACACATCTCTATCTCATTACTTTATCTCTCATCACTTTCTCGTACCACATTCTCTCTCATCACTTTATCTCATCACTTTCTTTATCTCTCTCGATGCAGTCGTGTATAGTTCCAGATGCGATTTGCCGATAGCCAAAATAGCCAAGTTCGCGAATAACGAGGGAATAATGTATATAACTATAGTAGCCAAAGCCACAGTGAGAGGTATATCAGATTTGGTGTGCCGAGTACAGGAATATTATTCGGATTGCTGACCCGGGCAGACCCAACTTAAATTAAGCCCTGCATACATATGTAGTAAGTATTCAGGAGGCTTTGACGACGGAGTCGGAGGCACACTTATTTATTAACACCAACTTGTGCACAGTAACGGGTACACACAGCACTTAGAGGGGTATCGTCCCCTTCACTCGTCTAACAGGGAGACGCAACATCTAACCCCACTAACCTACGCCCGAGTCCTCCACTACGGAGCTAGGAGAGGCTACCTATCCCAGCCCTGGTCAAGCTGGGATCCCGGCACCCTGAGTCTCCAGACCGGCTCTTATAAGAACGTCAGTCTGGGCTCTCGGGGCCACGCCACCGGCTTGCCCTGGTTGGCCCTGACAAGGACAGCGAGCCAGGGGAGCTCCGGGGCCTATTCTAGCTGGTCTTCGCTCTTCGCTGGTTTAAGCTAATACTCGACCTCGAGCCCTCCGGCTCACCACCTTTTATAGCACTCGGCCCCCGGGAGGGGCCCGTGGGGGATGTAGGTGCGGACGTCGGTGCGAGCACCTCCTTCGTGTACAGCCCTAACCCCGCCCCTTGTGTTTGTTTCCCATCCGTACCCATACATCTACACAATTACACCTCTACACATATCTGGAACTCAACACGACTGCACAGGGTGCGGGGTTGTCGAGCACAGAGCAGAGTACCTGCTGGGATGCATGTCCCCATGGCCTGGCTCCGAGTCCCACGCGTCTGTCCCTGGGGGTTCCCCGAAGCCGGCAGCCTCTATGGGCGGCCGAGGGGCAGATCCTCTGACCCCGGGCTCCGCCTGCCTCTCGCCAGGCACTCCTCGCACCTCCACTTGCTCAGGGCTGCCTGGCATGAGGCTCATGGCTGCTGCTGTTGGCGGTGAACACTCTGTTCCGTGAGCAGCGACAGGAGGCAGCCGTTCTCTTAAAATGCACACATGTAACAGAGAAGTTTGTTAGGAAGCAGTGACCGTGTATTATGTATTCGACTACAGTGGTCATCTCTGACCTGTATACATGTATATATCCTGATATCTACGTAGTGTATAATCAAAGACTCTTCTGAAAATTATGATCTTTGCACCTTGGGACCCTTGGTGTAATTGAAATAATATAATTTTTTGGTTAGAAGAGTCTTTAAATAAATAGTTGGGCAATGCTCACTTCTGTTTATAGTCCTGAGACAGTGGTGTAATTTTTTTTTACTGGGATTTTTCTATTCATAATGAAAATTATCTTGACTTTCTCCACAGAGATAGTTATGATTTATCAACCCCAATAAGACGATGAGCTCGGTTAACCTCAATACTGTGTATATAGGATATGTATTCAATACATTTTCTGTTTAACCAGGCAAGCGTCACTGAGTCTCGAGAAACTTTATATAGAAGCGTTCTAATTTCAGAGATTTGGAAACCCAATTTAATTAATTGTCTAAATTTGGGGGGCCACAATGAGTTGAATTTTTGTCATCTTATTCGTTGCATTTTTTAAACCCAGGAATGACTTGCCGAGTTTTAAAATAAATGTTAACAGCAGTATCATATCAATATATATACACTCAATTTGCCCAATGCAATTGCTATTTGATATATAAAACACTAAACAGTAAATTAAGTAGCACTAGAAGAAGAATTCAATGTCGATTAACCCTGTAGATGACTGGTGACCTGCTAGTACATCCTGCTGCCATCCCTTGCAGTTGCTTCATAATTGGAATCATTCATCCATCTACCGCTGGATGAAGGATTCCCCAAGACTTGTCAATAAAAGGGGTTGGTTAACTATTCATTGCCACGCTGGTCGGTACGTGTTGGTGAAAAGGGGGGGGGGGTGCAGTGGTTAGCGTGCTGCGCTATAAATCTGGCTTACACGAATTCGATACCCGCTCACGGCCAACATTTTGAACCGGTCCTGGACCTCCCCCAGGTCAACTCAGCCTCAAATGAGTGCCTGGTGTGGTGTGTAAACATCGCCACTAGGGAGGCATAGGCGACTGGGCGTGGTGCTGCCCACCTACCCCCTCGTGTGCCGTGTTGATCGTCATAGGTTCAGGCTAACAGCACTTGCTCCTACAGTCTGTTAAGGTTATACAGGGGATCTTTGTCTTTGTTTTCTTTGGTGGGTGGGGGTGGGGTGCAACCGGGACCAGTTCTAATAATCTCTCGCCATGGACGTGAGCCGTGACCAGCAATCGGACTTACGTCGCTAGTTTCATAGTGCAGTGTGCAAATCACTGCATCACTGCTCCTCCTACCCATAAAATGTTGAATTCCCACCAATGCTCCAGGACTACCTCTCACTTGCTAGAGCAAGGGAGACATTCCGACATTGCCGCTCACTAACAATGCGTGAAGTGTACCCTTGTGCATGCCTGTCGGAAGGTGTAAGAGACACTGAAACTTATTTGGAATCGGGTGGCCCAAGTGGTTATAGTATATGTCTTCCATTTTTTTCAATAAAAGCCTGTTATGTTACAAGGACTCTGCATCAATCACTGAATATTTCCAGGTATTCCACTTGTGACAATCAAGGTGGGCCACGATTAAGATCGAATTATTTGATTATGCAGCAGCAGCATCAAACAAATAAACAAACCAGTAAACTCTCATGAGGTTAACTTGAGGATGTGTGAGCCGTGTTATTTATGATGGTGATTCATATTCCAGAACACTGATAATTGGGCAATGTTCTGTTCTTGGCCCAGAGGTCATATCGGTAGTGCTTCGCAGTGTTGAAGCAAACATACTAAAATATATACCGTGTACCGCAATTGAATAATGAGGGTGCAAATATATTTTACAATTACTGAGGATAAATTGTGTTTTTTTGTTATATCCCGTTTTCTAACCCGTTAAACCAAGCATTGTGCATATCCACAAAATAAAACAGGACAGTATATGCAAAGCACATCCATAAGTATAACACACATTCATATAAAACACTTGTATATTAACCACATACTGTATATTTGACATATATACAGTAGTATATATACAAACAGGTATTTGATATAGAAACACAGCACAACGATAGATATAGTACTTAGCGCACATACATAATTAAATTAGTAAACTCTCATGTAACGTAGTTTTTTTAATCTACTGGCCGCATGGGCCTTCACATAAATAAATAGGCAATGGCCAAGAATTGTGCACGTGCATTTTTTTCGAACACATTGCACATATTTGTTCCGCGCTAAAATCAAATGCGAGACCAGGATATTCTGCAAGGTTTTTTTTATCAATCCAGAATTCTCCCTGCTCAAACAAACTTTGGGGCGACACTTTAACTCCTTTGACGGCCCTGAGCCAGTGATGGAAGTCGACATTGCCATGACGGGGGCCAGACTATCCAAAGTAGCTAGCGTGGTTAAACCGTGAACTGCGCACTGTGAGGGCGGTTTGGACGCAGCCGTAGAACTTAACGATGCCATTAAAAGTCTTGATCTCCCGCTATTAGTAATAGCCATAATGGCTCGTTGCGTGTTGAAATTATTTCGGTAATTAATTAGCTACAAATCAGAATCTGAATATTTATGTATACTTGAGGAATCCGACGAGCTATTAAAGATCTTTTTTCACAGATGTCCAGTATTGTATTGACCAAAGGGATTTTCTTTATTCTTTCGACACTGTAATAACAGTGTAACAAAAACAAAAGCATGAATAACACTGTGTAACACAATCATTTTTTTTGTTCCTAGGTAGTAAGTGTTATTTCCTAATTGGAAATAAAATGGCTATTATTCCCCACAAACTTTGCTTTTGTGACCAGGACAGTGATATTTTGAAATTTACCTATTTTTAATGAGAAAACGTGTGCATTTGTGTCATTCCTTCACGTAAAGTCCTGGTCACAAAAGCAAAGTTTGTGGGGAATAATAGCCATTTTCTAGACTTTTTAGGCATAGGCAATTCAAAAATAACACTTCGTACCCAGGAACAAAAATTTTATTACATCGTGTAATCCATGACCAATTCGCCACGCTATGCGCGGTGTGTGTGCGTTGATGCACGCGTTATGCCGCGCATATTTATAGAATAATTACAGCCCTTTGACAATCCAATGTTAGGTTGTTGTTTTACCATACTTCACTACGCCGGTTGGTGCGAGTTGGTGAGGTGGTTGGGGGTAGAGTAGATAAGTCGGCGGGGAATGTGGGAAAACGATTCGGATATCACTTGCTACTGATGTTAACCGTGGACCAGATTGGAAGCCTGTCGCATTCATGGCGCAGTGCACGACCCACTGTTCCATCACGCTATCGCTCCACCCTAATTTTCAAATAATATTCAATAAAATATGTGCATCCATGTTTGCATGTATATTTGTATTTATGCAAACTACTTTCACCACGCAGTCACAAATTATTCTGACTGTTTTACAGCGATCACCTGACAGTCTACGGGACTGATCGATGTTCGAATATGTATGCACCAAAAGACGTCTGTCTTCATCTGTTACAAAGCATTTGCGATCATGCTTCAACATCCATGATTAAATTGCATGCATTGCTGCCAACCGTATTGTTATGATTATTAGACACCCGAATGAACCTTGATTTAACCCTTATAGCAACCATTAAATGTGGCAAATTAGCGACTATATTATACATGGTAGATTTATTGATATGAGTACTGTACTTCGCGATGGACGTGGTGCACAAGCACAGATAACAGAAAACTCAACACATCCGTCAATAACACTGCCTTAAAAGATATGTTATGTAATATATATGTGACATTTTAGGAAACGACTCTTTTTCAAGGGCCATTGCCTGAAACGTTGACTATTAAATAATTTTCATAACCCGCACTGACCACCATGGTTAAGTATGGTCCCCCCCCCGCCAACACCACCCCACCCTCCTGCTGTGAAGGCGTGCGGAGGCTTTAATCCAGCAGTGGATTGACAACAGGCTACAAGGATACATTAGTATTCAGTATTGCACGGTCTTATTCCTACGCGTATGGGACTGTCATCCAGAATAGCCTACTCATACGAAAACTAAATGCCACCTGGTATCTATATATCCTCAACGAGAGCCTCTTAATGGGAGGTCTACATTCATTGTCTTTTAAGGAGACTTCCACCAACATATGTAACTGGATTTCCACCACGAGCTTAAGGCGCCAATGGACACATCTACCGACCCATGCTTGTTTGATCACTGAAATCATTGTGATACTGTGGCTACGATTGTTTTTTTTCATTGGTGCATAAGAGGCCAAGTATTATTTGATGCAGCACAATTGAAAAAGTTCGTGTGAGGCATGTGTTATTTTGATCCAGACACAGCATTTATATGGGCGATACCTGTGCGCTGTGCGTGATGGTCAAGTATGTATGAGTACACACGATGACTAAAACACGTCATTGATAATGCGACTTTCAGTTGAATCTCTTAATCAAACTGCCACAAAGCAATAGTTGGCACATATATATATTCGACTGCGCATAGCGTGTTTCAATCCACAATTATTGGAATTCACGAAAATTATGCTAGCCTTACGTTATTGCAAAAAGTAAAGAAAGCAATGCAGTACAAGGGCAGTTTTTGGATCACCAACATATATAAATATATCACATTACACGGACAGTTAGAGTTGAACATTTAAATTCGCTATACATATTTCTGTAGGGCACTAAAATGTGAGGTATTTGTCTAATTTTAATTTAAACAACGTTTTTACTTTGTGACAGATAAATACAAATAAATTGTGTTGCTTCCAATGCGGTACAATGTTTACTTATGTACAAATGTTCTCTAAACGTGAGAAAGCGTAAGACCTAGATGACTGGGATAGCACGCCACGGTGGCAAGATGTTAACTACCTCGCCTGGTATCCAGAAGGTTGTGGGTTGTATATTTGGAGTTTGCATGTTTATCTCCGTGGTCGCGTGGATTTTTCTCCGGGTCCTCCGGTTTTTCCCTCCACATAGAAAACACGCGTTTAGAGGATTTGGCTACGATAAATTTCCACACGATAAGCCACTTCGTTGAGCTATCATTTGTGGCCAAGTCGCTACTGAAAAATAGCTATATAGCTCAGTGGGCCTTACATGGTAAAATAAAAAAACTGTCGTCATATTTTTAGTAACGCAAGGCGGACCAAGGGGTTCAATCCCGGTCACCTCGGTTCGGTTAAAATGTATTCGAGCATACACCGACTCAGCCTACGCCTGTGTTTACTGAGACTTGCATATGCTATCGGTGTGTGTGTGTATACACACACCAGCACGGGGGACTTTGGGTGCTGGATTTTGTTGACTCCGCACTGATCATCATCACCCGCGTGCCCCACAGCCCTGAACAGGTGCTCGATAATCGCGGGCGTCCCTTTGTGTGGGTGGGTGCAATGCAATCGACGCTTGCGTCTGGGTATTTATTTATTACGCTTGTTTACCCAGGCAACCGATGGACTCTTTTTCAGGAGGATCCTGCCGGATGTTCACAGGAGGGGGCGATGAATGCCGTGAATACCGCAATTGAGTAATTTGCGGTGGAAATTTTCTAAATTGGCAAATTTGGACCACACGACGGCCTATCCACAGGATACTTTAATGTCCGCTTTGAAGCAGACGGCGCGTATATTTACGGTAATTGCGACCGCTCTCCTCAATCTGTAAACATCGACAACAAGCGGCGAAACGCGCTGCCTCTTCGTTAAATATAACACTCACTGAATAGTCCCTGGGTCGTAATGCTTTCCAGATAGATGATGCAGATCCCGTTGGGCTAATAGTCGACTCGAGAAAGTTCCGAGCTCATAACACCGAACTGATGAGAGCAGCTCACGTTCTCTCTCTGGATTATATAGGGGTTGCCAGCTGTTGCTAATGTTGTCTGATGGAGGCCGATGTTATTTATTTGCTATACCGTATAATCGAGGAAGCTACTCGTTTAAGTTCCAGAATGAGCTCCCGGCACGCGGAGCGAAACATCGGACATCGTGCCGAACGATAATGCGGATGCAGCCCATAAGACACACGAGGGGGGGGGGCGAACTATCCCTTTCTTAACCAGTTGCTCTCGCAAAAACTCTCCCGTCTCTCTGTCTGTCCCACGGCACCGTGATGACGCCGCCAACGAGAGAGCGCCGGGCTGGCATTGCACCCAAGGCGTCTGCCTCCCCTGGGTACTGGAACAGCGCGTGCAGTACGTTACCTTGGGGCCCGGAACGGGCACAGATCGTGCTATAGAATTAACTTACACGGCCAGTGGACGCAAGCGTGTGGCGTGCGAAACCACGGCGGTTGTTTAATCGTAACGCTTCAAGTGACAAATCAAAGTCAAGGCGTGCAAGTTGTTTCCCCAACCACTGCAGGGGTATACGTTCTGCTTCATTGATGCGAGACATGTATGTTGGGTGTTATATAGGTTGTTGATTTGACGTGTTAAAACGCGAGTCTTGCTGTATGATTTATGTTGCATGGGTAATTGTATTTTCTTCGATGTTGGGTTGTTTATTTACATTTTTACGTGTTCACTTTTCTCTCCTGCTTGTACGTGTTTGTAATTCACGCACGTCCACCTTGAATTATATACGCGAATCCAAGTGGGTTGTAAGCGGAGTAAATAAAATAAACTTACTTCTTTTCAGACAATCAATGACATCGCATTGTGTATAAAGCACATTAACATAGCCATTATCATGTGAAAGAGACATGCAAGCAATCAGCAACTATTCATAATTAACTCAGAAGAAGCACATTTCACCTGAAGCTATATACAATATTGCAACATTACTGTTTTAAACATGAACCAAGCAATACAGTTTCCCTATCATGCTAATAGCGTACATTCCCAATTGTTTAATGCAATATTTACGCAATTAAATTTTTCAGAATTAAGTAAAATGTATGTCATGCACCCTCTTCTACCAGGCATAGACAATTAATATAAATGATGAATAATAATATTGGTAGCGAAAGTCTACGTGTTAAATTTATACAATTAAATGTATTATAACATTTTATCCCGGGCTAGTATTAACTCTGACAAGAGCAACAATTATATATTTTTTCTTTATTAAAAGTTGATGATCACAGTGAGGATTTTATTTTTGACACTCAAACACAATGACCTATTTCTTCAAGCGAGACAAATTGTCTTTAATATCCACTTTATGGCGGATAACACGAATTGGTAATAACGATGAACGTTTGTAATTTCCCCTACCCATCAAATAACCACATCCCTTCTCCCCATGGACCCGCAGAGCGGGGGGAGGTCCTCATCCAGCAGCGGATTGATAATATCCCTGTGCATATGACATGGCTCGGCTGCGAGTGTCCAGTATACTGAGTATACTCACTGCCACGGGCTGGCACAGATCAACAGGATCAACAGGAGTGAACGTCAGTCAGTGGGTTTCGCATTAAGACACCATTACGTGCAGCTAGATAAGCACGCAGAACTGAGTTTAATTCGCGGCCAGGGATACTTTCAGAGGCGAGTGACATCTAAGCCGGTCCTGCCCCCACCCCTTCACCAACCGGCACTGGCCAGCATGGTTAAGCATGGTCAGCCCGATCACAACCCCCCGCTCATCCCAATGACGAGCCAGGCGTTGGGGAGGTCTTCATCCAGCGGTGGCTTGACAACGATCATTATTACGCAGCGATCACTTCTAATGTAGTAGCGAGATCGTCAGCTACAACTTTTGGTCGGCGGTCGACTCAGCACATCATCATTATCATCGCCATGGTTGATACAATAAATACCACGTTGTAAGACATCCACATTGGTTGTCTTGGGGACAATCTAGTTCCCCGCCATGGTAAGGTACAATTTCCACTAGGCTGAGCGCCGCGAAAGGCGATGCCTGCGGGACTCATGGCTCGCGGGAGGAGGGAGACACTTCTTTGACTCTTGACCGTGTTCACTGTTAAGTCGCCTGTCCATTGTTATTCCACGTCTGGTTTTACACAGAAGCTGCTGCTGCCGATCCTCTCTCACGGTCAGAGCACGCAGTGCCCGCAGGGAACAGATGAAACGGGAGCCTACACCACGTCCACCGCACGAAACCATTTGGAATGTCCGCTATTAGAATCACAGGAACAAGCATCGCTTGGTTCATGTTTAAAATGGTATTTGTTGTAGCATGCGTGCTATCGGCACGGTGTGCATGTATGTATGCTCAGGTACATTTTGTTTGCCTATATATCTAAAAATATATATTGCTGACCCTTATCAATCCACTGGTGGATCAATGACCCCCTTCCCCCACGCATGTCGGTCATCAGGATTGTTTCATCTTACTTCACCACGCTGGGCATTGAGTTGAGGGACTCCAGGAACGGTTCTTAATGCGTATATCAAACATCAGTCACCACTGATGTTAGCCGGATTCAGAGCGCAGTGCGCCAATCACTGCGCCGCCGCTCCCTTCCAGGTTCGGTTGAATAACCATCAGAAAACAAAGTGCATTGTAAGGCAAAGCAGCATATACAATGCCAAATTTACAATATGTTTGCATTCGTGTGACATATTACGATATTACGTTATACATCATACGCACGTGTACTCACATGTATAGCCGAAGTATATATACGTGCTGTACAATGTACTGCAAGTATACAATTTATATTAGGGTCTCGCACGAAAACTTTATCCGATGTTTGATCTCACCTTCGTGATGTTACGCGACGTTTGTATTACGAGACTGATACCAGCGTGTATAAGATTCATACCTCTCATTCAAAACACTTACATACACCATATATGTAGAACGCATATTTGTGTAAATAATTATAGAAGCAACATCGACAATACCAGTATCGGGTGACTTCAGATAAACGCACTCCTGTCAACTCATACGGTTTATTCGTTTTCTTGTACAGGGAAATATAATTTTCAGGTGTTATACGGCGTATCAGCCGTTTCAATACGGGCAAAAAATATCGATTTGTTTGTGTTTTTCCCTTGTGATGGGACTTTGTAGGATGAACGTTGAGATTTATCAGGGCACAGGGTGATAAATAAGGTCTGAACTGGTCTGTAATGAGGTAGGCACTGATAAGGGGTTGACAGGTATGTAAACGCATATGCTGTACGTATCGTGTTGGGAGACTTGATTGAGGTCATTGTTCTGCCCGTTGACGGACTCGAAACGCCATGTCATAAAAGCATTCGCATTTTCAATTGCACAAACGTCGATTGCTTGAATCACTTTTTTAAGAACAAAAAAAATCCCGTCATCACATCCGCCCACTAGCACTGTGACTTTCAAATAAATAAATTAAACCATAATAGGCGACGTTTCGGGCAATGTCCCTTCTTCATAGCACCTTAGTTATTTATGTATAATTATCACAGAAATACGTAACAGCGTTGTTTTTTTCTTGGTTCTTTCGGTAAAGTCACGTAGAATGGAAATAATAAAATAATTAAAATAAAACATAATAAAATAATTCTCACGACGTTTCGGCCACAACGCAAGCAGCCGTCCTCAGGTGGAGAACAGGTTTGTCGAGAAGACAGAGTGAGTTTAAATCGAAATTTAACAGCGTTGTTGTCATATTCCCCCATTTTTAATCCCGATTGAAATAATATTCAAAAGGTTAAAATCAACAATTAAATCCAACCAACCGATTGAGGCTTACGATAATTTGTTTGCACGCTTCATGAGGGCAGCAAAAATTTGCAACGACTTGTACCCGCCTGCCTTTGATGATCTGATTTCCCGAGACTCTGTACACAATGCGTGGGTTTTCTGCGAGCGATCGGATTCATTTCAGACGCTCATTAATGGAAATGGACAAAGATGATAATAATAATAAAAATCCTCCTGATTTTAAAATAGTCTTGAGGCTCGGTTAAGTTTTCTCGGATGAAGATGATTGGTACATTAGTTACACGCAGTATATTTCAGTCGGTGTCTCGAATATCAAATAAGTAGAAATTCCACATTTCTGTATCACACACAGGTTGTGCTCATCACTTTCCACAGGAAAATAAAATAACCACCGTTGACTTTCCAAAACACTAGTACCTATTTTATCGACCCCAAACAGGTAATGATGGTGATAATGAGTTGAGTAGACCGCTACAAAGACCCGAAGCCGCAACCTTTTGATTGTGAATCAAGCGCGAGATTCTAACACAGCACTACAAGATACGATTACGCATATGCACACGCATAAAGACAAATATCAACCATATAGTCTTGACTAGACTGTTTGGAAAAGTTATGTTAGCACCAATTAAGGCCGGCACGCTAAAAGCAGAGGTTGGTAGCCAGCACTACGCCCACCCGCCTTTGTCTCCCCAGTGCTGATGTTTACACACTGCACTAGGTACCCATTTCAGGCTAAGTTGACATAGGGGAGGCTCAGGACCGGTTCAGCTAATTGGCACCGATATTGGCCATAAGCGAGAAATGAACTTGGGTTCGCAGACGCAGTGCAATGACCACTGCGCCACAGCTGCCCCACGTGCACGCACGCACGCACACAAGAGCACACACACTTGTTGGCGATGACGTGCGCGTATCGAGATGCACTTACCCCGGGCAGATGAGCACCCACTCTGCAATGTAGGAAGGAGGTCCTCGCAAGCGGTTCATTCACGCTGCTGGGTGAGGAGCGCATGAGACGGCGCTGCTCTACATCAGAAGTGATGATCGCTGCGTTCATAAGGGCACCCGGCCGGTGCACGGGCTGCATGCCTTATGTGGTAGGCGGAGCATTCACCACGGCCAATCGCACACCAGAGAACGGCGTTTGGAGGTGCCGGTGTCTAACTTTAACATTGCCAAACCAAACAAAACAACACGTGAATTTGTCAAACGTGCTGCGACGAGGGTGCATTTTCTCCGGGCAGTGGTTGAAATTCCACATTCTTATGATGGGGGGGGGGAGGTCATTCTCTTATACAAGGTGGACGTTTCGGTATCTCACAGAGTTGTATGTATTTTTATAAACTCTTGATGAATTATGGGATTGGAACTCACAACCTTCGGACTGATCATTTTCCATACAAGATGCACTCAAGAGAATCTAATGTAAATATAAATAGCAATGTTTAACTCTGCTCACAGTGGTGGTAATTCCACATTCTTATGGCAGGAGGAACAGTTAAGTACTGTTTTGGTAAAACTTAATTTTATTAACAAGTGAGGGGCAAATTGAGAAATTAAATCTCTTTGCGGGGAAGAACTTGGACCATAAAAAATAATGAAGGTAACTTTCGGTGTAAGTGTAAAAAAAATTGAGCGAAATAAAGTCATGATTTATAAAACTTACGATTAACTCAGAAAAGCCTCATTGAGGCTCCTGTATGTGATGTTTGGCCAATTCCTTTTTTTAGCGTCTTTTGATAAGTTTTGAATGCAACTATACAAACTCGACCACAGTGGGTTATATAAAAAGTTGTAACTTAAATTAAACATTTTAAATTTTGCCACTTTAATAATGTTTTTGCATTGCTTCTGAGAATTTCCCAATTTTAGTGTTTTTGAACAAGTGAGTACTGTTTTCGATAGAAAGATATATATGTATATATTTGTTTATATATTTGATCGTGATATTACACATTTATCGTTTAGTAATACTGTAATGAGCGACTTCCACGACAAGTCGTGTAGAGGGTACTCTTCTTTATTTCACGTACGACACGGAACAGGCCAACGTTATCGGCTTCCAAGATACACACTGAGATGTTACGTTCTACAGACTACACACACGGTCGATCACACGGCGGGTTCCGCCCGTCTGCTCCCGGTCTCGCCGCTGGCTGACGGCGTGCCGGGGAGGGCTGTGGAGCTCCGCCGGAGATCCGCCACGTGGCCGAACGACGAAGAGAGATGCATGGCGAGTAGCCGGTTCTCGTAGATACCTTCCCCTTTGGGGATTGGATAATGTTTGTAATGGTAACTGCTTCCCTTTACCAACCAGTAGATTTCACTATCTCATTATATTACCCCCCCCCCCGTAAGAGCACATATGCGCACAATAAAAGAGGTGCAAAAGAGGACTCGTGACGTGTGCCTTAAAGAGTGGGACAACGCGTGGAACAAATAGCCCGCAATACGAGGGAACACGATGAGAAGGGGATATATAAGGGTCACGACAGAGGAAGGGAACAAAATGCAACAACCCTAGACACTCCGACATTCCCGAGCAACTCCAGAGGAAGGATTAACGTAACCGTAAGCATTTGGGCCGAGTTCGCAATGCTGGTCTGTCAACGGGGACGGACTTCTGCTCCTGCTCGGGCGGCGCCCCAACCAGCGGGTCAACCGGGGGCGCGGACTGCAGCACAGGAAGCACAGGAGCAGCAGGTTCAGCAGCAGCAGGCGCATCCTCGATCCCGGCGAGGTCCCGAGCCCCGTCCACGGTCACAGGCCCGGATGCTGTGGATGGCACGACACAGTCCTTCCGACACATGCCCTCCGAACGCACCATCCCAGGCCCGTCGGACACATCAGATACCGGCAGGCCAATCGTTGGAGATGAAGAGGCGATACGTGGAGGGACAAACGGCTTCAATCCAGAAGGATGGACGAACTAATGGCGACGGCCCACCCAGATACGCACACATTGTGGCCGTTTCACCTCGACCACTTCCACGGGTCCTTGCTGGGGCTTATGTAACTTAGGAGATGTACCAACCAGCACCTGGAGGCAATGCAACCATGCTTTGTCGCTGATGGACCATGGCAACACGTGATCCCGCTTCCCCGCAATGCGTTCATTGCGTGCCTGTGATTTTGTGGCGTTAACTCTGGCTGCCTCTCGAGCCGTAGAAATGCGCTGTAGGGAAATTTGCACATGCTCAGACAATCTGGACTTCCTTTTATCCAGCGACAAACCCAATTGGGCATCTATAGGGGGCACATTCTCCCTCTCATACATGAGAAAAAACGGCGAAAACCCCATGGAAGTATGAGGGGCCACCCTATACGCGGCGAGTACACTCGGCACATGCAAATCCCAATCCATCTGCCCAGCGTCGACCGCCTGACAGAGCATGGAGGTCAAAGTTATATTCAGGCGCTGCACCATCCCATCCATCTGTGGGTGGTACGGTGACGTCTTAATTTTCCTAGTACCCAAAGCGTCGCAAACCTCACGCAGCAATTTAGATGAGAAATTGCGCCCCTGGTCAGTGAGGAATTGCTCCGGGGCTCCCATGTCCATCACATAATCATATAAAAACGCCTCCGCAATGGAGGCCGCCGACTGGTCAGGCAGCGGCCAAGCCATCGGCCATCGGGAAAAATATTCGACCCCCACTAAAATAAATGTATTTCCTCGTGGAGTGGCCGGAAAGGGCCCAAGGATATCGAGCGCCACCAATTCGTTGATACGCGAAACCGAAATGGATTGCAGCGGCAGATGGGACTTCCGTTGTGGCGGTTTCCTGCACGCACATTTAACACATCCTTGTGTAATGCGGGCGAAAGCGACCTTCCGGATGTGACGTCACAAGGAGGCGGAGCCAGGTGACGTGGGTGAAAGGTTCGGGGCTTTAAGCGGGTAAACCGGAAGGGGAAGGCAGTCGGGGTGTGAGCGGAAAAGAGTGAGGCCACGGGGGCGAGTGTGGAGAGGCCACGAGGGCGAACGAGAGGAGGGAGGCACCGCCGGCGAGCGGGGGCCGACCCCAGAGGACAGCCAGGAAGGCTGTGTGTTAGAGGCAGCGGTGTGGCTGCAGAGAGTCGCAGGAGCGACGAAGAGAGAGGAGAGTACAGCCAGGAAGGCTGTGTGTTAGAGGCAGCGGTGTGGCTGCCAGGAGGAGCTGCGGAGAGAGAGAGAGAGAGCAAGAAGCTGTGAGAGCTGCGGAGGGAGAAGAGCAGCAGCGAGTACAGCCAAAGGGGGCTGTGTGAGAGAAACAGCAGCGGAGCTGCTGTTGTGGATCGGGCTGATATTGGAGTCAGCACCGTGGAGAAGCTACCGAGTCAAGACAGCCGTGTGGGTGTACAGCACGAACCGAATAATAAAGGACACTGAGCCAGACATCGTGGTCCAGAGTCGTTTATTACACTTGGATCCATCTGGAAACATCGGCTGTCATCCCCAGCCAATAATAGTCACGCTGCAGTGTCAAGAGGGACTTCTGGACACGCGAACCAAGTCACCCCGAAGAGTGGTGGAGAAGACAAGCCGCCAGCGATCCAACATGTCCTCTCTCCACGTAAAAAGGCCGTCATGAAGGATCAACAGGGGCCCATCAGCTGACGCGATAGTGCATTTCCACGCGACCCCGCAAGACCCCTAAGGAATCGTCATTCAGCTGCTCGTGCACTCAAGCAGAGCGTGCAAGCTGCAACACGCTATCAACCGGCACAGCCGGCCCAGCGGGATCCGAACCAGCAACCGCAGACATAACGGCAGCCAGCTGCAACACAGAGGGTCTACAAGGGCCCGCCCCTGACGAACATGGACAACGAGGCGATTGAGGCAACCGGGACAAGGCAACTGCATTACAATGTCGAGCACCCTTCCGATATATCACATGGAACGAGAATTCCTGCAAGATTTCAAGTCAACGCGAAAGTTGGCCAGAAGGTTGTTCGACGTTCAGGGAATACTGGAGGGCCGCATGATCCGTATGAACGAACTCTCTGCCGTAGAAGTAAGGCCTGTATTGTCGGATGAAATAAACAATGGCAAATTATTCCCTCTGAGTGACACAATAACGACGTTCCGCGGGGGAGAGGACACGGCTGCCGTACGCGACCACCTTTTCAACCCCGTTTTTAACTTGAGACAAAACGACGCCTATGCCCGTGTCACTGGCGTCAGTATGCAGGATAAATTTGAGGGAGAAATCGGGATATTCGAGGGTTGGCGCGTCCGACAGCAGCTCACGAAGGGCTAAAAACGCTGTCTCTTCCTCTGGACCCCACCGGAACCTTTGATTCTTAGCAGTCAAAGCATGCAAGGGTTTGGCGACCATAGCAAATTGCGGCACAAACCTACGGTAGTATGACACAAACCCAATGAAACTGCGCACATCACCCACACACTTAGGGTTTGGCCAATCGCGTACACAGGCCGTTTTTTCCGGATCTATGGCGATGCCCTCAGCGCTAACAATGTGACCCAAATAGCACACTGAATTTTGTAACAAATGACATTTCGCTGGCTTAAATTTCAGATTGGCTGAGCGCATCCTAGCGAAAACAGAATGCAGACGTCGGAGATGTTCGTCAAAAGTGCAGCTGAACACAATAACATCGTCTAAATAAATACGACAAGAGTCTCACTGAAGGCTAGTTAAGACGAGTTCCATGAGTCTCTGAAAGATGGCCGGAGCCGAATTCAAGCCGATCGGAAGGCAATTAAACTGAAAGAGTCCCTAGGGCGTGCGGAACGTGGTTTTCAGCTTTGATTAATCGTCAAGGGGAAGTTGCCAAAACCCTGAAGACAAATCGAGAGTAGAGAAAAACCGCGCACCGGACAAGGCATCCAGGGAGTCGACCATGCACGGGAGTGGGTACGCGTCAGCCACAGAAACTTTGTTCAACTTACGGAAGTCAAAAAAAAATCTAAGACTACTGTCCTTATTCTTAACAAGCACGACGGGCGCTCGCCAAGGGCTTTTAGATGGAGAAATAATATCGGCGGCCAACATGTCGTCGACCGCCCGTTGTATACGTTCTTTTTCCACTGGGCTCAAACAGTACGAATTCTGACGAATAGGGCCGGCCTCCCCTGTGTCGATACGGTGATGCAACGGGGAGGTCTGCCCGATATCAAATTCACTTTTACTGAAAACGTCCGAGAATTCGCACAATAGCAACCGCAAGTCGTTCCGTTGCTCAAAATACAACTGCGAATTCTCCTGACACAGAGCTTCAGCCCACATCTCATCCATGACCCCAACGCGATTAATGGCACCCACAAAAGTCTGTGATGTAACGGCATTATGTTCACTAAACGCGGTGGTGGCGTGAGCCAACACCATGCCCGCATGAACCACCACCGCACCTGGGCCCCCGTTAAGCACTTGCAAGAACGGGGCCTAGTCGGAGAGAAGGACCGTCTGTGCACCAACTAGCACCAGTCCACGAGTCGCCGTATTCGACGGGGTCAAAAGGACCCCAGCCGCCGAATCAACACTTTTAATTGCCTTATGATAGCGTAGCAGTACAAGCATCTGGGATCCCGGTGGGATCTCCACCACAACATCAACAAGGGCTTGTACCATGACGCATGCTGCCGAATATGGTTGCAACGACGGCAAAACAAACTTGACCCGACGGCATTTCCAAACATCCCTGGTCAACGAGGATTTTGATGGGCATCCTCTTAAGGAAATCGGTACCCAAAAGGCAGGGGACCGCTAGCAACCTCGAGATCAAGATAGGCCCAAGCACAGCCACTTCGCCAATTACGATGCGGGCATCCACCTGACCAATGATGCCCATGCTTCCACCAATTGCCGCTACACAAGCATTACCAGCAGGTCGTATTTGACGAGCCTGAATCGACAACAATTGAAATATAACGTCTGAAATAATGTTAGCCGAGGTACCTGTGTCCACCAAGACACGTACCTCCACTCCCTGCACGGAACCCGATACCGCTGAAGAATCCGCAGCCGCCGCGACCACGCGACGCGCCAATTTTTTCCACTGTGTCCTCGAGCTAGGCCACCCTCGCGCAACTGAACCCTGGTGCCTGGTGCCAACGTGTGGGTTATGCTGAGAGCGAATGAACCCCGAATTATCAAATGTCTGAGATTGCAAAATGGGCTGGGTGTCTGATGTGTACCGACTTGCCTGTTGGGAATGAGATGGAGCGGTCGGAGGGACAGCAGGGGCCGGAGCAGCAGTCGATGGATTAGTTTCTCCAATTCAATTTTGGCAAGTAAAATTATCGCCTTTTCTTACAGCCCTTTATATATGGATTTTAGTACTTTCTTCGTGTATACTTAGTGTCGATGTTCAAGGTTTCTAATTAGTTTTTTAATAATTTGCAGTTTTTATTTTAGGTTTGTGTGAGCTTGGATGACGGCATCATTTCTTTCTGAATTAAGTGCTTTTTCATAGTGTACAAAGGCGAGACACAATGGTAACTGAAATGCATTGGTCTATTTTAGACTCTAACTAATATACGTGGTTGATGTGCAAATAAGGGGCTGATGGGTCTAAATCAGGTCGTTTTTTTTATCTCCGAATCAGCTTAAACAATTAATCAACATGTCCCAGCAGTCAGTTGGTGCTGCATCTTTCGTGATGTCTACAGTTATATAATCCGTTCCAGGAGGTTTCTCGTTTTTGGACACGACAATATTTATTCCAAAGGACAGAATAGAAGATACAGAATTTACTCCTTCAACTGTTGTACCTGGAATGCATTACTTTTAATCTGAGAGTTAACTTGGGCTATGTGCATTTTTATGTAGATATATATTGTGTACAAATAGAGCAAGGGGCATGCATTTATTTTTTTTGAAATGTATGATATTCAGACTGAAACAATTCTTGACAAGCACCTTTTACTTGCGGTGAGTCTACCCTCTCCACCGAGCAAGTTTCCAGAGCCACCGGTTTGATTTGTGATTCCTGGAGCTGCTCAGCAATTTTCAGAGGAGTTTTACCAAATTCGCTGTCATATTCTTGTTATCATTCTCATTAGTGTGCCACGATGTCCCTGGGTCGTGATCTACATTTTAAGTAAACATTTATTTGTAATACTTAACTTGGAAATTAAAAAAAAATGGTCTCCGAGGTTTGAGCAGTTACGCAATGGACTAAAATGCTTTAAAAGTCAGACATAATCTAAAAATATGAAAGCTCAAAAACTTTCTGCTTAATCAAGTGTTAATTGGTGCTTTTCTCAGTTGGAGGCCCTCAGCCAGTGCTGGCAAATCCACATGACTATTACAGGGACAATTATGATAATCATATTGTGTTACCATGTTCCCGAAGAGAGATATCGATATATAAAACAAACTCCCCACATTCATCATTAGCACTGCATAGACAAACATCTTTAAAACCACATCGAGATATACATCTGTTTTTTAAAACAAACATGCAAGCGAAAGGGAAAACATAACAAATTAACAATCTGAAAAAAAAAACTTAATAGAATTTCATCATTATCATACTAATCAGCAATTGTCTACCCACTGCTAAATGAAGGCCACCCATGCCATCACCATCGTTTATGGTACAGTGATGTATCAAACGATTTCATTTCTGCACATGAACCTTATCGCTCCATCTCCACAGTGGTTTTCCTCGTCAGTGTCCAATGTGTCTGATTCGTGTGTTACAGTGGGTAATACGCACTGATTAAAAACTTTCCTCTACAGGCACATTTGTTGTTGTTGCTTTAACAACAAATCTCGATCAAATCTAGATTGCTTTAAATAATCAACATGTTTTTTTTCTCTTCTAAGAAGCACTCCACGATGATGAAATTAAGAGGCACACAATTTACCAAAGAAAACCACGTTCATGTTCATATGCGAGCAGTACCTACAAACAACGTGTTCGTGCCGCAGTTTAAAGGCTTAATTTTTTTTAAAAAAAGTGAATACCCTCATGCCATTCGTTTTTGGAAACCATTAATGCTTTTTTCCTATACATGTTACTTTTGAGTGATTCTGAAAAGCGTTTTCTATTTTAGAAACAAGACAGACAGACTCAGTCGCTGATGGTGCATGCACACGTGTTGCTCTGTGTCTTGTTATAGAGTTCACAGCGTAATGTTCGTTTCTCAAAGACCTACCTACCTGCAGTATTACTTTAATTTCAGCTGATCGATCCCAGACACTGAACCTCAGTTTGTTCCGGAATCATACACATTTAATGATGACAGCGTGCAACACCACGGTTTAAATTGCCAGGAAACACAAGCAGCCAGATTTGCAATAATAACACGGTTCCGCACCGCATTTTAATCAAAGATCATTTAATTATGTAAATGAAACGGCCACAATAAGAGATGCAGGGTGACTAATGGCTACCCCGACAGCCTGCTTCCCACCACAGAGGCAGCAGGCAGTTGTGCTGCTGCCTCGCCTTGCAAGATGAGACTCCTGAGTGAGGACCGCGCTTTGTGATGTTAAGCGGTGCTTTCACAAGTGCCTTTCAATTTGTTTTCCACGCATCGTAGAACGATCTGTGAAAAGTGCTCCGTGAGGATTTTCAGCCACGAAAGAGTGCGCGGATTCTTCTTCGCGCTGTGTTATTTTACACGTGTGTGTGCGTGTTTAAGCTGGATATGACTGTGCCAGAGTGCTCAATTCACAATTTAAATGTTGTGAATTCAAATACCATATCCAGCCGGGGAGGGGGGTGGGTAAGGAGTAAACTTCGTCCGTAATAATGTCTCTAGGATTGATAACATGAGTGCTGCTTTATAGGACGTCAAGAGCAGTTTCATACGGAAACACTGAGTAAAGACCAACACTGTTTAGCCCTTAGTGTTCCATTTCCGTAAACTTCACTTTAACCAACAAGCATACATCCACTCTCTATACAGTTGCTGTAGCTTGTCCTGTATAAAGACTGGTCCCCATCATGGGAATGCGGAATCTTCACCACTTGCTCAGAGCCACCAATTGAGATAGGTACCACCAAATGCTCATTTGGGCAGGAAGACTTCAACTCTATTGTCTCCGAAAAGTTAATTTCTGAGAGCTACCGTTCTTGTGCACTGATTTCGCTGGGAGGATATGGGATGCCTACTGGAAGGTGGAGACAAATCCCATGAGACCAGGTTTGGTGATCTGCTTAATATTACAGAGTGTTGAGGAAGTGAGTCCTAATTAATGCTGGGAGACTCGCGGAGGGCTAGTATTCGTGGCAGGGCACAGCGTGTGGGTTCAAGACCTGCGGTGGAAAAATATAAGTGTCTTGTTCATTTTTACCGAATACAGAAATGTTGATGATCTCAGACAAAAAAAGAATACTTGAGCTATCTATTTCCAAGATACAGTAACAAGTATTCAGTGTAGGGCAGTAACATGTGGCAAGCATGGGATTACAATAATGCTTGACTTGTACCTGTAAGTTGGCCAGAAGATGGAAGTACAGCAATGTAACACATTCCTGCGGAGGGAGCTGGTAGGAACGTTGGGTTGCTCGGTCAATGGCCAGGGTCAACGGCGGCGTGGTGTATTCCGCAAATATGCCCGACTGTGAGGGCGGGCACAAGCCGGCGTGAGTAGGTTAAACGTTGAGTTTTATAAGGGCACCACGGGTTAACCAGCCCCTCTTCACCCAGCCCCACCCATCCCACCCAGCCCCACCCTCCCCACCCAGCCCCTCCACACCCTCCCCTCCCCACCCAGCCCCTCCCTCCCCACCCAGCCCCTCCCTGCACGACGGACACAATAATCCCCTGTGGGCTGGTGTGACCAGGAGGTTCCTACCAGTATTATTGAGTCAATCGGTGCAGTGGTTTGAGTGTTGCCAATTCCTAATGTTTGGGTTTTATCTGGCTACTCCGGTTAATTTTCCATAAACAGGTATTCCTGTAACATGGAATTAAATAAACGTCCTAATGCTGGACAACTTTTGAAGAAGACTCTTAAGACTCTTTTCTGGATAGATAACGATGTAAAATCGTTGACAAATGAATAACATTGTTAAAGGCCAGTACCGATAATCCCACAGTATGACTTAATTTTAATCAAGTGAAAGATTACTATTACATTGTATGTGCCAGGGTGTTTTTTTTGTTTGTTTACAATTTCATTATATTATGAAGAAAACAACAATTTGCTAAATAATTAAAATAGAAAAATTATGTTGCAAAAAGCTTGGGTTTTGATGGAAAGTCAGAGGCAGCAAAAGTATTTCGACCAAGCCATGAAGACAAAGATCCCCCTTATAGCCTTAATAGACTGTTGGCGCAAGTGCTGTTAGCGAGCACCTATGAAGGCCTTTGTCTCTCTCGTGGCGATGTTTACACACTGCATCAGGTACTCATTTGAGGCTGAGCTAAACTAGGAGAGGCCCAGGACCGGTTCAGATAATTGTCACCGGTGTTGGCCGTGAACGAACTCGGGTCGCTCAGCGTGCTAACCACAACACCACCGCTCCCCATCTATATTCACAGTCATGTGCTTGACTTGGTAGGTTAAATCATGCTACTTTATATTCGAATTAAACAATACAAGTACAGCACATTACAGTAATAATGTAATCAGATTACATTTAGTTAGTAATGACAAATAAGGTATTACATTACACGTCAAGCATATGAATAACTTTTCTCAAACAGTACTCTCAATACCATAAGTATGGCAAGGGAGGGTTTGGGTGAAATTTCGTAACAAAGGAGACAAAAATCATGCGTCTTGGAAATTCGGATAAAGTCAAGACTTTTGGGAGCAGGTGTCACTTGGATTACATTCAAAACAAAATCAATAAAAGCCAAGCCAAATTGTCACCTTGCTCCCTGCAGGGAGAAATAGGAATGGGGTGTGCAGAAACTGTGAGAAAATTTGGTTGGTAGTCAGTCTTAGTGCCAGCGAGAGCCTGCAAACCTACATGGGAACGCTTTCATATTGGCTGGTGCAGTGGGGGTTTAAGCCCCCACTTACTTGAGTGTTGGTGCATCAAGCAGAACCGAAGACTCCGCATGTGTCATGCCTGCCCCCTGCCTGCCTCTTCCTATCCACGCGCGCTACCCAGGGCTGCACAAGGCAGCCATTCTACAAAAAAAGCTTTCACAAACGCTTGGCGTCAATATTGTGGTGTATTTGGTAAAAGCGTGCTTAAGAAGGAAAACTCTCCTGTATGCCAACAAACCACTGTCCTGCAATCCCACATTACCAAGATAGAAAGGACATTTATATGGAACAGCCATTGCTTAAAATGCCACCAACTAATTTTGGTTGTAATTTTTTTGTTCAGCCAAAAACATTGGCCTTCATGCGTTGGCCTGAAATCCAGTCTCTTGGAAACCCAAGTTTAAAGACATCTGAGGTGACTGGTTCGAGGCTCATTATGGCCATGTCTGAGGCCAGTGCCGTCACCCCTGGTATTCTGCGTTTGAATAAGAGTTTCAGATGTATTTTCAGATGTATTTTATTAATTTGGGTGTTTGGGTGTATTGAGTTGATGCTTTAGAGCGATCACCATAACTGCAAAAAAGGGGCAAACATTGATTAGTTTATATTATTTGGGTCTTTCGGTAAAGCCACATAGATAGAAAAATTATAAAATTATCACGACGTTTCGATCGCAACACAAGCAATTATCATCAGGTGAAAAAAGTATAGCGAGAGAGTTTCCGAGGCAGGAGAAAATACAGTGGGAGAGCTGTTGAAACACGAAGTTACATAGGCTTGAGATGGGCTCAGCCCAGGGTAAGTGGGCGGGGCTAGACGTGGAATTTGCATATAAATGTAAGATCGGTGATGTACCTCCACGACGACACAGCTGTAGAGGTGGCCATTGTATTGTGAGAGATTAGCATGTCAATGTAAACGAACCAACGTAACGGTGGCTGTGCTAGTAAGACATCCAGCTCGTAAAAAAAAACGAGGGACAACACCACATCGAGGAAAAGGAGCAACGGTGGCTGTGTTAATGAGACATTTAGCGTGTATGTAACTCAGAGAGACTGAAATAACTGCTAGTATCGGCAGGTAGAATGGAAACATCACAGCCAGTTATGACTTAAACTGGTTAATAACCTCCTTCCAATGATTGCTCAGTTTGTATCCATCTTGTCGGTTGAAATTGTGTCTGTGTCTCTCACCATACAATGGAGGTACATCACCGATTTTACATTTACATGCAAATTCCACCTCTAGCCCCGCCCGCTTACCCTTGGGCACAGCCCATCTCAAGCCTATATATCTTCGTGTTTAAGCAGCTCTCCCACTGTATTTTCTCCTGCCTCGGCAACTCTATCTACGTGGCTTTCCCGAAAGACCCAAAGAATATGAATCCCTGCAGTAACGAAAGCTTTAAGTCAAGATTGATTAGTTTGTTCGCTTAATTTGACATATTCCAGCTTTGAACAAATACGAGGTTTTTATTGTCTTGCGACAAGTGCTCTTTTCAGGGCACATAAAAGGGCATTTTGTAGTATTTCATTACATGCGTATTGAAGCTACTCCAGAAAACAGTTATATGTTATTATCCTATCGGGCCCATTCCTTGACAAAGTGTGAGGGTACACTATCTCACTATGAGAGGTCCAAAATGAAAATAACTTGGTCCCGTGACAATATGCCAATAGCTTAATTGCAATATACATTTAAAATGTTCCAGGGCACAAAATTGACCCAATTTCAAATGTTCCAGCGGCTCCACCAAGCCTTGGGTTCTGCAGAGGAGCACAATGCGCGTGTGTGCATAGGCTGGGCAGGGCAGGGCCAGGCGTAACATTGATGGACATGTCCCCGTGGGTGTTTTGCCTGTGCTGTGGCTGCACATAATGGCTTTATTTGAATTGTGAGCTGTCCAATGTGCATGTTTCCAAATTGTTCTTCCAGACATTGCCGGCTATCCTTATGGAAAATATTTCAAGCAGGAATGCTGCATTTTATCCAAGTTGTATGAGGTTACTCGAACGGTTTCAGTCAGCAAGCCACTGAAAACCGAATGCTGCACCCATCTCGTAACGCCCCCAACCGTCTTCACACACACACACGCTCATCTCCTCCACAATAATAGAATAATACATAATAATAGGGTTTTTCCCCTTTTTTTCTGGCAACAAAACTGAAACCTTTTCACGAGGATTCATGTCTGCATTAACCACAATACTTGCAGTTAAGATGCAAACAAAAAACACACTATGATAATATATGCATTGTCCTTGAAACTGATTGGTCCACACCAAGGGGCGGCTTTCTTTTGAGCCTCGACCTAATTGGTGCTCGACCAGAGGACGCCAAAAGGCGTACAGCTCAAAGACAATGCACTATCAAAGTAATGAGGGCTTGGGGTGAGCATCTACATCATTATACCTCCTTTGCCAGTATCAGTTTCAAGGGCACTCCATAGAGATAAACACCAACGAAAGATAATTCTCGAATGAACAAAACATCTACAGTGACGGAAAAAAGTATTTGATCCCCTGCTGATTTTGTACGTTTGCCCACTGACAAAGAAATGATCAGTCTATAATTTTAATGGTAGGTTTATTTGAACAGTGAGAGACAGAATAACAACAAAAAATCCAGAAAACGCATGTCAAAAATTTTATCAATTGATTTGCATTTTAATAAGGGAAATAAGTATTTGACCCCTCTGCAAAACATGACTTAGTACTTGGTGGCAAAACCCTTGTTGGCAATCACAGAGGTCAGACGTTTCTTGTAGTTGGCCACCAGGTTTGCACACATCTCAGGAGGGATTTTGTCCCACTCCTCTTTGTAGATCTTCTCCAAGTCATTAAGGTTTCGAGACTGACGTTTGGCAACTCGAACCTTCAGCTCCCTCCACAGATTTTCTATGGGATTAGGCCACTCCAGGACCTTAATGTGCTTATTCTTGAGCCACTCCTTTGTTGCCTTGGCCGTGTGTTTTGGGTCATTGTCATGCTGGAATACCCATTCACGACCCATTTTCAATGCCCTGGCTGAGGGAAGGATGTTCTCACCCAAGATTTGATGGTACATGGCCACGTCCATCGTCCCTTTGATGCGGTGAAGTTGTCCTGTCCCCTTATCAGAAAAACACCCCCAAAGCATAATGTTTCCACCTCTATGTTTGACGGTGGGGATGGTGTCCTTGGGGTCATAGGCAGCATTCCTCCTCCTCCAAACACGGCGAGTTGAGTTGATGCCAAAGAGCTCCATTTTGGTCTCATCTGACCACAACACTTTCAACACTTGGAATCTGATTGAGTGGTGGGGATCCTGAGCCTCCTTCATGGCTTATTTGTCATGATGGATTGCAAAATGTGTTTTAATGCCTGCCTAAACAGTGTGCAACATCCACATATTATATATAAATAAAGAGGCACTGCAAAGCTAAGAGAGGCTATAATAAATGTACTTGTTTATACATGAATGCAGCATTAATCAGTGGCATTTTCTGCGCAACATGAACAATAATAATGACACGGCCGTGTAGGTCTACATATTCTAGGAACTTCCATATGCCACCGGTGTGAGTAATTTGTTGGTGCAGGGTAATGATGTGTGTAACGTGCAATTATCGCGGATGTATGTGGGGTAGGGGAAATATGAATGCTGCATAAAACTCACTGTGATAGAGCACAGGGACTGTGTTCAGGTTTAGCAGATGAAGGCTCTCAATGTATAACGGTAAAAACCTGCAGTGGTTGAATATGCGACGAGCAGATTGCATTTTGCCACATTCACAATCGAGCGACTCTTTTATTTTATATTTGTGAAGGATATATACGATGGGGTGTGTAGACTTGGCCCTCATAGCTTTTGCTGCTAGTTTAATTACCCTGAGGGCGATTAGCATCGATCGGTCGCTGGTTTGATGGCATTCATTGTTTTCACGCGTAACAGAGAAGACCATTGGTAGGTCGTCATCTTCCTCCCTGTGAAGTTAAAGACAGAAAGATCACCATCACCCCCTTGGGTCATATAAGCGTACGACTTTATCAGAAGTCCAGCATAGTTATTTTAGGATGCCCTAATTATTGCCAAAGGAAAGTTAAATTGTTCATAATGGCTCATGGCCACTAATGAAGGCAGTTGCTGCCCCATGCTCAAAGTAGCAGGAAGACAATTTGATTGTTTTTACTCTCAATATATAACCCCGCAATATATCATGAAGAAAGCCAGTCAACTGGCACAATCAGCCCTTTCTGATCTCTTGGTGACTGTTTTATTTGTATGTAACCTGCTAATATTAGTTCTCTTCTTGAAATACGTTCAGTGTGCTTACAGTCAGAACACCTTGAGACAATGCAAGGAGTGTCTAGAGAGCAAAAACCATTCACACATGCACACTTTGACTTTTCATTTAAGAGATGAAGTACAGGACACGTTGAGCAGAATCATAGGTATCACATTGTTGTGACGTTGCAGTGAAAAGAGGGGGGGGGTCATCTGATTTGGCAAAGTATTCGATGGCAGCAGAGTATACTAATTGGGTCCTGGGTGTATATTCGTGTGTTCTGGTGGAAAATGATGGACCTTTAGGGATTAAGGGATGGCATTCCCCAGGTCCTGATGCTTCTTATGCCCATAGAGGGGTTCTGGAGTGTCTCTGCATTGTGCTTTTTAGACGTTCATTTCGTCTGCGGAAAATATATATGTATACATGTAAAAACAAATATTCCCGGCTTGTTTGTGCTCAAATAGAGCCGAGATAATGGCTGGAATAGAACAATATTTTTCGTTCACTTCACCCTGAAAAGTGCGAGTTGGTGAAGGTAGGTGCCCAGGACTGCTTCAGTTATGACACATCGCTGATGTTAGCCGTGTCTGGGAATCAACCTCAGGTTTGTGTTTGACTAATTATACCCATCGAAATAGCCGCGATCATATGTGGTGTTATAGATGGGAGGGAGGTTATTACTATGAATATCCTTTTGCCCCCATGAAAGCCAATTGCCTTAATAGTGAACACTGTTTTCACGCAAACAGCACCTTTTCATGTTAAAATAACCTTTGGAGTTAATTATATTGTAATGTATGCTTAATTATTTTTCGCAAACAGCCCTTTGTCAGTGCACTGCTGGGTGAAGGCCTCCCCACACTTGTGCCCACACTGAGCAGCGTGCCAATTCCAACTATGTCCATTGCCAGACTAATTTTTGTTATTGACCACCTTTTGTCGTCACTTACTGTGGTGACTTTCAAAATGGCAGGTGCCTCAACAACATGCCTCCTGAAGGTGGGAAATCCTCACCCCTCCTACAAGGCCCGCCCAGCGTGATGACGCCGTTGATGTCACAAACCCCGGCCATCACCTCCCGTGCAGCGGCACATATGGTAACAGAGGTGAGATATTTTTTTTGCCCAACAATTTTCATGTTAGCAATATTCGTTGGTTAATCACACCGATAATCGGTCATCGATTACGTAAATAATCTGCAAGCCCTGCTCTAAACTACGCCTAAACCGAATGTAACATCTGCAGTAGTCACACCTGGTAAAGCATTCATCGTGCGGTTGAATAGACCAACTGTGTGCATGCACTGTATTATGCCGAGATTTATTGGTCTGCTTATCGAGAAAGAGAGCACGGAGAAGCAAAGCCGTGTGTGCAGCTCCCGCAACCAGCAGGCTGAAAAACACCGGGGAGGAGGGGGGTGAGGGGGGAATGGCACCTCGCCTTGGACACCACAACAATATCCAGCTACGGCTCTGATTACAGCACTCCTCTGCCACGCGTGGTGGTGCGCACCTGTAATCCAGTTGCATTTAGGTAGGTTTGGTGGATCACACAAGCAGAGATCGAGGCTGCTGGAGACTCCAACCCTACAGTATACTGAGGCGGATGTCGGATGCTGCAGAAAGCAGTGCTGCAAGTAGGGTTATGGCAGGATATCTACATCGTGCAACTTGAGTGTCACCCTCTTGTATTTGTGAGTTTTCTCTGACAGAGGTTATTAGGATTTACCCTGTGAGCCATTCGGCTCTTGATTTGGGTTCAACCGCAACAAACAATACAATTACAAGATACACCGAAAATTCATTGTACACAAATCTAAACATCACATACGTAAACAATTAAATCCTACAGAAAAAGCACAACCCGTCCATGCTGCGTAAAAAAAGTGCAAAAAATTCAATTTCGATGTTTGATCCCAATAACAATCATAATACAATACAGATCAAAATTTTAAGTATAAATCTATGCTAAATCAAAAAATCGGGCCAAAACAAGCCCCTCTAAAACTTACTCAAACAATGCTATATAAACAACGTAACAATTTTCCCAACAAATGTGATAAAAAGTTTACAATAGCGACACACACAGCACACATCACTAAATCTAGCATCCTTTGCTAACTGCATAATTCAATCCATAACAGCCGGATTAACAATAGCAGTAGCAGTGCACTATAATCAAAATACATAATAAGTTCATACGTTGGTTACTTGGTCACAAACTGCTGGTGGCAGGGCTTCCACTCAAAACAGCTCCATGGCATTGTAGCCGATTCTTTCCTGCTGACCTGACGTCTTGGTAGACGAATTCTTATTGCTGGTCCTGGGCTGCCAATGGAAATTAGTACCATGCCACATTAATTATAATTTTACTTTAGACGTGGATCGCAATAATTAAACACTAAAGCAGTACTGATTGTACATTTTTCTCAAATATATAGTTTATGAATTTGCCAGGACAATATACTGTATACCGTTGAGAATGATGGATTTATGGAAAAAACATGAATGTCTAATATAATTACACGATAGGCAGCAGTATCAGGTTAATTACAGAACTGCGATTCATAAAAGCCCCAATTTTAGCTTGACAGCCTGATGGCTCTATCCTTCCCATAGAAATCCACCGATATTTGTCAACTTTCTGTGTTCAAAAGGTTTCCATTAACATTCGGTAAACCCCCACGAGATTTACAGGCCTTGATATTTTTAAATAATAATATATGGTACTAATATAATAACGATGCCATTATTTACCAAAAAATGCCTCACTGAGACGTAGGATGCTTATTTAAGTATTGCATTGGGATGTTTGACCAGTTTTATTTGGATGAATATTTTGGATATGGAAGGATACTGAAGTACCCAGAGAAAATCCATACATGCCAGAGATTGGCGCACAAATGTACGTGTTGTACTGTAATATCTTGGTAACCTCACATACCGGTCGGAGTGAGAGTGTCACAAATCCCTGTGAGCCACTGACCCTTGTCTCCAAATCGTGTGATTACAGGCATGATCACTTTACGAAGAGACTGGTCCTGTACCATGTAAATGTGGAATTGCCAACGCTGGAATCGGTCCACCAATGGAGATGTGTATCTCCTTTAGGCAGCGATAAACTTTCGACTTGAAATGTGGTCACTAGAGGCCGAAACTTGGCAAATGGCCTCTTTCGGCCGAAGCCAAAAAGTTAACTTTCGGTTTACTTTCGGTTTCGGCCGAAAGTAAATTTTTTACTTTCGGTTTCGTTTTCGGCCGAAACCAGACATTCAGTTTCAGGTCGGCCTCTAGCCGACACATATAGTACCTGTGCGCAGGAGTGGCTTCGTTTAAAAATCTATCTGGAAAAACAAACAGCACATTGGGTTTTCAGCTTTTCTGGCCAAGTGCAGCATGGCATGTGGCACATTGCATTGCTCTCCAGAGTTATTATGCCATGGGAGTGACCACAAGACTCGTGTATTAAAGATGTGTCTAATCATTATTGTAAATTTAACATTACTAGGAACCTGGCTCAAACATGCAAAGGCACTGAACTGTCTCAATGAACTTTCACCTGGTAAAATTACGATAATTTACTTAAATGTACGCATGTTGAATTTGATATGCATACGCACCCAAGCACCTAACTACATACTGGATAGCCAACAGCTCGATAACATAATGATGATTCATCCCGTTGATATACACTCAATATTTTACCCGAAACATTCTCGATTAAAAATATTTTCTGCCAATGAAACCTTCCAATTTCTGCATTTTGGGACCAGCGATTGGCCACATAGATGCCATAATTCACTTACTTAAGGCATTCACATGGACGTTCATCATTTACCAAAATTAACACCAGACGAGATTAAAAGTTTTCGTGACTGCAGGAATTACTCTTTGGTTCTTTTGGTAAAGTCATGTAGAAAATCAAATCAAATGATAATAGAATACGACGTTTCGGTTGCAACACAAGCAGTCATCATCAGGTAAGAATGAATGATAAAACACAGACACAGAAACAATATCGGCAGACACACATGCAGAGACACACCGAGCGAGACACACACCAAGACAAACAAGTGCGTGTCTCGGTGTGACAGCCAAAGTAGGGGAACAGGTCCAAGAGGACATCCATTGTGGCGATGAAGCGATCAGATTTGCTAATGTAGAGGATCTGGAGGTGCCGGATGGATTGTTGCATCGTGAAATCATGAAGGATGGTGAGATCTTCATTCACCAGTGGATAGATCGTGGCCTTCTAGAATTTCGTTATAATTTACATCACACACTCAAAGAAGATCACCTGCGTGTTAGATGTGTAGTGGATTAACGCGCGCCAAGGGGGGAAATTGGAAACACGTGTGGGTTATGGACAGTGGGGTTGCATCAGGGCAAGCAGGTGTTGCTGGGAGATAACGGCCGGAGAGAAACGGCTCGTTCGGTGAATATGGGATTCAGTGCAGTGATTGGCCTGTTGTTGTTGTCAGGGACAAGATGGCGCCAGCAAGTCTGGGGATGGGACCAGGTGGCAGGGGGGGCCGCGGGCGCGGGGCGTCGGTGAGGATGCTGGTTAATTAATTGGTCATTAATGAGGACGGGGATAAATACGGGAGCGTGAGAGTTAAACGGGGAGTTGTGCTGGGAGCTGGATGGAGACAATCGAGGAGAAGAAGAATAGGTTAGCAGTAGAGTCGGAGAAGAAGATATGGGAGATAGAATAGGTTAGCAGTGGAGCAGGAGAAGAAGAGATAGTATAGGCTAGCAGTGGAACGGGAACAGAGAAGACACGAGAGAGATGAGGGGGAGAGACAGTCGGAGTGAGACAGTCGAAGCAGAGAGGAGAGTCTGGGAGAGAGGGACGGAGAGAGAGAGGGAGGGAACGGAGCGAGCGAGGCCAGCGGAGCGCGGCGAGCGAGCAGAGAACGCGCTGAAGTCTTGGTTGTGGAATGTGAAGAGTTTTGTAAAATAAAGTGACGGAAAAATAAGTTGTCTGCGTAATGTTCAGCACTACAGATGTATGTGATGTTTAGATTGGATATACTCTATGAAATAACACATTCACACAGCATAAAGAGGTACTGCATTGTGTGGTAAGAGGATTATAATCCTCTTCAATAGTTATTTAAGAGACACCAGATATTGTTTTGAAATATCACTTTTCCCTGTTGTTATCCAAGATGATGTGAAAATGCTTTCTGCAAGAATTGAATAAAGTATATTTATACACATTTCTGGTCAGTTGCTCTGTAGGTGGACCACACAGCCTTCTGTTGAATGCACCTTAAGGCACACGTCACCATTTCATTTGTGTTGTAAGCATAAACAATGTTTTTTCAAATGGCGTCCATAACACGTATTCTCCAGCATCATGGCACTACACTCGTCTCTCGTAAGACTGCTTTACTTTGTCTCTCTGAGGCCGAAGAGTTTCTCTTGCACTCCAACATAAACGTTAATGCTCTTTGGAGCCTTACAACAAAAACAAAAGAACACATCGCTGTGCTCCTGGGTCGGGCAGCATGTCGGCACTAACCCCGGCAACTGCAGGTCCCTGCAATCCCAACACGGCAGCCTCCGCAACGTACGATATTGGGTTCAGAGCAAGACGGAGGAGAGACGCCTTTTGTTCTCGGAGCCAACATACTTGTGGCGTTAAGGCCGCACTTGTGAAAATGTGGCGCGGATTAGTGGCCCAACGTACTTTCCCCCTCTTCTTTTTTCAACAAACAAATTCTGTGAAACAGTGGAAGTGGAGAGCCACGGCCGAGTCCCAGGTCTTCGTGGGGGAAGGACTTAGGAGGGATGGCG
Organism: Lampetra planeri; assembly: GCF_965212315.1. NCBI lineage: Eukaryota > Metazoa > Chordata > Hyperoartia > Petromyzontiformes > Petromyzontidae > Lampetra > Lampetra planeri. The sequence continues at coordinate 22,481,715 of NC_136107.1, forward strand.
AGAAAGCGGCAGAATCGGTGGTGGATGGAGCGAGCGAACGTGTACTGACTGGAGGGAGAGGGGTTGTGGAGGCTGCGCCAAAGTGGGGGACGTCGAAAATTGGATGCAGGCTCTGGATGGGTTTGGGTATAGGCACAGGTGGCATTGGAAAAGCACATTTTCCATTTCTCTTACATCTTGTGGTGGCACGCACCTGTAATCTAGTGCGTTGAGGGTGGGGCTGATGTATCATGGAGAGATTATATTATCAACCTCCATCATGTTGTCTTCTAAGCTCACCAGAATATGGCAAGACAGAGAGTGGGTAGACTTTTGAGTACTATCCCATTCTATTTAAGTGGTTTCTCCAGGAACTCCAGTTTCCCTTCTACATATGAATCACTAATATTTTCATTGAAATACTGATGGAAGTAGTATTCCGACTTAGGCTTTCCTGGATAAACCAATGATATTTTTATTATCAGCTTACAGTAAATATGCCTTGGGTATTTTATCACCAATTCATCCTAATGGTACGCATATAGATATGTCACAATATAAATAATTGTCTTTCCAGAATTACAACAGAACACCACCTTACATAAGGGAACGGCACGGAAGGTGACACTGCAAAACTGTTTCTGGAGTCAGTTTAGTTGTTCTCTAACAAGCACTCACCGGTACGAATTCATTCTCAAAACAGAAGAGTTGGCTACATGCCAACCATCCAAGTGTTTGTATGTCGTATGTGTGCAGTGGTTAACGCACAATATTCTAACTTGACGACTTGTGTTTGATTCTCGGCGAGGGCAAACATCACATGGGTTGCGAGTGATATTTCAACTTGTCTTGGGCCTCCCTTAGGTCAACTCAGCCTTAAACTAATACCCGGTGTGGTAAGTAATCATCAGCGCTTGGGGAGCCAAATGTGGCGGAGTGTGGTGTTGGCCACACCATCCCTTCTAATCTCATGCTATCCGTAGTATGTGCCTGTTAAGAGCACTTTCCCCAACAGTCCATAAGGCTATATGAGCACCTTTGTATTTGTGTATAATGTATATACAGTATACGTGTGTACAAACATGCATCTTTGCGTAAGTGCCTGTGTGTGTGTGTGGGGGGAGCGGTAGTGTAGCGGTTGGCGCGCTGCGCTACAAACCTGGTTGACCCGGGTTCGATTTCCGCTCACGGCCACCACCAGTGACGATTATCTGAACCAGTCCTGGGCCTCCCCTAGGTCAACTCAGCCTCAAATGAGTATCTGGTGCGATGTGTAAACATCGGCGCTAAGAAGACAAAGGCGGCCGGGCGTGGTGTTGGCCATCCACCCCTCGTGTGCTGTGCTGGCCTTAATAGGTGCTCACTAACAGCACTTGCCCCTACAGTCTGTTAGGGCTATACAGGGGATATTTGTCTTTGTGCGCGCACACAGTCCTTCGTGGTCTCAGTGTTCAGTGCTCCACTTTTATTTTTTGATTTCGACATCACATCTGCCGATCGCTCAATCCCTCCCACGCCAGAACGCCAGCCGTATAACGCAATTACACGTCTACCTTGATGTTTTGACACGCTTGACATTTGAGGAACCCCACCGTTAGGAGAAGTGCAGCTCACCTCTGAATTCCCTGTCTCTACTTCTCCTCCCTCCCCCTCCTCTCGATCTCTCTGTTCCTGTCTTCCCCGTTGTCTCTCAACTCACGCATTGCCGGTGAGCGTTGTGACTCTCAGCTCTTGTGAGTCAACGAAAATGCCTTGAAGCTTGGACCACCAGGGTGCAGAGCTTTCGCAAACCAAAGCGATGATGCGCGATGCACGTGGCATGTTTCGCTAGGCATGTGGCACAGGGCCACACGACTAACAGGTAACAGGTTCAGTTGTGGCTGGGTGGCTTTGAGCTTCTGGGAGCTCGCTTACAAGCCCACACTTCATTGCTTTGGGACCCAGGTTCTGGCTCGGTCTTTGCCACATTTATCATAAGCAGAATATATATGCATACAATATGACTCCCTCATAAGCATTTATCCAAGTGGAGCAAATATGAATATAGCATGAAATGATAACGATTGATCAATGTTCGTAAGTTGTGTTAGAAAAGAAAGAGGTGTCTCGCTTCAAAAGAAAATACTCCTTACACGATCATGCATTCAATAGGCAGCAGCTTACATAAAGCAGAATTCTTTGTGCGTGCACACATCTGTGTTAAACATGTTAGTTCAAAGGTCGCTTTTTAATAATTTTATACCTTAAAATAGGACATTATCATGATTATTGGTGACCAGGAGTTGTATTCCAGATATTAAATGTAAAAGTAAACAAAAAAGATAAGAGATTGAATTCACTGTGTAATGTAATTAAATTATAATTAAACACAGCAGCCAGCCCAAACTTGGCTACAGAATTGGCCAGGGTCTGTTTTAGAACCACATATATTGCCATCCTTAATATTTACGATGGTTATTTTGTTTTTAGATTTCATGTACTGATGTGTTTGAAAAAGTCCCTCATGAAAAAATACATTGTTTTTAATATCACACACTCACACAGTCATATGCTTATTCCCCATAGCCATATTCTTATTTACGTACCACAACTTAAAAAGCTCAGTTTAACACGTACGCTTTCGCGACCAATATCATCCATAATAGAGGTGTTTGGGTTAGATCGCGTAAAAATATAAATGTTCCGTTAAAACCTGCCACCACCCGACAAAGCCAACTAGTAAGGGTTGTTACTACCTTTACTATAGTTGGCTGTGTCGGGTGGCGGCGGGTTTTAACAACACATTTATAAACTCAAAAAGCTGTGGTATTTAATTGATCGAACCGAACATTCCAGATTTTAAGAGCAATATTGATACGGTACTCTTTGGTTCTTTTCGGTAAAGTCACGTGACTTTACCGAAAGAACCAAATAGTATGGATTCCTGCAGTCACGAAAACTTCAAATCAAGATTGATATAGTAGTTTATCATGACTGAAAGCACTAGCCAATACGTTATAGGGCTGAGAGAGCCCGTGCTAGATGAGTGATACACATTTTCAGGATCATGCCATACATAGCTGGCATCCACAGCTCATGTTCAGAGCTGCAGTGGCATATTGCCTGAGCTATTTTTACTATTTTTATTTTATTTTACCAGGTAAGGCCCACTGAGCTATATAGTTATTTTTTTCAGAAGCGACCTGGCCACAAATTAGAGCTCAACAAAGTGGCTTATCATGTGAACATTTATAGCGGCCACATACTCAACCTGTACTGACACAGACAGCCACGTGACAGAAAGCCAGCCCTCAGGTCTGTGCTGCCTCTTCTCTCAGGCTTGCAAAGCTGCTTCTTTACTAATAATCTGTGTTCCCAAACCAAATCTTCCACTTGTTGGTCCCATTTTAGTAAAATAAACACAAACCGTGGCCAATGCAGGTGTATTGGGTGACAACTTGCTCAGATGTGGACGCAGGGAGATGTACAACACACGTCTCCGGCGGGATGGACGCTTGTCCGCAGCACAGTGGGGAGACCGAGGAACTCGATGAGTGTTTGCAAACACTGCAGAGTTGTTCATGGCTGCGCAGGAGCTAACTGCTTCCAATTTGTTGAATGTTCTGCTTCTCCAGCTTCGTTTTTCATTCCTTTCCAATTCCTTACCCCCCGCCCCGCCGCCCCCCACAACTCTCTCCACTCTCAAGCTTTCTCTGTAAAACATACTGCTTTAATTCGTACATCATTATCATCATCATTATCGCAAACGAATTTTGCACAGAGTCATTTAAATGGAATCATGCATAATGTGTGTAACTATTATATGTTTCTGCGGTCAGTTCTGTTCTCCGTGCGTCTGTTTTGTATTACGCCGGTCCTCTTGAAGACAAACCCCTCCGCTTTGTCTGATCTCCGTGTCCTATGTCGGGGTGTAGCAAGTGCTTGAGTTAACCTCCATTCACTTGAACCTGGTGGTCTCATAGCGTCCACGCTCCTGAATTAGATTCCAAAATCTTAGGTGGGCCTCACCGCGTGAGGTCTTTGTGTTGGGCGCTGTTTGCTACATTTTATTGTTACAGGTGAATATTGATTTATAGCAGAGTATAACTTAATCGAATAGAATATGAGGAAGTAATTTTAAAAACAGTTTAACGATAATAGTATATAAATGCATGCTCGAAAATGCAATAAGAGAAGCACGATAAGAGTACGGATAAGAGTATGGACGTACGCCAGCTTGAGAAATCACACTGGCAGTGAAGAAAAATAAGTGGGCTTGGGCAGGATACGTCGCTAAAAGAAGGTGCCGGTGATCAAAATTCACGATTGAGAGGCAACCAAAGGGGGAAACATGCCCAAGAGAATGTGCACTATGGAGATGGAGTGAGGAAACCAGATCGTGTGCAGGTGCTTTATGGATCGTAAGACCGTAAGAGATAGAACAGCTTGGGGAGGCCTTTGTGTGGCAGTTGATTGATCATCGTTACCGACGATGAACGCCGATTGTTTATCCAGAGAACAGCACCATGGGTCTTAAGATGAGATAATTAAGGATGGGTCGTTAATACATACGTGGATGCACACAATTATAACACAACAACTTGGAAGTTAAGCTGCAGATTGTTCTTTCCCTGCACCTCCGATTAGCACAGTTGGCTACGTACGGTGCGAAATAAGTTCAACATACATACATACAATACTGATTGGCCATGATAACAGGTGTAGATGTACCGACCATATTTGGAGGACGATAGGTAGACATATACAGGCCAGCGACCTGTTGTAGAAAAATATCTTAAGATGAATATTGTTTTACTTTTAAAGCAATTCGACTTAAGATACAAGTCACGCGTGCTGTTTCTTGGGATTGGCAACGGGTGAATTGGTAGAAGGTTGATAGGACATCCCTGTGTCGAAGAAGGCATCTGACGATGCCACACTATCTTCAATTAGATGTCATGATTCACCAAGTCTTCCCAATGCAGCTCTAATATATGGACCCAGACACAGCCTCAGTTGTAGGCAAAGCCCTGCACAAACATTTACAGGTGAGCCTTCAATATGCTGGCCCCCGTCCTAATGAATCCAAATCGACTCTCCACCACAAGCACATTTTCTGCCCCCAAGTGTATATACCAGCAGGATTATATTTAGCCCCATTGAATGAGCCGGGTGGGCGAGCGGCTGGGTCGGTGGGTGGGTTGGGTTGGGCAGGGTGGCATCCAGAATTTGGGGCTCATTAGGGCGGGTGGTGGTGGGTGGGACGGGTGGAAAATTGGAATTCGGAGAGCGTGCGTGCAGAGTGGCACCCCCCGGTGCCGTGATGAGGACTTTCAGGGCTGGCCAAGCCGCCGTGCGTCACTCTGCACGCCGCCACGGCTGCCCCCATGGCCGATTGGCCAATTTGCAGGAACCGCAAACAGGCCCTCGGCAGTGGCGTTAATCAGCGGAGGAAAACGCTAACATCTTGTGCAGCGTGCTCTCTCGTCTCCGGCTCTCGAACATTAACAGCAATAAAAATCAAGAGCTTGCTCACTCAGTCCTCCCTTTTAGATCCGGGGAAGCGATCGGCAAATGTATTTCACAAAAGCCTCCAGCACAGGTGTGGTCAATAAAGTTGCCGCGCATACCGAGTGCAAGTGGTATGCAGCCATTCTAATTGTGACCTTCTGCTCAGAAATGGGATGGTGAATTTTAAGAAATGGTTATTTTCTGAGGGCCGAGTTGAATAGGGAGCCTGATAACACGTATAAGTGATCATGTGTTTCTTCCATTATAGTATGTGTTGTAAGAAGCTGCACTGAAAGATAGATGTGTTGTTTTTGTTTTCAACAGAAACACTTAGGCTTTCGTGACCAATATCATCCATAATAGAGGTTTTTTGGGTTAGATTGCGTAAGTATATAAATGTGTCGTTAAAACCCGCCACCACCCAACTAGTAAGGGTTGTCACATAAACAGAACATGCCAATTCGTCACGAGTACAGCACGGCGGTGCGTTGGAGAGCGAAGCCACAGCATTTACAATCTGAGTACGACGTTTTGCCAGTAATTACAACTAGCTTCATCAGGCGACAGCCAGATTTGTGGAGAAGTCTGTTTCGTTCCTTATATAGAGGCGTTGATGTGGTAACCACGCTTCTGCGCTCTTGCGCCACGTGGGGGGGGGGGGAGTAATGAGTCAACGACCATTATGCATGTGCATTATGCGTGCCCTTTGAACTTGTCCTTCCTGTCGATTGTGTGTATTATAAGTGATATTTAAAAACACTTTTTAAAAAACACGCTTTAATTAAATGTACCGTACTAGTAATGGAATCACTCCACGACTCCAGGAAGTGGCCCCGAAGCTTGCCATGAAGTAAGGGACCGTGGCCAATTACAGCCAACGTCAGTTGAGCGTGGACAATTAGACACAAGCCGAAACATAACATATACAAAATAATGTTTATTTCTTTTTTTATGATAGAATATAGTATTGTCATCAGTATGACATAAGTATACTAAGTTTGCAGTCGATACCACATTGGAAAGTGGGTAAAAATGTAGTTACAAGATTTGAGGATACAACAACAGACAGAGTGAGTAAATAAAAAGCGTGTAAAAATAGCCATACCAACAGTAATCCCTATTGAAGTATGCTGCCCTTCGTAGGCATGCATTTAATAATGTATTCTTCTTAGGTTTTTTCGGTAAAGTCACGTAGGTAAAACATCAAAATGAATGAAAATAAAATAAAATCAAAAATCACGACGTTTCGGAGGCAACACAAGTCTCCGTCATCAGGTGGGACCGTCACAGCCAGATTAGCTGCATCAAGTGAGGCAATGATTCAAGATGTAATCCCTTAAAAGCGAGTTGAGGGGGGGAGGAGAGGGAGGGGGGAGCTCATCAGACTATGGTAGCCAATGAATGGAACGTATCGGGAGGGAGGGGGGGCGAGGCCAAAAGGGTGGGAGACGGCGTGCAAGCGATTGTGCGCAAGCGGCTAATTACTGCACACGCCAACACAATGGAGCGATTATGCGCAAGCGGCCAACTGCCGCACACGCCAACACAATTGGCAGAGAGGGGGAGGGAAGCTCTAATACACATGATAGACAAAAGAACGAAAATGCCCATGTTAATACCAATGCTGGCTGAACAATGAAGAGAGTACTGTTAAAAAATAACTGGGGATGTTAACACTCGGTAAAGTAAAGTAAAATAGTGCCTGTCAGATAAGATGGTCCAAAAAATTGTAATTAAGTCTTTTTTGCGTGGTTGATAACATCTTTCCAATGATTACTAAGTTTGTACCCATCATCACGGTTGAAATTATGTCTGTGTTTGTATATTTGTATGGCTTCGTGTACAAACCTTTGATGGTAGCCGGGAGGTTTGCAGAGAACCTTGGTCTCGGAAAAGACAATTTCATGAGAGCCCACCGAGTTGTAGCAATGATCGGCAACGGCAGAAGAATCAGTTCTGCCGTGTTTCAGATCTGACTTGTGCTCGCGGACACGATCAGAAACATGACGTTTCGTTTCTCCAATGTAGCAATCACCACAAATGCAACTCAATTTGTAGACTCCAGGATACTGTAAGTCAGGAACGACATCCTTCACAGATGGAATCAGATCACGGATTTTATGCACTGTACTGAATCGGACTTGGATCTTATGTTTGTTTAGAATTTTGGAGATCTTTTTGGTCACGCCAGCTATGTATGGTAACGTGATGGTTTTGGTCGGAGTTTCATGTGGCTGTTTCTGTGTGGTGGGAGAGACACTATCAGCCAAGCTGTCTCTCCCACCACACAGAAACAGCCACATGAAACTCCGACCAAAACCATCACGTTACCATACATAGCTGGCGTGACCAAAAAGATCTCCAAAATTCTAAACAAACATAAGATCCAAGTCCGATTCAGTACAGTGCATAAAATCCGTGATCTGATTCCATCTGTGAAGGATGTCGTTCCTGACTTACAGTATCCTGGAGTCTACAAATTGAGTTGCATTTGTGGTGATTGCTACATTGGAGAAACGAAACGTCATGTTTCTGATCGTGTCCGCGAGCACAAGTCAGATCTGAAACACGGCAGAACTGATTCTTCTGCCGTTGCCGATCATTGCTACAACTCGGTGGGCTCTCATGAAATTGTCTTTTCCGAGACCAAGGTTCTCTGCAAACCTCCCGGCTACCATCAAAGGTTTGTACACGAAGCCATACAAATATACAAACACAGACATAATTTCAACCGTGATGATGGGTACAAACTTAGTAATCATTGGAAAGATGTTATCAACCACGCAAAAAAGACTTAATTACAATTTTTTGGACCATCTTATCTGACAGGCACTATTTTACTTTACTTTACCGAGTGTTAACATCCCCAGTTATTTTTTAACAGTACTCTCTTCATTGTTCAGCCAGCATTGGTATTAACATGGGCATTTTCGTTCTTTTGTCTATCATGTGTATTAGAGCTTCCCTCCCCCTCTCTGCCCATTGTGTTGGCGTGTGCGGCAGTTGGCCGCTTGCGCATAATCGCTCCATTGTGTTGGCGTGTGCAGTAATTAGCCGCTTGCGCACAATCGCTTGCACGCCGTCGCCCACCCTTTTGGCCTCGCCCCCCCTCCCTCCCGATACGTTCCATTCATTGGCTACCATAGTCTGATGAGCTCCCCCCTCCCTCTCCTCCCCCCCTCAACTCGCTTTTAAGGGATTACATCTTGAATCATTGCCTCACTTGATGCAGCTAATCTGGCTGTGACGGTCCCACCTGATGACGGAGACTTGTGTTGCCTCCGAAACGTCGTGATTTTTGATTTTATTTTATTTTCATTCATTTTGATGTTTTACCTACGTGACTTTACCGAAAAAACCTAAGAAGATGATTCCTTGCAGTCACGAAAGCTTCAAATCTAGAATTAATAATGTATTATTTTATTATTCGCTTCGACGCAGCGGTAGCTATCCAAACCGTGAAGAAAATGTTTATTTACTTATTTCAATTTCTATATATGTTCTGCCTCACGGCAGGTGTTGTGCTCCGTGGGAGGAGTGGGGGTGTGGCATACAGGAATTTCCTGTTTTGAAGCTGAGTTTGGTCACGTGACCAGGAAGTTCCGATTTGACAAGCTTTCAGCCACGAGGCTGGAGGCAGCCATTACACAGAGTTCAAGATGGCGGCACAAATCGCAGCTGTAATTGTCCACTGTGGGACTTTAAGAAGCATTGTCTGTAAGTTCGTTTATGTTCTTATAATACTGGGAAAGCTGTTATAATGTTAGAATGACCGTTATAATGCTATAAATGCCTTTATAATGCTGTTAAATTGTTATGATAAATACGAGGCCTAGTTAACAACGAAGCCAGCAACTTTCCTTATTGTGAATGTTACTTGTAATTTAATAAGTCGAGTCAAACTTGTACCCAAGTAACTATATTGCAATCTTGAGAGCAAGGATGACAAAATGTCTAATCCACAGTTAAGTGTTATATGTAGTGCGGTACATTTGGGGTGCAGTGTGATGAATACACGATGTGCCTTTATGTAACACAGTAGCTTATGCTCTTGTATAGCTATTCAGTGGCAATGTAGGTGCCTGGTCCATCCAGGATCTATTGTTGAGAAACATGTTATCTAAGACAATGTTATGATCCTGTGGTGTTCATTCATTGTGTTGGTGTTTCCGGGTATTAACAGATGCTGTATCTGTGCTGTTTTCTTACCAGTTTTACCTCGTTCAATTCAATAAATGACGTTTGGAGTCGGATGTTCACCCTGGCTCTGAGGGTTTATTGGATGCGAGGTTAACTACTCAGCTAGCGGTGCAACGCAGTGCACAGCGAGGCCGAGACAATAGATTATCTAATTAGTCTTGGCCAGTCGTAGCTAGTTTTGCGCAGAACTTCAACATTATCAAAATCAATTGAGTGTCATTGTTGGCACGCGCATTCTGCTACTGCTTACAGTTGTATTTGCGATAATTTAATATTTCTCTGATGTTCTTTTAGTCTCGTGCTGATTATTCATCCTGTTTGCCCAACATAACATTTACCGCGTGCAGTTAATCCTGTACACACCTTCTGTTGATAGCTTCGGTAATACATATTTTGTACCAGATATACATTTATGTATTTTATGTACTGTGCCAAATCTGACTCAGGTGTTTTTTTTTCCAAACATCTGCCTAGTTTATCAGTTACTCCCGCAGTGTACGGTATTTTGATCGTTTTAATTACTTGGGCAGTTTCAATGCTCGTATTATTTTATTTGGTTTTGTTATTCAATGCCCTGTTAATTTGTGCATAATTGTAATCAGCCGCTCATTCATTGAGTTAAGAAAGTGTCAGATGGTGACAGTCTAAGTGAAATTCAACATGTTAAAGAAGTGCTGCATACTGTAAATAAACTAGATATTACATTTAAAAAAATTAACCCGTAAAAACAAAGTTTTTCACTACATCCTTTATATGCGTGTTCAATGGGCCACAACCCATCCCACATTGGTCTTTGAAACGGGCGGCTAGAGTCCTCTCGTCCTCTGGCTTGAGATGGCTGCCACCTATGGGTCAGATGATTGCTTGCCACTATTAAGCAATTGGTAATTAAATATTTAAAAAAAAATCCTAAAAAGTGTCAAATTTTGGAAAAAAAATTTCACGAAAATAAATTGTCACGCACAACGAGTCTGTGCAAAATGTCAGCTCGATTGGATCACGGGAAGTGGGTTAAAAAACGACCAAAAGATTTGCACGGTCGTAAGCGCGCAAGCAAGCAAGCAAGTGAACTTAATATAAAGGATTTAATTACATGTAATTGCACATTTACACGTAATTAACAACTAATATAATTAGCCATGAGTAACAGCCAAATAATGTTTTAATATAAAATATGTATAAACCAAAGTCACTACAGCACTATTGGCTGTCAAGCCACCCTGACCCCGACTGTGCGTGCACTACCCGAAACCCTTCCACCACCTCCACCACTACCGGAAGAGGCGTGGCCTAAAAAGGAAAGGAGCAGAGCCTAGATGAAGGGGTGCGGTCCTCATCAGGAAGAGGCGGCGTCCTCGTGAAGAGAAAGGAGGTGGGGCCTAAAGAGGTTAACATTCTCTGTTTTCAGTTTTGGTTTTTCAGTTTCATTTATTTGGTATAGTCCTGTGAGCCATTAGGCTCTTGAATCGGGTGCAACCGTAACAAACAAAAACATGAACAAGAAAACATCTTAAAGTGACTATGCGCAAACAGAAAAATTCAGGAAAAAACTGCAAAGTTTTCCAGAAAAAAAGCACCATACAAAGCACTGTTGATGTAAGGTAATAAAAGCATTGCCTTAAAGCTTTCGTGACTGCAGGAATTCATATTCTTTGGGTATTTGGGTAAAGTCACGTAGATGGGTTATTATTTTATTTGCACCTATCTATGTGACTTTACCGAAATACCCAAAGAATAATAAAAAGCACGTAGTCAAACATGTGCAGCAGGCAGGATAGCATATGCTGCCACAAGCCAACTAGTACAGTTGAATGTCATCATCCGCATGAAGCAAAGGATGAAGGCTGAGGTTCACAATATATGGGAGGCTGAAGAGGTTTTAAAATATATAATTAGATAATAGATATTGTTTATTCATAAAATAAATGCTAAATAAATATGGAAACAAAAACTGAGAAAGCACTAATAGACCACACTAGCATTAAAGGCACATATTTCTAAATTGCATACAAGACATAAATACTGTGCAAATACACATGCTAATTTCGACCGTGTGCAGCTTCATTAGAATGCGAAATAGTGTTCCAGTCAAATGTTTTTTGGTTATTTTTGTATTGTGTTTTATTTATTTCAGACAGCCTTCTACCCTACCCAGAATTCTGGCTTGCTCACGTTTGGCTTTGAGAGTTTTTGCTAAACTAAATTTGGAATTACAGGGATGTGGCCCAGACTACTGGCACCAGCCATCTTCTGCACAACTTCCCCTTGTGGTATCTGTTTCGGATTTTGTTTTTATTCTTTGGAATCTTACATTTCACTATGTATCAATCAATGCATCAAACACTTTACGCCAGATTAGAAACCATCAATACAAATGTTTTTTGCATACCTTGGTAACATTAATTAATTTACAGATAAAGAGCTTTCAACAAACCAATAACAGCATATCATATACATATCAATACAGTAAGTGTCTCCCTGGCCATATGAACTTGGATAATTTTTCAGACACTGATGGAAATTCCACATTCCTATTTTAGGGCCGGTTTTATTCAGAGGTAAACCACTCTTGACTTTCTGCAAAGTGGTCAACATTGACCCAGGAGAGAGGATGGGCTGAGTTTTTCCCTGATAGGGATTTCAACTCATGACCTTCTAACTGTGAGTCGGGGTCTCTAACCAGTCTCACCTGCCCATATATAATTTACAATTCACAATCTAAGGTTATTGGCACATTTGTAATTTCTTGCTAGAATGAGTGTAAGATCATATTGTGATGGTGATTTAACATAAGAGCAGAATAATACAATAAATTTGACAATAAAGGACTTTATTTTATCTGCAAATAACGCTTTACAAATTATGACAGCTGAGGCATGGATATTCATTCCTGTGTCACTGCACACATGGTGCACATATGGTAATGTCACAAAAAACTATTCTAAGGGACAATTTATTTCTTATAATCTGTTTCACAGATGCATTAAAATCGCTGATGGACACATTTTCACCATCCATTTCTTGACCATGATTTATTTAGTAGGAATATAATCCTGATCACATGCACCATTTGTTGAGCACACTTCATTAGACCTTTTGGAATGTCTAATAAACGTTGGATTGTATCTTACATGAGCCGAAGTGTCACCGTATGCTCACAAACGCCCGTTATACTCATAGATCAAATTGTTACGGCTTAAACCTACATATGCCAACTCTGCACTAAGACGTGCGATATTGAAACAACTGGTTGTGGCTATTGTTTGTGACAATTGTGTTCAATAAAAGGAGAACATATAAACGCTCCCAACTGGGGCACATTGAGCAGTGTTCATTTATTTGCAGCACATTTTGTTTTTATTTTCCCTTTACCTTGACATCTGTAACAAAACATAATACCTTGCAAAGTGTATTTGTTGCAACGCTTAGAACAGAGTATGGGGAGCACGTAAGAATTTGACATTGGGAAAGGAGTAGGATATGAATGTATACTGTCTCCTTACCTATCTAAGCAGGCGTGAAGATTGGAGGCAGAATAAAAAACAACTTTAGATATGCTGATGATACCACCCTACTAGGAAATAGCCAAGTTGAAATTATGACCCCGTTGGTAAATGTTAAAGAAGCTTGTGAGAAGGCTGGACTCTGCCTCGATCTCGAAAAGACGAAGGTGATGGCGACACAACACCTAAACTCATTTAGTCTGGGAAATTATCCAATAGGAGTTGTGAAGAACGTTGTATTCCTGGGCTCCTTGATTGCTGAAGACGGGGAGTGTAGCCACGAGATCACAAGGCGGCTAGTTCGCGGTAGAACAGCCATGTTATGGCTCAATACGATATGGAGAGACAAGGGCATTACCATAAAACGAAGAAAAGGCTTGTCGAAGCTCTGTTATTCCCTCTTGCCCTATATGGATGTGAGTCGTGGACGCCGAGATTGAGTGAGTGAAAGAGGGTCAGCGCATTTGAGATGTCGTGCTGGAGAGAATGCTACGCATACCATGGACAGCAAAAATATCAAACATGCCCGTCCTGAGAGAGATTGGTCCTGTGCTTCTACTCGAGGCCTTATTCGTGAAGCAAGAATTGACAAACTTTGAACATGTTATGAGGACCTCTGGACTAGAGGAATCGGTCTAGCTTGGGTATGGAGAAGGTAGCAGGGGCAGAGGTCGTCCTCGGAGGAGGTGGATGGACGACATCAAGAACACCGCTGGCCTTATACACTAACCCAGCTACGAGAGGCAGCGGAGAGACAGGTGTGGATGGCGGAGTCTGGTCGTGAATGTCACCGGAGGTCGCAATCGACTTGACGGCACAAGGTGACAAGGTGAAAGTAGTTCACTTTATATTGCATGGGGGGGGAGGGGGGTGCTCTGGCAAGAAGTGCATTCGCCCAAGTAGTCAGCCTGCTCCAGTTATGCTGAAACCTGCCAGCTCAGACACGGTGCATATGAGGAGAGAGCAGGGGCCACAAGCACACCCGGACACAGCTCATGTGCGTACACGTGTCACACACATTAGCTCGCAGTGTGACACTATCTTGAGAATAGCACTGGGCAAACTCTGCTCACCAAGTCAAAGTGTCTGCTTGTTAAAGCAAGAAACAGAACAGTACTCATCTCCCTTGATGGCCGTGGTGCCAGAGATGGAAATTCTACATTATCATTGCAAAATGCATTAATCTCCATAGGATGGCAACTGTGGATACTGCACCAAATGTACTCATGTATTTTTCGATTTAAAGCTTTCGTGACTGCAGGGATTCATCTTCTTGGTTCTTTCGGTAAAGTCACGTAGAATGGAAATAATAAAATATTAAAATAAAACATAATAAAATAATTATCACGACGTTTCGGCCACAACTCCACCTGAGGACGGCTACTTGCAGTGTGGCCGAAACGTCGTGAGAATAATTTTATTATGTTTTATTTTATTATTTCCATTCTACGTGACTTTACCGAAAGAACCAAGAAGATGTACTCATGTAATTATCTAAATGCTGTTTCTGTGACTTGTGTTCTTACAGTTAAAAGTTGCACGTTTTAACCAAGACACCACCAGGCTGTGTCCAATATGAAACTAGGACAGCTGATAACTGCAGGTGTGACAATTACCAGGGTTATAAGTAGAATTATTCAAAATATCGTTATTCATTTTGATGTTGCCTTGCGGTTGCAGGATCACATTGCCCTCAGGCGGTCCATACCACAAAACGTTACTCTATGAGGAATACTAAATATGTTTTGCCCAATTCCAGGAATTGCAATGGGAAATACCTTTCTAATGCCCAAAATAAGGCATTGCATACATTGAGCGACATGAGGAAATACCTTTATAATATCTATATCAGGCAACACTGTACACTGAAACGTAGCCTTGTTTTTGCACTATACATTTGTAATGGGTATTGCTACTTAAGCGATATCCATTACTGAGGCACTAACCATGACAAGGACAGGCATGGCATCGCTATATATAACTCATGAAAGGAACAATCCAGTGCTGTGACCGCCTTCATCACCAGATATTGTTTGATAGGTTTGTGCGCAGATCTGTTTGTTGTTACCGCTTGACCCTCTGAGAGGGACTAGTAAATCACCATCGCATGGGACACCTGGTTCTACGTGGCTGTGATGGGTTATGCCGGGTGAAGGCGAGGCCAGGGAGTATGGGATATTGCCCCCACCCATACCACACTTACTCGAGTCAAAGCACGAATCCTTCTTTTACTGCACAACATTGTGATGTTATGCATTGGCTTTCTGCTAGGCATCGAATAAAGACGGTCACTGCATCTGACGCTTTCAGATGCGCTTCGGCGGCCACCTGGAGTGCTCTTCCTACCGATATTAGGAAACCGCTGGAGCTATGCACTTTAAATCTAGATTGAAAATTAATTTCTTAAGAACCGCTTTGTATGTGGAGTTTGTTGTCATTCCCCCGCACCTTTGATTCGCGCGGTTGACTATGTACGGTGCGAAAGAAGTTAAACATACATACAGACATGATCCGAAAAACTTGGGACAGTGCTAATTTTTTTAGGATCAACAGCTTTAAAGGCAGTTCGAGGAGATCAGGATGCCTTTATTACAGGCATTTTATTTAACAATAATGTACAAATAATAATCCGTCTGGATTTCAGAATTTCTATGTACAACAAGCAGACTGTCTAGCAAGTCAAACCTTGTCAGACATTTAAATAGGAGTAGCCTTTTCGATAATAGAAGGAGAGTTGACAGTATTATGAAACATTAGTAGTTTTAGATTATCTGGGAATCAAACAAAGAGCGTTATAATTGAAGAGCACTTCTGATGGAGTTGCTCAGCTAACATTAAACCACTAAAACCATTACAAGGTGAAGATAATTCATATATATGCTCCAATAACAAGATATGAAATTGTAAAAGTAGACCTAAACAAACTAAACAACTTCAAATGAGGGCAAAACACACAATTCCAAAACGTTGACTTTAATGCAAAGGTAGGTAAACAGAGGAAAGCTGAGAAGATTACTGGTAAGCTCTGCATTATAATGAGGAACGAGAGAGAAAGTCTGCATGTGTGAATTTCTTTAACACTGATGCACATATAGGCCCTGTTAGAAACTAGCCCATGGGGGCCATGTTTCATCAGCAGATGTCACCACGCTGTCTGCTGTCACAGCCTGTACGTGTCGCTGCCTGACGAAGGCGAGCTGTCATGCAAAAAAGCAGCAGTCTAAGTTCCAAACTGAAGAAGAACAATCAGCCACACGCACCTCCAAAGCGGTTGTTACTCCCACACCATTCCCAGAATAAGCTTTCCTTCATAAATAAAGACACTATTTCAGTATGTGACCAGCTTTTTTGTGTTTCCAGGTGAAAGCCGATTGATATAGCAATCTGCGTTTGCATGGCAGAGCTGTGATGAATAAAACTAAATAAATATTGAATTGGAGAAACAGGGAACAGACAAAACTTGGTGTATGACAAAAATTAATCAATCCAAAAGAAAAACATAGAGTGTAGAGAATACTAAAATGTAATTACACATTTATATTTAAAAGCATAAAATGTTAACATTTAAAAAAAACAGTATAAAATACAAAGAAATTTTCAGAATTAACTAGTATATATTTTATTGAGAGCTGGTCGTTGTTACGTTTCACCATAAAGAAACAAGGTGCCGCTGATGCCTGTGTTACGAGCTTCTAAAACATCTACATTCACGATTGAAACTCGGCGATACAGTCTGTAAAATGTTCTTCAGATGTTAAACATGACGACTGATGGCTAAAATTGTGCAACTCTCTCACTCTCTGCTTTGTGCGTGTGTAGGCCGCCGTCGCCTGTTAAAGTGTCGGAGGTTTACAATGATTTGTGGATGACTGCTCACAGCACCAAAGAGCTCCACATCTTTTGTGTAACACACATTCCCAGTGTAAAATGTTGGTCTTGAAAGGCCGTTGGCATAACGTTTATTTATTTTCCTTTCAGCGATCATATTCAAATTGTTTTATTACCACAGCGCTGTAAATACACAAATTCTTACGTCTAACCCCCCCCCCCACGACTGTAAATTCTTCATCCCTACGGGTGAAACTAACATGGCAAAAATGTCCATTCCACACCCCAGCGAACTGGCTGCCTGTTTTATTTTGACTTTTCATTTCATTTTATTATTATTGCCAGCAAAGCGGCCAAATAATCACACACACTGCGTGCCGACAGCTGGCCGGCCGCGTGCGAGGAGTGATGCCTCTTGTTTGATGTACGGCTTTATGCTGCTTCTGCTGCTGGCTGCTGGGTTTGTTTTGCAGCCGGTGCTGGTGATGACAGGGCCTTATGCGGAGGCCTCTTTATGGGTTCCCACAATGCATTCACGGGCCGAGGAGGTTCCCGTGTAATCGTACCCGGCACAAATGTTCACCGTGCGTAGGATTTGGAGCTGATACGCGATTTAAAGAGAAGAAAGAGAACGACGAACTCAGCGGCTGCTGTCGCCTCTTCTGTGTTGCGCACGTGCAGGGGTCCAGAGTGCCGGGCCCCTGAGGAATGTTGATACGAACATTGTGGAAGCACGTCTAGTGCTGTGGAGGTGGGGGTGGGTGGAACACGCTCAACTAAAACTAAACCATTTTTTTAAACCAGGTAAGGCCCACTGAGCTAAATTGCTCTTTTTCAGAAGCGACCTGGCTATCACAAATAATAGCTCAACAAAGTAGCTTATCACGTGGAAATGTATTGCAGCCAAACACTCGAAACGAATGTTTCTAAATGTGGAGGGGAAAATCGGAGGAATCGGAAAAAAATCCACATGGCCACGGGGAGAACATGCAAACTATATAAAGGCGTCAGGGTCGCGATCGAACCCATGACGACCAACATACCAGGAGAGGTAGTTAACATCTCGCCGTGCGGTTAGATGTTAAAAAAAGTTTTGCTGCAAGATGGCAAAGAGATCGCAGTGCAGTAAGTGGGATTGTAACTCCCGTGAGTGAACGTTTTAAAGTGTTATCTTCTTGTATTAATTGATTTCATCTAGGTGATCCCGATATTCTTCCACAATCAAAACACGTGTTGCGAGAAAATAAAAGAGAGGATTTGGTCAAACATCGCAGTGCAGAAATCTCAGAAAAAGTCTTGCAACTCAATGAAGCTTTCTTGAGTAAATAAAGAACATTATTATAAAACTTGTCTGCGTGTTATGTACATTCCAAGCCAGTGAAAATGCTTTCCAGCAGCACAAGAAAAGTGGCTGAAAAACCTGGCAGGACTTAAAAATATTTTACTGTCTCCACAAATGTTTTCTAGTGAATTGTTTTCAAATAAGGCCTCATTTGATTGCCACCAGCACTGCCATCCGAGTTTGTATTCTGGTGTCATTACGATAACTTTCAGTTTTTGTATGACTTACCGTCTGCGTTAGTACATCAAACAGCTTTTTTTAAACATATGTGTTTGGTTAACCTACATGTTTAGCGTTGCTTTACTTAACTATGCACACCCATTATAAATGTTACGTGTTTTTTAAGTGAGATTGGTTAATCCTAGTGCACCTACAAACCGTTTGTATTATAGTTGCAAATATATTTTAATACTCGTGTTGTTTTCTCATTAATCGTATGCACTGGAACAAAATCACCTGTTGACTATAGAGGCAAGTCCTGTTGGCTAGCACCTAGTAAAGTCAACACACCAAACAAGGTGATGCTTATTGCCAGAATGCCACGCCTCCATCTTTGTGTCACTTGTTTGGAGTAGTCATTCAGTACACCAGTTACTATGTTCAGGTTAAATTAACTTGGGGGGGGGGGCTCAAGACACGCCACATGCCACTGTTGCCATCGCCAGGAAACAGACCATGTAGCACGAAGTTGTTATGCAGTGGAACTAAGAAATGTGCCGCATTGCCATTAAAAAAACACATACACAGACCAATACAAATTAACCCTGTATAGCCTAATATACAGTCTCCATTGCTGGATGAAGCCCCCCCATTTTTCATGGTTTCCTGATGCCACTATTCAACTCGATCCTGCGAGATGCGGTAGAGATTCATTTCCCTGGTATTTTACTCTCTGATTGTTAGAGAGCACCTATAGAGAGCACCTATTAAGACCAACATTGGGCTCAAAGGAGTGGTGTAGCCAGAACCACACCCAGTTTGCCTTTGTCTTCCCAGTGCCAATGTCTTTGCAGTGCCGATGTTTACAAACCACATCAGGTATTCATTTATGGCTGAGTTGATCTGGGGGGGAATTCAGAACAGATCCAGATTCAGATGCAAATTGCTGCTGATGTTGTCAATGGTCAGGAATCTAACGCCGGTTGCTGTGATAGCAGCGCGTGGCCCAATTCACTTTTCTCCACAGGGCACCGATACAACAAAAGGCAAAGAACCCCTGTATAACCTACAGACTGCTTAGGCAAGTGCAATTAGTGGTTGCCTGTTCAGGCCAGCACAGCACACGGTGTGATGGTGTAGTTAGTACCATGCCTGGCCACATTTGTCTCTCCAGTCTTAATGCTTATACAGAGCCGACATAAGGATGACCCAGGACCAGTCGAGATATTCACCACTGACTTTAGCTGTGGCAAGGCATTGCACTCGCCGAGTTCGTTGCGCAGTGCGCTAATCACTACACTACCGTTCCACCAACAAAGACATACACACAGACACACACACACGTGTGTACATGCACACACACAAAACATGTGTGCATATGCACATGTACACACACAGTGGGGTCAATGGGGTGAGATGTTGTTTGTCTAAGTGCCACAAGAGAACTTTGGCAACCTTATGCCTTTGCCATATGCTTGAAATGAAACCTGCACAAGAAAAGCAATTCCGTCGTTTCAGGTAGGAATGCTCTGGGGTTATTGCTTTTGGCCACGAGATCCATGCATGCACGATTAAGTGCCATGTGCAAATCTCTCCTCCATGTGGACTGTTTTATTTTCCACTGTCATAAGCAATAGTCAATTCTACATGACAAGCTGCCAACATGTCAAAAGCAAATTGATACCAAAGCACTTTCAGCAGTGATAAAGCTGTTACTCTTTTTTTCACAACCCAACTTGGTACAAATTATTCGTCCAGCAATCAGAGGATCTAAGACACCAGCAGAGTCGTATGCTCAACACCTAGCAGGTTACACTGGTCTACAATTTTTTAGACGTCGTCTGCTTCAGAGATGAAATGTGCTGTGTATTATGGATTATGATGTGCTGAATTCAAATATGACAATTAAAACAACTGACTGGCTACTGTTCCCAAGATATATATATATATTTTTACATTTTACGTCTATTTATAAGTTTTACTCATAAATTGTAAACCTAGGTCTTTTCATGTCTTTATGGTTGCTTTACATAATAACATGTCACCTGTCCTGTTCATGTAACACTTTAAAAAGTCAGTAAAAGGGTTATATAAATAAAATGTATTATGATACAAAAGGCAAAAAACGATTATGTATATATAAGTACATAGTTTAGTCGTTATTCAGTGTCTACTCGGCGCTTCTAGGCTTGTCTCTTGTATTCAATCAACAATTTAAAGCATAATTTTCATTCTCAGTGACCCAGAATAAGTAAAGTTGGACTACATTTATTTCGGAAACATTTTGGCTATAGACCAGTGTTATGGAGTCAATCCGTGCACAGGGCCATTGGACTTAGAATCTTAAGCCTCAATCGTGACGCTTCTGAAATATAATAAACGTATTGTTGCCCTAAATATACCCAGAAAAGCCTCACCAATTCTCAAGACTCGTTTTCAAGAGGGTCTTGTTTAGGATATATGATGGATTCCATTTACTAGTGTTTTGCAAGTTTAAACCAAAATATCTGGAAAAGACTCTCAAATATCATGGGGTAGCAACGAAAACTCTGTACAGATTTGTAGTGACGTATATTGTTGGGTCACTACGGCGCCCAGAACTGGAGTGTAATTAGCCCTGTCTGCCAGCAGGGTGTGCTATGCCATGGTACAGGGTCCCGAAGGAGCACGGTTTTAGCGGCGGGCAGAGAGAGAGCATGTGAGGACGTAGCAGCCCGATTGGCTGACAAGGGCACGTGACAGGACAGGGTAAGGATGTGGGCCAATGGTGACAGAAGGGACATGTGATGTCAGGCGCAGAGTCTTCTATTGAGTTCTAGAAGGGGGCGTGGCCGAGGCGGAGGCAGGCCACGCTGAGGGGCATAAAAGGGAGGTCCCGAGGTCCGATACGGGCTGTCTACTGGAATGGAACCCGCCATGCTAAGTCTCTTCGGTCTTCATGCTCGGCATCGTGGGTTAGGCAGTGTGTTAACTGACCTGACCCGGTTATGTTGTTACCCCGTGGTTACCACTATATAGTTATCCCGTTGTTACGTTTATGTAGTTACCCCGTTGTGGTCATAGAATAAACGTGTTGCCTCCTAAGTCAAGTGTGTCTCTCAAGTGAACCCACTACAGATTGATTGAATAATTCATTCCTGTGCTGCCATTTCCTGGCCACTTCCTGGCATCGAAGTAGACAGAGGAAAACAAGAACAGTGGATACTTCATGGCGAAGACAACTTTATGAACGATGAAAGCTAACACAGAAAGGAGCAGCATCGATTTAATAATCGTAGGCAAAAATACGTCTTCATGTTGTGAGTGACAAATTTGAGTGACATTATTATACCGTGTGCATCGGACTGCAGGTGAATGTGTGCTAATTAATTTAGTGCTGCAAATCCAAATGCAATGAGGATTTATGCTTACAAAATACCCAACAGTCTCCCTGCTCAAAGGAACCGATGAACTATTGTTGTAAATGTTGTTCTCATGCAACAGGCCCAAATATTCCCACAGGATGACGACTTTTTATATTCCTCCTGATTGTGATTCGAGAGCCCTCTGCCTTAGCGACACTCCACTAAAATATTGAACCAAAACTTTAATGAGCTCTTTTGGTACTAGTTGTCTCAGGAGGTGGTGTTAGTGACACTCAAATTAAATTAACACATAACTATCGATCATGGAAAACCACTCACAATTTAATAACAAGATAATATTGATAGGTTAATACACAGCCACGTGCACAGCTCATTTGGTGAATCTGTTGCTAAATGAGGGTCTCCCCACTACATCTTGTGAGACGTGAGATATTTTACCATACTTCATGAGGCTGGCCAGTGTGGGTTGAAAATGTGCGAAAAACCTCAATGGATTTGCCACTGCACTGCCCGCAATGCTTATCACATCCGTCTTTTGTGCATTGTGGTCACCCATTAAAGCACTTTCCAGGCTCAATCCTGTTTGGCTTCTGAGATAAGATAAGGAAGTCAGACCCCCCCTCATATATGACGTCACAAAGCTCTACCCCCCCCCCCCCAAAATAAAAAATGCTTCAAATCGCTTTAAACAATTTTCATTGTAGTGCGTATTTAATGTGGCGCTGCACTCTGATGTTGTAGGAGAAAACATGTATTAAAAAGTATATTTAATTATGTAGAACGTGTTGTCTATATTTATTTAAAGTTGCGCATTTTGATGTGACGTCACATTTGTCAACCCCCCCCCCCCTCGTCACACATCGTCACAAATGTCTGACCCCCCCCCCCCCCCAGGTGCGTTACGTCATTTATGGACGGCCCCTAAGGTTAGGTGCCGAGGTTGGAAAAATCAATAAAATAACTGCAGCATGCTGTCCACAGAACATATAGATAATGCAAAATAATATTATAATGGAGCCTGAGCATTTGATCCTACATACAGGACAAGTTGATCGTCACTGCAGATGTGGAATTTGCGCATACGCGTTTCAGCTTTATGGCCAATTATTGTGAACAATGGCCAATGAGGTTAGATGTGCCAACTGTGAAGTACAACCGGGAGTTAAACCTAAAGCCTGGCATTCGTGAAATTGAAACACCGTAGCCTAACACTGTAGTGCCTGATTTTCCAAGCGAGTTTCCATGCATTCTTTCGCTATCGGAGCTTGGAATGTTTTTTTGCATGCATTTGCTCACTCAAAGCTTGCATTGATTTTATAGAACTTGAATTGCTACAACAGCGTACCGTACTATATTTTTGTGCGTTTCGTTTGTTGTCCTTCCCCCACACCTTCGATTAGCATGGTTGGCTACGTATAGTGCGAAATAAGTTCAATAAACATAGATACTAACTTAATAGATTGCCCTGAATACAAAATATGTGGGTGCATATCATGTAACTCTGCACGTGCTATTAATGAGGTAGGATAACGGTCTGCTACCCATCACCAAATCTACTGAAATCTCGTCAAGTTCCAAGTTGATTTGTTTCACCAGTTAAGAACTCAAGAGACCAAAATAGTCTCATTTGTAAGAGTGACCTGGCCGACCAAAATGACAAAATCAGTTACGTAAAACAAAATGCAACGAATGAAGCAAATACTAAATCTAAGAAAAAATAATCGCGTTGTGCAAGTAATTAAAAACAGTGCACAAACACACATACTTCAATATATATTTTCCCTTTAATGCAAGTTAAATTGGGAAAAATTACTTTAAAAATCATATTCAATGTTTTGACAATTCATTAACCCTTTCCCATTTCGATGACGTACGTGTCGGTGATCAGTTTTTATTCTGATTCTGAAATCGGAGGAGTGAAAAGGCAATGCAGGAGCGCGTGTGGCATAGTTTGGCGTCTGCTGTCATGGAGTGCGGTCGTGTCGCTACAGTGCTCTGTGGTGAGTACAATGTCTTTCAAAACAGCGGCGCTATGCCTCTCTAAATGAAATTGACACTAACCAATTGCTCGTTTCGAGATTCAGCAGTGAATGGGATCCTCCCTGCAACTTGCAGACGTTATGGAATGGGAAAGGGTTAAATTGAGTTATGGATATCGGAAGCTACCCTATGGGTGAGCCTGATTAGGACCTGGGTGGGTGATCACCAGGGCTCGCCAGGTACCGTCGGTGTGGGGCTGTGAGGTGGCCAAGACATAACAGTGTTGAGTGTTATCTGTTGTGCGTCTTGGTATGCTCCGGGTACTCAGGTTTCCTTCCACATGTCACACACTCATGAATGGCATCGTCCAAGCATCTCTCTTTATCCAGGACCCTCCTGAAAGAGAGTTTTGAAGACTCAGGGAGGTTTTTCTGGGACAATAATGGGCACGTTAATAATTGACAGATCAAAATACAGCTCTCGAACACAATTTTCTGGCCACCAGCAAGTTGGGAGTCTTACAGTAAATGATGAAAGCTGCACAGTTCACCAACCCCTCCTCCAAAGCACTGCATTACAGGTGTTTGCCACCATACACTAACCTGTACGCCAGCGCCAATATTAACGGTGCCTTGGTGGCCCTACGGAATTTGTGTGATTGGGGATTTTCTGTCCAATGCAATAGAAAATAAAATGTCTCAATAGGAATGAGTTTTAAACAGATTATTTGTCAAATATGAACCATATTGACATGGATTCCGTTATCCAAGGGTTCATCAATCTGAATCAAAAGGTATGGGGCGCTGCCGTGGTGAGATGTTAAATACCTTGCCTGGTAGACAGGAGGACGTGGATTCGATCCCGACCGTGACACCTATATATTTGGATATTCTTTGTTTTCTTCGGTAAAGTCACGTAGATAGAAAAATAATAATACAGTGAATACAAATAATAAAAATAAAAACCACGACGTTTCGATCGCAACACCTCTTGTGTTGCGATTGTGTTGCGATCGAAACATCGTGGGTTTTATTTAACTTTCATTATTTTTATTCACTTTATTTCTTTTAATCTACGTGACTTTACCGAAAGAACCAAAAAATATGAATTCCTGCAGTCACGAAAGTTTTAAGTTATATATTTGGAGTTTGCATGTTCTTCCTGTGGTAGCATCGAGTTTTATCTGGGTCCTCACGAATTTTCCCTCCACATTTAAAAGCATGCTTTCACAGTATTTGGCTGCGTAAAATTTCCACGTGATAAGCCACTTCGATGAGCTACCATTTGTGGCCAGGTCGCTTCTGAAAAAGAGCTATATATCTCAGTGGGCCTTAACTGGTAAAATATATATATTGTAAAAAAACAAGTCAGCTTTATTGCTTGTGCCAGAACAAAGTAGGAACAATGAGATTAATTCGAAGAAATAACAACTCCAGTGTCATTCCTGGAACTTCCGACATATGTACACGTAATGGTGAGGCCCCAAGCACTTACCCAGTTCACAGCCGCGCTTCCCTACGATTTAAATGTGGATGGACAACCGTTATAATGCGGAGCTATCCGCGTTGCTTTCTGACCCAAACTCGATCCTTTGGTGCATATTTCTGAAATGGAAACTCTTTTTTTTCCCTTGAGCACAAATACAGCCATGACCTCAATTTGTGTTTACAGAATTTACATAAAACAAAACGCACAATTGGTCAGATTTTCTGCGTCAGTTTAGGCATTTTTGGCATTAAAACATCTCTAATATATTAAGTGCAGACTATCAATCACAATAACAGCCCTGTCTCATTCTTTGAAATTACATATCCTTATGACCACCCAGTAAACATGCAATTTTGGGCTAACATTGGCATGTGTTTTGAACCGTTGGCCCAACCTTGGCCCAAATGTCCATGTTTACTGGGTTAGTCTATGGCCCTTACAGATATTTTGAGTAAAATGTTTTATTATAACGTTTATGGCCAATCCCTCAGGCAATGATCCACTCCGTGAACCACTGCACCAAAAACAATTTGCATATCGATAGCTCTTCTTATCAATTTCCTCATGTATGTAGCATGCATCACAATTGCGAGGGGATGTAATGAGGGCCGTTCATAAGATTAAATTAACTATGTCCTTTCACTGGTTTTCCGCGTATGTGTTGACATACACACTGCAAGTGCACGTCTGAGAAATTAAGTCACCTGGAACGTGCGTACAGCGTGTAATGCGCGTTTATGTGCTCGGTACTTGGCCGATTGAACCCTTAAGCCAATCCCAGTCTGCTGACAGTGGTGAGTTGAGGGTCAATGGTCAGAGGTTACACGTATGTATGTGTGTAGAACTTATTTCTCACCGTACGTAGCCAACCATACTAATTGGTTGACTGGGTATTTTTCCATATCTGTTTTCCCAATGCCCTTTGTAAAGTTCACTTCCTGTCACCTCTTTGAGGTCCACTACAAATGTAATTGTTTTTGGAATTAAAACTGCAGGCAAATCTTTTAAATCCAACTGTAATTGATTCTATGTGATTGTTATATGATATTTAACGAAACATGGCATTATTACAGTTAATTTAAAGTTAATATCCTTTTCAATTTAGCATTGTGTTTTGCTTTGCACATCATTAGTTAAATAATGTTATTTTTACAACGAATTGCATTTTTATATTTCTGCACTTAAATATATTTTGTTGTTATACCATAATTTTATTATTTTTGCAATGTACATTAATACTGATGGCGTTTCTGAACTTATTATTTATTAATTTAACGGGTGTTTTTGTTTCTTCACAGACTTTCAATTTACTTCTCCGAGGTCTCCTCTGCAATAAAGATCGATATCTCATTGGGTCCTTACAAGATTCTACAGAGAGTTCATCGAGTGATTGATGCGACTCACATGCAGGCAGTAAGGCAGACAAATTGATATTTGTGGAATCATTCATGCACAATGAGTCTGTCTATTGTCAGAGAATGAAGCAGACAGGAGATCTGGCTTGGATTTCATCTGAGGTTTTCGGCTCAGACAGCGATACGGCTTTGACAGAAATGCAGGTATCTCCTACCCAGTAACTTTGGCAGTTAACGAAGGCTCGTGGGAACTCCTTGATCTACAGCAGACAAGAGAACGAGTCCAACTCCACAAGCCCAAGGGAGTCTAGCAGATGGGAAGTGGATCTGAATTGTGTCCATTTGATTTTCCCAGCATGGCCTGACCTCCCGAGGCCTTGTGCACTCCATTTATTGCTCAGAAGCAAATGTTTTATATTGTATTCTCAACCAAAAGACTGTAGGCTGCAATTAAATAAACATTCTTGTGCCAATTTATAGTCGGCTGTGTGGAATTTTAAAGTGGGTTGAGGATCGTGAAGCACATTTAAAACAGCAGCGTTTAATTTCCTTGATGAAACATGCATTGGGCAATACTCAACTCCATCGTCAGTCCTCAACCAGTGGTAGAAATTCAACTATCATGTGGCATAGGATAACCACTGTTGGTTTATCACTAAATGTAGAGAAGTTTGGGCTGGGTCAAACTTTGACTGAGATGGAATCTTCTGACGGTGAGTCATGAGTTTTTCTGCCACTGTGCCATCTACCTGAAAAAAAACATCAGTTACAATGTTCATGGAAGTGTTCGTTGTCTCAATACAGCATCCATTTAGGCGCATGGTAATGCCCGAATTCACTCGTGCTTGACCTGCTGTCGTTATTACAGAAAGTCTAGAAATCCTGAAACTCGCAAAATCCCCAGTATGACAACTTTTACATGTGTTTTTACAAAATCAAATCTAACATGCTTTCAATGAGTTACAACATATATTTCGAAATAATTATACCAATGATATATCATGAAAGTAATTTGATATTTTTTTACATCTCAGGTTTTTTTCGTAATTTATATTTGACTAATTCTGTTTTTGAAAATATTTGTTTCTGCATTCAATATACTCCTAACGGCCTCATTTATTGAAATGTAGTCAACCACCTACCTACACATTCTTTGGGTCTACATTTAACCTACACCCTTTGGTTCTTTCGGTAAAGTCACAGATAGAAAATTAATAGATCACGACGTTTCGATCGCAACACAAGCGACCGTCTTCAGGTGAGGGAGAGAAAGCTACTGAAACAAGGCCTTATGAAGGCCTGAGATGGGTGCAGCCTCGGGGTAAGAGGGCGGGGATATAGTGGTCTGCATGAGGCTGTGGATATGGCAATTGTATTGTGAGAGATTAACATGTCAATGCACGAGCTTATTATGTCGCAGCATCGGTGACGGAGCGAGAAGGACATCCAGTCCGTCAATACAAAGACATCCAACCTAATAATGCAACTCAGAGAGTCAGCTAAAATCGCAGGAAAGATGGAGCATCACTGCAGGTTAAGACTTTACCTGGTTAATCACGTCCTTCCAATGATTGCTCAATTTATACACATCTTCTCGGTTGAAGTTGTATCTGTGTTTATATATCTGGATAGCTTCATGAACAAATCTCTGATGATAGCCAGTGGGTTTGCAGAGTACCTTCGTCTTGGAAAAATAAATCGTGTGTGTGCCCACAGCGTTAAAATAATGATCCACAACGGCAGAGGTATTGGTCCTACCGTGCTTCAGATCTGCCTTGTGTTCGCGAACATGGTCCGAGACATGTCGTTTCGTTTCCCCAATGTAACTGCTACCACAGAGGCAACTTAGTTTGTAGACACCAGGATATTGCATGTCAGGAATCACATCCTTTACAGAATCTCACCCTAAGCTCGTGCATTGACATGCTAATCGCTCACAATACAATAGCCACTTCCACAGCCTCAGGCAGACCATCTCAAGCCCGCCCTCTTACCCTGAGGCTGCACCCATCTCAGGCCTATATAAGACCTTGTTATAGTAGCTTTCTCTCTCTCATCTGAAGACGGTCGCTTGTGTTGCGATCGAAACGTCGTGATCTATTAATTTTAAATTTTCTATCTACGTGACTTTACCGAAAGAACCAAAGAGTATGGATTCCTGCAGTCACGAAAGCGTCAAATCAAGATTTAACCGACACTTACAGTTGCTCTGTGAACTGACCAATGGCACAGATGGTTGGAGGCAGGACAAAAAGAAAACCTGCCACCTGGACTGCTAAGTGGCGCATTGATTTCACAACCACGAACACTGGATCTGCAATAGTTTGGGTGAGTGCAGTGCCGCCCGTGCTGTATTAAAGATGTGTTTGGCCACAAACCAGCTGCACGCACGAGCACAGAGGACATCTGCTGTCAATACAGCGGCGCTAAGCGAACATGTGATTAGTTCAGCGTGTGGGCGCACACTTCACAGGGCATGAGATCACTGTTGCATCGTGTTTAAATGTGGCTCTTAGCTAACACGGGCCGCTAAATCTTGCTCACATACCCAATGTGCCGCCGCTATCGCATTGCCTCTGTGTTACGAAAAAAATATTTACCGGGCTCGCCTCATTGTACCAACTTTTTTTTTATACAGTCAATAGTAACCAGGCTGAAATGGTTAAACTATTGAGAATGTAGTTTTACAACAGGTGGATGAAACAAGTTTTGAATCGAGAATCTCAATGGTGCTGGATGAACACTTTTTTTATCCGAAGTAAAACAAAAATCTCACATTAAATTTTACGTTCTGTTTTACCATCATTTAACATCAAGTCAGAAAAGTACATGAAAAAAAAACTATTAAAGTGTCTACTCAAAAGAGCAAGGGACCAGACTTTCTGTACAGCAACTACTGTTGACGTCTCACAAAGCTATCAACAATATCAACAACGCACCAAGCCTCTCAGTTCCCTCCGGGTGGAGGTGTTTACAATCTGGATGCTCATCGAACAATTGGACGATCGGAAGTTCAAATCCTAAATAATGGTTGGTTGGCTTTGGACATCACGGAACAGAATACCTTTTAAAATAAATAGGGTTTTCAAAAAAAAACGACTCTGCATACATTTAAGGGAATATGCAATGTTTTATAACATATTTATGGCAAGATATGCATTGATATGCCATTATTTTCAGTCCACAATTCGTACAAACGATGCACTGACTTCTTTGCACTTTCCACTGTGTTGTGCTCAGATGAGATGTAAGCTGCAGTGTAAGGATACAATGTCGTGAACACTAAATAGCGCATTATGTGTTGTAGCTCAGTGATTCACAATCAATATGCGGAGGCAAAGTCCCAGGTGCGCCGCGGTATTTTCGAATTGAACAACAGACAAGGAAATAAATACGTAACTGACAGACACTCAAATACACGTAAACCAATGTGAAACAATTTAGTAGACGAACATTGAAATGAAACAATTCTGCATTTTTAGTGGGTTGGTGGATTTCACAAATATTGTGAAACTCCCTTCTCCTCTTCAGGAGAAGGGAGTACGTGTAGCAAGTGGACCAATCGTCATCTGTTTCCATCTCTATGGCGATCGTGTTCCCCCCTCGTGCACATGGGTTTCCTCCAGGTGCTCTGGTTTCCTCCCACGTGTATAAACTCTCATCATTAATTGTCTGAAAACATCTTAAAATAAAAACCCAATGCAGGAGCCTCATGAAACAGTCATACGTCTCAGTGTGGATTTCCTGGATAAATAAGTAAACGATAATTATTAGAATTGTTATTAATTAACAGACACACATAGTTAAATTAAATAATTAACTAACACACACGGATATAAACAAAACCATAAAATGGACACATACATTGAAATGAACACGGCAGACACAGAAGCCCACGTAAAACCACGGAACAGTTACAAGTTAAACAGACAGACTGACCGATGCACACAAAACACACAACGTCCCCGTCTGAGCGATTTGACCCCCGGGTGAGAGATTAAACCCAGGAGCCTCGCGAATCTTCGTTTCTCAATCGAGTCCGCAATGAGGCTTGGGGGTGATACACCGGAGAGCGACTCAAGCTATTGTGGAAATTCCACATTTCCATGATGGCACCAAGTTCGTAGCGCGGTGTATCACTTTGAGAAAGACAGACTTGACGAAAACCACTACTGGATGAAGATCCATCGCGGTCGCTTGATTGAGTGTGTCGTTTAATGAAATATGTCGATAAGCATTTGTATTTGATGATGCTTTGACTTAAAGCTAGATTTCTTGCAAAGCAGATCCGTTGCCTTGCTGGCATCATCCTTAGTTAAAAACGATTTTATATATTTATTGGTGGGACCAATTTTACAACATTTATGTAAACTCATAAAAAGGGGATTTTTTTTGTTGGAAAGAATGAGTACCTCATAAATTACACATTCTTTCCACTCACACTTAAATGAAAAATATACGGCATTGATGAAAGCACGATTGTCTTAACATATGCCCAATCATATATATATTATTGCGCACTTGTAAAATATTTTGCATATATTTTGATGGAAGCAGCTGAAAATCTGGTGTCTGCTCATGTGTGTGTCTGACAGGGCACGAGTGCAGGGGGGAGCAGTAGGGTAGTGGTTAGCGCTGGACAGCGATACAAACCCGGCGACCCGAGTTCAATTCCGATATCAGTGATGATTATCTGAACCGGTTCAGCACCTACCCTAGGTCGACTCAGCCTCAAATGCTTACCTGGTTGTGCAAACATCGCCACTGGGGAGACAAAGGCGGCCGGGCGTGGTGCTGGCCACCCACCCTCTCGTGTGTTGTGCCGGCCTTCATAAGTCCTCGCAAAGACCACTTGCCCCAAAAATATGTTAAGGCTATATGGGGGATATTTGTCTGACAGGGCTCATATGTTGGTGGTTCTGATTTAGTGCCAAAATTCCACATTCGTATGGTGTGGCCCAGTCAACCCAAAGGAAACTACTGATAACTTTCCACCAAGTGGTACTCTTTTTTTATATTATTCTATGAGAATTTTTTAAAACTGAGTACAGAAGCGCATGCAAGATTACACTTGCGATTTTGCGTGTTTTGCTAAAGCATACTGTGTTCGCACCGACTAAGGCCGGCTTGTGACAAGAGAGGGCAGTGTAGCTATTGCTAAGCTTGGCTTAGCGATGATACTTACTTTTCTCCAGTGCAGGGTAAATCAATCTGTAATAAAATACAATTGTAAATTGTACTTCATTTAGTGATTGCTTGTTTTCTTGTCATTGAACATCTTGATAGAATTTCCCTCAGTTAAATAAAGGACAATTACTTTTTGATTGACTGCAACAACCCTGCTTTAGCCATCAATCTTAAACTCACACGGACCACAAATAGCAAACAGAACAATAACCGAGGACCAAGAGAAGAATCACTTTTCCATCTGCTGCAATTGTAAGTGGGTTCAGGGGGGTGGTAAGTTGTGTTTGTTCACATCTGGTTGCAATCTAACACAAAGGCATTACAACTCTGTACACGACATCACATTTAATTGTTGGATCCTTTGAAAATATTTACATGTTTTTATAGAAAATTATTACCTCTCCACAAACCTCCCCACCCCCTGAAAAAAAACATATCTCCATATCTACGGTATTTATATTTATGTTTTACGATAACAATTGGGGTTTTAGGCATGGGTTGGATGTTATATGGCCCCAATATTAGAGGTGGCAGGGTGGCTCTGGGTGAACATTATTGCGTGTCAGAACGCTAAGCCGCCCCTGCTGACTGAGATCCTGGATTTGAATTCAAGCAGCCAGATGAGGGTGAAGAAGCCTCGCTCGTGTGAGTTACTTTGATGTTCTCAATGTGGTCATCCGTGACTGCACATCAGTGAAGAAACGACAGCAGATAGCACCACTTTACACGAACTGTAAAACCTCGCCTTCATGGAGGTGTTAGTGTCAAGCCTGCACTGCATGAGCAAAGGTCCCGCGGGGAAGCCCAAGTGCTTCCTCTGCAGCGGGGAACTGAATCTGAGCCTGCAGAAGTTTATGATGTAGATGCCACCCTCAAAGCAGACCCAGAAGTACAGGGTGGTCCAGATGTATTGTGACCCCCCAATTAATTGACTTCTAACATTTTGTCCCTCGGCATAGTCATTCATGTTTTAAATAAACTTTACTTAAAAGAATAGTTTTAGATAATTAAATGGGGGGGTCACAAGACATCTGGATCACCCCGTACAGTGCATGGAACCTGCTTATTTTTTAACTCGGCAAAACTGGATGCACCCGCGGATCCATGCAGATATCCTTGCTGCTCTCGAGGCAGTCTGCCTCGTTCATCTGACTGATGGAATCACAATGTATAAAGCGGCCGCGTTACGCTTTCGTGGCGCTTGGCGGTGGATCATTTGCGTCGGATGTTTCTGGAGGGCGCGGAGCAAACGGTGATAAACCCACCGTGTGTTTAAAGTTAAACTCTGCGAAAAGGGTGCTTTTTGATTTGGATGGCCTCATGCCACTAATTGGAGGCTTTTTTTGGAAGCTGCACACATGGCTCGGTGCACAAGGCTCGCACGGCTTTCAAGTCCATTAGCAATGGCACATCCCCGAAGCTGGCTGACACCTGCCGGCCCCTTCGCGCTCACGCCGGCAGCTGTGCATCTGCCTCGAGTCACGCGTTGACCTTGACACCGTCACGATTTTTCCACGGCCGATGCACGCGGTTGAGGAAAAATCAATACGGCAAAAGGAACGCACATCTAAAAATGAAAAAAGTCTGCATAATAAAAAAAAACTACTCAACTTGGAAAATGTTTGCCGGGTTAATCACGGAATAAGAATGGTGTGCTAAATGCTGCACACATATTTATCTTCACCACTACGTCAAACCACAGGTGTGTTGGAGAGTAAATACACATTTACAATTTGAGTACGACGTTTCGCTGGTAATTACATCCAGCATCATCGCCCGATTTACTCTCCAACACTGGTGGGCTGGAGTAGTAAATATTTGTCGTTTTGTTTACGTAAAAAATCCCTTACTAATTGGCTGTGTCGGGTGGTGGAGGGCTATGACGCATTTATACTTACGCGATCTAACCCAAAAATCTTTATTATGAACAAGCCCTGTTGACTTCGTTGAATTAAACCTGCATAGATAATGAGCAAAGTCGTCTACTCACCATCACTTAAACTTACAATACAATTAATGTTTTTACTCGTGAGTTCTTAACAATGCTCCAGAGCCAAATGTTTAACTCGGCTAAAAACATTCGATATATTATCAGAGTATGCTTTTTGTTTGCATTCTGACCACAATCATTGTGGTTAATGCAGACATAATTCTTTGTAAAAGGTTTCAGTTTAGTGTTTAACATCTTAACACTTGTTTTGTTGCCAGAAAAAATGGGGAAAACCTATTATCAAGGTTAAATAAAGCAACTTTAGATGATAACATAGCTTACATTTACTGTACTTGCATATGATTGTCAAAGTGAGACAAAGTTGGACCCAAGTTGTCAAACGCATTATTTCATTTGTGCTGCCTATAGCCATCGAGGTAATAATATAGTTTAAAAGTTTGTCTTGAAACTTTCAAACAAGTCAACAGGTTCTGAAAGAGTATATATTGGACAATGCTTATCTTTGTGGTTTGAAACCAGTGAAGGAAATTCCATTTTATTTTGACTAAGTTCAGTCTGAGACCTCCTTTACCAGTGGCAAAATATAGTAATAGGTTTTTACTCTTTCAACTGGTACAAAAACTGACACCTTTATACAAGGCATCATGTTTGCAATAACCACAACACAAGCAGTCAAAATGCAAACAAAAAGAAACAACTGATGATGATATGCACTGTCCTTGAAATTGATTGGTCCCCACCCGAGACAGCTTTTCTTAGAGCCTAGTCTCCATTGGTGTTGGACCAGATGACACCAAAAGGAGTACAACTCAAAGACAGCGCACTATCAGAGTATTGAGAGCTCGGGGCAAGCATTTACACTATGAGACCTCCTTTACCAGTGGAAAAATATAGTAATAGGTTTTTACCCTTTCAACATTACCAACCGAGCCCTCCTGATGACGAATGTCTATCCTGTATTTGGTCTTTAATGATAATGCATTTGATGAATTGTCACAATTTACGATCATGGTGCAATTCAAAACATACTTTGTTTATGTGAATGCAGCAAAACGTGGTGGCAGCAGGGGCCGTACAAACCCATTACAAACATATGAATGGGAAAAAAATAAGAGTTCTTGCACACTATTTGATGCATGCCTTGCAAATGTAAAAAATGTATCTTAATCGATGCAGCGATGCATCATTACACCCATTATGCCTATAAAGGTATACAGAAAACCACCCCGCGTCACACGGATTTGTAGATGGGAAAAAGACAATTGCACACTGTTTCTCTCTTTATTTCCCACAGATATACACCAACGGACAGTGTCTACTCAAACTTAAATAACGTATATTTACAGAAATGCACATTTTACACAATTCATGGGATAAGTGGAGACCTCTCAGTAGCCAAAATTACAGTAGGTTAAACCTGCTCCCAGGATGATGCCTCTCATATACATCAATCACCCACCATCGTGTCCACTACGGCGAGTCTGATGCACTCGACTATGGGACACCTTTACTGGGAATTTAGGTTCTACTTGAAGCTGTGCTGTTGGCATCTATACGAATGCAGCACATTATTCTGTTTCATAGCATCTGAACCATGTCATATTCTGAATAACCCGCATGTGAAATCACGAAACATTTTCCTGTATTCTTTAAACTATGCAAAGTTGCATTTTTTTTAACTACACAGAGCTACAAGTGCTCAAAGCTAAATGGATAAGTCAGTGCATCGTACATTATCTGCCAATTAAGGTTTTCAGGAGCCAGGTTTGAGCCAATCAAGTCATCATCAAATTTAGAAGATGATTATGTATGTGGAGTCATTGGTGAGTGGGTGGAGAACATAAAATTAGCTTAACAAAAACACATGACCACCTGAGGTGGGCACCCAAGGGCATGAACCATAGTTTTGGCCTAAGTGCTCAAACATAGGCAAAGCATTAACCCACAAAGACAACCAGCCACTTTTATAATTCCAATCGTTAGCAAATACCCAATGAGATGTCCTCTTTTGGTGTATTCTGATATTAGCTACCTTATCATTTGTTTAGCGCCATATACTCCAAGAGTGGTTGGGCAATTCTCATAAGTTGAGGTTCTACACCAGGAATGGTTATTCTAAATTTGTATAATGAAGATCAGTCTCTCCATAGGACAAGTTTGGACATCGCACATAGTCGAAACTTCTTAACCAACCCTGGAGAGACAACGGATTAAGTAGACTCCTGACCAAACTTTGAATCCATGAGTTTCCAACTTGGAAGTACAGCGCTGCGTCAGAGCACCACTTGGTTCACATGCAGTAACTTTAGAGCAATGCAAATTGTTATATTAAAATAAAAAGCTATATAAAAATGCTCTCTCTAACTTAAGCACACTAGCAAATCCCAACTAAAGATAAACTCTCGCCGTAGTACACACTATGATATGTGCACAGAGATCTCGAATTCAACGCTACGTCAAGTTTGTTCAAAAGGACATCAACATTACAAAACCTAACTACGACTGATAGCCATACAACATAACCCATACACAGTCCAGTAGGGAGAAAGCTAATAAAATACTGTATTACTAACATTAGATTTTGGTCTTTCACACTTTTAAGGATTGTTTTTACAGCAACACATTTTACAGGACATTATTTAAAACTGCCGATTCAATTACGTATAGCAAGCTAATCAAACATTAGACAATCATTTTCCGCAAGTAGTTTCAATGTCAAGAAGAAATAATTTAAGAAATCCTGACAATGTCACAATACTGTATTTTTAGCATGTTCGTCCTAAAAACTAGCACTACACTACAACATGCAAGACATATGAGCCATCATCGGTGAGCAAATATTCTGCTGCTATTCGCACACAATACAGCTGTCTACAATAATTATTAAATCGCTCAATACATTACAACGCTCAGTTATGATTTCACTCAATTGTCTTAAACTGGTTTGGTACAGGCAACACAAAAATGTAATTCCAAGCATCTTGGATGAGGCCATCATTGGGCAATCATTCAGCAGTGTAAACAATGCTGGTTGTTTAAAGGATCGTTCATGATTCCATGAATTTGTGAGACAATGGCTGCAAACCAATGGCAGATACGAGTGGAAACACTAGCATTTGGAAAGCAATAAACCCTACACACCCGTACAAGGCCTCAAATCTGGCCTCAAGATATAAAAATGCTGTTAAATGAATACAATGTCCTGTTTAATCATATGGTACATAATGTGACACTGCTCTTGAATTATGTGGTTTAATTTTTTTTTAAATAACCTGGATTTATTTAGCAGCAGTGGATAACACAAACCATGCTTCAATAGCAATAATAATGCATGTAACCTGGTTAAATGACTTTACATGTCAGAATTATTTGGTTTGGTTCCATTTTAATACAAGCCACAGCAAAAAAAACCCAAATTTATAAGCGCACCTTACTAGGTGTGCATCCTGTGTTTTTTGCATGGGAATTGTTGAGTGAAACCTTACATTCACCAAGAAAACAAACGTGTACAAAGTTTAAATGACTTAAAAACACTATCAAGGAGTGGGTGGCAACTGCCATGAGAGCATGCGGTCAGCCAACCACAGCACACCATGGAATGCTTCGTCACCCATTACAGCACTCGGACCAATTCCTGACCAGCAGATAGGGGCACGCAAAGTAAAAAGGGGGTTTCCCCCAGACAGCTCATCTTACCTCTTGTGCCCCGTGTTTCTGTGAAGTGTAACACATCCTTTTCTGTAGAAGAAACATCGCAAAAAAGGGAATTTGACACAAAGCACAGCGCTGTGGTAGAAATGCCTGTTGACCATTGCGCGATACTAGAGCACGCCTGACTGTTTTTACTGCAAGCCAATTCAAGTTGTGTTTAATTTGAGCGTGTTATTTTTTAAGTAAACATATCAACTTTCGTGTTAAGTGGCCAGCAGAAGTAATGCCCGTGCTGCTGTGCAAGTCAAACTGCTAAACTGTAATACAGCAATGAGAATACCTTTTTGCCTTAGATTATATGTGCATGCAGAATGAGGTAAGGAACTTTGAAATAGAATGTGGCAAGAAAGCCAAGTAGGTTTAATCAAGAAAAGGATGTTGCAATGGGTGGAAGACGATAGGGACAGGTTACCGAGGCAAACAATGGAGTGGGCACCCAAAGGTCAGAGGCCAAGGGAAATACCTAAAAGCCAGATTGTGAGATTATTGCAAGAGCAGATTTTGGTGGTCAGGTGTCAACTGCACAACAGCTGTAGGATCTAGGAGTGGTGAGGAGCATTGGCATCGATGGTAATGGCCGTGACGACCTCTTGAGCTTGTTTCCGTTTGCTCGGCGGCGCCATGTACTTGCTACTGTGCGACGGTGGGGTGGCGGCGCGGGGCTATGAGAGCACCCAGCCCAGCGGCACCCACATCGTCTCCCTCTCCAGCGAGTCTGCGGTGGCGCGCAGCTCGCGATACGCCACTGCCAGCTCGTCGTTCACCACCGTCTTGTCAAACAGGTAGCCAAACTGAGCCTCCATCCGTGCTGCCGTCCCCAGCATTTCCTGGAACTCCTCATCCTGTACCCGAGTGGGGGGAGCGGGTGGGGATATAGGTAGGATTCTGTGTGAGGTGTCCTGCTTCCTGCATATTTCTACTACGTCACAAAACCACCGGTGTCGAAGTCACCGGCATCTGTGTGGGCTGCAAGGGTGTGCTAAGTGTGTACGCATTTATTTAATTCTAAGAGATCTCAAAAGACCCTCCACCAATGCAACCCTAACTTCCATCAACCTAAGATACCCCATTTTTTACCCATCAAGGCTAAACATCGTGCGAAGAGATTTATTTAAAATACTAAATGTCAAAACTTTTTGTAAAAATTCTGCACTCCAACAACAAATGTATTTCCAATTCCATTTCAGAAAATTGGACCACTATGTTTCCAAGAGGGGAAAGGAAAAAAAGTAACTGTGTTCACATTTTGCCTTTTGGATTGGAAAATAAACATTGGACTAAGGGTACAGAGTTGAAATAATTAATTAGACATAGAATTCTCCAAACAACAGCATAAAACACAATAAAAAAACATGCATACAACATTGCACAGAGCACAATATGGGATGTGAGCATGTGCAAAATTACAGAACTAGAGCATGTGCAAAATTACAGAACTAGAGCATGATAAATAACTCATAAATCACGGGACTTCCAATTATGTGCTTTGTTAACTCGCATAATCCATTATCGGCCTATCCAATTATCCAAAATATTTGCTTATCCTCACCCCATTTCAGCACAGATGATGCTTAGGTTCATCTATCCACACATGTACATACACATGCATGGGCTGCTCCTGTGAATAATGTCATGTTATAGCAGTGTGCTACAGATCAGCAGATGCTGGATTGCAGCACAAGCCTTAACCTTGATGCATGTAACATCATAAGATTTGACATGCATCACATGGATCTATCTAATGCATATTAAAGGAGAATTGATACGTGAAAAAGGCAGCCTACTCTGCACTGGGCTAGTTTTCACACTGATGCAATTTACAGAGTAAGTTGCTATATATAATTGTATGGTAGTTCAGGAGTACAAAATCCTAAATTTTAAAATGCCCTACAATAACATTGTTACAGCTATCTGACTGGTTATAGATTCCCAGGTGTTCTTTGAAAAAAGAAACATGGATTTGTTTTACATTACATTCTGACCCGTTGGCACTGTGGTTATTTGTTTTTCAATGGAAAGTTACACGTTAGAATCCCAATCGGTGTCAACTCAGCGCATCATCCCTCTAGCGTCTATAAAAATGAGCACACTACTTGGTCAAACGTCAACAGTGGTCATCTCTTTGGAGAGACTGCCACCTGGCATATACATTTGGAATTTCTACCACTAAGGATCACAAAACGTGACAAGGATTGCCCCAGTGCATTTTTAACTTAGGAAACACTTTTACTTGACTTGTGTACAGTGGCCAAGTAGGAACGCAACAAAAAACCCACGAAGCTTTTACACTTGTGTGGCGTAAAATACATGTTCAACATTGTTTCCACATATGGTCCCCGACCATGATAATTTTGAGTATCCTTTTATTTTGCACAACTCTCTGACATCACCCACACGTTCTTCCCTCCACATGCAGCCTCCGCTAAATACATTTACTGAAGCTTGGAATTCACTGAAGTGTTTTTCCCCTTCTTGCTAAGCTATTTAAATTTCAAGCAAGGAGGCACTTCTTAGAACTTGGATGCAGCACAGTCATCCTTTATTAGGATAATGCAAGTAGCGTGCATTCGGTAAGGTATGCCATCACTGCAATAATAAAAATGCATAGACCAGACTGACCTCCCAGTGGTTCGGACCTCATTGGCAATGAGTGTGAAAGAAACACATACCCCACATTACAAAGACAAAATAGAGGGCTGAGAATTTCCGGAACTAGATTATTATTCCATGAGACTGGCGTGCATTTTGCATTAAAGCATTCCACTGTCCAGCTCTTGGGATTGTGACAGACATTCGATTGGCAGCTAGGAAAGGGAGAATTTTAAGAAAAAAATATAATACAAAACCTGCCAGTTGCTGAACGAATTCAAAATATATTGTACTTAAGAATACACTAGCACTGGCTGAGGCTTGCATACGTAAATTACATTAATTAACCTCCACTGTTGTGTGTGAAGAGGAATGCGAGTGGGGATTATTCCCTGGTGATCCATCAGTAGCAAACAAGAAAGATCCAGAAAAATGCTTTGAGCATGGTTCATTTTACTATGTGCTAATGATAAGGCCTGGTAAAAACACCAGCTATACTTATTCAATCTAATCCACAGTTGTGTAAATCTATGCCAATTTAAATGCCATTAATTTTACTGTCATATTCAAGCATTCCATTTCAGAACCATGTGGAGCAATTACAAAACGTTTTTTTTTATGGTTATCCATTTTCTTCTGTTTTCTATAATTGATCAGGTTTAAGTTTATAAAAAATAGAGGTGACCAAGTGGCTCAGTGGGATAGCATTTCTCAAAGCACTGATGAGTTTACTGCTTGACATTTGAGCTGTGGGTAGTCACTAGAAATTAAGAGGACTTTACATTCCAGTCTCGACATGGCCAAAGATATATGAACAATAAAACACCTACCAAAGTAAAATAAAAATGACGCCACACTTAAATTGGCCCAACAATCGAGAAATATAAATATTGGAAGATAAGGAATAATAAATGAATATAGGTGAATTAAAGAGCGATTGTAATTATATTGGTAATGTCTTCTAGGTTCATTCACCAATGTTAAGTAAGTAAAGTGTGGTTCCCCTGCCGAGGAATTCTAAAATAGAATGCAAATACTTAGCATCTCACCCCGAGGTTGATAGTACAAATGCAGAGTAATTTCGGAGCAATATGCTCAAACTATGAAATATATATATAATGCAAAGATGTAAATCACAAACGAAACAAGGCTGAACGTGCAAGCAACTGCAGCTGACACAAAAGAGTTCATTTATATAAACGCATGCCCAAAACAAGAACCTTCTTATTCTATCTTGGTCAAGATCTATTGTACATGATAACATAATTTGCTATATCATAACTATACCTTGAACAAATGCCCTTTACAGACTACTCAAAGCACCCATGCAGTTATTTGGTAAAGCACTCACCGTGAAATTACGGGCCGGGTTTTTGTCTCCGCTGGATTTGGCTGCCCCTCTCGTCTGTCGGAGACGCTCAAGAGAAGGCGGCTTCACGAAGATCACAAACGGCTTGAACTCTGGTGTCCGAATGGACTTGATAGCCTGGCAGGGGCAAAGGTCAATCACATGGTAAATGTGGTTGCTGTTCTTCAAAATTTAAACACTTTATCAGCCTCAGCATTCTTATGTGCTAGTGATTGTCACGCATGCGTATACATTTAAAATCTAGTAGAGTTAACATGTTACTCTATTCACAGCATCCAAGGTTCATGGTGATGCCTCATTTCTTTAGAACTGCCTTTGGTGTTTAATTTGTTATCTTTCCCCTGCACCTCTGATAAGCAAGGTTTTCTACGTATGGTGCGGAAGCTCAACAAAAACAAACTTTGTGCGTGAAATAATTAGGCAGTTTCTACAATGGGCAACTAGGCACCAGTAAAGACAGTAACACAAGTAGGCTGCCAACATATCCATACGGAGTTTAAGTGCTCTCCTCTCATATGCATAGGCTCTGCAGATTATCAATTTTCATTCCATAAGCAAAATACTCATTAAGACATTAACCAAACATCCAAGTGTAGGATGTTCTCAAAAAATAAGATTGAGGCTGGATAAAGGACTGTTATTTTTCCTTACAAGTTTAAGCCAAGTGTAAAAAAAGCACGATCATTTCTCCCCAGTTCACATAAAGAAACGTACTTGCCGCATGCCAATTGAAACACCGAGTAAAACTCGTGTAAATAACCAAAAGGGGGCAAATGGCTGCTCCTCCTCACCGGGGGGCTCACGTCCAGCAGGCACACCTTGCCAGCATTCACCACCGAGCGAATAGCGTCCACGCTCGTGCCGTACAAGTTCCCCTTGAACTCGCCGTACTCCACAAACCTGGACAGGGCATAAAACGCTTGGGGGCTCACTCACACCTCTCTTCAACTAAACCGCCTTTTACTTGTAAATGCTCGATCCAAATTGATGTTCGTATTGTCCAAAGAGTGTACGTTTATGACAGCACGTGTATAACTGAATGAAAGCCAAAATACCGGACGTCTAAGGTAATGTGCGATCAAAGTGTCTCTCTACTCGAACGAGTGTGGGTCAGTGCTCATCTCCGTAATTGCTTCTGAGCCAGTGGTGGAAATTACACATTCCTACGGTGGGGGCCAGTCTCTCCAAAGGAAAAAAAAAACCGTTTTGTAAAAGAAAAATCACGCCTGGAGAAATGCCCCAAGCAGCTTGTCGAGAGCTGCGTTTCTGCATTTGAATACGTACCGGTCTCGAATGCGGTTGGTTTAAATGGTGAATGTTAAACATGCCAGGCAACGACTGGCCCCAGCGTGAATAAGTTCCCTCACTCGTCTGGCCGGCTTTGCACCAAGAGGGAAGGGAGTGAGAAGTAATGCACGTTGGGCAGCATCACCTCTGATGCAATCACCTGTTGTTCTGCAGATCTGCCTCGAATAGGTGCCGAGACACAAAGTAATACTCCTTGCTGTCTTTCTCGTGGCTCTTCTTTTGCCGTGTAGTTGCTGCAAATTCAATACGCCAGTTAAGCAATGGAGCTTTTAGGAAAAAGTCAAGATTTATAGACGTGGCAAATAAAAGTAGCTCCGCAGTTTAAAACAATTAAATTCCCACGGCGAGAAAACACAAGACTTCTCAATTGCGATTAATGTGCAGAACAATTTCAGCATTGTCTCTGGATGAGTAATACGCACTTGGAACAGTTCCGCTATAGAGGCTTGGGTCGCTGGCGATGAGTCTTCTTTTGAGCTCATTAATTCCAACCCCAGGTGGCCCTGTGAAGGATGCTATGTTAACAATCATCTCAAGGAGTTTCCAAAAACATGCCGAAAACAAAAAAGCGCAATGCAACCGTTGTCCTCGCACTGTGCGTTCTCCCAGCAGGCATTGGCCAAGAACCTGTGTTAAGGCCAGGCACATACCAAGCACTCAACGCACAGAGATGCAGTCATGTGTGACAAGACAAAGTGCAACGGCCAGATATGAAGACAGAGTACAACAGCCACAGATTCTAAAGCATGGGATTACCTTTGGCAGCATTGAAACATTTCATGTAAAAGATATCTTAAAAATGTAATATTCCATTCAGATCTGTTAAAGTGTGTATTACATGGTGATACGAACAAAAGCATAATTTCAAAATAAATGCCACATTGAAATGTGCAAGTACATATCATTAAGCTAGAAGCTTCTGTAGTTGCTTGCTTTGCTAGAGTCCCACTCTCTGACTAAGACCTGCACATTAACACAGATATTATTCCAACCTCGACAACCGTCTCTCTTAGCACTAAATTCCATGACCAGGCAGCTTTAATGCAGCCCTGTGGGCACTTGTGCGATTGCTCACCGACGAGCACGATGACTCGATACTTGTCACCTAGCTGGTGCTGGTACTGCAGCACCTCCTCGTAGGTGGAAACCTCCGAGGCATCATACTCGGCACTGCGTTTGCTCTCGTACATCAATTTGCTCGTCTTCCTGCTCTGGCGGCTGAGCCGGAAGCTCCGACGGAGACCGGCTACAGAGGCGTCCACATTCACACATGGACACAAGCGAATAAATCGTTGTTAGCATTGCATATTCACCATGGCATAGAGATGGACAGGTGTCAATCAACGAAGGCAAGTGCCTTTAAATGTTTCACTTATAATAGTGGTATATGACCTGTTGTAGTAAAAAGACACGCCTTTTCCTTGGAGAAAAATCCGCGACCTTTATTTTACTTGTTGAAAC
Source organism: Lampetra planeri (assembly GCF_965212315.1). Lineage (NCBI taxonomy): Eukaryota > Metazoa > Chordata > Hyperoartia > Petromyzontiformes > Petromyzontidae > Lampetra > Lampetra planeri. Next base: position 22,525,980 of record NC_136107.1, read on the forward strand.
ACCAATGACAACTATGAACTCTTTTGCAAGCTAGATCTGCGTTCATAATTTTCAAAAACATACTGCAGTTTTTTCCTTTTAAAATGTAACAAAGGCAGTTTGTCCATCATGACATTGCTGTGCCAAGGCCACACACTGGTCTATTACTACTAAATATATTACTGCATCTTTAATAATTGATTTTCAAGGTGTTAAATACAGCCGGGTGATGGTGGCGCACATCTGTAATCTAGCACTGGAGGCAGTGAGGGTTGGTGGATCGCACAAATGTTGTGAAACTCCCTTCCTGTAGGCATCCAGGTGCCATTCTCTGGCTCGCCAGGAGAGGACGGTACAGCAAGTGGACCAATCGCCATCTGTTTCCACCTCTACGGCGATAGAGTGTTGCCCCCTCTTGTGTGTGGGGTTTTCTCCGGATGCTCCGGTTTCCTCCCACACATATAAATACTTAACATTAATTGGCTGAAAACATCTTAAAATAAAAACTCAATGCAGGGCCCTCCTGAAACAAAGAGTCCTACGATTCAGTGCGGCTTTCATTGATAAAGTAAATTATCATTATATAGTAATATAATTAGCATTATATTATGAAGTGAAAATAATCTGGCAGCAAATCAAACTGTTGATTAATTATGCAATAGTTTAGTGACGATTGCACTGATAACCAGGCTATGCAGACCAACGATCTGTGTTAAATGTTGAGCTGTTTTTTTCAGATTGAGGTTGAGAGTGAGATTTTACAAGTTAAGGAATGTTGAGGAACAACTGACTTTATCAATCTCTTTTTATTTACATTTGTTACATGATTTTCAAAACATAAACAGCTGTTTTTCTCTGTAAAAGCATATACGCCCTCGAGTGAGACTACTCTGACAATGTGGTTGGCTACAATGTTACCTTTACTAGATCAAAAAAGACGAAACCACATATTGCTGTGGAAGATTCTCACACTGAATAACCCAATTATTTTCGAAGTATTGCTGTTATGAAAATAAAAACAGTGAAATTTAATGAAATTATGTATACTTATTTCATAAAACTCATTATGAATGTGGATTACGTAACATGATGGCTGGTATATTGTGAAATAAAGGTTGTACATTCCCTAGATTTTTTAAAAATGGCTTTTATAGATTACAAAAAAAATGTTGGCCTCATATTGCAGGTTTCATAATTTTTCAGGTTGGCTCATATAGATCTAAGAAAATGAATGATACTGTTTACAATGTTGGATTTTTCGGTGTAGGAATGATAATTTACATTGTTGATCAAATGCGATATGGACATCCCATAATATGATTACTCTGTGACAATAACTCAGAAAAATGTAGTATGTCGGGGATGCGTTCATGAAGGTGCGACGAATATCGAAACGATGTAAATGAAAGCAATTTAGAGGGTAGGTGGAGGTGAAGGCTGAGGCGATGGATACGAGAAAGGACGAATGATGCTGTCAGTGATGTGTGGGTTGAGGCAACGCAAATCAGGATGTGGTATTAATAAAGTGATGACGTATTTGTGAAACGATATAAAATGGGGAGACATAAATCGGGATATTACTATATATAGGAATGTCCAATAAGGATTAATTATCATTTTAAATAACATACGCAAACACACAAAGGCTCTCGATTATTGGGATATATTGGATTGCTTTGTTTAATTATTTAATACAATTGCACAAGCATAGGTCACACCTGCTAAAGGTTACCAAGTAACAATTATGCTGCCTGATATGATTATACCCCAGAATGGCATTGTACAAATAATTATTGAGTCACTTGAGAAGGTCTTTAGGGCAAAAATAGTTTGCTGCATGAGAATCAAGCCAACGTTTTAAATCCTAAGAGATGGAATATATTGAATTAGGTGGAAAACTGTATTTTTATTACTTTTTTATACGGTCATTGGAGACTGGGCTAAAAGCATAAACCTATGTACCACTTCCCAGACCACTGGGAACCAGATGCTGTCGCCCAAGAGCTGCCGAGGAACAGCACAAGGGCCCAGGTCTGTGTACAAGGTCTACAAAACAATGCACCACGAAGCCCCATGAGTTTGGCTCCTCAGACTCCACCCCACCCCTACGACCTACATCGATATTTTGAAATGTTATAAGTACAAGGAGTAACACAAGTATTACACTAATTTAAGTAAGAATATATTCATTTTGTATTTTTACACAGATCCAGGAAGTTAAACGAAGTCGGCAATGTTAATACATACAGGTCTCGCTTCTGAGCTGACTTTGTGATGTTGCAACTGGTTCTGGAGTAGCAGTAAACGTTTGTGGGCTAATGCATTAGTCCAGTGGTTTGGTTTTGGGACACCATGAGATTCGTTTATATAGGCGAGAGGCGAGGCTGATACAGAAACACAGGTTATTGGACCCATCCCAGTGTGAGCACATCAGCATGGTGCCGACTGGCTGTCGAAATAAGTCATCACTCCCCTCGAGAAACTGGCTTAATCAGTTATCAAAAAGCCAGATTTGAATGCAGGATCTCAGCAGTGCTGGTCCAGTCATCTGACAGCCATTGTTAGGTCAGAGCCACCTGGCCACCTTGGGACTTCTCTACAAAAGCATGGAAGCGATGGCCAATGTGATGACGGCTGCGAGGGAGAATGGGAGGTGGAGCGTCGGTGGGGGCACTGAGGACAGTGGGGGAGGCACACGCATGCACAAGTGGCGACAAAGCTCTCACCGATATAAACTCCGTGGCCATCATACCCTGGATCTTCTGGACATATCAACAAGCACACCGAGCAGTAACAAAGTACAGGAGGAGAAAAAAGCAGAGTTAGACACCAAGCCTGTCATGCAGAAAGAGACAGAGTGTGCGTGAGAAAAAAAATATAACCACCAATGCAGACTTTGCACAGACAGCCAGCAGCCAGCAGTTAAGGAGACTTAAGATTTAAAATGAAAACCATAAATGAAACACCAAAAGTATAAATCAAGCAGCAAATGATGAGGACACTCACTTAATGCCTGCCAGTCCATGGCAATGGGTATAGTCATATGAATGCCAAGGAACATACTAGTGATGTGGCCAACAACTGACCAAATATTCTGGTCTATTGCAGCTGGTAAGGTCCAACTTATTCCCTTAAAAAATAATGTATAAGGTTTTTGTACTTTTAAGTATATTCACAGATTTTTACATATTTGTTTATACGCTTTAAAATATGGAAATACCTGTTTTTAAATCCTCTGAAGACGAGCATGGGAAGAGGAAAGAGGTGTCAGTGATTCTGACAGGCTGTTATCTCGCTGTTACATCTGCTAAATAATAAGAACACAACTGCAACGCTGTTCGTCTCGGTGCATTACAGAAATGTAGACGTTAGACACCTACCACATGCATAGGACTCCTCACCTACGGAAGCCATCAGGAGAAAGGGAAGTTCCAAGAGTTTTTAATGAAAATATACCAGAGGCAAGCTCTAATACGATTTGACACACAAAAGAGTAATCATTCTAGATTTGAAGTTTTCGTGACTGCAAGGATCCATACTCTTTGGTTCTTTCGGTAAAGTCACGTAGGTGAAAATAAATAACTAGCTTTTATCACGACATTTCGGAAGCAACACAAGCTTCCGCCATCAGGTGGGACAACCATAGCAAGAAACAACATTACTGAAGTGGGCAAAGAGAGCTGTTTGTGACAAGCGATTATATAAGGTAAGAGGGGGGGGGAGGAGCCAGGGAGGAGAGATGCAGGGGGCGGGGGGTGTGGGGTAGGGGGGGGAGCTGCGGGCTTGAGGGGGGGGGGGTAGAGTGCTGCAGAAACTGGGAATGCAGGTATGGGAGCAAGCTATAAACGCAATTAAGAGAGAATGGATTAAAATTGAGCAATCATTGGAAGGATGTTATTAACCAGGTAAAATCTAAATTGCATTTATAGCTTGCTCCCATACCCGCATTCCCAGTTTCTGCAGCATTCTACTCCCCCCCCTCATGCCCGCAGCTCACTCCCCCCCCCCTACTCCACACCCCCCGCCCCCTGCATCTCTCCTCCCTGGCGCCTCCACCCCCTCTTACCTTATATAATAGCTTGTCACAACCAGCTCTCTTTGCCCACTACAGTAATTGTGTTTCTGGCTGTGGTTGTCCCACCTGATGACGTAAGCTTGTGTTGCTTCCGAAACGTCGTGATTTAATTTAGTTATTTATTTTTTCACCTACGTGACTTCACCGAAAGAACCAAAAAGAGTCATCGCCAATGTTCCATAAGAATGCACATAAAACTGAAACACTATCATATGCAAAACTAATTAGTTGTGAAATAATATGGCCTCAGAGATGTACTCAATAATGAAAATAACTCATCAACCAATGTTGCGAATTTGATAAACTCATTTTAGTATTAACTGCCACCATTACATAAATATTTGCAATTCAAACATCAATGTTGGTGATAAGATCTTTAATATTTTCGTCTCAAATATTACATTCCTAAAAGATTAGAATTCACACCACTGCCACATACCATCATTAAAATTGAGTTTTCCTTTAAGTGTCAGCAAATTTTCTCATCAGATAAAAGCAAACAAATCATTATTAATGAGGAAACTGCATTAGTTGGGGGTATGAGTTGAAAGGTTAGTTACGGAGATAGGAATGAACATGAGACACACGGTGGGAGGGTAACGTATAAAAATGCAGTTTTCCTGAGCGCAGACAAGACAAAATGTGCTTTTCAGAGGCCCATACTAACACAGATTTTGCCCCATCTGTACCGAATTGCACAGCCCTGTCTGCATCACTCCTACAATCGAACCTGTTGTGACTGTAGCTGGCACCACTTCACAGCTTGTTCTGTTCTCACTTCAAACTATCTGCACACCTTACTTTACCATGAATCAGGCAGCGTGGTATTACACGAGAAAGTGATATACAGCCCATATTGGAAATGTAAAAAAATATAAGCCCACTACAGAAAACAAAACCACAAATAAAATAGAATTTTCATTTTACTACAAATACCTATTTAATTGTGGAGCATGAAAATTACTATGTAAAAAACAATGTAGTTGTTTCTCAAATAACCTTCATATTTTATCCAAAACAAGTGCACTAAAAAGCCACATAAAATAAACACGCTCCACACCACTGCCAAATACCATCAGCTGTTTTACAATAATCTCCGAGTTGGAACAAGTATCATCTACAGTGCTCTCAGCTTCACATCAGCATTAGCCATAGCAGAACGATTCTCAGGACCTATTTGCCAAACGCCCATTTTTGCTTGGACCCACCTTACTAGCATTGCATAGCTATACCTGTATGTTGGTAAAGGCAAACATGCATTGCATTAAAGAGGGTGTTAAATGAACATTATAGTAATAAGTGGGAAAAAGTGAATCGAATGCTCAATATAATGTTCCTGATTACACACCAGATGTATGGAGTTGGACCACGCACACACACAAACGGACATACCTTCTTCAACCGTGCTTACTGAGAGGCATGCAAAGGAACAAGGGATTTGGTGGTGAGCATAAGAGGATAAAAGGGAACATTGGCGTGACAGGAGGCAGGCAATTTCAAACGCGTGCCGTGGAAGAAAGTGACCCAAAAAGAACAGCAACCGTTATGCGCAGTAAACGCCGTGACAGCTTTCATAGATGTGTGGCCAGAGCCTGAGCCGTGGCCATGACTTACACAATCTTGATTTACTGCTCTTCTGGACGATGGGTGGTGATGCCGGCTGTCTGGCTGCAAGCCGCCTACAACAGACACACTGATTATTTTTAGAAATAGACAAAGGATCAGCACAGCCGGACATGCAGCAATGGCTCTATGCTCCGGGGAATTGTAGGAACCAGTCCAAGAATGTATTTACACTTATATAAAAAAAATGCTGATGAAAAGCAAACACACCAAGTGACTGACTGTAGCAAATGTACAACTGATGCCAAACAAGACGATGCCACCACCTGTATACCCTACACCAGTACCACTAGCACACCCTTCCATAATGCATAAACAGTACAACTCTAGCATACTCCATACATAAGTTGGTTTGTTCATTCCATTAATAACTTTATGAAGTTGTGAATTATTTTCACCAATTTGTATGCCAATAAAAAATATTCATGTGCCAAATGTGTTAGAATATTTCAGTTTCTCCTCGGATGTAGATCGAACAATACTCTCCTTATCTATTAGTCTATCCTTCACCTTCCCTCTGACTGTAAACTAAAGAGTTTTAACTACTCCTTAATAACTACAGGCAAGTTATTGCAAGTATGTGTTTTAACACGACTGACAGTTTAAGATATGCTATGATATTTTCGAAAATGTGTTAAGACTTGCTGTACAGGTGATTAGGAATGTGCAAAGATATTTAAAAAACGTTCTAGGTTGTTCAAAAACTTGGTAAATCAAAAGAGGCGATTAATAATTTTAATAAATACAAGATTTAAACATTTTGACACCTGGCCTTCAGAATAACTAACATTTATTAACAAGGCGTTTCACTTTTAGGACCTCTGCAGGGCAATTAAGCCGTGAGCAAATATTCTCCAAGGCATGAGTAAATGCATTTTACTAAATGTAATCGTTAAAATTTGTTGCACAATGCTGCTGAACTTTATTTTCTTACGTGCAACCCCACAGATTGTTGCCATTGTAGAAAGCAAATGACAACTATTTTAAAAAGTGTAATATAGCTAGAGCAAGTGATATAACACTAACCAATTAATGCCACCTCGTGGTTAACTGCAATTAATTGATGTTTTGCCTGGAACCCATTAAAATCTTGCCGTGAACAACTAGCTTTTCAAAGTATTGCAGAACCACCAGACTCACACATATTCATATTGACATGCACATCCATGCATTTCATACGAGTCAACAATGTCCGATCTAAAGCACCCTCCAGTTCCATGACCACATGTAGTTAGCAGCACATGTCCTTGGGTAAAATAACAGCTTTCTTGTTCATGCAATATTGCCGCGTGGTCTCCTTGAGCTTTCGTGGTGCACACTGACCCCTCCTGGACAAACTGTGCCTCTGTGCTCTTTTATAGCCGATGCATCAGCATTTCATTACTTCTTTATTACGACAGGACAGCAGCGGTGAATTAATAAGGATGTGACTATAGTAAAAGTGGTGCAATAACTGGCCCGAACAGAGAAGCCAGGATACACATGTTCAAGGGGAATTACATTTAATCGCCACGGTTAACATTCGTGGCGAGCAATATTTGAAGTAGTTCTGGGCTCCAACTTACAAACCATGACTGACATTGCATGGGAGCCTTCATCCATTAGTCGATTAACATGTACATACACAGACCATTTGTTAATTCACTTCTGGATAAGGGACTACACACCCATGCCACACAAGCCATGACGGTTATATTATCTTACTTCACCATGCTGGTCAGTGCAGGTTGGTGAGGGGAGTATGGAACAACAATAGATTTTGAGAGTGGATATAACGAAGAAATGTACACTATTATCATCACTGCAAAACAAATGTATTTTATAATAAAATAAACAACTTGTATGCTTATTCTTAAAAAAATATTCAGAAGCATGGTTGTAATTTAAATGCCAAGACAAGAGAACCATAAAATGCATGCTGTTCTGTTTGCGTTGGAACTTGCTAATTATCCTGCAGATACCATCAGCAGACCACAGAACACAATGTCGCTACTTCTGGCAGCGTCTCAGTACGGATGTAATTTAAAATGGCCATTTCATTACGTCAAGTCAATTACTATCCCGGAAAATACAATATCCTTCAGTACAAGATGCCGGCTTAAACTGAAATCCTCATTTGTCACATGAAATCACACCAAGGACACCATATCAAGGTCAACAAGAATTGCACAACATTATTTATAGACATGAAGCTGGGTAGTGTTGCTTTATAGAGTGCTCCACTACAAATCATGAGGTTAACATTTTAGTGAGTGCTAGACGAAGCCAATTATACATTTGGGGGTAAATAAAATAAGTAGAAATTCGTGGAAAATCAATAATTGTTGTACTATACTCTTTGGTTCTTTCGGTAAAGTCACATAGTTATAAAAAGAAAGAAATATATATGACGACGTTTCGATCGCAACACAAGCGGTCGTCCTCAGGCGGAAAAAATAATCCAGCAGTAAAACTGCTGAACCAGCGAGAGAGCTGTTACAACAAGAGGTTATTATTTGGCAATGGACAAGCAAGCGGGGTTCAGCAGTTCCACTGCTGGATCATTTTTTCCGCCTGAGGACGACCACTTGTGTTGCGATCGAAACGTCGTGATATATTATTTTTTGTTTTATTTTATTTTTCTACCTACGTGACTTTACCGAAAGAACCAAAGAGTATGGATTTCTGCAGTCACGAAAGCTTCGAATCAGGAATAGTTGTACTATCATTATTTTTATTTTACCAAGACTCTCAGGCTGATACTGCCAAGTTTTCGCACAGGGAGGCGAGGCTGCTATTGGAATTCCCAATTTAGTGATTTGTCGGTAATATTTAATCATTGGGATGTTTGGTTAAGACCAGTTACATTGTATGTTTTTTTAGATATGGGAGGTAATCAGGGACCTGGAGGAAGCCAATACAGAACAGAGGGAAGAACATACAAACTACACACAAAGGCACCGTAAATCTGGAATCAAACCCAGGCCCTTCTTGCTGCAAAGCACACGTTTGGCCACTGTTAGTAACACTTGTGCTGTGTTGGGCACCGTTGATAACACTACTACAAGTGTTATCATCACCCCCTATATCTCATTTAAGCTGGGAGGAACTACGAACTGGACTGAGCGATTGCCAATGGTGAGGCCGCGATGTGTAAGGGTTGCCTCTCAGACCTCTCCATGTAGTGCTTGGAAGGGATGAGGCCGGCACGCATGTTGCTCTGCTCCGTGCGCTTGGCCTGCCACCACATGCTGTCATCCTGGCTCACCACCTGAAGCACCTCGCCACGCAAAAATGGTAACCCCGCCTCCTTGCATGGGATCGCCACGTCACCCCGCGGGTTGTAGTCAAAGAATGTGCGCAGGTAAATCTGCGGAGAAGAGCATCGACAGCAAAATAATAGTAAAAATTGGAGGTGGCAGAGTGGCTCTGGGGTTTCAAAATGCCTGTCGGGGACAATGTCCTGGCATCATTGATTTTATTGGTATGAGTCTGGATTTCAGTTATTTATAATTAAACCAGTATAGTAAGTTCATGGTATTTGGTTTAAAACCAGTTCTTGGGGCTGATGTGCCAATTTTTTGGCCTGTTAGGCCAACTGAATTACTCCAAATGTTTGGAGATGAAAAAAAAAATGTTCATATGCTGGACCTCATGTGGCCATACCTTGGTGTCTTTGCTTTGGGATTCATCTTTAAAGGCTGGCACAATCTTGAATGTTATTGCACTCTGCGACTGTGCCTGCAAAACAATAAAGGAATTTTGCTGCGGTAACACAATAAGTATATATACACGTATCCAAAGCAAAAATGTAAAACAATACCTATAAATAAACATTTTATATATACATTTTCTTGATAGAAAAATAAAATCACGATAATTAAATTAATGATACAATGGCAAATTATTTTGGGAGCTCATTTTTTTTACAAAGGACGTTAATATTTTTGTATTTCTGACTCATCGCTAACGTGTGTAATATCTGAATTAAATTTCGATTTAAAGCTTTCGTGACTGCAGGGATTCATCTTCTTGGTTCTTTCGGTAAAGTCACGTAGAATGGAAATAATAAAATAATAAAAATAAAACATTATAAAATAATTCTCATGACGTTTCGGCCACAACGCAAGCAGCCGTCCTCAGGTGAAGACCAGGTCTGTCGGGGAGACAGCGTCTGAATGAAACACCACCACGCTTGGAGCGTATATTTAAGCTGGGTTGGAAGGTGAAGAGCGCCTTGACAAAAGATTTTGCATATCATGAGTAATTTAGCATATTTATGGGAAATGCAGATACGTGATTAGTACTACTTGTGAAATGCGTAGGAGGTGGGCGGGGGGTTTCAAAGTCATATTATGCCCGTGCATTATGCAGGATTAGCAGCATCAAAGGGAGGGGATAGGGGTAGCATTAATAAAGGGAAGGAATGTTAATAGTATGTATAAACTACATAGTATCATCAGTATACTAAATATACTCTCCAATAAGCTGAGCTACTAACAGTAAGTAATACATTACAATTCTATGTCGCAAAAAATATAATATGCTTCCAGCTAAACTTTTTTCCCTTACATCACACGGGTCTACCCCATACCGAACTCTTGTTGAGTGGACGGCTGGTGTTTGTGTGAACGCTGCACTACCGAACTCTGTTGAGTGGGCGGCTGGTGTTTGTGTGACCGCTGCACTACCGAACTCTTGTTGAGTGGGCGGCTGGTGTTTGTGTGACCGCTGCACTACCGAACTCTTGTTGAGTGGGCGGCTGGTGTTTGTGTGAACGCTGCACTACCGAACTCTTGTTGAGTGGGCGCCTGGTGTTTGTGTGAACGCTGCACTACCGAACTCTTGTTGAGTGGGCGGCTGGTGTTTGTGTGAACGCTGCACTACCGAACTCTTGTTGAGTGGGCGGCTGGTGATTGCGTGAACGCTGCACTACCGAACTCTTGTTGAGTGGGCGACTGGTAGTGCAGCGTTCACACAAACGCCAGCCGCCTACTCAATAAGAGTTCGGTAGTATGTAGTTTATACATACTATTAACATTCCTTCCCTTTATTAATGCTACCCCTATCCCCTCCCTTTGATGCTGCTAATCCTGCATAATGCATGGGCATAATGACTTTGAAACCCCCCGCCCACCTCCTACGCATTTCACAAGTAGTACTAATCACATATCTGAATTTCCCATAAATATGCTAAATTCCTCTTGATATGCAAATTCTTTTGTCAAGGTGCTCTTCCCCTTCCAACCCAGCTTAAATATACGCTCCAAGAGTGGTGGTGTTTCATTCAGACGCTGTCTCCCCGACAGACCTGGTCTTCACCTGAGGACGGCTGCTTGCGTTGTGGCCGAAACGTCGTGAGAATTATTTTTATTTCCATTCTACGTGACTTTACCGAAAGAACCAAGAAGATATCTGAATTAGTTGTGGCCGCAAGCCTCCCTCACCAACACCATACTAATCAGCATGGTGAAGTACAATCAAACAATCCGCCATGGCCAACATGGAATGGGAGATGCCTTTATCAAGTAGCGGTTTAATATTTGTATTGCTCACATTTAATTGCTATAATGCTCAACGAAAAATAATTAAAACCGGACAGACAATTTTCAAACCTAAATCAAACCCTCTTTACGTTTAAACATGTATGATGCTCATCTCCCATGACAGTCCAGTGCTATTGGTAGAAATTCCACGTTTCAATGAGGGAGGCAGTATCTCTGTAGAACAATCAGTTGACTTATCCGCACAGTGGTGCACAATTTGTCATCCACAGATATATCAACTCTTTCCCATTCCTATTCTTTTTCCTTCTGGAAGTCATCGGAACGGAACCGTAAGAAAAAACAATAGCTTTATTGGGACCGAGGCTCCCAAAAGGCCATGTGGAAGGCGTGGCAGTTTGGTGCCAGCTATCATAGAGTGCGGTCGTGTCAGGACAGTTCTCTGCAGCGAGTACAATACAATGTCTTTGAAAACAGCAGAGCTATGCCTCTCTAATTAAAATTAATGCTAACCGCTCGCACGTTCTGAGATTCAGCGGTGAACAGGACCCACCGTACAACTTTCCGACGTCTTGGAATGGGTAAGAGTTAAGAGATGTTTCAAATCGGACACAGCAAATTCAGCATAAAATAAATTGAATTCTGGTATTAGTTTGACAGTATATATGCTTACCAGGATCTGAATGACTTCTTCAGGCTCCTTGTTGTCAACGCGAACTCCGTTGACCTCCTTCAGCTCATCGCCTACATTGATGAGCCCTGCTCGGAACACAACGCACGTTCAGCCTTGCATTAATGCATCCAGTCAAAGATGAATCATACACAAAGCCTACTCAATTTGCCAATCACATGTGGGGCTGAAAATGCGTGCACAGTGAGAGCACACGTCATCAAGCGGTGGAGCTTTCTGGATGTAAAAATCTGTAAAATTGTACAAGTCATGAAGACCCTGATGATGATGCCTCTACAATGGGGCACATTGACTTGTCAGTCTTTAGAGATAACAATATTTAATCTTAGTCGACTATTAGTCATACATATAATGTAATTTGATTTAAAGAACATGCAACATATTAGTATTCATCGACTGCTATGCTACTATTATCAATAGCTGCATTTTATTCCCCACAAGAAACATTGAATCGTATCGAGACATCAGATTATCAAATGGAGACAGAAAAGCGCTTAGTACCATCACTATTGAACTCACTGCCTCAAAGATAATATAATCATATAGAAATGTACATTCAACAACAGCCCATTCCTAAACCACAAAAACACGAGTAGGCAACAGCTGTGGTTCAAAATAATACCAACGATCATTTAGCTTTCCATTCCATTACTAATGAATCAATATGCAGTTTCTCTCCATCACTTGCTTACACTACAATTTATTTTACTCCAATCAGTAGCAAGTGAGACGAGGTCATTAAGCCCAGTGTGAAATGGATCTTTATAACAACCAAGGTTGTTTTGCTGTCACGCAATGCAGGACTCAAGCTGAATTCCACAACATGCAGGACAAGCCTGCCCGCGATTTCAGCATACCACTGTAAGATGTTGCTGTGAGATTAAACATGACTTGCAGGGCAAACATGCCCTGCAAGTTAAGCGTATCACACACAAGTGATGATGTAATTGTGAAAAATGTTGGCGAACAGCGTCCGCTATGTGAGCACTGACAAGTTCGGACAGCTCATTCACCCTGCACGTTTCCATATCAATTAAATAATCAAAGTCAAACAAACGAACACATTAAAAATACACTGTTAATCAGTTAAATTGTTAGGGGTCAGGTATATACAATATCTGCCGACAGGTTTATCCAGCCTATGCCGGTAAGTACAATTTCAATCATAATTTACTTATAAGACAATGAGTTTGACGAGTAAGAAACATATCAAGACACCATTTGTAAGGAATTTCAAACACATGATCTGAGAGTGATCCAGCTGAAGAAAGTAAAAGGTATTTGCTTAAAGACATTCAACTTTAAATTTTCCTACATTTATGAGCGTTACAAATCACAAATCATGTTTAAAAAAACGGATAAAAAATACGTAGATGTACAAAAAACTCATTGGTTATGGTGGCAAGACATTGCATTTTATATTTCAATGTCCAATATTAAACAGTGTAACTAATTAAAATTATTACTTATTTTTCATATTCTATCTGCAGTTATGCATATGGCCTGAATCCCAACAATGGTGTTGTCTCTTTAAATTGCCACAAATTACAAGTGGCAGCAAACTGGTTCAGTGGTGAGCATGCTGACTACTAGACTATCTAGCAGCCTGGCCAAACACAATAAGGTAAAACCCGTACTAATATAAGAAATCACACAGGAGTGTTTGTTAAGCGGCATAGACGTGCTGTGTGTCAGACACCGATTTCCGGTGAGGGCGCGCCCTGCATTGCTCACCACTGCGATCCGCCGCACCACCCCTCATGATCCGTGCCACCACGATCGCTCCCGTCTCCTCGTGCCGTCGGATGGTAGCACCCTAGCCCACAGCAGAGAAGTCAAAACCGTTTTTACTAAGCGCCAGAGAAGATTACACTGCAACTACCATTTGTCGCGTTTCCATTAGTGTGCATGCTTATATGGTACATTTAATTTGCATATAAAAGCTGCTATTCAAAACAACTAATTTTCATCTTATTTATTTGCTTGTTATATTTTTATATTAAATTAGCCACTTGATATTGTAGAATAATTCTTTGTTTGGGCCAAGTAGTGCTGCCCGATGTATTTCACTCACAATCGGGATGGTCTGTGAGCTCTCAGTTGGGAGTTAACATGGCTTATCAATGCTGGGAGGTCACTGATATGCACACCAGTCTGAAGAAAATAAACAGTGGTCATCTTATGAAAAGATTGGACCCTGCCATGGGCAAGTAGAATTTCCATTGTTCGCTCATGGTTACGAATGGGAAAGTGTGTTGCCCCAATACTGGTTTTAAGAAGAACACTGACTTGACAGAAACTCCTCAGTGATTCTTAAGATGGATCTTCAACAGGATCCTATAATGAAATAATCGACCAGTTCCATTGGCTGCTTGAGGTGACGTGTTCAGATTATGAAATTACTTGAAGATCACTACTCATACACAATCCAAACATGAATAATGTTTTTCAATGGCTCAGTAAAGTTAATAAAATGATAAATGCTATAACATCTTTAAAATGAGCAAATTAATATAATTCTACTTCGCAAAATGTGTGTTAATAATCTCACCTTCACCATTTTTCCATACACATTGTTTCGTCAGGTCTGCGAATACCAATTAATGCTGTCTACAATAGCCCTCTTTCGCAGCCTGAGAAACATGTATTTTATTGCAATTCAGCTCTGCCCATACATGCTGTGGCTAGGTATGAAAAGTATGTCTAGGAAATAATTACTTGTGGAGCATGGATTTGAATATACTCATGTGCACGCTTTATATTATGCCAAAATAATGTGATATATTTTAAATATCATGCATGAACCAAATATTTTAGACATTGGTTTTGTTACATTTGGGGAACCAGTTTTCATTAGGACACAAAATATGAGGTTTCAATGTACAAATTAAATAAGGAGAAAATATTTTCCATAATATCATGTGCATTTTATTGCACCAAAAACATAGGCAACGGTATAGCAAATTAAACAATGAGATAAAAACAATCCACAAAGAATGTGGAAACAACACTTAGAGTTCCGCAGAGTCAAATGGATGCACCGTATGGGTCATGAAAAAACACATTCCTGCGAAAGGAGCTAGTCGGAACGTTGGGTTGCTCGGTCAATGGCCAGGGTCAACGGCGGCGTGGTGTATTCCCGCAAATATGCCCGACTGTGAGGACGGGCACAAGCCGGCGTGAGTAGGTTAAACGTTGAGTTTTATAAGGGCACCACGGGGTGACCAGCCCCTCCCCACCCCTCCCACCCAGCCCCACCCTCTCCACCCAGCCCCTCCCCACCCTCCCCACCCAGACTATAAATGGCAATGCAGGGCTGGAGGGCCTCCGCTGCAGCCATATCTTGCTGCTCTTACCAGGGGCTCCTTGTTCTTGACGAGCCGGATAATTTTGACTGACTCTTCATCGTCATCAAGATCATCGGGCAGCGGTGGCAGAACCGGGACAAAGTCTTTTTGTGCCACAGAATCGTGCGCAGACAGCACTGCCTGCGAAATAGCCACAGAGTGATAGCACACTGCTTATCGTGAACTCCAATTGTGGGAGGAGCCTCATCACTCACGGCAAATCCCATGTACCCAACCGTGAACACCAGTTATTCCTCTTGAGCCACAGTCACTGACCTTGAACCCATTCAATCAGCATATCGTCAAAGCGACACGCAATGAACACTTGTCATTCACTTCGAGCCCCAGTAAACGAACTTGAAATGTAGTAAATTCACAATAAACCAATTCACTCATCATCATCCAAAGCTACTGACAATGAAGTGCAGTTAATCCCCATGTTCCCTCAGTCACTCATCTTAAGCTTGGTAATAAACTTTGTTCCCACCCCATTAACACAATCTACTGACTATGAACGCATCATTTCCCTGAATCAGTCAACACCATGAATTTTGGCCAATTGCCATAAATCCAAGTTAATAATTGCAAGTCCCAGTTATTTAACATGTACCCAAATAATTTACCTTGCAGCCCATTATTCGGTCACCATGAACCAACACTACTCACTGTGAAACCTTGTCACTTAGCAGAAATATCAGTAACGCAAACTGCTGTGGATTTCACACCTGATGATGATTGCTTGTGTTGCAGTCGAAACGTCGTGATCATTTTATTGTTTGATATTTTTATTATTTCCCTTCTACGTGACTTTACCGAAAAAAGCAAGAATATGAATCACTGCAGTCACGAAAGCTTTAAATAAAAATTTGAACCTCTGTCATTAACTATCTCTTCCGCATCTGTGCAAGTAAACTATTCCACTTTAGTCATCTCAACGTTCACATTATTTCCATTGCACATATCTAAAGAATGCATATCAGGCAAGAGATAAGTAACTATTTACTGATTCTTTTAAAATCTCTCATTAGTTAAAAATGTATTCAAACAACAGTGCTTCCAATTAGATTGAGTGGATTGGGAATTACAGTTTATTTTAATTGCTGCATGCAGTAATACAGCCTATAGAGTAATGCCAACACATTAATTAGCAGCCAATGTTTACATAATTTCCTTTTGGGATTCAGTGTGGATTACATTTGTACAAAGGGCAGCATTAACATTCTGAGAACAAGGCACACCAAATATAGCAGACTAATCCGGTAGCTTGTTGATCACTGACAACACGGTCACTCAAATGGTTTTAAGCCTTCGGTTTGATGTACTAATTACTCAGTTCTTACATTTATTGAAAAAAATGAAAAATATGCTTATCTGCATTGTCATAAGCCTTTTAAAACATCCCTTCAACAATCACGAACATCTCAGCTACGATTTAAACCCTCTATGGATAAAACACATGCAACCCTTTTCATATAAATACAAAAATTAATTCAAGTTAAACACGGCTTCTTCATTGGGAAGTCTGTTGAATAGTGCATGAGCATTTTACAACGACCTCAACATTACAATTCCTGCTGCTACTCTGTTGCGTATGTGTACAATACCAAAGTGTGTCATTTTCCTCAGAGAATAAATTACAGACTATGATAGAATGTTATTATCAGTAACTGTGTATATCGATGTATTTGAAAACTGCTAAAATCCCAACTCTAAAAACTATCCAGGTTTCTCTTGGAAATAATGACTTCCAATGGGCTCAAGTGGTGATTCAATGTATTAATGCTCAGGCTTTATTTATGTAGGCATAATTGAGCCACGTTCATGTTTTTTGCCATTCACTTGCTGGCCCAAAAATAAAGCACTGTAAAGCAAATGGTCGCAATGAGATTAGGATTCATTATAAGATATTACAAATCGATTTGATCAAAACAATGAATTGATGCCAATAACTTTTCTGAACACTAGGTTCACGTTTGAAAAATCCAATGCAATTGCAGGAGAGAAATTTTCTAGGAGCATTCAAGCAACAAATAACTTCGCTTTGGAAGTCCTTTTTTATGCCTTTCCAAGCTTCATATGAAACCTGAAAATTTAAGTGTGAAGTTCATGGCGACAACTTGTGCCTCACCTTGACATGTGGGTTAGAAAGAAGTGTTAACAGTTCCCTGACATCGCTGTTTGTCGGTTGACCTTGTAGCTCCTCTGTTAACTGAAAACAAAGATATAACAAGTATTACTCCAAATCCGAGTTGAACACTACTTTCGTATGACCAAATCAAAAGCAACGATTATAATTTCAGTGCTCAGTGATTGAGCTATTCAATTGCTGTATGAGAGTTGGTAAATTGCTGATACACCACATTAAAATGTTTTGGGCCGAGCACAGTTGTATGGTCCATGGTTTGGTGTTCATAGCGGCAGCTGCACATAGCAGTCAGTTTAATACCTCTAATTAGCATAGTTGGCTACATACGGTGCAAAAGAAGTTCAACATACATACATACATACTACTCATAATGGCAAACACTCAAAAGTCCGCACAGTGTACCTATCCAGGGTACTTAAGATTGAAGTGCACAAAATGAAGTTACCAATATGATATAAAGTAACCACGCAGGAAAAATCAGTGGGAAAGGCTTACATCATCAGTAAGAGTCGCAGAATTGGCCAGCATGGGAGCAGGGCTGATCTTAATGTAACTCTTTAATTTGTCATGAACCTGAAAATAAAACAGACACAACAGCAATAACAATAACTATAGCCATGTGTACATACATTCAATTTTCAATCTCCAGCTACTATCTGGGCTGCCATGATGTTTAACAAACGTTATGAATAAGCATGCATCCCACGTTGCATTTGCTGAATTATTCACCATTTTAAGTCTACATCTGCAGGGCCCAACTTCCAACAGCAAGGTTAGGGATGATATCCTTGTAAAGTATGTATGGAGTTTAATAGTGCCGTTTTGTATACATACAAAATAAATATGCACACATTTATTTTTAAATAAAGAATAAAAAATCACTCTGGGAATGCTTCCACATGTATTTATTAGTTACGGTTATCGAATATTGTGCAGTCTGTGCCACTCTTAAATAGTTTAAAAAGACCCAGAATCTAAACAAATTAATTGTTGAAAGAGAAAAGAAGGAATCTTCCTTAAATAAAGCAGGAAGAGGAAAACATTTAGCATTTGTTTGCAGCAATTTTTTCCAAGACAGAAGTGACCAGCATTTCAGGCCATTGTTCACGAAGCTCAACAATGACAACTCAAGTGGTCTGAAAATAACAGGAAGGATTTCAGATCAGCTACCCCTTCCCCATGGATAACAGGAAATGCAAATACGATGATCCGTGATAAAAAAAACACCTATACTGTATTTGTATTGGCTCTCTCAGCTTTAAGTCAGCTAACTGATGAAACACAATAAAAAAATGTATGGTGCAATAAAGGATGAAAGCAAATTTTCTACGTGGCCCATCATTCTAAGATCCACCGCACAAACACTTGACATCGATTAATATTTACTGCACTGTATATTGTATGTTTTTCTTCAAGAACGAATTTACTGAAATGTTTGATTTATTCACAAGTGAGTTGCATTAGAATGCTTTTTTTTTAACTACAACTTTTCAAAACACGATGTAGTAAATTTGTTATGTAAGTTGAGTTTGCAGATCCCGGTATGTAGTGGGTGTGGAAAAGGTCATAGTTAAAGGTTTGAGTGTTAATGGAACATTGATTAAAAATAACAACGTGGGCTGCAAGGTTATGTAGGGACTGAGGGTAGGTGTGCAAACTGGGGTACAGGGTGTATAAAAGGTCACAGGTGTGGCTAAGAGTGACAACCAAGTCATGAATGGCTGTGATGGTTACTTGTCTAGAGAAGGGTATCAGGCAGCTTATAGGAGGGCACTACGCTGATGAGGGTGTGTTTGGTAGAGGTGAAGCAGTGCCTTCACGAGGGACTGCAGGCTGGCATCTCCACAGATGTCCCGTAAGAAGGTCATGTCCTCCGGGCTGCCCCCATGCTCCTGAAGTTGCGACGGGAGGGTGGCCAGGACTTCGCTCATCGCTGGGGGAACAATGAACAAAACATGCACATCCATGTTCTCACCTCACAGGGTAACTGAAAGCCCATTTGAAGTAAATCTGACCAGGCTCCAAAAAATTGAATTGCCAATTAGGAAATTATTTAACAGGACCCTGTGGGGTGGGCTGGTAGGACCGAACAATTGAATGGCTATAATAAAATGAAATGGCAAAAAATGGCCGCCAATAAGTGGATGCCCCGTGGCCCCGCCCTCCACCCGCGTAACCCCGCCCCGGCCACCCATGGCCCCGCCCCATCTCGGTGTCCCCGCCCCCAGCTCGTTGCCCCACCCCTTACCGCCGTAACCCCCCCCAACCCCGCATAGCCCCGCCCTCCACCTCGTGCCCACGCCCCCTGCCGCCGTTGCCCCGCCCAGCCCCGCGTAGCCCCGCCCCCTGCCGCTGTAGCCCCGCCCAATACACCCCGAGCGGGGGAGAGATTCCCAGGCCTGGCTCGGCTGGAGAGCCGCCGACGAGGGGGGGGTAGGGAGTTGTTTTTAATGTAAAAGCTTTAAATTTAAATGTTTCTATTAAAAAACATCAGGGAATGTAACATTGTTAAACATTTAACTCCCTTTCACACACACGGGGGAACTATACGAAGGGAGAGCTTGAGGCCTAGGTCTAGGCTTTAGGCCTAGCTGTAGGCCTTAGGCCGCCGTGAGTTAATTGTTAATATAAATGTTTTAATTATTTATGTAAAAGCTTTAAAAGTAAATGTTGCTATTAAAAAACATCAGGGAATGTAACATTGTTAAACATTAACTCCCTTTCACACACACGGGGGAACTATACGAAGGGAGAGCTTGAGGCCTAGGTCTAGGCTTTAGGCCTAGCTGTAGGCCTTAGGCCGCCGTGAGTTAATTGTTAATATAAATGTTTTAATTATTTATGTAAAAGCTTTAAATGTAAATGTTGCTATTAAAAAACATTAGGGAATGTAACATTGTTAAACATTAACTCCCTTTCACACACACGGGGGAACTATACGAAGGGAGAGCTTGAGGCCTAGGTCTAGGCTTTAGGCCTAGCTGTAGGCCTTAGGCCGCCCTGAGTTAATTGTCAATATAAATGTTTTAATTATTTATGTAAAAGCTTTAAATGTAAATGTTGCTATTAAAATACATCAAGGAATGTAACATTGTTAAACATTAACTCCCTTTCACACACACGGGGGAACTATACGAAGGGAGAGTTTGAGGCCTAGGTCTAGGCTTTAGGCCTAGCTGTAGGCCTTAGGCCGCCGTGAGTTAATTGTTAATATAAATGTTTTAATGATTTATGTAAAATATTTAAATGTAAATGTTTCTATTTAAAAACATCAGGGAATGTAACATTGTTAAACATTAACTCCCTTTCACACACGCGGGGGTACGATACGAAGGGAGAGTTTCAGGCCTAGGTCTGGGTTTTTGTAGGGTCATGCCAAGTGTTTGCAGTAGGGGGCGATGTTGCTATACGGACAGACGGACGGACAAACGAACGGACGATATAATCTATTGGTGGCTGGTCCACTTCGTTCCTACCAGTAAAATGTATTTACATCACAATGTACCAGCAGATGTTTGGTATATATGTAGTGGTGGTGTTGACGCGCGCCGACAGTGAGAGATCACGGGGCGGCGCGGGGTGCGTGGTTGTGCGCGCTGACACAAGGTGGGAAATAGGATCGTGGGCAGCGCGCAGTGATTGGTCAACTGGGGTGGGTGCTCTCAGCGACGTCCGCATGAGGGACTATAAAGGGGGACGCGCGGGAGCACTCGGGGAGTTGTTAACCAGTTGAAGATCGAAGACGGAGTTGAAGAGGTAGGGCCCTGAGACCCCTAGTCCCGCTGTCCTTGTAAGTGCCGGGACCCTGTGTGGCTCGGAGGCGAGACTGTGGGACCCGTGGTCTGACGTCCATGTAGGACGAGGCTGTGGGACCCAGAGTCGAGACGGACACCCCAGCCGGGTGGGTTCCGAGAAGCTACGGGGCGTAAGAGCCCGTGTGGGTGTAGCCAGGGGAACCCCGTGGGTTAGGCTGCAGTTAGCCACCCGTGTAATATGAGTTGGTGTTAATAAAGAGTGTGCTACCCGTAAGGTCGTCTCCCGTCAAGTTACTACATTACATATATATATTTGTAGATTTGTCCATTTTATCCAGATAATAAATCAACAACTAACAGATGAATTGGGCCAATTGAGTTCAGAAACTAAATAAATCTTGCAATGACTAAAAGATCTCAAAAACGACCGCTCTGCTCGGCTAACCTCCGTTCCTTGGTGTGGCCGACAGTGCTGGCATTCCGGTCCCTGCCGAGTCGGGCATGCACGAGGCTCCGCGCTGGCACAGACAACAAGATGGAACTTGTTACGAGAAATCCGCGTCAATCACAGCAACACCTGACGCTTCTCACGTACATTCATCAGCAAGCGCCCCCCCCCCAAGCCCATCACACCATCACAGCTGCCTGCCTCACTGTGAGCCACAGAGACACAAAGACAGCACGACAGGGTTGTGGTTGGAATTTGGAAAAAACGTTGATCATCACTTTAAATGATGAGCTATCATTACCAATTTTTTACATGTGACATTCCAATTACTTTTAGTTGTAGGCCTGAATCATGGGACAGTTCTACGAGAAACATTAAACACATGGTTAAAGGCAAGACATTGGCAGATATTTGCATTTACAGGTAAGGATTTGCAAGCAAGGATGCAAATGGCACAAATGTCCTTGGGAAAAGCATGTAAACAAATATCAGTGTACTGTAACTTATACGGAATAATTGATATACATATCTAATCATGTATATATACTACCTTTATTTGCCATGATGCACAAAAAAGTTCAGTATTTCTGTCATGATACAAATGATCATTTCCAAGTTAAGTAATTTTTCAGCTTCTAAAAGTTGTCAATCATTACTTATTTTGTCCACCCCCTGAAATTCAAATTAGATTCAGTTACACTTAACGTTTCAAACACTGTACACATATATCAGGCATGCATGCACACACACAACCAAACACAAAAGAAGGCACAATGCACACGGACTAAATGGCACCAGGGGTCCCTTACGGCAACCAAAAACCGAGATTAATGGCACGCGATAATGAATTCCCCTCAGTACACAGATGGGGCACTGGTGTCCATCTTTTTGACTCCTGCTCATCATTCCCCTCATGACACAATGGCCCCTCCATTTTGTCCATCTAAAGTACAATGTGAAAAGATAATATATATGAAACATTTGTGTACGAATGTACGTGCAAATTGTAGCAAATAATAATTGAATTACATAATAAATTCACATATTTATCAAGACGTTGGTTATTCACGTGTAAGTACACATTTCTATTGAAAAACGATGTGAAAATGGCCAAATCTTACACACATTTTGTTATTTTGGTATATTGTTTTCTTTTTATGGAGAGATAATTGGCGAAAACCATTTCCACAACATACAAACCAGGTCTTTTTGCAGCACAGACTGGAAATTAATAATATATGGTGTTCACACGCATCCTTGTGAGGTCTGCAGGTCCCTGATGTTATACATGCATGGGATGACGGGCCATGCAGCAAGGGCAAATGTAGTAGGCACCTGCATCATGTATTGGTATTCAGGCAGCTTCAAATACATATTTCACTATCTCGCTGGAAGTACAGCAAGTCGTTGATGAGTGAGATTCTTCTGGATATTTGATTATTTTCCTTGGTGTGAATGGGATTTTTTAAAGGACATTTACTTAAATGTAAAATTTCTAAATAAAGAAATGTATTACATATAAAAACTTTTTAAAAGTCTTGAAAAAAATGTATGCATACAAAACCAGACTTATTATATACATTATGCAACAATAACATTCATAACCCATGGAAGTGAAAGTTGATTACAAAATCGCCTGGAACGACCCAATCTCATCACACCTTAAAAGATAAGTATGCGTTGTGCCTGGATAGTGTTTTGATGAGTAACCACCACGTGCAAAAATACAGGTGTAATAGGCTTTGTGGGAAGTAGACAAAAGTGGAGAAAATGCACTGTCTGTACTCCTTTATTCACAAATTCACACTTCTCAGTGTGGTGAAGTAAAGTCAAATAACCCTCAGGGCCCATCCAACAGTGAATTGACAAAAACGGGCCGTACATGTACATAAACGTGTAAATCACTTTTACGAATGAGAAATATTCTGCAGTAGATGTACAGTACCCGACACGCCATGGATTTTTTTCCAAGCGCTGTGCCATTTAAACTCCCAGCAAGCCACTGTGGTGAGCCCAGGTCATTCCGAGCGCATTAGCGTGAATATCAGCAGATGCTGCTTAGCATTTCAGTGTCCTGATGTGTGTGCACGCAACTCAAATTACAGAGGCGACAGCGGCCACTGCACCAGACCAACCGGTGCAACGGCTAAAAGTAATACGATACAGTCCACTTCTATTTCCACCTACGAGAGACATTTGTGTGTTACGGTGGTTGTGTGGGAAACACACCGTGCAGCTTTGTGGACAGAAGCAACACAGCGCTCCGTAAACAGACGAATATACCTAGCTAGAATTATTATCGTGTTGTATTACTGCTCAGCACAAAACACTATTGTGACTTAATTCGTGCACTGTGATGGGATCTATAATTTGAAAAAGTGTAATCGTTTTTAGACTGGTAAAGGTCTTTTAATACGTTAATTTCAATGGCAATGTGACTCAAAGCTCAAAAGGACGTTTGATTGTTCTCAGATTCGTTGGCAGTCCTAATCTTGATGCGAAAGCTCCGCGTTATTATGACTCGGTCCTGTCTAGCCAAAGGATGATTGCTGATGTTACAAAATATCGGTCCTTATATTATTGATTCCAGAAGAATGATGAAGCAAATCTACTTTTGACCAGGATTTGATGACCTTCTATATCGAGGGGATGATTTTGTAATCATTATTGACATGTGTTATTTAGGCAGGAAGATTGCTCTGCACAGCAGGACTAGCAGCAGGGATGACAATGTGTGCTGCTTATAGCTGTGAAATAATTGTATAAATAATAGGGCTGTTTAAGAAAAGGCAGGCAGAAGGCACGATAGATGAAAGGGTGAAACATTACCGCTTCCTTCATTGACATCCACATGGAATGAATTTATTTTTAAACAAAGAAAAAAAACAGTTTTCACTTATTTACTTTTAAAGCTCATTTAATAGCTTCCATGTATAGTGACCACCTAAGCATAACTGACCTCCACACTAAGTGGTATATACAGTAAGCAACCAGTAGTGGCTGACCATTTGCTGCTGCAGTAATTTATATGCTGCTTCCTGTGATGTCGCATACCCTTGTGGAAGAGGTCATGATGGTTAAGAGCAGATGGATTATATTTTTGGTGAGCTATTGTTTGTGATGGGAATTACTTGTTTACTATAAAAGAGACCATAAATAGATTTCAAAGGTTATATTAGATGTGATAAAACACTTAATTACAAATGTAAAACAGTTCCCTCATTGTAATGGATCTTATCCAGAGCCATTTAATTTGAAATTCCTGTGATCTATTAGGGCCAGCTGGGTCATTTATTGAATTATTCTTCCTGTTATTTGCTTTGTGAAATCAGTAAATATGAGTTCCTTCATCACTTTACCTGCAAAGATAACAGTAAAAGGAGCACAGTTCAAGAATCGATTTCTGTTTCTATCCTCCACGACATTTTCTAGATTTTTGTTTTTAGAAACGTGTCAAAATATATTTAATCGCACTCTGCAAAGCCTCAACTGCTGTAGCTCTTTCTACAACTCAATTCCCGAAGTTACAGCTTGTAATTTTCAAGACCTTTTGATGGTGCTACATTCATCACTTGAAGGCCTGTGGGGGCGTGATCACTGATTGACTCTGCAAGTCCCCTTGGAAACACTAGTCACTGCAGTAGCCTCTCATACAGCACAGGGAAAAATACATGGGCAACTGGTGCTTTTAATTTGCCCATCACAAACCATCAAATAAAGGCAACAGTATATGGCAAAGCGATTCTAGGTGGACTCAATATATATTTACCACAATAAATGAGTATGTGGCCTTGGCATGGACAATGGAATGCCACAGCATTTCCAAACAAAATCACCGTATCTGCTTGCGAAGCCATATTAGTGAATGGAATTTTACCATTTCAACATTTAATATTTCCACCCAGATTATCTGCTAGACTAACAACGAACGCTCAGTGCTTTTAAAGCTACCATGTGTGGAATGCACATTCTAAGAAGTGTCGTATTTCATATTTCACACACAGCACGATGAATGCAAGCACAATACACTCAGAGACTTCTACTTCTCTTTGAACTTGGACGATTCAAATGTAAAGACAGTATGTCGCCACAAACGCTATGGACTCATTGTGCGAGTAAAAATGGCATGTACATATTTTCACACGACTGGCAGAGGTGTAATAATTATAATTCCATATTGCCAATGTAAAACACTCAATTCATTGAAAATACATGGCAATACATCTGAACCAATACCGGTTGTTGTGCACTATGAATAATTTGTTGTGCAAAATGGTAAACCAAGTCAGCGGCACTCTGCAGACTGCTGCTTTTGCGTGCACAACCGTTTGTGATGGAGGCTTGTCAGCTAATTGAAGTCCATCTGAGGGAATAATTACTGTTGGCAGGAATCGCAGCTAAATGTCTCAACTACTGCACTTGGAAACAATGCCACTTTTATTCCATTTCTGGGGAAAAGACTTCCCAAAGTGTGCTTTTGGATAGAATGGATGCACTGGGCAGCATCACCACTTTGATCAATAAGATCAATGAATAGGCCGCCAATGATTAATTTATACTGCTTGCTGTGTGACAGCCACTTTAATAGGAGGGCGACTTACCCTAAGCCTTTATTTATTGACAGGATGAAAGACTCATTAAACACAAAGTTCTGCACTTTAAAAGACGCAAGTACTTCAAATAATCCATTCTTAAATTAATACATATGAAGTGACATCGGGGACGTCACTGTATGGTGCCGGCCCGGGAGGGCTATGGCGTGCGATGTACTTGCGTCGCAGACAGCACCGTGTGGGTTGCTGTGTGAGGCCGGCTCGAGCACAGCACGGCGTGCGATGCACCGTCATCGCGTACACCCTGTAGCCTGGTGTAGTACCAGCCCTAACGGGGCTTGGTGAGCGCTGGGATAGCGCGGGCACCACGCATAGCGTGTAGTGCGGGCTCCCACAAGGGGGAGCGGGAGATTGTCAGCCCAGGGACAGGGTTGCCCCGGGAGGATATAAGGTGGGTCCCTGAGAGGGACCGGGGTCTTCGTTCTACAAGCTGGAAGCTCTACGTCTACAAGCTGGAAGGTCTACGTCATACGAGGCATCAATACGTGGCCGGAGACCCAAGTGAGGGTCCGACCCTTCGGAGCTGTAACTCCTACGTATAGTGTAGTTAGCTGGGTGGTCACCACCCCATGCTGTATCTGGTAAAGGGGTAGTTACCCCTTTGTATATACGTGTTACAATAAATGCATTGCCTCTAAAGAATAACGTCTGCGACTCAGTTGGACTCACTACACATATCTAAGACACACATCCTAAACATTTGATTAAATATGTGCCATTCTACTTTTTTTCATCCCCGACTTGCGACTTTCCACAAATTCACATTTCATCTACACTACCGTGCGAGACATTTTTAAGTGGAAGATACAGTACAAACGTAAACGTATTTATGTACCTGTAGTGACTGTGAATGTCACGGCGGATAATGTGTTGGCATTATGTATAGTCCGCTTACTGGGCGTAGTACCAGCCCTAGCGGGGCTTGGGTGAGCGCTGGTCAGCGCGGAGGCACCATGTACAGTGTGCGGTGCGGGCTCCCGGTGAGGGAGCGAGAGGGAGTGTTAGCCAGCCAGGGTTACGTTGGGGCATGATATGCTAGTTGACCTGCCAACACATGACCGGATTATATTGGAGGGGGGCCACCGGTGGACGGGGGCCGCTGGGCGGTCATGTGGTCTAAAAGAGCTCTCGGGAGCCTTCGAGAAAGAGCTCGAGAGATCTGGAAGGTGGGCGGGGCGAAGGGCAGAGCCAACCCCAGCTCGGGGTTCTTCGTGTGCTGGTGTGAAGAAGATCCACGTCGGGGAGAAGAAGCCTCTAGCCACGCGGTCCGGGACCCAGCTTGTGGTCCGGGCCGGGATAGCGAACCGTGTCTAGTTCTGCCGTAGCTTGGCTAGATGGGCATTCAACACCCAAGTGTAGGTTGTGTTATGTTATGTTGGTGAAATATTATTGCTCCCAAGACAATGTCTGCGACTCAGTTGGACTCACTACATACCAATCACTCAGATTGCAGTGTAATTTCTAAGGCTCTTCTTTGAGATGTCCAGTTTTTCTCATGTTTCCCGAGAAAATAAGGAAAGGACAATTTTTTATTTTTGAGAAAGCACATAAGCTGTCTCATGCAAGCTGAATCCCTGCATGAACCCCCGATCCAAACTCTCTGCTGACAGAATACTGGCGTGTACAACCACACATTTTACTTTAAATCACTCTTACTGGGCCGAGAATTGCAGTCTTAATGATTAACACAGGACAGTAATATCTACCGATTAGCATGGTTTGCTACGTACTGGGCGAAAAAAGTTCAACATACATACTGACATAGAAACAATACCCGACTGCTTTAGGAATATAAAGCTGGCAAGTCAATGCAATATGTGAGCCTCCAGTTTATTTAGGGGAGTGGACTTTACACAGAAAAACAAGTAGTGTGTAAATGCTCATGCAAATTGTTACACACGATAAGCATGCAAGTGTAATGACAGTAGAGTCTACCTGCGATGTGAGTGGACTAGTGGCCATGGGAGATAATGAGTGGGGAGTCAGCCTACAGTGCGAATGCACTAGTGGCCACGGGAGGTAAAGAGAGGGGTGTCAGCTGTGAGTACGAAGGGACTGGTGGCAACGGGAATGATCGAGAAGGGAGCGTGGTCAGGTGACGGAAGAGGAGGGTAGTCTGCTGGTGGAGCAAGCTTCCAGAGTCAGCGAGAAGGTTCAGGAAGGGGGACGTGGCCTCGGTCCTTATATAAGGGAGATGCGCGGGAGACTCGGGGCTGTTGCAGTGGGGTCTCCGCCTGTTCAAGTGAACGTGTCTTCAATAAAGAAACCATCTCAAGACAAGTGTGTCAAGCCGTCTTTACACAAGCTTAAAACACACACACTAACCAGAGCCAATACTCATGTACAAGAATGATAACATCCATGTATAAACATTCAAACATTTATTGTAAATAGTGCATAGATTTTGTCGTTTTCACGAACACATGTAAAATGTCTTCCTATAAAGGGATGAATGAACATAACACTTCACAGGCACGGCCATGATTAATATATTGCACTCTTAAAAACAGCTTAGAAAAACAACTCTTACATTGTGCGTGTTATACATTTTCATTATTGATCAGTCAATTGTACAACATGCTGTTACATAAACAGTTGCATCATCATTTAATCTATTCTGCATGCTATATTATTTGGGTCTTTTGGTAAAGTCATGTAGATGGTTCAAAGAAAATAACAAAAAACTCCTAGTGATGATGATCCCTTGTGTTGTGATCGAAATGTCGTAGTTTTTTGTTCTTTTCTTTGAGCCATCTACGTGACTTTACCGAAAAACCCAAATAATATGAATTCCTGCAGTCACGAAAGCTTTAAGTCAACATTTATTCTGCATGCTATCGCAATACTGAAACATTCTTTGGGTCTTTCGGTAAAGCCGCGTAGATAGAAAAATAAAAATAATCACCATATCATGACGTTTCGATCGCAACACAAGCAATCGTCATCAGGTGAGAGCTGCTGAAGCAGGAAAAAATATATAGTGGGATCGCTGCTAAGGCAGGGAGTTATAAAGGTTTGAGATGGGTGTAGCCCAAGGGTTAGTGGGCAGGGCTAGAGAAATGTAAGATAGGAGAAATCTTGATAAACGAAGCTGTGGGGGTGGCCATTGTATTGTGAGAGATTAGCATGTCAATGTAATAAATTTGCTTGTAAATATAAGCTAGAGAGAGCTCGGAAAGGAACATCGCCACATGGAGGTAGAAAAGGATGGCAAGCCGCCATTTACTAACACAGCTAACGGTGGCTGTGTTAGTGAATGTAACTCAGAGAGCCGAAAATAACTGCTAACGTAGGTAGGTAGGAAGGGAACAACACAACCAGTTATGATCTAAACTGGTTAAAAACGTCCTTCCAATGATTGCTCAGTTTGTACCCATCTTCTCGGTTGAAATTGTGTCTGTGTTTATATATCTGGATGGCTTCATGGACGAATCTTTGCTGAGAGGCCAGTGGGTTTGCAGAGTACCTTCGTCTTGGCAAAATCAATTTCGTGTGTGCCCACAGCGTTAAAATAATGATCAGCCACGGCTAAAGTATTGGTACTACAGTGTTTCAGATCTGCCTTATGTTCACGAACCCAGTCCGAGACATGTCGATTAGTTTCCCCAATGTAACTGCTGCTGCAGACACAGCTTAGTCTGAAGACACTAGGGTACTGCATGTCAAGGATCACACCCTTCACAGATGGGATCAAATCACGATTTTATGTACTGTGTTGAATTGTACCTGGATCTTGCGTTTGCTCATGATTTTGGAAATATTTTGGTGACCCCTGCTATGTATGGCAAGGTGATGGTTTTGACTGGGTTCCTAAGATGGTTCTTTCCCAAAGGTTGGGGTGATAGCTTTATGGATTGTGTAGTCTGAATATCCATTCTTCTTGAGGGCTTGGTGTACATGCTCCAGTTCACTGGCTAGGTAGTAATGGTCGGAAATACGAGCTCGATGGTATAGAGTTTTGATGAGGGAATTCTTCTGGGATGGATGGTGGTGGGAGTCAGGTTTTAGGTAGGCATCCGTATGGGTGGCTTTCCTGTAGACAGTGTCCCATTGAGCCATCAGGTCTGTTTTCGATTAAAACATCCAAGAATGGTAACTTGCCATCCTTTTCCACCTCCATGGCGAATTTGATGGCTGGGTGTATAAAATTGATGTGGTTGAAGAATTGGTCCAGAGCTGGTAGGCCATGTGGCCAGATGATGGACGTATCATCTACGTATCTCTTCCACAAGGAAGGACATAGGGTGGATGCCTGGATGGCATCTGTCTCGAATTTCTCTGTGAAAACATTGGCTACAACTGGAGATAAGGGGAGAACCCATTGGGGTACCTTAAACTTGTTTGTAGAATGTTCCATTCCAGGTAAAGCACGTGTTGGTGAGGCAGTGTCTAACCAGGGCTGGAACATCAGCATTCAGTCCTTGTTGGACCAAATCTTCAATGACTGCAATGGTGTCAGGCACAGGGACTTTGGTAAACAAAGATACCACATCAAAACTGACAAGCAAATCACCTGGAGATAGTGAGATGTCCTTCATTGAACAAAGTTAAGTACAGCTGAGGTGATCTTACCAGTGAATGGTTGCAAGGTCTCAGACAGAAATCGGGCCAGTTTATAGGTGGGTGAGTAAAGGTGGAGACGATAGGACGGAGTGGTGTACCTTCTTTATGGATTTTTGGTAAGCCATAAAATCTGGGTGGTCTAGCAGCAGAGTTTTAAGGAAAGCCGCTTGGTTGATTCAATTAAATATGTCGAATCAGTGATGATGTTGTTGGTTTTCGTAACCAGGCCGTTGGTAGGATATCTTTTGATTTTGGTATAGCTGCCATCATTAAGTAGGTCCTGAATTTTGTTATTGTATGTGGTTTTGTCCATGATGACAGTGGCATTGCCCTTGTCGGCTGAGAGGATGACTGTCATCTCTCTTTTTTAGTTGAGAAAGCTCAATGCACTCATCCTTGCTGATGTTGCTAACAGGTGTCTTAGTGTTTTTAAGGTTTGCAGCAATTTCCGATCTTGCCACGTCTGCAGGAATGTGTCCCAAACCCTTAAGGGCTACGTCGACCTGGGGAATGATATCATCAACTGGGATGTGTTTAGGGGTGACTGCGAAATTCAACCCTTTAGCTAGAACCGATTTTAGGCTGTTGAAAATTGGGCTGTTGCTCTGATTAATAACATTCTTGTCACCATCTAACTTTTTAATATATGGATCTGGTTTCTTCTTGGAAAGGAGGTTGAATTTGGAAATCAGGTTATCTTTGCATTTAGCTGACATTGAGGCGGCTGAAGAGGCTATCTACATGGTCCCAATCAGAGATGGAGACACTTTTTCTGTCAATGTTAAGTGTCATTGTGTAATGCGGGCGTAAGCGACCTTCCGGATGTGACGTCACGGGGGGTGGAGTCATGTGACGTGGGTGGAAGGTTCGGGTCCTTAAGCGGGTAAACCGGAAGGGGAAGTCAGTCGGGGTGTGAGCGGAAAAGAGTGAGGCCACGCGGGCGAGTGAGAAGAGGGGGGGGCGCCGACGGCCATCGGGAGCCAACCCCGAAGACAAGAGGAAGCTGCGGAGTGGTGTGCAGCTGCAGAGGAGACAGCCAGAAGGGCTGCGTGTTAGAGGCAGCGGTGTGGCTGCCAGGAGGAGCTGCGGAGAGAGAGAGAGACAGCACGAGGCTGTCAGAGCTGTGGAGGGAGAGAGGGAGACAGCACGAGGCTGTCAGAGCTGTGGAGAGAGAGGAGTTGCAGCGAGTACAGCCAAGGGGGGCTGTGTGAGAGAAACAGCAGCGGGGCTGCTGTTGTGGATCGGGCCGACATTGGAGTCAGCACCGTGGAGAAGCTACAGAGTAAAGACAGCCGTGTGGGTGTACAGCACGAACCGAATAAAGGACACTGAGCCAGACATCGTGGTCCAGTCGTTTATTACACTGGTGTCGGAAGTGCAACGGCATGTCGAAACAAGTGAGGAAGAAAGTTAATCCGGCGCCTGCATCGGCTTCTTCGTCCGACGACGACGAACTCCCTCCAACCACGGATCCTGTTGGGGTGGTGGAGGAGAGCCCGGCTGAGGCGACCACGGGAACGGGAGTGGAGGATGTTGGCGCGGTGGCGGGTCCGTCGACATCATCAGACGCGGATCAACGATGGCAAGCGATGGAGGTACAACTGGAGGCACTTAAGGACGTCCTGGCGCATCTATGCCATCTCGTCGCGCCAGGGACGATGGATGATGCAATTGGTGCTCCGCGGGCCGCCACGTTGCCTGTCCTGCCGCCGCCATTGCCCACGCGGCAAGAGGCCGCCATTTTGCGCGCTCCGTGGCGCCAAACCGCCATCTTGGCCACGCCGCGGGCCGACGCCATTTTGAATTTGCCATCACAACCACCACCATTGGAAGACGGCGGGAAGAGGAGTCGGAGTCGCCACCTTACAACGGTTAAAGAATTTTCCGTCGGTGGGGACTGGAGCGCGTTCGCCTGCCGCTTCTTGGCGGCGGTACGCACAGCAAGATGGACCGATGCGGAGGCTTTGGAGGTGTTGCCGACTCTCCTGGATGACGAATCTGTCCGATTCTTCCGTTCCATAACGACCGATAAGAAGGCAACTTTACGTGGTGTTTTTCAAGAAATGGCCGATGCTTATGAGCCACCAGATGATGCGCATTGGCGATTCGCTCAACGACAACGAGCACCAGAGGAGTCGCCCGTGGCGTTCAGGGGTGCGGTGCTGGAGCTGGCCATGGCAGCTTATCCTGAGACGCCACAGGACCTGCTCGAGCCTCTCATATTAGGGAAAATGTTGGAGCTGTCTCGGGATCTAGGGATCCCCATGCCTGTGTGTGGGCATGAGAAGCTAACTTCCCGGACGGCTGCTAAGTGTCTCGATGCGCAATTCAACCTCCGTCGCTGGAAACAAGTGACGGCGTGGACGGGGGGGCCCGTCAAAGAAGGGGATGCGCTGGGGTGGAACCCTGCGCAGGCTGTCTATGTTCCGGATGACCGGGGCCCTCAACAACTGACGGCCGCCTCCGCTCCATGGACGGGACGCGGCGGGCCGAGACCGCGCGCGGCGCTACCAGAACGGGGCCGTCAGGAGGCGAGGCCTGCGCTTCGGCGCAACGAGGCCGAATGTTTCCGCTGCGGGCGTAGGGGCCACTACGCCAGAGACTGCTGGGCCCGCTTCCCGGCTCCGCCGCAGCAGGAGGCCTCGGCACCGGTCAAGTCGGCTAAAGATCCTCCGAAACAGGCATGTCGGCACGCACCAGACACTCGGCAAGGCTTTACACCTCACCCATCACCGTCGTTGCGCCATCCTAACGTTGTGGTTAAAGCATGCCCTTCGACGGGGCCTTGTCGCTCGGTCACGCAGTGGCGCAAGTTGGCACGGAGAGTCGTCGCGGCCGCTACGGGCTCGTCCACTGTACCGGGGTCTATACAAGGGGTGGACGTACGCATTTTGGTCGACTCCGGCGCGTCTGCGACTATTATTTCGGATGTCATTTTCCATCTGTTGGGCATCCCGCCGGGGGCTGTGCGTCCGGTTTATGGGTCGTGCGTCGCTGCGAACGGGGGTAGCATGGGTATCGTGGGTCAGGTGGATGCTAAGATATCTATTGGGGATGTGTCGGCCTCGGGTGTTGTGTTGATATCGAGATCTTTGGCGGTTCCTTGTTTGTTAGGCACCGATTTTTTGGCTAAGATGCCCATTTTGATCAAAATCAATGAGAATTGTATTGAACTGCCGGGGGGCCGTCAAATCTCGTTTCTGCCGTCGCCCTGGGGGCGACCTGCTTCGGCCGTACAAGTGCAGGCGCTGTCCGTCGCATCTGTGGACATCCCACCTGGTACACAGATGCTAATACCCTTGCGGTATCGGAAGCCCCTGCCTGATCGGCTAGGAGCAGTAGGGGTCTTGTTGTCACCGTCCGCCACGATAACAACCGGGTTGGCGTTAGTGGGGGCACAGACCATCGTCCGGCCGGATCAATTACCGTTTTTACAGGTGCTTAATGCGGGGGGAGAAAACGTCCGTGTCCCGGCCGGTACGGTTGTGGCACATGCCACTACGGCGTTTGCGACCCATGATTGTCCACATAGCCGGGGAGTTGTTGCTGGGGTTTCCGAGCCAAGGAGTTCGGATGATCGTTGGGTTGCTCATTTATGTGACGGAAATTCTTCCCTGTCCATGGAGCAACGTGGTGCGCTGCGTAAATTGTTGTTGACATATTCCGATGTCTTCAGCTCCGATGATTTGGATTTGGGCCGCACTTCGTTGCTTTACCATCACATTGAGACGGGCGATGCTGCCCCTATTCGATTAAATTCGCATCGGATGAGTCCTGCGGAGCGAGAACACGTACGGGGGGGCAGTGGAAGACATGTTGGCTGCGGACATTATATCGCCATCTAACAGCCCATGGGGCGCTCCAGTCGTCTTGGTTAAGAAGAAGGATGGCAAATTGCGATTTTGTGTTGATTTCCGCAAATTGAATAAGATATCGGTGGCAGATGCGTACCCCCTGCCGCGTATGGATGACTCCCTCGACGCATTGTCGGGGGCTAAGTTCTTTTCCACACTGGACCTCTCTTCGGGATTTTGGCAGCTTCCCCTTGACGAGTCCTCACGGGAGAAAACCGCATTCCGTACGCCGCAGGGGTTATTTCAATTCAACTGTCTCCCGATGGGATTGAATGCGGCCCCTGCTACATTTCAAAGATTGATGGAGCTCGTTTTGACGGGGTTGCAGTGGGAGATATTTGGACGATATTATTGTCTTCAGCCGCACATTTGATGAACATTTGACGCGGCTGGAGACAGTGTTCACGAGGATGCGTTCTGCCAAATTGAAATTCAAACCAAAGAAATGTCACCTACTGCAACGGTCCGTCCGCTATTTGGGGCACATTGTGAGTGCTGAGGGAGTGTCCACGGATCCGGAAAAGACGGCGTGCGTCCGGGATTGGCCGACTCCGGCCACCGTGGGGGATGTTCGGCGGTTTTTGGGATTTGCCTCGTATTACCGAAGATTTGTGCCGGGTTTTGCGACGATTGCGAGGCCCTTGCATCTCCTTACGGGTAAAGGACGGAAGTTTGTTTGGGGACAGCTGGAGGAGGCGGCCTTTCGGAGTCTGCGTGATCTATTGGCCACGGCCCCAACATTGGATTATCCCGATTTCGATCACCCATTCATTCTTGATACGGACGCGAGTGACACAGGTATTGGGGCGGTGTTATCACAGTCTAAAGGGGGTGTAGAGCGTGTCGTGGCGTATGGTAGCCGAGTCTTGTCTCCTGCGGAAACCCGCTACTGTGTCACTCGCAGAGAACTATTGGCGGTTGTTTTTTTCCTACGGCAATTTCGACCATACCTCTACGGTCGTTCTTTTATTGTGCGTACGGATCATGCGGCCTTGCAATATGCCCTTAAAATTGACCAGCCATCCGGACAGTTGGCACGTTGGTTGGACACGCTACAGGAATTTTCCTTCCAAATTCAACATCGGAAGGGAGTGCGCCATGCGAACGCTGACGCACTTTCCAGATTACCGCGGCGCGCCCCTTGTAAATGTGAGTCGGGGACGCATAGGTGTTCGCCGATTCCAAACCCCCCTCAGCCGCTTACGTTGGCCGTCGAGAAGTCGGACACTCCGATGGAACCGGGACCGGCTGACGGGGTTTTGAATCTGCCGCGGTCTGTCTGGATCCGGGAACAGATGATGGATGAGTCATTGGTGTCCTTGCGGAAGCGGTCTGCTAGGGACAATGGGAGTCCGAGTACGGCTATGGGGCCGCAAACCGCTCTCCGAGATGGTCTGCTTATGTGGCGGGAGGGGTTCCAGGAACGTTGGCGCCTGGTGGTACCAACGTCCTTGCGATTCGAGTTGATTAGAACCCTCCATTGTGACACTCTCTTACATTTAGGGGTGCAGAAGACCTTGTTGACGTTGCAACGTCATTATTTTTGGCACGGCATGGCGACAGATGTCGTAGGGCACGTGCGCGCGTGCCCTGCGTGTGCACGACGTAAGCCGCCGAAACATCCTTACGTGCCGCCTCTCCAGTCGATTCAGGTGTCTCGAGTCAATGAATTGGTGGCACTGGACATATTGGGACCTTTTCCACCATCGGCGAGGGGTAATAAATATTTGCTGGTAGGGGTTGAGTACCTCTCCCATTGGCCGATGGCCTGGCCGTTGCCCGATCAGTCGGCCGCGGCCATTACCGACGCCTTTTTGTTTGGGTATATTATGGATAAGGGGGCGCCTGAGAGACTCCTCACGGACCAGGGCAGGAATTTCTCTTCTAAATTATTGGCGGAAGTGTGCGCGGGCCTTGGGACTAAGAAAGTACGGACATCCCCATACCATCCGCAGACGGATGGTATGGTTGAACGGCTGAACAGGACATTGTCTGCCATGCTTTGCCATACCGTGAGTGAACAACAATCAGATTGGGATCTGCACATCCCCGGGGTGCTTTCGGCGTACAGGATGACGCCTCATGCGGCTACAGGATATTCGCCGTTTTACCTTATGTATGGTCGGGAAAACGTGCCGCCGGTGGATGTGCAATTGGGAACTGGGGTGAAGGGACCTCGTAAACCACTTCCTGAATACATTCAGGACACGGTTCGCCGAGTCACGGAGGCGCGGGAGAATGCCCGCGTGGCTACGGCCAAAGCCCAGGCCCGGAACGAGCGATATGCGCGACGGTCTGAGGGGGAGTGCCCTTGGAAGGTTGGGGACCTAGCCTGGCTTCATTGTCCACAGGTATGTCCGGGGACCTCGCCGAAATTGCACAAACCCTGGCATGGTCCCGTACGCCTCATTGCGGTTCCCAACCCACAGTCAGCACGCGTCCAGATTGGGTCTCGTCGCTGGGTTGTGCATACGTCGCGCTTGAAACCATATGTTGCTCCCTTACATGATGCGTCATCCCCCAATGTTGCCTTGCCGGGGTCTGTTGCTGCTGACTCTCCCCTGCCTGCGTCCATTGATCTTGCTAGAGCGCCTGTCGTACCTGTTCCAGACAGGCCGGCCGTGACATTGCGGGGGACGAGGGGCCCTGCTCGGAGGACGCCTGCCAGGTCTGCGGGACCTTCGAGCCCTGCAGCCCTTCCGACCCAGCTGCGGGCACGGTCACAGGACAAGCCCAAGACTAACTCTTTAGGGACACGGGACGTCGGTGGACTTCCAGCTGCGACAGGGGGATTACCCCCTGTCATTCCTCGACTTTCATCGCGTTCCCGTTCTGCGAGTGGGCCGCCGACCGTCCGGGACGGGCCGGCGACCCGCACACGTTCCAAATCGCTTACGTTTCGTTGATTGTTGCTGTCTTGTTATTTTTTTTTTCTTACAGTTGTATTTATTGCATGCTTTTTGTACGTTCGTTGATGTTAATTGCGTTGTTGTTGTTGTTCTTGCTGTTACATTGTATGCTTAGTGTCCTTTAGGGGGGGAAGCTCGGTTCGCCGCATTACGATTTGCTATTGGTCAGCCGAGGTCGGCTGGGATTTTTCTACGGGGGAGGGTGGTGTAATGCGGGCGTAAGCGACCTTCCGGATGTGACGTCACGGGGGGTGGAGTCATGTGACGTGGGTGGAAGGTTCGGGTCCTTAAGCGGGTAAACCGGAAGGGGAAGTCAGTCGGGGTGTGAGCGGAAAAGAGTGAGGCCACGCGGGCGAGTGAGAAGAGGGGGGGGCGCCGACGGCCATCGGGAGCCAACCCCGAAGACAAGAGGAAGCTGCGGAGTGGTGTGCAGCTGCAGAGGAGACAGCCAGAAGGGCTGCGTGTTAGAGGCAGCGGTGTGGCTGCCAGGAGGAGCTGCGGAGAGAGAGAGAGACAGCACGAGGCTGTCAGAGCTGTGGAGGGAGAGAGGGAGACAGCACGAGGCTGTCAGAGCTGTGG
Organism: Lampetra planeri; assembly: GCF_965212315.1. Taxonomy (NCBI): domain Eukaryota; kingdom Metazoa; phylum Chordata; class Hyperoartia; order Petromyzontiformes; family Petromyzontidae; genus Lampetra; species Lampetra planeri. The sequence continues at coordinate 22,564,045 of NC_136107.1, forward strand.
AGAGAGAGGAGTTGCAGCGAGTACAGCCAAGGGGGGCTGTGTGAGAGAAACAGCAGCGGGGCTGCTGTTGTGGATCGGGCCGACATTGGAGTCAGCACCGTGGAGAAGCTACAGAGTAAAGACAGCCGTGTGGGTGTACAGCACGAACCGAATAAAGGACACTGAGCCAGACATCGTGGTCCAGTCGTTTATTACAATTGCAAGAGGGTCTTGTCTAAATTGTCTAGTTCAAATCAGAGCAGTCTTATTCTCTCTGAGATCTGGGCTAGGCTGCCCCTGAACAAGATCCGTTTAGCATTCGGAGAAGTAACAGCAGCAGCTGTGAGTGTAAAGACGATCGGTTTTACCTTAGTGTCGCGACATCTCTTCAGAAAAGTGAGCGACTCGATTAGATGAGCCTTTTTGTCTCGAAGTTTGTTGAAAGATCTAATAGTTGTGTGGTAACCTTCCCTGCAGATGCGGTTAAATCTTGACTTAAAGCTTTCGTGACTGCAGGAATTCATATTCTTTGGGTCTTTCAGTAAAGCCACGTAGATAGAAAAATAATAATAATACTGCAAAATAATACAACATTGGGCATTGGTATTCTGTCTGACAATGAAATGGGACATTGCTGAGAAACCCAGAATGAAGGAAAATCAGCAGTATATATTGCGGCGTGTGTCTTGTCAAATAAAAAAAACAATTCTTGGAACAGCTGTGCACAATAACACAAGGTCACGTGTTCGCAGAAAATGTTTGAATTGTATTTGTATTGAAAGCATGCTCCCACCAACATTGTCATGCTAATGACACACTGGATTGTTAGAATGCAAACAATAGTTTAGAATGAAAATATAATTTACATGGAAAAGTTTTGTTACTCTTTTAGGGATGAAACCTAATAATGGAGACAAGGTCATTAGAAAAGCTAAAAACCGTACCAATGTCTGTTATATTCCATTCAAATGATAATTGCATCACATGAACCGATAAGTGTACTCAGCCACACAGCCTACTGCTTTGAAAATGCCCTTGCACCCTTACATATCTTAATAAGAGCATGTTGTGCCAAAGCTCCACCCTGCCTGCCCAACCTTCAATGCTGAGGGTTTACCGGAGAAGCGTTATGCAGATAAACATGTGTTTCATGGCATTGAAAACACATCCAATTTAAATTACATCCAATTAAGCCTTTTCTCTCCCACTAGCATTGCGGATCTAATTTTGTGAAGATAAATCAAGTAATTGTAGTTCTTGTGGACAATAATTTCAACATATCTATATATATATGAAAGGAAAATTTGTGAATATGTGTGTCTGTTCGAAATGTTTAGCATACTTCCCGACATGCAACAAACTTGAAATTTGGCATGTGGGTAGTTTCCAGACTGTACACCATGCAAAAAGTATAAAATTTTTGTTTTGTATATATTTTGGGGAGGGGGGGGGGCGCAATAATGGATTTATATTGTGCACGGCAAGTGAGCTGTGACGTCACATCTGTGATGTTACCCGCATGCGGAAGCGTTACGCAGTGTGCCTGCTGAGGTCACGCATCCCCCCAACCCAACCCTCCGCGAGTAAAGTGCCATACAAATGTGTTGCAGGTCTAAGGCATTCTTCGCGCAGCATTGGTGTATTATTTGAGTCGTTTACTGCCGTACGCACCCTGAAAGTTGTGTGTGTCTGCAGCAAGAGCGTGTATGTGTACCTATGGACGCGCACGCGTGTGTGTGTGGGGGGAGCGGGAGTGTAGTGGTTAGCGCGCTGCGCTACGAACCCAGCGACCCGAGGTCAATTCCCGCTCACGGCCACCACCGGTGACGATTATTTGAACCGGTCCTGGGCCTCCCCTAGGTCGACTCAGCCTCAAACGAGTAACTGGTGTGGTGTGTGAACATCGCCACTGGGGAGACAAAAGCGGCCGGGCGTGGTGAATCCAAGTCCCGGGCGAAGCCGGGTAGTAAAGCTAGTTACTTATAAAAGCAAAAGGATGATATTTCACACATTCAACATTACATTGTGCCAGAACCTGAAGGTACATTTGTACCAGGATCCAGCCTAGTTGGAATTATCCCAACAGATTTTAAGTTCTACTTCAAATACATTCTGGCTTGACCTTAAATCCACATTTACGTGAAAAAATTAATGTTGATTAAAGGTCATACTTTCTCAGTTTGAATATGCTTATTTTACATAGATGCTTTCATACAAATGCCAACTCTTTAAGAAATGGCAATGTCTCAACAAGGTGAAATGTATAGTTGACAATTAGCCAGGCAGGTGGAATCTGGGCAAACCTGATATTTTATTGAGCAACGGAGAGATTGTATCTCAGTGCCAAGTGTTAACAGTCCTGCTATGTAATGTTAATACATAATGGATGCCCATTAACATCTCCACAGGCAAATACCTGATCTGAAAGGCTGCCATTTGGTACCAAGTAAATGAGAGTTTTGCATGAAGCAAACACCACAATTGTATTCATATAGCTGTTGTTGTCTTTGACGTTGCAATCAAGTCGAGTACTACTAGCCAAGCCAATAAATCCCTGTTTTGCTCCAAGACAATCAAGATAAGGTAGCTTTCTTTCCTTATAAATGGTACGTCAGCATATATACCTTTAACACTTTTTCCCAAAGCAATTTGTTATAAGCGCATTTTAAAACGTAAATGCTAAAGGAAACACTTTAAGTATGGCACTTATTTCTGTACTCAAGGTTGATTTAAAAAAAAGTATATACCCCCTTTATCCCCCTCCCCCCTTAAATGCACTGTTCCCGATCGTGACCCCTACCATGGTAGGGCAGCGAGCCCGGATGCCCTCATCCGTTCGCTAAATACGAGGGTGCACTACGCCTGGGCCTGTTACACGTTGTTCCTCCCTCCTTTTGATATTCCCACTGCATTCTAGGTTCTTAAAAGACCTTTTGAAATGTATGAATAAGTGGGAGGTGTTCAGGTTGCTCAGGGGTCATCGGAGCACTGAGCCAGAACCAATGATACCCTGGACAAGATAGGTTTAACATGTTGACAAACATTTCTCTGTACCAGGGCATATGGAAAAGGTCCCCCCCCCCACTGTGTGGCTAAACAAAACTTCACTTGAAAGGGTGTCAGAAGTCTGCTATATTCCACATGCTGCACTGATCTGGAGTGCTTAAGAGACATGATGTTGATAGCACAATTGCAATTTTGCACCACAAGAAAAATCACAAAAATGTCAGTTTCCATCATGTGTGTACATCAGTGTATAATGCAACTACAATATTTCCCTTTTTTTAGGTAAAATGGATTGTTTAAATTGTATAATTATACTGCTTTATTTCCTCCTCACACACCGTTTCAGTTCATAACAATATTACAACCATACATTGCACAAAAAACGAGATTTTGATCATGGTAATTTGTACACTATGATCATCATTTGTATGTACACAACTCATTGTTCAGCTGGGTGCAGCTGTGGTTGGAGCAGTTAACATTCGGAAGGTTGTTGAGATAAGTCACTGCTGATGAGTCAACTCAGCCCATCATTCCCACGGTCTATAAACATTTATATCGCTTTGTGAGAAGTCGATGTCATCCTATGAAGATGCATGTCCTCGGCATGAGAATGTGTCCGAGCTGGCTCAGGGATGCCATCATAAATGAGTGCTGCCCTATTACAGTACGGCATGATGAGTTAATTGAACTAAGACAATGGCTCAATGCCATGTAACAGCTGCATCCTGCATTCATCCTTTTGAGATGGAAGTGAAGATTTATCTCTTTCATGCATGTTGAGCTATAATTAACTACAGTAGACGCAGACAATTTGTCGTGAGGAGCTTAGAATGATTTGCGTTACAAAAGTTATTTAACACCTACATTATAGGTAACAACAAAATAAGCTCAGAATTCAGCTGCTAAATAAAACCCGATACTTCTATACACGACGTTTGGTCCATGAGGTAATGTGTTCACTATACATGATTGACCATTTTAAGTTATATTTATGTAAATAAATGACCAATCGTACAACATAATTTTGCCGCAGTGTTACAATTAAATTAATATTGCTTCAAAACAGATTGGTGTATTTGAGAATGCTGTAGTGTAGACTATATAACATGACATCATTGCGTCAAATTCACTGAGGGATCATCCTAATGCAAGAGCCTCTTTAAAATTGCAGTACAACTCAGCAGCCTTCTTGTTATATTGATGTTTATATAAAATGAAGAGTATTTCAATCACCAATACGCATTTTTTGAAGGAAATGCAGACAAACTGCACTGTACATGGAGGATAATTCACTATAATGCAATGAGCAGTAAGACCCTTTTAAGTCCCATAAGCCTAAACCTATGAGACAGTTGCATTACGAAAACCCATAGGACCCAGATATGTGTTTTCTGCTTATACATTGAGCAGTCATGGATTTGGAGGTCCAAAATTCTGTTATTGTAGCCTACCCAACACTAGCTCAGCACTACTGTCAAGGCTTACCAATTATTATCTAACTCATAATACAGGCGCCTTAAAGATTCAGGGGTAACTGTCAGAACACACAGCAATGATACGTTGGCATTGACAACTGCTACATATCTGTATTGTCCCTTCATATGCATATTACCAACACAGCAGCATGTGTGGCTATTAGTTGTTAGGGATGAGCCATTGAATAAAACTCATACATTTGCAATATCTGAATAAGTTGAAAATATTATAATCATTTTGAATTATACACGAATGTAAAGGTGAGCTTTGATGCAAAATAATGAATGAGAGACAATATAAATGGGACAGGGAAAAGCAAGATAATCTAATCGTGTGACCCACCATCAAGACAGCACATAATAAAAATATTTACTCGTTTTTCCAGAGCCAACAGCTGTACAGAAAGCAGGGCTGGGCAGCTGTGCGTGACAGCAAGCAAGCATTGGTACCAGATTTATAGGTCAGGCATATCCACAGAATCCGATAAAACTACATCAATTGACATACAACACATTATTTGGGTCTTTCGGTAAAGCCATGTAGATAGAAAAAAAGAATACAAATATCACGACGTTTCGATCGCAACACAAGCAATCGTCATCAGGTGAAAAAATAGCGGGAGAGCTGCTGAGGCAGGGTGTTATAAAGGTTTGATATGGGTGTAGCCCAAGGTTCAAGCAAAGTGGGCTCGGCTAGTGATGAAATTTGCATGTAAATGTAAGATCGGGTAAATCGGAGAGCCACCTCCATGACGGCGAAGCTGCGGAGGTGGCCATTGTATTGTGAGAGATTAGTATGTCAATGTAAGATCGTAGAGCCACCGCCACATCGAGGAAAGCGAGCAACGGTGAAAGTGTTAGTGTGAGACATTTAACCTGTTAATGTAAAGGCATTTCACCTGTTAATGTAACACCACAGAGTCGAAAATAACTACTAACATCGGCAGGTAGGATGGAAACATCACAATCAAAACCATCACCTTGCCATACATAGCAGGGGTCACAAAACAGATTTCCAAAATCATGAGCAAACACAAGATCCATTTTCGATTCAACATAGTACATAAAATTTGTGATCCGATCCCATCTGTGAAGGATGTGATCCCTGACATGCAATATCCCGGCGTCTACAAACTAAGCTGTGTCTGCGGCAGTAGTTACATTTGGGAAACTAAGCGGCATGTCTCGGACCGTGTTCGTGAACATAAGGCAGATCTGAAACACGGTAGGACCAATACCTCAGCCATGGCTGATCATTATTTTAACGCTGTGGGCACACACGAAATTGATTTTGCCAAGAATAAGGTACTCTGAAAACCCACTGGCTATCAGCAAAGATTCGTTCATGAAGCCAGATATATAAAAGGGAAATTTGTGAATATGTGTGTCTGTTCGAAATGTTTAGCATACTTCCCGACATGCAACAAACCTGAAATTTGGCATTTGGGTAGCTTCCAGACTGTACACAATATAAAAAGTATAAAAAATATACTTTTGTATTTTGGGGGGGGGGGGGGGGGAGCAATAATGCATATATTTTGCACGGCAAGTGAGCGGTGACGTCACATCTATGATGTCACCCGCATACGGCAGCGTTACGCAGTGTGCCTGCTGACGTCACGCATCCCCCCCACCCTCCGCGTAGGCCGTGTATTAATCCAAGACAAGAATCCAAGTCTCGGGCGAAGCCGGGTAGTCAAGCTAGCTCAGATATATAAGCAGACACAATTTCAACCGAGAAGATGGGTACAAACTGAGCAATCATTGTAAGGACGTTATTGACCAGTTTAAGTCATACCTGCCTGTGATGTTTTCATCCTACCTGCCGATGTTAGTAGTTATTTTCGACTCTCTGGTGTTACATTAACAGGTTAAATTTATTTACATTAACAGCCAATTAGCTATTACTTCAGCACACTGGTGTGATGGCAAGTAAATTCAAAACATTTACAATTGAGTACGTTTCGCTGGTGATTACAACCTGGCGGGGTTAACGACATTTATAATTATGCTATCTAACCAAAAAAAACCTTTATCGTGAGCAATAAGTGCACTTGAATTGTACACACCAACATTTAGAAGTGTATTGTAAATCATAAATCTAACTTGTTAAAGAATAATACGTCAAGACAACGAGTTGCAATGCTCAAATTCAGATTTGTTGGTGCTCACCTCTCTCTATGGCTGAGCCAGCAGGATAAACTGTACATAAACGACAGGAGCCAGTCTATCCTACAGTTGACTATTATTGACAACCCACAAATGAGTACTTAAATTCTTAACATCAGACAATAACGGTGTGCACTAACCGTGGCCGTGACTGAACTCCCGAATTTCTGAATATAGGTCAAGCACGATATAAACAGCACCACCCAAATGGATAGCACTGTAACAAGACACAATGAAATAAACACGGAGATAAATTATTGGGTGTTTGTGTATCTTAGCCACTGGATATTGCTGGGCAGCTATCACTAAACCTCAACATATCCTGATGTAAACATGTCCGTTGTTATCCAGATCTATACACTGTAAGACCAATAAATAATTATGAACAGCAATATTTCCGTAATCTAAAATCGTGAGTTTCTCTAACTTATGTTCCTTGATCAAGCATTATAACTGTGCCGCATTAAGTGGCCTTCCTAATAATGTATAGCATTGAACAGAGCACAGAATGGTATGAAAGCAAGTTTTTCAAAGTGGTTATAAAATGTAAGTCTTTCAGAAGAGTTAATTCCAAACTGTTTATCATAACCCAAATATTTACGCAAACGATTATAATTATGCCGTGCCTCTCATCTATCAAGGAATACAACACCGTCTGGCCTGCTCAGCAGGACACACACAAAGGTTTAATTTGAAACCCGAGCATTGATTAATGATGCTGTGGAACACACAAAGCAACCGAAATAGACATCAACAGATGGGTGACTAATGCAATCCAGAGTGCATATAACCCATTGTTCTCACCACTAGACTGTCTGTAAAGGTGTCATGAATAGTGCTGCACTAATACTACTTCATGAAAACCAATAATGTTTTAGAGAAAGCCCTCTCTTTAATTCTGGGAATCCTGTTATTTGGGGTATAACAGCTGCCAATCGCCACTAAATAGCGGTGACGTCACAAAGGCACTTGTGCCAGGCCAGGTGCACTCCGAGGCCACGTGAAGTGTCGAAGGATCGCTGACAGGAGGTCACGGGACAAACCGAGGTGCTATGGATTGACTGACCGAGATGACGGGCAGATGCATAACCTGCGCCGCCTACCATGCCAACCTGCTGCAATTTAACCACCCAGCTTTCTGCTTATTATTGTGAGCATCGTTCCTCTGCTCTCCGTTGTTGTTGGACGGCGACTTCCTCCAACCGCCCAGTAGCATCCTTTACGAGCCTCCTCCATAGAAGCCAATCTTGACACCACTGGTACCAGTGTTCAGCAAGTCCACTCCGCTCCACATTCTCCCGTACCGCATGAGTCTATTTCTTCTTCAGCCCGTGACGTGCCCGTTTAGCCCCCTCTATCCGGCCAAGCAGAAGCTGCTTGGGCATGCGGTGGCTGGGAATATGGGCTACATGACCCAGACAACGCAACCTTGCCAGCTGGAGGAGCTCATTGAATGCGTTCAGATCTTTCAAGAATTTGTGAGCACCAAAGACAAAGATCCAACAGTATAGCCTTAACAGACTGTTGGGGCAAGTGCTGTTAGCGAGCACCTATGAAGGCCGGAACGGTACATGAGGGGGTGGGTGGCCAACACCACGCCGGGGTGGGTGGCAAAACACCACGCCAGGTTGGCTTTGACTCTCTCATGGAAATGTTTTTATTCATCGCACCAGGTACTCATGTGGCTGAGTCGACCTAGGGGAGGCCCAGGACTGGTTAAGATAATCGTCAATGGTGTTGGCCATGAGTGGGTAGCGAACTCGGGGCGCCGGGTTCGTAGCGCAACCCGCTAACCCGCGATGGGCTGAGGAGGAATCCCTTGAGGTTGAAACTGCTGTGGGGCAGCAATTGGTATGTCGAGAATAACAATAAAACAACACAACTTCAAAACACAGCTGCTTCCTGGATACTCCACGACTCATTTATAAATCCACAGGCCTCCCCATACTCCAAAGAAGCCAATGCATTCCAAACAAACTCCTCACCCTGCACAGCTGACAAATTCTTGTAACTTAAGTCAGCACAGCATTGAGCTATTCTGTGAACATGCCATTTCTGGTACACAATTTACTTATTTACAGGGGCAATTTCATAAATAGTTGTCATTTGTAATAATCTTAAAGATAAATAAATGCTTTACAGTAGAAATACACTCATATGTCCCAATAATATGAATGTGAGGTCCCCACAGGGGAAGCATTTAAAATGTAACTGTTCCACACAGTCATTTTGAAATCTGACACAAATGGTCCATGCTACTGGCACACAATGGACATCTTTTGTCAATAATATTACAGGGTTTTGAAGTTCACTTGGTGCAGACCAGAAAACTCAATGAGCAACATCGACCACACAACTGGAAGAATAGAAACCTTAGATTAACCTGAGCAAAGTGATTTTTCGAGGGATATACCAACACAATTGGACAAAAAGCAGTGAGTTGCAACCAAGGAACGGAATGCATTCGAGAGGACAGTCTCCAAAGAGATGAAGTGATGAAATCAGTTCATTAGCAGGGACTAGGTGGAATATGAAATCCTGAGAAATTGAGGTGACAGCTTACGAAGGCAATTATCAAAAAGTCGCTTGAACATGGCTGATGACAATGATGATTGCCTTCAATTAGCACAGTTGGCTACGTACGGCGCAAAAAAAATACAAAACACAAACACATGCTCGTTGTACATCTCCAAACCCACCTTTGGAATTTCATAAGATTGTGACAAGAAAAACTACAAACGCGGCAATAATTGTGATGTGCTTTGTCAAAGGGAGAGAGCATCACAGCGTGTTGAACACTGAAGTACAATTCTGTGCAAGGAAGGCAAGAGAAAGGCCACTGAGGTACAAACGCGAGCACTTGACACAAATGAGCACTTCAGAACAAGAGGGAGGCTATACCACTGCTTTACATTCAAACTTTTAAATCAAGTAAAACAAAGGCAGTAGTGCACTAGTAAAGGGGGAAAGATGGTAAGAACAGGCAGGTCATAAAAAGCCACAAATATAAAAGGCACTTATCTCTGCTTAGTGGCAGAACTGAGGACACTAAGAATAAAAAGGATATGAAAAGGAATTTATAAAAATGTAAGCGTTGAACGCAATAGGTATGCGTTTTATTTCAGGTGATAGTTTTACATTTTTGTCCTTTCCTGAAATAAATTTAATTACGCTCTTGCAAAAAAGTGCTTTGGAATAAGTTCACCAACTCCATGAGAAACTCAAGTGTGGTACACTGTCAATATCAACAGAAATGCTTATTTTACAAACTCCAGAAAGGTCAAAGCATACAGTTGTTATGGCCTGCCATTGGAACGGACATATACATACCATGAATAACTCTCAGTCCCCACAATGCTATATCACTGATTTACTCATCGGTATAATTATTCATGTGTTACACTCTAAGAAAATCAAGTTAACCTCTACAAACGTAGTAATGCATATGTTGTACACGTAATTGTGAGTGATTGAGCAGTTAAGAAACCAAGTTGTTTAATTATTCAATCACTCTCTTCTAACTGTAATGTGAATTTTCATAAATCAAGGCTGCGATTCAATTCAAGAAACAATTTGAGCATCAAATTGTTGCCATCTTTTTTGTATTGTGTAACGTTCCATTCTTGGTTATGCTCTTACATTCTGAATGTAACATTACAACATAAACATAGCGTTTGCATACATTGAAAACAATGAATTATTTATAGAAAACTAGCTTTACTACCCGGCTTCGCCCGGGACTAGGATTCTTGTCTTGAATTAATTTAATATGCCCATATATTTTTGAGTGGAAAACCCTGAAAAAAAAATGTATGCTTACAAGAAAGAAAAAATCCGAAACAAATCAATTGAATACTCTTTACTCTTTGGTTATTTCGGTAAAGTCACGTAGGTATAAAATAAAATAAATTAAATCACGACGTTTAGGGCACAACACAAGCATCCGTCATCAGGTGGGACAACCACAGAAAGAAACAAATGCTGAAGTGGGCAAAAGGACTGCTGTAACAAGAGGCTACATAGGTAAGAGAGGGGGAGTAGCCAGGGAGGAGAGATAGAGAGGGGGTGTGGGGTAGGGGGAGAGTTGTGCTGCTCACTAGAGGGATTAAATCAATTTAACTAAATCGGATGTTTTTCACTTAAGGAAATTGAACCTTAAGCAGGCAACTCGGGAAGGGAATGACGTGGCGAGCTGAAAATAGTCACGTTCCCTTAGAAATTCCAGACAGCATCAGATGTGCAACTCTCATGACGTCAGAGCTCAGCATTCGAGAGTGTTTGCTGCTTCACACAAATAGATGTATTTTCTGCTTTATATTTAAGAGCGAGCTGAAAATAGTCGCGTTGACTTAGAAAATCGAGACAGCTATGCCGCACATTTGTGCGGGATACACGGCCTACGCGGAGGGTTGGGGGATGCGTGACTTCAGCAGGCACACTACGTAACGCTGCCGCATGCGGGTGACATGACAGATGTGACGTCACCGCTCACTTGCCATGCAAAATATATCCATTATTGCCCCCCCCCCCCCCCCCCAAAATACAAAAGTCTATTTTATACGTTTTGCATTGTGTACAGTCTGGAAGCTACCCACATGCCAAATTTCAAGTTTGTTGCATGTCGGGAAGTATGCTAAACATTTCGAACAGGCACACATTCACAAATTTACCTTTCTTTATATAGATTGTATGCATGAGCATTGGAATAAATTTCTACTGATGCATAAATACACGACCGAGATATGTATTATGAATGAACCTCATTGTATCGTATGGCATCATCTGGTTTGTGAGCAATGAATTTCCCTTACATGCATTTTAAGGATTAAAATGCAAATGAATATAATTCAGCAAGTATGCTCTAAACTATAATTTGGATCCATACAAATGCAAGCACATGTAGAAATTCTGAAAAGATATAGTATAGTAAAAAAAAATACCTGTATCCTGAGCCTGCATATTAACATGGGTAGGGAATCAACAGCACAGGATGTTGGGAGGGAAGTGTGTTCCAGACTATGAGGGCAGCACATGAAAATGAGCAATCTCTCACTAAACTAAGATTGATTAGGGGCTGGGACAAAGTCTGATGTAAGTCTCAGCAACAGCTTTGGTAAAGAAATGGTGGATGTCGCTGATGCTGAGCAGACCGAGATCTGGGGTTTTGCATGGCTGAGAATACATGAAGAAAACAAGAGATCAGGATGAACAACTCCAAGGATTTGTACAATGTGCATTGCGAGAGTTTAGCAGGTGGACCTACCAATGAAGGGTATTTACTTTTTAACATTTGACAAAAGGGCTGGACATGATGCATGATATATTCATCTACTACATATAATGCAAAAATAAATAGTAAAATGGACTTTAAATGCGAAACGTTTTACCAGTAATACTGGTCTAAGTCAGCATGGAACATTTGGCTCAGAACACTGCTAACCGAGGTCAATACTGGCGGGTCATTTTTAGTCGTCTGTCTTCTTGCTGTGGTTGTCCCACCTGATGACGATTGCTTGTGTCGCGATCGAAACGTTGTGATCTATTATTTTTCTACCTACGTGACTTTACCGAAAGAACCAAAGAGTATGGATTCCTGCGGTCACGAAAGCTTCAAATCAAGATTGAACTATATGCATATTATATACTCATTCATTAAACAAAATAAGCAACAGAAAATGTACAGCGTGTACAACATCTATTAGCTATACATTCCCCCTACAATGCAGCTAATGATAAGCAAAAGGAAGGATGACATCATATCTGGTCTAACAGCCTGGTAACATTTCCTTGACACGCAACACTAATCTGGATTTAGCACATTCCCCAGCACGTCAGATGACTGAAAACAGGCTAATGCAAGGACAGTGAACTAAATACATAAAAAAGCCTTCCACTCATCAGGAATTATGAAATAAAATACACAATATGGACTGCAAGTGTAATAAGTATGAACAACATTTAACTCATGACTTATTTCCTATCAAGCTTCAGACCTGAAACATTTGCAATAGAGGCGGTGTGTCTTTATAAAAACGGTAATATTTTGTATGGGTGTCTCGGAAGCACTGTTATAGCCGTAAGAGCGATGGTCTGCATATTTTGCTGGCCATGTTTAAGCAACATTCAATTATTGTGGCTCTGGCAAGGCAATCGTTCAATTTTGACAAGAAAATATAAGGGCAATGCATTTGTTTCTAAAAGGTACATTCAACTTCAGGAATGTGAAATTTGCAATTTTTGCACATTTGTAACACATTACTGTATATACATTTTTTTTTTACATATTTTGCTTGCCTGGACCAAACGGCCAGTTAAGACTGATTTACGACAATACTGTGAGGTATTGTCGTAAATCAGTAGATCGTGATTTTCCATTCAGTTGTTTGTCTTTGCTTGCACGTGGAAAATTGTGCAATGCAATCGGTCAAGAGTTTATGTGAAGAACATCCAATAATAAGACACTAGGGGTTGTGAGGGGGCGCCACAGGCGCCCCAGGCACCCCCTCACAACCATTTACGGCCGTCGGCCAGGAAAGTCACGAAAAAAATTGCACACGAACGACGCATTCACGCAAGCACCCGATGCTCCGTTTTGAAGTTTTAAAATGAAACATCTTTGAATTGTATTATGTTTTTGAATTAGATAACTCTTCATTAAAAGCTAATATAATTTTACATCTGGAAGACTTAATTGAAAACCACATTTCGTGTGAATTTTCTCTGGTCGTTAAGTAGATGGCCTTGCTGGGGGTTCTGTTCAATGTAGACTTTCACCTGTTTGGGATTGCGGGATCGAGATAAGGCAACAGAGCTGGCCGTGCGAGAAGACCGCCGTCTGCAGATCGATTCCAACGTAATGGAACGTCTGTCCATGAGCCTCCGTCGTTCATGCAGGGGGCGCGTAGGTTTGCAGCGCCCCCTTCATGAAAACGACGGAAAGTGCAGCGTTCACACAGATAAAGTTATGCGCTTATATAAGAGTATACTAGGGATTGTTTGGGGGCGCTTGCGGCGCCCCCTCACAACCATTTGCGGCCTTCGGACAGGAAAGTCACAAAAAAATTCACACGAACGACGCATTCATGCAAGCACCCGATGCTCCGTTTTGAAGTTTTCAAATGAAACATCTAAGAATTGTATTTTGTTTTGAATTAGATAATTTTATTTCTTCATTAAAAGCTTATATCATTTTACATCTGGAAGACTTCATTGAAAACGACATTTAGTGTGAATTTTCTCTCGTCGTTAAGTAGATGGCCTTGCTGGGGGTTCGGTTCGATGTGGACATTCACCTGTTTGGGATTGCGGGATCGAGATAAGGTGACAGAGCTGGCCGTGCGAGAAGACCGCCGTCTGCAGATCGATTCCAATGTAATCGAACGTCTGTCCCTGCGCCTCCGTCGTTCATGCAGGGGGCGTGTAGGTTTGCAGCGCCCCCTGCATAAAAACGACGGAAAGTGCAGCGTTCATCACAGATAGATAAAGTTGCGCGATTATATAAGAGTATATTTTACCCAGGAACCACTCCATCTCATAAGTTTCAAGCAACTGTGTTGCAATCTACAAAATGAGCACAGTCGCGAAAATGCCTTATATTCCTAAGCACAAGAAATGGGAGACAAATTATGTAGTCCTGAAAGCAAATGGATTACCCATGTGTCTCACGGTGATGCAGCTTGGAATTAAACCTCTGAGCCTTAACGGTGATGTTTAAATAGCCACCTGGAGGTCAGTTTCACTGTTTCTAGATACAGGATCAATATAGAGTCGTGTTACCACAATCTAGGGCTATAGTTCCCTACATTATACAATAATACATTTAATTTATTTGAACTCAAACACCTCATACATGTTGTGCAATATATGTAGGCCTTTAATAAATGAAACTGAATATGAAGGACATTTATTTTCAAAGGTGATTATTAACCTGTAAATGATTTCAGCACTTAAAAATACACATTTATATATATTTATTCTTTGAGCCAACTGAAGCTGAAATAATCAGTTGGAAATTATCAACGTAATTTAATCTACTTGAGTAATAATATCCTTGCAACCGAGCATGTTATGAATAACATGTCTGTAATGATGAGATATTTAAGTAATGAAGCCATAACTGCTGCAGTGTGAACATCAGTCCTCGGCATAAGGTAACCAGGTAAGGTGGGTGATGGCCGGGCCACTCCAGTGTATACCGCTGTGACGTTTAAAATATCCAATGCGTTCAAGATTGTATGGGGGACAACGGCACAAACACATAACAGTAGAAGAAGGGTCGTGTGCCGACACAGCCATTAATGTCCTGCCCTCGAGAATATAACCTTTCCCTTCCACTCAGCAAGGGCGATATCACGCCAATGTATTTAAGTAGCGATTACTGTGCATAGTTTTTTTTTCAGAGTTGGTACGTTACACATGTTATGTTTTTTTTGGTTAAAGCGATTCACAAGGGAAAGAGCGCAATCTGATGAAGTGTCAAATAAATTGGGCATATTTTCAACGTGTATGCATCGTGAATTAATGCAAGCGAGGATGCATATTATTTAGAGTGTAAGGGTGCATTTGTGATTGCAAAGTGCAGGTACAGTAGCTTGTATGAGCGTACTATACCGGTGTAAGAGTATCGCACACAGGTGCAAGGCAGTATCATCTCGGTGTGTGAACGAGTACTCATGGAATAGAATCAACTCCCTCATAAGAGGGTGGCAGGTGTAAGAGTGACTGTGGTAGCAACAATTATATTCGTATACGGTACATGTATACATGTGCCAATATTTGATACTGCCCGTGTTCGTGCGAGCATCAGTGGCTGTATCGGTATCCCTGTGCTTGAAGCGCGTGTAAAGTGTCCATGTGCATCAGTGTGAATCAGTCTGTGTACGACACGTGTTGTCAGTGTCCCCGTGTCCGCAGTACACGTGTGGTCAGTGTGCCCGTGTCCACAGTACACGTGTGTCAGTGTCCCTGTGTCCGCAGTACACGTGTGTCAGTGTGCCCGTGTCCACAGTACACGTGTGTCAGTGTCCCTGTGTCCGCAGTACACGTGTGTCAGTGTGCCCGTGTCCACAGTACACGTGTGGTCAGTGTCCCGTGTCCGCAGTACACGTGTGTCAGTGTGCCCGTGTCCACAGTACACGTGTGGTCAGTGTCCCGTGTCCGCAGAACACGTGTGTCTGTGTGCCCGTGTCCACAGTACACGTGTGTCAGTGTGCCCGTGTCCACAGTACACGTGTGGTCAGTGTCCCGTGTCCGCAGTACACGTGTGTCAGTGTGCCCGTGTCCACAGTACACGTGTGGTCAGTGTCCCGTGTCCGCAGTACACGTGTGTCAGTGTGCCCGTGTCCACAGTACACGTGTGGTCAGTGTCCCGTGTCCGCAGTACACGTGTGTCAGTGTGCCCGTGTCCACAGTACACGTGTGGTCAGTGTCCCGTGTCCGCAGTACACGTGTGTCAGTGTGCCCGTGTCCACAGTACACGTGTGGTCAGTGTCCCGTGTCCGCAGTACACGTGTGTCAGTGTGCCCGTGTCCACAGTACACGTGTGGTCAGTGTCCCCGTGTCCACAGTACACGTGTGTCAGTGTCCCCGTGTCCACAGTACACGTGTGTCAGTGTCCCCGTGTCCACAGTACACGTGTTGTCAGTGTCCCCATGTCCACAGTACACGTGTGTCAGTGTCCCCGTGTCCGCAGTACACGTGTTGCTGATGGCCCTGCGCCTGCAGTACACATGTGTCTGTATCAGCGTCTCCTAACCACGCTCGTGTCTCCTCGCCTCCCTCCCCTTGTTTGCTCCAAGATCTCCCCCCCGCCGCCGCCGCCGCGCTCGGCTCCGCGCAGCAAACGACCCACACGACTCAACGAACCCTGTGAGCGCACACTCAACTCACCTCACCAAAAGGTAGCAAAGTAGCGGACGGGACGCGAGAGAGCGAGTCGCGAACGACACCGCCGACGCTAACAATGCGAGTGCGCGCACCGCTAACCCCCCCCGCCGCCAGCGAGTCGCGGGGGCCGCCACCACCGCCACTCGTCGAAGGCGACGAGGACCCGAACCGCCGGTCACGTGGCCCGCCCCCGGAACCCCGCCCCCCTCGTCCCCGGAACCCCGCCCCCCTCGTCCCCGGAACCCCGCCCCCCTCGTCCCCGGAACCCCGCCCCCCTCGTCCCCGGAACCCCGCCCCCCTCGTCCCCGGAACCCCGCCCCCCTCGTCCCCGGATCCCCGCCCCCCCGTCCCCGGATCCCCGCCCCCCCGTCCCCGGATCCCTACCCCCCCCCGTCCCCGGATCCCCGCCCCCCCCCGTCCCCGGATCCCCGCCCCCCCCGTCCCCGGAACCCCGCCCCCCCCCGTCCCCGGATCCCCGCCCCCGGACCCAATCGCCGAGTGCGGAGTCGCCACGGGCGCTCGTGCGCTCTCGGAAATGCAATTGCGTGATGATGTCATCGCATCCGGGCCTTTATCGTAGGCGGGGCTTGTGCGGCGGGGTGGGGGTTGAGTTTGGCCCGAAACTACAGCAAAAGAAAAAAACCACGTCAGAATAAGTGAGAATATGTATCTCTACCGTAGGTATTCCGGCGAGCTATTTAAAACTCTTCTTGCCCCACCCCCCCGCACGCCAATATATGTCTAGTTAGTCACAGATGATGTGTCGCTAGAATTCACTCGAACTAAGCAAACCCGTTTGCTGTGACGAATAAGCGTTGTGAAGATTAGCGTCGTAACGAGCTCGTAGGATCGCAATGATTCGTCCACGTGCGACGTTGGTTGCGGGTTGCACCCAACCCCCTCCAACCCCTCCCCCCCAGCCCCTTCCCCCAACCACCCCTGCCCCCTCCCCTCCTCTTCAGTCCCCCCCAATTCCCCCGCATCCGGCACCGATTGGTGCGCGAATGAGGCGGACACGTGACCGCAATTCCCGCTCGCGATTGGACGCCGGTTTGTCGGAGAAAATCACATAGCTCGTCATGATGAGCGACAATCCATGGGGTGACGCGATTGGTCAACAGGATTGCACGCGGACCACAGAATCCACGTCTCTGATTCGTCCAAAGTTTCCTTTGTGGCATCACGAACTCCGGTCGTGTGAGTTTAACACATAGACTTTCGCGTTCAATATTATTCATAATGGGACCTTTTTGCCAGTATAAAAGTATAAAAAAATAGGGTTTACCCTTTATGGCAATGAAACAGGTAGTCTTTGGTTTTATCGATAAAGTCACGTAGGTAGAAAAAATAATAGATCACGACGTTTCGATCGCCGACTGCCTGTGTGACTTTTGTGGCGATCTAAACGTGATCTATTATTACACAATTTTATTTAACTCACTCTGTTGTTGTCGTATCCTCAAATCTTGTAACTCAAGTTTAACCCACTTCCCAATGTGCTGTCGACTGCAAACTTGGTATACTTATGTCATACTGATGACAATACTATATTATATCATTTTAAATAAAAAAAATATTTGTAAACAATATTTTTTATATGTTATGTTTCGCCTTGGGTCTAATTGTCTACGCTCACCTGACGTTGGCTGTAAATCACCACGGTGGTCCCTTACGTTATGGCAAGCCTCGGGGCCACTTCCTGGAGTTGTGGAGTTTTGCCATTAAATCGTACGGTACATTTCATGAAAGCGTGTTTTTAAAAAAAGTACGTGACTTTACCGAAAGAACCAAAGACTGGATTCATGCAGTCACGAAATCTTCAAATCAAGAATAAAACAGGTGTTAAGATGTTCAAACCAAATAGAAACCTTTTGCAAGGAATCACATCTGCATTAACCACACGTACTTTGGTGAACATGCAAACAATCATGCTCTGATAATATATGAAATTGTCTTTGAAACTGATTGGCCTACGCCAGAGACCGCAGTCTTCTTTAGGGCCTAGTCTCACCAGTGTTAGGCCAGAGAACGCCACAAGGCGAACAGTAAACATGTCCATGTTCACCAACAAGTACGTGTGGTTAATGCAGACATGATTCCTTGCAAAATGTTTCTATCCGGTGTTTGAACATCTTAACACCTGTTTTATTGTCAAAAAGGGTAAAACCTATTGTTTTTTTAATAGTCATAATCAAGGATTATTTGGGGTTGGCATAGATTTGATGAATGTGTCGTTAACCCACCGCGGCAAATTGGTAAGGGTTGTCACCTAAACAAAACGTGCCATTATTTAGGTACTACTTCAGCACCCTGTTGTGTTGGAGAGTAAACCCACAACATTTACAATTTACTGTTATGGAATAGCATCATCATCACGATCCATGGGCAAATAACCCGTAGGTGTCCACTGCACATTTCGTCGTTTGTTTCCACTTTGCTCTGTCTTGTGCCATGTGAATATGCGGAATTCTAATTACTGTATTTAGGTCTTAAAGTTTGAGTTTTAATTACTGCATCGATTTCACAACCATAATCTAGTTATTAATGCGTCCCTAAAACATATCTGTAAGCTACGTTGGTAAATTGCCCTGGGAAGTACACCTGGGATATCCGATTACGCAAGTAATATATGACTGCGCTATCGCTTATCACTTTAATTCAAATTATCAGATAACATGAAAATATTTCGATTTAAAGCTTTCGTGACTGCAGGGATTCATCTTCTTGGTTCTTTCGGTAAAGTCACGTAGAAGGGAAGTAATAAAATAATAAAACATAATAAAACAATTCTCACGACGTTTCGGCCACAACGCAAGCAGCCGTCCTCAGGCGAAGAATGAAACACCACCAAGCTTGGAGCGTATATTTAAGCTGGGTTAAAGGGGGGGAGGTGGGAAGAAGAGCGCCTAGACAAAGTAATTTGCATATCAAGAGGAATTCAGCATATGGAAAATGCGTAGGAGGTGGGCGGGGGGGGGTTCCAAATCAATACTATGCCCGTGCATTATGCACGGGCATAGTGCATTATGCAGGATTAGCAGCATCATGATGCTGCTAATCCTGCATAATGCACGGGCATCATGATGCTGCTAATCCTGCATAATGCACGGGCATCATGATGCTGCTAATCCTGCATAATGCACTATGCCCGTGCATAATGCACGGGCATAGTATTGATTTGGAACCCCCCCCGCCCACCTCCTACGCATTTTCCATATGCTGAATTCCTCTTGATATGCAAATTACTTTGTCTAGGCGCTCTTCTTCCCACCTCCCCCCCTTTAACCCAGCTTAAATATACGCTCCAAGCTTGGTGGTGTTTCATTCTTCGCCTGAGGACGGCTGCTTGCGTTGTGGCCGAAACGTCGTGAGAATTGTTTTATTATGTTTTATTATTTTATTACTTCCCTTCTACGTGACTTTACCGAAAGAACCAAGAACATGAAAATAGTTTGTAAAATGTATCTCACCTCACTTGCCATGGGTGCCATTGGACCGGGGGTGATGAGCGAGGCTTGGGAGACGCCACGAGCATCGTCAACCGCATTCTGCTGGGCGTGGGTTTAAATGGGTTTTTCAACGTCTGGAGGCAAAACGTCTGAATATATGACCGCAAACACTATTTGATTACAACTTTTAATCGACTAATTGTCCCATCTCTATGTGTATGTGGTTCATGGCAGATCATGACTGATGAAAATTACGACCAGAATGCATGATTTCCAGACCACCCCATCTGACAGTGCAGGAAATCGAATTCACAGTTTCTACAATCAAAATTGATCGGAATTAAAATAATAATTTATTGAAGTCACGATCCATATTGCAAGACTATACGTTTTAAGATCAGCATCTGCAAATCGTAGACAGGAGCATCCAATCACACCAAACGTGTAAAATAAGCACCAAAACCTTTGCATTATGCAGAAACTACATTGGAAAAAGTAAAAACTAGCAGATCATTAAACAGGCAATATAGATTTGCAAAGTAAGTTACGTTATCCTGACATGCACAACACTGTACTGTAACTCCAAATTCGTAAAATGGCATAAGTACATGGATAGGTACGTATTCCTCTCATGTTTAACGTCTGATTTATTGTTTTTTACCCTTAATGAAATATTTACGTTCAGTAAATACGTTGTATGCAGTGCAGTACATACTATACATACTGTCGAATGCGCCATCCATTCACCATCCTGGCGATGTCGCTGCAATCCGCACAGCGTTTACTGCCTTCTTGGATTGGTTGAAAAAAAATAACTATAATACGTTTCAAAACTTGCCTTTCCCTCCAGCCATACGAAAGAAGAGACCGTATTGGTCTATATTCCACGTTTTTAAAACAGTCCTATCAAAGACCCACGACCGAGACGACACACGGAAAGAGGAACACACTGATTAGTTTCAAGACAATGTTGACTAATTCTAGATCTGAAGCTTTCGTGACTGAAAGGATTCATACTCTTAGGTTTTTTTCGGTAAAGTCACGTAGGTAAAAAATAAATTAAAAAATACTATAATAAATGAAAATAAATAAATCAAATCACGACGTTTCGGAGGCAACACAAGCTTCCTTCATCAGGTGTAAAAAGGCACATCAAATGGCTACAGAAACGTGATTTAATTGAATTATTTTCATGAAATATTATTTTATTTCATTTTTTACCTACGTGACTTTACCGAAAAAACCCAAGAGTAACAATGTTGACTGTTAAGAAAAGTACAAATAAGCATGCTGGGGGCGACGTGTTAGACCTTGGGGCGTAGGGCAATGGCAAAGTGAAGGACGCCCTCTGCTGCCATCAAGACTGGAATATCCATTGGTGGGCATCAGTGTGAGCTTTCCCATATACAACAAGAACAACAACAACAATAATAATACTAATTTACATCCCTTTGTCAACCCACGACTGGATAAGGAACCGCCCGGCGCAATTATGGTTATTGGGGTTAATCATACATACATACATTGATCATACATACTTATCCAATGATCAATTCAGATTGGTGAATTATGTAAGGGGGTAGGAGGGGCAGAAATGGTCCAGATGTTAAATCGAAACACAACCGCAAATTGGCAATCCATAACATGTCTAGAGAGTCAAATCGTTGCATACCTGATATTATTCTCCCACATTGACCCCATTATGCCACTACTTAGCACCCGTGTCCAGTCAGCTCGATAAGACTGCCTTAAGAATCTGACCCGAACCCAGTTGCTCGGTCCACAATCCAAGCCGTCTCGCTTCCCAGTGGCCATGGAATATGTTGCAGTTCGGGGATGTCTTCAGGCAAACAGGACACTTGGATTTTACGTTCAAGTCAAAAACCCCAAAAGTGATTCCCTACTCAAATGAGCACTGACCTGGTGCTCAATTCTTCTTGACAGCCCGGAGGCTAGTGATTCAAATTAAACATTCATATGGCGGAGGTGAGTTTATCAATAGGACAACCACTATTAACCCCCCCGCGAAGTGGTACTACACATGCTATCAACCCCCACAAACAATGTGTGTCAAAATAAACCAAGTGCATATTACAGTGTAAACGTGGGCTTTCGTGCCTCCACCACAGTTATGTATTTCACACAAGCACACCAAGAGGCTTGTTCCTTTATATATACAGTATACATACAGTATATATATAAATAAATACCTTAATCTGTATATATGTCTCAAACACCTATAGGGTACTTCCCGACAAGTTAGAAAGCTGAAATTTGGTATTTAGATTTTAGAACACAAACAACAGGAACAATCTGAAAATCTGAGATTTTTCATTTTAAGGCCCTTAAATCTCGCTTCCTCTCATAGATTATTACGTTCATTTTGTTTTGTGATGGAGGGAATAATAATCAAGCTCACATTTTCCCCACATGGGGTGGATTCGAAACGAGTGCCTGTATACAGCATGATGTATATTGTCAATATTGAATAGTTATCTTAAGTGACTACACCAGGTGATTTTAAAATAAGTTGTGAGCATGTCAGGTTCACTGAGATTGTTTACACCCATAATCATTTGATATGCAGTGAGACTGATACATACACTGCACCAACATTGACGAGTGTATCAGATAGCCTCGGACCACCAGGCATTAATACTAATGTTATACCACGAGTGCTGGACTCATGATTCTATTCCACTAGACATCTGTGTTTCTGCTGTCGCATGATTTGTTTCCTCTTTTCCGCTGCAGTTCACATTTTACTTACTCTGCCGGCGGTGCTTATCGACTACTTTGATAATGTGTCCACGTTTATTTACGTCGAACTGATGCCACTACAATTGAGGACACCGCTGATCGCACCACGAACACGGGCAGCTGCCATTGTTTCCAGGGGATAAGACTTCACATCTCAAGAATGTAACCTTGCTCTGCAAACATGCACACTTGAATGCTGACATGTATGCTCATACACCGTAGCAGATACAATATGCGTAGACAGCCAAATTAGTCACTTTGTGACAGCTCGGACCTTCATGCTCGTCAATATGCAGTTCACACACAATCTGGTGACAGATGCTGGAGGAACTGCTGTAATATACTCGGAGCTGCATGGAGTGCACCTTTTATTTACATTGGCCTATATTACTGCTCTCCCAAGCAATGCAAACATGCACTCTGTTATGTGCTGGTTTGAAGTCGTGTGACAGTGAAATGCACTCATGAAACATTTTGGAGATTTACATTATTTACATTTTATTTTTCTCCCAAGCGAAGTATCAGCATTATGGCACGATAAAAGGACAATTCCATTTGGAAAGGGGACAAGAGTTGCATCACCTTGTGTTAGGGAACTTCCTCAGAAAATGCCATCACAACGACTTCTTCGCGACCAGTAGTTAAACCATATTTATAGCTGTCTAATCTGAAATAATATCTTCGAGGCTTTTTGGCTTGTTATGCTACTTTGTTGGAATTATTCTCCTTTAAATTATTATTTTCAGTGTGATTACATTGTCCACTAGATGGCAGTGACCTATCAGAAGATGAAAATCGTGAAAGTAAATTAAACATCTGTGTTTCTAAACGTAATTTAAATCACGAACAAAAAATTAAATGTACAGTGAAACCACAAATACATTGTGACAATTGTTTCTTTTGTTATTATTCAGAATCTTAATGGTTAGAAATCTTAGTGGTTAGATCAAACTGTTCACATAGATCCTTGATTGCAGGTTAACTATTGTATAACGTGTAGATGGCACAGGCAATTATTACTGCATGTGATATTTAAACGAGTTGCAAACTAATTGTCTTTCAGAACGTAGGGCTGAATTCGTAATCAGGAAGCAGAAACTAGGCAACCCAGACTGAAGCGGTAATAACGTCTATTTCTGAGGATCGATACAGATATAAGAAGAGGGTACATATATAACGTGTCAAGGATACAGTCTGTTTACATACCATGACAAATCCCCAACCACTAACGTCTATGTATTTTTACTTTCCAATAATAAAGGCCTGAAACAGACTACTCCTCTCTCCACTAGCTCCCAATCCAATCCCAGATCAACTTCAAGGTCATATCGTTTGAAGATCCTATATTAACTCGCTGTAATCTACATACCCCCTGTTGTATCATGCACAACAACTCCATGTGCAACCTCTGCTCTGTTGAATATCCCTTGAAATGTTCACTTAGTGGAAGGTCACTCGTTCTCATCTGCTGCCCCCCTGGGCCTGGAACTCTCTTCCACCCACCCTCTCTGCTGTAGACTCCCTTACCCCTGTTCAAGGGCAGGCTCAACATCTTCGGCTCTTTATCTTTTATAAAATAAATCATTCGACATTTCCCCAGTGATGCCCATTTCTCCCTGTTTTGTACGGTATCTTCAGATGGAGGTATATACAGACATTCTGTAAATAAATATTGTATACATACATTTGAGTGTTTCTTTTCCTGACCAAATAAGTTTTCAACTTGTGGTTGGATAACGTGGGATGCACTGTCAAGGTATTGATCAACAATAATGGAGCTTATAATTTTCTTGTGTTGCGTCTTCCTTACGTTATTGATTTTGTCATGACCCAGGTTACTGTTTGCAACTTAAATAATGTGTGCCTATATTGGTTATTTTTTTAAATAAATGTAAACATTAAAATATTGGAATGTGTGCCATTTCCATGCACCGGTAAATCAAATAATGTATGTAATAAGAGGAATGTAATTCTTTTAAAAACCCACGAACCTCAAACTATTTGCAAACACAATTACAAAAATGTTTTCAATTATGCTTTGCAAATTTTCATGGTCATTTGCGAAAAATTACAAACAAAAGCTCGCCCTTGATGGAAAATGTTAGGGATGTAAAAGCTGTTTGTATGGTTTAATTAACATTGTATACAATTCACTTAATTAAACTTTTGAGCAGTCAATGTAAAAAACACATTGTTGTATTACATTGCAAATGAATTTCTATCAAGGTTGATGACACGATGTGTGTTCATGCCATTTCTAAATTGAGTATTGATAGCACTTAACTTTAAAGAAAAACATTCACCAAAGTTGAAGTGGGCACTTCATATATCAACTTTGCCAATTGACGGCATCGTGCAATTGTGGGCATGGTAATTATCAGGAAAAAGCAGACTGGGAGCAACCACAACCCATTACATTTCGTCAGTTTTGCAAATGTAACTCTTATGCGGTCCATAAGCTGCACGAAGGTATATCTCGCACGAATGGAACAAAGCACATTCAGATGTTGGAATCTAGGCATGGTAAACTAAAGCCGATACATGTTGTTGTGTTTCAATACCGACTCGAAAAAAACTGGTTTTCACGTTAAGGTGCTCGCTCTGTAAACTCGCTCAGCCGGAGTGATATAATTTGAAATCTCCCTCCTACCGACAGCTTTGTTACCGCGCTGGAAAATAAGTAATATTTAAGAATACTTTTTTAAAAACACGCTTTAATGAAATGTACCATACTCGTAATGGTAGAACTCCACGACTCCAGGAAGTGGCCGCAAAGCTTGCCATAACGTAAGAGGCCGTGATGATTTACAGCCAACGTCAGTTGAGCGTGGACAATTAGACCCACGCCGAAACATAACATATACAAATGAATGTTTAAAAATACTTTTTTTGGTAGAATATAGTATTGTCATCGGTATGACATAAGTATACCAAGTTTGCAGTCGATGCCACATTGGGAAGTGGGTTAAAATTGAGTTACATGATTTGAGGATATGACAACGACAACAGGTCCAACACCAATGGAGACTAGGCTCTAAGAAAAGCTGTCTCGGGTGTGGACCAATCAACTTCAAGGACAGTGCATATCATCATTATCAGAGTTGTTTCTTTTTGTTTGCATTTTGACTGCTTGTGTTGTGGTTATTGCAAACATGATGCCTTGTATAAAGGTGTCAGTTTTGTACCAGTTGAAAGGGTAAAAACCTATTACTATGACAACAGAGTGAGTTAAATAAAAGCGTGTAATAAAAAAAAAACTATTGTGCGAGAAGACATCCGTGCTGTCGAATGTGCCGGCACAGCAGGCACTCCTGTGCTGTGCATGCTCCAGAGCTAGCCGCTGTCAGTGGTACTGCTTGCGCATGTTTTTTGGTGAATTTAATTCGCAATCGCACCACCGTTATGCGTGCATTCTTTTTTGAAAATCACTTTTGTCAAGCCAACTGCTCGATGAGAAATTCCCAATGACGTAGGGGTCGTGGGATTATTTTGATCATGCTTCACCACGCTGGTCAGGGTGGTTTAGTGAAGGCAAGAATAACATTTTGTGGGAGCATATAATATACTACACGGTGCAACGAGGGATTTCGATGCACCACCCTCTGCTGTCTACTGCAGCAGCCTCCAATCAGCTGACTTGCCTCTCCAGGCTCAAAGCCGCCGAGCTTCTGAGATTTGACGAGATCGTGGTGTATTCTAGCAAGTTAGCCAGGGGCGTGTTGATTAATTTTGGTGCAATGTTATGACATCTAATTTACATATACAGTACTGCATTGCTTGTCTTTGTGCTGTACGCCTTTTGGCGTCAGTCTGGTCTAACACCGTTTTAAGACTAGGCTCAAAAGAAAGCTGTCTCTGGTGTGGACCAACCAGTTTAAAAGACAACGCATATATTATCAGAGTATGTTTTTTGTTTGTATTCTGAACACAAGTATAGTGGTTAATGCAGACATGATTCCTTGTAAAAGGTTTCAGTTTGGTGTTTTAACATCCTAACACCTGTTTTGTTTCCAGAAAAAAGGGGAAAACTTATTGTCATATACTATATTGTCACGATTATGGTATTATGAATGTACACAGTTGCTTTTAAATTGCACGTCAAATGTTTGCACCTGGGTATTAACCTTCCATGCACATTACTGCCTTATTATTACTATACCATACATACAATTGTTGTAATCTTTTCTTAATTTTGGCCACTGTTGTTTATACCTGACTTGTACTTTCAGTTTAATTATTTACTTAATAATTTGTTCTGTTTTGATGTGAAGCTTGGATGTTATACCCTTTATTGTTACACAAGCAATCGTCCTTTTAGTAATTTTTAAATGTATTATTGGTCGTTCTTATTGCTGAGGTCTCCCTCGAAACGTAACTTTAGTCTCAATGGCCTCTCAGATGGTTATGAATAAATGATTTCATGAATATATGCGGTATTTATTAATATATGAGCATTACTATTCTTCTTGGTTCTTTCGGTAAAGTCACGTAGAAGGGAAAAAATAGAAAAAATAAAACATTATAAAATACAATTCTCACGACGTTTCGGCCACAACGCAAGCAGCCGTCCTCAGGTGAAGAACGGGTCTGTCGGAAAGACAGCGTCTGAATGGGGATGGCTGCTTGCGTTGTGGCTGAAACGTCGTGAGAATTGTATTTTATGTTTATTTTCATTATTTTATTATTTCCCTTCTACGTGACTACCGAAAGAACCAAGAAGATGAATCTCTGCAGTCACGAAAGCTTTAAATCGAGTATTACTATTGTCTTACTGCAGCATTGCCAAATGTGTCTTCACTCTTACAAGTAATGCGTGATTGATACCGCTTATAATAGTGTAGGAACCTGCAAATTGTATTTCAGCGGTGAATACTCGCCGGGCAACCACACCAACCATCACTTCACTTCTGCCTTTGTGGAAGACTTTCAGACCCCACCGCTCTCATATTGAATCTCGTGCAATAGCCCCGAGACTTGACCCCATGATCCCGTACCTCGCCCAGCCAGTTAGAGCGGGACAGGCGGCAACTGGCCAAAAGGTTGCTGCTGCTGCTGCTGCCTGAGTGCTGACTGGGGAAAGTGAATGGACATGAATGGATAGCGGTAGAACCAAATTAATTATGCGTGTGTGTTATCTTAAATACGAAATATCGTTTCTATGACTACCACACTGAAACTTTACTCTCACGTTATAAACAAACATACATGTGTAATTACACATTGCAGCATATTCAACAACATAATCGTCATTCATGGGAACTAATTGGTGATAAAAAAAATGTTTGCCTTGGGTGTCCATCCACGCTGAACCAACTGTCTTACGTTGCGATTGAGGCTGCAGGGCTTGTTAAAAAGAGCAAAATATCGAACTCTCAGTCGCTTTCCTCAGCAGCAAGAACCTAAACATCTACACCGTTAGTTGAAAGCATTGACAAATGTGTATTTTGCCTCCTCCGTATGCGCCTCAGAATTTCAACCGAATTCTGGCTTCATCAGCAATGACACACGTTTTCCATTTTCTTAACTCCCACCCGTATCGGAGCTCTCAATGCCCACGCACATCAGCCTTAGCCTACATCCTGTACACAGACACGTACACAATCACTAAAAAGGTGACCCCACCCCCTCACACCCTGCCCCTTGCATCCTCAACACTGACTTGCAGACGCAGGGGACAATCTGGCGATACCGCACCCATCCACCGACCCACCCACCCCGTCCCAATGATGATCGACTATATAAACCGCTTGTGCCACAGGACAGGAGTAGTGCAGGCGAGTGGCTGACAGCGAATAACCTGTCTGAATCCAGGACTTGGCAAGAGTGAGCCCCAGACGAGGTAAGCCGTCGCTGGTGCTACTAAATGCATTGATGTCTGTGCGCATAATTTGCCTTGCTGAGTTAGTTTAATGCAATTCCTCATTTTCTAAATTGGACTGAAATATTTATCCTAAAGTTCTTTCCTGCCCTACTCGAACAGAGCCTGCATTTGAAAAGTTTCTCTTATTTCATTTGATACACCTTGGTTATTTCTTCGTATAACATAATAAAAGTTTACATAACGAGCAATTGTGGTTTACCCTATTGCTCACTTGAGCAGCGAGATATATATTTCCACTTGGGCTCAGTTTTTAACCTCCATCGCTGTAAGATTCCGATTGCATTACTTTCGCTGTGTGCACTGGGGTCGCGTGTATATGAGATGCTTTTCATTAAACTAAGCTGTGCTATGAATATAATCACGCAGAATATAAATATCCTTGATATGCCTTTTACCTTGTGTAAAGATTGTATGACTTCACACCGCACACACACAGACAAATTTTTCAGTTACGTCAATTGCAAATGAACAATGTATTATAATCTGTGATGCACAACCACTTACACACATTTACAATTATATATATACTGTAATTTTGCCAGGATAAATATACAACAATATTATGTAAAAGTAGATTACATTTACGCACATTCGTCGGAATGCCTATTCTGAAAGGTCGAACACATTTTAACCTTGATGTTCACCGCTCACGCGTATTGTGTTAAGACGTGGTAACAGCATATCCACTCAGTTATTTAAGATGAATGCATATTAATTAGCCACTAGGGTGTGAAACAGTCTGTTTTCCCTCCGTAAACAAGCACTTTCATTATAGCATTCATGATAGAATATCACTTGTGCAGATAGGAATATTTAACTTTTTGCACAATATGCACGTTAACAATGTTGGCATTATGGATATATATAGTGGGGCATTTATATTGTAATTAGAGACTGCAAAGCCATTTAAAACTACCTATTTTGTTTAAGCGAGAGCATCCAAAACCAAATTTCCCAATAGACAATTTTATTTTAGTCTTGGATTTGACGGATATATTTCCACAAAAAAGTAAAAACATTAATGGCACTGACCTGAACCATCATCCATTTGGGGTTAATAAAATATGTACCAATTTGTGGTAAGACAGTCAGGTATCGCAACAAACACACCTCCTTCCAGCAGTTGTTACTTCGTGTAAAGAATCACTTTCTTATTTATGAATAATAAAGATTACTAAAGGTCTCTAAAATATTGAAACACCACACACGATATTTAAAAAAATATATTGTGATTAAAAATTAAATGTGGTCAAAATGAAATGTAATTATCCAATTTATATTCTGTAAGCGTTCAGATGGAGATACCTTTGTAGCTTATGTAATGGACTGTATATAAGTCAAATACTGTCCCATGTGAGTACATGTGCTTTAAATCAAAATGTCAGGAAGCTTTATTTGTAATACACCACATTGACACCTATATCGCTCAGAACACAAAACATGTCCTCAAACTTTTATGTTTTTACAATTTATCCACTGTATGTACAGTTATTGGAGGTATTATTAAATATGTATATATTAAGCCAATAAATTATTACTACCCCTGAACCAAAGTATATCAAATTAAAAATTAACCCTGGAAGACCATATTTGACGGATCCTAACTATCGAGTTTATCTGGGCAGAAAGTAGTTAACGCTTTACCCTGAACATTACGGATTCTGCATTCTTCCGGTTATCTGATTACAGCCTTAAAAAACAATATCCACCAACGCAGTGGCTCAATTTACTGAAAACAATTGAGACAAGTGCTGCGAGGTTCGAGCTGTTTAACGGATTCAATCATGGATGGCAATGTTACATGTCAGGGTAACTTCTCAGGCTTGCATTGCTTGGCCCTGCTAAGCTTAAAATTGTGCATTTATAATGTTGTTGGTCATTCCTGTCCATCGTAATCTTCATTTTCGAGGCTATTCCTCGGTATTTAATGCAAGCTACTTAGCCTTTTTAGGTAGCTCACTATTTCAGCTATAATGGATGCATTTGTGTTTAGACCAATTTAGGATGTCTTGAATATTTTGCATCCTGTAGTTACAGCATGCACGCATGCAAACGTGTACACATATTAAATATATCATGGGACCTCCTTTACCAATGCCAAATTATGAGAATAGGTTTTCCCCTTTTGTGTGGACCAATCAGTTTAAAAGACAATGAATATATTATAAGAGTATGTTTTTTGTTTGCATCCTGACCACAAGTATTGTGGTTAATGTAGACATGATTCCTCGTAAAAGGTTTCAGTTTTGTGTTTTAACATCTTAACACCTGTTTTGTTGCCAGAACAAAGGGGAAAACCTATTCTCACATATTAACGATAACGAGCTTTATTTATAACCAGGTAAGCACTTACTCAGACTAATAGTTGCTTTTTAAGCGAGACCGTAGGTTAAAACAAATATAGCACAAAGGAAACACAAGTGCAATGCAACATTATAACAATGCGGTACACAAATGTATGTATGTTGAACTTCTTTCACACCGTGCTAAGCAGAGGTAATGAAACTATTCACAATACACTTAACAAATGATTTTATTTTACTTTCTACGTGACTTTACCGAAAAAACCTAAGAAGAGAATAACCTTCTGTTTCGGACATTAATTCATTAATACAAAATAAAGTTAGGCAACATACAATGATTAAACTACCCTAATCTTCAGATCTACATGTCACCCCTAAAAAAAGTATAGCTGCATACATTTTTTTTTTTACGTTCGGTAATATTAATATTTTTGTATAACTGGTAATTAAAGAGAGAAGTGGATGCGTTTTTTCACCAGGGTTGGGGGCGGCGGGGGGGAGCTGGGTGGTCCGCAGAAATGTTGCATCGGCTCAACGGTCCCGGGGCCAAAACAACGGTTGAGAAACGTTGCTCTCGACCAGGGGTCGGCAGCCAAAATAACAAGAAGAACAATTTTTCGTTCGAATTCGGCACGAAAAAAAAAATCTATATTTAAAGAGCCGCAATGTACATGGTGAATACGAGGTGGTGGTCTTTAATAAATTACGTCATGAAAATAGCCGCATGTGGCTCTGGAGCCGCAGGTTGTTGACCCCTGGTCTAGACTCACCACGGCTTCAGTTTGCATTGCTATTTTCACCAATACAGTTGTATTGGTGCTTATAATTTGATTGAGAGACGCAACAACTTCAGTCTTGAGCCCTATCAGTCCACAGATATGGCCACAATGAACAGCCAAGGCTTACACGTGAAATAAAATCGACGTTGGCAGAGGTATTGCACAGTGTTTGTGTAGTGTAGTACAAGTCGGAGATGAGGTAGTTGCAGGAAGCACCTTCTTTATTGTAACACTCTTTAGGTTCACACACCGGCTCACCTCCTTCCTTCGCGTTGGCATATGGCCCAGCCAAGACATAACCCTAACTGCGTTACACCGACGGCATCGACCGAGACAGCCAACAACTGTTTGGCCACGCAATTATCGAGTGAAGGTGGCAGTGACGAAGGCGGCGTAGACGACAGCGACGGCGAGACGAGTCCACTCCCAGAACCGGCAGCCCCGAGCTCTCGCTCGCCGCTGCTTTTATCCTACTCGGCACGGCCTGGCTCCGCCCTGGCCACGCCTCCCTTCTCGAACCCGCTAGCGGGTTCCAGGGGCTTCCCAAAGAGGTCTTCTGTGACCCTTGCCCCAGTTCCTCCGCCCTGCCGACACACCCGTGTATATGCTCGACGGCGTGTGCGCTAACTGTCCACCACAGTTGCCGCTGCCGGACAGCAGTCGGCGCTATGTCACTACACTTGCATTGTTTGTCATTGGATTAACACAATTTGTGATGCAGCAAGTTTTTTCATGTAACGTGGATAAGTATAATTATTATTACGGTTAACATTTATACAAAATAGAGGTGGAGTGGTGACGCAGTGATTATCACACTGCGAGATGAATCTTGTGACCTGAGTTCAATTCCTGGCCACGGCTATCATCAGTGGTGAGCGGTATCTAAAAAAATATTGACAATCAAGCTAAAGCGCCTTGTGCAGGAAAATCAGCTAAACTGTTACAGTATTTAGATTAATGTGGTATTTATTATGTTACTTCACTGAAGCAACAACTTTTGACTTTCAGATTGGCACTTTTTTCTATAAGCTATACCTGGCCACCTTAAATATAATGTGCATTTCTGTGCATACCTTGATGTTAAATACACGTATTTCATATACAACACAGTAATTCATCAAAATGAACACTTTATTAAATGCTCGTCTACCAAACTTAAGAAGACCAGTCAGTCAAAAAACATTCTTCCTTTCCTCTCAATGATGGACAAAATCAATATTAGTATTGATGAAATTTTTAGTTTAATAGACTTAATTTAAACCTGCAGTCTGGTTATTACACAACATGTACCTCAATACCATAAGTGCTCCATAGCAATGCGATGTTGATACAGACACCGTGAATACAACCAATGTAATTTCCAAGTCGTTAATTTCGTCTGCAGCCTCAGCAGCTGCATTGTATTTACTGGCAATCCTAGACATTTGCAGTAGGGATGGAATAACTTCATGCTGTAGATGAATGGTGCTGAATGCTTTAAAAAAATGTTACCCTTCATACGTAGTTTTGTGACATCATGTCCCAGGGATAATTCTATAACACGGCATGGTCCACTGCTCGCAACACAAGTTTGAAATGGGAATTTCCTCATATCTTGATGTTGAAAGCACAATTGGAAAATATTTGAGCAAATAAAACAAACAAGTCATGCAGCCATACTATATTGAAAGTGATTTATTGTTCAAATGAGCATTGAGGTAGCACTCATCTCATATTTAAAGGGCTGAGCCAGTGGTGAATATTCACAAATTGGGTACCACGGTGGCGAGATGTTTACCTCGCCTGGTATAAAGGACGTCGTGGGTTCGATCCTGACCATGACACCTGTATATTTGGAGCTTCATTTTTTGTCCGGGTCCTCCGGTTTTCCCCTCCACATTTAGAAACGTGCGTTTAAAATTATTTGACTGCTATAAATTTCCACATGATGATAAACAACTTCGT
Organism: Lampetra planeri; assembly: GCF_965212315.1. Lineage (NCBI taxonomy): Eukaryota > Metazoa > Chordata > Hyperoartia > Petromyzontiformes > Petromyzontidae > Lampetra > Lampetra planeri. The sequence goes on from NC_136107.1 coordinate 22,597,678, forward strand.
TGAGCTATCATTTGTGGCCAGGTGCCTTCTGAAAAAGAGCTATATCCCTCAGTGGACCTGGAAAAATAAAAATAACAGTAAAAGTAATCTTTCCACAGTACAACCACTGTCGAGTTCCCCACAGAGTGGTACTGATTGTATCGAGACCGAAATATGATATGATCTCGCAGCCATTGGATTGTGAGCCGCATGCAGGCTCACAATCCAGAGCAATATGCCAATAAAGGTATCTCATCAACCTATCCTCTTTACTTTTTGGTTCTTTCGGTAAAGTCACGTAGGTATAAAATAATCAATAGATGTGCCTGAGATGAAAAAAGTCGGTGAATCTGTTGGCTAGCTTTACTTAGGACAAAACGATTAACTTGTTATTTGCCGCCAATAAAAAAACTCAAGGTTGTATGTCACCATCATTATCCGTTCAATAGCGTATATAAAAAATAAACATCTAGCAATGGCCTTCAATAAAAAATGTATTTACTATGAGTCACAATGACCACAATACTTATAATGACCTTTCCAAACATTATTATTGAGTGCTAGACAAACCTTATCCATTTTTCGTGCCATCTTATTTATTTTAGTGTCATATGTGTCGTCGTCCCCTTTTATTTCCCATCACCATTATACGTATCAGACTTCTCTGCCTCTGCAATGTAGGGCAGCTCAAATGTTTTAATGGAAACGGTGATTGTGCGCACGACCCAGGAATGGATTGCTTTGGGGACTCAACGTTATAACAAGAACAAGCTGTCTGACCATGCAATGTGCCAGCAATATTTTATACATTTATGTTTGAAAATAAATTAGATTATACATGAGTCACTGTATGTTGTGGTCACTATAGTGCAGGGGTCGGCAACGAAAATAACAAGAAGAGCCATTTTTCGAATTCGGTAAAAAAGAAAAACCTTCACTATTTCAAGATGCGCAACGCATGTGGATACAAGATGGTGGTCCTTATTAAAGTAGCCTTTTGTCCGTCCAAGGACGGGTGTATTGCAGTAAATCTGAAACTTTCATACGAAAAGCAGACCACGACGTGATATTCATTGCATGAATGCGTGTGCAATTTGTAAGGGCGCTGGTGACACAGACTTATTTAATTTTAAGGTTATAATCCCTTGTTGATCATCACGTCCTTTTTACTTTGATGTCTCAATAGCGTTACGGAGATTGCGTGACGTGAGGGTTCTGCGTTTCTAGTGAGGGTTTTAAGTTGACGCAGAGGAGGGGGAGGAGGCGCCTCGACCCCCCATGTGGAGTGACGTCAGCCGCTAATTATATTGAATGGGTGGGGGGTGTCCATTTGGAGGACGTCATCTTATAATGATTATTAATGAGGGAGGCTGTTCAATGTGTAGTGACGTCACCTGCTCATGACTATTAATGAGGGGGCTGTCGATGTGGAGTGACGCCACAACCATTAAGGACAGACATTCCTGGGTGATTATAGTAGGTATAACGTCACAAAGCAGTCCTTAAAGAGCCACAACGCAGCTCCGGAGACACAGGTTGCCGGCCCCTGCTATGGTGCAAATCTCTTAAACCCACCTCCAAGTCTTTGGACCACAAGCACGTGGCACCACCCTGTCAGCTGTGCCCAGGATATAAACTCACAGTATGATCATGAGCCTGCCTGATCTATCACAATCATGTATGTATGTTGAACTTATTTCGCACCGTACGTAGCCAACCATGCTAATCGGTTAGCGAAACGTGCTAACCATGTGATGTGCGGGGTGGTCTTGATATCTTGTGACCCTACTTAATTGACCCAAAAAAAATGTCTTTGCATATACATTACTGTTTTAAATAAACCTTATAAATATATTGCGTTGCAGATAATTCAATTGGAGTCACAAGAAATCTGAACTAGCCTGTGCTGTATAGAATTGCGTACGGGGCACACCCCATCACCGATCACTAACACCTACCTACTCGACCACCACCACCATCCCCAGCCATGCGCAACTCTCTCTACCTGGGCTGGCTGCTGCTGGCCGCCCTGAGCATCTCTGGCTGCCTGGCGCTGCCCATGATCCGCTCGGGGGCTCCGAGGGAGCGCGAGAGGCTCCACGCGGAGCTGGCGAGAGACGAGGTGCCCGGTGCGCTCGGGCACCTGGCGGACGAGACGGAGGAGGCTGGGGAGCGCCACTTCCTGCCGTTGCGACGATCGCTGAGCCTGGCTGCCCAGGATCCTCTGCAGGAGTCTGACAACTCCCCGCAGTTCCGTCTGCTGCGTGACCGCATGCGTGCCTACCTGCAGCAAGGTGATCTTGCTCATCATCATCACCACCATCATCTATAGTACCTGTAGGACTTCTTTCGCACGGTACATATCCAACCGTGCTAATCGGAGGTGCAGGGGAAGGACAACATAATAAACACATTTATTTTCATTTTGTATTCACTTTTTTTTCTACGTTACTTTACGGAAAGAACCAAAGAATATAATAAACACAAAAAAACTGTTCTAAAGACATTAGTTTTAAATTTAGTATAGTGGTGTAGTGTATAATGTATTGTAGTGTAGTGTGTAGTAGTGTAGTGTATACCTGCAGCAAGGTGTCATCAATATCATTACCAACTTGTAACAAGGTTATTGTCTTCATCATCATTATCTACCCGCAGCAAGACATCATCATTTACCTCCGGCAAGGATGCTGATGTGAGCAGAATCCTTATCAAATTGTGGCGTTATCATTCTCATAAATGTTATGTATCGAGGTAATTATGTTTGTCATTATTGAAATTCACTTGTTCACTGTGATGTAACAAAGAGAACATTGAATCCAGTGTCACGAAACAGTACATGCACGTAATTAATACTCTATCTCGGTTACTGCAGCAACAAGGAACCAAATAACACATTCCTGCGGAGGGAGCTGGTAGGAACGTTGGGTTGCTCGGTCAATGGCCAGGGTCAACAGCGGCGTGGTGTATTCCGCAAATATGGCCGACTGTGAGGGCGGGGACAAGCCGGCTTGAGTCGGTTAAACGTTGAGTTTTATAAGGGCACCACGGGGTGACCAGCCCCTTCCCACCCAGCCCCACCCTTCCCACCCCCCATCCAGCCCCACCCTCCCCACCCAGCCCCTCCCCACCCTCCCCTCTCCACCCAGCCCTACCCCTCCCATTTTTGGATGCACGACGGACGGACGGACAATAATCCCCTGTGGGCTGGTGGAACCAGGTGGTTCCTACCAGTATAATGCGGAGCTTTTACCCCACTCATGAGATATATCGCAAATACACGAGTTGCACTTTTAAATTGTTTAAATTATCTCCGAATGTACACGCGCACCAACCAGCTTATTTTTTTTGCCATGTGTTTTGCTTTACAGGGGCGGCTCAGCTGGTGCCAGTGAGGGTTCCTCCCCGCGACGTGGGTCACAGGCTCACAGACCGGGATTACATCGGCTGGATGGACTTTGGCAAGCGCAGTGCTATGGATCAAGAATATTACTCTTGAGATATGCAGCTCTAAATGGCTCAAAACCTATATTAAATACGTGGACAGATTCCAGGGCTGTAATTCAAACTATTATATATGAAACATAATGATACTAACTAATAATCATTATTAGTAATCATTATTATAAATTAAACACATTTGGTATTTGCACCGTTCTGAGCACAGGTGGTCCATCACGAAGGTAGTACATTTTACGGATGGGTGTAGTCTGCAAGTAGGGGGCGATGTTGCAATGTGTAATCGCAATTGAATAATTGGTGGGTAATTTACCTAATTTGGATCATGACGCCAGCGCAAAAGGGCCTACTCATTTTGAAATACGTCAGGGGATTTTTTTAACATCCACTAGAAACAGACGACAGGTATTTGCATGATTAATATACCCACATTAATAAACAGGGTGACCTGCCGGATTCAAACCATGAACCTCTGCAACAAGCAGCGAACAGGCGAGCATAGACCCACATTACCATATTAACTTGACTGTTGCTGTCTTGGAAATCTGAGCGTTTTGCTGGCCATGTTTTAGAGGTGCAGGGAAAACAACTAACATAGATGTACAATAAGTGAGCTTCAGTGATCCAAATGGTATATATAGATAAATACAGTGTGTACTGTTTGTTAAGTTGGTGACGATTTTCCAACAGCCCTTGATGTTTGTCCATGTGTTTTTGCCATTTGTTGCCCAAAAGTACCATTATCATGTCGATATTATTCTCGTGCTGCAATTGCAAATGTGTTTCCCTATGTTAATGTACAAAGGCGTTTTGAATATGGCAAACCATCTACATTTCACTAGCAAGACGTAAATATACATACATGACATTAATTCAACAATAAAAAAATCTGTCGCAATTTTGTTGAAAATGTATATTTTTAATATTGTTTAATCATTACACAAACCTGTTGAATGAAAGGTATATTAATGCGAATACGTTAAGACAGATCATGTACCAAACCCGCATACTAAATTACGTATTACTTTTATTTTGATATCGCCTTTTATTTACATATGCATTAAACTTTTTAACTTTGCACTGGTTAGTGGTGCATTACACGTTTTGCTGCAGATGAAATTATATTTTTAAATGTTATCCAATCATTTGAAATCAATGTCGGTAGTATCCTTATAACTCTTAATTAAACGATCTACCATTTAACGTATGATTTGCAGTTTTTTTTCAAATTTACAAAATGTACGGAGTTTATTTCATGTGCTGCCTCCCTTTCCAGTCAATCTGTATTTCTGGTAAAATACACGTGGCATAGTGCTCTTTTGCATTAGTAGCCCTATGCCAACTTTGGAAATTCTACATTCACGTGGCAGGGCCTTCAACATCAACACCTATTGCCTGTCGTTGACTTTGATTTTTTTTATTGAACCTATAGTGTCCGTTTCCTCAGCAGTGACGATCAAAATAACTCACGTTTAATTGTAAAGAAAGTGGGTTAGGACTGAGGCTTTACATTTATGTATGCGGTAAAATGCACGTACATAGCAACATGACCTTACAGTGATCTCTTTCAGCATTTAATCCTTTTTAAGAGCACTGCATGAAGCCACATTGGTTTCACAAGTGTTTATATGCCTCTTGGTGCAAAGTATTTAACTAAGTTTAACTAACCATACCTCGTCAACTTTGTGAGTATAATGAATCTACTATTGACATAGCCTCTGCCAAAAAAATGTAGAATGTCCATCGCTTGCTTACAGCTTCTAGATTAAATGTACACACCTTAAATCCGATCAAAAATGCACTAATTAAAGTTAGGCTCCAATTTATGTTAATATCTTCAGTCAATGTAATATAGTATAGAGTACATACTCTTGTTTAATGAGATATGAGATATATATTACACAATCACACAAGATAATTTGGTATTGCAATGGGATTTAGACTCATTAAAATATTAGTATTACCATATATATTGTGAGGATGACTAATTATGTTTTTTATGATTATGTAGCGTGATGCACATCCACAATCATTTGCATTTATATAGTATCTAAATACAACATCTCACAGACCCTGTACAGGACAAGCAACATAAGTATAACTGGCAAATTCAGGTAAAATATCATACAATCAAAACAAGTGCACGATGCAGACGGAGCAGTGGTGCGACATAGTGTGCACAGCTTCTCTCAACCACCATAACCCTCTACAGATGGTGAATGGTACCTTAATATGTAATTGACACAACATTTGTAATTTATGCAACTAGCGGACGACTGGGAGGGGTAACCCTTTGAATGGAGATTGAAGGAGCGATAGACATGTTAGGATCTACCTAGGCAATGGCAGACAAGACAAGGTATCAGGTCTGGACTTAACAGGGAGGAGTGAATCAGCAGTGCCGACAACCATGGGCATCAAAGGAGACATCCACCTCCCACAGTGTGGAGATTGAGTTTGAGTTTCACAGCCTATGTTGCATATGTTGCACGGTAAGAACCCCTAGAATTTTCCCACGTTACATTCTTAATATGTCCATTGTAATTTCAGTATGACCTATAGGAGTTGTAACTACATATTGCCGAATCATAACTATGAAACCACAATTCACTGTGTCTAAGCAATTTGGTTTCAGGTAAGTTGATGTTACGGAAGGTTTTGGACGTGTGATTCACTCTGTGTAGCGAGGGTGAGTGTGATATACCAGTGCAAGATGTATGTCTGCAGTCATTGTATCATAATCGCATAGGGAGCCTACTAAAATGCAACCACTACAATATACAGCATTTAGGTACGTGGAGGATTAGTGGGAAATTATGTCAATAATATGATGTCACAACCTAATTAGAATTTCGCCAGTGGAAACGGTGAGGCCAGTGAACGTCAAGGTTTATGTTGCATCCAGTAACCAAGGGCATGTGTGTCATAAGGGTGTATCGATGCCCCGATTAGTCATTTAATCTGGAGTCTCTCGTCTCACAATGCCTTACGATTCAGAAATGTTGTAATGGGTTCACCTGACCCATACATCCATGAGAAGGCACGACACTTATTGCAATGTGAGATAATTAATCATTGCACTAAATCGCGATCCTGATACGTAATCAAATTGGCTTGACATTGAATCATTATACTGTCTTGCATTATATTTTATGGCTGTATACCGTTGCCTTGACTGTGCCCAATTATTTGGTTAAGATTCAGGATTGCGATTATCTTTAACAATTTCAAAACGACTTTTAGTAATAAACAATAATGGCTTTAATCATCCTGTAGTTAAACACCCTAACCATATTAAGTGATAGTATGCCTATTAATACGTCATGATGCTTGGAAGTTAATACAGTATCCGTGATTTCTCCAGGATACATAAAGATTATAATTTTGACAGTATCTGTGATTTAGTGGACAGACAAGGTTACCAGAGTGAGATTATGAATTTGAAGAGTTTCGTTCAGATTACCTGCAATGATCTATGTCAGAATCAGAAACGGCTTTAATCGCCATGACAGTTTACACATACACGGAATTTACTATGGCCGGAAGGTGCATACATTCAACATTGAGCAATCTTAAAAACTCGAATAGGTGATATACAGTCTAACTATACTAACGTTACAAAGTATAACTAATACTAACGGGCTAAAGTATTTAAAATTATGAATAAGTAGACAATGTAAAATGTGAAATGTAAAATGTGAATTAGCCATAATATACAATCTTAGAATACAAAAATACAAATAAGATAACACGTTGTAAGTATGACTAGGTGTAATTATGTAGATAAAATGTTATAGTAAGTGTAAAAGTCATTTTAAGTGTAAAAGTCATTTTAAGCCCTTGGCCTTGTTGAAGAGGTTTTGGTCCTGATGGACCACAGCCTTCTGCTGGAGGGGAGTATCTGGAACAGAGAGTATCCAGGGTGAGAGGAATCGTCCACAATCTTCCTCGCTCACCTCAGGGTCCTCAAGGTGTGCAAGTCCTCAAGGGTTGGTAGATTACAGCCAATCACCTTCTCAGCAGTGCGGATGATACGCTGCAGTCTGCTCTTGTCCTTGGCAGTGGCAGCAGCGTACCAGATGGTGATGGAGGAGGTGAGGATGGACTCAATGATGGCTGTATAGAAGCGCACCATCATTGTCTTTGGCAGATTAAATTTCTTCAGCTGCCGTAGGAAGTACATCCTCTGTTGAGCTCTCTTGATAAGGGAGCTGATGTTCAGTTCCCACTTGAGGTCCTGGGAAAGAATAGTGCCCAGGAAGCGGAAGGACTCCACATTGTTCACTGGGGAGTCGCACAGGGTGATGGGGGTGAGTGGGGCTGTATTCTTCCTGAAGTCCACAACCATCTCCACGGTCTTAAGAGCATTAAGCTCCAGGTTGTTCTGGCTACACCAGGTCACCAGGTTGTCAGCTTCCCTCCTATAATCAGACTCATCCCCATTAGAGATGAGCCCAATTAGGGTGGTGTCGTCCACAAACTTCAAGAGTTTGACGGACGGGTGACTGGAGGTGCAGCTGTTGGTGTACAGGGTGAAGAGCATAGGAGAAAGGACGCAGCCCTGAGGAGATCCGGTGCTGATGGACCTGGAGGCAGAAACTTGTGATCCCAGCTTAACGCACTGCTTCCTGTCAGACAGGAAGTCTGTGATCCATCTGCAGGTGGAGTCTGGCATGTTCAGCAGGGAGAGCTTGTCCTAAAGCAGGGCAGGGATGATGGTGTTAAAAGCCGAGCTAAAGTCCACAAACAGGATCCTGGCGTAGGATGCTGTGGAGTCCAGATGCTGTAGGGTGAAGTGGAGAGCCATGTTAACTGCGTCATCCACAGACCTGTTGGCTCTGTAGGCAAACTGAAGGGGGTCCAGGAGAGGGTCTGTGATGGCTTGGAGGTGTGCCAGGACCAGGTGCTCAAAAGACTTCATTACCATGGAGGTAAGGGCAATGGGTCTGTAATCATTTAGTCCTGTTGGCCTTGGCTTTTTGGGCACTGGAATGATGATGGAGGACTTGAGACAGGCTGGTACATGGCATGTCTCCATGGAGGTGTTAAAGATGTTGGTGAACACCGGAGACAGCTGGTCCGCGCAGTGCCTGAGAGTGGCTGAAAAGACAGAGTCCGGCCCAGCTGCTTTGCGTGGGTTCTGCCTCTTGAAAAGTCTTTTAATTTCTCCCTCCTGAATGGAGATAGTTGTCTCTGTAGTGGGGGGCGGGATAGGGGCCTCTTGGGTGGGAATGGGTAGTTCAGGACAGTCCAATTGTCTTTTAAATCTGCAGTATAACTCATTCAGGTCGTTGGCCAGGCGGGAGTCGTTAGTGGTGTGGGCGGCTCTGGGCTTGTAGTTGGTGATCTGCCTGAGCCCTCTCCAGACAGAAGCAGAGTCGTTAGCAGAGAACTGGTGTTTTAGTCTCTCTGAGTACCGTCGTTTAGCCTCTCTCACCGCCTTGCTAAACCTGTTCTTCGACTCCTTGAATCTGTCTCTATCCCCACTCTTAAACGCTTCCTTCTTCTCCAACCTCAACCTTCTGAGCTTTGCTGAGAACCAGGGCTTGTTGTTGTTGAAGTTCACCCTGGTGCGTGTTGGAATACAGCAGTCCTCACAGAAGCTGATGTACGACGTCACAGCCTCTGTGAGTTCATCCAGACTATTGGTAGCAGTCGTGAACATATCCCAGTCAGTATAGTCCATGCATGCCCGCAATTCCTCTATAGGCTCACTGGTACACTGTTTAGATGTCCTCAGAGCAGGTTTACAGAGCTTTAGTTTCTGCCTGTATGCAGGAATTAGGTGGACCATGACATGGTCAGTGTGTCCCAGTGCTGCTCTGGGGACAGCGTGGTAGGCTCTACTGACTGTAGTGTAACAGTGATCCAGAGTGTTCCCTTCTCTGGTAGGGCATTTAATGAATTGTCTGTATTTGGGGAGTTCGTGGCTGAGGTTGCCTTTGTTGAAGTCGCCAAGTACGATAACCAGCGAATCTGGATTTGCTCGCTCCACACTCAGAATCTGGTCGGCGAGCATGCGTTGAGCCTCTTTAACCTGAGGACCCGGCGGCAAATATACTCCGACCATAATGAGCGACGCGAACTCGTGAGGCGAGTAGAAAGGTTTACAGTTTATAAAACATGATTCAAGGAACGGAGAACAATGTCGCAGAATCACTGTGACATCTACACACCAGCCACTATTAATGTAAAAACATATACCACCGCCTTTCATCTTGTCGGAGAGTGCTATGTCCCGATCCGATCTTACGAGTTGTAAGCCTGCCAGTTGTAACGCAGTGTCTGGGATCAAATCACACAGCCATGTCTCTGTGAAGCATAAAATATAAGATGAAATAAAGTCTCTGTTTTTCACCATCAGTAGCTGAAGTTAGTCCATTTTGTTACATAGTGAACGTACGTTAGAGAGGAAAAAGCTCGGAAGCACTGTTCGGATCCCGCGTCTGCGTAGCCGTACTAGAGCCCCCGACCGTTTACCCCTTCGGCGGCGTTTTGCTGCTTGAGTAAAGTCTTGCGCGGTTTTGACTAGAATGCCCACTAATTCTGCCGCCGGAACCAGAAAAGTGGGAAATAAGTCCACAGGAGTTGTTTCCCTGATGTTTAGAAGTTCGTCTCTTGTCAGAGAACTCCGAAAATCTTGGCATAACACTGAATTAACAGACAAAACAAGACAAAACAGGGCGCACCGACTGGCTGAGGCTACCATCATCGGCGCCATCTTCTCACCAGCACGAGTGTGCTGAGCAGCAGGCCCCTCTCGCCAGCACGGATGTGCTGAGCAGCAGGCCTCTCTCGCCAGCACGGGTGTGCTGAGCAGCAGGCCTCTCTCGCCAGCACGGGTGAGCTGAGCAGCAGGCCTCTCTCGCCAGCACGGGTGTGCTGAGCAGCAGGCCTCTCTCGCCAGCACGGGTGAGCTGAGCAGCAGGCCCCTCTCGCCAGCACGGGTGTGCTGAGCTGCAGGCCTCTCTCGCCAGCACGGGTGTGCTGAGCAGCAGGCCTCTCTCGCCAGCACGGGTGTGCTGAGCAGCAGGCCTCTCTCGCCAGCACGGGTGAGCTAAGCAGCAGGCCCCTCTCGCCAGCACGGGTGTGCTGAGCAGCAGGCCTCTCTCGCCAGCACGGGTGTGCTTTGCAGCAGGCCCCTCTCGCCAGCACGGGTGTGCTGAGCAGCAGGCCTCTCTCGCCAGCACGGGTGTGCTGAGCAGCAGGCCCCTCTCGCCAGCACGGGTGAGCTGAGCAGTAGGCCCCTCTCGCCAGCACGGGTGTGCTGAGCAGCAGGCCCCTCTCGCCAGCACGGGTGTGCTGAGCAGCAGGCCTCTCTCGCCAGCACGGGTGTGCTGAGCAGCAGGCCTCTCTCGCCAGCACGGGTGAGCTGAGCAGCAGGCCTCTCTCGCCAGCACGGGTGTGCTGAGCAGTAGGCCTCTCTCGCCAGCACGGGTGAGCTGAGCAGCAGGCCCCTCTCGCCAGCACGGGTGTGCTGAGCAGCAGGCCTCTCTCGCCAGCACGGGTGTGCTGAGCAGCAGGCCTCTCTCGCCAGCACGGGTGTGCTGAGCAGCAGGCCTCTCTCGCCAGCACGGGTGAGCTGAGCAGCAGGCCGCTCTCGCCAGCACGGGTGTGCTGAGCAGCAGGCCTCTCTCGCCAGCACGGGTGAGCTGAGCAGCAGGCCCCTCTCGCCAGCACGGGTGTGCTGAGCAGCAGGCCTCTCTCGCCAGCACGGGTGTGCTGAGCAGAAGGCCTCTCTCGCCAGCACGGGTGTGCTGAGCAGCAGGCCCCTCTCGCCAGCACGGGTGAGCTGAGCAGCAGGCCCCTCTCGCCAGCACGGGTGTGCTGAGCAGCAGGCCCCTCTCGCCAGCACGGGTGTGCTGAGCAGCAGGCCTCTCTCGCCAGCACGGGTGTGCTGAGCAGCAGGCCTCTCTCGCCAGCACGGGTGAACTGAGCAGCAGGCCTCTCTCGCCAGCACGGGTGTGCTGAGCAGCAGGCCTCTCTCGCCAGCACGGGTGAGCTGAGCAGCAGGCCCCTCTCGCCAGCACGGGTGTGCTGAGCAGCAGGCCCCTCTCGCCAGCACGGGTGAGCTGAGCAGCAGGCCCCTCTCGCCAGCACGGGTGTGCTGAGCAGCAGGCCCCTCTCGCCAGCACGGGTGTGCTGAGCAGCAGGCCTCTCTCGCCAGCACGGGTGTGCTGAGCAGCAGGCCTCTCTCGCCAGCACGGGTGAGCTGAGCAGCAGGCCTCTCTCGCCAGCACGGGTGTGCTGAGCAGCAGGCCCCTCTCGCCAGCACGGGTGAGCTGAGCAGCAGGCCCCTCTCGCCAGCACGGGTGTGCTGAGCAGCAGGCCTCTCTCGCCAGCACGGGTGTGCTGAGCAGCAGGCCTCTCTCGCCAGCACGGGTGTGCTGAGCAGCAGGCCTCTCTCGCCAGCACGGGTGAGCTGAGCAGCAGGCCGCTCTCGCCAGCACGGGTGTGCTGAGCAGCAGGCCTCTCTCGCCAGCACAGGTGTGCTGAGCAGCAGGCCCCTCTCGCCAGCACGGGTGTGCTGAGCAGCAGGCCTCTCTCGCCAGCACGGGTGTGCTGAGCAGCAGGCCCCTCTCGCCAGCACGGGTGTGCTGAGCAGCAGGCCTCTCTCGCCAGCACGGGTGTGCTGAACAGCAGGCCCCTCTCGCCAGCACGGGTGAGCTGAGCAGCAGGCCCCTCTCGCCAGCACGGGTGAGCTGAGCAGCAGGCCCCTCTCGCCAGCACGGGTGTGCTGAGCAGCAGGCCCCTCTCGCCAGCACGGATGTGCTGAGCAGCAGGCCTCTCTCGCCAGCACGGGTGTGCTGAGCAGCAGGCCTTTCTCGTCAGCACGGGTGTGCTGAGCAGCAGGCCTCTTTCGCCAGCACGGGTGTGCTGAGCAGCAGGCCCCTCTCGCCAGCACGGGTGAGCTGAGCAGTAGGCCCCTCTCACCAGCACGGGTGAGCTGAGCAGTAGGCCCCTCTCACCAGCACGGGTGTGCTGAGCAGCAGGCCCCTCTCGCCAGCACGGGTGTGCTGAGCAGCAGGCCTCTCTCGCCAGCACGGGTGTGCTGAGCAGCAGGCCCCTCTCGCCAGCACGGGTGAGCTGAGCAGTAGGCCCCTCTCACCAGCACGGGTGTGCTGAGCAGCAGGCCCCTCTCGCCAGCACGGGTGTGCTGAGCAGCAGGCCTCTCTCGCCAGCACGGATGTGCTGAGCAGCAGGCCTCTCTCGCCAGCACGGGTGTGCTGAGCAGCAGGCCTCTCTCGTCAGCACGGGTGTGCTGAGCAGCAGGCCTCTTTCGCCAGCACGGGTGTTGAGCAGCAGGCCCCTCTCACCAGCACGGGTGTGCTGAGCAGCAGGCCTCTCTCGCCAGCACGGGTGTGCTGAGCAGCAGGCCTCTCTCACCAGCACGGGTGGGCTGAGCAGCAGGCCCCTCTCGCCAGCACGGGTGTGCTGAGCAGCAGGCCCCTCTCGCCAGCACGGGTGAGCTGAGCAGTAGGCCCCTCTCACCAGCACGGGTGTGCTGAGCAGCAGGCCTCTCTCGCCAGCACGGGTGTGCTGAGCAGCAGGCCTCTCTCACCAGCACGGGTGGGCTGAGCAGCAGGCCCCTCTCGCCAGCACGGGTGTGCTGAGCAGCAGGCCCCTCTCGCAGGCAAGGGTGTGCTGATCAGCAGGCACCTCTCGTCAGCACGGGTGTGCTGAGCAGCAGGCCCCTCTCGCCAGCACGGATGTGCTGAGCAGCAGGCCTCTCTCGCCAGCACGGGTGTGCTGAGCAGCAGGCCTCTCTCGTCAGCACGGGTGTGCTGAGCAGCAGGCCTCTTTCGCCAGCACGGGTGTGCTGAGCAGCAGGCCCCTCTCGCCAGCACGGGTGAGCTGAGCAGTAGGCCTCTCTCGCCAGCACGGGTGTGCTGAACAGCAGGCCCCTCTCGCCAGCACGGGTGTGCTGAGCAGCAGGCCTCTCTCGCCAGCACGGGTGTGCTGAGCAGCAGGCCTCTCTCGCCAGCACGGGTGTGCTGAGCAGCAGGCCCCTCTCGCCAGCACGGGTGTGCTGAGCAGCAGGCCTCCCTCGTCAGCATGGGTGTGCTGAGCAGCAGGCCTCTCTCGCCAGCACGGGTGTGCTGAGCAGCAGGCCTCTCTCGCCAGCACGGGTGTGCTGAGCAGCAGGCCCCTCTCGCCAGCACGGGTGTGCTGAGCAGCAGGCCTCTCTCGCCAGCACGGGTGTGCTGAGCAGCAGGCCTCTCTCGCCAGCACGGGTGAGCTGAGCAGCAGGCCCCTCTCGCCAGCACGGGTGTGCTGAGCAGCAGGCCCCTCTCGCCAGCACGGGTGAGCTGAGCAGCAGGCCCCTCTCACCAGCACGGGTGTGCTGAGCAGCAGGCCTCTCTCGCCAGCACGGGTGTGCTGAGCAGCAGGCCTCTCTCACCAGCACGGGTGGGCTGAGCAGCAGGCCCCTCTCGCCAGCACGGGTGTGCTGAGCAGCAGGCCCCTCTCGCCAGCAAGGGTGTGCTGATCAGCAGGCACCTCTCGTCAGCACGGGTGTGCTGAGCAGCAGGCCCCTCTCGCCAGCACGGATGTGCTGAGCAGCAGGCCTCTCTCGCCAGCACGGGTGTGCTGAGCAGCAGGCCTCTCTCGTCAGCACGGGTGTGCTGAGCAGCAGGCCTCTTTCGCCAGCACGGGTGTGCTGAGCAGCAGGCCCCTCTCGCCAGCACGGGTGAGCTGAGCAGTAGGCCTCTCTCGCCAGCACGGGTGTGCTGAACAGCAGGCCCCTCTCGCCAGCACGGGTGTGCTGAGCAGCAGGCCTCTCTCGCCAGCACGGGTGTGCTGAGCAGCAGGCCTCTCTCGCCAGCACGGGTGTGCTGAGCAGCAGGCCCCTCTCGCCAGCACGGGTGTGCTGAGCAGCAGGCCTCCCTCGTCAGCATGGGTGTGCTGAGCAGCAGGCCTCTCTCGCCAGCACGGGTGTGCTGAGCAGCAGGCCTCTCTCGCCAGCACGGGTGTGCTGAGCAGCAGGCCCCTCTCGCCAGCACGGGTGTGCTGAGCAGCAGGCCTCTCTCGCCAGCACGGGTGTGCTGAGCAGCAGGCCTCTCTCGCCAGCACGGGTGAGCTGAGCAGCAGGCCCCTCTCGCCAGCACGGGTGAGCTGAGCAGCAGGCCTCTCTCGCCAGCACGGGTGAGCTGAGCAGCAGGCCTCTCTCGCCAGCACGGGTGAGCTGAGCAGTAGGCCTCTCTCGCCAGCACGGGTGAGCTGAGCAGCAGGCCCCTCTCGCCAGCACGGGTGTGCTGAGCAGCAGGCCTCTCTCGCCAGCACGGGTGAGCTTAGCAGCAGGCCTCTCTCGCCAGCACGGGTGAGCTTAGCAGCAGGCCTCTCTCGCCAGCACGGGTGAGCTGAGCAGCAGGCCTCTCTCGCCAGCACGGTTGAGCTTAGCAGCAGGCCTCTCTCGCCAGCACGGGTGAGCTTAGCAGCAGGCCTCTCTCGCCAGCACGGGTGAGCTGAGCAGCAGGCCCCTCTCGCCAGCACGGGTGAGCTGAGCAGCAGGCCTCTCTCGCCAGCACGGGTGAGCTGAGCAGCAGGCCCCTCTCGCCAGCACGGGTGAGCTGAGCAGCAGGCCTCTCTCACCAGCACGGGTGTGTTGAGCAGCAGGCCTCTCTCACCAGCACGGGTGTGTTGAGCAGCAGGCCTCTCTCACCAGCACGGGTGTGCTGAGCAGCAGGCCCCTCTCGCCAGCACGGGTGAGCTGAGCAGCAGGCCCCTCTCGCCAGCACGGGTGTGCTGAGCAGCAGGCCCCTCTCGCCAGCACGGGTGTGCTGAGCAGCAGGCCTCTCTCGCCAGCACGGGTGTACTGAGCAGCAGGCCTCTCTCGCCAGCACGGGTGTGCTGAGCAGCAGGCCTCTCTCGCCAGCACGGGTGTGCTGAGCAGCAGGCCTCTCTCGCCAGCACGGGTGTGCTGAGCAGCAGGCCTCTCTCGCCAGCACGGGTGTGCTGAGCAGCAGGCCTCTCTCGCCAGCACGGGTGAGCTGAGCAGCAGGCCTCTCTCGCCAGCACGGGTGAGCTGAGCAGCAGGCCTCTCTCGCCAGCACGGGTGAGCTGAGCAGCAGGCCTCTCTCGCCAGCACGGGTGAGCTGAGCAGCAGGCCTCTCCCGCCAGCACGGGTGTGCTGAGCAGCAGGCCTCGCTCGCCAGCACGGGTGTGCTGAGCAGCAGGCCTCTCTCGCCAGCATGGGTGTGTTGAGCAGCAGGCCTCTCTCACCAGCACGGGTGTGTTGAGCAGCAGGCCTCTCTCACCAGCACGGGTGTGTTGAGCAGCAGGCCTCTCTCACCAGCACGCGTGTGCTGAGCAGCAGGCCCCCCTCACCAGCACGGGTGTGCTGAGCAGCAGGCCTCTCTCGCCAGCACGGGTGAGCTGAGCAGCAGGCCTCTCTCGCCAGCACGGGTGAGCTGAGCAGCAGGCCTCTCTCGCCAGCACGGGTGAGCTGAGCAGCAGGCCTCTCTCGCCAGCATGGGTGTGTTGAGCAGCAGGCCTCTCTCACCAGCACGGGTGTGTTGAGCAGCAGGCCTCTCTCACCAGCACGGGTGTGCTGAGCAGCAGGCCCCTCTCGCCAGCACGGGTGAGCTGAGCAGCAGGCCTCTCTCACCAGCACGGGTGTGTTGAGCAGCAGGCCTCTCTCACCAGCACGGGTGTGTTGAGCAGCAGGCCTCTCTCACCAGCACGGGTGTGCTGAGCAGCAGGCCTCTCTCACCAGCACGGGTGTGTTGAGCAGCAGGCCTCTCTCGCCAGCACGGGTGTGCTGAGCAGCAGGCCCCTCTCGCCAGCACGGGTGTGCTGAGCAGCAGGCCTCTCTCGCCAGCACGGGTGTGCTGAGCAGCAGGCCTCTCTCGCCAGCACGGGTGTGCTGAGCAGCAGGCCTCTCTCGCCAGCACGGGTGTGCTGAGCAGCAGGCCTCTCTCGCCAGCACGGGTGTGCTGAGCAGCAGGCCTCTCTCGCCAGCACGGGTGTGCTGAGCAGCAGGCCCCCCTCACCAGCACGGGTGTGCTGAGCAGCAGGCCTCTCTCGCCAGCACGGGTGTGCTGAGCAGCAGGCCTCTCTCGCCAGCACGGGTGTGCTGAGCAGCAGGCCTCTCTCGCCAGCACGGGTGTGCTGAGCAGCAGGCCTCTCTCGCCAGCACGGGTGTGCTGAGCAGCAGGCCTCTCTCGCCAGCACGGGTGAGCTGAGCAGGAGGCCTCTCTCGCCAGCACGGGTGAGCTGAGCAGCAGGCCTCTCTCGCCAGCACGGGTGAGCTGAGCAGCAGGCCTCTCTCGCCAGCACGGGTGAGCTGAGCAGCAGGCCTCTCCCGCCAGCACGGGTGTGCTGAGCAGCAGGCCTCGCTCGCCAGCACGGGTGTGCTGAGCAGCAGGCCTCTCTCACCAGCACGGGTGTGTTGAGCAGCAGGCCTCTCTCACCAGCACGGGTGTGTTGAGCAGCAGGCCTCTCTCACCAGCACGGGTGTGTTGAGCAGCAGGCCTCTCTCACCAGCACGGGTGTGCTGAGCAGCAGGCCCCCCTCACCAGCACGGGTGTGCTGAGCAGCAGGCCTCTCTCGCCAGCACGGGTGAGCTGAGCAGCAGGCCTCTCTCACCAGCACGGGTGTGTTGAGCAGCAGGCCTCTCTCACCAGCACGGGTGTGTTGAGCAGCAGGCCTCTCTCACCAGCACGGGTGTGCTGAGCAGCAGGCCCCTCTCGCCAGCACGGGTGAGCTGAGCAGCAGGCCTCTCTCACCAGCACGGGTGTGTTGAGCAGCAGGCCTCTCTCAACAGCACGGGTGTGTTGAGCAGCAGGCCTCTCTCACCAGCACGGGTGTGCTGAGCAGCAGGCCCCTCTCGCCAGCACGGGTGAGCTGAGCAGCAGGCCCCTCTCGCCAGCACGGGTGTGCTGAGCAGCAGGCCCCTCTCGCCAGCACGGGTGTGCTGAGCAGCAGGCCTCTCTCGCCAGCACGGGTGTGCTGAGCAGCAGGCCTCTCTCGCCAGCACGGGTGTGCTGAGCAGCAGGCCTCTCTCGCCAGCACGGGTGTGCTGAGCAGCAGGCCTCTCTCGCCAGCACGGGTGTGCTGAGCAGCAGGCCTCTCTCGCCAGCACGGGTGAGCTGAGCAGCAGGCCTCTCTCGCCAGCACGGGTGAGCTGAGCAGCAGGCCTCTCTCGCCAGCACGGGTGAGCTGAGCAGCAGGCCTCTCTCGCCAGCACGGGTGAGCTGAGCAGCAGGCCTCTCCCGCCAGCACGGGTGTGCTGAGCAGCAGGCCTCGCTCGCCAGCACGGGTGTGCTGAGCAGCAGGCCTCTCTCACCAGCACGGGTGTGTTGAGCAGCAGGCCTCTCTCACCAGCACGGGTGTGTTGAGCAGCAGGCCTCTCTCACCAGCACGGGTGTGTTGAGCAGCAGGCCTCTCTCACCAGCACGGGTGTGCTGAGCAGCAGGCCTCTCTCGCCAGCACGGGTGAGCTGATCAGCAGGCCTCTCTCGCCAGCACGGGTGAGCTGAGCAGCAGGCCTCTCTCGCCAGCACGGGTGTGTTGAGCAGCAGGCCTCTCTCACCAGCACGGGTGTGTTGAGCAGCAGGCCTCTCTCACCAGCACGGGTGTGCTGAGCAGCAGGCCCCTCTCGCCAGCACTGGTGAGCTGAGCAGCAGGCCCCTCTCGCCAGCACGGGTGTGCTGAGCAGCAGGCCCCTCTCGCCAGCACGGGTGTGCTGAGCAGCAGGCCTCTCTCGCCAGCACGGGTGTGCTGAGCAGCAGGCCTCTCTCGCCAGCACGCGTGTGCTGAGCAGCAGGCCTCTCTCGCCAGCACGGGTGTGCTGAGCAGCAGGCCTCTCTCGCCAGCACGGGTGTGCTGAGCAGCAGGCCTCTCTCGCCAGCACGGGTGAGCTGAGCAGCAGGCCTCTCTCGCCAGCACGGGTGAGCTGAGCAGCAGGCCTCTCTCGCCAGCACGGGTGAGCTGAGCAGCAGGCCTCTCTCGCCAGCACGGGTGAGCTGAGCACCAGGCCTCTCTCGCCAGCACGGGTGTGCTGAGCAGCAGGCCTCGCTCACCAGCACGGGTGTGCTGAGCAGCAGGCTGCTCTCACCAGCACGGGTGTGTTGAGCAGCAGGCCTCTCTCACCAGCACGGGTGTGTTGAGCAGCAGGCCTCTCTCACCAGCACGGGTGTGCCGAGCAGCAGGCCCCCCTCACCAGCACGGGTGTGCTGAGCAGCAGGCCTCTCTCGCCAGCACGGGTGAGCTGAGCAGCAGGCCTCTCTCGCCAGCACGGGTGAGCTGAGCAGCAGGCCTCTCTCGCCAGCACGGGTGAGCTGAGCAGCAGGCCTCTCTCGCCAGCACGGGTGAGCTGAGCAGCAGGCCTCTCTCGCCAGCACGGGTGAGCTGAGCAGCAGGCCTCTCTCGCCAGCATGGGTGTGTTGAGCAGCAGGCCTCTCTCACCAGCACGGGTGTGTTGAGCAGCAGGCCTCTCTCACCAGCACGGGTGTGTTGAGCAGCAGGCTGCTCTCACCAGCACGGGTGTGTTGAGCAGCAGGCCTCTCTCACCAGCACGGGTGTGTTGAGCAGCAGGCCTCTCTCACCAGCACGGGTGAGCTGAGCAGCAGGCCTCTCTCGCCAGCACGGGTGAGCTGAGCAGCAGGCCTCTCTCGCCAGCACGGGTGAGCTGAGCAGCAGGCCTCTCTCGCCAGCACGGGTGAGCTGAGCAGCAGGCCTCTCTCGCCAGCACGGGTGAGCTGAGCAGCAGGCCTCTCTCGCCAGCACGGGTGTGCTGAACAGCAGGCCTCTCTCGCCAGCACGGGTGAGCTGAGCAGCAGGCCTCTCTCGCCAGCACGGGTGTGCTGAGCAGCAGGCCTCTCTCACCAGCACGGGTGAGCTGAGCAGCAGGCCTCTCACGCCAGCACGGGTGAGCTGAGCAGCAGGCCTCTCTCACCAGCACGGGTGTGCTGAACAGCAGGCCTCTCTCACCAGCACGGATGAGCTGAGCAGCAGGCCTCTCTCGCCAGCACGGGTGTGCTGAGCAGCAGGCCTCTCTCGCCAGCACGGGTGTGCTGAGCAGCAGGCCTCTCTCACCAGCAATGGTAATCGAGCAAAACAAGACAAAACAAGGCGCACCGACCGGCCGAGGCTGCCATCATCGGCGCCATCTTGCCAGTCTCTTCGTTCCTGCAATGAATATGTGCCATATTCTATGCCCCTAGATGGATAACACCAAAATGGAACCACGCAAAAATATGCAATTGGTATTTTATTTACAGTGATTGGTTTTTATTTTGAAATCATCTCGGTCCCTGGTGGTGAGGACAGTGTTAGAGAGTGACATTACGATGGATTCCTTGCAAGCCCCAAGGCTCTCCACGGGAATTCCATGGGGAATGGGAAGTAACATTTTAGCAAAATGGGAATGGGCATAACTGAAAGGACGCTCATGGGAATGGGCAGGAATTTTGGGGCGTGATGGCGATTGAACCTATGGAACTTGAGCCCACATAAATGGTGGAAGGAATAGCGCCCATGAAAATGGTGATTAACACATGGCTATACCAGTGAAATGTATGATATGCCAAATGGATCATATTGTTCGCGAAAGCCTACGTGTTAAAGTTATTATTATAGTAGGAATAGGCAATCAAGAAAACCTGACCACATCAAATCGATTTACATTAACCTAAATATTTGGGGGTGCGACTCTTGAATAATGCCCACAACGGCTGCCACCATTTAAAAATGTAACCTGATGATTGGTTTTCTGCCAAAACTGTCTCCAGGCAATACCTGGCACAGAGGTGCCTTCTTCCAAAAGTTATCAGCCATCTTCCAAGAATGGTTTGCTATATTCTTCTAAGCTAGAATATTGGACATTAAAGGATGCCTAATATTGAATGATAAACGAGTAAGTGGGTTTTTGGGAGGATTCATTGCTGGAAGGGATGATGTCCAGTGATAACCACTTTTCTACCCAGTGTCTTTGTTGTTAATGAGGATTAAAATATTAAAGATCATTTGTAGATGCAGATCATTGTGTTACAAGTATAGGATAATGTAATAAAAATCACTGCAGTTGATTATTCAATGAAAGAATGCTCTTGAATCCAGCAGTGGCTCTGAATCTAATACATTTCGTTGCTTTAATACATTTCGCTGCTTTTTACAATGGAGATGTGGACATAGCAACCTTCAGAATTGTATGTCATCACACAACATAGTGAATTATCATGAAACCTTTAAATTGTTAGACCAAGTTATCGCCGGTTCTTTATAAATGGTTTGTTGTATACATTAGAACTGATGTACAAAAGCATTTAAGTCATGTAGTGCAATGTCAAATGCGATCAATTGTTATTCTGTATAGATATATAATATCATGAGTCACAAATTCGTTCTTCACCATTCAAAATACTATATTTTTGCTTTTTGGAATGCACGTGTCCTTCAGCAAATGCACATTCATGTCTGCAATATATTTCCTGAATACAGTAAAGTCACTTGAGAAAGCACAATACAGACTGCTTCTCTAAGTAATAAAATAAGACCACATCTGACACCCCTATGCAGTCGCATGGAAATACCATGTAATCCTGTAAACAATTAACATATTTAAAACTTTTTAAATTGAAAAATGTATACGATTGTTACAACAAATACAGCTAAATCTAATACTGTAGTTTAGTGATGCCTTTCTGATTCAACAATATTCTTTCCTGTCAGGATTTTTACAAAAATACAAAACATTATACATTTTGGTGAAACCACTTGGGTAAATATGGGAAAATAACACTCAAATAAATAAATACTTAAACTGCTACAAGGCATGGTTTCACTGTAGGTTATTTACTTAGCTGCTTAATGCATTGGAAGGTTTAATCCCCATGAAATCAATTCACTATAAAATGTACGTCCCGGTAAAAGTGTTTTATAAAACAAGGCTATTTACCTAATCGTATTTGTTCTAATGTTCTCCAAATCATCTCTATTCATTTAAACACTTCACACGAGTAAATTCAACATCCACTGGGCACCGTTTCAAACGATACGTTCCATCTCAAGGGAGTTTCCATGTGAAATATTTGAGCAAATAAAATAAATATCTAACATTTCATGTTGCATTGTGGATGCGAAAATGTGAAGGATTCTGCCCTTCCTAGCTTTCTCTCCTCCACCCCTGGGAAGGTGATTTAATAAGCTGCATTTGTAAAATCAAAATTCCTTTAAAATAGACATACGTTGCCTTTGACAGAGCTGGTCAGTAGCACAGCAACTTTATATCTCAATTCTGGAAAACACCCAGTCACCCCGAACTTTCATATGTGAATAACCATGTGGTTTGTGGCTCATATATTAAACGTTTTAAATGCCTACATTTTTACTTAAAAGAATAGACGTATAATTGGGGACCAGAGGGACTGCTGCCCTCACAAAATGTGCATAATGAGAAGGCTTGGTGGAAAAGCTGGTAATTTCTTTGTGAGTGACAGGTGGCTTATGCAGGAGATATAATGGTCATTGTCGATGTGAAGACTGAAGATATCCATATATATCAATGTACATATGTTTCAGAAAAATAAGCTTTGAATTTGAATTGCATTGTAAGTCACCCTGGTAAATCAACTTAGTTTTTTGACTCTCATTAGCATGTAGTGTGTGGTACATGTCATCCTTAATGGCTATGAAAAGCATCCATATTATAAAAGCCCAGCGTTCCGTTTGTCCTTCAACTAACTATAAGAGCCTTTAAGAAGGCCTGAATCAAAAAGTTATAGAGTGGACCCCACCCCCCCTCTCAGATGTGGGGGTAAAAAGTTGATTCAACAGGTTTACAACATTTATCGACCCCCCAAAGAAATGTCACTCCCCCGCCCCCACAAAAAAGAAATGTCTCTTGTAGCCCCCCCCTACATACACACCCTACATACAATAGAGTTAGTAGTATCTCCACACATGGGGGGGGGGGGAAGAAGAGGACATCAGTGGGGGCGACGGGCGAGGCGCGAGTTGAATCTTATGTCGGTACCCCGGGGAACCATAGTACTCCGGCTCTCGCATAATGTCCATGATGCAGTCAATTTTAGTCCGTTGATGGTCGGCAATGCGACAATCGACTGATCTCGACGAGCTGTACACGATGCACCACTACGGCGTGTACGAGCGTTCAGGGTTTCAGCGCAATCGTCCTCGCTGCGTGTCGACATCACGGAGTAGCACCGATTTTGGATTGGTACCCCAGTCGCGGAGTTGAGTACACCCCTAAAACAAATAGTGTCCAAGAAATTAAATATTTAATTGCCTTGGCCATTTTGTATTATTTGGTACCTCGGGGTACTGCCATAAGGATCCGTTGATGAAAAGCCCTCCGCAGGAGCTGCAATAAATGTGGCCATAGATCTGCCGAAATTCTAATAACATTAAAATAGATGCTGAGAGTTCCTCAAGTTACACTGTTATTAAATTTCTCCTTTTGTAATGAGCTTTATTTGGGCTATCCTATTACTTTTTTCGGCTTTTGAAAGGGAGTTAATATCTCGATTTAAAGCTTTCGTGACTGCAGGGATTTATCTTCTTGGTTCTTTCGGTAAAGTCACGTAGAAGGAAAGTAATAAAATAATAAAAATAAAACATAATCTAACAATTCTCACAGTGCTGTTTCATTCAGACGCTGTCGCCTCGACAGACCTGGTTTTCACCTGAGGACGGCTGCTTGCGTTGTGGCCGAAACGTCGTGAGAATTGTTTTATTATGTTTTATTTTTATTATTTTATTACTTCCCTTCTATGTGACTTTACCGAAAGAACCAAGAAGGAGTTAATATCCTAATATATAATAGCCCAGATCTGTCATTATTTATTTCATTCTGTGCATGTGATTAACGCGGCACGGATTGGTTGAAGTGCGTCACGTGACCGCGAGCAACCAGCCAAGCAGAAATGAACCCCTCCCAAACATGTACGTGCGTCACGTGAGCGCAAGCAACAGACGGGTGTGTGAGAGTGAGGAGACGGGTGAGAGTGAGGCAGAGCCGTGCTCCGTCCACTGCTGCCCTGAGGGACCCCCCTGCTCTCTACTGCTGGCTTCAGGGAGAGCCGCGCTGTCTCCACTGCTGCCGTGAGGGAGCCAGACACGCTCTCTCCACTGCTGCCCTGAGGGAGAGCCGTGCTCTGTCCACTGCTGCCTTGAGGGAGAGCCGCGCTCTCTCCACTGCTGCCCTGAGGCAGAGCCTTGCTCTGTCCATTACATTAGTACTGCAGTTTTTTTGTGTGCTTAAATCCACTGCTGGATGAATGCCCACCACACGCTGTGCAAGTGGATCATAAGGATTTACTTGACCAGTCTGTTGGGGGCCGCCGCACGCTGTGGTTGTTGGAAGGCGTCGCAGGCTGTGGTTGTTGGGGGACGCCACAGGCGCCCCCCAACAACCTAGTTGTGAAAATATTTTTTCTAAAAGCACAAGGTTGGTGGATGTGATTTCAGTTGTATTTCAAACTAATAACATCAAAGCACGTGAACATATACAGGGATTTAACTTGAGAAAAAGCCACTTGAAAGCATGTTTCTTGTGGACTACCTCAAGTTACATATTTTTATTTGTCACTGCACATCACAATTTTACATGTCTGATGTCTTGCCTCACGGCAGATGTGGAGCGTGCGTTCACAGGAAGTTCCTGTTTTTTTATGCTAATTTTGGTCACGTGACCAGGAAGTGACGATTTTAGATTTCCACTGTACCACGCGGGCGTCGGCCATTACACAGATAAGTCAAGATGGCGGCATGCATCGCATATCAGTGAGACCACAGCCGCACTTGTCCATTGTGGGAGCTTAAGAAGCATTATCTGTAAGTTTGTTTATATTCCTATAATATTGGCAATGCTGTTGTAATGTTGGAATGACCGTTATAGTGATGTATATGCCTTTATGATGCCGTTAAGTTGTTGTAGTAAATACGAGGCCTAGTTAGTAACGAAGCCTGCGACTTTCCTTATTGTGGATGTTACTTGTGATTTAGTAGGTCGAGTCAGACTTGTGCCTATGTTGCGATCCTGAGAGTAAAGATGACGAAGTATCTCATCCACAGTTTAGTGTTATGTGTAATGCTGTACATTTGGGGTGCAGTGGGATGAATACACGATGTCCCTGTATGCAACGCACCGGCTTGTGCTTTTGTCTAGTTCAGTGGTAATGTAGGGGCCTGGTCCGTCCAGGATCTATTGTTATCTAAGACAATGTTCTGATGCTGTGGTGTTCATTGTGTTGGTGTTTCCGGATTATAACAGATGCTGTATCTGTGTTTTCTCACCAGTTTTACCTTGTTACAATCAATAAATGATGATTGGAGTTGGACGTTCATCCTGGCTCCGAGGGTTTATTGAACGCAAGGTTATCTACTCGACTAGCGGTGCAACGCAGCGCACAGCGAGGCCGAGATATCTGATGACTTACTGTGTAACATAATTTAATTTTAGCTGAATGAGATTCACGACAGTTTAATATTAATTCTCATTAATGGGACAGTGTGTATTTAAAGAGCAATTATTTTGTGATTAACTTGCAGTGGCTATCAACTTTGCGTTTTATGTTTTATCTTCTTGGTTCTTTCGGTAAAGTCACGTATGAACCAAGAAGATGAATCCCTGCAGTCACGAAAGCTTTAAATCGAAAAATGTTATGTTTTAGTTTGTTGTTCTTCCTCCATACCTCCGATTATCACGTTTGGCTACGTACGGTGCGAAAGAAGTTCAACGTACGTGTATATACATACAATGTATTACTGAGTTTAACACGAAGGCTTTCGCGACCAATATCATCCATAATACCAATTTTTTTT
This sequence comes from Lampetra planeri, assembly GCF_965212315.1. Taxonomy (NCBI): domain Eukaryota; kingdom Metazoa; phylum Chordata; class Hyperoartia; order Petromyzontiformes; family Petromyzontidae; genus Lampetra; species Lampetra planeri. Next base: position 22,622,898 of record NC_136107.1, read on the forward strand.
GGGTTAGATCGTGTAGATATAAATGCGTCGTTAAACCCGCCACCACCCAACACAGCCAATTAGTAAGGCTTGTCACGTAAACAGAACATGCCAATTCGTTACTAGTACAGCACACCGGTCTGTTGGAGAGCAAATCCACAACATTTACAATCTGAGAACGACGTTTCACCAGTAATTACAACTAGCTTCATCAGGCAGTAGCCAGGTTTGTGGAGAAATCCTCCCGATTTCGTTCCTTAATTTGTTTTGATTAGGGGCCATCCATTTAGGACGTACGCGAAAATCTGTCAAAACTTGACCCCTCTCCCTGTATGCACGCGTACTTTTTACACTCCCCCCCACCTGTGTACATACGCTTGACGCACCCCCCCCCCCCCCCCGAATCCTATAGAACGGCCAATATTTAATAACGATCAAGGATGAATAATATTAACGTGCTTAAGCAAACAGATAGTCCACTGCCGGCTGCATTAAAGAATTAAGTTGCGTACCTTGGCAACTAATTTTGCTGAGCTGCGTGATAACTATCAGTCAGGGGCACGGTGGCACACGAGTGACACCTCTCCCACAGTCCCACTTCTCCCGGCAGTACCCTCGACTCCTGAACTGTGGCTCATTTGAAGGCCAATGTAGACAAATTATTATCGAGGCTTCACCCACCCCCATCCCGTTTCCTATGCGTACATACATTGTCAGTAGACCCCCCATACACAAGCGTACGCATTTTGGTTAACCCCCCCTCCCCCCTCCATGTGTACGTACTACAAGGATGGCCCCTTACTGCTGAAAACTGCATTATTGTAGCCAGTAGTTAGCAGCAGGAGTGTGTTAAACACTCTTAGGTCCAGTAAGCTGGACATAAAGAGTGGTGACACCCTGCAAATGGCTTGCACACAGTGTTGTTTCACGGTCTCACTGACAGAGAAATATAACTTACTCTTAGGATACACTATGTGTACAACTGTCTATAACCACATAAGACATCACTGTTTATGTGTTTTAGTATCAGTAATCATCCCAATCTTTGTAACAATTACCCTAATTACAGTGGCGGGCCTTGCATTTTACACCGAGGCCTTCAGTGATATCCTCCCGCAATTAAACCGCCTTCGAATAACCTCACCATGACACTAGGGCAAAAGGCTATTGTCATTCGACGTAACCACCACATATTCACAGTGACAGTAACCTTTATCGAGTGGAATAAAGTTATTTAACACGAGGCTCAACACCTATGAGAGTTACAATACACTAATTGCAGAGACATGAATACAGTACATGGAGACTGAAACCATCAAGGATGTACCACTATTACGCAGTTTGACAGGATGCTGCATCACAAATAGACATCGCATAGCCCAAATCAATGTCATTACCAAAGAAACAAGAACAAACTCGCAACAACCAATCACATTTACTCATACAACCACCAAGCAAGCAAAAATGCTGTAAAACACAAATAACACAATCAGAATTCAACAGGCTTCCCCACAAAAACAAATCTAAAGCACGACATCTAAAAATCTAAACGTAATGAAAGAAAGTTTAAATAAATCTTAGATGATGCTACGTTAGGTGCTAGCTAGTTTTACTTCAGGTAGCTAACTGGCCCTCCGATCACGCGACACGAAAAATGCTAATGTAGGCGGCTCGGCCAGCTAGAAGCCTCTGGCGTGTCAAAGAATACGCCAAACATGGCAAACTCGAAATCTGATTGGTTAAAGAATATGACAACAACATCTTCCCCATTTGCTTCAACAGCAGAGGGGATTCACTCGACATTCTGAAGGCCTCAGGGTAGATTTTTCACCCGGAGAGGCGGAGACAGCACAGCTGGAAAATCTGATTGGATAAAAGCTCTAATTTATGAGCTGCACTGGAAGCAGCGCAACTGAGGGAGAGAGTAGCAATGAAATGACGTTAATAGACTGATGGGAACGAACTTTGTAAAATACATATAGCATTAATGAAAATGTATATTAAATTATAAAAATGAAATTTTCTGATTCTGACAATCTCTAGGCCAGCAGAGAAGGCCTTGCTGGCCCTGACGGCTCGCCTCTGCCTCATTAACAATATATTAGCACAACATACTTTCAATATAATATACTTTATGTTCTGATTAAATTTGCAATGTGTTTCATTCAACATCGGCATCAGCCTATTGGGGAATACGTTTACAGAACCATATGTTCCTGTGTACTACCTTTATACGTACTGTATTACGATACATTTAATAGCGTTCAAACTTTTTTATTGGGTGAAATTGTGAACAATAGGCATTAATCTTAATTTTAGAACTTTCGTGACTGCAGGAATTATTATTTGGTTCTTTCGGTTAAGTCACGTCTAAAGATAAAATAATAAATTAAATTAAATAATAGAATACGACGTTTCGATTGCAACACAAGCAATCATCATCAGGTATAATGAAATAGCGACATAATATCTAACCAGAAAACTATAGACAGACATATTAGCAGACAGATATCACAAGATACATACATAGCGAGAGCAACACAGGTGACAGAGAGGGGTGATCGTCTCTGTGGGGTGGCCTTAAATAGACAGAGGGGGGGCGGAGGCAGAGAGAGGGAGGGGGGTTAGAAAAAATTAGCATATCAATGAGTGGTCCAAAAGAAAACGTGGTGCTGCGAGTACGATGGCACAGCAAGCAAGCCTGAAAATCAGGAGAAAGACACACTAAAATTAAATAACCTAGTAAAATATCGAAATGTAATGTAATACAACACAGAGGGTCGGTCAACACACAATTAACGCATAGCCTGGTTGATTACGTATTTCAAAGATTGCTAAGTTAGAATTTAAGTGTGAACATTCTAAAGAGGACACAGGCAGATAAAACAAGTCGCCAGAGAGAGAGAAAAAAGATAAGCTTAAAACTTCCCCGTAGAAGTGGTTCAATCTTAATTTTAGAACTTTCGTGACTGCAGGAATTATTATTTGGTTCTTTCGGTTAAGTCACGTCTAAAGATAAAATAATAAATTAAATTAAATAATAGAATACGACGTTTCGATTGCAACACAAGCAATCATCATCAGGTATAATGAAATAGCGACATAATATCTAACCAGAAAACTATAGACAGACATATTAGCAGACAGATATCACAAGATACATACATAGCGAGAGCAACACAGGTGACAGAGAGGGGTGATCGTCTCTGTGGGGTGGCCTTAAATAGACAGAGGGGGGGCGGAGGCAGAGAGAGGGAGGGGGGTTAGAAAAAATTAGCATATCAATGAGTGGTCCAAAAGAAAACGTGGTGCTGCGAGTACGATGGCACAGCAAGCAAGCCTGAAAATCAGGAGAAAGACACACTAAAATTAAATAACCTAGTAAAATATCGAAATGTAATGTAATACAACACAGAGGGTCGGTCAACACACAATTAACGCATAGCCTGGTTGATTACGTATTTCAAAGATTGCTAAGTTAGAATTTAAGTGTGAACATTCTAAAGAGGACACAGGCAGATAAAACAAGTCGCCAGAGAGAGAGAAAAAAGATAAGCTTAAAACTTCCCCGTAGAAGTGGTTCAATCTTAATTTTAGAACTTTCGTGACTGCAGGAATTATTATTTGGTTCTTTCGGTTAAGTCACGTCTAAAGATAAAATAATAAATTAAATTAAATAATTATTATTTTATCTTTAGACGTGACTTAACCGAAAGAACCAAATAATAAAAATAAAAATAATAATTCCTGCAGTCACGAAAGTTCTAAAATTAAGATTGAACCACTTCTACGGGGAAGTTTTAAGCTTATCTTTTTTCTCTCTCTCTGGCGACTTGTTTTATCTGCCTGTGTCCTCTTTAGAATGTTCACACTTAAATTCTAACTTAGCAATCTTTGAAATACGTAATCAACCAGGCTATGCGTTAATTGTGTGTTGACCGACCCTCTGTGTTGTATTACATTACATTTCGATATTTTACTAGGTTATTTAATTTTAGTGTGTCTTTCTCCTGATTTTCAGGCTTGCTTGCTGTGCCATCGTACTCGCAGCACCACGTTTTCTTTTGGACCACTCATTGATATGCTAATTTTTTCTAACCCCCCTCCCTCTCTCTGCCTCCGCCCCCCCTCTGTCTATTTAAGGCCACCCCACAGAGACGATCACCCCTCTCTGTCACCTGTGTTGCTCTCGCTATGTATGTATCTTGTGATATCTGTCTGCTAATATGTCTGTCTATAGTTTTCTGGTTAGATATTATGTCGCTATTTCATTATACCTGATGATGATTGCTTGTGTTGCAATCGAAACGTCGTATTCTATTATTTAATTTAATTTATTATTTTATCTTTAGACGTGACTTAACCGAAAGAACCAAATAATAATTCCTGCAGTCACGAAAGTTCTAAAATTAAGATTGAACCACTTCTACGGGGAAGTTTTAAGCTTATCTTTTTTCTCTCTCTCTGGCGACTTGTTTTATCTGCCTGTGTCCTCTTTAGAATGTTCACACTTAAATTCTAACTTAGCAATCTTTGAAATACGTAATCAACCAGGCTATGCGTTAATTGTGTGTTGACCGACCCTCTGTGTTGTATTACATTACATTTCGATATTTTACTAGGTTATTTAATTTTAGTGTGTCTTTCTCCTGATTTTCAGGCTTGCTTGCTGTGCCATCGTACTCGCAGCACCACGTTTTCTTTTGGACCACTCATTGATATGCTAATTTTTTCTAACCCCCCTCCCTCTCTCTGCCTCCGCCCCCCCTCTGTCTATTTAAGGCCACCCCACAGAGACGATCACCCCTCTCTGTCACCTGTGTTGCTCTCGCTATGTATGTATCTTGTGATATCTGTCTGCTAATATGTCTGTCTATAGTTTTCTGGTTAGATATTATGTCGCTATTTCATTATACCTGATGATGATTGCTTGTGTTGCAATCGAAACGTCGTATTCTATTATTTAATTTAATTTATTATTTTATCTTTAGACGTGACTTAACCGAAAGAACCAAATAATAACAATAGGCATTATCAGCCGTGAGTACATCTAATCGGCATAATCATTGGTTCACTGCAGCTCAAAGACTCAGCCCAACAAGGGATGTGATGAAGTTTGGAGATGTCCATGTGCTCGACCATTTCAAGGCGTGAAGACCAGAATCAGTGATTTCGCCGACAATGTCTCGAGGGAGGCGGTTCCATATGCGGACAGCAGAGTCAAGTGGAGCTTCTGTTCAGGGAGCATGTCATGTTCTGGCAACTGGGGGGGCGGGGTGGCATGGCAGGGTTGTGTATAATCTGAACTTTCCCAAAATCTGTAGTTGCATTACAATGAACACAGCAAACACATTCCTGCGGAGGGAGCTGGTAGTAACGTTGGGTTGCTCGGTCAATGGCCAGGGTCAATGGCGGCGTGGTGTATTCCGCAAATATGCCCGACTGTGAGGGCGGGCACAAGCCGGCGTGAGTAGGTTAAACGTTGAGTTTTATAAGGGCACCACAGGGTGACCAGCCCCTCCCCACTCAGCCCCACCCCTCCCACCCCCCACCCAGCCCCACCCTCCCCACCCAGCCCCTCCCCACCCTCCCCTCTCCACCCAGCCCCTCCCCACCCTCCCCTCTCCACCCAGCCCCACCCCTCCCATTTTTGGATTCACGACGGACGGACGGACACAATAATCCCCTGTGGGCTGGTGGAACCAGGTGGTTTCTACCAGTATAACTACAACATATAAGAATCCTTAAAGGCCTTCCCTAGGCCCTCCATTGTATAGTGTCTTGCAGTGCTTAAAGCCATTTCATAGCATCCACTTGGAATCATCTTAGCTTTATAACATGTTTACAAATCATGTCAAGGTAGGAAACCTATCTTATCAATGACAAAAAAAATTCATATTACAAACGTTTTCAATAAATGTGTGGCATCTGGAAGGGACCTGGCCTCATCATTCTTAAAATGCTACATAAACAAGGCCTTTTGCATTGATATATTAAGACTGCTCCATTTGATGTTTACAACAAATATTTATATTTTGTCAAACATTTTGAAAATGAGATATGTCGCTGCTTATCGATGCGTGATATTAATGCTCTTCATTACTCTTGTGAAGTGGTTGAATATAAATGATAACTTTCAGAAACATCCCTGAACTTTTAGCCATCTACAGGTAAAGTTGCATCCCTGCAATTACTTGCACGACTGTTAGTGGAAGGGCTTCCAATAAAGAGACAGCTCATGGGCGGAGCTTGCGGGGGGGGGGGCAATGCGCCACCCAAACTGGGCACCTTTATAAATTTATTTTCAGTAGTTTACAATTAAGATAAAAAAAAATACATGAATTATATACACCCTCGACTCCTCATGTGAGGGACAATGCGAACCCCTGCCCCCCCCCCACAAATATAAAAAGTCAAACGCCACCTTTGAGATTGCTTCCTTGTGTTTGGCCTATTCTTCCACACTGGCCAGACATCATTTGAACGGGTGAGTGTACCCACACTTTATTTCTTGTTATTTATTAGTTTAACAATGCTTTCCTTTTTTGTTGAACCATAACACATTTTGTAACATGAATCGTATGGGCATTTAAATAACGTAAATTATTGTGTTCTGACTTATGAACCATCGACTTGTGAACGGACCTCTTTGCAAGTCGGGAGACTGCCCGTACCTATGTTAATTTCTGGAAACAATATTAGGCACAGTTTTATGCCCACGTATGGCGATAACAGATCAGCTATTTCACCTATCTCAGTGGCTTTTTACTGTGGTGTGTTTGGCCGCAGTTAACACGTACGTCTATTGCTTCTGCAGCATTCAATCATATGGGCTGCATTGATAAGAAAAGTGCAAGTAATGTTGTGCATTATAGAACACCAAGCAACCTGTTACCATCTGGATTTTTTCCCAGTGAACATTGAGTTTTTATTAGTCATTTGGCTTGTATATTTCCTTTTAATTTATAACAGGATGGAATCATATTTGTTTAAAGTTTTTTTTATAGCTTCGACTAAACTAAAGCATTTAAAGCCCCTCTTAAAATTGTATCAAATAATGTGCACATTAAACATTTATTAAGCCAGCATATAATAAAAATGACATAGAATAAGTGTGCTCAGATAGGGAAAACATTTACACACAAAAGAGCATTGACATTGTTTTCTACTGAGGTTGAAATGTTTCAATGAAGCCAGCATGTCAAGTGAAAACGGAATGTGGTTGGGAATACAAATACGAACAAAACTAGAGCTATGATAAGTTATTCTTAAAGCATAAAAATAAGTGCACTAATTACTTTCCTATTATCTAAAACTGCATTACATGAGTGACATGAAACCTCATTCGGCTTTGCCCTCCACCACCCGGTTACATCTGATCTCAACATTGCATGTGAACAGATAGAAAAACATGGTACATGTTATCTGCAAAAAATAGAGGAATGGGAAGGAAATTTAGAAATGCATATGGTAAAAGTTTTTGGTCACAATTTTTTTTATCTAAGTTGTATGACATAGGTCATGCATGCTCATCATATAGGTGAATAAGACCCTGATTCCTTTCAGTCAGAATGAGCTCCTACCTGCCTCCAAAATTAAACAAATTGGTAATTGACAGTGGTGTGCAAACGCAATTAACAAAAAATCAACACATTTGTTAATAACACTGCCTTAAAACCGAACACATTCATGATCAACACAGGCATTGGTGGTGCACGCTTTTAATCTGGCACTGGTGGTGAGGTTTGGTGGACCACAAAAGTGTTTTAAACCTCCCTTCCCATGAGTGTCATACACTGGCTTACCAGCAGACGGCAGGACAGCAATGTGCACTCCACCTGTTCCTTCTATAAAGGACAGTATTGCCTCCTCACACACATGGGTTTTCTCGCATGTCAACACATCAAATTGTCGATAACACCTTGATTTTTAGGGGATCGCAGAGCTTTGGAGGAATTTGGTACTGGCTCACCACCTGATTGTCTTTCCTGCTTGTCTGTTGTTCCTCCTCGCGCCTCTGAATCATTGTCTCTCTTTGAGAGTGAGCGAATGTTGTGTGGAAAGGAAAAATGTACGCACCTAAATAGAGATGTCAGCGAGCTAATGTTAATGTACTATTAATAGTACATGAATATTAGATTTAATATATAATGAAATCTGATATTAAAATTACCTCTATCTCTCTGGCCTCAATGTGCTCTGAAGAAGGGCCATTGACAGAAACATTTCCAATAATGTATTCTTTGAAGGCAGTGTTATTGACTGTGTAGAGTTTTTTTTCGCACATTTTCACAAATTGTGTAATATATATTTTAAAGGCTGACTCACAGTTTCACAAATTGTGTAATATATATTTAAAAGGCTGACTCACAGTTTCACTAATTGTGTAATATATATTTTAAAGGTAGATAATAACTAGTGTATGTGTAGTGTCAACGATGCAGTCTTGTCTGCACACTCTCCACATTAGCTCAGCCTAGCCTGTAGATTACACTAGCCGTCTAACACTGACAGCACTGACTGAGATAGCCAACTACTCTCCTTCTTAGCGCAATATCTAGCGGAGACATTTAGCGACGACGGCAACGATATGACAGCAATGACGAGACGAGTCCATATCCCAGAGCCGGCAGCCTCGAGCTCCCTCTCTGGGCTCCTTTTATGCTACCAGCATGGCCTGGCTCCACCTTGACCGCGCCTCCCTTCTCGAACCCACTAACAGGTTACAGGGGCCTCCAAACGGGGTCCTCCATGACCCTTATAGTTTCTCTCCTCTGCCCACACACCGTGCACACCCTCACTGGCGTGTGTACTATCTGTCAACCAAAGTTGCCACTGCTGTCCACCAGCCGGCGTTATTACACTACATATGTATAATGTTCATACTGAAAATCCCCAAATATATTTCCAAAAGCATAGAGGTTATTTTTTTTGTATTTATATCAGAGGTGACTTGAAATTAAAATCTACTTTCTTGTGCTTTATTTAACTGGCAACAAATGTTGTCATATTTTTTTGGGGAGGTATTGATAAATAGTTGCTTACTGACTAGCTGACAAGACCTTCATGATTATGATTTGTAACAATTAAGCCACATCTTAAATCAATTTTCATTTCGTGAGTGGAGACAATTACATTTGTACAATGTGCACTTTAATAGAAGAAAAAACGAATATTACATCACAAAGGAATGACCCGCTGCCCCAAGTGACATTTATTGAATTTGACAAATGTGGCTTGTATATTCAAATATGCCTACTAATCATACGTTGAAATGCCAAAACGACTGATGGTATTTAAAAAGCATGTTATTTTACTTGCTTATCTATTGACTCAAAATGACGTGAGGCAAGACTTTCAGCTTCTTAAAAAAAATACCGAATCCATATACATATTCAGCATTAATGTGACTGATTAAATAGATTAATCATAATATTTTATGATATTGAAAAAATTTACACATTTTATTGATGGCAACACTGATGCTAAAATCAATGGGAATATACACACACTCCAAGCACCTGTAACAGACCCCGAATGGACACGTCACACTACGTTGTTATGGTACCTGACTCACTGGGCTGTGGACTAACTCAATTCGCAGTGCCATTTTTCTTGATACATGGTATGTCATTGTGTGTGCTGTTAGATGATTGTTTTAAATGCACGTTGCCATATATCGTGATTGCTGCGATCCGATAAACTGTAACTGATTATGATTTGGTGGTCATTGCTGTGACACGCTATGGCTAGTCACTGCCAGGCTGGTCACTGCTAGTGACCAGATGCTGGGGCATTTAAGTGCCCAATCCTTATTCTCTAATCTCTCTGTGTGTCTCTATCTCCATCTCTCTATCTCTCTGTGTGTATCTATGCCTGTTTTTTCATCTCGCTGTATCATCGTGTGTTTTTATCGCCACCTGTCTATCTCCTTGTGTCTCTCTACAGTAGCTACTGAAATTATCTTTTAATTATTTGCCAGTTATGGGGTCATGCGGCAAATTCAAGCATTTACCCATGGGCTGCGCATGGGTATTCCCTTACTTTTTTTTCCCAGACCGCACTTTGGGAAGGTACACGATAACTCCAATTATCCCTATCTTTTTTGAGTGGATAGGAGTTGAGCGACAATTCTTTCAATAATCCACGATTTTCCACAAATGTTTTCCCATGCGGAGAATAGGATTGGCAATATCCACCCCCTGTACATATCCGCAGCAAACAGCTCTCTTTTTTCACCTTTTTTAACGTAACAGAAAATATCACGTATAAAACTGTAATAATGACATGAGGTTAAAATGAGTATGTGTGTATGTGTTTCAGCTGCAACTGTTATGTAAGCAAGCATTATTACACAAATGTACGTTGCTTGCAGTGCATAGACACGGAAGTAAAACGTTCTGTAAATAAGGACGCATTAACACCGTTCCCCAGTATATCATGAACTGAACCATAGCAGCTTTTAAAAGGAACAGAATATATCTCCCATTTACAGCTTCTTGTTTTAACACAGATTGCTACGTGTCGTTTATCAGTGCCAAATGTTTTCAAGATAACACCCCAATTGCAGCATTGGGTGCATAACTTAGCTCAAACATAGGGGAACAGTTTACAATGCTTTGATAAGTGTTTCCTCGTTAAATTATTGCATAATGGTGTTGCCATATGCTTGAATAAGATCATGGCATTTTCTGGAATACCAAACGATATATGTTTTATTTGTTACATTTTCCAAAGCTGAAAATCAAACTCGGGTGGCCAGGTTCGTTCCACAGTGAAAACCATTGTGCCACCACTCCCCTTAAACAAAGATCCCCCGTATAACCTTAAGAAACTGTTAGGACAAGTGCTGTTAGCGAGCACCAGAGGTCGCAACCGGGTACCCGATACCCGTACCCTACCCGATACCCGGCTACCCGTACCCTGGGGTACGGGTAGCCGTTTGCGACCCTGGTGCGGCCGGGTACGGGTAGGCCGTGAGTCACTGCTAAGTCACCGTTTGTCACTCATTTCCCAACGTCTTGTCACTTCTCACAATTCAAGTTCCTAGAATCAACCCACCCGCGCCTGCAACATGGCTTCATCCCAGAGGTCGCAATCAGGTACCCGATACCCGAACTTGAATTGTACGGGTAAGGAATCAAACCCCGTTTGCGACCTCTGGCGAGCACCTATGAAAGCCGACACGGCACACGAGGGGGTGGGCGGCCAGCACTACGCCCGGCCGCCTTTGTCTTCCTAGTGGCGATGTTTACACACCGCACCAGGTACTCATTTGATGCTGAGTCGACCTGTTCAGATAATCGTCACTGGTGGTGACCGTGAGCGGGATTCGAACTCTGCTCGCCAAGTTCATAGCGCGGCATGTTAACCGCTACATGCCCGCTCCCCACACACGCACAGATGAAATGATACGATCAAACAGCGATAAAGGCTACAAACAGCGCACCTGGATAATGACCATGCTTAACATTGCTGGCCAAGGCCACAGGTTGCTTACAATTTTTATTATATTGTTTTACCAAAACATATTTTGAATTTATTGCTGAAAGAAGGATCCTCCACACCAGGGGTCGGCAACCTACGGCTCCGGAGCCGCATGCGGCTCTTTACGGGCTGCTTCTTGACAATATGTACGTATGTACAGTATGTACTCAGATGCATTGCGGCTCTTGAAATACTGAATTTTGTACCGAATTGGAAAGAAATGGCTCTTCTTGTTATTTTGGTTGCCGACCCCTGCTCCACACCATGATAGTTGTAAGCGCAGGACTATTTCACATAAGTTAGCCATGGCTCACGTAACCAGGTTCGTAGTGCACACGACCACCTCACCTCCCGGTTCATAGTCCAGTATTGCACCCAACCTCAATGACCCCGTGACTTATGTCAATAATCTCTATGGAGCGCCTTTTCCTTCACACGTTGAGTGTGTTTGTCTAATTTTTGGGCGTGATGCTAACCACCTATCTCCTCGTGTACCGTGCCGGTCTTCATAGATGCTCGCTAACAGCGCTTGCCACAACGGTCTGTTAAGGCTATACGGGGGGGGGAATCTTTGGCTTTGTTTTGTCCATATGTTTGGGTGTATGTGTGTGCACGTCTCTGCCTGGCTCTTTATGTAAAGGTGCATGTTTTTACGTGCGTGGGTCTTTGTTTCATCACAATTATCGACGTGATTATACGGGGAACGGTGTGTGGTAGTTAGGTAGTAAATCCCGCCACCTAGGTTTGATTCCCAGCCACGGATAACACCAGTAGTGCATTGTATCTCATTTGAACATGTCCTAGGCCTCCCCTAGGTCAAATCAGCTTTAAATTAGTATCTCATGGGGTGCGTAAATATCATCACTGGGGAGACAAAGGTAAAATGGTGTTAGCCACATATCACGATTTTAAATTGATTCATATTTTTTTAAAGTGTAAAGCCATCTAAACTGCAGTGGGATTTTTTTTGCAAATCATTCTTTATTAACTTAATGTATTTTGGAAGTTCTATTAAATTCTGAATGGTTTATGTGAAAGTAGATCTTCCTGATTGACATTTTCCAGCATTCTGAGCCAAAGGTTATGCAATACTGTATTATGTTTTGTAGTTTATATATCTGTACAGTATTAGTCTTACCATAATATTTGTTATGCATTACAGACAGGATGTCGATTTGCTTTATTACAGTTAAATTCCAAATGTAATGAGACTATTTGTCGGTAATCCTTAAGCAAGAGCAATACAATTTCCGACACGTCAACACTAATTGTCACTATCGCACATTAGCAGTATGTGGTAAATGATCTATAAAGTGCATATGACAAACGACCGTAAAAGTATCACTTAAAGTGTGGCACCATAAACATTTACAGAGGTGGCTTTTAGGCACTGTTTGCCAACTTCATCGACATGTCATGCGTCTTGAGCCATGGTACTTCCTTTTCGTGAGATTTATACAGAAGTTATTGCAATATTGATATCTCTTACATTTATTTTAATTCTTATTTTTGTGTTTACTATAAAACTTCGGACCTTGTCTGATAAATATAGTTCATGATTGAGGTTTTCCCCTTTTTTCTGGCAACAAAACAGGTGTTAAGATGTTAAAACACCAAACTGAAACCTTTTACAAGGAATCATGTCTGCATTAACCACAATACTTGTGGTCAGAATGCAAAAAAAACATACTCTGATAATATATGCATTGTCTTTGATTGGTCCATTCCAGAGACAGCTTTCTTTTGAGCCTAGTCTCAAAACGATGTTAAACCAGAGGACGCCAAAAGGCGAAGAGAATATTTACGAGACAGGTGGGGGAGTGCCTTAAATATTAGCGCGAGCATGACATAGTTCCATTGATGTGCACCTCACTTGGTTAATCAATTGCTCAAGGCTTTCATCCCAATATGTTTGATCCTAAGCTGCTCTTTCACAGCACACATTTTTCCATTGTTACTTAGAAATATATTTCTGCACAGGCGTGTAATTGTGAAAATAGGAATGTGTTGTTATCCAGACCTAGTGAGTCCATGTTTTCTCCAGATATGTCTATACTATCAATGGGGGAAACTAATTTATTGAAGATATAATCGGGAAGAGGAAATTATGATCGATGAGGCTCACACGCAAGCTGGAGGAGGGCAGATTACTGAGGTAGACATTGTTGTGGTACACAGAGGATGTGACCAATGGGAAACCTGGAATTCAAGAGATAACCATGGAGATTTTGGCTTTGTAACGACCACTCAGACCTCCACAGGTAATGTCGACTTGCCGAATTAACTGATTATAACCACCTTGCAGTCCTGCAAATGAATATCCCACACATTTAAATTCATTGTGGTGATTGAACCACACTTAGAGACTGCTGTGCTGACTGTGTAGCCAGTCGACACCCATAGCCCCCGGTTGTTGGGTCGAGGCTGCTGAGAAGTTGAAGGGCTTTGGGTGGAGGTCACTGGGGTCACTCACGATAGGGTCTGTTGTATAAATGCCTTTTCAAAAAATGTATATTAAGTGTGATATCGTCTATTTTTTATGTTATAGCTCCTTGGAGACAAATATGAATTTCCTGCATGCCGAAAGTCGGGAAAACCAAGTGACGAAATCAAAACAGCACTAAATGAGAAGCGGGTAAACAGAATACAAGATACATCGATCAGATAAGCATTATGAGAATAACTCGAGCTGAGGAAGGCCTTAAAGCCGTAGAATATTTTGCAAAGGAGGAAAAGTTCATGACAGGCCCTAAAGGAATAACTCTCGCATGGGCAAGGAGTGACCTAGGGAATTTCTGAGAGAGCAAGGGAGGGCTCATGGCAAAACACCATAAACTCGCTGCCCCCCTTAGGGCAAATACAGGGCAAAGAGACAATAATGTCCCTTGCCGTTTCACTATCTGAATTAACAAACCACTGCATATGAATATCCTTAAACATCATGATATTAAAGATAAACTTTTGTGATTGGATATATTGTTACATGACAAGACAGCACATAGTCAGGCGTTTTTGAATACGACTAGTTGCATGTCTTATTAACATCCACTTATCCATACATAAGTGCCCTGAGATCTGGGTTAAGCATATAAACTTGATAACGAATTATGGAAGTTTTGTATTGAAGTATTGAACCAAAGGATCATTCAGAACATATACATAATACGAATTATGTAAATTATCCACGACCAAAATCATATGTATTCCAGGGGTATAACCAGAGCCTTCCCGACCGCTTTTGTCTTCCCAGTGGCTGTCATTGATGCTGCAGCAGGAATCCGTTTTAAGGATACGTCGACCTAAAGAGGGAGGAAGTCTGTTTCACAATGAACAACGCTACAGACACACATACACACACCACGCCTAGGGGCAATTATGTGGGTCTGTGCCCACACAAATCGTGGGATGACCTCTGGAGGGAGGGGATTTTGTATAGGGGTTATGACATCAGGTGCCAGGATGTCTGCGGAGCCAGAACCAGGAATTAACTCAGGCTGACCAAATGGATGCACCACGTGTGCAAAGATGGGAGAAGTTTCGGGCCTTAAAGTGCCTACAGTAATTAATTAAATAAGCTAAACATTCCTAGTAGGTTGTGAGTGGGACTCGAACTCGGCAAAACAGGCTTGATAGGAAAATAAATAAACTTATACATGAACACCGAGAGGGATGAAGGCCGTTTCACAATTAGCATGGCTACAGACACACACACCACACCTGGGGCAATTAAGTAGGTCTGTGCCCACCCCAATCGTGGGATGATCTCCAAAAGGAAGGGAGTTTGATAGGGGTTATGACATCAGGCGCCAGGATGCCTGTGGGGCCAGAACCAGGGATGAACTGATTTATGCACAACGTGTGCAAACATGGGAGGAGAACGTTGGGCCATAATGTGTCTTAGGTAATTAATCACATGAACTAGAAATCCTAGATAAACAGCACCCAAAATCAAACAAGTCAGTCTTGCAAAGGGAAATTACGGGGACATCCGTAACCAGCCAAATATCGAATCTTGCAACGGCAAACTCCGGGGGCAACCATGATCAGCCAAGTGTCGGGTTTTGTCCCACACACCATAACAAGGGAATTGTGTATGGTCACGTTACCATGCCCATTGTTTTATTGTAATCACGTGATTGTGAGATCCGATCGTTGACGTTTTCTAACTATTTGATACGCATTTTATGAGAACGCATTCTGTGCGAATATTGCCACTTTGAGGTTATGCCTATTGTTCTGGTTTAACCACGTGATTGTGAGATTTGACCATTGATGCATTTATGATCATCCAGTACGGATTGATAAGTACATGTTTTTGCATGGACACTGTTGTTGGTATTCTAATTATAAGAGTTTGATGTTAGGGTAAGTTGAGATTAAAGTTTCTTAGATGAAGAAAAGGTTTCCGAGTGCTTCTTTCCTAAATTCGTGCATCATTGTCATAATGATGAACTGTATCCTGCGGTGAGATATGAATCCCGAGACTTGACATAATTACACATAATTGTTAAAGCGAGAATCATAATTGTTAAAGCGAGAATCAAACATGTTAAAGCGATTGGTGATACCCCTAGACAACGAGAGGGCCGATAATAATCGCACCACGTGATAACTGCACACGCACATAATCACACATAAATACCCCTAGACAACACAATCACAAACACTCACACACACATTAATAATACATTATTAACACACATTCTTAATTACACTTAACACGCATTTTTGTTTAATCACACTTTATTATATATATTAACACATTTTTACATACATTTTCACATTTTTTATTAAAAATATTTGATAATTAAATTTTTTTTTTATCACAATATATACAACAGGGCACTGAATCCCTACTACAATGCTACTTGCAATGAAGCGCGTGTTCAGTGTATGTAATATCACACGCTTACATGCTGCCCAAACGCATGTGTTGCGTGCCACGTGGGGAGCGGTGGCACCATGGTTAGCACCCTGCACAATGAACCCAATGAGCTAAGCTCAATTCCAAGCCATGGTTTACATCAGTGTTGAGAGATATCTGAGCCGGTGCTGGGCTTCACTTAGATGGGCTCAGCATTAAATGGGTACATGGTCTGGTGTGTAAACATCTACATTGAGGAGACAAAAGTAGCTAGGCCTGGTGCTGGCTTCACCACTTACGTACCCCAGTGGCCTTAACAGATGCTTGCGAACAGCGCTTGCCCCTAAAGTCAATGTGGGTTCTGTAGGGTTCTGTCTTTGTGTACCACGTGTACTCAGCGGAATATTTGTTCTCAGCCAGAGCTTACACCACCCTCTCTGTGAAAGACTCCACTTGATGAGGGAAAGTGTCTGGGGGAGGCATGTTTTTGAGTGTTCTCCTGCCCAGTACTTTCTGGGGGTGTGCCATTTTCCTCTCGTGTACAAGAGATTACTTAAAGTAATTGGGCAACTTTCCAAACATTACTCTGTTCAGACAATTGGGGATTTGTTGAGTGATTAAATGACTAATTGTGTCATTTTGATTGTGTTTTTTTTGTTTTATCACCTTGCTATTGTTGGCTTGTGTTGAAAAAAATTGTGCAGTTCCCTGACATATGTCTTATAGGTGCTCCTCATATGTAGGGGTTGTGCTGCACACACACAGCGCAAGTAAATTCCGTATCTGGCTAGGCATAGGCTCACGGGGCCCAGCCTGATGTAACGACAACGTGTCACGGTAATTCCATTAGATACATTGCATGCCCCCCCCCCATGTGTGTGGGCCGTTGGAATAATGGTGTGGAACAGTTGGCTACACCATTGAGACAGAAGGGCACCACGGCAGGTCACATTGACAAAGTGAAGGAGACAGCAAGGGCATGTTTATTGTGCCTGGCCACGCTTCGTGTCCACTCTCCAGAGGCAATAGCTAGAGCTGTGTACACTACAAAGCTCATGGTGTAACGCAGGACAAATACACAGCTGCTAGTATTAATGCTTGGTATTTATCCACAAGAGCCTTTGATCAATTCCATGAATGAGTGTTTGGCGAGGGAGGAAACTAGAGTAAGGACGGAAAAACCTACTCATACAAGGCGATAAAGGACAACACTTTACACGGGTAGATTCGATAATCATAGATGTAATGCGATCTCTTGGTTGTCTTGCAGATGATTGCAGCCACAGTGGGCACAGATGTGCAACACTGCACCGAGAACAATGACAACCAATTTGTCATGACCGTTACTCTAGCTTTCCCCCCACAAGTGACAAGATAGCATTAACTTATCTGGAACATGGTAATGATGCACCATGAAATGTTACGGATGACTCCATTGTTTCACCTTTCAGTATGTAAATTAGGCCATAGCAGAGCGGGCAATTAGCCAGGGACGTTCCCGATAGCCGCTGCCACTCATCAGTCAATTTCCTGTCACGTGGAGGTCTTCGAAGCGTGGCTTGGATGCTGCAATCAAGCAGTCAAGCGTAAAGACACCGTGCACACCTCTCGTTTGTGCACACAACGATGCTCTATTTTAGCAATGCGTTCCGCACAAGCTATGCATTAAAGTTAATTATAATTTAGTGGGAATGAAAAGCTACGGAGAGTCGATATGCAGTGAATGTTAACGATCGCCACGTGCAGATTGTCAACAATGATGTTTGCTCTGGGAAACTAGACAGAGGCATAGAGTGGCCTTCGGGGCAACAGCCTTCTGCGTGCAGCCATTGGCAGTGGATGACCGTAAATACGTGTGCGTTTGTCACGTGCCTGCCATTCTGCAATGTTTCGCCTAAGCCAGTACAGATCAGTCTAGTGTACACCTAAAGCATGTTAAGTTGAATTTAAATGGGTTTACATTTCATAATTGCAATATGTCATCATACAGCCAGGCTTTAAGTGCCGTATGTTCTTGCAAACACAACAAATGCGCGTGGATATTTTCTATGCCACTGGCGGACTGGTTTTCGACAAGCGCGAGGCTACAGTAATTACGTGAGATTCACCCAGCGATTCGAACAGCAATAAAACTGCCATTTCTCATTGGTGGAGTATACATCTTCTATTTGAGCTGTCAGCGGGACATGCGTGAAGATTGATGAGCCAGGTAGTGCAAACGAAGCAATTGTAATTCTCGAGTACAGTACAATCCAGAGGTCTGAATACTGTGTTGAAAGCAGCACGCTGGCGAGATGTTAATTGCCTCGTTTAGTATACAGGAGGTCGTGGGTTTGAATCCAACCCTGACACCTGTATATTTGGAGTTTGCATGTTCTCCCAATGGTCTTGTTGATTTTCTCCGGGACCTCTTGTTTTCCCTCCACATTTAGAAACATGCGTTTAGAGTCTTTGGCTGCTAGTTTCCACGTGATAAGCCACTTTGTTGATCTATCATTTGGGGTCAGGTCGCTACTGAAAAAGAGCTATGCTCAGTGGGCCTGACCTGGTAAAATTAAATATTGTTTTAGTTTTAAGAAATATATTCCACAATAATTTGTATTTAGAAGTAAATAACATGCAATTATTCGTTTCATTTTATGAACACTTGTTGCTGTAAAGGATGTATGTAATGCATGTGCATTGTATGAAAGACAATTCAACAATCCTGCTGCTATGCAAATGTACTGAGTTGATAGCGATTACTTTAAAATTGTATTCTAAAACATAGAATGTTTGCTCCTGTCTTCTTTTGTAGACCTACCAAAAACGGAATGAAAGTCAGGCCATTGTTGGTTAGCATTGTCAGAGCGAGTGGGAAAGGATGTACTTCCTTTTCCTTGCGAGTAATTGGTCTTGGTGTTTTCCCAATACCCACTGCTTTGGATATAAAGACATATTTTTTGGTCATCAAATGTCTTAATAGCATCAAAACTGAAATTAACCTTATTGTGAGCTCCCAAAAAACGTGTGGAAATACGTTTGGATTGTCCACAGACAAATATGAATCTGACTCATTCAATTAAATAGTCCAGATGTTATAAGCTGTAAAAAAACTTTTTTTTCAGACTTGACGAAATAACTCCCGTCAGTAGATATAGTCTGTGCTGGTGCAATAGGAAATAGATAATAACTTACATGTTTCCCTGCAGTTCCGCTCCTGCACCTCCGAATGAAAATTGCCCACTTCTATGCACCACGGTTTGCGGTCCGCAAAGCATTTTCACTCTCCCACAGTGTGCCATGGTTTACAGCGTCAATTGCGGGAATCAGATTACTGGATCGCTAATTATTGGATTTCTGCTATATTTAGTAACAACTCATACAATTACAAGATAGTTAGATTTTCTGGGTATTATTATTTTCAGATAAATTAATCTTTAATGAAAACTGACTGAAGGTACAGATGTGTGTTCCGCACTGTGATACTTTAAAGATAAACGTACCTCCATTAATACTGTGAGAATGGCATAGATAACAAACATACATGTCATATATTCACTATACATTTCAATGGATGTTTTTTTTTTATAAACCACATATTTAGATATTTTGATAAACAAAGACAAATTAATTTATTTCCTCTCAGATTTACATTAAAAATAACGTTGACATAAATATTAAAAACATCAGTGCCAGTGTTAATATATGATACACGTGAGTGTCAATGCATAATAAAATAAATAAATCGAAATGTGAAAACACATTTTGTGAAAATGTATTGTGATTGTGAAGTAACCAGTTTAACCTTTATAGTTATGGAAAAAAATTTAATGTTTGTGATTATGTGAACTTCATCATTGTGTAGTGACATATAATGGGTCACTACGGTGCCTAGCGCCATCTACCGACAGTGAGAGGAATTGCGTGTGCAGTAGCCGTCTGCCAGCAGAGTACACAATGTCATGGAAGAGGTCTCTAGGGGAGCATGGTCTGGGGGCTGGCAGAGTAGGGGGCATTTAAAAACGTGGTAGCCCGATTGGCTGGCAAGGGCATGTAATAGGACAGGGTAAGGATGTGGGCCAAAGGTGACAGAAGGGACACGTGGTGTATGGCCCAGAATCTTCTGGGAAGTTCCAGAAGGGGGCGTGGCCGAGGGCGGAGCCAGGCCACGCTGTGGGGCATAAAAGGGAGGTCTCGGGGTCCCATCGGGGCTGTCTGCTGAAATGGAACCCGCCGTGCTATGTCTTCCCCTCAGTCTCCTGTCTTCGTGCTCGGCATCGTGGGTCAGGCAGTGTGCCGACTGACCTGACCCGTTTATATAGTTACCCCATGGTTACCAGTTATGTAGTTACCCCATTGTGGTCGTAGAATAAACGTGTTGCCTCCTGAATGTGTGTATCTCAAGTGAACCCATTACAATTGTACACGGGGTATTTTTATCCTGGCCTTTCTCATTTTGAAGCCATATTGCTTGAACGTTTTTTAAATGTGGCATGCAAGTGCGCTTGTCTTTTCTCTAAATTGAGAGCACGTGTGAAACGCATTATTGGTCTTTGGGTGAGCATAGTCAGAGAGCTAGTTTAGGCTATGTGAATCATGATTTTCGTTGAAATCAGAAGTGAAATGTTATCGTGCAGATAATTGTACCTTTTTGTCATTTATGTAATTGAGATAGAATCACCTAGAGACGGTTGAGATCAAGTTGTAAAAATAAGCTGAGTAATGGACAAACTTAGTTGGACTATTGTATGCGCCAACTTCCACGTGCATTTTGTAACGCTTTGGGTGTTCGTTTCCTGAACCGTTTATGATCTCACTGAACAAAAGTGACTCCATTTATTTCCACAACTCACAGGTCCCCATGGCAGCTTTATTGTCTGGCGGCACGGCAGGGGAAACTCATTTTGTTTCCATTTACTTTGTGGTGGAAGTAGCAAATCAATCAAGGGGCGAAACTCTAGCACAAACTCAGATTGTTGTCTTGCTTAGGTTACGTAATGGCCAATTAGGAACATGTGGCAATGCGCTGGGAGACAGCGATGGGAACTGGCTACGTGTGTGAGGTGAAATTATGCCACATGTTAAAAAGGTGATGAAATTCCACATGGTAAAACAATATTTTCCGAGGCAGACAGTCGTAATGAATGCTGTGTAGGAGACGTATGAAATTGTGTACTAGTCATCTGTTAATGTAACATCAGGTTCGGCGGAATTCACAATACATTTGCAATTGCATGTTACAGTAATTTTACAGAACTACTGGCATCCAGGTCTCCGTTTTAAAATGCAGTTGAAAATAACAATAATAATATAAAGTAATTTATTATAAAATAACTGCTATACTGTAACGTGAACAATTATATTTATTCGTGTTTTAAATATCAGAATTATGCAATGTTTTAGAGAAATGTACGAGTAATTGATCGAGAGATCTGACCTAACTCGACGAATGATAACAAGTGGGATTGTGGTCGGCAATCATGGACCTATATTTTACCTATGGTTTCTCTGTTAAAGTTTAAGGTTATGAAGTAAGGTGTGTTCGACAGATAGTACGGACGCCAGCACATTTTATAATTGCATTAAGAAAATGTTCCATGTCATTAGGGGCCGTCCATAAATGGCGTCACGCGATTTTGGACAATTTTTGACCCCTCCCCCCTTCGTCACACGGCGTCACAAAAAGTCAGACCTCCTTCAAATATGACGTCACAAAGCTCTGCCCCCCCCAAAACAAAATTGCTTCAAATCGCTTTAAACTATCGTCATTGTAGTGCGTATTTAATGTGGCGCTGCACTTTGATGTTGTAAGAGAAAAATTTATTTAAAAGGCTAATTAATTAAGTAGAAAGTGTTGTCTATATTTATTTAAAGTTGCGCATTTGGATGTGACGTCACATTTCTCAACCCCCCCCCCATCTTCTTGGTTCTTTCGGTAAAGTCACGTAGAAGGGAAGTAATAAAATAATACAAGTAATAAAACATAATAAAACAATTCTCACGACGTTTCGGCCACAACGCAAGCAGCCGTTCTCAGGTGAAAACCAGGTCTGTCGAGGCGACAGCGTCTGATTGAAACAGCACACGTGCTTGGAGCATATATATAAGCTGGGATGGAAGGGGGAAAAAGAGCGCCTTGACAAAAGAATATGCATATCAAGAGGCATTTAGCATATTTATGGGAAAAGCAGGTATGTGATTAGTACTACACATGCCTCGTCACAAATGTCTGACCCCCCCCCCCCCCCCTAGGTGCGTAACGTCATTTATGGACGGCCCCTTACAGTATGGCCTTATTATTGCTTGTCAAAATAGTAAAACAATATTTATTTAATTCACAGTATGCTAACTTAAGTTACGTCTGCAAGTATTGTGGTTAATGTAAGCATGATTCCTTGCAAAAGGTGTCAGTTTTGTTGCCAGAAAAAAGGGGAAAAACCCTATTAGTATATTTTGGTACTGGCAAAGGAGGTCCCATGATGATTAAGTTACGTCATCATGTAAATATTGAACATTTATTTTCATATTTATAAACAGCTCCATCTCCAAAAGTGTTGGTGTTATAATACAGAGAAAAAATTGCCTTTTCTGAAACGAAACCAATTTCTCTTTGCTTGTACACCCGGCATATAACCACTGCTGTCGTCACTGTTTCGTCAACTTGGATGCATTTTGGCTCTTATCTGGCATAACAAAGCTGTTATTTATTTCGGACGTTTGTTGGAAGTAAAAAATGTTCAGGGATTATCTTTGGTGAGTTTTGCGTCCTCAGTGAGGAGACAGTATCGTCTGCCATTTTATTAATCGCCCATGCCAGGTGCTCCCAGAAAACAGACGGAAATCTCAAGTCGTATTTGCCGGTGAAAAGCACACCATAGATGAGACAGTTTGGCAAATCATAGTTACTGTTACATCATTGTCATAGTTTGGAACTTTTTTTAAACAGTACCCAGGTCGCCCTTGCAAAAGACGCAATGTATCACGTCCAAAATGGTTGTATGTGTTGTTCATTTATTTTTCAATGTGTTAACTTCATCTTCCAGTTATATAAATTATTCAAGAAACATTTATGACATTATACCTGTGGTTTTGACTCACATCTGCGTTATATTTGTTTAAATTCTCATATGAGCTTTATTTGTTCCTCATCATCTATATTCTCAGAAAAGGAGATGCATCTGTGAGTCTGAAATTTTGATGTCTGTTTAACTTCTTTCGCACCGTACGTAGTCAACCATGCTAATCGGAGGTGCGAGGGAAGGACAACAAACTAAACCCAAAAAGCTGTTCTAAAAAAATTAGTTTTCAATCTACGTTTAAAAGTGAATAGATAGCTCCAGTTGCTTCATAATATCGAAAGAGCGTTCCAGACGACCGCAGAAGGGCATCTGAAAGGCGCGTGATGCAGTGACTGTCTTTGTTTAATGGCTAACCAAACAATTGGTGTGTGTGATGCTACCATGTAAACTGGAAGGGTTTGGTGCAAAACTATTTCAGTTGCACTGAACTATAATTAATTGTCTTTATGGCATTTCCTATTGACTGAATTTAAGAAGTACTCTTTGTGAAGTTAATGCACGTCCATTTAAAAGCATTTGCCGATGTGGTTGTATTTGCATGTTGTTGCTACCATGACTTAGAATGATATTTTTCTGCTCACAAGCTAACAGGTAGAAACTGTTCCAAAGTCCATCACCCTGTATGGATTTATTTTAATTGGAAAAAAGTCGGAAAGCACCGTGATACAAATCTTCCAGGTCATTGTGTTTAAACCAGTGCTGAATGGTTACGCTTTTAAAAATAACAGGCACGGCATGTTTTCATGTTGTTGACAGTTTGTTGTCAACACGTGTAATTTCGCAGCAGTCAGAATAGTAGCTCAGTATAGTTGTAGTTTATTTGGTTTATTCAGACGAGGACTCAAGAGGCCAGGATGAGTCTCGTATACAAAAGCGTGGTGTGGATCACCAAAATTACAAAAGCAAAACAAATCAAACAAGGTACTGCAATGACACAAATACAAATCAAAACAAAAATAACGGTGTAGGCATTTTATGCAGGAAGAGGGTTATGACCAACTTTGCACACTTGATGGATGTTTCACTCAGTTGTTCTGTATAAAGGTGGTTTTGATTAAAGCATTTTGATTCACTTTCAAAAACTCGCGCAAGGTGTGGATTTGTTTTGTATGAAGATGATGTCTGGATGTTGGCAAAATTCAGTCAAAACACATTTTCTTTGTCGTTTCCTCGCTCCCTTGTGTAACCACAGGTTGATATTTTTCAGTATGAAGAATGTGTTACTTCTCATACCTATTTATTATTATAATTTTATTCCACAGGGTTCAGCATCTGTGAATATAAAGGGCAATTAATTGTGCTTCACATTAAGACAGTTTCAAGACTTACTGTCGACTACGAATTATTACGGTACTATCATCATTATTATTAGAATTACACCTTTAATATGCAATAACATGTGTGGCATGTGCTAAAACAGTTTTTTTGCCTATGTATTCAATATTACTTTTCTTTCATCGGCCACTTCTGCTGACAGCTACGATTTTTATGCAATGTTATAAACCCTGTTGCCAGTCATCTGTGGTGTTTTATTAAAACTATTTCCGTTCTTGATGCGCACTAATTTATTTTTAACTCGTAATGACAATTGACCACGTTGTGATCCCTATATAAATAATATATGCATTACAAATATATATTCTCAAGACATGGCAGGGTTGTCTTCATTCTGCACATAATTTTAAAACGTGTTTATATAACTGTATCATGCAACCATTAAAAACCCTTCCGTGGGGCAATTCAATCTCCCAAAGCACAGCCAGTACTTTTTATCCCTGGTATAGGCAATAATTATGCTGTAGAAACCTCAAAATCCCACTTTATTTTCTAACTCTGCTCATCATATTCACTTCGAAGGTTTTAGAGCCCTTGCTGACTTGCTCTTCTTAGACATATTGAACTCTACAGCATTAACGTCGTCTAAGCCAAAAAGCATTGCATGGAGACCCTCCAGTGCAACTGGGCCTTCTATGGCCACAAGTTGAATTGCAAACAAATTTAAGATCCTTATTCTTGGGTCTTTCGGTAAAGTCACGTAGATAGGTTCAACAAAAAACTACGACGTTTCGATCGCAACGCAAGCGGTCGTCTGCTGGAAAAGGGGGGTTAGCTTCCAAAGCAAACTGTTTATAAGGGTTTGAAATGGGCTTGGCCCAAATGTCAGCAGCCAATGATAATGTAAGTGGTGGGTAGCCAACCCGACGGTGGTTGGTTTTCCACCTATTAGAGGGCTGCCAGGTGAAAATTCGCATGTTAAAGAGAGCAATCTTATTCTCTCTGAGATCAGGGCTAGGTTAGCCCTGAACAAGATTCGTTTAGCAATGGGAGACGTGACAACAGCAAATGTCAATGTAAAGGCGATCGGTATTACCTTGGTTTCGAGGCATCTCTTCAGAAATGTGAGCAACTCGATCAGATGAGCCTTATTGTCTCGAAGTTTGTTAAAGGATCTAATAGTTGTGTGGAAACCCTCCCCGTAGAGGCGGTTAAATCTTGACTTAAAGCTTTCGTGACTGCAGGAATTCATATTATTGGGTCTTTCGGTAAAGTCACGTATATAGGTTCCTGCAGTCACTAAAGCTTTAAGTCAAGATTTAACCGCCTCTACGGGGAGGGTTTCCACACCACTATTAGATCCTTTAACAAACTTTAAGACAAGAAGGCTCATCTGATAAGAGTCGTTCACATTTCTGAAGAGATGCCACGACACTGAGGTAATACCAATCGCCTTTACACTGATATCTGCTGCTGTCACTTATCTCAATGCTAAACGAATCTTGTTTAGGTCTGGCCTAGCCCTGATCTCAGAGAGAATAAGATTGCACTCTTTAACATGCTAATTTTCACCTGGCAGCTCTCTGATTGGTGGAAACCAAACCACCATCGGGTTGGCTACCTACCACTTACATTATCATTGGCTGCTGACATTTGGGCCAAGCCCATTTCAAACTCTTTTAAACAGTTTGCCTTGGAAGCTAACCCCCCTTTTCCTGAAGACGACCGCTTGTGTTGTGATCGAAACGTCGTAGTTTTTTGTTGAACCTATCTACGTGACTTTACCGAAAAACCCAAGAATATGAATTCCTGCAGTCACGAAAGCTTTAGGTCAAGATTTAAATTTAAGATCAGCAAATGCTGCCAAACCCCTGTTCTAGGTATGCCATTTGTGCGCAGGGTGTGACAATACATCAAGTTATCAATGAATACGATTACCCAGCTCATGATACATGCATCAACCTGCCTGTGTGAGAAGCGATGTATTCTCGAGGTGTACGCTGTATGTAATAGGTGCACTTGGTCCCTTCAGCCACTGGAGACAATTACATTTACTGGAATGTTAAAGAAAATTGATTCCTGCATCCATTTGCGGCTCTGGATCACAACACATGACTAGTTTTATGCTCAGATTCACATTGCGCAGCATTCAACTGAGCAGTGCATATGTCGAGACACAAAGGCCTGGTAAAGCATACGGAGGCAGCGATAATTTAAAGAGAAAGTGAAGAGCCAAGCAAGAAACATTCCGAAACATTTGGGAAATGCCGCCATCACCGTCTTGCAATGTCATAGATCACAAACGTAATGACAATAAAATTAATTCATGGTGACCTGCATTTTTGCTAAACAGTTGCGCAACATCGTAGTGTGTGCAGTAAGTATGAACAAATACTGAATTAATTGTACATATAGCTCCACTACACTGTGAGTCACAGAAATATAAACATCTTGCATAAAGTTAAAACAACAAAAACATCAGCTTGCGTCATGCAAGGCTCTTCATCAGGAATACAATTTCGCACAAAAAGTGGCCTTTTCCCATTTATGATCGAGGTTTATGTGACTTTATAGTAGGCCCAAAGGTCGTGAGCTCTTAATTCCTGTAGGCGCACCGAGGTGCTGACTCATTGCTGCGGACTTTTACCATTGGCAAGACTTTTCTGTCGGCCTGGGGAACGCACAAGTGTTGAGTTGACTGTGTTGCATGGCATCAGTTTCCATGGAAAGTATTTGCTTTGCCACCAATGTGTTCTAGAAACTAAGCGTCCAAGTTCTGCTCGTTGGGACCTGATTTGCATGTGTTTCTCCACTCCCATTAATCACAGTGGCTGTAAAATTATTACCGTGATACCTAATGTTCTTTAATGTTTTATACGTAACATAAAAAAATGTACTTTCAATATTTTAGCACATTGGCACAAATGGAAGTAAGATGGGAGTATGGTAAGGGTGACTTGTGCTTGCAGCCCTTAGTTTGGGATGGATCTGGTAAATTAATGTGTACTTAGGTACGATAATTTTTTTTGTTTATATATTAAATGCAAGTTGCTGACTCATATATATATATGATCTGAATGGATGGGACAGAGGTTGAGCATGTGGCTCGCAATCCAAGGTTTGTGAGTTCAATTTGCAGTTAGGGGTCAACTCAGGCCTTCAATGCCTCCTGGGTCGATTAAATATTTACCACTTTGTGGGAAGGCCAACGGTGATTGTCTTAGGGAAAGCCTCACCCCCGAAGGAATGCGGCTGTTTCACCACTGGCTCAGGGATGCAAATAGTTAACGAGTGCTGCCCAATGCTCATTTGCGTGGGAGATCATTTTGATATTTAAATATACAGTATAGGTATATTTTTTGTGCATGCGTAAGCAATTTCCTATTTTGGTTGCGTTTTTATTGATAACACCAAAGCTGAAAACCTATTTGGCAATATGTAACACCCACGGTTCAGCAGGGTAGCATGTAAATTGGGATCTATTCCTGTTTCTTTCTTCCCCCTTAATCCCTCAACACGATGACCTCGCCACCTTGGGGCAATTTAGAGCACATTGCAAATCCCCTGTTAGATGTTACATTGTTAGTCCAGATAAATACTCCTGCATTGTCTGAATTTGTGAGCAGTTCATTTGGGATACTGGTGTCGCAGGGAATCTATTTGTTTGGGACAATTACACTGCAGCAAAGACAACGTTTCTCTTACTTAGTGTAACAATTGAACACTACTTTTGTATCTATGTGAAATGTGACTGCGGATTTTTAAGGGTGAGTGCTTTAGGACAAATTGGAGTAGCTCCATGTCAGACTTACCAGGATCAGACAGCCTTGCTTCCCACTTGCGGAAGAGCTCAGCTTCCCTCTGTGCCCAGCACTCACTCATCTCTGCTCTCACGCTGTCCTGGGAAAGCACACCCCAAGCGAACCAACTGTCGGTCATACTCACTCTGTTATTTTATGCTCTAAATTCGTGGCATCATCTTCTTCTGACAAGAAACATTGCAACGGTGCTCAACATGTTACATTGTATTCGAGAATGATAATAAAAAATAATATAAAAGTAGGTGTCTTTGGACTCAAATACCAATGAGGTCGTGCTCACAACTGTTGGCAGCCTGGAAATAGTGGAGGAAATTGCACATTCCTATGATGGGAGCCAGTGTCTCCACAGCATGATCACTGTTGAGTTCTCACAAAGTGGTACTTATATCATTGAGTCCGAGGTGATGACAAACTAAATGCATCCCCAACCAGGATAAGAATAATTAAGCCATTTAGTGCCACCTGGCTGAATGACTAAAGTAAGTTATATTTGTAATTTATGTGAATGAATCATGTATGTATGTTGAACTTATTCCGCACCGTATGTAGCCAACCGTGCTAATCGGAGGTGCGGGATATTAGCCATGGGGGTGAATCAAACTCAGGGCCGCCAGATTCACAGTACCGTGCGCCAAATACTATGTCACCGATTCACAGGATTTTTAACTGAAGGTAAATATTGTTATTGGGATTTGCATTGTGGTATTGGAATGCATTCACCTGCATCAAACATTGTCAAAAAGGCTGCTTGCTTATAGTCCATGTCAGAAATGCGTGAACATTTCTGACGTGGACTCTGGTCTTCGCACCTGATTGACTCACAAGTGACGACATCACATTTATCCTTCTATTTAAGACCAAAACAGGAGAATTTCTCTACAACTCCGGCTTTCACCTGATGAGGCTGGTTGTAATTACAAGCGAAACGTCGTACTCGAATGGTAAGTGTTGTGAGTTTACTTTCCAACACACTGGTGTGGTGAGCTAGCACCGAATTGGCATGTTTTGTTTACGCGACAAACCTTACTAATTGGCTGTGCCAGGTGGTGGCGGGTTTAACGACATTCATATTATCGCGATTGAACAAAAAAAACCCTCTTATAGAGAACATCAGGACGTTGACTCTGGTCGTCAACGTTACTGTTTTAATATTTAAAATACTTTTCGATTTAAAGCTTTCGTGACTGCAGGGATTCATCTTCTTGGTTCTTTCGGTAAAGTCACGTAGAAGGGAAGTAATAACATAATAAAAATAAAACATAATAAAACAATTCTCACGACGTTTCGGCCACAACGCCTGAGGACGGCTGCTTGCGTTGTGGCCGAAACGTCGTGAGAATTGTTTTATTATGTTTTATTTTTATTATTTTATTACTTCCCTTCTACGTGACTTTACCGAAAGAACCAAGAAGATTTAAAATACTGTATACATTAGGCTTAAATTCTATTGATGAACACCTTTATAGTTTGTTGTCAGTCGTAATGATAATAGCCACACCAACACAGATGCTAAATTTCCTTCAGTGTTTCATATGCAGTACACTGCACTATCTGCAAAACAATGTCACCTAAGCTTTCCCCTTCAATGTAGTAGATGACTTAAATATACAAATTGGAATGTCCTTTCATATCGACACATCAACTGAGCTGCTGATGTATGGTCTTCTGTAATTGTCTCATACAAATGCATGAGGTAAAGTGTGAAACGTAGCATCTCTCAGAGATATTTCCTTGATGCTCTATTGGATGGTAAATGGATACAGAAATAGTATTTAAATATAGTGCAAAATGTCTTTCTATTTGTAGAAATCTCTATGAAAATTATATTCTTGAATGATATTTTATGAGTTTCATATTTTTTATACTTTATTATACTTACACCATTTATTGCCTTTTGACAATTTGCCTCAGAATGACACAGCATAAAGTATATTACAAAAATGTAAATTACACTTTTCTACTTGGGGCATTCCTCCACTTTATATTACCATAAATTGTTCTACAGATTGAGGAGCTCTTTCACGTGTCATTGTATGACTTCATGACGAAGTGATGTTATCACATTATAACATAAATTATAATATTATAACATCCTGATATTATAATATATGATTATGGATATAACTATTGTACATCATTGTGAGATGCAATTGGCATGAATTATGCTATATAAAATTGAGAAAACTAATTCAGACGTTATTGGCTTTCATTGTGCATTCAGTTTGTTAAATGTTTGTACTGATGGTCATGTAAACTATCACCTGAAAATGATGCTGTAGAGAGGAGGAAGTTGACAGGCTAGAGGGTCATGCCCTCTTGCAAATTGCTCTCTACATCACCATGCTATTACAATTGTAGTGACATAGAATTGGTCACTACGTAGCATAGCGCTGACTGCTGGCAGGGAAGGGGATCTGCAGTGAAGCAGCCCTGATTGACAGCAGGCCACGTGACAGACCCAAGAGGGATCTAGGGTAAAGGTTACGGAGGGGACGCATCGAGAGCCCGCTCGTAGGTTCCAGATGGAGGGCGTGGCCTCGCTCTGCCTCGGCCACGCTAACAGGATTAAATGGGACCCCGAGGGGGGATCGGGGCCGTCGTTTGGAGTGGGATCCCCTCGTCGTCGTCATCATCGTGCCTAAGTCGCTGTCGTCGTCACTTGATAATTTCGCTGCTAGCAGTAGTTGGCTGTCTTATTTCAGCGCCGTCAATGTCAGACGGCTAGCGTTGTGTTGTAGACTAGCAACCAGTGTAGAGTTGCGTTTAAGCGAGAGAGACAGTGTTGTGTAACAGCAGAGTCAGTCACTACACAATTAATCCTCAGTGTGACTCCACAAGAGTGTCGGAGTGCCTGCAAATAAGTGTTGAAGAATGCTGGACATGCTTCACAGATAGGTAATAGTTGTATGGATTCCAAATACAGAGTAAAAGACGTGCTGTGGTTAAATCAGATGTATCGCGTTTATTCCCCCACTCTACCACCACTATTTGTCCTGGCTTACTCTTATATGACTAATGAATAATAAATGTAGAATGGCCCTTCCTCAGCCTATTAAATATAATGTACGTTGCAAGGCAGTTCAAATGAAAAAGTATGTTTTTTTAGTGCTTACGCACCACTGTTGAGGCATTCACCGAGTTTGAATATATGAATGTGCATCATAATTATGTCATGTTTGCTTGATAGCATTATTGTTTTTAAATGCATCATTAATGTTGTGTTTACAGAGGTATTGCATTCATAACAACGAGAACATCACTTAATGCACCTCAAATTAATTCATTAATACTCTATTTGATGCTATAATTGTAACTGACTATAACCATGTGTTTTCCTTCTGTTAGGTAAGCATGATATTTGATGTGTATCAAGCCATACGCTTTCTAAGTGCAACATATCATAAAATAGTAATCTGCCCAAGGTGAGCAGTCATAATAGCAATGGCAATATCATTAATACAATACTGTTGTCAATTATTATAAGATCTGTATCATAGTTATATGACCATTCAAGGGTGTATATGGAATTGATCCAGACAATTGACACTCTCAAAGTACTAAAGTAATAATTAGGTGTCATATTTTCCTTAAATGTCAGTAATATCAGTACTATTTTGTGCGATGTCAACAGTAGTTATTAAAACGATTACTTGCTTCTGCCATAAAAAATGTGTTATTTCCACCACTGACTAATGGCTGCCAAACAAGACGAGCACCATGCAGTGCTCGCTGGAGCAGCAGGGGTGACCTGTGATTTGTTGAGTTCTTTCGCAACATACGTTTTAAAAGCAAGTGTATTTAATTAACACTCTTTCAACAGTCTCATATCGTTACTATACTTGCATCATTGTATGACTATATGATTATGCTCTTTGGTTCTTTCGGTAAAGTCACGTAGAAAGAAAATAAATGATATAATAGAATACGACGTTTCGATTGCAACACAATCAATCGTCATCAGGTAGAACTAAATTTGAGGGACAAAACACAGACACGGAGACACACAGACACACAAGCAGAGAGAGACAACACAGAGACACAGAGAGAGAGACACAACATAGACGATTGCTTGTGGTGCAATCGAAACGTCGTATTCCATTATTTTATTTATTTTATTTCTACGTGACTTTACCGAAAGAACCAAAGAGTAATTCCTGCAGTCACGAAAGCTTCAAATCAAGTTTATACTGGTAGGAACGAAGTGGACCAGACCACCAATAGATTATATCGTCCGTCCGTGTATCAACATCGACCCCTACTGCAAACACTTGGCAGGACCCTACAAAAACCTTTTGACTCAGTGGGGCTTTCCTGGCTTAACAAGTGTAATAATACATTATGTTTATATTAGTTGGTTATTGGGAAAATGTCAAAACTGGGTGGTTTTTAACTTTTGCCGACAAAACTGTATCCCAAATGTCAAAACTGGGTGGTCTTGGAAAACGACAGGCAAAACAGGGTGGTGCTTTTTGATATGACAAAACTGGGTGATGTTCAATGTGGACAAATGTCAAAACTGGGTGAAGAAGGTGTACGATTTAATGTATCATTTTGTACACGTTTAGGTCCTTGCGTTATTCATCCATATGTCGCCACAGATTTAGAGCGTTCCAAATGATGTTTCTCGTGGCTCATGTTCCATACCTTGCACCACAAACTTCCCGTTTGTATACTGGCACAGTGTGCCATCTCGCTACTACAGTAACACTTACTTGTCATATATATACTGGCACAGTGTGCCAGCTCGCTTACTTGCCGTTTGCATACTGGCACAATGTGCCAGCTCACTACTACAGTAACACTTACTTGCCATATGTATACTGGCACAGTGTGCCAGCTTGCAACTACAGTAACACTTTCAGCTCGCGAACATACACGAACTTGCCATTTGTATACTGGTACAGTGTGCCAGCTTGCATGCCACACCTACTACAGTAGAACAACGGTAGATAGTGTCTGCGTCGAGAAGTATGGTGCTGCACACTTAGAACAAAACATGTTTGTTACATATATATAACTACTTCGACGGGCAAGAGCGCTTGTTGTGGCCCTTGGCGCGACAGAAGGAGCACCGCGTGAGGCCCAATGGGCCACCTTCGCCACGGTTGCGAATCCGACGCTTCTTCGGGCGGCCAGCCTTCTTCCGGCGAGGAGGTGGCATCATGGTGTTGTCACGTTGCAGCTCCTCGGCAATGGGCAGCTCGATACCGGCAACCGAGGTCCATGTCGTGTTGATGGCAGAGACTTGGTAACACACCGCACATGCGTCGTAGAGCTCGGGCATCCGCCCAAACGCCATGAGGGCACGAATGTAGTGCCGACACGGCAAGGCCATCTGCTTCATGTACCCGCACGTGCACGACCGAGAGCTGAGATCGACTCGGCGCTTGGCAAAGGCGTAGGCGTCTGGATCCTTGACGTATGCACGCGTCGAGGTACTCTCGTAGACCTTGTACCTCGGGGCCAACGCCTGCTGAGCGTCGAGTCCTTGAGCGTACGGCGTAATGACACGCCCTTGAGCGGCCCACTTCTCGGCGTCGCTGCGGTGGGCAAAGGCCGTCGTCATCATGTCTTCCATGTGGTGCATGAGGAAGTGGAAGGGGTCCATCTCGCGAGCCGGCAGGGCCTCGCTGTTCGTGGACTCCACAAAGTTCGTCGTGCGCCAGCCGTACAATGGCGTCGTGTGCAGGTGCGGGTAGAGCGCCCACGTGTGGGGGTCGATCTTGTTGTAGTACGTGGCCGCCGCAGGCAGAGCTACGCCCAAGCAGCCCAAGGAGCTGCGGAACGCGGCCTCGGAGGCGCACCCTTGGGCATCGTAGATGATGCCTTGGAGGTCGGGCGTGAACGCGGAGCCGATGTCCACGCCGTTGCAGATCAAATGCCGCGTGCAGTGGATGAGCATGAGGTCCTTCCAGTCGGAGGCTAGGATGCCCGTGCCACGATCGCAGAAGACCGGCGTGCCGTCGAGCTCGATGTCGTTGGTCGTGCAGCAGTTGAGAAACCAGTCGTAGGCCGCTGCCGTCTCGGACGGCACCAGCGCCACGGCGAGAAGGACGTTGCGGTTGTTGCCGTCGCGCCCAACGAGGACGAGCATGGTTCCGTTGTAGGCGCGCGCCTTCATGTGCGACCCGTCGATGCCGACGACGCGTTGAAGACTTGGCTGCAACGAGCGTGCGATCGGGTTGCAGATGAACGCACCCCAGAAGATGCCCGCGTCTTCTCGCACACTGCAGGTCGTCGCGTTGAGCTTGCCGAACGTCTCCACCAGCGAGTTGATGAACTCGAAGCCTGCATGGGCCGCACTCTCGTTCGCCGCGATGCACGTGTCCTTGGCGCGGTACATCATCCGGGTCGGGACAATGACGCGAGCAACGTCGGCGACCTGGGCAATGACAGTCGGTGCGGAGGTACGGGGGTTGGCGCGAAAGGCCGAACGGGCTGTCGTGTTCGCCTCCACTTGGCGCTGCGTGATCTTGGTAGTGCCCGTGCAGCCGTGGTGATCCGTGCACAGCGCCGAGACGCGGAAGCCGCGTCGTTCCCCCGTGAGCTTCGTCAGCTTCACCTTGAAGGAACAAGGTGTTGAACTAGAGCAGACGATGGCAACGTGCCGTCCGCCGCTTCGCTTGAGGTCAAGGACCGCGCGCTTGCCTTGTTGCAAAGCAAAGTCTTGGATGCCGTGGATGGCCTCGCGGCGCGTGGTAAAAGTCTTCTTGGGGTGGAGGGTTGCCATTCGAATGTGAGCAAGGTGGCAGTGCGCCCGCCTGGTCGCAAGCCCGCCCCGAGCTCACTTCCGAGTCCGAGCCATAGCTTGAAATGTTGGTCTTTGGGGTGCTGGCACACTGTGCCAGCGTACAAATATCAAGTGTGTGTAGTTATATGGTGCTGGCACACTGTGCCAGCATACTAATACCAAGTGTTTAGATGAATGGGGTGCTGGCACAGTGTGCCAGTATACAAATACCAAGTGTTTGGATGAATGGGGTGCTGGCACACTGTGCTAGTATACAATTATCAAGTGTATTTGACAAATGTCAAAACTGGGTGCACCCTGAGTGTCCAAAACTCAAGTTTTTGGCCACCCAGGGTGCACCCAGTTTTGACATTTGGGATCCAGTTTTGTCGGCAAAAGTTAAAAACCACCCAGTTTTGACATTTTCCCGTTGGTTATTCGTTCCTACCAGCCCACCCCGCAGGGTCCTGTTGATTATATGATTATGATTAGCATGCAGTTATAGATATTTGACAAGTTAAAACATGAACTTCTCATTCGCAAAATTCAATACAGTACACAAAATCCATGATTTAATCCCATCTGTGAAGGAGGTCATTCCTGACATACAATATCCTGGAGTCTACAAACTGAGTTGTACCTGCGGTAGCAGTTACATTGGGGAAACGAAACGACATGTCTCGGACCGTGTTCGCGAACACAAGGCAGATCTGAAACACGGCAGAACCAATACCTCTGCCGTGGATGACCATTGGTATAACGCTGTGGGCTCGCATGATATTGTTTGTGAAATTACTCAGCTTTCAAGAAGACCACGGTTGAATCACACTCTATGCTGCAATGTAACTTGCACGATATTAAGTGGGGTCCAATTGAACCAAGATACCCGACCTCAATCCTTTATCAACAGCCTAATCAGGAAAATGGGAAATGCAGGACAGCTGTAAACAACCCGCTACTTTTGATTAAAGTGTCATGAGGTGCGATTGTACCTTATAGGCCTCAAATGAGCTTTCCAGGAACTCATGCTTTTCTTGAAGCTTCTCTGTAAAGTGTGTCATAGGAAGTGAATTACCCAATTTTTAAATTGTTTTGGAAAGTGTTTCACAACTGCCACACGTTTATTAGGCACATACTTTTCAGTCCTAGGAAACGCATGGTGTCTGTGAAATTAGAACAGTTGTTTACAATTATCAATAGTTTTGTTAGATATTCTCTGAATTAAGATGAACTACAATGATATTGTTGAAGACAATACTGCTGTGATGTAATGGTTAATACAATGGACCTGCAATACAGGTGTCTCCTGTTCAATCTGCTTGCATAGCAGTTGAAAACGAGGAAGTTTAATATATACTCCCGCATAATAAATGTGTACGCCCCAGTAAGTCGATCAGAAGGTGGGGTAAAGTGTGGGAACTCCCACCTCTTCAGAGATGTCTGACCAGCGTGGAAACAAGGGCTGCACCTGAATAATTTTATGCGGATGAATAATATACCAGTAAAAAAAAAGATGTAGTGAATATGGAAGGGAAATAGCAAGCGTCTCATTAGTAAAGATTTAAAAAATCCCATCAACTTCGAGTTTGTGGATTGGTTTTCATATAAATGCGATTTCACAAACACCTAGAAAATTATTTGCAAGAAGACCTAAAGAGCATTTGAATTGGACATTTTGCTTCATTACAATTTCACAATAACATTGCCTCACCACCGCTGCTTGAAAATGGCGTATTACTCAGTTAACACGCTATAGTGAAGGTTTGTGTGGTGTATGTAGTGTGGTGGGTTCATGGCCCCACATACTGACAATGCATTCACACATTTTTTTCTGTGAAATGTATAGACGTACATTTGTACGCAATTGGTTTTTTCAATATATTTCATTGAGAATTTTTTTACATTTTCTGCCAATCTCACCTGTGATGATTTTAAAATTGTGTCGTTAGCTTTGAACACTGATATACTTACATTATTTATTTGTACTCAGGGCTGCTCTCTTGCAACAGAGACTTTCCTTCTGTGGACCCTGACCTGGTTATAAAGTTCATGTATATACATGCCTTGCTTCATTAAGTCATACTTGATTATTTTTTTTATTGATTTAAATATTGTTAATTGGTGACAACATTAATTTATCTTCCCTTATTCTGTCAATAAATAATTGGAATAGACTTCCGTTTTAATGTTCAGCTATCACAACTGCTATTTGGAAATTACTTTATGAGTGGGAGCCAATTGGTAAAGTTGTCAAACCTTTAACCTAGCTCCTTGTGGATGCACTGCGAATTTTGAACATTGAGTACTTTTTTTAATTGACGAAAAAGTATTAAAGTAGTGAGCACATTGTTACTGAATGCAGAGTTGGTAATCCATGCACAAATCCATATCGGTTAACAAATCAAGAACATATCAAGCATGCTGTGTAATCTTCAGAGTAGACCTGCAATGAATTCAAATTGGCCTGACTTGAGACCCAAAACCCCGACCTTCTGATTGCAACAGCTAGATGTCGGGTTATTTACTAAAACCCTTGTGTGACAAATTCA
The DNA here is from genome assembly GCF_965212315.1 of Lampetra planeri. NCBI lineage: Eukaryota > Metazoa > Chordata > Hyperoartia > Petromyzontiformes > Petromyzontidae > Lampetra > Lampetra planeri. The sequence goes on from NC_136107.1 coordinate 22,660,664, forward strand.
GCTTCAATCAAGCTCTTGGAAACACCTACTCAGCGCTACAAATCTGCTGGGAAATTCGTCAGCAACATAGCTGGACCATATTCATTTGGCATGGTTCATTATATATCGTTGTCTACAAAAACCTTCACAATAAGTATATCTTAAAATTACACAAAGCATGCATACAATATCGATTTAAAGCTTTCGTGACTGCAGGGATTCATCTTCTTGGTTCTTTCGGTAAAGTCACGTAGAAGGGAAGTAATAAAATAATAAAAATAAAACATAATAAAACAATTCTCACGACGTTTCGGCCACAACGCAAGCAGCCATCCTCAGGCGAAGAATGAAACACCCCAAGCTTGGAGCGTATATTTAAGCTGGGTTAGAGGGGGGGGAGGTGGGAAGAAGAGCGCCTAAACAAAATAATTTGCATATCAAGAGGAATTCAGCATATGGAAAATGCGTAGGAGGTGGGCGGGGGGGGTTCCAAATCAATACTATGCCCGTGCATTATGCAGGATTAGCAGCATCAAAGGGGGGGGGGAAGTGGGGGAGCATTAACAAAGGAAAGGAATGTTAATAGTATGTAGCTGTAGTTACTAAACAACCACGTAAAAAACTACAGTATAAACTGCATGACAAACTAAAGTATAAACTACATAGCATCATCAGTAAACTTACTATACTCTACAATAAGCTGAGTTACTAACAGTAAGTAATACATGAAAAATTCTACGTTGTAAAAAATTATATAATATGCTTCCATCTAAACTTTATTCTCTTACATCACACGCGTCTATACCGTACTATATACTTCCATAGGCAAAACCAACATTAAATTACATACTGTATTGCTATAAACCACCCTATACCTTATACATTTTTAATATAACACTATGTATTATTCTACCCACCCTAATGTGTATCAAAATGGTTTATTACGTCCTTCCAGTGATTGCTAAGCCAGAATCCATCTTCTCGGTTAAAATTGTCTCTGTGTTTGTAAATGTGGATCGCCTCATGTACGAATCTCTCATGATAGCCAGATGGCTTGCAGAGAACCTCTGTCTTGGAGAAGTCAATGTCATGTGAGCCCACTGAGTTGTAACAGTGATCTGCCACGGCTGAGGTGTTTGTCCTACAGTGTTTCAGGTCAGCTTTATGTTCACGGATGCGGTCCGAGACATGTCGTTTGGTTTCCCCAATGTAACTGCTACCACAGAGGCAACTTAGTTTGTAGACACCAGGGTACTGTATGTCTGGAACCACATCTTTTACAGACGGTACCAGATCACGGATTTTATGTACTGTGTTGAATCGGACCTGGATCTTGTGTTTAATCAGGATTTTGGAGATCTTTTTTGTGACCCCAGCAATGTAGGGTAAGGTGATGGTCTTGAAAGGCTCCTCAACAGGATCCTTCTTGGTGGTTGGAGTGATGGCTTTGCGGATTGTGTAGTCGGAGTAACCATTAGCCTTAAGAGCTTGGCGTACGTGTTTGAGTTCACTGGAAATGTGTTCATGGTCGGAGATGCATTGGGCTCTATGATATAGAGTCTTGATGAGGGAATTCTTCTGGGATGGATGGTGGTGGGAATCCGGTTTTAGATAAGCATCCGTGTGGGTGGCTTTCCTGTAGACAGAGTGGCTCATTGAACCATCAGGTCTCCTTTTGATTAGGACATCCAAAAAGGGTAGCTTGCCATCATTTTCGACTTCCATGGTGAATCTGATGGCTGGGTGTATGGAATTGATATGGTCGAGAAATTGGTCTAGAGCAGGCCGGCCATGTGGCCAGATGACAAAAGTGTCGTCTACGTACCTCTTCCATAAGGTCGGGCGTAGAGTGGCAGTCTGGATGGCGTCCGTCTCAAATTTCTCCATGAAGATGTTGGCTACAACCGGAGATAAGGGGGAGCCCATTGGGGTGCCCTCAATTTGCTTGTAGAAGGTTCCATTCCAGGTGAAGTATGTATTGGTTAAGCAGTGTCTCACCAGGGGGGGTACCCCAGCATTCAGTCCTTGATGAACCAAGTCTTCAATGATTGCGATGGTGTCAGGCACAGGCACCTTGGTGAACAAGGAAACCACATCAAAACTGACAAGCAGGTCGTCTGGGGACAGGGCAATCCCCTTGATTGTTGATACCAGGTCAGTAGAGTTTAGTACTGCAGAGGTGGTTTTTCCAGTGAAAGGCCGTAGGATTTCGGACAAAAAACGAGCCAGTTTGTAAGTCGGGGAGTTGATAGTAGAGACAATGGGACGAAGAGGTGTATCTTCTTTATGTATCTTTGGCAAGCCGTACAATCTTGGTGGCCTGGCTGCAGAAGGTTTCAACGAGAACTGTTTGGTCTGATCAATTAATGCGGTTGAAGCAGAAATGATGTTGTTGGTTTTGGAGACGAGGCTGTTGGTGGGGTCTCTTTTTATTTTTGTATAGCTGCCATCGGTGAGTAGTTCTTGAATTTTGTTGTTGTATTCTATTTTGTCCATGATGACAGTGGCATTGCCTTTGTCGGCTGAGAGGATGACAATGTCATCCCTCTTTTTTAATTGAGCTAATTCAAAACGCTCATCTTTGCTGATGTTGCTAGCTGGCATCTTAGCGTTTTTGAGGGTTACAGAGATTTCCGATCTTGCTACGTCTGCAGCGATGTGACTCAAGCCCTTGAGAGCTACATCTACTCGAGCAATTATATCATTAACTGGTATGTGTCTAGGTGTGACTGCAAAGTTTAGTCCTTTAGCTAAAACGGATTTCAAACCTTCAGAAATAGGACTGTTACTGCGATTAATTACGACTTTGTTAACATCTAGCTTTTCAATGTGTGGGTCCGGTTTCTTGTTTGAGAGGCGGTTGAATTTGGAAATCAAGTTGTCCTTACATTTAGTCGACATAGCGGCAGCTGAAGAGGCAGTCATTTTTTCCACATGTTCCCAATCCGATGTGGACATTGTTGCACTCAAGGATAAGTGTGATTTGTAGAGTGTCTTGTCTAACTGATCTAGTTCGGTGCGCGTAAGTCTGATTTTCTCTGAGATAAGAGCTAAGCTAGTTCTAGACAGAATTCGTTTCGCATTAGAAGAAGTTACAGCAGCAGATGTTAGTGTAAATGCGTTCGGTATTACCTTAGAGTCGCGGCATCTCTTCAGAAAGGTGAGAGACTCGATTAGCTGAGCCTTCTTGTCCCGGAGCTTGTTGAAGGATCTCAAAGTTATGTGGAAACCCTCCCCGTAGAGGCGGTTAAATTTCGATTTAAAGCTTTCGTGACTGCAGGGATTCATCTTCTTGGTTCTTTCGGTAAAGTCACGTAGAAGGGAAGTAATAAAATAATAAAAATAAAACATAATAAAACAATTCTCACGACGTTTCGGCCACAACGCAAGCAGCCATCCTCAGGCGAAGAATGAAACACCCCAAGCTTGGAGCGTATATTTAAGCTGGGTTAGAGGGGGGGGAGGTGGGAAGAAGAGCGCCTAAACAAAATAATTTGCATATCAAGAGGAATTCAGCATATGGAAAATGCGTAGGAGGTGGGCGGGGGGGGTTCCAAATCAATACTATGCCCGTGCATTATGCAGGATTAGCAGCATCAAAGGGGGGGGGGAAGTGGGGGAGCATTAACAAAGGAAAGGAATGTTAATAGTATGTAGCTGTAGTTACTAAACAACCACGTAAAAAACTACAGTATAAACTGCATGACAAACTAAAGTATAAACTACATAGCATCATCAGTAAACTTACTATACTCTACAATAAGCTGAGTTACTAACAGTAAGTAATACATGAAAAATTCTACGTTGTAAAAAATTATATAATATGCTTCCATCTAAACTTTATTCTCTTACATCACACGCGTCTATACCGTACTATATACTTCCATAGGCAAAACCAACATTAAATTACATACTGTATTGCTATAAACCACCCTATACCTTATACATTTTTAATATAACACTATGTATTATTCTACCCACCCTAATGTGTATCAAAATGGTTTATTACGTCCTTCCAGTGATTGCTAAGCCAGAATCCATCTTCTCGGTTAAAATTGTCTCTGTGTTTGTAAATGTGGATCGCCTCATGTACGAATCTCTCATGATAGCCAGATGGCTTGCAGAGAACCTCTGTCTTGGAGAAGTCAATGTCATGTGAGCCCACTGAGTTGTAACAGTGATCTGCCACGGCTGAGGTGTTTGTCCTACAGTGTTTCAGGTCAGCTTTATGTTCACGGATGCGGTCCGAGACATGTCGTTTGGTTTCCCCAATGTAACTGCTACCACAGAGGCAACTTAGTTTGTAGACACCAGGGTACTGTATGTCTGGAACCACATCTTTTACAGACGGTACCAGATCACGGATTTTATGTACTGTGTTGAATCGGACCTGGATCTTGTGTTTAATCAGGATTTTGGAGATCTTTTTTGTGACCCCAGCAATGTAGGGTAAGGTGATGGTCTTGAAAGGCTCCTCAACAGGATCCTTCTTGGTGGTTGGAGTGATGGCTTTGCGGATTGTGTAGTCGGAGTAACCATTAGCCTTAAGAGCTTGGCGTACGTGTTTGAGTTCACTGGAAATGTGTTCATGGTCGGAGATGCATTGGGCTCTATGATATAGAGTCTTGATGAGGGAATTCTTCTGGGATGGATGGTGGTGGGAATCCGGTTTTAGATAAGCATCCGTGTGGGTGGCTTTCCTGTAGACAGAGTGGCTCATTGAACCATCAGGTCTCCTTTTGATTAGGACATCCAAAAAGGGTAGCTTGCCATCATTTTCGACTTCCATGGTGAATCTGATGGCTGGGTGTATGGAATTGATATGGTCGAGAAATTGGTCTAGAGCAGGCCGGCCATGTGGCCAGATGACAAGATGGATTCTGGCTTAGCAATCACTGGAAGGACGTAATAAACCATTTTGATACACATTAGGGTGGGTAGAATAATACATAGTGTTATATTAAAAATGTATAAGGTATAGGGTGGTTTATAGCAATACAGTATGTAATTTAATGTTGGTTTTGCCTATGGAAGTATATAGTACGGTATAGACGCGTGTGATGTAAGAGAATAAAGTTTAGATGGAAGCATATTATATAATTTTTTACAACGTAGAATTTTTCATGTATTACTTACTGTTAGTAACTCAGCTTATTGTAGAGTATAGTAAGTTTACTGATGATGCTATGTAGTTTATACTTTAGTTTGTCATGCAGTTTATACTGTAGTTTTTTACGTGGTTGTTTAGTAACTACAGCTACATACTATTAACATTCCTTTCCTTTGTTAATGCTCCCCCACTTCCCCCCCCCCTTTGATGCTGCTAATCCTGCATAATGCACGGGCATAGTATTGATTTGGAACCCCCCCCCGCCCACCTCCTACGCATTTTCCATATGCTGAATTCCTCTTGATATGCAAATTATTTTGTTTAGGCGCTCTTCTTCCCACCTCCCCCCCCTCTAACCCAGCTTAAATATACGCTCCAAGCTTGGGGTGTTTCATTCTTCGCCTGAGGATGGCTGCTTGCGTTGTGGCCGAAACGTCGTGAGAATTGTTTTATTATGTTTTATTTTTATTATTTTATTACTTCCCTTCTACGTGACTTTACCGAAAGAACCAAGAAGATGAATCCCTGCAGTCACGAAAGCTTTAAATCGAAATTTAACCGCCTCTACGGGGAGGGTTTCCACATAACTTTGAGATCCTTCAACAAGCTCCGGGACAAGAAGGCTCAGCTAATCGAGTCTCTCACCTTTCTGAAGAGATGCCGCGACTCTAAGGTAATACCGAACGCATTTACACTAACATCTGCTGCTGTAACTTCTTCTAATGCGAAACGAATTCTGTCTAGAACTAGCTTAGCTCTTATCTCAGAGAAAATCAGACTTACGCGCACCGAACTAGATCAGTTAGACAAGACACTCTACAAATCACACTTATCCTTGAGTGCAACAATGTCCACATCGGATTGGGAACATGTGGAAAAAATGACTGCCTCTTCAGCTGCCGCTATGTCGACTAAATGTAAGGACAACTTGATTTCCAAATTCAACCGCCTCTCAAACAAGAAACCGGACCCACACATTGAAAAGCTAGATGTTAACAAAGTCGTAATTAATCGCAGTAACAGTCCTATTTCTGAAGGTTTGAAATCCGTTTTAGCTAAAGGACTAAACTTTGCAGTCACACCTAGACACATACCAGTTAATGATATAATTGCTCGAGTAGATGTAGCTCTCAAGGGCTTGAGTCACATCGCTGCAGACGTAGCAAGATCGGAAATCTCTGTAACCCTCAAAAACGCTAAGATGCCAGCTAGCAACATCAGCAAAGATGAGCGTTTTGAATTAGCTCAATTAAAAAAGAGGGATGACATTGTCATCCTCTCAGCCGACAAAGGCAATGCCACTGTCATCATGGACAAAATAGAATACAACAACAAAATTCAAGAACTACTCACCGATGGCAGCTATACAAAAATAAAAAGAGACCCCACCAACAGCCTCGTCTCCAAAACCAACAACATCATTTCTGCTTCAACCGCATTAATTGATCAGACCAAACAGTTCTCGTTGAAACCTTCTGCAGCCAGGCCACCAAGATTGTACGGCTTGCCAAAGATACATAAAGAAGATACACCTCTTCGTCCCATTGTCTCTACTATCAACTCCCCGACTTACAAACTGGCTCGTTTTTTGTCCGAAATCCTACGGCCTTTCACTGGAAAAACCACCTCTGCAGTACTAAACTCTACTGACCTGGTATCAACAATCAAGGGGATTGCCCTGTCCCCAGACGACCTGCTTGTCAGTTTTGATGTGGTTTCCTTGTTCACCAAGGTGCCTGTGCCTGACACCATCGCAATCATTGAAGACTTGGTTCATCAAGGACTGAATGCTGGGGTACCCCCCCTGGTGAGACACTGCTTAACCAATACATACTTCACCTGGAATGGAACCTTCTACAAGCAAATTGAGGGCACCCCAATGGGCTCCCCCTTATCTCCGGTTGTAGCCAACATCTTCATGGAGAAATTTGAGACGGACGCCATCCAGACTGCCACTCTACGCCCGACCTTATGGAAGAGGTACGTAGACGACACTTTTGTCATCTGGCCACATGGCCGGCCTGCTCTAGACCAATTTCTCGACCATATCAATTCCATACACCCAGCCATCAGATTCACCATGGAAGTCGAAAATGATGGCAAGCTACCCTTTTTGGATGTCCTAATCAAAAGGAGACCTGATGGTTCAATGAGCCACTCTGTCTACAGGAAAGCCACCCACACGGATGCTTATCTAAAACCGGATTCCCACCACCATCCATCCCAGAAGAATTCCCTCATCAAGACTCTATATCATAGAGCCCAATGCATCTCCGACCATGAACACATTTCCAGTGAACTCAAACACGTACGCCAAGCTCTTAAGGCTAATGGTTACTCCGACTACACAATCCGCAAAGCCATCACTCCAACCACCAAGAAGGATCCTGTTGAGGAGCCTTTCAAGACCATCACCTTACCCTACATTGCTGGGGTCACAAAAAAGATCTCCAAAATCCTGATTAAACACAAGATCCAGGTCCGATTCAACACAGTACATAAAATCCGTGATCTGGTACCGTCTGTAAAAGATGTGGTTCCAGACATACAGTACCCTGGTGTCTACAAACTAAGTTGCCTCTGTGGTAGCAGTTACATTGGGGAAACCAAACGACATGTCTCGGACCGCATCCGTGAACATAAAGCTGACCTGAAACACTGTAGGACAAACACCTCAGCCGTGGCAGATCACTGTTACAACTCAGTGGGCTCACATGACATTGACTTCTCCAAGACAGAGGTTCTCTGCAAGCCATCTGGCTATCATGAGAGATTCGTACATGAGGCGATCCACATTTACAAACACAGAGACAATTTTAACCGAGAAGATGGATTCTGGCTTAGCAATCACTGGAAGGACGTAATAAACCATTTTGATACACATTAGGGTGGGTAGAATAATACATAGTGTTATATTAAAAATGTATAAGGTATAGGGTGGTTTATAGCAATACAGTATGTAATTTAATGTTGGTTTTGCCTATGGAAGTATATAGTACGGTATAGACGCGTGTGATGTAAGAGAATAAAGTTTAGATGGAAGCATATTATATAATTTTTTACAACGTAGAATTTTTCATGTATTACTTACTGTTAGTAACTCAGCTTATTGTAGAGTATAGTAAGTTTACTGATGATGCTATGTAGTTTATACTTTAGTTTGTCATGCAGTTTATACTGTAGTTTTTTACGTGGTTGTTTAGTAACTACAGCTACATACTATTAACATTCCTTTCCTTTGTTAATGCTCCCCCACTTCCCCCCCCCCTTTGATGCTGCTAATCCTGCATAATGCACGGGCATAGTATTGATTTGGAACCCCCCCCGCCCACCTCCTACGCATTTTCCATATGCTGAATTCCTCTTGATATGCAAATTATTTTGTTTAGGCGCTCTTCTTCCCACCTCCCCCCCCTCTAACCCAGCTTAAATATACGCTCCAAGCTTGGGGTGTTTCATTCTTCGCCTGAGGATGGCTGCTTGCGTTGTGGCCGAAACGTCGTGAGAATTGTTTTATTATGTTTTATTTTTATTATTTTATTACTTCCCTTCTACGTGACTTTACCGAAAGAACCAAGAAGATGAATCCCTGCAGTCACGAAAGCTTTAAATCGAAATTTAACCGCCTCTACGGGGAGGGTTTCCACATAACTTTGAGATCCTTCAACAAGCTCCGGGACAAGAAGGCTCAGCTAATCGAGTCTCTCACCTTTCTGAAGAGATGCCGCGACTCTAAGGTAATACCGAACGCATTTACACTAACATCTGCTGCTGTAACTTCTTCTAATGCGAAACGAATTCTGTCTAGAACTAGCTTAGCTCTTATCTCAGAGAAAATCAGACTTACGCGCACCGAACTAGATCAGTTAGACAAGACACTCTACAAATCACACTTATCCTTGAGTGCAACAATGTCCACATCGGATTGGGAACATGTGGAAAAAATGACTGCCTCTTCAGCTGCCGCTATGTCGACTAAATGTAAGGACAACTTGATTTCCAAATTCAACCGCCTCTCAAACAAGAAACCGGACCCACACATTGAAAAGCTAGATGTTAACAAAGTCGTAATTAATCGCAGTAACAGTCCTATTTCTGAAGGTTTGAAATCCGTTTTAGCTAAAGGACTAAACTTTGCAGTCACACCTAGACACATACCAGTTAATGATATAATTGCTCGAGTAGATGTAGCTCTCAAGGGCTTGAGTCACATCGCTGCAGACGTAGCAAGATCGGAAATCTCTGTAACCCTCAAAAACGCTAAGATGCCAGCTAGCAACATCAGCAAAGATGAGCGTTTTGAATTAGCTCAATTAAAAAAGAGGGATGACATTGTCATCCTCTCAGCCGACAAAGGCAATGCCACTGTCATCATGGACAAAATAGAATACAACAACAAAATTCAAGAACTACTCACCGATGGCAGCTATACAAAAATAAAAAGAGACCCCACCAACAGCCTCGTCTCCAAAACCAACAACATCATTTCTGCTTCAACCGCATTAATTGATCAGACCAAACAGTTCTCGTTGAAACCTTCTGCAGCCAGGCCACCAAGATTGTACGGCTTGCCAAAGATACATAAAGAAGATACACCTCTTCGTCCCATTGTCTCTACTATCAACTCCCCGACTTACAAACTGGCTCGTTTTTTGTCCGAAATCCTACGGCCTTTCACTGGAAAAACCACCTCTGCAGTACTAAACTCTACTGACCTGGTATCAACAATCAAGGGGATTGCCCTGTCCCCAGACGACCTGCTTGTCAGTTTTGATGTGGTTTCCTTGTTCACCAAGGTGCCTGTGCCTGACACCATCGCAATCATTGAAGACTTGGTTCATCAAGGACTGAATGCTGGGGTACCCCCCCTGGTGAGACACTGCTTAACCAATACATACTTCACCTGGAATGGAACCTTCTACAAGCAAATTGAGGGCACCCCAATGGGCTCCCCCTTATCTCCGGTTGTAGCCAACATCTTCATGGAGAAATTTGAGACGGACGCCATCCAGACTGCCACTCTACGCCCGACCTTATGGAAGAGGTACGTAGACGACACTTTTGTCATCTGGCCACATGGCCGGCCTGCTCTAGACCAATTTCTCGACCATATCAATTCCATACACCCAGCCATCAGATTCACCATGGAAGTCGAAAATGATGGCAAGCTACCCTTTTTGGATGTCCTAATCAAAAGGAGACCTGATGGTTCAATGAGCCACTCTGTCTACAGGAAAGCCACCCACACGGATGCTTATCTAAAACCGGATTCCCACCACCATCCATCCCAGAAGAATTCCCTCATCAAGACTCTATATCATAGAGCCCAATGCATCTCCGACCATGAACACATTTCCAGTGAACTCAAACACGTACGCCAAGCTCTTAAGGCTAATGGTTACTCCGACTACACAATCCGCAAAGCCATCACTCCAACCACCAAGAAGGATCCTGTTGAGGAGCCTTTCAAGACCATCACCTTACCCTACATTGCTGGGGTCACAAAAAAGATCTCCAAAATCCTGATTAAACACAAGATCCAGGTCCGATTCAACACAGTACATAAAATCCGTGATCTGGTACCGTCTGTAAAAGATGTGGTTCCAGACATACAGTACCCTGGTGTCTACAAACTAAGTTGCCTCTGTGGTAGCAGTTACATTGGGGAAACCAAACGACATGTCTCGGACCGCATCCGTGAACATAAAGCTGACCTGAAACACTGTAGGACAAACACCTCAGCCGTGGCAGATCACTGTTACAACTCAGTGGGCTCACATGACATTGACTTCTCCAAGACAGAGGTTCTCTGCAAGCCATCTGGCTATCATGAGAGATTCGTACATGAGGCGATCCACATTTACAAACACAGAGACAATTTTAACCGAGAAGATGGATTCTGGCTTAGCAATCACTGGAAGGACGTAATAAACCATTTTGATACACATTAGGGTGGGTAGAATAATACATAGTGTTATATTAAAAATGTATAAGGTATAGGGTGGTTTATAGCAATACAGTATGTAATTTAATGTTGGTTTTGCCTATGGAAGTATATAGTACGGTATAGACGCGTGTGATGTAAGAGAATAAAGTTTAGATGGAAGCATATTATATAATTTTTTACAACGTAGAATTTTTCATGTATTACTTACTGTTAGTAACTCAGCTTATTGTAGAGTATAGTAAGTTTACTGATGATGCTATGTAGTTTATACTTTAGTTTGTCATGCAGTTTATACTGTAGTTTTTTACGTGGTTGTTTAGTAACTACAGCTACATACTATTAACATTCCTTTCCTTTGTTAATGCTCCCCCACTTCCCCCCCCCCTTTGATGCTGCTAATCCTGCATAATGCACGGGCATAGTATTGATTTGGAACCCCCCCCGCCCACCTCCTACGCATTTTCCATATGCTGAATTCCTCTTGATATGCAAATTATTTTGTTTAGGCGCTCTTCTTCCCACCTCCCCCCCCTCTAACCCAGCTTAAATATACGCTCCAAGCTTGGGGTGTTTCATTCTTCGCCTGAGGATGGCTGCTTGCGTTGTGGCCGAAACGTCGTGAGAATTGTTTTATTATGTTTTATTTTTATTATTTTATTACTTCCCTTCTACGTGACTTTACCGAAAGAACCAAGAAGATGCATACAATAGTGTCAATTTTTTATTCAGAATGTTATATCCAAATATGCACAGTTTTGGACAAAGGGCATACAATAAAATGCATGCTATACTATGAAAAGACCAAAGACCGCCAAAAGGTGAACAGCACAAAGGCTTCATATTCTTGGTTCTTTCGGTAAAGTCACGTAGAAGGGAAACAATTAAATAATAAAACAATAAAATTCTCACGACATTTCGATTGCAACACAAGCAAGAATATGAATCCTGCAGTCACGAAAGCTTTAAATCAGAAGCATAAAGGCTGTTTGCTTTTTGGCGTTCTTTGGTCTAACACTGGTGTTGGCCAATTTGTTTCAAGGATAATGCATATATTATCAAATCATTTTTGTTTGCACGTTTTACCACAATCATATATGGTTAATGCATACTTGATGCCTTGCAAATGGTATCTATTTGGCGTTTGAACATCTTAACATGTGTATACTCTTGCCGGAATGGATGAAGCCTATTCTTTTTTCGTCAACTTGATACTGGCAAAAAAATGGTTCCATAGATATGATGTGGTCAATGAATGCACGCAAGGAGGCCATGCCCACATACTGTAGCAATCCTTGTCACGCCTTTTTTGCTCCTTCACATTGTGCAGTTGTTGTGCCTCCAAAGCAGCCACTGCAAGACCATGCTGCTTTTGGATGTCCCTGTGCATGTACACAGCAGGGAGATCGGCGTTCATGCTGGAACACGGTACATAAGCGTTAACTGTACCTGGTGGTCCAGATGTGTTGTTACCCCCTATTAAATGACCCCTAAAATGTTGTTTTCCCAGATAAACCTTACTTTAAAAACATATATAGCTTTAGAGTTTGAAATGGGGGTCACAAGACATCTGGACCACCCTTTGCATTTGAGAAAAGGGAGCCTCCCTCATGGGAGAATGTGCGTGGTTCTATTTTCTCGTTGGAAGTGCATAATGTAGTTGCTTATGGTAGTCATCAAGTTTGTTTTACTGATAGGTTTTCCCCCCTTTTTTCTGTACTGGAAAAGGAGGCCTCAGGAAGTTTGTTTTACATAATACGTTTTTAACACAGAACTTGGCCTGATTTTGAGATGAAAATGTACATGAGAGCATTATTATCTGCTCGGTCTGGGTTTAAGAATATTTGCAGACAGGTGCATGTTAATGCATCCAACCCATTAAATCGAATAGTTAATTGAGGAATTATGATGTACCTAACACCTGAGAGGAGACTGAACTATTAATGAAATACCTTGTGGTATATACATGGACTGTGCATGTGTCATGTGACATCACCTTCAATTCAACTAATTATGGAGCTACATTTTAAGAGGCACATGGGAATACAACAAAAATTCCGTACATCAGATTTTTTCTCGTGCCTTAATGTAATATAATATAATCACTGCCATGTTCTTGAAGCAGCAATTTTGAAAATTGTGTTACATGTTTAGTATGAGCAAGTGGTAATTACAGTGTTCATAAAGTGTTGAGATATTTCTCACGTAATACTTTAGACCTGTGCTGAAGAAATATTGTTGTCACTTTGATGTCTGCTCAGCATGGTCCCATTTATTAGTCATCCATTGGTTAAAACTGGAGGTGTGTGAACTTCCATAATTCATTCATTACGAATTTAACCATACATCACCGGATAACATCACATTCTGTTTGTAATATTTTTGTATCCCCTATCTTGTAACTAAGCTTGAAATATACATGGGAACTATTGAATAAGTTATATTTCCAATCAGAAATTATGTACATTTTATAAGTACCCAGGTAGGGAAGATTGAAGAGAGCCCATTACAAAGACAACTTTTTTTTAAGTCGCTCTGGTTTGACGTGTCTGTTTTTGCTGTGTATGTGGTGATGGGTAGTGCAGTTGTTATCATTCTATGCTACAAACTTGGATCATTGATAACATGAATGACAAGCAGTATCTAAACCTGTCTCAGACCGTTCCTGGATTGAATAATAATCCATACTTCAGTAGCTTGTGCAGCAGTGTGCAAGAACAACAGCGCTGTGGAGACAAAGCTGACCAGCCATGGTTCTAGCCATACTATTCCCCAATGTGCTATGCTGGTCTTAGTAGGCACTCACCAACAGCATGTCCCTGCAGTTTATAAGGATAAATCGTAGATTTGTGATAGTCCATTAATGTGGACTCACCCAAGCTCATGCTCATGTTGTGTCTTCAACTTTCTTAGCCTTAATTCCATCTCTTGCTTTAGCTGCACGTCCATGACAGAGACACACCATGCAACAGATTGGAACTTACTTCACAACGCGTTTATACACTCATGTTACTAAATCTGATATTTCCACTGTTGATAACATTTATATCAATAGCTTATTCGATACAATTGTCAAGGCATTATAAAAAGCACTTAATATATTATTTTTTTGCAGGATTTTCTTTTTATTCTTAACCCAGATTTATGGTTTGCACAAATTAACGTGAGGCTACTTTTGAGCACTTAAGACATTGTTGACGTATGCGTGGAATGTTTCAGGAACTGCCTTAAGACTATGGAAGTGTAAATTTCGATTTAAAGCTTTCGTGACTGCAGGGATTCATCTTCTTGGTTTTTTCGGTAAAGTCACGTAGAAGGGAAGTAATAAAATAATAAAAATAAAACATAATAAAATTAAACAATTCTCACGACGTTTCGGCCACAACGCAAGCAGCCGTCCTCAGGTGAAGAATGAGACACTTCAAGCTAGGAACTTACATATAAGCTGGGTTGGGGGTGGTAGAAGAGCGCCTTAACAAAAAGAATGTGCATATCAAGATGAGTTTAGCATATACATGGGAAATGCGCAGGGGGCGGGGGGGCTTCAAAGTCATACCATACCCACGCACTATGCAGGATCAAGAGCACCAAGGGGGGGTGCAGGGATTAGCATTAACAAAGGAAAGGAATGCCAATGATATGTAGCTGCAGTAACTAAACAACACCGTAGAAAACTAAGGTATAAACTACATACAAAGACTAAAATATAAACTGCATAGCACCATCAGTATACTTACTATACTCTACTCAGCTTATTGTAGAGTATAGTAAGTATGCACATTCTTTTTGTTAAGGCGCTCTTCTACCACCCCCAACCCAGCTTATATGTAAGTTCCTAGCTTGAAGTGTCTCATTCTTCACCTGAGGACGGCTGCTTGCGTTGTGGCCGAAACGTCGTGAGAATTGTTTAATTTTATTATGTTTTATTTTTATTATTTTATTACTTCCCTTCTACGTGACTTTACCGAAAAAACCAAGAAGACTATGGAAGTGGTTTGTAGAAGCTGAAGGCCTGGCAGAGGTGAAACCCAGAAATCCTGCTATGTTGTTCGTCATAATGTCGGTTAGTTTTAGTCTATGTGTTGGGAGCTCCTTCAGCTGCTGAATAATTTCTAGAAGCTACCAAGACGTGGAAAAAACATTGGACGTCCTGCCAAACAACACATAGTACAGCCCGATAAAAAAACACATTGAGAGCTGTACAACACAACTGTAAAAACTAAAGCAGTGCAGTGTACTGTGAAGGTTAATGCAATATTTGTTTTGTTATTAATGTTTAACAAAGGGCAACTTCATAAATAATAAACTTACCACAAATTGCATTTGTTACGTGTTGGAAGATGATGGCTTGTATATAAAACATTGAGTATTGACAGGCCATTGTTGAAATACACAGATTTCAGCTGTATATGTATGTCTTATTTGCATTTAGGGTCAGACCTCATAAGGCACATGCCCCCAAACGATCTCTTATTGGAAAGCTGGTGTATATGATGGATATAAAACGACATGACGGTGTGTACAAACAGAGCTCAAAGTGTAAGGAGGATGCTGCTATCAGTTACTCTTTTAGAGGTGTTCAGTGTAAGTGTGGTACAGCTGGATTCAACATGCAGGCCAGCTGTAAATGCAATAATTGGCACTCGGCCTATTTACACGACAGCTTTTATGTCACAAGAATTGCAAAACAGTCTTTCATGAAATCAAACTGCAGCATGTGACAATCACATCGGGTAATTATCGCTGGCGTACATAAAACGAAATTAGGCCATTAAATATATGCAGAAAATATATTACGTACTATACCTGACACTTATTTTTCTTTCGTCACACTGTACGAGTTGTATGTGTGGCTTTCACCGTTTACGGACCTAGACATACCAAAATACGTTCCAATAAAATAAAATCACAGCTACCATACCTTCTAGCTACAGGGCTCAGATTACAATAAAAATGGACATGGTCAGTGGAAAAGCCATGACTTAGTTTCATATTCTAGAATAAAACAAGATAAGCACTCAGATTGAAATGGCAACGCAAGTACTGCACCTCACTGCGTTCTCGATATTGCATTCATATTTGATGGATTTCAAGCACAAATAAGGAGAGCAATTGTTTTTTCAAGCACGAATAATTTAACTCAATAATGATTAATAAGTAATGAATGTTTTGGGTAGATCGTGTAGCTATGAAGTAAATTCTGAAACTCTTATACCTACACGATCTAACCCAAAAATAAGTAATTATGAATTATAATATTGTTCGTGAAAGCCTATCTATAAAATGTACATATTTTCATAATGTATAAGGTGTATGAAGACCTCCACAGACCCTGATGATCCTATCACAAAATATCTATCTTGTCATCTCCGTAGCGCATCTCCCTCTCAGTCGTCTTCCCTCCTCTGGCTGCTATTCGATCACCAGTCCACTTACTTTCATGAACAGTCAACGTGATATCTACAATTTACATTTGTTCCCTGATCCATGAATTCCTCTTGGGTCCCTATGTGTAATTGCAAGCATGCATATCTCCACGATTGGTTGTATACTTTTTTTTGTACACGTGTGGGAAATGTTGTAACTATTTTATTGTGCATTTGGCTCTCAAACCAGATCCCTTGAATTTTATTTCACAGGTCAGTGGGTGTTTATTAGATTCTCACTGACCTATAACCACCGTACTGCAGCTCATGGTAGCAGAGGTGGCCAGAGTGCGGTGGTGATTGTGGGTTAGTATACCATACGAATGTTAGGTCCTGCATGTAGTTGTAAGGTAACATACTTTTCACATAAAGTGACATCCAAACTAGATAGATATCTGATAGCAGTTTACCTCTTTACATATTGATGTCCAGTCCTATAAGTGGTATCTAACACATGCACACTCTGTTGGTCTGTAACTGGGAAGAAATGTATACCGACAGTGCGATAGTGTATATACAATTGGGGGACTACTACTACTGTAATTATGATTGTTAAACGATCATCTGTAAACCAGTAATCGTTTGCAGAATTAGATTTTCGATTCCAAAAGTCAGGAGAGGGTAATTGATTCTGGATGAATTTTCTGAATGAATGTACTTATTGGCACGCACCGAGCGTTCAACCTGCACTGCGTGTGCAACTGATTGATCCGAGTCGGTCGTGTTAAGGCACCAGTGGCAGGTCCAAGTCACAGCGTGGTGGTCATATTCACCTCCGTTTAGTACAGTTGGCTACGTACGGTGCGAAGGAAGTTCAACATACATACAGCCCAGCAATTGCTCACTTACTCCCCTTGCTCGTGGAAAGGCCTCAGCCACAGGGAGCTCTAGAGATAATTTTGTCTACTCTTCCATGCTGACCAGAGGTGTTGGAAGAGGTGGGCGTACCCACACTTTACCCCACCACCCGCAACCTGCCAGTCGACTGTGGTGAACCCATTCCTACTGCTGGCTGAACAGAGACGGTGGGGGGGGGGATTTAGGATTGAAAACCTAATTTCTTGATAACTGCTTTTTGTGTTTAGTTTGTTATCCTTCCCACGCACCTCCGATTAGCACCGTTGGCCACGTACGGTGTAAAAGAAGTTAAACATACATACGCGAAACTTGTACCATTGTTTCCTCGGCTGTGCTGGACGAAAGTTGAACTGGTTACCTCTGAGTGGCTAGTGCTGTATGCTAAATATTACACCACATCAGCTCCTACCCAGTTAAGAGGGTAAACTTTTCATGTTTAATGCCGGTAACTCACTTTTTATAGTTTTTATTTATGCAAATAATCCGATTTCAACTACTAATATATGCTTGCCAATATGCCAAGATGTAACCGTTGCTGAGTTATGATTAAATTGTTTACTCATGTTTGGCATGGTGAAGGTGTAGAGACTTGACGGCAATTGATCGAGCTCATTATATAAGAGTATATTTCTGGAAAACATTATTGTTCATATATGTTGCAGATTTTAATCACTGCAAGCGGGAGGGCTCATAAATAGGAATGAGCATTTGTTATTTACACGGTGTGCTTCAAAAGGTTACTTGCAACACTCTTGGCCACACGATGATAAATTAACCTTCCTTCGTCCCTCAATCATAGAGTTGGGGGCCATACAGATATCCCTTGATGACAAAAAGTTCATTATTCATTGTTTTAACGAATAACTTTCCTCAACTAAAAAAATAGCCAATTCAAACTGCATCCGAAAAGCATCTTATGCCATGTAGCAGTTTATCACACGTGGCAGTAACGAACAGAAAATAGGCAGGGTGCCTACACATTCCACATGCAACCAAAAATATCCACAGTTTTGTGCACAATTGAAAGTTTCGCTATGGAGCAGACCAACGTGTGCACTGGCTGAGAGAGCTTTGAGATGAATTAAATGGCAGCACAGTTCTATGTGCACCGAATAGCACATTGTAAGTCTGTCCAGAAGAACACCTCTTGCTTTGGTTGATTGATTAGTTGGGTGAATGTGAGTAAAGTACATATTTGGTTGGTGTTGCTTGCTTCAACGCCCATCTCAAGAACATCGCACATTCACTATACAGGTTTCCCTTGCTCTATGCGGATTTAGTTTGTGCGATTTCGCATATGTATGTTGAACTTCTTTCACACCGTACATAGCCAACCGTGCTAATCGTAGGTGCAATATGCGGCTAACCAATTTATACCCAAAATCCACTATTTGTTGTTTGAATTTACTCATATGGAGCTATGCGGTGGGACGTGGGACAAGATTGTGCGTGCACTGTGTGCGCTACTTGGCAGGCAGCTGTCACATGCGATTTCGCTTTGTGCTCGCCCATTTTTGGAATGCATCTACCGCATAAAGCGAGGGGAATCTGCACATGTCCATTTAACATCTACGTTACAGTTTGGCAGTGCAAATTCTAATTTTGTTTTGAACACAACTCCTCTTTCCTGCTGTCTAACAAAAATGGCACATAATGGTTACATGAAGCATATTGATTTGGAAAAATACAAACTGTCTGAAAAAACATGGATTTTGGTGCACTTTCTTGAAAAAAAAAACCCTCATGTCATATTTTTGCAATGATTTTACTCTAACATTCATCTCTGGAGTATCTACAGAGCATACTCCAAAAGTTGTGTGTATCATGCACCTTTTATGTGTTGCCATGGAAAGGCCTTAAGGAGGTTAAAATTCCATTTGGTTGATAGACAACAGCCAATAACATGAAAGCACACCTGTCTTATTTTCAAAATGTGAGGAAAATTTCATTTTCTCTATCGGTGACCTGTGAGGTCCGAGCTTCATTTGTAAATGTGGAATTTTAATGGAAGAATATTTTCTTTATATAAATCGGTGGAGTTCACTGAACATGTATGCATCCAAGACAAGTGACTCAGAACACACGTATAAATGAGCTCTTTGTGCAGGATATCTGATTGAAACGTGCCGCAAAATAATTCCTGATTTACAAAAGTCTTAGTGAGTCTCTTTTTATATCCAATCATTACCGAAGTGATCGAATAATAGCACGTCCACCTTTGGCCCTGCACTGGTGGTATTAAACAGCAGAGAAATATGCACCGCCTCAGTTCAAAAGACAACGAAATCAGTCTTATTCCTTTCTAAAAGCTAACATATTCCGTTACCCCAATATAATGGCACGTGCACATTGCTCACACGGACAGGCAGCCACTGCAGTGCCATGATGCTATCAAAGATACATTACAATAATAGGGTTATGTCTCAGAAGTGGATTTCTGTCCTACCCATTTTTCAGTATGTTAAGATCTCTCTTGGGCTATTCTTTTCAGTTTAGCGTTAAAACTGATAGCTGAGTAAAGCGTGACGCATGAACAAAGCTTTTATATGGAAGAACACCAATTGCTATCAGAACTATATTCTGAAATGAAATTAAAACTTCCTTTTGATGTAATAGTCTAAAGTAAATTCAATGAATGAGTATCATCAGTCAGAGTAATGTGTAGAATTCCAACTAATGGTTGTATTGTGCACAATTAATATCTGCATGAGCTAAAGGGGTTTGAAATGTCACCAAGCCCCGGAATTTGTAAGAAAATGTGTTTTACTTAATGATATACTTGTAATTTAAAATGGCAATACAATGTATAATTTGTCCTAACAAAAAAGTTAATAGTGTTTGATCATAACACGTGCATACACGTTAATGATTAATGTATATGTATGGATGTATGTATGTTGAACTTATTTCGCACTCTTCGTAGCCATTTGAATTACATGATCAGCTGAATTACATGAATAAACCATTGAGCACATAATTGTTTTATGCAAATGATGGGAAAGTAACATGTTATTTTATATATGTATAATTTCCATTAAAGACTAATTAATCGGACGGGCCAGGAGTGGAATTTTCTCAAATCCTAAGTAGTCCACCAGGGTCACAGTGACACTCTTCTGCTGTAGTATTATGCATTGACCTTGACTGTTCTGATTCTTTACCATTGTGGATATTTTGTCTGTTTAATTAGCCCCTCACATGAATGGTTTGTACCACTTGGCCTTGTTCTAATAGACGCGGTAATACAATTATCCATTTGGCATGCAAACAAATGAAAACAAAATTACGTAGGTATAAAATAAAATAAATTATACCTATATGACTTTACCGAAGGAACCAAAGAGTATGGATCCCTGCAGTCACGAAAACTTCAAATCTAGATGGAAACAAAATTATTAAATACATTGGATAGTTGCTGTACATTTCTTCTTCTTCAGAAAAATACATAATACTCTATGGTATACGTCAATGACAAAATACCATTTTATCACACCTCAGAAGCTACGCAGGACTTAGTCTTGTAAACATTTGTATGGGTGACCACCAGGGCTTGCCAAGTAGTGTAGGTCTGGAGCTGTGAATCGGCAAGGGCATTCTGTTTGTTTTCTAAATGCCAAACACTAATTCATGTAATTGGCCAAACATCCCCCCAGCAGAACTCTGCGAGAAAAGTATTGAGACTCGTCGTGGCTTTTCTAGATATATAAATGACATTATTATTCGTATTGACATTGGTTCGAGATGAGGTGGAGTGGTGGTTCAGTGGATATCACATTGTGCAATTAACCCAGCGGCCTTAGTTGGATACCCCGCCATGGCTAACATCAGAGGTGAGTGATATCTAAACCAGTCCTGGGCCCCTCATTTCACCAACCTGCACTGACCAGTGTGGTGAAGTATAGTCATGACTGACATGGTATGTGGAGGCCTTCATCCAGCAGTGGATTGACAATGGGCTGTAAATTACTGTTAATATTAAGAAGTACCGTATTTTAAACATACTCAGTAAATACGTTTGCATTAAAAGTGAGACATGTAAAATTGGTTATTAAGTGATCAAATAAATTAAGCGTATACAATCACTGTTTTGTACCTTTTGTGAGTAGTGACAACTTTTTTGAGTTTATCAGCATGGAAAAACACCTGGCAAATAAATAGAACACGGAGCATCATAAGGAAGTTAAATATGAATGAAGCCATGGAGAGAGAGTGTTCATGTACAACATTTCTGTCATCGGTTGTACTACATTTCATTTTAATCATGATTACACAAGCAACACATTAATTCTAGTCACGTCAATGAATGGGGCAAAAAATGCTAGAAAACTCACTTAATCTTAATATTCTCCCAGCTACAATTCAATATAAAGCACCAACTAATAGATTGACGTGATCTGAGGCGACTGAAACCAAGTTGATGTCATGTTTATACATAATGTAGCTCTTGGGTGTGCACAACATCCTCCATGTGATACAATTATCCAGGAAGCACTTTACGTATAGTCAGAGTACTGCTATGCGTGATTAATATTAGGTACAAAAGGTTAATAACCACTGCGCAATGGGCCAAGAATTTCATCCACTTGACTCAAACTTTATTTTAAACACAATATTCGATATGTCAAACCTTCTGAATGCATATGGCAGGCTATCCTTTCAGTCGAGGTAGATATCTTCCAAGGATTAGTCTCCAACACAGCATTAATCTTACACCACAGATCATGGATTGTGTTGTGCGGAGTAGACCAGGATTTAACTACAGACAAACCTTGGAATCCATTATTTGGCAATTGCTCAATGATACTCATCCAATTCCAGTGGAATGGCTTCTGTCAAGGTAAGCATGACTGCAGTTTTCAAACTTGAACAAGGACTGATTATATGTCGACTTGAGGTAAAACACAAATCACAAGGTTTTGTTTGATAACTGGTTACTAGATGATACAAATAACCATTATTAACTTAACATGTAGGCATCCGCAGCCAATATTTGAGTCATGTCTCGGCCTCGCTGTGTGCGCTGCGTTGTACCACTATCCAAGTAGTTAACCTCGCATTCAATAAACTTCCAGAGCCAGGGTCAACATCCGACTCCAACGTATTTAATGAATGAAATGAGGTAAAAAGATAATGCTTCTTAAAGTCCCACGATGAACAGATGCACCCATCTTCACTGAGACGCTAATTGTGCCTCCATTTTGTACTCTTTGTAATGGCTGACACCCCTACCTTACCTCGTGGCTTCGAGACCCTTAACTCGTAACTTCCCGGTCACGTGACCAAACTAAACACCATCATATCAGGAAGTTACTGTGTAAACACACCCCCATATCTACCGTGGGTAGAACAAGTCATATTGGCTGAACCCCCAAAGTCAAGTATACAACTATATATAATAAGTTGGACTATAGTAATAAAATTGACTCTTACAAAATTTAAATTATTGTGAAAGATGATCCCTTTCTTTGCTTTCAACATATTTTCTGATGACTTAACTGCTCTGAAGGATGATTGCAGCTGTATTGACATCTACTAGCACTGAGTTTGTCCTATACAAAAACATTGACTACCAATCTTCACAATCTCTACCTCATATACAACATAATTTATGCAAACGTTTACACGCATTTATGTCAATGAGGTGCTGTAGCTTGGCTTGCCAGGAGAATGTGGTACAGCAAAAATGTGGACTCCACCTGTTCCATCCATATGAAATTGAGTGTTTCCCCCTCGTATGCATTGGTTTTCTCCACGTGCTCTTGTGTCCTCCCACATGTAAAACGCTCATTAAGCGGCTGTTAACACCTTAATATATAGAGGACCACAGAGCTTGGGAAATTGTTGGTGGCGTCTCACCACGTGGCTGCCTTTTCCGCTTGTCTGTGGTTTCTCCTCACGCCTCTTGAGTCGTTCTCTTTGAGAGTGGGCATAAACTGTGCGGCGCATTACAAGTTGGAATTATTATTGCATCACCACCGATTTTTGGAGTTTTGCTGTGTTTATTAAAGACACCTGATGAAAGTTCAATTGGTTTCAGCGCTCCTGAATTTCCCTCGAATACAGACCCTAATTGTGAAGTATTGATCCCTCTCTGTGCTTAAATGATGTGCAAATACTTTATGCGGTCTGCAAGTCATACTTCGTCTTGTTCCTTACGATGCTTGTGTCGTTCCTCTTGCACCATGAGCGACAGCAGGGAGATCTGTTGCTGAAGTTCAGCGACCATTTCCTCCCTGATTACCACATACACGCAGTACACACCAGTGACACTACACAGCGCACACTGCGCACACAAAAACAACACTTTGCATTTCTTAGACACAGTAAAAGGGTGTCATATGTACAGATCACAACAGAACAGTCCCACTGTTGTTAGGCTTTGTTTTATGGATTTTCCTTACTGATAATATTATTAATGGTCACCACGGTGAATCCTGTCTTATCCCCCTCCCCTGATGCTTCATCGCTTAGAGATGATTCATCATCTGTTTCTCTGATCTGAACAGAGGTTCATGAACTCTGGCTTTGCCTCCAAAAACAGTTTGTGAAGCATCTCCGTCTTGGAAAATAATCCGTAGCTTTGTACATGCTTTAGTTGCCATTCCAGGCAAATAAAAACATAATATATATTTTAAATATGTAGTAAACTTAACAAGACAATGCATGATTAACTTTGCAATACAAAAGACCATGTAAATTTAGTACACCTTGAGATATTAATCCACGAGTGTTAGTTTAGCCTCTCTCATTGACAGTGGCCAGATGTCACATTGATGCCGGAGGGGCGCATCAAAGGCAGGCTTCTATCTCAGGAACCTATCACCACAGCATATTTTTCCTGAAACCTTTGGGTCATAACTCATTCACATGGCAGCTAGACTGTTTGTTATCTTGCCCCAACACTTTCTTCTTTATTGTGGAGTGTTGCAGAGATAATGTATTTATCACAAACATCTCACAAAGAGATTGCTGGGCTCTTTAGCCATTCAACGGCATTGGTTTTAAGCTCATGAATTGCTTGCTTGAAACTGTCCAATGGTCTTGATGGGGCAGCAGTTGGCTATTTTCTCCTTTATTCCATTCCACAATCCACTCACTGAGTATGATAGGTGGTTGGGATGAAAGGAATGTTTAAAACTAAAGTTTAACTATTTTCATTTTACCAGGTAAGGCCCACTGAGCTATATAGCTCTTTTCAGAAGGGACCTGACCACAAATGATAACTCAAAGAAGTGGCTTATCATGTGGAAATTTATAGCAGCCAAATTCTATAAACAGCAGGCATCAGGGTCAGGATCGAGCCCACGCCCTCCTGTATACCAGGTGAGGTAGTTAACATCTCGCCACCATGTAAATTCATGATGACAGCAGCAGATGACAGGCTTATAGTTTCCATTGCTTTAGTGTAGTCGATTCTGGTTGCACATAGGCAGGTGTGAATAGCAGTTCAATAAATTTCAAATTAAAGTCCACATAAATATGAAATATTACTCTTTGTAATAAAAATGTAAAAGTAGTATTAATAATATATCCACACATTCGAATGAGTGGGAAAACATTAACATTTTAAATATTTAACCCTAACCAATACGAATAACAAGCGTGTACTTAATTAATACAATAGTGCTCAAAATAAAATGGATAAGTAATTTGCAAAACAAATAGACACCAACGTATTAACGATGCATGCCTTGCCACTACTCACATTGCATTTATGATACATGCCCTACCTCCACCAGTATTTTGATTTTTGAAAGAGCCAGTAGATTTTAATCTCATCGGTGCAATATTTTCATGCACCATAATACGATGTGAACTTCAATTGATCAGAATGATATATATTAAATCCCATTATTTTAGCTTCAAGCCTATTAAATAATCGAAAAAATTGTTAAAACAATAATAAAAAACAATGCCCGGATAAAGATATGTGGTGATGGTCAATTGAATGTTTTTTGACGATGATGTCAGATTCAAGTCCCTGCTTTTTCGAGCGGCGTGTGGGCAGCTATTGCAGGAGCACCACCATGCGCCTGTAGATTGGATAGTCGCAATGCAAACCCCAGGAGTGTGGGGGATGCAGAGTTTTAAGACCTAGTCCCTGCTTTTCAAATGCTACTCTGGCACCTTGACATATCACCATTATCTCTTTAAACAGCCCACAGGAATGCCAACCAAATTCCAACTGTCCATCAGGCTCATAGTTGTGAACAAAGGATGGTGTATAACATTTAACCTGTTATTGGCCTCAGCTGTCATTGTTTTTAGAGAAACCCTTTAAACGTTGTAAATAGATCTTAAACGTGTTTTTAAATGCTCAGTGGTTTTTGTTGTTGCTGCGAAACATATGATCGCTTACTCTTTGGGTATTTTGGTAAAGTCACGTAGATAGAACATTTATAAGAGAATAATAATAAAAATAAATCACGACGTTTTGATCGCAACACAAGCAATCGTCTTCAGGTGAAAAAAATACAGCAGGTGGACTGCTGAGGCAGGAAGAAATATAGCTGTATTTTTTCACTTGAAGACGATTGCTTGTGTTGCGATCGAAACGTCGTGATTTTTTTAATTATAATTGTTACTATTTTATTAATTTTCTATCTACGTGACTTTCCCCAAGACCCAAAGAGTATGACTTCCTGCAGTCACGAAAGCTTTAATTTAGTCTCATGAAGTGTTTATGAGCATTAAAATAATGTGGAATAAAATACATAAAACTAATAGCCAACTGTGATCATCACAATAACAATATGCCATGATAATTGTAAGTGTTTACATTTTTT
Organism: Lampetra planeri; assembly: GCF_965212315.1. Lineage (NCBI taxonomy): Eukaryota > Metazoa > Chordata > Hyperoartia > Petromyzontiformes > Petromyzontidae > Lampetra > Lampetra planeri. The sequence goes on from NC_136107.1 coordinate 22,686,767, forward strand.
TCGAAAATGGCTGACATTCTGGCATGACCGTTTTTTTAGTTTACGCATTAACTTCGTACATTTATCAGCATCCAAGCCACCTGCTTTTAGTGATTTTAAAGTTGCCTCTCAGAAATGAAAAAATGGAAGCTTGCTTGATAAGTAATATGTGAAGCATATCTGAGAATAAAGTTTAATTGCATGTTATGGTAGCTTCCTCATGTATAATCATTCTTCATGTCCTTTGTGAGCTATGTTTGCTCAAAGGCAATGCAAATATTCATTGTCTTCAACTGATAGTGTTGACAGGTACTTGCATTAGGACTGTTTGCTGTGCAGTTTTATTGGGGAAGAAAACTGTGGCTTGCATTACCAAGATTAGGGTTAGCTTTTACTGTTAAGCTCTTGTAAATACATTGTATCCTCCTACTTCTGCTTGTGGCAGTAGATAGCAATATGGCTGTCACAACACAAGATGCCCAAATGAAATAATATTAAAAAAAAATGAAAAATAATAACCACTAAGAAATAAACTGGCGCTCCTTATGCATTTCATTTCACAAATAAATTACATTTTCCTGTTTACTTTGTGTTCCAATGTTGATTATTTGATGGACATGTTGTTTTTTTACTACAAGTTTAAATTTGAATATCTGTGGTCAAAGAACTTTTGTGTTTTCTTAATAATAAAAAAGGCTAATCTGAATTGATGGTTTTTAGTTCATGTCAGATATTTACAGTTACATGTGTGGGTGTACAATATATATCCAGTCGTGAGTGACTAACTGTGATGTTGTTTTGCAAGTTAGTAGGCTTAAATTTCACTCAAATATCGTCAAGTTTAAATAATTTGAAAATCTTTAACATATTTTAGTTTAATGAAAATCAATAACTTGCAGTTGTTAAATACAAAAAACTAATTGTATCACTTCTCATGCATACTCAGATGCACATAGTGTGCCATTGGTGTGGAAAGGATTACTTTTGTATTCTGACAAACATAACTGTTTGTGTTCATATTGTTTTAATTCTGTTAACACCTGATAAACTCCCTCAGTTTGAGCTTAAAATAATCACAGACCTTAATTATTTATCGTGTTTGCTTTGGATTCTGCCAAATAATGTGCACTCGTAGTGTTCCTCACTTGGCTTTGTTGATTGATTTCACATTTTGTTATTTACTTATTGAACGAAAACTTGTCCTTATAGGTTTGTAGATTGAAAGAAAAAGCAGGCAAATGTATCAAGGTATTTATGAACTCCGAATCTACTATAATCTTGCTCATCAACTGCGAACTTAATGCGTGCTTCTTGCACTGTTGTAAATTCACTCCAGTCAAAGTTATTTTTAATATCACATTCCATATGAAAACACTCATATTGTGCCATTGTTAACATTTCTGAAATTTAACCCAGGCAGCTGTTTATATTTAAGACATTACAGTCTTATGCTTGTTTACTCATGAAAGCCTCGTTGAGTCTCAATACTCTTTTTCAGGAGGGTTCTGTCAAGTTTTCGCAGTTGCTTGGTATTGCTACATGTAATTCCCAATGGAGTAAACATGCAATGTAACTGGAAATTTACATATCTCCCGAAGCCAATTAATTACTAAGTTTTACAAATTTGGGAAGGCAATATTAGCATATATGGAGAAAATATTAACCATTTCATATTTTATGATGACATTGTCTAAGACTACCAATATTAGTGTTAAACAAATTGAAGAAAAACTGTTCAACAGCGTTTAAATAATATGGGTCAGCGCAAATTGCATAGGTTACACCGGGCCATGTTTAGCATTCCTATTATTCAGTGTGAATGTCATAGATTCCAACAGTTAAACTAATTTAACTTATTGAAGATTCTAAGAGCAGTGAGAGAAATGTACCAAACCATTCTACATGGTTGTCTTATTTAATTAATAGGGATGTGTATAGTACAATGTATCACTCACAGTTGAAAAGGAAGGTCTCTTGAATATTTTTCTATTTTATTCTGCTAATTATAAGCCTGTGTTTACAACTGATAAAATAATATACCTGCGGAACATTTTGACCTAAATCGGTCAAGCAGACATTTAATTCCCAGTGCAATCCCCATAGTTCCTCAATTCCCATTGTGATTCAAATTCTTAATTTGAATTTGGAGTGTCTGGTTCCTTTTGAAATGGTTTTGACAGTGTTATTCCCACTGGTGCAGATAAAACATTTACAATTCTATAGCATTAGTCACCGAAGAAATGACACCATTCCTCACAAAACTTGCTTCGTCAAGCCTTCCAAGTCTGCTGCAATGATACTTTTACGGATTATATTTTTCAAAATGTACCCCAATTACAAAAATAAAAGACCATGCATGGCAATAACCACGCTTGAGTTACCCATTGAGACATTACTGACCTTTTCTTAGTGGGTAAGTTAAAATGTTATGGGTATGGTTCATATGAAAGGCAAATGACGTGTCGACATTTAAATTTAAAAGCAAAAATTTCACCATAACCTACACTGGGCATTAATCGCGGTGGTCCCAGAAGACTAAAATTCAACTTAATTTACTGGAACTTAGCTCCCATGCAGGTCATGGTATTTGCACAGCTTTTATTTTCACACGTGAAGCTTCAGAGCATTGCGTTGAATTGTCACACTGTTTACAGTTTTGAAAGTGTTTCCCCCTCCCAATGCCACAGATGGCCTTGTAATATTTTAATTGGAACATTTATAGCCTTCAAAACCACGAAACGCATTTGGATGGGCCTGTAATTCAATTGAAATGGGTTTTATACTGTACAGTAATTGATTCTAATTATGTAATTAGAAACTGCATGATACAGGACGTAAAAATAAGTTGACATGTTGCGTGGCTTTCTTGGGTCAAAACTTTTTATTTTTTAAAACTGCACACATTTTATCTAGATACTTTTGATCTACCCTTGATCCTAAAGTGTTGACTATTATTTCCAGCAACATATAACTTTTGTGCAGTAGAGGACACATTTTTGTGACCATTAAACATCACTCCCAATTCACACTCGTCCTTGGAAATGTTGGCTTTATCAATACTTAAAATACTGTACGGCATGCATACGCTGCAATGGCATAACATGCAGAATGCCTCTTATCCGTGGTGATATGGGAGGTCCAGGTTCGTGGATTCTATTATCCACGGGGTTATCCGTGATTTGACTCCTCTTATCCGCGGGATTAAAATTTACAGACAATTCCACGGATAATAGGAAACGGGCCACAATTAGTTGTCGCGAACCCTACAACTGCGGCTGATATGATTCGTGTGTATTAAGGCCACGGATAAGAGGAGTTCTCCTGTACTCGAGTATCAGCTTCAGAAATACAGTTATGATACACGCAGAGGGTCGCACAGCATGCCGCACACCCAGTGTATAACGCTCTACTTACATGTTTGACACAATGTTCCGGCGCAAAGTTGTGTAATAGCGCACTACGATGTTCCTCGTTCCCGCACGCGTTTTCTGCCAGCGCTGTTAAAAGTGGTGGCCGTCCCTTCTGCCCCCACGTACGGGGCGGCTGGCTGCGCGTGGACACAGCGGGGTCGATTGAGGTGGCTCATAAACGGCATAACTCGTCACCACGGAGATCACCACAACAAAACACGAAGGCCATTCTGATTACTACGACGCTTGTTTACCCAGGTAAGCCTCACTGAGTCTCGTGACTTTTATTTTACAGGAGGGTCCAGCCAGGCTTTTTGCAGTAGGGGGGTGGGGGGCAGATTATTGCTATGTATGATCTAAATAGAGGAATTTGCAGGTAATTATTTATATTTTGGCAAATTTGAACAACCAACTCTTGCGATGACATAACGGGATCCACTGTGAAGTGGACGGCACATGGTATATTTTTGTTATCGTAATGCACACCGCAGTGTTTATCAGGACGGCCGCTGGATTCAAACCATGAACCTCTTAAAAAATGGCGAATGTTCTATCACTACGACATGCTGCCACCCAAGCACTATGTACTAAATATGAAATAAATATTGTTTGTTTAACATTTACTCTGTATATTGTAATGCTTTGATGTTATTTTTTTCTTAAACATTTACTGCCAATATATGAAATAAACGCAATTATGTAAAATAACCACGACACATTCTGCCTTACAATAATACAATGTTATGGGACATTTTTGGCAATGGCCCTTCATATCACAAACTAGTTACGTTTATACTATGAGACATCTTTTTTACCAGTGGCAAAATATAGTAATAGGTTTTTACCCTTTCAAATGGTACAAAAACTGACACCTTTATACAAGGCATCATGTTTGCAATAACCACAACACAAGCAGTCAAAATGCAAACAAAAAGAAACAACTGTGATAATGATAATGCTATGCACTGTCCTTGAAGTTGACGTCATCTGGTCCAACACCAATGGAGACTAGGCTCTAAGAAAAGCTGTCTCGGGTGTAGACCAATCAACTTCAATGACAGTGCATATCATTATCAGAGTTGTTTCTTTTTGTTTGCATTTTGACTGCTTGTGTTTTGGTTATTGCAAACATGATGCCTTGTATAAAGGTGTCAGTTTTTGTACCAGTTGAAAGGGTAAAAACCTATTACTATATCTTCTTGGTTCTTTCGGTAAAGTCACGTAGAAGGGAAGTAATAAAATAATAAAAATAAAACATAAAATAATTCTCACGACGTTTCGGCCACAACGCAAGCAGCCGTCCTCAGGTGAAAACCAGGTCTGTCGAGGCGACAGAGTCTGTTTACATTTTGACTGCTTGTGTTTTGGTTATTGCAAACATGATGCCTTGTATAAAGGTGTCAGTTTTTGTACCAGTTGAAAGGGTAAAAACCTATTACTATATCTTCTTGGTTCTTTCGGTAAAGTCATGTAGAAGGGAAGTAATAAAATAATAAAAATGTAACATATTAAAATAATTATCGCGACGTTTCGACCACAACGCAAGCAGCCGTCCTCAAGTGAAAACCAGGTCTGTCGAGGCGACAGCGTCTGAATTCATTATGTTTTATTTTTATTATTTTATTACTTCCCTTCTACGTGACTTTACCGAAAGAACCAAGAAGATGAATCCCTGCAGTCACGAAAGCTTTAAATCGAAACCTACTACTATAGTTACATTTATGTATTCGAGTTTTTTTTATTACCTGTGCAAAACTGCATAAAATGTATTAATCAATAACCATTGATGTCAATACATATCTATTGTCCATTCAATTAACGCTTTATAAATGTGTAGTGCGGATACTTACGTGATCCGAGGGTAAACACATGTAGTGGTTTAAACACGCACCACGCATGGGAGATTGTGAGCATGTGCGCATAGAGTACAGTGGGGGCATATGAGGACGAGTGTTGTTGCCAGGGCTCGAAGGGGTAGGCCAGAGACGGGTTGGGGGCAATTAAGGACACGGGACCGTGATTGGCTGGTGGTTGTTGTTGTCGTGGACTGGCACCGCGGAGTCTGGTAAAAGAGACAGGTGGCGGTGGGGGCTACGGGCGAGGGGCGGCGAGGGGGTCGCCAACTAATTAATTGGGAGTTAATTGGGTCGGGCATAAATACAGGGGTGTTGGGAGCTGAGGGGGGTTCGCGCCTGGGAGTGGATGAAGACGGTCGGAGCCAAAGCAATGGAGCGAGGAAAGTATAGGGTAGCAGTGGAGTGAAAGAAGTGTAGGGTAGCAGTGGAGCGAGGAAAGTATAGGGTAGCAGTGAAGTGAGAGAAGTATAGGGTAGCAGTGGAGTGAGGGACGCATAACGTAGTGCTGGAGTGTGACGGAGAAGCCGACAGAAGCAGCTGGAGTGTGACAGAGAAGCCGATAGAAAGCGGCTGGAGTGTGACGGAGAAGTCGATAGAAAGCGGCTGGAGTGTGACGGAGGAGCCGATAGAAAGCGGCTGGAGTGTGGCGGAGGAGCCGATAGAAAGCGGCTGGAGTGTGGCGGAGAAGCCGCGGGAGAGCGGCTGAACTGTGACAGAGAAGCAGAGAGGAGAATCGACGTAGACGGAGAGCAGAGCGAGCGAGGCCAGCGGAACGCGGCGAGCGAGCGGACAGCATGCTGGAACGATGTTGAATTGTATGGTGTTAGCGAAATAAAGTGACGACGGAAAAGCAAGAAGCTGTCGCGTGAAGTTCTGCACTCCACACATACTCGCTAGATCTTGGGGTACAGTAGGAGGATGACGTCACAAGGAAAGGTAGGGGATGTCATCGGGAGAGGCGGAGCTCTTCTTAGCTCATCTTTTCATTGGGTTAACAAAGTAAGTTCACATTTTCGTACTTTTTATCCTCGGCCCACTTACAGATGATGTCGGGTCATTTACAGAGCATGCCAGCATGTTGAAACTTGAGGACGATGATTGAGAATTGTTGAAAAAACAACTTTCCCAGGCACACTGGAATCAGCGTCGGTGCCACTCTCCTCTTTGTATTCGATACCACGGGTCTTGCACTCATTTCCATTCCTACTTTATTCCATTTTTTTATCCAGGTCTCTCATCTTCAACTGTGCAAAAAGATTAACATTTTTTCTGCGTGGTCTCGTATTCTATTTTACCAACGGTGGCCGTTGGTAAAAATTAATGAGTTGCAGCGAAAGGAGGGAATGTACCCGATAGGAGATGGAGCGATGAGATTATCTCGTGTGCGGGAGCGACGTTTATCGTTTGCATAATGTGACCGTGAGGAATGGCAGCAGCTTAGGGAAGCTTTTATCCAGCATTGGATAGCTCGTGGGTGCTAATGATCACCTCTCATGTATCTACAGTATGTGTATGTATGTTTAACTTATTTCTCACCATATGCAGACAACCATGACAATCGAAGGTTTGGTGAAGCACAATAAACTAAACACAAAATAAATAAGTTTTCAGTCTAAATTAAAATTTTCATAGCTCCAGTGGCTTGCTTATATTTGAAGCATGAGAATTCCAAATTTAAGCGCACCTGAAAACGCACGATGCAGTGACCGTCTTTGTTCGACGGCTAGCCAAGAGCCACTGCGGGATGATCGGAGTTCGCGTGATGGCTTTAACTCCTTGACTAGATCAGCAAGGAATTATGCTTTATTTGTGGCAAGCACTTTGTGTGTAATGAGTGCGACCTCATAATGTATTCGTTCAGCAATCTGACGTCAATGCAGCTCATGAGGTTATGAATACATATTTTATTCATTGTAGTATAGTAATTGTATTGTATACGTTATATGCATAAATACATATTATGTAGTTACGTGTTTTATTTAAATGGTATTGTTCATATTTGAAAGTGTGTTGTTTAGCGTGAACATTTTATAGTCAGATAGTGTTTGTTGTGTCTGCTCCTTTTATCCATGTGCATAAACATTCAATCCAATGGTTCAGAGGCATACATGCTCTGACCTTGTACCAGTACCGTATTTTCCCGCATATAATCCACGGGGTATACCACTTTTTACAAACAAAACAAGACCCTGCGGAGTATATGGAGGTGCGGGCTATCCAAAAAATATTTTACACGTGTGGCATGTCATGACTCGTTATTTTTTTTCATGGTAGGACTATCCACTATGCAACACTTACCTTGGAGGTATTTTGCACGTCAAGTGAGCGGTGACGTCACATCTGTGATGTCACCCGCATGCGGCAGCGTCACGCAGTGTGCCTGCTGACGTCACGCACCCCCCCACCCTCCACATAGAATCCAAGTCTCCGGCGAAGCCAGGTCATAAAGCTAGTTATTCCATAAAGTAATGTTATAATTTCAATACAGATGTCATGTTAATATTGAAAAGCAACTTATTTTCTCATTACATTTGGTGAAGAGGAATAGTTTGATTTGTAAACAGTTAAAATAATGTTGGGATTTATTTTTTAGTCTACTGAAGAGTTGTTCGACAACAAGGTAAATGAACACTAATGGGTTCAAGATATAGCTTATGCTTAAGTCACTGTTACATATAAACTGCATAAAAGTGCCTTCGCATTGATGTATGACTTTAGTGGTCACATGTATGAACAAAGACAAAAACTGTCACTATGTTGGCTCTGGGTTTATTTTGAACCTGCTCCATCTGACGCAATGCCAAACGCACTCATGTCCGGCACAAATACCAGGTGGATATTATTCGCAAACGAAGGCTATAAAGGGAAAACATAACTTTTTCTCCCACGGAAATGGGAAAATGTTAAGTTAATATTCATTATTCCTCTTACTCTTATAAAATAACAATGTGTAATACATAACGCCCATTATTTACCCAGGCAAAGCCTGAGTCTAGGGAACCCTTTCAGGAGGCTTCTGGGAAATTTGGTCAATTCCAATCATGAGGACTTGGAATGTGGAAAGAAACCTGAGAATCTGGAGAAAACCCACACACGCGACGCATTAACACTCAGCACTGCCATCTGCTGGTGAGCTCACGAGTGTGACCTCTGAATTTGCCATTTAAGCAAAAATGTCCATTAATTTGCGTATCGTGTATTTCTTATTTAAATTATACGGGTACATATTGTGACGATACACGGCACTTTTGAGATGTATAAGCTGGCAATGGAATGATGGAGCACCAGGTGCTTGGGTTGCACGGGGAAAAAATTCCTGCCTTAACAGGTTCATGCAACAGGGATACTGCGTTCACAGTTTGGGAGGGAGTGGTTAATGGCGATGGTCTCTCACAGTTCTCAGCAGGTGAAATTAATAGCATTACGGTTGCTTATTTTGAAAAAATAATGTGTTAAATAAACGGTGCATTGATTTAGACCTCAGAAAGAGATCAGTTGGTGTCTGTCACGTGCGTTGATATGAATGCCATTGCTAATGAGGAGCCCAAAAAGACAAAGCTAGTTGATTGTGATGCTTTTGGACAGATTTGCATTCTACAGAGATTTCAAGTAAATAATTAAAAGCTTTATCTACAAGATTTGTTGGATAGAATTGCGAACGTAGCATTCATATAGCATCAATCACATTGGGAACAAAATACTAAACATATATTGCAAAGATTACATTTAAGTCTGATAACCGGAATACATGTTTATTGATAAAATCCATAAATTTTTCTGATATTTTTTTTATATACTCTACCGTATCAAAATTTTCAACAACATACTTCTCGACATTTCATGCATCACATAAGGTCCATGCTGCAGTGATTTGGAATGTTTTTGAAATAATTAGAATCTATTTATAAACAAATGTAAAAGTTTGCAAATTTTTTACGGCTCATTCCAATTAGTCTAATGGCAGTTTGTATTTTCCACTATATCCATCCTTTTTTCCATCATTCTTCTCCACGTAAAAAAATTATAATTCAAGGTTAAACCTTAAACAGGATGACAAAAAGTAAATAATTCTTGGGGAAACAGACATCACACTACTACTCAGTATATATAATCACTTATCACTTGTGTATATTATTGAGTAGTGTAACATCTGTCGTGCCAATAATTATTACATTTTCGTCTAAATCCGACAAGTTTTATCTTGAGTCAGGTTTTCTTTAGCATTTTGCACATTCATCCTTACTGGTATCAGTTCTTGTAAACCCATTTCCCTGCAATACATTTTAGAGAACAGTCCTACAATGACAGAAAATTGAGGTTTCTGCTGCATTCTTGCATATCAAACTTCCACCATCTCCTGTAGTAAATCCAAGGAAGCTTCCCAGTCCAGTAATGCTTTGCTTGGATTGATACGTATACATAATTAGTATGAACAGTACATGTTTCAGATGGGTCTCCTAACCACTATTTTGACATTTTTTGTCTCTGTTAAATGCTTGCCTATTTTGACATTGCTGTTTTGACCATTTATTTACCATCAGATGTGAATTTGAAGTACAACACTTTTGTGTGTGATTTTTGTCCATATTCAGTTAATTTAATTTTTTTAGTTATGTTCTTTCAGATCATACAGTACAATTACTATGGTGCATTTTCTAATTATGTCTAGAAAGCACCTATATGTCTATTGTCATCCTCATAACTGAGGGTTGATAGTCTCTCGTGGAGATTCCCATCCCAACTGCTCACTTTGTTCCAGAAACTGATCCGCTATCTTCCTTTTCGAATTCTTCCTTCCGTTTTCCCTATCCAATGCAATAACGTTTAAATTACAATGTACTTGTTTTTTTAGAATGTAACACGTAGGATTTGGCGACCAATATGATTCATAATAAGGGTTTTTGGGTTATATTGTGTCAATATAAAGTTAACCCACCACCACCCGACACAGCCAATTAGTTTTGCTGATGATTATAATTATGGCAAATCGCCTGATGTACCAGCAAAACGTCATACACAATTGTAAATGTTGTGTGTGGGTTTACTCGGCATCAATCCGATTTGCTGAAGTAATTTGCTAATTGGCACATTTTGTTCACGTGGCAAACCTTACTAATTGGCTGTGTCGGGTGTTGGTGGGTTAATGACACATATATGCTATAACATATTCCTGCGGAGGGAGCTGGTAGGAACGTTGGGTTGCTCGGTCAATGGCCAGGGTCAACGGCGGCGTGGTGTATTCCGCAAATATGGCCGACTGTGAGGGCGGGCACAAGCCGGCGTGAGTAAGTTAAACGTTTAAGGGCACCATGGGGTGACCAGCCCCTCCCCACCCAGCCCCACCCCTCCCACCCCCCACCCAGCCCCGCCCCACCCTCCCCTCCCCACCCAGCCCCTCCCCACCCTCCCCACCCAGCCCCTCCCCACCCAGCCCCTCCCCACCCTCCCCTCTCCACCCAGCCCCACCCCTCCCATATTTTCGATGCACGACGAACGGACACAACCCCTGTGGGCTGGTGTAACCAGAAGGTTCCTACCAGTATAACCTTTATTATGAGTACTTCTTTTTCACTGCAGAGTAAATCAATAAAAACACGAAAGATCATAACAAAACGACGATTGTTAACCCAGTGCCTTGCTGCACCCAGTCATGAAGTAGTGTGCAAACATCTATGTTGAGCAACTGCTATATTTTAAATTGCTCGAATGTAGATCGGTGTACCACAATGCATTAGCTTGAAAGAAATCACACTTTGCGAAATATTATAGGAAAATCAACGTCAAAGTTTAATATTGGCAGAAAAGTTTTTTTTCTGTCACACTCACCTTCGTCCATTTTGTGTGGTACTTAAAAAACTTGTTTTTCTTTCTAATACATTGCCATGCAACATTAATGTTCCATGTTTAATAAAACATTTTATTCAAAGAGCATGTACTGTAATGTCACAGTGCAAAGGCTTTCATTTAACTAGGTCACCTGTTTCATTTTTACCCAGGCTATGTGGTCCATTCATCAAAAAATGGCAGGCTGCATAGCAGGGTTGTGCAGTCAGGTGTGTTTTTATAACATTCCCAACGAAGTGATTAACAGTCCACTGCATTGCCGTAGCATTGTACACGCACTGGAAATCTTTAACGAAAATACGTGAGGCTTGTCCACATTCAATAAACACACGTTTAAAGGGGGAAAATGTGGCATTTAATGACACATCAATTCATAGATTACAGTAAAAATCATGATACATTAAATATTGAATCATGCATGTAATAAATGATTATTTATGGTTCAGGTAATTTATACATACGTGATGAGCTAATTTTCCATTTAGACTAAGGGAGCAAAACGAACTTAACAGACTGGACTACACAAAGTTCAAATAGTCAAACGAATTTAGTTGCCCTGGCATATGTGGCAATTCATAAAATGTTGTAGCCGAGTGAATCGATTCGTGCCTCATGCAAAAGTGTTGCATGAGGCTATTGGTATTTCATTTTAGGATTATGTGTTACTCAATTTTGAACTGCATTTGTTTTTTTTCCAGGTGATGGGGAATCTCATTATCTAGAGAGGATGTTATCTTGTTTTTACCAGATTTCACTACTTATCTGAAGTGGCTTCATTGCATGCCACTGACATTGTGGCCACTCGCAAGTCATATTTCCACATCATGACATTAAGTGATGTGTGTAAGACACACAATTTACAATTATGTCGGAGGGGATTAACCAGATTGGATGGATGGATCGATAATGACATGATAAAACTTGGGAAAGCAGAACATACTGTGTTTATAAGTGTGTTATGGCAGGATAATTTTTATCACAAATGTGCGAATACCATTTTTATCTGAGATATTATTGACGTTAGAAGATTAGGTATTATGAGAGATAAACAGATGCACATGTAAGAATTTGTCATAGCTGGTGATGAAAACGCACTGACACTGTGTGTTATGCTGTAACACTTGATTTCTAAGTAAATTGTATGCTACATTTCTTGAAATTCAAGCAAGAAGTATTTTAATGATATTCTTTACAACAAAGAAACTCTGATCTCTGTTTTCATTACCAACATTTTCATTATTTAAATACAATGTCGAGGATGATGTGCAATTTTAAAAGTGTTTTCAGCATTGCAGTGAGCATATATCTTCCAAGAATGAGTCTGTATACGAAATGATAAAACATTGTTTTTTTAAGTGACTGGAGTTTTCAATAAAATATGAGCATCCCTTTTCATATTCAAATAATACTTTGTATTAAAAAAGAAAATATCATGATGGTGCAGCAGAGAAATGTTCCAATTGATTGGAGAAATTGGGTAATTTACTAATTTCAACATTGAAAACGGTTAATTACATACACAATTTTGTGCACTGAAGTAATCCTGCACCAACAGTTCTCAATCTCACGTAATGGGGGTGAGACTCAAAATTAGATTTGATGTTAGTTTCTATGAGGTTAGGTTGTGTACGCTAACTCTTAAAATTGCAATCAGCGATTAGTTTGCCAACTTGCTGTTAATTAATGGACATATATATCAGGGATTAACCTGTACCATGAAAACTCGGAGGTGGGAAGCCAGGCTTTGGAGGAATGGGTCGTGGAGGTGACAGCGTCAACACTGATGGTCCTGTTGCTCCATCCCCAGCGTTTTGTGCCAGTTGTTTCTTTCTAAGAGTGTTTGCAAGATCATCTAGGAAGTTGGGCTTGGGTGGAGGGATGGGATTGACAGGTGTTTTTTTGAGGACCACATTACTAGGGTTAACTGCTTTTACATGCATGGTTGAACTCGATGTAACTGGTGATGGTGGCGGTGGCGGCGGCGGCGGTGGTGGTGGTACTGCAGCACCAGGAGGGGCTGAGATGGACACATCTGGCATGCTGGGTTGAGCTGAGGGTAAGGAATTGTGGGCTCTCGGTGCTTGATGTATTGTGCCAACTTTGTTATGGAGCTGTGGAGCACATGGGATTTGGGGAGGCTGTGGTGCCTTGCCAGCTGGTGGATGTGGTTTTGGAAAAGAAGGAAGTGTAGGAGCATTGCAAGGGGGTGGAGGTGGCAGTGCCATTTCTTGTGGAGGGTAATATTTTGGTGGTGGAGGAAGGAAAGATGGAGGAGGTGGCATAAACTCTTCAGGCGGGGGTGGTGGTGGAAAGTCATCTGCCATCATCGTGCCTTGCACCTGTTCTATGTCGCTGCTTGAAAGGCGGCTCGATTTGCGTTGTGGCACTGATGGAGGTTTCTTTGCTCTGACTGCCACAACAACTCCGCTCGCCGGATTGGCACTCATTCTAGCTGCCGGTGCTGGCCTGCTTTGAGGTATTGCTGCTGGAGGAGGTGGGGGAGGAAAGGTGTCAGGTGGAGGAGGAGGAAACCCAACACATGGAGGAGGTGGAGAAGAAACATCATCTGGCTTGATAATGGGCCGAGTTTGTGGCGCTGGGCCTTGGACCTTGGTTTGCACAAAAGATTCAGGAGGAGGAGGAAAGGACATTTCTGCTCCTGCTGTGTCCGAGTTCTCCAGAGCACCAGGTGGTGGAGGGAGTGGCAGGAATACATCATCCAGTTGATTCTCCTGCAAAAATTTGGCACGCACATTTTGGTCAGGCAATAATGGTAACACTCTTAGGTTTTTTCGGTAAAGTCACGTAGGTAAAAAAATAATAAAAATAAAATATTAATTGAAAATAAATCAATTGATTTATTTTCATTTATTATTGCAGTCACGAAAGCTTCAAATCTAGAAATATTGGTTATTACAGTCACACTTAAAATAAACAAATTATGACTGTCATCTCCTATGGCAATGCAAATAGCAGCACTCTTTGGGAAGTAAGGGTGGTTGTTCTACACAGAAGTGGCCCCCATCATAAAGATGTGCAATTGGCATCGATGAATCAAAACTGACAATGGAAACTAATGTAGCCCCATTTTGTAATTGAATACAGAGACACTTTAACTTGGCTGTATGAGGTCAGTCATTTTCAATACATATGTAGTATTTACATAAATGTCACACATCAACTAATTTTTGGGTGTCAAGTTGATCGGTTACTTTCAGGACATCACATTCATATGTGTATGCTAGATACAAATTAATTACTGTGTACATAAATCCTGATCGTAATCATATGTATAGGATATTCGATCGGGGATGCGTTCCTGAAAGGTGCAATGAATATCGAAACGATGTAAATCAAAGCAATTTACAGGGTAGGCAGAGGCCAAGGCAGAGGTGACGGATATGATAAAGGATGGATGATGCTGTCAACCATGTAGGTGTGGGTTGAGGGAACTCAAATCAGGTAGTGGTATTAAGTAATGACATATGTGGGTGGTAACTGGAGTACCTGGCGAAAACCTGAGCTTGTGAAGGGGCAACGCTCGATCCCATAAATATGGAACTGGTTTGGGTCCACATTTACTGTTCTGCATTCTCATGGCAAGCCAGGAAGGGAGTTTCCCAATACTTATTTGATCCACCAACCCTCGTCTCTACAGTGTTGGATTATATGCGTTGCTAGCCACCACCACCAAGCGAATATTTAAAAACATATGTTAGGATGTACATATTTTTAATATGTGAGCTGTACTTTTAATTTGTTTCATTGCTTAAATACACATCAATATCAAATTATGACCCAGATATATGGCAAACTGACAATGAAGGCAAAATATCTTAAATCATTGTTAATTACCGGCCTCCATAATCATTGTGCAGAATTTGTTTATAAATGTACCATTATGTAAGCAAAATCAGTGGAGCATGGTGACATAGTGGTTGGTGCATTTTGCTCTGAAAATGGCAACTTGGGTTCATTTCTTGGCCATGGCAAACATTGGTGATGAGTAATACCTGAGCCGGTCTTAACCATCCTGCACTGACGAACGTGGTGGAATATGGTAAAAATAAAAATCACCTTCATGACAGACAGTGTGTGGGGAGACCTTCGTCCAGCAATGGATGACATACAGTTGTAACTAATGAAGCAAACATAGTCACCATGTTTCACCATTATCAAATTCTGTCAGGATGTTTGATAATATGTGATGATTCGTGAGTGTTTGCACGTGGAAGACAGGGTCGCCTCGTGATAAATGATGTTCATAAGAGGCAAATCAATTGTGGCTCTCTGGAAATCTTCAGCTACTGATATTATGATACCCGTTAAAAAATATTTTCAACAATGGAAACACCAGGCCATTTCCCAAAGAAGCTCGTGTTACATAACACGAAATATGTTTTATGTAAATGTTTTTTGTCGTCAACTTGCAATGCGAGTTCAAACGCTTGAGCAGACAAGACGTATGAATCATTGATGTCAGTAACATTTTTGGGCTGTATAAAGGTTAACCCATTACCATTTATGTAACACCTTTCATTGCACCAGAAAAGCACCCAACCAATGGGCAAATTCATATTGGAAGGAATGTCCAAAACACTTTGCAAAGGTGATTTGCCACATTGTTGATGATGACAAAGGCATATGATTGTTTTGTATAGGAACATTTACCCAACATATGAATCTGTACCCCTGTACATCAACAGACAATAAAGTGACATGTACACTAGGGATAGAAAAACTTATTTGAATACAAATATTTTGTTCTCAAAAAGGGAGAGAAAAAAAATGTTGCCATGTAAAATCCTATATCTATAGCCATAGAGTGTAGTAGAATATTTTTAATCTTGATTTGACGTTTTCGTGACTGCAGGAATCCATACTCTTTGGTTCTTTTGGTAAAGTCACGTTGCTTGTGTGGCGATCGAAACGTTGTGATATATTATTGTTTCTACCTACGTGACTTTACCGAAAGAACCAAAGAATATTTTCAGTAAAAAAAAAATACTGGATCCTAAGCCATAAAACCCATATTGCTCTAAATACTAATGGACACTGAATTTTATTGTAGAGACACTTTTATGACTCCATCAACACAGAAACTAAGTAGGTTACCAGCTGCCACCAATGAGAGTGTGCTCTTAGTCACAGAGTGTTTATTTTGTGTTTGTTTAACCTTCGATGAACCGCAATGACTTATGACTTATATCAGGTGACACTAGACTTGATTTACAGGTTACAACACCAGTGGCAATATCAGTCACATTTAACATGACAAGGCTCAAATCGAAACTGAATAACATGTTATTCCATACACTGAATTCTTTATGCCCGTGCATTATGCAGGATTAGCAGCATCAAAGGGAGGGGTTAGACGCTGTCGCCTCGACAGACCTGGTTTTCACCTGAAGACGGCTGCTTGCGTTGTGGCCGAAACGTCGTGAGAATTATTTTATTATGTTTTATTTTTATTATTTTATTACTTCCCTTCTACGTGACTTTACCGAAAGAATCAAGAAGATGTTATTCAGTGTTGGAAATGCTAATAGCGTTCACTCTAAATGAAACTACACTGCGATTCGATTTGACATTATTGCAAGCATTACTTTCTAGCGTACGTGTACGTGCATGCATAGAATAACACCGCCTAACTCCTCGTTGTAAATGCAAGGTCAACAATATTCTCTTTCGCTTACAACTGGGTTCCATGTTTGTGTTGGAATTTCGTTTTTATTATTCATGATACACTATAAAAACAATTGTGCACAGATACATTGATTTTAATGCTCTGAATATATAAATTAATTGCCTGCATTTGAAAATCCAGATGCGATGCACTACTGTGTTGTTTGTCACTTGATAAACGTGCCAACATACAGAGGGAACACTGATTCGCAAGAGCAGCAATGCATGGTGTGATTTTGATTATTCTATGAAGCATTAATCTGCCCACTCTTCACTGGCTCTTGTAATCTATCCATGGGCCTTTTCCCCAGTAACATGCTGTGGCCTCTTGTATCTCTACAAAAAATTCATCTCTTTGGTTACCTGGCATCCTAAAAAAATGAGGTTATGACCCGTGGTGCCAACTGTTTTTATAATCCGTGGGCATACTCACAAAGACAAAGATCCCCCATATAGCTTTAACAGACTGTTGGGGTAAGTCCTGTTAGCGAGCACCTATGAAGATCAGCACGGCACACGAGGGGGTGGGTGGCCAGCACCACGTCCAGCCGCCTTTGTCTCCCTAGTGATGATGTTTACACATCGCACCAGGTACTCATTTATCCAGACCTCGGGGAGGCCCAGGACCGGTTCAGAAAATCATCACTGATGTTGGCCGTGAGCGGGAATCGAACCCGGGTAGTCAGGTTCGTAGCGCAGACCGTTAACCGTTGCACTATCGCTCTCTACTGAACATATACACACTCGTATACACACATGCACACAAAAATGCATCCACACCAAAGATTGGCTGCGTAACCGGGACATATATCCATAGCAATGGCCTAACGCACGCACACACACATGACCGCACTGACCCGGTGGACTTGCGTGAGCTCGGTGCCTCGTTTCCAAGCCTCGGAGAAGATGGCGCTGACGGTGTTGGTGCTGCGCACTCCTTTCGATGTCGGGCTGTCGGCCACCACACCTACACAGCACAGTCACCCGCGTGTCACGAAGAACTTTGTAGGTGATGAGTTTGTTCTTTGCAACTCAGGCTTCTATGTATTTACGTGTATCTTGCTGTGACTTAACTGGCTTGTCCGTACCTGGTGTAGGCTCTGGTGTTTTGACAACCAAGTTGGCCAGGGTGGGCCAGCCCTCGCCCGCCTTCCTGTTCGCCTCCTTGAAGTTGTCATAGAGATACTTGCCATACTGTATGAGAAGAGGATGAAGGAACAGCTCCTTAACCACTTTCAAAAGAAAATGAACTAACTTCTGCTTCCAGTAAATAACTGCTGAATTGTATTGTATGTTGGACTTCTTTCGCACCGTATGTAGCCAACCGAACTAATCGGAGGTATTCAATAAGTACAGCAAGTGTTTGTGAAAGCATCAACAGATGATGTTTATAAAAAAAAGGTTGAAAAAGTCCTATTCTATGCATTTAATAGCACTTTAATAATTGAAGACAGCATTTATTTTGTATGAAGTTATTATGTGAACAAATGGATAGTTAATGTTAACATTTATTTATTTCTTTATGATAAAAGGGGTATGTCGGTGCTAAAATGTCTTGCTGAGCAGCAGTTAATTTGTGTTGCTCAGTGAATGTTCTCTTTGCCCACGCTTGTTTGTTTTCTTCCACAGGTCACATTTTCATCCACTGTGCTACGAAGTTATTGAGCATTCTCGCTCTTCACCATCGAGCCACATTTCACTCCTTTTTGTTTTTTTTATCAAACTGAAACGTTTAGGAGCATAAACCATCACGCGAACTCCGGTCATCCTTGCAGCAGCTTTTGGCCAGCCATTGAACAAAGACGTTTATCGCATCGCACGCTTTTAAATGTGCTTCTGCGGCCGTCTGAAAGCTCTTCTCTACGATCTTAGGAAGCCACTGGAGCTATTCACTTTTAAAACTAGATTGAAAACTCATTTATTTTTAACAGCTTTTTGTGTTTAGTTTATTGTCCTTCCCCCACACCTCCGATTAGCATGGTTGACTATGTACGGTGCAAAAGAAGTTTAACAAACATACTTATGTTAATTCTGAGCGTCACAACAAAGTATGGTGATGGTACCTTGGCAATGCGGATGCCAGTGACCCACTGATGAAGGCTTCGTGCATCATCGCAACACAGGTACTTGATATACTGCGACTTCTTCTGAATCTGAGGGTGCTGGGGAGAATCATCACGTATGATGTAAAAATGAGAAATGTTCCTCATAATACCATAATATTTGCATATTTCAAAGAAAAAAAAGGTTTAAATTTAACAGAATTTGTTCATTCATCCTATGTGATTGTGATATATAGGGGTCATTAGAAAAAAAGTGTGGTTTCAAAGAAATATGTAACTCATTGAATCATAGTGTCTATTCATTTAGACAATATGGCAATCAATATGCACCTCACTTTGGAGTGCTGTTCTTTACAAGTTATGAGCGCAGTGATTAAACGTGAAATTTATCAATATAAATAACGATCCTGTTGCTCCCACGTGTACTTTGAACATCTAGGAAAACTGTACCCTATTACATTCTTTATATCTTACTCTCAATACAGATTGACATTCACTGTGCATTATCACATTCCGGTAAGTACCTTCAGCGCGAAGCAGCAGTCTGTTGGTGCTTTGTACTTGTTCTTGTAGTCCAGGCAGTAGTACACATTGAGATTCTCAAACTGGATGAAGCAGGTGAGGTCCCGCAGGGTCTGACAACATACAGTGTGATATGTGACATTCAAAAGGTTGCATATGCTGTATTACATACAGTATATAGTGCTGCATTTTTAACTAATGCAGGCTTTTCTAAAAAAGTATTTCTAAAAAAGACAAAGGAAAGACGTCACGGATCAACCAACACAGTACGAGAATAACTAATGCTGTCCTCTACCTTTGAACATCATTGTGCATAACAGACTCTATGAAAGGGTATTTTTGGTAGTAAGTAGCAATTGATATCATTAAAAGCTCGTACGCAGTATGGTTCCGTTTGTTGCTTGTTAGGGTAGTCAGTACATCTGTAGTGGCATGGTTGAACATGATTGCCACTACCTATAGCCGGCAATACTAGCTTGTGCCAGTAGGGAGCGGAAGGGAGGCTGAACCTGCTGGATAATGATGACGGGCCATTGGCCCGAGGCAATCCCTGGGGGGAGCATCGTGACAAACGGTCGGGACCCCAGACCCCAGGAAGGGGGCTGGGGGATGATGTCATTCTCCAGGCCCTTGGAGATGGTCCTGGAAAGAAGGCGTGGCTAGGGGCGGAGTGAGCCGGGACCCTGTATATAAGCCAGGTCCCTGAGCGGTCCCGGCAGTCATCGTCAGACCGAAGTGCCTCACCTAGAGCCCTGAAGAGAAGAGCCCAATGGACAGAGCCGAACCCCTGGCTAGGGTCGGCTCGAGCTCGTACCAGTGAGAGCTCCAGCTTATAACCAGTGAAGACTCAAGAGAAGACTCAAGCCCCAGCAGTGTAGGCGTAGCCAGTAAGAGGCGAGCTAGCCTGGAGGGACTCCCTCCATAGAGTATCGAGTAAAAGGGGCCGTTACCCCTTTGTGTTGTAGTCTGGTGTTGTAATAAACGTGTTGCCTCAGAGTAAGCTTCCTCCAGTTTATTACCCACTACACATCCTTAACTTTAATACTACAATCTGTATGTATCATTGCGTGGAAATGTGTTATAATTGATGACATAGAAGAGGGTGGGCAGGTAGTCCAAGAGTGCTAATGCCATGGCGTATGACTGATCTCACACAGCTGAGATCCTGTGTTTGTATCTGGGCAGCCATCTATGAGCACATCTGTGTGCTCAAGTGTATTATATTCATTTGACGGTACCAGCCCTGTTACTAATGATAGCTAAAAAAATCTATCTTACTGGCCTTTGTTATTTAATTTCAGCTTATTTCAGTTTCTGAGAATTAAACGTTTCAGTTTGATCGAATGCGACAAACGTTGTGTGAATGGTGTGCCTTAAAAGTGTGCAGACAGTGTCAAGGAAATTTGAAGGCATAGCAGTTCAATTCTGTTATCTGGGGGTCATTTTATGTATATACATTGTATTTGCACTGCTAGAATAAAAACATGGAAATGTGTTCATCTCATTATATGGGAGAAAATAAAAGCAAAACAAGGAGCAAACATTTTTGTTTACAGATTTCCTACAGCTTCCGTGAAAGCCGGTTAACCAAACTGTCATTGTTCACAGGGCATGATGTCGCATCACAGCACCATGGGGCCCACTCACCTTGGTCTTGCCCTTGGGCACAAAGTAGATTCCAGAGGCTCGAAGCAGAAAGTAGCGCCGCTTCCATGACTTTTTGCCATCTTCCTTGAGGAAAAGCTCTCCTTCCAGCTCAGGTACAGCCACTGAGGTCCCACAGAAACATTCCTGCCCATTGGCAGCACGAGCAGGGAGGTAGGAAGGAAGAGAGGGAGCAGAAGGACCGGAGATGAGGCAAGGTGGGAGAGGGATGATCTGGTGCTGTTCGCAATCAGACAATTGCTTCTTCACGTGGGAACTTCTAAAACTCACGTTCGTAAAAATAATTATCATTCTGTGGTGGTGAGTACATACATAATCTTAACTGGAAATGTCCCTTCGTAGTTAAGTTGATGGGAAAAAAATAAGTATTTTTATGCATTGGTCAATATAGCAAATACAATGTATGAATTAGTTTATTTTATTAGTTATAGAACAAGCAATAAGAAGTAATACATATTTTGCAAGGGAGGCATAGATACTCTTACATTGGCTGAACCTTTCCTAAAATGACTCATCGATCAATGCACGTTTTTCTTTAAACTTTGGATTTATGATATAAACTGGGACATGATAGTTCACATAAATTACAACATTCTAAAATCACAATTTAATGGAAGCTGCTATGCTTTCTGGAACTCTTTCATGGTGGATCACTGATGGATACTAATAATAACAGCCCTGAATTATTATGCACAGCTACAATGGAATTCATGGAGAGATTAAAGGTCTAAATGAAAGAAAACTGTTTCTGCTACTTGTTAGCTTTCATAGCATTAATTAATAATCAATGTAAATATTACAAGAACGTTGCATAAATGCAGTTCACAGATATGCAGTCCTGACATTCTTCTCGAGTTCCTAACTTTAATCCCAGTGACGAGAGATTATTGCACATGAGCAGCCTCTCAAATACCCAACTGACCCGTGCACTTGGTGGGCGTCCCCTAAGTCAATGCAGGCTACAATAAGCACATAATCGTCCACTTGTGGCCCCGTGCTCGGTATTACGCAGCTGGGTGTAGTGCTGAACACACCATCAACACGTGTGTTGAACCATGATGTAGTGAATTTTCCGTGACCAAATCACCCTAAATGCAATTGACCTTGTTGGATTTCAAAAGAAAGGCAGGGCTCAGACTGGTTGGTACTTGGATGGATGAGCACCAGAGTTTGCCAGGTGTTTTAGAGGCATGGCAGTGCTTGGTGTCACCCCACTAATGTGGGTTTTATCTGGCTTCTCTGGTCAAACAATCCAATGCAAGACACTCCTGAAATAGTCTTGAGACTCATTATGATTTTCGTTGGTAATTATTATTACATGCCACAGATGTCAAGGTGTACATAATGCTCCATGCAGGTTGCAGCCATTTAATACAAACCTCCAGGAGTGATTCCTTATCCCTGTCCTTCACATCCTTAGCTTCTTTGTTTCCCAGCAGATAATTCTGAAAAGTGTAAACAATTGATAGAAAACGTATTGCACAGATGTCATAGCATCTTGGCCATTCTGTGTTTGAAATGTGTGTTTAAAATAAACTTAACTATTTTTATTTTACCAGGTAAGGCCCACTGAAATAGATAGCTTTTTTCAGAAGCGACTTGGCCACACATGATAGCCCAACAAAGTGACTTATCATGTGGAAATTTATAGCAGCCAAATACTCTATTTATTGCTGAGATGCACCGTTGAGATGCTGCATTATTTCATTCATTAAACATAAACAATATCGATAATAATAAAAATGTACAGCCCTTTATCAATCTACTACTGGATGAAGGTCTCCCCATTGTTGTGTTATTAGTCATGGGGGTTGTTTGTCCATATTTCACCATGGTGCTCAGCGTGAGTTGGTGAAGGAGGTAGCGAGGGCCAGTGCAAGTTCAGTTATCACTCCCCGGGCACATAGCTGGCTCGCTGCGTTCCTCACGCACTGCACTAACCTCTGCACCACCACTCCAACCCTTGCACCAGATGCATCAACGTTGTGTATGTTTGTAGCGCACGGCAAATTAACATTTTGCATAAGCGGGAAGGCATGACATTTTAAGTACAGTAGTTGTGTTGGAAATACGTGATATAAATTTTCTAGCGTTGCATTCATGATTTTGTTTGTCTTAGAAAATGTACTCTTGTTATATATATATATTTTTTCTAATTTTGTGTAATTCTGCTGTGTTGCAGTGTAATTAGCAGGCTTGGATCAAAATTGGAAGACTGAGAATTCTAATTCCAGCTGGAGGTTGAGACAGGGCCCAATGGTGGCTCCTGGCTTGATTGTTGGGGAGCTATAAACTATGCCTCACGTTATGACATCTCACTGGACGAGTGCAGTTTGATTAATTGACAAATTAAATGTGTAAGCAACGTGTAGTAATGCATTAGACATGGGCACCAAGCATTGGTTCTACTGGGACACTGCACAGACTGCACATGGTTGCCTGGTGAAGAAAGCGCCGATGAAGATGCCGCCATTGTTGCCAGATAATTCACTTGTGCACATCACAGGTGAAGGTAGGAAAGCCCGAGGCAAAGTTAACATTGTCCATAAACTGGGGTCGTGAACAACCGCGGACACAGCTAATCACTCAACTGTGCTATATAAAATAGGCACCACTTTGTGGGAAGTCAACAGTGATCGTCCCACGGAATGGCTCTCGTCACAGCAAAATGGGATAGCAATAGCTGGCTCTCTCCATCCAACGGAGGTAAGTAGGCATTTCTCTAATTATCATGAAGATATATATTATTATTTTACATTAAATGTATATAAAAATATCCTATAATAGTCGATTAAGTTTTATAAGAAGGTGGTGTTGATTACGAAGTTGGCGATTATTATTCGATTTTTAGTATGGCTATGATCGAGGGAATTTTGGGGAAGGCATGGATTTAAATACCAACAGGCCCGGGTGTTTTTCAGACCAACAGATGTTGAAATGTATTCAGAGATGTGGTTTAAGCTGTGGTAACCGATGTACAGTTCATATAACCTCTGTGAGGTATTCGGGAATTCAGAAATATCGCACACAGTTCACTAGTGTTTTCTTTTTCAGTTCCGTGACCTGTAAATCTCAAGAGGGTTGTCATAATTTAAACAAATTTTTATGTAGCCCAAATGAGCCTTAACGGTAAGACTTTAGAATGTAAAAATTATATGACAGAGTCATATTATACTAAATCTAAAACAGTTGTACAACATTCCTTGAAACCATGTTCCATTTTTACGACGATTATCTACAGTAAGCATGTATGCATGGTCAACTTATTTACGCACCGTACTAAACCAACCGCTCTAATCGGAGATGCCGGGGAAGGACAACAAACTGAAAGAGATATTCAGGCCATGCTGGTGCACCTGTGGGTTTTTAAAGAGAGCGTTCTTTTCCCTGCGCTCCACGAAGGTGAGCCCATTCTGTGTATCGCGGGTCCACGTCACCAGGTTTTGCACCAGGTTCTCGTGGTCTTCGTAGAACCGCTCTGAAAAGCCACGTCACGCAAACACACTCGGTTTAACACTTCGGCTTTCACGGCCAACATTAATAACGAAACATGTATTTGGCTTAGATCGCATACATATAAATGCGTCGTTAACCCACCACCACCCGACATAGCCAATTAGTAAGGTTTGTCACGTAAACAAAACGTGCCAAGTAGTTGCTACTTTAGTACACCAGTGTGTTGAGTAAACCCACAACATTTACAATTTGAGTATGAAGTTTCGCTGGTGAATTCAACCAGCTTCACAGGCGATTTGCCAGAATTAACTGGCAGAATGAACTTATTCAACTTCAGAACACACACTAAACTATTGACCTCAATCCCTTAACCAGGAACTTGGGTGTCCGTAAATGTTTTAAAATCACGAGTTAAGACTTATTTTTCCAGTATAACGTTTATTATCTCATTTAGGTTTGCCTTTTTGTCTTCATTGTCAATTTTCAGTTTTAAATACACATTATCTCCATTTTAGAAATGTTTCTAAGACTTTTTGTTTTCCTAAAAGTTGCCGATTTAAAGTGTTTGTACAGATATGTTTGCAAAGTACCTAGAAACAACTTGTTGTGAAACCCACTGTCAACTTGATTTATTATTTTTATTAACAACTGCAGTGTCATTGAATTGGCTGCTCGTAATAACATGTGAATTCATCGTCAAACGTTGGCTCCTCATCATCATCACGATCCATGGGCAGGGAGCATGTAGGTGTCCACTTCACATTTCGTAATTTGTTTTCACTTTCCCCTGTCTTGTGCCAATATGCTCAAGTAGTGCCACATCTTTCTGGCACCAATCTCTCATGTCATCAAACCATTCTCTGTTAGGTCTTCCTCTCTTTCCGGTTCCTTCCATTTCTTCAAACAACACACTTTTTAAATTTCAATGTTGTTTTCCTACATATGTGTCCAAATAGTGCCAGTTTCCTTCTCATCACTGCTTGCATCATCAGGTTGTCTTCTTCTATGTGCAACCTTTTTTTACTTCTACGTTGGTCACTCTTTGGGTCCAGCTTAGATGCGATATCGTTATGTAGCAATACATTTTGAATGCCAATATCTTATCTCTGCCAGTAATTTTTAAAACCTGACCAACTACTGTAGTAAATTACACATGCCATTCAGTAACTTCAGAAAATTGTACAGTGTTCTTGAAATGTGTACCAAAGTAAATATCAGGCAGGTGATATAATCTGAAGGTGTGAAGGGAAAAGTCATTCCCTTTGGGCAAAATGTCATTACACAGTCGCTCACCACATGAGCATGGCTCTGGATTTCCCAGCTGACCTCGGACTCCACTCATCTCCAGTAAAGTATCCAATAGCGAAAGCATCCACATGGGTAATTGAATAGTAGCTGTGCACCAGTGCATGAGTAACGTATCTGTTGGCCACGCTCGGCATCAATATATTTAATAATATGATGGCACTTGGTTTGATTAGCTCAATACAGCCTAACATGACCATTTTGGGTTTCCGCACAATCAAACACACATAAGCCGTGCTGAGAGTTCTCTTGGGAGGGTATATTGTGATGATGGCGTTGAATACATTGGAATGCGATGTGTTCCTGTCTCAGATACTTTGAGCAATTGGCTTGTCCTGTTGTTGGTGATTGGTGATCGACGTGCTGTGCATCAGTGCAGTAAGTGCAGACCATGTAATCAGTTCCTCCGAGAAATGCTCTGCTGCACAAGAAATAATAACCACGATTTAAATCATTACCTACTATAATCACCCAGAAATGTCTGTCCGTCCCGCGCGTGACGTCACTCCACATGAGGCCCACCCCCCGCGTGACGTCATTCCACATGATGCCCACCCCCCCTCATTAATATTCATAAGTGGGTGGATTTTTACACTAACGCAGAGGAAGGTTGAGCTGAATTTAATAATTTATCACGCAAAGTCGCTTCAAATATGACGTTTCTTTACAGAAAGTGACGGTAAAAAATAAATCTACGCAGCACAGTGCTACATCCGTGCGTGACGTCACTGCAAAAGAGCCCCCACCCCTTCATTAATATTCATGCCCGCGTGGAAATTTACACTAACGCACAAGAAGGACGAGCACTCCACATGCCGCACCCCTCCCCTCATTAATAATCATGAGCGGGTGACGTCACTCCACATGCCGCACCCCTCCCCAATAACCATTAGCGGGTGACGTCACTCCACATGGGGCACCCCCCCCCCCTCATTAATAGTCATGAGCTGAACAATTTTTCTATTGAATATTTCAGATTTACTGCAATATACACTCGTCCTTGGACGGGCATAAAGGCCAGTTCATGTATATTATGCCTATAAAAAAATGGTGCACATCTTGCCAGTTATTGTTTAATATAAAACATGTAATGCAATTGACATACTGTATTTTGAAGTGCTTCCACGTTCTATTTTTCTAAAGCAAATAACATTGCAATGTTATCGTACCGTAACTCACAAAAATCGGGTGTATTTGTTCACATCACACAAATCATTAAGTGTGCGAATGACTGATTTGCTACCGCTTTGAGAAGATGTGTTGTGGTCTTTAAAGTATATGCTCATGTTGAGTGGGCCCAGGTTAGGCAACACAGAGTGTCTATCTAATATCGGAAGGAAGAGTTTTCCAGACGGCTGCAGAAGCGCATCATGAAAATGCGCGATGCAGTGACCGTCCTTGTTTGATGGCTAGCGAAAATCCACTGCGAAGATGACTGGTGTCATCTTCGCAGGTATTGTGCTTCATTTGTGGCAAGCACTTTGTGTATAGCTAATGGAGGTAAAAGGCAGCAAGCTGTGTTATTCAATGTCCTTCCACTCTAGCCTCATTACAGCTGCGCTGCTAAATCACAGCTAAAACAAAAACTTTAATGATTTTCAGAGAGTTTGTACCCTTGAGATTTCGCTGTAAAGAGAGCATTACTCGTTTCCTTTCATTTGTGTAGACAAAGTGAAACAATGCATTTAGAGAGCTCTCTTGTGAAGACAAGCCAATGGGCCTCGTTAAAGCTATTCTTTGCCACACCATGCAGAAAAGCTTTCTGCAATCATACATAACAATAAGCAATAAGGGTTGTTGCCGCGGTGTAATTATGAGCACACTGGACTTTCAGTCCAGAGGTCGCTAAATTGATGGGATCTCATCGTGTAGTAGTTGAAGGAATGTGGAAAGTTTCTACAATACCTTCACCTATTTGCCCACCCAGTAGTATAACTGGGTTCAACCACGGTTAAGTGATCGGTGTGGTGGAGTAAAGTGTGGATACTCCCACCTCTGGCCAGTATGGAAGAATCGCCCAAACCTCTAGCCCGGCACTCGAGAGCTTTCTCTAATTGGAGGCCTTTCCGCCAGCAGTGGCGTGATCGACAAATTGTAGGGCTGTGCATTTCTCTCTTACCTTGACATATAAATATGGTTGTAATTGACATGTCAAAATTATGTAACGAACAATGTAATTCATATGTTTGTATGTTATACTGCATTGTTAAACCTCATGTGGCAATAAGGCCAATGCATTTTCTGGGATGAAAATTTATACTGTGTTGAGGCCATCTAGCATCTCAAGTCATGTACAATTTGACTTATATTCTCCACATGTGATGTGGCATCTCAAGTCATGGCACATTTTAACTCTCCTGAGCATTGTCCCACTCCCGTTCCATAATGTGTACGTTCTGTGAACCCTCGGCTGTCCTTACCCATGTCCAGATCAGGGTTGGTCTCCACCAGGCACCAGTCTGGGCTGTTGGTGCTGTGTGTCTTTTCACGGAGGTTGTCCATCACCTCGCGCACTGACTGCTGCTCTTCCACCATCAGGTTCTTGGAACTTGTGTCCACAAGGCCAATTCGGATCACCAGCTGCAACAAAAGGATGAAGATATCCTATTCATATTTATCGACTGTTGAGGCAAGTGCTATTGAAACCAGCATGGCACGTGAAGGGATAGTGTAACCATTACTACCTATGGCTGGGAACCATTAATTGATTATTACATTCTGAACCTGGTACTCAAGTTAGAGGAAAGCTCATCAGAGGCCCAAATAGCACTTGCCACTGATGGTATCCATGGCCTGGAATTAAAGCCAGGTTGCCAGGTTAACTGGACCACAACTCCCCAGCTACACACACATGCATGGATACACAGGTGCATCCAAATAATTTCAACAGGTACGTCAAAACGCTAGCACTTGAGATATTTAGATATGTATAAAAACACACAAAATAAGTAAAAAACACACGTATGCTATAGAAGAGTTGTAGCTCTAAGAGATCAAATAGAACCATAGCACATGATATATACATCATTAGTAAGATCGTGGAGAAATTTCATTCAGATCTCTAAAGAGAATTTCAATTCGACAGGTAAGCATTGATTGCTCAGATGCGGAGGATAACAATCCAGATATTGCACCTTAGGAAGTAACCACTGCTTTTCACAGTTTGAAACAAGGGAAATCTCCTGGACCAAATGTAATATCTGTCATAATTATCAAAGTAACAGGATTAGCTTTTGAAACTAATTTAGAAGACCTATTTACCAAATGTTTGCACAGGAATTGAATGCCACAATCATGGAATGATGCCTCAACCATTCTTATATTCAACGAGGATGATAAAACTGACTTGAGGAACAACAAACACATCAAGCTCTTATCACACAAACAACCACGTGAGCAAGCTGAATTTAGGAAAGACGTTTCCACCGTCGACCATATACGCACTATCCATCAAGTCCTAGAAAAGACAAATTAATATCAAGTGGATTTTAGATATGTTATGAGTAGGCTTATTATTCATGGACAACTGAAGAAGGAATACATTAAGAAGCTTGCCCATTGTTGCAACTGCCAAGCCGGGAGATATGATCAAACCAACAACTCCTGGATTGCAAGTCCAGCGTGCTATGCATTACACACGTGGCATTATCCCTCTTTTACATGGACAATCGTGGGGAATGATTGGCAGTAATATAAGGTAAACCGGCAAGGTGGAATACAAGACGTTTCCCTTCAATACATTTGTTCAACAAACATTTACTCAAGACATACGGCAAGGCTATTGCAGCATATGGGCAGACATGAGAATACCAGGAATACAAAAATACATATCGTGAGCAAGTGGAATTAAGAAAAATCTATATTGGTCCCAACCAATATTTATTCATTGATATTTTTTTATGTAAAAGGCTGCAGTGTGGGGTGGGATTTGCCTTAATAAAACCTGCACGAGTAACGCACGCGGATCGCATGGCTCACATTTCATTTGCATGCAGCGCTGTTAAAATGTTACAATTTTTTTACGAAAATGGGTTTCTTATTGACATTCAAATTTCAGTTTTGTGTTAACATATATTCGCTAAATTTGTATAATTTTGGAATGCACTTTCATCCGTTTTACGTGGCATTTTTTCAATTTAATTTGCAATTTAGAAGACTAAATGTTTTATACTTAAGCTTCCATGTCATCCAACGGTTTAATGATTCACTATATCATGTGCCAGATGTAGGGAAACTTGCTGATCTGGCTTCACAGCGTAAAGTATATGCACTCGAGTAAATTATTATCATGGACTATTCGTAACCTTAAATTTCCACTTCAGATTTTTTAACCAATGTTCTATTTCAAATGTTGAATTGATACTCTTTTTGTGAACTTTGATTACACCGTTTGCATTGTTTGTTTTCAAACTGGTGAAAATGTAACTATTCAATTAAAGCTACACCATAAATAACTTTTATTGATTCGTTGTTTAATTGGCTTAAATAGAGAACACTGTATAACTCACCTTCCGAACTTGTGCCTCCTTCATCTTCTGTAAAGCAATACGGATCTTTTCAGCTTTTATTCTTGCTGCCTTCTCCTCCTACAAACACACAAAATGCAACTCCCTCATTCGGTGCTCCTGCCAACAACAAAGACAAAGATCCCCCGAATAGCCAACACAGCCTGTTGGGGAAAGTGCCATTAGTGGGCACCTATCATGGTTAAGACCACGTCCGACTGCCTTTGCCTCTCAAGTGCTGATGTTTTTACATAACACACAAGGTACCCATTTAAGGCTGAGTCGACCTAGTAGAGGGGGCCCAGGACTGCTTCAGATATTCGGCAGTGATGTTGGCCATGTGTGGCAATTGAACCCGGGTCACCTAATTTATAGCACACTGTGCTAATAACTGCACTACTGCTCCCACCCAACCATGCACGTATTAATACAGCACATTGATTCAGGAAGGTGCTCTCCTGTATGTATAATATCATTGTTATTCAACAGTAGTTGATGAGTGTGTAAAATAATATTAGCTTGCATGCATGTCTTGCCAAGACTTTCAACCCTATCTTAATAATTATGTATTTGGAACATGCTTTCTAAGCATGAAATTGTGTTCTTGCAAATCGTACATGCAGGACTCCTGATGAAACAGGCTGTATTTCATGCTGGATTATATGAATATCTCTTGTTAGGACTATCAGTAATGGGTTAATATTTGCTGCATGCACATTAATTATGCCAGTAATACTGGTGTCCTTAAGCAAGTATAGTCTGTGTCTGTAAGCATCATTTTAGAGATCTTAGCATATTTGCCAACGAATGTTTATAACTTTTGGTTGACAATGCATACTTATGCTAAGGGATTTTTATCTGCTAGAACAAGTCTTGAACGAAGCATTTTTTTGAGCAGTGATGGTGTTGAACGGACTTATTATCACCAAAATAAGTGTTCTGCTTAATCACCATATGAACAACAAAACAATCTATGTTATACTTGTCACAAAACAACTTCCACATTAATACAATGCACCTTTGAAATGTTAAGCAAATTGGGCACCTATCTAACAAGTCGACATGCATTGCAGTTTCATGCACTTGAGGATCACAAGCAAGGTTCTAGAATGGGTATCAGTGGAGAGGAGCTCCTTAGGCTTGTACTCAGGTCACCTCCGAGAGCAGCTGGGCAGGTTTTCCGGCCATCTGATGCAACAGCAACGAGGTTTCGCTATCCAGGAAGCTTAACTTCACTTGCACAAACATTTGTGGGAAGCCGTTTTACAACAAAGCGCACATGAGAAAGCAGTTTTTACAGCAGTGTATTACAAGCGTCAAGTTGAACAGTTAAACGCTGTACACATTTAATCGGGGAACAATGAATGCATCAACTCATCACTCTAAAATAATTACATTCCTCATAGGTTTACATGTAATACATATCTAAATTAATTATGTGATTAAAAGTCGCTTAAAAATAGTTCAGAGACAAATTTGCATAACGTATTTTCTCGTAAAAAAGATGGGGATACTGATACAGCAGTTCCTCAATATTTGTAAATATGAAATGCACGCTACCCATCATAGTCACTTATATTGATTCCACAATCTTGCATGTCGTCATGCGAAACAAAATTGTGATGCACGTTGGGCATACGCTACTCTTATTTTGCACTGGAGCACTGCCGTGTGGCATCTGTGGCTGAATGCCTTCACTGGAAAATTTTTATTTTAATCGTGAAGGGACTTCCTAACACAATTCATTTTAATTTTACAATAAAAAGAATGCACTGTAGATTCAGCAGACTTGATGGAATTGCAACTAACGCAAATCAAAATGCAAAACATAATCCCATTAGCAGCATGCTTACACAATGTCTGAATGTGGAATCATATGAGAGCAGGGCAAGTGCATTAGAATGCACACGCACACTTTTCATCAACATAAATGTGCCAACAGCCCGGTCTCTTCTTCAAACCAAAACAAAGGGAACATGTAAATCAATGACATTTGTCCATCTCGTAATACATTTGCATCAGCGCGGATGAAGTTCTTCAACTATAGGTCCCCATGCAATGTTGTTAGTGACTTAAAAGACCGATTCTTGAACTGCAACCCCTGCCACACTACATGCTCGCAGCGTACACGTACAACCCGGCAGCAGAGGAAGGCCGGGCTGTTTCACACAAAGTTTGTGACACTTTTTTTTGTCCTTATTTTTTTCTCCTACGCCATCGTCGACATAAAGAAGTTACAGCACGAATGAGAAATTTTTGAAAGTTCCCCGTAAGATCTTATACGGAAAACTCATTTCTTTAGAAGTGTATAGCTGAGTAACGAGGAGAACAATATTACAAAGAGTGCTGGTGCAATATATATCCTTGATCAACTCCATTGCTGATTTCAACACTGACAGATTGATCACCGTCATACTGGCCTGTGGCCCTCAGTCTTTCGTGATTGGATAAAATCAGACTGATTAGGGTTCTTTGGCAGTCAATCCTTTCTAGTGTTAAAGAAAGGCCCTTCCTTCTGACCAGATCAAATGCTTTGGCGAGATCTATGAAGGACACGTAGAGAGAAGTTTTACAGGTAGGAACAACAGTTCCACACTGCCCACCAGGGATTATGTCTGTCGTGCATAGCCCCTCCCAAACATGTACGCTCCCGGATTGGTTGAAGTGCGTCACGTGACCGCGAGCTTTCTGTCGTGCACGAATGCGCTGACCAACCAAGTTCCTACCTGCCCACTCCGAAGGAACGTGTTTTTCTGATAATTTTCTTGCGAATGTCGGAAGCCACTCTGACTTTGTGGGTACATTCTTTCAACGTGAACCTGTGGCCTCTCGATAGAGCTTTGCAAAGGCCCTCTTGAAATAACTCAGAAATCTGTGCAGTTATGATAATTAACATGATAAAACACAATTTGATTCCTAGCTTTAAGTACTAGTTTTATTCAAAATGTGTGTGTGCGGTATGCTCTATTAACTATACATTGCACATTTGAGATTTTAACCGAGTCTTTGTTCTCTTATCTCCCACCTTCATGGCAGAGATCCATGATCACCATTATCTCAATTTGAGCAATTGCTTCAGAATTGATTTCTTCAGAGAAACAACCAGACCTTAACACCACTTTGAATGATTCATGCACCCACTAAAAAGAAACAAACCATATTGCTCTTACCAAAAACTAGTAGCTCATACCCCATGTACAGTTTTTATTTTGTTTACTATTGTAGTTCATACTCTTGCCTTTTTAAACCAATAAATCAATATATTAATGTATTTATCTTAAAAAAAATATTAAAGTACTTTTCAGTCAGTAGCTATGATTGTAATAATGCATTATCAGAACAAATATGGGATTATAAATAGACAAACACACTAAATAGCCAAGGTAAATGTTCGAGTCTTTTTGCTAGTTTTTTCCCAAATGTTTAACCATAAGTTTTGATCTTCAAACTCTCATCAGCAAAGACAGTTAAACATACTGCTGGTTAGCTATGTTATTTACAAGAGCACACCACCAACACGGGTCCCAAGTCAACACAGAGCGTAATAATGTATACAAATCCATTATGCATTGTTCTCTGAATACTTCACCTTTGATAATTAATAATAATACTAAATAAATTTCGATTTAAAGCTTTCGTGACTGCAGGGATTCATCTTCTTGGTTCTTTCGGTAAAGTCACGTAGAAGGGAAATAATAAAAATAAAACATAATAAAAAGCATTTCTCACGACGTTTCGGCCACAACGCAAGCAGCCGTCCTCAGGTGAAGACGCTGTCTTTCAGACAGCCCTGTTCTTCACCTGAGGACGGCTGCTTGCGTTGTGGCCGAAACGTCGTGAGAATTGTATTTTATTATGTTTTATTTTTATTATTTTATTATTTCCCTTCTACGTGACTTTACCGAAAGAACCAAGAAGATGAAAACTAAATAAATAAAGCAATATCTGTTATTACGCTATGCGTAGGCTGGAAAACGTCAAAATGTAATGCTCAAACACACTGCCTCTACAAGCACTGTACCTCGGTAAGATTCTCATCTTCGGGCTTGGGGGTGGAAGGTGGAGGTTCAGGAATCGTGGAGGAAGGCAGCTCGTGGCTGGGCTGTGGACTTCCTGACCCAGGGGCCACAGGTGTCAGGGCCTTGCTCAAGGGTGCAGCAGTCCTCTGCTCCTGCTTTGGGGGTGACTTTGCGACTAGCTGTGCGTATAGATGCGAAGGTGACTGTGCAGGTGGCTGGTCTGTGACAGTTGGGCAGCTGGCAGGCTCTTGGCTCAGAACATCTCCCATGGTCATCTGACTGAGCTCTTCCTCCATGGAGCAAAGGTCTGCCATGAGGGTGTCCAGACCCATGCTGTCGTTCAGCATGTCTGTGTGTCAGAGTTTGAAATGCTGTTATCACGGTGGCAATGTTCAACAATGTTTAAACTGGGTCCAATTTTTTTTTAAATGTAATACTAGCTTTACTACCCGGCTTCGCCCGGGACTTGGATTATTGTCAAGGATTAATTTCATATTCCCTTATATTTAACTGAAAACCCCTGAAAAACATTGATGCTTGCAAGAAAGAAAAAAGCCGAAACAAATCAATTTAACTAAATCGGATGTTTTTCACTCAAGGAAATTCAACCTTAACCCACTTATACGTAAGGTCGATCGGAAACTCGGGAAGGGAAGGAATGACGTGCGAGCTGAAAATAGTCGCGTTTTCTTAGAAATTCCAGACAGCGTAAGCTGTGCAAATTTCATGACGTCAGAGCTCTGGGTTCGAGAGTTTTTGCTGCTTCACACAAACAGATGTATTTTCTGCTTTATATTTAAGAGCGAGTTGACAATAGTCGCGTTGACTTAGAAAATCGAGACAGCCATGCGGCGCATTTGTGCGGGATACACGGCCTACGCTGAGGGTTTGGGGGGGGGGATGCGTGACGTCAGCAGGCACACTGCGTGACGCTGCCGCATGTGGGTGACATAACAGAGATGTGACGTCACCGCTCACTTGCGTGCAAAATATATCCATTATTGCGCCCCCCCCCCCTGCCCCCAAAAATTCAAAAGTCTATTTTTATACTTTTTGCATTGTGTACAGTCTGGAAGCTATCCACATGCCCAATTTCAAGTTTGTTGCATGTCGGGAAGTATGCTAAACATTTTGAACAGACTCACATATTCACACATTTCCCTTTTATATATATAGATGATGATAAAGATATACTTCAGGAAATATTAAAGCATTTGCGACAATATAAATCAGAGTTGTGCGACATCCGACATCAATATTAATTTAGAAAGCGATAAGCATTTTCTGAGCTACTATGTTTTCAACTGCTGTAATTTATCTATTGCATTACTGCACTTTGTCACTTTTGTAGTACCCCCTAGTATACCAAGATAATAATGTGCTGACATGTGTGATCTATACCATAACTGCCATTGTAATTTAACTTTTTTTAACAAGCGTGTGAACACAAACATTGTGCTGTTTTCCACCCTTTGTATAGTTAATGCACAGTACTGAAAAAGGTAGCTATCCTGTATTGGAAGGAATATGTAAACAAAAAGTAAATAGAAAAATAACTTTTTTTGCAGTAATGATGCTTATTCGTTTATATGTATTAAAACAATATTTGATGATTAATGCATAGATCTGGTTA
Organism: Lampetra planeri; assembly: GCF_965212315.1. Taxonomy (NCBI): domain Eukaryota; kingdom Metazoa; phylum Chordata; class Hyperoartia; order Petromyzontiformes; family Petromyzontidae; genus Lampetra; species Lampetra planeri. The sequence goes on from NC_136107.1 coordinate 22,722,709, forward strand.
ACAAATGTTTATATCGACATTGAATATGTATCTGGTGTAAATCATACCATCTAAGTTAATGGTGGGCCAATCATTGAGCTTGGCAGCAGGCTGGCTAATGGTTGTGTCAGATGCAATTCCTCTGTCAATGTCCTGTGGAGAAAGCAATGAACATGTTAAGATTACCTTGGTCATTTTAAAAATACAGAAATGTATTCTGCAGTTGTGTATCGTGCCCCCCACTGTAATATACTGTATTAATTTGGCACGAAAAAAAACACACCAGCATTACTACAGTCCTGAGTATTTCTGTTCCGCACTGTAGTTCTAAGATGTTTTGCTATGTGCATTGATAGCATATATGCTATCTTCATATATAATATATTGAGTTCACGGACAGTATATGACTTCTAGAGCAATCATAGAAGGAATTATTTTAAATATGGCCACTGGGCAGCCGTTTTCCAGACTGACGTGACAATAAAGCCTTCCAATGTGCAACTGGCTTATTTCTAATGTTTGAGTTAACACCACAAATAACCAACGGGACAAAGGGACAATAATTACGTACAATTGATATATGCTGTGAATTTACAAACGGTCTTACTTTAGTGAGCTCTTCAAGCTCTCCAAGAAAATCACCAAACATTTGATCAAATTCATTGGCGCCTTCTTCACACGCCTCCAAAATTTCATTTTCGGATTCATCCATCTCTGTATTAATCTGTTGAGAACAACAAAAACGTACTTGGTCAGGGCACATATGACTTACGATTTATGCAAATGTATGCAACTTGTCTTTTTCTAGCTGAATTTTTACTATGGAATGATTGTTAAAAATTATTTGTCTGAGCCAACCTTCGCGACAGTAAATTTACATAATCTAATATATATTTTTGTTAGCCCTGTTTTTTGATTGTTCTACTGGACATCTGTGATTACTGGACACCTGTGAAAACATCTTCATAGCTCATCGGGTTTCTCCAGGATAAAGAAAGATTATTATTCTGTTCTTAGGTTTTTTCGGTAAAGTCACGTAGGTAAAACATCAAAATTAATGAAAATAAAATAAAACAAAAATCACGACGTTTCGGAGGCAACACAAGTCTCCGTCATCAGGTGGGACCGTCACAGCTAATTCGGCTGTGACGGTCCCACCTGATGACGGAGACTTGTGTTGCCTCCGAAACGTCGTGATTTTTGTTTTATTTTATTTTCATTAATTTTGATGTTTTACCTACGTGACTTTACCGAAAAAACCTAAGAATATGATTCCTTGCAGTCACGAAAGCTTCAAATCTAGAATTATTATTCTGATTATTTCTTCCATAACGCAGTTGTCTTTGCTCTGTCTCTGCTCTGATTATTATTATTATTTGGTTCATTGTTGTGCTCGTGTTTATGTTATTGTTTTGGTAATTTTGGTTACCCAGGCCACTCTTCAAAAGGAGGCTATCCTTGTCTGTTGAGTTCTCACCTGGTTAAACACAATCAAATTAACTAAAACATAAATTTTTCGTCACAAACGCTCACATTTTTACTTGGATTTATTTTATTGTATTGCAATTTTCAAGAAATACCGCGTGTAAATAACATTTCAAACCCATATACTGTACGGTATAGCAAGGTGGCAGTGGCAGGGCAATGCTTTGAAACGTTGACAAACATCTATGTTCCTTTCAAGTTGAGTTCATGTATGTGAAGTATGCAAACACCTTTTGCAATGCGAATGTTCATAATGCCTATTCTGCAGTGCAATAGCACCTTATCACGTGGACACAAGCATTCGACATTCAACGTCATCATTTATGTTTGCGCTCCTCACAAAACTCAGCATTGGAATCTGAATGCTTATTATCCACGTCAAATACACCAGGCTTTTGGCAATGGTAGTTAACCTCACGCATCCCCCTTTCAACATGTGAAAATCGAGCTTGGCCGGTCTAGTGCATAGAGGTTTCCTGTCACACAAAGAACACAGAAGCCATGCAAAGGGCGAGGTTATGAGTGTGGGGGCAGGGAGGCTGTGACTGTTGGCTTCTCAAAAACAGGAACATGAGGATACGTATATATAGACTCACACAATACCCAGGGGATTATAAACCAATGCAATGAGTTCTCGTTTTATTTTTCATCAGCAACATTTTGTAAGCCCTTATGACCTACATTTTAAAATGTACGAAATTTGCATCCATACAGTGTGGTCATTTTTACGTAGAGTATAGTGTATGAAAAATAAGTAATATGGTATTGTAAATAATTAATGTAATTAATAATGAAGCTCATGGCTGACACGATTCTGTAAATATATTTTACAACACTACAAGGTATCTATGCAGTAATTACATTGTGTAATTCACATATCATGCTCAGTATATGCATTTCAAAATTACACTAATGCGTCATAACTATATTGTATCATCGAAAATGCATCCATGTGTAATGTAGCTCTCAGAGACGCCGTCTTGTCTTCCGTCTATTTATCTCCATATATATAAAAGGCAAAGTTGTGAATGTGTGTCTGTTCAAAATGTTTAGCGTACTTCCCGACATGCAACAAACTGGAAATTTGCCATGTGGGTACTTTCCAGACTGTACACCATGCAAAAATTAGAAAAAATACACTTTTTTTGGGGGGGGGGGTCTCAATAATGCATTTATTTTTTGCACAACAAGTGAGCTGTGACGTCAAATCTGTCACGTGACCCGCGCATGTGGAAGCGTAACGCATTGTAGTGTAGTGGTTAGCGCGCTGCGCTAACCACGACGGTCGGACACAATAATCCCCTGTGGGCTGGTGGAACCAGTATTATATTATGTGTAGAGTATTGTGTTTATTTAATATATAAGCAATTTGATTAAGTTTGTAACGGTTTTTTCTTGTATTTAATTAAAAACAGGATTGCAATTGAAGATTAATATTTGCTGAATACATTATATTCGACCATGTTTTTCTTTGTACACTTCTTATTGCTTTTGATTACTTTCAATTCAATTCAGTTTATATACTCTAATTGCATTTTTCTGGAAATATTGTATTTGGAAAATTGTAATACTCGTTGATGACATACTATCCAGCTGTGTTCAAATATTTTCACTTTGATTGTAAACCCTGGTATAATCAGTTTAAATGTTATCCGGTGAACGGCATTTAATGATACATCAAATCATTGGGTCAATTTTTATTATTCATAATTGTCTTGAATACATTTAGGGTTTGGCAATGAACGACACAGAACAAAACTATTTAACAATCCACAAAACAAATACGGAAAATATCGTAAAAACACACACACCTAAAGCAAAATCTTGAATCAAACTCTGAAAATTCATGAATGTAATCTCTGATGGGGGGAGGAGGGGGACAGGGAGTCGCGAAGGATGACTTGTTACATGCCTAGTCAATACTATGTTAAACTCTAGACGTACTGCATGTAGAGCACTTGTGGTGTTCATGCGAATCAGAGGGGTGCTGGAGATGAGCATAAACACACACACACGGGTGTGTGGCAACAGAAGCAAATTCCCCAATACAAGCACACACATTGAGCCTGATTTTATCACTTGACGTTTTTTTCAATTGTTATTTTCCAAAAAATACATTCCAATTGTGTTATTTGATGAATAATCCACATGGAAATCTCAGAGCAGTGCGCTAAATGTACCAGCCTACAAAATAGATTATTTTTTTGTTCCACAGGACTCCTCCCAAGTGATCATTCAAGTGGCCTAATTAACCTTCACATTAAGAGGTACATTCTCACACACACTCTAATGTGAGATTGTCACATGCCAGCAAAAAAACCATAGAGTGCAAATTGTATTAAACGTCACATAGCTGGAATATAGCAAACTCGGTTGCAAAAGGCACATTTAACAGAGTGTGATGTGTGTTTTATGCAGCTATTGGTGAATACACTAAAACAAACCATCAACCTTCAGAACCCACTTTAATCGTGGAAGGCTGCCTGGACTCAAACCCAACATCTCAACGGTGCCAGCTCAGTGTCCTGACGTCCGAGGAGCCACCTGGCGACCGCCTCCATTTATAAGATTAGAAAAAATTAACCCGTAAAAACAAAGTTTTTCACTATAAATCCTTTAAATGCGTGGCGGCTAGAGTCCTCTCGTCCTCTGGCTTGAGATGGCTGCCACCTATGGGTCAGATGATTGCCTGCCACCATTAAGCAATTGGTAATTACATATCATTTTTTTTTCCTAAAAATGTAAAATTTTGGAAAAACATTTTCACGAAAATTAATTGTCACGCACAACGAGTCTGTGTGCAAAATGTCATCTCGATTGGATCACGGGAAGTGTGTTAAAAAACGACCGAAAGATTTGCATGGTCGTAAGCAAGCAAGCACGCAAGCAAGCAAGCAAGCACGCGAACTTAATATAAAGGATTTAATAACCCGTAAAAACGAAGTTTTTCACTATAAATCCTTTATATGCGTGGCAGCGAACTTAATATAAAGGATTTAAAAATAAATTCGCCTGTGGAGGACGCGGGGATCAATCCCGCGACCTTTGGCATGGGAAGCGAGGGCGCTACCAACTGCGCTACTCCGCCACGGCCTGTGGAGGGGTTACGCTCTGGGTTCTTACACTCTGACGTTCAGCCAAAGCCATGAATGCGTTCTATTTGAATATATGTAAAATAAAAAATTTTTGCCTAAAAAATGTAAAATTTTGGGATTTTTTTTCACGAACAACAATTGTCTGGCACAACGAGTCTGTGTGGAAAATGTCAGCTCGATTGGATCACGGGAAGTGGGTTAAAAAACGACCGAAAGATTTGCACGGTTCTAAGCAAGCAAGCAAGCACGCAAGCAAGCAAGCAAGCACGCGAACTTAATATAAAGGATTTAATAACCCGTAAAAACGAAGTTTTTCACTATAAATCCTTTATATGCGTGGCAGCGAACTTAATATAAAGGATTTAAAAATATATTCGCCTGTGGAGGACGCTGGGATCGATCGCGCGACCTTTGGCATGGGAAGCGACGGTGCTACCAACTGCGCTACTCCGCCACGGCCTGTGGAGGGGTTACGCTCTGGGCTCTTATACTGTGACGTTCAGCCAAAGCCAGGAATGAGTTCTATTTGAATATATGTAAAATAATTTTTTTTTGCCTAAAAAGTGTAAAATTTTGGGAATTTTTTTTCATGAACATTAATTGTCTAGCACAACGAGTCTGTGTGGAAAATGTCAGCTCGATTGGATCACGGGAAGTGGGTTAAAAAACGACCGAAAGATTTGCACGGTCGTAAGCAAGCAAGCACACAAGCAAGCAAGCACGCAAGCAAGCGAACTTAATATAAGTATAAGTATAACCCGTAAAAACGAAGTTTTTCACTATAAATCCTCTATATGCGTGGCAGCGAACTTAATATAAAGGATTTAAAAATATATTCGCCTGTGGAGGACGCGGGGATCAATCCCGCGACCTTTGGCATGGGAAGCGAGGGCGCTACCAACTGCGCTACTCCGCCACGGCCTGTGGAGGGGTTAAGCTCTGGGCTCTTACACTCTGACGTTCAGCCAAAGCCATGAATGCGTTCTATATGAATATATGTAAAATAAATTTTTTTTGCCTAAAAAGTGTAAAATTTTGGGATTTTTTTTTCACGAACAACAATTGTCTGGCACAACGAGTATGTGTGGAAAATGTCAGCTCGATTGGATCACGGGAAGTGGGTTAAAAAACGACCGAAAGATTTGCACGGTCCTAAGCAAGCAAGCAAGCACGCAAGCAAGCAAGCAAGCACGCGAACTTAATATAAAGGATTTAATAAAGGATTTAAAAATGGGGGTAGATTAGTGATGCGGTGGTTAGTACGCTGTGCTATGAACCTGCTCACTTGAGTTTGGTTCCCGGCCACAGCTAACATTAGTGGTGAGTGATACCTTAATCAGTCCTGGGTACCCCCTTCAAAAACCCACACTGAACAAGATGGTGAAGTATGGTCAAACACTCTCCCATACTGACATGGCAATTGGGAGTTCCTCATCCTGCAATAAACTAATAAATGGTTAAAAGTACTTCTATCTTATTACGCATATAGACTGTGCTCCTTTACATTTAGACCTGCACCAACACAGATTTCACCATGAAGAGAATGATACTGAGTGCACTCACAGGAATACAAATGGATTGCGGGTACTGGATCCTGTTGAGTTTTAACGTAAAATATTGGCAGCACCTGAGTGTCTGGGTTGAAAGGTAACAGAGAGCAGATGCTCTTTTAGTTTTTTGCACAGTAAAATAATTATCTTATATCAATAAATACAATTGAAGCTGCAACCCACAATTATGATAAATTATATGGAACATATCAATTAACTCAAGATAAATGTGGGCACAGCCAATTATTTCCAAGCAATATATCCTTTGAAGAGCTAAGATCTAGTAGCCAGTCTCGTGAGATTGTGGTCCAATTGTAATATTTGTACATTCATTAAACTATTCATATTTTCATTACAAACACATGCATTACTGTACTGTATTTATAAAATATATTATAAAAACATACCACACCCTAATTGTAGCGTGAGAATAACATTGCATGTTAGAGTAGCATTTCATATCCCTAGCAACAATCTGCCCTTTGTGGGTTCGCAAATGTTCCCAACAGAAAATGTTTGGCTGTCACTATTTGCTGTGGCAAGCAACAGCTGTGTACATATCCAAGCATACACAAAGTTAACGGGTAGCAGATATGCATTGCAGTTATTCATAAAGGGGCACGATTGTTCTGGAATGTACAGCACGTGGTCAATTGAAATATTTATAAGATGCCGTATTGTCTTCAATTCATACACATGGTATTCTACGCATTCTCTGAGACATACCACAACAATTTCTAAATTCTTTCATTAAATGCTACATGAAGAGGATTTGGTCTTTCAACGACGATATTTTACGGATAAAATATTTAGAATATGTATGAGAAAATATCTACAAATCCACCCGATCTTGTTCAATGTCAGAAGCTAAGGAGGGTTAACCCTGTCCTGGTTAGCTTTTATATCGGTGGCCACCAGGGCTTGCCTGGTGTGGTAGGGGTGTCGCCAGGAAATCGCAGCTCTGAGTGTCAGCCCATTTTACGTGTGGGGTTTCTCCAAGTACTCCATTTCCCTCCCACATGCCACTCATTCATGGTATTGGCAAACAATTTCAATGCTGGACTCTCTTTAGCCTTGAGACTCATTAATACTTTATTGGGTAAACAATTGGCATTGCTGTATTTTATTATTGGGTAGAGTGGTGGATTCCACAGCACGGCTACCATCAGCAGCAACTAATATCTAAACTGCTCCTGGAGCTCGGCTTTACATATCTGCTGCACTCAGCAGTATGGTGAAGTGTAGTTACACGACCTCTGTAACTAACACGACACGTTGATGCATTTATCAGCAGTGAATTGACAATGGACTGATATTTATTTTTATTATCAGTATGTTGTTTCTATTTTATAACATAGTAAAAAAAATAATTTACATATCTTGTGTTACTTTACAACGTGGTCCAGATGTCTTGTGACCCCAATTTATTTCTCTAAAACGTTATATTGTTTTATTTCGATTTAAAGCTTTCGTGACTGCAGGGATTGATATTCTTGGTTCTTTCGGTAAAGTCACGTAGAAGGGAAATAATAAAATAATAAAAAGTAAACAATAAAATTATCATGAGGTTTCGATTGCAACACAAGCAATCATCATCAGGTGTGAAAACCACAGCAAGAAATTTTATTGTTGAATTTGTATTATTTTATTATTTCCCTTCTACATGACTTTACCGAAAGAACCAAGAATATACTTTATATTGTTGTATACCAATAAGTGTTTAATATAATGTAAGCAACATAAACATTACATAATCACTTTATTAAATATCATCGTATCAATCATCTGAAATAAACAAGCAATGCTTATTTAAAACAGAAATTAATATGCAATGTAAATATGTTAGGGGTAAATTAATTGGGGGCCACAAGACATCTGGACAACCAAATACTATTAGATTAACTCATTAAAGTCATGTCAATCAGGAGGCTTTTTGACCATAAGTTGCCATGCTGGTCAGTGCAGCTTTTTGAAGTGGAGGGACTCAGGACCAGCTGAGATATCACTCGCCACTGTGGTTCACCGTGACCAGGAATCAAACCCAGGTTACTGGGTTCGGAGAAGAGCATGCTGACCACTGCGCCACAGCTACCACCATTTCTATTGCTTGTGCTTTGTATGAATAAAATTACATGAAAGGTATCCACATTCATGACATTTTCACCATGGTAGTATATATTTTTTATATTTCCTTGTATGAGAACAAAGTGTAGGCTGTAATGGTTATTGTATGAATAGTTCTCACATACAACTAGCTCATGTTTGAATGTTGCCTCTATACCTTAGAGGGAAAAAACACATTTTAGATTTGAGCAAGTCATTTCTATTAACTCTTTATCCATCACCCGTTCCACTAAAACTCTTCAACGATCAAAGTTCAATTATGTTACAACACCACTTCCATTTCAGAGGATGATTCGTGACCAACAATGGTGTCATAATTGAATGGTGTCAGAAATGCAATGTATCACTTAGTGCCGGAATTAAGCGGCATGAGTTGGACTATTCGGGGTTAAAAACGGGAAATTCCCGAACAGTGCTTTGTCGTTCGCCAGTGGCATAATATGATACGATGGCTCCAGTTGTGCGATGAGGACACACCAATTGTGAAATCAGAAGTAATGCAACAGTTATCTCGGTCTTGTTGCTTTGACTCTGTAATAAAATGCTGTCCCGGTGCTTTAGAATTTTTTTTATGATATAATTATTGTTTGCATTTTTAGAGGATAAAAATAAAATAATCAGGCGGGCTTTTGGGTGAATATTTTATGGCACGAATGGGAAAAACTGGAGAAACCCTAAATGACCTCCACTGTGAATGAGCCGAGATGAGCTCCCAGTAGCTGTGTATTGTTACCATAAGCGACTCTTGGCATCTGTTGGTGGAATGAATGGTCATGCCAGCTGTAGTCATAACTACTGTTGAGAAGGGAAACTGTATCGAGGCTCCAGCCCACTCGCGCTGGAATTGTAGGTACTTAAGCGCTATGAAGAATGACGAATGTCTGAAACGTGATCTCTTATACTATTTTCCTATTTTATTAAGGTAGTCTAGTTGAAAAATGTGTTGAGTTTTTCTTGTTAACTGTGGTTGTAAACCACTGCCAACGCACCATGAACTTACTTCACACCGCACGTAGCCAACCGTGCTAATCGGAGGCGCATCTCCATATAACAGGAATTGTGAATAATTTTAATTTGGCTTTATTGAAATGGACCATGAGCCAGTCATGTATGAGTGTATATACTGATGCAGCTATTATTACAAAATATCCTGTGCTGTATATGCTCAGTGTGATAAATACATGAGGATAGTCACATTTTGTTGTTTCTTTAATCTTCATATTTAAGCTACATGTATCTTTAAATTTCACCTTTACCTAATACTGTGTATCTGAAGGAACTATAATTCGAAGCAAATTTAAATTAAATGTGTTGTAGACTAGCACTGCTTTTAAAGATGAAATACACTACAGTATAATGAAATACTAAACGCAAAGCTACAACAAGTATTCCCATATCTGCGCATGATTTAAGAAAAACCTTTGATATAATTTCACTGTTGTGTTTGCATATTATACAAATAATGATATACAGTAGCTCATTTTAGTAGTTTACTTATCAACTAAATTATAAATAAATTAAAATATCACTCAATTGGCAAATATGTTAATTTTTTCAAGAAATATATTATATTTTCTCGTAGATTGATTCTACCCACTGGCAGAGCCAGTGGGGGGGGGGGGGGGCACGTGATTTCGATCGGATCATTGGGGCTTATTAGTAATGAATCGGCATTTTTGGACCCCCACTGCCACTATGTAGCATATTATTACGTGCCAAAGACTCTATGAGATGATAGGACAATAGTCTGAGTCCATAATTGGCAATAAGTAACGGCAAAGCAGTTATAAGTGACTCAGAATTGTGCGCAGTTGCGTATACAGAACACGACTTCCCTGAAGGCAAACATCTTCAGCGAGCACGATGCCGATCACACAACACGGTTCGAATTCGACCCTCGATCGATGGCTGCGCCATCGCCACACACGCGTCGAATAAAAAGCAAGGGACAAGTCCTTACTTACTAACAACTCCTATCATTTTTCATTTCTGGAGGGATTGCCCCCCACCTGAAAATCCTGGCTTGATTCTACTCTGTAACATACGTAAATATAATGCTAAATATCCTTACCAACATTTTCGTGATTTATAAAATTCATTTAAAAATAAATTATGATGCATGTCCAATAATACAGTAAATTTAGTTCGACGTTTTTTTCCTGTATAAAAATGATTAAACTTTTGTCTGTGCATTATAATTAATTGATTTAGATACCTTTCCAATACAGTCCACGGCTTTCAACAATGCTATATGAATCATATACAAAGTTACAACATAATATACGCTTAAGTTTTAAAGCTACGTTTTGTTCTGTTAAAAATTACGACATGAACTCTCTCCCGAAGCCCTCTCGTGGCTAACAAACCTCGACATTGGCATTTAGCTCCTGAAAATATAACCATTTACAAGAATAGCATTAATGCATAAAAAATACGCTTTTGTTTGTATCCAAATAAAGTACTCTATATATTCCACGACAGTTATAATGCTTGAAAACAAGACGATGCAAAGCTTAGTTAGGAGGAAGTGTTGAAAATAATATATACGTTAATACTACGGTTGAAAGTAGCTCATCTAATGTTTTTTTACAGTATCTAAAATAACGAGGGAAATCAGATTAAAAATGTAAAAAGAAAGATCAATAAAATTGCTTTCTCCTACCTTGTGGGATTCTGTTGAGTGACTTTCCAGTTGACAAACAGATGACAACACGTTGAGTTGAAAAGAGATGTATGGTTTGTGCTCAGCTGTGCGTCCTTTATCAGTTTTAGTTCGAACGTATTCCTATGACAGTCAACGCGTGACCTCAGCCTGTGTCAGGACCTTTGAAAATAATGGCTTTAAAGATACTCGCAATGACTTTTGTTCGAAGCTCAGGTTCTTCCTGTAGAAAAAAATAGTCTCGTATGCACGCACACGCATCATGAATGTTGCTTTGGTACAGGCGCGAAACAGGAAACATGGGCAGGAAATCGTTTTTGTTATCACGGTATGCACAGTGTGTTGGATGAGTGACAACAACGGCTGCACATTGCAGAAATGTGCAACACGTGGGGACAATCACCGCACAAGGGTCGTCTATGTGCAATGACAGCGCCGCACACACACGATGTCATCGACACAGTATTAGTACACTTCTAATGCTGCATCTGAAGGATCTCCAATTGAAGAAAACCTCCTGAGAAACATTTATGAAACGTAACTTTTAAGCCGCTTTAAATCTAGGTTTACAGATTATATTCACTTATAATTTGTCAATCGGTGACTACAGTGGATGGAGCATAATTTCACTGACATATGACTTATTCCGGTAAATTAATCAACAACGTATGCAGTATACTTGTGTTTGCCGCATGACAAACTATGAGCCGAGCGCACGATGCGCCGTGCAGCGAGTGAGTGTGCACTTGTTTAAGAAGGCGTGCTGCCAGACCTCCTGGGTAAAACACCATTAAACTTCACCAATGTGATTAGACTGACCACTCATCCCACACACTGAACAATATTTGTCCAGCTCCCACGTATGTATGTGTACAAATAACTCATACAGAAGGCGTGCATATAAAGAAAAAAATCCCCTCCAGTGCAAATTTAATTTGAACTTTTCGCTGGCATCCAAACATAACAAATACCTGGGAGCTGTGTAAGTGTTTTCATAGAGGTACATTCCACATCTGACAAAAAGCCACTTTATTGAGCGCACTCTAAATGAATTGTTAGGTTCAAAAACAATTACTGACAGGAGATTGAACCTCATCGGATATTTGTACACTTGTGCTGACCTTGCATAACTATGCATGTGCACACGTGGTTTCCTCCCAGTAATGACACAACATCGTGTGTATATAGTATATGGTAAAATGATAATTTTAAAGAGTGTAGAGGAGTGATGTTGAGAAAGGGATGAAGAAATTATGATGAAATCAGATGATGGAATGTTGGTAGAGAAAATTGCGAACAATAGGACTACATCGTTATGTGGTGGGGGGGGGGGTAGAACGAACATGTTAGAGAGGACAGGGACAATGATGTATGTTGTACGTAAATACTGTACGTTGAACTTTTTCCACACCGTACGTTTACAACCGTGCTAATTGACTTGGTTACAGAGATGGAACTACTAGAAACTTCCCAAGGGGAGATGAGGGGGAGGGCAGTCATGAAATTGCCACGGTGATGAGATGTTAACTACAGTACCTCGCCTGGTACACAGGAAGTTTGAGTTTGCATGTCTCTCTCCTTGTGGTCACGTGAATTTTTCTCCGGGTCGTCCGGGTTTTCCCTCCACATTGAGAATCAACGTGGGTTTAGAGTATTCGGCTGCTATGCGTTTCCACGTGATAATTCATTTCGTTGAGCTATCATTTGTGGCCACGTCTTCTGAAAAAAAGCTATATATCTCAGTGGGTCTTACTTGGTAAATAAAAAAAAAGTTTTATTTAATACTAATTCAAACATAACCAATGTATTTATAATGGTGAATACAGGGTGACCAAAAAAAACGGGCCCCGTGTACACTTTATGTGATATCTCCTTTATTTATTCACCGATTGCCCTTATTTTACAGGACATGGCAGAATCAACGACCGTGAGTACACCAAGACCCCAGTGGGAGCTGGGACAAAGAATACACTGTGTTAAATTTTACTACAAGACAGGCTGGTTCAAGAAAACCCAGGACAGTTTCATGCGTCAGTTCGAATGTGAAAAGGCTCCATCCAAAAGCAGAATTCAGAACTGGGTGGCCCACTTCGAGAAGTATGGGACCGTGGAGAACCTCAACGCTGCCAGTGAGAACCGTCCAAGCCACTCGGGACGTCCCAAGAAGCGAACAGCCGAGCTGGTCGAAAGTGTGAGAGAGTCTCTCCAGCAGAATCCGAAACGCTCTGTGCGTAAGCGAAGTCAGTCCCTCGGTATGTCCCGTGAGACTTGCAGGTGAGTGCTGGTGAACGATATCAGGGCTTACCCATACAAAATACAGACGCTGCAGACCCTTACAGCCTCAGACAAGAAGCAGAGGAGCGCTATGGCAGTCAAGATGCTCGAGAAGATCGAGGAGACACCAAGTTTCCTTAACCTCCTTTGGACCTCAGATGAAGCCCACTTCCATCTTGACGGAAAGGCGAACTCCAAGACAAATGTCTTCTGGGGGTCCTCCAGACCCAATGAAGTAGCCACCAAGCCCTTGCACTCTCCTAAGTGCACGGTGTGGGCTGCAATCTCGGCCAGAGGCATCATCGGACCAATCTTCATCGAAGAATCTGGCGCAGCAGTGACAGTCACCAAGGAGCGGTATGTGGAGGTCCTCAAAACCTTCAAGAGTGAGCTCCAGACCCTCTACCCGTCGCTCATGAGCAAGTTCTGGTTCCAGCAAGACGGAGCAAGTTCTCACACCTCAAACCTGTCCCGAGATTGGCTGAAAGAGAACTTCGGAGGCCGAGTGATCAGTCTCAAGACTGATTTTGAGTGGGCACCCCATAGCCCGGACCTAAGCCCCCCAGATTTTTTTCTTTGGGGCTATCTTAAGGACAGAGTCTACGCAGGGAAACCCAGAACCATCACGGAACTCAAGGAAACCATCAGGGAGGAGATGAGAGCCATTACCAATTCAGTCTGTAAGAACGTCATGGACAACTTCGTGCTGCGCCTCAAGAAATGCACGGAGCTAAATGGAGGCCATCTAGAACACATGCTGTAGAACGGAGAAAAAAAGGCCAAAGACCCTAGTGTTTTGATTTGATGTTTCGAATATAATAAACTAGTTATGACCAAAGTTTCATTTCATTCGGACAAAACACTAAGAAACGGGGCCTAATTAGAGTTGGGGCCCGTTTTTTTGGGTCACCCTGTATAAAGACAATAAAATACAAATTGAAGGGGCTTCAAGGTGCAGACTATTACCACCCCCATGCCCCCCTCCCCTGGATCCACCACTGGTTGATTTAGATAATGATAAAGGGTACCGTGCATCGGTTCAGTGAAAGACCGATAAAGGGTACCGTGCATAGGTTCAGTGAAAGAATGATAAACGGTACAGTGCATAGGGAGAGGGAGACTGAGACGCAAGCTTTCATGTATTTAATCGCAAAAAAACGAATCAATTAGAGAGGGCCTCGAGTGATGTATGGATGGAAGAAGGGTTGTAAACACAGGGAGGTTTGTGAGGAGAACAAACAGGAAGTGCATCATGACTGGTGGTGTTGATAATGGAAGACAGAAGTAAAACAAAAGTACGTAAGAATGTGCACGTGTGCTCTGATTACCAATGTACAATGTAACAACAGCTGCATTGTCATTTTTACATGGACAAAAACAACTATTCCATTGCGTTAAGGAATTTAGGAGAACAGCTATACCCGTTATTACATTTGTGAACAAAATTGTTGAATAGCATATAAACTGCAGTTGTTTCCCTATTCTTCTAAACTATTTTTATTACAGTATTCAACGAGAACAACACATATCTTGTAGGGAAACAGATAACACCCGTAGCTAAATGTTATATGTGGGAGAAAACATTCCCACCTCAAATACAAAGAGCTGAGGTATGGTAAATGTGCTTTTGAGAATCCGGTGTGCCATATATATATTTTTAAATTCCTGTATACATTTTCTCGTGACTAACAAATAAACTATTTCAAGCGACTCCATAAAAAAAAACAAATAACCAATTACCTCCTCCACGCAAAAGTGTTCTACTTCATGGACAATGCATGAACTACATATACATCCAATATACAAATGAACCCAAATACTTCGATTTAACATTACAATCTATGTAATCTAGCCGAGTTTAGAAACACTTTGCTCTCCAATGCCAAGTCACTTGGTCTTGTTCACAACGAATGTAAATGTAACAGAATCTTGAGCTGCTGTACAGAGACAGTGGGCATATTTGTGTTGTCAGTCATAGGCCAAAACGGTGGCAGGGAATCGACAGCACGGACGGCCGGGGGAAGAGAGTTCCAGACGGGGGGTAGACGGAGAATGAGTGAACTCCCATTGTGCGAAGAATGTTTACTCAGTGCTTTGAGAGAAAGCATTGGTTGCTGGAACAGAGAGTGCACGGACAGGAGTAGAGTGAGACAAGGCAGGAGTGGTTGGCAGGGTGAAAGTTCATAGAGCAGCATTGCCAAACAGGAGGTCGCTACCCCAAAATGGAAACATTTAATCGGAGGATGGGGTCGCAAGAAATACGGTGAAATTCCGCTTATCTCATGCTCACAAATTTAAAGTTGTGGTCGTCTAAATAAATATTTCGGACATTTTTATTGTTCAATGGTGTTTTCAGTTGGGATAAAACAGCATAAGGTCAAGCCACGGTCCGATTGTGGCCATGCACCCCAAACTATGGACCACAACAAACCACAGAAGAACTCTCTTCTGAAGCCCCCTTATGTCTAGCAGACCTCGGATATTGGCATTAGCGCCTAAACATCATGTCATACGTAAGAATGGAATAGTTAAAACTGTAATATATACACTATTATTTTAATACGAATGAATGTTTGGTGACTTATGTAGATTGAATTATGGTTAATGCGTTCATTATGATTAATATCGTTAGTAAGTTGTCAACGTTATACGTTAACGAAAGTGAAACTCCATTGGATACGTATTCATCGTGTGCACTGATATTCTATGCAAGTTAGGTCACACTGAAGATTGTGGTGGAGTTTCATCTTACAAAGGCACACGTTTTACTATTTACAAAAAGCTGGGCGGATATGCAGGCGGTAGGACGGGGTGGTCAATTGCAGTTCGTTCATGCTGGAATGCGGTTCATGCACGCCACCTGCAGGCGCAGTTAATATCATCGTATCACCTTGTATGTATGTATTGTACGCAGAGGCGTAGCTAGGATATTTTGCGCCCGGGGACGAACTATAAAATTGGCGCCCCCCCCCCCCCCCCCGTTTAATCACATTTTCCTATTACATCGAATAAGGAATAACAATTTAAATTTTAATAAAACATTGTATTTAAAGAAGCAAATTTATAGAAATTATATTACATGGCTCCCTCAGTCACTGTCGTAGACTGGTTGACATAGTCTACAAAATATTAATTTTTCTTGATTTCACTGTCGCAAACTGGTCAATCACGTAATCAAAATCTGTTTTTTCCAATGTTTCTCTTTCAACGCTAAGAAGAGCAAGATCGCTGAGACGATCTTGTCCGTTTGAAGCACGCAAATACGACAAAATAAGTTTCAATTTGCCGAACGACCGCTCACAGCTTGAAATTGAAACAGCTATTGTTAATAAAATTTGCAGTGAATTTCGCAAATTCGGAAATATGCCGTCTCCATAAAACACAATAAAACCAAGAAGATCCAAAGGAGTTTCTGGTAGAACTTCATTCCGGTTACTGAGCAGCGTTTTGCAATCTCCAATTTCTGTGAAAAGTTCGTGGCCATTGATGTCGGTGTCATAGAAATTTCAAAAATTTGTGCAATTTCCAGCAGAAATCCAAATTTTGTGTTCAGGTCTTTTAGTCGTAAAAACCGTGTTGACATCTCCTGTTGAAGTCGATAAAATACGCTCTTCATAACGCGCACAATTTCTTCTTCTGCTGAAAGTCCTGCATCTCTTGCCAGTTCTCCTGGCATCTTCCGACGTCGTCTAATTCTTCTGTCCACATCGATCCCCCAGGCTGTGCATCTTGTTTTGGCGTTTTCTACAGAAACTTGGCTCAAATCATCACGAAGCTTGACAAATTCATGCTCCAAAGATTCAAGATCAGTTGCTGCTTCCTTGAAATTCATAGTAGGATCCTGTAAGCGCTTCTGAACACGATCAATTTTTCCCAAGAATGACATTCCAGAAATGTAATAAAATTATGAAGTTAAAATTTAATACGCATGCCTGTAACTGTTCTGCATCACTTCTGGTTTCAGGCGTCATAGTTACGTCCTACGATAATTTGTCTAGCAGCCCTACTAGTTCATCCAGTCCTTCATAGATAGCTTTAACAGCGTGTTTCAGACTCCCGCTTTACTGTGATGGGCACAGCTTTTTTTAACTCTTCCCAACGAATTGTTGAACGAGAGAAAAACAAATATATACTTTCAACTGTTCCAAAAAAATGTGACGATAAGTGGATCCTGTTTAGCTGAGTGTACTCCTGCTAAGTTTAAGCTGTGGTTGTCACAGTTGACAAACAATGCTCTGTGATTGTTGTCACATATTCGTTGTTGAAGGCCAGATATATGCCCAGTTATCACAGCAGCATTGTCATAGCATTGTGCCCGACAGTCGGCTAGAGGTATGTTGTCAGATTTCAGTCTCTCGACGATGACCCTTTCTTGGCTTGCTGCATCTTTTGCATGTATCTCGATATAACCTAAACATGATTTTTTCGATTTAAAGCTTTCGTGACTGCAGGGATTCATCTTCTTGGTTGTTTCGGTAAAGTCACGTAGAAGGAAAGTAATACAATGTTTTATTTTTATTATTTTATTACTTCCCTTCTACGTGACTTTACCGAAAGAACCAAGAAGACTAAACATGATTCTTTGATAGTTACTTTTTTAGTTTGAAAATCCACATCCACAAATCTTATGACCTGAGAAAGCTGTTCCCGATGTCCTAGATCAGGAGTTGAGTCAAGTAAGATACCGTAGTACTTGTTTTTCCTGATATCACTCAACAATGAATTCTTTACAGTCGACGCAAGTATGTGGATAAATTCATTCTGGATTTCCGGTGACACATAAGAAACTCATCCCGGATTTTCTCCTGCGTGCTGTACGTGTTTTGCTAACAATGGGTCATACTGAGCAACGAGTTTGATCAGCGCGAGAAAGTTTCAAACATTTTTATCCTCATCCGCATTCAAAATTTCCTCATTGCAACGTAGTGCCAAATTTTGTGAAACCAGAAACTTAATACAGGTGAGTATTCAAATATAAGGTACGAGCGACGTACACGTATAAGTGAGCCTTGTAGCAAATGCTGCTAAATGAAGGCCACGCTATGTTGACGTGCGTGGGCTGCTCCAGCTGCTGCAGCCACCTGGAGCGTGGTGGTGTCACTAATAAGAACTCAAAATAGGCCGTCGTAGTTTCCGCCACCAAAAAACAGGCCAGTGACTAACGCTGAAAGACTGCGCCTGTCTGTTGTTTGGGACGTTCTTCCATGTGTTGAGTAGTAGACGGAGGTACTCGGAGACGGAGGTGAGTTAGGGGCTTCCGCCAGGGTTTATTAACACGTATCACTATCCCTGGTTCCCTCTTCACCCCTTCTACTATCCCCGTTCCTCCAGTGACCCCACTTACGTCACGGGGTCTCCCTTAAATACCCTCTGAGGCGTGACGTCACGTGCACTGCCCAGCGCGTGCGACCCCACGTCCCGTGATGTCACCGCACCGGACAGCGCACACGACGCCACCACTCTCCTCTACTCCTCTACACATGTAAGTTCTTAATAGTCGCGCGTACCAAAATGTAATTAAATGACATGTAGGCTGTGTGTGGCGGGATATATAAACTTTTAGGTTGAGGTGTAGATTTGTGCAGTAATTTCAGGCTGCCGTGCCCGCCGCAATAAGTTATAATGTAACGTTGTAAGCCTCATTTTGGCGCCCCTTTACCTTGGCGCCCGGGGACATATGTACCCCCCTGCCCCCCCCCTAGCTACGCCTCTGATTGTACGTTTAACTTCTTTCGCACCGTACGTAGCCAGCCGTGCTAATCGGAGGCGCGGTAAAAGGACGACAAACTAAACACAAAAAGCAGTTCCGAAGAAATTAGTTTTCAATCACCTGTAGTAGGCATTACATATGTACATCTTTGGTGGGTGCTTTTTTGGTCTGTCTTGTTGGATTCAATAAAATAACACAAAATTTGACATATTTTTGCATGGTTATTATCAAGTTTCATATGCCAGTCGTATTAAAAGCTTAAACGAGGGGATAGCTTGATAAACTGTGATTACAACACAAATGCTCATGATGCAGATGTAGTGAGTTCAACTGAGTCACAGACGTACTCTTTGGAGGCAATACATTTATTAACACCAACACATGGGGTATATGACCCTTTAAAGGATAAAAAAAACCTATGGTGGTGACCACCAGGCTAACTACACTAATTAGACCATAACTAGCTACAACGGACCAGACCACAGCTTGGGTACAGGTCCACGTGTTGGAGACTCTGCAGGACGTAGAACGTGGATTTCTTCAGGATGAACAACAGCAGCTAGTCCCTCTGGGGGACCCGGCTTATATCCTCTGTGGCGTGGCTGACCCCGCCCTTAGCCACGACCACCTTCTAGAATCCTCGAGCAGGATCTCGACCCTGACACGTGACCACCCCTAGCCCCCACTTGGGGGCCCTGTGTAGACTTAACCGGTTACGTGTCCTCTGAGATCAACCAGAGTGCCACGGCCTATAGTAACCCCATTTCCATGGCCGGAACTCCCGCACCCTATCCTGTAGGGGCCGGCACTGCACGCAGAGCGTGATGCCATCCAGCAGTGTCAGTCAGCGCTCACCGAGCCCCTCTCGGGCTGGTACTGCACTCACATCCAAGTGGTGCCCGCGATGTCGCTACAACGCACGCCGTGCCTCTCTAGGGCCGGCATCACACAGTGACATCCCTCGATGTCACTATACATATAATACGGGATTTTATGAGAGCAGGGGGATTTAAGCGAATTAGGATAATTAATTAAGTGAATTTTTGCCAACGTATTTGTCGCGATGACGTAATAAAATATGCATTCAAAGCGAATTGTCAAGTGTTTCAATAAAGCTAGCGTGCACTCTCTTATTGTATTTGTGGCTAAATATTTTTTTCAAGATCACTTCACGTATCATGAATACGTTAATCAGATTTAGAGCCAACTGACGCTTTTTTATGTTTTATTTTCTTTAAATTGCCCAAAGTTATGGCGTCCAATGTACATGGGACAATGAAAACACGGGAATTTTGTTTAAAAAGGCTGACGCAAGAGAAAATACGTGTTATCATCAACATGTTTGGGAGTCAGGCAAACCAACAACACTTTCATAAGGCATGTGATGTATGATTTCGTTAAAATACTTTGGAAACTTTCGACTTTACCGAAAGAACCAATAATACTTTGGAGACTATTTAGCTAAAACACATCTTAAATATAATACACTTGAATTTAAGATGCTATGCCAATAATACACACATTATAATTTGACGCAAGAATAGAAATAAAAGTCTAAGCTGATAATCTAAAAAAAGCATGAAATTAAATTAATACCAATTAAACACCAAAAAATACGACTACTGTAATTGGGATTTGGCTACTTTCAACACTTTCTTTTGTAATGGACATTTTAATCGATATGTTGTTGTTAATTGTTGTGCTTGTGCACTGCTGCCAATGTGGCTTCACCATAGAAATTTCAGCAATTGTTACAGCAGTCCCAGTGTGAACTTTGTTGTATTTGTTACACTTTATAATTTTGGTGCTCACCATAATCTACGATTACAATTTGCAAGGCAATTTTGAGGTGTATGGGCATTTTACATACCTATTAAAATGCCATCGTATAAGTAAAGGTAACGTGTTAATGCTTGCAGGAATAAACACCCCATGAATGTGCATATACTTATAGAGATTATCTAACATGTTTTTGCTCGTTAAAAGTGTTGTAACCACCAAAAGTCAACTAATCTATTGTGTACAATGCGGTACAAGAGCAGTGTCGTGTTTCTGCGTCGGGGTGGTCTTTCCCGTTATCCAACACAGGAGGGCAGCACAGACAACATATTCCTCAGGACAACTTGTCTCAAAAGACAAGGATCTCCCCTTTAGCATTAACAGACTGTTGGTGCAAGTGCTGTTAGCGAGCACGTATGAAGGCCGACACGACACACGAGGGGGTGGGTGACCAGAACCATGCCCGACCGCCTTTGTTTCCCCAATGACGATGTTTACACACCACATCAGGTCCTCATTTGAGGCTGAGTCTATCTCGGGGAGGCCCAGGACCGGTTCAGACAATCGTCACTGGTGTTCAAGCCTCATGAAACACGCGTGTGATGGTGGTGCAGCGAGTATTCATCGAGTAAAATCAAATCTTATGCTCCAGATACATGCATTGAGGTGATTAAATTACATCGGAGTTCAGAATCAAAATTACATTATGGGTGGGGGGCGCAGTGGGGAGGGGGATACATGGTTTTGGCTTGAAAATGTAACTGGAAATTTTAAATGTAAATGATATTGCATGCGACTTTGTCTTAAACACACTTAAGCCACACAGCGCTTTAAGTACCTTGTAGAAAGGCACTTTATAAATGTAGTTTATTATTAAAATAGGTTTTCCCCATTTTTCTGGCAACAAAACAGGTTTTAAGATGTTAAAACACAAAACTGAAACCTTTAACAAGGAATCATGTCTGCATTAACCACAATACTTGTGGTCAGAATGCAAAAAAAAACATACTCTGATAATAAATGCATTGTCTTTGAAACTGATTGGTCCACACCCGAGACGGCTTTCTTTGGAGCCTCGTCTCAAAAGTTATTAGACCAAAGGACGCCAAAAAAGGGGAACACCTATTCTCATATTTTGGTACTTGCAAATGAGGCCCCATGATGTATCTGCTCATCCCCGAGCTCTCATTACTCTGATAATGCTTGTGCTTGTGCTGTAAGCCTTTTGGCGTCCTCTGGTCTAACACCTTTTGAGACTCGGCTCCAAAGAAAGCTGTCTCTGTTGTGGACCAATTAGTTTCAAAGACAATGCATATATTATCAGAGTATGTTTTTTGTTTGCATTCTGACCACAAGTATTGTGGTTAATGCAGACATGATTCCTTCTAAAAGGTTTCAGTTTGGTGTTTTAACATCTTAACACCTGTTTTGTTGCCAGAAAAAACGGGAAAACCTATTCTCATTTTTTGGTACTGACAAAAGAGGTCCCTTAATGTAGTTTATTGTTAAACAAATATCCTAAACATCCCACCACGACTTACTTGGATATAAAGATGAAATTCTTAATGTATAGAATACAGGGATGATATGATTTTATTTCACGAGCCAAGGAGAAACTCTCCGATATTAGCACAATCCACATCGCGCTTGCCACTTGCTGTGTGATAAACCTTGCCTTCATGTAAGCAAAAATACGCCATACAGAACATGAATACATCTCCTGTAGAAATCGCATTTTTTAAACGTGTTTTCTGCCCCACATTTTATAGCATGGGACTTCTATTGTGCAATAGCTGTATTCGTAAACCTCTGGCTTTGGGTCAATATCTTAAACGTTAAGTTGGATTTATAGGTAGGCAATTTCCTTGTCAGATTTGTGGCCCATAAAATCGGCATAAAACCTGAAAGTTTGCCTTGTTTTTGGCAGCATTAAGTGTCTTAGACATGTGAAGCCAATTACTGTGAACAACTTCAGCATCTCTTCCCAGATATATATTTTTAAACAAGACATTTATACAGCTGAAAGGTACTTAAACGTCGTACAGATTTATTTGTATACTATATGAACGTTTCACGCTTTTAAAATGTTGAGTAGCGACAGTACACACATTGGAGACCCTGTATTCAGTTCTTGAGCATTCCAATGCCGTACTATGATGACTTGTAATTCTATAGCATTGAATCAAGTTATATAACTGCGCATCCTCAATTAGGGCAAACCACTTTTGCCAATGATGTTAATAGCTTACATGATTTATACTAGGCATGTAGGAATGTACATGTTTTTGTCCACTGTTGTGTATGCTCAGCCAAGCTGTGGGGGTTTCTCTTGAAACGTTTATAAATTTGCACCAAAATGTGTACATAATTCAATCTGTACCTATGCTTGAATGGCATGTATTTATATGTTCTTACCCGCCCCTACCGGGCAACTGTGAAAAAGAGCTTTATAACTCATAGGATTACTCCAGCATAAATACATATTCGGATTCTCATTTTGCATGTGCTTTATCATGTGAAGGATGAGCATACCCTCATTAACGGCAATCTGCAATCTGGTCACACAATAACGGCTTCCTGTGCACTAATTAAATGGAGAATGGCCATAAAGTAGAATGATCCGTTTATGACTTTTTATAACCGATAAACAGCATTAAATGTAAAACAATAAAATTCTGTTTTCCTATTTCTTGATATAGTAAACATGTATAATCCAAGATGAAGCAGCAGTGTGAAAACATTTTGATGCACTGTAAGATTATAGTAACAGTCACCCACCTTTCATGAATAAATGAATGAGCACAATTCGAGCTAGTCACATTTAGATTCAAGATTCAATCATGTTTGCCATTGAAGACAGGGTTTATCTGAAAATATTACACGCAACGTATAGGAATGGATGAGGTTGTGGTATAACGGTCAGCACGCTGCACTTGCAATGCAGAGGTTGCCGGTTTCATTCGATCACCTGTCGTGGTAAGGGGCCAAGGGTCTGCATATAACCCCCCACCTCTGTCCACCCAGCAGTATAAATGGGTACACCACGGGTAGTTAATTGACACGTGGCGAGTGGTGGATTAAAGTGTGCATGCGCCCATCTCCAAGATGTCTTAGCAGAATGGAAGAGTAGACCAAATACCCTCTAGTGGAAGCCCTTCTGCCGGCAGTGGCGTGAGCACCTTCACCAATCACCTTCACCAATCACCTATGATCTACAGTCATACAAATCGAGGAAAACAGTCCCCTTCCCATTCATCAGGACCTCTATAACGTCCCTCGTCACCACTTGAAATCACGGAAGCCCTTTAGGACCCATGCATTTAACCTTCAACTCCGATGAAGCTTGGTGAGCTGAATGGAGTTTGAAGTAAGTCACAAACACTTTGGTTAAAGACCAAACACAGAGGATCCTTGGATTTGATCTTCCACGAAGCTCATGGTCCACCTAAACTGTATCTGCACAAACCATGGCAGATGCGGATAGCTGAAACACAAATGGAAAATTTTAAATTCTCCGGTAGCAGTGTACGACTGTGGTCATCCAGAACAGACCATACAACATATTATTACGCAATGCCCGATCCACGTGAAATTGTAGTTGGTGCTCTGCATCTACATCAGCCATAAGAAGAAGATGACTGAAAATAAGCTCTCCTTGCCCACACAAGTCGATGCCATGTATTGTGAATATCTATTTTATACACAAAGCAGTTGTTACAATGCCTAGAACACAATATTTCCTTTGTTCAAGTTAAACTATGTATACACTATATTCCGTAATATTGCGATTCTAGAAACTAACCATCATACTTTTATGCAAAAAGGTATATATATATATAAATGTATCTGTCTTTTAAAAAAAAGACTGTTTTACAAAAACATTTGTGTAAATTTCGAATTGTTTTGATATACTCACTACATACCTCCATCTAAAGTCGGTGTGTGCT
Source organism: Lampetra planeri (assembly GCF_965212315.1). Classification (NCBI taxonomy): domain Eukaryota; kingdom Metazoa; phylum Chordata; class Hyperoartia; order Petromyzontiformes; family Petromyzontidae; genus Lampetra; species Lampetra planeri. The sequence continues at coordinate 22,747,314 of NC_136107.1, forward strand.
TCCATTGCTCTGCTAAATAAATGTGCCTCATACTTTTATGTGCTCATGCCATCATGGTAAGTCATTAGTTTTTTATTGTAACAATTACAGTACAAAATTACCACGATCAATCTTGAAAATAGAAGCATTTTGGAGCAAAGCTGCAGAAAAAAGTCCCAAAATGAATGTACTATATTCTAAAAGATATATATCACACGTGTGGTTTGGTTTGTGGACGTGTACATCTAAGGTAGTAATTGCGGCATTGCAACATGCAATGTGATTTTTTTTTTGCAAATATAAAAAATTAAGGGAATTTGACACGATAACAAAAGTGTACTCTTCTCTGACAGTGGGATATGCAAAGGGATTATTGCATTTAATGTAATATGTTAATGGTTTTGAAAATTACTTACCTAGAAATCATGCATTACTAACAGCTTCACAGCAGTATTGTAAATTTCGCTTATATAATATGGCTTTAGTCTGAATCAAAGCAGCCATTATTTTTAAAGGACACCAATCGGTTAATTGTGAGGATATATTTCACCACTATTCAGTCTCTTACCCTGACCACAATTGCATTCCACAATAATCCTGAGTATGAGCGTTACATAACAACTTTTCTAATTTACTTTAGTGAGTTCTGTAATGTGATGGTAGTTGTATCTTTCTCATCATCATCATCAGCAATAGGAGCCGTGCATGAGGGTCTCATCTTGTCGTCACAATTCCTCACGATTTTGCGATTCCACAATCCATTTCGCTCAATTGCACACGAGCTCGTCTAATCACTTCATCTCCGCGGTGCTTATCCTCTCAGGTGTGTTCCTTCATTTGGTGTGTTATTCACCTGCTGTAATCCCTTCTCAGTGACGTGTTATGCTCAGGCCTACTTATGTAACAGTCAATATTACATATTCTTTGGGTCTTTCGGTAAAGCCACGTAGATAGAAAAAATAATAAAAATATCTCGACGTTTCAATCGCAACACAAGCAATTGTTATCAGGTGAAAAAAATTAACCCGTAAAAACAAGGTTTTTCACTATAAATCCTTTATATGCGTGGCGGCTAGAGTCCTCTCGTCCTCTGGCTTGAGATGGCTGCCACCTATGGGTCAGATGATTGCATGGCACCATTAAGCAATTGGTAATTAAATATAATATTTTTGTCCTAAAAAGTGTAAAGTTTTGGAAAAAAATTGTCACGACCATTAATTGTCACGCACAACGAGTCTGTGTGGAAAATGTCAGCTCGATTGGATCACGGGAAGTGGGTTAAAAAACGACCGAAAGATTTGCACGGTCGTAAGCAAGCAAGCAAGCGCGCAAGTGAACTTAATATAAAGGATTTAAAAATAGCGGGAGAGCTGCTGAGGCAGGATGTTATAAAGGTTTGAGATGGGTGTAGCCCAAGGGTCATAAGCGAAGTGGGCAGGGCTAGTGATGAAATTTGCATGTAAATGTGAGATTGGGTAAATCGGAGAGCTACCTCCATGACGACGAAGCTGCACAGGAGGCCATTGTATTGTGAGAGATTAGCATGTAAGATTGTAAAGCCACCGCCACATCGAGGAAACCGAGCAATGGTGGCTGGGTTAGTGAGACATTTAGTCCGCCAAGCTTGAAGCGGGGATGTCCTCGTCATTTGACGTCCAGTCGCTCCGCCATCGGCTGCCCTTCATTAAAGAATTTGTTACCGCCAGCGGAGATTGGGTGGCGTTTAAAAGAAGATTTCTTACGAATGTCGACGTTGCGGGGTGGTCGGCGGTGGACGTGCTGAAGGCGTTTCCCGCCGCCCTCGATGACGATGCATTGGTGGCATTCCTCTCCATCCCGCCGTCCGAGAGGTCCACCCTCACGCAGGCGTTTGACCAGATGGCCACCACTTTTGCGCCTCCACTGAACACCCGCCAGAAATTTGCCGTCATGCGGAGAGGTGACGCTGAATTAGCCCTCACGTACAGGAGTGTGCTCTTTGTGCTGGCGAAGGCCGCGTATCCGCGCATGGGTCACGATGGCCATGCCCCACTTGTCTTTGAGAAGATGTTGGAGCTCGCTAAGGATCTCTGCACTGTGCTTCCCGCCGACGGCGGGGAGGTTTCTTCACTCAAGATCACCAGGTGTATCCAGGCGCAACAGACCCTGCAGTGTAACAGGGTGTTGGTGGCGTTCACCGCGTCTTCTGCGGGGCCCGAGGGTCACACAGATGGAGAGGCTGCGTCCGCGTGCTCGCTGCATCAGCGGGGCACCAATCGATGGGGTGATGGTGATCGGCGGCGGGACGACTGGCGGCGGGCGAGGTCTGCTTCATCCCATTCCAGCAACGGACGGGTCACCTGCTAAAACTGCGGCCTGCCGGGGCATGTCCAGTCGGGCTGCCGGGTTCCTCGACGGTGGGCCTTGGGATGTCCATCTTCCTACGACTCCATACCTCCTAAGGCGTCGCGCAACTGTTGCCTCACACGTGGCCTCGCGTGCTCGGAAGGGCAAGGACCCGACGACGCGGCCTACTGCTTTGCGTGAGAAGCCGGCTTCGTCGGGTCGATTTCTTGCTCCCCCCGGCGGTCGAGCCCAACCTGTCTGGAGGACTGGCGTTACGGACTCATTCAAAGACTCAATTTGCGTGATCCCGCACATTGCCCACTCCCACACCGTCATGAGCTGTCGCGCTCGCGTGAGTCATGGCCAGTATTTGGCTGATCCTGCTCGCCATCGAACTCACAAGCGTTGTTACACGTTGAGGGTGAGAGATGTTGATTGTGGGGATTTCGTGCGCCGCGGTTGTCGGTTTTTACTGGTTGTTTTTTTTCTTTTGTTGTAATGTGTATATATTGTACAGTTGGGTTATTTATTGTTGCCTTGTTATGTTGTTGGAGCACACTTGTTGGTTATTCTGTTAGTTATGTCGGTTGCTTGCTTTAGGGGGAGTTAGTAGCCGGGACAGTTGGAAGCTACTTGGGGGGGGGGGTTGATGTAGTGACTGTACTTGTCAGTGTATGGTGCCGGGCTTGCGAAGTCACGGCCGGTAACGTTATGATTGCGGGCAGCCCGGGTTATGGGCTGCAGTACCAACTCTAGTGGTGGTTGGGTGAGCGCTGGTTAGCGCGGAGGCACCGCGAGCAGTGTGCGGTGCCTGCTCCCGGTGAGGGAGCGAGAGGGAATGTAAGCCAGCCAGGGTTACTCTGGGGCATGACACTCTGGCTGACCTGTTGTCACGTGACTGGACGATACTGGAAGAGGGCCACCGGTGGACGGGGGCCGAGGGGCGGTCACATGGTTCCGAGGGGCTCTCGGGAACATTCGAGAAGGAGCTCGAAAAGCCTGGAAGGTGGGCGGGGCCCCACCTTCCAGGCCAATGTTAGTAGTTATTTTCGACTAACACTATTTTCGACTAACACTAGTTAGTCGAAAATAACTACTAACATTAGCAGATAGGATGAAAACATCACAGCCAGTTATGACTTGAACTGCTTAATAATGTCCTTCTAAAGATTGCTCAGTTTGTACCCATCTTCTCGGTTGAAATTGTGTCTGTGTTTAAATATCTGGATGGCTTCATGAACGAGTCTTTGCTAATAGCCAGTGGGTTTGCAGAGTACATTCGTCTTGGAAAAATCTATTTCGTGTGTGCCCACAGCATTAAAACAATAATCAGCCACGGCTGAGATATTGGTCCTACCATGTTTCAGATCTGGCTCATGTTCATGAACACGATCCAATATTACGTCTGTAATTTGTACCTGTACAGCAATTAGTTCCACTTGCTGAGCAGACTTGTTTATTACTCTTGTTTTTCTCAAATTTGCATTTAGCCCCACTTTGTAGCCTTGTATGTATATATTTTGAACTTCCGTTACGTACCCTTATGTGTTATATTAATCATTTTGGCAGTGTGTATGGATTGGTTAATAATTGATCAATTTATCTTAATAGATTTAGTTATTGAATTTCTTTAGTTGTGCGACTTCAGTGCAGCCGTTCCTTTTATAGAAACTTGACAATTGCTACGTATTTTATTAAGGCCTTTGTTTCTGACAGCTTGGATGACTGTATCAGTTTAAACTTAATCAAGTGCCATTTCACAGTCGACAAAAAGCGGGTAAAATCGATATTTGATATTCATTTGTTATTTTCTAAAATTAAATTGGTAGTGTAAATATGGTCATTGGTAGAAAAGCATCTTCGAAAACCATCTTATTCTAGTGATTAGGTTGCCGTCTACATTGACCATTATTCAAGTACCTGCGATATTTGTGAGTGATGTATATAAGTGCATTAAGATTGTGATAGATCTCTAATTGTGCAGTCTTGTTTCCCTTTTGAATATAAAAATGATAGCAAAGAATGATATCACTCTATAGTAGCTATTTATAGTACTGCATTTAGATTTTTAGGGGTTTTTTTGCTCAGTATCTGTCACACTCTTGCCTTTAATGACATAAGTGACCTTATTTTGTTCCGGTGTGAGTCAGACATGGTCTGCTTGACAATTGAAGTGTGAAACTACACTAATTGTGAATACTGGCATTATCAAATCATCCAATTTATCATTTCCATTGGCAAAATGCTCTATGGGAGAAAAAAAAACTGTCAATTTGAGCTGGAAAATGGATTCGAGCATAGAATTTCCTCCCCTCATATTTCATGTCAGATCCTCAATGGGTGCCGTGAAATAAAGATGATATGAACGATATTCTTACACGATGTCTGAATGCATAAGGAAATCACTCTATATTTTAAAGATAACGACGTGAACCCTTTAACAGCCTCCTGGTCCTGGGACAAAAATACAATGTGAGGTTTGCGAGGGTTGAGCCATGGCCTCTTTGAAATTTGGTAGTGCACAGGTATTACTGTTTAGTATTTGTTATATTGTACAAGCCAGCCCACCCTTGAAGTGGAGATATTTCTATGAATCCGCAGTTCTGAAAAACGCTGGCTTGCATGAGTGATCAAAGTGTAGTGTGGTGTTTATTCACGCGGACAACTTCGTCTTTTTCTCCTGTGTCACTTTATTTGCAGCATTCCACACGGATGCTCCTCACGTTCAACACCACGTACTCCTGTCGCGAACTCTTCCTCTCTTCCTCCCCTAGCCTGCCACTTCGAGCTTACTCTTTCTCGTTCTGCTAGCCTATTACTCCCCACTTTCCTAACCTGTTTCGGACTCTCTCTCTGTATACTCTGCTAGCTTCTCCACCTGCTAGCCTATCATACTCAGACTAAGTATTCTGCTAGCCTATCCTCCGCTAGCCTGTCTACACCCGCACCTCCAACCTCGCCTGTGCCCCCAGCGGGGGATCAGCCAACACCGCTGGGGAGGATGAGGTGTGGAGGGCGAGGTTCCGGACTGGTTTTGAATTCTCTTCACTTCTTCATCTCCAACCAACTCAACCCGTTGCTTCACACACCCCCCTTATATCCCCCTCCTCATTAAGTGCCCTCAGGTGGCCCTTGTTAAGCCGGCGTCCTTCCGGCGTCTCTTGCACGTGCTCTCCCCCTTATCGCCTCTATCTCTAGCCTCCTTGGTGCCTACCCTACGTTTGCATTTGCAGCAAGCCAATCACTGCCTCTTTCCCGAATTGCTGGCATCTCTCTGTCTGCTGTCTCCCAGGCCACACGCTCGCACCTGCTCGTCCTGACTTGACCTCACTGCTGTGTGCAAATCCTGCTTACGTAATGCCACTACAAAAGTACAGCGGTTTTTAGAGTCTCTTTCTGGAACAATTGAAGGAAATAATACGTTGAAATCTATCTGTGGATATAGCCCGCAAGTAATTTAAGTGATTTGTGAAACCGCTCCTCTTTACCAAAAAGAAAATTGCGGATAATTGATGGGAAATGTTCACATATGACAGCAGATAATTGGAAGAATAGGGTCACAGGCAATAAGAGTTTTTGTGACCCCATCAGCTCCCGCGGATAATAGGAGTTACGGACAATAAGGACGCAGATAAGAGTTTATCCTGTATAATACTTTTTATAAAAATGTCGTATATTATACTTTACACGTGTAATGACAGTGTCCCATCTGTTGAACAGAAGGGATAATAACGAGTATGGTGCGTTATATAATAACCAACTAGAAGGGGGGTGTAACTGGGTTTAAGGTAAAAGGTGGGGTCAGTTGGGAAGCTCCGGGAACCTGCCCGAAGGTTCTAGAAGGAGGCATGGCCGGAGGCAGGGCCTGGCCACGTCGGGGAATATATAAGGGGAATGTGACCAAAGGTTCGGGGCTGTCGTGGGGTCTGGGTCCTGGCTGCCGTCGCTGTCTTCGCCATCATCTCTCTTCATCGTCCGGCTGCATGGCCGATCCTCTGCACGGCTCCCATCATCGTCGTCACTATATTAGTCAGCCAGCTTTATAGTTAGACGCCGACAATGGGGCTGTATAGATGGGTCAGCTATGCATAGCCGTGTATATATATGTCGCCCAGTGATTGTGCCTGAAGTGTGAAAAATAAATAAGAAGCCCTCTACACGTTGCATCTCGGAAGTCACTCACTACACATGTAAAGTTTTTGCCAGAAATTAATCACAATACCTTGCTGATCTCCTCAACCATCACGTGAATTCCAGTCATCCTCACAGCAGCGGCTTTTGGCCAACCATCGAACAAAAACGGTCACCGCATCGTGCTCTTTCAGATACGTTTCTGCGGCCATCTTGAACGCTCTTCCTTCCAATATTCGGAAGCCACTGGAGCTATGCACTTTTAAATCTCTGCAATTATGAGATGCAAGCACCTGTCACGTGTTGCATGTTACCTTTTCCTTTATGCCACTGAGGTGATAAATGTTAGGAATTACGTTTGTTGAGGACTTTTATGCATGCCAAACACCCTTCCCGGACAACCTTATCTTTAGCCACCATAACCTTGGTGTGCCTTTGCGGGCAGTAAGTTATACACTTGAACACCAAAACCCATCGGACACCTCAACAGGTGGGTTTGGGACTCACGGTATTATTGATAGCCGATTCAGCAGACATTACAGAATGGCTTATGTTCGTGTGGTAATAGTCTTCATCCCACAAGAGTTCCAATTGTGTCAAGCAGTTTTCTGCAATTCCTTTCTCTCTCTCTTCCAGTGCAGTGTTTCCGTACAACAATTGTATGCTTGTCATAGATTCACAAACAATTCAGTGGGATTAAATGTGCTGCTGTAATTTCTGGCAGGCTACCGTGCACAAATTGGTATGCCGAAGAAAAACTACCATGTTGTGATATATAAACGGTGACATTTCTGTCATGGCTAGTCGTGTGTTTCCACATTATTTTTCTTCCTTATTTCTCCGCTTTTAGCTCTTAAGTTGTCTTGTCGGCCAATAGGTGAAAGGGTAGTGATGCGGTGCAGAAATAGCTGGTGTCTCCTGCACTCCTTTTAATCTTCTTCTGTATTCACATACCCTGCCCCTGAACCCTTCTTCACCTTTAGTGTCCATTGCTTCTTGCATTATAATTTGTTGTGTGCATGCAAAAAATGGTGACTGGATACATTCAATTATTTATATGTCACATCACGTGGCTAACAGTAATATCTTGTAATGTGTCCATAAGTATGTTAATTATGTGTAGCGTGCATGAACACTTTTCATTCGGAATTGATATCTCGAGACCATCTGGGGCCGAATGCAAATGTAGCCTTTTATCTCCTTTAATTTTACTAGGGATGATAGCAACAGTTTCGATGATGCACGAGCTCAAAGGGTCTGTACTCTAATTATACCCCTCCACAAAAATATTTACTCCACTTATGCCTAACAAGTACAGTACCACAACAGAGTGTGTGTTTAAAGTTATGCTCCCCTTTATCACGTGAAGATGCAAAGGGGTGGGCATAATATGAACGTTTTATTCCTTATATATTTTAATAATGCAATTATAATGCGCTCAATATATTTCACGGACATGAATGACGTGACTGAGGTGAAAGAGTCGGGGCCTTTAAGCACCTCTGAAACGTAGGTGTCGATTGCTCTGAACGTGCAGTGGGATGGCATTCCAGATGGAGGGTGTTGCTATGGAGAAATTACACTTACCATTGTTGGTCCTGGTCTTTGATATAGACAGGAGGTTGTGTGTCATGTTGGAGAGAGTTCTAGAATTTTAAACTATATCGTGAAAGGGTGGAACGGTGATGCAGTGGTTAGTGTGCTGCAACATAAACCCGGCATCCTCAGTTTAATTCCGGAGGGAACATTGATTTCGGGTGATTTGAAATCACACGTGCCGGTCGCTGTGCTAAACCGCGGATACACAAAACTACACACCGCGGTTAGCAAATTGGTATGCCGAAGAAAAACTGTGGATACAAAAATACCGCGGACAGGGAAACGCGGTTGGTGAGGGATTGCTGTACTGTGTTTTAGAATGCGTTCATTGTCAAAGGCTGCCTTGTATTCAGCATACTGGCTTTACATGACAGTATATGAGTTTCTATGGCCTTTGTGGTCGTGCCGAAAGGAGGTTTTTTTAATAAAACCTCTCGTAATGTTCACCTTCCAAATGATGTTTTATATTCGTCAAATTATCCATTACATATATAAAAGAAACATCACACCCATGCTTGGCTTTTCCCATACTGTATCTCCTGGGCTGGAATTTAGTCCGAAATCAGGGATTAAATCATCAGGAACAAGCTCTGAGGAAAATGTCAATCATAAAATGTTATCAACAGATAATTATTAAAATCAGCCACATCAAAGTCAGCTTATTGCAAGGGAACTGGAATATAATCACATTTTAGTGCAACGGAAACAGTATGACATTAACCAATATTATGATTTCAACAAAGAGTCATATTTCCCAGAAAAGCTTACATAGTAAAACACGTTGCTTTCAGTTGGTTACTGCACTACATTTCGTTATGAGATTTCCACTAATGTTCTCTCGTGAGTCATTCATTACCCCCAACAGCCGGTAGTGTGCAATACCAAACTGGAGGAAATGCCAGCAGGAGGCAAATCATTATACCTCTGCTTCGAAGCCACTGGCCTCTTTTAGAAGTAATGTGCATATGTATGTGTGGCACATAATTACAACCCTGCTTTGTTTTCAACATGTACGTGGACAGTCTTGTCAATCCACTGCTGGATGAGGGCCTTCCCAAGACACGCGGGTCATGGAAGTTATACTACATGACTATACTTCACGATGCTATCCAGTGTGGGTTGAAGGTGAGGAGCAAATATATGAGAGCATAGAAATACAACACAGTACCGTACAACAGTGAATTTTGCTGCACTGCCTACCAAGTAGCCCCAGCAGCCTAAACCACATGTCACATGCATGGCGGTCACCCATCCAAGCCCTATTCAGGCCCAAACCTGTTTCGCTTCTGAGGCTTAACGAGATCGGACACATTCTAGCTAATTTGGTCATAGGCTTGTTTGCAACAGGAGTGTATATATATAAACTTAGCAGTTTATAATTGTCACCTTTACTAAGATTGTAATAGATATGCACCCATGTTGTGGTGATGCTTTATTTTATTGTCTGGGGAATCTGCGTTGCCTCATCTCAGCTGCAGGACACACACAACCTTTGCTAACAGTGTATGATGTAATACATAAATATTGTGATGTTTAATCTCGGGTGGTATGGGCACATTATTAAATAAAATTCCTCCACTTAGGTTGCCAAATATTTCCAATCAATTTGGCGGGATTATAGGAGAGGGGAGTCTAGGATTTTGGGTGGTCAGAACTGGTTAAAGTGACCATGAGAGATGAATTAGTGGACTTAACTGACCGTGTAATTCTGGTAAATGGACATGGTTCGGGAACATAGACCTTGACATGCATACACACTGTGTATACATATGTAATGCTATATGTTCCATTTATCCTTGTCATAAGTATTATGAAAAGGAGAAATGGAACATATAGCATTTTCGTGATATTCTTGGTTCTTTCGGTAAAGTCATGTAGAAGGGAAATAATATTATTTTATTATTTGAATATGAATCCCTGCAGTCACAAAAGCTTTAAATCGACATATACGTGATGTGATTGTTGTTGTTTTGGTACACGCCATTGATGTTGCAACACACACTTCGTAACGAAAAAATTAGAATTTTCGGGGCAAAGCCTAAATTGAAAAGGTACAGTCACTCTAAGAAATGTATACACCTTACGGTATAACCAGTGTGTCTTAATCCGCACGTTCACACGTTTTTTGTCAAAATGATGCCCTCTCAGTTGTCACGTCCCTTCACCAGTGCCACGAGTGAGGTTTGTCGGGAGGCAGTGCAGTATACCAGCTGAGGGTAACAGCCAACGTTCAATATAAAAATATTCATTCTCATGTTTTTTCCTTTGCACTTTTTGCAAAAAACCCAAACTTTGTTTACAAAACCGATCTTTGATTTGCTGATTGCAGCACGTTTTTGACATTGCGGTGATATGATTTTACATGCACACCGCCGCAAAGGTTAGGTTATTGTTATCCTTACAAAATGTTGGATCAGTAGCAAACGTTTGGCCGGCTAGAACGAATACACGCCAAGCTTGTGTTGCTGCTTTGCATGTATGTGGAACGTCTTTCGCACTGAACATTGCCAACCGTGCTGAATTACGGTCTTGCAATAGATGAGTGCACTCTTCGAAAATAGCAGAGAAGAGAGTGAACGCATGAGTTGAAATGAGAAATTTAACACTGTGTATGTTTGCTACAGCGATGTAATTTGCTTGCAGAAAAGGTAATTTAAAAGGGATTATCCAATAATAGTGCATTACATAACCATATCTTGCATTTTTGTTCTTCTCGGCTACAATTCCTATTACCCTCTTATGGGGTCGACTGCACAGATGGTCTCGGTCCACGTGCTGCTATTGTTGATATTTTATGCCTCTTATCTTGTCACATCCATTCTCATCACATCTCACTCTACTACACATTTCCATCTCCCCCTCAGTCTCCCACTACTTCATGTGCCCTGCACGAGTGAATGGCATCTCCGTGGCCCTTCTCGTTGCATTTGCTTATCTCTAAGTCTCGCCTCCCTTACCTTCTCGAGAACATTAGTAACCCCTGCTAAGGCTCGAGCTTCTTCAGTCCTCCTCCATTCCATGGAGATATCTACAACATCCATCTGAGCATTCTCATTTGTGTCCACGCCTCTGCCCTAACATCACAGGACTGGTCGTATCACTGTTCTGTACGTTTTCCCTTTCAGTCTGAATGCCATATTTCTATCAAAATCATATTCTAAAATCCCTCTCCGTGTATCCCATCCTGCCTCTTTCCCTTACCTCCAACTCACCGCATCACGCGCTTTCAGATGTGCTTCTGTGGCCGCCTGGAATGCTCTTCCCTTCGATATTAGGAAGCCACTGGAGTGATGCACTTTTAAATATAAATTGAAAACTCGTTTATTTAGTTTGTTGTCCTCCCCTCCCTCCTTGCACCTCCAATTAGCATGGTTGGCTATGTACAGTGCGAAAAAGTTCAGTATACATACATACTTACTAATGCACCCAAATTACTTAAAACTACTGACCTGCTTTGATGCCTATTCCTCTCCAATACACAATCTTAATGTCGTCTCTTCCCCTTATCCTATTGACCAATCGAAATATATAGAAGGAATACATTGCTTTGATGGTTATTTAAAGCAATCATTGAGAAACCATAAACAGGTGAAAGAAAATCCAAGCTGTGATACGTGTGTAGTGACATCAGGGATGTCACTGTATGGTGCTGGCCTGAGAGGGCCATGGCACACGATGCACTGTCATCGCATCCACCCTGGGAGCGGGTGTAGTACCAGCGCTAGCGGGGCTTGGTGAGCGCTGGATAGCACGGGCACCACGCATAGCGTGTGGTGGGGGCTCCCATAAGGGAGAGTGCGAGAGTGTCAGCCCAAGGACAGGGTTGCCCCGGGCCATGTCACTCTGGTTGACCCGGCAGACACGTGATCCAGAGTGTCCATATATAGAGTCCCCCAGGTGGGGGGACTAGGGGTGATCACGTGTCCGGGGGGAGCTCTCGAGAGGGATTGAGAGGGAGCTAGAAGGCTCCAGAAGGCGGGCGGGGCCTAGGGCGGAGCAGCCCCGACCGTAGGGGGATATAAGGCAGGTCTCTGAGAGGGATCGGGGTCGCTGCATTCTACAAGCTGAAGCTCCACATCCACCAGCTGAAGCCTGCATCTCCAGCTGGAAGCTCTACGTCTTCGAGGCAAACACGTGGAGTAGTTAGCTGGGTGGTCACCCTCGGCTGTATCTGGTGAAGGGTCAGTTACCCCTTGTGTTACGTGTTACGAATAAATGTGTTGCCTCTAAAAGAAACAACGTCTGCGACTCAGTTGGACAGTGCATACATTATCAGAGTTGTGTTTTTGTTTGCATTCCGACCGTAGGTATTGTGGTCAATGCAAACATGACTCCCTGTAAAAAAAGGTGTCAGTTTTGTTGCCAGATAAAAGGGTAAAAAAACAATGATCATATTTTGCTACCGGCAAAGGAGGTTCCAATGGTGTAAATTTAGCAAACTGTTTGAGTTTTTTCTGTAAGCTGAATGATTTCCCTTTATTCACAATAGTGTGCGTATACAAATGTACGCTATTTCTGCTTGTTATAGGACAGGGGTCGGCAACCAAAATAACAAGAAGAGCCATTTCTTTCCAATTCGGTACAAAATTCAGTATTTCAAGAGCCGCAATGCATCTGAGTACATACTGTACATACGTACATATCGTCAAGAAGCAGCCCGTAAAGAGCCGCATGCGGCTCCGGAGCCGTAGGTTGCCGACCCCTGTTATAGGACCACATTTCTCATTGACAACTGTTCAATTCTTGAATTCCCATGAAAAGCAATGAGGTCACAAATGATTTATGACTCTTATGACAGTAATAAAGTGCATGATTTATTAATTTACTTGTGAATTTCATGCAGGTGTTTCTAATTATGTACAGAATGTTTAAAAAAACATCTTTAAACTCTTTTAAATTGAGAATGCGTTATGTTCTTCAACACTTAGCTTAAAATTTTGTTTAAAATTTAAATCTTGTGTTAAATGTATAGGTTCAAAGATAAATAAACTCATCTAAATTGAAAACTGATTATTTGCAACAGATAATAATTGCCAGTGAGAATGCAAGCTTGCACAAAATATATACTTAATGTTGCATACAATTTAGATTTTTTTTTACGTAAAATGTGACAAATTAAACACAACCCCATTAAAATAAGTGCTAAAATAAACAGATGGTAATCAAATGAAACAATTTTGCAGTTGTTGCGATATTACTGTTTATCATTTGTGGAATGGGTAATGTTGCAGAGAAAAGTATACCTTGTCATATCGTGATTGAGATGCTCAGTTACCCTGGTCTTTGAAAATAGCTGAGCAAATCCACATTAAGTATTATAGTAGAATATTATGAAGCTTAACAAATCAAACATTTTTGTCATGAAAATTCAACAGTTAAATGTGGTCTTGGTAATACAATACATCAGGGAGTAGGTTCATCAATTCCATCGGTTTTAAATGTTTTAATTAACGAAATAATAACAAAATTCAGGTCTTGCACTAAAAGGGAATTCTACACAATGGCCACAGAAACTTATATTTTCCACGTGTTATGCCAAGCTTTATTAGTGCGTGAACAGTTTTCCAGCTGGTGTATGTTGTTTTTAGTTTTTATTTTCAAGGAGACTTCTGGCATAGCCCGATTTTGGGCTTAACTCAGTCTGTCTTCAAAAGGTTTATATCCGACTGTAACGTGTTAATCCATACTTAATTTGTCTAAGACATAAATAGTCCATGTGCTGATAAATTGTAGCACATTCATGTCAAAAGTAATCATTTAAAGTAGTCTCTTGAACAAACAGGTGGGGGGAAGTGCTCATCTTCTGTTTACAGCCTTAAGAAAGTGGTGGACATTCCACATTCTCATGGCAGAGTCAGTCTGCCTATAAAACAGAAACCTGCCTGGGATTTGAACTTGAACATTCTCATTGTGATTCAAGCATTCTACCAACAGTACTGTTACCTACCACTCAGGTACTGTAACTATCACCATTAGACAGTGTTCACTGATTCATAGGTCACAGCTGGCTACTGGGACTGTTACCAATTTATCATGGTCCATATATTTGCGTGCAATGTTTGACAAGACGGACCTGATATACTGTTTCTGAAATTCATAAGCACGTTGTCAATATGTTTCATTTGCTGTCTTATGATGGACTCTGGTAGGCATTCTGTAAATAACGTGTACTTTATTCATGTTTTCCCTCCCTACTTAGCATTCATTCATTCTAATATTATGCTGGTGATAATGTGTTACTGATTCGTTAGAATAAAAAAGTAACCGTAAAATTGTTGTGATGACATATTATTAACTTAAATCTTAAATAGACTTCAGGTCATTGAAGTGAAGTTATGTACTGTATCTGCAATAGTTTCAAAAATACAATTACCGGCCACTTTATGACTAACAGTTCACGTTGCATCAAAAAAGCACAGATCATTCTAAAGGACTCTTCACACCCTGGACACTCACTGTTTGAGCTGTTGCCATCAGGCAGACGATTCAGATCAGTCAAAACAAGGACAAACAGATTCAAACAGAGCTTTTATCCTACAGCGATCACCACACTCAATAATGCTAATTAATTATTAAGTAATAGTGTTTACAATTGAATGTGAAATAGAGATGTGCAATGACAAAATGTAACCTTATGTGGGTATGTGGGTATACTTGGGCTGTTTTTATATATAGTATAAATTGATTATCTTTCATTTAATTTTATTTTTATTTTCTTGTTTTATTTATTTTAAATTTATGAATGATGCCCTGACTGGTGAGCATTTTAAATTTCGTTGTACTGGTGACAATGACAATAAACGATCTATCTATCTATCTAAATTGTCTAAAATTTAAATCACTAAGCCTGAATATAGTTCTCATGCAGACATGTGCGACACTATATTTTCCCAAAGAGATATACTGTAATGGTTGTGTAGTGGTGGTATTGACGTGCGCCGACTGTGACAGTGATGGATCACGGGGCGGCGCGGGGTGCGGGGTTGGGCACGCGTTGTGGGCGTGGTGTGGACGCGCGCGCCGGGAGTGACAGATGACGGGGCGGCGCGGCGTGGGTGGTGAGGCACGATGAGATGTGGGAAAAGAGGATCGTAGCCAGCGCCCGGCGATTGGTCGAATAAGTGGGTGCTCGCAGCGACGTCCGCAGGTGGGGTATAAAGGGGGACGCGCGGGAGCACTCGGGGAGAGTTACCCAGTTGAAGACCCGAAGACGGAGCTGAAGACCTAGTGCCCCGAGACCCCTAGTCCCGCCGTCCTTGTGGGGACCGGGGCCCTGTGTGGCTCGGAGGCGAGGCTGTGGGACCCGGGGTCCGACGCCCCGTGGGTCGGGCTGGGGACCCACAGTCGAGACGGATACCCCGGGCAGGGAGTGTCCCGAGTAGCTCAGTGGTGTTAGTCGCCGAGTAGCTAAGTGGATGTTGGTCATCCGAGTAGCTCAGTGGCGTTAGTCGCCGAGTAGCTAAGTGGGTGTTTGTCACCCGAAGTACTAAGTGGATGTTGGTCATCCGAGTAGCTCAGTGGGCGTTAGTCGCCAAGTAGCTAAGTGGGTGGTTGTCACCCGAGATACTAAGTGGGTGTTTGTCACCCGAGATACTAAGTGGGTGTTTGTCACCCGAGATACAAAGTAGGTGTTAGTCACCTGTGAACGAGTTTGATAAAATAAAGAGTGTGTTACCCGTGATGTCGTCTCCCGCCGAGTTACTACATTACAACTGGCGTCAGAAGTAAACCTGTCTTCAAGGAGTATGGACACGAGGAAGACTACCCGTACCCACGAGCGAGGTCGGGACGACGACGGCGTACCGGGGACACCGACCTCGGGAGTAGAGGACGAGGAGTTGCCGCCGATGCAGCACTTCGCGGTGATGGCCGACGCTCCGCTTGCCTCCGACACCAGCCTCCAGGACGCGCACGCCCGGTTGGCGGAGTTGCTACTCGCCGCCGCCGCTGTCTTGGCCGACATCTCCGTTCCGGCGGGCGGAAAAACGGCTGCGGGGGTCGTGGAGGAAGCGACGGTGGAGGATTCCCGCCAAAAGGCGCTTCGCGCCAAAAGTCTGGAAGTTGCCGCCGTTTTTGGGGGGCCGCCACCGATTGGCGGGAAAGACGGACGCCACGTGGCCGGACACCTCCGCGCAGCGCAGCCCACGTCATCAGCGCGCGCCGGAGCCCTCCATTTTGCGCCTGACAACCGAGCCGACATTTTACACAACTACAGCGGAGCGTGGGAAAATCTCTCCGACGTCGACGACGATCGGGTCCTCCAGCAAAGATTGCCCGCGCTGTCGGCGTTCAAGGCGGATGGGGGCGACTGGGGAGCCTTCCAACGAAGGTTCCTCGCTCATCAGGAGATGTCGGGGTGGTCCGACACCACTGCCCTGCGTGCGTTGCCAGCGATGCTTGACGACGACGCGCTTGCAGCCTTCACATCTGCTGCAAGGTCGTCCCGCTCTACGCTCCAGGCCGCACTACACCTGATGGCGAAGGTGTTCGGGCCGCCCTCCACGTGTCGCCACCAGTTCTACGATCGGCGGAAGGTGGCTGGAGAAACGACGCTCGCCTACCGCACGGCACTACTCGCCTTGGCGGACGCAGCTTTTCCCCGCATGGATAAGGAGGGGAAGGACGCCATGGTGACGGAGCAGCTGCTGGTGTTGGCCCACGAGTTGGGGGTCCCCATCAACGTGGCGGACGAGATGGATATCTGCTCCCTGGCGATCGCCACGAGCATTCACGCGTACGAGGTCCTCAAACGCAAGCCGGGGGTCGTCTGCAAATGGGCGGGGAACGCGGCACTGGCCGCCACGATCGCCGAACCTCAGCCAGCTGCGGTGCAGGAGCAGGCCTTCGCTGCATCGCGTCCGGGGGAGTGGAGAACGGGAGGTCGTTCGCCCACACGTTCGCCCCGCAAGCTGGAGCAACCGAAACCTACGACGTCCGTCGTCTGCTACAACTGCGGCCTTCGGGGTCACGTCGCAGCCGGGTGCCGGGCCCCGCGTCAGCGCGCCACAGGACCACGTCGGGACGACGACCAGGGCCACAAGTCATCCCAACAAAACCCGGTGCCTTGGGCTTGACGGCTGCTGACCGTCGAGAGCCTGAACCCCGGGGCACGCACGGGTCCTCGTTGCCTGGCCGATGTCTTCCTGAACCGCCGGCACCACCGGACGTTCAACCGCGTCTGGTGCCGTACGACGGACCGGCAAGGCGGACTCGGGCTAGGTCTCAACAATTTTCATGAAGACGTTTTTTCTCTACACCGAGCTCGCCCGGTGTTCCCCTCTGCCGGGGTACTGTCCCGTTGTAGGGACGCTCGGAAGAAGAAGGGGACACTGCACGAGTCGAAAGAAAAATTTTTTTTTCCATTTATTTTCCTTTTTGCATATACATTGCTATTGTCACTCGCCGGTTTGTATATATTGTTCTATTGTCGCGGTGGCATTGGTTGAGGGTTGCGGATGGTAGTGTTCGCGTCGTGTTGTGTTGTTAAGTTAGTTGTTGTTCTTGTTGTTGTGTTGTGTTACGGGGCACACAGGGCGGTTGGTATATTTTTATAGCAGCCGGGTCGGCTGCGAGCTATGTGGTAGGGGGTGATGTAGTGGTGGTATTGACGTGCGCCGACTGTGACAGTGATGGATCACGGGGCGGCGCGGGGTGCGGGGTTGGGCACGCGTTGTGGGCGTGGTGTGGACGCGCGCGCCGGGAGTGACAGATGACGGGGCGGCGCGGCGTGGGTGGTGAGGCACGATGAGATGTGGGAAAAGAGGATCGTAGCCAGCGCCCGGCGATTGGTCGAATAAGTGGGTGCTCGCAGCGACGTCCGCAGGTGGGGTATAAAGGGGGACGCGCGGGAGCACTCGGGGAGAGTTACCCAGTTGAAGACCCGAAGACGGAGCTGAAGACCTAGTGCCCCGAGACCCCTAGTCCCGCCGTCCTTGTGGGGACCGGGGCCCTGTGTGGCTCGGAGGCGAGGCTGTGGGACCCGGGGTCCGACG
The DNA here is from genome assembly GCF_965212315.1 of Lampetra planeri. Taxonomy (NCBI): domain Eukaryota; kingdom Metazoa; phylum Chordata; class Hyperoartia; order Petromyzontiformes; family Petromyzontidae; genus Lampetra; species Lampetra planeri. Next base: position 22,765,340 of record NC_136107.1, read on the forward strand.
CCCCGTGGGTCGGGCTGGGGACCCACAGTCGAGACGGATACCCCGGGCAGGGAGTGTCCCGAGTAGCTCAGTGGCGTTAGTCGCCGAGTAGCTAAGTGGATGTTGGTCATCCGAGTAGCTCAGTGGCGTTAGTCGCCGAGTAGCTAAGTGGGTGTTTGTCACCCGAAGTACTAAGTGGATGTTGGTCATCCGAGTAGCTCAGTGGGCGTTAGTCGCCAAGTAGCTAAGTGGGTGGTTGTCACCCGAGATACTAAGTGGGTGTTTGTCACCCGAGATACTAAGTGGGTGTTTGTCACCCGAGATACAAAGTAGGTGTTAGTCACCTGTGAACGAGTTTGATAAAATAAAGAGTGTGTTACCCGTGAAGTCGTCTCCCGCCGAGTTACTACATTACAGTTGCACTAAGCAGTAATATATTTTGCAAAGTAATTAGAAGTGGAATATATCTGAGATGCAATTAAATGCATTTAAATGAGTGCAGCTGTTGCTTTATGGGTGAAGCCTACACGTTGAGGTCTTTTTTGTCCACCCCAGGGGGTCCTTAGGTTTGTATTTTAAAGAGGCGTGGGCCATTAGAACACAATTCAAAAGCAGTGGCTGTTGAAGAGTCTCATGCTTAGTAAGTGTAATGGCCTCAATCCACTTGTAACAGCAAGCAACTTGTTTCGACGCCTAAGTTGACATTCACCGATGACGGCTGTCGGAGGGTGGGTGGATCAATGGGGGTGGAGGCTACAATTGTATTATCACATTAACACTTCATAAACTCAACAAACTACGAACTTAATAATTTAACAATTAATTAGCAATGTATTCATTAATTCACAATTCACGTGTTTGGATTTAACGACACATAGATATGGTATTCAATGTACAAAAGCGTCCAGCCTCATGCAGACCACCCTATCGAAATAACTGCATGTGTGTGGCCATTGTCATTTAGACTATCGAATCTAAGAGTTGAGAAAATGTGGCCAACCAACAGGCAGCAGTGAAACGACACAACTGTGTACTACCTTCATCCGTACGAGGACTCATAAATGTTTGCTGCTGCGATATGCCTCTTGAAGCCTCTTACATCATACATTTACACTACGGGGGCCCATTAGCACTTGCCTGAAGGCAACAATAACTAAAATCTGTATGTTGTACACTCGAAATGAAGGACGTGGGCAGGTGCTCCAAATCGAGGCCAAGCACATTTATTTATTGTAGTTAATATTACTCTTGTGAAGAACCGCACCGTCACTCTGTAAAATGCAACAACGCGCGTTACACGCAGCAATTCTTCCGAGACGCCATTAACCATGTCGCTGGTTTACACGTGCGGTTATTCATTAACCCTTTCTCTTGAACCCAATTCTACTACTTATAAACCATCCTTGTCTTTGACCATCACATTTGCACATCACTGTTCGACTATTACTTTAATCCTAAGCTGTATGTCTATCTATACCATCCACTTATATCGGTATATTACACCCATTATATGTACTGTATGTGTACAGTATACGTACTGTATCTCACCATTGTACAGCTTACTACTCTACATATGTTCTATTCTCAATAGCATTGCAAGTAGTCATACTCTGGGTACATGGGCATGGTTATAGACTAAACAGTATTAGAGTTAGAGAATTACAATGACAGTAACTAATTACAGTGCGTCATCGCTTTACAATGTGTAATGCGGGCGTAAGCGACCTTCCGGATGTGACGTCACGGGGGGTGGAGTCATGTGACGTGGGTGGAAGGTTCGGGTCCTTAAGCGGGTAAACCGGAAGGGGTAGTCAGTCGGGGTGTGAGCGGAAAAGAGTGAGGCCACGCGGGCGGGTGAGAAGAGGGGGGGGCACCGACGGCTATCGGGAGCCAACCCCGAAGACAAGAGGAAGCTGCGGAGTGGTGTGCAGCTGCAGAGGAGACAGCCAGAAGGGCTGCGTGTTAGAGGCAGCGGTGTGGCTGCCAGGAGGAGCTGCGGAGAGAGAGAGAGACAGCACGAGGCTGTCAGAGCTGCGGAGGGAGAGAGGGAGACAGCACGAGGCTGTCAGAGCTGTGGAGAGAGAGGAGTTGCAGCGAGTACAGCCAAGGGGGGCTGTGTGAGAGAAACAGCAGCGGGGCTGCTGTTGTGGATCGGGCCGACATTGGAGTCAGCACCGTGGAGAAGCTACAGAGTAAAGACAGCCGTGTGGGTGTACAGCACGAACCGAATAAAGGACACTGAGCCAGACATCGTGGTCCAGTCGTTTATTACACTGGTGTCGGAAGTGCAACGGCATGTCGAAACAAGTGAGGAAGAAAGTTAATCCGGCGCCTGCATCGGCTTCTTCGTCCGACGACGACGAACTCCCTCCAACCACGGATCCTGTTGGGGTGGTGGAGGAGAGCCCGGCTGAGGCGACCACGGGAACGGGAGTGGGGGATGTTGGCGCGGTGGCGGGTCCGTCGACATCATCAGACGCGGATCAACGATGGCAAGCGATGGCGGTACAACTGGAGGCACTTAAGGACGTCCTGGCGCATCTATGCCATCTCGTCGCGCCAGGGACGATGGATGATGCAATTGGTGCTCCGCGGGCCGCCACGTTGCCTGTCCTGCCGCCGCCATTGCCCACGCGGCAAGAGGCCGCCATTTTGCGCGCTCCGTGGCGCCAAACCGCCATCTTGGCCACGCCGCGGGCCGACGCCATTTTGAATTTGCCATCACAACCACCACCATTGGAAGACGGCGGGAAGAGGAGTCGGAGTCGCCACCTTACAACGGTTAAAGAATTTTCCGTCGGTGGGGACTGGAGCGCGTTCGCCTGCCGCTTCTTGGCGGCGGTACGCACAGCAAGATGGACCGATGCGGAGGCTTTGGAGGTGTTGCCGACTCTCCTGGACGACGAATCTGTCCGATTCTTCCGTTCCATAACGACCGATAAGAAGGCAACTTTACGTGGTGTTTTTCAAGAAATGGCCGATGCTTATGAGCCACCAGATGATGCGCATCGGCGATTCGCTCAACGACAACGAGCACCAGAGGAGTCGCCCGTGGCGTTCAGGGGTGCGGTGCTGGAGCTGGCCATGGCAGCTTATCCTGAGACGCCACAGGACCTGCTCGAGCCTCTCATATTAGGGAAAATGTTGGAGCTGTCTCGGGATCTAGGGATCCCCATGCCTGTGTGTGGGCATGAGAAGCTAACTTCCCGGACGGCTGCTAAGTGTCTCGATGCGCAATTCAACCTCCGTCGCTGGAAACAAGTGACGGCGTGGACGGGGGGGCCCGTCAAAAAAGGGGATGCGCTGGGGTGGAACCCTGCGCAGGCTGTCTATGTTCCGGATGACCGGGGCCCTCAACAACTGACGGCCGCCTCCGCTCCATGGACGGGACGCGGCGGGCCGAGACCGCGCGCGGCGCTACCAGAACGGGGCCGTCAGGAGGCGAGGCCTGCGCTTCGGCGCAACGAGGCCGAATGTTTCCGCTGCGGGCGTAGGGGCCACTACGCCAGAGACTGCTGGGCCCGCTTCCCGGCTCCGCCGCAGCAGGAGGCCTCGGCACCGGTCAAGTCGGCTAAAGATCCTCCGAAACAGGCATGTCGGCACGCACCAGACACTCGGCAAGGCTTTACACCTCACCCATCACCGTCGTTGCGCCATCCTAACGTTGTGGTTAAAGCATGCCCTTCGACGGGGCCTTGTCGCTCGGTCACGCAGTGGCGCAAGTTGGCACGGAGAGTCGTCGCGGCCGCTACGGGCTCGTCCACTGTACCGGGGTCTATACAAGGGGTGGACGTACGCATTTTGGTCGACTCCGGCGCGTCTGCGACTATTATTTCGGATGTCATTTTCCATCTGTTGGGCATCCCGCCGGGGGCTGTGCGTCCGGTTTATGGGTCGTGCGTCGCTGCGAACGGGGGTAGCATGGGTATCGTGGGTCAGGTGGATGCTAAGATATCTATTGGGGATGTGTCGGCCTCGGGTGTTGTGTTGATATCGAGATCTTTGGCGGTTCCTTGTTTGTTAGGCACCGATTTTTTGGCTAAAATGCCCATTTTGATCAAAATCAATGAGAATTGTATTGAACTGCCGGGGGGCCGTCAAATCTCGTTTCTGCCGTCGCCCTGGGGGCGACCTGCTTCGGCCGTACAAGTGCAGGCGCTGTCCGTCGCATCTGTGGACATCCCACCTGGTACACAGATGCTTATACCCTTGCGGTATCGGAAGCCCCTGCCTGATCGGCTAGGAGCAGTAGGGGTCTTGTTGTCACCGTCCGCCACGATAACAACCGGGTTGGCGTTAGTGGGGGCACAGACCATCGTCCGGCCGGATCAATTACCGTTTTTACAGGTGCTTAATGCGGGGGGAGAAAACGTCCGTGTCCCGGCCGGTACGGTTGTGGCACATGCCACTACGGCGTTTGCGACCCATGATTGTCCACATAGCCGGGGAGTTGTTGCTGGGGTTTCCGAGCCAAGGAGTTCGGATGATCGTTGGGTTGCTCATTTATGTGACGGAAATTCTTCCCTGTCCATGGAGCAACGTGGTGCGCTGCGTAAATTGTTGTTGACATATTCCGATGTGTTCAGCTCCGATGATTTGGATTTGGGCCGCACTTCGTTGCTTTACCATCACATTGAGACGGGCGATGCTGCCCCTATTCGATTAAATTCGCATCGGATGAGTCCTGCGGAGCGAGAACACGTACGGGGGGCAGTGGAAGACATGTTGGCTGCGGACATTATATCGCCATCTAACAGCCCATGGGGCGCTCCAGTCGTCTTGGTTAAGAAGAAGGATGGCAAATTGCGATTTTGTGTTGATTTCCGCAAATTGAATAAGATATCGGTGGCAGATGCGTACCCCCTGCCGCGTATGGATGACTCCCTCGACGCATTGTCGGGGGCTAAGTTCTTTTCCACACTGGACCTCTCTTCGGGATTTTGGCAGCTTCCCCTTGACGAGTCCTCACGGGAGAAAACCGCATTCCGTACGCCGCAGGGGTTATTTCAATTCAACTGTCTCCCGATGGGATTGAATGCGGCTCCTGCTACATTTCAAAGATTGATGGAGCTCGTTTTGACGGGGTTGCAGTGGGAGACGTGTCTTATATATTTGGACGATATTATTGTCTTCAGCCGCACATTTGATGAACATTTGACGCGGCTGGAGACAGTGTTCACGAGGATGCGTTCTGCCAAATTGAAATTCAAACCAAAGAAATGTCACCTACTGCAACGGTCCGTCCGCTATTTGGGGCACATTGTGAGTGCCGAGGGAGTGTCCACGGATCCGGAAAAGACGGCGTGCGTCCGGGATTGGCCGACTCCGGCCACCGTGGGGGATGTTCGGCGGTTTTTGGGATTTGCCTCGTATTACCGAAGATTTGTGCCGGGTTTTGCGACGATTGCGAGGCCCTTGCATCTCCTTACGGGTAAAGGACGGAAGTTTGTTTGGGGACAGCCGGAGGAGGCGGCCTTTCGGAGTCTGCGTGATCTATTGGCCACGGCCCCAACATTGGATTATCCCGATTTCGATCACCCATTCATTCTTGATACGGACGCGAGTGACACAGGTATTGGGGTGGTGTTATCACAGTCTAAAGGGGGTGTAGAGCGTGTCGTGGCGTATGGTAGCCGAGTCTTGTCTCCTGCGGAAACCCGCTACTGTGTCACTCGCAGAGAACTATTGGCGGTTGTTTTTTTCCTACGGCAATTTCGACCATACCTCTACGGTCGTTCTTTTATTGTGCGTACGGATCATGCGGCCTTGCAATATGCCCTTAAAATTGACCAGCCATCCGGACAGTTGGCACGTTGGTTGGACACGCTACAGGAATTTTCCTTCCAAATTCAACATCGGAAGGGAGTGCGCCATGCGAACGCTGACGCACTTTCCAGATTACCGCGGCGCGCCCCTTGTAAATGTGAGTCGGGGACGCATAGGTGTTCGCCGATTCCAAACCCCCCTCAGCCGCTTACGTTGGCCGTCGAGAAGTCGGACACTCCGATGGAACCGGGACCGGCTGACGGGGTTTTGAATCTGCCGCGGTCTGTCTGGATCCGGGAACAGATGATGGATGAGTCATTGGTGTCCTTGCGGAAGCGGTCTGCTAGGGACAATGGGAGTCCGAGTACGGCTATGGGGCCGCAAACCGCTCTCCGAGATGGTCTGCTTATGTGGCGGGAGGGGTTCCAGGAACGTTGGCGCCTGGTGGTACCAACGTCCTTGCGATTCGAGTTGATTAGAACCCTCCATTGTGACACTCTCTTACATTTAGGGGTGCAGAAGACCTTGTTGACGTTGCAACGTCATTATTTTTGGCACGGCATGGCGACAGATGTCGTAGGGCACGTGCGCGCGTGCCCTGCGTGTGCACGACGTAAGCCGCCGAAACATCCTTACGTGCCGCCTCTCCAGTCGATTCAGGTGTCTCGAGTCAATGAATTGGTGGCACTGGACATATTGGGACCTTTTCCACCATCGGCGAGGGGTAATAAATATTTGCTGGTAGGGGTTGAGTACCTCTCCCGTTGGCCGATGGCCTGGCCGTTGCCCGATCAGTCGGCCGCGGCCATTACCGACGCCTTTTTGTTTGGGTATATTATGGATAAGGGGGCGCCTGAGAGACTCCTCACGGACCAGGGCAGGAATTTCTCTTCTAAATTATTGGCGGAAGTGTGCGCGGGCCTTGGGACTAAGAAAGTACGGACTTCCCCATACCATCCGCAGACGGATGGTATGGTTGAACGGCTGAACAGGACATTGTCTGCCATGCTTTGCCATACCGTGAGTGAACAACAATCAGATTGGGATCTGCACATCCCCGGGGTGCTTTCGGCGTACAGGATGACGCCTCATGCGGCTACAGGATATTCGCCGTTTTACCTTATGTATGGTCGGGAAAACGTGCCGCCGGTGGATGTGCAATTGGGAACTGGGGTGAAGGGACCTCGTAAACCACTTCCTGAATACATTCAGGACACGGTTCGCCGAGTCACGGAGGCGCGGGAGAATGCCCGCGTGGCTACGGCCAAAGCCCAGGCCCGGAACGAGCGATATGCGCGACGGTCTGAGGGGGAGTGCCCTTGGAAGGTTGGGGACCTAGCCTGGCTTCATTGTCCACAGGTACGTCCGGGGACCTCGCCGAAATTGCACAAACCCTGGCATGGTCCCGTACGCCTCATTGCGGTTCCCAACCCACAGTCAGCACGCGTCCAGATTGGGTCTCGTCGCTGGGTTGTGCATACGTCGCGCTTGAAACCATATGTTGCTCCCTTACATGATGCGTCATCCCCCAATGTTGCCTTGCCGGGGTCTGTTGCTGCTGACTCTCCCCTGCCTGCATCCATTGATCTTGCTAGAGCGCCTGTCGTACCTGTTCCAGACAGGCCGGCCGTGACATTGCGGGGGACGAGGGGCCCTGCTCGGAGGACGCCTGCCAGGTCTGCGGGACCTTCGAGCCCTGCAGCCCTTCCGACCCAGCTGCGGGCACGGTCACAGGACAAGCCCAAGACTAACTCTTTAGGGACACGGGACGTCGGTGGACTTCCGGCTGCGACAGGGGGATTACCCCCTGTCATTCCTCGACTTTCATCGCGTTCCCGTTCTGCGAGTGGGCCGCCGACCGTCCGGGACGGGCCGGCGACCCTCACACGTTCCAAATCGCTTACGTTTCGTTGATTGTTGCTGTCTTGTTGTTATTTTTTTTCTTACAGTTGTATTTATTGCATGCTTTTTGTACGTTCGTTGATGTTAATTGCATTGTTGTTGTTGTTCTTGCTGTTACATTGTATGCTTAGTGTCCTTTAGGGGGGGAAGCTCGGTTCGCCGCATTACGATTTGCTATTGGTCAGCCGAGGTCGGCTGGGATTTTTCTACGGGGGAGGGTGGTGTAATGCGGGCGTAAGCGACCTTCCGGATGTGACGTCACGGGGGGTGGAGTCATGTGACGTGGGTGGAAGGTTCGGGTCCTTAAGCGGGTAAACCGGAAGGGGAAGTCAGTCGGGGTGTGAGCGGAAAAGAGTGAGGCCACGCGGGCGGGTGAGAAGAGGGGGGGGCACCGACGGCTATCGGGAGCCAACCCCGAAGACAAGAGGAAGCTGCGGAGTGGTGTGCAGCTGCAGAGGAGACAGCCAGAAGGGCTGCGTGTTAGAGGCAGCGGTGTGGCTGCCAGGAGGAGCTGCGGAGAGAGAGAGAGACAGCACGAGGCTGTCAGAGCTGCGGAGGGAGAGAGGGAGACAGCACGAGGCTGTCAGAGCTGTGGAGAGAGAGGAGTTGCAGCGAGTACAGCCAAGGGGGGCTGTGTGAGAGAAACAGCAGCGGGGCTGCTGTTGTGGATCGGGCCGACATTGGAGTCAGCACCGTGGAGAAGCTACAGAGTAAAGACAGCCGTGTGGGTGTACAGCACGAACCGAATAAAGGACACTGAGCCAGACATCGTGGTCCAGTCGTTTATTACAAATGCACACTGCTAAAACGCCTCTAATTGCATATATCACAAACGAACAATTCAAAGCCAAGCTTAAAGTCTAGAACAAGTCTAGAACAAGTCTAGAACATTTATATAACGATCAAAAACAACCTTTGGGTCCTTTACCTGTAAAATGCAACAGCGCGAGTTACACGCAGCAATTCTTCCGAGACGCCATTAACCATGTGGCTGGTTTACATGTGTGGTTATTTATTAACCCTGCTAGTCACCTACAGGCCCGACTCAGTCATCACATGCTGCTGTACACCCATGCATTTGTAATGCGGGCGTAAACGGCCTCGCGGATATGACGTAACGGGGGGAGGAGTTAGGTCACGTGGGGGGAGAAGGGAAAGCTCTTAAGGGCGGGAACCGGAAGAGACGGGGGGAGAGTGTAAGAATAAAGACGGGAGGAGGCCACGCAGGGCAGGGAGTGGAGAGTGGCGTGATCGCCACAGGACGGGACTCGGCACCGTTGGCCAGCGGTGTCCGGGCACGGGGGAGACGGAGAGCAGCGGTGGGGCTGCAGAGAGAGCAGCCGAGAGACTGCATAGGGGCGGAGAGGCTGAGAGGAAAGCCAGCAGCGGAGCTGCATCGGGAGCAGGAGAAAAGGCTACGTGAGCGACGGCAGCAGAAGGGCTGCCGAGCGAGAGGTGGAGAAGGCTCTGAGCGAGGGCCGTGTGGGGCAAAGTTGTAAGAACCCAAATAAAGGACAATGGAGACAGACACAGTGGAAGAGTCCTTTATTACACTGGTGTCAGAAGTGAAACGGCATGTCAAAACAGCTCAGAAGAAAGAATATTCTTGCACCATCGTCTGCTACATCATCCGACGACAACGACCTTCCTCAGGCAGTGGACCTGCCTGCGATGGAGGAGGAAATCCGAGCAGGAACGAGTACTGGTCCGGGAGTTCAAGATGTCGCCGCGTCGGTGGACCCGTCCGCGCCGGAGGACGCTGACTTACGATTGAGGCAGATGGCAGCGCAGCTGGAGACATTGAAGACCGTACTGGCGCAACTGTGCGACCTCGTCACGCCAGCGACGGCGTCGGGGAGGCCCGGAGGTGATCGGCAGGGCGCGGCCTTGCCTGCGCTGCCAGCGCCCTCTGCCATGCGGCACGAAGACGCCATCTTGGGCGTGGCAGGGGAAGAACAGCGGGAAGCCGCCATCTTGCGCCCTCCGCGGCGGGGGGCCGCCATATTTGACACGTTGCGGTGCGACGCCATCTTGAATATGCCACGCGACGAGTCACCTGCGGAGGACGGCGCAGTAAGGAGTCGCAGCCGTCACTTGACAACTGTTAAAGAATTCTCCATCGGTGGCGACTGGAGTGCTTTCGCCTGCAGATTTTTGGCGGCAGTGCGCTCCACCAGGTGGACTGACGCAGAGGCCCTTGAAGTTCTGCCAACTCTTCTCAACGACGAGTCGGTGCGATTCTTCCATTCCATCAAGGCCGAGAAAAAGAAGACACTGAGAGGAGTTTTTGACGAGATGGCGGATGCATACGAGCCGCCGGATGATGCTCACCGCCGGTTCGTTCAACGCCAGCGGGCACCCGAAGAGTCGCCGGTGGCATACAGGGGTGCTGTCTTGGAGTTAGCCATGGCCGCATACCCGGAGACGGAGCCTGACCTACTCGAACCCCTGATTTTGGGCAAAATGCTCGAGCTTTCCAGGGATTTGGGGATCCCTATGCCGGTGTGTGGCCATGAGAAGCTGACATCCCGGGCGGCCGCAAAGTGTCTGGATGCCCAGTTTAATCTACGCCACTGGAAGCAAGTCACAGCGTGGACGGGGGGGCCCATCGTCGAAGGAGGTGCCGTGGGTTGGGATCCGAAGAAGGCGGTGTATGTTCCTGACGGGGGGGGCCCGCAGGAGCTGACAGCCGCCTCTGCGCAGTGGTCGGCCCGCGGTGGACCGGGGCCGCGATCTGCGCCGCCGACGCGGGAGCGTCGGGATGGGGGGACTGCGGTACGGCGTAACGACATCGAGTGCTTCCGCTGCGGTCGCAAGGGCCATTACGCCAGGGACTGCTGGGCCCGTATCCCAGGACCGCCCCAGCAGGAGGCCTCGACAGCAGACGTGCCGCGGAAGGACCCTCCTAGACAGACAAACCGGCCGTGACACCGCAGGAGACAGGGGACTCTGCTCGGGGTGGGCCTACCACGGCTGCGGGGACACCGGGCCCCGCCGCCCTTCCGACCCCGCCACAGACACGATTGCGGGACACCCCGGACTCTGGTCCTTCGGGGAAACGGGACCGTGGCGTTGGCGGGCCTCCAATAGCGACAGGCAGTTTTGAACCTGTCGCTCCTAAAACCCTGTCGCGTTCTCGGTCTGCAGGGGGGACACCGCTCGTCCGGGACGGGCCGGTGACCCGCACGCGGTCGAAGTCCCTTACTTTTCTTTGATTAATGTTGTTCTTGTTCCTGTTATTATTGTTCTATTTATTGTATGCTCCGTTGTCCGTTCATGTCTGATGGTTGGTGGTCGCTCGCATTACTTGTTGTTGTTCAGCCGAGGACGGCTGGAATTTTCTCCACGGGGGAGGGTGGTGTAATGCGGGCGTAAACGGCCTCGCGGATATGACGTAACGGGGGGAGGAGTTAGGTCACGTAGGGGGAGAAGGGAAAGCTCTTAAGGGCGGGAACCGGAAGAGACGGGGGGAGAGTGTAAGAATAAAGACAGGAGGAGGCCACGCAGGGCAGGGAGTGGAGAGTGGCGTGATCGCCACAGGACGGGACTCGGCACCGTTGGCCAGCGGTGTTCGGGCACGGAGGAGACGGAGAGCAGCGGTGGGGCTGCAGAGAAAGCAGCCGAGAGACTGCATAGGGGCGGAGAGGCTGAGAGAAAAGCCAGCAGCGGAGCTGCATCGGGAGCAGGAGAAAAGGCTACGTGAGCGACGGCAGCAGAAGGGCTGCCGAGCGAGAGGTGGAGAAGGCTTTGAGCGAGGGCCGTGTGGGGCAAAGTTGTAAGAACCCAAATAAAGGACAACGGAGACAGACACATTGATGCACTGCACAGCACATCAGGACCTTCACAGAACCACACTTTACTCCCTTGCTGCACAAGGATATAATTAAAAGAGTGATCCATTCCTAATGTGCCACATGTAAATAATGACAAGCCATCACACAAGAAAAAATACAGGATGGAAAACAAATATATTTAGCAATACACAAAGATGAGCAGCATTGCAGGTACTAAAGTTATCAGACTTATACAGACCATCAGTTCAAAATAACTGCATGTGTATGGCCATTTTGTCACTTTTGACCACCAACTCGAAGAGTTCAGAAAATGTGGCCATCCAACACATCTTGTTGCAAAAGGAGTTATTTGGTTTTTAGATGAGGCACTGCCCCAATGCCTCATACATACCAGCCAACACTGAGTGGTACCCTTATGAATCCAAAAGGGTAGAGAGGAAAACAAACTCTATATTTCAGTTTTACATATTTGAATCGGTAGATAGGTATAATGTCCTCTTTATAACTGAAATGCAAGCGGGTGTGGTCATGATATCTGAAGAAATATCACGATTTTTTTCGATTGGTCATATTTATAATGAAACTCTATCTTACAGCACAGAAGAGTTTACAGTATGTTGTTATGATCGCCATTTCTGCTGATAACCTTGGGGCTTATACATTTTACATGATATGGTATTGCTTGGCACATAGTGTATATTGTGAAAACATTTGTAAACAACAGTATGCGCATTTCACAAGGAGATGTTCATAGTTGTGTCTACATAACATAATCAGCCTGTGAAAATGTTTGTGCTTGGCAAATCATACTCATGCAATATGTTGTTTGTCATGCTAACACCAAATTCAGATACACAGGCATAGCAGCTGACATTTTTTTAGCAGAAGCCCAAATATTAGACAGCACCAAGGCAAGCTCCAGAATTGTGACAAATGTATTTGTTAAAGGTGCAAGTACAATCGGTCTTTCATAAAGTGATGAAAAGGTCCCCGTAGGCATTCAGAATCAACCTCAGAGCATTCCATTCATCCCAAGGATTAGTTAATTTTCAGTTCATAGTGAGTGTTTATTGGTTCAGACTTATTGGTTCAAAGCTTTTATTGTGTTCTCTATAAAAAGATGAATATGATTCAAGCTGAAAGGTATTTAGGGGCGTTTGTGAAGTACAGACTATTTTTTACGAATATATAATTTCGAGTTTCACATGATTAAAATTTTAATAAGCTTTCCCTTATTATATATACTGTAATTTACTGCTCGGTATAAACTTGCTCTTAGCCACAGTAGTTGAAAAAATAAAACCTCTGTTATGGTGAATATGACATATATCATGAAATGCATGCTGTCCGGGGAAAGCAGATGCTGTCTGGTACACATTCACATTGTTTTTCTTGCTGTAATACTTTACATTATTTCAGATATCTGTGCATTTGTGTGGCAGCACTAGCATGTTCGTATACCCTGGGCTCCGGAGGCAGGGTTGGTGAATCATGCCAAGGACCACAATGCAGAATCATCCAAAAATATTCTTGAGACCCACACGTGGATAAAAGATAGCATTTTGTAAAGGTTATTACCATTATTATCCATAGACAAGTGATACTAACAGTCAAGGGTAAGTGGTGGGAGTGAACATTTAAACCCGACTGCGTTTTTCTGAAGGAAACGAGGACACGTGTAGCGTTCGGTAGTGGATATATCCACGTGTCCGTTGGTCGATTGTGTAATAGATCTTCCTATATACTTTGTTATTATAATGAACGTGTTTAAATATATGTTTAAGAAAATGTGATAGTTTTGTTGTTATATTCTTGGTTCTTTCGGTAAAGTCACGTAGAAGGAAAAAAAATAATAAAAAAATAATAACAATTCTCACGACGTTTCGACTGCAACACAAGCAATCATCATCAGGTGTGAAATCCACAGCAGGGTACCACTGCTTGTGTTGCAGTCGAAACGTCGTGAGAATTTTTATTTTTTATATTTATTTTATTTTATTATTTCCCTTCTACGTGACTTTCCAGAAAGAACCAAGAATATGAATCCCTGCAATCACGAAAGCTTGTTGTTGTTTGTCAATTCTGCCGTACCCCCTTGTGCTCTGTGGTCAGTTGGTATGATCCAGTAAAGTATAGTCCAGATTTGCAATGAGGGTGTCTGGTCCGACCTCTTAAACTAATTAAACTATGAAGCGTTTTATTTTGTTTTACCAGGTAAGGCCCACTAAGCTATAGGGCTTTCTTCAGAAGCGACCTGGCTACATATGATAGCTCAACGAAGTGGTTTATCATGTGGAAACTTATAACAGCCAAACGCATGTTTCTAAATGTGGAGAGAAACACTGGAGAACCCGGAGAAAAATTCACGCCACCACAGGGAGAATATGCAAACTCCAAATATACAGGCGTCAGGGTGGAGTTCGAACCGACAGCCTCCTTCATACCAGGCGAGGCAAATAACATCTCGACATCTCTTATAAATGCCCCCCCCCCCTTGCGCGGGGGGGGGGGCATTTATGAGTTCCCCAGTGATTTCAGCCCATTTCCGGCACTGCTAAGACCTTAAGCTGGATGATGCTCGACGTAATCTCCAGAGAAATGTCGCACAAAATTATCAACATTTTGATTATTTACAATGTTCCGCTGGTTTTCTGAAAACCCAAATTATTTGGAATCTATACTCAAATGACAACTTCATTTCATTGGCTCTGTCGGGTGGTGGTGGGTTATAGGTCAACATTGACATTCCTACACGATCCAACTCAAAATACACTAATTATAATCATCATACTAGTTTATTATGTGTATACTATCTGTGAAAATGGGATTACAGTACAATTCCTTGCAGTGATGGGTGGTCTGGCATTTCTGCAAACAATCAAATAATTACGAAGTTACTCGAATAAAACTACATGTATGTGCAATTAGCACTTACGTTTAACAAAAAAAAACTCCCTAATAACGATAAACTCATAACAACATTTACAGTTTAAAGATACTGTACTTCAAACAACGTATAGTTGGAGGGTTGCAGAAGCTAACAATTATATTCCTGTTAAGTACATTACTTGCTTTTAAGAAACAATTCCATTATTTTTAAAACACACACACAGACACACATTTACACGCTCTAAACTAGGAATTTGTGGCAGAATTCCAGAAAACAAGCAACAGTTTTTGTTGTTCTAAGTATTTCCCATGCAGTGAACCATTACTTATGTGAACTCATTGCAATTAAAGCCATTTTAATCAACTCCTATTTAATTTACTCAATACCCACCACAAAATTCAAAAAATATGTAATTATGTTTTGACGTGTCTGGATAATTAAAATTGTATGAGAGCTGACCTCTCTTTGGAGCCAGCCTTTGTTCAAAAGTTTTTACATTCCACTTAATGAGATTCCACATTGTCATCTTACTTGCAACAGCAGTACGTTGCCGTACACTCATTGATATGCTAATTCTCTCTGCCCCCTCCCTCTCTCCGTCCCCGCCCCCCCTCTCTATATTTAAGGGACCGTCACAGAAACGACCCCTCTCTTTGTGCCGATTTGTGTCCTCTCTCTGTGTGCCGTTGTGATGTCTGTCTGCTTGTATGTCTGTCTATAGTTTTCTAGTTAGATTTTTGTTGCTATTTCTTTTATACCTGATGATGATTGCTTGTATTGCAATCGAAACGTCGTAATGTTATTTTAATTTATTATTTTATTTTTAGACGTGACTTAACCGAAAAGAACCAAAGGATTAATGAGATTCATTCATTCTCAGAGAATATTTTATTAATAAGCAATGTTCAGCTTATTTGGAGTGGCTCTTTACATTTCACGTTCAATGTGGTAATGGTCTCTGTGTGTGTCTTCAGTCAATACTCATTTATGAACAGACACATTAATATATTAAGAAATATTGTTGCTCACTGTGAATACTATATCTGATTTATTTCAGTTATTCAACATGAAACATGAAGCTATATCAACGTGTGCTTCATAATGCACACTGTTTACATTATAGCTCGAATTTGTGATTTTTATCAAATGTTTCCTTTTAGTCTAAATGCAAACCTTAGATTTATGCATCTGTTACAGATTTTACACTGTCACTTAAACCTTCTGTTATAATTTACGTGAGACCTTAATGTGATTTTAGTGGTGGCTGGTTTCATTGCCTTGGAGTGCAAATGCATGAGTGGCCAGTACTTGCTGTCAGAGAAAGACAGCCTCTGGATGTATTTGCTCTTCAGCCGGTTGAGGCCCACTGGGCAGGAAGCTCCAATGCACACAATTCGATGAACGGGTTTTTTTGTCTGTGTATTGATTAAATGAGTTCACCAAACAAATAAGTCCAATTGAGATGGGTGAGATCAGGAAAGTTAACTAAGAACATTGTTCTGACAAAGTGAACTTTTTTTTGCTCTTCACATTGCAAAGGAATTACCTTGGGCTCAGCAAAATGGACTGCGCTCAACAAGCCAAACCACAGCATGCCAAGAATAAATAATAAGGTCTATAGAAGAAAAAATACACCACACAAAAGTGGGGTAACATTAACCCTGCAGTTTTGGTTGTGCGAACATAAATATATACCATATGTAGTTATTGCTATCATTTAGTTATATGTCTTTTCATTAGCAGTTTATTTTCATTAGTCTGACCTCAGTGGAACCTCACTCTCATCACTCAAGGCTCTCTACTCTGCCTTTGTTTAAATCTGGCAAATTATGCAAAAAGTAATTCTACGTTTCGCTATGCAGACTGGGTAGAGTCCTGTTCCCCAAATAACCTCGCAGTCAATCAGTAACTGTGGAAGTGCTGATGGGAATCGAGTGCGTGTGTGCTGATGGTTGCACGTTCGTCACGCTGATGTGCGCTACCAACCATATCGGGTTCCTAATTTCAGAAAGCACCCCTTCGCGTGCTCTTTCCTCCAGCATCTAAGGCCCTTCTGTCCTTCTGTCGAAACCACAAGTCAACTTTCGCTTTGTGGGAGGTCGCTCCATCTCCTCTTTGGCTTCCAAGGGTCCGTGATTCTCTGTGCTGTTCATTTCATTCAGCTGCTCAAATTAACGTCTAAAAACCTTCCTCATCTCTCCTGGCTTTGACTCTTTTCTTAAACAATTTATATGCTGTCTTTTTTCGCTGTTATTTTTGTCCCACTGTTGTGCACAGCTATGTAAGTCACATGTTCTGGTTGTTTATCATTGTATACTAAACTGTATTATACACCTCTAGAAGATCTAGAATGTTTATATGTTTTCAAAGAAATAAAGTACGCATGGATTGATTTACCAACTCTACTGAGATTTAATTGTCATAATTCAGGGTCGCAATTCACTTCAAGAATCACATGTTTTGTTTTTATTTTCTCATTTATATCATTTAACATTTAGTGTAATTTATGTATACCTTGCACAAATCATGAAAAAATAATTGATTCCTACATGCATTCAATGCATGCAATCAATCCATATGAAAATGACTTCAGACGAGGTAAGTATAGCTCAACTTTATGGTTTATTCGTAGATACGCGCAAACACACAGAGACCATTACCATACTTATAGAGACTGCACTCCAGAATGCGCCCCGAGCTCTCTCTTGGGCTCCTATATATCCTGGACCCCCTTTCAAGCAGGTTCTCCTCTCTTCCTCCAATCCCCTTTTCCCTTTTCCAACGGTTATCAACCGTTCCTTATTAATTATTTTAATCTTCCCACCTCTTCCCTTTGCACCAATCTGAGTTGGATGCTCTGATGCCTTTCCATTAGATTGGTGTGGTGGCGTCACTGACCAAGTCGGTTGTCAGTGGCTCTGCTACTTTTAAACTTGGCCTGCCTGTGAAGTCGTTAAGACTTCTGGCAGACTACCCCACACACAGACATAGGGTTGGCTGCCACCCTGACACATGTGTAGTGGATTCAACTGAGTCGCAGACGTACTTCTTGGAGGCAACACATATTTATTAACACCAACACATGACACAACGGGGTTACTGCCCCTTTACCAGATAACCTATGGTGGTGGACCACCAGGCTAACTACGCTAGTTACTGGGAGTAGCTATGACGGACAGGACCCGAGCTGGGGTCCTCGTCGACGTGCTGGTGACTTCTTCTTTGATGTAGAACGTAGATCTTCAGATGACGACAGCAATGCTGAACCCCGGTCCCTGTGCGGACCCGGTTTATATGCTCACCGAACCCCCTCGAGGGCTAGTACTACACCCATCTACGGGGTGTCCGCGATGACAATGCATTACACGCCATGCCTCGCTAGAGCCGGCATTACACAGTGACATCCGCGATGTCACTACACATGTGTAGTGACTGACTGAGAGACACTAAGAGTAGGAGGCACTCTGTTTATTTAAACGGCCCTAACAGTTTACACTTCAGTAACTACGGTTCCCAGTCAGGGCAGCTGGTAGACTGCCTAACTGGCGACGCTGAGATGGTGAAGACGGAGACTGCGGCGAAGACTCCAGCAGCATGACGGGATCCCACTCCAAACGACAGCCCCGAGGTCCCCTCCCGGGGCCCCTCTTATACTGTCAGCATGGTCTGGCTCCGCCCCGGCCATGCCCCCTTCTGGAACCTACTAGCGGGTTCTCGATGTGCTCCTTCCGTAACCTTTCCCCTACATCCCTCTCTGGTCTATCACGTGCCCTGCTGTCAGCCAGGGCTGCTGCAAGCTGCAGATCCCCTTCCCTGCCAGCAGCTAGTGCTATGCTGCTACGTGACCAATTCTATGTCACTACACATGTGTAGTGAGTCCAACTGAGTCGCAGACGTTATTCTTTAGAGGCAACACATTAATTATAACACGAATATACAAAGGGGTAACTGCCCCTTTGCCAGATACAGCCTAGGATGGTGACCACCCAGCTAACTACACTATACGGAGGAGTTACAGCTATGAAGGGTCGGACCCTCACTCGGGCCCCGGCCACGTGTTGATGCCTTGTAGGACGTAGAGCTTCTGGCTTGTAGGACGTGGAGCTTCCAGCTTGTAGAACGAAGCGACCTCGGTCCCTCTCAGGGACCCACATTATATCCTCCCGGGTTGGAGCTGGCTCCGCCCAGGCCCCGCCCGCCTTCTCAAGCGTTCTAGCCCCCTCTTGATCTCTCTCGAGAGCTCTCCCCGGACACATGATCACCCCCTAACCCCCCTCACCTAAGGCCCTCTCTGTGGACACTCCGGATCACGTGTCTACGGGGTCAACTAGAGTACCATGGCCCGCGGAAACCCTGTCCCTGGGCTGACACTGTCCCGCTCCCCCTTGTGGGAGCCCGCACTACACGCTATGCGCGGTGCCCGCGCTATCCCAGCGCTCACCAAGCCCCGCTCGGCTGGTACTACACTCATCTACGGGGTGTATGCATCGCACGCCATGCTATAGTAAAACCGGCATCACACAGCAACCCACCCAGTGCTGTCCGCGACATAGGAACATCGCACACCACGACCCTCCTGGGCCAGCACCGTACAGTGACATCCCCGATGTCACTACATATGTATAATGAGCATAAGATATCAATGCATTGTTAGGTGCCTTATATATTATATATGGGTCAGTTCAGGGGTGGTTTCTTCATTAGGGCGGTTTCTTCATTAGGGCGATTGGGCGACGCACCACCAATGTCATTCAACCACAGAGTCACGCGAGCCGTCACTGTGCCTCTGGATATAGTCCAATCAGCGTCATTTCACGTTCTGTGGAGTACCGCCTCTTTTTGGGCGATTTCACTCCAGTTGAGAATCGCCCCGAGTGGCCCCATAGACTTACATTCAAAGATGTTTTTTTCGAACGGGGGGCGCTGCAATGCATTCTCTATGGCTTCCGGGAGGGCTCGCACTAACGTGCTTACGTCATCATACGTAAGCACGTTTCATCCAACAATATAATTTGTCGCCACCTAGTGGAATCTTTAATAAAAGAAACTTGAGTGGATTGTATTAATAGTGAGCATAGAAACAAACAAGATGTATTGTAAGAGTCACTTTATTTTTCATTAATATTAAAGAAGTGAAGTTGCCTTTACATGCTTAAGCTGTTAATTTATCCATTGCATGGGTGGACCTTATCCTTATCAATCATCCAGACATTTGCCCCCCCTGAGAGATTTTGCAGGAGCCGCCACTGGGTCAGTTATTTATGATTATAGCATAGACAGCTTACCTGCTGCTGGCTTTATGAAAGCATTTAGTATTTTGATATATATAAAAGGCGCAATTGTTAATTTTACCTTGCAAATCATAAATATTAACCTGAAAAATGTAATCATTATTTCTGTAAAGTATGCAATGTTGATATCAACATAATGTAGAATAAATTAAAAGAAAAACATTCATTGGGAATAACCTAAATCATTTAAAGCACAAAGCATTTGTTTAATCTGTTTCAGTCTAGCCCATGTAGAAGCAGGGGGAAATCCAGGAGTGATGTTATTTTGTTTTATAAGATACCCTGTCCTGTGGCAGACAGCCAGCATGTGCACACCTCCCTGGTGCGTGGCGCACAGGTTCAGGCTGTTTATTAAATTGCATTCGTGTCAGGAAAGGTCCAGGTTCTTTTGGAGAGTGCCTCCATTTGGATCACTCCCCGTAGGAGAACAGCAGCATCCACGCTTGTGAGCCCTAAGGTTTGCGTGGTGGACGTGACAGCTGGTGGTCCTGAGGCAGCTCTGGCAAACCTGTGCGCTGGTTGCGCATGTGTGCGAGTACCCCCATGTAAGCCAATGCCGTGGCTTGATGCAGTTCATCGGAATCCAAAGCGGTGGGTGGGAGCCGTGAGGGGGCGGGTGCAGTCTGTGTAAACAGACAAACTCCAGGATGTTGGAGATGGCTCCAGGCAGTTTGGCGTGCAGATCAAAAGTGACCGCTTCATAAAGGATCAGTTCTCATATTGAAATATGTTAAATGACTGAAAGGTTTCACTAGCGCAATTTGACAATGCAAATAACACAACGTACAGAGAGAAGATTAAGTTGTCCTATTAACATATCACTTTGCATTCATGTAATTTAAATATAAGAGCTTCTACTTGATTTGTCTATGGGAGTTTTAGCTGACAGAGTTTTAGTTTTTAAGACTCAAAAGTGTCAATATTTATCATGTCGGGAATTTTTTAAAATCTAGAAAACACTTATCCACCTTCTCAAATGCGCTTTGCGAAGATAGATAAAACAAATACCATTTTTTTTATAACAGGTGCCCTTAAAACTAGATTTCCATCTAAGTAACCCTTTTCATTAGCATGAACAAATTACAATGTTTAATGAAGCATTTCATTCAGCATCGTGAAAGGAAGGCAGCTTTATTTTGCCTTTAGGCATAGTCTGTCGTTGCTTTTTATCTTCCACCGCCATGGGTTCACTGTAATATTCATATTCTTAAGCACCTCTATATATTTATTTTCATAATGACACAATTCAATTTGCTAAAAGAGATATTGTCTTAAAATATAGTGTTTTTCCGTGATGTATTTTATTAGAAAACCAAACAAAACATACAAAGTGTTATATCGGTTTTAATTGACATGAGAGAGCTTGCTCAATACTGTATGTGTATCTTGAAATAGTGGCCCACACTAAACCATAGCATTTTAACCAGCGACATGGTGAGTTGTGGCCAAAACCATCCCTGTGATCTGAATAAGCCTCTGCAGGAAATTATATCAATTATTTCAGGAACAGACAAGGAGCAAATGTTGGTCATTAGTAACTTCATTGTGTTCACTGCTAAAATTGGTCAATTATCTTCATGACTCACTTACGATTTAGCCTGATGCTAGGCTGAATTGTGTGCCCATATATTAATGCTATATTAATCCGACCACCTTAAAATCTCCACCTACACATTCGAATAACTGACACAGAGTACTTGGGGCATCATCCACCACCAAATCATCTCTCAACACACTATAGGAAAAAATATTGTCAGTTTTTAAATGAGATGGCAGCATACAGGTGTAGTGACGTATATTTAGTCACTATGGCGTCTAGCGCCAACTATTGGAAGAAGCGTGCTACTTTGCATGTTAGCGTCTCTCTCTGGCACCAGAGTATGTATGGCATAGAAGCAGGCCCTAGGGGGCATGCTGCTGGTGATAGTGTGATGCCGCCGCCACGAAGCCGTTCGGCAGGCACCCCATCCCCGACCTCGCCACCACCAAGGGACGGAGCCAACCCCTCGTCTCGTCCCCCTCACCTCACCTCACATGAACACACCCGCACGCATTTCCCCCCCCCCCCCCCCCATAGAGCTGGAAGGGGAGGACACCTGATCGACCGGTTTTTATCCGAGAAACCCTTATCGGGATTAACTCTCACGGTTTCCGGCGATCAGGGAATTGGATGACCTCCCCCAACGCTACGTTGCACCGCGGCGCTGCGACCGACCTTAAGATGGTATGGTTGCGGCGAGGGGCATTCGGCCACCGCGGTTGAGGCGCATCCCCCACACGCACCCCCCCCCCCCACGCGTAGACGAGGCAAGCAGGGGAAGGACGGGACAGTATGAGTAGCAGGACCGCAGGGGCTCTTGCGCATAGTCACGGAAGGTTGGGATGGTTGCGATTGAGCGCGCAGGCCCCATTGTTAGGGAGGGTAAGGGATTAATTAGGATTTACGCCGTGCACGCCGCACACTGATTAGCATATCAAAAGCGCCGTGGAGGCGCCGCGGAGCCGCCGTGCGCGTGCAAGAGGTGCGCGAGCCATTGTTTAGAGTTTACGCCGCGCAAGCAGGACATTGATTAGCATATCGAAGGCGCACGGTACGTGGGAAGGGGGTAGGGGCCCGAGTCCGGGAATTAGGATAAAAAGGAGCGTAGCAAGGTAGGGAGGCTCTCTCCTCACTTCTCTTCAAGAGGCACGCGTGCAAGTCGGCTCCCAGCTCTGCCCTCCGGACGTCCGCGTGACGTGTCCCGACGGCATAGAGGAAAAGCCACAGGACGCCGAATACTTCTAACAGTGAGTAAGAAGGTGAATTAGAATCATAGCAGATAAATCGGGAATAGGTATAAAGGTATCAGCGTAGGCCAGCCTCGTCGACTCACTGATTTAACATATAGTTCCAGGTAGCGGACAATAAATCATTAATAGCTGATCGCGGCCTGTGATCTCGTTGAGAGGTGTGAACGTGTGTGGTACTTTGTACAGTGGTTCGCCACGTGAGTGAGCGCTGCGCGGAGCTGCGCGTGTGGGTGCACGTGTGTTCACTACGTGTATGATACAGGTACGCGATCACAACGGGGGGTGTTCAGTGGTGAGTGAGTGCCGCGGGGAGCTGTGTGCGTGAGTGCGCGTACGTTCGCTACGTGTCGGATACGGGTGCGCATTGGTAACGTGGTTATTCGACGTGGAGGCGAGTGCCGCACAGGGCTGTAGACGGGCGCACGCTCGCAGCGTGCGAGAGCTGTACGTAGCGGCGTAAAGAGGGGGAGTATGGCGTTTGATTGATGATGCCGTGCGCACGTATGCTTGCAGCGTGGGAGCGCTGCGTGAAGCCGTATGGGTAGGGGCGTCGCGTTCGAAGGCCGGCGAAACCCTAGCGGGTATTAGGGAGGTGGGGTAACATAAACGGAATAGGGGATGATGGCGGGAGAGACCCCGGGGGCCAACGGCATCCACAACAGCCAGAGATAGGGCACTTCAGGACATGGCAGTCTGGGTGAACCCGAGATGGCACGTGACCAGGAGAGGATAGCAAGGGGGGCCATGGAGTGGCGAGAGGGACACGTGACATAAGGCCCAGAACCTTCTAATAGGATCTAGAAGGGGGCGTGGCCTAGGGCGGAGCCAGGCCACGCTCAGGGGCATGACAGGGAATGGAATCCGCAGTGCTACGTCTTCGATCTTCGGTCTTCGCACACGGCATCGTGGACCAGACAGTGTGTTAACCGACCTGGTCCGAGTGTGTAGTTACCCGTGGAGGTTACCACTCTATGTATTTAACCAGTGTACGTTCATGTAGTTACCCTGTTTGGGTGTTATAATAGATGCGTTGCCTCCAAGTTCGAGTATACGCCTCTGTGGAACCAACTACACAGGTATAAAGTGAATCTCCAGTTCTATAAGGCCTGCAAAGTTGGAATATCGCAATAAGTTTTGGAAAGCCCTGTGGTGTGTGTGTGTGTGATATTCAGTTCACTCCTAATACCCAAGTGCAGGCTGGATGTTTCGTGAATTCAGGAACAGGAGCAATGGTGCATCAGAAATGTATTGCTTTCCACGCACTTACACGAGAGTTGTGGAATTTCTATTGCAGGCTTAGGGCTGTAAATGGGAGATGAGCACAGTCACAATGCTCATGTGAGCGGAAAATCACTGTGACTTGAAATGTAGCAGTGGGGGCCATGGCAGAGATTCACAACCACAAACCTTAACTTGTGAGTTAATGCTCATGCACAACGTAAAGATTATAAACTGTCACACTATGTCAGCCCACTGCTTAGCTTTTTTCACGTGGCAGTACTTATATTCTATTTAAACAGGTGTCGTTCAATAATATTACAATGAAATTGAAGAATTGACATATCAGGTGTTCAGCCCATTGGAATGCAAATGATAAATTCGTGTATTTGGCATAAATATATGCAGAAAATGTTGGACCCGAAATTTTGGTGAAGTTTTATTTTATTGATGTACGGATGAAAAGCGTTGACAGGCCATTTTCAGCTGAACAAAAATATGTCTTAGACGCAGTAACCATGTGCTATCTCAGTGTCTCAGCGTGTCAACACTGAGCTGATAGACTGCTAGCCTAGCAAATAAGAAGTTCCCTGGCATTTGGCATTCATAACCAAGTGTTGTATTCTCTGCATCGTATGTGGCTTTGTCTGGAGTTGAAGTTAAATAACCATGCTTTGCATTACACAATACCAAAACATTGTTTTGGTATATGTTTTGGTATATGTTTCAAATGGTTTCCATGGTCTTTCATGCTTCGAGTCACATATAGTCCATAACCAGGATGTGATTTTTTTAAAATATTTACCTGATTTCAAACTTTGTGCAGTATAAACAACAGACCATCGCAGTACCACACAATTAGACAGTGTCTTCTAGTTGAACTACAAGGCACCTCCGACTAGCATGTTTGGCTACGTATGGTGCGAAGAAAATCAACATACATACAAACAAGCGTGTGCCCATTGAAAGTGAGATCAGTGCATTACTTCCCTGGATACACACATCCAATATGAATAATATCTTCCAAATTTTATACACACTAAAAAACATTTTAAATTATACAGCACACCTGCGCGTGTGCACACCCGCTGTGCTTCACAGATGCATCTTTGTGTGTCTCGATTCCTGCTCATGGCCAACACCAGTGACTTATTTGAATCGGTACTGGGCTTCCTCTCGGTCGACTCGCTTCAAATGAGTATCTGGCGCGGTGTGTAAACATAGCCACTCGGGAGACAAAGCGACCAGACGTGGTACTTGCCAACTTCCCCCTCCTGTGCCGTGCCGTCCTTCATAGGCGCTTCGTTCATGGCAGTCACACCAGAAGTCTGTTAAGACTAAATGGGGGATCTTTGTCTTGTCTCAGTATGTCTGTATCTCCACTTGTTTCCTTAGCATACCAGAGAAAAAGGTGTATCTGTGTCTTTGTGATTGTCCCCGTCTCTCGGTGTGTTGCCTGTGTTTCCACGTGCAATCAAAGCACAGCGGGTTTCACACTCTCTCTCTCTCTCTGTGCTTATGGGCATTTTATTTTCGTATCTATAATACATTTGAAGATAACCCGCAAATAATTATGTGAATTTGCCGCGACTCCTCTCAACCACAAAACACCTGTTGGTAATTGGAAGTTTTTTAGATGACGGCGGATAATTGGAAGAATAGGGCCGCGGATTTGACCGCTTTTCCTGAAACCCAACAGCTCCCACAAATAATATGAGTCACGGGTAATAGGGTTTATACCTACGTGACTTTACCGAAAGAACCAAATAGTATGGATTCCTGCAGTCACGAAAGCTTCAAATCAAGATTGAACCGCCTCTACGGGGAGGGTTTTCACGCATCTGTTAGAGCTTTTAACAGACTACGAGACAAGAAGGCTCACCTAATCGAGTCGCTAAACTTTCTCAAGAGATGCCGCGATAACAAGGTAATACCGATCGCATTTACACTCACATCTGCTGCTGTCACTTCTCTTAACGCTGAACGGATCTTGCTCAAAGCTAGCCTATCTCTAATCTCAGAGAGAATAAGATTGCTCCGATTTGAACTTGACAGTTTAGACAAGACTCTCTTACAGTCACACTTAAAATTAACAGATAAAATGTCCACTTCTGATTGGGACCATGTAGATAACATGACAGTCTCTTCTGCTATTTCAATGTCAACCAAATGTAAAGTTAACTTGATCGCTAAATTAAACCTCCTGTCAAAAAAGAAGCTAGAGCCACACGTTAAAAAGTTAGATGTTAACAAGATTGTCATCAATCAGAGTAACATCCCAATTTCCGACAGCCTAAAATCGGTACTAGCTAAAGGGTTGAATTTCGCAGTAACCCCTAAACATGTTCCAGTGGATGATATAATCGCCCAGGTTGACGTAGCCCTCAAAGAATTGGGACACATCCCAGCAGACATTGCTAGATCTGAAATCGCTGCTATCCTCAAACACGCTAAGAAACCCATTGGTAACATCAGCAAGGACGAGCGTTCTGAACTCTCTAAATTAAAAAAAAACAGATGATATTGTCATCCTCTCAGCCGACAAGGGCAATGCCACTGTCATCATGGATAAGAAACAATACTTACAACAACAACATTCAGGACGTTCTTAATGATGGCAGCTATACCAAAATCAACAGAGATCCTACCAACTGCCTAGCTACTAAAACAAACAATATCATCACTAAATCGACTTCTCTAATCGATCAGACCAATCAGAGCTCCCTAAAACCTTCGGCTGCTAGACCAGCCAGATTTCATGGCCTTCCAAAAATCCACAAAGTAGGTACCCCGCTCCGTCCTATCATCTCCACGATGAACTCACCCACCTACAGACTGGCCCGATTTCTGTCTGAGACTCTGCTTCCTTTCACTGGCAAGTCCACCTCAGCTGTACTTAACTCAGCTCACTTGGTTTCTCTAATCAAGGACATCTCACTGTCTCCGGATGATTTGCTTGTCAGTGTCGATGTTGTCTCTCTGTTCACCAATGTACCTGTACTTGACACCATTGCAATCAATGAAGACTTAGTCCAACAAGAACTGAATCCAAATGTACCAACTTTGGTAAGGCACTGTCTTACCAACACATACTTCACCTGGAATGGTACATTCTACAGACAAAATGAGGGTACCCCAATGGGTTCTCCCTTATCACCAGTGGTAGCGAATGTTTTCATGAAAAATTTGAGACAGATGCCATCCAAACATCCACCCTACGTCCTTCCTTGTGGAAGAGATACGTAGATGATACGTTTGTCATCTGGCCCCATGGCCTGCCAGCACTGAACAAATTTCTCAACCACATCAATTCCATACACCCGTCTTTCAAATTCACCATGGAAGTGGAAAAGAATGACAAGCTACCATTCCTGGATGTTTTGATCGAGAAGAGACCTGATGGCTCATTTGGGACATTCGGTCTACAGGAAAGCCACCCATACGGATGCCTATCTAAAGCCTGACTCCCTCCACCATCCAGCCCAGAATAATTCCCTCATCAAAACACTACACCATAGGGCCCGTTGCATCTCCGACCAGCACCACCTAGCCAGTGAGTTGGAGCACGTACACCAAGCCCTCAGAATGAACGGATACTCGGACTGTACAATCCGCAAAGCTGTCTCTCCAGCCATGTGGAGACAACCCTCTGAGGATCCAACCAAAACCATCACTTTACCGTACATAGCAGGGGTTACCAAAAAGATTTCCAAAATCTTCAACACACACAAGATCCAGGTTAGTTTCAATACAGTACACAAAATCCGTGATTTAATCCCATCTGTAAAAGATGTGATTCCTGACATGCAATACCCTGGTGTCTACAAACTGAGCTGTGGTTGCGGCAGCAGTTATATTCGGGAAATGAAACGAGATGTGTCGGACCGCGTCCGTGAACACAAGGCAGATCTGAAACATGGTAGGACCAATACCTCTGCCATTGCCGATCATTGTTTTAACGCTGTGGGCTCACATGAAATTGATTTTTCCAAGACGGAGGTACTCTGCAAACCTACCGGCTACCTTCAGAGATTTGTTCATGAAGCCATCCAGATATATAAACACAGACACAACTTCAACCGAGAGGATGGGTACAAACTGAGCATCATTGGAAGGATGTTATTAACCAGGTAAAGTCTTAACTAACTGTGATGTTTCCATCCTACCTGCATATGTCAGCTGTTATTTCGACTCTCTCTCTATGCCTCTCTCTTAGATGTCTCATGCTCACATGTCCGTTGCATTGCACTCTCTTGGCTTTGGATTGCACTCTCATGCTCACATATCTTTTGGATTGCACTCTCATACTCACAGGCCCTTCGGATTACACCCGTTGGGTTGCATTCCCTCGTCGAGGAGGCCACTCTTCTTCTCCTTCTTTTCTACAGTTACATGCTTATATCTCACTTTAACATCATGCTAATCCCTCACATTAACATAGCCATTTCGGTGTCCTCGTCTGGGAGGCCGCTCTCCTAGCTTACAGTTGCATGCTAATTTCTCACATTAACATCACTAGCCCCGGCCACTTCTTTATAACCCTTGAGCTACACCCATTTCAAACCTTTTAAAATAGTCTGCCTCAGCAGCAGAGTATGCTTTCCAACCTGATGATGGACGCTTGTGTTGCACCCGAAACTACGTGATTTATTTTATTTTATACCTACGTGACTTTACCGAAAGAACCAAAGAGTATGGTAATAGGGTTGTGGATAAGAGGCGTTCTACCATTGAAATTATTTATTTCTGGCTAGAGCCCAGTACAGACCACGAGCAACAAAAATGGAAGGGGGCACAAACATTCGGCAAGCTGAGGCCTAAAACACAGTGCTCACGGGTTGAGGGAAATGGAGAGAATACCATCGCAATTCTAATTAAATGTCTTTTGAAAAATGCTGTAACAGTCATGTTCTCTGATATGCATTTTGTTATATCTTGACATTTTCTCATTTTTGGATCGTGAAAATATACAGGTAGTACCACATATTTCCCAGATATAAAATATAAACATTGTTAAGTTTTACATGTCGATTTTAACTATCATATGTTTAGCCTTGTGGCACGATATAGGTTATCCTTGCTGAAAAATATCTCAATACTTGTGTAATGACGACTTGACACACTTCTCTTGAGATGGAACTTTATTCAAGACATGTTCACTTGACATCAGGCGGAGATCCCACTGCAACAGCCCTGAGTCTCCCGCACATCTCCCTTATATATCAACACGAGGCCACGCCTCCCTTCTCGATCATTCTCCATGACTCTGTCACCTGACCACGCTCCCTTTTCGAACATTCCCGTAGCCACTCGTCCCTTCGCACTCGTCCCTTCGCACTCACAACTGATACCCCTATCATTACCTCGCGTGGCTACTAGTGCACTTGTATTGTAAGCTGACCTCCCTGTCATTACCACCCGTGGCCACTAGTCCCCTCACACTGCATGCAGACTCTATTGTCATTTCACTTCCATTGCATTTGGAACCGCCAACGCGTTCTGGAAGCCAGATGTTTGAATTCATCCAGGGAATCCATCTCGTCATCGTTGCTCAAGGTGATGCACACTGGGAGATAACTACCTGTGGCTGACTCTCCAGGGATCCTTAACTACCTGAGGCAGCATTCTATAACATGTTTAAATAATCATTTACGAAGCGTCCTTAACCAATCGTTCTCAAGGCACTATGCATGGATAGGCGCAAATAGTTAACGTAAACCGAGGAAAGGAGAAGTGAGAAAGACGTTTGAAAATAGATATGTTTTCAGGAGAGATATGAAGATTTGTAATGTTTTGGAAGTCCTGACCTCGAAGGGCAACGAGTTCCAAGAATGTAGGTGCTGCAATTTCAAAGGCACCGTCAGCCCAAGTGTGAAGCCTAGACTGTGGGAGAGTGAGCAATGCACAGTCTGAGGATCTTAATAATTTTGATTGAATATGTGGCTGGAGGTCATGAATGTAAAGAGGAGAAAGTCAGTTTTGGCTGAGGAATTGGCATGAAGATTTCACGTTTACTCTGTAGTCTACTGGGGTGATATTTCTTTAAGTTGCATCTCACAAGTACCCTCGTTCATAATTTCCAAATGCACGGATCTCTTCCCCCCACCCCTCAACCCTCTGCCCACTATCATGATATTCACTGCATCATCTGACAAGAGGCAATGCTCTTTTTTTTTATCTCTCTCAAATGCTTCTGTGCCCGAAAATGCAATTTCAAGCAGCCGGGATTGAGAGCAGTAGTTATATTTCACAACTGTTGATGGCAATTGATGAGTGGAGGATAACAGAGGGAAAAAAGTGGCACGAGGGGCTGCTAATAACATACGTTGTTCATGTGTAAAAAAAACTACGAAAATATCACTAAAATAAAAACATTGCCCTCATTGTAAATGTCACTCAACGTGTATTGAATGTGGGGTAGACTAAAAGATAGTTAATCTGATTAGCATCCGAACGTACAGCCCAGGTGGTAGCTGGTTGACACCGGTCAAGCACTGGTAAATACCAGACGAATGAAGCTAACAAATGATAAGATTAGACAAATCCGTATTGCTGGCTAAAGAAAGAGAACCATGGTGGAAGTTCGTTTGGCCCCATGGTCACAAATGAGTAGACGGAACGGACAGATTAAGATGATCATGTGCCTTCAATTACGTATGGATATGATGTCTGTAATGAATAAAAAATGAAAGGGGAAACTTTTTAGTAAACCAATGCATATGTAGCAGGTGTGAGCTCATCTGTGATTAATCACACGTATAATTGTGTACTCTATAGCATATGGGAATCTAGGAAACATTTTGCATAGCTACAGGTAGCCAGGTGCGTTTATTATTATAATAAGTATTATTTAAGATCAGGCAAATGGTGATCAAGGATTGGACCCTGAGCCCCAACGTACACAGCAGAGTATGAGGCACGCCCCAAATGTATTTTTGGGCCATCTTCTGGATCTAGGAATTCAGCTGCAGTGTTTTGATGTGGAGGGTATCTCTGATCGCTATTGCAGATACGCAATTGCCCTTCTGAAAAGGACTTTCGAAATAAAGTGTTGCCGTTTCACAAACCTCCTGCTGGTGTTTAGCTGTTGCCGACTTCTCCAGAGGACAAAACACAACGCAGTCCACTCACCGTCTCTTTGGTTCTTTCAATAAAGTCACGTAGGTAGAAAAATAAATAATAAATTGCGACGTTTCGATCGCAACACAAGCAATCATCATCAGGTAGAAAGATACAGCCGTAGAACTGCTGAACAAGAAAGGGCTGTTGCAACAAGAGGCTATATATAGGTTTTGGTGTTGGGTGTCACCCAAGGGTAAGTAGGCGGGGTCAGAGATGCGCCAAAGGAAGATTGGCATGCTAATGCAAACGAATACAGGTAGTCCCCGACTTACGATGGAGATGCGTTACGACGACCCCATCGTAAGTCGAAAATGGCCTAGCCTACCCAGGAGTCTTAAAGAATGGTGATAATTTAGCAAAACAGAGCAATTTATAGTACCGTACTGTATAAACTATATACTGTATGTATTTATTAATTAAAATACTGTATTGCACAGTAAAATTTTAAGTAAAAAACAAGGTAAATTCGTAGCCTACCTATATGAACTGTAATTTCATTGAAAAAAATTTCAGGAAACAATCCTATCTGCTATAAAAACTTTTAACATGCATTGAGCGTATCGTAACGTATCATATTGTACTGTACTCACCAAGATTCTGTCCGTCGTCTGCATACTTGAAGACGTGCTTTTTTCACTAAAATTGGGCTTTGAAACACAAAAAACACAAAAAAAATACACGCGCTAACACCGTGACAACTTAACTCCGTCGACCGCTGGTGAGAGTGAGAGGCATCACCACACAAGGCGTGAGATGCGTACAGAACATGCCGGCAGCGTCCCAACGTACAGTATCGTACCTCGTACGCTGCTGCGTTTGCCTGCCGCGCGAAATGTAAAATATTTTACATTTTTGTCATATCGCTATCGTCATCGTAAGATCGAAATATCGTAAGTCGGACCATCGTAAGTCGGGGACTATCCGTATAATAGAAAATGTGCCCCGTCGTCGCACACGAGCACCGTCGTCGCACGCACGCAGGCACAACAGCTGCGTTAATGGGAGAGACATACAGCATATTGAACGAGAGCTACGAGGCAAAAGGGGGCAGCGGTGGCTATGTTAGTGAAGATAGTATTTTTATTGTTGTTATTGTCTATTCAGACGACCTGTTCCCCCCCCCCGCCCCTTTGAAGGATTCACGACGGGAGGAGAGGGGACAGGGCAGAAGAGCTACACATAGATGGATCTCTTGACCTAAAGCTTTTGTGACTGCAGGAATTCATCTTCTTGGGCTTTTCGGTAAAGTCACGTAGATATCTATGTGACTTTACCGAAAGACCCAAGAAGATGAATATAGATGGATCTGCAAATGAGTGACAAATATGTCAGTTCAATTAAGTGCATTCTCGCTAGATCGTTAAAAATGTCATCGAAAGTTGTTAAACAGTCTCACACTTGGACATATCTCACATGCGCGTGTTACCTGTCGAATAATTTGTAAATCTCAACTCTGCTGAAAATTTCAGTTTGATACAACATTGTATGCGAAATGCTAAATAATTATAATTGTATCACATATGCTTTGTCAAATTTCCTTGGGGGAGTGCACAATGCAAGAGTCACGCTAGATTGTCTGTAATTTATTAATCATAACAAATTGTAATGTGGATCTTTATATGGAAAATGAAATATTAAACTTGTTAATTATAACTCGATTCAAAATGCAGTGTGCACAATCATCTAACCGTAACACAACTGTCAAATAATTAATGACGCAATTTATAATTCTGGTTGCGACATGGAATGCTGACCATTTAACAAAAAGCAGCCCTTTTTATGCACAATTCTGTAATTGTAATCTCTTCACAAAAAAGTTACGAAACACCTTGTATGCTTTCCCACACGCCTGGTAATAGACGAATGTTGGATGAAGTGCAGCAGGATCAATTCCACTGTTCTCTGTTTCGCACCGTTGAACCAAAGCAATAAGCAGTAAAATACACACACTAAATAAAATGCCGTTGCCCTATTGAAAGATTCAATCTTCGGTGAGCCTCATTTTCCCCCCGACCCCCTACCTACCCTCCTCTCTCTTCTCAAAAACAAGTGCGACAGCCTCGAGGCAAGCAGATCGTATCCCTGCTGGGCTATGATGAAGGACTTTTCGGCCTTCATATATGCGGCACTCCATCATGCTGTCAAGTCCACCGTGGTGCACCCCAACCCGCATCATTACCACAGCCAAACCAGGACTGGCTATTGGCGGGAGTTCGTGAGGCTTGATTCGTCTAGTCCCTGCCGTGTGCATTATAGTATGCCGAGGCACACAAAGACAGGCGGTAACCAACATCAATCTTACACCTCTAGCTAGAGTTTTCCTCTGGGTATCTTGTATATAATCTGTCCTGCTAGCTTTTCATCGTTTTTTTATCCTTGATTATCATGTTCTCACCTCATATGCATCTACAAGGCAGTGTATCTATCTTGCATTATGCACAAAATTCAGATAATGCAATTTATGACTGTTGGGATACGGTTCAAGTACGAAGGTTCAGGAACATATTTTCTGAAGGCATTAACAGAATAAGAATCTTTATTTATACCAGACGAATCCGATTAGCTATAAAGCTCTTTTTCAGAGATGTACAATAGGGGCAGGTCAGAAAGTTACAACAATAAACAAAAACACACGATAGGCGTGCAAAGTAGAGGAAATGTAAGCAATTCACAAAAAATATGGATTTCTGTCACGAATTTAATTACAATTGAAAACTGTTGTTACACCTATAAAATATTAGCATTTGATGGCAATTAGATATGAATCGTGATTAAATTTGCTTTTTTTGCATTACATGTAATTGTTTTCTGCAAAATATGAACACTTTTAGTGGAAATATCGACATGACTTTTATTAATCTAATAACCCACATTCACCAGAGTTAATGAAATCTTACTTAAAAGTACTGATGACTAAAGTAAGTATTTTCCATTAGTTCTGCAAAAGAGGCACAAACATGTCTAATGTATGAAGTCAGTAATGTTAAATATGATTCAGAAAACTCTACAGTGAGTATGAGATGTTCACATTTTGCTGATCTTGCACAACATGTTACGGTGGATACTAGGTCAATGCAGATACAATGTCCAATTGATGTTTGAGATTAACACTGTCTGATAACTTCTTATCTATTTAAAACGGGAAGCTGACACACCACCTGACTGTGCCTTCATGGTAAATGAAGGATTACTTCTATCAGCATTGCTGTGTTTAAAGTCCAAGCGATTGGGATTAAAAGTAACAAAAATAAATCAAAATTGTCATTAAAATGGACGATAAAAATAAAGAATTTCTTTGCCCTTTTACATTTTTAGTTTTTTCCTCTTTTAGTTTATCACACAAATCTGCGCCTTTGTGATACTTTGTACAACAAATGTTGGATTTTTACAACACACATTGCGATGAGATTGTAACACGGGCATCATTCTGATATTGCTAACCCTCAATGCTCGGATTTAACCAATAAAGGTTCAAACATCTAACCAAAAAATATGGTGGGGGGGGGGGTTTCTCCATTGATTGGTGATCAGGGCTGAGACCATAACTTCACAATCCAGTTTAACTTATGGCAGTTGCCTGGATTCAACTCATAATCTCAACATTGCCAGCTCAGCTCTGATCATGGAGCCAACCTTCCTCTTCAAACACATTCCTGCGGAGGGAGCTGGTAGGAACGTTGGGTTGCTCGGTCAATGGCCAGGGTCAATGGCGGCGTGGTGTATTCCGCAAATATGGCCGACTATGAGGGCGGGCACAAGCCAGCGTGAATAGGTTAAACGTTGAGTTGCATAAGGGCACCACGGGGTGACCAACACCTCCCCACCCAGCCCCACCCCTCCCTCCCACCCCCACCCTCCCCACCCTCTCCACCCAGCCCCTCCCCACCCTCCCCTTTCCACCCAGCCCCACCCCTCCCATTTTTGGATGCACGACGGACAGACGGACGAACACAATAATCCCCTGTGAGCTGGTGTAACCAGGAGGTTCCTACCAGTTAACTGGGCTATTTATTACATTATATTGAACAAAATGATGGTGGTGGTGTCGTTACCTGGCATCAATCCACATCTGTTTCTAAACGTTTTACATCTGCTCATTGTATGAGGCTCTTTATTGTAAGAGGTTCGTCTGAGCTCGGGCTCTCAACCTGCCTTTTGCTCATACTGCAGGGTAAAGACAGTTAGGCATGTATAATGTTGGTCACCCGCCAAACTTTGTGTTAAATCAACTTTAAAATCAAGCACACGCTAACCTTTGCAGAAAGCTCAGCTGCTAACTCAAAATAGATATACTTGGGGTAATGAACAATCTCAGGAATACACCATAGAAATGCACAAGAGGGCTGTGTACTTGCCCACACTTTGCTGAACAACACAACGGTATTAGTATTACATGATTTGTAAGTGTCAACAATGGCAGTAATGATATGATGTACAAGTGTGATTAAACATATGTTTCCGATCTGCAGAATCTCATGTACAGACACGCAGTGATAGTGGCAAGGAGTGTACAGTATTATGCAAGCCACATCATTATTTCATGCATTATATTAAACCCAAACGCCAGTGAGACACACAGCCCATCACACATCCAGAACCATCGATACATCGAGGCTAAGGGAGAAGAGGTGGACATTTTAGTGAGACCCCAGCCCGTTAATGCAGAGGCACCTAACAGGGCAATGTATGAATGTTATTGTGAAAATATAAAAAAATAACTGGTATATTGAAAAAAGAAATGCAATTAGTATTAGCCATGTTTTAAACATCGAGTTTTCAATGTGCATTCACTCCTCAGGCATGTAATGAAATGTATAAATATTGCAAGTTTGATTTTGATCCATATTCAAATATAGACTCTAGATAATAGGGAGATCATGCAGAAAATTCGTAAATAAAATGCAAAAGCTTATATGCATGAAGGCATCATAGCACAGTGTAACACTTGCAAGGGGATTTTCAAAAAGCTTAAGCTGCATAATTAGATGCTTTATGCATTGGCTACTACATGCCAAGTGACCTTTGCATAGTGATGAGATGGCAGACATGTTCCGTCTGTGGGGAGGAGTGATGCTTTCAACAGAGAGTGTGGCAGCATCACAGCAAGGAGCATCTTCACTATATAATGTTCTCCATAAGTTGCTCCTTCGGCTCAACCGATAGAAAAATTGAACAGCCGATCTATGTGTTTATGAGAACATGTTCACAGCCAATTAAGAATCGCAACATTTTTCTTCCGAATAGATTTGGCGACTTGTGCTATTTCAGGTAGGAAGGAATTAAGGTTATAATTACTTGAAAAACATCACATTTCATATTCACAAACTAAAGCCCATTGAGCGATTACAGATCTTTTTCAGAGGTGATCTGGCCAGGCTTGATAGTTCAAGGAAATGGCCAATATGAGCATACGCATGAATTTATAGCAGCAGCTAAAGCATTTAAATTGATGTTTTCTAATTGGAGAGGAGAAAACTGGAGGAACCGGAGAAAAATACACGCAACCACAAGACGATAGAACGCACAAACTACAAATAAACAGGCACCGTCAGGGTCGGGATTGAACCCATGACTAGCAGGTGGTAGGAGACAACATCTCGCCACTTGTGGCGCCCATAAATATCTATCCCGGTTAGACCAGTTAATAGTCGCTGTGTTCGGCACTGCAACATGTCAGTTATTAAATATTGTTATTTAACTGCAGTAATCCACACACCGGCAGAATGACCATGATTGAGTTAATTGTTCCACATGGAGCAAGGAACAGCAACACAATAGAGCCAGAATTTATTTTGAGCTCGTAATGATTACTGAATTCTTTCTTGGGAAGTGCAGAGAGGAAAGTAAGTTCCTCACTTGTGTGTTTTATTGTCGATATGTGATATCCTTCTGCTTAATGACCACCACCACTGATATTGTTCTGGTGATCACCTAAACTGTGCTGGAGACAGCGAATCACAATCACGTTAGCTACAAGTAGAATTGCATGTATGCAAAGTGGCCAGTTATATTGAAAAAATAAGAATAGGTTTTACCTTTTCTGGCAATAAAACAGGTGTTAAGATGTTCAAACACGAAATACAAACATTTTGCAAGGATTCAAGTCTGCAATAACCCCACGTACGTGTGGTGAACATGCAAACAAACATGCTATGATAAGGCTGTCTCTGGTGTAGGCCAATCAGTTTCAAAGACAATGCATATACAGGGTGCTTCAAAAATGTTGTAACACTTCTGAGAATTTGCAACAATACCACAAGAAATATGCCTCCCGGCTCTGGAAACCACCTGGAGAAGATTCCAGGCATATGTTGACAATGATGGCGAACAAGTGGCGACTCTTTGACTTTTCTGTTACAGTGTATTATCCGTTCTTTTTCCATTAAAAACAATAGTTCCATGTAAGTGTTAACATTGTTTTGAAGCATCCTCTATAATTATCAGAGCATGTTTCTTTGCATGTTCACCACAAGTACGTGTGGTTAATTCAGACTTGATTCCTTACAAAAATGTTTCAATTTGGTGTTTGAACACCTTAACATCTGTTTTATTGCCAGAAAAGGTAAAATCTATTTTAATATTTTTCATACCTGGTCAGTTATATTGTAAGGCAATAATCCCTGCTGCCAAGCATTATGAGTTAATTATTTTAGTACTTTAGTAATACCATTTTCTAACTGCTGTATGTAGTAGGGATGAGCTTCGAATTAAAACATTTCAGATTTTCAGATGATTTTCATAAGGATAATTTCTCTCTTTTTTTCTTCTTCTTCAGATTTTCGGATAATTGATATTGATGAATATTGAAACGTATTTTTATGATGCTATGTGATGACACATTTAGCGGGAGCAGTAAATAAAGGACATGGGATAGGTTACTTAATTGCCAGTAATGTCATACTCTTTGAATTAATCAGAATTTTCTTTTAGATATTTTGAAATTTCATATCTAGGGCAGGTTTCCCTCGTTATTCTTGAGGGATACTTTCCAGAGATGCTTATGAATTGAAAATATTGCGAATAATGATATTGGCCTACAAAACCCTATATATGTGTAGTGTAATAGCGCCGGCTGTTGGACAGCAACTGTGGTGGACAGATAGTACACACGCCGGTGAGGGCGTGCACGGTGTATTTTCAGAGGGGAGGAACTCGGGTAAGAGTCACGGAGGACCTTATCTGGAGGCCTCTGGAACCTGCTAGCGGGCTCGAGAAGGGAGGCGCGGTCAGGGCAGAGCCAGGCCGCGCTGGGAACATAAAATGAGCCGAGTTCTGGGAAAGGACTTGTCTCGTCATTGCTGTCGTCTCGTCGCCATTGTCGCTTAACGTCAACGCTAGATAATGCGCTACGAAGAATAGTATTTGGCTATCTCAGTCAGCGCCGTCAGTGTTAGACGGCTATTGTTATATACAGGCTAGGCTGAGTTACTGTGGAGAGTGTGCGGACGAGATCGTGAAAGTTGTTAATAAATAAAGTGCCTGCTAGAAACTCTGTCTGAATCGTTGACACTACATATGTATTTCCGTACTCAATGTATTAAATGAATATATAATCTATAAATAGTGACAATGATCATTACACAAAAGAAATTGTTTATAATAAACATGAAGTGAAAAAAATAAATATTAATGTATTAAATAATGGTTTATAAATGAACTTACCCTAAATTATTATGATGCTTCGCAGATGCTTCGCATCATCACTTTATCTTATCACTTTCTCGCATCACATTCTCTCATCACTTAATCTCATCAATGTATTTCTCTCTCTCTCAATTCTGTCTTGAGTTCCAGATGCAATTCGCGGATAGTCAATATCGTGGATATCAAGTTCGTGAATAACGAGGGAATACTGTACAGGTTTATATCGCTGTATGTGGTAGATGTGCTCCAAATAATGGCGCACAAAGTGAAATCGCGTAGCATAGACCACAGTCACTCAACGCACATGCACCGCACGAGACAGCTGCCTGCCGAGTAGCGCACACAGTACAGACAATGTTGCCACACGTCCGAACTCATAGCCACATATGAGTGAAATCAAACCGCTTATATGGATGTTTTCGGTAGAAATAGGTACGCCGTATATCCACGAAATCATACCAACCGAACCCAATAAAGCGAGGGAAACCTGGATATGGTTTATCCTTGGGCAGGATGTGGGGGATTATTGTAGAAGGTTTAAAATGATAATAAAATAATAAACATCCTTTCCAATAGAGTATACGGGTGGCATTTCTAAATCAATGTTTAAACCTGTAGGCACTGCGGGCAGCCCTGATGAGGCCGCAGTGAATACGGAATGTTTTTATATTGTTTTTTTGTATTGATTTCCAGCCCCTAGAGCTCTGCCCTTGAGCCCATGTCTGTTCATCAAACAATGGACTCGCAGGTGACCCGTAACTTGAGGACCAAGACATTAGTATAATGCTTTGCGCTCAATAGAGATACATCCAAGTGATGCATTCCCATCCCTGAGGCGTCCTTTTACCGACACCCTGTGAGAATTCTACTTATAAATGAAGATTGTATAGAATTGTGCATGCCTCCTTGCGCGATATAAGGTGTGGATTGAACATTATTTAGTTTTAATGACACCAATTTAAAATAACTTCGTTTGATTATTGGGCAATTCCACAAACCTCTTGCATTAGTTATGGTAAAAACAAATATTATAGATCATAATATTACGAAATAATAAATGCTAATCGCATAAGTATAGGTACAGTGAATGCTGATACCGATGCAACATGTTTGGGAGTTTGCTTAATATTTGACACATTAACACTGTTTATGCATTTACAGCATTCGCATTTTAAAAATTTCAGAGCAATTACAAACCTCTGTCAGAGAGTGCCCTATTGTTTTCCATTAACAATTCGTGAGGAGTGCAGGACTGGAGCTGACCTAAGCACACTAATATTCCCTTGCATTGTTTCCAGTCAATGAGCTATTTCTAAGGGGCGTGGTGTCAAGTAATTCAGTGTCCAGTACATTTGCTGACAAGACTTGTAGTACCTGATGATCAGGTGGAGCAGCTTATTTGACGAACAATCACTGTTTAGTGTTCTTCACGGAGGCACACACTTGACTTGGAGGCAACACGTTTATTACACAGCCCCAACAGGGCTAACTACATAAACGCACACACGTTAACTAGACCCCAACAGGGTAACTACATAACCGGGTCAGTGACATCCTGACTGACACACGATACCGAGCGGAGACCTACGATTGGAGAGACATAGCACCGAGGGTTGATTCCAGAGAACAGCCCCAATTGGGGCTCGGGACTCGGCCTTTATGGGCCACGGTGCGGTCGAGCTCCGCCCCTGGCCACGCCCTCTTCCAGATCCTTCCCGAAGACTCTGGCCCCTATCTCACGTGTCCCTCTCTCCTCCTTTAGGGCCCTCCTTGCCACCTCGTCCGGTCACGTGCCCTCTCGGGGTCACCCAAACTGTCACGTCCTCACCTGACCTCTCTCTCACTGTCACCAGGACTATGCCCCCGAGAGCCCGCTTCTATGGCATACCCACTCTGGTGCCAGAGAGAAACCCAAGACACACAGCTCCACTCTTGTGACGGCAGCTGGCACTAAATGCCATAGCGACTCCATTAACTTCACTACAACTGTATCCAACGTGAGCGTGTCTACGTGAAAGTGATGTCGCCCAAACACTAATATAGGGAATACAAAATGCTTTCAACGTCACTCAGTGGCATGGGCAGTATATTTCATCAAACTGAACAATCGTGGTATGGCTGTATAGGGGTCTAATGGGGCCTTATTTTGTGTCTGAATTGACTTATTAATTCAACAGCATCTCATTGAGAGTCATGAGGGTCCAGCATTCGGATGTTTGAAAATGTCCTTTTTGGAGTGTTTGCACTTTTTACTAGCAGTTCCTTGCCTCTGGCTACAGATGGGTAAAGATTCCATCCTCAACCCACATTGCTTGTAAGCATTGCTTGTAAGCAATGAATGCATAAATGGCAACCAATATGTTTTTATCAAACACGGTGATTACATCGTGTACATCGTGTCATGAACGAAGACATTCGGAAGCGACTTGGTGTGGCCCCCATTGCGGACAAGATGCTTGAGGCAAGGCTTCGGTGGTACGGCCATGTGATGCGAAGTGAAGAGTCATCAGTGGCCAAGACTGCCATGCGTATTGAGCCAGAGGGCCGCCGTCCACGCGGACGTCCGAAGAAGCGATGGATGGATCGAATAAAGGAAGACATGAAGACAGTCAACGCATCCCCTGAAGATGCCCTGGACCGAGCCAAATGGAGAAGACAATGCCGAAAAGCGGGCCCTGTGCCACAGCGGGAACAACGCTAGGAAGAAGAAGAAGGTGATTACATTAATTGTGTCACTTGTATAATTTTTTTCAACACCTGCATTTGAGTGATTTTCATGTGAGATTAAAAAGCATCTAATCATCTCTACTACCATTATTGTGCATGTGTAGTGACATCGTCGGATGTCACCATACTGCGGTGTAGTACCGGCCCGAGAAGAACACGGTGTGTGCCCCGGCCTGAAGGGAAGGTCGGGTAAGGTCATGGCAGCCTGGGTGAACGGAGAGGACACATGACCGGATGGGATGACAGGGGGGCCCCCGAGAGGGGGGTGTAAGGGTCACGTGATGGGGACCGAGCTTCCTCGGGAGGTTTCTGGAAAAGGGGCGTGGCCAGGGGTGGAGCTCGGCCATGCCGCAAGGAATATAAGCCGAGTCCCGGGAGGGATCAAGGCTGTCCATCCCGGGGAAGAAACCCTTCGTCTACGATCTTCGGTCTTCAATCTTCAGGCACGCGGACCAGGCAGTATGTTGGCTGTCCTGGTCCAAAGTTGTTAGTTATCTTGTAACCTGTGTAGTTAGCCAGGGTGGTCACCACCTTAGGTTGTTGTCTCGTTAAGGGG
The DNA here is from genome assembly GCF_965212315.1 of Lampetra planeri. Taxonomy (NCBI): domain Eukaryota; kingdom Metazoa; phylum Chordata; class Hyperoartia; order Petromyzontiformes; family Petromyzontidae; genus Lampetra; species Lampetra planeri. The sequence continues at coordinate 22,807,019 of NC_136107.1, forward strand.
TAGAGTAACCCCGTTGAATTATTAATAAATGCGCCGCCTCCAAGTTTAAGTGTGCTACTCAGTTGAACCCACTACACATGCATTTATAATGACATTTGTGTGTCGCTGAGTTGTAATTAAAAATGTAACCATCACACTAAACTTGAAATTCCATGTATGTAAGCACATCACAATTGAAGTCTCCCTTTCATACATATGTAAAATATGTATTTAGAGAAAGGGAGGTGATGTCAGTTCATCACTAGTTTTGAATATTTTCACAACATATTTAATTATGTACTTTTTACAAGCGTTGAATGTATAATTCAAATGTGCTTAAGTGTTGTTTTGGAAATTGCCTTTGCTAAAGTGAATTGCGTGTCCCAAATGTACCATAATAAACAATATTTTTCTGACTATAGAAAGACTCTATGGGAACCTCATTTGCCAGTAAAAATATGATAATTGGTTCTTTACCCTTCTATCTGGCAACAAAACTGACACCTTTTTACAAGGAGTCATGTTTGCATAGACCGCAATACCTGCAGTCATAATACAAACAAAAGAAACATAACTCTGATAATGTGCACTGTCCTTAAAGTTGATTGATCCACACCCGAGACAGCTTTCCTTAGAGCCTAGTCTCATATGGGTTGGACCAGTTGACGCCAAAAGGCGCACAACTCAAAGACAATGCACCATCAGAGTATGAGAGCTCGGGGCTTGCCCCGAGCTCTCATACATGAGACTAGGCTCTAAGGAAAGCTGTCTCGGGTGTGGATCAATCAACTTTAAGGACAGTGCACATTATCAGAGTTATGTTTCTTTTGTTTGTATTATGACTGCAGGTATTGCGGTCTATGCAAACATGACTCCTTGTAAAAAGGTGTCAGTTTTGTTGCCAGATAGAAGGGTAAAGAACCAATTATCATATTTTTACTGGCAAATGAGGTTCCCATAGTGTAGATGCTTGCCCCGAGCTCTCATACTCTGATGGTGCATTGTCTTTGAGTTGTGCGCCTTTTGGCGTCATCTGGTCCAACCCATATGAGACTAGGCTCTAAGGAAAGCTGTCTCGGGTGTGGATCAATCAACTTTAAGGACAGTGCACATTATCAGAGTTATGTTTCTTTTGTTTGTATTATGACTGCAGGTATTGCGGTCTATGCAAACATGACTCCTTGTAAAAAGGTGTCAGTTTTGTTGCCAGATAGAAGGGTAAAGAACCAATTATCATATAGAAAGACTGTTTGTGAAATTATGAGTGAAAGTTACAAATGTTCATAACGTTAATGAAGGGATAGCTACAACACATTGCTGTGGTACAAGATCTCCAATTAATTCAACCACACTACCAGTCGCTCCCTCCCTTTGTAATGATAACTTCAATGAGTAGCCATGGACACCTGGAGCCATTCAACAGCCACACATTAATTAAGCTGCAAATGCCATGCCGTCACTTAAAATTTCAAGACAGACACTACATCATTTCCTGACATTTTCAACATGTGGTGCTGTGTAATGTGCGAATAAAGGTACTCGATAATCTCACTGTGGTTTAATGTAAAAAAATTAGTGATATGACTGAAGAGAGGTCACTACATTTCTAAACGTGTCACAAGCAGTTGAACATTGATGGATTATTCTAGGTCTGTTGTGATTGTGTTATTATTCACTTAAATGTATTTATCTCTGGCACACAACGGGCAGACAGGAAAGAAGGAGCACTGGGCAGGAGATGGAGGAGGTGAAGAAGGAATTACTGGGGCAATATGTTGGGGATGGGAGAGTGATGACGAGAGGGGAGAGGGAGAAGGGAAGTGAGCGTGTTTTCACAGCGGGCGGGGAGAGGGGAGGGATTCAGAGTGGAGGTGGCCACACAAGTCACGTGATTTACATAAGGCTTGAGCTGATTTAGAGATATATTCTTTATGAAGTTATCATCTCGCCAATGTACAGGGTGTTGATCAGTGCCGGATTAAGCTAGTGCAGGGCCTGTAGCATATGTTATAAAGGGGCCCTAAATAAAATAAAAACACGTAAATATTAAAACGCAAATGTTTCACTTGTATAGTAAAATAATTGTATTTCTCATTTGCTATACAGCCAGATAATACGACAAATCGCAAACCTTAAACACTCAGTCGTTGAGAAAAGTTTAAGGCAGTATAGCACTATAGCAATAGAGCAAGTGCAGAATCACTGCACTTGCTCTATTGATAGCTTGAAAATATTTAGCGCGGGGCCCTTGAAATTGCGAGGCCCGTAGCATATGCTACTTTTGCGACTAGGATAATCCGGCACTGGCGTTGATGAAGATATCATCCATGAGTAAAACATGATGATTATACATAAGCTGCGGCTAGGTCAAAAAATGCACGCATCCTCGTTTCAACAGGTAACTCTCAATTATCATGTTGGATTATCCGGGTTGCAGATTACTGTAGTCGTGTTCCAAAGTGCATTTTAATATGCATTCTGGCTTCCTTCTCACTCATCAAGGATCAGAAGCTCAGTGCTTTGCCAGAAACATTTCGGCTGTAAAAACCTGATTTATACAATCTACATCTTCATCCCTATTCTACATCGGTAATAGATACATACATTGTATAGTTTAATGTATGTACATGTGTTGCATTATCTACGTACTTGTTTTATCTTGGCCACCCCTCTCACACATTTACTCTGTAAATTCAAATCGACTGTATTCATAATATATCCTTTGCGTTTCACTCATTTAAACAATGCAGTCACCTGCCATAATATTGGTGATGTACACCGGTGTTGAGTACTCATATTTTCCCAAGTATTCACCAATATACCTACAGTTTATCTTTCACATAATCCCAATGGTAATCTATGCATCTCAAACTGATACCTTTATGGACTTTGACATAATATTTAATCATGGAGGCACATTTTTCCAATTTGAGTTGATCTTTATTTCAAATATACACAAAGCAATGACAGACTCTAGATAGACAAACAATTGCAAATTAGTGGGCTTGTTCTTTTAGACTGAATGAGTATTAATGCTAATTTTTTTTAGTATATTTTTTATCTCCTCAGCTTTATTTAAATATATGCATTCAAAGTGTAAACGGATTCACTGTGCTTATAACTCTGGATGTAAAAATTGCCCATGAAGCAATAATCTTAATCTTTACTCAATATGTAACTAAATCATAATAAAAACAAACGGACAATTTAATGGTAATTTCAAATCCCTATAGCTGAAATAATGCATGGATAAAAAATTGTCATGAAAACAAAATTCCACAGCTAACTATACATCGCAGATCTGAAGAGCAAAGGCACTATCCTAATGACTCTAAATATTGATCGGTGATGATAAATGAGAAGCAGCTGCAGAAGGCAGATGCAATGTGTGTGTGTGAAATCCATGGCATTGACGATAACGCAGCCCATTCTGCCGATAGTTAATGCTCTTGATACGCTTTAGACAGCACTCTGGGTTCTAAGCAACGCGTCACGCTCGCATTGCAATTGCTCGCTCGTGTCACTCAAGTTTGAAGGTCCTTCATGAGAGCGAATTCTAAATGTTTTGGTCTATGCATCCACGTCGATCAGAAATGTTTGAAGAGGTCGGCATACCCACATTTTACCCCAACACTGCTGAGTGGAAAGAGGCGATGGGTGGGGAGGGGGGTATTTAAAAAAAATTGTAGGACCGTTTTAACTGTCACGCTCGAAAGATGACTCAAACCGGCGAACTCTGTTTTGCATTCAAAGGTGCTTACTATTGCGCCACAGCAGCTCAATTATTGAAGCACTTAACAGTGTTCCCTCGTTATTCGCGAGGGATACGTTCCGGAGATGCTCGTGAATATCAAATTTCGTGGATATTGATATTGGTCTTCGAAACCCTATCTTTTTAATGAATTACCTTAAATAAATACGTAAATAATTAAGTTATTAAATACATGAACATTATCATAATAACACCAATTATTTTGATTTCATCACTTTATTTCATCACTTTCTCGCTCATCACTTTATATCATCACTTTCTTTCTCTCTCTCTTTCAATAAGGAGTTCCAGATGCGATTCGCGGAAAGCCAAAATCGCGGATAGCAAGTTCGTGAATAACGAGGGAATATTGTAATGACAAATGGGGCTCTGATCCATTGGTAATTGGATAATTGTCAAAATGATAAAAAGGAAATCATAATTGGGTGTTTATCACTTCTTTTGTCTGCTGTTTCGTCGTATATTTATACTCATTCGTTTATGGAAATTAAGATGTAGCTTTTGTGTCATTCAAACACTGTGACTATAAAATTGGTAACGAATAACACTTATGTTAATTTCATTTACTTTGCATATGTAGTGAGCATGATTGTATCATGGCCAACAATGCAACCTTTGTCATGCAGGAATAAAATGGACCTTGGTTGATTACATGGGTGCAAGAAATTATGGTTTGGTAATTACTTCGTGTCAAATCACTGGGTACGACATTAACATTAATTAGCAGAATTCATTCCTACAAAGCACATGCTGGAAAAGAATGGCACATTGCAATTACATTGGACTAACAATAGTAGTCCACTGCTATTTCGTTTTGCTTTTGATATATTTTTTATATACATTGCATTTCCTGCATCAATAACTTAATGCATTAAACAATAAAAGAGGACGTATTTATTTTCATGTTTGAATTTTGTTTACGCAATTTTATTTTATTCTCTAAATTGGTGCAATGCACTTTCGTTCGCCTGAACATTAAGATCATGGTTAATTCCTCGATATTTTAGTCCTATTTTAAATTTGTAAAAGAACAACATTGAACAGAAATATATTCAATTGGTATGGAAAAAATGACAAATGACCAAGTAGCTTATATTTCCAAAAATTCAATGGTACACGATTTTACCAGTTTCCAAGGCTTTGGAGTATAATAATCCTGATTATATTAAACTGCAATTTTATATGATTTTTAATATAATGACCCATCAACCTCATAGAGACTGCCAAAATGATTATTAATGTCTCACATGAGAACATTTGTCAATTTGCGCTATAGTGAGATACAATTAAGAGAATAACCCTCAAATTAATAGTCCACTCCTAGCCTTGAGAGAGGGCCTCTGTGAAGAAATGTATCATAAGCAACAGCATCCAGCTGCCAGGCCCCGATTTTGATAGACGTTGCGTGGCAGTATGGATATTGGATCCCATTTCCTTCTAACCATTCTGTTTATACAGTGCAACCCTTTAAAAGCTAGCTTTCTTTAAATGGATATTTGCATGTGATTTATGAGGCAGAACTACCTAAAAAAAACCCCAGCAAGGCATGGAAACTAAAAGTAGAGTGAACATTTCTATTTCAGAAGCACTTTCTAAAATGAGCCATCTTTTTTACGTGTAATGGCAATTTATTAAACGCCGGTAGGGTAGTTTAGAGACTTCACAGAATGTGTAAAAGTAATAGCTGTCAGTTATTACCCCCTTCGCTAGCACCACTTGAAGCTGTGCTCCCAAGAGACACAATGAAGGTTGCTTTGAATATAAATGCTGCAATTTTTATTGGAAAATATGATGTTGCTTTGTGGTTATATGTGTGTGTTATGATCGAATCACCAAGCACAATCTCTATTGTAACAGCAATGCTGAAGAAATATATTTAAAATATTTGTTTTTATATATGTGGAGTGGATTCCACGGAGGCAGACACTTCTTACTTGGAGGCAACACGTTAATTATAGACCCCAACAGGGTAACCACATAACTACACACACACTCGACGGGATGACGACATAGGGTGGTGACCATCACGGTAACTACTTAACCACTTGATGGGATAACTATATAATCGGAGCAGGTCATCTAACACGCTGCCTGGTCCAAGAGCGAAGCCCGAATAGCGTAGCACGAAGAGTTGATCCCAGAGAACAGCCCTGTTCGGCTCACAGGACCCACTTCTTATCCCCCTGAGCGTGGCCTTGCTCCATCCGGCCAGCAGGTTCTGGGACCCCACATCACATGTTCCCTCGGTCCCCCTCTGGTCCCCGTCCTTATCCTCTCCTGGTCACGTGCCCTCTCAGGTTCACCCAGCCTGTCCCATATGCCATACGCCCTCTAGTGACAGAGAGAGGCTCCAAGACGCACAGTAACATTCCTCTCTCAGTAGCTAGTGCCAACACCACAGTGACTCAATATACGTCACTACATCACCCCCCCCCCCCTTTAATAAAACACAGCCATCCTGGCTGACCACTGCCCCTAAATGAACAAAACAAGCCTCCAAAAATGTTAAATTGAACAACAACGATAACAAGAACCGTTGATTGAACAATTAATACGAAATATTAAATATGTAAAATCACCTAGAAGGGGGGAAAGGGAAAAAGAAGAAATATGTGAACAATATACAATGGCCAACTGAACCTGCAGACAAAGCACAACCCTATGCTCATATGAGTGTCACCACCCGTGAGCACAAGAAGAGCCAGGATAATCCAATGACCCATCTGGCTCGCTTGTGTGACCACTAACAGATGGCATAGGGACAATTTTCCCACTGGAGGAGAGTAATTTAAAACTAATGGGACCTTGTCGCCGGGTGGGTGTGGGCTCCCTGGAGGTCCCGGAGACAACATGAGTATGGCCTAATGGGCGCGGCCCCGCCCGTGAAGTAGGCAGAAGTCCATCAAGAGGAGGAGTGGGTGACGGCTGGTCCATACTCCTCAGTCCACTTCCGGACGGTGTGACCTGCGGCTCCAAGGATGCTATGTGCTGGGATCTTGTGGAAGCAGAATCAGAAATCCCCTGAGGCACAACCTCCGCGGACACACGCCCCAGCGAGCCAGACACACCAGACACATGGCCATTAGGTAGTGGAGATGAATGTATTCCATCTGACGGAACAAACGGTTTTAGTCGCAATGAATAAACAAAGCAATGCCGCAACCGGACTGGATCCGCACACACTGTGGACTCCTAACTTCTTCAACTTCGACTGGGCCATGCCATGGTTTATACAATTTTGGGGACGTATCCATTTAGTTACCGATTTCCGGAGCCCCACAAGCCATTCGTTAGCAGCCTGCCACAAGGCAGAATTCCCTCGGGAAGCTTCAGACAACCGCGTCAGGGTAAGGCGCATGGGGCTAGGCATTTTTTTGTTGGTTGGCACCGAGCCCAATTGAACCTCAATCGGGGGGTCCCACTCCCTCCCATACATTAGAAAAAACGGGGAGAACCCGGTAGAAGCGTGTGGGGCTGATCTATAGGCAGCGAGAACACCCGGAACATGCAGGTCCCAGATGGACTGGGCCTCATTGACCTACTGACACAACATAGAAGTCAGGGTCCTGTGTAGGCGTTCCACCATACCGTCAGTCTGGGGGTGATAAGGCGAGGTATGAATCTTTTTGGTGCCCAACAGATCGCATACCTCCTTTAATAGTTTGGATGAAACATTTTTGCCTTGGTCAGTAAGGAGGCGTTCTGGGGCCCCCTTATCTAAGACATAACCGTGGAGGAACGTGCCCATTATTGTTGCAGCCGACTGGTCCGGCAGAGGCCAGGCTACCGGCCAACGCGAGAGGTACTCCACCCCTACTAATAAATATGTATTACCCCGTAGGGTGGTGGGGAATGGCCTAAGGATGTCGATCGGACGAGTTCATTAACTCGGGGCACAGAAATGGATTTCAAAAGAGGCCGATCAGTTTTCAGGAGGGTTTCCAGCGGGTGCATTTTGTGCATCCTTTCAAAACATTCTATATCATTGGAACCTCATTTGCCAGTAAAAAATATGATAATTGTTTTTTTACCCTTCTATCTGGCAACAAAACTGACACTTTTTTTTTCAGAGTTATGTTTTTTGTTTGCATTATGGCTGCAGGTATTGTGGTCTATGCAAACATGACTCCTTGTAAAAAAGGTGTCAGTTTTGTTGCCAGATAGAAGGGTAAAACACCAATTATCAACATTCTATATATTTACTTCCATCCCAGGCCAGAAGAAATCGAGTTAAAGAGTCGACATTTTTTTGCGGACACCAAGGTGCATCACTCGTACATGCACAGCCCATATAACCTTGCCCCGCAGAACGGAGGGCACCACAATGTTATGCCGTTGTAATTCACCATCCCACAGAATTAGCAGACCCCCTATTAGGATCAGAGGGGACAACAAGAGTTTGTGATCGAACCCACAACCTCCTGCATACCAGGCGAGGTAGTGAACATTTAATCACCGCGGTGGGATGTATGCTCCCCAGATGTTGCTTGGAAAAGATGTCTATATTAATTAAAAATGTAGCAACGGATGAATTAATTTTTTACCAGTAATATAAATTTTCACACTGAAGATATTACATTTGCATTTGATTGTGCTTGTGGGAATCTATTATTTGCGTTAAACACCGAGCTTATGAAATGTATCAGCTATTGTTACATTTTAGACTCATGTAATAGAATGGACAAAATAATATATGATGGGGGTAGGGGGGGCCAGACACAACTGAAATGACAAATTTTAACAGAAAAGATTTTGAAATGATTTTCAGCTCCAAATGAAAATTAATCCAATTACTGGGGTGAAGAGTTATTGTTACATGCCTTAAATCACTGTTTTAAAGTGAATTAAAGAACACATCAATTAACACATATTACTTAATACGTGATCATAATTTTGCCTAAATTCATTTAATCATTGATAGTTATCTGTTTTTCTATGCAGAAAAAAAGATGTCTATACCCCCTGCGGCATTTTCAATTTTAGTTTAAAATCATGGTGTTATGAATGCGGCCACGTCAGTAAAGATGTATCATCATATATGTACACATGAGCATGAAGTGTATTTTCCAGTTAAGGCATGTTTTTGTACCTTTTAATTCATATAAATCAATGTGTGTTTTTTGTACTATATATAGGGCATGAAGCCAGGATTATGGCCTTCGGAGTCTCCATGTAATAATTTGTGTACCACAGACCGTCGATGCTGCATTAAAGATGTGCAGTGACATGGAATGGGTCACTACGGCACGTAGCGCTGGTTACTGATAGAGAGCGGGATCGTGGGTGTAATAGCCTGGTCTACCAACAGGTAGGTGAAGTGTGCCCTGGAGCGCGTAGCGCCAGTTGCTGGCAGTGAAGGGCATTTGAGGATACAGCGGCCGGTCTGCCAGTAGGGAACGTGATAGGCACGGATGTAGGGTAAAGGTGACACTGGGGACACGTGGGGCAGAGCCCAGAACCTTCTGGTAGGTTCCAGAAGGGGGCGTGGCCGAGGACGGAGCCAGACCACGCTGGGGAGGATAAAAGGGAGGCCCCGACGCTGGGTCGGGGCTGCTGCGGTTTGGGAATGGAACCCGTCGTCTTCACAAGTCTTCGTTCCCGTCTTCACCTCCTCATCGGTGTTGGGTTATGCAGTGAGCCGGCTGTCCTGACCCGTATATAGTTATCCCCTATACTGTGGAAAGTGTAGAATAAATCTGTATGCCTCCTACTATTCGTGTCTCTGAAGTGGCTCACTACAGATGTATAACCTACCTTATGGAAATATCACAAGCTGGCCTTCTGACGTTGCCATCCTTATCATATAGTGTATGCCTATTCACACAGCCTTGAACTGAACTATAATTGTTCCATCTGTGGCTCTTTTATGGAGAATATCATTATGTTAAACAGAGGTGTCCAACGTAACACTTTTTTGTGAAACTGTGTTGATCAGTGGTGCATAAACACAAATATCAAAACTCAACATTCGTCAATTAACAGTGTCCTTAAAGGAAAATATATATGTACATAAACATTCTGTGTGCTATGAAGAAGGGCCGCCAAAACATTGCCATTTTTTTTCTTTTAGGGCAGTGTTATTGACGATTATCTTAAGTTTCTGTCCAACGTTATTGGGCTGTTCAATGTTACCGTATTTGCATTAATCTTGCGCCCATTTATACGGTAAGGGCAGCAGTTGGCAATTTGGCTGTTATTCCCAATGTTTTAACTCGAGTGTTTTTTTTACAATAAATTCATTTCTACATCAAATAAATACATATAAAACGTAATCTGATGGTCATGATGCCATACACATCTAAATCACTATCATGCTCTGTCCACAAAGTCATACCCACTATGCATCGCTCTGAAACTTTCATCCGTAGCCCTTTCCACCGTTCCCGACATAAATGAAGGTGGCGGAGTCGGGGCTCAGGGTGAATTTGGTGTCAACCTTCACACAACGGGTCTGTCCTTGCTGAGAGTACTGCATAGAGAGTAACGTCCTGCATATTAAGAATATTTTATATGAGCCCGCTGTGCTGTTGTGTGTTAAATTGCAGATGTGGTAATACAGTTTTGTTCATTACATGTGTCTATAGTAGCTATATATTACAGTCATATTATTGCTTATACATGTTTTGGATAAGGTTAATGAGTTGGTGTGATACATAGAAAACATAAGGCTCGCATATACGAAAACAGCAAGACAAGCACAGAAACAATGCTAAATCTGATTTGCACCTGTAACATGCACATTTGCAGCACATAAAATAACGAATGAAGACACTAAAACATTGTATTCAGTGACCTTTCCTATTAAATTCAAAGGGCTTTTCGGACAGGCCACAATGTATTACTCGTTCCAGCTTAGGTTATTTGCTAGTTAAATGCTGCGTGCACCGTAGTTGTGTTTTCTGGGACTGCGTGTTCTCCTATCAACTATTGCATACAATTTGTGGTGGGGATAGTTTCTCCTGATGTTTCAGTACTTTTATCACTCCCCTGCTTTTCAGAATCGTTTACTTCTGCACAGTCGTTCAAATCGAGTGCTTTCACCCTCTGTACTCGCAGGGGCAATCACATAATGGCCTGCAGACCACTTAAAGATGAGGAAATGTGGCTGGCTTTCTGTTTGGCCTAACTTGACCCTGAGTTTTCTTTTATTTAATTAATAGTTCCTTACTGTGGAATTCCTTAATAAGGAATACTGTATAATGCCACCGAGTATGGCATGATCTGTAAACACAACACACCCCACCAACACAATTTTGCCGGTTCTCAAGCATTGGGAAATCAACATAAATGCTCTATATTATGTGGAAATCTTAAGTAATTTGTATAGGGTTTACCTACAATAGTCACTTGTGTGGGGAACTAGTCATTAGGTCCATAGAAGTGTAGTTGTGTAGTTTGTACTGTGTTCATTGTCCCCGTAAGTTAAGGTTTATGTTTCTTCTTTTAAATGAAATGGATTTTGTTGTCAATGCATGAGCAGACAATAATTTGACTTGCAATACAAAATAAATGAGAGTTATTCTACCTTTGCTACTGTGTACATCCATAATACAGGTTTTTTTGGGGGTTAGATCGTGTAAATATATAAATGTGTCGTTAGACCCGGCACCACCCGACAGAGCCAATTAACGTGTGCCTAACGACACATTTATATATTTATGCGATCTAACACAAAACAAACATGTATTATGGATATTTGTCGCGAAAGCCACGTGTTAAACTGCTGTGTACATGTTCAAAATTGTGAGGTTGCTCCAACAATTTGACGTGTCACATTTGTTGCATCGTAATTTAAAAATAAATGGTAGCTAACAAGTGTTCTCTCTCACGAGTTATATGTGAATGGATCATCAGACATCACAGATTCACTTTGTAATATTGGTGGGAAAATACGAAGACAACTGTCTGTGTATACAGTGAGGGAAAAAAGTATTTGATCCCCTGCTGATTTTGTACGTTTGCCCACTGACAAAGAAATGCTCAGTCTATAATTTTAATGGTAGGTTTATTTGAACAATGAGAGACAGAATAACAACAACAAAATCCAGAAAAACGCACGTCAAAAATGTTATAAATTGATTTGCATTTTAATGAGTATTTGACCCCTCTGCAAAACATGACTTAGTACTTGGTGGCAAAACCCTTGTTGGCAATCACAGAGGTCAGACGTTTCTTGTAGTTGGCCACCAGGTTTGCACACATCTCAGGAGGGATTTCGTCCCACTCCTCTTTGCATATCTTCTCCAAGTCATTGAGGTTTTGAGACTGACGTTTGGCAACTCAAACCTTCAGCTCCCTCCACAGATTGTCTATGGGATTAAGGTCTGGAGACTGGCTAGGCCACTCCAGGACCTTAATTTATTTTAAGGACTTTTTCCTATCGCTGTACTCTGAGGAATGAGCCAATTGTTTGTTACCCAGTTTAACAAACGTAATCATTGAGGGTTAAATGTATGGATCAATGAGGACATCTCGAGGAGTACTGTGTTGACAATTCCGTGTTTTTAGATATTAAAGAGTCTGAGTGATGCCTTCCTAAGTTCCTGCATAATAATCTTAATGATAAAAACTGTTTCCTGCGATGAGATCTGAATTGACATGAATACATTAAAACATAATCAGTAAAAGTTAAAGCTAGAATCATTGTATTATCCCGAAGCAGAGCCTAATTATCATAATTACATACATTAACAAAATTGCATACACTTGCATAACTTGAAACAATTACACCTTCCTAATTAGCATAATATATCATTTAATTTCAGAAAATTACACATTGTTAAATTTTCATTTAATTTGTATTTTTTATAAAAATTTCAAGACCGAATATATACAACATAGTACTGCCATACACTGCAGATCCCTTTATTCACCAGCAGCCAGCGCAATGCCACTACACATATACAGGGTGCTTTAAAAAATATGTTAACACTTATATGGGAGAGACACACACAGAGACACAGAGAGAGACACACTTACAAGTGACTATCGTTTTCAATGGAAAAAGAACGAATAATGCACTGTAACATAACAAATGTATGTTAATAGCTTAAAATAGTCAAAGAGTCTCAACTTGTTCACCATCATTGTCAACACGTGCCTGGAATCTTCTCCAGGTTGTCTCCTGAGCCCGGAGGCACATTTCTTGTGGTGTTGTTGCACCCTGTAATTTTGGTGATCTGTGCCTAACGCCTGACACTCTCCAAGCTGTTTGGAACGCTGGTTTAGTTTACTTGGATTTTCATGAAATTTTAAATATGTTTTTCATGAAAGGCTTATTAAAAATGTAACTAATTATTCGTTTGTTACAAGAATTATAAATTTCCTCTCAAAATATACCAGCACCGCTTTTGATGAAAGCCAATTCCGCCCCTGTTTTTATATTTTATCTTTTCGTTTTGCACACCATTACATAATAATACAGAATCTATTCAGTTAATTTGTGAGTGACAATTGTTTAAAAATATGTTGGACATCGAATAGAAATGTAAATATAGAAGCAGAATCACGTTTAATTTTAACTCAGTGCAGTTTCACTTTAATACATTTTTCTCGCACTTATAAATAGTGTAATAAAGGACTCCTTCACAAAATGTCGCTCTCCGTTGGTCCTTTATTGGGTTCTTTACTCGCACCCGCTGGTCCTCGCTCTGACCCTCGCCGTGCGCCCTGCGCACGCTCCGACGGACTCTCTCTCTGTCGCCGTGCGCCCCGCGCACGCTCTGTGTGGCTCTCGCCACGCCGTCTCCTCCGGCCCCTCCGTGTGCTCTCTCCTCACCCGCCCGGGCCACACCGCCCTTCGGGTACTCCGCACACGCTGCTGGCTCTCTCTCTCTCTGTGCGGTCCCGCACGCTTCGCTGCCCACGCACGCTGGACCCCAGTACGCCTATCGGCCCCGACCACGTGGCAATGGCGCCACTTCTCCCTCCACCGCCAGCGTGTCTCCCTCCGTGGTTCACTCCCCACCCCCCCGCTCCTCCTCCGTCTCTCTCCTTATATCCCCTCTCTCACGTGACCCAAACTCCACCTTCTCATACCGCCCCTGTCTCCGCCCCCACTCACCCCGACGACCAGGCTCCGCCTCTCCAATACACCGGCCCGTGTGAGTGGTGCGGAGGCAGCGCCCACCCTGTCCTTGCTCGCATTACAATAGTAAAACATTTTGTCTTCACATTAATACAGAATCCAGTAAGTCGATACTGACAATATTAAAAATAATTCCTACAACAATTGCACATTTGCAACACACACAAGGCGAGAACCAAGTGTTTATATTGTTTCATTCACTCTCACAGGTGAGGAACATTTTTAGTTTGGAAAATAATTTTGTATTGAAACAATTCGTTTACTTTCTTCCTGATAGAAAGGTAACTCAAACAGCTCTTATAACGCTACGATAAAAGTGATTTACTATTGTAATTATTTATTTACAGGTTTGTAATACAATACTCTCAAACTGAATTACATTCAGTACATCACATTCCGTAATTTAGATTTCATTCAGATGAATCCAGCAGGGTCTGCAGATGAAAGAAGATGTCGATTAAACAGAAAGACAGCAGAGATGGCGTAATCAACTAAGTAAAGAAACATTGGATCGTATACGACGTGAAAATACCCATAATATGACGGGCAATTACACTGGTATATTTAAATTTTAAGATCACATTTTTGTTGATGAATGTGAGTTTTTTGTTCTTTTGAACCACTGTCAAAACAGCAGGATAATGGAAATAATATTTATTTATTTTTCTTTACAAAAAACCGCAAAAACAGAAATCATACATTTAGATACATTTCAATCATGTTTTTTTATGTGTGTGCAGTCACTCTTACATAAACCATGACCATCAATTATCTACACTTGCGAACCTGTTTAATCATCTATGGCTGCCCAGGGTCAAACCTAGTTGCATAGCAGTGCCAACTCATTATTCTAATGTGAAAACTAACCCTTCAGAGCTACCCAGACACCTCTAAAATTCCCTCCTACAAACACATTTATTAAATAATGAAATTAATAGATCACAACGTTTCGATCGCAACACAAGCTGGTGCCTGTCAGGCCATCAATCACCCCTTATCACACGTCTCCCTGGCAACACCTCCGATGTCAGCGTGCAATTTTACAACAGAAACACCTGCCACGTGCGCACACACGAGGTCTTCTCCGGATCTGTGGCAACACTGGATGCGCTAACTATGTGGCCGATGTATTTAACTGATGTTTGAAGCAAATTACATTTCTGTGGCTTGAATTTCCCATCACGCTTTTTCACTAGGACTATGGGCGCTCCCCATGGGCTATTGGATGGAGCAATAATATCTGCTGCCAGCATCTCATCAACAGCCAGGAGTACCTGTTCCTTTGCAGCAGGGCTGAGTCCATGCAAATTAATCCGAATTGGGGGGTGAATCCCCCGTATTGATGTGATGATGGAGGAGAGATGTGCGCCCAATTTCTTATTTGCTAGTGCTAAATACATCCGACGCAGCTGAGCTCGCTGAACTACCATAAGTGCAGGGTTCTCGGAGCACAGGGATTCGAGCCGTGCAGAATCCAGCTCATTAGGTTTATTGACGTTTCGCGCAACCACATGAGCCAGCTCCGCATTCTCAAGACAACGGACCGCCAAAGCGTGTGCCAGGACAGTACCTGCCTGAATCACACCTGGCGCATGTCCCGCATTCAGTACCTGAAGAAACGGCGTGTGCCCGACGGATACAACCGTCATAACACCCGCTAGCGAAGGGGATCGCGACACGACGTTAGAAGGGGTTAGCAGGATCCCCTCCTCTGGCCCCGGCGAAGGCAACTCCTTGCGCAATCGAAGTGGTACGAGCATTTGAGAACCCGCAGGCACCTTAATGGTTTGGTAGAAACTGCAACCGTTTTCCCTATGGTAATTCAATGCACCCCTGGTAGATTCCAATTTTCAAGGGCATACTGCTCAGAAAATCGGTGCTCAACAAACAGGGCATGGCCAACGTCCGTGCAACTAATATTTTACCTTCCAAAAGGATGTCCCCAATTTTCACAGAAGCCGACATTTTCCCCATTATACCCAGGCTTCCCCTGTTAGCCGCAACACAAGCGCGCTCCAAGGAGGCAAGAGGATCGGATGACTTGCGCAGCTGTAGCCTCCGAAATGGCGGCCAGGTCCTGCGCTCCCATTGCCTCGGACACGACAATGGTGGGAAACGTGTCTTGGTGTCCGGTGGTCAATGCAGCCATCATCCGCTCGAACAGATGAGCGGCAGCCGACAACAGCATCCCCAGATGACCAGCGATGTCCAACCAGCTCTGTGGGGGAGGCGGCAGGGTTGGACTCACCATGGTCTCTTTTGCCGACTGCAGCACGTTGTTGGAGCGGCCGCTTGAAGCCCCGGCAACCAGAGCCATTGGAGGGACAACGTCCTGCTCCACTTCATCATCCGACGACGCAGCAGGTGGGTTTCTTCTTTTGACGCCGACTTGGACATGACGGCGACGGTTCGTTGGCACTTCTAACACCAGTGTCTTGTAAAATCACTCAGACTGACACGTTGTAACAGGTCACCTGCTTACACTTTATTAGCCTATTCTTGCACCAGTTGTAGGCACTCCTATCAATGTCGCTACTGTTAACCAATTCTCACTCTTATCTACTCTACACCTCGCTAACCTGCACACAGCAGCCCTCTCTCTTGGCAGCGTCACACTCAATGCTTTGCACAAAGCAGCGCTTGCTCTCAGCAGCTCTGCACTCAAGACTCCGCACACAGCAGCGCTCACACAGAGGCTTGCACACAGCAGCGCTCACACAGAGGCTTGCACACAGCAGCACTCACACAGAGGCTTCCACACAGCAGTGATCACACAGGGGCTGCACACAGCAGCGCTCACACAGAAGCTTCCACACAGCAGCGCTCACACAGAGGCTTGCACACAGCAGCGCTCACACAGGGGCTTGCACACAGCAGCGCTCACACAGAGGGTTGCACACAGCAGCACTCACACAGAGGCTTCCACACAGCAGTGCTCACACAGGGGCTGCACACAGCAGCGCTCACACAGAAGCTTCCACACAGCAGCGCTCACACAAAAGCTTCCACACAGCAGCGCTCACACAGAGGCTTGCAAACAGCAGCGCTCACACGGAGGCTTCCACACAGCAGCGCTCACACAGAGGCTTGCACACAGCAGCGCTCGTCTCCCTGACAACACCTCCGGTGTCAGCGTGCAACCCCAGGCCGACCCGGTCTGCACCTACTTCTCTCCCAAATTAGGTGGCGGTTTGCCCGTGCAACGTTATGTTTCACACGCGCACGTGTTTGTCCTCGGTTGCCCTCGGCCAACAGTGTGCACCACATATTTCACCACACTAAAGTACTATAAATACACGTGCCTTAAGCCCACCAGTTCAGTTTAGTTCCAGCTGCCTAAGTGGATACATATCTGCATTTTTATGAGATGGCATCAAGAGGCTGCAAGCATCTGGCAGACGCATTTTCTATGTCTGCGGCCAATTTATCAAGACAAGAGCAAAAAAGTACTCTGTGGAAGCATCTGCTAAGATGTGTGAGGCCTACAAGGCATATTTTGGCATGCCTGTCGGGGATCAAGACAAACCCTGGGCACCTCATTTCACCTGCAAGCAATGCAAAAAAACTGTGGAAGGTAAGATGGACAATTGTTGCTCAGAATTTTATGTTATAAAATGTGTTAAAAACTATTTAAATTGTAAAAGTTTTTAATTTTAATTTTTTTTACAATTTTCAATATTATTGAAAAAATATATATTATATGAAAAATGTTTCGAGCATCTCTTCCACATTAATCATGGGTGAAATAAATGTATTTTTGAAGGATGGTACAGAGGGGAAAAGAGAGCCATGAAGTTAGCTATCCCAAGAATTTGGCGCGAACCCACTGTCCACTCAGGCAACTGCTACTTCTGCATGGTGGACTCTTCCAAACGTCGGACTGGCAAGAATGCACCTGCTTTCACATATCCGGACCTTTCTTCATCCATCGCCCCGGTGCCACACTGCCATGACCTCCCCGTACCCACTACTCCGGAGATAGTGTAGCCGTCTTTAGAAGAAAGCAGCCAATCAGAGAGCGAGGAAGACGTTGTAGATCCAGATGACAATTGCAGAGGTGGAGCTGAGGAGAGAAACCCATACTACCCCAACCAAAAATACCTCAACGACTTGATCAGATATCTTGGTCTCACCAAGTCCAATGCCGAGCTTTTGACATCTAGGCTCAAGCAGTAAAACTTGTTGGATGAGAGTGTGCAAGTCGCAGATCAGAGGAAGCGTTACCAACCATTTTTGCAGCTTCTTCACCCGTCAAGATGGGCTCTGCTTCTGCCACAATGTGACCTGTCTGTTCGAGGCAATCGGAATCGCCTGTAACCAGAATGAGTGATGCCTCTTCATTGACAGCTCATCCAGGAGCCTCAATGCCTAGCTGCTCCATAATGGTAACAAGTACCCATCTCTTCCCCTGCCTCACTTGGTGCACCTCAAAGAGGATTCCAACAGCATCAAGACCTTGCTGGACACTTTGAAGTATGATGAGTATGGCTGGGAAGTCATCGGAGACTTCAAAATGGTGGCATTCCTGATGGGTCTCCAAGGTGGTTTTACCAAGTTTTCCTGCTATCTTTGCCTTTGGGACAGCAGGGACACTAAGGCGCATTACCACAGGTGGGATTGGCCACAGCGGACCGAGTACTCTGTGGGGAGGAACAACATCAAGTGGGAGCCACTGGTGGACCACCGGAAGGTTCTGATGCCACCATTGCACATTAAATTGGGCCTTATGAAACAATTTGTTAGAGCTGTAGATAAGGAACCGGCAACCTTCAAGTACCTTCAAGACTTCTTCCCTAAGCTGTCTGAGGCAAAGATCAAAGCCGGTGTCTTCGTCGGACCACAGATAAAGAAGATCTTGGAGTGCAATGAATTCCCCAAGAAGCTCACTCGTAAGGAGAACGTGGCTTGGAACAGCTTTGTCGCAGTGGTTTGTGGCTTCCTGGGCAATCACAAGGTCGGAAACTATGTGGAGCTGGTTCAGACTCTGGTGAAGAACTACAGCACAATGGGTTGTAGCATGTCCCTCAAAGTCCATATCCTTGATGCTCATGATGATAAATTCAAGGAGAACATGGGAGCGTACTCGGAGGAGCAAGGCGAGCACTTCCACCAGGATATACTGGACTTTGAACGCCGCTACCATGGACAGTATAACGAGAACATGATGGAAGACTTCATTTGGCGACTGATTCGTGAAAGTTATTTATAGTATAATCGTAAATCTCGAAAAACTACTCACTTCTAAATCTTTGAAAGTATTTTTTGTATTACTTTACTATAAATACATGTTAATTTTGATTCATATGTTTTTTTCTGACTTTATGGGAACGAAAAAACATACATTTGTCTGTTTTCTCATTGAAAATAGGTACATTTCAAAATATCACTGTCCTGGTCACTAAAGCAAAGTTTATGGGGAATAACAGCCATTTTCTATACTTTTTAGGCACAAGCAAATACGACATAACACTTACTACCCAGGAACAAAAATTGTGTTACATAGTATAATCAATGCAAACATCTATCAACGACTGATTGGAACATCCGTACTTTTGAATTAACCGAACCCAATGTATCTGTCTGTCAAAACCCGCATCTAAATTAATGTATTTTTCATTATGGTTACAGAATGTGTGGGTAGGGTACAGCATTTGCAAGTGATACATCTGTTCACACGGTTACTGTGTGATAATTGTATGAGACTACTGTAATGGTTATTGTGTTCAACTGATGACAATAATTATACACTACAGTATTTCTTTCTATGTATCAACGGGTGGAATTACATATTCAGTATTATTCATTAATTAATTGTTGGACATGATAGTGGCCGGAATAACATTTCAGTGGTATTTGGTAGGAGCATATAATGAATGTGTATACTTTACTGGTCAATGTGTTATTTTATGTGCTGAGACCATTTGAATAAACAACTATTTGTGGATATTAATTTTACAACAGGAACCAATTATTATAATTACACAATGCATAGTTGAATAAACAAATAAATAACTGTCAAAGTTTATATAACAATATTGTACTTTATTTTTTGCAGTGATGCCAGCTGTATAGCTCAAACATTTGATTTTCTCAAATGAATGTTGGTATGCGACTTGTTGCAATCGCAACATATTACCAAAACACACTATGTAATTAATAATAAAAAAACAGCTCTTCACATTTATGCAATAATGTAAAACTGTTTATACAAAACAACTCATCTTATCTGTTACCGATGGTTGAATTCGTCCCAAACGCCTCTCATCTCACGTTTTCCTCTGAGGTGCGTGGTCGCCCTGTGCTCTTCCCCTTACATAAACAGCCTGTTTCCTCAAATTGTCGGTACCAACGACGAATGCTCTTTGACATTGGCAGATCAATGCCAAAACGCCGTTGAAACGCACGCTATACCGCAATTACGGATTCAGTCTTGCTGAACTACAGAACTCAAAACGCTTTGTGTTGCAGGGTCACCATCTTGCGAATGACTGAGGCTAGGGGTTGTTTGTGCGCTGGGAGAGGCATCTAGTGGTAATCATTTGAAACGCTATTCTCCGCCCTTTCAAGTGGTAAGAGTTTCATTCATGGGCGGTTCGTGGTTGCAGAGATATAGCGATTTCAAATGGGGTCCATCTTTTTGAAACAGCATGTATATTTCACATTATTTAATTATTTCATTTGGGCGGAGCGTGTGGCAGCATAACTCCAGGACTGGCTTCATAGACGAATTCTCAATTGCTCACCAACAATGCTTCCACAATTAGTTTTGTTTCTTTATTATAATATTACACAATTAAGATTCCATGGGCTTTTATGGCCACGGCATCTGTGAATGATGTTGTACTCTTCTGAAATAGCACTGACCTTTGCACTTCTTGTATCCTTTTTTATTGCTTTCTACCTTAGGTTGAAAGCAGTAATGCATTTTCCCTGTCTGTCTGTCCGTCTGTCTGTCTTCACACAGACAGATGGACAGTTATGGAATATGACCATGTCAATATCCATGGGAATCATTAGCCTTTTCATTTTCACACCCATTAAACCTTCAATGGCACAGCAGCCATGCATTAAATACAAGTGTCTTTTCAGTGTCGGCCTCTGTGTGTACGAGGGGTTTGTTGTAGGAGTAACGAGATAACAGCACACCCAAGTGGGCTGACTTTGAACACAATAAAAAAACGGACAAATCAAACTGATTAGATTACTGACACCATTAACAACAACACAACTGCATGCTGCATGTAGGGGCTCCATTTGTCCCACTCATATTGATGTATAGGTAATGTCTGTCGCACATGAAACACATTACAGCCCCATGTAGGTGACAGCTACACCGCGGCCACAGCACAGTCAGCACACATTAGTGTCACCAGATAAGGCAGAGGCCACATTTCATGACAATTCAATTTTAATTTTTCTACATAACTGTCACCTGCTCCAAATAAATAAGTAAATAAACACCATCCATGAAACAATCTCAGACAACACAAATTAGAAGTCATAAAGCCATTGCTTTATTATTATTATTTCTATTTACATGACTTTACCGAAAGAACCAAAGAATATGAATTCCTGCAGTCACGAAAGTTATAAATACAAATTTTGTTTGGGATTATTTAGACACATTTTCAGTGCTTCATAACGTTCCCCAGGGTTGGCAAGTTTGCCTTGTCAGGAACATATGAGCCTTAGGTTTAAAAAAATAATGCAAAAAATGTGAGTGCATCTGGTAATAAGGTAGCGTTTATGTTATCAAAAAGAGAAATATATCAATATATCTAAACCATGAATAACATAACATTTGTGATTAATGTTTATAGTAGCTAGTTATGTCACAGAGCAAATTCAGTCATTGTGTTGATCTTAACACAAAATCAATTCGTACATTAAATGTCCAGTGATAAAAATACAAAGTGGAATGGTAGATGCATTTTCATTAAAAAACATCATCATTATCATCGTACTGCATATTCTCCGAAATTAACCATGGCTATCAGTATAGTGAAATACTAATGTGGGCACTTGTAAGCAATACAATGGGGTCTATAATGTGAACATTGGATAACGTTCCAGTAGTATCCCTTTCGGATTGTGATGTTAGCAAATAGGCGAGTAGCAATGCATTAATTAATCATCTCTAATCATTGTTCACACTCACGATGTGAGCATCAAATCATTGGTGTAAGGATAAATTATGGATGCTATATATAGATGTTAGGAAAATTATCTTCCAATGCTACATTTTAGGCTAATCGAGTGAATTAGACTGCAAACGAGACAGAAAAAAAACTAACTCAAAAAGATACGATTTTTAAAACTGAAATCACGACTCCAATTCATAACAATTATAAAAAAAAAATTAAAAACATTATCAAGCCTCGGAATGATTCACATGTTGCATTTACGTATTGTAATTTACCTTACCAACACACTCTGAACAGTAAGTACTGAACTTCAATTGAACCTTCACGAATTAAAAGGAACCAAAACATTGTTGAATTAAAATAACGAATTATTGTGATCGAAAGTATATCCTTTTTTGCCTGCTTAGACATCAGCCTTTTGATTTATTTGACCTGCTGCCCACTAATTTGGTGGCAGACCCCCAATTTGAGCGCACCAGGATGACCAACGCTCTGTGGATTTTCCTCCATCGGTCACAGGTGTGTTTGGGATCTGCTATCAAAAGAATTTGGCTCAGCAGGGCTCGCACCTCCAGGCACTCTTGCACGAGTGATGGCCACACTTGCTGGCTCCTGTGGGAGCCGTGGAGCTATGTTAACAGTGTTACTAATGCACGATGTTTATCGGGCTTGGAAATTGGGCACAGTCTGTAGGGGCGCATCCCCTGTGAACTGGAACCGGGAGGTGTGGTAGGTTGCCTGGCAATGCCAGGATTGATGTCGGCTCGGATGTGAGTTTGAGCTGAGCCGGTACCGTTTTGGCACTAAGTTAGACAAGGTACCAAGTTAGATGAAAAACGCCCAGGGGCTTAGCTACAGGCACCCCGAAGAGATGCAGGAGGGTTTCCAAAAGTATTGCCAGGGCAAGAGAGTTACAAAGTGGCGATGCTAGCGCCTGCCTCCATTGGATGGTCAGTCCCTGTGAAAGGGAACCACGCCAGCCACCACAATACCTCCCCTTGGCTTTCGGGGTGCCCTGGACAATTGGAAACCCGGTCATCCCACACATTGTCGAGGAAGTCATATGTTAGTCGAGTTGCGGAACGAGAATGATATGGGCACTCTGTGTAGGGGCCCTCTTTGGATCAGCAGAGATGGTGAGGATGACCCTCGTCTCTGGAAAAAAGATAGGAGGGTAAGCATCAGGCATGGAGGTTTCAGCCCAAGACCTGGTGGCTGCACAGGTGCTCATGATAAGAGACCAGCTAATGACCCAGATGCTGATTTGTGACAGCAGTAGCCACCGTCCCCTCAGGTCTCAGGGCACCTGGTTTTTGGTACCCAGGGAGGTGTAGATGCAACCTCTTTAAGAATTGTGGGGCCGATCTCGTAAGAAGAATGGGTCAAGAAAAGGCTTCCTTCTATTCTTATTTCTCCTTGCTATCTTTGATTTTACTATCATCTGCATTTTTAAGCGAGGTCCCCAAAGTCAGGCAATATCTGACAAAGAAAGTTCAGGGTTTGTTGCTTAAGTTTGGGAGATTCTCGACTTGGAAAGTGTATTATAGTCTTTAGACAGAGTTGACCAATAAGCTACTGACAATGTTTTTGTGAAGTCTCCCTGGACTACATATAACATGGTTTAACTGTACAGTATTTTTGCATATTTAATTACATTGGAACGTGTGTGTCTGTGTTAAGGGACAGAGACAGTGCAGCTGTTAGCACAATATGGTACTGTCCCGGTTACCTGAAATAACACTTTGTCATACAAAATACCGCAGGAAAGTGGTGTATTAATCTGGCCGCAGCCTCCAAGTGACAGAGGAAACATGGTGACAGAAGAAGACAGCTCGAGAGAAAGTGAGAGTGAAACAGACAGACGGAGACACGTACAGAAGGAGACACATAAAGACACAATGCCATAAACATACACAAATAGGGAGATACAGATTCAGAGAGAAACAAACAGTGGGAAACACAAAGACAGGGGAACAGAGACAGAAGTAGAGAGAGAGAGACGGACAATTTATTGAAAATAATTTGTAGAAATACTAATCATAAAAAAGTGCTCTTCAGTTGCCCCCTAACTCTTATCCACACTAGAGGGACTGCATTTTCCCATGTACCCCACTGTAGATTTTGTTGCATGGCAGTCAAGTTGATATTTTTTTTTATCAGAGCTGGAACTTATGCCAAATCAGGTACCAGTTCAGTGCTCTGATCCCTAAACCACATTGCTCTGCCATATACGTGAAGTGCTCGAACCGACACGACAGCTTCTTGTCTTTCCTCGTTACTTTATTTCGCATATGTCGCTCAACATCTCTTCCGTCAACATCGCTCAATGTTCCTCCGCTCACACCGACCCACAACTCTTCTCCACGCTCGTTTGCCGCGTTCCGCCGGCCTCATTCGCTCCCCTCTACTCCTCCGTCGACTCTCCTCTCCGCTCTCTCCGCCCCAGTTCGGCTGCTCTTTATCAGCTCCGCCGTCCCACTCCGTCGTAACTACATCAGCTCTCTTCCCACGCTCCAGCCGCTTCCTACTCTCCGTCGTCTCTCTGTTACTCTACACTTCTCCACTGCTACCCTACACTTCTCCACTGCTACCCTACACTTCTCCACTGCTACCTTACACTTCTCCACTGCTACCCTACACTTCTCCACTGCTACCCTACACTTCTCTGCTGCTACCCTACGCTATACTCACTCTGCTGCTCCGTCTCTCCATCCGTTGTCTCCTCCCAGGCGCGAACTCCCGTTTCCTCCACAAACCCCTGACTTTATCCCCGAACCAATTAATCCCTAATTAATCATGGTATCCCCCGCGACGCCACTCGCCCCCAGCCCCCGCTGCCACGTGGCATGTTTTTCCAGACACACTGGCGCCGTTCTCCGACAACAACCCCTCTTGGCCAATCAGCGCCCTGCACCCTTAAGTACCCCCTGCCAGAGGTGGGACAAAGTCATTGTTATGCAAGTCCAAGTCGAGTCGCAAGTCATCAAATTCATGACTCGAGTCTGACTCGAGTCCAAGTCACATGACTCGAGTCCACATCTCATAGGTGGGACAAAGTCATTGTTATGCAAGTCCAAGTCGAGTCGCAAGTCATCAAATTCATGACTCGAGTCTGACTCGAGTCCAAGTCACATGACTCGAGTCCACACCTCTGCCCCCTGCCACCTGCTACCACCACCCTTAGACTTCACGCCACCTTAATTTGGACAACAACAACGACCAGCCAATCAGCGCCCTGTGTCCTCATTTGCTCTCACTGTCCGCCGCGTGCGCGCACACCGACCCCAGCGCGTGACGCGTATCTCAAGCACTACATACGTATTAATAGATTGTTGCTCACAGTACTTTGCCAACAATCTACACAGGCAAGTAGGGGACTTTTTGTTTATTAATATATGCACATCAGCCAGTCATACATAAAAAATAATTCAACAGTGTACAGAAATACATGGGTAATCACAGACACTACAGTACATCCAGAAATGGTGCCTGGGTTGTCAAAGGGATGCACGCTTAATAGCTTTTTTTAGTGTATTAAAATATCAAAATATATTAAGACATTTATATGGTATATATAAATAAGCATACAGAGTAAATGCATATAAATATTTTCTTTGATACATTGATAAACACTGTGGGATTTCCTCATGTTTAAAGACCCATGGGAATCTCCGCCAAATAGGGTCCTCGGTGCAATCTGAAAATGTAGGTTTTGAGGCTGTGATGTTTGGACGCGGATGAGCACTAATACAAAATTAACAAACACATTTATACACATGGGAACTGACTCCTCAGCGGTTTGGTCTTTGATGCCCGTAATAACCACATGTTGTGTGTTGGATGGCTCCATAGTGATCCGTGTTTGTTTGCTGTACAGTGACCTCTGTTTATTTTATCGTGATCTTTCTACAGAACATGCAAACCTGCCAACTCCTAGTAACAGTGGAGGCCTCTCACACCCCTGTCTCGAACCACTTTAAGTGTCATTTCCCCTCCACCCCCTTCCTAAACAACATTTTAACATAATTATTTATCACAAACCTGTACAAATTGGCACCATTCAACTCCCACATTAGTGATAACTGAATATAATGAGGTATACAATTAATACTGAAGGAATATATATTGTTAAATGTGAATGATACATGTGTAGTGACATAAAATTGGTCACTACGTAGCATAGCGCTGGCTGCTGGCAAGGAAGGGGATCTGCAGAGTGAAGCAGCCCTGATTGACAGCAGACCACGCGATAGATCCGAGAAGGATATCGGGTAAAGGTTACGGAGGGGACGTGTCGAGAGCCTGCTCGTAGGTTCAAGAATGGGGGCGTGGCCGAGGTGGAATGAGGCCATGCTAACAGGATAAAAGGGGACCCCGGGCGGGGGATCGGGACCGTCGTTTGGAGTGGGATCCCCTCGTCGTCGTCGCCGCTGCTGTCGCATTCGCCGCTGTCGTCGTCCACTTGATAATTGCGCTGTTAGCAGTAGTTGGCTGTCTTAGTTCAGCGCCGTCAGTGTCAGACGGCTAGCGTTGTGTTGTAGGCTTGCAACCAGTATAGAGTTGCATTTAAGCGAGAGACAGAGCGTTGTGTAATAGCAGAGAGTGTGTAGCAGAATGCTCGGTGTTTAATTCAAAAATTGCCTCCAAGAAGTTACATCTCCAAGTCAGTCACTACACATGGATAGCGGTGGCAATTCAAAATAAGTCTGTATCAGCAATCCAAGATATCTGCAACACATCACTCACTTTAAGTTACTGGACAGCAGTGACAGTACACACGTATTTTAATTCTGTACAATGCTCTCAGGTCTAATGGAGTCCCTTGTAGTGTCTTATTTATAACAGAGTGGTGTATTACTGCAGGCCACAGCTGCATTTGTGCATGAGCGCTTATGCTCTCATAGCATCCTTTTTAAAAGTGACGAGATCACGAGTCATGGGGAAGGAAGAGGGATGCTGGTAATTTGGAGTCGCTCAATGCTGGAGTACAGAGCCAGTGTTGTCTCAAAAGTGGTACATCTCAACATCAATACAATGGTGGTGCAGTCACAATCACTTAAAACACACCATCTGCTGCGGAGCCTGGTTTAAAGTAATTAGCAGCGCACCTTCCAGATTAAGCAATGATGGGCGGTGACCAAAGCAGGGCTAAATATAATTAACGGGAATAACTAATGAATTACGTAATTAATATCAACGACTAAGTATGGAATGAATGGCAAGAATTTAAATTTGGATGGCTGTGTATTTACAATAGTTTTACATGCCTGTATCCTTTAAATAATGCAATGCAGGGTGTGTAGGCAGATGCTACTGACTCTATTGTATGTAGGGTGTGTAGGCAGATACTACTGACTATTGTATGTAGGGGGTGTACGCTGATACTACTGACTCTATTGTATGCAGGGTGTGTAGGCAGATACTACTGACTATTGTATGTAGGGTGTGTAGGCAGATACTACTGACTCTATTGTATGTGTAGTGCTGAACTTTACGCGGACAACTTCTTCCTTTTCTGTCGTCACTTTATTTTATCAAACTCAGCATATTTCGCCACCACTCTCCAGCGCGTTCTCCGCTCGCTCGCCGTGCTCCGCCGGCCTCGCTCGCTCCGTTCCTCCTCCTCTCTCTCCGTCTCTCCTGACTCTCCTCTCTGCTTCTCCATCCCACTCCAGCCGTCGCTCTCTCTCGGCTTTTCCGTCTCACTCCAACAATCTTTATTGTTCCCGTTCCACTGCTAGCCTATCCGTCCTCTCGTCTCCTCTTATTCCCCTGCTCCACCGCTACCCTATTCTACCTCTCATATCTTCCCCGTCTCCATCTCTACTGCTACCCTATACTTCTTCTACTCCACTGCTACCCTATACTTCTTCTTCCACTCCACTGCTACCCTATACTTCTTCTCGTATCTTCTTCTTTTGCTCCGGCCGTCTCCGTCCAGCTCCCAGCACAACTCCCCGTCTTACTCTGACGCTCCTGTATTTATCCCCGTCCCTATTAATTTCCAATTAATTAACTGGCATCCCCCCAACGCCCCGCGCCTCCGTCCCCCGCCGCCACCTGTTCCCATTCCCAGACTTACAGGCGCCACCTTGTCCCTGACAACAACCGGCCAATCACTGCCCTGCATCCATAATTGCCTAACGGGCTGTCTCCGTCTCACCCGTTGTCCCCCAGCAACACCAGCATGTCCCGATACGACCCCACTGTCCCCAACCCGCACGTGTTTACAATGACCCCCCTTGGCGCGCGTTAAACCACTACATATTTAGGGGGTGTACGCTGATACTACTGACTCTATTGTATATAGGGTGTGTAGGCAGATACTACTGATTATATTTTGTGTAGGGTGTGTAGGCAGATGCTGACTCTATTTTATGGAGGGTGTGTAGGCAGATGCTAATGACTCTGTTGAATGTTGGGTGTGTAGGCAGATACTATTGACTCTATTGTATGTAGGGTGTGTAAGCAGATACTACTGACTCTATTTTATGTAGTGTGTGTAGGCAGATGATACTGACTCTATTGTATGTAGGGTGTGTAGGCAGATGCTACAAACTCTTAATGTATGTAGGATGTGTAGGCAGATGCTACTGACTCAATTGTATGTAGGGTGTGTAGGCAGATGCTACTAACTCTGTTGTATGTAGGATGTGTAGGCAGATGCTACTAACTCTATTGTATGTAGGGTGTGTAGACAGATGCTACTAACTCTATTGTATGTAGGATGTGTAGGCAGATGCTACTGACTATTGTATGTAGGGTGTGTAGGTAGATGCTACTGACTCTATTGTATGTAGGGTGTGTAGGCAGATGCTACTAACTCTATTGTATGTAGGATGTGTAGGCAGATGCTACTGACTATTGTATGTAGGGTGTGTAGGCAGATGCTACTGACTCTATTGTTTGTAGGATGTGTAGGCAGATGCTACTGACTATTGTATGTAGGGTGTGTAGGCAGATGCTACTAACTCTGTTGTATGTAGGATGTGTAGGCAGATGCTACTAACTCTATTGTATGTAGGGTGTGTAGGCAGATGCTACTAACTCTATTGTATGTAGGATGTGTAGGCAGATGCTACTGACCATTGTATGTAGGGTGTGTAGGCAGATGCTACTAACTCTATTGTATGTAGGATGTGTAGGCATATGCTACTGACTATTGTATGTAGGGTGTGTAGGCAGATGCTACTAACTCTATTGTATGTAGGATGTGTAGGCAGATGCTACTGACTATTGTATGTAGGGTGTGTAGGCAGATGCTACTGACCATTGTATGTAAGGTGTGTAGGCAGATGCTACTAACTCTATTGTATGTAGGATGTGTAGGCAGATGCTACTGACTATTGTATGTAGGATGTGTAGGCAGATGCTACTGACTATTGTATTTAGGGTGTGTAGGCAGATGCTACTAACTCTATTGTATGTAGGATGTGTAGGCAGATGCTACTCACTATTGTATGTAGGGTGTGTAGGCAGATGCTACTAACTCTATTGTATGTAGGATGTGTAGGCAGATGCTACTGACTATTGTATGTAGGGTGTGTAGGCAGATGCTACTAACTCTATTGTATGTAGGATGTGTAGGCAGATGCTACTGACTATTGTATGTAGGGTGTGTAGGCAGATGCTACTAACTCTATTGTATGTAGGATGTGTAGGCAGATGCTACTAACTCTATTGTATGTAGGGTGTGTAGGCAGATGCTACTAACTCTATTGTATGTAGGATGTGTAGGCAGATGCTACTGACTATTGTATGTAGGGTGTGTAGGCAGATGCTACTAACTCTATTGTATGTAGGATGTGTAGGCAGATGCTACTGACTATTGTATGTAGGGTGTGTAGGCAGATGCTACTGACTATTGTATGTAGGGTGTGTAGGCAGATGCTACTAACTCTATTGTATGTAGGGTGTGTAGGCAGATGCTACTGAATATTGTATGTAGGATGTGTAGGCAGATGCTACTGACTATTGTATGTAGGGTGTGTAGGCAGATGCTACTGACTATTGTATGTAGGGTGTGTAGGCAGATGCTACTAACTCTATTGTATGTAGGATGTGTAGGCAGATGCTACTGAATATTGTATGTAGGATGTGTAGGCAGATGCTACTGACTATTGTATGTAGGGTGTGTAGGCAGATGCTACTGACTATTGTATGTAGGGTGTGTAGGCAGATGCTACTGACTATTGTATGTAGGGTGTGTAGGCAGATGCTACTGACTATTGTATGTAGGGTGTGTAGGCAGATGCTACTGACTATTGTATGTAGGGTGTGTAGGCAGATGCTACTAACTCTATTGTATGTAGGGTGTGTAGGCAGATGCTACTAACTCTATTGTATGTAGGATGTGTAGGCAGATGCTACTGACTATTGTATGTAGGATGTGTAGGCAGATGCTACTGACTATTGTATGTAGGGTGTGTAGGCAGATGCTACTGACTATTGTATGTAGGGTGTGTAGGCAGATGCTACTGACTTGTATGTAGGGTGTGTAGGCAGATGCTACTGACTATTGTATGTAGGGTGTGTAGGCAGATGCTACTGACTATTGTATGTAGGGTGTGTAGGCAGATGCTACTGACTATTGTATGTAGGGTGTGTAGGCAGATGCTACTAACTCTATTGTATGTAGGGTGTGTAGGCAGATGCTACTAACTCTATTGTATGTAGGGTGTGTAGGCAGATGCTACTGACTATTGTATGTAGGGTGTGTAGGCAGATGCTACTGACTATTGTATGTAGGGTGTGTAGGCAGATGCTACTGACTATTGTATGTAGGATGTGTAGGCAGATGCTACTGACTATTCTATGTAGGGTGTGTAGGCAGATGCTACTGACTATTGTATGTAGGGTGTGTCGGCAGATGCTACTGACTATTGTATGTAGGGTGTGTAGGCAGATGCTACTGACTATTGTATGTAGGGTGTGTAGGCAGATGCTACTGACTATTGTATGTAGGATGTGTAGGCAGATGCTACTGACTATTGTATGTACGGTGTGTAGGCAGATGCTACTGACTTTGTATGTAGGGTGTGTAGGCAGATGCTACTGACTATTGTATGTAGGGTGTGTAGGCAGATGCTACTGACTATTGTATGTAGGGTGTGTAGGCAGATGCTACTGACTATTGTATGTAGGATGTGTAGGCAGATGCTACTGACTATTGTATGTAGGGTGTGTAGGCAGATGCTACTGACTATTGTATGTAGGGTGTGTAGGCAGATGCTACTGACTATTGTATGTAGGGTGTGTAGGCAGATGCTACTGACTATTGTATGTAGGGTGTGTAGGCAGATGCTACTAACTCTATTGTATGTAGGATGTGTAGGCAGATGCTACTGACTATTGTATGTAGGATGTGTAGGCAGATGCTACTGACTATTGTATGTAGGATGTGTAGGCAGATGCTACTGACTATTGTATGTAGGGTGTGTAGGCAGATGCTACTGACTATTGTATGTAGGGTGTGTAGGCAGATGCTACTGACTATTGTATGTAGGGTGTGTAGGCAGATGCTACTGACTATTGTATGTAGGGTGTGTAGGCAGATGCTACTGACTATTGTATGTAGGGTGTGTAGGCAGATGCTACTGACTATTGTATGTAGGGTGTGTAGGCAGATGCTACTGACTATTGTATGTAGGGTGTGTAGGCAGATGCTACTGACTATTGTATGTAGGGTGTGTAGGCAGATGCTACTAACTCTATTGTATGTAGGGTGTGTAGGCAGATGCTACTGACTATTGTATGTAGGGTGTGTAGGCAGATGCTACTAACTCTATTGTATGTAGGGTGTGTAGGCAGATGCTACTAACTCTATTGCATGTAGGGTGTGTAGGCAGATGCTACTGACTATTGTATGTAGGGTGTGTAGGCAGATGCTACTAACTCTATTGTATGTAGGGTGTGTAGGCAGATGCTACTAACTCTATTGTATGTAGGGTGTGTAGGCAGATGCTACTGACTATTGTATGTAGGGTGTGTAGGCAGATGCTACTAACTCTATTGTATGTAGGGTGTGTAGGCAGATGCTACTAACTCTATTGTATGTAGGGTGTGTAGGCAGATGCTACTGACTATTGTATGTAGGATGTGTAGGCAGATGCTACTGACTATTGTATGTAGGATGTGTAGGAAGATGCTACTGACTATTGTATGTAGGGTGTGTAGGCAGATGCTACTAACTCTATTGTATGTAGGATGTGTAGGCAGATGCTACTGACTATTGTATGTAGGGTGTGTAGGCAGATGCTACTGACTATTGTATGTAGGGTGTGTAGGCATAAATACCTACAGAATGTCTTTCTTTTTGTGAGGGGGGGATTTATTTTTTGTAAACCTGTTGGATCAACTTTTTACCCCCACATCTGGGGGGGGGCGGGGTCCACTTTATATACCCTTTTCATTCAGGGCTTCTGAAAGGCTCTTTTAATTTAGTTGACAAAGCAATGGCCTTTTGTGTGAAGTATGGTCTTCCTGTTTTGCACAGATTTTCTCCCATAGTAGAAAAACCCCACATAAAATGTAATTGCTATGGGCCAAATGTCGCAATGCTGAAAACAACATATATCTGCAAATTACTCAAGTGGGATTACCATGTGTGCAATACTGCTGGCTACTGTAGAAATTTGGCAGGATCCTTCCCGAGTCTTTGTAAACAAGCGTAATAAAAAACAAAATTACCAGAAAGGGCAGATGAGTTTTTTTGGTAGTTATTCAGTGACATTCGACGGTATCTTTATTGAACTGGAAACTAAAGCAATATTTCTACACATTTAAAAACATATTAAAATGTCCTGTCGACTTATTCCTGCCACCAGCCCGGAACATTTGCATTTTTATACTCAACAGATTCTATAGTGAACACGTGCTTAGAACAGACTCCCTATTTAAGGCAGTCACTGTTGCACAAGTGATCAACAAACGGGCGTCTATTCAGAAGGACACCGTATGCAGTGTTGACTGGGGGAGGCTGTTAGATAAATATCCACGTGTCCAGCTACTGGACCCAGCGATGGGCACGTGTGCACAGTACCCTGGAGGAGGCTGGCACCAGGAAAGCTGTCTCTGTGCCAGGAGACAACCCCAGCAAACGTGAGCGAGGAAACAACCGTATAGAATATTATAGACTGTATATAGGGGCCGTCCATAAATTACGTCACGCACTTGGGGGGGGTCAGACATTTGTGACGATGTGTGACGTGGGGGGGGTGTTTGAGAAATGTGACGTCACATCAAAATGCGCAACTTTAAATAAATATAGTCAACACGTTCTACTTAATTAAATAGACTTTTAAATAAATGTTTTCTCCTGCAACATCAGAATGCAGCGGCACATTAAATACGCACTACAATGACAATAGTTTAAAGCGATTTGAAGCATGTTTTATTTTGGGGGGGGGGGGGGCAGAGCTTTGTGACGTCATATTTGAGGGGGGGGTCTGACTTTTTGTGATGCTGCGTGACGAGGGGGGGGGGTCAAAAATCGTCCAAAATAGCGTGACGTCATTTATGTACGATCCCATAGCACACACGGGGAGCACGAGGTCCTCTGCACGGGGGCAAGCGGGTTCGCCTTGATCCCACATCATGAATATTCATCTCTCTGCGTGGCCAGCCGAATGAATATTCATTAATCAGCCCAACCCACCTCATGAATATTAACGATTAAAGAGGTGGGGCTAGGGACATCTCGGCCATTGGATCGCCAATCCCGGCAAGGGGGCGTGGTCGCGCGCGGTGATTGACAGGTGCGCGCAGCGCAGGACGTCCCCCACTCGTCCCCATCCCGGCCGAGTGAGCGGGCGACTGGCGCGGGCACTTGGGCCGCGCGGAGGAGGAGTGAGAAGTCTTCGGGCTCCGCGTCCGTCTGTATCCCCCTCCGCTGTCCCCTAGACGCCCCCACCTCGACAAGTAACAACAGAAGACCTCGTTGTGAGCGCAAGACGGGCAAAGCCGCCGCATAAGGCTGCGAGAGCGGGCAGGCGTGTGGACACCTCCACATCCCCCCCCAACCACAACCCTCCCGTGGGTTACTGCCAAACCGTGAGTGTGACACCGAGCCCACGCTGACAAAACACGAGCGCGCTTCGTCCTCCGCAGGCAGCAGCAGAAGCAGCAGCAGTGGCAGCTGCGACTGCAGTCGAGCGCTCCTTTTAAACACCCCCGGGGCGGCGCGGCGCGGCGCGACTGCGGCAATAAGGAGAAAGGATCCCGGTCCCACTTTCTCCGCCGCGCAGCTGATCGCTCGCTCGCCGCCGCGGCGGGGTCACGTGACGAGGGGTGGCTGTGTTGGGTGGGGGGGGTCGCGTTGTGGGGGGGGGGGGGTCGCGTTGGGGGGGGTGGGGTCGCGTTGGGGGGGATGGGGTCGCGTTGGGGGGGGGTGGGGTCGCGTTGGGGGGGGGTGGGGTCACGTTGGGGGGGGGGTGGGGTCACGTTGTGTGTGTGTGGGGGGGGTCGCGTTGGGGAGGTGGGGTCGCGTTGGGGAGGTGGGGTCGCGTTGGGCGGGGGTCGCGTTGGGGGGGGGTGGGGTCACGTTGTGTGTGTGTGGGGGGGGTCGCGTTGGGGGGGCGGGGGTCGCGTTGGGGGGGTGGGGTCGCGTTGGGGGGGGGGGTCGCGTTGGGGGGGGGGGTCACGTGTGTGTGTGTGGGGGGGTCGCGTTGGGGGGGGGGGTCGCGTTGGGGGGGGGGGTCGCGTTGGGGGGGGTGGGGTCGCGTTGGGGGGGTGGGGTCGCGTTGGGGGGGGGGGGAGGTGAGGTCACGTTGTGTGTGTGTGGGGGGGGTCGCGTTGGGGGGGGTGGGGTCACGTTGTGTGTGTGTGGGGGGGTCACGTTGTTTGTGTGTGGGGGGGTCACGTTGTTTGTGTGTGGGGGGGGTCGCGTTGTTTGTGTGTGGGGGGGTCGCGTTGGGGGGGGGGTGGGGTCACGTGTGTGTGGGGGGGTCGCGTTGGGGGGGGGTGGGGTCACGTTGTGTTTGTGTGGGGGGGGTGGCGTTGGGGGGGGGTGGGGTCACGTTGTGTGTGTGTGGGGGGGGTCGCGTTGGGGGGGGGGTGGGGTCACGTTGTGTGTGTGTGGGGGGGTCGCGTTGGGGGGGGGGTGGGGTCACGTTGTGTGTGTGTGGGGGGGTCGCGTTGGGGGGTGGGGTCACGTTGTGTGTGTGTGGGGGGGGTCGCGTTGGGGGGTGGGGGGGTCGCGTTGGGGGGGGGGGGGGTGGGGTCACGTTGTGTGTGTGTGGGGGGGTCGCGTTGGGGGGTGGGGTCACGTTGTGTGTGTGTGGGGGGGTCGCGTTGGGGGGGGTGGGGTCGCGTTGGGGGGGGTGGGGTCGCGTTGGGGGGGGTGGGGTCGCGTTGGGGGGGGTGGGGTCGCGTTGTGTGTGGGGGGGGTCGGGGAGGTCGCTCTTCGACCCCCCCCCCCCAGTGTCACGTGACCAAGGTCTGAAACTTCGGGGGGAGGAATCGGGGGAGGGGATCACGTGACTGCGTTCTAGAGGGGGGTGGGGTGGGGGTCAAATCGTCTTGCGCTGTCGCAGAGATCAAGTGAATCCGCGACTGAATGAGTGATGCAGCATTATGCTGATGCAGAAGGAACGCAGTTCGGCGTCAAGGGGCGGCCTAACGTGGGGCCCTTTTTTAAATCCACAAATCGTCTCTTTAGAGCCAGAAAATCACGCGCGATCCGCAAATCGTCGGTTTCGCAGTCCAGAAAATCACGTGACAGGTAACAAAAAAATGAATTGTATTCAAAATTAAATAATAGCATATGTTATTATTTATTTTTTCTTTTTACGTGACTTTACCGAAAGAAGCAGAGAGTAATTCCATACATGTACGAAAGCTCCAAATAAATTTTGTATTCAAAATATCACTGCTTTGATCCGTGCTCGAACACGTGTTTTGCTCCATACATGGGCCTACAATAATTAACATAATTGATCATTCTGTCGCGGATCTATTTTATTTATCCTGTTCCAGCGCGACTGTTCTGTAGGAGGATCCTCGTGGGGTTGGCCGCGGGAAGGGCTTCATTGTGATGGCCGAGTTCTAGAACACGTGCGCGTGAACCAGGAGGTTGGAAGACGATTTTGAAGAGTCAAAATACGTATTCACTCGATTGTGCAGAATATCACCTTTACATCCATCAGAAAACACATGTATGAGTTATGTTCCAGCTGCCTATATGTGTTTTCTTGAGATGTCAGTCATACATAACAGCGTTGTATTCTCCTTAAACAATGTGCATCCAATATACTACAGAGGCTGTCAATGCTGGGCAGGCCCACGTATTTTATTGGCTGATAAGAAACAATCTGTGTGTGGGGTCTGGGCTGTTAGCTTGCACCATTATAGCCATGGTGTTGCGTTGGGTGTTACTCCCTGTACGCCAATAGCCCCAAACAAGTCCACATCCTATGGCGGAAGTGAAAATGCATTGGGCCATGGTAATTATTTCGCAAAGTGGTAATTATTTCATAGTTCCTGGAAAGAATATGAGCTGAGATGACCAACATTCAGGCTTTTAAGTCAGGACCTGAAGACGGAGAGCTGTGCACGATTTCATTCTGCCACTCGGTTGGATTTTAGAGCTGTCGGGTTCGAGTTACAGCTAGAGTGACATCTTGCCCGGGTCAGGAACGCACGGCTTGTGGCTGCAGCCAGTGTGCTGGTGTTGGAGTGTGCCACCCGGGCTGAGGATTTGTCTCACCTCCTGAGCAGGAGGGGAATGACACAGTGTTGGGTCTCTTGGTCTCTCAACTACACTGCAAGAGCCACTTTCAGACGAAGTTGTACGGCATTTGTACACATGGACTGGTTTAAAATACATTTATGTACCTGACTGCGATGGAATGCCCACAGCTCCGTTAAAGATTCAAAGTTTTACTTGATCTGAAAATATGATTCATACGTACTATGTACATGTATGTATGTTGACCTTCTTTTGCACCGTACGCAGCCAACCGTGGTATGATTACTTATCAACCACAATTTTGAATTATAAAGCATATAGCATTATTATAAAGCATTATGGCAAGCATAATATGCAGTGCTGAGTTCATTAGTTATACACAATTCAGGCTTTGTTCTGAAATAAAAATAATAAAAACATTGTGTCAAATACAATACTATACTCTTCGGCAACATACTCTTAATTGTGTTGTATAGTACTTATTGACACCCAGGAGACTTGTAGAGCCAGACGGAGACGAGGGTTCTTACTTATGGCTGATTGCCGTTTATTCACACTCTGTTACACACTCTTCTACACTCTGCACTCTCTACACTCGACGCTTACACCCGTTATGGCGCCCGTCAGAACTCTGTCCTTTTACGCGGACATCCCTCGGCTATCTATGCCCTAGTGTACGACTTCCCTTATGTCTACCCCCTCGTCTGCCCCGGGCGGGGGCTCACCCATCACCGCCTGGCGACGAGGTGAGACCTTAACTTGGAGGTTGTGGCAAGCAACACTCATAGATGCAGAAACTCCACCCTGCAGACACACCTTTGCCATTGGGCGTGTGTTGACTTAACCACCAACTCCTTTAAGTGGCTGGACTAGTCAAATAATTGCGTATTATAGCAAATAGCGAACGTTTATGCTGGTATTGTATACTGAAAATATAGACAGTTTTAATCTGCATGCGAGTTTACCATATATGTCATGACCTGCAGTCTTTTTTGTATATACTGTACATACTATGGAATATGAAGCATACAAATACTGTACTGTTTTGCATGTGTATTGTGTCATAGTCAAATGTGTTTCGAGATGCAGCTCTACATTCCAGTATAAGCTGGGGAACAGGGTCTTGTGACCTTGATAAGAGTTGTTTGCCTTTGGTATAAAAATGTATGCAAACGCATTCCTTTTTAACGTGGCTGAACCTGTTGGAAGTTTTTTTTTGTTCCCACTTTCAATAATTAAACATGCCCTCTCTGGCAATGGTGAGGTGTGTTAGACAGTGGGTATTTTGTAGAGCTTTAAAAGGGTAAAACTAAAAACTCTTGTTGAAGATTAGTATTGGGTGGTTGCATTCATTGTAATTAGTTGGTTACATTTCATACTCATTTAAAGGCGTTTACTAATACAGTATGTTCCTTGAAAATCACTTTCACTGAATGTGTTCAGTCATGGTTTTCACGTCACTGTTGACAACTCCCCAGGATTAATTGCATACGATCGGTAAAAAAAGTACAAGTAAATATGCATCCGCAGCTGGTGTCTCGTGCTCATGCACGAGTAATCTTGGTGTGCTTATAACCTCCCGATGCAGTCCATTTGCAGACAACACAACAGATATTTCAGAGAACTGTGGCTTATTGAAGAATCGTTTGCTAAACTCAACATGGTGTGCACATTTCTTATTTACGTACGTTTATAAGTATATTGACTTTTAATAAAATATTTGTACATGTTACTTTCTTCTGAAGTGATAAACTAAAGGTAGATGTTTGTATATACATGGTGTAACTAGTTAGTGGTATGTGTGTGCTTTCAGTGTATGTTATCTGGTTGTTGCTTTGCTAAACACAAGTGGCCCCCATCATGCAAACCTAGTGTGGTTTAAGTAGTCAATTTGGAATTCATTGGTGAAATTAGAGACAGTTATAGTTTTTGAATGCCTCAATCCATTAACTTCAATTTCCATTTAGGTTTGGCTTGTATGTGATGTCTGTCCTTCATGCACTGGTACAATGCTGCCCTTTTAAACAAATGATTATGTTTTTTTTTGCAGCTTTATCTCTTCCATTTATTTATGTGTTCCCCAGGGCACTGTCCTAGGCTACCGCTTATTCAGTACAGTGGATAATTGGCCTTCCGTGAGCATTAAAACACTGTCACACATCATTGTTCGTCCACACCATTGCATTACTGTATACGCATCGTCGGTTTATTTCACATGAGTTTCTGTTTATCTTATTGTGTAGTGGCAAATTCAGACAAGTTGCCTTGATCGCAAATTCTAGGTAGCTTTTAATTATTGGTGATGCGTGCCTTGGTATTTTATGATTTACTTCAATGCATATCCTGCGGGGAATTTACTGAATCAATTTGGCACAGCTATTTTGTGACCAAAAAATTCCGATCTTGCTGTCTACCGTGCATATTAATAAAATGTACAATTCTAACCAACTGATAAGAGTAGACCTACACTAACACACGAATGCATACATTTTTGCATAGAAAATTCTATATTTTCTTCAAATACAGAAGAAATGGATTCCCAATTCGTTTTTTTCAATAAAATACGTTTATTATAGCCATCTCCAAAAAATGTCATATTTTATGACATTTCGAGTGATACCGTACTGGAAAGCAAGTGTGGAAATGTTTTTGTACACTGCCATCTGAAGCATTTGAGAAGAAATGTTCAGAACACCAAATGCGTTCCATAAATAATACGACCTCTGAGAGCGGGGACCTACTTGCTCTGGA
Source organism: Lampetra planeri (assembly GCF_965212315.1). Lineage (NCBI taxonomy): Eukaryota > Metazoa > Chordata > Hyperoartia > Petromyzontiformes > Petromyzontidae > Lampetra > Lampetra planeri. The sequence continues at coordinate 22,846,438 of NC_136107.1, forward strand.
TTTGAAGCTTGATGTCGTTCATAAGCAAGATGGATTGCTTGCACACTGTGGTAGCTACCATGTTGGTCTTCCAGCTATTTTGGTGTTTGTGCAGCAAAAGCAGGTACTCCTCTGCCATCCTGCAATATCTGTTGTCAGAATATATTTTTAAATATCTATATTAATGACCCTGGCCACTCTTTAATGCACTTTGAATCCAGGCTTGCAATGGTTACCTCTAAATTGTATTTCTCCATTTCTCCGCTAGAGAGTGCATGGTATATGGTGTAGGATTGCCTCTGTGTAAACCAATGCAGAGGTATGATAATAGGTGTTTCCCCTTTTCAACGGTTTTACTGAACTTGATTCCTCTGGTTGTCGTGGTCAAATCTTGTAATCAAAAATTTGTCCACTTCCCGTTGCCCAATCAATTCCACATTTTGCACACGTACTGAGATCCAGTGACAATGCATGTCTGTATCAAAATTGGCATCAGTTAATAAACAGATTTGCTACTTTAAAGCAATTTATATTTTGTATGGACGCCTTATTATTTCTATATTTGTGTAGGTAAAAAATGTCGTGTTCCCTAAACTGGAATCGGCTTGCACAAAAAGCAGGTGCTGTCTCAGGCACCATTGACGTACTTCTCGACCGTGAGTTAAACGAAGTTGTTGAATAAAACCATTGTTTTTAAATATTTTTTTTAAAAGGAGTTCATTAGTTATTATGGAAACAAAACAGGTGTTAAGATGTTAAAACAGCAAACTGAAAACTTTTACAAGGAATCATGTCTGCATTCACCACAATGCTTGTGGTCAGAATGTAAACAAAAAACATACTCTGATAATATATGAATTGTCCTTGAAACTGATTCGTCCACACCAGAGACAGCTTTCTTTTGAGCCTTGTCTCAAACAGTGTTAGACCAGAGGACGCCAAAAGGCGTACAGCCCAAAGACAATGCACTATCAGCAACGTCGTGAAGTATGGTTAAATAACCCTCATTCAAACAATTACATTGCGAATGGAAAAGATTACCTAAGGATTCAATGTATAAATATACTACAGAGTATACCTTATGTGTAAAGGTGGAATCTCCACATGCCCTTGGCATTAGGGGAGGCCCTAATCCAGCAGTGGTTTAACAACGGACTGAACATACATATTGCATTGCCACATTCACAAATTCATATCTTGACCACATTTCAAAATATATATTAAAGCCATTTTCTATTATTTTCCATATTTTACTCACATTTAGCCAATATCCTGTTAGTCTTGCAGGTGATTATTATGCATCTTATGTTCAGCAGCATTCTTTTATTGTTCATTATAGTATTTTTTTTTGTTATCAAACAATACAATTACATTTTTATTACATGTTGTGGTCAGAACTACAAACGTTCACATATACAGCTTATCCAGCTATCTGCCACTGAAGGTTAACATATTCTTTTAATTACAGTTTTTTCCCTCCTTGTTGCATTTTCTAGTCTCCACAGATGAATATTGCATAAAATTTGCACAAAAAGAGTGGGATGTTCTCATGGAAGAAAGTGTTTTTATGAATGACTTAGTATGCATATGGATGCCATTATACCAGATAAGATGCAGAAATTAATCAATGATAATATTTATTTGGAAAAATCGACATGTTAAAAACTCATAACACAGAGGAGGAGAGAGACTGGCTGAGTGATGGGAAACCTCCCCATGCGGCTTCTTCCTCGCAGTTCTAATCGAACAGCTGGGGAGGTCACCGCTATTACTGACATGTGTGGCCCAGAGACGAGGATCACGTAAGTAACCCTGTGATCAGAAGCACATACTCCGTGTCCTGTGCTTGTGCACGTCGGTTAACCGTTGTCGTTTATAGACAACAGATGCGTAGACTGCACTCCAATCAATAATACTTTTTCCTATTTTATCTTGGTAGTCCATTTCTTGACTGTAGGTTTCTCCGCTGGCTCAACATTTATCCTGAGTTTTGGCAATTTCTTATGAATTGCTGAAATGTTTTGTTGAATGAACCATGTAAAAGGGGTGATAAGAGTGTGTTTTTTTACATGGCATCTCCCTTTAGATATTATAAATCAAAAAGCTTAAGACCAACTTACTGTCATTCCCAAGTTAAACCTTTAATCAGATATATACCCAATATCGTACTTTGAGTATATACATACACATGTAAACATTTCAAAACGTAATTTTTTTTTATTATAAAGGATAACAAAAATTACAGATTTTAATATGTAGCAACAAACATTATTTATTATGAGGGTTGTGTATGAAGATAAATATTTGTTAAAGAAAGTTTGCCTTTAAAAAAAAGGTATGTAAAGTTACGTTTTTTTACTCTAAGGGACCTGGATGGCTGGTAGCTTGGCAGCATATCATTACTTATTTTTGTTTGTTTACAGTAGCTACTGGAAGGAGATAGAAGACGTGCTTTGGGTTCAGCTATATCTTGAGCCAAGAGTGATTATTATTTGCGTAGAGTGGTTGAATATGTTTGGGCCTCATATGTCCTCATTTGTGCTGATGGTGAGCCCTGAGTCAACAGAGGCTATTACCCATGACCTACTTAGGTCAGGCAATATAAAGAATACACAACACGCTTCATTGATTTGCTGTTAAGGGAGATTTCATTTTCCCTCTAGAAATTATAGTACAGTTCTTCCACAGATGATCAGTTTGCTTATGAATGTTGCATAGTAAACACACTGCTATGTACGTGCATAGCCTGTGTTTAATCCATTGCTGGATGAAGGCCTCCCCATGCCGTGCAGGTTGTGGGGGGTTATTTGACCATATTTCACTGCCCTGGTCAGTGCGCATTAGTGAAAGTGAGGGAGCATGGATGTGGGAGCATAGAAATACATCAATTGAGATGATGTCACACGTTTTGTGTGTCTGCTCATTTGTAATATCACAAAAAAACTCGCCGCCTTGCCACTAATACTGCCTCATGACAATTAGCCACGATCTATCTAATGCTTGATGAAAGCCTCAGTTCTGCGGTGCCACAATATGAATAAATGGCCCCCTTTCACCAACCTGCCCTGCCGGCCGAGGCGCAGCCTCCTGGGCAGAGACGCGATCCGAGCTTTGTTGTCTTATAGCGGCCTGCTTCCTCTGCGCCTGACACGAGCGCTTCCATTGTTGTCTTCATTTATTAAACACTTCTGAGGACAGGCGCATGTTGAAAAACGTTAGAGAAACCATGGCTATGCATGGTGTTATTGTTTTAATACAGGAGGCTCATCTTATTTGCAACTGGTTATCTGCGACTCCTGTTACTTGTGGCTCAAAACAATCCGATAAAAGACCTTTTCTGTTATACATTGGTAAAAGGAGTCACCCAGGTATGGTCACTGTGGGCACGAATTTCAGCAACTGTATTATGTTGAATTCATGGTTGTTAATGCATCGATGAGTAAGAAGACAATGGTCATGATATTCATACCAGTTACTTTTGAGTCTTTCACTGAGCGCTCCCATGATCTTCGTCTGTGCTCGATCTTCCTCCGATTGCTCACATTGTATCTACCCATTTTTGGACTCACGCTGAGTGCAGTCTCCTGAGCACTAAAACACTCTTCTGCCAAGCAATAAAGCATTGTTCTACCTCAACATTCAAGGTCTCCCGCTGAACACTAACGTGGTCTCCCATCAAGCGTAGTCTCAGCCCAACATAGTATCCCACCGAGCAGAGTCTCCTGCCCATCATGCTCTCCCGCTGGGCGCAGTCTCCTGTCCATCCCACTGAGTAATAGCGTAGTAATTGATCGCTCATGCAAACGCGCTTCTGCTGATGGCTAGCGTGGCCTCTCTCTGCGCACGGTCTCCCGCAGAGCTTGGTCTGCTGCTGTGCACCAATGCCATCCTTTGCTCTGCGCATGGACCAGGAGAGAATTCGCCAATAGGATGACCACCACGGAAATGGAGAAATAAGAATTTATTCGTGTGGGACTTGTGTTCTCCCTTCATATATGCGGGGGTTCTCTGGCCACTCTGGTGTTCGCCCACTTGCCATGCAATTATTAATGGAATTAGCGAAATATGATCTTGCAAAATTCTCCTGATAAAGAGTTTTAAGATTCGTCAAGGCTTTTCCAGGTATAAATTTTTGTTTTAATTACATTGTTGTTCTTGTCTAGAGATTTTTTTCAAATGCATTTTCTTCAAATGAAACAAATGTCCATCATAGGAAGCGGTGGCTGATGGAGAACATAAATAAAATTGTTATACTTTGTCCAAATCCAGGGTGTTATCAGTTTATTCCATTTTCAGAGAATAAATTTGGTCTAGAGTTTAACATTTTCCAACACCTCTTCATTGTTACGGTTTTGCTAAGATCAGGAGGTTTCTAGCATCTTATTTACTTCCCTCCAGAGCACCTTTACATTTGTGAAACTATTTCCAGCTCATGGTACGTATCCTATGCACTGTTTTGTGAACCCTGTGGCTGCCCATGTTAAATTGATGCAGGCGTTCATTCGTAGCTCAAACTACAATGACTTATTTCCGTTGCGGCCAAAGCATCCTTACTTGTAATAAATTACAGGGCACAAATGTGTCGTGTCTAATTATATGGTGCCTGATGGAAAACATCTGGCAATGTCATGCATTAGCAGATGCATATTATTTGAATTAAATTTGGTTGACAATATATGTTGCACTGTGTATTGTCATAGAACATTCGGGATGCCTAATTATCAGCCATTTAAAGCCGTAAAACAATCTTGATTTGAAGCTTTCGTGACTGCAGGAATCCATACTCTGGTTCTTTCGGTAATGTCACGTAGATAGAAAAAATAATAGATCACGACGTTTCGATCGCCACACAAGCAATCGTCTTCAGGTGATCGAAACGTCGTGATCTATGATATTTTCTACCTACGTGACTTTACCGTAAAACAATTTTTTCACTCTAAGCTCTAGGATAAAGTATAACCACTTAATCAAATAACGCAGTTTAAAATGCATGTTCCACTGCTAATTTGATGCACATTTTTCATGTAATTCAGTACAGTACTTACCACCCATTTAAACCAAATTGGAGAAATGGTCTGATATTCCAAACATTACCCTTCTTAAAAAGAAGCCTCTAAACTTTTTAAGATGAGGACCTCGTCTCACAGTAAACTGCTACTAGAATGGTTGCATTAATATTTGTGAGTTTTGCACCAATGTTCAGTTCGAGTTTTTTGGTATTTGGCCGAATTCACACTTAACGATGTTTTGAAATGCAGATAAGTTGCTTTTATCTGAGGTGACTGATTTGGAGGCCCACAAATTACGGATCCTCTTACCCATGTATATAAGTGCAAATTAATACATGTATTTCTGCAGTAAAGCATAGATAGACGTGGATCATATGAATTGTTAATATTTATCAAGATGCTTTTTTATGTTATATAAAATGTATTTTGTGTTTAATAGTATTTTTTTCAAAACGTTTATTCTCACACTGCTATCTTACACACAACCCACACATTTCATTGTACCATTTGATGGTTTTGGAACGAGTCCATCTTCATTTGTGCTTTTATGCTGCAATAAAACAGGATTATCAGGCGTTCTTCCGATACCATGTTACCTTTAGTGTTTTTGTTGCAAATAATATGTAACCTACTGGACGCACCTGAAAACTATGGAACATCTGTGAAAACTACTGAACATCTGTGAAAAAGAGCTTAATAGCTCATTGGATTCCTCCAATATAAATACAGATTTTGATTCTGAACCTAGGTGTGTACCCGGGAGAGGAATTTCTCTTGCTTGGGAGACCAGTGTAATGGCACAATTTACAAAATTAGTACCAAGCTATGAAAATCAAAATAGTTTGTTCATGTACTGCGTGCAATAATTAAAGTCTTCACAAAATAATATTTTAAACAAATGTAGCACGTTAAGTCATCTTGTTACATATTGGTCTTGAAATATTAATATATACACATTTCACAAGGTATAACAAAGCAAATGTACAAAGCAGTCACTTCATATTGGATGTAATCTTTATTCAGCACTAGAAATATAACTTACCATGCACGAATGGCAGGTTTAAATACATATATGACTATAGCATGTCCGCTTATTCTTCACTTATGTATAAAATGAATCGGATAACTGTTTTATAAGGCCAGTAGCCATTGGATCTATTGCAATCTACCCCAGGGTCATTAAAATTCAATTTAGATGATAAAGTTATTGTTGCGGTCAATATTACAGAAAAATGTATCGTCCTGTATTTAATTTAATTCCACTTGCGTTGCAAGTTTAATTTAAAAATGGTCATGGGTTTACCAACAACCTTTGTAAAGGAACAAAATCACTGGCAGATCAATTATATTTTTCCGTGTTTTTTTTGTGTTTTTTCAAGGTACACAATTATATACACCTGGGAACAGTAGGTAAGTAGCCAGGGAGGCAGAATATTTGGGCCTGTCAAATAGTGCTTTTGAGTTCCCACATCACACGTTTAGAAAGCACAAAATATACAGATAGTCAGCCCCATGACAATGTACATGTGTAATTTAATTACCTTTTTTGGAAATATTCCCCACTGTTGAAAATCATGTATATGGTCTTTATTGGCTGCTTTACATAACAACGTAAGCGTAAATAATACCCCAGAATGTTCTTGGGTAGAAACACGATGCAAATCATTGTGACCTGTGTAAGTGGGCTCAGTGGCAAGTACTGTGACCATTACAGAAGGACCTCCGTTTAGCTCATTGAATGAACACTCAATTGAATGCAAATTTTGTAAGTGCCATAACCGTTTGAAAAATGACGGCGTGTTTTCCATTTGCAAGACCTTCGTATTAATTAGTTGGGCGTGAGTTCTGTTGGAATAACATATTTTCCCACATATGCGTGACTCATTATGCATTGCGCAGCAAACGAACCTGCTTGTGGTTGAAAATGGTGGCGTCCCCAAAGGTCAGCATGATCTCGTGCTTTTGCGTTGACTCAACTGTTATGGTTGTATGTGTAAACCACATGTTTAAATCAATTGGACTTTTACTTCAGACATCCCCGTAAGGGTAAACATTGGCCGTTTACTTCAGACATTGGCTCAGGATGGAAATTACGTTGAGATTTCCTTTTTTTAAAGATAATGTTAAAGCAAGTAGTTAAACACGTAGGCTTTTGCGACCAATATCATCCATAATACAGGTCTTTTGTGTTAAATTGCATAAATATATAAACGTGTCATTAAACCCGCCACCACCCGACACAGCCAATTAGTAAGGTTTGTTATGTAAACGGAACATGCCAATTTGTTACTAGTACAGCACACCGGTATGTTGGAGAGTAAACTAACAACATTTACAATTCACCAGTAATTACAACTAGCATCAACAGGCGTTTTGCCAGTATTTATAACTAGCATCATCAGGTGACAGCCAGATTTGTGGAGAATTTGAGTTGTCCAGGTCACTACATTTTTTTTACATCAAAATAAATTGAGTTTCATGTGTGAGCGGGGAAGGTGGCATAGGGGTAACACTTTTGGTCTCACAGCAAGGAGGACCTGGGTGCCTTTTTGTGTGGAGTTTGTATGTTCTCCCCCTGTTCTGCTTGAGTTTCCTTCAGGTTCTCTAGATCTCTCCAATAGTTAACATTATACAATGTAGTTGGTGTTGGCTAGACATCCCAAAATAGGCACCCCACTGAAAAGGAGTCTTTGAAATCAATGTATCTGTCCTGCGTAAATAACTAATACTATTTACAGACACGCTGAATTCACTATAGTGCACACCTTTTCTGGAAAGAAACAATCATGCATACAAAACACATTTTCATGCCTAATTAAAAATCCGTGTACTCTTAATTGGATTGCATGTATCATCATATGCCACAGTAGGGTCCCAGTGGTTTAGACTGAGGGTTATGACACTTCCACAAAAATGTAACAGTCATAAGAGTATTGCTTTGTAATTTACAATGTAATTGCCAAATTCCCCTTACAAAGCTTCTTTGTGTGGCCATCTGGAGAGCGACGCCCATTACGTGGTGGCAGGATTGTTATTGTGCCACCAAACAATTTGTGATGAGTCCCACCTCACCCTCTCACCCCTTGAGGGTGAACTGCAGTAAAAATATACTAGACTGTAGGTGGCGTTACATTCGAGTGTATTTTATACTTATAGTATTGAACAGGATTTTAATTTTCTTCTGATATTGCATAAACATTTACACCAACTTAATTGGTCAGAACTCTAGAGTGTGAGAAGAGATGAGCACACTACATTTTCCACACTGGATATAGATTAATTAAGGTCTCCGAAAGCTCATCTACTTCTGCTATTTTTATCAAGAAGACACAGTATATTAACATATTCCATGCTATATGAAAACATTGAAGATGGGTTAACGAGTAGTATTTTCACTTGGGTTAAGATACGACTACAGGGTGGCACCACTTCCACAAGCCATTTAAATACGGTGTTAGGGATTCATGATTTCACTTTTATTGTATTGGAAAACACAAATGGTATTAATTTGTCCAGTTGTGTTCTTGTTTAGTGCAATGATGTCACTGGCTCCTCACCGACCTTAGGAATATAACATGATGTTTATAGTCCTTTATGAAACACAAAAGTATCCTAAAGCATCTAAAAGCGAGCTTTGTTGGCTTCTAGTCGCGCTGTAAAACAATGATTGTGTAGTCAGCTCATGGTCAAAGTGGTTGCGCTCAAGGTCGTTGTTCTTAAGTTGGTCCGGTCGAACATTCTGCACGTTGGGGCCCTGTGATCTGGAAAGTGCGTGCGCTCACCGTGTATTCTCATTCGGACTTTTTTGGCAAATAGGTCACCACCGCATGTACAGCAGACCACAAGTTCCTTCGTATTGGGTTCCTTGTTGATGGCAATGCATGGCTCCGACAAATGGCAATGTGCCATAATGTATGGGCATTTGTGCAATGTTAGGTATGTGTAATGAGCGACTTCCGCGACACGTCGTGTAGAGCAGGGGTCCTCAACCCCCGGAACCAGGCCGCTCAGCAGGAGGTGAGCGGTGAGTCCACGCATGGCCCCCCCATTATTTTATTTACCACTTCCGTCCGCGCCTCCTTCCCGCCCTGCGCACTTGTCTCAGTCACAGTTTTGGTAAGCCCACAAGCTAACCCTAGCCAAAATGAGTAAAAAAACAAACGTTGCTGGAGAGTATATTCTTAGGTTTTTTCGGTAAAGTCACGTAGGTAAAACATTAAAATTAATGAAAGTAAAATAAAACAAAACAAAAGAAAAAAAAAATTCACGACGTTTCGAAGGAAACGTCGTGAATTTATTTTTTTTGTTTTATTTTACTTTCATTAATTTTAATGTTTTACCTACGTGACTTTACCGAAAAAAACCTAAGAATATGAATCATTGCAGTCACGAAAGCTTCAAATCTAGAGTTGCTGGAGAGCTTCTTTGAAAAGGGGGAAAGACCCAATGATGAACCCCCCTCCCCCAGTCCGTGAAAAAATTGTCTTCCACAAAACTGGTCCCTGGTGCCAAAAAGGTTGAGGACCGCTGGTGTAGAGGGTACTTCTTTATTCTTATACGGGCACAACACAGACCAACCTTATCTTATCACTCTCAGTACAACACTTAGATGTTACCGTCTCTACTGGCTACACACACACGGCCGATCACTCGGCGTGGTTCCACCGTCCATACTCGGCTACGCCGCTGGCTGGCGGCGTGCCGTGGAGGGTGATGGAAGCCCGCAGGAGATCTTCCACGTGGCCGGACGACGGAGAGAGATGACCGCGAGCAGCGACGCAGTACGGTCCCAAGACTCCACACACGAACCCCGGGCCCTCGTCCGCCCCCGCTTATATCTCCCCAGGCGTGGCTAGGCTCCGCCTCTGGCCATGCCCTATTGTGGAACCTTCGAGTAGGTTCCCGGAGCATCTCGGCCAATCCCGCCCATTACCATTGCCCCAGGTACCTCTACCTTTCAGATTGGATGTTGTTTTAGCGGTGCCTGTACCCGTGCTTCCCTTTTCTAGCCAGCAGGTGTCATCATGTCATTACATATGTAACATTTTCACCACTGCCTGAGAGCAGTAAATGGAGGTTAGCATCATTTATTTGAGCAGGGAACCACTTTTGGGCAGATTTCCAATTTGATAAAGCATGTAAATTTCATGAGATTTGTAGCGAAAGAATGCCAATGTCGTCTTTACGAACAAATGGGGCAAAATCGCCAAGACGATGTGTTTTACCTTTTCTGACAAGATGTAAATCTAGCCATTAGGTTTTATTTATTGCCACTTAGCACCTGGTCAACATTAATCTGCAGCGACTGCAGATGTGATTTGACCGTGTGAATCCAATCACTGTGCTGCATCACTGGATTTGCGAATAAAAAACCTGCATATCAGTAACATTCTGAAAACACTAATGTTCAATGATAAGACAATGAAGCACAACAGCTGACTGCCGCAAGTTTGAGGCGATAAGCTGAGGCTCATTGTAGATTATTGTTGAAAAATGCAACGTGTGCTGCTTATTATTTATGTTGCATTGAGACAACATCCTTTTTAACAAAAGGATTCTGTAAAAGGAAAATTTTGGTTAAATATACAGTATTGTAAAAATATGAAGCCTGGCTCAGTGGCAGATATTCTAATTGACAGGATAACAGGACCCTGCGGGGTGGGCTGGTAGGAATAATACTAATACCGGTACAGGGATATCGACCGCACACACACGCACACGCGCACACACGCGCATAAACGTACACACGCACACACACACGCACACACACCGCACGCACACACACATACATGCACGCACGCACACGCACACGTAATGAAGTTGTGTTGCTACGCTTCCAGTTCGCCGTGAATAACGATCCGAAGCCCAATAGCGCCCATTCATCACGCCGCTCGAGTGGGCCGGACACGCACACACGCACGCACACACACGCACACAGTCACACATATACACACACGCACGCACACACAGACACGCACACACGCGCATACACACGCACACACACGCACGCACGCAAACACACACGCACACACACACACGCGCAGGGGGAGCGGGCGGCCATCTTGTCGGACGGACGGACAAACGGACGCGGACGGACGGACGGACAAACGGACGCGGACGGACGGACGTACGGACAAACGGTCGGACGATATAATCTATTGGTGGTCTGGTCCACTTCGTTCCTACCAGTATAACCAACTGTCATAATCCAGCCTCACTTATACAGTGTTTTAATTACTAGCTTATTTCCGCACAGATTGAACATTTGCTGGTTACAAATGGTATAATGTAAAATTGAAAGTATCAACAGAGTCATGATGTATTTCACGCTTCACATGTTTGAAGTAAGTTATAATATGAATAATTTGTGCATGGGCCGTGATTGTTGTACCACATGATTTGTTCAATCTCAGCCACTTTACCAACTTTGAATGTGCATCAGCTCCCATCTGGTGGTGGCCTTCAGCTGTGAGAGCTTTTGAATGGGACTGTAGGTAAAACATTTAGAAAAAAAATGTAGGAAATTCCACAAACCCGTGCCTTCTGTTTAATTTTTGTCATTGCAATGCCCGCCAAGGTGTGTCCGGTGAATGGCAAATACGCGTTGAAGTTACAATGATTTTACGGCAAACTATGAACATGTACTTCATGGTACTACTTTCTTAAAAATCCTTCGCCTTCCTATGGTATTTTATATTGTCACTTAACCTTTTCCAATAATTTTAGTATTTTCTACTCCGACCTTTACAGGTGTATTGTAAATAAAATGGAATAATTTCCTTAGCAGGTTGAATGCATTGCTTACTTTTTGCTCCTTCAACCACTTATATCTGACTTTTGATGGTACTCTTCAGGAACATTACACACACACATTATCCACTGGCATGATAGAAGCTTGCCGGTATTGAACAAACATAAATACTATTGTATCTAAATCACAGATTTTATTTTTCGATTTAAAGCTTTCGTGACTGCAGGGATTCATCTTCTTGGTTCTTTCGGTAAAGTCACGTAGAAGGGAAGTAATAAAATAATAAAAATAAAACATAATAAAACAATTCTCACGACGTTTCGGCCACAACGCAAGCAGCCGTCCTCAGGTAAAAACCAGGTCTGTCGAGGCGACAGCGTCTGAATGAAACAGCACATGTGCTTGGAGCATATATATAAGCTGGGTTGGAAGGGGGGGGAAAGGGCGCCTTGACAAAAGAATATGCATATCAAGAGGAATTTAGCATATTTATGGGAAGTAGTGGGAGGAAACCCATTGACATATTTCGTTGCTTCCTCTTAGTATCTTTCACACGACGGTCAATGGTACAGTGTATAATAACAAATAGTATAACATTTATATGCTTAATACAATGCCAAGTTCTCGCAGTAGGGGGCGATAATTGCTATGTAGATTCCAATAAATTAACCTGCGGGTAATTTTTCAAATTGAGCAAATTTGGATCATGACACCGGGAAAAAATGGTCGCCTCTTGCGAATGAAATAATGGGATTTTTAACGTCTATTGTGAAGCAGACGGTAATTTAAGGCTGTTTCATGGTCAATACACCCACAGTATTAATTGGGGCAGCCGTTTGGTCAGAACCTCTGACACAAGCGGCGAACACGCTACTGCTAGGCCATGTCACCACCCTTGTAATATTTCAATATCTACACTGACAGAAAAAAATAAAGGGTGTGTTTGCCAGGAGGTTCACGGTGGTAGTCGTGAGTGGTTCCCGATGGTTATTGCTTATTTTACAAATCGGACCTGTGAAATTTGCTCCCCATTTTGTCATGGATAAGAGGAGTTAGAGAACTAGTCGACGACGACTCGGAGACGACGTGTAGGTTAAGGGCTTTCACCGGAAGGTTTATTAAGATATTGCAATAACACACGGGTGTAACAACTTTCCAGGGGTTAGGGGTCCCGGGCTAGGTCCCACTGGTTCCTGTAACAGCCGGCTGCCCCGTGCTGCCTCCTCTGTGCCGGCCGTGGGTTCAGCCAACACGGCCGACCAAGGAGCGCAGCCACCTCCAGCCCTGGCGCTGCGCTATCCCCTATTCCTACCCCCTTGCCCCTGGCTCCCCGTTCCATCCTACTCTGACCCTAGACTCCAGCTACGACCCCGCTTACGTCACGGGGTCCCCCTTAAGTACTAGAGGAGACATGACGTCATTGCGCACTGCCCAGCGCGCATGACGCCACGTCCCATGACGTCATCGCACTGGACAGCACACATGATGCCACTTCCCTATTTTACTCCTCTACATTACCCCCCCCCCCCGTGAAAAAAAACAGCCGACCCAGCTGCAACCACAACGCAAGCGGGGCCCAAACCCGGACTGAAGGCCGAACAACTAACAAATGCTTGTGCCTGAAGGCAATACCGGCTACTAGAAATCAACTCAACCTTAGAGCAGCACGGCACCACAGGCACAACAACACAAACAAAAAAAAGAGAGAGACCGAAGGCCTCTTCTGACCAACAGCGCCGAACTGGCGCCGGGCCGGGGCCCGATGAACGGCCACAAAGGCCATCACTAGAGCCGCATCCCCCTCGAGGGGGTATATGCTGCCGTCCCGCTTCCTCGTGTAGCGTCTGCCGCCCGTGCAGGTGGTCCGTTAGCGGGTGACGGGCCCACCACCGTGGCCGAGGGGTCTCCACTGGCCTTACTTGGGAGGGGCCTGGAGGCACACACACAGGCTAGATGGTACATAACGCTTGAGCCGGGATGGGTGCACAATCCACCGCCGGCAACCGAACCGAATCCGGACGCACTGCGGTCGTCGGACCTCCACGACCCCAATGGGGCCCTGCCAAGGGCGATGTAATTTGGGAGACGTGCCAATGGGAACCTGGGGGCAATGTAGTTACGCCTTTTGGCCTGCCACCCACGAGAAACCAGCTGCCTGGTGTTTGGGCAGGCGCCCATTAGCCGCCTGCCGGCTGGCAGAATTTTCGACAGCGGCCTGCCGTTTCCTCGCGCAACCAGTCAAATGCGACCTTCAAAGGGACCGGCACCGCCGACCCCTTCCTGGAAGACCCGACGTCCATTTGGACATGCACCGGGGGCTGCCTACCCTACATCAAATAACAAGGCGAAAATCCCATCGAGGCGTGAGGGGCCAACCGATATGCCGCCAAGACCCCTGGGACGAACAGGTCCCAGTTTGACTGGGACGTGTTCACGTGGTGGCACAGCATGGACGTGAGGGTGCGGTTTAACCGCTCTACCATCCCGTCCGACTGGGGGTGGTAGGGCGAGGTGCAAATTTTCTTGGTGCCCAGGAGGTCACACACCTCCTTGAGCAACCTAGACGAGAAATTCCGCCCCTGGTCAGTTAACAATTGTTCCGGCGCGCCCTTGTCCAACACGTACCCCTGGACGAACGCCTCGGTGATAGAGGAGGCCGACTGATCAACCAAAGGCCACGCCACAGGCCAACGTGTGAGGTACTCGACGCCCACCAAGAGGTATTTATGGCCCCGTTGGGATGCAGGGAATGGGCCCAAAATGTCGAGCGCCACGAGCTCATTAACGCGAGAAACCCGGATGGACTGCAGCGGGGCCCGGCCCTGGACAACTGGGGCCTTTTTCCGTGCACAGTCGTGGCAACCCTTTAAAATCAGCGCCACGTGGTGCTCCATATTGTGGAGTGTGGAGAGCCTTACGAAGGCCATTAGAAAGGGATCTGCATCAGTCATGATATGTGCATTGGTATTGCATAGCTGTCAGCTTGCTGCATAGCCACGTCATTTACATCACCACTACCATTATGAATGCCTTTTGTTTATACAGTATCACCTGTTTAAATACGAGGAAAGCAGACTATATGCTAAACTGCGGGCTTGATATAAAGCATATGTGAAAGCTACAGTTTGTGATTTTAAAGGTCTATATTTGTCACATTGTAGCAATATGCATATGCAGCACTATGAATGTACATTTGTATGTATCTATGCTGAGCATTCGGAATGGATTGTGATGTGTGCGCACTGTATATTACTTTGTAGCAGATGGCCATAAACTCTCAAAGCTCATTTAATGACTGGACAGATCTTATTATCGTAATCAATGTTGTTTACTCCATTAACAGGCTTGCCTTATCCGGCAAACCGCATTAAATTTTGCACTCCCATGGCAAAAATAGTCTCGTTTCATTTTTGCATTTTGAATGGTGTTTGATGAATTGAAGTGTTTTTTTTAAGCAGAACATGTATTGCACTGCATGCAGTACCTCTTAAAGTTGCATGGGAATCCTCGTTAAAGCTGCTCCATGTCTATGTCAGCCTTCATTGCAAGAGTGAGAAATACTGTGGCCTTTTTTGCTCTTAAGATATATAAATGCATTTTCAGCTTATTCTGAGAATGAGCAGTGGTCCACTGAGATTATTTGTATTGGACACAATTGTATGACTGTCTGGGGAGTTTTATGGTTTTGAATTTGGTTAGCACAGCTCAGGAGTCTTGATATGAAATTCGCGAGCTTGCCAGATGTAAATATAGCTGTGTGTGTATATGTTGAACTTCTTTCGTACTGTACGTTGCCAACCAGCAGGCACAGGTGACCAAAAGTCATAATTGCAGCTGGAGCTCGCAGTGTGTTAGTGCTCTAAGCCACTGACTGAGCCTTATTAAGTTTTGTTGGGTGAAATTTTGTTACTTTTTAGTTTTTACAGAAAGAGGTGATCAGTCATTGCTGTTGGATGCATATCGATGCAGTAACCCAAATACATGCGCTTATCCACTATGCACTCTTTTTTTTTGTTTCATTGCTTCATGCAAATGATTGAGTCTTGTTTTTTTATACATTATTACTTTAGACACTACCACTTTTTTTAACCAAATTATACACTCCGTTTGGTTTTTCAAGTATCTTTCACATGCAACACGATTGGTCCATCAGAAAAGCATTTATATTGCTGTATTATGAATGCATGCATACATTCAGTTCCTCATTACACACACACCTTTGGTTTTTTATATGTGAAGCCCTTCTTGAAATGATGTGTGCTATATAATTGTTGACGGTTGTATCTCACAAAGTCGTTATTTGGCATGGTTGATCATAAGGGAGGTTATCTTCCTTGTCTGATACATAGGAGGTCATGGGTTCGATTACGATCCTAAAGATGCCTGTGTATTTGGAGTTCCCAAGTTCTTCCTGTGGTCGTTGCCTCTACTTTTTTCTCCAGGTCCTCCGATTTTGCCCTCCACGTTTTGGAACAAGCGTTTAGATTATTTAGCTGCGAATATAAAATCCCACATATGATGATATACGCCACTACGATGAGTGATCGTGAACGATCATGTGTGGCCATTCGTCTTTGAAAAATTGCTAAAAGCTCAGTGGGCTTTACTTGCAAATTAAAATAGTTTAATTTAAAAAATCGTACAGCCAATTCTCGAAAGGTTGGACGTGCTGCTGAGCAGCATCATAGTGCGGTATACAATGACTACGGAAGGAATGTATATATTGTTAAATATGAATGATACATGTGTAGTGACATAGAATTGGTCACTAAGTAGCATAGCGTTGGCTGCTGGCAGGGAAGGGGATCTGCAGCTTGTAGCAGCCCTTACTGACAGCAGGCCACGTGATAGACCCAAGAGGAATCTAGAGCTCGCTAGTAGGTTCCAGAAAGGGGGCATGGCCGGGGCGGAGCAAGGCCACGCTAACAGGATAAAAGGGGACCCCGAGCGGAAGCTCGGGGCTGTCGTTTGGAGTGGGATCTCCGTCGTCGTCTTTGCTGTTGAAGATCATCGCCATCGCCACTGTCGTCTCGTGCCTTCGTCGCTGTCGTCGTCACTTGATAATTGCGCTGCTAGACGTAGTTGGCTATCTTAGTTCAGCGCCGTCAGTGTCAGACGGCTAGCGTTGTGTTGTAGGCTAGCAACCAGTGTAGCGTTGCCTATAAGCGAGAGATATCAGAGCATGTAACAGTGTAGGGTGTGTATTGTATAAAGTGTACAAAGTGTGCTCGGTGTTAAATTAAGGAATTGCCTCCAAGAAGTTACGTCTCCAAGTCCGTGACTACACTTGTATGCACCACTTGGTACCACTTCACATTGCAGTGTAGCTCTTGGTTGATAGTGCCTGTTTGACTTCATAAATGTGCATACAAAACAGCTGAGGAAGTCTGTGGCTGCCATAAAATTGTGGAGAGAGACATTAATAATTGGTTTCTGCCTCTTGTAGCACTCTGTGCTACAAGAGGCAGAAACCATTCGTACAATTATATGAGACGCAATTTTCTGAAGCTCATCGAAGATAGTATAATAATGTTTGCAATTATACGGCACTTAAATGCCTCAACAGGATTGCATCTAATTTCAAATTATCAAAGGGGGACCCCCCCATGGCAGCAGCTGTTCCTGTGTAGCACAAGGTGACCCAACATTCGCCTGTATTAGTCTGCCAGTATGGGATGATCATTGCTATGTGTAATCGCAGTTGAGTAATTTGTGGATATATTTTAGAAATCCATAATAGAGGTTTTTGGGTTAGATTGCGTAAATACATAAATGTGTCGTTAAGAAACCCACCACCACCCGACACAGCCAACTAGTAAGGGTTGTCACGTAAACAGAACATGCCAATTCGTCACTAGTACAGCACACCAGTGTGTTGGAGAGCCAAGCCACAACATTTACAAACTGAGTACGACGTTTCGCCAATAATTACAACTAGCTTCAGGCGACAGCCAGTTTTGTAGAGAAATCTTACTGTTTCGTTCCTTTTATAGAGGCGAAGATGTGTTGACCACCCTTCTGCGCTCTTGCACAATGTGGGGGAGGGGGGGGATTTCTGAGGCAACGTACATTATGCATGTGCATTATGCAAGCTCTTTGAACGTATTGTGTTTATTAAAATAGCCCTACCAACGGTAATCCCTATTGAAGTACGCTGCCCTTTGTAGGCATGCATTTAAAGAATGTATTATTTGATGATTCGCTTCCACAGCAGCACTAAGACGGTAGCTATTCGAATGGTTAAAGTTATTTTGATTTCTTTCAATTTCGATAGATTATCTAATTAGTCTTGGCCAGTAGTAGCTAGTTTTGCACAAAACTTCAACATCAAAATCAATTGAGTGTCCTTGTTGGCACGGGTGTTCTGCTACTGCTGACAGTTGCATTTGGGAGAATTTAATATTTCTTTCATGTTCTTATAGTCTCGTGCTGATCATTCGTCCTGTTGCCCAACATAACATTTATCACACGTGCAGTTAATCCTGTACACACCTTCTGTTGATAGCTTCGGTAATACATATTTTGTACCAGATATTAAATTCTGTATTTTATGTACCGTGCCATATCTGACTCGGATGTTTTGTTTCTCCAAACATCTGGCTAGTTTAGCAGTTACTCCCGTAATATACGGTATTTTGATCGTTTTAATTACTTGGGCAATTTCGATGCTCTTGTTATTTGATTTGGTTATATGAGGAACGAAACAGTAAGATTTCGCCACAAATCTGGCTGTCGCCTGATGAGGCTAGTTGTAATTACTAGCGAAACGTTGTACTCAGGTTGTAAATGTTGTGGCTTGGCTCTCCAACACACCGGTGTGCTGTACTAGTGACGACCCGGCATGTTCTGTTTACGTGACAACCCTTACTAGTTGGCTGTGTCGGGTGGTGGCGGGTATTTTAATGACACATTTATATATTTACGCGATCTAACCCAAATACTTTGATTATGGATGATATTGGTCGCGAAAGCCTACGTGTTAAACTGATATTTTAGAAATGTTGGCAAATTTTTGACATTGATTCCTGGTACATAATGAGAGGTGCAAAGAGGGCTCATCAAACCAATACATTCCAGATGTTATACATTTGGAGTGTTTTTATTCATAAGACAAACCATCATGCACGAGTAATTGCAAGTGACATAACTCTATTTTCCTCGTTATGAAGGAATATCTATTTATGAGATTTATTTAATAAGCATTTAATTATTTATTTACGTTTAAATATGAAAACGTAAATGTTATAGTTGCTTTGTCTCATTCATAAAATATGTTTGAAAATTACAAGGTTATTGATACACTCATAATGGTGCACTTAAGGAATTAAGTTTGTGCATGGATCGAGCATGTGTAATGTACAACTCCGGAGCCAATAAACTATAGAGGCACCTTCTTATTTATTTATCATAACTCTCACTGTTACACTCACTAGCACATAACACAACACTGACCACCTAGCAACGACGGCGCTAACTGACTAGATAGCTGGCTAACCATATAGCAGTGGCGACGTCGAGCGATGAGAAAGACAGCAGCGGCGATGACGAGAACAGCAGCAACGACGAGACGACCCTGACTCTCACGACAGCCTCGAGCTCCCTCTCTCGCCCCCTTTTATCGTTCCAGTGGGGCCCAGCCCTGCCCTGGCCACATCCCCCTTCTGAAACCATCTAGCTGGTTCTGGGAGCTACAAGATGCATTCCTTCCATGACCCTTGGCCCAGTTATTATCCCTTCCATGACCCTTGGCCCAGATCTTTCCCTTGGGTGGGTACACCCACAATTGCTACCCCTGGTCGCCAGTCGGCGCTGCTACACTACACATGTATAGTCTACTGGACATCTGTGAAAAAGAGCTTCATAGCTCATCGGATCCTCCAGTCTAAATAAAGATTGAAATTATTTATTCAAAGTGTTATATAATACACATGTCATTGCAACATAATCACTCACTTGCAGTTTTACACATTTTCTAGAGTTTAGTGATTACTTTATTTGTGTATTTTAAACTACACTATTTGTCCATGATAACGTTTTTTGGGTTAGGTCGCGTCAATATAAAAGTGTCATATACCCACCTCCACCCGACACAGCCAGTTAGTAAGGTCTGTTACGTGAACAGAACGTGCCAATTAGTTACTATTTCAACACACCGGTGTGTTGTAGAACATTTACAATTGAGTGACGAAGTGGGTATATGACACTTGTACATTTACACGACCTAACCTATTTTTTACCATTGCTAATATTGGTTGCAAAAGCCTATGTGTTAAAATTCAACTATTTGTATTTTACCAGGTAAAGCCCACTGAGCCATGAGGTATTTTTAGAAGTGACCTGTCCACACTTGATAGCTCATCAAAGTGGCTTATATCATCATATGTGAGAGAAAAACTATCTGAATGCATGTCTCTAAACGTGGAGGGTAAAACTGGAGAACCCGGAAAATAATCCATGCGACCATGGGGAGTGAGAACACGCAAACTCCAAATGTACAGGCATTGTCAAGATTGAGATCGAACCCACTACCTTCTGCATAGCAAGCAAGATAAATCACATATCACCATCCAACTGCCTGTATTAAATAAATCAGTAGACACGTAAAAGCAAAATAAAGATGTTTTTTGAGTGAATAAATGCATGTTCGATATGGAATGACCCAATGCTTTACCTATAAGGATGCCACAGCAATCCACATTACTTACACTTATTTCAAATCTCAGACAGTGGGAGGGCATTCTTGATTTGAAGCTTTCATCACTGCAGAAATCCATACTCTCTGGTTCTTTTGGTAAAGTCACGAGATAGAAAAAACAATAAAATAAAATAAAACACGACATTTCGGTCGCAATACAATCAAGCGTCCGTCTTCAGGTGAGAAAAAATTATCTGCTGTTGTGGCTTTATATAGGCACGGGAGGGGAGAGGGAAGGGGTGGAGTTTGGTTGTAGGAGTTCACAGGGGAGAGGGGGGGGAGGGTTTGTGGCGTGCAGGGACGGGAGGGGGCTGGCACCGGGGGAAGAGGGGGAGGGTTTGTGGCGTGCATAGACGGGTGAGGCTAGAGAAATTAGCAAGTAAATGGACTTGTAGTCCATGTGTAATAATACTCTTGGAGATGGCTTGTGGAATCGGTCCTTTTATTTACTTATCTCAGTTCACAAGCACTCCCCGTTGCTGGCAGGCAACGGGAAGTGGGCAGACAGATCGCAAGAGACGCACCGCCACGTGGCACTCGGAGCCCCGCTCGCGCGTGGCCCCTCTCTCTCTTCGTTCCTCGTCTGACCCCGTGTCCCTCGGCTCTTCCCTTATTTAATGCCTGGGTCACGTGGTATGCTCCAGCCAATCCTTAATAGCCTGCGCTGAATGTTCCAGATTCTCCATAAACTCCCGGGACCATGCCCTTGACTTGTCTTCCCATTTTCTTGGTTCTTTCGGTAAAGTCACGTAGAAGGGAAGTAATAAAATAATAAAAATAAAACATAATAAAATAATTCTCACGACGTTTCGGCCACAACGCAAGCAGCCGTCTTCAGGTGAAACCAGGTCTGTCGAGGCGACAGCGTCTGAATGAAACAGCACACGTGCTTGGAGCATATATATAAGCTGGGTTGGAAGGGGGGGGGGGAAAGGGCGCCTTGACAAAATAATTTGCATATCAATATGAATTTAGCATATTTATGGGAAATGCAGGTATGTGATTAGTACTACTTATGTCCGTGCATTATGCAGGATTAGCAGCATCCAAGGGAGGGGATATGGGAAATGCAGGTATGTGAATTAGTGCTACTTTGCCCGTGCATTATGCAGGATTAGCAGCATCACAGGGAGGGGATAGGGGTAGCATTAATAAAGGGAAGAAGTGTTAATAGTATGTAGCTGCAGTAACTAAAACCACCACGTAAACAACTAAAGTATAAACTACATAGTATCATCATTATACTAAATATACTCTACAATAAGCTGAGTTACTAACAGTAAGTAATACATTACAATTCTACGTCGTAAAAAAATATTATATGCTTCCATCTAAACTTTATTCTCTTACATCACACGAGTCTACACCGTACTATATACTGCCATAGACAAACCCAACATTAAATTATATACTGTATTGCTATAAACCACCCTATACCTTATCCATTGTAATATTACACTATGTATTATTCTACCCACCCTAATGTATATCACACTGCTGTATATTCACTTCCCATTGGCTGAGGCCAAGACCAGCAGAACCAATCACCCTAGCTGACATCCCTCGATCACGCCAGGGCCATGCTCCCAGGCTCTCCCCCCATTGGCTGTAGAGCAGGACCGGCAGAGCCGATCACCACGTGAGCCGGACATAGGCTCTCATTACACAAGTAGTAATTGGACGACGACAACCGGGTGGGTGAGTGAGGATGACCACAACCGGGTAGGTGAGTGAAAATCATAGTACTTAAAACGAGACGTGGTTTATCACATCCTTCCAATGATTGCTCAATCTGAATCCATATTCTCGATTAGAGTTTTGTCTGAGTATATCTGGATGGCTTCATGAACAAATCTCTGAAGGTGGATTGTCAGCCAACACCGGTTGCAACGACCCCAAGTCGAGGTGCACCGATTGTTCTCTTTTAGCCCCCCCCCCAACACGTTCCATTCCCTGGCTACCACATTCAGATAAGCCCCCCCTCCCCCTTAACTTGTATTTAAGAGCTTGTCTCTTGGAATTTTGCCTCACTTGATACAGTAAATTTAGCTGTGACAGTCCCACCTGATGACGGAGACTTGTGTTGCCTCCGAAACGTCGTGATTTATTATTTGATTTCTATTATTATTTCAAAAATGTTTATTATTTATTTATTTTCCTACGTGACTTTACCGAAAAAACCTAAGAGTTTGGATCTTGAATTTTAGCAATCCTTTTGGTGACCCCTGCTATTATTTGAAGCTTTTGTGACTGCAGGAATCCTTACCATACATAGCAGGGGTCACCAAAAGGATTGCCAAAATCTTAAACAAACTCAAGATCCAATAGCATCTTATTGTAGCAGCACATTTCAAAAGTACTTGTAGCCTTTTGCCATAATACATATTTTTGGGTTAGATCGTGTAAATATAAATAAATATCTAGATTTGAAGTTTTCGTGACTGGAGGGATTCATACTCTTTGGTTCTTTCTGTAAAGTCACGTAGGTATAAAATAAAATAAATTAAATCACGACGTTTCGGGCGCAACACAAGCGTCCGTCATCAGGTGGGACAACCACAGCAAGAAACAATTTTTGCCCACTTCAGCAATTGTTTCTTGCTGTCGTTGTCCCACCTGATGACGGACGCTTGTGTTGCGCCTGAAACGTCGTGATTTAATTTATTTTATTTTATACCTATGTGACTTTACCGAAAGAACCAAAGGGTATAAATAAATATGTATACGATCTTCTGTGCTATCCACGTAACACGAGTGTAAATATCAATACATATTTACACGATCTAACCAAAAAATGTAAATATGTATCGTGTAAATATAAATAAACATTAATAAATATTTACATGCTCTAACCTAAAAAGACCTGTATTATGGATGATATTGGTCGCGAAAGCCTACGTGTTAAGCTTTTTTTCCGAATTGGATTTGCTGTGACCTTCACATTTATTCTGATGGCCCTAGGTTTTATTTTAGATTTTTTTTGGTTAATTTTTTAACAGTCTCGCTGATGAGGGTCAGGGTCCCTGAAACCATAATTATCCACAATATTATTTTGTGTCACAATCTGGAACAATGAATACTGGATACATTTGCAGTATGTCATGGGCAAGGTGAAATGGGGGCTCTGTTGTGATGTAGGGGTTATGTTGTGATGTAGAACACAATGTGCCGAACGAAATAACTAGTGTTACGTGGATAGTCACAGAAGACCGTCGTCTTCTGTGACACAATACAGACAGTGTCATTGTTTGCCTTGGGTCACCATGTCAAGTAGTAGCATGGATCGTATTGATGATATTTGTGAGGACGTGTGATTTGCATGGACCCTCTAGAAGGTTTTCATGAACACGAAAAGAGTCGTGGCGCCATATAAACAGCACCTGTGCTATAACGTTAAAATGTTTACACATGCACGGTAACACTACAGCGTTGCTGCTGTGAATTGATGAGCTTTTAAAATTACGGAATTTATTTTAAATGGAAAACGCGGCACTAATATTTAAATATGCAGATGCTTTCCACCCGGCTCTTCTTATTCACTTTGCCTGTTGGACAGGCAGCAGATGGGCTGTGTATTCTCACTTGCGCAGAGCGTTTTAGTTTTCTTGTGCAGAAACCATGTATCAAGGGGTTTAAAAACAAAATCTCGATCTTATAATTCACATGTTAGATACGACATATAATTCATCAAAATATAATGTCCCGTGACGTAATTCCAAATAGTAGGCCATTGCGTGCCGGAGTCATGGTCCAAAAATTGCTAAGTTTTAAAAATTACTTGCAAATTACTCAAGGTATATTGCACATAGCCATCAATTTGCCACCTTTTTGAAAAACAAAACCTGGCAGGATTCTCCTGAAAAAAGAGTCGCGAGACTTCAGTGAGGCCTTCCCTGGGGTAAAACGAGTAAAATAAACTAATAAAATACCAGGATGTAATTAAATGCACCACTGCCAAGCACAGCCGCAAGCACAATTGCAGCCCTTTTATCCAGAGGCTGCAACAACAACAAAAGACCGACACTAATTGGAAGAATCCAAAAGAAAGTTTCTTAATGACATTATCCAGGAGGTCCCCAAATAAGGCTGACCTGAAAATCCTTGCTGCAGACACCGTCTGTAATGCTAATTTAATGGGCGAACTCACACAAATTGCCACAATTTCTTAAGAAAATCAGCTTAATTTGAAATGTGAGAAAAGGCATACCAATCCATGATTTATATATGCTCTTTCAATTCTGGTATCTGCAAAACATTTACAGAACACTGTCAAATACTGTCATGAATGAATACATTGCTTAGATAAACAACAAAAGTGAGTGAGTTTAAATAATATCAGAATCAAAATATTTATTTATATACCCACTATCTGACGATAAACATTTTAAAACGAAATTACATGCTACACAGACAGCAGGTAATTTTGCTAAGACAATATATATTCATAAAATAATGTCTGTCGACAATAATTAAGACACACTAACTGTATTGGAGAATACAATACATTTGGTCTTCTCCACCCTGTTGGCCAGACATCTTGAAATGGGTAGGCATACCCACACTTGGCACACTCATTTACATTACAGTATTATGCGGACACCGACGGTAAGGGGGATTTAAGAAACTGGCCGATTATTTCAACTGGCACACCGGGAGATCGAATTGAACTGGCGACCTGTGCAACATGCGAATTGTTACATCACGGAAGCATCCTCTCTCTCTGCAGATACCCATCTGATTGTTGGTTTTTGGTATATGTGTAGTGGCATAAAATAATTAATGTAGCAGCATAGCGCTGGCTGCTGGCAGGGAAGGGGATCTGTGGCTTACAGCAGCCCTGACGTCAGCAGGCCACGTGATACATCAGAGGGGGATATCTGGGGGAAAGGTTATAGAAGGGGCACATGGAGGAAGCCCGGGAACCCGCTGGTAGGTTCTAGAGAGGGGGCGTGGCCGGGGCAGAGCGAGGCTACGCTGGGAGCATAAAAGGGGGCCCTGAGCAAGAGGGTCGGGGCTGTCGTATGGAGTGGGATCCCCCTCGTGGTGTTGAAGATCCTCTCCATTGTCGCTGTCGTCTTCACACGATATTGTGCTGCTAGACGGTAGTTGACTGTCTTGGTTCAGCGCCATCAGTGTTAGACGGCTAGTGTTGTGTATAGGCTAGCAACCCATGTAGAGTTGTCTATAAACGTGTGACAGAAGAGTGTACCAGCGTAGGGTGTGTATTGTGCCGGGGGTGCTCGTTAAATAAAAGAAGTACCTCCAACTCTTATCGTCTCCGAGTTAAGTCACTACACATGCACTTTATGTTCAGGAAAACATACATTTGTGCAGGCATTTGTCCATGCACGTGCTTATCAACGAGCAGTTGTTTTTAGAAATCATATTCGCTTGCCTTCATCTATGCCTTCGTTTGAGTGCATCTTTGAACCCAAGAGCATGTGTCTTACTGTCCACATGCATTCACACATGGCACGATTAACGGTTGTGTGGACATGCACACCTACTTATATTTATCTCAAAATGCAATGCAAACGCTTGTGTACATTTAAACATGTGTTATGCAATGCAAATACATAACAGAAATAAATAATTTATTTTGGTGTAACGGGAATGTGTCACTACTATATACCAAGATCACATTGCTAAGTGATGTGAAGAAACTCAAAGGGAAATCTTTCCAAAAGTTCACTGTCTCGGATTTTTGCACATATTTGTCTGAAAGCAGGAGTGGCACATGCCAGTAATCCAGCACAACTGGTAATTCCAGAGGAACTAGGATCACTGGCATAACCTGTCCTGTGATGAACAGGTTTCTGGAGCTCAGAAAGAGTGACTTAAGTTGAGGTACATCTGAAACTGTGCTCTCAAATGGATTGCTGCAGGTGGTGGTGAGACCAGGATTCATAATTAGAATTTGCTGAATTCGGTCACCACTGGTTGGATCATGAGCTTCCCCGGGGGAGGTCTAGGTACTGACTAGAGGCGCAATGTGAACGCTGATCCATTGAACCTCCAAAATGAGTCAGCGACTGGAACGACATGTCGCACTTGGAGAAATTGAGGATCTACGTGTGGCTTGCCATGAAATTAAACATCCTCTGAACTGTCTCATTGAGAGATATGGCTGAATCCCCGCTCAGCAGGATGAGATCAAAGTAAGAGAAGATGTGTACACGTTTCTCTCTCAAGAGGGCCACTAGCAGAACCATGTGTAGCATTTAGCATAATCTACGTGCACCTTAATTCAACAGGCAAGTACTCAGCACTTTTAAACTATGAATTTTATTGTAAAATGTATGTAAAAATAATGAATGTTCATTCAAATGTGCCACACAGCAATTTGTTTTAATTTTTATGAATAAATTACACATCAATAATAAAATCCTGAAATATGTAATTGTTCTCAAAGAGATAGCCACGATAGGACATCTGATCGTATAATTAAGTATTTCCCACAAACTATTTTTTTTTGCACAGAATATCGTGTAATATAAATAACATGGTACTGTCGTTAGATTTCAGAAGCTAAGCAGGCTTTGATCTTGGACAGTGCTTGGATGGGTAACCACCATGTAAAACACGTTGCTATAGGTTGGGGGCCTACGTGGTGAATAGCAGAGGACAGTGCAGCAAAAACCATTGCTGTAAATTGTTTCTGCTTCCACATCTTAGCCCCGCCCACTTCGTTTATGACCCTTGGGCTACACTCATTTCAAACCTTTCAAACAGCCTGCCTCAGCAGCTTTCCCACTCTTTTTCTCCTGATGACGATTGCTTGTGTTGCGATCGAAACGTTGTAGTTTTTTGTTATTTTGTTATTTTATTTGAACCTATCTACATGATTTTACCGAAAGACCCAAGAATACGAATTCCTGCAGTCACGAAAGCTTTAAGTCAATGCTGTAATAATAACAATAGTAATTTCAACTTGTAATGCTCCGCACAGTATTCACGCACTCTTGAACGTATGTATTTTGAACTTCTTTCGTATTCATATTCTTGGTTCTTTCGGTAAAGTCACGTAGAAGGGAAATAATAAAATAATATAAATCTAAAACAATAAAAATTCTCACGACGTTTCTTTCTTATTGTACGTAGTCAACCGTGCTAATCAGAGGTGTAGGGTAAGGACATCACAGACAATCGGGAAAACAGCAGCCAGGCGGTGAGCTGGAACCAAATCTCCTCCCCACCAGCTCTACGGTCCTCTATATTAAGGTGTTATTAGCCAAGTAATGAGTATATATACACGTAGTCGGAAACCAACGCACCTGGAGAAAACCCACACATGTGAGAGGGAAACGCTATATCTCAAACATTATACAGATGAGAGTCCAGTTATTCCTGTACCGCCTTCCCCTGGCAAGCCACGTTATTGTGGCCTCGACAGTGACAGGAAGGACACTTAACCAAATGTTTGCGATCCATCAACCCTTGCTGCCTTCACAGTGCTTATACTGTATAAAGGGGATTGGGGAAAATTTAAATTGGTATTGAATAGTAGATGGCAGAGTGATGTAGCTAGGGAAACTGAAATACAAAACAAGACCACCGTGAAGAACTGCCTAAAATCCCCCCAAAAACCCATAAATAGAATGTGTCTGTGTATCAGAGAGAGAATCTTAACTATAAAACAATGACCACGACCATGACAACAGCAAATTATTACCTGCTGAGCAGTTTGAAGTGTGCCCAGCTCCAACCACCCGGACCATGTCATCCGCCGCCTGGAATGCACAGCTCTAACTACACTGTCAGTACCATCGAACGAACCACATCCATCTCAGAAAATGCCAGCGCGCCAGCCACTTCCACTGGTCTTGAGGCATCATCTAAAAAAAAGGTGTGTTTTGGGCTGGGCGGCGGTGCACTTCGGCACGTGCTGTTGGCACAGCCCAAAGATGTAGCAGGAGCAAGCAGGCAGGTGCATCCACAGGGTTGGCCATCTTGAGTGCAATCAGGGGTGTTGTTATCTTCACTCTAGCGTGTACGGATTACATACATTTCATCATTGTGGCATTAATGTATGCGGGGAAGCTTTTTTTTAGTTAGGGCTATAGAAATATGTGACGGGCATCTTGGGCACAGTGTAGGATCTGTCAAGGCATTTGTATAAATATATATTCATATACAATACACTGTGTGTATATGCTGCTTAACGTTGGGGTATTCTTAATGTGCTTAGCGCTGTTTACTCTAATTTAGGAAATATTTTTAGTGACCCCTGCTTTGTATGGAAAGGTGATGGTTTTTATTGAATCCTCAGATGGGTCTTTCCCAACGGTTGTAGTGATAGCTTTACGGATTGTGTAGTCTGAATATCCATTCAGATTTATTGTTACATGTGTAGTGGGTTCACAAGCGACAGAGACGGTGTAGTCGAGGCAGCACTATTTATTATATCTCAACAGGGATATACAACACTGAGAAGGGGTAACGGCCCCTTCACCCGTACTATACTGGGATACACCCCTAGGCTATCTGCCTAGCTATCTATGCTCCCGGGTCCTCCGCTAAAGGCACTAGGGGAGGCTACCTGGCCTGGCCCTGCCAAGGCACAGGTCACGACACCCAGCCACACAGACCCGGCCCTTAGAAGGACATCGGCTCTGAGGCTTTGGGGCCGCACCGCTGGCTTGCTCTGCCCGGCACTGAGAAGGACAGCGGGTCAGAGGAGTTCCAGGGTCTATCTAGCCGGCCTTCAGTCTTCAACTAGGTCTTCGTTCTTCGGCTCCCGAACACTGCTTCGAGCTCTCTGGCTCTCCGTCTTTTCTACCAATTGCCCACCGAGTGGCGGGGTTCTGAGGGATCGAAACACACCCCGCAGGCCCCACCCGTTGGGAGGGGCGCGAGGGATCCAAAACCCACAGCCCCCCAGGGTGCTAGCTGTAACCGAAGTGTTTGTCCCGTAGCATCCTAACGGCTGTAACAGATGTGTGGTTCTACCATAACACCACTACACATGTAATGTAACACATGTAATGGCATGTGATTTCATGAGATAATTTTTTGTCTACCTTTTGATGCTCTTTTTTCAAAGTACTGCAAACCTTAAAAAATGCTGTCTTTCAAAGCTTATTCTGAGTGCCTCTCTCCACACATATTTAATAATTTAATGTCTCCCCTTTTCCTGACTGGGATTATGGATGTGTAATACCGTTGAGGACTCTTGGACACCCGGGGTTGAGGCACATGTATTTATTCCGCAACAGTTGTCACAACCGCGGACATACAATACTGGAGGGGGTATCGGCCCCCTCACCCGGCAAGCTGGGAATACACTGCTAGCTATCTCTGACCTACCTCCTATTCCTCCACTAACGGGCTAGGGGAGGCTGTCTGGCCCGACACTGGTAAGTCGGGCTACGGTACCCGGAGTCCCAGAGCACTAGCTCTGGTTCTCGGGACCACGCCGCTGGCTCGGTCCTGCGCGGCCCTGACAAGGGCGGCGTCCCAGGGGAGTACAGGGCTCTAGCTAGACGATCTTCGGTCTTCACTGGTTTAGCTTTAACATTCTGCCCCGAGCCCTCTGACACATCCCCCTTTATACTCAACCCCCGCTGAGGGGTGGGACCCCGGGCTGCCTGGTGCGGACGTCGTTGAGAGCACCCCCCCCCCCGTGCACTCACGTAGCCCCGCCCACTGTGTTTGTTTCCCATAAGCTGCCATGCATAACGGCTCTCTCTCTAACACCCCTACAGATGGACACAGCCAAAACCATTACACTTGCCTACATGGGATCGCTCATTAAATGCCATCTAAGTAGAATGGATTTCATTAAAGCTCCATGAAGCCAGAGTAAGAAACCAGCATCTTAAAAGCAATGATGCAGCTAGTATTCCCAGATATAGGGGATTAGGTGATAAAGAGCTCCCTAATCCAGTTGGCCGCAATCGTCAAGCTTTAACTGTACAAAATTCACATTCCAATCACAAAATGTGTATGTATATCTGTTTCAACGTGCAGTCTGTAGGTTTTCTGTATCTCTGTTTGCGGTGGTAGTATTGCTTCATGAAGTGATGGAAATTAAAGTGTACCGCTCTCGATTTGCATATACTTTCATAAAGCTTTCAGCTTGGGTAGGAATGTATGTTTTTGTATAATTCCGTTAAATTTGGTGGTTAAGAGTGTTAATTTACGTTTAAAGGTCATGTCTCTATTGGCTCTGAAGTCAATTGAGAAGGTCAGTATAAAAATTTAACTTTTTTTAAAATATTAACTAGTACAATTTTTTTTCACTTCATCACTGCATTTGGCACTTGTCACTTGCGTAATATGTGTGAGGCCCACAGCTGTGAGATCAAATAACATACAAGTAATTTACTTATCCATTTTGATTCATGAACTGAAATGCACATTGTCTATTTAATCCCTTAGCAATTGGTACTCAGTTTGTGAGTGAGTGCAACATATTGAATATCTTGGATGCGAAGGCCACTGTTGGATCATGAAGCCTTGTCTTGAAAATCACTGCACTAGGTGCACCCAGTTTACCATTACATATTCCTGGGTTGCCAGAAAATGTCTCATTATCTAGTCAGCAAAACAGTTACAATATATTAACTACGCAATACCTCAACGATAGCAATGCAACGTGCACCATGAGCTGCATTGTTGTTCTCAGCCAATTACTGTCTATTATTTTTTTATTTACTAAGTCATGCCATTGCTTGTTCATGCATTTGTTATTGTGCAGGCTGAATTAAGTCTTTAATTGCATATCTGGCATAAATATTGCATGGGGTTCAGCACTTCTGTGTTTGGGCCTGGCTTATCTCTTTTTGAAGCAGTCATGCGCGTCCATGTTCAGAATTGACAAGAGTCTCCTGGCTTGTGTAAGCGGCTCTTGTGTGGTTGACCAGTCCATGAGTGTTGCTTCATGTGAGGACACAAACACACTTTGTTTATTGCAGTCATTCCTTTTTCTGATTGGAAGGTCAGTCAAATACATTTGGTTGCCAGTGTGATGACATTCGTTGTGTTTTCACACCAAATTGGGGAATTCGGTTGCCTAATTGTAACTTTGGTGAAGTCAAATATACCACTCACATCATTGCCCAATACAAGCGTTTTGCACGAGTTGCAAATTCACATTCATTTTGTTTAACCACTGGAGAACTCAAGAGGCCAGGATTGTCTCGTTTGCAAGAGTGACCAATTGAGTAATTTGTAGGTCATTTTCAAATTTGGCCAAATTTGGACTCTCGAAACCACAGTGAAACAGGCAGCCCATATTGTGGTTATTACCGATGCAGTAATACTCAGGGCAGCAACTGGATTCGAACCGTGAACCTTGGCAACAATTGGGGAACAGGCTACTGCTTATGCTGCAACACCACCCAAATTGAATTCACCAGGCAACCTCAGATGCCTTCGAATAGCTATACAAACTCCAACATTTCGGAATAAACTCGACCTGTTGCTGTTCATATACCATACAAATGAACTAGATATGTTCCTTTTCTGCCTGTATGTTTATACAATAAAATAATATAGTCTATTGCATATGGCAAGTGTTAAATACATCTATCATTTAAAATTATAGGTCACCTAAGGTGGCTGGGTGGCTCAGAGATCATGGGCTAGAAAAACGTAAACTATAAAAAAAAACTATAATCGAGAGAAAGCTGCCTGTGATTAAACTGGGGTTTCAAGTCTAGCTGGGTTGACAGTCTCAGCCCAGTCACCAATTTCTGTGCAAAAACAAGCAAGCATTACATTTGTGTTGTTTGTTTAATTTGGAAAAAATCCAGTTCTAAGACTGTAAAATGTTGGTTTAAATGACATGCGAGGAACACTTACGTTTTTGTACGGTTGGCCTTGTACAGTGCGAAATAAGTTCAACATGCATACAAGTTTCGATTTAAAGCTTTCGTGACTGCAGGGATTCATCTTCTTGGTTCTTTCGGTAAAGTCACGTAGAAGGGAAGTAATAAAATAATAAAAATAAAACATAATAAAACAATTCTCACGACGTTTCGGACACAACGCAAGCAGCCGTCCTCAGGTGAAAACCAGGTCTGTCGAGGCGACAGCGTCTGAATGATGCATACAAGTGTAAACCGTATATCGATAAAGAGTTACGTGATGCCATCTTCTGGGATCATTCAGAGTAATCTCATAACATGATGGTTTTAGCTTGATTGGAATGCAACTGGGAGGGGTGTTAAAAGGAACGTATAAAAAAACATTTGCAAAAAGGGTGAATATTTGCATGCATGACTACCACACAAATCAGCCGCAGAGAGGTAGAGAGTGATGTGGTGGGAGTTTTATAATTTACAACGAGTTCTGGACACTGCCCTCATCCAATTGGTTGGTTTCTGCTTCCTCTTGTTTAGATAAGTTGTGGGTTGCTGTATTCTGAATGCACAAAGGTTGTTTGGTATTCTCTCCTTCAACGTAATAAACAAATAAACTATAACAAAAACCACCGTAATGAATGTATTGGTTTTCTGATTGTGATAATGAATTATTTAGTTTAAAGCTTAGCTGCAAAAGATGAAGTGGAAACGCTTTCGTGAGTATACATTTAAATTGGAACTGCGAAAAATGTTTACAAGGCATTAGCGTAATATGAATTGAGCATGACACTTACACGTCGGCATATGCTTCTGTAATTCATACGAACACCGGTGAGGCAGCTGGGAATATGAGCACTCATGACAAATCTAAAATATTCCATGATCGCGATGGGTTTAAATCTGGTAGAGCATATGGCAAGGTTGGGGGTGCCAGAGGGGTGTGGGGGAGGGAAGCCACTTTACCACGTGGCCTCTTCTATTTTAACTCTCCACGACCGTGTGGGGTATGTTGGATTGCAAGAGACGATGATCCGTTTACTGTAGTCGAATCGTCTCATTTATTAAATATAAGCTGGTATTCCTCTGCTTGTAATCACTCTACCCTACTTCACAACGATATCATCGTATGACAAATGTGCGTGTATTTTCAGCACTCATTTGTTATGTTTACAATCTATTCCGTTATTGACTTTTAAATTACAGAATTGGAATGTTGATCTGATTATCTAAAGGTAGACAGGTCTCGTGAAATTCGTCCATAATATGTGGACTCCTCTACTAGTAAATCTATAAAAACTACAAACATTGACAATAGCCTGCTTGTGCTAAATCCTGGGTCTGCCCATATTGAACTTCTTGGAAAACTGTTATTCTCCACGTAACGAGGCTAATGTCCATAAGCTTTATCTTCAGGAAGGCATTACTTTCCCAACAAGTAGATGTTTACAAATTATGTGACCAATAAAGAAAATCAAATCAAATGGGAATAGGAGGACTGATGCAATGCACCAAGCCTCAAAGGTGAGTTAATTTTCTGCCAGTATTTGTGTTTCTGTATGAAGCACATAGATCTTGTCACTGAACAATTGGCAGTGGCAACATTTCACCTACAATAGGGGTAGATCAGCATTGTTGGCAGCCGTCAATGTAGCATTACGTGCTAGGATTCATCGCCTGGAATGGCGAGCTGCTGAGTGTGTGTGCCATGACTGTCAATATACAGGTAAGGAGATAATGGGTAATGTGCTAACATTTCTGAACTTTAAATGTAATCAGCTCTTGAATCTATAACACAATAATGACTGATCAATCCTGCTTGCTTGCAGGATAGATTGGACAATTGTGCAGTAAGTAGGGTCATACACT
Organism: Lampetra planeri; assembly: GCF_965212315.1. Taxonomy (NCBI): domain Eukaryota; kingdom Metazoa; phylum Chordata; class Hyperoartia; order Petromyzontiformes; family Petromyzontidae; genus Lampetra; species Lampetra planeri. Next base: position 22,880,545 of record NC_136107.1, read on the forward strand.
TATTTCCACAAATCTTGAATCTGTGTATGCAATCCAAATGGATTAGTGCAAATTTGGTTAACCATCGAACAAAGATGGTTACTGTATTAAACGCTTTCAGACGCGCTTCTGCGGCCGTCTGGAATGCTCTTCCGGTATGAGGAAGCCACTGAGGCGATGCACTTTAAAATCTTGATTGACAAACTCATTTCTTTAGAACTGCTTTTTCTGTTTAGTTTGTTGTCCCGCCACCACACCACCGATGAGCACATTTGGCTACGTACATACATAAACATGCATTGATAGGATGTTCCTTAAACAGCCAATGATGAATTTAATATGTGTAGTGCTGAACTTTACGTGGACAACTTCTTCCTTTTCTGTCGTCACTTTATTTTGTCCAACACAGCACATTTCGCCATCATCCGTTAGCGCGTTGTGCGCTTTCTCGCCACGCTCCGCTGGCCTCGCTCGCTCCGTTCCTCCCTCTCTCTCTCCGTCTCTCCCGACTCCCCTCTCTACTTTTCCATCCCACTCCAGCCGTCGCTCTCTCTCGGCTTCTCTGTCTCACTCTGACTGTCGCTCTCTCTCGGCTTCTCCGTCTCACTCCGACTGTCGCTCTCTCTCTGCTTCTCCGTCTCACACCGACTGTCGCTCTCTCTAGGCTTCTCCGTCTCACTGACTGTCGCTCTCTCTCGGCTTCTCCGTCTCACTCTGACTATCTCTCTCGTTCGGCTTCTCCTTCTCTACTGCTACCCTATACTTCCACTCCACTGCTACTCTACACTTCTTCTTCTACTCCACTGCTACTCTACACTTCTTTTACTCCACTGCTACTTTACACTTCTTCTTCTACTCCACTGTTACCCTACATCTTCTTGGTTCTTTCGGTAAAGTCACGTAGAAGGGAAGTAATAAAATAATAAAAATAAAACATAATAAAATAATTCTCACGACGTTTCGGCCACAACGCAAGCAGCTGTCTTCAGGTGGAGAACAGGTCTGTCAAGTAGACAGAGTCTGAATGGCACGCTCTAGGATTGGAGCGACTATTTATGCTGGGATGGAGGGGCGAAGAGCGTCTTGACAAAATAATTTGCATATCAAGAGGAATTTAGCATATTTATGGGAAATGCAGATATGCGATTAGTACTACTTGTGAAATGCGTAGGAGGTTTGGCGAGGGGTTTAAAGTCATTATGCCCATGCATTATGGAGGATTAGCATTATTTTGTCAAGACGCTCTTCGCCCCTCCATCCCAGCATAAATAGTCGCTCCAAGCCTGGAGCGTGCCATTCAGACTCTGTCTACTTGACAGACCTGTTCTCCACCTGAAGACGACTGCTTGCGTTGTGGCCCGAAACGTCGTGACAATTATTTTATTATGTTTTATTTTTATTATTTTATTACTTCCCTTCTACATGACTTTACCGAAAGAACCAAGAAGATGAATCCCTGCAGTCACGAAAGCTTTAAATCGAAATATGCTACCCTACACTTCTTCTTCTTCTGCTCCGACCGACTCCGTCCAGCTCCCAGCACAACTCCACGTCTCACTCTCACTCTCCCGTATTTATGCCCGTCCCTATTAATTTCCAATTAATTACTGGCGTCCCCCCTAACGCCCCACGCCCCCGGCCCCCGGCGCCACCTGTCCCCATTCCCAGACAACAACAACCAGCCAATCACTGCCCTGCATTCCTAATTGCCTAACGGGCTGTCTCTGTCTCCTCCGTTGTCCCCCAGCAACACCAGCCTGTCCCGGTACGACCCCACTGTTTCCAGCCCACACGTTTTTACAATTACCCCCCTTGGCGCGCGTTAAACCACTACATATGTTCAAACACGTCTGCTCGATACAGGCGTCTTGAGCTTGATGTTACTCTTCCGAGTTGCTGCAGGGGGCAGCGGTGGGGCAGTGGTTCGTACATTGTGCTACGAGGCACAGCCCACCTGCGTCTGGTTCCCACCCACAGCCAACATCTGTAACGAGTGACATCTGATCCAGTCCTGAGTGCCCCCTTCACCAACCCACACTGACCAACATGGTTAAGTACGGTCAAACAACTCCCATGACTGACATGGCGTGGGGAGGCCTTCAAGCAATATTCGATTAGCAAATAACTACAAATATTTATTTATTAGTGGCTGCATAGCAGTGCGAAGATGCATTCGTAAGGCACGCCATTGATACAAACGTTGATTTAAATGATTATGGTCATGCAATAATCCAAGTTTGCTCATGGTTTGTTGTCGTCCAGCTGAATTCAGTAATGCGGATCACAGGTGGTACCTTAAAATTGGCCCCTCTATCCTGGCTGCCCCTGTTTTCACATATTGCCCCCAAACGTTTGCTGTAAGAATATATCCGCTGCAGTACCTTCCGATACAAGAGTAGAAACGCACCAACCTCCACAATTCACCAGCAGTCTACCTGCCTGAAATCAAGAAAGTGTCTTTGGACCTTCGCTGCCACTCTCTGTTGAACCTCAGAAAGCATTGAGCAACAGTTGAAAAGTACCTGGGGAATCTGTTGTACTACCTAATGCCTACTGGACTGAAGACCCTCTCCACCACCAGGGTCCTCCACACAAACAATGCTCTGTTGTAAACCACATCCACACAGGTCATGGAGGATGCGGGCATCTACTGCATTCTTGGAAGATGAAAGAATGTCCCAGGTGTGACTGCAGAGCGGCCAAATAGACGACCATTGGTCAATCCAGGCCCTCTGTATTCCATCTCGGGAGGACTATGGGGAATACATTCCCTATCATCAAGACATCCACTGGATTTCAAACTGAGACACCGATTTATGATTGCGACACAAATTTCATCAGTATGAAAGAAGATGAAGAGTAAAAAAGTTAAAAGTAATTCAGTAATAGTTTTTTCAGAAGATGCAAGCTGTATAAAGTAAAATCTTTGCTTTTTTTTACATTGTGTGTTGATGTATGCACCATTGCACACTGGTATTTGTGTGAGCAAGACGCGAATCAATTTTACTTTCAATCAATGTGTCTGTGTTGTGCTGACTTCTCAGAGTCATTGTGAGCGAAACGTTTCACTCACACACACTCACACGCATGTGTCCGTACTGGTGCTGTGCTCAGTAGGCTTAAAACCAGTCTGAATCAGGCCCGACGAAGAACAGCGGAATGCATAAATTTCCGTTGGCTTTTTTAAGCACAGTGAAACAAACGGTCTTCCGTCCGTATCTGTTTATTGCACTCACTTTGAGGCTTGTTTCTACCTGGTGTGCGTCCATTGCAGATGTAGGCCGCTGGTATGCCGCAAAGGTAGCACACGGAGTCATGTGGCTAACTTGTAAGTGATGGGCCCTCAGTGGGGCACTTTCATTACAATCCACTTGTGTGAAATATTTTAACAGTGCAAATAATACATGTGTGCCTGTGTTTTTTGCTCTGCATGTGTAGAGGGCCAGTGTTAAACATAAGCAGTGGTTATGGAAGATTCTGCTCAGAAAGTGCAACAGTCTGTTAAAATGAGGGAAAATTTTGAGGTGTAACGATGCATCATTCATCATTTCTTAAGCTCATTGTACATGCGTCAAAATTGCAAATAAGAATCGATATTTTTCAATGGGCATTGGATTCTATGCTATGCGTTTATGTGATTCCTGCAACTATTCGTGAATCTGATTGTAATCCTGTCTCGAAAATTTATCAAATTTATGGGCAGTGGGAGAGGGTGAATCATGACATCTCTAAAGACAACCCAACTTCAGTAGTTTCCCAACCAACTGATCATGGCACAATGCTGATCTCACTGCCCCCATTCCTGAACGAGTGAATATTTGAAGATTGTGTTATAATTCAACATTTTTGCTTCTGCAGAATGATGTAGTCCATGCAGTACTCTTCTCGTAACTTGAATGTAATCCATTACTAAAATAATGCCCTTTTTCGGTTGATTGAGATTTCCATATTCGTTATATGTAGACATCTATTACATTCTTAAGGTGTAAGAGTTTTGATTTCCACATTTAAAGTTTCTACTTTAAACTGCACATCTTGTCCTTTGTCCACTTTTTCTCATGGTGCATTCCTTGTATTTGGCATGGTTTAGGAATTTGATAGATAACTTTTTAATCAAAGTTTTCCATTTGTTTTAAGCAATGCCACCCATTTAATCAATACTGTGTCATAACTCTGCTAAGCAGATGAATCATCAGTTTTAAAAGTTGCTAGCTCAACCTCATTCTGTCATCTTGCCATAAAGCAGTTTCTCCACTTGAAGAACCATTAGGGCTTGTGCTTGCCTTTTTAGCCTGCTAATGCACACATTCCCCACACTGCTGCCTTGCTATTTGGCAAGGGATGACAGTTCATGCCCTCTCTGATGTTCCGTTGCTTTATGCACACTAGTGCTGCTACTTCACCTGCTGTGAGTTCGTCTGTTGAATGAATGCATCTGGAACAGAGAGAAATAATTTGAATGAAATATAAGCTAAATATGACTGATGTCATAAAAGACGGTTATAATTGGAAGGTTAGTGTAGCAACAATGTACCAACACTACAAATAAATAAAGGGATGAAAGTAATTGTGATGGTCAGTAGTCGTGCAGCATTCAGTAATGAATGATACAAATGTAATTAGGGATGAAGTGTTACACGAGAGAGGCATGGAGATTTAATAAAAACTATCCAGCTTGAAACGTCTGTATCAAATGACAGCTTTTTTCTGAAAATTTCATATTCAACAGTAAATATATACGGCATTTTTTGTTTTTATATTAAAAAAAAACATTTTTTAATTCATTAAACCATGACACACACTTTATTTTAACCAGAAATGTTGAAATAGAATGATATTTGGTCGTGCAGATGCCATCGAGATGTTGATCAGGTTTTTTTTCTGTCCTTGGTAATCTACAGAGCTTTTATCGGAAGAATAATGCGGATGACCAAAATGAATGTCTCCTTTTCAGCCGTTTCACCAAGTAAGGAGATACGTAATGTCATTGAGCAGCAGCCCAATAGCTATTGGGCTGTTTCCAGCAGGGAGATTGTGGCAATTTATCCATATCGGTCTGACATCTGGGGTCAAGGTAGACTTGGCAAAAGGATAAGGCTCATCATACAGAGGTAGCATTTCAGCTGTGCACATTTTATCAGCTCGACGCAGGTGACAGATTTGGGTCTGGATTCCGTGTCATCCCAGTTTAGGTAATGACAGCTTTTTTGTGCTCAAAGGTCTTAAACTAAGAACAAAAACTTGGAGGGACAATACGGAGCTCAATGTCATCCTTGCATTTATTTTCATATTACAAATTGCATATCATTGCTTAAAATTGCAGTTAGTGACTTGAAATGTGACATTTTGTGCAATGTGTTGGCTTGGTTATCAGGTGACAGCTAATCTTATCCATTTATTTCAAAAGATGAATAAAACTTGCTGACTAGATATATTACAGTTTTCATCAAAGAATACTACATTACATCTCTTTACAATCAAAAATATGCCACGCAGTGTTATTACTTACTGCTTTGGTGACAAATTCAATTGCAGAAATGTTTGGGATTTTTCGTTTTTAATTTACAGCCCTTTTGTAAATGTGCTATTGTATTAAGTACTCCACATGCTATGTTGGTCAATAGGTTGTTTGACCATACCATACTTCACCACGCTGGTGTTGGCTTTTACTTAATTGTAAAATAGGTAATCAGCCTCATATAGTTTGCGTTTAGAAACAATGAGGTATAGTTAAGAGTGTATATATATGTATGTTATCCTCAAGCTCCGTATTCTAAAGTTTCATCATCAGCCATGATCAACCCACAGCCAGATAAAGGCCTCCCCAAGCCGTTGCCATCTCTCATGATCATGCGACGTAATATTTTATCTCGCAGCTACACGGACGCTAATTCCATTGCTCCATCTCCTCGGTTGACGTAATCCGACCTGTTCCACCCCTGCACTGCCACTCCATCATTATAGTTGATTATATTATCGACCATCATCCGATCTGGTCATGCCGTGTCCTGCCCAAGCACACTTACTGCTCTCAACAACTATAATGCTGTTATTCATGTGGATACATTGTCCAAGAACACTTACTGCTCTTATCAGCTCTAATGTTTTCATACATTTGTGTATGTTCTCTAATGCTTGTGTTCCTTTGTCTATCTCCCAATGTAATTCAAAGCACGTCTCTTAATTTTTTGCACACTCGTCAGTTTTTTTTGTTACGTTTTCTTCCACAACCATCTTTCCGATTCATATGTCATAGCATGCTGTGCTGTATGTAGTTATGCACGTATATGTTTGTTTTTAAACACTATTTTATTTAGTCACATCGGTATGCTACTATTCGGTATCAAGTTGAGTTTTTTTTAAAGCATTCCAACCGGATCTCGTCCACCTTGATGTAATTTCAAAAGTGTACCTGCTATATAAGGCCATGTGTGTGTATAATTGTATATTAACAAAGCTCAAGTGCATGTATACCATTTTTCAGCCAGCATTTCTCAGCTGTATGGGCATTATAATTCAAGATGCAAGATGATTAAACTTTGTTATTTCCAGAAAGGCTACTCTTACATTTGTATGATGGTGACAAGGTCGAGCAGTAGCGTTGTTTCCCGCCTGTTGCAGTGGCTCACATTTCGAGCCCAGTGGCCACCCTGGTCAATTAACCTTGAGTGTACGCCGTCTGATTCACGGTGAACGTTAAAGGTCCCGTGAGGCTATTAAAAATTAAATAGGTCGTGGCTTCACGGTTCAAATTGAATGATTACTTAGTTGGGGGAGGATATTTTTTTAACGTCATCACCCCCTACTGACAGACTCGCGTCCATTTGCAGGCTGATGCTGCATACTCTTTGTGCTGCAAAGGGACAGCAATGGCGTTCTGCTAGACTGCAGAAATCCATTGCAATGGTTGAGTTGAAATGTAAATTAAGGTGATTTGAGTTATTGAGGAATTCATTTACTTTTGTATTTTGAATGTAATACATTTGCTTTTTGGCTCAAATATGTTACCCATGTCCATTAAGAAGACTAGGTCTTGCCCTTTTTGGCACTAAAACAGTTGTAAGATGTGCAAACGCCATACTCTACTTGTAGCAAAACATGCATATTCTTTTTGTCATCATTTTTAATACTGGAAAAAGGTCCCATAGATATGTCTGTTAAGTTCAAGTTGCATGTCACAAACAAGAGAACAGCCAGCAATGCATAAACTATTAAGAATGTTGTGCTTCTTGCTGAACTTATAATACAGTCGCTAATTCAGCTCATATTTTATTAACACAAATACTGTTAATATGTAATGCTTTACAGCCCCATTTTTTTCCAAACGGTGGGTGTGTTATTATGCAAAGGTGATCTGTAGAACATTTTAACGATCCCGTTACACTCACACACATCCTCTTACCTAAATGCCAAGTACATACAACCACTACTCCTCTCCTCCAATGAAGTTTGGTTCTTCAGTTATTCGAAGCGGATGTATCGTATGTATGCTAAAGGATTGAACGTGCACTTGCGTTGACATTCCTTATACAGGTGTGGTGTGCTCTTGTGCGGGCGTGTGCACACCAAATTATGTGCGTATGCCACTGAAGACTTAATGGAAGACACTGCTGTAGTGAGGATCCTGTCTAGAGCATTTTCATTGTTAGGTATTTCTTAAAATGTATTGCAATGGAACAAATAGTAAATTTAACAAAGTTATGTCAATATAATAAATATTTAGAATTTAAAATACACACAGTAGTAAATTTGTAACTTATTGATAGGAAAATAAATGTGCTAAATGATTGTAAAAATCAAAGCTTAATTTGCCCTTTAATTAGAGATCAATGGTTATACAAGACATTTTTAAAGGAATGTGAGCAGGACTTTTTACTCTGTCAAGGGAATACACGTCCACACAGGGTATCTGTGCACGTACGTACATGCTTTTGTAAACCTAAAATTAGAGGCTGCAGGCTCACTATGGAAATACGCCATTGCCGTGTCAACTGAGCTGTCTACATTATTTGCGCCATTTACATTTTATATATAAAACATATTTGTTTCCTCCTCCTTACACACCGTGACTTTTAAAGCCGGCGCTATTAAAAGCACACGCGTTAACTGTAGGTCACGTTTTTTGGTAAGCTGCTTTAAAAGCTGTTGCTTGTAAAAAAACAAATCATCTAATCAATACAGAAAGAACGCCGCATCAATATAACACTTAATTTGACTTAACACGAAACCTTGTCTTGTCATTTCAGAATCCATTTGTTGCACTGCGGTTATTTTGGCTGGGAAAGAAGTTTTCTCTTGTGCTCCAATAAGTTCAAGGAAGATCAACATCATAACCACTTGTCTGCTGTGGCAGTATGTCTACAACATCTGCAGCCAACTCCAATACAGGTACCCACGGGGGCACACTTTTAAGGGGCACACTTGTCTTTCAAAATATAAGATTCCCCATTAAGCCTCCTAGGTTAGTGGGGTTAATGATGCTTGTGAGCGTTGAGGATAGAATGGCATACTTAGAAATGGTATAGCCACCACGATGCATACACGTTGTTGCCTTTGTCCCCAGTGCTGATGTTGACATACTTTACTGTACCAGCGACACAAGACCCAGTCTCTGGGAATGGAGATGAGCAATGCACCGTGCCTTTTTGAGCATTAAGTCCCTTTGACTTTCAAGTTATAGGAATATAGCTAATGCATTGGTTGTCGAAATTGTATTTTTCTGTATTGAACTATACTTTCTACCAGTTTCATTTGCAAAGCGAATTTGCTGTCTTTCATCGTTTGAGTGCTTACAAATATAGTACGTGGGGGTTAAGTTCCATGTACCCCCGCGTAAGTGGGAATTCGCTTAAGTTGGGGTTCGCTTATATGAGTTTAATATATAAAATGTAAGAGTGTATATAAAATGAATATAAATGTATGTACATTTTAAATAAAGTACAGTATTGTATAGTACATCATTCACTAATGATAAATACGGAAGGTGCTACCTGGGTGGACTCGTTTCTTGCACTGGCGATACAGTTACACGCCGTCAAATACATGCAGTCCCCCAGGTTATGGAAGGGTTAGGTTCCCAAGAATAATCCATAACAAGAATGTCAGAAACTGAACAATTTTTCTCCAAAATCGAGATTAAATCCCATGGCTGGAAAAAGTTGTGCCTCTCCTATCCGACTAGTTCGTTTTGTCTCAGAACTGTCTTGCTACCTGTATCATATCGCTGTACATATGCTCTGCACTCCAAATGATTCTTTCATTTCATGGAATATCTACTCCAATACTTACCAATAATTAAACTAATGGAACATATACTGTATCCATTTGTTTATGAATACCACTAAAGATTTTATATGAATTGTTAACAATAAGCAGTCACTTCCGAATGTTCATTTACCATGCATTTGGCTAGACCTAGACTTCTCTGATCGCTGTTGGCTGAGACCATAAGCAATCGTAGTGTAATTGTGTTGAAGTACATATAGCAAATAACTCATGAAATAAACGTTAAATTAAGAAAACTAGCAATAGAAACGTGGGGAAAAATCCATTTCTAAACATAGAAAATAAACAATGACGTAATGCTACAAAAGGAAGAGGATTTTAATGTAACGCTGCAAATTTTTTTATTTACCTTAACCCTCGTTAAGCTTGGGCTTGGTGAAGGCGGCATTTTGGTGGTATTCATCCGCAAGCTCACCAAGCTGCACTATTTGCGCTTACATAACTAACGCAAACATTTACACGTGTTGAATCTTTTTTTACATGATTTTATGGGAGCATATCCGTAAAGTGGGATTTCTGTAAGTCTGGACTTCCGTAACCCAGACACTACCTGTACACGTTCACGTGATGGCGGGGGGTGATTTTACCTGCTTCCCACCCCATCCGTGTAGCGAAAGTACGAGCCAGGGGTCGGTCATGCATGAGCGGGTCCGCGTACTCTCAACTTGTGTACTCCGAGACCTTACTGTACTGAAATGGGAAACAGATACAGACTAAATCCTGTAGGGGATTTTTCAAGTCTGTCAGTAGCCAGTGGGAAAATGCATATTTCCTTCTGTCCGTGATTCCATTTATGTTTCTGTAAACCTGGGCACAGCTGTATCCCATATGATGCCGCTTTAGATTGTGGGTTTATTGTAAATTCATCAGTGACTGTTCGGAGGCAGTGATGCTCGGCATATGTTGCACTTGCAGGTTAATCTGTGCCGTGAACCTAGGATCTTGGAGGTGCTGGTGCAGTACTTTGACAGGGAAAGCGTATTCTCTTGAGCTACACGTTGATCTCATCCTGGAAGGATTTTTTTTTCAGTTACAGTATATGAGAACTTGTTTTTTTCTGCCGTAACATTACTGTGATGCAAATGTGTAAATTTTAAATGAAAAATAAGCTCGAACTCTGACACAACGTCGTTACAGCAACAGAGAGCCCCCAGCGAGACAATTATTTTGCCCGCATGAAACCAAGTCTGAATGGCTACGTGCAGTTTGGAACCGTGCGTGCATCGTGTCAGTCAATAACAGAGGGGCCCCGCATGATATGGGCAGGGCGGTACAGTGGTAACACTTGTGACTAGCAGTAACAACCGGCCTGGGTTCGACTCCCGACTCGGGCACCTTCTACATTGCAACATCGTCAACCTCCTGCAAAAAAACACGGCAGGACCTTCCTGAAAAAGAGTCTTGAGACTCGGTGAGGATAAACAAGTGTACAGTAATAATAATAAGAATACAATACATTTAATTTTCAGTACCTTGTGGATATTTTCTGTGGAGACTAACCTGTTCTTACCTGCTGGTTTACAGCGAATTTTAATAAGCAGGCAATCAATCTCGCTTAGGATCGGCCTCGCCATTGAAATGGGTGAGCCGAGGTCCCCTGTGTGCAGTGAAAATGTATTTTGCATGTTGTGCCACTTAATGTGTCACTTAGCGTCGCTTCTGGCAGGGTTTTGCCATCTTCAATGTGCCACTTTTGGTTTTCCACACTTGTACTGCGCAAGGTCTCCCGCCTTTGCAAATTCTGTTTTGCAATCTAAAAATGGTAATGTGAAAAATAAGAATGCACATTGTGTTTTGTAGATTTTTATTTTATTTTTACTAGGCTGCATGTAAGCTTGCTTATCTGTTTTAATTTTGGGTACACAAACACCAATATAAATCACTAAAATGTAACCATTGGTGCAATGCTCTGTGCATTATACTGATTCCTAATTTGAGTTATTTATTGTACTCAATGATAATAATATTTAGTTTTATATCTAGTCTCGTTCATGCATATTGCTTCTCACATTCGCGGTGCCATGGTGGTGAGATGTTAACTACCTCGCCTGGTATACAGAGGCCATGGGTTTGATCCCGACTCTGATGCCTGTATATTTTGGAGTTTGCATGTTTCTCTCCCCGTGATTGCGTGGATTTTTCTCTGGGGCCTCCGGTTTTTCCCTCCACATTTATAATCAACATGCGTTAATCATGTAGTGACATCGTGGGATGTCAGTGTGCAGTGCCGGCCCTAGAGAGGCACGGCGTGTGGTGTAACGACATCGCGGATACCACAATGGTGTGGGTGCAGTACCAGCCCTAGATGGGCCCGTGAGCACTGATTGTGTGAGTGCCAGCCGAAGGATGAGGTTACTCGAGGCCATGGCACTCTGGTTGACCCGGGAGGGCACGTGACCAGTTAAGTATACAAAGCAGCCCCAAGTGGGGGCTAGGGGTGGTCACGTGTTTGGGACCCAGATCCTTTCCGAGGATTCTGGAAGGTGGTCGTGGCCAAGGGCGGAGCCAGCCACGCCACAGAGAATATAAGCCGGGTCCCGAGAGGGACCAGGGTGGTTGTTCATCCTGGAAGGCGGAGGCTGGCGGGAGGATGGCATGGTGCGACGGGATGAACAACAACGATGGCGGAAGACCGCTCCTCGTTCTGGGGGTGGGCTCGTCGTGTGCTTCAACTGCGGCCTGCCGGGTCACGTCTCGGCGGGCTGCCGTGTGCCGCGACGACGCCTCCCCGGTCCACCGCCATCATCCACCCGACCGTCCTCCACTCCACTATATCCGAAGGCGAGTCGTGACACATCTCACACTCGGCCCCTGAATCCACCTCACTCATCGCGTTCGGATGGATTTCGTTCCCGTCGTGTGTTGGGGCGTAAGGGTTCGGATTTTTCTCTGGCTGACTGGCCGCTCCGACTGGGTCAGTGGTCGGAGTTGGCCCATAGGGTGGTTGCCACGGCCGCAGGTTCATCCGCTGTTTACGGAATGATAGAGGGGGTTGAAATCAGAATGCTCGTCGATACTAGTGTGTCCACGACTATCATTTCCGAGTTGATTTTTAACATCCTGCCCCCTAAAGGTCATACCCTATGTCCCGTCGGGGTTCTGTGCTTTGCCACAAACAGCGGCTCATTGGGCATCATTGGGAAAATAACAGCAGAGGTGTGTATTGGAGATATCAAATTGACGGGACCAGTTCTCGTATCAACGTCCTTTGCTGTTCCTTGCTTGCTCGGGACTGACTTTCTGGGGAAGATGCCCCTAAAAATTTAGATTGATCAAGGTTGCCTCGAGTTACCATCAGGCCTCGCATGGCCTTTTTACCTCCTCCCACTCGTTTGTGCACGGCCAACGCTAATGTACAAGCGCTTGTGAGTAGGACCGTAAAGATTCCCCCCGGCGCGCTAATGTTAGTTCCTTTACGATTGAGGAAACCGCTAGACCAGGAGGCGACTGCGGGAGGGAATCCTCCTGGGACCCTCAAACAAAGCCATTCGTGGGTTGACGTTGGTAGGGGCCCAAACTTTGGTATCTAATGACCAGGAACCGTTCATTCAAGTTTTGAATGCAGAGTTGGACACGTCTTTCATTCAGTAGGGTACCGTGCTAGCCCACGCGACGCCCACGCTTCGCGAGGGAAACATCGTTGGCGGTGTGGGCGTCGCGTCAAATATAAAGCCGCAACAGGCTTCCGATGAAAAGTGGATTGATACGCTTTGTTCTGAAAATTCGGAATTGTCCGAGTTCCAGAGGAGGGAGTTGAGGGTGCTTTTGTGTGAATTCTCCGATGTGTTTAGCAAGGGCAAATTTTACATTGGCCGCACTGCGCTTTTGAGTCACCACATCGATATTGGCGACGCCGTTCACATCCGGCAGAACCCCTATCGGTTGAGTCCTATGGAAAAAGAACACATACTGCTGGCGGTTGGTGAAATGTTGGCCGCCGATATTATCTCGCCATCCACCAGCCCGTGGGGAGCCCCGATTGCTCTTGTTAAAAGGCAGGATGGTAGTTTATGCTTCAGTGTCGACTTCCGCAAGCTTAATAAGATCTCTGTGGCCGACGCGTACCCCCTTCCTCGAATGGACGATTCCCTGGATGCTCTAGCAGGAGCACAGTATTTTTCGACTCTTGACCTCCTATGTGGATTTTGGCAGTTGCCCCTAGATGAATCCTCTAAGCCCAAGACAGCTTTTCGTACACCTCAAGGCTTATTTAAATTTAATCGGCTTCCGATGGGTATTCATTCCTCTCCGGCTCTGTTTCAGCAATTGATGGAACTGGTTCTAGCTGGCCTCCAGTGGGACTCGTGCCTGATATATCTGGACGATGTTATCAATTTTAGCCGTACGTTTAAAGAACATCCGGAATGATTATGTGCTGTATTTCTTAAAATGTGTGCGGCGAACCTCACATTTAAACCGCAGAAGTACAGTATCTTAGCCACATAGTTAGTAAATCAGGGATAGCGACAGACCTGGACAAAACCGCATGTGTGCGTTCTTGGCTGACCCCCACGTCGGTGGGGGAGGTGTGGAGTTTAATTGGTTTTGCGTCCTATTACCGCCGTTTTGTCGCCGGGTTTGCCACTATTGCCAAACCTCTCCACGCATTGATGGCAAAGAGTCAGAAGTTCCAATTGGGGGAGGAGGCCACATTTGTTGCACTCCGGGATGTCTTGGTGAACGCCCCTCCCGACTTTTCCTTGCCGTTCGTCCTTAATACAGACGCTAGCAACACCGGAATTAGCGCTGTTCTGTCTCAAGTCGTTAATGGCGTGGAGAGTGTTGTAGCATGTGGCAGCAGGGTGCTGTCTCCGGCCGAACAACGGTACTGTCTTACATGCCGGAAACTTTTAACTATTTTTTTTTGTGTGCAACAGTATCGCCCCTATCTTTATGGCCGACCCTTTGAAGTGCACTCTGACCATGCAGCACTATAGTACGCGCTGCGTATTGAACAGCCGTCTGGCCAACTTTCACGTTGGTTGGAAGTCCTGCAGGACTATTTCTTTACTGTTTCCTACCGCAAAGGTACCCAACACACGAACGCGGATGCCCTGTCGCGATTACCAACGAGCGACGGGTGCGTGTGTTTCTCGGGCTCGGCGCTGTAAGGCGCCTGCCGAGGACTCGCCCCCTCCCCTTGCGGCGTCGGCCGAGGTTGACACCTGATGAAGCCGACGGTCCTGTGGCACATGACGCCATCATTGGCTTGGACCATGCGGAGTGGGGACGCCTCCAGGTTGAGGACGCTTGCCTGTTTAAGTTAAGATGCCATGTCAAGGGGGCGGACGGGGGTGGGGATTGACAGGGTACATGTAGCCTTTGTCATCCTCAGAGGCGGATTGCTCATGCATTGGAATGGAGGGTTGCGCCGTTACAACATTATCGTGCCCACTGCCCTGCGGGGTAAAATTATCTGGGCGGTGCACGAGCAACTGTTGCACCTGGGTGTGCATAAGGTGCTAGCCACACTTAAGCTCGACTTCTTCTGGCCCAGCATGGCGGAAGATGTCGCTAATGTATTAAAGGGGTGTGTGCAATGCGCGCGGTGGAAACCCCCATCTAAACTCTGTTGTCTACCGTTGCAATCCATCCGAGTTTCCCGCATAAATGAGCTGGTCGCTCTTGATATCCTTGGTCCATTTCCAACCACCCTTCGCGGCAATAAGTATTTACTGGTGGGCGTAGAATATTTTTCTCGGTGGCCGATGGCCTGGCCACTCCCCAACCAGTCGGCTGCAGCCATCACCGAGGCATTCCTCGATGGCTATGTGTTGGATAAGGGGGCCCCTGAGCGCATTCTGACCGATCAGGGTAAACATTTTTCTTTTAAATTGCTGCAGGAGGTGTGCAATTTGTTGGGAACAAAGAAAGTGCGTACGTCGCCATACCATCCCCAGATGAATGGAATGGTGGAGCGGTTGCACAGGACTCTGACTTCCATGTTGAGCCATCAGGTCACCGAGTCCCAGCTTTACTGGGACTTGCATGTTCCCGGGGTCCTGGCTGCCTATAGGATGGTCCCTCTCGCGTCCACCGGCTACTCGCCATTTTTTTGTTTATGTACAGAAGAGAACACGACCCCCCGATTGATGTCCAATTATGAGCCGGAAGCGCGTGAGGCTTCCAGCCAAATGAGCGGCTAAGGGGTCTCCATCTTTCTGTACATGAGTGGGCTCCGGGTGATAGAGCCTGGCTGCACTGTTCCCAGGTGCCGTGGGTACGTCACCCAAATTGTTTAAACCCTGGAGGGGGCCGGTTGATGTGATTCGGGTCGTTCAGCCCCAGTGTGTTCATATTCGCTGGGGTCGACAGAGTTGGTTTGTGCATCCATCTCACCTTAAACCTTTCATCGCGCCGTGTGAATTCATGCCATCTCCACTATGCAGGGGCCGAGTGTCGGATGTGTCGGGCGAGCTGAGGTGTGTACCCGCTGAGGTTGGTCCTCAGGGGAGTCATGTGCTCCCATCCTCGGGTTCCGCGCGTTTAACGTCCCACAAGCCACCACCTGCGCCATCTCCGCAAGCCTCGGGAGCGGAGGGCCCGTTTGCCCGACCGACTGCTCTTCGTGAGCAGCCGGGTTCGACGGGACATGTTCAAAGTCCCCCCGGGACCCCCCAGGAAGAGTACACCCACCTCTCCTGGGTGCCCGGCCACAAGTCCTTGATCAAAGACTCTTCGGTTTTCGTGACCCCCGTAAACACACACACTCCCACACCGTCAGTTGGTTGTCGCACTTGGCATGTCGTATTGGTCATTGGCTGAACCTGGCCTTTATTGTGCTTGCGGGTGTTGTTACACGGTGAGGGTGGGAGATGCTGGTGCTGGACGGGGTCCCGAGGTTTCGCGTGCTACTGCGTGTTTTTTTTTCTCTCTACTTCTGTCCCCTTCCCCCATTCATCCTTGTGTATATTGTATATATGGGATGGGGTATTTATTTGATAATAGGTTTTTCCCCTTTTTTCTGGCAACAAAACAGGTGTTCAGACGTTAAAACACCAAACTGAAACCTTTTACAAGGAATCATGTCTGCATTAACGACAATACTTGTGGTTAGAATAAAAAAAAATACTCTGATAATATATGCTACCTGGCTTTACCGAAAGAACCAAAGAAAAATGCATATATTATCAGAGTGTGTTTTTTGTTTGCATTCTGACCACAAGCATTGAGGTTAATGCAGACATAATTCCTTGTATAAGGTTTCAGTTTGGTGTTCTAACATCTTAACACCTGTTTTGTTGCCAGAAAAAATGGGGAAAACCTATGATCATATTTTGGTACTGGCAAAGGAGATCCCATGTGGTATTTATTTGTTGAGGCATACTAAGGGGTTTTATTTGTTTTGTTGAGGGGGAGTTGACAGCCGGGACGGCTGAGTTCTACGAAGGGGGGGGGGGGTAATGTAGTGACATCGTGGGATGTCAATATGCAGTGCCGGCACTAGAGAGGCACAGCATGTGGTGTCACGACATCGCGGATACCACAATGGTATGGGTGCAGTACCGGCCCTAGAGGGGCCCGGTGAGCGCTGATTGATAGCGCTAGATGGCACCAGGCTTTGCGTGCAGTGCCAACCCTACAGGACAGGGTGTGCGGGTCCTGGCCGAAGGATGAGGTTACTTGAGGCCATGGCACTTTGGTTGACTCGGGAGGACATGTGACCAGTTAAATCTACAAAGGGGCCCCAAGTGGGGACTAGGAGTGGTCACGTGGTTGTGACTCAGATACTTCCCGAGGATTCTGGAAGGTGGTTGTGGCCAATGGCGGAGCCAGCCACGCCACAGAAAATTTCAGCCGGGTCCTGAAAGGGACCAAGGTGGTTGTTCATCCTGGAAGAAACCTTCGTCTACGTTCACCTTTTACCGAGTCTCCAACACGTGCAACCGGACCCGAGCTGTTGGTCCCGGTCCATAGTAGCAGTTACGTTGTAACTAGTGTAGCTTGCCTGGTGGTCACCACCATAGGTTGTTATTCTGTTAAGGGGAAGTTACCCCATGTGTTGGAGTTAAATAAATGTGTTGTCTCCAAGTCTACGCCTGCGACTCAGTTGAATCCATTACAATAGTATTTGGCTGCAATAAATTTCCACATGATAAGCCACGTGGTTGAGCTACCGCTTGTGGCCAGTTCGCTTCTGAAAAAGAGCTATATAGCTCAGTGGGCTTTACCTGATAAAATAAAAAATAGTTTAGTTTTTACAAGCTGCAAAGCAGCCAAGCACCAACAAGTGCACAGGCTCTGCAGTGCTCTATATATTAGGATGTTTTAGCCATTTAATGAGTTTGATACATGTCGGAGGAAACATGTGCACTGAGAGAAACCCCACACATGTGAGGGGGCACCACTCCCCAATACAGAAGGGAGGGATCATAATCGTCTGCAATTTCCTGTATCGTCTTCTCCTGGTGGGCCAGGGTACAACATAATACAGGTTTTTTTGGGGTTATATTGCGTGAATATGAATGTCGTTAAACCCGCCACCACCTGATACAGCCAATTAGAAAGGGTTGTCACGTGAACAAAACATGTCAATTCGTTACTAGTACAGCACAACGGTGCGTTTGGAGAGCAAATCCACAACAGTACGACTTATCGCCAGTAATTACAACCACCATCATCAGACGGCAGCCGGATTTGTGGAGAAATCCTCCTGTTTCATTCATTATATAGAGGGGTAGATGTGATGGCATAATTGGTGAGCCCTTTTTGTGGAAGGTGGGGGGATGAATGATTGCATCTAAATTACAATGGATATCCATCGCCGGTTGGGTCTTTTATATGGTAATCAACGTACATTACACGTGTCCATTGTGAAAACCCATTGTTCTTGTACCTTCTGTCATTTGTGTGCACTAAAATATCAGGACCTGCTTTTGTCTGTTCACAGGTCATCCCCATTGAGGTATGGTTACCTGTACAGGCATGCATTTAAACAATGTATTATTTGATGATTCGCTTCCAATCAGCACTAAGCTTGTAGCTAATGGTGTTAAACAGGGTATAGCACCTTCAAACCCACTGAAAGGGAGTTTAGCCAAAATGTATGAGATCGACCAACCTTCGCCTCCCCAATTCTGTATTGCAGGCATGTGAATCTACCTTGAAATGCACTGGCTGGTCTGAGGTTGTCGTGAATAATGTTACAAAGCACACTGGTCTTGCCATTTATTTTGGTTAAGGTATTTTTAGAGACTGTTTCAAAATTTACATGTACTGCATTATAAGTATACTAGCTTGTTTGCCCGTCCTAGGACGGAAGCTGTAATATTTACGAACATATTTAGCAGAGTATAATTGTATTGTGTGTAAATTTAATGGCAGTGAATCTTGCACAAAAGTACATCATCAAACACTTCACTGCATTTCACTGTAGCACTGTATTAATGGCAGTGAATCTGGCTCAAAACGAAGTCATAAAACACTTCACTTCATGTCACTGTAGCACTGTATATAACCGATCTTCAATTTGTTCAAATTCACTACTCTGATACTTTATTCTCTTCTGCTTTCGGTCGCTGGGGTTGAAATAAATTGGGTTCTCCCTTATCTCCCGTTGTAGTCAATGTTTTCATGGAAAAATTTGCGACAGACCCCATCCAGGAATCCACTCTACGCCTGCCCTTGTGGAAGAGGTACGTAGATGACACATTCGTCATCTGGCCACATGGCCGACCAGCTCTGAACCAATTCCTCAACCACATCAATTCCATATACCCAGCCATCAAATTCACCATGGAGGTGGATAAGGATGTCAAGCTACCATTCTTGGATGTTCTAATCAAAAAAAGACCAGATGGCTCAATGGGCCACTCTGTCTACAGGAAAGCAACCTATACTGATGCCTACCTAAAACCTGACTCCCACCACCATCCATCCCAGAATAATTCCCTAATCAAAATCTACACCATAAAGCTCGATGTATCTCTGACCATCATTACCTAGCCAATGAACTGAAACACGTGTACAGTAGAACCTCTGGTCATGAACGCTTCTGACCACGACCAAATCGGGTTCCGACCAAATATTCACAAAAAAATTTAATCTGGTCACAAACACATACTCGGGTGGCGATCAAACACGGCCACGGCCGATTTCCCCTTCCGCGCCATATTTTTTTGTAAGCGCAAATTTTCTGTTGTTTGTTTACAAATAACAGCGACCCACGTGTGGCCGCTTGCTCAGTCAGTCTCGCTTAGTAATCGGTCTCGGTCAGACGTGCGCTCATTCGCTGTGAACTGTGCAGTATTTAAATCGCTAACATAAGAACTCGTTAATCTCTTCTCGCATCATTCATACGATGATGCGGTGAAGTAAACGTTCATACGATATTACGTGAATGCTTCCAAAAACAATACTGTACCCAAATATTACTGTTAACTTACTTTCAATAGAAACATGAATTGCTCATACGAATATTCTCTCTTTCTCTCAGAATCGACCGACTGATGTAGCAGACGAAACAATAATCTTGTTAAACGATTCTAAACCTTGACGCGCCAATGTTAGTTTTCTCTGTTGTTCAAGGTTTTCTCAGTGTTCTTCAATGTTTTTACATTTAGTTTACTATTACACTGTGAATTCTATGGCATAATTAACAATTTTTGTGCTTAAAAATCTTTAAAAAACAATATTTATATACAGTTTGTAGAAGTCTGGAACGGATTAATCGTATTTACATACAATCCAATGGGGAAATTAGGTTCGAGTCACGACCACATCGGGTTGCGACCAAAGTTATGGAACGAATTATGGTCGTGGCCAGAGGTTCTACTGTACCTCGTTCTCAAGACAAATGGATATTCTGACTACACAATCTGTAAAGCTATCACCCCAACCATTGGGAACGAACCATCTGAGGACCCAATTAAAACCATCACATTGCCATACATAGCAGGGGTCACCGAAAAGATTTCTAAAATCATGAGCAAACACAAGATCCAGGTTCGATTTAACACTGTATAAAATGTGTGATCTGATCCCATCTGTGAAGGATAGGATCCCTGACATGCAATACCCTGGCATCTACAAACTAAGGTGTGTCTGTGGCAGTAGTTATATTGGGGAAACTAAGCGACATGTCTCTGGCCGTGTTCGTGAGCATAAGACAGATTTGAAACACGGGAGGACCAACACTTCAGCCATGGCTGATCATTGTTTTAATGTGGTTGGCTCGCGCAAAATTGATTTCTCTAAGATGAAGGTACTTTGTAAGCCCACTGGCTATCAACAAAGATACGTTCATGAAGCCGTCCATAAATATAGACACAGACACAATTTCAACCGAGAGGATGGGTACAAACTCAGAAATCATAAATGGCTGTGATGTTTCCATCTTGTCACCTTCCGATGTTTGTTTTATTTTTATTTTACTAATTTCTCCAGGGTTCATGCGCCTACCCTTCTCTTGATTCTCTGATTTCACATTTAACCATCTCCGCATGAAGTTGGGCGTACTACAAGTGTAGTTAGTCATTCAGAGACACTAGGAGGCAACAACGTTTATGCCACACTTTATGCAACACAGTTACACACGGGACTAAATACATCTGTCTCTCACTCTTGTTACACATATGACCACAATACACCTATTTCTCTTGCATACGGGATAACTATAATCGGGTCAGAGCAGCCAATGTGCTGCCTGACCCACGATGTCGAAGACGGAGATGTAGCACTTGGATTCCACTTCACCTACAGACAGCCCTGATATATGATCGGCGCTTCCCTTTTATCCTCCTCGGCGCGGCCTGGCTCCACCCTCGGCCACGCCTACCTCTGGAATATTCCCGACGGTTCCAGGCTACATCACACCTGTTCCCTCTCTGGCTCTGCCCTTAACCACGCCCCCTTCGGGAACTCTCCAGATGTTTCTCAGCTACTCTTCCCGTGTCCCTTCATTCACATTTGGCCCACATTCCTCACCCTGGCCCATCACATGCGTAACTCGGTCTTTATAGAGCCGCAAGCGGCTCTATAAAGACTGCTTTGTGACGTTATTTATTAAGTATCGTCTCATTTACATTGCATTAAAGAAGAGCAGTTATTCGGATGACATTTGCAAAAGGGACATTTTCAGTAGATATTGCTCTGAAAAGCAAAGTAATGTGGGAAGCTGCATTTTCTGAACATGTTAAAGGGAAGATGTTTTTATACATACACAACCAATATATTTAGACCATGAAAGCACATCTGTTTCGTTAAGGTTTGTATTGTCATGTGCCTAGTATAGACACTAAAGTAATTGAAAGGCTCTTGCAATGTACGGTATTTTACAATATAGTTAACACGAGAATATATGAAAGCGAAACATGCACTTTTCACTTGAATAATTTTCTGAAGGTTTGATTTTTAGAAAACCGGCCATGTCCTTTGAAGTATTATTTTGGCAGAATATTAATGAAATAAAATGTTCAAAGGTTTGGAAGGCGACTCAGACTTTAAACAGCAGAGGGTGGCGTTACAGTGTTATCTAAAAACACAACAAGGCTTAGTTGTAGATCTCGGCACGACAAGTCACAACTCAGTTCTCAATTCTTATATGTCAATTCTAATATGTTCTCAATTATGTAAGTAATGTATGTTAGCCTAAAGAAACACGTTTAAGATCACTGGTTGCACAGCAGAGCTTCTGCATTTGCTCAAAGACAGCCACCTCTGCCTTCTTTTATATGTGTTTTGTTATATTCAATGTGACCTTTACAAAATAATTCCTGAATATTCAGCTGAAAAAAAAGTTTGTCTATCCAGAATATACGGATTATCCATTCCAAAAATTCTAGAACAAATCAGAAAAGTTATTTCATTCATTCGTAAAAAAAACATTTAATTAGACATTTTTGGATTGCAAATACAATGGTTGTTCAATATAAAATGACAATGGCGATAATGATCATTAATAGTTTTCGTCTGAGTAATAATCTTTCATTTTTCACAATATATTTCAATTTGCTCTCCATACTAATTGCAACAATATTGTACCCCCCTCAGTCTATTATTCTATAAATAATACATTTGAAATACGAGTGATCCAATATGCAACATCACATCTGCATTGCAAATACAGTCTCTGAATAAGAGGTCTTTCCTTCCAGATTGTCAATTTAAATGTTTTCCCTTTTTTCTGGCAACAAAACTGAAACTTTTTTTTACAAGGAATCATGTTTACATTAACCACAATATCTGCGGTCAGAATGTTTGCATGTTTGCATTCTTTGAATCTATCTACGTGACTTTACCGAAAGACCCAAAGAATATGAATTCCTGCAGTCACGAAAGCTTTAAGTCACGATAAATTATCTTTCAATAACGGCACAATATTATCGCAGTCAGGTTGGTTTCCTGATCAAATGAGCATTGAGGGGGAGCTCATCTCCAATTAAGAGCCCTCAGCCAATAGTGCAAATTCCACGTTATTATGGTGGAATTGAGTCTATCCATAGGAGAACCATTGTGGTACTAATTTTATCTGCCCCATAGAGTTGATGGGCTGAGTCAACCCCAAACCAGGATGAACTTGGGACCTACGGATTGCGAGCTGGCCTCCTCTATTGCTGAGCCACCTGGCTAGATATTACAGAAGATGTTCAATAAACATAAAGCTGTGAAATGCAATTATATCTAAAGCAGAGTTTTACTTTCCTAAACAGGCACACTTTTGAGATACTGATCACATTCATATACCAGTAATGTCATGGAATCAGATAAAATCCCTTTCCAGGTTTGGAAAAGTCAGCCATGATAAGTATTTATAAGTCCATCTAATAATGAGAAATTGTTTTATATGCACCACTTCAGTTTTTATTTTATTTTGAATAACAGAAAAGTAGTATTTACAATTGATAGACTTTCATGTATGTCCCTGATCATTACTTTTTGAAAGGTCATAGAGTGCGGTCGTGTCGCTACAGTTCTCTGCAGTGAGTACAATGTCTTTAAAAACAGCGGCGCTAGGCCTCTAAATAAAATTAACGCTAACCGCTTGCGCATTCCGGAATTCAGCTGTGAACAGGATCCACCCTGCAAATCGCAGACATCTCGGAATGGGAAAGGTTGCATGAGCTGTTGCCATGTGGGAGGAAACCAGAGTAACGAGAGAAACTCAACATATATAATGAAGGTATACCACCGAAAACTCGTCACTCAGATTTCAGAATTAATTTTTCGACTGCCATTCCTTGGTGACCTCATAGCTCAAGCATACAACGCCTGATATTACCAGACAGTTTTCCATCCACAATAATCACAGTAAGTCGGTACGGTATTGCCACATGCAGCACAACATTCGACTGTCACATATCCACCCGGACCAATTAACTGCCCACACCTAGTGTGATATGTGTGCACTGTGCAACTGCCATTTTCCAAAGATGTAAAAGAAATGTCCTTTCACGAAAAGTAATATACTATGCTCTTAATCTCATTTACATTTGCGTACCTCTAAAGTAAGTAAATACATTTCCAATGTTTGAAGAAGATTGCACTATATTGTTGTCTCTTATCCTATAAATTTACATTAAAAAAAATAGATATTCACATATTTGACCTTTTCACACATCTGCCTATGTGTTCTAGTCCCCAGTAGGTCTAATAGGTGACTTTGTACTGTACTGAAGGCTGTGAAGAAGAGCACTGCCACCAAAACGTCGAGATAGAAGTCACGTGCTCAGGGGTGGCGGCCCCGCTGCACGTGATGTATTGCACGCGTTATTGTATGTGATCTCTGCCGTGGTGGCGCTAAAAATAGGTGCCAGTGACTAGAGGCTCATGTTGGTGTCAAGCTGCTGGCACCGAGATACCCAAAGCACGTTGATATGTTTTCAAGTTAAAATTAATTTCCCTGCTCCCTTGCAGGCTCGCGGTCATTATCGTGCAGTTGCTTATTCACATTCAGGAATTAAAACACTTTCGCCCTTAAACGTAGGAATAGCAGAGCTGCACCAAACTCTCTCCTGAAGCCCTCTCGTGGCTAGCAGACCTCGACATTGGCATTTAGCTCCTGATTTTGTTGCTATACACAAGAGTCGAATAATGTCCAGCGTTAGAGCAGAAGCTTAAAACACCTTGTGTACAGACGTGTGTGATGCTACTTTAACCTAAAAATGCTCTTGCGATGTTATTGCATTGGATTTGTACTGCGTTACTTCTGGATACATTGTAGAGAACCTTATTTTTTCGTGCAATACACTAAATTGGAGTCAGGATTGGTGGACCATACTTAGCTGTATTTTTTTGAAGTTACAGAACATGAGGTTGCTAACCTGTCGCTCAAGCATGTGTGCGAACTTTGAGAGCCCTTTCCTCGTGGGTGGATTTTGCCCTACACTTTGGACGTCTGTGAAAAAGAGCTTCAAAGCTCATCGGATTCCTCCAGGATAAATAAAGTTTTTGACTTTGGTTTACTTCCACACATCAACACATCCTCAACGGAGATTTATTTACACATCACAAACACGATCTTCTTGAAAAAGATGCTTGGAAACTAAGCAATGTTCTCTGGCATAGACATACATTATTGTTATACAGGAGTTGAGTTATTTTGGCACAATATACAGTGCTATATTTGTTTTGTGTTTGTACAGTTTCGCGGCGAGATATTTTGTTATATCAGATATAATTAGCGAAATAATTATCTAACACGCCTAACAATAACAACCATTTTAATAGCATGCATTTATTCGTTTAAAATATTTCCAAAACAAATGCATATATTGCCGTATATGCTCAAATAATGCGCTGATTGTGATCTACATCATTAGCTAAAATATAATATTAAAAAATACTTTTTAAAAAATCACGCTTTAATGAAATGTACTATCCGAGCTGCCCCTCCCCCTGCCCCCTTCCCCCATCGCCCCTCCCCTCCTTCCACATCCCCCACCCCTGGGCGTGGCTCCCCGAGGCTTGCCGTGACGTAAGGGACCGTGGTGATTTACAGGCAACGTCAGTTGAGCGTGGACAATTAGAGCCGTAAAAAAGATTGTTGAAAAATATTAAATTTGTATTTTTAATGATAGAATATAGTATTGTCATCAGTATGACATACCTATACCAAGTTTGCAGTCGATACGACATTGGGAATACGGTTGAAATTGAGTTACAAGATTTTTGGATACGACAACACACAGTAAGTTAAATAAAAGCGTGTAAAATGTTAAAAAATATATGTTTTGGATTTGTTATGATATAATATAGTGTTGTCATTAGTATGACATAGCTATTTAAAGTTTGCAGTCGATAGCACATTGGGAAGTGTGTAAAAAATGAGTTACAATATTTCTTTTTTGAGGATACAACAGACGAAGTGAGTTAAATAAAAGAGTGTAAAAAAGACTGATTTTCTCCATAACATATAGAAATGGGTCACAAAAGAAGGCGCTTTTCAGAAGTAATCGAGCCTTCTCTTACTAGACGGTCTCATGTGATGAAGCCACGACATCTACTTTTTAGAAAGGCAGTGTGGAATAATGGTGGAGCGTCTGTGGTGCACACAGCTGGTTTCGCTGGCATGCAGTGCTTGTGTTTTGACAGTTTGAAAGGTATCCGTAGAGAAGGGGTGTTAGTGGCAGCAACATGGATTCATACAAATCGGTATTGAGAGGCGGTGCACACACCATACCAAATTCTGTGACACACCTAAAGGAAGCATCCAACTAGTGGCCACCGGTGCAATATAGTCCTTGTCCAAATATACTGGCACTGTTCAAAAAAGAAAACCGAGAAGTAAAATGACACGGATAACATATGCCCTCCATATGGTATTTTTTACGCAATGAATGCTGTTGACTCTTCTTGTTGGAGAATCCTTGTATTGCAGTTGTGTGGCAGCGATGTTCATATTGATATTGAAGCCAAAGGGCAGACCACAAGAGGCTTAACTGAATGCAGTGATTGAAAAGCCTTGGCTATACTGGAATTAATTAGAGCATCTGGCAAAATGAGACAAGTGTGCAACGAAGCAGCAGTATACTAGATCAATCATTAAACCTGGTGGTTGAAATGCAGGCCCTTACAAATGTACCTTTACGTACAACTTTTTTTAAAAGTTGTATTTGTACTTTCAACAACAACACACGTAAGTATGTTAAAGACAAGCAATCAATCAATAGGCTTGTGTGTCTCGAGATAATTATTTTGCACCTTACGAGGTCAGCTGTAGGTTTTTCAGTGCCTAGAATGACTTAGGCCAATCCTTGAGTGGCAATCCTTGCCACAGCAATTGCAAGTGAATGCGGTGGCAGCTCCAGAGGTGTTTGTTGCTTTTTCTTTACGTCGCTCCCTCTTGGTCTGCCAAGCAGTGTATCTTTTCTCCTCGCCTCTCCTGAGGTCTGTTTTCACTGCCTGCTGCCAGCTGAGTCGGTCGCCGGCAGTTTGCGCCCAGTCACCTGGGTTGATGTCGCAGCTCTTCATGTCTCGTTTGCAGACATCTTTGAAGCGCAGGACTAGGCGACCATTGGCCCGTGTGCCTTATGCCAGCTCGCCATACAAGACATCCTTGGGTATTCTGCCATCCTGCATGCGGCGCACATGTCCAAGCCACCTCAGGCGCCTATGACTGAGTATAGCATGCATGCTAGGAATGTTGGCCATGTTGAGGACTGAGGTGTTGGGAATGCAATCTTACCATTTGATTCCGAGGACGCGCCTGAGACAGCTGAGTTGGAATGTGTTTAGTCATTGTTCTTGATGGGCGTATGTTGCCCAGGACTCAGACCCTGTACTTTGGTGTTGAGCGTTAGGGATTTGTTCTCACACACTCTTTTAGTCAACCTAAACATAGCTGTAGACGCCTTCCCATAGCATTCATGCTCATTGCGTCCCACAATGCTGTACATTTATTATATCTCACCACAGTGGCGAGATGTTAAATGCCTCACCTGGTACGCAAGGAGGTCGTAATTTCGATCCCGACCCTGATGTCTGTATATTTGGAGTTTGCATGTTCTCCCCATGGTTGCGTTGATTTTCCTCGGGGTCCTCCAGTTTTTCCTTCCACATTTAGAAATAAATGTTTAGAGTATTTGGCTGCAATACATTTCCACTTGATAATCAACTTTGTTGAGCTACCATTTGTGGCCAGGTCACTTCTGAAAAAGAGCTATTTCACTCAGTGGGCCTCACCTGGTAAAAGAAAAAATGGTTTAGTTTTTAGAGATATATATAAGGGCCAAATCCTATAAGGGCTAAGTCTACAATGAAAAAGACTACAATATACACTATAAACTATTACACAGTGTATCCTGTTAAAAAAATCCTGCCTAAGGCATGCCAACTTGTATTCACAAAGCTCACAGAAATAATCTTTGCTTGTCATCAACCATGTATTAAAGTTTTTTTTATTGTCACAATTAATTTCCATAACATTCGTTAGATATCTATAATGAAGCATAATCTGTCAACATTAGGCATGTCAAAACTATAGCTTTTTTGACGTGGCAATAACACCGTTTTAATTACAATAATTGGCTTGGAAAACAATGTGTAATACTTGATATTAGACTATGGTTATGTAGCATTAGTTATCTTGGAAAAATGGCTGCGAAGATAGATTGACGCTTTTAAATTCCTAACAAATAATAAACTCAAAAAAATATAGCGAAATCAAAGTGATTCCTGCATTCCTTGGATTACAGCCTGCAGGGTGAGTGTCAGTTGTAAAGACCGCTAGTTCAAAGACATGTACCTTTAAAACAAAAGTAGAAGACCCATTACCATCATATGTTAAGTTTAACACGTAGGCTTTCGCGACCAATATCCATAATATAGGTTGTTTGGGTTAGATCACATGAATCTAAATGTGTCGTTAAACCGCGCCACCACCCGACAGTCAATTAGTAAGGGTTTTCACATAAGCAGAACATGCCAATTCGTTACTAGTACAGCACACCGGTGTGTTGGAGAGCCAAGCCACAACATTTACAATCTGAGTACGACGTTTTACCAGCAATTTAAACTAGCTTCATCAGAGGGTAGCCAGATTTGTGGAGAAATCCTGTTTCGTTCCTTAAATAGAGGGATAGATGTGATGACGTCACTTGTGAGCCCTTCTTGTGCGAAGGGGGGGGGATTCATGAATGCATTTAAATTCCAATGGGGTATCTATTGCCAGTTGGGTTATTAATATGGTAATCAACGTACATTATGCATTTACATTATGCATGCACATTGTTCTTGTACCTCCTGTGGTTTGCGTGCAATCCTGAGGTATCCTCATTGATGTATGGTGACCTTAAACAATTAATTATTTGATGATTCACTTCGAAGCAGCACTAAGCCAGTAGCTATCCGAACGGTTAAAATTATTTCTCTAAATTTCGATAGAGTCTCTAATTAGTCTTGGCCAGTAGTAACTAGTTTTGCACGGAACTTCAACATTATCAAAAACAATTGAGTGTCCTTGTTGGCACGTGTGTTCTGCCACTGTCGACAGTTGTATTTGGGAGTATTTAATATTTTGTTGTTCTTTTAGTCTCGTGCTGTCACCTGATGAAGCTAGTTGTAATTACTGGCGAAATGTCGTACTCAGATTGTAAATGTTGTGGCTTTGGTCTCCAACACACTGGTGAGCTATACTAGTGTAGTGAGTCATTCAGAGACACTATTTAGGAGGCAACAACGTTTAGTCTACACTTTACACAGCACCATTACACATGGGACTAAATACACCTATTCTCACTCTTATGCATAGGACCACAATATACCTATTTATCTCGCATACAGGATAACTATAATCGGGTCAGAGCAGCCACGTGCTGCCTGACCCACGATGTCGAAGACGGGGACAAAGACGTAGACGTAGCACTTAGGTTCCACTTCACCTGCAGACAGCCCGGATCTCTGATCGGGGCTTCCCTTTTATCTCTCTTTTATCTCTCTTTAATCTCTCTCGACGCGGCCTGGCTCCACTCTTGGCCGTGCCCTACGTCCAGAATATTCCCGACGGTTACAGAAGACACCGCACCTGTTCCCTCTCTGGCTCCACCCTTAACCACGCCTCTATCGGGAACTCTCTAGACGTTCTCAGCTACTCCCCCCGTGCCCCCTCGTTCACCTTTGGCCCACATTTACCCCGGCCCATCATGTGCTTAACCCGGTGCTGGGGTGACTCATCCTACCACCAGTCGCCCCCCACCACACTCTTCCAGTGGCGCACTCTGTGGTGATTCCCTGCGGCGCTGGTGGAGGCTGCAGTCCCCTACTCTGTTGGTAGGACTCATCTGGCTTCCTCCTGCTAGCACCCAGTACCATGCCCTAGTGGCCCACTGAATGGTACTGCACGGTATGTTAGCCTCTGCGCCTGTTTCAACGGCACTTGGCGCTATGCGCCATAGTGATCCATTTAACATCATTACACTAGTGTAATAAACGACTGGACCACGATGTCTGGCTCAGTGTCCTTTATTCGGTTCGTGCTGTACACCCACACGGCTGTCTTTACTCTGTAGCTTCTCCACGGTGCTGACTCCAATGTCGGCCCGATCCACAACAGCAGCTCCGCTGCTGTTTCTCTCACACAGCCCCCCTTGGCTGTACTCGCTGCAACTCCTCTCCCTCCGCAGCTCTGACAGCCTCCTGCTGTCTCTCTCTCTCTCCGCAGCTCCTCCTGGCAGCCACACCGCTGCCTCTAACATGCAGCCCTCTCTCTCTCTCTCTCCGCAGCTCCTCCTGGCAGCCACACCGCTGCCTCTAACACGCAGCCCTTCTGGCTGTCTCCTCTGCAGCTGCACACCACTCCGCAGCTTCCTCTTATCTTCGGGGTTGGCTCCCGATGGCCGTCGGCGCCCCCCCCTCTCCACACTCGCCCGCGTGGCCTCACTCTTTTCCGCTCACACCCCGACTGACTTCTCCTTCCGGTTTACGCGCTTAAGGACCCCCTACCTTTCACCCACGTCACCTGGCTCCGCCTCCTCGTGACGTCACATCCGGAAGGTCGCTTTCGCCCGCATTACACCACCCTCCCCCATAGAAAAAACCCAGCCGACCTCGGCTGAACAACACCAAAGCGTAATGCGGTGAACCGACCTTCCCCCTTAAAGGACACTAAGCATGCAATATAACAACAAGAACAACACACAAGTAACATCGACGAACGTACGAAAGCATGCGATAAATACGACGGCAAGAACAAGAACAATAACAACATACAATCAACGAAACGTAAGCGATTTGGAACGAGTGCGGGTCGCCGGCCCGTCCCGGACGGTCGGCGGCCCACTTGTAGAACGGGGACGCGATGGAACACGAGAAATGACAGGGGGTAATTCCCCTGCTGCGATTGGAAGTCCACCGACATCTCGTGTCCCTGACGAATCAGTCTTGGTCGTATTCCGCGAATGCGCCTGCAGCGGGGTCGGAAGGGTCGCCGGGCTTGAAGGTACCGCAGCCCTGGCAGGCGCCCTCCGAACAGGCCCACTCCTCCCCCGCGGTGTCACGGTCGGCCTGTCTGGAACAGGTACGACAGGCGCTCCAGCAAGATCAATGGACGCAGGCGGGGAAGAGTCAGAGTCAGCAGCAACAGACCCCGGCAAGGCAACATTGGGAGATGACGCATCACGTAGGGGAGCAACATATGGTTTCAACCGCGACGTATGAACAAACCAACGGCGAGAACCAAACTGAACGCGCGCCGACTGTGGATTGGGAACCTCAATGAGGCGCACAGGACCATGCCAAGGTTTGTGCAATTTAGGAGAGGTCCCCGGCCGCACCTGCGGGCAATGGAGCCAGGCCAGGTCTCCCACCTTCCAGGGGCACTCCCCCTCAGACCGCCGAGCATACCGCTCGTTCCGGGCCTGGGCTTTGGCCGTAGCCACGCGGGCGTTTTCCCGCGCCTCCGTAACCCGGCGAACCGTGTCCTGAATGTATTCAGGGAGTGGTTTACGAGGTCCCTTCACCCCAGTACCCAATTGCACATCCACCGGAGGCACGTTTTCCCGACCATACATAAGGTAAAACGGCGAATACCCTGTAGCCGCATGGGGCGTCATCCTGTACGCCGAAAGCACTCCGGGGATGTGCAGATCCCAATCCGATTGCTGTTCACTCACAGTATGGCAAAGCATGGCAGACAATGTCCTGTTCAGCCGCTCAACCATACCATCCGTCTGCGGATGGTATGGAGATGTCCGTATCTTCTTAGTCCCAAGGCCTGCGCACACTTCAGCCAATAATTTAGAAGAGAAATTTCGGCCCTGGTCCGTGAGGAGTCTCTCCGGCGCCCCCTTGTCCATAATGTACCCAAACAAAAAGGCGTCGGTGATGGCCGCGGCCGACTGATCGGGCAACGGCCAGGCCATCGGCCAACGGGAGAGATACTCAACCCCTACCAGCAAATATTTATTTCCCCTCGCCGATGGTGGGAAGGGTCCCAATATGTCCAGTGCCACCAATTCATTGACTCGAGACACCTGAATCGACTGGAGAGGCGGCACGTAAGGATGTTTAGGCGGCTTACGCCGGGCGCATTCAGGGCACGCGCGCACGTGCCCTACGACATCTGTCGCCATGCCGTGCCAAAAATAATGACGTTGTAACGTCAACAAGGTCTTCTGCACCCCTAAATGTAAGAGAGTGTCACAATGGAGGGTTCTAATCAACTCGAATCGCAAGGACGTTGGTACCACCAGGCGCCAACGTTCCTGGAACCCCTCCCGCCACATAAGCAGACCATCTCGGAGAGCGGTTTGCGGCCCCACAGCCGTACTCGGACTCCCATTGTCCTTAGCAGACCGCTTCCGCAAGGACACCAATGACTCATCCATCATCTGTTCCCGGATCCAGACAGACCGCGGCAGATTCAAAACCCCGTCAGCCGGTCCCGGTTCCATCGGAGTGTCCGACTTCTCGACGGCCAACGTAAGCGGCTGAGGGGGGTTTGGAATCGGCGAACACCTATGCGTCCCCGACTCACATTTACAAGGGGCGCGCCGCGGTAATCTGGAAAGTGCGTCAGCGTTCGCATGGCGCACTCCCTTCCGATGTTGAATTTGGAAGGAAAATTCCTGTAGCGTGTCCAACCAACGTGCCAACTGTCCGGATGGCTGGTCAATTTTAAGGGCATATTGCAAGGCCGCATGATCCGTACGCACAATAAAAGAACGACCGTAGAGGTATGGTCGAAATTGCCGTAGGAAAAAAACAACCGCCAATAGTTCTCTGCGAGTGACACAGTAGCGGGTTTCCGCAGGAGACAAGACTCGGCTACCATACGCCACGACACGCTCTACACCCCCTTTAGACTGTGATAACACCGCCCCAATACCTGTGTCACTCGCGTCCGTATCAAGAATGAATGGGTGATCGAAATCGGGATAATCCAATGTTGGGGCCGTGGCCAATAGATCACGCAGACTCCGAAAGGCCGCCTCCTCCGGCTGTCCCCAAACAAACTTCCGTCCTTTACCCGTAAGGAGATGCAAGGGCCTCGCAATCGTCGCAAAACCCGGCACAAATCTTCGGTAATACGAGGCAAATCCCAAAAACCGCCGAACATCCCCCACGGTGGCCGGAGTCGGCCAATCCCGGACGCACGCCGTCTTTTCCGGATCCGTGGACACTCCCTCAGCACTCACAATGTGCCCCAAATAGCGGACGGACCGTTGCAGTAGGTGACATTTCTTTGGTTTGAATTTCAATTTGGCAGAACGCATCCTCGTGAACACTGTCTCCAGCCGCGTCAAATGTTCATCAAATGTGCGGCTGAAGACAATGATATCGTCCAAATATATAAGACATGTCTCCCACTGCAACCCCGTCAAAACGAGCTCCATCAATCTTTGAAATGTAGCAGGGGCCGCATTCAATCCCATCGGGAGACAGTTGAATTGAAATAACCCCTGCGGCGTACGGAATGCGGTTTTCTCCCGTGAGGACTCGTCAAGGGGAAGCTGCCAAAATCCCGAAGAGAGGTCCAGTGTGGAAAAGAACTTAGCCCCCGACAATGCGTCGAGGGAGTCATCCATACGCGGCAGGGGGTACGCATCTGCCACCGATATCTTATTCAATTTGCGGAAATCAACACAAAATCGCAATTTGCCATCCTTCTTCTTAACCAAGACGACTGGAGCGCCCCATGGGCTGTTAGATGGCGATATAATGTCCGCAGCCAACATGTCTTCCACTGCCCCCCGTACGTGTTCTCGCTCCGCAGGACTCATCCGATGCGAATTTAATCGAATAGGGGCAGCATCGCCCGTCTCAATGTGATGGTAAAGCAACGAAGTGCGGCCCAAATCCAAATCATCGGAGCTGAACACATCGGAATATGTCAACAACAATTTACGCAGCGCACCACGTTGCTCCATGGACAGGGAAGAATTTTCGTCACATAAATGAGCAACCCAACGATCATCCGAACTCCTTGGCTCGGAAACCCCAGCAACAACTCCCCGGCTATGTGGACAATCATGGGTCGCAAACGCCGTAGTGGCATGTGCCACAACCGTACCGGCCGGGACACGGACGTTTTCTCCCCCCGCATTAAGCACCTGTAAAAACGGTAATTGATCCGGCCGGACGATGGTCTGTGCCCCCACTAA
The DNA here is from genome assembly GCF_965212315.1 of Lampetra planeri. NCBI lineage: Eukaryota > Metazoa > Chordata > Hyperoartia > Petromyzontiformes > Petromyzontidae > Lampetra > Lampetra planeri. Next base: position 22,914,345 of record NC_136107.1, read on the forward strand.
CGCCAACCCGGTTGTTATCGCGGCGGACGGTGACAACAAGACCCCTACTGCTCCTAGCCGATCAGGCAGGGGCTTCCGATACCGCAAGGGTATAAGCATCTGTGTACCAGGTGGGATGTCCACAGATGCGACGGACAGCGCCTGCACTTGTACGGCCGAAGCAGGTCGCCCCCAGGGCGACGGCAGAAACGAGATTTGACGGCCCCCCGGCAGTTCAATACAATTCTCATTGATTTTGATCAAAATGGGCATCTTAGCCAAAAAATCGGTGCCTAACAAACAAGGAACCGCCAAAGATCTCGATATCAACACAACACCCGAGGCCGACACATCCCCAATAGATATCTTAGCATCCACCTGACTCACGATACCCATGCTACCCCCGTTCGCAGCGACGCACGACCCATAAACCGGACGCACAGCCCCCGGCGGGGTGCCCAACAGATGAAAAATGACATCCGAAATAATAGTCGCAGACGCGCCGGAGTCGACCAAAATGCGTACGTCCACCCCTTGTATAGACCCCGGTACAGTGGACGAGCCCGTAGCGGCCGCGACGACTCTCCGTGCCAACTTGCGCCATTGCGTGACCGAGCGACAAGGCCCCGTCGAAGGGCATGCTTTAACCACAACGTTAGGATGGCGCAACGACGGTGATGGGTGAGGTGTAAAGCCTTGCCGAGTGTCTGGTGCGTGCCGACATGCCTGTTTCGGAGGATCTTTAGCCGACTTGACCGGTGCCGAGGCCTCCTGCTGCGGCGGAGCCGGGAAGCGGGCCCAGCAGTCTCTGGCGTAGTGGCCCCTACGCCCGCAGCGGAAACATTCGGCCTCGTTGCGCCGAAGCGCAGGCCTCGCCTCCTGACGGCCCCGTTCTGGTAGCGCCGCGCGCGGTCTCGGCCCGCCGCGTCCCGTCCATGGAGCGGAGGCGGCCGTCAGTTGTTGAGGGCCCCGGTCATCCGGAACATAGACAGCCTGCGCAGGGTTCCACCCCAGCGCATCCCCTTCTTTGACGGGCCCCCCCTTCCACGCCGTCACTTGTTTCCAGCGACGGAGGTTGAATTGCGCATCGAGACACTTAGCAGCCGTCCGGGAAGTTAGCTTCTCATGCCCACACACAGGCATGGGGATCCCTAGATCCCGAGACAGCTCCAACATTTTCCCTAATATGAGAGGCTCGAGCAGGTCCTGTGGCGTCTCAGGATAAGCTGCCATGGCCAGCTCCAGCACCGCACCCCTGAACGCCACGGGCGACTCCTCTGGTGCTCGTTGTCGTTGAGCGAATCGCCGATGCGCATCATCTGGTGGCTCATAAGCATCGGCCATTTCTTGAAAAACACCACATAAAGTTGCCTTCTTATCGGTCGTTATGGAACGGAAGAATCGGACAGATTCGTCGTCCAGGAGAGTCGGCAACACCTCCAAAGCCTCCGCATCGGTCCATCTTGCTGTGCGTACCGCCGCCAAGAAGCGGCAGGCGAACGCGCTCCAGTCCCCACCGACGGAAAATTCTTTAACCGTTGTAAGGTGGCGACTCCGACTCCTCTTCCCGCCGCCTTCCAATGGTGGTGGTTGTGATGGCAAATTCAAAATGGCGTCGGCCCGCGGCGTGGCCAAGATGGCGGTTTGGCGCCACGGAGCGCGCAAAATGGCGGCCTCTTGCCGCGTGGGCAATGGCGGCGGCAGGACAGGCAACGTGGCGGCCCGCGGAGCACCAATTGCATCATCCATCGTCCCTGGCGCGACGAGATGGCATAGATGCGCCAGGACGTCCTTAAGTGCCTCCAGTTGTACCGCCATCGCTTGCCATCGTTGATCCGCGTCTGATGATGTCGACGGACCCGCCACCGCGCCAACATCCTCCACTCCCGTTCCCGTGGTCGCCTCAGCCGGGCTCTCCTCCACCACCCCAACAGGATCCGTGGTTGGAGGGAGTTCGTCGTCGTCGGACGAAGAAGCCGATGCAGGCGCCGGATTAACTTTCTTCCTCACTTGTTTCGACATGCCGTTGCACTTCCGACACCAGTGTAATAAACGACTGGACCACGATGTCTGGCTCAGTGTCCTTTATTCGGGTTCGTGCTGTACACCCACACGGCTGTCTTTACTCTGTAGCTTCTCCACGGTGCTGACTCCAATGTCGGCCCGATCCACAACAGCAGCTCCGCTGCTGTTTCTCTCACACAGCCCCCCTTGGCTGTACTCGCTGCAACTCCTCTCCCTCCGCAGCTCTGACAGCCTCCTGCTGTCTCTCTCTCTCTCCGCAGCTCCTCCTGGCAGCCACACCGCTGCCTCTAACATGCAGCCCTCTCTCTCTCTCTCTCCGCAGCTCCTCCTGGCAGCCACACCGCTGCCTCTAACACGCAGCCCTTCTGGCTGTCTCATCTGCAGCTGCACACCACTCCGCAGCTTCCTCTTATCTTCGGGGTTGGCTCCCGATGGCCGTCGGCGCCCCCCCCTCTCCACACTCGCCCGCGTGGCCTCACTCTTTTCCGCTCACACCCCGACTGACTTCTCCTTCCGGTTTACGCGCTTAAGGACCCCCTACCTTTCACCCACGTCACCTGGCTCCGCCTCCTCGTGACGTCACATCCGGAAGGTCGCTTTCGCCCGCATTACACTAGTAATAAATTGGCATGTTCTCTTCACGTGACAAACCTTACTAATTGGCTGTTTCGGGAGGTGGCGGGTTTTACCGACACATTTATATTTATGCGATCTATATTACCAGAGCAAGTTTGTTTGCATGTTCACTACATGTACGTGTGGTTAATGCATAATTGATTTCTTGCAATAGGTATCTTTTCGGTGTTTGAACATCTTAACACCTGTTGTATTGCCAGAAAGGGTAAAACCTATTCTTATTTTTCATACTTTGATATTTTTGTGGCTAAAGGTAGACACATTGTTTCAGTATTACATTCAAATCTTACTAAGTATTACCAGTAAAATTATCATCCTTCCATTGTTGCCATGGTCTCATGCCAAGTCAATACTACAAGATAAGTGCCAACGGCTGAGTTGTTCCTCTTAAGTTTAAACCACTATTGCTAAGACTTTCTGCACCACCACCATTAACACGAAATGGTAGTTGCTAAAGTCTACTTTTAAATTTTAAATACATTTGTTGAACAAGTTGTTCAGTGGCTTGTTAATGACTGAGTGTTGTTACTATACTCAGTTTTAGTAAGTGTTCATTTCACATTATGTATCCTAACAGCCTTTCATAGCCAAAAAGACTGCACCGCACAGATTGTTTCTAGTAGACACTGACAGATTTACTTTAAAAATAAACAGCCTACAAGTTTTTGTATATATCTTTTCACTTTCTGGAACAGCATGCCATAGGGTTGATTAAGTTAATGCATTAACCTATACATTAATGCCATACAATCCACTTTTTTACATGTGCTTTTTTGTCTTGGCTTCACTTCGTTTTAATTATAATGTAACGGCTTCATTCACAGTGTGGATTTTAAAGTGATATTCACTGCATCTAATCAGCCATACTACGTTGTGAAACAAATTATTTGGTGGTGCTGCATTGGCAGTGATGCACAAGCACAATTAACAAAAACTGAAAAATATATTCGCGGATTCTGCTTATGAGACTGCTCACTGCTTCTGGCCATGTAAACATCCTTAGTGTCTACGCCCCAACACTCGACTCACCTGCGGAGATTCATGACCAGTTCTATGAAGAGCTTCACAATATTATTCGCAAATCCCCAGCTCTGAGCACATGTTTCTGTGGGGAGACTTCAATGCAATGGATGGAGGTGACCACAACGCGTGGCCCGAATGCCTTGGCTATCATGGCATTGGAAAGATGAATGCCATTGGCCAAAGACTACTGAAGCTCTGATCATACCACAATAACTGTATCACAAACTCATTCTTTCTCACAAAACCTTGCCATAAAGTATCATGGAGACATCCAAGGTCTCTTAATTGGCACTCACTGGTATCCAGCAAGGTCAGACTACGCCCCAAGAAAATACACCGCCTCAAACAAAAGTGCTACCTACGCATTAACTCTGACAAGACCTCCCTCCCAGAGCTCACTCAATTATTCCAACACAGCCTTGAGCAGTTTCTACATGACACACCAGATGGAAGTGTGGAGACAAAGTGGGTGTACATCAGAGACGCCTTCTTCAATGCAGCTATCAATACCTTCGGCAAGCAGACAAGGCAGAACACAGACTGGTTTGAGGAACACCTGGTTATATTGGAACCCATCCTCCAAGCCAAGCGCATGGTGCTCTCGAAGTTCAAGGCTCTGAAAGTTGCCCGCAGTGCAGCTCAAATGACCGCCAGACTCTGCGCCAACAACGACTGGCTGAACCTCAGCAGTAGGAGCCAACTCGCCTCTGACACTGGTAATATCTGTGCCATGTATGAAGGCATCAAGACAGCCTTTGGTCCAAACATCAGGAGGACTGCCCGCCTGAAATCCAGCACATGGGCCATCATAACTGATAAACAATAGCAAATGGATAGGTGGGTAGAACACTACTCAGAGCTCTACTCACGAGACAATGGTGTGTCGGAAGCTCCCTTGCTGCTGTAAAGCCCCTACCAACGATACACGAACTGGACAATGTTCCAACCTTGAAGGAACTTGATAAAGCCATCAATTCACTAGCCAGCGGCAAGTCCCCGGGACAGGACGGCATCACACCTGAGGGACTGCAATAACTACCGCGGCATCTCCCTGCTGAGCATCATGGGGAAAACCTTTGCCCGTGTGGTCCTCAGCAGGTTACAGATACTAGCTGAGAGGACGTATCCTCCTCTTTCCATGACAACATGAAAGGAACAATACAGCATAGCGGCACCACCTCAGAGGCATTTCCTATACTCAGCGGTGTAAAGCAGGGGTGCGTGCTTGCCCCAACACTGTTTGGCATATTTTTCTCACTTATGCTCACACATGCCTTTTGGACAGCAGAAGAGGGAGTCTTTCTCCATACAAAATCTGATGGCAAACTCTTCAACCTTGGCCATCTCAGATCCAAAACCAAAGTCCGCAAAGTTCTCATCAGAGAACTCCTATTCACTGGTGATGCCGCGCTGACAGCTTACACAGAACAAGGTCTGCAGACACTCATCGACCACCTTGCCAATGCCGACAACAACTTTGGCCTGACAATCAGTCTGAAAAAGGCCAATGTCATGGGCCAGGATGTCAGATACACCCCTTCTATAAACATTGGCAGCTACACCCTGGAAGCCGTTCAGGACTTCACCTACTTGGGTTCCACCATCACCTGCAATTTGTCCCTTGTCACAGAGATTGACAAGCGCATTGGGATGGCGTTTACAGCTATGTTCAGGCTGACCAAAAGAGTGTGGGAGAAAAATCCCTAAAGCTCAACACTAAAGTACAGGTGTACCGGGCTTGTGTGCTAAGCACCCTCCTCTATGGGTCTGAGTCCTGGGCAACATACGCCCATCAAGAACATCGACTAAACACATTCCACCTCCGCTGTCTCAGGCGTATCCTCGGTATCAAATGGCAAGATCGCATTCCCAACACCTCAGTCCTCAACTTGGCCAACATTCCCGGCATGTACTCTCTACTCAGTCATAGGCGCCTGAGATGGCTTGGACATGTGCGCCGCATGCAGGATGGAAGACTACCCGAGGATGTCTTGTACGGCGAGCTGGCATCAGGCACACGAGCCACTGGTTGCGCAGTCCGGCGCTTCAAAGATGTCTGCAAACGGGACATGAAGAGCTGCGACATCAACCCAGGTGACTGGGAGCAAACTGCCGGCGACCGACTCAGTTAGCATCAGGCTGTGAAAACAGGCCTCAGGAGAGGCGAGGAGAAAACACACACTGCTTGGCAGACCAAAAGGGAGCGACGTAAAGAAAAAGCAATGAATACCTCTGGAGCTGCCACCGCATTCACTTGCAATTTATGTGGCAAGGATTGCCACTCAAGGATTGGCCTGCTAAGTCATTCTCGGCGCTGCAAAACTTACAGCTGACCTCGTAAGGCGCTAAATAATTGTCTCTCAACCCTTTAGGTACGATTGTGCTTTGTCACAAAAGTGAAAAGATGGTGAATGCCAACGCCAACAGCCTTATCCCACCACAGGTGGTGTGAAAATACATAGTGGCTGTGGTTCGAGATCAGGAATAAAACACTTTATATTCCAATTAATATTTTTTGTTTTCCACAAAACCAACGTGAAAACGATTTATATTCAACAATGCCCAATTTGATCCTGAAGCAGTGTTGTGTACATTTTGCGTAGGCATGCACTGCCCTTTAGTTTGGAAAATGCTGTTGAGATGTTGTGCAAATTACACAATTAAACATGAAGGCTGACAGAGGCTAGGTTAAATCAGTTGACACTGTGTGACCTGTTGATAATACATGCTTGGGGTCGATCATTGTTAAATGCTTTTTAGTGGTGTGATATTTGGGAGGCATATGTTACGTTCATATAAGTTGTCAATACATCGTGTGAATTGTTGTGATATATTGCCGTTTTACAAGGTATTGATCTTTCGTGGATGTTTTCCCCTACAATGCGTTTGTGTAATATGTCAATACTTCATGTGCCTCATTAACGTCTTTAGTAATTGGCTGTGTCATTAAGGTAAAATTATTGTACGCCTTTTATTTCACATCAATGTTTGAAATATTTAATATATTAAGGTTTCCAATTGGCAGATCGTTTTGTGTGTTAATTTTATTAATGCTGACTTATTCTTTGGGTCTTTCGGTAAAGTCACTTAGATAGGTTCAAATTAATAAAAATAATAAGCCAGATCAACACATTAAAAAGTTAGACGTTGACAAGGTTGTTATTAATCTGAGTAATAGTCCAATTTCCGACGGCCTAAAATCGGTTTTGGCTAAAGGGTTGAACTTTGCAGTCACCCATAAACACATCCCAGTGGGTGATATCATTGCCCATGCCGATGTCGCCCTTAATAGGTTGGGACACATCGCTGCAGATGTAGCAAAATGGTTAATCGCTGCAATCCTTAAAAACGCCAAGACACCAATCAGCAACATCAGTAAGGATGAACGATTTGAGCTATCTCAGTTAAACACGAGGGATGACATTGTCATCCTCTCAGCCGAAAGGGCAATGCCACAGTCATCATGGACAAAACCACATACAATAACAAAATTCAGGACCTACTTAATGATGGGAGCTATACAAAAAATAAAAGAGATCCCACCAACAGCCTCGTTACAAAAACCAACAGCATCATCACTGATTCAGCTTCATTAATTGAACAAACCAAACGGTTTTCCTTAAAACCTTCTGCTGCTAGACCACTCAGATTGTATGGCTTACCAAAAATCCATAAAGAAGGTACACACCTTCGTCCTATCGTCTCCACCATTGACTCACCCACCTACAAAATGGCCTTGGTTTCTGTCTGAGACCTTGCAATTATTCACTGGTAAGACCACCTCATCTGTACTTAACTCAGCTCACTTGGTATTCTTAATTCTAGATTATAAGTTTTTTGTGACTGCAATGATCCATACTCTTTGTTTTTTGGGTAAAGTCACGTAGGTGAAAAAAACGAAATAAATCAATAAATCTTATTTTGTTTTCACCTACGTGACTTTACCGAAAAAAAACAAAGAGTTTGGTATCCTTAATTAAGGATATCTCACTATCACCAGGTGATTTGCTCGTTAGTTTCTATGTACTTTCTTTGTTTACCAAAGTCCCTGTGCCCGACACCATTGCAATCATTGAAGAGTTAGTCCAACAAGGATTGAATGCTGATGTACCGGCCCTGGTTAGACACTACCTCCACAATACATACTTCACCTGGAATGGAACATTTTACAAACAAGTTGAAGGCACTGCAATGGGCTCTCCCTTATCTCCGGTTGTAGCCAATGTTTTCATAGAAAATTTTGAGACGGATGCCATCCAGGCATCCACTCTACGTCCGTCCTTGTGGAAGAGGTACATAGATGACACATTCGTCATCTGGTCACATGGCCAAGCAGCTCTGAACCAATTCCTCAACCACATTAATTCCATACACCCATCCATAAAATTCACCATGGAGGTGGAAAAGGATGGCAAGCTACCATGTTTAAATGTTCTAATCGAAAAGAGACCAGATCGCTCAATGCGACACTCGGTCTACAGGAAAGCAACTCATAAAACCTGACTCCCACCACCATCCATCCCAGAAAAATTCCCTCATCAAAACTCGACACCATAGAGCTCCATGTATCTCCGACCATCATCACCTAGCCAGTGAACTGAAACACGTTCACCAAGCTTTCAAATGAATGGATATTCAGACCACACAATCCGTAAAGCTATCACCCCAACCATTTGGAAATAATCATCTGAGGACCTAATCAAAACCATCACCTTGCCATACATAGCAGGGGTCACCAAAAATATTTCCAAAATCTTGAACCAAACACCAAGATCCAGGCTCGATTTAACACAGTACTTTAAATTCGTGATCTGATCCCATCTGTGAAGGATAGGATCCCTGATATGCATTACCCTGGCGTCTACAAACTAAGCTGTATCTGTGGCAGTAGTTATATCGGGGAAACTAAGCGACATGTCTCGGTCCGTGTTCGTGAACATAAGGCAGGTTCTGAAACACGGCAGGACGAACACTTCGGCCGTGGCTGATCATTGTTTTAGTGCGGTTGGCTCACACGAAATTTATTTCTCTCAGACGAAGGTACTTTGCAAGCCCACTGGCTATGAACAATTATTCGTTCATGAAGCCATCCATTTTTACAAACATAGATACAATTTCAACCGAGATTTTCGGTACAAACTCAGCAATCACTGGAAGGACGTTATCAACCAGTTTTAGTCATAACTGCTGTAATTTTTCCATTTTTAACACTCTCCGATGCTCACCAGTTTTTTAACCCCTCACGCAACATTCTCCACTCATTCCGTCTGCAACCGCTGGGGAGAGAGCTGAGGTGAGGAGCCCCGCTCTATCCACTGCTGGCCTAGACCACTACTTCTATAGCTTGATCTATCCACTGCTGGCCTAGACTACTGGCTATAGCTTGCTCTATCCACTGCTGGCCTAGACTACCTCTAGTACACCATGCCTACTGCATGCGCTATCCACTGCTGGCCTAGGCTCCATCTCTATAGCTTTTGCTCTATCATGGCCTAGACTCCATCTCTATAGGATGCTCTATCCACTGCTGACCAAGACTCTTGTGTCCTGCCCACTCCGTTCTAACACTTGGGCCACGCCCACTTTTAAACTTTTATAAACAGTTTCATTCGAGGCTTACCCTCCTTTTCTATCCGCCTGATGACGACCGCTTGTGTTGCCATCGAAACGTCGTAGTTTTTTGTTTATTTTATTCTTATTTATTTGAACCTATCTACGTGACTTTACCAAAAGACCCAAAGAATATGAATTCCTGCAGTCACGAAACTTTAATTCAAGATTTAATGCTGACTTGTTCATTCTCTACTCTGTTCTAGGTTCTCCACGTCAAATCTAGCTTCATACATTTGCTATCATATGTTGAACTTTTATCGTACCGTACAAAGTCAACCATGCTAATCGGAGGTGCGGGGGGAAGGACAAACTTAACACAAAAATAAGTTCTCAAGAAATTAGTTTTCAATCTTGATTTCAATTTATTAATCAGGAGTTGTCTTTCCACCGCTGAAAAAAAACGCCACACCATTTTTTACTGTCCAGCGCTGCTACCATCCATCTTACACCTGCAGATCAACTGATAGCATCACTCTATCTCTGCAGTCATCCTCTTGGACTCATTCTCTCCTTAGGCTGCCATTCTCTCAACCTCTGATGAGCACGGTTGGTTACGTACGGTGTAAAAGAAGTTCAACATACATTCTGTCACCGGTTTGTTCCATCGGCCAGAGATGGGTCTGGCCAAAGCCCATTTACTCTTCTTAATTATCAATACGATGTTTCTGCAGTTGTGTCTTATCTCTTTGTTTGTGTACATGTTGCTCATCTGTACGTTATAGATGACAGCATGCACTGATTTAAACTGTTCTTCTTCAGACACATTGCTATGCTCTTTCTCATTATTATGTTCAACTTTAAACGTTATCCTGTCATAGAAATGTGGAAAATCTGCCACTTGCTTTGGACCACTGGTGGAGTTGAATACTTACACCATGCTCAGTTGAGTCGGGTGACGACACAATCTTCAACATAACAATCTAGAATTGTCACTTGCCTCAAATTTTTTTCTGACAGATGCGAGACAGCGTTCACGGCCGAGATATACCATTTAAGTCTAGCGGCCCCGTGTCTGATAAATGATGCACACTTATGCGTGCTGCTCTTTAATGCTCTACCATGCAGGCATTCTCATCAAATCGCGATGCATTATTAGAATAGGCCAGGGTTAGACTTCTCATTATCGCCTCAGTACTGGGTATATAATAATAGTAATAATACAATAACTTGACCTTTTTTTTAACACACTGCTAGATTTAGGCGTCTCCTCGCCATGTCAGCCATCAGGGTTGTTTTAAGAATCACCATGCTGGTCAATGCAGGTTCATAAAGGAGGATCTTAGGACCGGTTAGAAAATTACTCACTGCCGATGTTGGCAGTAACCAGGAATAAAACTCAGGTTGCCGTTTTGACAGTGCATTATACGAATAACTGTGCTACTGCTGCATAGGCTATATCTTAAGAAATACTATACATACATATCATGCTTTTTGAAATTATAACTGCATTGATGAGTGGCACTTTAAAAATACAAAATAAATAACCCTAAATAGGATAATTGGTTTTTTACCCTTTTATCTGGCAACAAAACTGACACATTTTTTACAAGGAGTCATGTTTGCATTGACCACAATACCTGCGGTCGGAATGCAAAAAAACACAACTCTGATAATGTAAGCACTGTCCTTGAAATTGATTGGTCAACACCCGAGACAGCTTTTCTTAGAGCCTAGTCTCACAATGTGTCAGTTTTGTTGACAGATAAAAGGGTATAAAAACCAATTATCATACTTTGCTACTGGCAAAGGAGGTTCCAATGGTGTGAACCCTAAATAGGTCTGAGTATTGTGTACTTGTATGCTGGGAAAATAATTCATCTGAAACTTTTTTCTATGGCAGTATATAGTACGGTGTAGACTCGTGTGATGTAAGAGAATAAAGTTTAGATGGAAGCATATAATATTTTTTTACGACGTATAATTGTAATGTATTACTTACTGTTAATAACTCAGCTTATTGTAGAGTATATTTAGTATACTGATGATACTATGTAGTTTATACTTTAGTTGTTTACGTGGCGGTTTTAGTTACTGCAGCTACATACTATTAACACTCCTTCCCTTTATTAATGCTACCCCTATCCCCTCCCTTTGATGCTGCTAATCCTGAATAATGCACGGGCATAAGTAGTACTATTCACATACCTGCATTTCCCATATCCCCTCCCTTTGATGCTGCTAATCCTGCATAATGCACGGGCATAAGTAGTACTAATTACATACCTGCATTTCCCATATCCCCTCCCTTTGATGCTGCTAATCCTGCATAATGCACGGGCATAAGTAGTACTAATCACATACCTGCATTTCCCATAAATATGCTGAATTCCTCTTGATATGCAAATTATTTTGTCAAGGTGCCCTTTCCCCCCCTTCCAACCCAGCTTAAATATATGCTCCAAGCATGGTGCTGTTTCATTCAGACGCTGTCGCCTCGACAGACCTGGTTTTCACCTGAGGACGGCTGCTTGCGTTGTGGCCGAAACGTCGTGAGAATTATTTTATTATGTTTTATTTTTATTATTTATTATTTCCCTTCTACGTGACTTTACCGAAAGAACAAAGAAGATAATCTGAAACTTTTTACCCTCTTGAGAAAGTCACCGCATTGCCACAGGATTGTAAATATTAAGCAATTCCCCCTGATTCAGGCAGGTCCACGTTATCACAATCTTGAAACGACAGCGCAATAATATGTGCCATTGCATTATTAATGTGAGCTTTAATAGCACGTACGACCATGATACTGATGTTACAATAGCGGCACGCTATTTATATTACTGATTGTCACGCATTTTGGATGTGCGTAACCGATATCGGTACGATCCAGTGCCTCGCGCGGATTCCAGCTAACATACAAAACTACTACGTTGAGTAGTGGCTCCTATGTGCGTGCACGTAGCACCGAACTGTTTCCCCCCCACAAACACACAGCACCTTGTTGAGTGGTGCATGACTGCCGAGGCAAATGCAGAAAATTAGGACGGTGATTGCTTGTGACACGTGACATCTAAATGTAGGCAGTGCCTGGTCTATCTTGTGACCCAGAACGCTTGAGGCAGTAGTTATCAGAGACTACCTTGGCTTTTGCGGTGATAGGTTAAAGGCCTTATGAAGTAGATTGAAAAAGTTAAATAATTATACTTGGACAGTCATTATAATTATCAACATTGAACTTATTTGTTCATTTATGTAATACTGCTATGTGTCTTGCCTTTTTAAATATAAATAAGCATCGTTTTGTCTTGCTTTGAATCGTTTGAAATATATAAAACGATACGAATTTTACAATTAAAGCCAAAACAACTTAATACAAGCAGTATTCGATAAGCTTTCGTTTGACTATTTTTATATCCTGTAAAAAAAATATTTTGACCGATGCATATACTGAGCTGATGTTTGGCAATGATTACTGAAAAGCAAGAACAAATTCAGAAATAATGCCATTAGATTGTAAACCCTGAAAAATAAATTTCCTGGTGTGTGCAAAATATGTGTCTTTAATATGTGTAATAAACCTTCTTGAGACGGCTTCCGGAATCAGTCCTTTTTATTTTCAACTTCCACAGTTACACTTCACACACTCCCCGTTGCTGACAGACAACGGAAAGCAGGCAGACTTCCCGCCAAGTCCCCACCGCGCACGTGGCACCCAGAGCCCCGTACGCGCGTGACTCCTGCTCTTCTCGTTCCCAAGTCTGCTCCCGACTTCTCTCTCCCTCTCTCTCTTAATCCCTTCGTCACGTGGTACCCCCCAGCCAATCCTCCGTAGACAGCGTTGACCGTTCCCGATGGTTCCCTGTCAATCCCGGGACCATGCCTCTGATCCGGCTTCCCATTAGCTGAGGCCCCGATTGGCCAGGCCAATCACCCCTGCTAACATGCCGTGATCACGCCGAGGCCATGCTCCCTGGCTCACCCCTTATTGGCTACAAAGCGGGACTGGCAAGCCAATCCCCATGTGAACCCTCTATGGCTGTTATTACATCACCCCCCCCCCCCTGGTGAAAAAAATCAGCCGTCTCGGCTGGGAAAAGGGTGATCAACCAATTCCGTAAATCATCTTATTAGGGCACCAAGGTGCATTTAACAATAAAGGGTGAAACGGCGTCCCCGCGCCGAACAACACTTAAAAACAGTCACCCATGAAAAAAAACCCGACATACATTAGGGCGCCCCTGCAGCGCGGTAACGACAGGGAAGAAACAGCTAGACGATCAAACGTTAACGAAACGGGAGAGATTTCGATCGCGTACGCGACGCGGGACCCTCTCCGCTTCCAGCGCATGGTCGCTTTGCCGCCAGATCGACAGGAGGTGGTAGGCTTGAAGAAGAAGGTTGTTGGTTCTCGGTCATGTCCAGGGCAGGCCCTGTTGGAGGGGGGGCAGCGGGGGCTTCCTCAGCCCTCAGAACCCCTTGGGATCAACGGGCGTGGCAATCGGCGTAATCGGCCCGGCAGAACCCGGCAGGTCAGCTAGTGGGGATGAGGGACCGACACGCGTATCAACATAGGGTTTAAGTCGCGAGGAATGAACATACCACCGACGTTTTCCGTACTGAACGCAGATACTCTGTGAGTTCCAAACATCCACCAGCGTTACGGGCCCTCGCCACGGCCTGTGCAGTTTAGGGGATGTGCCCACCGGCACCTGGGGGCAGTGGAGCCATGCCAAGTCTCCCACTGACCAAGGCATGCGAGTACGCGATCGACGCGCATACCGTTCGTTCCTTGCCCAGGCACGGGCCGTCGCACACCTGGCAGCCTCTCGCGCCTCCGTAACTCGTTCAAGCGAGTCCCGCACGTGATCAGGCAAGGAGCGGGACAGTTGTTTACTCGGCTTACCCAGTTGCACATCGATGGGTGGGACATTCTCACGGCCATACATCAAATAAAATGGTGAGTATCCCGTGGACACGTGTGGAACCATGCGGTATGCCGCTAAGATGCCTGGTATGTGCAAGTCCCAATCGGTTTGCTTTTCACTGACCGTGTGACAAAGCATAGCCGAGAGGGTACGGTTGAATCGTTCCACCATACCATCCGTTTGCGGATGGTATGGGGAAGTGCGAATTTTCTTTGTGCCCTGCGCGTCACAAACCTCCTTAAGCAATTTAGAGGAGAAGTTCCGCCCATGATCTGTGAGCAGCCTCTCAGGTGCCCCCTTATCCATGACATACCCGTTCAAGAAAGCGTCGGTGATGGACGCAGCCGTTTGGTCGGGTAGAGGCCAGGCCATCGGCCATCGAGAAAAATATTCCACCCCGACCAGAAGGTATTTATTGCCCCTAGCCTACGGGGGAAACGTGCCCAAAATGTCCAGAGCAACTAATTCGTTGATGCGGGACACCTCAATGGAACGTAACGGCGGTACATACTGGTTCCGAGGCGGTCTCCTCTTCGCACAATCATGGCATGAGCGGACAAAGTCATTGACGTCTGCCGTCATGCCGGCCCAGAAAAAACCCTTTTGCATCGCGGCCAAAGTCTTCTGGACGCCGAGGTGCATCAACTTATCAGCGTGCAGAGCGCGAAGCAGGTCGTAGCGAAGCGAAGTAGGCACGACCAAGCGTGGTCGGTCAGACAACCCGTCGGTGCACATTAACAGTCCCGACTTGCCTCGGAACATCTGCCACTTCCATCCCGCCAATTGAGCTTTTTGTTTCCCTATCAATTTCCGTAGCGGAGACAGCGAGGTATCAGCCTCCTGCTCACGTAACCAGACCACGTGCGGCAGCCGTAAGGTATCATCGGTGTCCACCGACACCTTCTGGTCGTCCTCATTCGCTATCGCCCCCATAACCGGGCAGGGCGAGGTGGGCGGTGCCGCGCAGCGGTGCGTGCCCGTCAGGCAAGTGCACAGAGGAACGGGTGGCAGCCTTGAGAGCGCGTCAACGTTCGCGTGACAGGCCCCCTTACGATATGTAATATGGAAGGAACGATTCCAACCACCGACCCAATTGGCCTGACGGCTGGTCCAATTTCAAGGAGTATTGCAAAGCCGCATGATCAGTGCGAACGAGGAATTTCCTTCCATACAGGTACGGCAGGTACAAACGAACAAAATGCACAATCGCCAAAAGTTCCCGCCTTGTCTCGCAATATCGCGTTTCCGCAGGAGACAGAACCCTGCTGCCGTAAGCCACCACTCGCTCAACCCCGTCCTTACGTTGCGACAAAACGGCCCCAATGCCGATATCACTAGCATCCGTATCAAGGATGAACGGCTGTGAGAATTCTGGGTAATCGAGCGTAGGCGCCGTGGCGAGGTGATCCCGAAGTGATCTAAAAGAACTTTCTTCCTCCGCTCCCCATTTAAACCTTTGATTTTTGCCCGTTAGAACATGTAATGGTTTCGCCAATGTCGCACAGTTCTTAACGAAGCGGCGATAATAGGAAGCGAATCCAATAAACCGCCGAACATCACCCATGGAAGTGGGTGTGGGCCACTCTCGAACACATTTGGTTTTCAGAGGGTCAGTGGACACGCCGTCCGAGCTGACAATATGACCCAAGTAATGGACGGAGTGTTGCAAAAGGTGACATTTTCTAAGCTTAAACTTGAGGTCAGCCGCCCGCATTCTTTGGAAAACCGTCTCTAGGCGTTGGAGGTGTTCCTCGAACGTGCGGCTGAAAACAATGATATCGTCTAAATATATGAGGCACGTTTCCCACTGTAGTCCAGCCAACACCAATTCCATGAGCCGTTGAAACGTCGCCGGAGCCGCATTCAAGCCCATAGGCAACCGATTGAATTCAAAGACACCTTGCGGCGTGCGGAATGCCGTTTTGGCTTTTGACTCGTCATCGAGGGGAAGCTGCCAAAAGCCCGAGGACAGATCAAGGGTGGAAAAGAATTTAGCACCCGATAAAGCATCCAATGAGTCATCCATCCTCGGTAAAGGGTACGCGTCCGCCACCGAAATTTTGTTCAACCGGCGGAAATCAACGCAAAATCTTGTACCGCCATCTTTTTTCTTAACCAGAACGACGGGCGCGTCCCAAGGGCTGTTGGGACGGCGAAATAATATCCGCCGCCAGCAATTCATCTACTGCTCCGCGCACGTGTTCCCTTTCCGCTGGGCTCATGCGATGAGGGTGCATACAGATGGCAGGTGTCGCACCGGTGTCGATATGGTGCGACAAAAGCGACGTGCGGCCGAGGTCCAAATCATTTCTGCTGAAAACATCCGCGTACCGTAGCAATAATGAATGCAGAGCATTCCTTTGCTCATTCGACAAAGAAGAATTTTCCCCGCATAAATCTGCGATCCAGCGTTCTTGCGAACAATCGTGTGGAGGCCCACCAGCGGGCATCCGGGCGCGCGGCGTTTCGTCACAAGAGGCGAAATCGGTAGTGGCGTGAGCCAGCACCGATCCCTCTGGAACAACAACGCGGTCAGGTCCCCCATTCAACACCTGTATGAAAGGTGCCTGACCTGGTCGCACGATCGTTTGTGCCGCCGCCAAGGAAAAAGATTTAGCTACCGAATTTGATGGGGATAATAGCACGCCCTTTGCATCCCTTTCAATTTGAAGGGGTTTTCGGTAACGCAGCGGAATGAGCATTTGCGCTCCCGACGGAGCCTCCACCGTAGCAGCGACTACGGCAGTAACTGCGTTACCTGTAGGCGCACTGGCCAGCAGGGAAGGCAGGAACGACATCCTACGACCCCCCGGCATTTCCAAACAATCCTGGTCGATCCGTATTTTCAGCGGCATCCGGCGCAGGAAATCAGTACCAAGCAAGCGATGCTCACATCTACCTGACCACAGATACCCATGCTACCCCCATTTGCGGCTACACACGCATCATTAACCCTGCGTATCCGCGACGTAGGAATGGACAACAAATGAAAAATAACATCTGAAATGATGGTGGCAGATGCGCCAGTGTCCACCAAAATACGGCCGTCAACGCCGTCGATGGTACCCCGTACCGTCGACGAGCCCGACGCCGCAGCCACAACCCTGCGAGCCAATTTCTTCCACTGTGTAGCAGAGCGTGTAAATGGTGCAAAAGAAGTAAAATTATCCTTAGGAGTGTAAGAATGAGTGCGAGTGGATGAATGATGTGACACGACCTGCCGGGTGTCTGATTTGTGCCGACTCGCCCGAGGTTGTTGCAGTTCCGCAGCAGGTGGAGGAGATGGAGGTCCCCTCGGCGGAAGAGGCAAAAGCAGAGGTCGGCAGCGGCAGTCGCGGGCGAAATGGCCTCGTCTGCCGCACTTGAAACACACGGCCGTTCTCGGCCGGCGGTCGGATGACCCGGCCCCCGCACGTGGTCGGCCTGCGTAGTCACCACGCTGATCGCGCAGCCGCCGTCCCGGAATCCCGTGCGGAACAGCAGCAGCCAGCACGTCGTCGTCGCCAGAGTCGTCGGAGCATTGGACAACCCGTCGTGGAGACCACCCCAAGGGCGGCCCGTCGATTTCGGGTTTCCCCGTCCACGCCGCCATCTGGTCCCAGCGCTTGATGTTAAACTTGGCGTCCAGGCAGCGCGCCACCCATCGCGATATAAGCGGTTCATGGCCGCACACTGGTAGAGAAATGTTGAGCTCCTGAGACAATTCCAGCATACGGGAAAGGATGAGAGGATCCAAATGATCGGCCATCGCGTCGGGATAGGCAGCCATGGCCAGTGCCATCAACGCCCCCCGATAAGCCAAAGGCGACTCCTCCGATCCTCAGCGACGCGACATAAATTTTCTGGTGGCTGATGTCGGTGGGTCGTAAAATTCCGCCATCTCTGCGAACGCATCTCGCAGTGTCTTCTTCTTGGACGCCGGGATGGAGCGGAAGACCCCCAGAGAAACATCATCAAGCAGTGTAGGTAGCGCTCCCAGCGCCTCCTCCTCCGTCCAATGCACGGATCTAAAGGCTGACTCGAAGCGCCACGTTAAAGCACTCCAATCGCCCCCGGCGAGAAATTCTTTAATCTGTGGAAGGCGATGTCCACGGTGGCAAGCGCGCGCCGCGGGCGTCTCCGACTGCGGTTCCCGCGCTCCACCCGTCGCAGGCAAAATGGCGTCCGGCGGCCGCGTGGCGGCAGGCGCGCCCAAAATGGCGGCCGACGGCTTCAGCGCAGCCGCCCCGCCCAAAACGTCGGCTTCTTCCCGCGTGGCAGGAGCAATGGCGGACTCCGATTCTTTTGTAGGACCCCTTCCCGCGGCGTCCAGCTGATCCGCAATCTGGCGACCCACGGCTGATGAGGACGCTACCGCGGTCACCAGACTCAGCAGAATGGCGCGTAACGACTCGATCTGCTCCGCCATCAGCCGCCATCCGTCTTTCGTCCCTGAGGTGGTCGCATCTTCTCCCAGTCGACGCTGAGAGGCATCGAGGAGAGCAGTATCAGCAGGCGGAATAGGGGCTGTAGCCCCCAACAGCTCATCTTCGTCCGTCTCGGCCTCTTCCTCCGATGGAGGCTCGGGCAGGTTCTTTTTTCTGAGGTGCTTGGACATCTTGACGATCGTCCAAACGGTCGCAGAAGAACTTCTGACACCAATGTAATAAACCTTCTTGAGACGGCTTCCGGAATCAGTCCTTTTTATTTTCAACTTCCACAGTTACACTTCACACACTCCCCGTTGCTGACAGACAACGTAAAGCGGGCAGACTTCCCGCCAAGTCCCCACCGCGCACGTGGCACCCAGAGCCCCGTACGCACGTGACTCCTGCTCTTCTCGTTCCCAAGTCTGCTCCCGACTTCTCTCTCCCTCTCTCTCTTAATCCCTTCGTCACGTGGTACCCCCCAGCCAATCCTTCGTAAACAGCGTTGACCGTTCCCGATGGTTCCCTGTCAATCCCGGGACCACGCCTCTGATCCGGCTTCCCATTAGCTGAGGCCCCGATTGGCCAGGCCAATCACCCCTGCTAACATGCCGTGATCACGCCGAGGCCATGCTCCCTGGCTCACCCCTTATTGGCTACAAAGCGGGACCGGCAAGCCAATCCCCACGTGAACCCTCTATGGCTGTTATTACATATGTATTGTACTGACCTCAGTAATAATATCAAATTGAAGTGTATGTTTCAATTGCAGTGCTTTTGACACAAATAGGCTACACTGCATTTGTAACATATTCTCAAATGGCTTCCTTAATACCGTAGTCAAATAGCTTTGATTCTTAGTGCCAGTTGTTTTTATATAACAAAGTAGATTAATCGATAAGCTAAATACATTGCATTTCAAATCAATGAAAAGCCGACAGAGCTTGATTTGTAGGGTAGGTTGCTTCAGTGAAAGCATAAATGGAACAGGTAAACCAACATTTGTAATAAAACTAACATCTGAAAGAGTATGGCCAAATGTGAAGTAATATTAAACTCGAAAGTTTTGAGAGTGCAATGTTGGTGCTGGATTTTTCAAGTGGAGATTGGGCAGCAGTCCAAACTCCACTTATACCTAACCATTCAAACAGATGCCCATAGCTCATTAATACACCCTTATGTGTATGGAACAGTCTACTTGGTTCACCAAGCCAGGTCCCCATACAAATGTTAGCTTGTATTAAAAAAAGTGATGCTCGTGGAGCTTCTGGTCTCAGTCGCAGCTTATAAAGGTGCATGCAAACCAAACTAAACTTTTTATTTTACGATTTAATGCCCACTGAGCTATATAGCTCTTTTTCAGAAGTGGCCCAGCCACAAATTATAGCTCAACAAAGTGGCTTATGTGGAACTTTATAGCAGCCAAATATTCTAAACGGATGTTTAAGAATTCTGGAGTGAAAACCAGAAGGACCTTGAGAAAAATCCGCCATGGCTGAGTTGCATTGTGCTGTCGCCTCTCTTTGTTGCTTTGAAAAAAATTAAGTAATGTAAAGCCCTTTGTAAATCCACTTCTGGATGTATGCATCTCCACTCTTTGTGTTGCTCGTGAAGGTTTTTTTTTTATTAAACCACTGTACAGTGGTCAAGGCAGCTTGGTGAATGGGGCACGCAGGACTGCTTCAGTTTATTGCTCACCACTGATGTTTGCCATGGCTGGAAATCCAACTCAGTTCACCAGGTTCATGCCACATTGCCAGCACTCCCCATGCTTACAGTTTAAGAGGTGCTTTTTGCCATTTGACGTGGAAGTCCCTTTCATGATCTAGTTTTTATTTTGTTCTAATTTTTTTTATCTGAGAAATGTATAGGGTTAAATTGGACTATGTTAACATATTTATATACAGCCATGTCAGTAAAAGCACAAATAATGCTTGAACCTTTCATTTAAAATACACGCCCAACCCTCTTGTAATGTGTGGATTGAATAGTGCCTTTGTGTGATGCAAATGCATACTCTTAGGTTTTTCGGTATAGTCACGTAGGTAAAAAATGTAATAAAAATAATAAAATAAATAAAATACTAATAAATGAAAATAAATCAATTAAATCACAACGTTTCGGAGGCAACACAAGTCTCCATCTTCAGGTGGGACCGTCACAGCTAAATTTACTGTATTTGGTGGTATGCAGTGATGAAAAACGTTCTCTTTTAGGAACATTAGTGTGATACTCTTCCTAATCAACTTTAGCTTCCCAAAAGCACTCCAACCTGCTCTCGCCCACCACCTCTATATTTCACGATGTTGATTTCGGTTCTACCTGTAATAGTATACATAGTCTGCTGTGCCCAACTTTGCAGCCTTTAAAAATTAATTAAGTTATTCAACCATTTCCTTGCCACTCATTCCAATTAGATGTTATAATGACAATGTCATCAGCAAATCTGATATGGTTAATGTTTTCTTAATTTATAATTGATGCCTTAGTTTCGACAATTCACTTTTAGGAAAAATATCTTCTAATATCGCTGAAATGTTTTTAATGTATTTTTGGTACTTCAAGGAATATTAATGTATGTTATGTTTTTGTAAATACTTGTTTAGCCCTGGTTTGTGAAAACCTTGATGACTGCATCAATATCTACTGGATCAAATGTTTTTTCATAGTCTGCAAAGGCGAGGCACAATGGTAATTGATTTTCATGAATTGGTATAATCCTTGATTGACCAATGCAGGAGTTTTAATTGACACCAAGCCATTGTGCAAGAACTTTGTAAAGTTATTGTTAACTCTAATATTTCTGTACTGGTTAGTGAACACTTACTATAGCGTACTCATTGACATTTAAAATTCGTTTTTAGTGATATAGAACATTTCTAGTTGTGATACACAATATTTCTAATTTAGGGATAGTTAGCATCAAAAAGTATCTGTGCATTATCATCCATCATCATCCATCATCATCACAATCTTTGGCCTTATAAACTATGGAATATATTAGCAGGCAATATTTAATTTTCACGTAGTTTGAGTAATGAATTTCATTTCAAAGCGTATCCAAAGTGTGTGCTTTGGTATAACGTAAGCACCCTGAAATTCATGAAACAAATTGATTATTTGGGATGGCTCTCGGCAAGTGAAGCAGTCTCTATAGAGTACAGGCCTGGAAGCATATGTTATATGGCATTGCTCTTTGAAATTATGCGAATGTCTGTTTCTTTGCAATGCACGTACATGCCTGTTTACTTTTTATGGTGTATGTTGTACTATAGCACATGCGCACCTGTGCACATCGTCGCATGAAAGTGCCTTGAATGGGGCACGTGTGCCACATCAGTGGACGTATCCACAGTGCATAAATTATGACTGGAAGGGTAACCTTGAATATTTAATAAATCGTCGTGTGAATTCACTCTACATGTCGGTTACCTTTTAATTGCATTAAATCCCTTAAGCAAGCCGCAGAAATATCACTCATTATTTGATGATCGTGATACACAAGCATAAATAACAAAACAAATTTAACACGAAATTAATATATTCATAATAGGCAACGTTTAGGGCAACGTTTTGAGGTGATAGCAACGGCCCTTCTTAACAGCACGTGTTCTCGGAAGAAGGACCCTTTCATAGATAATAGGATCCACCAATCGCCTCCAATATAAAATTATATGAGAGGCATTTATATTGTAGTTTATACTATAACTAGCTTTACTACCTGGCTTCGCCCGGGACTTCGATTTTTGTCTTGGATTAATACACGGCCTACGCGGAGGGTGGGGGGGATGCATGACGTCAGCAGGCACACTGTGTGACGCTGCCGCATGCGGGTGACATCACAGATGTGACGTCACCGCTCACTTGCCGTGCAAAATATATCATTGCGCCCCCCCCCCCCCCATATACAAAAGTCAATTTTTATACTTTCTGCATTGTGTACAGTCTGGAAGCTACCCACATGCCATATTTCAAGTTTGTTGCATGTTGGGAAGTATGCTAAACATTTTGAACACACACATATTCACAAATTTCCCTTTTACATATATAGATTAGGTACATGTTGATATTTTACCTATGATGCCGGGAGCACAGTGGTTCACTTTAGTGAATGCTGTAACAGGGTCTTTAACGCCTGCTGTAGGACAATTTTCAAGCATTAGTAATTCCCCACAGCATCCTCTGGATGGCTGTGGGGAATTAACACGTTAACTCACGCACACTGAGCCTATCGCTGAGCTGTTTGGGGACCCAATTAGATAGTTTAACTGACTGCCCTATAGAAACACACTAGGCCTGAGTAGTTCAAATATTCGTCACTGGGCAGCAGGGTGGCACAGTGGTAACGCCTGTGCCTCACAGCAAGAATAGTCTGAGTTGTATCCCTAACTCGGCACCTTTCTGTATGAGGTTTGTATGTTCTCCCCCTGTTCTGCATGAGTTTTCTCTGGGGTTTTCAGTTTCCTCTCATAGCTAACAAAAATCCGAATGGTGTAACTGGCATTGGCCAAACATTTCAATTCGGAAAATGTACGCGCAAGCGACTCAATTGGGAATACACAGCTCCTTTTTGTGAAAACTTTGCAGGACCTTCCTGAAAAGAGTTAACACTCGGCTTTATGGAGTAAACAACCATAATCATGATAATGCATTACTTTTACAGCACTGGCCACCAGACAGATTAACTTCCCTCACTCATCTTTAAGCAAATGCATACAATTTATAGTTTGAATATTCGCAGGCAAGGAATTGTGGAATTGCATGTGGATAGAAACGTGGTGGTGCATTAAGGTGATTTGGGTTGAGCGGCGGTGCTCCTAAACCTAATCCGCTGTGTGAGGAGTAATGCTCGTACAACAGAGAACTATACAAAAGTTACCAACATCAGACAGCATGACTGACTTGATAAGACCACAAGTGTGACGTTTTGAATCATCACTTAAAATTACCTGCTCATAATTACATATAAAACCCTCCTAAATTTGTTTTATTTTTTATTTCTGATTGATATTTCTTTAGTATAGATGCAGAACACCCCCACCGAGGGATCGTAACGTTATTGTGGTGGTGGATTTTTTGTGTTCCAATGACCCTCAGAGCTATATCGCTTGGAGTCTTGTACTCCTGGTAGAGTCTCCCTTGGCGAGCAGGTCTGGGGGGAGGTTCCAGACAAATAACGGTCCGAAACAAAATCCCCTCATGAATGGTTAAATACAAAAATCAGAGAACCTCACCCGGACAAGGTATACCAGGACACCCCTCTGGAGCCCGGCCTGGGGGTGGTGTTCGCTGGCAAGCTCCTGGTGGCCAGGTGACCCACATAACCTGGTCGAGTCCACCCCGAAATGGCTACGTAGCGCGTCCTGTGGGCCCATTATCCGCAGGATGAAGGGTGAGGGGCGGGTGTGATGCTAGTATGGCAGGGAGAGGGATGGTCCCAGAGCACTTTGGGCCGAAGGTCAGTGATTGACATTATAGTTGTATCATCGGACCTAAGGACTTATGTTCAAGGACATTCGGGTGAAGAGAGGGGCAGAGCTGTCAACTGATCATCACCTGGTGGTAAGTTGTTTCCAATGCTTGGGGCACCGACCAGATAGACGTGGAAGGCCCAAACAAATAGTGTGAGATTTCTGGGAACGTCTGGCGGAAGACCCAGTGCATAAAGATTTCAACTTCCACCTCCGGGAAAACTTCTCCTGCACTCCAGGGGATGTCGTGGACATTGAGTCTAAGTGGACGATATTCAGGACGTTGATTGTGGATGCAGCTGTGAAAAGCTGTGGCGTGAAGGCAGTTGGTGCCTGTCATTGCGGCAACCTTAGGACCCACTGGTGGTCACCAGTGGTGAGGGAAGCTGTCAAGTTGAAGAAGGAGGCTTTTCCAACTATGCTTAGAAAAAGGTTTTCCGATTTAATTGAGAGGTTACCAGCTTGCCAAGACGATGGCAGCTGCAACACTCGCTGAAGCGAAAGCCTGGGCGTGGGTGTAGTTTGGAGAGGCCATGTAGAGGGACTACCGGACAGCCTCAAAGATGTTTTGGCAAAGCTTTAGGAGAGGTCGACCGGACGTGGCCCAGGCTGTTTTCAGTAAGGGTGGCGTAACATTGACCTCAACGAGAGGTGGAAGAAACACTTTGAGGAGCTCCTTAACCCGGTGGGCATGCCCTCCTTTCAGGAGACAGCCCTGGAAACAGCTGGGGGGGTCGGATCCATCACGGTTGCCGAAGTCGCTGCAGCGGTCGAGTGGCAAAGCTGCTGGGGTGGACAAGATTCGCCCAAAGTTGTTTAAAGCGCTGGACAGTGTAGGCATGTCGTGGTTAACACGCCTCTTCAGTGTTCCAAGGAAGGCGGGTACAGTACCTCTGAACTGGCAAACTGGGTTTGTGGATCCCATTAAAAAAAAGCGACCAAAGGGTGTGCTCCAACTACAGAGGAATTGATTCTTATGGCGGTACCCCGGGGTACCAAATAATACAAAATGGCCGAGGCAATTAATTATATTTCTGGGACACTATTTTTTCCAGGGGTGTACTTACCTCCGTGACTGGGGTACCAATCAATCCGAAATCAGTGCTACTCCGCGATGTCGAAACGCAGCGAGGACGATTGTGCTGAAACCCTGAACGCTCGTATGCACCATAGTGCATTGTGCACAGCTCGTCGCGATGAGTCGATTGCCGCATCGCCGACCATCAACAGACTAAAAATGACTGCATCACGGACATTATGAAAGAGCTGGGGTACTATGATACCCCGGGGTACTGCCATAAGGTTTAATTATACTCTTCAGTGTTCCAGGTAAAGCCTATGCCAGAGTACTGGAGAGGAGGCTCTGCCTTGTGGTCGAACCTCAGATTCAGGAGGAATAATGCGGATTCCGACATGGTCGTGGAACAATGGACCAGCTATTTTCCCTCTCACAGATATTTGAGAGGTCATGGTTGTATGCTTCGCCAGTCTACCTCTGCTTTGTAGACTTGGAAAATGTAGACGACCGTGTCCCCGCAATGTCTTGTGTGAGGTGCTGCTGGAGTATGATGTACCGGTGACATTTTTGTGCGCAATCCAGTCCCTCTATTCCCAGAGTGAGAGCTGTGTCTGTATTCTTGGTGTTAAATCAAAGTCGTTCACTGTGGGTGTTGGACTCCGCCAAGGGTGTGTCTTGTCTCCACTCCTGTTTGTGATTTTCATGGACGGGATATCAAGGCACAGCTATAGTAGAGTATCCAGTATGGGAGGTGGTGTCGCTGCTTTTTGCAGATGAAGTTGTCTTTGCCTTGTCAGTCTGTGATCTCCAGCGTGCACTTGAACGGTTTAATGCCGATTGTGAAGTGGCTTGGATGAGGATCAGCACCTCCAAAACTGAGGTCATTATTCACTCCAGAGATGCGGTGGATTGTGCTCTCCAGGTGAGGGGGGGACAGCTGCCCTTAGTGAAGGAGTTTAAGTACCTCGGGGTCTCTTTCGGTAAGTGATGGTAAGTGGGGGCAGGAGGTCGCGGCCGGCAGATCGGTGCTGTGTCCGCAGTGTTGCAGGTACTGTATTGTTCCCTGGTAGTGAAGTGGGAGCTGAGTTCTCGAACAAAGCTCTACGATTTAAACTTCAAAACTATGCCAGTATTTTTTTAAACAGGCAACAAATCGAATTATTGATTAAGCAGTACTGCTCAGGAATATTTAAATAGTGCAAATCAAAAAGTGAGGTTGTTAGAACAGTTTGTGTTTTGCCTGCCATTTTTGGTCAGAAATTTTACATGATACCTACTCCAGTACAGTGATCCCTCGTTTATCGCGGTTAATGGGGACCGGAACCCCTCGCGATAGGTGAAAATCCGCGAAGTAGGATTGGCCCCCTAGGAATTTCCGTATATAGGTGTGTGTGGGTACCAGAATGTTTAAAATATGTATATTTATACTTTATATATATATTTTACTTAAATCTATTTAATTATAAAACCTTAATATTATACATTCACTCTCTCTCTCTCTCATACGATACGTATTATGGTGTTCTACACTCACCAATGACAGTAGTATCTTGAGACTTGACTCCAGTAATGACGACGATGACAATGACGATGACAATGACGATGATGACAGACCTGTGCAGTTCGATGAATGTGATGATGAATGATGATGATGATGATGTTACTGCACAGGTATAATGAGGCCTTTAAATCAGTTCGAAAAATCTGCGATGCACTGAGGCTGCGAAACTTGAACCGCGAAGTGGCGAGGGATTACTGTATTGCTACTAAATGTAAAATTACTTTAGTAATGTTAATCTATAGGCAAATTACAATCTCGTACCCTCTGCATTCATGCAAGCATTTGTACCACGACATTGCATGCAGCCGTCTTACCTCGATCCAATCTCAGATTTTTGTATAATCCATATCAAAAACAGACTTTGTTCTATGGGAGAAAGAGCTTTTTTGCACCCAGGCTCCATGATAGTGGAATTCCCTTCCTCGATCCATTATGCTTTTTTTTTCATCACATCTTAAAACTCACCTATTTTTGTAGGCTTTCTTCATAACTTAAGGTATTACATGAAGAGCTTTGAGGCCTTCTGGGAATCGTGCTATAGACAACCGAGTTTATTATTTGTCATAGTAAAGGCGTGTTTTTTTACTTCACCGATGATATTCCCTATAGCTCCAACAGCATTACTTCCCTTTCCCAGACATGCAGCAGCAGACGAGAGTTGCTCTGTAGCTTATTTGATTTCCTGCATTCTTTTTTTGTTACTTTTTTTACAATTAGATTTCGTATTTGTTATATTTCATATATTTTAAGTATGATATGACATATATTTGTACGCCCTGTTTAAATTTATAATACAGCGTGAGAGTGAACCCCATCCACAAAGCCTCAGGCAGGTTAAACTCAGTTTTACAAAACCTTAGTTCTCCACGCCTGTACCCCTACGACTTGGAACTTTCAACAGCTCAGTAGGTTCAGGTGCAATGTGCCCCCCTTCAATGGGAGAAGTTACGATTTCCTAATTACACAAGTGTGACTTGCCTGGTAAACGATGTGCGGATTAAAGACCCATATCCTTAGAGCACAACTATGGCCCCGCTACATCCACCCTCATGTCAGACCATCTGATTCATGGTAGGGTATCCTGGTTCTGTTTTACTTTATTTGCTTCATAGAAATAAAAACTCAAGTTGGTAAATGTAAGAACACAGTCATGGAAGGGACTCAGTGTAAAGTATGGACCGACACTCAGTATGGACCGGATCTTTATGTCAGTTGCTTTTCTTCTTGCTCATTTGATTATGAACTCAGCGATGCAACCATCAAGCATCTTTATTTACTTTTTATTGCCTTCTGGAGAACCTTTCATTATTGCCCCCACTTATTTGATAGAGACTCCTTGTATAATATAAAAGTAACAAATTGTTTCAGCCTTCTGAAGCAGAATTAGAGTGACGGCAAAAAAATTTTTCCTCCGGATGGAAAGCAAAAAGCTTGAGGGTGTGACGTGCAGAGGGTCCATGTGCAGTGTCAACCATCAATCGCTGATGCTGTCCCACACCCCACATGGACACAGCCCCTGCAACACTCACAGCAAGTGCTGCACATGAGGTGTCATTGCACTATATAAATTTACATTTAAAACTAATTTCTTTAGAACTGCTGTTTGTGTTTAGTTGGGCCACTTACCTTCATTATGGGATGTCACAAAGAGGCTGATATCACAACTAATTGTACGCAGTGAGAATTTGTGAAATATGTGTAATAAACCCACTCCGGACGATACCATAATTTCGTGTCTTGTCTTTATTCTTTCTTCGTTACACAGCTCTCTCTTATCGCTGGGTTCCTCTTTCCCGGTTCTCCCGTTACTCCCGTTACCCGAGCGTGGCGTTCGCTCGCTTCCCACGCTCCCTCACACCGCTGGCTAACGGCGTTCGGGAGACAGCCTCCGGCCTGCCACGTGGCCGCTGGCGTGCTGGAGGCACAGACGTGGTCTCTCCTCAAAACTACTATTCTCATATTTTGGTACTGGCAAAGGAGGTCCCATGATGTAGATGCTCACCCCGAGCCCTCATTATTCTGATAATGCTTGTCTTTGTGCTGTATGCCTTTTGGCGTCCTCTGGTCCTACACCGTTTTGAGACGAGGCTCAAAAGAAAGCTGTCTCTGGTGTGGACTAATCAGTTTCAAAGACAATGCATATGTAGTGAGTCAAACTGAGTCACAGACGTTATCTTGGGAGCAACATTAGTTATTCACAATACGTAACATACACAACCTACGCTCGGGTCTCGAATGCCCATCTAACCATGCTACTGCAGAACTAGACACGATTCGCCATCCCGGTCCGGACCACAAGCTGGGTCCCGGACCACGTGGCTCGAGGCTTCTTCTCCCCGACGTGGATCTTCGAACACCAACACTTGAAGAACCCCGAGCTCCTCACGGAGCTCTCGTTATATGCCCCCAGGCTGGGGCTGGCACCGCCCCTAGCACCGCCCACCTTCCAGGCTTCTCGAGCTCCTTCTCGAATGTTCCCAAGAGCTCTTCGGGACCACGTGACCGCTCCTTGGCCCCCGTCCACCGGTGGCCCCCCTCCAGTATCGTCCGGTCACGTGACAACAGGTCAGCCAGAGTGTCATGCCCCAGAGTAACCCTGGCTGGCTGATGCTCGCTCTCGCTTCCTCACTGGGAGCCGGCACCGTACACTGCTCGCGGTGCCTCCGCGCTAACCAGCGCTCACCCGACCACAACATTACCGGCCGTGACTTCGCAAGTCCCGGCACCACACAGTGACAAGTACAGTCACTACACATATATTATCAGAGTACTTTTTTGTTTGCATTCTGACCACAAGTATTGTGGTTAATGCGGACATGATTCCTTGTGAAAGGTTTCAGTTTGGTGTTTTCACATCTTAACACCTGTTTTGTTGCCAGAAAAAATGGGAAAACCTATTCTCAAAATATGGCAGGTTTCTTAAATGTATCCTGCCTCTGCCCACCGAGCAGTACAAGTTATTAAAATCGGCAGGTTGTTTGTGGTGGGGTAAAGTGTGGGTACTCTAACCTCTTCCCAGACGCCGGTAGTTAGTTCAAAACACCCTCTGAAAAGGGCTCTCTGTAGCTCCCCGGAGTGGTGGCCTTTCCGCAAGCAGTGGTATGACCAAGCAATTACAAGGATGCACCTTTTCCTGTACAATCGTGAATGTTTAACGTATGGGGTATGCATTAATTATAGCATCCTGTCGTTTATCTGGAGCATTGCTTCCAGCCATAGGCACCAGTGTGCATGGCTGCTGTTTTGAACTATATGCGTCATGGTAAAGTTACAACATCAGCGGTCATATGAAGATGCATGATAGTCATGATGTGTAAGTGAATGTCTCTAACTGGCGAAATACATATGAAGGGGAGTGGGGGAGATGGTGGGAATCTTAATAAACGGTTTATTTTTAAGGCTTAAAAACGTTGTGCGTAATGAAAAGACCAGACTCAAAGAATTGTATTCCGCCAATGAGTCTGTCATGGGGACCTGTATCAGTAGGGTCAGTTTGCTAATAAGTATTTTAAGAGCTGTTCCTGTGCACTGTATGGCACCTGGCAGGCAAGCAGATGCTGCGTTTCAATCCTAGGCATTCCCTCCAGGGAGCTGAAACACATAGGCCAGCTGCATTAATACTATCCACACAAAAGTGGTTCATTCAAAAACGTGCAAGTAAATTAAAAGTAACTAGAGTTGATCATGTCTGCAATATATGGTGTTGCCCAAATAAAGCGAATAGCCTACATTTGATATCTCTCAAATCTTTCAACGTAAGCGGTTTACATTGGCCCCTCATCTTTTATATTGAAATTCAATGCAACTGAATGTATGGTTGATTAAAAAAACACAAAACAACCTTATGTGATTCGATCTTGGAATGTCACAGGTTACAGTTATCTTTAGATGACGTGAAATTAAGGTCATGTTTTATTCACATATGTGGTATTAAACGTCTCTGGAGAAAGTTGTAACCCACTATTGTTAAAAGAGCCCTGTATTTTAAGATATACACTTTAATTAGCCTGAGTAATGGTTTAGATGCCAGCATTACTAGTGCAAGCTATATTTTTGTGTATATATTCGATATTTTATCAGCCTTTTAGTGCTTGAAAATCATGAACCAAATAAAACCTTTATTCAAGGAATTAATGAATACAAACTACGTGTACATCCACTTGGCAGTATCATTAATTGTAATGGTTCTCAGCCCGTACTGCATGTTCCACCATTGAAGAGCTGTTGTTTACATTGCAGGGTCTTTTTCAACAGTATTTACAACAAAACAGAGTTTCTATTTAGAGCTTTCGGTAAAGTCACGTAGAAGGGAAATAATAAAATAATAAAAATACAACACAATAAAGCTGTCTGAAAGACAGCGCTCGAATGAACACTGCTAAGCTTGGCAGCGTATTATAAGCTACGTGGGAGGAGAAGAGCGCCTTGACAAAGGAGTTTACATATCAACATAAGAATTTAGCAATGAATAAGCTGTGTTAATGTGAGAAAATTAGCAGGATGTTAAAGTCAGAAATTAGCATGTAACTGGGAGATTAGCGTGATGTTAATGTGAGGAATTAGCAAGTAACTGGTCACGGAAGTGGCTATGTTAAAGTCAGAGTTTACATATCAACAGTGGCGTTTAGTATATTGACACTAAAGAACTGCAACCACCCACTATCATATAATAAACCGATGTGAAATAACTAAATATAAACTACATGAATATAATCAATGTACTCAATATATTCTCC
Source organism: Lampetra planeri (assembly GCF_965212315.1). Taxonomy (NCBI): domain Eukaryota; kingdom Metazoa; phylum Chordata; class Hyperoartia; order Petromyzontiformes; family Petromyzontidae; genus Lampetra; species Lampetra planeri. The sequence continues at coordinate 22,945,678 of NC_136107.1, forward strand.
AATAAGCTGAGCTATTAACATTAAGTAACTGGGTATACAATACATTATATAATGACTATCATATAGTGAACCGATAAACAAAAACTAAAATATAAACTACATCAATATCATCAATATACTCAATATAATCTCCAATAAGCTGAGCTACTAACAATACGTCATTATACATTACACTTCAATGTCGCAAAAATTATTATAATATGCCTCCATCTAATTTTTTTTCTTACATCACGCGACTATACCCCATATTATAAACTGCCATAGACAGACCACAACATTGAATTATACACTGCGTTACTATAGACTATAATAATATTAGACTTATAATATTACACTATGTATTATTCTACCAACCCTACTGTATACCACACTGCTGTATATTCACTATGCAATTACGATACTATATATTACCTCATGAATGATATTAAACATTATACTGTTATACTATTTATTATTATACAATCTGCTATAAACCATACCATTGACCGTCGCGTGAAAGGTACTAAGAGGCAATGCCAGCAAATGGACTGCAGTCTGAAAGTCACCATAAAACAAAATCAATCAAGACCCGAAATGGTTTATCACGTCCTTCCAATGGTTGCTGAGCCAGAATCCATCTTCTGGGTTGAAATTGTCTCTGTGTTTGTATATGTGGATTGCCTCGTGAACGAATCTCTCATGGTAGCCGGATGGCTTGCAGAGAACCTCCGTCTTGGAGAAGTCAATGTCATGTGAACCCACGGAATTATAACAGTGATATTCCACGGCTGAGGTGTTCGTCCTACCGTGTTTCAGGTCTGCTTTATGTTCATGGATTCGGTCCGAGACATGTCGTTTGGTTTATCCAATGTAACTGCTACCACAGAGGCAACTTAGTTTTTATACGCCCGGGTACTGTATGTTTGGAACCACATCTTTTACAGATGGGATCAGATCACGGATTTTATGTACCGTGTTGAATCGGACCTGGATCTTGTGTTTATTCAGGATTTTGGAGGTCTTTTTTGTGACCCCCACAATGTAGGATAAGGTGATGGTTTTGAATGGCTCCTCAAGAGGATCCTTCTTCATGGTTGGAGTGATGGCTTTGCGGATTGTGTAGTTGGAGTAACCATTAGCCTTAAGAGCTTGGTGTACGTGCTTGAGTTCTCTGGCAATGTGTTCCTGGTCGGAGATGCATTGGGCTCTATGGTGTAGAGCAGGCATGTCCAAAGTCCGGCCCGCGGGCCATTAACGGCCGGCGGTCAGATTTCATTCGGCCCGCAGCTTTTTTCTTATAATGTGTTATTTATGGCTCGCTATCTCTGTCAGAATAAATAAATCATAAAACTTCCTCCTTCCGCCACACGGTGCAGCACCATTCTAATGCCCTCTGGCTTTGCATACGTGCCGCGAACCCTTCTCGAATTATTTCTGCCATGGCGACTGCAAAAAAAAAAGAGAAAAGTTGACAGTGAGGGCCGCCACTTTCAGGAGCGGTGGGAATTACAATACTTCTTCACTGGAAATCGAGGCAATTGTGTTTGTCTAATTTGTAAAGAGACGGATGCCTTGTTTAAGGATTTCAACATAAAGAGACACTACAAAACTAAACATGCTACAACATACGACAAGCTAACAGGGAGTGACCGCGCTGAAAAAGTGAAGCAACTCCGTGCTGCTCTGGCATCGCAACAGTGATTCTTCACGCGGGCCTGTGAGTCAAAGGAAAACATCACCAAAGCCAGCTACGAAGTGGCCATGTTAATAGCTAACAATGGCAAACCTTTTACTGAAGGTGCATTTATCAAAGACTGTGTCATGAAAATGGTGGAGAACATTTGCCCCGAGAAGAAGCAAGATTTTATTAATGTTTGCCTGTCACGCAACACTGGCACGGAGAGTTGAGGACATATCGTCAGATATTCAGAGACAACTGGGGGACAGGGGAGTGGCTTTTGATTATTTCTCATCAGCCTGCGATGAAAGCACCGATGCATCTGACACTGCACAACTACTTATTTTTTTAAGAGGAGTTGATGACAACATGAACGTGACAGAGGAGCTGCTTGACCTCAAAAGCCTTAATGGGCAAACCAGAGGAACAGATTTTTTCGTTTCTGTTTGTGAAGCTGTTGATATGAAACTACCATGGAGTAAAGTTTCCGGGATCATTACCGATGGTGCACCTGCCATGGCTGGTGAGCGAAGTGGATTGTTCACACTGATCTGCAATAAAGTCAGCGAAGAAGCAGAGGCAACACTTTTAAACTTCACTGTATCATTCACCAGCAGGCTCTCTGCGCCAAACATCTCAAATTTGACGATGTTATGAAACCAGTGGCAAAGGCAGTCAATTATATTCGCTCTAAAGCTCTATACCACTGACAGTTTCAGCAGTTCTTGCGTGACATCCAGGCTGAATACGATGACGTAATATATCACAACGATGTGATGTGGCTAAGTCGGGGGTCCGCACTGCATCGATTTTTCTCTCTCAAAGAGGAAATTGGACATTTTTTGGGTGAGAAGGGACAACCAATGGAAGAACTGTCCGATCCTGTATTGTTGGCAAATCTGGCTTTTTTGGTTGACATAACGAAGCATCTGAATGCGCTGAATGTTAATCTTCAAGGAAAAGATGCAGTGGTGAGCCAGCTATATGCTCACATCAAGGCCTTTGGAACCAAACTGCAACTTTTCCAAAGACAATTGTCCCAAACAGAGCCCTGCACCGCGCACTTCCCAACTTTGAAAGAGGTCATTGACAGTTTCCCACAGGACAACATCGGTGCGCAAATGAAGAGTTATGCAACAGCTATCGCATCTCTTTCTGTGGAATTTAACAAATGCTTTCGGGACTTTGCAGTTATTTAAAAGGACATGTTGCTTTTCTCTTCTCCCTTCTCCGTGGACCCTGATGATGCTCCTCCACAGCTGCAGCTGGAGCTCATTGAGCTGCAGTGTGACGATGAGTGCCGCGGAAAACACCAGCAGTGTTATCTTGTTGACTTTTACCGGCAGCTGGACAAAAGCAGGTTTCCAGAAATGCGGTCATTCGCTAAGAAAATGCTGAGCTTATTCGGCTCCACATATTTGTGTGAGCAAACATTCTCAGTCATGAACTTAAATAAGAACCGATTGAGGTCAAGGATGAGTGACTCCCACTTGCGTGGCATTTTACGCATCTCAACCACTGCCCTCAAGTCAGACCTGGTCTCTTTACTGAAATCTATATCTCAGTATCACTCTTCTCATTAGTATCAGCAAGTTATCTGTTCCTTGATCAATCTGAAATTGAGTGTTTTGAACGGTAACATCTGTCACTATTAACAGTGAAAAGCCTAAAGCACACTAATGCACTTGGACTTATGGCACTTGTTTTATTAAACTCTTGAATAAGATTTGGTTATAACTGTTGATGTTATGTACCTGTAGATGTGACACAAACTATTGCTTTCTGAAAGATCTTGTAAAAGGCAAGGGCAAAATTCACTCATTTAAAAGTGTAATGATAACAGACCACTTTGCATTACTTATAACTCCTGTTTAAAATGTTCATGAGGTAAAGATATTTAACTCATGGAAATTTAAGGTATTCTATACAGTTTGTTCAATGTTATCTGACTGAATGAAAGGCAGAATTGTGTTTTTAGAGTTGTTCACGTCTGCCTGAGTGACTTATATTTGGTTACATTGTCATTTGAAAAATAAAGGTAATTGTGACAATGAAATTTTTTTATAACAATGTGTGTTTTCACGTAACTTTTGTGGTAAAACAATGTCGGAAGGAACTATTGGCCCCCGGGCATCTTCACTTTATCAAATTTGGCCCTCTTTGCAAAAAGTTTGGACACCCCTGGTGTAGAGTCTTGATGAGGGAATTCTTCTGGGATGGTGGTGGGAATCCGGTTTTAAGTAAGCATCCGTATGGGTAGCTTTCCTGTAGACAGAGTGGCTCATTGAACCATCAGGTCTCCTTTTAATTAGGACATCCAAAAAGGGTAGCTTGCCATCCTTTTCGACTTCCATGGTGAATCTGATGGCTGGGTGTATGGAATTGATGTGGTCGAGGAATTGGTCTAGAGTCGGCCGGCCATGTGGCCAGATGACAAAAGTGTCATCCACGTACCTCTTATATGACTACACACTAGGGCCGAACGATTAATCGATTGCAAATCGAAATCGCAATTTGAAACAATGCGATTAGAAAATCACAAAAGCTGCCATTTTTGGCGATTTGAAAAGTCCCCTATTACTTTCTTATTGGAATTTTTTATTTTGTATTCTTATAACTTTATTTATTTAACTTAATAATTGTTCTATGTTTGATCGTTCTATTTCAATTAAAATTTTTTTTATAAATAAATGTTGGAAGCATTTAATATATTTTAAGTTCTCATCCTTGCATTAGAATATATAGAGCAGTTCATATTTTGATGGTATCATGTGGTAATGCTCCATCACATGTTTTATATCTATTACACAGTGAATATTGAACTGAAGCTTGACTTTAAAAAATGTAATGCAATGTTAGAAAAATCGCAATTAGATGTTTTCCCCAAATCGTTCAGCATACAATAGAGTTAGCAGTATCTGCACACATGGTGGGGGGGGGGGGTAAGAGGACATCAATGGGGGAGACGGGCGAGGCGTGGAGCACTGAGAAGATCTCCGCAGGAGTGAGAATAAATCGGCCATAGGCTGCCAAAACTCTAGTTTTACAAAAATGGGACAGCCATGCCTCTTAACATATCTGACCTTTAGTTTTTACTATTAGAGGAATGGTCATTATTTCTTTGCTCCACACTCGAAACTGGTCACAACACAATTTATTTTACAGGCTTCCTCTTGATTTCAACAAGCGATTTGATCGCTCCGTTAGATTGTGCAACACAGTATGACTCTTGGGTTCGCTCACTCTTGAGGGAGCTAAATCCAGTAGCTCATTATTTCTGACGTGACGTATCCAAGTTGTGACCTCCCCATCAGTACAGCCAAGATGATGCACTGCGGTTGAGGTAAACACCCTGATATATATGTGTATCCCCAATTATGACAGTTCAAGTCAAAGTAGTTACCTTATATTATTTAGTCAGTAGATTCATGCGCGAAGTTTGGGGGAGGGTAATACCCCCCCGCCCAACCGGACACCTTTATTAATTTATTTTCAGTAGTTTACAATTAAGATTAAAAATACATTAATTATATGCACCCGCGATTCCTAATGCGAGGGACAAAGCGAATCTCTACCATCTCAAATATAAAAGTCAAACTCTGCCTATGAGTGGATTGCTATGATTCCCTGATACATCCCTCCCCCCTCCTGGTCCTTCTATTAAACATCGAATTTAATTTAGCAAAATTACATCTATCACCTTGTCCTCTCTCATAGATGCCCCATCGAGTTCGCCACTACCCGATGTGTGCGTGCTTCCCGTTGAAAAAGCTGCTCAATTATATTACTCTGTTTTGTCAGAGATCCTGGATCATTTGGCTCCCCTCCGAACCCATTGTATAGCTTCCCATCGCCCTTCGCTATGGTACACTGCAAAATTGAGGATGCAAAAAACTACCATCCATAAAGCAAAACGTGCTTGGAGAAAGTTCGGCCTCACAATTCATCATCAAATATTGAAAGAAGTAGCCTTCCCACTTTAGTTTGGTTGGTTTCCCTGGTTATCTTTTAGTTTACTGCTTTCCATGCATTGTGCATTGAGATCCTAGGATGGAATGCATATTATAAATGTTAATTATTATTATTACAGCTGCCAGAACAATTTAGTACACCTCATTAATGCATTTGAGCATGGTAAAAATGCCAATTAAACCGTTTCCAGAAATTTTGATGGCCAGGGGCATGATAAATTAGTACGAGCATAATATGCACTAATTCTAGCCATTATGTGTTTGATGCAAATTGTAAAATAGGTTGTTCTTCTTGTGATCGACATTTACAGCTGCTGCCTTTGCAGTGCTGGGCTGACATTTGGTGAACCTGCTTTAAGTATTTGTAAGGAATAGAATGCACCTGAGTCAAATGCAGCAGCGTGTGCCAAGACTGTGATGCAAGTGAATGTGAATTTATGCTGAAATAAAACAAATCACACCACCAGGCATTTTATTTTTGGCACAAGAGAGTGTGCAAACATTAATGCAATATTGCATTCGACTTAATAACTGTAGAACAGTTTAGATTGTATGACGTTCAAATATTATTTATATAAAACATAAAGCACTGAGCTGAAACGAAGACACCTCTTACACATTAAATGAGTTTATATATCATGTCCTTTATACTAAAGTGTGCTTTGGCTGGTGCTCATCCTTATTTCCATTCCCGAGCCATTGCTGGAAATGTTACACTCCTGTAGCGGCCACCACTGTATCCATAGGGGCATTCTATGTCGACCTCCTACAATGTGGTGTACGTATGTACGCTGTACTTCTTTCGCACTGTACGTAGCCAATTGTACTAATCGAAACACAGAGCTCACAACTTCCCATATGAAAAAATACACACGCACCCTGCTCGCGGTCCCCACTCGGTGGGGCAGCGAGCCCAATCTCCCCCCTTCTCTAAACTCAGGTGCACGGAATTTTGGACTTACCCCCCCCCCCCACATCATGGTTTGCGCTCTGTACCGAGCTCCGACTGCAATTAAAAAAACAAGCAAAATATTATTCTAAACCTGTGCGCAAAGGAACATTTATGTACTTCTTCGCGGGAACAAACCCTGTGCTGTGGATACTAGACAGCAAACACGCGCAGTAACGCTTCTATGCTAAAATGTTAACACACGTGCACCAATTGCTCTCGGGACTGCCCCTTTATGATCCTGAGCGTGGCCTCGCTCCGCCTTCGGCCACGTCCCCTTCGAGACCTTTCCCGAAGGACCTCGACCGAGCATGACGTGTCCCTCAAGCCCCCCTCGGGCCCCCCTCACTATCCTGTCCCGGTCGCGTACCCTCTCTCAGACCGTCACCAGGACGATGCCCCCTAGGGCCCGTTCGCATGCCGTACTCACTCTGGCCCCAGAGAGAGGTTCCAGACGCACAGTAGCATTCTCATAACAGTGCCTGGCGCTAACACCATAGTGACATCATTTACGTCACTACATATACAATGAGTTGGGCTCTGCACTCCATGTGGGAACACACCCTGTGCTGTGGCCACGAGACAGCAAACACACACGCACTAACGCTTCTACGCTAAAATTTTAACACGTGCACCAATTGCTTTGGTAAGCAAAATAACGATAGCATTTATTTTAAATTAATTTGTCACCAATTCCGTTATGAAACTCTCTGGGTCTGTGCTGTAGTGGTAATGTAGTGTGGTAATTTTCATAAGTGATTCATTTAGAGGCTTTGTAGTTTTTTGTAAAAACATGTGCAGTGTCCTTGGGAGAGATGAAAGGAGATAACTTTTCCCCTTGCATAACAATTAAAAGCTTATTTGTCTCCTTTACACAGGTAACCATTCCCCTCTTCGTTAAAACTTTGGATGGCCGCTCATCTATGTTTCAATGTTTTTTTTATGGCAGCAACCAGATTATTCAGGAAGCACTGCAGTCGCTGCTCCAAGTGATACAATTTAGTTATCGAGTGATTGATACCAATGTTTATGTAGTTGACCCTGGGTGGCATGTCAACCTGAAGTTCACTTTCAAGAGCCTACTTTTCTGCTGCCTGAGATATCCAGGCTATTAGTGTTATTCAGCGATGTGTGTTTTTTACATATGTTGAATTTCTTTCGCACCGTACATAGTCATCCGTGATAAAATTCAAGGCCAGTATGACCAATCGGGTAGGCAACTGCTTGTAATTTGGAATTAACCAGTGTAAAGACATTACATCTGTATGAAGTCCTGTCGTAGTACATATTTTCAAAATTAAATCTTTCACAAACGGTCGTGCAAGTCAATAAATGGAAAGCGAGAGCAGATAACCCATGTTCGAATATATAACACAAAATAATCATTAGCATCATTGTAGAGAGTATATGTATAAAAATGAATAAGCAGACAATATATTGCCTTTATATATCTGTCCATCCACATAAAATATATGAAGAAGATATATTGCCTGCTGTTTTATTATGTTCCCATATAGCATGATAAGGAATGACTGTCTCTTAGACAAAAATAACCATTACACTTTGCCATACACTCTGCCAATAGATTATTTGGTACTTGACAGTTAAAGCATTATTTTAAATTCTCGGAACAGGAATTCATCCAATCAGGTGCATAACCAAACTTTGTGTGTTGTTTTTTTATGGACATATTGGTGACTGGGCTGAGACTAGTGACTTTTTTTTACTTGATTACTCGGTATAATCACTGCTTGGGGTCGAGCCCAGGTTCTCAATAGTGCTTGCTCAGCGCTTTCACCTCCAAGCCACTTGGTCAATTCTTTCCCCTTAATGTGTGTTCATGAAACCAGCTACTGAGTAACCATTTTGGTATTGTACCATGATAATACATTTTACTGTAAATTAAATGTAGATCACTAAACTATATCATAAGATGCTCAGAATCCACTTGATAACAAACTGCGCTTAATGTTAATGCCCTTCATTACCACATGCTTTTGGAGCTTCTTGAATTCAAATCCTGAAGAAGTTCTCATCACATAAAGCAAAACCGCAGACATTATGCCAATCAACACGTGGTACAACTCAAAAACACATCACAGGGCTGTTCTGTAAGGATGTTAGCTCAGTGATGAGTGTAATATACTGCATGCTGAATGGTACACACACACACACAGACACATGTTATGCATATTAACATATTGGTGGTACACCGGTTCTCATAAAACAGTCTGACGGTGTCGCTGTTGCCCTTGAGTGAGCTGCAGACTCTCCATCAGAAGGTGTTTGATTCAGCAGCTACTTTTCCATTCGAACGTGCGACATGAGCCATCATCATTTGATGCCACTGTCCGCCAAGAAATTATTCCAGAAGTTAATCGAGGAATTGTCCAACCAAGTCTATGACACGAGTCCAATCTGCCTTTGGAACTTGGAGCCAATCGTCAACAGGCTGGTTAGCTATACGGCAACAGACAGTGAAGCTTCGTGTTCAGCTGCTCATAACATTTGTTTTCCAACTACTTCGACATCACGAGAACTGATTTTGATGCCTACCACAAGATTTTATGACCGGGGTTGCGAATTGTAAAATAATTAATATACCGCGCACTGGTATACCGCCAATACGTCCACTTGGTGGACAGTGTACTAACAGCCCTGATGCTTTCTTTTTTTTATTGTTAATCGCATTTTTCAGGGAAATATGAAACCTGTTGATTGTCTACACTCACACTCTCTTATCTCTCTCCTCAAATTTCAAAGCCTTCCTTTGCACAATAATCCTTTTCCGTTTCTACAGGTCGCCGTTGCTAAGTTCCTTTGTGTTGGTTTCAAGTGAACCAATATAAAAAAAATGGAGACTTTACCCCCTGTAGTCACACTCTGCACGAGGTAATTGGCAAGTTCCTTTTCACATGAATTGGCATATGTTCCTGGAACATAAAATCATCCGAAAGGTTACAAGGCCTGGAAAGTTATAGTCCCGTTACATTCGTTTGTTTTCACCATGTCCTTTTCCTCAGAATCTACTCATAAAATCACCACATGTTTAATTTGCTTGAGTATTTCCGTGGGTTTGGCTCACATCCAATTTCCATTGCTAAGAGTGAAATGACAACCTATCGATATGTAGTATATCTATCACTTTAAAGGTCCATCATTTAAATGCGTTATTTTTAAAGGTGATGGGGGTAACGAGAAGACGTTTCTTTATTGCAATTTTGTTGAGAAAATGTCTATTTTCAACGTCAGGATGGTACTTTTATCAGCCACCAATTTGAAAATAATTCTACTACATCCAAAGACGTCACTTAATGTATTCTCGTGTGTATCATGGAAAATACCAGTTATTTCAAGCATAACATTTACATAACATTCTTGATTTGTTTATAAGAAGTGTTAGCGTTATTTGAAGTAGCACTTTTACAACTTCCAGCCGTAAGCATTGTGTCCATTCATCCGTTGTATTTAATTGTCAAAGGGAATTCCATCACTCTCCGTTTACGTCAATGCTCTAAAAGCTTTTAGTGTAGGCGTGTGCTGCATTAGGTATTCATCTATAAAAACTCCATAGGAAAGTGTTGGTAAACTCTCTCTCTTTGAATTTATTAGCTCATTCCATTTAACTGTCAAGTGCATATAGTCTGTGCACTATGCTACTTGAATAATTATCAGGTCATTGTGGCTTTATTTTACAATTGGCAATAATAAGCAATATACAACTCTAGTGATATACCAGACACAAACGTCTTACAAGCAATTCTCCAAATCACAATGCAGTTAAAGCTCTTGAAGCTGGTCTAATTTGGGCAGAGAAAAAATCCTGCTGTGGGAGATGTCCAGAAGTCTGAAAGTGAGTCAATAATTGCTAAATAACTATACTTACCATTTAATAACTCTTCAAACATTACCAGTTTAACCTGCATCACAACCACCATGAAGTAGGAATAAAAAAGTGAAGTTCACTAAATGTGAAAGGGACATTTTATGATGGCCATAAACGATGTATTGTAAGGTAAATGTTAAATCAATGTAATAAACCAAGAGAAACCACTCGCAGGGCATGTGGATTACCGAGGCATCTAAAGGCACAGGTTCACCGATTGTATCGTTATTTTTTTGTTTAATGAATAAAATAAATACGTCGCTGTGAACAGATTTGACTTTGGCCAACAGTAGGGAGAGCTAATATGTGAATGCATAACACTTCAGTTGACAGTTGATGTTCAAAGTGGACTGCGACCCTCAAAGGAATGGCGCAGTCCCCGTGATTAGTGGATAAAACAAATTTTTCGACACCGGTGTATGACAGCAAGAGCATTTTATGCCAACGCTGTTGCAAGAGGTTACACGTTTGGTGCAACGGTCCTTCGCTGGCTATGCTTGACGAATGAATAACAACCAGTGGATACGCTATATGAATGCAAACTTTCTCCAAGCAATAACATGCATAGCTGGATGGTGTGTCATGGCGTCTGACCCAAATGTGGTAATGTGGTTCATGGCCCCCTTTCTCCGTGTGTCGCACAGCAGCCATGGAGCAGGTGCTGAAGACATTTCCGGACATGCCCCGCACTGCCAGCGCCAAGGAGACTGACCTCATTTTCCTGAAAGGCCTCATGGAGAGCCCCGTGGTGCAGTGTCTGGCCAAGGTTGGTGGAGCTATATTACAGTACAAATATTCCCAAGCGCATTTACGACAATGGGAATTTTACAGCTGAATATTAAAATACATGCAGTATCACACTCAATTCTTATATCAACTTGGGAAAATGCCACCTTTCGAAATAAGTAAGAAGAAGACATTTTAATTTGCCAATTGGGTAGAGACGATGGTAACATCCGTAATTATTTTATTTACGTGGGTGTTTCAGGAAGCTTGAGCATTGTTATAACGAAAAGTTTATCATGGCCTGAGTAAACGCAACATGATATCATTCATACACCTATATCTACCAGGAGGTTGGTTAAGAGCAGGCTAGGTTTTTATATTTTAATTTATGTTGGCAGACTTTTGTCTACATTTTACAGCCATTATTTCCATTTTCAAGGGTATATTATTTGAGTATTAGCCATACCTCCCTGTCAACCAAGGACATGGCAAGGTTTGTGCAATTCATACCTGGCGTCTTCAGCTTCAGGCAACTATGACAGAGTTGGTAGTCTTGTTAAACCGGTTAATCCTTCATAAATAATTGACGACTCTTGCCCTAAAATGCACTGACCCTTTGTATAATTCAGACTTTATGTAAGTCCTCAAAATTCGTAAATATATCATATGTGCTTTCAAACTAAGGCTTTTTTTTGGGATTTAATTCAACATGGCACACTAACACAAAGCATATACCTGGGATGTTTAAGATGTGTAAATAATATAACCGTTAACCTCCTACTTCACTTTGACATTTTTTTCATCATTCATTTTACATAGAGGCGTATTATTTATAACACTGCACACCATAGACAACAAAAATATAATGGTATGTGTTGAAAGTCAACAAACATGAGCACCATAAAGTCACATACAACAAGTTGGCTAAATAAAATAATTATCGGAAGGACGTAACTGGAAAGCACAGCATAATGTGTATAACAAGGGCGATTAGCTAATATGCATCAGGATCGAAATGATGATGTGAATAAGAGCATGACTGAGCGGTTTTGGGAAACTGAATTTGATCTCGAAAAGCGGTATTACGATGTTACCGAAGAAAAAGTAGGTTTTCAACAACTTCGTATCACAAGCTATGACATGGATCATAAATGTAACACAGTGACAAGGAATATGGGACAAACTGTTGAAAAGTGTAAAGAAGCATTGTGAGTTCCACGATTGGAATTACGCTGATGCAGAAAGAAGACTACACGAGTCATTGAACAAAGAAAAATCGGGGAGATCATGTTGGTGGTTAAAAAAAATAAGTGGGCTTGCGCAGGACACATAGAATGCATGATGGCCAGTGGTCAAGACTGACGACAGAATGGCAGCCAAAACAGACAGTGTTAGTTTTTTATTTTACGTCTTTCGCACCACACGTAGCCAACTGTGCTTATCGGAGGTGAGGAGTACGTAGGAAACTGTGATAATTGGAGGATGATCACTGCAGAAGTGGAGATTGGCTCGTGCAGCAGAGAGATTGCATCTAAATGGTTATGGTGTGGGGAAGGTTCATCCAGCAGTGGATAGACAATGGCTGATTCTGGCAATGATGTTTAGAGTCGCTGCTCAAGCCTCCATTGTTTAGGTTGTAAGTGACTAGCCAGTGAAAAGGCCGATGTTATTCCCTTCTCAATATGGTTCAACTGCCACTGATACTATAAAACACTTATATAATCTTGCTGTAATGCCACTTAACTCTTTGCCCCATGCTTCAAATAGAATCTCACACGTGTGCACTCTGGAATGTTTTACTCCTCTAACTCCTCCTCCTGGTGTTGCCTGCCGTCTCCACCCACTCCACGCCATACACAGGCTCAGGGCAAGCTTGAGGAACCCAAGCTAGAAGCGGTGAGCGAGAACAACCTAGAGCTGGTCCAGGAGATTCTGGAGGACATATCCCCGATGACGGAGCGAGACAAAAGTGCTGCTGAGCTCGCCACCATCCTCCAGGAGCCCCACTTTCAGGTTGGGCATTTCTTAATGGTGGCGTGATGTTATCTTCCTCACCTGGTATGCAGGAGGGCTTGGGTTTGACCCCGACCCTGACGCCTGTACATTTGGAGTTTGCATGTCTCTCCCTCCCCGCGGTTGCGTGGATTTTTTCTCTGAGTCCTCCGGTTTTTCCCTCCATATTTAGAAACATGCATTGAGATTATTTAGATTATTTTGGTGCTTTAAATGTGAAAATGATGGGCCACTTTGTTGAGATATAATTTGTGGCCAGGTCGCTTCTGAAAAATAAGTCACTACCTCAGTGGGCTTGTTTACCTTTCCTATATTTTGCACTCATATAGTGTTTTTGAATTGTTTGTGTTGTAATGTTCTAACCCACCCCTACTGGACATCTGTAAAAAAGAGCTTTGGACCTTATTGGATTCCTGCAGTATAAATACATATTCTGATTCTGATTGTGTCACAACCATTGTACCTCTTAGCTAACTGAGTACTCGCTTAATACCAAAATGTGCAGCATTTTATCTCCTGAGAATTTTTCAGTTAATCGTGATTCATTTCAGCATCTTTCCTATGGCAACATCATTTAGTGCAATTTCTTATCCACCATGGAAGCCATATGTGTTTGTGTTGTTCATTATGCGCACGCTCTTTAATTGGTCGGTAAAATCAGGTAAAAAAAACACTTGTGGTGCCCCTAACAGTCATGTCCTCTTTGTGGATGCTATGATTACCCACCCCAAAGGCTGCGTTTTTATGACAGTACATTGACGGGGAGACAGCAATCACAGCAGGTATAATAAATGAGGTAATTAATCCTTAAATATGCAAACGCATACTTTGCCCCCCCCCTTGCACGACAATGCCAGTCGCTTTTAGGAGCCCATGACTCGGTGGCCTCCAAAAGCTACGAGTGCCTCCCGTGCAGCCCGCACCTCAACGCGGACAGCGGCGATGAGCTCGGCACACTCGAGTCGGGAGTGACAGACGCCATCCGCATGGTCGGGATTCGCAAGATGGAGGGAGAGCCCCTGGTAGGTGCGACGCACTCACCGCGTGAGCTGTAGAGCTGCTGCAATGTCATTTCTTTGGAACTGCTTTTTGTGTTTAATTTGTTGCCCCCCCCGCACCTCCAATTAGCACGGTTCGCAAAGTAAAGCGCGAAAGAAGTTCAATGCACATATCTTTTGTTGTAACAAAAAATTGGTCATCTGTTGTATCTCGGGGAAGCATTTTTTTTTCTTAGCAAGGAAGCAACATGAAAGGGGTTGGCATATCTGCTCAAAAGAGCATTGGGTAGTGCTGTTCTGTTTTGGTGGACCTAAATCAATGGTTGAAATTCCACATTCCTCTGAAAGGGGCCAGCGTTTGCATTTCATGTAATAACAAAACAATTAAATGCTTGGCAATGATGGGCTTTTTTATATTTCATGTTGTCTTTGTCATATCAGCCCATATCTTCATGCTCAATAACGCATTGTGCTGGTGTTCCTCTCCAATGGACTCCCGAAGGCAGCTTTCAAAAGCCCACTACCCATGGTGGAGACATTCTTACAAGAGTACAACCAATCTTTGATTCACAAAGTAGTACTATTTGTATTGTCCGTGGGGGGATGATGGGCTGAGGCAACCCTCAAACGAAATTTAAATGATTTTTTGTTGAGCAAATCACCCTGGCCTGGGTAGGTTTTTCACTTTGAGACCTCTCCAAAAAAAGCCAGCAGAAATATATATTTTTAAAGATTTAATTAAACAGTGCACATGGTGTCTGCGCATGCACGCCACCCGCCAGGGCGTGACATTCCGCGTGGAGAGCAACGAGTTGGTGATCGCGCGCATCCTGCGGGGCGGCATGATCGACCAGCAGGGCCTCCTGCACGTGGGCGACGTCATCCGCGAGGTCAACGGCCGTGACGTCAGCAATGACCCCGTGGGGC
Source organism: Lampetra planeri (assembly GCF_965212315.1). NCBI lineage: Eukaryota > Metazoa > Chordata > Hyperoartia > Petromyzontiformes > Petromyzontidae > Lampetra > Lampetra planeri. Next base: position 22,960,805 of record NC_136107.1, read on the forward strand.
TGCAGCGCTACCTGCGCGAGGCCACGGGCAGCGTCGTGCTCAAGATCCTGCCCAGCTATACGCTGCCACAGAACCCCGCACTGGTACGCACCGGGAGGGAGGGGGGGTTTGGTTGGCCCCACAGGACACATGCATAGCAGGCACTGGAATCAGATGAATCTGATGAGTATATAAAGCTCTTTTTCACAGATGTCCAATTGGGGCGGGTTGGAAAGTTATCACAACAAACGAAACAAAAACGCGATAGAAGTGCAAAGTATAGGAAAGGTAAACAAATCACAAAAAATGGGACCAAAGCTGATGGGCATGTGCTCTCTTTATCGATCGCTATCCATTGCATCATGGGAGATGGTGAAAACAAACCCAGGTGTAACAACGTGCCGGCTTATGGGTTAAAATTGATCCTCGTTGCTCGCAATGTATGTTTAGAATCATGCGAGCAGGAAATAGAATTGTTGATTCGCATACCCTGTACGTATTGGACTCTCGAAATAGAATCAACGCTGAATCATGACAGATAATTATCAAATCTCACAGTGGGTGAATTGTTACAACCCTAATAATTATGTGATTGAGTATTCTAGCAAGGAGTCACTGAGTCTCACGACTTTTTCAAGAGTTTCACATTGGGGTGTGTCGTCACTTAGCCAATTCTTTGTGCGTCAGTGTTTTGAATTTGGTAAAAAAAAAAGTACACGAAGAAAAACCACACAAGGAGAACACCAACAGAACCATATAGAGGAGTTAATAAACCTACTTTCTGTACTGCCATCAACTAGCCATCTTACAGCAGAGCAAGTTTGGGGGTTTCAAACTGCTTTGAGTTCTATCAACTTAGCCCCTCAAGCTCAGGATTATAGGGGTGCACCACTCCACCCAGCTGTAATGAGTCTAAATCTGGCATTGACCTCTTCTCGGTCAGATCAGCATATACACATACTGTATAGTGGCAGTATGAAAGCTGGATACAGAGAAAGGCATTAGGCTGCCTATATCAGCCCTTTTATATGCTGTGCCAGCTTTTATAGCTTCCTGCTTTAAGCAGGCATATCTGTTTTTTACATACCCAATATGCACTTAGCTGTTCATTATTGTAAGTGGATATTTTTGCATCTAGATTTATTTATTTATAAATCCAGGAGACCTAGTTATTCGCTTGATGTGCTTTCATCACACCATTATATATATATTTATAAGTAGCATCTACTTAGTATTTGTGCAATGGCTGTAGAAAGAATAATACAATGTTGGGTTTAACACAAGAGTTGCTGACATGTGTCGAACAGCACTTGTTTGATTGCATCTATCTATTAATAATTCAGCATCTAAATGTGGTTCAGGGTCCGTGATTTGTGTAAGGAAATTATTTTCCGAAAGAATTTGGAAAATGTTCATGGGGGGAAAATATTATTGGCATATAAATCTGCTGCAATCAAGTCAGCAATATCAAAATACATTTGCAATACTTTTTAACGACTGGAAAGACCGCTCAGCACATGTCTCGCAATTGTGAATGTCCCCAGATTTATGAGAAATGCAGCGTCTATTTAGCCTTGGTTGCTCCGATTTTTCTGAAGAATTTTATTTTAACTCCAGCCTTGCTGTTGATAATGATTAATGCTTTTCTCTTTGAGAATATCATGTGTAGTATACTACCTGCATACTACACATTGGGTGATACTTCTGGATGTGGTTAACATGTCCTAGGAGAGGTGTAACCTTGGTAAACACATCCCATAACACATGCATGTGCTGAGCAAATGCTTACATGTGTAGTGGCATCGGTGGATGCCACTGCATGCCACGTAAGGCTGGCCTGTGTGTGGAGCAGGAGACACGCTGCTCACACCACCTACAGCACAGCAGTTGTGCGACATTGCACTCCGTGTGCAGTGTCAGCCCCTGGAGGCTAGGGGACGAGAGCGCCTGGAGCGGCGCAGGGGTGACAGGGGGATGAACCCGGAGGGCTGGTGGCCGGAAGTACCGGGGGTGAGGCCCCCAATGAGGGGGGCTCGGGGACCCCGGGACCGGTTCCAGGGGCCTCTGGAAGGGCCGAGAAGGGAGGCTTGCCTAGGGGCGGAGGAAGCCCCGGGACTGGGAATAAAAGCTGGACCCCTGAACGGGTCCGACTGCTGTTGTTCATCTGAAGATGTGAAGACGTCTTCCTGAAGAAGAAGCCCCGAAGTCAAGACCAGGACTCGAGTCGGGGTCCAGGCTTGACGGCCTCCCCCAGTTGTGTTAGGGCTAGTTAGTCCGGAGGGACTACCTAAATAAACATGTTGCCTCTAGAGAAGCCTCGTCTCCATTTGTCCATTTGTACCCACTACACATGGCATTCTTTTAAGCATCACTTCGTAAACAGGCAGTCGTTGATTTGGGGAAAATTGCAGCCGTATACCTTAACAATTCGTTTTTTTATTAACCTAGAATGCCACATGTTTTAACGATAAATAACAGCATTCTAAAATAAATCCAAGAGTCAAAGATCACATTAAGCTCCGTATACCAGTGAAAAATCACTTTATTTTGTTTTGTGTCATCCATCTAAACCAAAGCCACTTGTATATTTTCCTAACAATGTAATAATGATCTTTAATTACAGTAGTAATCAAATTTTCCTGGCCATATTTTATGACAGCATATGCATATGAATTTTCTGCAACTATGAATATGAGGAGAATAGCATTGTTATTACTCAGAGCTTTTAGCACACATTGGCAGTATATAAATACAATTGTTATTCCTACACTGTACAGTGGTGGGAGTGAAGATGGAAAGGAAATGCTGGAATTGGTGGTTACCACCGCACAACACAGTTTGCAAGCGTTTGAGAAGCCATATGAAATATCTATGCTTTAATGTTTCTACTGTAGCGACCTTATGTAATAAGCATCATCATCCAAGGTCAATCCACTGTTCGACGAAGGCCTCCCTACGCCACCGCCATCTCTTATGATGTAATAAATCCAGCAATACATTTCAGGTTTATTGAAAATAATTACACGGTTTCAAGCGGACACTATTTCTTTAGACCTATTTTGTAAACGTCAGTAATTATTATTCTTAAATCATGCTCTTTGTAGCATTTACAACTGAAATTGCAAGCATCCGTCGATCTGTCTCGAATGAGAGGGTCACAATAACAATCATTAAGATTTTCCAGTGTGCACAAAACTGATGTACAAAGTTCGGTCGCAGTAAGGGGCTTGCCCGACAAACAAACGGCCAACTTGATCAAAGGTTTCTTGAAACCTCCCCGGCAGAGTCGCTATCCGAGCACCGGTATGTCTTCGGGGCCTACGGATGCATTGCTTCCTATGCCTGCCACGGGGTCGCCATTCAAAAATAGCTCTTCAGCTCTACATGACTAAGAGCTACAGTGTTTAGGTAAAGCTCATGCTTTAGGCTCTGTCAGTTTGCAAGGTTGGCTACATACGGTGCGACAGCATTGGCACAGGAATCTGGCTACAAAGCTCGCACAAAATAAACGCTGTGTCTCCTTCATGCCGTGACTGTTACCGTCTGTGTGTGCTTGGATGTGCCAGCAGCTTTTTGTGAAGTGCCAGTTTGACTACAACCCTGCGGATGATCAGCTGATACCATGCAAGGAGGCGGGCCTCAAGTTCAGCCAGGGGGATGTGTTGCAGATCGTGAGCCAGGATGACCCCGACTGGTGGCAGGTACTCTTAACGATCCATGGGAACGTATACAATTACCTTGCTACGTTTTACATTGTCATCACCGTTGCGTGCACGCTTGATGAAGACTCGTGGAATGCTTCTGTCCTTTTAGACAATTGTGTTTCTGTGCAAAACATTCAACGCTATAATATGATGCTCAGGTCATTGAATACATAAGTAAATGTATTTGAACATGAATTAAATTAATCATTATCAAGCAATGCTCCATCCACTTCTGGATGTCGCAATTGCTTACAGTCCCATAATGCCAAAAACACACTCCTGCGCATGAGCTAATGTCAGTACTGTTCCTCAGTGGTCATCCTCTTGGGTGTGTTTTTTTCTTCTCATTTGCCTGCCATACCATCACCAGTCATCCATGGGCCATCATCTTTTACCAAGTGGCCTATCTATGTCCACATACTTAGCGGTCAATAGTGATACCTTTCCTATTTCATGATGTAGCTGTTCACCCTGATAATGCTTGTCTTTGTGCTGTACGCCTTTTGGCGTCCTCTGGTCTGACACCATTTGAGACTAGGCTCAAAAGCAAGCCATCTCTGGTGTGGACCAATCAGTTTCATAGACAATGCATATATTATCAGAGTATGTTTTTTGTTTGCATTCTGACCACATATTGTGGTTAATGCAGACATGATTCCTTGTAAAAGGTTTCAGTTTGGTGTTTTAACATCTGAACACCTGTTTTATTGCCAGAAATAAGGGGAAAACCTATTCTCGCCTTTCCCATTATTATGCATTTTTGTTCTTCCATTATGTCATCTTATATTTGTAAATGTGCCATGCCAGGACATTACCGCATGAATGCTGCATATTCTGTTTTTAAATGAGGCATGTTTTTGCTCATATCAGTTCCCAAATTTTGCAAACTTCAAAGAAGAAAAAAGTTAAAGTGGGGAAAATGCTATAGAATAAAACTGTCTCCACATTTTTGCAGCCGATATTATCTTCCACTAGCGTGAGCATGCAATAAGAAAAATAACAACCTATTTGATACTTTGGAACTCATTCTAAGTAATACAAATGATGCCTGCACATCCTGTGTTTTGACAGGAGGTGAACACATGGATGCTAATTAGAATGTGTGGAGCAGCCAGGTAGTAGCAGAGTGAGTAATGGGCACCATAAAGCATTTAGAAGGTTCACGCAGCCTGAAAGACAATTTCACAGTCTCATTTGTACACACAAACCCGAAAAATACAATGTTCATGCATGCATTCAGTTGAATAATAGTCATACAAGGGAATGTTGCTAAAACTAAAATATGTATGACATTTGAATGTCAGAATGTGAGTGAGTGTGTGTCGTTGGTTGTGGCCTGTGCTACAATCGCAGCTCATTTCTCAGCCCGGTATGATTGGTGGCATGTGGCATCTAAACCTGATCTGGATCTAAAATAGTGGCACAACTGGCTAAATGGGATCATCCGGATAACAAATCAAATAAACTCAACCCGCGTAACAAATCAAATAAGCTCAAACTACCTTTGGTTGGCTTATCCAAAAGAGAGTATCTCAATTGTTGTGTTAACAGCGGCATTGAGTCTGAAAAAATTAACCCGTAAAAAAAAGTTTTTCACTCTAAATCTTTTATATGCGTGGCGGCTAGAGTCCTCTCGTCCTCTGGCTTGAGATGGCTGCCACCTATGGGTCAGATGATTGTCTGCCAGCATTAAGCAATTGGTAATTAAATATTTAAAAAAAATTCCCTAAACAGTGTAAATTTTTTTTTAAAAATTTTCACGAAAATTAATTGTCACGCACAACGAGTCTGTGTGGAAAATGTCAGCTCGATTGGATCACAGGAAGTGGGTTAAAAAACGACCGAAAGATTTGCACGGTCGTAAGCAAGCAAGCACGCAAGCACGCAAGCAAGCAAGCGAACTTAATATAAAGGATTTAAAAAGGAAGCAGTTTGAGATGATGGCCTTAATAGCTGACGTCGCTTGGTTCATCCGCCTATAAGGCATTCTGATCGTTGCGTGTGTGTCCATTTTATTATTGTCACAGAGGTACATGTTAAACGGAGGAATCACTATAATTAAAGTTAGCATCATTTTGAGAAATGTTAATTTGGAGACATGGCACCAGGCGTTGTGTGCAGTCATAGCGGCGTTGACAGCAACGTGAGTCATGTGCACAGTGTGTGCTGCTCCTGCAGTGTTGAGCATGGGGCACCCTGCTGAGTTGGGGGGGGGTAGTCATGATGCCTCCCCCCAAACTCGTTGTTTGACAATAATAACGAGCTTTAAAGTCTTTGGGCAGCTGAAAATGAGGAAAATTATTCTGAAACAAAATAACTTGCGTTGAATTGGACGGTATTGTGCTTTTCACTCCAAAGGACAGTTTGATTTTGTTTTTAAGTGACAGTACACCTTAGCACATTGTTGTGGGTTTTATGTTACAAGACAGAAGACTATGTCATTGTTGATACTGTTCATGAAAATAAACGTAAATGTATTTCATGAAGCATTTTCACTTAGATCATATTTGTACTGTACTGCATGTGAAAATAACTGTCCTTTTCATAATATGCTTGCTTTATTATTTTGCGTCTATTTATATTATTTTTTTATTTAGTTATTTGCTTATATAGTACAGAAACTACGCTCTTCTGTATATACATACATATTTAATGATAACGTTGTTGGGTTACAGGCATGTCGCCACAAAACTGAAATTATACCACACTGCAATATCAACATGTAACACTTCTTTTGCAAAGTTATCAATATAAACATGAAGTCAAAGTGTGTTATTGCACCCACTGTTTTCTGATTGCATTTAGAACATATTTTCCCTCACATGATGATATAAACTCTATGATTATTTTGCCAATGCAGCTGGAAACTTTCTGTGCCAGGTAATACACATTGATGTTATAGAATAATCCCAAAGCAACATAGATCACAGGCTGCATGGTGATGTTTGTGAGCATAACAACATCCTGTGACTTCTGGCTGCCCCCTTGATTGAGAATCTGGTAACAATCAGAAAGCAGAAGTAATTGCATTTCCCAGACGTGAAATGTGAACGCTGCTCAAATGACAAACGTGGAGTACATCATTGTTCTAAGCACAAATAAATGCCGAAGATTATCGCTTGGATTTGGGATTGCAGGCTTAGCAGCTTACATGCACGCTATTATCGCATCAGCATGCTCGTGGTTTGTAATGAAAGTAACATTCCTCTGGCTTGATACAGGCATCTTATACCCAAAAGATTAATAAATGGCACACTGCACTCATATGCTCATCTGCATTGCATTTCCATGAACTAGAGACACGGTTAGGGCTCACATAAGAATGATTATAATAAATACGATTGCGTGTTAAGTTACAAGGCCAGCATATGACCAGTAACAACTATTGGCATTATGGTTATGTGTGCAAACTCTGTGTGCATTTAAACTTGCAATCAAACCTCTTGAAGCCCAGACTAATTGCATGGAGAGCCTTTCTCAATGCAGGAGATATCCCACAGTGTTGAGAAAATACTACATTGTTTATTTCATTTAAATGTAACACCTAAGACATTCAATTAACACTATATATATTTTTTACAATTTTGAAGCAAACTCAATTCACTTCTATACAGTTTCACCGAGCCACTTGCCATCACTGTGTAGCAAGATGATGAAGGCTCAGGTTCACTGGATGTAGAAGTTGGTGAATAGATGTTCTGGTAGGCTTGTAGAATTTATTTTTCTTACTTGGATAATAAGCATATGATGATTGTGAAAGGAGAAAAGAAAAATGGCAACAGCACTAACAGGGCATATGGCGACCGAGCTAATTAATTTTATAATTCCCTGCAGCTGCACTGAACATGTGTTTAGCTGTACAATTGCTACTCCTCCATACTGCTTAATGAGCATGCAAACTATTTTCTGGTTAGAATGTATTTACTTTAGAAAGCCTTCTGGCTTTTCATGAATTCCTACTTGAGTCTGGATTCAAGAGATTTTAATGCAGTGTTGTATACATGTCTTGGAATATTAAATTTCAGTGCCTTGTGTTATTGTGTATGCTGCAATATATGAATAGAGGGCAGTCAATATGTGTGCTAAAGACATTTTTTGTTACTTTGGTGTATATTTTACATTTCACATATTAAAATAAAGTAGCAAAAATTCGAAAAAACTGAAAATAAACTACACGATCCTATCAATATTAACATAGACATTTGTTTTAGATTCAAGTCTTATTTTATGATTTAAAAAAATATAGTCTATAGTATGCCAGAGCAATATTGTCATGCATTGAAACTCACTTTTGGATTGCAACTTGAATTTCCAACACATGTTCACAGGCATTCAGCATTGGAACATGCAGCTGTGGGACGAGAATAGTTTAGAACTCTCCAATGTCTTACCAACATTAATATTCAATGGGAGTTTAGCTTCTAAGGAAGGTGCAGTAGTGGATATGGGATGTGTATGCCGGTCTTGTCAGATGTGGCTCGTCTCTGGATACTACAAAACAGAGAGATTCAGTTTTAATACGTGGGGGAGGCTCACTCGGTACCAGTGTTTGTTCTGTATTGTGATGTCCAGCAGGATTTAAAGCTTGTTATGCTGCCCTTGGAGGCCCTTAGGAAGCACTTTCTTGATAACAACTTTCATGGTCTCATCTGCACACTCTCCACAGTAGCTTAGTTTAGCCTGTACACAACACTAGCCATCTAACACTGACGGCGCTGACTCAGATAGCAAACTACTATCCTTCATAGCGCAATATCTAGCGAAGACATTTAGCCACGACGGCGACTCGACGACAGCAACGACGAGATTAGTCCATTCCCAGAACCGGCAGCCTCGAGCTCCCACTCTCAGTTCCTTTTATGCTCCCAGCGCGGCCTGGCTCCGCCCTGAACACGCCTCCCTTCTTGAACCCGCTAGCAGGCTCCAGGGGCCTCCAGACGGGGTCCTCTGTGACCCTTACCCTAGTTCCTACCCTCTGCCAACACACCGTGCACACCCTCACTGGCGCCGCTGTCCACTAGCCGGCACTATTACACTACACTAGCATTGTTTAACTACAAAATTGTAAATAATATATTAATTTGTGATCATTTATTCTATTGAAACTTAAAGTATTGGATTGTAGTTGGCTTGAATATTTTAGTTTTGCCAACTACACGTAAACAACATGGTTAGTTTGATACTAAACAGATGTTATTATGCAAACTTCTTGATGGTGTATGAAACCCATTATCTTAACTCCGTGACTGGGGTACCAATCAATCCGAAATCAGTGCTACTCCGCGATGTCGAAACGCAGCGAGCACGATTGTGCTGAAACCCTGAACGCTCGTATGCACCATAATGCATCGTGTACAGCTCTTCCAGATGAGTCGATTTCCGCATCACCGACCATCAACAGACTAAAAATTACTGCATCACGGACATTATGCGAGTACTGCCATAAGGTTCATATGCTCAACAACATGTGCGCTAAGTGTAGTTGCTGCTGCTGTACAGCAGTCGGCGCTGTGTCACTACACTTGTAAGAATATTTTATCTCTAGGCCCCTGACACACAGATTGTTTTACATGTGGAATGAACGACTTCCGCGACACGTTGTGTAGAAGGTACTTCTTTTATTTCTCATCACACAGGTCAACCTTATTCTTCTCACTTTAAGTACAACACTTAGATATGAACGTCTCTACTGGCTACACACAGCCGATCACTCGGCGTGGTCCCACCACCCTCACTCGGCTACACCGCTGGCTGGCGGCTTGACGATGATGGCGATGGAAACCCCGCAGGAGATCTTCCACGTGGCCAGACGACAGAGAGAGAGATGTCCGCGAGCAGCGACACAGCCAGGACCCAAGAATCCACACACAAACCCCTAGCCCCGGGTCCAGCTCCTCCTTATATCCCCCCAGGCGTGGCTAGGCCCCTCTCATGGAACCTTCGAGCAGGTTCCCAGGGTATCTCGGCTAACCCCACCTGTTACCTTTGCCCCAGATACCTCTCCTTCTCTGATTCGTTGTTACTTTAGCTGAGCCCGTACCCGTGCTTCCCTTTCTCGGCCAGCAGGTGTCAGCATGTCATTACACATGTAAACTTGGGAGCCTTAAGTCTGTGGTGGAATTGCCACATTTCCTTAGTAGGGGGGTCATTCTCTCCATAAGACAACCACTGATGACTTCCCACAGGACCACCTGGGCTGGATAAACCTCCACGAGACCATTTTCATGTAATAATTGATTATAACAGCACTGTTGGTCAAGCCCGTGTCGGTTATGGGGGGGGGGGGGTTGTTTGAGCATACCTCACCGTGCTGTTTCATGCAGATTGGTGAGTAGAGGTGGATGGGGGGGAAGATTTAAGAAATCATTCGCCACTGACGTTAGCCATGGTCATGAATCAAACATTGGTCACCGGGTTTAGAACACATTACTCTATGCCACTGTTTACCTATTCGTATATTAGATATTGTTACCATTTCCTCTGTGGGGTGATAGGATTCATGTGCTTGGCTCACAATGGGATTTTGCTCTATAGGAAATATTGTGGCAATTCAAGCGGTCATCCCATGATAGAGACTTCTCCCTACCGTCGGAATATGGAATTCCATCTGTGGCTCGGGGCTGCCGAAGGAAATGAGTGCTGCTCTATTATCTCTGTGAGCACGGAGATGGCACTTTTGACATTTTGTCCAATGCTTACTGTGTACTCCGTAAATAACTTCCTTCAGCTCGTCTGCTATCGATGCCACTAACCTCGCTCCTCTGATTGGCACTGATGGATACATACAGTGTGAAATAAGTTCAACATGCATACATACAACATACATACCATAACCGTGTGCACGTGCTGCTCAGGCATGCAAAGCACAAGACGGGGGCAGTGCAGGCCTGGTGCCCAGCCAGATGCTGGAGGAGAAGCGGAAGGCGTACGTGCGGCAGGAGGTGAACTTCACGAGTGCCTCCGGTGAGTGTGCAGCGTCTCGTCTCCCGGAGGGGCCTAACCAAGGTGTGCACACTTTACACTTTACCTCTCATCGAGCCACACCGCACTTCACCATGATGGCAGCTAGCTGAGTGCCAGAGCAGACGTTGATACCACCCTGAGATGGCATGAAATTTGAGTCAAGTTAAAGCACTAACCTTTCGATAAATGTTGATTTATTTCAGATTGTTCAACAACTTGGTTATGTAACCTAAGATTAATCCAGAATTTATTTTATTCCATTTGTTTACACAGGAAAGCCTCGCTGAGTCTCAATTCTCTTTTTCAGGAGGGTCCTGCTGTTTTTTAATTGCCTGTGGCGATGATTGATGTATATATTCCAGTTCAGAATCAGAATCTTACTTTTACTGAAGGAATCCGATAAGCTATAATCTCTTTTTCACAGATATCCAGTCGGGGTGGGTCAGAACGTTATGACAACATATACAAAAACATGATAAGAGTGCAAACTATAGGAAAGGTAAGCAAATCACAAAAATTTACTATTTTCATTTTACCAGGTAAAGCCCACTGAGCTATTAGCTTATTTTTCAGAAGTGACCTGGCCACAAATGATAGCTCAACGAAGTGGCTTATGTGGACATTTAAAGCAGCCAAATAATCTATGTAATCTAAACACTTTTTCTAAATGTGGAGGGAAAAACCAGAGGATCCGGATAAAATATGCACATACAAACTACAAATATACAGGCATCAGACTAATATGACAAATTTGAGCCATAATGTTGCCAACAAGTGAAATATCTGCTCTGGGCCTGTGAAGTAAAGAGACATTGTAACCAGAACAGAAGCAGGAGTGAATGACTGCACGAATAATTAGAGGATGTGTGCCTGGCAAACACTCTGTAGCTCATATGAGGGGTCTCTAAGCATAACCACTCGATCCCACAGACTAATGCTGCACAGACTAATGTGTAAATTTTCTAGGTAGATTGCTGAGCATGGTGAGTGGGGATACTGTGAGAACAGTGTTAAAATATGTCCATACTTCAATGTAAACCCAAATCAACTTAGCTGCTAATAGTTTAAAATTATATTGTTAATTGAAAATTCGACTTTTTTCAACAGGTAGTGAAATGCAAGTAGGGAAATGCTTCATTATTTCATGAATTCACAATTGGTTAAACGCAACATAAACTCACATTATTATTAATATCGAACTAGTTAAATTAACATGTAAACTTCCACTCATCTCTGCACTTGTGCAAAGGATAACGTGTGTGAATCGTGTATATTCAATTTGACTTCTTCTGTAGGAAAAGTGAAAATATAACAAGTGTGTAGCTTTATGGGTTTTTTTTTATTAACATGCTTTTATACAAAGACCTTTTATCAGATGTGTTTAATAGTGAATGCATGCAATGCACATTTCTAGTAGGAATGTGTGATGTATGTTCAGATCAAAGTTCTTATTTCGTTCACCCTGAACCATTTTCCCACTCACATTCGACACATAATTGTAATAATAAAAATAATGATACAATTTTACTGTGAACTATCACAGATATATACGGTTTATAAATCATCACAATAGCATATGTTTTATGACAGTTACATAGTTTAAGTCGAAATTATTAGTATTTTACATTTGTTTTTACAATATATTTGCATGAATTCATGTATCTGCAAAGCCTGCGATGCTGATGAATGCATTCCATAGCTTTTTTGTGTTAAAAACTAGATTAATATAAAAAGATCACTGTTCACGTAGTCTTATGATACAAAGTAAAGTGTATCTACCAACAGCAAAAAATCTATCCAACGTTTTCATGTATAAATAATTCCATGTATTATATTATTTTAATCCAAAATAAATAAATTTTGCTTAAAAAACATACAAAAGAAAAGTTAATGCACATTGTGTAGACTTTTGTGAAGGTGGAATTCTGAAAGTCAGTTAATTCGTGGATGGTGACGGTGCTTATTTGTAAGTCAATGCCTTAACCTAAGAGCCCTGTACAGGAGGAGCCTTGTGTGGAGTCTTGGGTGGAAAGAAGAAAAAGAAGCTGATGTACATGTCCACCAAAAACGCAGGTGCGGTTTGAGAGAGGATTGACTCGATGTTCACCAGAGAACCTTGCTGTGGGTGCTTCTTCCATCCCATAAGGCTCCACAGAGAGTAGCCGTGTGGTGTGATGTCAAATCTCTTTCCTGCGAAAAGCGTATCTCCAATTAGCATCATAGGTGTTTAATGGTTCACATAACTGCTCATTACAAAATTCCCAAAGTGATAAAAGATTCCCAAACACTGTCAAAATAACAATTAGTGTTACATATTTCCAATTCATTGTGTACATTATCACCAGCCATGATTAATCCACTGCTGAATGAAGGCCCAGCCAACCTGTCACCGTCTCATGTTGCTTTAGGTTAAAAGTAGACCTAGCAGCAGCACACGAGCCGATTTCATCACTGCATCTCCTCGGTGGATGTAATCTCAGACTCACTCCTTCCCTTCATTGTTGCTCCTTCATGTTTGTTAACTATTGGCCTTCTTCCCTTCTCGTGACACATGCTGCCCAGCAAACTTATTCTCATTAGAAGTTAGAATGATGTATTTAACCTGCTTCTGTACTATAATATATACTAGCTTATACACCCGGCGTTGCCCGGGCCAATTTTTTTTTTCAAAACTACTCTTAAAAATCTAACAGCAGTGCGTACTGACTGTGGTGGTACCTGCTATGATTACAGCAGTGCATACCGACTGTGGTGGTACCTGCTATCACTACAGTAGTACATACTGACTATAGCAGTATTTATCGATTCCATAGCACAAAGTTCTCATCTGACAGAGTGGCGTGGTGAGGCCTAGTTCCATGCAGAGCCTCCGGCCTCGCCTAGATTGTCCAACCGGCCGAGGTTGCACCTTGGCAGGCTGGGGCTGGGCTGCTACCCCTGACCGCCCCCCAAGCCACGATCTCCCCGGCCGCTCTGCAGTAATATCTACGGCCTATCATGGTAGCATCTAGCGACTGTATATATTAGTAACTGCATGCATCGCGGTGGGGGGACATCACACAGTGAAGATTTAAGCTCAGCGTTTAGTGTATTTTTAAAGCATTTTTTACGCGAAAGAAAATGTCCCCCTCACTCTCACCGAAGGCGTGCAACTTGGCATGGGCCGAACCCCCCAACAAAGGTGCGTGAGTTGGTATGGTCGTGCATGTTTCATAAATAAAACGAAAGCGCGAAAAAATCGCACTGAATCGCTAATTAAACTTATTAAAAGTTAACGGATGTGAAAAAGGAATAGTGCTTGCTCACGGCAGGGCTTACGGCGTGGTACCTGGCTGTTTTTATTTAACATAAACCCCACCATTGGAGAGCCAAATCCTTCGCAAGCGCGCGAACACACACAAAGCCACAAACCGACAAACAGACAATTTTTGACTTTTTTATATATATAGATGTTCTTTCATTCAGTTTTTTTTCAGTGCAATTCCAGTCACGCATCTTTCCATGCTTTGTGCAATTTTTTAGTCATTGTTTCATTCTCTTTGTTAATGTCAACGATTATGATCCATAAGTCACCGCAGATAGTACGCAAATTGTCACAGCAAGTAATGTATGCTGATTTAAACGTTCTTTGTTAGGTACGTTGCTATGCTAATTTTCATGAACAAATTAATTTTTCTGAAATCACTCTTACCAACTCTTCTCTGCCTCTTGATTTCATAACTTTAATTCCAGTCCACTTATAACAGATAGCCTAGGTATATATGCTGCAGTATTTTACAGTAATGTCCCCTCCAACAGATATTTTGTACTTTTGTTTTTCTCATTTATCCTGAGCCCAACTTTTCAGTGTTCTTGATCATCACGTACTTCTAACATTTCTTGCAGCTCCATTGTATACAAGTATATCTCATTTTATTATTGTGGCAATGCATCATTTGTGTTTTTAATTGCTAGGCTAGATCTACATATACAGCAATAGTGACGGTTTATTTTGTTCATTCAAGATTGCATATCTAAGTTGTAATTCTGCAGTCTCTATTTCCCTCCTCATTTTCCAGTAAAATAAATCATTTCATTTGTTCATCATCAATGAATGTCAATAAGAAATAAAAATGTGATAGGAATTTCATTAAAAAAATTTTTTTTTAAGTAAATTGCATGAACAAATAACGTGCGAAAACATGTCGTTTAGATTTAAGTCATAATAAGTATAACCCGTAAAAACTAAGTTTTTTTACTATAAATCCTTTATATGCGTGGCAGCGAATTTAATATAAAGGATTTAAAAATATATTCGCCTGTGGAGGACGCGGGGATCGATCCCGCGACCTTTGGCATGGGAAGCGAGGGTGCTACCAACTGCGCTACTCCGCCACGGCCTGTGGAGGGGTTACGCTCTGGGCTCTTATACTGTGAATGAGTTCTATTTGAATATATGTAAAATAAATTGTTTTTGCCTAAAAAGTGTAAAATTTTGGGAATTTTTTTTCACGAACATTAATTGTCTGGCACAACGAGTCTGTGTGGAAAATGTCAGCTCGATTGGATCACGGGAAGTGGGTTAAAAAACGACCAAAGGATTTGCACGGTCGTAAGCAAGCAAGCACGCAAGCACGCAAGCAAGCAAGCATGCAAACTTAATATAAAGGATTTAAAAATAGAAAATACATGGAGCACAATGTAAGTGCTATGTAATTGGATAGTTGAATATATATACTTCTCTTACGAATTTGTTGAAGCCATGGTTCAAAGTGTAAAGCTTGATGCCATGTAGAAATCATAAACATTATATATTTTTTTCATGCAATATTATATCATAATATTTAAGTGAATCAATATGCTCACATTATTCGTAACGTAATTAAAGCAATACATGATATAAACGTTATTTCTACTCCAAGATGTCTGGCCATAGTGGAATAGTTGGCCAAACTACCCTCTAATAGGGACCTTCTCGAGCTCCTTTTAGTAGTGGCAGTCCTTCCACCAGCAGTGGTGGGAGCTGGCAATTGCACGGGCTGCACCTTTACCGTATACCTCATACAATGTGTCCATCTCTATCCCTTCCGTCTGAAACAGAGTTTGACCGTCATGAGATCCTTATCTACGAAGAGATGGCCAAGATGCCCCCCTTCCAGCGGAAGACATTGGTGCTGATTGGAGCACAGGGTGTCGGTCGAAGGAGCCTGAAGAATCGCCTCTTGGTATCCGAGCTATCGCGATACGGCATGACCATACCCTGTGAGAGCTGCGTGTGGTTCTTTTGTCGCTTCGATCGCACGGTCCATTACTCATCCAAATACAGATCACGAGCGCACGCCTGTAATCCAGCACCTCGGAGGCGAGGGTTGGTGGATCGCACAAATGTCGTGAAACTCGCCTCCCGTAGGCTTGCCAGGAGAAGGCAAGAGAGCAAATATAGACCTCACCTGTTCGGTCTGTACAGGATAGTGTTACCCCCTTGCACATGTGGGCTTTCTCCGGGTGTTCCAACTTCCTCCCGCGTATAAACGCGAATTAATTTGCTGATAACACCTTCATTTATGAGGACAGCAGAGCTTTGGCAGTTATCGCCAGCTCACCTTGTGGCTGCTGCCTTCTCACTTGTCCTGTGTTATACGGCACGTTACAAGTTGAAATTATTAATTTAGCACGTTTTGATTTTTCGATAATAAGAAAGTGACACATGTTTTATAGTTTTATTTAAAAAAAACCTCAATGCTCAGCACATGAATAGTAAATTTAGACTTGAGATTTACACTATCACTGGTGTGAATGCCCAAACAATTACACATGACATTTGTTTTCAATAGTTATTGTATGACAAGCACGAACACAACTTGCATTTAGAAGTAGTATGTCTGTGTTGCTCTACCTTGTTTCCAGCTGATCACGATACATAAGGAGTAAATTAACCTTATGGCGGGTCCCCGGGGTCCCGAATAAACGTCAGTGAAAATCGTAATTAAGTTATTTATTTTTGGCGACTCCATCCTACCACGCACATAAATGCCGTGACCCACCTAGCGCGGATCATTCTGTTGTCATGTCGTCCAAGCGCAGCGAGAACGAATGCGCAGAAGAGCTGAACAAGCGAATGCCACTCCATGCTCGGGTATGGGCAGGATCATAATAAGTATTATCCAAAGCTGCTCAAACTGCCTGCACGACTTAAGTCCTTTATTTGTCATAATGGTATGCATCATACAGTGATACTGCTCTCTTATCTTCATTATTATTTGTGACCAACCAATGTCTGCTGCCAGGATCAATCGATGACAATCCTATTACCTGCACATATTTAACAGATAAGATGCGTTGCACCGTTAGTTCCTCCTGTTTGATAATACTTATCTTGTCTGTATGGATCTGTGCAGATAGTCCCCACAAACCGCTCATATCCATGTGGATAAGAGGAGCGGCGACCCACTACTCTGTAGAGTAACATTGATATAAACGCTTGTTACAATATGAACAGCGCATTGAAAAGGCGTACTATTTTATGTACTGTTTACAAAGTGCGTTCACAAATCCACACTGAGAAACATGATGATTGACAGAGTGGTGTAGATCATTTTTTCGATAGTGTATTTAAATAGAGGTACTGCAGGTAAGTAGTTTTAAAGCGCATAGTTTATAGTTTAACAACACTTGCCACTATCCTTCAAAGCCATTGGTGAAAAAGAGCAAAGTTTTTGTTGACATTTTAATATAATGTTTATGCAAGAGCTGGGGGCTTAAGGGACCCTGGGGTCCCGCCATACGGTTCAAATAACCTCAATCAATTTACTTACATAACCAAGGTTACGTAACATAACCAATGTACTCTAATTTCAGCAAAATATTTTGGCTTTTAATAAAATGCAGATTTAGAACATACACATAATTATTTAGTAGCATTATAGAGCAATTATATCCCTAAAGTACACTTTTGCAGACAATCAGCTATCATCCTACGTAAATATTAAGTAGATTTTATTTGTAAATTGGAATACCCAGAGAGTAGTGATCGTGACCCAGTTTAACAAAATTGATCCTCAAAGATTTACTGAGCACGAGTAATTACACATTGCAGGTCAATGTTTGGAACACACTCTGTAAATAACGCGAGACGATCGTGAGCAGGCGTGGGGGTGTGAAGATTTCCGAGATGTGCGACGATTAGTTTGTCCTAAAAAAATGGCGCATCGTCTGACTACGCCGAACACCCTCGCCCGGGCCCGCAGTTACCTCGAGGCGGCCACGGGACGACGAGAAGGACGGCCAGGGCTACCACTTCGTGGCGAGGGCTGACATGGAGGTGGACATTAAATCTGGCTGCTACCTTGAAAGCGGCGAGTACGAGGGAAACCTGTATGGCACCAAGATCGAGTCGATCCACGGTGTGGTGCGCGCCGGCAAGATGTGCATCCTGGACGTGAACCCCCAGGTGATTTCTCACGTGACGCAGTTGTTTTTGGAGCCGATTTATATTTGATTTCATTGCTGTACTTTATTTGCATTATTTTTCTATTGTCCCATGGATGGATGGATGTTGAACTTATTTCACACCGTACGTAGCCAACCGTTCTAATCGGAAGTGCAAATCAAATTTGCTCCAACGTGGATATATGACTTTAAACGCCCTGAAGACTGTTGTCATAATGAGTCAGTTCTTTTTGGTTCTTTCGGTAAACTCATGTAGAAGGGAAATAATAAAAAAATAAAAATAAAACATAATAAAATTATTCTCACGTTTCGGCCACAACGCAAGCAGCCGTCCTCAGGTGAAGAACAGGTCTGTCGGAAAGACAGAGTCTGAATGACAGACCTGTTCTTTACCTGAGGACGGCTGCTTGCGTTGTGGCCGAAACGTCGTGAGAATTATTTTATTATCTTTTATTTTTATTATTTTATTATTTCCCTTCTATGTGACTTTACCGAAAGAACCAAGAAGATGAATCCCTGCAGTCACGAAAGCTTTAAATTGAAATGAGTCAGTTATTTCTTGACTTAAAACTTTCGTGACTGCAGGAATTCATATTCTTGGGTCTTTCGGTAAGTCACGTAGATAGGTTAAAATAAAATAACAAAGCAATTACGATGTTTCGATCGCAACACAAGCAATCGTCATCAGGAGAAAAAAATGCGGGAAAGCTGCTGAGGCAGGATGTTTTAAAGGTTTGAAATGGGTGTAGCCCAAGGGTCATAAGCGAAGTGGGCAGGGCTAGTGATGTTAAAGTGAGAAATTTGCATGTAAATGTAAGATCGGAGAGCTACGTCCACGACGACGAAGCTGCGGAGGTGGCTATTGTATTGTGAGAGATTAGCATGTCAATGTAAGATTGCACAGCCACCGCCACATGGAGGAAAACGAGCAACGGTGGCTGTGTTAGTGAGATTTTAGTAGTTATTTTCGACTCTCTGGTTTTACATTAACAGGTTAAATGTCTCACTAACACAGCCACCTGGTTTATATGCTCCTGGGTCTTGGCCCCGCCCTTGGCCACGACCACCTTCGAGAAACCTCTTGAAGTTTCTCGCCCCTTCCCGTAGGATCTCACCCTTACACGTGACCACCCCCAAGCCCCTACCTGGGGCCCCTGTGTAGATCTTACTGGTCACGTGCCTTCCAGGGTCAACCAGAGTGCCATGGCCTTGGGTAACCTCATCCCATGGCTGACACTCTCACACTCCCTCCTGTAGGAGTCAGCACTGCACACCACGCGTGGTGCCACTGCGCTATCCCAGTGCTCACCGAGCCCCCTCTAGGGCTGGTACTACACCCACCTACGGGGTGTACGCGATGACAATGCATCACACGCCGTGCTCTCTAGAGCCGGCATTACACAGTGACATACACGATGTCGCTACATACGTGATGTCCGCGATGCGAGTACATCGCATGCCGTGCCCCTCTAGCGCCAGCACCACACAGTGACATTCGCGATGTCACTACACAGGTAAGCCGAGCTTTCCCCCCTCTGCTTCATGGTGATGATAGGTGCCAAGACCTAAACTGTACAATAGTAAAAATCTATATGTTAAAAACGTCTTAATATGAATTTGTAGATTTGCAGTACATTGATTTTAGGTAAAATGTCAAATCAATTGCTTGGGTGTTAATTACATCTCAATGTAATCAAATGTGATTTGTTTCGTTATTTAATAATTTGCAGTATCATATTCTCTGTTGGGGTACGCTGACAAGTTGATAGGGCTGGTCGTCGATACACGATAAGCTGAAGTTTGGGGACCACTGCCATAAAGGGGTGGGGGCATCAGGGTGGTGTGTT
This sequence comes from Lampetra planeri, assembly GCF_965212315.1. Classification (NCBI taxonomy): domain Eukaryota; kingdom Metazoa; phylum Chordata; class Hyperoartia; order Petromyzontiformes; family Petromyzontidae; genus Lampetra; species Lampetra planeri. The sequence goes on from NC_136107.1 coordinate 22,980,726, forward strand.
CAGGGTGGTGTGTTGGTTTTTGGTTTCAGGGAGCCAGCATGCATTAATCAAGTGTGTCCTATCTTCTGCAAAGTATGAACAACGGTGACAACTAACCTCCGATTAGGACGCCTTGGCTATATACGGTGTGAAAGAAGTTCAACGTAATACGTAAATACTGGCTAAATGGAATCAGGGTTAGGATAATGATAACTTGACACTAGTTTTGTAGGGACTGACACTATTTGCCTAAACAAATAAATAAATAGTAAATGCTGTTGAGAACAAATTAATTTCTGAAGAAAAAAATATAATGTGCTTTCTGATTATTACAATATTAAGTTTATGTATAGAAAACCTATTATCTTTTTTTAATTAAAGCAGAATTACGTATTTATTACTCAAATTTGTCTATATACATTTCCAAATGGGCATGACAGATTATGTGGATTAAGCACTTAATACGTCATGGCCTGATTCAGATGATGTTAACTTGTCTCCCAAAGTCAAGATCATCAATCAAGAAGAAAACAATAATGCCTGGCTTGAATGGTTATTGGAAAAAAATGTTTAAGTTAGTTTGAGAGCTTATGTACAGTATCATTGACAACAATGCATAAACAAATTATATCTATGTGCAGAGTTGCATGTAAATAATATAAAGCACTAGCGGTAAGTACCCAGCATTGCCCGGGTCTTAAAAATATTTCAAAGCTACTTAAAAAAATCTAACAGCAGTGCGTAATGACTATGATGGTACCTGCTATGATTACAGCAGTGCATACTGTAGTGGTATCTGCTATGAATACAGCTGTGCATACTGTGGTGGTACCTGCTTTCACTGCAGCAATGCATACTGTGGTGGTACCTGTGTAATAACGTTCAGGAGGACTTGGACGCCGGAGTTGGAGGCACACTTATTTATTCCGTACAAGGCGCAATACAGACCGGGACATACAACACTGGAAAGGGTGTCGGCCCCTTCACCCGTCTAACTGGGGAGACACACTCTAGGCTACCCCTAGCCTACCTCTCGGTCCTCCACTATCGGGCTAGGGGAGGCTAGCTAGCCCAGCACTGGCCATCTGGGCTCACGGCGCCCGGAGTCCCCAGACCAGCTCTGACAAGAGCACCGGCTTTGGCTCTCGGGGCCACGCCACTGGCTCGGTCCTGGTCGGCCCTGACAAGGGCGGCGATCCAGGGGAGTCCAGGGCTCTATCTAGCAGATCTTCCTTCTTCACTGGTTAAGCTTCATACATTCTGCCTCGAGCCCTCCGGCTCACCCCCTTATATACCAACTCCCCCCTGAGGGGTGGGGCCCCAGGGGATCCCAGCTCCGAGTCAGCCCCCCAGGCTGCCCGGTGCGGACGTCACTGTGAGCACCCCCCTGTGCACCGACATAGCCACGCCCACTGTGTTTGTTTACCGTCTGATACCATTGTATAACAGCCCCTCCGTAACACCCCTACATCACCCCCCCCCCCTGTACAGCTCGCAGCCGTCCCGGCTGCAACAAAATAACAAAAAAGATGTATCCCCCCCTTGAACCCGTGTGTGCCTCACAAATTTTTAACAACAATAACAACAGGAAGAGAAAACAACCCGACGCACCCCCCCCCGAATAAATACCGAATCCCGTAAAAACAACATATATACAATTTTCAGGAAAAAAACAACACATATACAAATCTCAGGAAACCAACATATATACATTTTTGAGGATCTCACAAAAGTCTGCGCATTTTTGCGCGCGTTCTTGCAGCAGGCCCGTCACACAGGGCAACCCCGGTTGGTGCAATGGTAGGTGTCAACAGTCCGGTTTCGAGGGAGTCATTCTGTGCTGCTGAGTCACCCCCGACATCCCCAGGGGGGGTTGGCGGGCATGAGCCCGTCACTCCCGATGCACCTGGAGGCGGAACAGTTGACGGCAAGTTAGGCGAGAGCAGCGAAGCCGGACCCCGGGAGTTGGCGGACCCCTCACATGTTTGGCCATGCGTGTGTGAAGTGGGAACATGGACCGCAACGAACGGTTTCAATCTGGAGGGGTGCACGAACCACCGACGCTTCCCCCATTTGATACGCACACACTGTGGCCGCAAAACCTGCACCACTTCTACAGGACCCCGCCACGGCCGCCCCAGCTTAGAGGAGGTTGCCAGTGGTACTTGGGGACAGTGCAACCACGCCCTGTCACCTGGTTTCCACTGAAGTACATGCGCCCGACCCAGCCGGAGTCTCTCATTAGCCTTCTGGCGGCGGTCCGAATTCTGCATAGCCGCCTCCCGTGCCTCTGTCAATTTCTCGATATTGAATTTAACATGTTCGGCCAATTTAGATTTACCCCGCGGCGTGGACATCTGCAGCTGTGTCGGAACAGGTGGGTTAGGCTCGCGGCTGTACATTAGGAAGAAGGGCGAAAATCCCGTTGCCGCATGGGGAGCCACACTGTGGCCGCAAAACCTGCACCACTTCCACAGGACCCCGCCACGGCCGCCCCAGCTTAGAGGAGGTTGCCAGTGGTACTTGGGGACAGTACAACCACGCCCTGTCACCTGGTTTCCACTGAAGTACATGCGCCCGACCCAGCCGGAGTCTCTCATTAGCCTTCTGGCGGCGGTCCGAATTCTGCATAGCCGCCTCCCGTGCCTCTGTCAATTTCTCGATATTGAATTTAACATGTTCGGCCAATTTAGATTTACCCCGCGGCGTGGACATCTGCAGCTGTGTCGGAACAGGTGGGTTAGGCTCGCGGCCGTACATTAGGAAGAAGGGCGAAAATCCCGTTGCCGCATGGGGAGCCATTCTGTATGCCGCCAACACCCCCTGAATCTGAAGGTCCCAATTGGTCTGTGAGTCAGAGACCTGTTGGGACAGCATGGACGTGATAGTCCGATGCAGACGCTCCACCATGCCGTCAGTTTGCGGATGGTATGGGGAGGTACGAATTTTTTTCGTTCCCAGGAGCTCGCAGACTTCGTGGAGAAGTTTACCCGAAAAATTTCTACCCTGGTCGGTCAGCAGCCGCTCCGGAGCACCTTTGTCGAGGACGTATCCCTGCACGAGTCGACATCCCCCCCCCCGACCGGCTCCCCCGATGCGACGGCGCAAAGCGAGGAGGGAGGTGTCCTCCATCTGGAGAGGCCCCCATTCAGCAACAGGCAACCCCAGCAAGGAATCCTTTCCCTGTTGTTCAATCGGACCCATCATTGAAGGCGCGTCAGCGGCAGCCGCCAAAACCGGATCAGACATGTCATTCGGAGGCTTGCAACGCCCCGACCCAAGGAGGCACGCGCATTCGGAGGTGGTTGGCAGCCGTGACAGAGCGTCCGCATTCGTGTGGCGAATGCCCTTACGATACGTGGTTTCAAAATCGAAGTCCTGGAGAATCTCCAACCATCGAGACAATTGCCCCGATGGCTGTTGAACTCGCAGGGCGTACTGTAGTGCCGCATGATCTGTGCGGACGGTGAAATGACGACCGTACAGATATGGGCGATACTGTTGAATGACAATTGCCAATAGTTCCCGATGGGTGACACAGTATCTTTGTTCCGCCGGAGACAACACCCGACTGCCGTACGCTACCACACGTTCCACGCCGTCAACCACCTGCGAAAGCACGCCCCCAATTCCCGTGTTGTTCGCGTCCGTATCGAGCAAAAATGGTTTAGTAAAGTCCGGATAAATCAATGGCGGAGCTCTCACCAGAGCGTCCCGGAGGGATCGAAAAGCAGCCTCCTCCTCCTGTCCCCAGTGAAACCGGACCCCCTTCGATGTCAAAGCATGTAAGGGCTTTGCAATCGTCGCAAAATTAGCGACAAACCGTCGGTAGTATGACGCGAATCCAACAAAACTCCTGACCTCACCCACAGAGGTGGGAGTCGGCCAGGAGCTGACACATTGCGTTTTGGCGGGATCGGTAGCAATACCTGAGCGTCCGACGATATGTCCCAAATACCGCACTGATTCGCGTAACAAATGACATTTCTGGGGTTTGAATTTCAAATTAGCAGCCCGCATTTTGAGAAAAACTGCCCGCAACCTCTGGAGATGTTCGTCGAATGTTTTACTGAAGACGATGACGTCGTCCAAATAAATCAAACATGAATCCCATTGCAACCCAGCCAAAACCATTCCATCAATCGCTGGAAAGTTGCCGGCGCTGAGTGGAGCCCCATCGGCAACCGGTTGAATTGAAAAAGGCCGTGCGGTGTACGGAAAGCAGTTTTAGGTTTTGAATCGTCATCCAGAGGGAGCTGCCAGAATCCCGAAAGCAAATCCAATGTGGAGAAGAATCGCGCCCCCGCCAAGGCGTCAAGCGATTCGTCCATCCGAGGGAGCGGGTATGCGTCGGCAACAGAAATTTTGTTCAGCCGACGAAAATCGACGCAAAAGCGCAACGAGCCGTCATGTTTTTTAACTAAGACAATCGGCGCACCCCAAGGGCTGGTAGAAGGAGAAATGATATCGGCGGCTAACATGTCATCAACGGCCGATTTGACATGTTCCTTTTCGGCGGGACTCAACTGAAAAGGATTCTGGCGTATTGGCGCGCTGTCACCCGTGTCAATATGGTGTCGCAGCAAATTAGTACAGCCCAAATCATATTTGTTTTGACTGAAAACGTCGGAAAACTCGCGCAGAAGGATTCTAAGCTTTTCACGCTGTGAGTCGGACAGGTCCGACGATCCCGCACAAAGCGCATCGAGCCACCCTTCATCCCCGTCCGTATGTGGTCGCGGTGGAGGAGCAGTGGTTACGTGATTAATGACGGGTTCCTCACAGGGCACCGGCGTTGCGTGCGCAAGCACGGTCCCTTGAGGAACCACCGCCGTACGCGACCCCACATTAAGGACCGCGATGAAAGGGTCCCCGTCCCCTCTCACAATGGTCTGGGCCGGTAATATGTCAGGTCCGCTAACCCCGACCCTAGATGGTCCTAGCAGAACCCCCTGGTCCCCAATCCCCTTAGCAAATGGTCGACGTAGCCTAAGAGGCACGAGCATCTGGGCTCCCGGCGGTACGCGTACTGTCCTTGCAACCAGCGCCGGTACTGTTGCAAACGCCGTCCGACCCGTAGAGGGGGATGGCAGGAACGAAACACGTCGGCCCGACGGAAGCTCAATGCAAACTTGATCGACCAGGATACGAATCGGCATTTTGGCCAAGAAATCTGTCCCCAGCAGGCACGGAACCGCCAGCGAGGAGGAGACCAATATTGGGCCAGATAATTTAATATCCCCAATACAAATTTGTGCGCGGATTTGTCCAATTATGCCCAGTGAGCCCCCGTTAGCAGCGTAGCACGGAACATCAACGGGAAGCAAAGGACGGCTTTGAACAGGAAGAATGTTATAAATCAATTCGGAAACAATAGTCGCCGATGCTCTCGTATCGACAAGGATTCGCACCTCAACCCCGTCAATATGCCCAACAACGACCGACGACCCCGACGATGCGGCAACAACACGATGGGCCAACTCGGACCACTGGCTGGGCTGAAATGCAGTCTCCACAGTGGTACGTTTTGGCGCGACGACAGGTAATTTACGACCCCCGTCCGTTGCGGTGCGTGAGTGTGCGACGGGTGTGTGCGTGGGCCAAACATGTGGCGTGCCGCGACTCGCCGGGTTTTGTTGGTGAGGCTTGGGAAGAGGCGCGACGTCCTGTCGAGGCGTCCTGCCGCGCTGCCGAGGAGAGCGGCATCCCGAGGCCACATGGCCCCGGAGGCCGCAATTGTAGCAGCGCGTAAGTGCTCCCGATGACTTGGGTTGGTCCTGGCGGCTCGGTCTGTCCCGAGCCGGTCGTACTCCCGATCTCCATTCCATCGGGCGGTCGACGGCGCAGATTTCTTCCGCTGGGAGGGTGGCTGCAGCGACGGTATGGACGGCCGCCGCCTTGCTGGCCTTTCGACGCTGGGACAGCAAGTTTGCATGGATGTGTCGCGCGGCCCGCAGGGAACACATCTCCGTGTCGTCTTGCGCCAAGACGACAATGTCCAACTCGTCAGCAAACAGCAGGATTTTTTCCGTGACCATAGCGTCCACCCCTTCTTCATCCATCCGCGGGAAAGCCGTTTTCCCCAGTGCCAGGAGAGCCATACGGTACGCCAGGGGCGACTCCTTGGCACCCCGCTGGCGATCATAAAACAGCTGCCTGCAGTCCGAAGGTGGTCCATAGACTGCAGCGAGGAGTTGAAACGCCATCTGCAGTGTGGCGCGCTTCGCTTTCGGCGCCGAGGTGAGAGTAGCGAGGGCATCACTGTCGAGCATCGCCGGCAGCGCGCGGAGAGCTTCGGCATCCGTCCACTGCGCCATTTCCTGGTGGGCGAGAAAACGCCTCTGGAAACCGCCCCAGTCACCGTCTTCGCCCACGAACTCCTTGAGAGGTGGTAAGCGCTGGTGTAACACGGCGGCCGCAGTCGATGGTCGCCCCCCGTCGCTCCCGTCACTCGGCACGGTTTTGGCGGGAAGGGCGTGTGGCATCGCCGGTCGCTCTGCTGGTGACGCGCTGACCGCTCCTGATGACGTGGCGGCTACTGTATGCCCGATGTCGGGCGCGTGGCTCAGGCCGGCCCCGCCCTCAGCACCCACTGTAGTCATGGCGGGAAATTCGAAATCCGGCCCCGTGGAAACGGCGGGAACCAGCGCTGGCCGTCGGCTGTCGTCGCTCCGCGGCGCTCCACCAGCCGCGTAATTTCTTCTAGTGTGGCGGCAGCAGCGTAAAGTAGCTCCGCCAGTCGCGAATGAGCCTGCCGTAGTCCGTCAGCCGACGGCTCCCATCCGTCCAGACGTTGTGGTGTGGATGGACCCGGCCCTGGCTGCTCGGCGTCACCGTCAGCCATCTCGGGCTCAAAGTCGGCATCAGGTTTCCTCCGCCCCCGGTTCTCTGGCACGAGCCGTCCGTCGCGTGTCCATGTTCGTAGAAGAGCACTTCTGACGCCAGATGTAATAACGTTCAGGAGGACTTGGACGCCGGGGTTGGAGGCACACTTATTTATTCCGTACAAGGCGCAATACAGACCGGGACATACAACACTGGAAGGGGTGTCGGCCCCTTCACCCGTCTTACTGGGGAGACACACTCTAGGCTACCCCTAGCCTACCTCTCGGTCCTCCACTATCGGGCTAGGGGAGGCTAGCTAGCCCAGCACTGGCCATCTGGGCTCACGGCGCCCGGAGTCCCCAGACCAGCTCTGACAAGAGCACCGGCTCTGGCTCTCGGTGCCACGCCACTGGCTCGGTCCTGGTCGGCCCTGACAAGGGCGGCGATCCAGGGGAGTCCAGGGCTCTATCTAGCAGATCTTCCTTCTTCACTGGTTAAGCTTCATACATTCTGCCTCGAGCCCTCCGGCTCACCCCCTTATATACCAACTCCCCCCTGAGGGGTGGGGCCCCGGGGGATCCCAGCTCCGAGTCAGCCCCCCAGGCTGCCCGGTGCGGACGTCGCTGTGAGCACCCCCCTGTGCACCGTCTGATACCATTGTATAACAGCCCCTCCGTAACACCCCTACACCTGCTTTGATTACAGCAGTGCATACCGACTGTGGTGGTACCTGCTATGATTACAGCAGTGCATACCGACTGTGGTGGTACCTGCTATCACGACAGTAGTACATGCTGACTCTATAGCAGTATTTATCGACTCTATAGCACAAAGTACTCAACTGACAGAGTGGCGTGGTGAGGCCTAGTCCCGTGCAGAGCCTCCGGCCTCGCCTAGATTGTCCAGCCGGTCGAGGTGGCACCTTGGCAGGCTGGGGCTGGGCTGCTACCCCTGACTGCTTCCCAAGCCACGATCTCCCCGGCCGCTCTGCAGTAATATCTACGGCCTATAGTGGTAGCATTTAGCGACTGTATATATTAGTGACTGCATGCATCAGGGTGGGGGGGACATCACACAGTGAAGATTTAAGCTCAGCGTTTAGTGTAATTTTAAAGCATTTTTAACGTGAAAGAAAATGTCCCCTTCACTCCCACCGAAGGCGTGCGACTTGGCATGGGCCGCCCCCCCACCAAAGGCGCGTGAGTTGGTACGGTTGTGCAGGCGTCATAAATAAATAAATAAAAGGCCTAAAGCCTATAGTGCTAGCGACTGCATATATGAGTAACTGCACGCATCAGGGTGGGGGGGACATCATACAGTGAAGATTTAAGCTCAGCGTTTAGTGTAATTTTAAAGCATTTTTAACGTGAAAGAAAATGTTCCCTTCACTCCCACCGAAGGCGTGGGACTTGGCATGGGCCGCCCCCCCACCAAAGGTGCGTGAGTTGGTACGGTTGTGCAGGCGTCATAAATAAATAAGTGAAAGGTCTACAGCCTTTAGTGCTAGCGACTGCATATATGAGTAACTGCACGCATCGGGGTGGGGGGGACATCACACAGTGAAGATTTAAGCTCAGCGTTTAGTGTAATTTTAAAGCATTTTTTATGTGAAAGAAAATGTCCCCTTCACTCCCACCGAAGGCGTGGGACTTGGCATGGGCCGCCCCCCCCCCCCCACCAAAGGCGCGTGAGTTGGTACGGTCGTGCAGGCGTCATAAATAAATAATAAAAATTCTAGCGCACAAAAATCGCACTAAATCCCTAATTCAACTAATTTAAAGTTGACGGGTATGAAAAAGGAATAGCGCTTGCTGACCATGGGGCTTACGGTGTGGTGCCTGGCTATTTGTTTTTTACATAAACCCCACCGTTGGAGAGCCAAGCGCGCGACCACACACACACCCACACACAAACCCACAATTTTTGACTTTTTTTATAGATTGTATGATGCAAAATATTTTTTTAATCAAATCTAATATGCCAAAACATAATTATTGTTGATAATTATTGTTGATAATGATCATGTTTCTTGTTGCATAAGAAGGCTAATGACAGGTTTCAGGATGATGTCACCACGTCACCTGATGCACTCTGTGATTCACAGAGCGGTGTGGTAATGTACCCGAGGGATCCGTGCCGTGTGTGCCCCGCTCTAGGCACTGAAGCTACTGCGGACGGCCGAGTTCATGCCCTACGTGGTGTTCATCGCTGCTCCATCGGTGGAGATCCTCCGCTCTATGCACAAGGCAGCACTTGACGCTGGCCTCACCGCAAAACATCTCACCGTGAGTATCCCACTGCGTGTCTACATGCAGGCGTGTGAAAGTGAGTGTGTGTGTCCTCAGTGTGAGGAGCATTGGCCCAGCGGATAGGGCACTGCGCTACGAACCCGGTCACCCGAGTTCAATTCCCGCTCACGGCCAACACCAGTGATGATTATCTGACCCGGTCCTGGGCCTCCACTCGGTCGACTCAGTCTCAAATGAGTACCTGGTGCGGTGTGTAAACATTGTCACTAAGGAGACAAAGGTGGCCAGGCATGGTGCTGGCCACCCCACCCCCTCGTGTGCCGTACTGGCCTTCATAGGTGCTTTCTAACAGCACTTGTTGCAACAGTCTATTAAGGCTATACAGGGGGATCTTTATCTTTGTGTCCTCAGTGTAGGGAGTGGTGGCACAGTGGTTAGCATGCAGCACTAAGAACCCAGCAACCAGAGTTCAATTCCCACTCACAGCCAATACCAGTGATGATTATCTGACCTGGTCCTGGGCTTCCTGTAGGTCGAAGTGGGGGCCCTGGACTGGTTCAAAAGAACTGCTTATTTTGGTGAGTGTAACCTGCTGAGTCCAGAAATAACAGAAAGCCACGTGAAAAGAAATAGTTCTCATTTTATACAATACACAAAGCACTGTGATCCTGTTTGGTGGATCTCAATGGGTTCTATAATCCACTAGAAAGCCATGATCAGGGGTTGGCAACCAAAATAAGAGGAGCCATTTTTTCTTAAATTGCTAAAATTTCAATACCAGTATTTCAAGAGCCACAATGCATGTGAATTACGCCGCAAAGCAGTCCTTAAAAAGCCACATGTTACTCACCCCTGGCTATGACCAACAATTACCCGGATGGATTCCCATAAGCGCGGTTGGCTATGTACGGTGTGAAAAAAGTTCAACATACATGCAGCCCTGTAATATACTACAGTATAGACATAATGTACCAACACCATCAATTGGTATATGTTTTCTTTTAAATGTATGAATTCTTAGTCGGGGATTTTTATTTTCCATCAGCCACATGAAAATTATTAAGTGCTTATGTTAGTGCTCTGATTTGTCCTGAGATCGACAAAAACATGTTTTGCAATCTGTTCATGGATCGCGATCTACTCATGGAATACGATCCACTCATGGATCGTGATCTATGTATTGGCCACTGCTGATGTACGGTATAGTTTTAGTTTAATATTAAACACGAAGCTCTACCTGGTAATAGCTCAGGCACACATAATCATAGTCCTTTATTTATTTAGGAATGTGGCACTGCATCTTGCTACTCTTTGAAGGGAGCCTTTCATTGGGGTGTTTGTTTAAATGTTTTATGACTGATTTGCTAACATCAGTACAAGTGATATCAGAAACCCCTCCCCCCCCTTTGTCAATCCGCACCGACCGTCATTTTATTTGTTTATTTGTTTATTTTGCATGCTAAAGTATAGTCAAAATACTTCAGAACCAACATAGGTGGATTAAGAATGGCTGCAGTAATATACTCAAGGTAACATATTAATTCAAGCTTCAGTACTTATAATTTTCCAGTATCATTTGTCTGACTGTGCCAGCTGTGTGGCCTATGGGTTGGCCATGTCTACTGCTCGGGAGTCGGCGTGGTAACATTGCAATTTCTCTGCCACAGGACGCTGACCTGAAGAAGACGGTGGATGAGAGTGCCCGCATTCAACGCGCATACATCCACTACTTTGACCTGACGATAGTCAACGACAACATGGACGAGGCCTTTGCAAATCTGCGCGCTTACCTCGAGAGGCTGGTCAAGGAGCCCCAGTGGGTGCCAATCAGCTGGGTGTACTGACAGGGGCATTCATGAGAAAGACCCATCGGTCATCACATCAGCTCACTGTCTGCCCCTTGTGGACCTTAACGAGGTTGCCACTCTGTCGAGGATACTGGTGGCGGCCTTTGATTTCAAAGCCAGGTGGGCCCGGTGGAGAAGATTCCTCTTGAGTTGCCCATCACACGTTTCTTGGAAGCGCAGGAGCGTAGCGGAATATTTGGCATGCAAATGTGGTGCTTGGGGATAACCAAATGAAAGCTTAGCACCTGTTTTGTAAAGTGGACACCTGTTCACTTCACCTGTGTCCACTGAACTGGGTTTGCTTCATTTGCTTTTGCTTGTTGATAGGGACGGTTTACCTTGTGTGACTAGCAGTAAAGGTTCAAAGAGATTATTGTGTGTACCATTGCACTGGACACATGCAATGTGTTGTCTCATGCCAGCCTGTGCGTATAATGGTGCTGTTTATTTCTATAAAATTAGCTCCAGGCAACCTTTATCAAACCTTTAAGTCCATCTTTGACAACTATATTAATTCAGAATTCAGAGCATTCATCTCACAAATGACATGTCTGTTTATGTTGTAATGCAGCAGCAGTGGTGGTGTTCCACATACAGTGATGTGTTGTTGATTTAATCATATAAGCTAGTGCTGGGGAATAAATATCATTGGTCAGCATTGTCATGCTTGTCCCCACATCGTTATACAGAGAGTATTATGTTTTATTTGTTACATCTTTCGTGTAAATTTTTTTTGCATTTCTCTTTTCTTGGAAATTTCTTCATCTACGCAAGCATGAAATCACCTTGAAAATATCTGCAAGTCATAAGTTTAGCATGAGAATATAAACAAATCTTATTTATTTTTTGCCTTAAATTAGGCAAAATATTAAACATCTGTTAATATTTCAGTCGCATACATTTTTGCGACAAATATATATTTTATAAACGAGAAGCTGTTGTGCAGGCCTTGTAGCCCTTAGGCCTACAAAACAGGCACAGCGCACTTTCATTCATGGTCACTTATGGTAGTCTCCGTTTAATGGGAAAGGAAGCTGTGAAAGGCCAATCTGTTAATTGAGTTGGATCTTTGATTATCGCTTGGCAATTGTGTCAAAGTGTATACAAGATGAACAGTGTGGATTTCTGTGTAATCAGTTTTACAGTTGGTTTATAAACTACAGGTACTTAACCAATCTGTATTTAAAAAATAAATCGTAACACTCACCTAATATTGCACAACTGTTTTCTAAAAAAAAATCGAAACGGTTATCTCTTTAGATCACTGTTTTTTATGGACTTGTTTGAATCGGCCCATTTGCAGTTGGAAATAATACCCTGCTACTATTTATACTTAAACCTCTCATTCACATAGCAAGGTTTTACCAAATATTATTGAGGGTAGTTTTGATATCTGCTACTTGCTTGCAGCTTTATTTGAGCCAGAAAAGTTGTAAAGCGCCTTACCTTTGCTCCTATGTTGTTGGACGAATGACGATGATAGGAAAGTATTTGAAGTCGCCTTCTCTGTTGCTACGTATAGGGAACTTGATGGATTTGTGTGAAATTATCATCCTTGTTGATGTAACTGTGCCTGAATGCACGTGCACAATTTGTTGCACTAATAAGTTTTATGTTCTTGTGATTTTTTATTATTGTCTTCATCAGCCCCATATTATATGCCTTTGACACGTAGAATATCGTGCCGTTATATTTTGTGCCATTTGTGGACACGCAAGAATGCATACATTTCTTAATATCGGTTTGTGTGTCATTTCCATGCTGCCATTTTAGTCGAGAGGAAATACTCCCAGGATAGAACAGGTCTCAATTAACCCTGATGCAATGGAGTGGCCTTCACTTGGTCCTCTTTTTATTTTCATTTTTAAACTGGTGGTCCTTTTTACGTTTTATAAAAATGGGATATGATACCTGCACATTTTGTCAATGACACTGACATGCAATATCTACTCTAAAATATACATTAATGCTACTGGGCGTTTAGGCCACATGACCTACTTTGATAATACCCTGCAACATTACAGAATTGAGATTATTTCAGCCAGCTCTACAACTGTTGTGATAACCACTAGGCTCTCCAGCCTTGTAAATGGACCATTAAACACTGGAAAATATTAACATGTGCCGAATATTTCATAGGTAACCTTAATATACTCATAAAACTGGGAAAGCAACCATCCATGACATGTATCAATATTTATACTTCTGATTAAATGTAGCCAAACATGAACCGACAGGAATTGACTTTGTTCATCTGCAAGGGTGTCTGTGCATTAGCATGGTTGGCTACGTACGGTGCGAAATCATTTCAGCATACATACATCTACAATATATCACGTAGGCTTTCGCGACCAATATCATCCATAATAGAGGTTCTAATCCCAAAAAAACTATATTATGGACATCTACAATACTTTCAAATATTACATTTTCTCTTTGTACATTTTCCCTTATTTAGCATCCCATTTTAAAGGCTCCAAAGTCTCCATTGACATAAATAGAATGTTCCCTGATTAAACATTTTCCTGCATCTATTGTTCAATTTGGCTGGTTCCTTGAAAATGTTGAGGTATCACTATTTTACTCTCAAGTGATATTGAAACAAACAAACTCGTGCTGTCTTTTGTACTGCTGCGTTGAACTAATTCAACTGGCGTTTACATAATTTTTACTTACATTAATCAGAACAATGTTACACATGAAAGCGGACATAAACATTTCATTCTATGCTCCTTCTCACCTCTGCTAACAATCCCAGCTCTCTCTTCCCCTACCTCCGTAATGCCCAATCACAAATTCCATTCGTTCTCGCTTCTGGCCCCCTTATACTTGAACAGGCTTAACCCTACACGTCAAACAATCAGCCTCACTGCCTCTTTTTCGTTCTTCCCTTAAAACTCACTTATTTTCCCTCGCTTACCCAAACTCGCTCTTCCCCCTCCGCTTGCCCAAACTCGCTCTTCCCCCTCCCCATTATTAACACCATCATCATCCCTATTGTCAACTTCTCTACCCATTCATCACACTCACTCATCATTATTAACCACTCCTTGTCACTCGCATCATTGTTTATTTCACGCATCATACTCATCTTGCACTCCCATCCTTCTCATTAGTTTGGCTCATCTCATGACACTATGCCGTTTTACAAATAAATCGTTATTTGTTGAACTACCTTGGACAAGACGCTATATATATTAAGATAAGATGCGGTAGTAGAAGTAATATAAATAATTCTTTACAGCCTTTGTAAAACTATTGAACTGCTAGATGAAGGACTTCCCACACCATGTCGGCCGTGTCCAGATGGATAGGGTACACTACACACATGTATGTTATTTTAATTCCAAGTCATATCTGACCCTAACATGCTTAAGTGAGTTCTGAAAACATAATTTCCAGTTAAAATTCCATTTTGTATATTTAGTGAAAAAACGTGCGTGTAGAATTATTAGTCTTAAAACATTGCACACACCATCTGTATTGTGAGTCCCCAATTTATGACTTGAAGCAGAGGTGAACATTCTCGTAATGCATACACTGCTTTCAATACAATGAAAATATCAAGGCCATGAATCTTTACAACCTTGGCTTTTATTTTTAGTGACTCACATCGGCTTATATAAACTGTATCTTGGGTTTTATAGTTTAGTTCCACCTCGGGGCTTAACAGGTTATACCCAGTCTCATGGTAACTTCTCTTACATCTCATCCATTTTAAAAGAAATGTTTTATCATTTTAATTTCAGTCAGAGTTTGTTGATCTTTGTTTTAGTCCTCATTGATCTACTGGACATCTGTAAAGAGCTTCGTAGCTCATCGGATTTCTCCAGGAGAAATACAGATTTTCGAAGTCGCATCATTATTAAACATCGAATGAAAAACACAAGGTTACTCCATGAATACACGCGGAACATGTGGCACCGCTAGTCCTCGCACAACCCCATGGCAAAAGACAAGGCATTGCCAAATCGCAGATCGGTATCTTTAATTGAACACGATCTGGGAGATAGAGCCGCAACTCTATCTGTAACCTGTCTGAGCTGTCCTGGTCTTAGGACTGATGTTGGCGGATCCATATGGTGATGTGAGCTGTTGACGTACCACCTACCACTGCTGAAGATGGTGATTTAAATACAAAAAATTCCATTGTCACAAAGATCCACGTGCTTTTGCTGGGCGATGTGAAATGTGCCAGTGATTGCTGCTTACAAAAAGTGCTCATCTTATCCTACTGCAAAGTGTAATTTATTTCCCAATAGTTCTGTGTGGAATGTGTTTTTTTTTCTTTTACATCAAAGGTGATTCTCAAATGTTGTTTTAATCCGGTAAACACCTGACACTTGATTGCATTGCACCTGTTGAAATTCTCAGCACGGCCGAAACTTGCACTCAGTCACATTTGTTTATAGCATCGTAAGATAACTTACGCAAAACTATTCAAATGTTTCATCTCTCTGATTCTCCTGTTGAAGCATAAACATCTTCATTATCCATTAAACGCATTGTTTCAAGTGTTTTTTTTAAGGTAGTGCACGTATATGTAAATTGTAGTAAATGAATATGCATTCCACGTTTAAAAATAAAAAAAGGCATAATTGCTTCTTGAGAATTCTTTTTTAAAGAACTGCCTTGCTTCTTGTGCCGACAACTAGGCCGTGCCGACATCTATTTTGTGCGAACAATCTTTTACACTATACTCTTTGGTTCTTTCGGTAAAGTCACGTCGGTAGAAATACGATAAAATAAATATTTTACACTCTTCAAGGAGTTTGTATCACCGTATATATATAGATATTTTTAATGGTGGGTTGAGGCAGATGTATTTGCTAATAGAGCCGGCTGTTCTGAGCTGCAGTCCTCACTGTTAAGACATTATTGTATAGAATGAGTCATGTCAGTATTGAAGATGTTTTAGAGAGAGTTGTTTTGCTTGTTTTATTATCATAATCGTCACGAGTGATGCCATTGAGAATATATGTGTATGCTATGTGCACACGAACACAAACAGAAAATCATTATTTCTCACACCAACCTCACCTGCCAAGGGATGTGCAGCTGCATTGCTATGTATAGAATTGCTATACACATGGACAGTGGTCATTTTGTAAAATTGTTCGGTGGGTATTATATTTTACTTGTTCTAGCACTGTTAAGTTATTACGAGTGTATTAATTCCGATTTTAAAATAACTAATTTAGCATTATTGTTAGAAACAATACGATGGAATTATAAAAGCAGACTGCCTGATGAACGGAGTTGAATTTGTGTGATTTGAAGAAAGTTAATTATAATAGGACACTACAGAAACTTCCACGTTGCTCTCTTTTAACATAGTTGACAGGATCACTTGAATGAGATACGAACATGCGACTTAAACATAACACTGCATATTTCTTAAGGTTACCATGGATTAAAACCCTGCTGTTTACTAAGTAGATGGTGAACACGGCAGGCACCGTTATGTGGATTAAATTATGTATTAGCACAATAAAATGTATCTGTTCATGGGAATAATGCATTATACACTCGTTTATCCGCTGTTTTAGCCCTGCTCAATACTGGTTGACTATCACAGCTGTATGTTGAAGAGGAAACAAGGTACCCAAGCTGGAAGAAGAAACGTAATCTTTCATTTCGGTTTTTTTTCGGAAAATGTACAAACATTAAACAGCGCATTGTCAGATTGTTGCAACATGCGGATGTAGGCACAATTTTTGAGGGTTTGCGGATAAAAGAACATAACAGAATTGTAAAACACTTGCAAATGTTTTTTTTGCTTGCACTGTTGGGGAGATCAATGGGAGGTTCTTTATATCCAGCCATTTCTAGATCTGTAAAGAAGTACATTTGCATCGTTCCAGAGACCCTGGTGCATCCCAGTGCCACTCATTTATGTTGAGTAAATTTTACTCGTTCCTACAATATTTCAGCAACAACAAAGTGGACTAACCATAGTAGTGTGCTATATGTATCATTGTCAGTGAGGCACAATTTGACTTAGTGCTAGTAGAAGGATTCTGAATATCAAGCTTCTTATTCTTTCCTCATACATTTTGTACTAATTGTCAAGCTATAATCACGGTCCATCAGTGGTGCAGGACACACGCAGTTTGGAACATTCCATTGAAACAATTGTTTTAAATGATAAAACAATCTGAAAAGTTTCAACATTTTTTTTCCACATACACGAAAGTCCCGTGCGATTCTCTTATTTACTAAATTCTGATCGTTTATAAGGAATAATGTGTCCGTGCAATGATCTGCTGCATTTCCAAAAGCTGGAAAGTGGTGCCAAAATTTTCACCTTGTCACCAAAAGTGCCAAAAATATATTTTACCTTTATATAAAAAACGCTTTTTAGAATTCAAACCAATTCTGTCCATAATGCTTGATACACATACCTGATACAAGTGCGTGACTTGTGCCATGGTAGACAAATGCATCCTTGACTGACATTTCTTATCTCAGATTGGATGTTTTTGTTTCTCTTTTACTTCATCTAAATATTTTCTGCACTGAGTGTAAAGTGTTTTTTTAAGTCTCACCTTGTCAAGGCACCATAGTTTTTCACCTTTGATTCAACATGTGCCCCGTTGACCAATATTTTTATGGAATAAAACGTCTCAAATTGTGCTAAACGCGCCACTTTGTTTAAATATTTGAAATACACGTGTTTACTTTCAGTGATTACTTAATGTGTCGTAAAAAATGTATGAACGTTACAAAATGGTACTGATAGATTTTCAGAAACTATTCTCTGGATCAAGTGGGCCTATTTGATTGCAACAGCCTTGGTTCCGGTCCAATAACTGTATTCAGAAAAGGAGGTTTTCACATTTATAAATCGTTAATCTGCACTTCTTTAGTTTTTGGATGGATTTAACACTTTGTAATTAAATGTTAAATAAAAACATTTTTATGTTGCACAAACATTGACATCGTTGTAATGGGAATGTGAGTGCATTTAGAACCACTATCGACCTTTAGTTTCATGAGCCAGTCTTTTATGAGAAGAGAGAATGGATTTTTTTTCAAATCCTGTATTCCCATGTACCTTGTGTGCTCATTCAATGGCATTTTTAACATATAATTTGTGACTTGTGTGTGACATGTTGTGGTACACTTAGAATTATAGTCTCGATATATAGTACACGATTGGTTTTGCACGTTCATGTTTTATGGATGGAATCACTAAAAACAATCTGAACCACTTTCGCGTAATAGCTCTAAAGGAATGCTTTTTCATATTAACGCACATCTTGTAAAACTATTGATTTGACAACATGCCCGATCCCGAACAAAATGGAGATATTTATTTTGTGTGAACTCTGTGCAACCACGTAATAAAGTTTTTTTTTTGTTTAAAAATGCAAACTAATGGTTGATTTTTTTATCGATGTACAGAACATTAGTTGTGTCATTTATTAGCTGTATTTAATTAATAATTTGTGTCTTAGTGTGTCTTTGGTATGCTTGTTTGTGCAGTCATAGATTCAGTGACGAGTGCGCATTGTTAGAATCCAAGTCATTACGTTTCAATTTCTGGCCAAGCGCAATGCAAATAGGAAATTGGTATTTGCGCCTGCTCTAGATATTCACCCGATGCCACTCCGTCTAAATTGAGCACCTGCTGTGGTATGATAGACATTAAGAGTAGTTATGTAATATTATTAAGCGCCTTTCATCGCCTCCGCTTATAATGGTTGACTACGTACGGTGCGAAAGAAGTTCAACAATAACTCGTAAAACAAAGAAGCTGAGACAAAGGTGGCTGAGCACAATGCTCATTACACGACTCCCTTCTGTATAGGCAGTTGGTTGTAAGGAATTGTTAAATCTTTTACGTGTGATTTACTTAATAAATGTAATCAATGAGAGATTATTTTATTTTAAACTTAAATCCATAAGAACGCTGTATGGTGTGTTATTTTTTCTTCTGAAAATGAGTTGGGGAAACAAATGTAAGTACTATACTTCAAATTGAAGGCCAGTTCGTTCGTATCTCAATCCGCTTGTTCTGGTGAGGTTTCCGGCAACAGCATGTTGAGTTGTGTCGGTCCAGACCTCCCTTTCTCTGGCTCTTCCTGGGGAATTTCTAGGCGTTCCCAGGCCAGCCAAGCGACATAGTCCCGTTTAACACGTAGACATAGTCCCACCAGCGTGTCCTGGGCCGGCACGGGGTTCTTCTGTGGGGGTCGTTGGCCCCCGGGGTTACCCTTTCACCTACGTGGGTTACCCTCTCACCTACTTGGGTTATCTTACCGTCCATTTGGTTTACCCGGCCAGCAATATCTCCCATGCCGGTCTGTAACCCGGCTACCCACCCCGGGGTTGTCTCGCTGGGTCTCTGGGGCTCCCTTGCCCGTCCCCTTACTGCGATGGCGAGCTCTTCTTCCTCGTCGGAGAGTAGGCTCGCTACGGCGCACTCTCGTCCCCTACCTCAAGGCTGCGCGCGCTCACCCGAGAGTTTCTCGCATTTGCGCGCGCGCTCGACGAGGGTGTTAAAGGAGAGGCGTGCACCGTCTACATTTGGCTGCCACCACGGGGTGCATGCCAAATATCGCTGGACTTTACCGGCGGCGAGGCCCTCAATTATTTTTGCCTCGTACTCCGGGTACGCGAGCTGGGTCAGCGTGTGTACGTCCTCGGCGTAATCTCGTAGATTCTCGCCGGGTTGGCGGCAGCGTGCCTCTAAGGCCGCCTGCGCCTCCTCTTCGTCATAGGTGCCGAAGCGCCGTTCGAGTTGGCACATTAATTCTTCCCACTGAGTTTGTGCGCTTGCGGGCAAAGCTTCCACAAAGTCAGCTGCCCGCCCATCTAAATGTAGCTCTAACTGCTGCAACGCCTCCTCATCTGACCAGCCATTAACCTTTTTAGCCCCCCTGATGCTGCGGGCAAACGATTTCCATGATGGAATTCCTTTGCCCGTAAATGTGCATTTGATTTTAACCTGGGTTGGGGGGCCTCTTTCCCTTGGGGGTGCGGGGGATCGTCCCGTTTCTGACACCAATATGTGGGGGCCGTTGGCCCCCGGGGTCGCCCCCGCCTGCATCCCCTATTCCGGTTGCGTTACCGCACCGCCCTAATACCCGCTAGGGGTTCGCCGGCATTCGAACGCGACGCCCCTACTGTTACAGTCTCGCGCAACGCTCCCACGCTGCGAGCATACGTACGCACAGCATCATCAATCAAACCCCATACTCCCCCTCACGCAGCTTCGCGCAGCACTCACTCGCTACGAGTATACGTATGCCCGTCTACAGCCCTGAGCAGTACTCGCCTCCACGCCAAATAACCACGTTACCAATCGCGCACCTGTATCCTACACGTAGCGAACGTATGCCCACACCCACACACAGCTCCACACGCGACACCCTCTCTTGCGCCGCTCTGCGCAGCGCTCCCACGTGGTGAACCACTGTGTACACAGCACCACACGCGTTCACACTTCTCAACGAGATCACACGAGGCCACGATCAGCTATTAATGATTTATTTTCGGCTACCTGGGAATTGATGTTAAATCAGTATGAATCGACGAGGCTGGCCTATTCTACTACCCCTGGACCTATTCCCTATTTATCGGCTTATGATACTAATTCACCTTGTTACTCACGGTTCGAAGTATTCGGCGTCCTCTGGCTTTTCCTCGATGCTCGTCTGGACACGTCACACGGACGTCCGGAGGGCAGAGCTGGGAGCCGCCTTGACCGCTGGCTTCTTGGAGTGAGATCCCTCTGCCTCGTTACGTTCGCTTTTTATCCTATCTCCCCCGTCCCAGGCCCCGCCTCCCCTGCCCTCTCCCTCCTCCGGCGTTTATGCGTGGCGCATATCCTAATCAGTTCCATTCTCATGCCTCCCCATCACAATGGGTGGTCGGCTTGACTGCGCCGGTGCATGATGCCTTTGTTATGCCAATTATGCCGCGGCGTCCATCACAAAGGCTCGCCGTGGGAATTTGTGCACGGGCTCCCCGCGTGCCTCCGCCCCTATGATTATTCATAATTCCAGATTTTACCCTTTAACTTCCCTAATTTCCTTAATAATGGCGCCTACGCGCTCGAGCGTAATTATCCTAACCATCAGCGACTACGCGCAAGAGCCCCTGTTGTCATGCTAATTATGCCGCCCCGTCCCTCCCCTGCCTGCCTCGTCGATACGTGTGTGAGTGTGGGGGTGCGTTTCAACCGCAGTGGCCGAGTGGCCCCTCGCTGCGACCTTGCAATCTTAATGCCGGTCGCAGCGCCGCGAAGTAGCATCGGGGGAGGTCGTCCAATTCCCTGGTCACCGGAAACCATGAAAGTTATCCCGATAAGGGCTTCTCGGATTAAAACCGGTCGGCCAGGTGACTTCCCCTCGGAGCTCTATGGGGGGAGGGGAAATGCGTGCGGGTGTGTTCATGTGAGGTGAGGTGGGGGGACGCGGGGGTCGGCTCCGTCACTTGGTGGTGGCGAGGTCGGGGATGGGGCGCCCGCCGAGCGGCTTCGTGGCGGCGGCATCACACTTCACCCAGTGGGACATGCTGCCCGGTAGAGTTTCAGGGGGAATCTACCGCGGGGCATCCTTACCAGGTGCCCTAACCACCTCAACTTGCTCCTCTCAATCTGGAGGAGCAGCGACTCAAGTCTGAGGCTCTTCCTGATTGCCGAGTTCCTCACCCGATCACAGAGAGTGAGCCCGGCAACCCTGCGGAGAAACGTAATTTTTGCCTCTTGTATTCGCGATCTCATCCTTTCGGCCATTACCTAAAGCTCATGACCATAGGTGAGGGTGGGAACGTCGTTCGACCTGTAAACCGAGAGCTTTGTTCAAGAACTCAGCTCCCGCTTCACTACCACGGAACGGTACATCGCCCGCTAGACTGCAGACGCTGCACTGATCCGCCGGCCAATCTCCCACCTCCACTTACCCTCACTTGGCGAAGGAGATCCCGAGGTACTTAAACTCCTCCCCTCTCACCTGTAGAGAACAATCCACCTTCTCCCGGGAGTGAACCATGAACTCAGCTTTGGAGGTGCTGATCCTCATCCCGGCCTTTTTCACACTCGGCATCATACCGTTCAAGTGCGCGCTGTAGGTCACAGACTGACGAGGCAAAGAGGTTACAACAACAAACACTACAAAAACACGATAGGAGTGAAAAGTACAAGAAAGGTAAACAAATCACCCAAATCTTGACTTAAAGCTTTCGTGACTGCAGGAATTCATATTGTTGGGTCTTTCGGTAAAGTCACGTAGATAGGTTCAAAGAAATTAACAAAAATAACAAAAAACTACGACGCTTCGATCGCAACACAAGCGGATCGATACATCGTAGTTTTTTGTTATTTTTTGTTATTTTCTGTCTTTACCGAAATATCCAAGAATATGAATAAAACTAAACCTTTCCCATGCTATTAGGCAAAGCCTACTGAGGTATTAACTTATTTTTCAAAATCGACCTGGCCACAAATGATAGCTCAATAAAGTGGATTATCATTTGGACATTTATCGCAGCCAAATAATCTAACACGTTAAAGGGTTCATCACGTAAATTAAGATTCAGATAAAAAATATTCAGCAGGCAACGACACAGCCAATGGCACGAGACTCGAAATTCCTGTACCGGCATGTTTCACTTAAGGAGCGAGATACGTTCTACGAAATTTTGCTCGTTAAGCGAAAACTCGTTGAGTGATCATCGGTTTCCCATTGACTCCCATGTTAAAAGCTGAGATATGTTTCAGCCCCCAAATTTTCCACTCTTGAACAACTTTTTTTACGTGAAAAATGCAAATTATAAGTTTAAAATACAGTAGAAGATGAGCCACTCCCTGTTGTTTGGCAGTTTCCTTCCCTGAGTGGAGGATGGTCCACACACGCAGGTGGCGAGCTGTCTGAAGCGCCACAGTACAAGCTGCAGGACAGTGCTCATTACTGAGCAATTCAACTGTGGCAAAGGGTCAAAGGTGGAATGTGACTCGGGGTCTAGCAGCTGTGCTAATGTCTTCGACTTTTCCCCAGCTCCCAGCGCTGTCTGCATTTTGATGTCATCCTATATGGATTATGACAGCTGTGATGGATTGTGGTGTTGAGGAGTTAAGGTACAGTGGCAGCAAGCAAATCATCAATATTTCAGGGTTGTGGCCAATCCACCACTGGCCTGGGGACACTCTGCATGATCAATGTACTGCAACAAATTCGTGTAGCTTTCCTATCTACGCCAAATCTATCAAAGAATTATGACCTTTATTTGGTATAGAAGCATACTTTACTTATTCAGTATTTATGGAGATTATGGGTGTTGTAACCAATCGATTCAACATTTTACGTTGATTATAATGTTCTCCGTCATGCATGGAATCACGCATGTGAGAACCAATTTGGATTCATATATAAATTGAATGTAATGAGGTTATATTAGATCTTTGACTATGACCACATCACCCACAATACACCTGATCCTGTGGGATCGCGCAAGCTAAGCAGGTTGAGCCTGCCCTGTAAACATGCAAACGTTGGGCCAACGTTGATCCAGCGTTGGATGGGTGACTCTGTGATGCCGCCGTGACGAAGCCGTTCGGCAGGCGCCCCATCCCCGACCTCGCCACCACCAAGCAACGGAGCCAACCCCTCGTCCCCCTCACCTCACCTCACATGAACACACCCGCACGCATTCCCCCCCCCATAGAGCTGGAAGGGAAGCTCACCTGATCGACCGGTTTTTATCTGAGAAACCCTTATCGGGATTAACTCTCACGGTTTCCGGCGATCAGGGAATTGGACGGCCTCCCCCGACGCTACTTTGCACCGCGGCGCTGCGACCGGCCTTAAGATGGTATGGCCACGGCGAGGGGCATTCGGCCACCGCGGTTGAAGCGCATCCCCCACACACACCACCCACGTGTCGACGGGGCAAGCAGGGGCGGGACGAGACAGCATGAGTAGCGGGACCGCAGGTTCTCTTGCGCATAGTCATGGATGGTTGGGATAATTACGCTTGAGCGCGCAGGCACCATTGTTAGGGAGGGAAAGGGATTAATTAGAATTTACGCCGCGCAACGCCGCACATTGATTAGCATATCACAGGCGCCCGGAACCGCGGTGCGCGTGCTAGAGGGCGCGAGCCCATTGTTAAGGAAAAGCTGAGGGCCGCCATCCCGCTCGGAGCCGCATCCCTTTGATGTAGGGAGGATAAAAAGGGGGGCAAAGGAGAGATCGGGCTCTCTTACTCCAGCGCCAGGCGACAAGACGCAGCTCCAGCCCAGCGACCCAGACGTCCGTGAGACGCACCGAGGTACGCTGCGAGCAGGGGATCAACGACCCGCCGTGAGCACCTAACAGTGAGTAAGGAGGTGAATTAGAATCATAGCAGATAAATCGGGAATAGGCATAAAGGTATCAGCGTAGGCCAGCCTCGTCGACTCACTGATTTAACACCTAGTTCCAGGTAGCGGTGTTGTATATGTTGGGTATCAAAATTTTGATGTGTTGTATGCGTGCGTGGGTGAAATTATTATGTTGTATATGTGGGTTATGAATATTCAGTGAAAATAATAATAATCAAATGAAATTTGGCCAAATGTGTAATTATCCGGAAATATGTTAATTGAGGTAATTATGCACATTTAATTATGCCAATTCGAGAGGTAATCGTAGTAATTATGCGAGTGGGTGTAATTATGATAATGCAAGTCGTTATGATAACCAGACCCCGCCTCGGTGACGAGGGTGGGTTATCGATCGGAATAAGGCAATTAATCGTATGCAGTTATGCAGGTGTGGTGTAAGTATGCAAGATTAACTTAGATTAACTCGGCATCGTTGTCTAGGTTCGTCTCATTCTCGCTTATATTTTTAGGTCCCCGGTTCACCCCGTTATCGCTTTAACATTTATTGAGTATGTGTTAGTGTGTTTATTAAGGTCACCAAGTTCAGATCTCAACGCAGAAGCAGATCTTATGCATAGATTTCAGGAAGGAATCACACAACCACTTCTGTATTAATCAATTTATTACTAATTCAACCTCAACTATGATATAGTATGCGAACTCTCAATCCCGGAACGTCAACACGGCATCAATACAGTATCATCAATGATTGTCTGATTTAACTTTGACAACGGCACATGGATCCCGCATAACGCGATGGTTGTTAGTGAGAGAGAGAGTCGTTAAAACATGCAAATACTATGCTAAGAAAAACCTTAACTTTAATGAATGATTATACTCAATATTGTTCATGCAGTACCGCCCTCCTTATTGATCATACGCAACCCTTATCACGTTGTTAGCACCTTGGGTCACGGGACAGTTGAATATTCTGTAGAGGATGCGAGTACGTGCGGCGATTATGACCGAAAGATACTTGAAAGATTATACGGCGATAAAAAAACACAATCAAAACAGTTTTTATTCTTAAAGGCACCAATCTCAACAGATACATCGGCAGGTTATCTGACAACAGAATGGCTCGGAGTAAGGGCCTGCGACGGTGCTCCTTTTCCGAAGATCGTTATCTTATATCAAATTTACTAATTGGGGACCAGATCACCTGATAAGGATCTGGTGGGCCACCACTCCCCACGTGAGCGTGGCTCGGCGGAAGGAGGTGCCAAGAATCAATTCGTATTGATGGATCTGTTGGGAATTTATGCGATTAAGAGTACAGCCCACTAAATATTAAAGATAAAAATTACGAATACTCTTATAAACGACGGATGGCCATCACTCGGTCTCGAGTGTTTTCTTCACAGCCACGGATGGCTTATGGGTTCGAGTGTGTTTGAGTGGTAAGAGTGGTCTTGAATAGTCAATGTTCGGAGTCGGTTCTTTATGTCAAACAGACGCCTGGTGGTCGTGTGGTGAGGGGGCGGTGCGCGTCATACGTATCAGTCGCTCTCCTGTCGCCGTGTTGAATTGGTTTGGATGCCTGTTGATACGCTGTCGTAGTTCGGAACCCGGTCGGTAGGTGGCGCCCACAGCTCGCTCGCAGCGCGCAGTGCTGGGTCGTCGCCTCGTCGCCAAACCGCGACCTTCAGCTGCAGAGAGACCTCCGACTCGGCAGAGGTTGACCCACGCAGGCCGAGTTGAGCTGTCAAGCGGGTCTTGCCCGCCTGCAGAGGAGATGGGGAGCCGCTTGAGTCGAGCCCCGAGAGCCGGCTGAACTCGGCTGAGTCCCAGACGAGCTGAAGAGTCGAGCCGACCCGTTGGTCGCAGCTCGCTCCTGAGTCGACCCGCTGGTCGAACTCCTGAGCCGACCCTGTTGGTCGAACTCCTGAGCCGACCCACTGGTCGAACTCGGCTGATGAGTTGACCCTCCTGGTCGAACTGGTTTCCAATGCTCAGGGTCCTTTCTTTTATGCCGAAAAATCCCTTTGGGTCCTGCCCACAAGGCGGGGTTTCTTTCGATTTTTGCTGTGTCAGGATCTGTCCGTAGGTAGGTGTGTCCATGTGTGTGTCCGTACGTCCGTGTCCTTGTGTGCATCACCCACGGTATATTCCGTTGTCATACTCCCTCCATAAAATCCATGAGCAAACAATCAGATGTTACAAATTGCCTCGAAATCGTCTCTCTGTCTGGGTGCAATATTATCTCTTGTCTGGCCTTCTTCATGAACCAAAACACAGACGTTACAAATCGTCTCACAGGCGCCTCTGTCCGTGTTGCACGACCTGGAGGGAGGGGCACACTCCCTCCGACCCTCACAGACGCACACAGACATGGTTAAAAAGTTTTAAATTAACATTTGTCCCTTACCATTTCCCAGTTATGATTCTGTATGTAACCTAAGGTGTGTCGTTTCCCATCGTGGTGCTTGACCCAAGTGGAGGTGCCTCCCCGAGCACATACACACTCCCATCCCGCGCTGCGGGGATACAAAGACGGCCGGGATCTCCCTTTCTCTCCGACCCTGGGTTTAACATCGCTCTTTTATTATGTATTTTATTTTGACCTGGTGGTGATTTATCCCGCTATCCTGGCTTTTCATAAGTTTTACTTTTGTCTTTTCATGCATAGGCTTATTATTATTAATTTATTTCCGATATCTTAGGTTAAGGGGTAAGTTTCTTGATCCTAGGAATTCGTATTCCTTGGTGTCTGCATGGTTATATAAGCGGAATATAGTTGACGGTGAATAGCGTTAACATTGATGTTATGTACGATATTATGTATTGTGATGTCTTTAACTTAACTTGTTGGTCAGGGCTTTACTGACATGAAGTTGCATTTCATAGCCTCGCAGGTTTTGCCTCACTCTGTCTCTGCTCGCCGTTGTTGTTGCTGTCCAGCTGACGCCGTTAACTCAAGGCCTCATTAATTTCCGTCACTCCTTGTAGGTGAGGGCGGTTGAACCTTGGAGTCAGTTCTGGTTTTTGTCTGCCTGCTTCTTCTGATGTCCCCTGACCCCGGGAGTTATTATTTCTACTTTTATGGCCTGTCGAAGCCCGACTCGCTGTTGCTGGGCTGGTGGGTCGCTGGGTTGGTGTGTTCCCGGCTTTTTTGCTTACGTTTGCAGTTCGCCGTGCTCTTAATTTCCTTCCCTCTTCAACCTTATATCGACTATTCGCTCCTCTCTGGGTGCGATTCAATTTTGACTTAGGAAGGTTCTGATTGTCATATGCTTTGGGTCGAGTTGTATATTAAAGTATGGAAATAACATTTCATATTGACTTAATGATGGTGATGGTTCAGTAGGCGTAACTTGTGGCCTGGTTTAATTGGAGTGGGTGTGAATATCAATAACTTTAGCCTACCCTGTTGTTAAATTCTGACTTTAACGTTACTTTAATAGCAGTACAGAATAATTGAGTTTTTCGTCTTAACTAGGCGAACGCGAACTTCTGGTGACCCCCGCAGCCTTGTTATTCAGCTGAGTCTGCATCCTTGAGATATACAACGCTCTTATTCGTCTCACTGTGGCCATCCAACCTTCTGCTCTGGGAGTGTTATTCTTAATTTCAGGTCAAAGGCCCCCTCACGTTCAGCCGTGCAGGGTTGTTTAAATCATCCCCCCCTGTGTACACAGCCTTGAGCTGACCCACTTCGTTTGACCACTCACCCTGGATTTATCTTTCCTTGAGGCAAGGTTGCAAATTCTGTCATCCCAGCCCTCCTCCAGTTCATCACTTAACAACACCTGGTGTTTTGCAGTTTGCTGCGCTTTGGGGTGTTTTCATTCATTATATATCAAGTAAAAAGATAATATATAAAAATATCAAGTTTGGAAGAAGGGTTTAGTATACAACAGCGGACAATAAATCATTAATAGTGAATCGTGGCCTCGTGTGATCTCGTGGAGAGGTGTGAACGTGTGTGGTGCTGCGTACACAGTGGTTCGCCACGTGAGTGAGCGCTGCGCGGAGCTGCACGTGTGGGTGCGCTTGTGTTCACTACGTGTATGATACAGGTGCGCGATCACAACGTGAGTATTCAGCGGTGAGTGAGTGCCGCGGGGAGCTGTGTGCGTGAGTGCCCGTACGTTCGCTACGTGTCGGATACGGGTGCACATTGGTATCGTGGTTATTCGACGTGGAGGCGAGTGCCACACAGGGCTGTAGACGGGCACACACTCGCAGCGGGCGAGAGCTGTACGTAGCGGTGTAAAGAGGGGGAGTATGGCGTTTGATTGATGATGCCGTGCGCGCGTATGCTTGCAGCGGGGGAGCGCTACGTGAAGCCGTATGGGTAGGGGCGTCGCGTTCGAAGGCCGGCGAAACCCTAGCGGGTATTAGGGTGGTGGGGTAACATAAACTGAATCGGGGATGCAGGCGGGAGGGACCCCGGGGGCCAACGGCCCCCACAACTCCCGTTAACAAACAGGTTGCCATCGGACATTCGGACTAAAGGGCTATGTTGTGAACAGCAAAGGGCAGTGAAGAAAAATTAACCCGTAAAAACAAAGTTTTTCACTATAAATCCTTTATATGCGTGGTGGCTAGAGTCCTCTCGTCCTCTGGCTTGAGATGGCTGCCACCTATGGGTCAGATGATTGTCTGCCAGCATTAAGCAATTGGTAATTAAATATGTATTTATTTTTCCCTAAACAGTGTAAAATTTTGGAAAAAAAATTTCACGAAAATTAATTGTCACGCACAACGAGTCTGTGTGGAAAATGTCAGCTCGATTGGATCACGGGAAGTGGGTTAAAAAACGACCGAAAGAATTGCACGGTCGTAAGCAAGCAAGCACGCAAGCACGCAAGCAAGCAAGCAAACTTAATATAAAGGATTTTAAAAAAACATTGTTGTACTCCACTTCTATAATCCGATGTCTATGCTCTCCACTCTCACCAAAGCACATTGACCAGCATGATGAAGTATGATCAAAAAAACTCTGCAACCAGTAATGGCAGTGGGGAATCCCTCGCCCAGTAGTGGGTTGACAAAAAGGATGTGCCCCACTTGTACATGACTCCTGCAGCCACTGGAGGTTTAAGATGCGCCACACTGTGAACTATGTATTGAATCAAATTGTGAACAAATATTGTGATGATTAACAGGGACGAATTGATTCTCGATTTGAAGCTTTCGTAACTGCAAGGATTCATATTCTTAGGTTTTTCGGTAAAGTCACGTAGGTAAAAAATTAAAATTAATAAAAGTAAAATAAAAATTAAATAAAAATAAAAATCACGACGTTTCGGAGGCAACACAAGCTTCCGTCTTCAGGTGGAACCGTCACAGCACGATAGCTGTAAACCATTGAGGGTAGCCAGGAGGTTTTCAGAGCACCTTGGTCTCGGAAAAGAGCACAAGTCAGATCTGAAACACGGCAGAACTGATTCTTCGGCCGTTGCCGATCATTGCTACAACTCTGTGGGCTCTCATGATATTGTCTTTTCCGAGACCAAGGTGCTCTGCAAACCTCCTGGCTACCATCAAAGGTTTGTACACGAAGCCATACAAATATACAAACACAGACATAATTTCAACCGTGATGATGGTTACAAACTGAGTAATCATTGGAAAGATGTGATTTACCATGCAAAAAAGATTTAACTACACTTATTTGGACCATCTTATTTGACAGACAACTATTCTTGAGTTACTGTACAGGTTACTGATAGACAGCCAGTTTTGTTTTACCAGGTTTAACTTCATTTTTGCACACACTGGTTTCCTGCTATAAGTTTTACCCACCAAACAACATAGCAGGAGGCTGTTTCTTCCTGACCTGCTTTTGTGCTTTAACCATCTACATGGCAGAGGCTCGGTCTCATTTGCAGCATTTTGTTATGTAGGCTAGCCGTAGTCTCAAGCCGCACCTCACCATAATATAGGCTCAGTCATTTGTTATGTAGTCTAGCCGTAGTCTCAAACCGCACCTTACCATAATAATAAGTATAACCCGTAAAAACAAAGTTTTTCACTATAAATCCTTTATATGCGTGGCAGCGAACTTAATATAAAGGATTTAAAAATATATTCGCCTGTGGAGGACACGGGGATCGATCCCGCGACCTTTGGCATGGGAAGCAAGGGCGCTACCAACTGCGCTACTCCGCCACGGCCTGTGGAGGGGTTACGCTCTGGGCTCTTACACTGTGACGTTAAGCCAAAGCCATGAATGAGTTCTATTTGAATATATGTAAAATCAAATTTTTTTGCCTAAAAAGTGTAAAATTTGGGATTTTTTTTCAGGAACATTAATTGTCTCGCACAACGAGTCTGTGTGGAAAATGTCAGCTCGATTGGATCACGGGAAGCGGGTTAAAAAACGACCGAAAAATTTGCACGGTCGTAAGCAAGCAAGCATGCAAGCAAGCAAGCGAACTTAATATAAAGGATTTAATAAATAAGTATAACCCGTAAAAACAAAGTTTTTCACTATAAATCCTTTATATGCGTGGCAGCGAACTTAATATAAAGGATTTAAAAATATATTCGCCTGTGGAGGACACGGGGATCGATCCCGCGACCTTTGGCATAGGAAGCGAGGGCGCTACCAACTGCGCTACTCCGCCATGGCCTGTGGAGGGGTTACGCTCTGGGCTCTTACACTGTGACGTTCAGCCAAATCCATTAATGAGTTCTATTTGAATATATGTTAAATACTTTTTTTTTGCCTAAAAATAGTAAAATTTGGGAATTTTTTTTTCACGAACATTAATTGTCTCGCACAACGAGTCTGTGTGGAAAATGTCAGCTCGATTGGATCACGGGAAGCGGGTTAAAAAACGACCGAAAAATTTGCACGGTCGTAAGCAAGCAAGCATGCAAGCAAGCAAGCGAACTTAATATAAAGGATTTAATAAATAAGTATAACCCGTAAAAACAAAGTTTTTCACTATAAATCCTTTATATGCGTGGCAGCGAACTTAATATAAAGGATTTAAAAATATATTCGCCTGTGGAGGACACGGGGATCGATCCCGCGACCTTTGGCATAGGAAGCGAGGGCGCTACCAACTGCGCTACTCCGCCATGGCCTGTGGAGGGGTTACGCTCTGGGCTCTTACACTGTGACGTTCAGTCAAATCCATTAATGAGTTCTATTTGAATATATGTTAAATACTTTTTTTTTGCCTAAAAATAGTAAAATTTGGGAATTTTTTTTTCACGAACATTAATTGTCTCGCACAACGAGTCTGTGTGGAAAATGTCAGCTCGATTGGATCACGGGAAGTGGGTTAAAAAACGACCGAAAGATTTGCACGGTCGTAAGCAAGCAAGCACGCAAGCAAGCAAGCATGCAAGCAAGCAAGCGAACTTAATATAAAGGATTAAAAAGTGGGCCGTTCCTGGCCCATCCCCCCCCCCCTCAACCATTATATATACGGAGTGGTATCTCTTGTAATCTCTCATTTACTTGATACAGCTATCGTGCTGTGACGGTTCCACCTGAAGACGGAAGCTTGTGTTGCCTCCGAAACGTCGTGATTTTTATTTTATTTTTATTTTACAATAATTAATTTAAATTTTAATTTTTTTACCTATGTGACTTTACCGGAAAAACCTAATAATATGAATAGGGACGAATTGGTGCATGTTTAATGGCTTTGTGTCCAGATATATCCCAATGTGAGCTGAGTATGTCTAAAGTATTGTAGTAAACCTATATCCTGCATGAATGGACTGTGATTGCAATTTACTTGAAGTGTATTACTGACAAAACACACGTGATGGTATAAAACACTTACACTAATTGTTTCGTGTAAAATTAGAGGTGAGGTAAGAGGATTGGGGAAGTTTGTTTAGTAGTTGTGGTGAGTGATAGGGGTTGTATGGGTGACCAAACTGGCTTGTCAAATGTCATCACATTGATGAAAGGAGCAATCTTAATCTGTTATCTTGATGACATACGTTGCATTATCTTACGTCAGCGGTAGACTGCAACATGTTTAAACAAAATTAAATTAAGGTCAGCTAATGCAGCACTCGATAATGTATATACGCTGGAGTTTATATTAATTTGCACTGTGGTTTAAAAAAAATCAACGTTGACTGCACTGGTGCTTGCGAAAACCCTGTACAATACAGCAGAGTAATTCTGGGATCACAATGCCCTTATTTTATATATTACTTCATCAATGAATTTCAAAACCATTAG
The DNA here is from genome assembly GCF_965212315.1 of Lampetra planeri. NCBI lineage: Eukaryota > Metazoa > Chordata > Hyperoartia > Petromyzontiformes > Petromyzontidae > Lampetra > Lampetra planeri. The sequence goes on from NC_136107.1 coordinate 23,013,159, forward strand.
TAGTTTTATACATATTTCACAAATTGTCACTGCGTACAATTAGTTGTGATATCAGCCTCTTTGTGACATCCCATAATGTAAGTGGCCCATCTGGTCGTGGGTGTCCAACACATGCATATGTCACCGCTTAGAAGCCATTGCCTGAGATGTCAGCTAAATATTTGTGCTGCATCACCCCCACTAGGCAAGGCCCAGGGAGATCATAAATGCCCGTGGCAGCCTTGGCCAAGCAATTACCCTTGGCACACCATCGTGTAGTTATGCACACGAGGCCTTGGCACTCTCTTTGGTAAGTGATGTGGCAGACACAGATGCCATGCGACCGTGGGGTTTTGTTGGGTGCCCTGATGGACTGCATCTTGCAGGGGGCATGGCTGTCCCTGGTATGTTGGCACACTCGGAATCGGAATCCTGTACGTATTTTCTGGATTAATCTGATGAGGTATCAAACTATTTTTCAGAGATGCCCAGCAACACTGCCCGAGCACCCTGAAACGACACGGTGTAGCTGCATGTCACCAGATATATACGTACTTTGCCGTTAAACATGTTAAATTATGATAATATGTGAATCGATGTAACTTGTTATGTTGCAACATTTTGTATGGATTGAAACAACTCTTTACTAGTTGTCTATAGAAGAACGAATATACATTGTTTAGTGCTATTTGGACTTAAGTGAATTTGTGTATTAATCCAAGTTAATCAGATTTTTCAATGTGATTGATCTGCAGATTATTATCAATGGAAATATTTTTTTTCATATGTAACTATTCATTGCATCTGAACCATATGTGTGCGAGGTGTTTCAGTCTGCCTCTCATGAAAATGCACTTTGATGTTAGGAAGAGGCATTTTGTAAGGGGCTGATATTTTGTACAGCTTCTATCTTTCAATATTTTGTGGTCTTGTAGCTGAGGGAGGGTAGTGATGGAGTGCTAACAGCTGGGCAGTTATCACTGCACAGCTGCACAGCCCTGCATCCATTCATGGGTTTTTTTTTACCTGTTCAGTTGTATGTAGCATAATACTATAAGTGGCAAGTTGTGTATTAGAAACTCCGGAATATACATTTAAATGTATGATTAGGATTTTTTTTATTTTTCGTCGGAATCAATCGTCATCAATCTACTGCGGGATTAGGGCCTCTTCAAGCTGTCACCATCTCTCACGGTCCCGCATTGCGTAAATCAATCCAGCACCAGAGCTGATTATCCTCCATTTTCACGTTGCATTGCTTTATCAGACGCATTCTCTCCCTTGGCCGCCACGACATTCTTATATCACTATGACCAGCCATAGTCCGTTTTAGTGGCATGTCCTGCCCACACCGACTCACATTTCTTAGTAGTCAATGCGATCTATGTAACTTGTGTATATAACTCTAAACCACGTGTTCCCCTTTCTTTCTCTGCAATTCCACGCAATGCACCTCCCCATGCTACTAGCTGCATTTTACAGATTTTTTCTCTATTTCATTTGTCAACGTCCATGTTCCTAAATCCATGTCATAGAAGGTAAGTTAATTATAGTAGTAGGTTTTTACCCTTTTAAACTGGTACAAAACTGACACCTTTACCAGTTTAAAAGAGTAAAAACCTACTACTATATTTTGCCACTGGTAAAAGAGATCTTATAAGGTAAGTTAAGTTCAGTTTTTTCCAAGGACTTAGATTTAAAAACACGTTTTGCCATTAGTTTGTTCCAGGTCCATAAACGTGTTTTCGCATCACTCGGGTTTTGCTCATGTCTGTCTTGAGCCCCACTTTCAGTCTTCTTTATTCAGTGATGCTATCATTTTCTTGAGTTCATTTCAATTTGATGTTGCAATGTCTATGTCATCAGCACATTTTTTTATTCTTAATAGCGTCTCCATACAATGCAAATGCAATCAACAATTATAGAATATAATACACAATTGCAGTCATTACTTGGGCCTTCAGTGTGAGTAGCGTAGGAGAAGAAGGTGAATGGGTTATGTAAAGTTGTTGCTGTGAGAGTTATGACTTTAGACACGTGTAACAACGCCATTTCCATCAATAGTGGAATAACTCCCGGTTCTAAATTTTATCCAACGCATCTTCAGCTCCCTCTGCTGACATATTTTACTACCAAAGTGCATATAAAAGCAATCGGTAATAGCTGCTAATGGCAACTTCACACTTTTGAACGGGTTGTAAAAATTCAAATTTTAGAGCATAATTGTTGCAGTGGGTGCTAACTTTCATCTTTTCATGACCAACCTGACCTTGAAAACGTGGCACGTTGCTGGTTGGGCCCTTAAAAATCTAAAATACGACATGACGTTCGAGCAATTAATATTAAAGTCCTAATCAGAATGTGTATTCATTTGTCGTTCCTGTTTCTGAAATAAACATTTTACAAAGCACTATAATGTAGCGCGAAAGTTCATTTAGATTTTGTTGCAGTACTTAAATGAGGTCGCACCTTTTAATAACGTGCACATTTCCTAGCATCATTTTTAAATGCCTATTTTTTATTTTAATAGTTATGAACAAGTAGATGGGGATTGCAAACCAAGAGACGTATTTCACAGCTTTCACTACAGTTTTATCAGCCTCATCGCGACATGCACATTTTCGAATTTAAATGAATTTACCCTGGGGAGTTTGAGGTGTGAACATTATAAACGCTTGAGAAAATATCTTGCAAAAATTATGGTTCTTGAATTCACGGGCGCAGTGTGCATATAACCCAATTCAGGTAACAGGGAAACGTAGCTCTTTTGAAGTTAATGCATTTTATACATATTTGCATATATACGACAAAGATCCCGTATATAGTCTGTTAGGAGAAGTGATGTTTGCGAACACCTATGAAGGCCGGCACGGCACAGTTACAATGTTTACATATCGCACCAGGTACTCCTTTGAGGTTCAGTTGACCGAGGGGATGCACAGCACCGAGTCATGTAATCGGCACTGGTGTTGGTGGTCGTGAGCGGGAATCTCGACTCGGGTGGCTGGGTTCTTAGCGCAGCGTAGTGCTAACCGCTACACTGCCGCTACCCAGAACACTACATGCACACACACAGACAAATCTCTATACATACGTACATGGTGGGATAAAGAGGTACGGTATTCACAGCACTGATAAGGGTTGTTTTAGGCTCTTTTTATATTGATTACATATTGACACGTACACATCCAATTTCTACAAATATTATGAAATTATAACTGTTAATGTTTATCAGTGTAAAATTCAGTTTAACATATGGGCTTTCGGGACGAATATTATCCATAATAGAAGTTTTTGGGTTAGATCGTGTAAATATAAATGTGTCGTTAAACCCGCCACCACCCGACACAGCCAATTAGTAAGGTTTGTCACGTTACTAACACCAGTGTGTTGGAGAGTAAACCCACAAATTTACAATTTTGTAAACGTTGTTCGTTTTACTTTACAACACACCGGTGTGCTAAACTAGTAACGAATTGGCATGTTTTGTTTATGTGACAAACCTTACTAATTGGCTGTGTTGGGTGACGGCGGGTTTAACGACACATTTTATTTACGCGATCTAATCCAAAACCTCTATTATGAAGCAGTTATAAACTGTCGTATATTATACAAAAAAATATGATGGAAATGCTGTTGATTTCCAATGACATATATACATTGTATAATTATGTACATGTATTATTGGAGGGATGGGTCTCCACGTAGGGATTATATGTTCTCTGCTGAGGGTCAACAAAGGAGATTAACTTCAACACCATGCTTGTGTAATGAGAGCGCCATCTCCTGTATTATGTGGGGTGTTGTTTGCTATGCAGTGATGATTTATTTGGGGTAAGGGTTGACATCTAGAACAAAGGTGAAAGTTCTAGATTTGAAGCTTTCGTGACTGCAAGGATTCATACTCTTAGTTCTTTCGGTAAAGTCACGTAGGTTAAAAATGAAATTAAAATTAATAACAAGTAAACCCGTAAAAACAAAGTTTTTCACTATAAATCCTTCATATGCGTGGCGGCTAGAGTCCTCTCGTCCTCTGGCTTGAGATGGCTGCCACCTATGCGTCAGATGATTGTCTGCCACCATTAAGCAATTGGTAATTAAATATTTAATTTGTTTTCCCTAAACAGTGTAAAATTTTGGATTTTTTTTCACGAAAATTAATTGTCACACACAACGAGTCTGTGTGGAAAAATGTCAGCTCGATTGGATCACGGGAAGTGGGTTAAAAAACGAGCGAAAGATTTGCACGGTCCTAAGCAAGCAAGCGAACTTAATATAAAGGATTTAAAAATATATTCGCCTGTGGAGGACGCGGGGATCGATCCTGCGACCTTTGGAATGGGAAGCGAGGGCACTACCAACTGCGCTACTCCGCCACGGCCTGCGGAGGGGTTACGCTCTGGGCTCTTACACTCTGACGTTCAGCCAAAGCCATGAATGCGTTCTATTTGAATATATGTAAAATAAAACAATTTTGCCTAAAAAGTGTAAAATTTTGGGAATTTTTTTTCACGAACAATAATTGTCTGGCACATCGAGTCTGTGTGGAAAATGTCAGCTCGATTGGATCACGGGAAGTGGGTTAAAAAACGACCGAAAGATTTGCACGGTCCTAAGCAAGCAAGCAAGCACGCAAGCAAGCAAGCAAGCACGCGAACTTAATATAAAGGATTTAAAAAAATAAAATAAATATCACGACGTTTCGGAGGCAACACAAGTCTCCGTCATCAGGTGGAAAGGGCGGAGCCAACCGGGAAGCCTCTGGAACGCTCCCGAAGGTTCCATGAGGGGCGGGGTCAGAGGCGGGGTTTAGTCGCCGGGGAGCGAATATAAGCGGGGGCCGGAGCAAGGTGCGGGGTCGGTGTGTGAAGAATCAAGGGGAGCTCCTCATCGCTGCTGCCTCGACCTCCAGCCACTCAACCGCTCCCTAGCGCGCCGTCAGCCAGCGGCGTGTTAGAGAGTGGGTGAGCGCCACGTGGCGCGGGGAGGCGAAACCGCTTGGGCGGCAATCATCCGTAGTGAGAGAGAGACGAGAGACAACCAAGCTGTACCGAAGATTTATTAATAAACGACTCAAGTTCTTATCGTGTCGGAGCCACTTATTACACTTGGTTTGAGTGCGTGATTTGACATGCACATTTACACAATTATATTGCACGTGGTAAAGGTGACAGTCTTTATACTAGATGTATTTTACATGCTTAGAATCTTCCGCATCACACGCCACATGCCTGAATTCAAGCACAATTATAAACCCATAAAAATATTGTCGAGAGAATCACATTATTAATTTTTTCCAAATTCTTCACATGGGCTCATCTAGAAAGTAACCCATGCGGAACTGTGCCAACCCCAAGCGGCAGTAGAAGTTATTTCACCAAAGCATTCATCCCTCCATCCATCAATCCACCCGCTCCAGCATGCATTGTCCCACCCGGGGCTGCCACCGTGAAACTGCACTCCTATCGCACGGACGCCGTGGGGCCATTAATAAACAATGGCTTTCAGTACGGGTGAGCAACTTGTACGTCAAATTCCCTGTTGTTTAAAAACGCTCCAAACACCTTTTTGTGTTCTTTTTATCCTACTCACTTGGCACACCCTCAGCTGGAGCAGTAGATCTCTCCCAAGCTCTGCTAAATGAACCCTGGCCACCGGGAATATGCCAGTCATTTCTTACCTGCATACCTGCAACACGAAGGGAAATATAACCCGAATGTACACGCTGATTTCATCGCTCCATCTCCTCAGTGCACTCGGCCTCTCCAGCCTCTCCACTGGATGACCACAAAGGACTTCCCACAAAGGACTTTAACTTCTAAATGCACGATTGTACGTGATAAATTCATCGTTTTATTCTGAAGAGTCATAAAAGAAAACGTTGATTTGAATTGATAGGCTAAAATTGGAAATCTTTGCAACATACAGGTACAAAACACAATTAAGTCACAATCCAATTCGCAAAGTGGTTGATACATTGTGACAGCTCCCACTAGAGCAGTTAACATCAGAATGAGTATACCACAATGAGTCAAAGTTGGTGGATTGCTCATTTTGTGCGCAAATGTGGGACCTCATCTTCGGGATGTACGACTCGACAACGTGGAAGAGTTAGGTCAATTCACGGAGTGCTGTGGTCATAGCATAAAGGGGCACACTTTGATTTTCACAGTTTGCAAACTACAGGCCTCCTGACGCAACCGCCTACCTCTGTCCATTTGACTACGTCTAACAATTCACAGACAAAATCATCAATCTAAATCATGAATGGAGAGCAAGCATATTGAGGTTATGGAAATGCTGTCTCATTGTGGGCTCCCACAAGTCCATTGAACCATTAAAGTGCCCCTTACCACATCATCATGTGTGTATCCTTACAGTTAATTTGATCGTGTTAAAAGTGCAGGCTTTAGTTTAAGTAAATGAAGTATTTGACCTTAGTCATTAACGCCCAGTCACCCAGAAGGAAACACATTACTCGTCAATAAAAATGTGTGACGCGAATATGGCAAAATTATGCAAAAGTATTCTTGAATGTTCTTTTGCATAATTTAGTAAAATGCTTGCAATTAATCTCAATTATAGTTAACAGTAACACATTCATGCAATCGGTACTAAACTTACAATTGTAATTCCAAATTTAGAACACACCTCTTACGTAAGTAAATAACTAAAGATGGATAGGATGACGGACACTGCATTCTTATGGCGTGAGAGATTGGCTCTGGCACGGTGAGTGAAACTGGTAACGTAGAGCAATTTGAACAGGCACTTATAATAACAGTAAGTTATTTTAAGAACAGTAAAATATGGGTGGGGGCATTGCACCCTTTGTTGTGGGAATGTTATTGTAAAAGAAACATTGACTGTACAACGAGTAATTCTACCGCACGCGTTTATATTGGAATGATGTTACTTTGTCTGCACAACAATGTGAGGTGAGGTGGGCCAAAAGGGGTGATAAGGGGAGGGGGGGGCAAGTAGGGAGAATGTGGGGGATGAGAGATATATTGTTCGTGTGTACGGTGTGTTGAACTTCATTCGCACCGTACGTAGACAGCCGTGCTAATCGGAGGTGCGGGGGGGGGGGGCAACAAACTGAACACAAATGGCAGTACTAGGAGAAATTAGTTTTCAATCTAGATTTAAAAGTGCATATCTCCAGTGGCTTCCTAATATGCTCGTCATGTGTGCGGAGGGAAGAGAGTTAACATAAGTAATCTTGAGGATTAGCTTTTGTCTTATGTTTGGTGAGAGGGCGTATTGCACTTGTATGGCCTAACACAGCGTTCTTCATTGCAAGGCCCGCGGGTCACTAGCGGCCCCTGGTGGCCTTTAGTGCGGCCTCTGACATGCGGCCTCCCGACAATACACAACGTGTGACAAACACTCCATATTATCGTGCTGTTAAACACAATGGTTTCAAATGTGTGGCGGACCTCACACCAGTGAAGTCGTGTCGGTGAAAGTGGCCACCCTCTGAAGATTAGTGAAGAATACTGCTCTAACAGGATTACCAAGGCACTGTGAAACTAATAGGTGGGCATTTTCCTCCTATATTGATGATTTTCCTATAAAAATTCGAATGTGCTCCATGTACACCTACTTCATGCCCCCTTCTGCAGCTGTATAACCATCACATTATCATGTAATGTGCAGCGTGTTTGGATGGTCTAGTTAAAACTTTTGTCAAAATTGGACAAAGCTGATAGATGCAGCAAATTAAGATCAATTGTCACATTGAAAAAAGTATCTGCATTAAATTGTAACAGCTGCATATGTTTATTAGAGATAGACACATTTGTAAACAAACCAGAAACATGGGCAAGACATTGGAGCCATTCTGTGTCCAGACCCGCTTCTGTATCGCAGTGACAGATTCATCTGTTCTTGTGGAGTTGTCTATAGATGTTAAATTGTCTGTCTATCTATCCAACCTGTTTGTCATTTCATAGTTTTGCCCATCATCTGCTCTTGTCATTTTGCGTAATGAGTTTAAACCTCTGAGGAACCATATTTCAAGAACGTTTCGAATTATTAATAACTTTATTTTTGCCATTACTTTTAGATGTATGCATTTAAAATTTGCATATTTTTTAAAACTGGGGCTGGATGGACTAGGCGCGATGGTGGATGTTTTTTTATGGCGTCTGGAGTATGATATGACAGGAAAGATCGGGTTTGAGAACTGCATGAAACGCAGAACCTTTGTTGGCATGATCCAGCATTACATTCCCTTGTGGTAACAATAGACTGCAAGTAGAGTTGGCCACGTGGCTCAGAGGTCAGAGCACTGAGCTGGCCCCACTGAGGTCCGAAGTTTGAATCTGGTTAGTTGCCTGTGATTAAATCAGGCCCCACAAGTCTAGAGAGTGGAACTAAATAACACGATTTAAGTTCTGCTATGGAGATAGAGCTCATCAGGAACATACTGTGAGGGCAGCAGTCTTCCATATTTACAATGTGTAGTGACATCGCGGACACCCCGTATATGTGGGTGTAGTACCAGCCCTAGAGAGGCTCGTTTCGCGCTGATAGAGAGCGCTGAGTGGCACCACGCTCGGCGTGCAGTGCTGTCCCCTATAGGAGGGGGTGTGATAGTGCCGGCCATGAATGGGGTTAATGTAGGCCATAGCACTCTGGTTGACCCTAGAAGGCACGTGACAGGTAAAATTTGCACAGGGGCTCCAAGTGGGGGTTAGGGGTGGTCACGTGTCGGGGAGAAATCCTGCTAGAGGATTCGAGAAGGTGCTCGTGGCCAAGGGCAGAGCCAGCCACGACCAGTGAGGATATAAAACGGGTCCCCAGAGGGACCGGGGTTTAGCGTTGCTGTTGTTATCCTGAAGATCTACGTTCTACATCCGAGAAGAGTCACCAACACGTGGACCTGGCACCAAGCCGGGGTCCTGTCCATTGTAGCTACTCCCAGTGTAATTAGTGTAGTTAGCCTGGTGGTCCACCACCATAGATTGTTATCTGGTAAACGGGCAGTTACCCCGTTTGTTGGTATCAATAAATGTGTAAATGTGTTGCCTCCAAGGAGTAGGTCTGCGACTCAGTTGAATCCACTACAAATATATTAATTTCAGTACATTAATACATATTACACTAGAGGTTAGTTGCTACATACTATAGTGACGACTGGACACATCATTATATTAGATGTGGTTCTCCAATTCAGTTGGCTAAACACCGCTCTGAGAATTAAACACATCGTTTGAGTGTCGTGCAACAAATATCACCCTCACACAGTTGAGGACAGAAAGTGAGAAGTGCTGCCCTCTACTGTGTGGACCAGAGGTCACTTGAAGAAATCTCAGAGGTAGCTCTGTGATATCCACTTCCCTGGGCCGTTCTCAAACATAATGGTCGCAATGCTTGTCATACTTCGTCTCGTGACATGACGCCAATGCTGCATCATTGCATTCGTTCTCAGAATACCTCACTAGAAAGTAACGGGCATAACACCGTGAAAAGGTTGCTAAGACTAAGAGGTTTTAAAGTGGATCTGTTCTTTAATCTATTGACCCAAATTAGATTTCAATGGATTTGGCTTTAAAAGCACTGCATTTTCAGGAGTATGATCGATGTTAACAACGTTATTGGAAGGTGCAACTAAGAATGTTTACAGGCCATGTTTCATACTTTAATTGTGAACTTTTTTTTCTCTCGTGGTGATGTTAATCTTTGCGTTAACCTTTAGTTACGGACGCTGTGCTGCGTAACCTCAGCATGTTCCACAGAATAAAAAGCAAAGCTCAGAGGATTACATTTTTCATGGTCACGGGATTTGTATTGGATTTTTATTTTGAGAATCATAACATATTTAGAGCGCGTTCGTATACAAATTCACACAGCATAATTATTGTATTTTTTATTCAGTTTCAATAATTACACAATATTAATTCCATATAGCTAACATGGAATAAGGTACACAATTGGTATTCATACCCTGTAATGTTGGAGACATAATTCAAAATTCCAAAAACATAAGTGGGCTTGGGCATGACACGTTGCTATATATGTTGAACTTCATTTGCACCGCACATAACCTACCGTGCTAATCGGGGTGCGGGGGAAGGACAACAAACTAAACACAAAATCTGTTCTAAAGAAGTTAGTTTCCAATCTAGATTTGAGAGTGCATAACTCCAGCGATTTCTAGCATCGCATCCGTAAGCACACGATGCAGTGACCGTCCTTGTTTGATGGCTAACCAAAAGCCGTTGCGAGGATGACAGGAGTTTGCGTGATGGTTTATTCTCCTTGGCGAGATCAGCAAGGTATTGTGGTTCAAGCTCGAAGGGATGATGGCCGATGGTCAAGAATATTGATGGAGTGGCCACCAAGGATTGGAACTCATTCAATCAAATGTCCAGCGAGGATGAAATCAGGTCGTGCGTAGATTATCGGTCGATTGCTAAATCGCAGAACCGTTAGAGATGGTGATTCGTGGCTTTGGGGAGGCTGATTACGATACTGGACGTAGTTATGCAATTGAAATGGTCAATGCTGCTACACATCTGCATACCTTTCTAACCCACACGATTTACCTGTATTCTTCTAGAGGGAAATTGAGGTTTTGTTTTGCTCCATATAGCATACAGCCGTTTCAATATGAGCAAAAAAATCATACGGCCAGATAAAAAAAAAGTCATGGGACAGCTTTTTTTGTTACTCTGGAGATTAGCGATCCTCGTAGCGGCCAACAGCAGCCGAATCATTGTCACCACCTGTGTTGGTGACAATACCTGTGTTGGTGACAATACCTGTGTTGGTGACAATACCTGTGTTGGTGACAATACCTGTGTTGGTGACAATACCTGTGTTGGTGACAATACCTGTGTTGGTGACAATACCTGTGTTGGTGACAATACATTTCGTAAAGCATTTCTGTTGAGGATTCCCTGAAATTTGTACAAACAGAATTGGGATGTACATGAATGATAGTGTATTGTTAACCCTTAATCATTGTCTGCGTTTATCGTTGTACATTTACAACATGAGTGTGTGCATCCACATATAGAGTAAGCAGCAGCAGCATGCAAGGTCACGGACAGTAGCATGATACGTAACATTATTGACACCAATTATCAACATTGATACGTAAACAATTTTTGTTTATTAACATATTTTTTTTCTATTTGTTTGTATTTCTCCCTTGTGATGGGACTTTGTAGGCTGAACGTTGAGCTTTATAAGAGCACGGGGTGACCAATAAGACATGAATGCATCTGGACATACAGACATTTGACAAAGTTTGTGATTATTTTTACTCCTATTAATCATTATAAATACATGAATGTGCTATACGTGACTCGTTGCAATAATTTGCGTTTTCAGTTGAGATAAGTGGGTAATGATGGGTATTTGTGAGTACATTATCCCATTTAAACTCGGAGGAGCACCGCAAAGGGTGCTGTGCTGGTTTACAAGTCGCCCTCTTGTGGAAAGAAATTAGTGTAGAAGCTAAATCGGAGTACTGTACTGTTATAGTAATACCTCGATATGCGAATATTCGATAAACGAAGTTTCAGTATAACGCACATTGGATTTATTACCATTATATTAATGGGGGGGGGGGGGGGGGGGGCCCAAAGTAAAGTAATAAAGAATTACACTGAGATTAATAGGTAATAAAATTACTCTCATACTCTGATGGTGCATTGTCTTTGAGTTGTGTGCCTTATGGCGTCATCTGGTCCAAGACCATGTGAGACTAGGCTCTAATAAAATCTGTCTCGGGTGTGGAACAATCAATTTCAAGGACAGTGCATACATTATCAGAGTTGTATTTTTTGTATTTATTCCGACTGCAGATATTGTGGTCAATGAAAACATGACCACTTGTGAAAAAGGTGTCAGTTTTGTTGCCAGATAAAAGTGTAAAAAGCCAATGATCATATTTAGCTCCTGGCAAAGGAGGTTCCAATGGTGTAAATGCTTACCCCGAGCTCTCATACTCTGATGGTGCATTGTCTTTGAGTTGTGTGCCTTTTGGCGTCATCTGGTCCAACACCATGTGAGACTAGGCTCTAAGAAAAGCTGTCTCGGGTGTGGACCAATCAATTTCAAGGACAATACATACATTATCAGAGTTGTGTTTTTTGTTTGCATTCCGACCGCAGATATCAGTTTTGTTGCCAGATAAAAGGGTAAAAAAAAACAGTTTTTATGTTATAAGTTATTCAATATACAACGTTTTGACATACGAACGAAGCTCCAGCAAGGCATCTCTTGCATATATTGAGGTGTGACTGAAGTGTTTTGGGCCAGTTCACGTTGGAGCATTTTCTTTTCCAATTGTGACAAATTGTACAGATACGAGTATGTCCATGATCAACATAGGCAAATCTCCAAAACGGTGCCATTATGCTACTGTTTCACGATGTGAATTAGCTTTTTTTTTATATGGCCAAGGAATGAGTATTGGTTAACAAAAAACATCGGATATTGTATTTTATAATTATTTTGAATATCAGAAAAAGATTACGAGTAGGGCCATTTGGGATTTGCATGGACTCTTATGTCCTGTACTTGTCTAGGATTTTGGGTTTGGACCAAATATTGAAAAACTATTATCTTAGTTCTTGTTAAAATTTAAGTCTTAGCATATTGACAGTAATTTATTGGATTGTATCTGGGACGAATATAACTGAGAATAGTTAGTAAAATTAATTATATTAAGACAGTGTTTTTTAGATGTTCGTTAATCTGCTGGACAATACAGAAAATGTAACCCCATCAAAGGGTTTTATTGGTAAAATAAAATCCCTAACCATAACAATGATGACGAAGTTGCAGCCAGAGAAAGGAACGCGTCTGATAGTACGTCCACGGAGGAGATGGAGTGATGAAATCACCTTGTGTGCAGGTCCTCGGTAGATGATTGCATCACAGGATCACAATAGATCGTGGTGGCATGGGGAGGCCTTCATCAAGCAGTGGGTTGACCATGGTGGGTGATGAAGAATAAATAAATAACAATGTATTTATTTATTGTTCTAGGTCTGTGGTACAATATAATATGAGTGAGCTCTTGCATGGCCAGATACATTATAAATAGCCTCCTGACATTATAACATTTAGTGTGACCTGATACTTCAAGTGCTCCCACCTGGCACCGATTCTGAACAGTGTAGTCATCGGGTTGAAAACGTGGTCATTTAAGTGGGTAATGTTTTAAACATGAAATTTTTAAAAACGTGTTATTTTTACATGCGTTTAACTTTCATGTTCTTCATTCAACACAACATATACATTTTCTTTAATGCTGTTAAATATTATGACAGTTCCCCCAAAATCACACGTACTCAAATGGGAAATAATGTATAAAATAAACTACCAAGGGGTCGTCCATAAATGACGTCACGCACCTAGGGGGGGGGGTCAGACATTTGTGACGATGTGTGACGAGGGGGGGGGGGTTGAGAAATGTGACGTCACATCAAAATCCGCAACTTTAAACAAATATAGACAACACCTTCTACTTAATGAAATATACTTTTTAATAAATGTTTTTTCCTAAAACATCCGAGTGCAGCGCCACATTAAATACGCACTACAATGACAATAGTTTAAAGCGATTTTTTTTTTGTGACGCCGTGTGATGAGGGGGGGGGGGGGTCAAAAATCGCGTGACGTCATTTATGAACGGTCCCCAATAAAAATAGCCTGAATGTGATGGTGTAGATACACTGTGATACTTGCTGCTGATGTGAAGATCAAACTTTCTAAAAGCTTCCCATTTGTCAATCCCCCCCCCACTCCGCACACTCTTTGAGGAGAAGCTTTTCTGGCATGACCTGTTCCAGTGCAGCAGGACGTCTTTGGTATTGCTTCCCGGTGAGCAAAATGTGCAGAGGTTTTTTTTTCTCACGCCACTGCGATAACCCTCTCAAGTCAGCTCATTTACTGCGCCAGGATACAAGGTAATATTAGCTTTATGTATTTTACGGTAGTGCCTGGAGTGTGTGCTAAAAGAACAACACCGAACGTGATTCACAAATGGGGCATGGGATGTTAGGAATGGCCGAGTGGCTTGTTTTGTACATGGTGTCCCGACGTGACCTCGCTGATGGATGTGCCCGGGAGAGAGAGGTTGATTCGTTGCAACGAAAAACAGCGTTTTACGTTGAATACGAAACAGTGCTTTGTGTCTTGATTTTGGTATAGCAGGTTAACTTTATATTTGGTTGACATTGAAGTAAATAACTTTACAGTTTCCTCAGCTACTTCCATGTCAACCAAATGCAAAGTTAACCTGATTGCTAAATTCAACCTCCTGTCAAAAAATAAATTAGAGCCACACATTAAAAAGTTAGATGTTAACAAGATTGTTATCAATCAGAGTAACAGCCCAATTTCCGACAGCCTAAAATCGGTACTAGCTAAAGGGTTAAATTTCGCAGTCACCCCAAAACACATCCCAGTGGAAGATTTCATTGCCTAGGTCGACGTAGCCCTAAGAGGTTTGGGACACATCCTGGCAGACGTTGCAAGATCTGAAATCGCTGCTATCCTCAAAAACGCTAAGAAACCCATGAGCAACATCAGCAAGGACGAGCATTTTTAACTCGCTCAATGAAAAAGAGAGATGACATTGTCATCCTCTCAGCCAACAAGGGCAATGTCACTGTCATCATGGATGAAACCACTTACAACAACAAAATGCAGGACCTTCTTAATGATGGCAGCTATACCAAAATCAATAGAGATCCTACCAACCGCATGGCTACGAAAACCAACAATATCATCACTAATTCGACTTCTCCAATCGAACCGACCAAGCAGCTCTCTCTAAAATCTTCTGCTGCTAGACCACCCAGATTTTATGGCCTTCCAAAAATCCATAAAGAAGGTACTCCGCTCCGTTCTATCGTCTCAACCATTAACTCACCCACCTACAAACTGGCCCGATTTCTGTCTGAGACGTGCTTCCTTTCACGGGCAAGACCACCTTGTGTTGCGCCCGAAACGTCGTGATCTAATTAATTTTGTTTTATATTTACGTGACTTTACCGAAAGAACCAAAGAGTATGGATCCCTGCAGTCACAAAAACTTCAAATCTACATTTGAACAATTATGTGTATTTGGCAATGAAAGGTACATGCTTACTTTGGCCAATGGCAATTACTCTTATCGTAAATGTAAGTAATATGGTCAAGTGAACACCGTGCTTTATTTTATCAGAATGTCTCCAGGCATGCCATCACTGAATTTAAATGTGTTTTGAGAGCTCTCCAATGTGTATTTTAATTGGCACGCTCACCTTATAACTGGGCCCAAAGAATTTTAATAAAGTGCATGTCCTTGTAAATGCAATACGATTTTTTTGTTCCATTAGATGATGGCTAGAGGAAGTAAAATTTTTATTCCAGATTCCTATTTGTATTGTGCTGTTTAATGCTTCATTATTTTAAAATATTAATGCTTAATAAAATACTACGGTTTTTTTTACTTTTACCTATAACATATTTTTTTTTTACTGATAAGCAAAACATTAAAATCTAAATTATTAGCTAAAAAAGATCTATCTTGCGTGTCAGTTTTAGTGCAAGCACAATTATAATGTACAGTACATTAAATATTTATCACTATTGAAATATTTACTTGAATTGTGCATAACCTCGAAGGTTATTATTTAGGCACAATTTTCACAATGGTCTCAAGAGGTGGAGATGAACAACGCACATAGGAGATGATTTCATGGTATGAAGACTGAGGCATGTGGCCGATTTTCATGATTTTGTGCAATTCTTGCATTATCAGAAAATTCTTGAAATTGCATACTTTTACGCAAACTTTTTGCCATTGTTGTCTCTGCCCAGACCCCGCTCACTTTAGGCCATTTTTAAATTTCAGCATGAGACGTTTTTTTGTACACAGTTCATGGCACGTTAATGGCAAAATGTGACGTTTTCTGGTTATGTATGGAAATTATCCATCATTGCACCCAAAAAATGGCATAATGATGGCCAAATTCTATCTCAATCGAGCCCATGGTGTGTATTTCAGTATTAAAACGACATTACCATATAGTTGTTTTAAAATCTGTATACATCTGGAAAGAATTAAGCATTTTGGGCTAAAAGTGTCTTTATTGCAAATACAGGAATCCATTCAATATTATAATTATAATGAAAGTTATATTTTGGGGTTTTCATTGCTATGGCTGAAATCTAAACTGAAAACATTGTTAAACAATTATAGATGCAAAAATATATGAGGAAAGGTGATACAATAAATTGTGTCATTGAACTATATTTAACTTTAAATGTCCATAACTTTGAGAAACTTGTAAAGCAAATTAAATAAAATGTAGCTTAAATGAAAATGATGTTCTGGAACAGTTTACAGAGTAAGAGTTTTGGAAAAACAAATGAGCTGATGCTATTTATTTCAACTGCTTAGCTATGTGTGAGAAATTATATATTCAAAAACATTCATGCAAATAGGGCTCTGTTTGATTAAATTGTGGGTGGCATGGCCCATTTACTTTGTATATAATGAATGCTATAATTTAGAATTTTTGAAGTACAAAGCAAGCATTAATTAACAGACATATATAGACCACAGTTGTATATATAAACTGAAAAAGCATCATACATACACACACACGCTTCGTATTTTGTACATATGAAAGTAAGCATGCTTTGATTATAATAACGTATTTCTTTATTCATATATTACAATCAAGTATTGATACGTACAGTACGGCATATGCAAAATTGGAACATTCTAAATCATGCACGTTCACATATAGTGCATTTATTTTTCACTGCAAATGGATATGTGTTGACAAATAAACTCATTGAAGCATCGAGCTTCTGAAAAGGAAGGTGAGCAAAACTAAGAGCAGAGGGTTGTATCACCCTGAAATGCTGTGTGGCATTCACCTCGGTGATTATGCGCAGCATCACCCGCTGGAATGCCACTTGACCCAGAACTTGCACTGGCCACAGGAAATGGACACGGCAAAGTGTATGTTTGCTGATGGGCTGAGCTATGCAGGTATCGCTAACCAACGGCCTGGTTGACTTGTGTCTCCTGCAACTGAGAAGCTGTTCTGGGGACCTTCGTAAGTGTTAAGTTATTTGCTTTAGCACTGGGATAGCCGACCGGTGCCGATCCCAACATATAGTGGGGCAGTGCTGACAACTGATGGAGAGATGCCACCATTGCAGCTGCTGGAGATAGAGTGGCACAATTTGGGTGAGTGTAAGAGTTTATTAGCCGTGCAACTGAGTCAATATAATTTCTAAATGTAACAGCAAAAGCTTCTATGGGTTATGACGAGTCAAATTTGGTGTGGTGTGGAGCACAGGAGAGGAGCAGTTTGAGGCTGAGAGGCAGTGATGGGCTGCCTGGCAGGGGGCTGCATAGGAGGCGGCGTGTGGTGATGCGAGAAACTGTGTGTGGGTGTGAAGAGAGCCACATGCCTCTCTGGAACCGATTATTACTTTTTTGGCGACGTTGTTTAATGGAGCATAGAGCTTGAGAAAGTGGAGGGCCTGTGCAGCAGGGCAGAGTCAATACGTGTGGATTGGTGCTGTCCAGAAATACAATGGGCTGGTCACCATGAAGGTGTAATGACAGTAGAATTAACCTGCGGTGTGAGTGTATTAGTGGCCACGGGAGGTAAGTACAGGGGAGTCAGCCTACAGTGCGAATGGACTAGTGGCCACGGGAGGTAATGACAGGGGTGTCCGCTTGCTGTACGGTGAGACTGATGGCTACGGGAATGATCGAGAATTGGACCTTGGCCAGGTGACAGAAGAGGAGGGTAGAGTCTGCTGGTAGAGCCAGCGTCCAGAGTCAGCGAGAAGGTTCGTGAATGGGGGCGTGGCCTCGGTCCATATATAAGGAAGATGCGTGGGAGACTCGGGGCTGTTGTTGTGAAGTTTCCGCCTGTTCGAGTGAACGTGTCTCTTCAATAAAGAAACCATCTCAAGGCAAGTGTGTCAAGTCGTCATTACAAAGGGAATAGATCCCCCAACTGCTATCAGCATGTTGCATCATAGACCATGTGGAGTGAAACTTTAAACGACCCGAAAACTGTTGTCATCATGACTCGGTTATTGTTGATGTGGGGGTAACATATTATTACATTGATTATGTATGTGTAATGAGCGACTTCTGCGACACGTCGTGTAGAGGGTACGTCTTCTTTTATTCTTACACAGGCACAACACAGGCCAACCTTATCTTTCTCACTCTGAGTACAACACTTAGATATTAGTGTCTCGACTGGCTACACACTCACGGTCGATCACTCGGTGCAGTTCCACCATCCACACTTGGCTACGCCGCTGGCTAGCGGCGTGACGAGGATGGTGATGGAAGCCCGCAGGAGATCTTCCACGTGGCCGGACGACGGAGAGAGATGACGGCGAGCAGCGACGCAGTCCAGACCCAAGACCCCGAGCCCTGGTCCGCCCCCTCTTATATCTCCCCAGGCATGGCTAGGCTCCGCCTCTGACCACGCCCTATCGTGGAACCTTCGATCAGGTTCCCGGAGCATCTCGGCCAACCCCTCCTATTACCTTAGCCTCAGATACCTCTCCCTTTCAGATTGGATGTTGTCTTAGCGGTACCCGTACCCGTGCTTCCCTTTTCCACCCAGCAGGTGTCATCATGTCATTACATATGTATGCTGAACTTCTTACACATGGTACATAGTCAACCGTGCTAATTGGAGGTGCGGGGGAAGGACAACAAACTCAGCACAAAAAGCAGTTCTATAGAAATGGGTTTTCAATCTAGAATAATTCTGATGGAAACCAAGGCGTTTCACATGCAATACGGGTGTTTTTTCAAATAGTTGTTTGGTGTTTTATCATTGCATAATATACGTGGGTTATGCAGGTGCATTGTAGCTTGGTAGGATTGAACGCAACTGCAGCACATGCGTATGTGATAAAGTGAAGAAGCCACTGAGCCCAGCGTGAGGATGATGATAAGTGCGCTGGAATTATGTCTGTCTGCCAGTGGATATTGTAGTAATTTCACTGTCCCATATGTCAATCTTGCATGTGGCAGAGGAGTGCCATGTCAACGGGTGGGTGCTCGTCTTGCATTGACGGTTATGGATGTATTTACTTACATGGGTTTATTCAGGCTTCAGAACAAATTTCGTGACAGACGCAGATAAATGCCAACGTGGTTAATATGGGTGGTATATAGGTTAAATGCCAGCTCGAAAGATAACAAACTCAAGATAATCTTGGGGGCATCATAGGCAGATTATTATATGCCGTCCAAGCAATATGAACAGGAAAGAACAACAATGAGACAACCTTCAATTTAATTGACCATTTACTCAAACATGTTTGACCGAGGGATTGATTAGTCGTGAACAAATTAATAGTTTGAGGGGAAAAAATGGACGAGGGATTGGGTTTGATAGCGTAGATTTTTGGGTTCAAGATTTTCGAGTCATCGCAAGCGTAGTCTAGCATCGTAAATTCTGTCATCGTTGTGAATGACTACAGTGCAGTTCATGTGTATCCATTGTTGTGGACCTTCCTTTGCGGTGTCTGCTGAGATTTGACCACCAGGGCTTGTCATGTGGGGTAGACGTATAGCTTGGAGGTATGGCCAAGAGATGGCAGGGCTCAGAATAATGCATTCATGCGCTGTTGGTTTTCACGAAGTACCGTATTCACGTATTATCCCATATACCCCCACACACTCATTAATGGTGATGACCAAATATCCCAGTGCAGGACGCGCTTGGAAAAGAATCGTGATACTCCGTGAATCTTTCCCCGTTTAACAATTTTAACTGGAAATAATGCGTATTGACCTCTGCTCATTATTGAGATGTGTAATACTGCTGGGATAGTTAGGGAGAGTTGGATAACATTGTAGATATTAACACTGTTATCACAATAGATAAGGTTTCACATGATTACAACGAAAGGAAAAGGTTCCAGTAGTATTGCATGAATTATGTGCTGTTCACATCACTCGCATAACAGATACGACAGGACGGTGTACGTTTTAGCGCTTCCATATAGCTCTCCTTTATTGTTTCGGGTTGTACCCCCGCGAGTTTGTTTGTCATGGTAGTGAAACGTCGGACGTCATGCCGAACAACATGCAGTGCAACTCAAGAGCACATTCGACAACGGATCTATTACATCACCTTGAATTTTATTTGACTTAACGGCGCTTGACATTAACCAGAATAGTTGCGTAGTCCCACTTTATTTTCGTGGTGAATAAGCGAGTTACGTGACTACAGCAGCCATGTGACTGGAGAGTGGCTTGACTTAAACCATCCTACAGTCAGGCATGAAAATAGTGTCACATAGAATGAAACATATTACATTGTGATTTAATACGCAATATACTGAGACAGTTGTCTTATTTTACCTCATGAATGTCATATTTATTTACAATAAATTGAATCAGTAAACTATGTAGGCTCGTGATATTAAATGCTCATAAAGTAACCTTGATGCCAGAATAATTTAAGAGGAGGTGAAGAGGAAGGCGAGGTTTGAGATGTACCGCCATCACCACATTGCATAATCGTCCAACCTGGGTAGGGAACACACAAAGAACCATTGTTAGCTCTGTATGCATGAACAACGATAGTGTGCCATCAATATTGAGCCCACAATCAATGTGTGACTGTTATCTGTTCAAGGAAAAAGTAGCTTTGCGTAACTCCAGTCCAAGCTAACATATCTCCTCCATATCCAAACATCTCCTCTTTGAGCGTACCTCGTTCACTGGTTAATTTTTATTATGACGCTCACAATAAATGCATCAAACTGAATGCGTAAGAATCAATGTTCCATAAAATGGGTTCATGTGACCCTTGCGATGGTTAGAGACCGGTATACCATATTCACCACATTGTAAAAAAACAAAAACCTTTCAATTAATGACCCTGAATTGTAAACATTCATTTAATTACGAGACAAAAATTAGTTTTACCCGTATTTACTCAGCTGGCGGTCCTGAGCAAGTGGTGTAAATTCCACATTCCCATAGCAGGAACAAGATTAATTATTCGCTAACTATTTTTGACTTATCACAAAAGTGTTAGTAATGTAATTATGAAGAGCTCAATTAACTGGCGGCCAGAGTTAGAATTGAGTGCATTGTCCAGTTGGCTCTATGTGCTGTCACACTATGGTGTTGGGTATTATTTTGATGTATAAAAAAATATTGGTCACAAATTACCACACAAATAAGCGATGTATGCTCCATAGAAGAGGGACCACAGGTGTGTTAAGCCCCAGTAAAACAATTATTAATCGAGTCTTACAGTGATATGGGATACATACTGCTGCAGTGCTTGAAACCTAGCTAGATAACCCTGGGTAAATTTTGCATGCTAACTGCAGTGATGCATTAGCATTTTATAAATAAGCTTTATTTTAAAACAAATATTGTATGCTACAGTTAGAGGAGATATGCACCTCATGCTATTTTAAATTAAAACACAGAGCACACTTGCGCCTGTACCTATATTTGTTTTCTGGTGCCTCTAGCTCCCAGATGTTCACACTGTCTCTTTCGATTTGCCTGTGTTTTTGTCACTGTTAAACTAAAATGTAGAGCTTAGTTGCACGTGTACATAACTTTTTCATTTAACATTTGCATTACATTACATTCGCACGTTTCGTTTACACTACCATTAATACCTCTTAAGAACCGTGTACTCGTTCTCTGCAATATTTATGTCTTTGTTTTGTTGTTGCTGTGCTCACACAGCATGGATCAATTTTGTTAGCCAGGAACAGAACCATCCATATAACAAATACAAAATAAATGTGAAACAGAAAAAGGTGAGAATAGGTTTTCCCCATTTTTTCTGGCAACAAAACAGGTGTTAAGATGTTAAAACACCAAACTGAAACCTTTGGTGTTTTAACATCTTAACGCCTGCTTTGTTGCCAGAAGAAAGGGGAAAACCTATTCTCATATTTTGGTACTGGAAAAGGAGGTCCCATGATGTAGAAAAAGGTGATTCATCATGCCGTGAACCATAATGTTTATCGTGGCCTGTCCTGGTGTAGCAGTGCACCATCGCTTGCTTACTCTGTACTCCATTTGGTTATACAACCCAATATATTGCGGGTCTTCATTTTGTAAAGCAACATACGAGTATTATGTTGACTCAATATACTTTTCCGGTTTTGTGGCCAAAGCACAACTGTGCCACATTGATGACACGCCACATTGATGACACGCCACGTGTATTCAATGTTTGCATGAGAGTGTGTGTGTGTCACAAAGGAGCACATGGCCAATAACAGTGACGATTATCTGAACCTGTCCTTGGGCTTCCCCGAGGATATATGAGGACCTGGTGCGATGTGTAAACATGGCCACAAGGACGTGGCTCTGGCAAAACAAACCCCCTCGTATGCCGACCTTCATGTGAGCTCACTTAACAGCACTGGCCCAAAAAGTCTGTAAAGGCTACACGGGGGATATTTGCATTTTTCTTGCCTCAAGGCGCATCGTGGTGACATCACCACCAATTAGTGTAGAACGGTAGTTGTTGTGTCTATGTATGTACGTGAACAAAATATATCACAAGTACAATATTTTTCACGAGGGTTATATTCCGGCAAATTTTATTCCTTTAAATAAATTTTAGTCGGTGTGATTTATTTTTGAACACACTGTTT
This sequence comes from Lampetra planeri, assembly GCF_965212315.1. Classification (NCBI taxonomy): domain Eukaryota; kingdom Metazoa; phylum Chordata; class Hyperoartia; order Petromyzontiformes; family Petromyzontidae; genus Lampetra; species Lampetra planeri. The sequence continues at coordinate 23,035,794 of NC_136107.1, forward strand.
TTCATGTTATAACTTTCTTTCATGCAATCTATGTATTATTTAAATGCGTGTTTGTTCCCAAACTATCTGGTCAATTTTGATTATCGCTCCTCTGCGGACAGTGACAAATCAGGACTAATACAACGAATTTTAGAACTCTGCTGGCAGATTGGTGAAATAGAAAAGGTTATGGCACGCTATCTATTAAATAAAGTAAACGAAGTAATGATGAATATGGAACTGATTGAGAACATTTGCATACTTCAGAGGTTCGTAAATTTGTCTTCCTTTTCGGTTAATACTAACATAATAGACATTGTCCAGATTATTCATTTAAAATGGGCTTAACTAAGGCATAAGTCAGTAAGTACATTTATGAATGCACAAATTTATCACGTTTTATTTCAGAAGATTAAGTGTATAAAAGGAAGGGGCTGCATTTGCAGAACTGTATAAGTACAAACCAAAAAGAACTCACCACCATCATTCACCCTGCTTATTTACAACATTAAAAAAACACAACATATTTCTGGATATAAGCCTTTTTTTTATCGGAGCAGAGAGAGAAAATCCAGATGGACTAAGGTGAGTCTTCACGACAGCGGACTTCAGGATGAGTTGAAGAGGTGACGGCGATTCTCACCCATAGGTGACCCTCTCCTCTGCCGGGTCCCGGTAGATCCAGTTTTCCGGGGTCAGGGCTCTCTTACCATACCTGTGGGCATGCGCACGTATACGCCAATGTTAACCTCACTGTATTGGGTGGCAAGAATTGACGTGTGCACTCGTAAATTTAACACACGGTTGGCAAGGCACGGTGCGAAAGAAGTTCAACATACATACATATACGTACAGTTGCCATTACTGTGCGTCACTTGACACCCTGGACAACCGTGCAAATGAAGCGTTCCATCTCAAGAGACTATCCAGGTAAAATATGGCAATGAATACAAAATACAATTTCCACCAGTACTGTAATACGTATGTTCCCCCCCCTCCGTATTCATCATATGCGGCACTTGTGATACTCGCGACTTCGTATGTAAATTCAAATACTTCCGGTAATGATAATTACCGAAGTATACATCCCGAAACGATTGACAGTTTCATTGCAATTGTTCTCATGTTGATGCATGCCTATGGATTGCGAGCCGTAGAGATTAATGCCTGTGTGAGAACTTCACATTAATCCGGGCAAGGGACAAATACTAGTGAGTGCGCACGCATGCATGCGCGTTATGTACATGACCTGGGTTAAGTCGTGTCAGCAAGCGTGTATCCCTGTTGCGGGTCTGTTGTGTCAGCCACGGGAGCCGTGTGAGCCTGTGTGCCCTGGTGTGAAGTGTTTTGCACGTGTTCCAACGTGAGCCATGTTTCACACGTCTATCATGTACGTTGACTTTCTTCCGCACCGTGACTAGTCAACCGTGCTAATCGGAGGGGCGTGTGAGCCACGTGTGCTTTGTGAGCCATGCGAGCCTATGTAATTCACGTGTGCCATGTGAGCCATGTTTATCATGTGAGCCCAACGTTATTCACGCGTGTAATGTGAGCTATGTGAGCCATGTGGGTGAGTCCATGTTATTCACACGCGTCACGCGAGACACGTGTGCCATGCGACTCGCGTGCGAGCCCACGACATATCCACGCGTGCCATGCGAGCCGCGTGAGAGCCGCAATGCGAGCGGGAATCCGCCAGGACCTCTGGCGCGTGATGAGGTTGATGTAGTGGCGCACGGCCGCCTTGTAGCGAGCCATCTGCTCGGGCGACGCGTTGTCTCCGGGGTTGTCGGGCTTGGGCGGGAAGGCAGACGCGTGCATTCCCAGACACAGGATGGCGCACACGCTCAGCGCCAGAGCGGCCAGGCGCACACGTGGGGAGACCATCGTCTGTCGTCACAATGGGCAGCGTCCACCCACATACACACGCGCGCATATAAATTCACGATGCATAATGCACCGATACTAAAGGCAAAGATCTACCGTATAGGGTGAACAGTTTTGGGGGGTTAGTGCTGTCAGCAAGCGCCTATGAAGGCCGGGACGGTACCCGAGGGGTGGGTGGCCAGCACCCCGCGAGCCCCCCCTCTGTCTCCCAAGTGGCGATGTTTACACATCGCACCAGGTAATCGTATAAGGCTGAGTCGACCTAGGGGAGGCACACGACCGGTTCAGATGAATCGTCACTGGCATTGGCCGTGAACAGTGCAGCGGGTTGCTGATTTTCTCGCGCAGCTCGCTAACCACACGACACTCTCGACACATTCACGTCTGTGCATAAATAATCACGCATATTCTATTTAGAATGCTTTACATGATGCCATACGTTGGCAATAATACAACATTGAATGTTATCACTGCGTGCGTAGAGTATGTTATACATAATTAATGTATTATGCATACGTGTAGACAATGCACGTATGCATAATACATTAATGCACGCTAACATACTAACACGATGTGTAACCGGGTTAAAATACATTAACGAATATCTCTTCAAAGTGAGATCTGGTACACATTGTACAGGTCTCATATGTCTGGAGTAAAGAATTTATGTAAGCGACAGAGTGAACACGCACGATCGTGGATGTTCTCTATGGTGACATTACAAATGCAGTGTGTTAACGTTTACAAATGCATTTCATGTTGGAATTCTTCAGTAAATTAAAACAACAAAAATCAGAAAAGCAAGTTTGTATAATAATTAGCGTTTATATTTCAATGTTTTACTGATGCACATTTATTTATTGCAAGTACTTTTCTGACGTATTCCTTTATATTTAATAGCATGACAAATTAAGAAAGATGGTACAATAGTTTTTTCATTATATTTAAAAGCATATGACCTGAAGACAAATGCAACATATAAGTAATGTACTTTTATTTAAAATGTATATTTAAAAGTCTCGTGAAAAACAATCCTCATGTCTGCAAAGAATGTGTGATATTTTGAAAAACAAAAGACAAAACATCCCATGAGACACATTTGGATTATGCACGTAATGCCAAGGTGGCCTTTGTTCGCAATATGTATTAGATATTGTTTGGGTCTTTCGCTAAAGTCACGTAGATATGTTCAAAGAAAATAAAAAAAACCAAAAACTACGATATTTTGATCGCAACACACGACGACCGCTTGTGTTGCGATCGAACCGTCGTAGTTTATGGTTATTTAATTTTAACCTATCTACGTGACTTAACAAAAAACCAAACGAATATGAAATCCTGCAGTCACGCAAGCACTAAGCCAAAATGTTATATGTATTAGAGTTTTATTTATTCTATAATCTTGATTGGACGCTTAATGGCTTAAATACAGTGGCTTAAACACAGTTACAATAGGTTACATAAACGGGGTATTTACATATTTAACTTCAGTCATACGGCAAAAAATAAACAATTTGAAAATTGATGTACTCAATGAAATGTAGTTGTCACAGTTTGGTTAAGCAATGGCATTTCTCATAGAGAAGATAATGCAATTAGGCACACACTTCACACATTCTCCATACAAGACGTGTACATGGCCATAGATACATTGCTATAGAACCATGGATTCCCATAGACCATTGCATTTCACAGGCAATTTTTTTTATTACGTCACATATACATGCATCCTACAATGTGTATAGGTTATGTACATTACTGATAGATTCGAATGTTGTCAGAGGTGCGATTTTTTTTGTTTCATGTTTCAAAATTGGTATGTGCTAAATCAGCATCAATGTATTTACTTTGCAGTACTCTACATTTATTGAATTAAAATTGTACCAAATGTTTTCACTGGTATATTTCTATTATAATTTCCAGAAGTTGGCTAAAGACTGAGAAGATTCTGAAAATAAATAATCATCCTATAAATAACGCTTTTATGAAGTAAATATAATTAAAATACATGGGTTGTTTCATTGCGTGTCCTGTATTTATGTTAATTATACTCAAGCACCAGTGTCGCTGTGCCGATGCACGAATGAGATGCGCACTTTTTCTGACACGCCGCGTAAATAGTGTACTGTACAACCTGCCGATAGGAAAGACTAGATGTGATGCAGGATTCTTTGTTTCCCGCGTTTGTTTCCTCGTTTGAAGTTATTTTCATTCAGAACAAAAAAGGTTTATTAACTTTGATTCACTGTGGGTTGTACATTATTACTATAGTATGTTAAAACATGTTATGTAGTTCTTTATTGCTCGATAGCATCTTGTCAAACTCCAGAAGTTAGTACGGGCTTTTACTGACAATTATTACCGTAAGGTTCTCATTTGTTTTAATTCACATTCATTGTGCATCCTATTTCCAGATTAGACTACGGAAAAGTGATTAGACATTTTCCAGTAATATTTCAAAGTCCAATATTTTTTTTCTCCCATAAGCAACAAACTATTCGAGAAGACTAATCTAACATTTATTTTGAGTTCTGGAGCATACTGCACATGATTTAGAAGATCCTTTCGCCTCTTCAAGTAAAACACCACGAGGTATTTTGTCTGTGTTTTGTAAAAAAAGAAAATCACAATAAAATTCCAGGCAAAGCCAACTGAGTGTGGTGGACGGAGCCAGGTGCTAAAAGCCACAACTGAGCGAGCGCAGGGCGAGACAGAAAGACTCACGGATGCGGGCGAGCGGGCGGGCGAGCGGGAGATGAGGCTGTGAAGATTGAGCGTCTCTGTCGGGTGGCTCCTCCCTGTGACCTGAAGCTCTGCTGCCGTCGCCTGCGCTCGCCTCTCATTTATACCTTAGCCGCTGTCGTCCGGAGGAGCCCCACGGTTGTTCAATTAGGCAGAACGGATACCAAAAAAAATTTCAAAGAAAACACAAGCACTGCCCCACTTGATCTTTAACGAGGAGGTGGTGCGTCGTGGAGTGGCGCTGCTCACCCACGTTGCTCACCCACGGCGCTCACCGCCGCTAGGGACATACTCAACGCCTGGCTGTGGGCACACACCACACATACGCGCTGCAGGACACACACGCGCACAGCACGCCCTGGTAGAAGAACACTCACAATACGAACAAATCCACCCCAGCATGCAAACGTTTAATTCACATCTGAGAGAAGATAATGCGGATAAAATATTGAGTATGTATTACTCAGTGCCATATTTTTTTGTTATTTTGCTTTTCTATTCATTTTAACTCATACTTTCATTTTTATTTGCCTCCCCCCCCTCCAAATGTATTTTATTTTATCATTGTTATTACTTTGCATGCCGGCACTGCACCAGCAAACACATTTATCAACCCCAAAAGCAGAGAAACGATGTTCTTTCTCATTTTCCCTTAATTTAACCACTGCGGGTGAACACAGAGACATCAGGGCAGACAGTTGATCACCGCAATAGTAGAAACATTAATTTTCCTGCTGTAAAAAATAAACCTGAGGACATTTTTTCCCCCATCCTACTTATGCTTCCAATAAAAAAAGCTTTGATCGAATGTTGATGTTCTCATTTTTGTTGTGATCCCAATGTTAAGTTGATAGACTAATTTACATTTAAAGGTGGATTTTCGGTCAGATTTATGAAATATGAAAGTGGGAGCTGAACAGTAGCTGCCTTGCTGCCTTGATGACAGCTGCAGCTAACGTGGAGTCTTTTTGTGATGTAAAGTAGAGGTCATTTCGCCTTTCATCTCCACCTTTACCCCATTCAACACACCAAAAGCATGATAACTAGTAATAAAGCCAATTCATGACCAAGGAAAGTCACATTAAGTCTCAATAAACTTTTTTAGGAGAGTCCTGCGTTGGAACGTTTGGCCAATTCTATTATTGAGTGTTCAGTATATGGGAGGAAACTAGAGTACCCGGAAAAACCCCATTTATACGAGGGGTGACATATGTAGTACATATGTTGAACTTCCTTCACACCGTACGTAGCCAACCGTTCCAATCGGATTTGAGGGGGGGGGGGGCAGAACAACAAACTAAACACAAAAGCAGTTATTTAAAAAAATGAGTTTCCAATCTAGATTTGAACCTACATAGCTCCAGTGGCTTCCTAATATCGAATGCTGATGGCCAACATTGTCATCTCTTAGCCAGACTGTGCAGCCTCAATGCCTACAACATCTGGAAAGTCCTTATGGGCACCAAACCAATTATTACCTAACTTGCCTCATCCCTGCATGAATTATGAGGTTTGATGCATATTGGTTGATTTGGGTTTATTTGGTAACAATTAAAATGCCAAAAACTACAACTAAGTGTATATCTTATGGGCAGGATTTGAAAAAAATCAGTAGATCAAATTTAGCAATCATTGGAAGAACGTAATCAAACAGGTAGGGTGTTGACTGTTGTGTTAGCCGACTCTCTGTGTTGTATTGCATTATATTTATGTTTATTATGTTTGTTTTCTCATTCATTTTTACCTGATGATGGTTGCTTGTGTTGCAATCGAAACGTCGTATTCTATTATTATTTTATTTATTTTCTTTCTACGTGACTTTACCGAAAGAACCAAAGAGTAGATCAAAATTAATTATATTCTTGGTTCTTTCGGTAAAGTCACGTACATAGAAAACTAAAATTATAAATTAAAAGCAAAAAAAAAACCACGACATTTCGATCGCAAAACAAGCAGTCTTCTTCAGGTTAATGTTACTTAACATGTTTTGAATTGCCTCTCAGCACACATTACCGGACACTTGTGTTTTATACCCATTCATGTGGATATTTTATGCTTTATTAATGGTATGCAGTGAATGAAATGCATACATGATTATAATCTTGAACATGCATTTTCCAAGTTGCTTAACAAAGGCAAATTTTGACCATACCATTACCGTTTGTATTAAAATGTCCAAAAATAATGCATTTATGGCAGCCCAAATAATAACTGCCCACCACTATAATTATCAGTGGCATGCATTTTCTCCCGGCACATTTGTATAGAGTAATAAAGTGCGGCTACTCCTCTGGCCATGTGAGCACTACCATTAATGTACTGCATGTAAGAATGTACCATACATAATACGTAAATAGCCACTAAAGTTTTTGCTGAAAGAGCCAAACAATTAGAAAGGACATCACAGGAGAGAGCCTGTTAAGTTGGTTGACGGAGCATTGCTCACCCTGAGAGGTGCTCTTTGCCGAGCTGAGAGGTGCTCGTTGTCGAGCATAAAGCTCTTAGGTGGTTGCTTGTCAGGGTACGTTCAGAGCCCACATTACTCTTAACCACGCTTCATGGCATGTGTTTACATTTGGAGTTACATAGAATCGGTCACGTAGCAGCATAGTACTGACTGCTGACAAGTAAGGGGATCTGCAGCTTACAGCAGCCCTGACAGCAGGTCACGTGATAGACCAGAGAGGGATGTAGGGGAAAGTTTACGGAAAGAGCACATCGAGAACCCGTTAGTAGGTTCCAGAAGGGGGGTGTGGCCAGGGGCGGAGCCAGTTCACGCTGGCAGTATAAGAGGGGCCCCGGGAGGGGACCTCGGGGCTGTCGTTTGGAGTGGGATCGCGTCATGCTGCTGGAGTCTTTGCCGCAGTCTCCGTCTTCACCACCTCGGTGTCGCCAGTCAGGCAGTCTACCAGCTGTCCTGACTGGGAACCGTAGTTACTAAGTGTTAATAAACAGAGTTCCTCCTACTCTTAGTGCCTCTGAGTCAGTCACTACACATTCGTTGAGATACAAAATTGCCATAATTTAAGTATTTCCTCCATTGAATACAATGGTTATTATGGTACAAAGTTGCAACAATCATATTTTGGGATTGTCATTCTTTCTTACAAATTAATTGATAAAAATCGTTACTATATAATCGTATTATTGTGAATTGAATGATATGTTTTTGTGTAATTGTCCTTGCCATCTGCCCATTCCTTTGGCTCTTTAATGACAATGGGATCAAATTAATTTCTCCCGTGGTTCTCTTTTTTTAGCTAGTTTCACTGCTTCTTTCAGTCACAATCCTTTCGCTTCTAGAATTTTTACTGGTACATCTCTCCGCCTGATACCTGATTTCCCATATCCCCATAATCCTGTTTCTTTCCACTGTTACATTACATCGCAGACTACCGGATCCTGTCTGGGCTCATTCTTGTGTTACGTAAAAATGGCTGAATATTTGTTTCCAGTCAGTGGCATCAAAAAACTATTTTTTATATCTCATACATATTTTCCTGAGTCCTGCCTTCCATCTCCCTCTCTTTTGTCTTTGTATCTTTCCACCCACCTCATTATTGTCCCCCATCTGTGCTCACTGTCTTTAAATCCTTGCCTGACCTTTAATCCATATATTAACGTATCAAAGCTGCCTTCCATCTCTGCCCTGGGCCTTGTCTGCTGCCAGGGTTGCCATTGAACTCGTTATACTGCCCCAGTTGCCCCTGAGACTCATTGGTGAAGGGTCTCAGCCTGCCTCCCAATGCCAATATGCTCTGGGATTTGTTGCTAAAATGCCCTGCGCCGACACAATTCTGCCTTGGGGCTTGTTAGTGAAGGCCTCTGGCCCTCAAGGATGCCCTGAGACTCGTTGGTGCTGCTCTGACTGCCCCAAATATCTATATGAGGATAATTTTGGTGTTGGAACCTCCTTTCTTCATCTGGGACTGTGCCACGGCATTGTGCTATTTTTCCCATGTTTCCTTCCACTGAGTTCTTTACATCCCTCCTACTGTAATTCTTCATTTTTGTAAAGCATCTCAACATCTGATTACGTTTTGACACTGCATGAATTGTGTTTCTTGTTGTTATTACATATATCTTTGCTAAAGTGGGGGTGTTTTTCATTGAATATGTTATTCTCGTCAATATTTTTTGGAACACACTAACTGCCCATCATGTGAGTCAGCAGCTCCCCCGTACCCTCTGACAAATTATTGTGGAAATGTATTGAAGAAATAAGAAAATATTGTGCAAAAATGAGTTTCCCCATGGTGTCGTGACTCATATATTTTTTAAATGTGAGTTCTCACAAAATTACTTTGCTGAAATATTTAACTTTCAAAAGGAAGATTTCACTTTCCTAGCAGACAAGTAGGTCTCAACCATAAATAATATGGTCCTTTATAAGTAATCAAATTAACATGCACAAGACTTTCGATTTAAAGCTTTCGTGACTGCAGGGATTCATCTTCTTGGTTCTTTCGGTAAAGTCACGTAGAAGGGAAGTAATAAAATTATAAAAATAAAACATAATAAAATAATTCTCACGACGTTTCGGCCACCTGAGGACGGCTGCTTGCGTTGTGGACGAAACGTCGTGAGAATTATTTTATTATGTTTTATTTTTATTATTTTATTACTTCCCTTCTACGTGACTTTACCGAAAGAACCAAAAAGATGCACAAGACTTTTCTTGAGATATATCAATGTCCAGTCATTCCACCGCAAGATTTAAATTCCTTCTAGATATAATCCCAAACGAAGTTTGTCTTTCATAAGGAAATTCCGTATTCATGTTACCAAACAGTAGGTAACATAAATTGGTGGTGGCAGTTTAAAAAACGTAAACAATTTCAATAAATAAGATGCAAAGACATTAGCCATACATCTTAAGGTATGATGCTGCATATGTTGTGCTATAAGTTATCATTGCTGTGGGTGGCACTAACGCAACATGCAGAGGGACAAGAGCAGCATGTTAATATTTATCTCCCTGTGTGAGATAAAAGTCCTCGATATTTTTTTAAAGCATGTTTTTATTAAGCATATATATTCTGAATGTACACTCATAAAACAATCATAAACATGTATACTGTTTTATATAGCATACAAACCATAAAGCCAAGACAATGCATCTATAATTGAAGGGTTTTTTTGGGTTAGATCGCGTAAAATTATATATTACAACTAGTTGTAAGCTAGTTGTAATTACTGACGAAACGTCATACTCAGATTCAGATTGTAAATGTTGTGGCTTTTCTCTCCAACACACTGGTGTGCTGTACTAGTGACGAACTGGCATGTTACTAAATTTGAAGCTTTCGTGACTGCAAAGATTCATACTCTTAGGTTATTTTCGGTAAAGTCACGTAGTTAATAAAAAAAATAGAAATATAACAATAAATAAATTGATTTATTATTTTATTTATATTATTATTTATATATATATTTACATTTTTTACCTACGTGACTTTACCGAAAAAACCTACGAGTATGGCATGTTACTAGTTGGCTGTGTCAGGCGGTGGCGGGTCTTAACGACACATTTATATATTTACGCGATCTAACCCAAAAACAACTTCAATTATAAATGCTTTGTCTTGGCTTTATGGTTTGTATGCTATATAAAAAAGTATACATGTTTATGATTTTGTAAGCTAGTTGTAATTACTGACGAAACGTCATACTCAGATTGTAAATGTTGTGGCTTGGCTCTCCAACACACCAGTGTGCTGTAATAGTGACACAATTGGCATGTTTTGTTTACGTGACAACCCTTAATAGTTGGCTGTGCCGGGTGGTGGCGGGTTTTAACGACACATGTATATATTTACACGATCTAACCCAAAAAAAAACTCTTATGGATAAGACAAGGCAGTTTGTGCATTGTCTTTGAATAGTTTTTTTTATACAGAAATATATTTACGAGAGTGCATATTTGCCAGTCTCCTGTGGTTACACCATGTATGGTTGGGAGGGTGGTCTGTGGAGGGAGATTGTGTGTGAGGTCAGTGTAGGGAATAAGTGTGAGAGAGAAGTGTCTGGTAGAGTGAGATACGGGACTGAGAGCAGCTTTGGTAAAGTGTACGTGGACCGTGATGGTCACGTTAAAATATTTAATTGTTTTTGCTTGTAAGGAATAATCTTCAAGCATAATCCTAATGATAAAAATTGCATTGAGTTAATGGTAGAGAGAGAGAGAGGAATAGGGAAGTGCATTCTGGGTTGAAAGATATGGTGAAGTTGGTGTAGACAGAGTGCGGTGTGAAATATCAATCTATTGTGTGTAAACAAAATACAAGAACATGTATCTCATGTTATTAAAATGTAAAATGAACATTGGGACGTTCTACATTTCTACAGCCTCGCTGACATGTAAAATACAATACCAATGGTGTATTGTGCACCTGGGCAATAATTTAATCCCTCTTATGATGAGATCACTGTAATGAAAATATGGTGAGAGAAATCTCACTTCGATATGATCAGAACATTTTGGATGCTAATTACGTAATCCGCATTATGGATTTACAAAACGAAGTTACATTTTATTTAATAGTTTCTGTCGTCTGTTTAGAACTTAGAACTTTCAAAACATTTTGAGAGAGGTGTTATACAAATAATGACGATTATAATCATTCATGGTTATTTTAAAGTGGACAACTGCTCAGCATGTATTGATTCCACGAGACAGGTTACAGTCCGTCATTATTATGTTCGAGTATCCCTAACGTCTTGTAACTTGAGACAATGTCCAGTCTTGTTAGAACACAAACGCAACAGTTAAGGTAGTTTGTATTCTGTAAAACTCCTGCCTTTGTAGAGCAGGCAATGAGTGGCGTTCACAGTCAATATGTCAATATTTTGGAAAAGGTCATCTGTGAAAAACAAGGGTGTCACAATTGAGTCGTTTCAGATAATGTAAACACCTCAAGTGATTAAAATACAAGCTGTTAGAAGCCCCGGGGCCTCAAAGAATGACTAAAATGCAATATAAATAGGTTTACGTGACGACTAAAGCACACAGAGGTTGTGCAGAAGAGGCATCCTGGAGAATTCTAAAGAAGGATGAAAAAATAAAAATAGGTTTTACCCTATCTGGCAAGAAAACAGGTGTTAAGATATTCAAATACCAAATACAAACCTTTTGCAAGGAATCATGTCTGCATTAACCACACATACTTGTGGTGAACATGCAAATAAAACATGCTCTGATAGTATGCATTGTCCTTGCAACTGATTGGCTACACCAGAGACAGCCTTCTTTAGGGCCTAGTATCACCAGTGTAAACCAGAGAACGCCAAAGGCGAACAGTACAAAGACAATGCACTATGAGGGCTCGGTTAACAACACACCCCTTCATTACAAATTTCCACTGCCTGCTTTATTCAGAATAATGGAATACCTTTCAATTTGGAGATCATTTGGTTGATCTGCACAGCACAATTACCGTACACGTAATTAAGTATATATTTGTTGAACTTCTTTCGCACCGTACATAGCCAACATAGGTAAGCAAACAATATGTCTCGATAATATATCTGTCTCTGTACATGAAAAAATTTAATTATTTTTCTACACAACCCATCGAGCCCAAGGCCTTCTGGGAGGGCATCATTTCAGCAACAGCACAAGCAAACTATGGGCCAGTTTTGACATCAAGTATATCATCAACAGAGTCTTTCTTTACTTTAATTTTTCCGTGGGATAGACATACTGTATGTGAATGAGGCATATATCAAAGGAGCATATGTTATCCATTTGATGCTGGGAGCAATGTCGTAAGTATAGCGAGCAGTTATCTCACCTGAGATTAGAGTTTGATGCCACCATTAAAGTTTTGATTGTTTCTGAAAAGGAAAATTGGAAAAAATTCTAATAAGGACCCACTTAACAAGATCCTTGAGGTTCAGTGAGGCATTTCGAATTACTTTTCTAGTTTTAAACACGAGCCCATTTACGACCAGCTTTATGGTTTACGATGAGAAATATCGAAATGTTTAGGCTAGATTTAAAATAATAATAATAATAAAAATAGTAATCTATAACCCTTTGTTGATCAGGTAGCTCAGTCATGGGTGTGAGCGGCTCACATTCGGAAAATTGCGAGTTGAAATCAAGGTTGGTGGTTGACTCAGCACATCATCCTTCCAGGGTCGATACATGATTACCACTTTACGAGGAAATCGACGGCGGTTGGAATGTGGAACTTGCATCACTTGCTCAGTGCTGTAAACAAGAGATAAGCACCACTTCAATTACCATTGAAGAAGAAATCACTTTTACTTTATTTTTGACTTGTTGATCATAGGGGTGGCTTTGGTCATATTTTACCCCACAGCAAGGCCGTAGCCATGGAGTCAACATTGGAGGGGACCAAATCTTCCAGGGCGTCTGGGGGTCCCAACCCAGGAAAATATCTACATTTTTAAACTAATTTTATCCCTAAAATATTTAAAGATTCACTAACACATGGGATGGACTTTTTATTTATTTTTTATAATAATGTCTAATAGTGTATTGTATTACATGGCTCTGTTTTTACTTTTTTACCATTTCTTGCTTCATTGTATGTAATGGCAGAGATTAGGGATTAATAAAGTACAACCATAACCACAATCAAATAAACAGAAATCTATGCATTGATTTATATGAAGACAAGTCCAGATATTGTGGCCAAGGTTTAGAAAAAAAATGTTTTATTTACATAGCATAGCAATTATTTTGAGGGGGGGATGTGTCCCCCCCAATATATATTATAATTACGGCCTTGCCACACAGGCCTCAGCGGGTTGGTGAGTCGATGGGCGTCGAGACTGGCTCTAATATCGCTTGCTGCTGATGTTGGCCGAGTCTAACGCAGGTTGCCTGGTTCATATGTCAGTGTGCAAACCACCGTGTCTCTGCTCGTGTCATGTTTTATCCATCGTTATTGGAAGATAAAACACCTAAAAGCACGTGACATTACTGTTATTAATATTACAAGCAAATATTCGTTTGTATATTCTATAAGTGCAATACTGTAATGCTGAACAAAAATGCAAATCGAAATGGAATTTTACGTGGTGAAAGATTAGGTGTGGCATAAGATGTTATAAATAGTTTAAGGTATGAGAACACAAGCACCGGAGTTGATACAATGATATGCCATTTAAGAATAATGGCTGAAATCATGGTATCAGCTTTTGAAGGTGAGTTAACTGGACCGCTCAGGGCTATCAAAGTGATGGCAGCTCACCACGTTTTGATAAGGTTAAAATTTAAATTTCCTTTGTAAAAATGAGTGACATCATTAACGAGTGTATACTAAACTGGAGATTAAAAATATACACTTAAAAAGTCGAACTATTGAGAAGCAACAAAAAAATGTATAATGAACTCGAATTAACACTAGGACTCAGACAATGTATTATTAACCTGCAGCAGCTGTGCCAATTGGCTTTGGGTAATTGCATACAAATGAGGTTGTTATTAAGCTGGCTAACCAGGAGTGATGGGTCTCATCAGCGCTTGTCTCACAAGTAGGAGAGATTGATGATATTTTGCCAAGGACACAAAAGATTCAGGGGTACCCTGGTGTGACGAGTGACTGTCATTTTCTCAGGGGCATTCATTTTTTGTGGCACGTGTCTTAAGTGTGCTTCTATGAGACCAAGTAATCTCACATGACAGTTTTTTTTATATACATAACCGAAGAGGACTTTTATATTCAGTTGTGGATCTCATGTCCGTAGAAATGTATGTGTGTGTGTAACCATATCTCATTTGTCCACGTAATATCTGGAAATGTAAAGTTTATGACAAATGGAAGCTCAGGTTGTGACATTGGAAATGTGCACATTGTTAGCACGTGTAGGATTTAGATAAAAAAAAAATATTTACCCGTAAAAACAAAGTTTTTCACTATAAATCCTTTATATGCGTGGCGGCTAGAGTCATCTCGTCCTCTGGCTTGAGATGGCTGCCACCTATGGGTCAGATGATTGCCTGCCACCATTAAGCAATTGGTAATTAAATATAATTATTTTTTTCCTAACAAGTGTAAAATTTTGGAAAAAAATGTTTCACGAAAATAAATTGTCACGCACAACGAGTCTGTGTGCAAAATGTCAGCTCGATTGGATCACGGGAAGTGGGTTAAAAAACGACCGAAAGATTTGCACGGTCGTAAGCGCGCAAGCAAGCAAGCAAGTGAACTTAATATAAAGGATTTAAGAATGACGCTTTACACGGAGAGGGTTTCCACACAACTATTAGATATTTTAACAGACTGCAAGACAAGAAGGCTCTCGCCTACTTCAGCAGTTTTTTCTTGCTGTGGTAGTCCCACCTGATGACGATTGCTTGTGTTGCGATCGAAACGTCGTGATCTATTATTTTTCTACCTACGTGACTTTACCGAAAGAACCAAAGAGTATGGATTCATGTAGTCACGAAAGCTTAAAATCAAGATGAATCTATTATATATTTATTATTATTTTAAACCAGGTAAGGCCCACTAAGCTATACAGATATTTTTTCAGAAGTGATATGGCAACAAATGATAGCTCAACGAAGTGGCCTATCTTCTTGGTTTTTTCGGTAAATTCACGATTTAAAGCTTTCGTGACTGCAGGGATTCATCTTCTTGATTCTTTCGGTAAAGTCACGTAGAATGGAAATAATAAAATAATACAAATAAAACATAATAAAAATAAAACATAATCTGTTTAATTTTTATTATTTTATTATTTCCATTCTACGTGACTTTACCGAAAGAACCAAGAAGATGAATCCCTGCAGTCACGAAAGCTTTAAATCGAAGGGGCTTATCATGTGAAAATGTATAGCAGCCAAATACTCGAAACGCATTTTTTAAATGTGGAGGGAAAAACCGGAGGACTTAGAGAAAAATCCACGTGACCACGGGGAGAACAAACTCCAAATATACAGGCGTCAGGGTCGGGATCGAACCCACGAACTCTTCTATACCAGGCAAGGGAGTTAACTTTTCGCCACTGTGTCACCCAAGCCGACCTGAACAATTTATTTGAAGGAGAAACGTCTACAAGCTGCTGTAGCACCCACTATAGAAGCCTACTTATGGACTAATCATCAGTATCAAGTCACACTACACATTTCTGCTAACACTAGACTTGAGGATTAGTACAAATACATAAAATTACTGTTTTGGTTAACATAATAGGAATAATACGCAAAAATATGCATGTTTAAAAACCATTGTCCATAATTGTTTCGTGAGCAATGCACAGCAGTAACTCAATGCAAATTAGCTAGGTTACGTATTGGGCTGTACCAGGCATGAGAACGGAGGAAAGGGCAGGCCAAAACCTACCACACTACAGTGCCTCGATCATAATGTAACTGCGATTGGGCAGTTGTAATATGAGCTCGCCTTGAATAGATTTCGATCCTCGCTTCACAAATAATGAACAGGGCAAATGATGCATGCGTGGAACAGCTGACTTGTGACAATGACAGAATTCTTCCTGATCAGAGAGCTAGGTTTGGGAGCGTGTGATGGGTAGTTTGCAGTTTGTAGGTGTTGCTTTAAAAACCACCAATGCAGTAGTATCTGATCAATTCTGATAGCTCATGATGATCCATGGTGCCAATCAAGAGGCATAATTGGTGTCATCATGTGATTTTCAAGAGAAGAGTCTGTTTTTGCACCTGGAGTCCATTTTAAATGGATTTCTACCATTTAATTGTCACCTTAAATGCAATACCAGTTGAAAAATGGGTATATTGAAACAGCCAAATGAGAAAACATGCCCAAGACGACCACCACCATATAGTAGCTGGGGCGGTGCGATTAAGCTCATGTGCAGGAGTGAGGATGGACTGTCACATTGTAGGACTGTGAAAGATGGGGATAGTGGAAGGTGGCCTTCATCCAGCAGTGTATAGATTATGGCCAATGATGATGATGCAGTATTTGTGGTGTCATGATAAATGTATTTCATGGCTTAATGATGTGAATTCCTACATTATTTGAAACTTCAAAGACATCTGGAGGTAGCCTGAGGAGAAGCATCGTAGAGTACCATTTTTGCCAGCATAGGGAGCGATTTTTGGAATTTAAATTTTAATTGGATTAACAGTGAATTCCCTTTTCAATTATTGACATGGAAACACCCCCCTCTGAGACCCTAAGGATGAAATTTAAATGTAATTACAATCACATTCCAAATATATATCATGCACCATTTTATAAACATACGTTGTGGAAAAAAAGATAACTTTTGCAAACAGCAAAGTTATAAAAATATAAAAAAAACATGCTGATCGATGTAAGGTTGAATAAGCATGTCAAGTTATTCGATCTATTTACAATGGAATAGATCTTACCATTGGCAATTCTAATATTTACACACGTTATATATAAAAAAAAATATCGTGCATACAATTGTTATTTTTTGAATTTTTTTTTAGTTATCTTCAGCCATGCTCTTTCCACTGTCGAATGAATTTGTTTTTATCCAAAACGGCTTATGGTGCAACAATCAATGTATTTCCTGCACAGGAACTGATCTCATCAATGTTATATAATTGTTATTAAAGTTATAAACGATACAAATGAATGAGCCACACAAAAGGGTAGCAATATAAAGTGTTGAAGAAATGAGGAAATACAATTCCACACATCATTTTTATTGTACCTTTAACATTCGTTACAATTACGGTCTCGGTATATGTTCTTCGGATAGCACGGGGCAATATACATTAATCTATTTACATGTATTGTGTAGGGTTGTGTCAAGATGCCTTTTTCACTCCCACGTGTAGGAAACTATATCCTGCAAATTGTAAGGGGTCAGTGCACTTTAAGGGCAAGGAAAGTGACTTGACATGTGATCAATGAAAAGGCTCGTTAATTGAGTTAGCCCTTCATTGACTGATCACACAAACATCAAAAGTTACAGAGATAGCGCTAAGGCAATTAGAAAAAACCTCTAAACTCAATACCATGCACAGCTTATGAGCATTGATCCTCGTTAAAAAATTTGTAATTACATTTTGACCGTCGAGGTGTCTGTGTTCACTGATTGCGGGAAGCATTTATCGACAGCAGCTGTGTGGAGTAGCTTTGGCAAGAAACCATTAAAACACAACTTTTGTCCTGCTATTCTCAACTGATATATTTCTCAAGTTATTTGTTACATAAGGAACAGCATTTGTTTATTTTGTATATTTGGGAATTTGTTATTGATGTCAAAATGTCTTCCACGACAAAAGACTTAATGAAAGAAAGTGCATTATCCAGAAGTTTAATTCATTTACAATTGTGAAAATATATGAAAGTTTGTTTTATATTGTAAAGTTCTATAATGCCAATTTATTGTCCAAACATACTCCGAAAACACAGCTGGAAGAAAAAGTTAACTCAAATCTTGGAGTCTCTTTCTCATCTTCACAAACGATACTTTTCATCCCATGTTCAAGTAAAAGAGCAACACTTTAAGAACGTGCCATTTATTTTCTTTTTGGGTCCCAAAATCATACAAAAATGCTCTCACGTCCAAATGGGAATCAGCAGCTTCGACGCTGTCTTTCCAACAGCCCTGTTCTTCACCTGAGGACGGCTGCTTGCATTGCGGCCGAAACGTCGTGAGAATTTTATTTAATTATGTTTTATTTGTATTTTTATTACTTTATTATTTCCCTTCTACGTGACTTTACCGAAAGAACCAAGCCGATGAATCCCTGCAGTCACGAAAGCTTTAAATCGAAAAAAAATCAGTAGCTTGTTCACAATTCTGAAATGTAGTAAATGTAATCGGTGTAGGCACAATCAATGTTTTCTTAATGCTGAGAAAATTTTAGTTGAGCTCTTTTTTTTAACCTCGAGGCACATAAAACAATGCCATATTACAGCATTCCCCTTGGGAACTGTTACTTTTAGGTTGTTGTCCTTCCCCTGCACTTTCGATTCGCACAGTTGACTATGTACCGTGCAAAATAAGTTCTACATACATACATATTAGATAATTTTAAGATTTAATTTTGGGTCAGCAGTGCTGTACTTGGTTTTTTCACAAATCTACTATAGCTCCATACATGCAACAAATTGTATACGTTTTATTCAAAAGATAATTCTAACGATTTCAAGCTGGTGAAAATCAGGGCCTATCATTATATTGCTTATCAATCACTCTCTCAAACTCGGGCATCAAAGCAGAAGCTCGTGGCTAATTCCACCCTAAACCACTAAAGTTTGTTCCACTAAGATTGTAAAGTTTTATTCTGGGCAAAACATTCCGGATTAAGCTGGGTTTTGAAGTCTATCGAGTTGATGGCCTCAGTCCAGTTACCAATGACTACACAAAAACCATCGCAAGAATAGCATCAACCTTACAACGCTTCTTACTTTACAGCAGCATATCGAGATGCGGTCAAATTTAAATGTGTTATAACCAAAAATTGTATTGTAATTCTATTGGATGCGAAAACTACGAGTAAAGTGGACCACCGTGGCAGCACTATAGAGATCGGCTGGTAAATAACGTCCTTCCAATAATTGCTCAGTTTGTACCCATCTTCTCGGTTGAAGTTGTGTCTGTGTTTATATATCTGGATGGCTTCATGAACAAATCTCTGATAATAGCCGGTGGGTTTGCAGAGTACCTTCGTCTTGGAAAAGTCAATTTCGTGTGAGCCCACTGTGTTAAAACAATGATCAGCAACGGCAGAGGTATTGGTCCTACCGTGTTTCAGATCTGCTTTGTGTTCGCGAACGCGGTCCGAGACATGTCGTTTCGTTTCCCCAATGTAGCTGCTGCCGCAGCCACAACTCAGTTTGTAGACACCCGGGTATTGCATATCAGGAATCACATCCTTTACAGAAGGGGTCAAATCACAGATGTTGTGTACTGTGTTGAAACGAACTTGGATCTTGTGTTTGTTTAAGATTATGGAAATCTTTTTGGTAACCCCTGCTATGTATGGCAA
Organism: Lampetra planeri; assembly: GCF_965212315.1. Classification (NCBI taxonomy): domain Eukaryota; kingdom Metazoa; phylum Chordata; class Hyperoartia; order Petromyzontiformes; family Petromyzontidae; genus Lampetra; species Lampetra planeri. The sequence continues at coordinate 23,055,340 of NC_136107.1, forward strand.
AGTGATGGTATTGGTTGGATCCTCAGATGGTTATCTCCCCATGCCTGGGGAGACAGCTTTGCGGATTGTACGGTCAGAATATCCGTTCATCCTGAGGGCTTGGTGTACGTGCTCCAGCTCACTGGCTAGGTGATGCTGGTCGGAGATACAACGGGCCCTATGGTGTAGTGTTTTGATGAGGGAATTATTCTGGGCTGGATGGTGGTGGGAGTCAGGCTTGAGATAAGCATCCATGTGGGTGGCTTTCCTGTAGTGGGAGTGTCCCAGCGAGCCATCAGGTCTCTTCTTGATCAAAACATCCAGGAATGGTAGCTTGCCATCCTTTTCCACTTCCGTGGTAAATTTGATAGATGGGTGTATGAAATTGATGGGGTTGAGAAATTGGTTCAGTGCTGGCAGGCCATGTGGCCAGATGACGAATGTGTCATCTATGTATCTCAAATTTCTCCATGAAAACATTCGCTACCACTGGCGATAAGGGAGAACCCATTGGGGTACCCTCATTTTGTTTGTGGAATGTACCATTCCAGGTGAAGTAAGTGTTGGTAAGGCAGTGCCTTACCAAAGTTGGTACATCTGGATTCAGTCCCTGTTGGACCAAGTCTTCAATGATTGCATTTGTATCAGGTACAGGTACCTTTGTGAACAGGGAGACTACATCGAAACTGACAAGTAAATCATCTGGAGACAGTGAGATGTCCTTTATTAGAGAGACCAAGTGAGCTGAGTTCAGTACAGCTGAGGTGGTCTTGCCCATGAAAGAAAGCAGGGTCTCAGACAGTGACCCGGGTGCTGCTGTGGGGTCCACTTTCTGCCCCGCCTCCAACCCCCATTCTCTCTTCCGCCCTACTGCCGAGGCCTATATAACCTCGTGCCACGGCAGATCTCTCGCCTACTTCAGAAGTGTTTTCTTGCTGTGGTTGTCCCACCTGATGACGATTGCTCGTATTGCGATCGAAACGTCGTGATCTATTGTTTTTTTTTCTACCTACGTGACTTTACCGAAAGAACCAAAGAGTAAAGAAGTCCACCTGTTTCGTTCCTTATATAGAGGCGTAGATGTGGTGACCACACTTCTGCGCTCTTGTGCAAAGTGGGGGGGGGGGGGGATTGATGAGTCATCATACATTATGCATGTGCATTATGCGAGCCTTTTGATCTTGTCCCTCCTGTCTATTGTGTGTATTAAAATAGCCGTGCCAACGGTAATCCCTATTGAAGTATGGTGCCCTTTAAAGTGGTTGATGATGGGTCATGACTTGACTTGTGTTTTTTTGTCAATCAACCTCCACCGTCAGCAGTGTGGTGTGTGGAACGGGGTGTTGTGATTTCCTGGCAGCCCTTTACTCCATTGGCATTGCTACTGCATTGGCAATGTTGGTGCATTGGCATTGCTGCCCCAACCATGCTGCTGGTGCTGCTGATACACTTGGGCTACGTCCATCTCCAAACCTTTATAAACAGTTTGCCTTTAGAGGATAATCCTTTTCCTGATGAAGACCACTTGTGTTGCGATCAAAACGTCGTGATATATTTTATTCACTTTATTTTCATTTTAATTATGTTTTCTTCTATATATCTACATGACTTTACCGAAAGAACCAAAGAATCTGAATTCCTGCAGTCACGAAAATTTTAAGTATTGTTTAATGATTCGCTTCCACACAGCACTAAGGCGGTAGCTATCCGAACGGTTACAATTATTTGTATTTCTTTAAATTTCGATAGGTTATCTAATTAGTCTTGGCCAGTAGTAGCTAGTTTCGCACATAAAGGACACTCAATTGATTTTGATAATGTTGAAGTTCTGTCGGGTGGTGGCGGGTTTTAAAGACACATTTATATATTTACACGATCTAACCCAAAACACCTCTTATGGATGTACATAGTAATTACACAAATTAAGTTCATTTACCATTTTTTAGTTCGTGTGTATGATTACAACTTTAAAAAAAGCCTTGGAGGACATATACGTTGCAATTTGTAATTTAATAAAAAAAACTAACATATTAAAACAGAGAATTGCTTGAATTAACACTCGAAAATTAAATATAGCTACGAAGAAGTCTAGTTTAAATACCTTTGGAGGTAATCGAGTAAAGTGCTCCAGATAGCATTGTTAATCTGAGGCCAATCCATTTGCTTATCTAATTGGAACCTGCTACAGTGGCTGAAAAGAGTCAATGCTGTTAATGTAATGAGGTCGTTAATATAATCGAAGGGGTTCCTCTATTAATTTTCTCAATTTCAGGTTTGTCATAATTTATATTAATATAAAATTTAGCCCTTTACGTGGTAATTTTTGGCCTTTAAAAATAATAATAGTGTTACATTTATATGGATTACAAATTAAGGTTATTCTGCTATGTGTCTTAGATTACGGTTATTCTACTATGTGTCTTGGATGTAATGTACCGAAAAAACCAAAGAGTAATTATTGCAGTCACGAAAGCTCCAAATTAAGTTTGTAATTGCATTGTTACAGTCTGCAATGCTAGTATTAACTTTATTGCTTTCGGTTGGCATTTTCATGTAACTTTGCGGGCGTACTTATGCCTGTTTCTGCATGTCGCTTTTTACGTGTATAAAATGTAGTAGGTGTATATACTTTTCTCAATTTTGTAATTTTATCCTGATTGTGCTACAGGCATCACGTCATGAGACTAAACATCCATTGGGATTACAGCTGTGCAACACTTCACGTTGGAGAATGGTTCAAGAAATAGGATATCCCAGGGCACCTTTGAGAAGCCGTAATTTGACTGCATTATCTGAATTTCACCCAATGTACATTGCCTAATACGTACTGTAGTTGTAATAATGGCATAACATGACCCAGGATAATTACAAAATGTAAGTTCAATATTCGGAATTTTATTCCATATTTAACTCAGATTTAGCCTACAGAGATACTGCCATACTTGTTTTGTTATGTAAAAACATAATTTACTCCCAACAAAGGCAGCATATTTACATCAAATAACAGATGATAATTATACATGTATTAATGGTCAGTTACCTGATTTAGTAGGTTAAGACAAGCACTAAGGCTAGAATCTAAACCTTTGTGCAGGATTAGCTTTGAAGATGAATGATAACCTGTGCAGGATTAGCCACAATTACATTCTGACATATACACATTCTCACTCCGAATATTTTAATGTCAACTTTCATTTACATCGATATACAAACAAGCAGTGCCTTCCAAAGTGAAATGTATATCGCCGCTCTATTGATTATCATTTGGGTTTATCTCTCTGTTTAACTATATTGAAGACTTAAAGTTAAAATTATGGATGAGCCCGATGAACCTTGCACACACATGCCAGGACACGCGATACATCTGCCAATAACATAACAGCTTTACACACAGGCAGCAAACAGAGTTCTCTGAGGCTAAACTGTGCTGGCTCTTGCTCCAGGGAAATTTGCAAATGGCTTGGATAAGTGTTTGCCATCAATGCAATGGTATCAGCTGTCCTTGCTCCTGATATATTGAACAATAACTCTAAAATAAAAAGCCAATTTGATAAAATATTTGTGACAGTGTGTTTTGTGGCGAGCGGTAGTGTAGCAGTTGTGTGCTGTGCTACGAACCTGGCGACCTGAGATCGATTCCCACTTACGGCCAACACCAGCACCAGTGACGATAATCTGAACCGGTGCTGGGCCTCCTTTAGGTCGACTAAGCCTCAAATGAGTACCCAGTGCAGTGTAAACATCAGCACTGGGGAGACAAAGGCAGGGTGGTTCTGACCACCCATTCCTTCGTATGCTGTGCTGGCCTTCATAAGTGCTCGCTAACAGCACTTACCCCAACAGTCTGTTGAAGGCTATATTGGGGAGCATTGTCTGTGTAATGTGCATACTAGGCAAGTACAGAAAACACACACACACACCTTTTTTAAATCTTCTTTTAAGATGGCTTGCCTGTGCCAAAGTGTTGTTGCTCTCAATGAATTTGAGTCAGTCGTTTGATAGATATGTAAAGGAGAGCCGACACAAGATTGCAGGGGTTTCGTCCTTTAATCCTTTTCTTCCATCCACACCTGTCCCCAGCCGTCCCAATATCGTTCCCGCCAAAGGCCCCCTCTTCCCGCCCGTTCTCTCCTTATATCTCCTCGATCACCCCTCCCACTAACCCACCTATTGGTGGGAATCCTTCTCCTGACACCCCTACAGATATATACATTTTTTGGAATGGGGAAGACAGTGGGCCAAATATTGTCAGGATACTGAATGTTTAATAGTTTAAATTGACATTGGCACGTTGTGCTTTATGTGATATATTAATATACACATTGATCAAATTAAAAAAGTGAATCTATTTCCGGTGTTCCCTTGTTATTCACGAGGGATTCGTTTCAGTGATGCTCGTGAAGAGAAAATTTCGTGGAAGATATTGGCCTACGAAAACCTTAATTACCTTAAAGAAATTCATAAAGAATGTAATAAATATGTGAAGATTATCATATGAACACCAATCATTGGTTATAATAAACGTAAAAAAAATTAATATTAAAGTATGAAATAATAGTTTATAAACGAACTTACCTTAAATTATGATGCTGTAGGAGGATGCAGTAACAATGATGCTGATGACAATGATAATGATGATGGTGATGCTGATGATCGTTGTGATGTCGTTGCTCCTAAATAGACGTCGAGTTCCAGATGCGATTCGCGGATAGCCAAAATCTCAAATAGCAAGTTCGTGAATAACGAGGGAAAACTGTATAGATACTTCACAAATGAAATTGCCTTTCCAGGAGCAATTTAATATTCTCCAGATTCATTGTGCAAAATGTATTCAATCAGAACCAGTCCAAAGTTTACCTGCTTAAACAAAGACTGCAGGCAAACACTGGTCCAGAAAATGTATAGGATGATGATCTAATATGGAATTTTATGTTATGTTTTTTCATATTTGAACGATTAAACAGACTAGTATCTGTTATTGTATTCCTTACAATCTGCCAACAGGCCATACGCTGTTTATTAGACTTAGATCGTATAGGAAAACTCGGAAAGTAGAAATCATCCACCGATGCTGGGAAACATAGAAGGCCCATAGCCGAATGAACCTGAATACTATTTTATTATATTGTTACGTGGAAAAAAAAGTATTCTTTTTTAACAACAGTGACAAAAACGTCAGGGTCTGGAGGAAGGACATTAAGTCAGCAATGCAACGTTAGCCAATATCCAGTCATTGGTTAAATTATATTATTAAACACTCTGGTTCTACATCCTCTGAAATCAACAGACATGATTCTCCCACAGACCATGATGTTTCAATGACTTTAATCAACCATTGTGCTACTCAAGCTCGGTACCGAAGACGAGGGATGGAGCGATTGAGGCACCTTTCCCGCCCTGAAGAAACCCCATTATGCATTCCCCTATGATGAGCGATGTATAAGCTATTAGAATAACCAAATTCACATTTAAGTTTGTTCATTTGAGCAAATGTTATTTGCATATCTAATTAACACGGTTGACTATGTAGTTCAACGTACATACATTTCACGTATCATTTAATTCGTTCATCTTTTGCACTTTGAGCTGTTTCCACTGGGAAACATTTTCCGTATGATGTATTTATTTTGACACAGGTCTCCCTTAAAAGGGGGCCTCCTGGTCACACCGGGTGCATATATTTGGTTGAACAAGAATGCAAATATTTTACAAATAAAATCACACCCAACTCAGCCTTGTTTTTACACATATAACTAATTTACAAATGGCAATGCAGTATTCATTGTTTTATGACGCATGTAATATCTATTTACAGATGTGGCATATGTCATGGTATCTTGCTTCGTCAAACATAATGATCTGCATGCAGTCATTTAACAGATTAAATTCTATGTGGCAGGATAGGGGAATAAAGGTAATGGGTTTTTGGGTGGGTAAATACTACATTGCCTGATCTATCTGGATATATATTTCATGTGATAGTGTTTTGTGGATAGACCTGCATTCTGAGTTTATTGTGGACATATGGCTCAGCTAATTGTAGCCGGTATGGGCTTAATGTAATACATGAAGCATAGGTCCTTTTGGTTTATATCGCCAATCATGTTAATATAACAATTGGTCACCCCGTCCCAAAGTAAAATTTCACAAAGGTATCTCTTTTCCCATGAAATCTGACATGAGCACAACTCAGAATTTTAAAGACGTAGAAATCATAATACTGTAATAAACGACTTACACAACGATTGTTGCAAGAGTGCTTCTTTATTAACTGTAGTACTGGACAGCTCCTCTCCTTCCCTCTCCGGGTAATTTCCTTTCTCACAACGCCATGGACGAGGCGTCTCTCTCCAGTCCACCAGCGAGGTTCGCTCCGCTCCCCCAGTCTCGTCGTTGGCTGGCGGCGTGCCGGAGAGAAGAGGCACGCTTCACTGGGGAACCTGCCACGTGGTCGGTGACGAAGAGCGGAAAAGACTAGCAGCGACGCAGTCTGGACCTCAGGTTCCCCATACCGACCACGAGTCCTCCCCTGCCCCTACTTAAATTTTCCCGGCGGAGCTAGGCTCTGCCTCTAGCCATGCCCCCTTGTGGAACATTCCCGATGATTCCCGAAGCATCTCTCTCGACTCCGCCCGTCACCTTTGGCCCAGATGTTATTCCCTCTTCGGATTGGATGCCGATTACATAATAGTGCCTGTACCCAGTTACCCTCTGGCACCCACTGGATGGCGCTCTCTCATTACAATACAATGAAATATAACTGAGAAAAAGAGATGTGTGACGACTGTGGGATACGGGACTTGATAATATGAATGTTTTGTATCATAATTACTGTACAGCTGCCTGTAGAAATTACTAAAGAAGCTATGAGTAATAAGATGAGATAAGGGAAAACAGTTGGTGATGGAAAAAAGGGAACATTACTTGTGTAGTGTGGTAAAATACGCGGGGCACACTGTTGACCGAGGGCATCTGAGGGCAAACAGGTGCGCGTGTGCAACATGGGGTTGCACGAACAAACCGCCACCTAATTAAAGGGCTAAGCGGGTGCAAACCGGCTCAACCGGGTTTGCACGCTGACACCGGAGGTGTTGCCAGGGAGATGGGATATAAGGGTTGATTAATGGCCTGGCTAGCCTTAAAGAGACACAGGGGAGGTCTCGGATAATTGGCAGGGGGATATAAGGAGAGGTGAGTGAGCGGAGTGGGGTAATTGTTGCTGGGGACAAGAGTGAAGACACTTCACCGCTGCCGCTCAAGCCGTCAACGGACCTCATCCCTCACGAGTCACCGGACGGGTGATGGTTGATCCCCCCGCCCGGGACAGACGAGTGAGTGGGTCTGAGGGAGCGTAGGCGAGGGCAGCGGTGGAGCATGAGAAGCTTCTGGGTGCTGAGGCCCTGTGTTCAAGCCTCTGTGTGAGAAGCTGCTGGGTGCCGAGGCGCTGTGTGCGAAGCCTCTGGGAGTGAAGATGTTGAGTGCGACTAAGCTATGTGTGGAGTCGCTGGGAGCAGAGTTGCCGAAGGCAGGATAGGTGAGGTGTAACGTAGAGACGAGTGGAAGAAGTTAGATCTAAGTGACCGTGTAGATAGTTTTAAGTGCCTACAACTGGTGCAAGAATAGGTTAATAAAGTGTAAGCAGGTGACTTGTTACAACGTGTCCGTCTGAGTGATTTTTCAAGACACTACACTTGCAATGGTTTGTCTAAGAACCACTCAGATCTCAAATAATTCAAACCTTCCTGGCATCTGCTGTGCAGCAGCATTAGCACTGCGACACACTCAAATAAGACATCGAAACACTCAGCTGTCCATTTTTTCTTATTACCTACGTAATACATTATCAGCGTTCGTCATCACCGCAATGAGATATGACCTTCACAGTGCCCAATAGCAAAATGGTCATACGTGCCAGGCATCGCGCGCAATGGACGCACAGAGAGGGAGCTACCCTCCGCGGCATTGCCCTGCACGCCTCTTTGCATCAGTGAAATTGTAGCGACGTTTCCCTGTCCCCCTTTTGCGTCTCTGTACATTTATTTGTGTGCACGTTCGTCTTAACTATGCGCCATTTTGCACATTATCGGTACCCTCGGTGGAAACATTGAAACACACAAAACTGCGTAACTGTATTGATATTCGTACGCTACTTCTTCGCATCACTACACATCGGCACCGTCATGCATTTTCCAATTCAGATGGGGACGATTCTGCACAAAAATGCATCCTCCTTATTCTCTGCAGTCATCGCAGACCACCTTCACCTGGGATCGTCTTCAAGAATCTGTCTGACATGAAAACATTCTGCAGTCCAAATTGTAATTGTTCCATAAAATGGTGCAGATGTCCTCATACACATTCAACATGAGTCCATGTGTTTCTGTGTGTTGCTGCTGCTCCCGAATGGACATCCTTTTCTGGCACGTTCCCTGCTTTTGGCTCCCACTCCATAGTTAGTCTTGACCACTGGCCATAACACCTTCGAGCAATTATGTGTCCTACTCAAACCCTTTTACTTTTATTACAAGTCAACGTTATGTCTCTCTCTAACTTGTATTTGGTCTATGATTGATGTATTTCTCTTTCTATCAGTCTAACTTCGATGCATACACGGCCCCTTGCTTGTTTTCACACTTTTCAGCTTCCACATATTATTTGTCAATGTTCATGTTTCCCGTGTATATGTGATAGCAGGTAATATGCACTGATTAAAAACTCGTTGGAAGCACTACCTCTTACTTTAGGGGTTGAAACACGTTGCCTTTGATGAAGCAATGAACAGTTTTTTCACCTTGACAAGACAAGAACAATAATGTAATGATGATATTTGTAATGATTCTGTGTACATATACTGACAAACATTAACTCTCACCTTCAACCATCCTCATTACAACTTTCCTCTACACCATTCAGTCATGCCCAACTGGAAGCCAGTGCCAATTTTAAAGTGAGGAAATGAAACCCTGCAATTTATATTTTTGCGTGTTTTAAAGCTTGACAAATATAACTTCAGTATTACCTAACTTGATAGACAGGGAACGTCCACTGTGTACTGCTTGTGAGTAAATGTCACTTTAATTTGGATTGTATGGGGGGGGGGTACACCTTTCAGATACACAAAAGCAAGAGTAGAACCACAAATTACTGCCATCATTGCTCAGAAGTGCGGCCTGGAACATTACAGAGTGTGGAAAGCAAATTATTAAATTTGATTATGGGGCTGCTGTGATGCCATTCCCCCCCCCCCCCACAAATTCAAAAATGTGCAATTGAAAATCATTATCTCATGATTGCCACTCTCTAAAAAAGAATGGTTGCACCCAACCCTGCCTGCTATCAAGTGCTCCATTACTGTTGATACAAATTTTGACGAAGATTCCATAATGTTTGTATTTTTATTTTACAATATAAACCATATGCAAGTTGACCCCAGCATAAATATTACCCGTTTTGTTAGTTTTATGCCAAATGGCTCAACTTTAGTATTCTGTTCTCAGGTTTTTTCGGTAAAGTCACGTAGGTAAAACATTAAAAGTAATGAAAGTAAAATAAAACAAAACAAAAATAAAATTCACGACGTTTCGGAGGCAACACAAGTCTCCGTCATCAGGTGGGACCGTCACAGCCAGATTAGCTGCACCACTTGATGCAGCTAATCTGGCTGTGACGGTCCCACCTGATGACGGAGACTTGTGTTGCCTCCGAAACGTCGTGAATTTTATTTTTGTTTTTTTTTACTTTCATTACTTTTAATGTTTTACCTACGTGACTTTACCGAAAAAACCTGAGAATATGAATCATTGCAGTCACGAAAGCTTCAAATCTAGAATTTAGTATTCTGTGTGCATCTTCAAGTCTTCGTTCACGATGTGTGAAATACTTAAAAGCAAACTGTTTGGTTCTTTCGGTAAAGTCACGTAGGTATAAAATAAAATTAAAATAAATCACGCCGTTTCGGGCACAACACAAGCGTCCGTCATCAGGTGGGAAAGCGAAATAACCAAAGAGTATGGATTACTGCAGTCACGAAAGCTTCAAATCAAGACTTAAAAGCATGTTTACAATGCTTCAAAGCTGCCTTTCCATTGAATCTCTGCACGCTACATGTGAACTAGTGTACAGCAGTATTGTATGATCATTGCTATTTAGGTCTCCTGTTTTCAGTTAAAGGCATGATAATAATAATAGTTCAATTTGTAACGCGCGCTAATTTGCAGACGTAGTGGCCGCAACTCAGAGGCGCGGAGCCAAGCTCAGAGTCGCTCGAAAGCGTGATTGTAGAGGTGAGTTTTTAAGTCTCTCTTGAAGGAGGCGATTAAGGTGATGCTGCGAATGTGCAGAGAGATATCGTTCCAGACTGTTGGGGCTGCCACCGAGAAGCGGCGCATAGACATGACCATCCTGGATCTTGGTAACAAAAGGAGGTCGTGAGTCGCGCTGCGCAGGCATCTGCCGTGTGCTGAGCTGCAAGTTATCAATAATGAAGAAAGGTACGGCGGGCAGGCGGATATGAAGGCATTGTGGCAGAGGCAGGCGGTCTTGTATGTGACCATACTGGCGATGGGTAGCCAGTTGAGAGCACGGAGACAAGCTAGTGAGTCGAGACGGGGATGAGTGTGGGCAATGATGAACATTTAAATGCTGTACATTTGGCACGTGTGAATCTTCATGAAGTTACGATTGTAAATTGGCTTCGTCATACTTGGGCCATGTTTAACAGCGGTGCATTGACATTTTTGCAGAGAATAACAATAATATCACCAATTATAGTAGATCTCAATTGTATTATTGGTATTGGACAGAGAGCAAACGATTTTAGCGAAGGCTGCTGACAGCAGTTATATAAAAGCAACATCAAAGGCGCTCGTGTTCTGTTGTCTGTCTTGCCGCTTGAGAGCTACTTGACTTCAGAAATGTAATTTTTTTGCTTGTCATTTTTTGAGAAAAGTTACATACCCTCAAATCTGTGTACATCTCAATTGTTTTAAACAATTGCAATGGACTTGTGTTGAAATCAATGCAGCAATGCTGCATCGAATATTTTGTTTAAACTACCAAGTCTAACGTTACAAATTAACAATTTAATTCAGCAGTACAATACTGATATGGACATTCTAGTAGGTGGATATGAAAGAAAAGCTTAAATTGAGGTATTATTTTGATGTCTGTTAAATATGTGAAATACTAGCTTTACTACCCAGCTTTGCCCAGGACTTGGATTCACCACGCCCGGCCGCCTTTATCCCCCCAGTGGCGATGTTCACACACCACACTAGTTACTCGTTTGAGGCTGAGTCGACCAACGGTGGTGGCCGTGAGCAGGAATCGAACTCGGGTCGCCAGGTTTGTAGCGCAGCGCGCTAACCACAACACTACCGCTCCCCCCACACACACACAAACGAGCGCATCCATAGGTACAAATACACGCGCTTGCTGCAGACACACACAACTTTCAGGGTGCGTACGGCAGTAAACGACTGAAAGAATAAAGCAATGCTGCGCGAAGAACGCCTTAGACCTGCAAAACATGTATGGCATTTTACTCGCGGAGGGTTGGGGGGGGTGATGCGTGACGTCAGCGCGGGTGACATGACAGATGTGACGTCACAGCTCACTTGCCGTGCAAAATATATGCATTATTGCGCCCCCCCCAAAAAAAAAAAATACAAAATGTATTTTTTAGAATTTTGGCATGGTGTACAGTCTGGAAAGTACCCACATGGCAAATTTCAAGTTTGTTGCATGTCGGGAAGTACGCTAAACATTTTGAACAGACACACATATTCACAAATTTCCCTTTTATAGATATAGATGAAGATGATGATGAATGAATGCACAAGTACGTATATGTAGCTAATCGTTATTTGGAATGTTAATACATTCTGACAGGTGCTTATTACAGCCTTCTAAACGTGTACAATTTCATTAATTTGCCTCTATTACTCTGGTAACAAACAACACCTTTTTTTAAGACGACCTTGTTAGAACTAAAAGTCTATCAAATCCATCCTCCGTGCCAAACAAGCCGGTTTGATGACTGTCGCCCAGTGGAGTGTACATTATGAGACACGTTTATGATCGTCTGGCTGATGATCTAGCTGTCTAGCCACGGTGGGGTTTGGCCTAATGGGAAGGCCATCTTCCAATATTTACTCTGTTTATCTTCAAGGTTCATTAGGTTCGGTGTTATGCCACTTCCTACGTGAGTGCGTTCCATTTTGCACAGCCAACATCCACACCTGGGGCCAACGTGACGACTCACTGTGTGGGTGAGTGTGGCACATTAGGAATGGACCACTCTTTTAATTATTTCCTCGTGCAGCAAGGGAGTAAAGTGTGGTTTTGTGAATGTCCTTATGTGCTGTGCAGTACATCAATGCACGTGTGAACACCAGCATGCGATAACGAAGTTGGGCCTGTAGGCGGCTGGTAGGGTTATTGATTAACAGCACTTGTTCACCAGTCACATGGTTAATGGCGACTCGGTTGAAGATTGCTGTTGCATTGTACAGGTAAAGGACCCAAAGGTTGTTTTTGATCGTTATAGAAATGGTATAGACTTGTTCAAGACTTCAAGCTCGGCTTTGAATTGTTAGTTTGTGATATATTCAATAGGAGGGATTTTAGCACTGTGCGCTGTAATGGATGATGTAGTTAATAATTGTACTTCTCTAACCCTGATACTGTTTATTCTATAACCATGCCCATACACCCAGAGTATGACTACTTACAATGCTATTGAGAATATAACACATGTATAGTAGTAAGTTGTACAATGATGACAACTGACAAGTACATACAGTACAAGTAATGGGTGTAAGAAACCGATATAAGTGGATGGTATAGATAGATAGACATACAGCTTAGGTTTAAAGTAATATTCGAATAGCGAAGTGCAAAGGGTATTGTCAAAGACAAAGATGGTGTATCAGTCGTAGAATTGGCTTTAATAGAAACTGTTATTTGATTAACCGCACTTGTACACCAGTCACGTGGTTAATGGAGACTTGGTTGAATATTGCTGTGTGTGATACACGTGATGTTGCATTTTACAGATTAACCACAATAAATGTGTTTGCCCTCGATTTGGAGCACCTGCCCACGTCCTTCATTTCGAGTGTGCAACATATGCTCAGCGACAGACGATGTAACACCCACTGTTGATTCGTACCCCGTGACTGGAAATGACGGTGATCTCAGCGTCATCCCTTGCTGCTACTGATGAAACGGATGTGGCCTGGTTCGGCAAGGTGACAGGACGATAATAATAAATAATAACAATAATTATTAGACACATGTGAAGAGCGAGTTTTAATTCACATGCAGAGAATGCAAAGAGCAAGTTGCGCCAATTGTTGCAATCTTCCAAAGTGCCCTAAAGGTGTTTAATGCTCATGCACGTTTTTGGTGCTCTACGCTAATGCGTCGCAGTGAGGTCAATGTAATCTCACAGAAAGAATGGGTTCATTTATAATTGCACTTTGCTCATTTTGAATGCTTTCCAATAAAGTTGAACGCGTTTGATAATTATATCTCTCAGTTTTTCCATCTGCCTGCCTGTAATATGGGGTCATGATTACTATTGGTAATATTATTACAAATAAGTGAATTTTTTGTGTAAAGTTGTGTTGTTATTTGGGACTTACCCTCATTAAAATTGGACAAAATTGATAAAACGATTGCCCAATATGGAGACACAACCTATATTTGTAAATATGCAATCGCATTTTGTCCTAACAGCTTCTGCGCTGCAAATGCTTCCAAAGACAAACATATGTCGGAAAGCGTTACATGATCCATGCATGTGCATAATTTTTAATAATTGACTTTTTGAATGAGAACTTTATTATCTTGGTATCAGTTTAGCTACAAGTTATGTAAAATATACGTACAATATTGCGTTTTTGGTCATTGTAGTTGCTGTAATCCAAAAAGGTTTCTGCATTCTGAGAAGTGCCCCTTCAACTTAGTCCGTGTTCTCAAGTAGTGCTTGTGTTCTTCTGTTCTATCAATGATAAAACAAAACTTTTTTTCGTGTCTGTTTTAATTAATCAGTCCTTAAATTATGAAAGAGCAACTTTATATTCACGCTTCAGAAGATATATTATTCAGAATCCCTGGAGAACTGTGGTAATGTCAAATATTCGACTGCAGGTTTTTTGGAATTGTTGGCACAGTTCGGTAGAATGGACAATGGTGTATTGACTGCCACTTTAAAACTGTACGATTTATATGGGCAGGTAATTTGAGCAAATTGCCTGGTAAGTAATGGCGCACTGTAGAGTTGGCATGTCTCTGTTGGTGCAAAAATTGCGGTATAAGCTATTGTGGCATTAATTGGTGAGGCGGGTAATGCCATTTATTATTTCTGATGTATTAAATCAGTCATTTAGTGGATTTTCGGTGGATATTGGTTGACTGTTATACTTTATTTTAAAATTATCTGTATATATTAACATTGGTATAAACACGTGAAATGTTTAGAAATGCTTTATATATAGTAAACACTTTACATACGTGTAGGAATGCTTTAAATATAGAGTATTTTGTACATATAGACATAATATGAAATTGTAAGTAATAGAAACATATGTAAATAAAATACAAATTTCATTTTGTAATTTTCATGACACCTAACATCGTGTTGCTTGCAAGAGCCTGAGTGAGGCACATAACTTGTTTTCAGCATATCGTGTTTAACCACGATGATAAAAGATATAAAGGATTTATGAATCTCTAAGTAGACAGCTTGCAGATGACATGTCAGCTCTGTGAACGCTCTTGTGTTTTGACACGTAAAGTGAGATGCAGACAGATGCCCCTACCTGCCTGTGCCATCACGAAAATTGCACGTAATTATGATCCGCTTGAATTAATGAATGTTTTGAAGCTGGATATTTCGAGTTCATACGAATATTTTGACCCAGATAATACTTCTGAAGATATTGTTATAGAGAGGTTTCATAGAGAGGTTTTAAATACTTTAATTTGTGCATTTATTTAAAACATATAATTGTCATTTCCACTCATGCCCACTGATTGCTGCTGGAATCTAGATGACCGGGTCAGTTGGTGCACCTCAGTGCTCAGTGAATGGGTTCCCTCCCACTCCTGCTGAGTGTCTGCTTATTTACAGGCTAGAGAAGAGATGGAATGATGTGGTACAAAAGGATGTGGAGTTCATTGGACTTTCAAAATTATTGTTGCTAGTAATGTCAAGATTGGCCTCTTTGGAAGAGGTTCGTGAAGGGCGCTGCTGGGGAATTGGAGGTAGTTGCCCTCCAGCAAAAACGGAGGGCAGAGTAATGACGTGCTCAACATTAAGTGGAGCAAGGGGCGGATAAAACGCAAAGTTGGGGCAGTGGGGAGCACAGTTGGTGCATCTGCCAGTCATCGCAGTCACTCAACCCATAACACCTGGGCCTGTTCCATGACCTCCTGCCAGCCGGCCTTCGACACTTCACGTGGCCTCAAAGTGCACTTAGCATGGCACAAGCGCCGTGGTGCCATTACCGCCACTTATTGGTTAATGGTTGTTGTTTATTTACCCTACTTCGGAGCAGATGATATGGCTTGAACTAGGTTTATATGTAAAATCGGCTGCAGCAAAATACAACTTTCAAGTCACATTGTGAGATTTGAACCTAGTATAAATGTGAATCTCAAAATGCCTGCTGAAAAAAAACCTTGAAAAAAATATGCTGTTCAATGTGTCGATATATAATTTTTAAAATATTTATTTAAAATATAGTTTAAATACAACTGCATGATCCACTTCTTCAATTGTCATATGCGTGCACGTTGCCTGAACATGGGGAAATGCTGCCCTCTAGCAGCATGAAAAGCACAGTCCACGTGTTCAGTTTGGTTCCACACACTGAAACAGTAAGCCAATATAACACCTGCACAACTGTTTTGGAACACGTCCTAAAACATAAAAAAATTACACTGGTAACTGAATGATGAACTGAAAATCAAACTTTGAGTTACCAGGTTAAGGCCATTGAGCTATTAGCCTTTTTTCAGAGGTGTTCTGGCCACACAGGATAGCTGATGGCTCATTGAAGTGGCTTATCATATGTGATAATGTGTAGTAGGCAAATCATCTAAAGTAACTATACTATCTACCTTGTGGCTCTGTGGTTCATAACTGTAACATTTACTATAAATTCAGAAACTAAATATACTCTTTGGTTCTATCGGTAAAGTCACGTAGGTAGAAAAAACAATAGATCACGACGTTTCGATCACAACACAATCAACCGTCTTCAGGTGAAAAAGAGGGGGAATCTGCTGAAGCAGGCTGTTTATAACGGTTTAGAGATGGGCAGGGCAACTAATGTTAATGTAAATGCGAGCTCGGCAAGGGCCGTGCTCGGCCAAGGTCCAGAAATTTTCTTACATTTACAAGCAAATTTCCGGGCCCTGATCGAGCTCAGCTCTCGCAGAGCTTGCATTTACATTAACATTAGTTGCCCCGCCCATCTCTAAACCTTTATAAACAGCCTGCCTCAGCAGATTCCCCCTCTTTTTCACCTGAAGACGGTTGCTTGTGTTGCGATCGAAACGTCGTGATCTATTATTTTTTCTACCTACGTGACTTTACCGAAAGAACCAAATAGTATGGATTCCTGCAGTCACGAAAGCTTCAAATCAAGATTGAACTAAATATAGTTATTACAACTATGCGAGATACTTGGGGTGCATGCTAGAAATTGTAGTAGATTTTCAAGTAAAATTACAGATTCCGCCAATATTGTGTTTACATATTTAAGTTTGTAATTATCTTAGAAAACATAATGACACTGCGTATATTTTAGTTTTAGAATTCAATACTGGTGATGTCTGTGTATTTTCTTCTGTGAATTAAATTGCAATGAACGTAATTGTTTAAGACAACAATACATTTTTAAAAATTCCTGCAATATGCAGTGACACGAATTTGGGTTCAATGTAAAATGCATGTTAAACATTCATATACTCCTAAATCATTTAACAAACGTATAACCTATATAATTAACGAAAATAAACAAGTGGCCATTTTCCCACACATTGCATTGCATTTGGGAATTGTAGTACCATAACATTAATTTACCACACCACTGGGAGATGCCATTAGTGTGATTTTCAAGAGGTTATACATGCGTGTCAAATCTTGATGTACGTGTCATAATGTCCCTTTAATGGGAACTCTTAAAGGATTTCGTGCGAGCTTGACAGGATTGGCTTTTTCTCCCAGAGGCATTACTTTAAAGCATTAGGCATTCTCATCAAGATGATAATAGCACTCTGAACCCCTTAACAATGAAACAGAAAACAAATGTTCCAGTGTATTTTTGTTCAACACATTATTGTAATACATATTGGTGATTTTTTTACGTTTATCGTTTTTCCTTAACAAGTACAACTCTGCAAGGTAGAAGAAGTCACATTTTATGGACAAATAAAAAGGGCCTGTGCAAACATTGTCAGGAAATGCAACATTGAGAGTTCTAACGTTTTCTAGAGAATAAAAGTAGAATATAGTTGAATACGTTGAATGACAGTATTGTTTAAAAACAAATAAAATAACGGATACGTATGCATGTTGAAATTATTTCACACTATACTCTTTGGTTCTTTCGGTAAAGTCACGTAGGTATAAAATAAAATAAATTACGACGTTTCAATCGCAACACAAGCGGTCGTCCTCAGGCAGGAAAAATATAATCCAGCAGTGCAACTCTGAACTGGTGAGAGAGCAGTTACAACAAGGTTATATATGTGGCGATGGGCAAGGAAGCGGGGTCTGAGCTGGAAAGAAATTCCACCCCCGGATGCAAGCACGTCAGTTGTGTTAATGGGGGAGATTAGGGAGAGAGGGATTAGGGAGGGATATTAGCATGAATGAGCTTCCGTCACCGCATAAGAGTATCATGCGCGCATATGCGCACACCAGCAGTGTTAATGAGAGATGAGCACCATGAGAGTGCAATCCAAAGGACGTGAACATGAGAGTGCAATCGAAAGGGCATGTGAGCATGAGAGTGCAATCCAAAAGGCATGTGAGCATGATAGATCTAAGAGAGAGGCATAGAGAGAAAGACACACAGAGAGTCCGAAATAACAGTTGACATAGGCAGGTAGGATGGAAACATCACAGTCAGTTAAGACTTTACCTGGTCAATAACGTCCTTCCAATGGTTGCTCAGTTTGTACCCATCTTCTCGGTTGAAGTTGTGTCTGTGTTTATATATCTGGATGGCTTCATGAACAAATCTCTGAAGGTCAGCCGGTAGGTTTTCAGAGTACCTCCGTCTTGGAAAAATCAATTTCGTGAGAGCCCACAGCATTAAAACAATGGTCAGCTATGGGAGATGTATTGGTCCGCCTTGTGTTCACGAACGCGGTCCGAGACATGTCGTTTCGTTTCCCCAATGTAACTGCTGCCACAACCACAACTCAGTTTGTAGACACCAGGGTATTGCATGTCAGGAATCGCATCCTTTACAGATGGGATTAAATCACGGATTTTGTCTACTGTGTTGAAACGAAGATTTTGGAAATATTTTTGGTAACCCCTGCTATGTATGGCAAAGTTATGGTTTTGGTTGGATCCTCAGAAGGTGGTCTCTTCATGGTTGGGGAGGCAGCTTTGCGGATTGTACGGTCCGAGTATCCGTTCATCCTGAGGGCGTGGTGTACGTGCTCCAACTCACTAGCTAGGTGGTACTGGTCGGAGATGCAATGGGCCCTATGGTGTCGTGTTTTGATGAGGGAATTCTTCTGGGCTGGATGGTGGTGGGAGTCAGGCTTTAGATAGGCATCGGTGTGGGTGGCTTTGCTGTCAACCGAATGTCCCAACGAGCCATCAGGTCTCTTCTTGATCAAACATCCAGGAATGGTAGCTTGCCATCCTTTTCCACTTCCATGGTGAATTCGATAGACGGGTGTATGGAATTGATGTGGCTGAGAAATTGGTTCAGTGCTGGCAGGCCATGTGGCCAGATGACGAACGTGTCATCTACGTATCTCTTCCACAAGGAAGGACGTAGGGTGGATGTCTGGATGGCATCTGTCTCAAATTTCTCCATGAAAACATTCGCTACCACTGGCGATAAGGGAGAACCCATTGAGGTACCCTCATTTTGTTTGTAGAATGTACCATTCCAGGTGAAGTATGTGTTGGTAAGACAGTGCCTTACCAAAGTTGGTATATTTGGATTCAGTCCTTGTTGGATCAAGTCTTCAATTATTGCAATGGTGTCAAGTACATGTACATTGGTGAACAAAAAGACTACATCGAAACTGACAAGCAAATCATCCGGAGAAAGGAAGCAGGGTCTCCGACAGAAATCGGGCCAGTTTGTAGGTGGATGATTTAATGGTGGAGACGATAGGACGGAGCTGCACACAGTTAACCATACTAAACGGAAGTGCGAGAAATCATGATACTTTCCAATACGGGTTTTTCCTCAGAAGTATTAAATTAAGCAGCACATCTGTAAGCCAAGATGGGACGACGGGTCCCAAATGCCATCTCTACCGGGGAGCACATTGGCAACCCTTTGATCAATTTGGCCTCTCAGAAAGTCCCTAAAAGCAGCATAACTCTATATAAAGGTTTAATTCGTATTATTATTTGATCATTTTAATGAGTTATCAACTTGGTTCGGATTGTGGCTTTGCTGGAAGGAGTGTGCCAGGACACCAAAACCAGTGCTTTTAACGCTGGTTTGTGTCTCCGAGTTCTGGGCAACCCTTTAATCAATTGGACAGTTTAAATACTAAAGTTATATTCATATTAGATCACCTTTGCAAGCGCTACTGCCTACCCCACCTCCACCTCCCCCCCCCATTACAGACAGACAGATAATTAAAAATACATAACGTATATGTCATCAAAACTATAAATGTATTGTTTTTCTGAAAACTTGCATCATAAGAATTGAAATGTATCTGTCACTGGCTGATGTCAAATAAATGCGACGAACGCATCAGAATTCCAGTTTGGCCAGGTTTATACCTATATACGCTGAGCTTCCAACACATTATCAAAAGCCAGGCCAATATTTATAATAAACATGATAATCATGATGCTGTTCCATACCGTATGACAAATGTTAAGGGCTGTGTTTATTAGCTCTATTAAAGTGGAATTTCATAATTGTTGCATGAAGCATGAAACCGCACTGCGATAGTCCATCAGCCACCACAAAATGGTTATTTAGGGCTGTTGACCTCTATTTGTGGGTCAGTGCCCAGAATTGAGAGCCCCCCTAAGTGGTGCCATATACAAAGCATTAAGAAATGTGCCATCTAAATCAGCAAACTGTTAAGCGCATAATGTCTCCTGAATATTGATCCTGTTCACTTGATATGCTTAGCTATTTCACAATTATAAATATCACAAATTGAGCTGCGATGAACGGACTTTAGATCTATTTTGTATGACGCACTAAGCACGAGCAATAACGATCTGTCAATTGAAACTGCAGCACTGCTTAAGTAGAAATTCTGTGTTGTAATTTTGAAGTGTTTGCTGCGCACTCGACCTGAACCCTGCTAACACTGAGCGTGTGCTGAAACTTTGCACGTGGAATTTGTTTTCTATTTTTTAGACACCAGAGGTGCAGACATTGCCCGTGCTTATTTTAAGCGTAAGGGTATAACCCTGTAATTGCTTGCACACTCCACTGCTGGCGCTGATGGAAGTGCCTCCGCTAGAGTGAGCTCTTAGAAAACCCTTCTAGACGGTATTTGGCCTACTCTTCACCCCGGGCCGGACAGTTGGAAGTGGTAGGGGTACCCCCACTTACCCCACTACACACGACATCCCGATCAAATAACTGTGTCGACAGAGGAACTTAAAAAAACTTGCACCATTGTTTCAACTGCCACACCCGGAGATCGAATCGGCGACCAGAAGATTGTCTCCTAACCATCGCAACACGGCAGCATCCGAGTAAGCGCAATCTCACGGATTACAAAATTAGAGCAAATGCATTAGCTATACTGGAGTATAGTACAGCAGAAGATCTCAGCCCATCTCAACAAATCACTTAGAATGTTTTTTCCAGCATGCATAAGACTAGCCGAACATATAATTATGGTAATTTACACAGGGCTATAATTTTTGTCATAATAACAGCTTTTAGTGTTTATTTTTGTAACTATACAAATGATTAGTACAACTGCTACACTCTACTGAACTATTTTTGTACAACCAGAGCTTTCTTTATATAAAGCTTACGATGTTGGGTATCTGATCACAAAGCCTCAACTACACTGAAAAAGGAACACAATATATTAGCAGAACATTTTTCTCTGACATATATGTCTCCACAAGAATATGTATGGTTTGCTTCATATGTTGAAATATACATACATATGTCTCTCGTACAAGCAAACTAGAGTTTGGAATTAGACTTGATAACTAGTTTATTGTACAAGCTACAGTTTGCTTCTACTGAATCAATGCTCCTGAAATTATTTACTCCCGGAAGGCCGTGAGGTCAATGGGTTGTGGAAGGAATTATTTTACGTCTATTTTATCTAGAGAGACAGCTATGTGAAGGAAACGTCCACTTATCTATTTTGTTATTTATATTCTCAACAAAGGCGCTGATGATTATTTTTTGTTGCGAACTATGAACATCCATGTTGGACATTTTTGTCTGACTTGTGGCATTATAAAAAAAAACTTGTAGTCTGTAACAGACGATACTTATTTATTTATATTATGATTCACAAATGCTTTAAGACATTTTTTCAGGTAGGTTACATCCAATTATCATTCCGTATGTTTGCACATAAGAGGAAACTGGTGTTCACAGAGAAATGCCACATACTCTGGAGAAACACATATTTCACACAGATCAGTATCGTACTTGTTACACTGCCTCCCACAGGCATCTCACTGCCCCCTTCCCATGATCTTATTCTAACTTTGAGGCACCGAGCCTAATTCCAAGCCACTGGAATGCATGTGGACAGCCACGCTAAATCATAACCTTTTTAACACAACCTACAAACGCAGACAAGTACATTGTAGCACAGTAGAATCGAATCAAATATTAATATGCTGAAGTGCATTTGAACATGCAGTGCATAGCTCATTACTTGTCAGGACCAATCAAGATATGTGATATGAAAACTTTAATCAGTGAGATACGAGATCAAGCGGTGAACTCCTTTGTTTGCCGATGCTGGTGCTTCTGCATTTTGCTGACGAGCACGTGTTTTTCAGCAGTGTTCATCCTGGTGCAAGGCCACAGCTCAACCCAAATGTCACTGTGTAGCGACTAAATAGCGAAAGTGTTTTTAAATGTACCACATTTCAATAACAAAGCTTTGTAATTTATTTCAAATTATTGTATTATATTTTAAGGGGTGACCTGGTGGTGCAGTTGTTAGCCCACTGCGCGATGCATCAAATAATCTGATATCGATTCATGGCTATGTTTTGTGCTGCCATGGTGGCGAGATATTAACTACCTCGCCTGGTAAGCAGGGCGTCGTGGGTTCGATCCCAACCCTGACGCCTTCTGTATATTTGGAGTTTGAATGTTATCCCCCTGATCGTGTGGATTTTCTCCAGGTTCTCCGGTTTTCCCTCCACATTTAGAAAACATGCTTTTAGAATGTTCGGTTCCTATCAATTTTCACGTGATAAGCCACTTTGTTGAGCTATCATTTGTGGCCAGGTTGCTTCTGAAAAAGAGCTATTAAGCTGAAGTGGGCCTTATCTGGTTAAACAAAAATAGTTTAGTTTTTAATTTATTAATTCACGTTTCCGGCACATGGTACACATTGAACGCACTACCCGACGTTACAGGTCGTAAGTGTTCTTAATCACAGAGCTTATAGTTGCCGTTTCTTAAGTTTTGCAGATCTTTTCTGGTAATGTTGATAACATTCACATCGTGATGGATTCTCCGAATTTTAATTGGAACTGTGCTCTTGGCCATGGTTAGAGTGAGTAGCGAGTGATGCCTGAACTGGTCATGAGCCCTCCTGCACTAAGCCGCACTGACCAGCGAGGGCCAACCAACCCTCATGGCCAACACGGCGTGGGGATGCCTTCATCCGGCAGTGGATTGACCAAAGATGGTAAATTATTTGTTTTAAATTGGAATACACCTTTATTTTACTGTAGTACCTGAGCAAACATGCTGTTTTTAAAACTTTGATTGGTAATTGTATTATTTTTTAAACGCATTATTTAACAAGGTAGGACTGCATTATTACCCTGATTCCCCCCGCCCTCACCTCCGATTAGCGCGGTTGGCTACTTACAACGCAAGAGAAATGTAACAAATATACATACTCATGGCATGCTTTTGTATCTCATGATATATTAAACACCCTTCCCGTCTCCCCAATCTGCTTAGCTAATTGTCTAAGAAGGCAATACCATTATGCAGCCCCATATTATAATTGTGTGATTCTTAAGATCAAGAGCAATATTTGTGTCCATCAGAGGTGTGGACTCGAGTCATGTGACTTGGACTCGAGTCAGACTCGAGTCATGAATTTGATGACTTGCGACTCGACTTGGACTTGCATAACAATGACTTTGTCCCACCTCTAAGATGTGGACTCGAGTCATGTGACTTGGACTCGAGTCAGACTCGAGTCATGAATTTGATGACTTGCGACTCGACTTGGACTTGCATAACAATGACTTTGTCCCACCTCTGGTGTCCATCAACAGGGACTGGCAATCATGTAGTGCAGCTGTGAGACTCATCCAGAATTGTAAAATCGAAGTAATGTTTTAAAGATAAATAAGATCAAATATAGTTTGGAATAAAGGGTATTGTTTCTACCCAATTCTAAACTACACGTGATAACACGTAACATTTCGCGACCAATATTCATAATAAAGGTTTTTGTGTTAGATCACGCAAGTATAAACGTGTCGTAACCATCCACCACCCGACGATGCTGGATGTAATTACCAGCGAAACGTCGTACTCAAATTGTAAATGTTGTGGATTTACTCAACACACTGGTGGGCTGAAGTTGTAACTAAATGGCGTTTTGTTTACGTGACAAATCCCTTACTAATTGGCTGTGTCGGGTGGTGGAGGATTACGCCACATTCATACTTACGCGATCTAACCCAAAAACCTTTATTATGTACTCGCTTTACTACCCAGCTTCGCCCAGGACTTGGATTTACCATGCCCGGCCACCTTTGTCTTCTCAGTGGCGATGTTCACAAACCACGCCAGTTACTCGTTTGAGGCTGAGTCGAGCGAGGGGAGGCCCAGGACCGGTTCAAATAATCGTCACCGGTGGTGGCCATGTGCGGGAATCGAGGGTTCGTAGCGCAGCGCCTTAGACCTGAAACACATTTGTATGGCACTTTACTCGCGTGTAAAACATATCCATTATTGCGCCCCCCACCAAAATATATATATACAAAAGTCTATTTTTATACGTTTTGCATGTTGTACAGTCTGGAAAGTACCCACATGGCAAATTTCAAGTTTGTTGCATGTCGGGAAGTATGCAAAACATTTTGTAATAAAATTAGTGTTGAAAATTCATAACACTATGTAACACAATTTTTGTTCCTGGGTAGTAAGTATTATTTCGTAATTGCTTATGCCTAAAAAGTATAGAAAATGGATATTATTCACCACAAACTTTGCTTTTGTGACCAGGACAGTGATATTTTGAAATGTACCTATTTTTTATGAGAAAACGGGCGAATTTGTGTCTTTTCGTTCACATAAAGTTAGAAAAAAAAAACATGAATCAAAATGAACATGTATTAATACTGAAGTCATACAAAAATTACTACAAAAGATTTAGAAGTGCGTAGTTTTTCGAGATTTACAATTACATTGTAAATCACTTTCACGAATCAACGAATCAGCCCCCAAATATAGTCTCCCATCATGTTCTCGTTATACTGTCCTTAGTAGCGGTGTTCAAAGTCCAGTATATCCTGGTGGAAGCACTCGCCTTGCTCCTCTGACTATGCTCCCATGTTTTCCTTAAATTTATCAAGATGAGCATCAAGGATATGGACTTTGAGGGAATCCTACATCCCATTGTACCGTAGTTCTTCACCAGTCTCAAACCAGCTCCACCGAGTTTTCAACCTTGTGATTGCCCAGGAAGCCACGAATCACTGCGACAAAGCTGTTCCAAGCCGCTTTCTCTTTACTTGTGAGCTTCTTGGGGAATTCATTACACTCCAGGATCTTCTTTATCTGTGGTCCGACGAAGACACCGGCTTTGACCTTTGCCTCAGACAGCTTAGGGAGGAAGTGTAGGAAGGTACTTGAAGGCTGCCAACTCCTTATCTACAGCTCTGACAAATTGTTTCATAAGGCCCGATTTTATGTGTGGTGGTGGCATCAGCAGCTTCCGGGGATCTACCAGTGGCTCCCACTTGATATTGTTCCTCCCCACAGAGAACTCGGTCCACTGTGGCCAGTCCCGCCTGTGGTAGTGTGCCTTGGTGTCCCTGCTTTCCCAAAGGCAAAGATAGCAGGGAAACTTGGTAAAGCCGCCTTGGAGACCCATCAGGAATGCCACCATTTTGAAGTCTCCAATGACCTCCCAGCTATACTCATCATACTTCAAGGCTAGATTTGAAGCTTTCGTGACTGCAAGGAATCATATTCTTAGGTTTTTTCGGTAAAGTCACGTAGGTAAAACATCAAAATTAATGAAAATAAAATAAAATAAAAACAAAAATCACGACGTTTCGGAGGCAACACAAGTCTCCGTCATCAGGTGGGACCGTCACAGCCGAATTAGCTGCTAATTCGGCTGTGACGGTCCCACTTGATGACAGAGACTTGTGTTGCCTCCGAAACGTCGTGATTTTTGTTTTTATTTTATTTTATTTTCATTAATTTTGATGTTTTACCTACGTGACTTTACCGAAAAAACTTAAGAATATACTTCAAGGCGTCCAGCAAGGTCTTGATGCTGTTGTAATCCTCTTTGAGGTGCACCGAGTGAGCCAGGGGAAGAGATGGGTACTTGTTACCATTATGGAACAGCATGGCTTTGAGGCTCCTGGATGAGCTGTCAATGAAGAGGTGCCACTCATTCTGGTAACAGGCGATTCCGATTGCCTCGAGCAGACTGGTCACATTGTGGCAGAAGCAAAGCCCATCTTGATGGGTGAAGAAGCTGCTAAAAGGTTGTTTACGCTTTCTCTCATCTGCGACTTGCACACTTTCATCCAACAAGTTCCACTGCTTGAGCCTAGACGTCAAAAGCTCGGCACTGGACTTGGTGAGACCAAGATCTCTGATCAAGTCATTGAGGTATTTTTGGTTGGGGTAGTATGGGTTTCTCTCCTCAGCTCCACCTCTGAAATTGTCATCTGGATCTGCAACATCTTCCTCGCTCTCTGACTTGCTGCTCTCTTCTAAAAACGGCTGCTCTCTCTCCGGAGGAGTGGGTACGGGGAGCTCATGGCAGTGTGGCACCGGGGCGATGGATGACGGAAGGTCCGGATACATAATAGCAGGTGCATTCTTGCCAGTACGACGTTTGGAAAGGTCCATCATGCAGAAGTAGCAGTTGCTTGAGTGGTCAGTGGGTTTCCGCTAAATTGTTGGGATCGCGAACTTCATGGCTCTCTTTTCCCCTCTATACCATCCTACAAAAATAAATGTAATTCACCCATGACTAATGTGTAAGAGATTATCGCAACATAAAAAAAAAATGCAATAACATTGAACATTGTAAAATACTTTGGAATTAAAAACTTTTACAATTTTTTAAATTTGAAATTTTTTTTATAACATAAAATTTTGAGCAACAATTGCCCATCTTACCTTCCAGAAATGTTTTGCATTGCTCACAGGTGAAATTAGGTGTCCAGGGTTTGTCTTGATCTCTAACAGGCATGCCGAAATATGCCTTGTAGGCCTCACACATCTTAGCAGATGCTTCCACGGAGTAATTTTTCGCTCTTGTCTTGATAAATTGGCCGCAGACATAGTAAAATGCGTCTGCCGGATGCTTGCAGCCTCTTGATGCCATCTCAGAAAAATGCAGATATGTATCCACTTAGGCAGCTGGAACTAAACTGAACTGGTGGGCTTAAGGCCCCTGTTTTTATACTACTATTTATATTACTGGAAAGTTGTAGAATGTTCTAGAAGTTACTCCAAGTTTACTCAGCACTGAGTCTATATGGAATGTTCTGGAAAATAGGTAAATTTCCAAATATCAATGTTCTGGTCACAAAAGCAAAGTTTGTACGGAATAATAGCCATTTTCTGTACTTTTGAGGCATAAAAAATTATGATATAACACTTACTACCTAGGAACAAAAAATTGTACACAGTGTAATCATCAAAACAGATGCACATGATTATAATCATGGGGTTACTCTGTGAAAACAAATCAATATGGGCATTAAAGTGTAGCCAATATTTTCATGAATCCACATTAAGGCATACAGTAAACGTAGCTAAAATATATTTAAAAGTCAATCTCTAATTGCATATCAAACACAGTATTTGCATGTCAGAGTACTTTGACTTTGCAAACCACAGATTCTTGACAGTTTTTTTTATTTGCAGAATTATACTACCCATGCAGTCAGTCATCATTTATAAGTTTAAGAAATACATTTATTTTAAAATCAGGGTTCATTTCTAAGTTCTTAAAATCCGACTTATGCTAAATCAGTGGCTGTGGTTGCAAACTTTTGCATACGTTAATCGCAACAGTAAGTGTGATCACACAACAAACTGATAACCACTGGTTACACACACGCTAATGTAAGGTGATAACAGAAAAAATGACTGATTATTGCTGATGTAGCAGCAAAATTTTACAAGAATATCAGCAACTTAACAATCATGCCACCTGTGTAGCCCAGGAAATGTATTGTTTGAAATTGTCATTTGAGTTACATATCTCCAAACCTGTCCTGTTACATTTATGACATTGCATTGTCAAATGAATGAGAACATTATTATGCTTAGCACAAGCCTATCATTTGTCTTTTCACCACAATTTGCAAGAGAATATTGTGAATTCATGCGTCTAATGGCAGTCAGGTTATGCCTAACCAAATGTATAATTTTTTGTCAAAAGAGCTATTTGCAAATGATATATGAGCACCACAGGAAGGAGGTAATTCTGCGATAATGCTGATGTGTGATCCCGTGATGCTTTTGTGAGAGCAATTGAATATGACATCTCTTGTGATTGTAAGTAACACTCACAATATAATAATTCAAATGAAATGTGTTTTTTGTAAATGTTTAAAACTAAAAGTGGTCATTTGGACATTTCCAAAAAGTGTTTTATTTCTAATACAGTAAAACTACTCTCATCTGTGACCATAATATCCAAGATTTTTTTTTATCTACAGCCACGTTTTGGGGGTTGAGGCATCACGTGGCAAATGTATCATATTATTTACAATGGATGTTGCAGTTAAGGGAAGCTATTTTTATGGATATGCACAGATAACTGGAAAATTAGCACAGATAAAAGTTGTTTAATTAGATCGTTAATAAAATTCACGTAGCGATGCACTCTTCTAATTTAGTGTGCATGCATTTCTACTTTCGTTAGATGGCTCGATTCACTCATACCTGTTAATTCCCTGTTAGGGGGTTACTTAGGTCATCCTTTTGTCAATGGTCATACAAACTAATACCACTTTGCGCGAAGTTACCACTGGCCATCCTATGAAGAGGATGCCACCCACCATGGGAATGTGAAATTAACATCCTTGCTCAGAGCTGCCAGTGGCAATGCACACATTCCCCGCTTGCTTGAATAGGTAGACATAATGGGTCCTCCATAATAGAGGTTTTTTGGGTTAGATCGCATAAATATATAAATGTGTCGTTAAAACCCACCACCACCCAACACAGCCAACTAGTAAAGGTTGTCACATTAACAGAACATGCCAATTCGTCACTAGTACAGCACACCTGTGTGTTGGAGAGCCAAGGCACAACATTTACAATCTGAGTACAACGTTTCGCCAGTATTTACAACTAGCTCCCTCTATATAAGTGTAGGGGTGTCAGGGGAAGGATTCCCACCAATAGGTGGGTTAGTGGGAGGGGTGATCGAGGAGATATAAGGAGAGAACGGGCGGGAAGAGGGGGCCTTTGGCGGGAACGATATTGAGACGGCTGGGGACAGGTGTGGATGGAAGAAAAGGAATAAAGGACGAGACCCCTGCAATCTTGTGTCGGCCCCCCTTTACATCTGGTGGCAGAGGTGGGATTACAATGGCTACAAAGAAGAATCCCCGCGGAAAAGAGCCAAGGGAAGAGGAAGCAGGGGCCGGGGATCCTTCCCATCCCGGGCAACAAGGGGGCCTGCTATCAGAAGCAGCAGCAGGGGGCCCGGATCGCCTGGAGGACCCCATGGAGGACCGCATGGCCCGCGTGGAGAGGGCACTCCAGGAGCTACTGCAGAGGCTCCCTATGGGGGGCCCGCCAGCACCGGGACCCCCACCCCCACGCGTACTACGGGAGGAGAGGCCACGGGACCCGGAGGCCGACCAGCCGGCCGGGCAGGAGCCGCAACCAACCTCGTCACGCCAGCCGCCGCTGCTCCCGCCAAAACCCCCAGGGCTAAACACCCAACACGGAAACAGGTGGCCGGACGGCCACGTCGGCTGGGGCCCGTCGACAAGTTCGTGGCTGAGGAAGAAGATTGGGAGGGGTTTGTCCGCCGATTCGAGGCTGCCTTCCACGCTCTCGAGTGGACAGACGAAGAGGCACTACGAGCGCTGCCATCCGTTCTGGGCGAAGAAGCACTCTCCTCTTACACCTCCCTTCCCTCGCACAGCAAGTCCACGCTACAGGCGGCCTACGAGGCTTTGGGGGAGATCTATTGCCCGGCGGAAGGAGCCTTTAAACGGTTCCAGGATCGCCAGCGAGGGGCTAAAGAATCCCCTTTAGCCTACAGGGGTGCGCTGCTCGTGTTGGCGGGGAGAGCTTTCCCTCGCCTGGCTGAAGAAGCGCTCGAGGACCTCGTGGTCGAGCACCTCATCGCCTACGCTTGCCGCGCCGGCGTTGTAATGCCCGTGGTGACGCCGGGGGAACGCACCTCGCTGTGGGCTGCCCGGACCATCCAAGCCCACGAGCAGGTCATGGGCCGGGCGCCACCCGTGGGCCTGGTGGCTGGCGTGGCGGGGGGGAACAGCCGAGCCGTTGCCGCGGCGCTACTGGGTCCAGCGACACCAACCGCCGAACCTGCACCATCGCCACAGGCTGCCTGTGGGGCAGCTGGGAACGGACCCCCGACGTCTGAGACGGAGCCATCGCTGCGGTAGGTGTACGCGGCGATCCGGGGACTGGCGGAGCAGAGGGACCAGGGGCGTGACCAGCCGCCGCGTCGCTGGCAGCCGCCTCTACAACATCGCGCCGAGCCCCCCTGACAGAACGCCCCGTGGGTCTGCCACCGTTGTGGTCGAGAGGGGCATGTGGCGAGGGGGTGCCGCACGGAGCCGGAGGCCGCCAACGTCACCTGGAACCCGCCGGGGTCGAACGCCGACAGGATCCAGGCGAGTGACGCCGTCCCGCCCGGCCTCTCGGTCGGGTCGAGCAATTACAATTCCGACGCCGCGAACTTACCGGGAGTCTCCTCGGGGTGGGCGCCGTCGGTGTCGTTCCCCGGTCCCCATTGTCCGGGTCGGGGGAAGGGGATCGCGCCGGGGATAGCGCCGGGGCCGGTGATTGCGTCGCGACCAGAAGTGGCATCGCGACCCGGAGTGGTGTCGCGAACGGACGTGACGTTGCATCCGGAAGTGACGTCGCGGCCGAAAGTGGTGTCGCGGATCGCGCCGGGAATTGCGCCGGGGCCGTGGACCACGCCGGGAATCGCGCCGAGGCCGGGGACCGCGCCGGGGATCGCGCCGAGGCCGGGAGGGACGTCGCGGGCGGAAGTGACGTCGCGGGCGGAGGTGACGTCGCGGGCGGAGGTGACGTCGCGGGCGGAAGTGACGTCGCGGCCGGGGGTGACGTCGCGGCCGGCAGTGACGTCGCGGCCGGGCGTGGCGTCGCGGGCGAGCGTGACGTCGCGGGCGGGCGTGGTTTCGCGGGCGGGCGTGACGTCGCTGGCGGGCGTGACGTCACCAGTTAACTGCGACGCTGGCGAGTTGCCAGGGGCAACGGCCCGGGGGCGGAGGCAGCCCACAAGATTGACATTGCGCCCTGGAGCAGTTCCACGGCCCGCCTCGCCACCGCTTTGCGGCAGAGCGAGACGGAACCAGGAGGACCATGCCCCCGTGACAAAGGAAAGGGAGGGGAGAGGAGAGGGGCTCACGGGAAGGCCTACCCCCCAGTCCCCATTGTCCGGGTCGGGGGAAGGGGATCGCGCCGGGGATAGCGCCGGGGCCGGTGATTGCGTCGCGACCAGAAGTGGCATCGCGACCCGGAGTGGTGTCGCGAACGGACGTGACGTTGCATCCGGAAGTGACGTCGCGGCCGAAAGTGGTGTCGCGGATCGCGCCGGGAATTGCGCCGGGGCCGTGGACCACGCCGGGAATCGCGCCGAGGCCGGGGACCGCGCCGGGGATCGCGCCGAGGCCGGGAGGGACGTCGCGGGCGGAAGTGACGTCGCGGGCGGAGGTGACGTCGCGGGCGGAGGTGACGTCGCGGGCGGAAGTGACGTCGCGGCCGGGGGTGACGTCGCGGCCGGCAGTGACGTCGCGGCCGGGCGTGGCGTCGCGGGCGAGCGTGACGTCGCGGGCGGGCGTGGTTTCGCGGGCGGGCGTGACGTCGCTGGCGGGCGTGACGTCACCAGTTAACTGCGACGCTGGCGAGTTGCCAGGGGCAACGGCCCGGGGGCGGAGGCAGCCCACAAGATTGACATTGCGCCCTGGAGCAGTTCCACGGCCCGCCTCGCCACCGCTTTGCGGCAGAGCGAGACGGAACCAGGAGGACCACGCC
This sequence comes from Lampetra planeri, assembly GCF_965212315.1. Taxonomy (NCBI): domain Eukaryota; kingdom Metazoa; phylum Chordata; class Hyperoartia; order Petromyzontiformes; family Petromyzontidae; genus Lampetra; species Lampetra planeri. Next base: position 23,087,214 of record NC_136107.1, read on the forward strand.
CCCGTGACAAAGGAAAGGGAGGGGAGAAGGGAGGGGCTCACGGGAAGGCCTACCCCCCAGTCCCCACCGCCCCCTACAATGGGGGGGCCCCCCCACACCACAAGGGGGGCCCATCCTACGTCACCAAGGGGGGGCAATTTGCACCACATAGAGAGCCCAGCCCGCAACCCAGGGGTAAGCCCACACTATGTAACAAGGGCGCGTTCACCCTGCTGCGACGCACTCCAAAGGGAGGAACCCCATCTTCGGACCATTCATATCCATCCCCCATCATGTCACCATGCACCACAGGATAACGAGACGCTGCCTGGTCAGTGGCCGGACTCAGCCACACAATGGAGGAAGCTGGCAAGGCGGGTGGTAGCGGCCACGTCAGGAACCTCGGTCTTGGTCGGTGAAATCGTGGGAGTGTCGGCACATATCTTGGTGGATACGGGGGCATCAGCCACGATCATCTCGAGCACCATGCACGAGATGCTTCCGGATAAAATCCGACCTTTAGTCCCCGTCAAGACAACGTTCATTGCAGCAAATGGAGGTAGCATGGGCTTCCTGGGCCAGGTTGAAGCCCCGATACAGATTGGGCAGCTTTCGGTAGCAGGACCCATCCTTGTCTCCGCAACGTTGCCCGTACCCTGCCTGTTGGGGACGGACTTTCTGAGGCGGATGCCAATGAAAATCGATCTGGCCAATGGGCGGGTGGAAGTCCAGGGAACGCATCTCCATTTCCTAAAGGCGGAGGGGGCCAGCCGGGGTGTACCCTACGTGCAGGCTCTGGTCAGTAAGTCTGTCTCCATTCCCCCGGCAGCCCAGATGCTAATTCCGCTGCAATATCGGTCCCCCCTCGTGACAGCCCGACCAGACTCACCCATCCTGGTGTCTCCGGCGTCAGCTGCCATGGATCGCCATGCGCTGGTTGGAGCCGAAACTATTATACAGAGGAACCAGCATCTGTTCATTCAGGTGCTGAACACCTCCGATAGAACAGCGACGGTGCAGGAGGGAACAGTTTTGGCCCACGTTAGTCTCTTGTCACTAGGAGCCCCAGGGACAGAGCCCGAGCTTGTAGGCAGCATCAGCCAGTCCGAGGACAGAGGGGCCGAATCGTGGATGGACCAGCTGGCGGGGCCTGAGCCGGGATTGCCGCCCGACCAGAAACAGCAGCTGCACTCGTTATTGCAGGAGATCTCGGACGTGTTCAGCCGGGGACCGTTTGACCTAGGGCGCACAAATCTGTCGCAGCACCACATCAACACAGGAGATGCCGCACCCCTGCACCAAAACACATATAGAATGAGCCCAATGGAAAAAGGGCACATTCAACAAGCGGTGCAGGAGATGCTGCGGGCCGACATAATTTCTCCATCCTCGAGTCCCTGGGGGGCACCGGTGGTCCTAGTCAAGAAGTCAGATAGGTCACTGAGATTCTGTGTGGACTTCCGACGCCTCAATGCCGTCACGCTGGCCGACGCATATCCCCTACCACGTATCGACGACTCATTGGATGCACTGGCGGGAGCAACATTTTTCAGTACGCTGGATTTATTGTCCGGGTTCTGGCAGGTCCCACTAGACGCAGACTCCCGGCCTAAAACAGCGTTCCGGACACCACAGGGCCTGTTCGAGTTCAACTGCCTGCCTATGGGCCTCCAGACTGCGCTGGCGATGTTCCAACGCATAATGGAGTTGGCCTTAGCAGGCCTCCAATGGGAAACGTGCCTCATCTACCTGGATGACGTCATTGTTTTCAGCCGATCATTCGAGGAACACATTGACCGATTACGTCAGGTATTCCTGCGGTTCCGGAACGCGAACTTGAAGCTCAAGCCGTCGAAGTGCCACCTTATGCAGTCGTCGGTACGCTACTTGGGCCACGTCGTCAGTGAGTCTGGAGTGGCTACAGACCCGGAAAAGACGGCCTGCGTGAGGGCCTGGGCTGTTCCCACAACGGTTCCAGAGGTACGCCGGTTTGTGGGTTTCGTTTCTTACTACCGCCGGTTTGTGCCCAACTTCGCAACCATTGCCAAGCCCTTGCACATGTTGACGGCGAAGAACCAGAGGTTTTATTGGGGCCCTCTGGAGGAAGAGGCATTCCAGCAGTGGCGCTCACGTCTGACAGATGCACCACCATTGGCCTTTCCGGATTTTGGCCTCCCCTTTATCCTGGACACGGACGCCAGCGATGTGGGCATCGGCAGTGTTTTGTCGCAAGTCCAGCAGGGTCAGGAGGTGGTTATCGCCTATGGTAGTCGCGTGCTTTCATCAGCGGAGCAGCGCTACTGCGTCACACGTAGGGAACTCCTGGCAGTCGTTCACTTCGTGCAGCAATTCTGACCCTACCTGTATGGTCGCAAATTTACGGTCCGCACTGACCACGCAGCCTTGCAGTATTCGCTCCGCATCGACCAGCCTTCGGGCCAGCTGGCCAGATGGATAGAGCGCCTGCAGGAGTACAGGTACCAAGTAGTGCATCGCAAAGGGACCAGACATGCCAACGCAGACGCATTGTCCCGACTGGCGCCCCAGGGCCCTTGTGCATGCACCACAGGCGGGGCACGCTGCAAGGAGGCGAGGCCGGAGGGGACGGTCATCGCTCCCGTACGCACGGCGGAGGGCGCACAGCTGACCGACCACGACTTGGGGCTGATCTTGGACGATTGGAGACGGCTACAGCTGGAGGAAGCCCCACTGCGAACGCTACGCGCCTCAGCAGAGGCGGGGGGGAGGAGTATATCGTATGGGACGACCTCCTCATGCGATGGGACCCGACAGGGCGCCGGCGATGCCTGGTAGTTCCGGAGTCGCTGCGTCAACAATTGGTTATGGACGTACACGGCCGCCAGCTGCTGCACCTGGCGGGGCGGAAGACACTGTACACATTACAGGGTCGGTACTTTTGGCCAGGTATGACCGCTGACGTGCATCGATGGGTCGCTACCTGCGTCGAATGTGCGCGGCGAAAGCCGCCACCCCGGGTAAGCCGGGCGCCCCTACAGCCCATCACGGTGACCAGGGTCAACGAATTGGTTACGTTGGACATCCTGGGACCACTGCCGGTCACGCCACGGGGAAATAAATACCTGTTGGTCGGAGTCGAGTACTGCACGAGGTGGCCGATGGCGTGGGCCCTCCCGGACCAAACGGCACAGACCATCGCCGATGCCTTCGTGGGAGGCTATGTCCTTGATAAGGGGGCACCGGAGCGGTTGCTCACGGATCAGGGCAGGAATTTCTCCTCACAGCTATTGAAGGATGTCTGCTCTATCCTGGGCACTAAAAAGGTCCGAACATCTCCGTATCATCCCCAGACCGATGGGATGGTAGAGCGGCTTAACCGCACCATAGCGGCCATGCTGTCCCAAGTGGTGGACGAAAACCATTCCGACTGGGACCTCCACATTCCATCGGTCTTAGCGGCGTACAGGGTGGCCCCACACGCGGCGACGGGGTTCTCGCCGTTTTTCCTGATGTACGGACGGGATCCCGTTCCGCCTATTGAGGTGCAGCTGACGGACATTACCGCAACAGCCGACGCATGGCCGAAGGCACTAAAGACCTCCCTCATTTATTTGAGAGAGGCCCGCCAAGCAGCCGAGGCCGCATCGGCCACGAGCCAAGAGAGTAATGTACGGATACGGGAGAGGACAGTGACAGCCAAGCCCTTTAAAGTCGGGGACCAGGCATGGCTACACTGTCCTCAGGTGCCGGTTGGCCTCTCACCAAAGCTGCACCGACCCTGGAAAGGGCCGGTCGAGGTCATTAAAGCACTCCGACCGCAGTGCGTCCAGGTCCAACTGGGTAAGCGACGATGGTTTGTACACCCCACCCGCCTTAAGCCATACATCTCTCCACCGTCATCTTCACCAACATCACCACCAACATCACTGCCAACATCATCATCATCCCTACCCAGGCCAAGGTCGCCGACCACCACGCGCCGACCGGCAGGGGGTTCGGTGCCCTGTGTTCCCTTGTCACCTACAGCACCCCATGTGAGGCCTGACGGAGCAGCGGCACGAGCGGGGGCCGGAGAGACAGCGGTGCCAGGAAAGGCGACACCGGCACCACCGAACCAGGGACCGCGACGAGAGGGCCTTCGAAGGAGGGGGCCGCCACGGTCATCTGCTGCCTGTGGATGTCCGGGCTGTTACGGGATGCTGGCTGGAGACCTGGGCATGCCGCGCAATTGATTTCGTTGTGTTATATTGCATTGTATGGTTGTGGGGGGGGGGGGGGTAAGGGCTGTCATCACTGTCAGTGGTGGGAGGCATGGGGAGACTTAAATGGTCCATGGGGGAGTCAGAACCGAGGACGGTTATTTTTTCTCCGGGGGGGGGGGTTGATGTAGGGGTGTCAGGGGAAGGATTCCCACCAATAGGTGGGTTAGTGGGAGGGGGGATCGAGGAGATATAAGGAGAGAACGGGCGGGAATAGGGGGCCTTTGGCGGGAACGATATTGGGACGGCTGGGGACAGGTGTGGATGGAAGAAAAGGAATAAAGGACGAGACCCCTGAAATCTTGTGTCGGCCCCCCTTTACATAAGAAACGAAACAGACTTCTCCACAAATCTGGCTATCGCCAGCTGAAGCTAGTTGTAATGATTGGCGAAACGTCATACTCATATTTAATGACATATTTACGCGATCTAACCCTAAAGGCCTCTGTTATGGATTATATTGGTCGCGGAAGCCTACATGTTATAATGGGTCCTATTCTTATCTTCCAACATATTATTTTGAATGTATATAGCACCTGAATATAGCTGCATCTCCACATACTGGAATGATCCAAAATGTACAGTATCAAAGAGCCTCAACTGTGTTGTTTTAAATGCATACACTATGAAAAGCTCATCACAACTATAAAAAGAAAAAATTGTCTGTTTGTGGGTTTGTCTGTGGGTTTGTGTGTGTTTGCACGCTTGCAAATGATTTGCCTCTCCAACGGTGGGGTTAACGTAAAAAAAATTGCCAGGTACAGTACCACGCTTTAAGCCCCGCGTTGAGCAAGCGCTATTCTTTTTTCACATCCGTCAATTTTAAATTAGTTTAATTAGCGATTTAGTGGGATTTTTGTGTGCTTCCCTTTTATTCACTTATTTATGACGCGTGCACGGTCATACTAACTCACGCGCCTTTGGTGGGGGGAACGGCCCATGCCGAGTCGCACGCCTTCGGTGGGAGTGAGGGGGACATTTTCTTTCGCGTTAAAAAATTATAAAAAATACACTAAACGCTGACGTTAATTCTTCACTGTGTGATGTCCCCCCCACCCCGATGCGTGCAGTTATTACTACCATACAGTCGCTAGATGCTACCACTATAGGCCGTAGCTATTTTACTGCAGAGCGGCCGGGGAGATCGTGGCTGGGTGGGGGGGTCAGGAGTAGCAGCCCAGCGCCAGCCTGCCAAGGTGCCACCTCGGCCGGCTGGACAATCTAGGCGAGGCCGGACGCTCTGCACGGGACTAGGCTTCACCACGCCACTCTGTCAGGTGAGTACTTTGTGCTATACAGTCGATAAATACTGCTATAGAGTCAGCATATACTACTGTAGTGATAGCAGGTACCACCACGGTCGGTATTCACTGCTGTAATCATAACAGGTGCCATCACAGTCAGTATGCACTGCTGCAGTGAAAGCAGGTACCACAATATGCACTGCTGTAATCATAGCAGGTACCACCACAGTATGCACTGCTGTAATCATAGCAGGTACCACCACAGTATGCACTGCTGTAATCATAGCAGGTACCACCATAGTCAGTAGTAGATACGACTGACTATTGTATGTAGGGTGTGTAGGCAGATACTACTGACTCTATTGTATGTAGGGTGTGTAGGCATATATGCCTACAATATATATTTTTGTGGTGGGGGAGTCGACGATATTTGTAAACCTGTTGGATCAACTTTTTACCCCCACATCTGGAGAGGGAGGGGGTCCACTTTCTATAACTTCTGAAACGCTCTTATAATTTAGTTGACGGACAAATGGACAAGTTGACACACGGAACGCTGGGCTTCTATAATATATGGTGCTGGCACACAATGGCCTACTCTTGCGATAAATGTCAATTGTGAAAAAGACGGGCATGCATTTTATATGGTTAATACACCCGCTGCATTTATCAGGGCGGCCGCTGAATTCGAACCGCGAACCTATGCAACAAGTGGGGAACTCACTAATACTTGACCATTACGCCCTCAAATACTGCAATGTTACATAAACATATCAAATTATGGTTTCGGAAACAGTCCTTCCAACGAAAAAAAGAACATATTTGTAAGATGTTAAATAAAATTACGCTGATATCTCCACCACCATTACTGAGGCAAACGCCAAGGCAATTTGTTTTGTTCATTTATCAAAACGAAAATGCCACCCTTTGACTTTTGAATAATTGTAGATATAGTTATATACTGAATATAGAGCTGCAATGTATGGGAAAATATAATACAAACTCAGTGATAATAGGATGAGAACACATCATGTGAAGGCGTCTATCACAAACGTTTAGCCTCATAGAGTAGAAGTAGATACAAGGAGGCACTAATACCATTGCACATAGCTGAATTATTAGAGTAACAACTTGCTCCTTGGCAGGTGAAGGTCTACTCCTGTACGAGCATAATGCTTTCACGTAGTCTGTTTATTGACTGTGGTCACGGCTATTGCCATATCTGGCATTGTGCATCTATTGAGCGCTTAACGTGATGCTGGTGATGAAATCATAGCGAATGAGGTGCTGGGGATAAAGTACCCCATGTAATGCATTGCAGCAGCCCCATTATGAAACATGTGGTTAAAACCCCCAAAGAGCAGAGCTCTCATGCCTTTTAAGAAAGCAACTTTGCTGGATTAACAGATGATTGTTGTGATTTATCATTTGGTTGTCAGGGGGATAAAAACTTTCACCTGCTTAAAACAGTACAGGGTGATAATACTTCGTATGAAATATTGATGGATGTATTGATTTCAGTGTAGGAAAGCTGACTGCTTTACCAGGTATGGTGTCAGTATTTCTTTATGCATGGCAGCATCGTGACATACAGCTAAATATAGCCATAAATTATTTAACAAGTTAAGTTATGACTCATAGGTTCCTAACTCAATCGATTATATTTACGGATTCCAATGTGATGATTTAAAAAAAACTCGGGTTTTTTTCTGAGCTGCTTTAACTTGCAGAGAAAAACAATGAGCAAATTAACAAGATGAATACATTTCATTTACATTTTGGAACAATAATTTAACTCAGCACACCTTCACTCATCTCTTTGCAAAATGGTGGCGAGATGTTAACTGCCTCATCAGGTATACAGGAGGTCGTGGGTTCAATTCCGACCCTGATGGCTGCTGTATATTTTGAGTTTGCATATTCTCCCCGTTGTGTGGATTTTTCTCCAGGTCCTCCAGTTTTACTTTCACATTTAGAAGCATGTGTTTAGAATATGTGGCTGCTATAAATGTACACATGATGAGCTATCAAGTGTGGCCAGGTCGATTCTGAAAAGAGCTATATAGCTCAGTGGGCCTTACCTGGTAAAATAAAAAAATAGTAACAAAAAATTATCGCAATGTCTTGAATGTTTCATGGTTCTTTCATTTGTATCCTGAATAATACCCACTGTATACTTTTCTCCAACAAATACAATTCATGTGCAGGCTCTTATCAAGACTCAAAAAATCAGCTTCACAAATCTCGACACATTTTGTGTGCAAATACAATACTCTTTAAAGGAGAAACGAAATGTGTAAAGGGCAACACAGGAGATATGACAACTGATGACAAAACTGGTGATGAAAAGTCATCAGAGTTGATAGGCAGAGCCCATGACAAGAGTGAGCAATGACACCAAGGCTTGCGTGTGAGTTGCAGTGCAACTGAAAAGGACTTTGAGCAACGTCCTCTTCTCGTGGGGGCTTTCATATGGCAGTGGATTGAGAACATCTGATGACAAGACGATGAGTACAATACGTACGCAGGGTGGAACAGCGACCCTGTCGTTGTTTCACTGTGCGGTGAACCGGGCCACGAAAAGTTTTTTGGTTTGGCCATGTTTGTTTGTTGTAGCACGGAGTTAGAATGATGGCTTTAACCTAAGTTGTCTTGTGGTTGTTGTTGTTTGACTTGTATCCCACTGGGATTTTTGCACACAGCGTTGATGTACGATGCTTTTTCTGAAAGAGTTTTGCTGTTTTTTCCTGGATTTCTCTGTTTGCGCATAGTCACTTTAAGATGTTTTCTTGTTCATGTTTTTGTTTTTTGTTTGTTGCGGTTGCACCCGATTCAAGAGCCGAATGGCTCACAGGGCTATACCAAATAAATGAAACTGAAATGAAACTGAAACGTGAGTTTAATTCCAGCCATGGCTAACGTCAGTGATGAGTAATAATCTGAACTGGCTCTGGGATTCCGCTTCATCAACCCGCACTGACCAGCACGGTGAAGTATGACCAAACAGCCTCCATTGTCAGACTAGCATGGCGGGGGAGGGGGGGGAGCTTCATCTAACATTGGATTGCAAACGGGTTGTAAATCATTATTCCCAAATAAGAAACACGTATTTTATTTCATGTTGGAGAATCTATCCATAGTGGATAGTATTTAGCCACTCTTCTGTGCTTAGAAGGTTATATGTGAACACCTTTGTCAATACTTTGAACCTTTCCAGGGCCATGGGAGAGACAGTTTTGTATTGAATGAAAATTAGTTCATATGCCATTTGGTTGTCTTAACACTTTCGTATTTAAATATGGTAAAAATTCACACAATGTTTTAATTTCGATAAGGTTTTCTAATCAAACATCTGTTTAATAATTATTATGTATTACCATATTTGGAATTTGATCAAATATACAGGACTGAATTTACGTTTAGCCCATATTCTTCGTCTGCTGGTCTTAAGCCCTGTGCTGACGACCAGCAGAGGGCAGAAGAGTCTGGTTAATCCTGCACACATTTTTACCCCATATATTTTCCGCACTGGGTAGAGCCACTTCTCCAGTAATGAGCAGATACAATATACACGGAAGTCCAGTGTATGCTGTAAATATGCAGGGATATTTTTTTTAGTCTGCCACTCCACATATTCTTGCTCCGAGCACGTGATCCCTTGAAGCAATCTTTACACAGGAATGCTAGCATATGGCCAACTAACCAGCTAGATCTAAAGTGTCCCTGTTTGGGCCACCGAGTCGCTGGTAGGCTGCTGGATTTAATTAGTTCTACGAGAGGCAAACTTAATAAGGAAGTAATCATTGTTGGAGAAATACACAATCATGTGGAAAAAAACTAACGACATACCTCAAGAAAAAAGTTTTCATTGAGTGTATATCATCTGCCATGACATGGAACAAAAGCTAAAAAGTGCATATCGAAGCATTGAGAGAAGCATGCTGCGAATTACTCTGACGGACAGAAAGAAGAACACGTGGATTATGGAACAACACGAATTATTTTGACTGTTTAGAAAGGTAAGTGGGCTTTTGTCAGACATATCATTCGAATGGAAAGATGGCGGATGAATGAGGCTGGTGATGGAATGGCAGCCAAAGGTAGAGAACATGCCTCAGGGGCTGATCACTGTGGAAATGGAGCGATGAGATCAGCACATGTGCATGAATGAGACGGATTGCGGCATCTCAGGACCCCGAGGGATGGAGATGGCATGACGATGGTTAGAGGCGTATTGCAATATTATGTCCTAAGAAATTTTCTTTCACGCTTTTGTATAAAAGTAATCATCTGTGGAGAAAATTAATAATGTCAAATGGCTACAAAATATATTCTGTTTTGCAAGAACAACTGTTTGGTATATTATATAAGAACAAGCCAGCGAACTCTGCATGGAACATATGGATGACATATCAAGCAAATGGAATATTCACGATGGAAGGCAGACAAGTCAATTAATGTAGCATTTTTCTTATTTCCGACTGTAATTTAAAAGAGCTGAGATATGTCAGAAATTCCATTATGCATTTCCAGGATAGAATTTCACGGAATAATGGGCTGCATCAATACGCCAAACGTTTATTAACCGTTGTGACCTATTCTATGTATTTTAACAAACAAAAAAATCTGCCATGGCTAGCATTACAGCCCTGACAAGTGAAGAGCGGGTAACAAAGGCAGCCAGTGAGTCAGCATGAGCCACCCAGGCTGGGGATGTCAGTCGCTGGGAGGGAGCCAGACCGGTCTGCAAGTCGCATGCACGGGAGAGCAAGCTGCAGATCATCAGATTATTATTGCACTACAGCAGAGTTTAGGAGGGGGGGGAAATGTAGAATCATTCGACATCTCCTGAGTATGTTAGTGCTTTATAAAGTGCTGCTGGGCAGACTTGTACTTAATGCTGTGCATCGGGGGGGAGGGGGGGGAGCTTATTTTTGAGAAACTTTTTTTTATTAAGCAAGAACTGTATTTATATATAATGACTTTAAAAATAGGCATTACTCAAATGAGCAACGGGGTAATACGCATGTCCACTTACATCCCTAAATCCATCGTCATCAGTCATGGTTAATCCACTGCTGAATGAAGGCCGTCGCAAGCCGTTGTCATTTCCCATGATTCATCAGTCTATCTCCTTGGTGGACGACCTCTCAGAAGCCGCTCCATTCTTCGGCTGCCCTATCGTTATTCTTGACTATCGGCGGTCATCCCTTGTAGTGATGTGTCCTGCCCAAGCCTCCTTAAATGTCTTCAGAGTTTCAACTGTGTTCCTATTTCCGTCTCTCAAAAGTTACGACAAGTATTATTATGTCCATGCGCCTTTGCGCACACTTCCATGATCCAGTCGTGAATATTGGACATTCCCATGGATGGGGGACAGTACTCGCCAAGGGGTGACCTTAGGATTGCCACCTCTTCTTGGTTTCCACCTGTCCAGCTTTGACCTGGGCAGACCAGGAGTTGGTATCTGTGTGCGGGTGGCCTGCACCGATTTGAACTGGGATCTGGTACCAGTGTTGTGTTGAACTTCATGACAATATCCTACACGGTTTTGATAGGCTCAGGCTGACTGAGTAACAGCTCTGGGTTTCGTCTACCATTGGAACAAGTGACAGCCCTGGCATACCTACGGGCGTGCCCCTCCCATCACACTCACTTGTTTTCCTAGAATCTCAATCGGCTTTCCTTGAGTATTCAAATGTCTCCTTAATATGCTGTATCGAATTAAAGCTGCTCTAAATACACATTATAATAACACGGTGCTAATTGTGACATAACTTAATGCAGCATTTTGTTCAAATAAGGCCGACTACTCCAGCTCAAAATAATCCCTGCTTAGTGGTGCACGACTCAAATCTCTGGCTTTGGCAGCAAGGGTGGCTGTACCATGGCAATTTGAACTTCTTCAGGTACTGTCGCACTTTGGATTCCTCACACAAAATAACTCCTCAAAAATGAATTGGCCAACATCGAGATGCGAGATCCTCCCTAAAATTTTAATACAAGTTATTAGACTCTGGAAGACTTACCTGGATAATAATTCGATGGCATTTCATTGATATATATAAAGTATTGGGCAGTGCTCGTCTTTGTTGGCTGCCCTGAGCCATCTGTATAATTTCCACTTTCCATTGGCAAAGCGCCGTTTTAGAATTGAAAAACGTTGACTTTTCGCTTTTGTGAAATGCATATGGGGTACCGTATACTGACAGCATTGTCACATGATCGTTTTCACTTGTATAGACAGCAGACAGCCAGGAACAACGTCACATATGAACAACACTCGTGAGCACTAACATCTGAAAGAAATATTACAATTTCTGCAAGATTGTTCTGCAAAAGTCACAGTCGTGCACAAGAGTGCAGAATATTATTCATATGCTTTGGGTCTTTCGGTAAAGTCACGTAGATAGGTTCAAAGAAAATAACATTATTCATCGCAGCTGCCTGACATTGGCATTTCCAGGGCCAAGCAATAAAATTCCAACACGGTTGGCTGTAGGAATGTGCACCACTTGTCAAGAAAGCTTGAAATTACACAACAATGAATACCCAGCCAGTGAGGTCGTTTATTTTGGGAGACGTTGGTATGTCTAATAATGTGTAGAGGTGTCAGGGGAAGGATTCCCACCAATAGAAGGGTTAGTGGGACGGTGACAGGAGAAGGGGGACGAGTAAGCGAGGAGATATAAGGGGAGAACGGGCGGGAAGAGAGGAAGCTTTAGCAGGTGTGGATGGGAGAAAAGGATTAAAAGACGAATATCCTCGGCCTCGCCGTGCGCTGCGTTGCACCGCTAGTCGAGTAGATAACCATGTGTTCAATAAACCCTCGGAGCCAGGATGACCGTCCAACTCCGATCGTCATTTATTGATTGTAACAGGTAAAACTGGTGAGAAAACACAGATACAGCATCTGTTATAATTCGGAAACACCCACAAAATGAACACCACAGCATCAGAACATTGTCTCAGATAACAATAGATCCTGGAAGGACCAGGCCCCCACATTACCCCTGAACAACTAGACAAAGGCACAAGCTGGTGCGTTGCATACAGGCACATAGTGTATTCATCCCACTGCACCCCAAATGTACAGCATTACACTTAACACTAAACCGTGGATGAGATACTTCGTCTACACTCTCAGGATCGCAACATAGGCACAAGTCTGACTCGACCTACTAAATCACAAGTAACATCCACAATAAGGAAAGTCACAGGCTTCGTTACTAACTAGGCCTCGTATTTACTACAACAACTTAACGGCACCATAAAGGCATTTACATTGCAATAACGGTCATTCCAATATTACAACAGCATTTCCAATATAATAGGAATATAAACAACTTACAGATAATGCTTCTTAAGCTCCCACAATGGACAAGTGCGGCTGTGGTCTTACTGAGATGCGATGCGTGCCGCCATCTTGACTTATCTGTGTAATGGCTGACGCCTGCATGGTACAGTGGAAATCTAACATCGTCACTTCCTGGTCACGTGACCAACATTAGCATAAAAAAACAGGAACTTCCTGTGAACGTACGCTCCCCATCTGCCGTGAGGCAAGACAACGAACCCCCTGCAACCTTGTGTCGGCTCTCCTTTACACATGTTTTACATTGACTTCTTGGTTGTCGAAAACAGTCACGTGTCTGGTGTGTGCACACGCAATTGTGTGTCAGCACGTGTAGCGTATTAAAACATTGAACATGTCAGCATAGACGTGAAACACATTCCTGCGGAGGGAGCTAGTAGGAACGTTGGGTTGCTCGGTCAATGGCCAGGGTCAACGGCGGCGTGGTGTATTCCGCAAATATGGCCGACTGGGAGGGCGGGCACAAGCCGGCGTGAGTAGGTTAAATGTTGAGTTTTATAAGGGCACTATGGGGTGACCAGCCCCTCCCCACCCAGCCCCACCCCTTCCACCCCACACCCAGCCCCTCCCCACCCAGCCCCTCCCCACCCTCCCCTCCCCACCCGGCCCCTCCCCACCCTCCCCTCTCCACCCAGCCCCTCCCCACCCTCCCCTCTCCACCCAGCCCCACCCTTCCCATTTTTGGAAATCACGACGGACGGACGGACACAATAATCCCCTGTGGGCTGGTGTAACCAGGAGGTTCCTACCAGTACAAAGTTTTTTTTGTCTGTAAGGGCACGCACAGAGATCAACATCATTGAACTATGAGTTTACAGGTATCTGCATGTGACTTATGAGAGGAAACAGGGTGGTACACGGGGTACCATCGTGTTGTTGCACTATTTGTTGTTGTACCGTTCTGACCCGCCCCGACTGGACATCCGTGAAAAAGAGCTTTATAGCACATCCGTTTCCTCCTGCAGTATGAATACATATTATGATTATGATCATCGCTTGTACCCTATTTCTTGTTTTTGAATTCTCGTGCAAACGACGTGCATAAAAAAATATACTTTATTGGAATGACAGATAAGTATAGAGTTGCAATAATCATGAAGGAATTGACCAAAAGGACGAATGAAAGTCTGTACAGGTTTTTATGGCTTAATAAAGAGCATTGTCATGTTGAATTTACTTTCAGAAAGTTATTTTAATTAATGTAATAATTTACATGTATTTGCATAGCGCCTTCCACTAATGTGAATTATTTTCCTGATTTTGTTATTTAACAAATACTCTAGTATGCGTTATGGCACCTATAATATAACAATGTAATTTAAATATTAAAACGACCTAATGTTTTTAGACTGTGTTAATTTACAAAGCAAAGAAGCCAGCAAGTTTTATGTTGGGAGGTGAAAACAAAGTCAGCCATTAGAAATTGACTCAATAGTTGTTTAAACACACGAGACAGTCATCTCATGAACAGCTTTGCCCTAATAATAATGTTCTATAGCGTCATTCATGCAATTGCATCCCACCACGCTGCACATCAATTCTCCAGTCCCTCACACAGATAATATAAAAACAAAACCCCACTACTTAGTAAAATTAAAAATTAAGATAAATAACAAGAGAAAATACACATAACAAGAAATGTATCATCACAGAGAAAATGAATTAAAATAAATAAATCCGTTCGGTCTCCATACCCCATTGTATAGTGCCCCGTTTCTAAATCAAAACAAAGTAAAATTGGTGTCGTATTCACCAAAAATATTGAGGTAAACTATTATCACAACTCAAAACAAGTCACTAGAACAAGTTCACTCGCAAAAAAAGTTTATTGTACAGTGCCCCGTTTTAAAACAAAGCAAAATTGTCATTGTATTTGTATTCATCAACATCTTGAGGCCAACTGTTATTACAACTCAAAACATAAGTGGCGTATAACAAGTTCACTCAATTGAAGATGGGTAGACAGCTGGAAAACATATCAATAAAAGTACTGAACAAGCAGATACGAGCAGCTTGGAGTGCTTTTGGGAAACTGGACTTAAAACGAAAATCAACGTTCCAATGTGCGTAAAGAAAAAAAACTCGTTGATCAGTGCTTATTACCTGGCATGACGGATGGATCAGAAACATGGACAGTGACCCAGAAAATGGAAAATGTGAAAAATTTGCAAAGAAATATCGAGAGGTGGCATGCGTCGTATTATGGAGAGAGGGAGCGAGAGAGAGAAGAGGAATGCATGCGTTTGGGAACACGCACTTTAAAGACATATTTGATGATTTAGAAAAGATTGCTTTGGCAGGACACGTCAGTCGAGGGATGATGACCAATGGTCAAGACTGATGTCGGAATTGCAGCCAAAAGAGAGAGCGTGCCCTCGAGAGAGCCTGCCATTGAGATGGAGCGATACAATGTGCAGAAACTGTATAAGTCGTTGAATTGCACGACCGTGATGGATGACGACAGCATGGGGAGGCAGTGGATAGACCATAGCTGATGATGACGGTGATGATTACGGCCCCATACATTATCTCAGTGCTGCATCTCAACACATGTCTGAAATGTGCATGCAAAATAAGGTCATTAATATGTGATGCAGGTGGGCAAGGGAGAATGGAAAATGATGAGATAGGGGCCTTGTGTGTCTTCTGAACCTGTAAAAGTGCAACACAAACCCCGGGGAATCGCTGCGAACCTGATCTGTTTGCCCTTTGCCGTGGCTGTGGAGCTG
Source organism: Lampetra planeri (assembly GCF_965212315.1). Lineage (NCBI taxonomy): Eukaryota > Metazoa > Chordata > Hyperoartia > Petromyzontiformes > Petromyzontidae > Lampetra > Lampetra planeri. The sequence continues at coordinate 23,102,779 of NC_136107.1, forward strand.
CAGTTATACAGATGGCCCCATCTGGGCAGAAAACACGTAGCGACCTGCTTGTGGGAAACAAATGTGAGGAAATATAAATGTCAAGTTGTAAAGCAAATAGGTGCGTCGCCATTTAAAACGACTGCGTGGCACCGTGCTTCGAGTAAATTATGCACATAGCAGGTAAGGAAGGCACGCGAAGCACTTTTACAAAAGGCACTTTCACCACAACTATAGTTTTATGTGTTATGGTTAGTTTTACACTTAATCTAGAAACAACAATATTTAAAAGCAGAATGTACGTGTCATGTAAGTTTGGTTTCACGGTGTGGGACGCTTATTGATGATTACGGGATTTTGGGGATTTTTGCACACAACGTTGGTGTACGGTGCTTTTTTTTCTGGAACACTTTGCAGTTTTTTCCTGGATTTTTATGTTTGCGCATAGTCACATAGTCACTTAAAGATGTTTTCTTGTTCATGTTTTTGTTTTTTGTTTGTTGCGGTTGCACCCGATTCAAGAGCCGAATGGCTCACGGGGCTATACCAAATAAATGAAACTGAAATTAAACGTATTGGCCTTATTTATTACACTGCTTGGAAAAGTGAACAAATGTGTTTAAGTAACGTGATGTACGTTGCAACTAAGGTCTCACGTTTCATTGCTTGGATTGGTAAAGAAGCAGATAAATACAGATTGTGTTCCCAAACGCTATACTCTTCGCAAATGTCCAGCTGCAACAAGCAGTCTGATAACATTCTTTAACGGCAACGGTAAAGTATCCGATATGCACATTTGAGCACTAAACAACTGCCTTAGCACTCCTAGTGTGCATGCGCCTTTGCACACTCTGCCTGTGGATGATGCCTAGCCCGGAGCGTGGCTTCTATAGCAGGGCACGCCACACTTGCGCGTGCAAGTGTGGCGTGCCACAAATGTCAATGCGGCCCCGCTTGTGTTGTTCCACCACTGTGATTTGTCGGGTCATTAAACGCTCCGTGCATTACTCACATCATCCCATGCAATTAGGGATATGATGCCATTGCAAGGAAATGAAAGTGCCACCTAGATGAAAAAAAAACTTGCTCTAACCTGCAGTAAATTTAATTTGTCTACCGGCAGGCTATCATTATGGAAAGAGTACCAGCAGAACCATTTAATCTCGATTCTTAATTCATCTTGCCAGTGTCAGGCAGTTTCAACACTCAGAGACCATAAATATTTCACAATTACAAACGCCCGTTTGCACCAATATGGCACATGAGGCCTAAATAGGAACTTAATGTTGGAGTCTGCTGCTTCAAAAAACTTCCTTGCAGGAACGTACGTTTTGAAGCACATTGTTGCACACAGTGTTTAATTGAACATCTCCGATATATACTTGTTTCAAGTACGGGTGTGTACTACTTTTCCCTATGTGCATTCTGGGAAGGAACAGGATGTCTTCTAAACATTTGCTACGTATTACTCTGTCTGGTGAATGAACCCTGGATAAGAGTAGAGAATAATGCAGACTGAAATAGTGGAAACTTTTGCAAGCCGATTGAGCTGGCTGATTATGGAGGGTGGGATTGTTAGTCTTTCCAGGAATAAAGTATAGTGTTTTAGTATTAAAGAGAACGTCAGATCAGGGCAAATTTTTAATGGAATAGTTCTTTTTTCTCACAAACCCCCCTATCTGCTGTAGGAGGGGAGCGGGGGCGTAGGGAATATTTTCTGGAGGTCAGGATGGAGAGCTCCAGATTAATGAAGTCCCGCTTCAATATTAAAGCTCTGAAACCACTACATGTTCTAGATAGTTCAGATATATGCTGCAACAATCTATTGGACCCTATTTGTCAGCATCAAGATGATTGCAATAAATAGGCTCGACCCGAGCCATCCATACTTTGACATTTGCATTGTTTTTGCCTTGTTCGCCTTTTGGGGTTTTTTAGTTTAACACTGGTGAGACACGGCCATTAAGGAGGCTGTCTCTGGAGTAGGCCAATCAGTTTCAAGGACTACGCACACATTATAAAAGCATCTTTGTTTGCAAGTTTTACCACAAGCATGTGTGGTTAATGCAGACTTGATAGGTGTCTATTTGGTGTTTGAACACTCTAACATATGCTGCAACAACCACATGTATTAAACAAAATGTAACCAACTTTTCAACAAGAGACAATAATAAACTGAGTAGACACAAGATCGTTTGTAAATTTGGCATCGTGATTCCAGGGAGGTTGGCTCTGGTGGGACTAATACTAGACATACTTTTCCAAGTGGTCTCACTGATAGTCCTGGTAATCCGAGTTGCAGTCACACAGGTTTCAGTGGTAGTCTCGGTGGATGACCTCGATATCAAGTATCGCAATTGAAATATATTACATATGCTTTGGCCATCCCTTTAAATGGCAATTCCACTCGGACTGGCAAACCCCATGGCCCTTCATATCTTGTCTGGTTGCCATGCCAGAATCAAGGTGGCATAGGGCCAATTATCTACACTAAGCATTACCTCTGCATTGCAATACAGTATATTCTGGCTGCCTGGAATTGACCTGAAATTCCATTCCGGATGCCTGGAATCAGTAATGCTTAGGCTAAGTATAGCCGAAGCGTAGTTCAGCTATATTTGCAACAGAATCAGAAGAGACTGTCATTCTGTGGCACGAAACTCCCATTCCGGGGTACGAAACTCCCATGGCAGGATCCCTGGTTGAGTCCCGGGAGTCATAGGGGAGAGAGTTGCAGTGGTCAAATACAGAATGTGAAGGCATGGAAGAAGAATGTGGTGGAAGCTCGAATCATAAATTTGTGGATGCGGTAGCTGTATGATGTCCTGCAGAGTTATGGCATATGGGAAGAGAACAATCATTTGTAATTATTCATCACTGTTTTGTTCATGCTTTTCTGCACGAACTTTTCCAACAAAGCGCCTACAGTATATGAATAACTAATTCGAGAATCTATCGAAATTGAAATAAATAAAATTACTTTAACCATTCCGATAGCTGCCGCCTTAGTGCTGCGTGGAAGCGAATCATCAAATAATTCATTATAAATGCATGCCTACAAAAGGCAGCATACTTCAATAGTGATTACCGTTTGTAGGGCTATTTTAATACCCACAATAGACAGGAAGGACAAGTCCAAAGGGCTCGCATAATGCACATGCAGAATGTGCGTTGCCTCGGTAATCCCGCCCCCCCCCCCCCACGTGGTGCAAGAGTGCAGAAGTGTGGTCACCACATCTACGCCTCTATATAAGGAACGAAACAGGTGGACTTCTCCACAAATCTGGCTGTCGCCTGATGAAGCTAGTTGTAATTACTGGCGAAACGTCGTACTCAGATTGTAAATGTGGTGGCTTGGCTCTCCAACACACCGGTGTGCTGTACTAATAACGAATTGGCACGTTCTGTTTACGTGACAACCCTTACTAGTTGGCTGTGTCGGGTGGTGGCGGGTATTAACGACACACTGATATATTTACGCGATCTAACCAAACAAAAAACTCTATTATGGATGATATTGGTCGCGAAAGCCTACGTGTTAAAAGGCCGACTATTAATTAAGTAATAATTGTTGACCAAATATAAATGCAAAACATGTAGTTGTGGTTACTGCACATAAATTATTTAACGAACGCTGACACAAAACAACCTTGTCTGAATACAGCCCACACACCAAACCTAACAACAAACATTGCAGAACGTTTATGCTCATGTTTTGCACATTTAAAACATTTAAACTATGTCAATGTTCGCGTCATACCGCGTGTTTCACTCCATGCACATGATGATCTTCTTCAGAGCGTGAATTATGAAGAAACTCCCAGCAAGGAATACAATTCTGGAAAAAAAACTGCAGAAGCGCCCAGCATGCGAAGTAAAACATCGGACATCGTGTCGGAGAAGTACAACATTTGTTGTTAATCTTTAAGGTGTGACTTGAGACTTGTGTCATCGTCGTAGCAGTAGGAAACCGCTCCTAGGCAGGCAGTGCGGTGGTTTGCCCACAGCATTTGTCCTCCTCCCGCACCTCCAATTAGCACGGTTGGTTACGTACGGTGTGAAATAAGTTCAACGTACGGTACGTACACTTGTGGTTCCTGAGATTGACGGCTGAAACACGATGGTTGGTTGGGGGGGGGGGGTAGAGCTAGAACTGGCGCCAGGGTCTCCTTGTCTAAGTGACCGTTTCTTGCCACACGTGAAACTTTGGCCTGGAGGTTAACGGAGCTCGCAGAATTATGCCCTCACTCACCGTGGCTTTTTGTTTCCGTACGTTGACTTCAAAGTGCTATGGCCTCTTTGAACAGCGCTTTATGAAACTGGATACAAGTTTACTGGTTGGAATTCAAAAAAACATTTGAACTAATGTGACATTTACATGTTTTGTTGTTACTCCATGAATACGTGGGGTTTAAGATGTCCGTGTATATTAATATTTTTGCCTCGTGACTGCAGCATCTGTTTCACATTTTTGTTGTGCTTACAACAACATCATCATTACCGTCTCAGAATATCCTTCTCTGTGAGTTTTTTGCCAGTCAAAACAAATCAACGACAAAAGAAATATGTGATAATAAACTGTGAGCTTGTAATATTATATAGATACACGGTACAATGCACAAGCATTTGTGTAAACAATATTCGTGCTTATATGTCTATTATATTATCGCACATGCGCGTACAGTATTCAGAATTTTTGTTCAAGATTCTACCGACTAAATTGTCAGTCATCATGGGAAAGCTCAAGCTCTCAAAAATATCAATGGCAAATCCCGCCTGAGACATGAACATATATATACGCGAACGAATTTCACAATGCTACCTATTTGAAGTCGAAGTCCCGTAGTGTTATTAAAGAAGGGCCGTTGCTCAAAATGTCCGTGGACAAAAATGTCATGGTAACACGTGGAATTTTCAACCTCTGCTTCGAGGGTAATTCCACAAACCTGTTATGTCAGTTACAAGCAGAAAAAAAGAAAGAGTGATTACAGCATTTCAGAAATTCAAAGTGACGATCATGTTCATGTAGTTCCAGAGATCATAATAAAAACAATTATTTCAAAATCTGTCTACTTTTTTTTCGTTCACAACTGATGAAAAACTTTGTAAAATTACCACATATATGTACAAGGTAAAGGCACATCCCTGTAATGTCCTGTTCATGCCACTGCTGGCAGAAGGGCTTCCACTAAGGAGAGCTTTCGATAGCCCCTCTAGAGGGTATTTGGCCTACTCTTCCATGCTGGCCAGACATCTTGAAAGTGGTGGGAGTACCCACACTTTACCCCACCACATGGGACCTGCTGATCGAATAACTGTGGTGTACACATTGACACAGTTTCAGTTTCATTCATTTGGTATAGCCCTGTGAGCCATTCGGCTCTTGAATCGGGTGCAACCGCAACAAACCAAAAACAAAAACATGAACATGAAAACATCTTAAAGTGACTGTGTGACTATGCGCAAACAGAAAAAATCCAGGAAAAAACAGCAAAATCTTCCTGAAAAAGCACCATACACCAACACTGTGTGCAAAAATCCCAGTGGGATGCAAGTCAAACAACAACCACAAGACAACTTAGATTAAAGCCATCAGTCTAACTCCATACTACAACAAACAAACATGGCCAAACCAAAAAACTTTTCGAAATCACCAAAATAAAGTCATAAAAGCAATGTAACAGTGATCATAGGAACTGTGACCGAACTAAACAATAAACGACATAAACAACATGTACCACCAAACCCTGTAGCCATAGCTGGCTGCATGAGTCACTCCATAACAGCAGGAGTATCAGAATCAGCAGGATAATTTAAGAGACAGGCCCATTGCTTCAACTGCCATGCCTGGAGATCGCATTGAACCGGCGAACCTTGGGATTGCAAGTCAAGTGTGATAACCATTATACCATGGCAGCATCCCTTTATACCTACATAAACCATCATACAAATTCCGGTCATCCTTGCAGTGTTTTTTGGCTAGCCATCGTACAAAGACGGTCACCGCACCGCACACTTTCAGATGCCCTTCGGCAGTAGTGTGAAATGCTCTTTCTTCCGAAATTAGGAAACCACAGTGTGTTGTGTTTAGTTGGTTGTCCTTCCCCCGCATCTCTGATTTGCACAGTTGGCTATGTATGGTGCGAAAGAAGTTCAACATACATACGATTGTGTAGCTCAGTCAATAATTTTCTAGGTAGCTTCCCACGCACATGTGCTACTGGAACAACTCTGTGCATGTCCTTCGAGCCCTCGTGTGTTTTAATGCTGACCCTAGCAGCCTTTAGGTCAGCCTCCACATGGCCTCGGGTTACAGGCTACAGGCACCACCTGTCAGCCACACAGATGTTTTGTCCGGCTCATTGGCTCCTGACAGTGAATGCACATAATTAAGCTCATTTCCGAAAAGCTTTCAAACTGGGAATGCCAAATGGTGCGATGGGATGTGTGGATAAAGATTATTTTAATTGGCCTTATAAACAGTGTGTAGAAAACGTAATGGTTCTGATTATTTTTGTAATGCTTTGGTTCTGGTTGGCAGTCAAATTTTTTTGTTAGGGTGAATCACAAAAAAAACAGTTCACAACCGGTCTTGAGACTCGAACCCCCCACCCCCAAGCCTTCACTAACCCACGCCGACCAACTTGGTGAAGTATGGATAAACAACCCCCTTGAACGAAAGGAAAGGGGAAAGCTTTCATTCAGGGCTGTAAAGTTGTATTAACAATGGTGCTCAATATCCATTTCTGTTGTGCACAAATAATGTAACACTTCTGCAATCCGTCATTCAATGTTCGGTGAATAAAACATTTTATTAAAATGTAATACAAATGAGTCAATTTGTTATTTTCTATCATTCTCTCAATACCTTTTGACCATGTTTTGTGGAAGATAATAACCAGGGCTGTATCTATGAAGTACATTTCCAATAAATACAATGAATATATAACGTCCTTTGTTGTGTTTTTTAACCATGTAATGACAATAAGGAATCTGTGATGGTGGTGCATCAGAAAATTACGCGTTGCTTTTGTCAAATCCATAGACGTGAATAAGACGTACGAGGTCTGAGTGGAGGCCCTTCCCCAAGCAGCGGCCTGTCAAAGCAATTGCAGGGCTCCTCCTTTACCTCGCACATGAACGTACTGATTGAGTCTTTGCTGAGGGTGACTACTGCTGTTTGTGCAACTCATAACACCAAGTCACACATTCCACATTATGGTTGGATTTGGAAATCTGGTCACAGCCTTTCCTGCACTCATTTTCAATCCACGTGTACCAACCTATTACAGGCGTTCATCCCCTATGGAGAGGTCGTTTCGTATTTGTTTTGGTGAACAAGCGTGTGTTTGTGTATGTTTGATATGAGAAGTGAAAACTAATTTACATGAGCAAATCAACAGCAACATAAACTGATCAATGGAACCAACTTGTCACATTTTCGAGAAAATAATTTTAACATATTAGAATTTCTTGAAAATGAATTTCATACAAAGTTATTATTTTTCAACCAAACCCTTTAAAGGAGTCCTACAGAATATCAATATTTCATGGCCACATATCTTTCTAATCAAATTCAGCAAAGAAAAATTACATCTGGGGTTTCTGAGTTGTATCAAAAGTCGTATCAATAAAGTAAGTCCATTACACGTTATGTCTGTACCCAGGGGCTTTTGCTGTCTGCAGCGTTTAATGCATTCGGGCAATTAGAGTGCATTCAATCAGGAAACAGCAGGCACTATCGTCAGGCAGAGCATGGGAGGAGCCAGCCAGGGCAATGGGACAAGCACAGGAGAGCATTTGTGTGGCTCCAGCAAGAGAAGCTGCCTTGCGAGCATGAGGCAAATGGCCAGGCAGAGGTCAAAGAGACATGGCCATAGCCGTAACCATGAGGGCACTGAGGTCCCGTCCTAATTAGTCACGGCACAGTGGGGCCAACCTTCACAAAGTCAGCAAGAGCTTTGTGCGTCTATCTCCTCTGACAATTGACATAGAGTGACCAGTTCTGAACCTCTGTAAAATAGGGACTCTAACTAGAGTCATAAGGGGAGCTCCTGGGACTAGGTGGAGATTAGCCTTCAAGGCCACTCGAGTTTAAAAATGTATATATTTACGTACTTATTTATTATTCCCCCTTCCCCCCCCCCAGATGTTGTTATTGTTCTTGCAGTTCCATTTGCTTTACTTAAAAGGGACCCCTCATACTTAGGGCACAATACTCTCTTTGTTGTGCAAAGCCGCCACAGTTAATTAAACTTCTAATGCGAGCAGTATTCTCTCTACGTAAGGCACTCTTCAACTGTACAAAACTGATTTATAATGGGCCTCATCACGTCTCTCTTGGGATATTGAGGGGAAAAAATGTTTGTAAGAGAAAAAAAATATTCACTAAAACGATGCATGAAATATTGATGAAGGCCATCGACCGTGAGCCAGAGAGAGGCTACATCACGGACAGGATCGGGAGCCATGGCGGAGTAGACGCACAGATGGATTGGCTTGTCTGGGCTTTACCCCATTTGTAGCCTGCATGCCAATATAATCAAGGTGCGACCATTGACAGCCCAAAATGCATTTACCTTTGTTAATGTATCGGGCATTTTAAGCAACAAAGACGTTTCATTGTCAGTCTGCCGTTCACTGTTCACCTTTAACAGTGTGTTTACTCGTATTAATGTTATCGTAGCATATAAAAAAAATTGGTAAATCTCACAAAACAATGGTGCAGGTAAAAATAGTCAACTTTAAATTAATATTTGGAGCTTTCTAGACTAGGATAATTAAGAGACTTATAATGGACAGTTTGCTACAATATGGCAGCAATTATATATTTTCTACATCCGAGTGTGTGCACAAGTAGGCTTGTTTTCACAGCTGCTTTAGCAAATCATAGCTCTACGAAAGCAGTGTGATGGGAAGCCTGTGTAAATCTAAAATAGTTCAAGTGTTCCCCTGCAATTATTTGCTCATGCCACTGGTGGATGAAGGCCTCCCCCCATGCCTTGTTGGTCAGTGGGTTTGTTTGACCATGCGTCACCACTGTGGTCAGTGCAGCTTGGTGAAGGGAGCACCCACGATGTGTGCAGATATTGCTCGCCACCGATGCTAGCCTTCGGCGGGATCGATCTCAGATCGTCGTTGGATTCATCGTGAAATACGCTAATCACGGTGCCCCTCCCCCACCGAACTATGTGTTTTATACTGGAGGAAAATTAGTGGCTGGAGAAATCATGCAATCGTTCACCCGATCTCACCTTTTTCTGCCACCACTGCCTTAACAGACTCCCACATGCCCCTTGTGGCGAATACTTCAGTAGGCCTTGCCTGGTAGGATGGGGATGGTTTAGTTTTAATTGTATGTTTTTGGATGATTTGTTTACCTTTATTGTACTTTGCACTACGATCGTGATTTTGTACTGTTTGTTGTTGTAACATTCTAAACTCGCCCCTACTGGGCATCTGCGAAAACGAGCTTTATAGCTAATCGGATTCCTCAAGGACAAAGCAATATTCTGATTATGATAATCACAAGGGTTCTGGCTGCTGGACTCATATATGGGGACATTCACTTCCTCGCCCTATATAGGTCAATGGCTTGAAAACTCAATCCTAGCCTCAGTGCTGTGTCGTAGGCACAGGCATCTTGAAACCATCATTAGAGAAGTGATAAAAAAAAGTGATCGCATTTGCTAGCAGATGTTAAAGATCCCTTGACACTTTATGTGAGCGGTCTATTGTCTGCTGTGACATTGGGTACAACGACATTAACAGAGTGCATTCATAGTCTTTAGACTATTCACGATGCATATTTTGACAAAGACAAATCCTCAATGAGCAAGCCTGTTATACAAACTTAATACAAGTAAACATTCCTTTGTCAGTCCACTGGTGACATTCGTGGAGATTGCTTGACCACACTTTAGCATACTTGTGCATTGGTGGATGAGTGGGACCCAGAACAGCTTCAGACATCACTCACCGCAGATGTTAACCGTCGGTTGTTTGACCATGCGTCGCCACGATGGCAAATGTAGGTTGGTGAAAGGTGGCAGTGGTGCTGTGGAGCAGTGGTTGGTGTGCTAAAGACCGCTCCACTGTTCCTCCGCAACATTCTATTTCATACTCTTTGGTTCTTTCGGTAAAGTCTCGTAGATAGAAAATTAATAGATCACGACGTTTCGATCGCAACACAAGCGACCGTCTTCAAGTGAGGAAGACGGTCTACTCACTTGAAGACGGTCGCTTGTATTGCGATCGAAACCTCGTGATCGATTATTTTTCTATCTACGTGACTTTACGGAAAGAACCAAAGAGTATGGATTCCTGCAGTCACGAAAGCTTCAAATCAAGATTCTATTTCATGTCAAAATATTTTAAAGTAATGCTGAACAGGCAACACATATGTATATGGAACAGTTTTTACTTTTTTTTAATTCATGGCAGTTATTAAAAAGGCTCATGCAACAAGTACATGCGCAGATGCGCTGGCTCCTTGGCACAATTTTCGTTATCATAACACAAGCTGACCTAAAATAAATGCATCAGCTATCAAACCCAATAATTTGTGGATCCTTAAACAGCCTCATGAACATCTTCAGAAGCAATGCTCGGATGCTTGGCTTAAGCATTTGATTTACATACGCTGGTTTGTGCTTCATCGATTTAGTGAGAAATACTGTGATATACACATATAACGAAGCGCAGCGAATGCATTATATCACACACAATCACAGTACGTTTGAGAACAGTGGCCTTTTCGCATTTCAAGGCAATGTGTTCAATCAATTAAACCTTTAAACAACACCGCAAATTAACAGGAAAAATAAGTGGCTGCACGTCCACTCTAGATAATGTCAATTGCACGAGCCCACAGACGTGACATGGTCTTTCCTAAAGAGATTAGGCCATGGGCATTATTATCCAGAAGTTCGCGGAGACAAATGACAGCCTAGGGAAATCAGTCGGAAGTGACCAGTGACTTACAAACCTGCGGCCAGGGCCGCGCGTTGAGAGAGGGAGGCCCTCAGGAAGACCACTCACGCTTCCTCCACGCTTCATTAAGTTCGCTGGGTGATGTCCGCGAGCGAGCGGGGGAGTCGCCGAATGTGACACCATGGGAAGGGAACTTTCCCTTCGGTGAATTGCTTCACAGTGGGTGGCATGTTGGTTGCAAAAAAAAGGGAGGGAAGGCAAGCCGATTTTGGCACATTCCCATGTCTTGTAAGCAGAATCAGAATATTTATATATACTGGAGGAATCCGATGAACTACAAAACTTTTTTTCACAGATGTCCAGGAGTTTTTCACAGATGTCCAGTAGATGATGATCACTTTTTTGCAAAATGTTTGTACTTTTTGAGTTAAGATCATAAATGCCGCTGTTGTAAGGCAAAGTACATAACTTTCTGAAATGTGTTGTTGATGCTATCTATGTAGAAAGTGTTTCCATAATGTTAATTTCATCACTAAATATTCACCTGCCTTAAATATCACAATGACGGATTTAATGTATTTCCGTTTGTCAATCAAATGCTGGATGAAGACTTCCATATGCTGTGCTGGCCATGGGGGGGGGGGGGGGGTTCTTTGACCATACCTCATCCCACTGGTCAGTGCAGATTTGTGGATGGGTGGGATGCCAGGACGAGTTCAAATATCACTCCCCAGTGATGCGAACTGTGGCCAGGAAGTAAACCCAGGTCACCGGGTTCAACGTGGGGTGCGCTAACCACTGTGCCAACGCTCCACCTGCACTGCATTATTAAGTAGTTACTCCAAAAGGCCTGTAGGATGTAACTTGAGATAAACCACTGCACTATTATTCCCCTCACGAAATCGATCGATACATTAAACAACTCGAGGTGTAAATACATTTTTTCATTACCCCTCCAAATGCTAATTGCACAACGTCGTTTTATTATTTCGTACAGCCATTAAACCGCTGCATGGCGAACTGTGAGACTTACAGGCCTGATCAAGCGCGATTGCTTGACTCCGGCTCCACCGGCTATTCACTACAATTGGGGTTGGCGTTTGTTAAGAGGCGCGCAAGGGATGATTAATGCCATGCCTTGCGTCGGAGACACGCTGCCTTGTGAGGCGTTTCGCTTGTCTGATCACTGCTGAACCGCGCTTCCATAGCAGCCTTTGTTCTCCGCTTGGGGCCCAGCTGCTTTTATTTGAGTTGTTTTCTCTCTCTCTCTCTTTTTCACATTGGCCATTGGAGCCAACAGCCATGAATGAGAGACACGTGGGTGCCTTACACGCAAATTACCTCACTATCCCAGAACATGTGTTGCCCACCTGCAGAAACGTGCAGGGCCCTTGGTCTTGTGGACATAATATTTATGTGACACCTATAGCTAGACTGCGGTGACAGCATGTGTGTGTGCGTGTGTAACGGAAGGGTTGTGAAGCCACAGAAACACAACTCCCTATAGAAATCTCATTTGGAGTGCTTAGTGTAATTTGCTAGCAGCCTCCAAGGCCACCTTGAATATCTGCCAATGAGAATTCCCACATCAGAAGGTCTTTAGAAATGGTGTTGATAATTGCACGTGGATTGCACATGCGTAAAGAATTTCAGTTTTTTAAATGTGTTGAATCGTGGGATGTAATTTCTTGACAATGTTCAACATAAAAATTGGGATAAACATTTTAAAATCAGAATTTAAATTAAATTCCCCAACAAAGAGAATAAACTGCATAAGGATAATTGATATATGAGAACACTCATACATGTATGTATGTTGAACTTCTTTGCACTGTATGTAGCCAACCGTGCTAGGAGGTGTGGGAAAAGAATAACAAACTAAACACAAAAGGCAGTTCTGAAGAAATTAGTTTCAATTTAGATTCAAAAGTGCATAGCTGCAGTGGCTCTCATACACTCAGATATGACTTTACTGATACAAAAGTACTAAAATATTGACCAGACATCGCAAACAAGACAAGTTGTGCTTCGTAAATTATTATGTATCAGCCAATTTTTTTAAATTATAAGTATATATTCAATGAAAATAAATCATTGTGCAACATGTCTACCAGCAACATGCAAAGTATGCAAAGTATATATATTTTTTCAAATGAGAGACTTAGGATTATTTTTAACCTTGCCTTACTTTTCTCTGAACTATAATTCCTGGAATTGACAACCTTCATATAATCGTCTGTCTCTGTCCTGTGGGAGAGTTTCAAGTTTCTGGAGCAATGTGAGTTGAAAGACAGCTATAGGGAAAAAAAGTGAATAAACATTTTTCAAGCGTGTGCTTGAATACAATTTTTATTATGATAAAGACAGTGAAATTAAACAGCTGTGAGCTGTTTGGAGCAATACATTACAACACCGTTGCCATTTACCAGCAGCGTTGTGCATGATGGATGATTTAGGAAAACACCGATTTCGACACCGGAATATCTTGGAAACAACACATGACTATGCCAAGAGGCAAACACTTTATCACTACTATGCCATCAATTCAGACATTTCCAATAGTTTGGGGAATTACATAAAATTCAGACCAACGTTTTACGAATATAGACACAAACATAGGCCAAGGAAAGCAGAACGTTTCGAGTACCGTATATGATCATGCACACGTATGTCGCACTTTTTTTTTACAAAGGATCGATTCAACAATATTCACAAGTGTCGCAGAGTGCAATGTTCCCAAACATTTTATAGAAATGTTACGCTGTTGGCTAATCACTTTACTATCAGATTTCCAAGGAGTTCAACGGCGTCATCACACTGTCATATGGAACCCGGAGCCGCATTCCTTAAGTGCCTAATTATCATCATTAGATTAATTAATTTGCTCTCAAATTACATTTCAACATGAACCGAGTTAAATATTTGCCGTGCTGCACTTCGGCCACTGATCTTGATCCTCTCACACGTGCAATGAAGGTCTCGAACGTTATAAAAAGAATTCAATGCAGCCACGCATGTCTTGCTATTTCTACATAAGCCCGCAATTATAATCTCGTTGAATTGATCATAACATCCTTTCAAAAAAATTATTTTAACCACCGTGCCAAATCTGCCATTAATACAGCAATTATACAACCGCCGTGAAGTATAATTTGCGGTATGATATCGCTTGCCTTTGGCAAAACAAAAATATGATATATCAAAGGCATCTCAATGCACACAAACGTAACCAAAGTTGCATTCTATTATATACATGTTATGTATAAACAAGCGGGTAAGGACAAGTTCATTGTAACAGCTGTTGTTGATTTTGGTTCCTGCATGTAGACTTCACACAGCCCAAATGGGTACCCACAACTTTATTACAACTATTCTGTCTTTTTCAGAAGTACCCAAGCTCTCCTCCAGCATGCATTGCTATAAAACAAATGTGCTTGACATTAACACAGCAATAATTCGCATGAAACATAGCAAGCAATTGCCATCACAAATTAAAACTTGAAGTTTTATTGTTTCACTTTTAGATGAATGCATAACCTGCAATGGGAATCGCAGTTCCAGTCTCTCTGATCACCTGACTTTCTTTGTTGCCTTGTGCCATCTCCCCATCTCCCACGAACGGCGTAACTGGGCTATTGAATGTAACATTCGACACCCAAACAGCCGTTGTGATCAACGACAATGTGCCATCGCACATTGTCACACACTGCAAATCATGCCCACGAAGAGAATACAACGTATGCTTGGCAGATTGGCTTTCCAGCTCGACTTGCTTTCTTCTCACGCCTCTTTTCAATTCTCAATAAAGTCATGGTTACATACATCTTGTATTCCGAGAGTCTCCGAGTTACATTATGGCGTATGCCGTCTGCACGTACAGGTGGTGTTCCCTTAGTGACGATGTGGCCAGCAGTGGAGAAAGACAAATCAGTGAGAGCAATGTGTAGAATTAATCGATGCTGCCTTGGCAGCGTTGTATCTGTGCATGACGTGAGATTGCCTAGTAGCGGCGTGAGGCGAGAGTGGGAGGCAAAAGGTTGGTATTGTGCTGCAGAATGTAAGCCTCCAATGTCGACAGACTACCTTGACTAAATATAGTTATAGTACATTTATAGATACCCCACTGATTTCTCATTACCATTTGTATTCCCAGCAGGTGACTGGATATTTTGAAAGAGAGGGCTCAATGTATTACAGAGGAGATTATTAACATTTTTATGTGAAACTAAGTGACTTTGAAATAAAATAAAAATTATCTATAATGCCTTCCTATCGTTTTGATGGGCATCTATAATTGGATCATTCTCCGGTTACTTTCCTGCCGGGGGAATTATTATTGGGTGACCAGATGGGAGCCATGTGAGTAGGGGCCTGAGCTGGATGCATGCTCCCACCACTGATGGATGTTAGTGAAGGTTCAGCTCAATATCTAATGTCAACATTCAAGTACAATGGACAAAAAAACGTGTCCCACGTTCTGCAGCACAGATGCCACATTTGATAATCCATTGTCTGGAATGGTTAACTTCTTTCGTGTGGACGCCGCTTAATTAGAATCGTGCATTTTGAAGTTGAAGAAATTTGGTGGTATCATGTCTTATACTGTTTTACTTGTAATGAAGATACGGCCGTAAATACATGAGAGTATCAATAGCGTGAAGCTGGCTAAGGTGTATAAACACATTTAGATACAATATTAAGGTTGACTGTGTGAAGATTATCCAAAATACAGAATATCTGATGACCATGGCCCTTCGTCCCATTTCGCAAGTCATAAAAGCTATATACTGCAATCAAGAAATATGTAATGATATACATGCTACACTGAAACATCTGGCTTATAATGAGACATAGCCGGATGCAGTGATAATGCATGATGTTCAATTTTTCATATCCAATATCCTAACCCAGTGATGGACATGTGTATGCTTCCCTTGCCATGCCACTGAAGTAAATAACACAAGCAGCATTATAATTTGATCCCCTTTAAATCTGTGATTACAGCGATAAGGAGTGTGGTTGCATCCCTGTAGTATGGTTGGTTTTGGGTACTGATACAAAATCGTTAAATGCAATGGCCCAAAGCTCGCAAGCAGTGCCTATGGTCGTGAAACGGTATAAGTAAATGGTGAATCCTGAGTTTGAAAACTGACTGCTAAAGCATATACAAATAGTCGAACAATTGTCAAAGTGTGGTTCGCAAAACACAGTGGGTTGTACTAACGTTAAAAAAAAAATCTGGAACAATTCTGTTTACCTTCCATAGCATAAAAGGAGAGTTTGGTAATTGTTGGCTGGTTGAAATACATGTTTACTGAAGCACGTGTGCTGTATGTTGTACATGTTAACATTGCAACGACAGTACAGTATGTTTTCCCTATTACTGTACTATCTCCAATTACACCTGAATGTACGATCTAATAAATGTTTGCATCGATACTACAGACAATTACTCCGTGTACAATTCATGTGTTTTCACCTTAATTGCACCTATGGAATTAAGCGGGAGAATACGCGAAGCATATTTGTTTTCTGAAATCCATGAATCGTGACAAATAAACGCCTATTGATGATTCTGCTTCCCCATATATAATGCATCATTCAATTGTCATATCATCCTCATCAGCCATGAAATAGGGAGAAAACCCAGAGCTTATTCACACAACATTCACTTTGAACCTTCATACAAACACACCATTTGGAACTATTTAATTTCTGAAAAAAATAGCTGAATGTATACAGCATTTTTGAATTGACATGTCTTTAAAAATGTTGATAATGTACGTTTTTTGCATACAAATGTACACACAACGCGCATATGCGAAAGCACGGATACAACGTCCAACAAATGTATGCTCTTTTTTTGCGTTTTCCAGAAGAATAAAAAAAATTGCAAATTAATGCAGCGATTGACATTTGTTCGTCGACATTTAAGGCAACATCGTTGGGTCAGATTGCAGCCCAATGCGGACAAGACGGCGTGTCGAGCGTGCGATGCGGATGTCGGTAATGCATGGGCTCTAGAGCCTCCAAGTGATCTCGCAGGTCGTGGCCACCCGATAAATGTTCAACTCTCATCATGCGTATACCTTTCCCATTAACATGCACAGAGAACCACTCAAACGGCACAATTTCTGCAGTTTTCATTGATTGGTCATGTAATTGTTAGCGTAAAAAAAAGATTGCCTGATCACTTAGTTTTTAGTTCTATTTAGAGCTTTAAACTGACATCGCAAGAAACGTATCCCATTTTCCATGCATTGTTTAAGAAGGGTGAATATACAAAACGATAATTTTGTATTTTTTTATTATTATTCTAACTACAAAAACAGAGAAAAAAATAGTTGACTTAATAGGAGGCAGATGGATTTGGCTGCATTAAGAGTGAGCAGACATTTACACAGATGTGTGTGGCGTTTTCTGGTTAACAATTAACATTCGGAGATCAAGGGCAACTTTGCTAGTTCTGAGTAATTAAGAAGCAATTACTGGGTTAATAACAGGTGAGGGTTAGGATGGGGGTCACATTTGTTTGTTTATTTTATAATTATTTGACAGTGACACGTGCCGTTGAGTTAAGACTTTAACCCCATACCTGGCAACTTACTAAAATTGAAAGTTTGTATTCCCTAAATTTGTGGGAATTTTATTTACAATGCATAGCACTGTTATTCATTCTATGCAATGTATATTAATTAACACTACTTAATGAGATATAGTGTGTGTGGAGCTTAAGGGAACACTTGCATTTCACCTCATTTATCTCATAATCATCCTCGCAGATTTACAACGAATATTTGCGTGAAGCTACTTTGGCCATTATTTATCTAAAGGGTTTCATTTCGCACCTCCGATTAGCACGGTTGGCTACATAGGGTGCGAAAGAAGTTCAACATACATACATTTGGCAGCATGAAACAAAAAAAAACGGAACAAGATATAATCTTAATGCAGAAGAGAAAGGTTACAGTAGATGATAAAACAGTGAAGTATTAGGAACTTTTTTTCTTTCACTATTTTTTCTTTCTTTGAAACAGAGGCCGAGATTCGAGAATGTAACAAACTAAATCGGTTTCAACCGCGCTCAGAAGACAAAAGTTTCCTTCAATCAAAGACGCGACATTAAATGCACGCATCTCTGGTGGTTCGCCTGGTGGCGGCAGGGAGGGGGGTGGGCCAAAGCTTGACGTGATCACTGCGGGCCTGTGTAGGGGAGCAACCACCAAATTGGGGGACATGAGACCAGCCGTGGCCACACCACGCCCCAGAGGGCTCTCGTCTTGGGTCGACTAATCTTGCTGATGATTTCCCCCAGAAGCCGTACGGCGTCGCTCAGCCTCCCCCCACCTCCCTCCTTGGGGAGGTGGGCGTCGTGACCGCAATGAATGGCCTCCCAAACCCCATCCTCACACGACGGACACGGCGCTGGTCTCTGCGCGGAGCGTGGCCACGACATCGCTGCGCTGCAGGCGCCCCAGCGCATCCAGCAGCAGCTCCTCGCTGGCTCCCTCGCGGGACGACCACCCGGCGAGGAGCGCGTGCGCTGGTCGCTCGCCCTCGGACAGCTCCGCAATCTCGGCCTCGGCGTAGCCCAGCGCGGCCGCAAGGCCCTTCCAGTCGGTGGCATCGTCGGCGCCGGTGCTGGACGCCCCCAGGAGCAGCCTCTCCACCTCCTCCTGCTTGTGGGGCGGCAGCGCGTTGTACAGCCACTTCGTGCCTGCCGCCGCGTTGCCTGGCAGAGCCGAATGGGAGACATGGTAGAGGTCAGCAAGTCCCCGCGCGCCACTGTGTAAGGGGCCGTCCATAAATGACGTCACGCGATTTTGGACGATTTTTGACCCCCCCCCCCCCCCGTCGTCACACGGCGTCACAAAAAGTCAGACCCCCCCCCCTCAAATATGACGTCACAAAGCTCTGCCCCCCCAAAATAAAACATGCTTCAAATCGCTTTAAACTATTGTCATTGTAGTGCGTATTTAATGTGGCGCTGCACTCTGATGTTGTAGGAGAAAGCATTTATTAAAAAGTCTATTTAATTAAGTAGAATGTGTTGCTACCCATTTATACTGCTGGGTGGGCAATTAAAAGGAGACCTGATGGTTCAATGAGCCACTCTGTCTACAGGAAAGCCACCCATACGGATGCTTACCTAAAACCGGATTCCCACCACCATCCATCCCAGAAGAATTCCCTCATCAAGACTCTATACCATAGAGCCCAATGCATTTCCGACCAGGAACACGTTGCCAGTGAACTCAAACACGTACGCCAAGCTCTTAAGGCTAATGGTTACTCCGACTACACAATCCGAAAAGCCATCACTCCAACCATCAAGAAGGATCCTGTTGAGGAGCCTCTCAAGACCATCACCTTACCCTACATTGCTGGGGTCACAAAAAAGATCTCCAAAATCCTGATTAAACATAAGATCCAGGTCCGATTCAACACAGTACATAAAATCCGTGATCTGGTCCCGTCTGTAAAAGATGTGGTTCCAGACATACAGTACCCTGGCGTCTACAAACTAAGTTGCCTCTGTGGTAGCAGTTACATTGGAGAAACCAAACGACATGTCTCGGACCGCATCCGTGAACATGAAGCAGACTTGAAACACGGTAGGACAAACACCTCAGCCGTGGCAGATCACTGTTACAATTCAGTGGGTTCACATGATATTGACTTCTCCAAGACAGAGGTTCTCTGTAAGCCATCTGGCTACCATGAGAGATTCGTTCATGAGGCGATCCACATATACAAACACAGAGACAATTTCAACCGAGAAGATGGATTCCGGCTTAGCAATCATTGGAAGGACGTAATAAACCATTTCGGATCTTAACTGATTGTGTCCACGTTTACGGTGACTTTCAGACCGCGTTCCACTCACTGACATTGACTATATATCTTGTATTCTCCGCAGGGAATGGATTCTTTGCTCCGCTGCAAGCTTCCTATCACCACTCTCCCATTGACATATTTCGTTGCTTCTTCTTAGTACCTTTCACGCGACGGTCAATGGTATAGTGTATAGCATATTGTATAATAATAAATAGTATTAAAGTGTAATGTTTAATACAATGTATAAGGTAATATATAGTATCATAATTGTATAGTGAATATACAGCAGTGTGGTATACAGTTGGGTGGGTAGAATAATACATATTGTAATATTACAATGTATAGTCTAAAAACATATTAGTTGCTGCGGCGCCATATTATTAACATTCTTTCCCTTTATTAATTCTAACCTTACTCCCTCCCTTTTGATACTGCTAATCCTGCATAATGCATGGGCATAATGACTTTAAACCCCTCGCCAATCCTCCTACGTATCTCACAAGTAGTACTAATCGCATATCTGCATTTCCCATAAATATGCTAAATTCCTCTTGATATGCACTCCGCAGGGAATGGATTCTTTGCTCTGCTGAAAGCTTCCGATCACCACTCTCCCATTGACATATTTTGTTGCTTCCTCTTAGTACCTTTCACGCCACGGTTTATGGTATAGTGTATAGCATATAATATAATAATAAATAGTATTAAATTGTAATGTTTAATACAATGTATAAGGTAATATCGTAATTTTATAGTGAATATATAGCAGTGTGCTATACAATTGAGTGGGTAGAATAAAACATAGTGTAATATGACAAGGTATAGTCAATAAGCATATTAGTTGCTGCAGCGCCATATTATTAACATTCCTCCCCTTTATTAATTCTAACCTTACTCCCTCCCTTTGATACTGCTAATCCTGCATAATGCATGGGCATAATTACTTTAAACCCCTCGCCAAACCTCCTATGCATTTCACAAATAGTACTAATCGCATATCTACATTTCCCATAAATATGCTAAATTCCTCTTGATATGCAAATAATTTTGTCAAGACGCTCTTCGCCTCCATCCCAGCATAAATAGTCGCTCCAAGCCTGGAGCGTGCCATTCAGACTCTGTCTACTTGACAGACCTGTTCTCCACCTGAAGACGGCTGCTTGCGTTGTGGCCGAAACGTCGTGAGAATTATTTTATTATGTTTTATTTTTATTATTTTATTACTTCCCTTCTACGTGACTTTACCGAAAGAACCAAGAAGTAGAATGTGTTGCCTATATTTATTTAAAGTTGCGCATTTTGATGTGACGTCACATTTCTCCAACACCCCCCCCCTCATCACACATCGTCACAAATGTCTGACCCCCCCCCCCCCCAGGTGCGTGACGTCATTTATAGACGGCCCCTAAAAATGGTGAAGGTGCCGCCTTGTGATAGCTTCATCACGTCGCTGCTGACAGAAGTACTTCCACCAAAGGGAGCTTTAGAGAGCCCCACTATAGGGTGTGTTGGCCTACTCTTGCACACTTACCAGACCATTACATCATAGGGAATACATTCTAAGGTCGCACTCGTTACACACAAAGTGCTTGCCACAAATGAACCACAATACCTCGCTCATCTCGTCAAGGAGCATAAACCATCACGCGAAATCCGCTCATCCTTGCAGCGGTGGCTTTTGGCTAGCCATTAAATAACGATGGTCACCGCATCGCGTGCTTTCGTGTGTATTTCTGCGGCCATCTGGAACGCTCTTCCGATATTGGGAAGCCACTGGAGCTATGCACTTTTAAATCTGGATTGCAAAGAATTTCTTAAGAACTGCTTTTTGTGTTTAGTTCGTTGTCCATCCCCCTGCACCTCTGATTAGCACGGTAGGCTACGTATGGTGCGAACGAAGTTCAACATACATCTTGGTAGTACCCACACTGTACCCAATGGCATGTGAAGTGGGGATCGACTAACTGCGGTCTACCCATTTATACTGCTGGGTGGGCAGAGGAAGGGGGATGTGAGATAGGTGGACATTGTTTCAATTGCTGTGGCGGGATATTGAATCGACGACATTGAAATTGCAAGTCCAGTGTGCGAACCGTCACACCACAGTAACATCCCTAATGTTCAAAAGAGCAACACTGAATCGTTAGTAGCACATGGGAAATGCTTATTAAGTACAAGCATATGTTTAGTAAGTGCTAACAAATGCTTGCTAAACACCAACGAATGCCTCTTTGGTCGGTGACCCTGCAAACAAAAACCCCCTTTAGCCAACGCGTAAAGTCCAATTAGCGTAATGTTTTAATGAGGTGCGTATCTTCGACTAACGTTTGTTGTTGGCAGTGTCTGCTTTGACAAACGCTTACTCCACGCAGTTTCCTGTTGACTCAATCATTTCCAGGTGCAACTGATTGCATCCTGATGTCCTATCGCTTCGAGTGCACCGCGGACACGTGATTAAACAATTCACACTCGCTTAAGCAAGCTCTCATGCAGAGCGTATGCCACACATTAGATGCCAAATAGCCACGGGGAAACAACACAAATACCCTTCGCGTAACGTTGTGCGATAACAAGCATAGCATTGATGTAGTATCACAACAGATGGAAATGTCGCCTGAACTGATTACATTGATAAACTGCATGAAGGCAAGGCATCGGTCTGTTTGTCCAGCACAATCCTGTGGAACATGCCGAAGGCAACGCACACAAAGTGTGAAGACGTGGTGTCACACACTGCCCGAGCAACATGAAATGTGGTGCAGTGTTAAATTCGGTGATCTGAATGCATTATTCACATGCAGTATTAAAATGGGATAATTGCATCACCCTATTTCAGCAGATCAATGGAGAAAACTACTCTAATCCCATATATCAATAAACCGCTATTCCATACCTGCACATAAATATAACGTGTGTCTATTTTCTATTGGTTGCATAGACTTTACAGTGCATTATTATCGAGCAGCATCCGTTTGAATTAAAGCATTCTTGGCCGGTTTCAAACTTTTGGGTTTCATCAGAAGAAGCAGGCTTTGGAAACAAATGCTGGCAGGGTTGCCAAATGGTATGAGCAAAATCACTCAGTCTGAGCCACTGGACCCTGGTCAACAAAACATCAATACATCTGGAGATACAAAACGGAGATCCATTCATTTAGTTACTAATTTGCCCCTAATGCTCCACAACATGATAGTGAGTTCATGTAACGTTCCACTCAAGGAGTGCTGTGTTTTTTTATGTCTGCTAAATACACATAGCACACAATTGACACATCAATATATGTTTTAAGGCACAATAAACACACCTGTCCTTTATCACAACAGCTCATATCCGATGGATACGTGCACTGAATGTGGATGGGATAAAGTGCGTCTAGCAATCGGATGAACTCCTTCTTCACCTGCTGCAGATTGAGGCTGCTGTTGCTCCTGTGCGTTTTGCACGTCCACAAACACACCGCTGTCTTGGTGCTGCTTCTCCCCGTCGGCCGCCTGGCTGTACTCGCCGCGCGCCTTGCTGCCCTGGACGTTCTTGCAGCTGTGCCACCTGCCAAACAAACACCGGTCAAATAAAAACGCCGGGCCAGTTCCAGGGGACAAACGTGTGCCCTAATGGTGTGCCGAAGTTACCCAGTGATTTTTTTTCTAATCTCAACTCAATGTTTGTGAACGTTTGTCCGAAATACAGTTGATATAGAGGGAATTAAAATTGGTCTGAGAATGCTGCAGTGATATCCCTGACTAGATCTGCATCATCCAGTCTAAATGGAGGGAAGCTGAACGCCACTGGAGAATGCCACCAGGAGCTCGGGGAAGGGCATGTTTATACCACAGGCAGGTCCTAAGCCACTCATATATCTGCTCAGTGGTCCTCCCATAGCCCCTCCTAATGGAAGCCTATATCGGGAAAAGAACTACATTGCATTGGCTCCTTCAAAGAGCCCTTCATCCTTACTCCCTCGACCCTTCCCTATCCAAAATTCCTGCCACGGGCGACCGCACAGCTGGCAGACATTAGAGTTTGCAGATTGGTACCAGCCTTGCACCCCAACTGAGCCAGGTGAACTGCATTTATATTGGGCCCTTTTAAAGCATGTGGGAATTTAGGATCAGCAAACCCACTCCAATTTGTTTTTTTTCCTGACATACAATATTGTTTTCTCTGTACGGATACCAAGTGTGTGCGAGTGCATCAATAAGGAAACAAACGCACGTGATGTTTTCTCATGTGTTTCTGGGTTGTGTGTTTTGTTTTTCTCTCTTTATCCAAAGCAAAATAGTTGACAATCAAACTTAGTTTCATATTTGATTTACAAAGGTCCCATGGACATTACGAGGTTTTGTATTTATTCATAAATTTTCTATTCTGTGATATTTCTAAAGGAAAGACAATGAAAATGTAATTCATGTTGTTAAAATGAACCGTCATTTAATTATCAGCCAGCACAACATTATGTGTCACTGACATTGCACCTCAGATGTGAACACTGGTTAATGATTTGAATAGCTACGTCACTAAAGGAACAAACTCATCAATGCAACGTTATTGCAATTGCGTTATAAGAGATTTATATTGGCCAGGGGACAATGTGGCTCAGTGGTAGATGTCATTAGAGGCAGACGGACGAACAAAGCTAATGCATTAACACTTTCAACCTCGATTGGAAATTGTCAAGAAAGGAAAGTGGGCTTGGGCAGGAAAGATTGCTAGAAGGGATGATTGGCAATGGACAATAAACAAACCCAGTGATGGAATGGCAGATGAGGGTGAGAGGACACCTTAGAGGATGACGATTAGAGACTGGTCTATGGAAGTGGACATCGCTGAGCTACCTCTGAAAATGTTTCAAATCACCTCTCATTCACACTCGGGTCACAGCACCTTTTGCACGTGAACAATGAGATCAGTTAATGTGTAGGAGCGAGATAGATTGTGGCATTGCAGGCATGCGACAGCGTGGGGAGGCTTTCGTCCAGTAGACAGATGATAAGATATGGGAAATCACTAGGCTGGGTGATTGATAATGTCTTTGATCAACTTTAAAATGTAAAGTTATCACATTAAATCTATGCAAAATCTTACAAAAGTGCCCCTAAAAATGGGTGCTTAATTAATGTGGCGGTGAACTAAAAACACCATTATACTGAAAATTGCCCCACCCGTAATGTTTCAGTTTTATTTATTAGGTATAGCCCTGTGAGCCATTCGGCTCTTGAATCGCGTGCAACCGCAACAAACAAAAAACAAAAACATGAACAAGAAAACATCTTAAAGTGACTATGCGTAAACAGAAAAATCCAGGAAAAAACAGCAAAATCATGTCACCCTAGGATTCGTGTGTTCCTGTATATGCTTGGCTTTTGACAATTGCTGTGTGCTTTATATGTTGTGAGATGTATGGAACAAAGTGACTCGGCTCAGAAAGGTGAAACATAGAAAGTGCTACTACTGTGGAACACGAAGGACATGACTGCACCCAAGTTATGTCTTTCTGTTCTCATTAAAATCCAGTGTCCGCTAACCAAAGAGGAATTGCAGAATGCACTTCAGCATGCTGCAATTCTATTTTCTTAGAACATCTGCATTATGTTTGCTTTGGCAGAATGGCTGGCATGAAAATTCAACAAAAGATATTTCATGAATGATTTCTTTTCGTAAACAATAATAATAGGCAGTGCGTAAAGCACAAACACATGATGCCACCCACAGCAATAGTTGCTCAAGTGCAACACATTTGCAATAAACTGCTGGCCATTGCCAAATGCACACTTATGAAAACATTAAATCAAATTGCGTGCGAGTGATCTCACGCAATTATCTAACTGCATGCACATATGTATGTACACATGCGTGCAAGCACCGTGCACAATATAAATATTAACATGTGTCTGTACGACTCTGTAGTAACCAGAGGATACCCCACGCTCACAGATAACTTATTCCACAGCTACCACTTCACTGTACATGCAAGTGTGGGTGTATCGTGTTCATGACCTCAGCACACGATCCACTAATCCTGCCTCCATTTCACTGGGCTGTGGGCGTGAGCCATCACGCCCGTCACCATTGTCAGTGTCTTCCACCGAGGAGAAGGCCCGAGGCACGGAGAAGAAGGCCCGAACCTCACCGCTTAAAGACGACGTACGCCACCAGTCCCACCACAACAGCCGCCATGATGGAGCAGTAGACGGGGATGATGTCGCGGGAATGGTCACCCAGCGGCTCTTGGCTGTTTGACGGCGTTCCGTTTGTCCCATTGACTGCGTGACCACTCTCCTCGGAGCCTTCCTCCTCTTCCTTCTCCTCCTCGTCGTCGTCCTCCTCGTCATCATTGGTTTTGTCAGGAGGGCTCTCATCTGGGAATGGATTTTCTGAAATGGGGTCTTCAGGAAAGGGGTCTTGTGGGAAGGGATCTTGCGGGATGTAGTCGTGGTCACTTGGAAAAATATCTTGGTTGCTCGGCAGTGAATCACCTTGCTCTGGATCTTTGTCTGAAGAATACACAGCACGGGTGTGGGGGGTTATTTTTGTATTATAAAATTACATGCGTATAAGTGTAAGCTTGCTTGTTAATTCAGCTTTGTTTGAAAATTCATATAAACAGATAAATAGCATAAGCTCTTAAGGCAGACCTTGGTTTTTCCATTCAGGATATGTTACCTCGAGAAAAATTGTCTGATGCTAACTATTGAGGTAACATTGCCGTAAACATGCCTATAGGTAATGCAATGTAAATTGTAAAATTTCTACATTTAAGTTATTTAAAAATATAATCGCAATTGTGCAAATTGTAGGTCCAAACCACTTGCATGGAGAAAACAAGTTTTCACTTTTGGTACAAACAGATCAAAGTACCCAAGATAATGAAATTGATCATGGGAAGGAACACATTTGACTTCGGTTCCACGTAAATAAAGAAAAACAACAACACTCGGCAGTCAATAAGCAAAAGAAAACAGACTGGCACGTTTTGCACCGCAGGAAGTCTGCGGTTGAACCGTTGCGTGCGACAACGGGACGACACTGAGAGGAGTCTGTGTAGCTCTCTGGAATTCCTCCGCTGATGGGCTCTGGGATCAGCCGAGGGCTCGGTGACAGAGCACGCGGCAATAAATCGTGCGCAGCTCCAGAGTGACAGCTCACTCGGCTGTAGCTTCCCGTTTTCACAGCTCATGGCAAAACCCACCGCTGTAAATAACAAGCTGTCAGATTGCATTCACGCAAGACTTCGTGCTGTCACAAGAATGCTGCAACCTGCCGCGATGGCTTACGCGCTATTTCAATGTTACCGTGGTAAAGCATTGCTGGAGAAGATTTACATTGTAAAATGAGCAGATTTGCCTCACAGGATATGCTCATTATTTTATAAAAAATATATATATACTCTGTAGATATAAGTAAAAAGGCAAAGGTGCAGTCTTGCAACTGCTTGCTCACCGCACCTCCGACGGGCACTGTTGGCTATGTACGGTGCGAAAGAAGTTCTACATACATGCACCAAGGCTGGCAGAACGGCCTCCACGAGACGGAGCTGTATAGCCCCTCTAGGAGGGTGTTTTTCCAACTCGACCACACTGGCCAGACATCTTGGAAGCGTTGCGAGTAGCCACACTTTACCCCAACCACGTGCGACCTACCGCTCGACAAACTGTGGCGTGCCCATTTATACTGCTGGGTGGCCAAGAGATTTTAGAAAGTTTCCCCCATTGTTTCTACTACTTCGCCAGCAGATCGAACTGGTGACCTCTGGATGGCAAGTCCAGTGTGCTAACCATTACCCCCACAGCATCATTCCATATATCTTAGTATCTTTTGTAATATTATTGGTCACACATCATGAAATACATACTGATGGGAGATTTAGTTAATATGACTTGAATAATTATATTATATTGTGCTTTTTTTATTTCAGTTTAGTAATTTTCAACATTCTCAGTGCTGTATTAAAATATGGTTTCACGTTATTAGTTTTCGCATTCAAATAATGTATAGGAGGATAATTTGGCAAAGTATAGATTACTTTTTGGATCAAAATGTTAAATTGGAACAAATACTGATGTTACATCATGACTTATAAAACCACATTGGTACAGTTTCTTAAAAATGAATTGCCTTACACTCGTATTAATTATTTAACGCATGTAATTTAAAATCTGTAGAAAATACAAGGCAAATTCACAATCACCCACGGACTGATGCATTCACAATATAAACATGTAACATACTTGCTCAAGAGAAACGTTTTTGCCATAATATAAACCTCACGAAAATCTTGACTTAAAGCTTTCGTGACCTCAGAAATGCATATTCTTTGGGTCTTTCGGTAAAGCCACGTAGATATCAAAAATAATAAAATCTAAATAACGACGTTTCGATCGCAACACAAGCAATCGTCTTCAGGTGAAAAAGAGACGATTGCTTGTGTTGCGATCGAAATGTCGTGATTTTTTTTTATCTACGTGGCTTTACCAAAAGACCCAAAGAATATCGCGAAAATAATGAAATTGCCATCACCGTACGCTTATACTCGCTTGGAACTTGACTGCAGCATGGCCACACATATAACTTTAATTCATCTTTACACTGGACCAGATTCACAATAGAACGAACACACATGTTCTGTGTTCGTCGTTTGTGTGCGAAGGTCATCCACGGGGAGTTCGATGTCAAAGAGTGTGCAAAGGCCCCACTGTAAAGCAGACTCTCCATCTTGGCAGGAAGAACTTCAACTTGAGCCTAAATTAAACACTCACCTCTAACCTCGTCTCTTCAGGACTCCACAACTCATGATTCATGGCCTGGCGCCAGCGGCAAAATTTAACTTAACCCTGTTGGGCAGTTGTATAACCCAGTGGGGTGATGCACTTTCTACTGAGGAGGCAAATTGCAAGCATTCGTCGAATTGGCTTCAATCTCCGCTCAATCATGCTGGCTGACAATATTAAGGAACACTGTCAAAGGCACAATGATGCCATTGGAAGTGTAAGGTCATTGTGTGACTGATATTACGTCTGATATTTAAAAATCAACTGCATTGGCTGATTTGGAAATGAATGAATGTGTTCCCTTGGGGTTGGGCACATCCCTATGAAATGTCATGTATCCTAGTCACCCTGTTTACTAGACGTAAAGTTAAAGTGAAATGTGTAAATAATCTTATGAAAAGCAAAGTATTGGATAAGTTTCAAGTTTCATTTATTTGGTATAGCCCTTTGAACCATGCGGCTCTTGAGCCCGGGTGCAACCGCAACAAACAAAATATGAACAGAGAACATCTTAAAGCAAATCTTCCAGAAAAAAACACCGTATTACAACGTTGTGTGCAAAAATCCCAGTGTGATGCAAGTCAAACAACAACAACAACCATAAGACAACTTAGATTCAAGCCATCAGGCAAACTTCTCACTTCCGCAAGAAACATGGCTTAACCATATGTTTTCGAAATCACCAAAATAAAGCTATAAAATACAAGGTAACAAGAGGTGGAGATCCGCTGATTAAAATATTGTCAAAATTGTAACGACGAAGGGAAATATGGGACAGATATAAAATTAAACATTTGCAAGACAGTCAATATAATTTGCATAATACAGATCATCATGCATCTGTAAAAATGCATCTACTGGACATCTGTAAAAAAATCTGCAGAGCTCATCGGATTTCTCCAGGATAAATAAACATTCTGATTCTGAGATGGTCTGGTATAACATTTACTGTACATGTGTATGATACAATTTTATTATAATGTAGTAGATAGGTATTTAATAATCTTAACATAGTCTGTAAAATATGCTTAGGATGAATGTTGTAATGCTACGTTTTACATCAGGAATGTCCATAAAAAGATAGACCATGAAGTATTTGTACAACAATGTACAGTGAATGACCTCATAAATATAAAAATATAAAATGCCAAATACATTGGCAGGCAAATGTCTCATCCAAGAAAATCAGGTTGTAAAATAAATGTCAAGTGCTGCGAATGGAATTAATGGATTTGAGATTTGGTAGCATTGTGTGATGTCATTGTGATGGTGATATCCGAGAAACATCTGCTTACAATGCACACAGCAGACATGTAGCGCTTACTAATAGACTGAAATTCTGGTAAATTGTTTATCATATTCGAATCAAACGGAAAATATTTGACCACCAAACACAAATCCAGCAGCGAAGTCTACAGGTTAAAAGGTACATACCCTCAACAAGCACACCCATCAAATAATCCTCCAAAACAAGCTATTATAAGATCGCACTCATTCCACACCAAATATTTGCCACAAATGAACCGCAATACCTTGTCAAGGAGCATAAACCATCACGCAAACTCCGGTCATCCACACAGCGGTTTTTGGCTAGCCATCGAACAAGGACGGTCACTACATCGAGTGCTTTCAGGTGCACTTCTGCGGCCGTCTGGAACGCTCTTCCTTCCAATATTAGAAAGCCACTGGAGCTATGCACTTTTAAATCTAGATTGAAAACTCATTTCTTTCGACCTGTTTTTTGTGTTTAGTTTGTTGTCCTTCCCCCGTCCCTCCAATTAGCATGGTTGGCTACATACAGTGCGAAAGAGGTTCAACATACATACACCACTAGTTTCCGTTTGCAACAAAAACCCTTTGCCACTGGTCAGCTATCCTAAGAGGCATGCACTTGCATCTGTCACGCTGCCCTCCCCTTAGTCTGTTCCCGCCAACGTCGCAATGCCTTGCGCTATTTGCATGCCAGACAGACACCCACACTGAAGATGTATGTGCCATTCCAGGGACACTTGTTGGGCTGATGCACCACCCACAATGGGCCACTCTCGTCCCGTCTGTGCCCCAGGGTGAGGCTGTGCCAACCCTCGCGTGGCGAAATGTGACACTGGGAACCAAAGCATTCGAAGGCTGGGATGAAAGGGGCACCACTGGGCAAGCGGTCCACAAGAGGGGCCAACAATCTAAGCTCACATCTAACAAATGCTCCTCCAAAACAAGCTGCTATTGTAGGTCAAACATCGTGTCTTATAAACATGATACGCACTTACGCTGTAACAGCATTGGCCCCTTACACAGATAATATACACTTTACCTTCAGAGTCTGGAAGTACTTTTACGACATTGCCACAGAGCAGACTAACAAGGGGGGCTTGGCTTACATGGGTTTTTTTGTTGTTGAGTCTGTCAGTGAATTATAGCCAAAAATGTAAATGGCACCACACTCAATTTTTGCAAGTGCCACTAGCAGTGCCAAAAGCTTGTTAATACAAGATGGAGATTAGGCTCATGGCACTATATTTAACTGCCTGCGATTATCTTTATTTTTCAGCGCTACTATTTGCAAAACTATCATGTCTTTACTAATGGACATTAATGCAATTAAATTACCTCTAATACTTCTAGATTTGAAGCTTTCGTGACTGCAAGGATTCATATTCTTAGGTTTTTTCGGTAAAGTCACGTAGGTAAAAAATTAAAATTAAAATTAATAAAAGTAAAATAAAATAAAAATAAAATAAAGAATAATATAATATTACCATTATAATAAAAGGGGGCCTGTCCTGGCCCATCCCCCCCCCCCCTCAACCAGTATATATACGGGGTAGTATCTCTTGGAATCTCTCATTTACTTGATACAGCAAGCGTGCTGTGACGGTTCCACCTGAAGACGGAACCTTGTGTTGCCTCCGAAACGTCGTGATTTTTTTTATTTTTTTTATTTTACTTTTATTAATTTTAATTTTAATTTTTTACCTACGTGACTTTACCGAAAAAACCTAAGAATATAACTCTAATACATATCTCTAAATGACTAATGTAACCTGTTTTCAGTATTATTGTTATTATCTTTCACAATATAGCTGTATAAACTGTCAACAATTATATTTGGTCTTTCCTGGGACATTTTTAGCTTCAAGAGTACAATGAGATCCAGATATGAGAAATGTGGATGCAGTATTATTTGACTTTGTAATAGGGTGCCACACGTTGAATGTATTGAACACTTGGAAATGTCTGGCACTGCCTTTATTGTGACAATCTACATTGTGACTGGATTGCTTCGAAGTAACACATTACTGTATTATACAAGATGTGGTGTTAAGTTCATAGTTTAGTTAAATTGAAATCGCTCATCTCTTCATGTTAGAATCATAAAAAATAAAGGCATGACCTGGCACTATATCACTACATTAATACGTTTTATTTTTAATATGACGTTCACACAGTGTAGGATTGTCTGTTTGTATGTTGAACTTCTTTCGCACTGTATGTAGCTAATTGTGCTAATCAGTGGGAAGGACAACAAACTAAACACAAAGAGCAGTTCTAAAGAAATTAGTTTTCAATGTAAAACAAAATAGAGTATATGACACAGTTCCATCTCTACTTTGAGCACTTTCTATATTTACACGAAGACCTATGTACACAAATCACCGCTTGATAGTGTTTTTAAAAGGCACCTATTGTGGTTGGAATGTCACACGATGATAACATGTGACCGCGAACCACCACACTCTCCCACCTGTTCTTCCTGGTGTTGATGTCTGATGCACCTAACTAGGTATTTACATCAGATTTCGATTACAATTTCCAGTCATTTTGCAGGGTATGGGGTTGAACCAGGTTAGCTGTGATGATACAACAGTTTAACTTACTTGGACTCTACTACGATCTACCACGTAAATACACAGCTGCACATACGCAAGCAAATGCATTTACACGAACACACCCTTACACCACGCCGTCGTGATGGTATGTTAACACCTTCACCGGGTTAACAAGAGGTCATTGGTTCGATCCCGACCCTGACGCCTGTATATTTTGAGATTGCATGTTCTTCCCGTGGTCGCGTGGGTTTTTCTCTGGGTAAACCACTTTCTCCCTCCACGTTTAGAATCAACATGCGTTCATAAAGTATTTGGCTGCTTATAAATTTCCACGTGACAAGCCATTTTGTTGGGCTATGATTTGTGATAGCCAGGTGGCTTCTAAAAAAAAGAGCTACAGAGCTCAGTGGGCCTTACCTGGTAAATTACAAAAAATGTTGTAATTTATTTTAAAGTTTTAATAATAATAATGTCAGAACTGTTTGTAATGGCATGCTGTACAGTTATTAAACTGGTGTTTTTTATACTTTGCGGGCAAAGGAGACCGCTCAAATGCTCCACCGCAAGGACCCATATTTTTCGTCTCATTGTCACCATATGCCAAAACACATCCACAGTTTTGTTGAAACTTGTGAGCCCAGTAATTTTAATTCCTGCAGTTATCCACAGTCTGGCCATCAAATTAACCGCCAGGGCTTCACAAAGATGATCACGCTGTAATTGTACCATTGTATAGATGAGCTGTATGAGTGATACAACACAATCAAATTCCTGAACCTTAAAAATCATATCAAGAAGTCATGAAAATATCGCATTGATTAACGTCCAGCAGTGAGTGAAAATGGGCCAGCAAAGCTTAACTGTTCAATACAATGTTGTTATGCCATGAACTTTATGTTATAAATTCAGGGTGAACTTGTTTTTGTAAGATTTATACAAATTGGCGCATTCTTCATATTGCAGCAATAAAATAATGAAAATAACTACTGTGAGTAGGCGTGCCATATTTAGTTTTTAATTTAAACGTTTACTTATGGCCATTATTTATTGGATAATAAATCCAGGTTATGAAATATATGCACATTTTGTACCATACTTCAATCAGCAATAATGAAGAATGCTGCCATTGTTACGGTAAGAATCTATTACATTTGCAAATAGGATAATTAAGATCGTATGTTTAAATTCCATTTCGTCTGGAGTGAATGGAATAAACACTTATATTGTGCGTTTTCTGAAAATACACAATGCATATTTTCGAAAAATTCTCACCATGTGTTCTGCATTTTCATATTTTCCACTTTTTTCCAAGCACATCATATAACTTTTGAGGACCAAACTCTTATCTATAAACATCGTTGATCTTATACATATTTATGAGGAGCCTCAATAAAAGTTTGCTTAAAGAACAGCCGTTTTCGATGATTGTTCTCATATTGTGGTCTTGTAGGACAATTGATCACCAACACAATCTAAACCTATATTACCAACAGCAACACAAATCGATGCGCATTTGCTTTTAAAATGGAAAAAAAGACGCTCGTGTTGGAACCCTTTAGGGACCCACTTTAGTCTCAGAAAAATCTCTGCGAAGCTTTAGGAAACTAGAATGACAACTTGTCCACCTGCATTTATTAGCGACTACCTGATCACATGTCAGCTCATGCATTGAAGGTTACGGGAGGATGCAGGAGGGGGCACACAGCCTGACATGTGGGAGCACAGCATTGAGAAGAACTGCGTGCTTTAGTGAGCCGGCTTGCATCAGGGAGTTTGGCAGTAGTACGGCTCGTGCCATGGCTAATTTCCTGTATGGACATGGCACCTACATACAAGGCAGTGCATTCGTCCATATTCACACGATCGTACAGAGTCAAGCAGTGCTGTACACTGCTGATAACGGAGGGAACATATCCACGAGTTGTCCAGAGCCAGTGATTCCATTTTCTTATGGCAGAGACCAATGCTTCCATAGGAAAACTGCTGTTGGCATTCTAACAACTGGTGTTCATTATCTGTTTACCAAGTCCAGATGTAAGGTGTGCTGTGCTGACCCTGACCAGGAATTGAACTTAAGGCTTGTGATATATCCTGTTAATTACCTGACACTTTAGACACATGCAAATGCAAGAGAAAATTGCGATATTAAACATTCCTTAAGGATATTTCCCACAATATAAGTGCATATTGGCAAATGAAAATCAGTCAATGTTGACATTTGTTCATAAAAATTAACTCGCCAATTTGATATGTATTTCGAGGTTCAATATGTTAAGTCTAATAATTATGTAAGATAATGTTAAAGG
The DNA here is from genome assembly GCF_965212315.1 of Lampetra planeri. NCBI lineage: Eukaryota > Metazoa > Chordata > Hyperoartia > Petromyzontiformes > Petromyzontidae > Lampetra > Lampetra planeri. The sequence continues at coordinate 23,137,426 of NC_136107.1, forward strand.
CTTGTAGTGTAAGACCTTACACAAAAATATACATTTGTGAAGAACCACAATTTCAATTCGTTTAGTATAAATCAATCTTAACTCTTACCAATATAAATCATTCCAAAACTTACCACTGTTAATCAACTCTTGTTTCCACTAATGCGAACATAAACGCACGTGCACTATTGGAGCTAAAGGCACACAACTCTTATGGGGCTAGTATATCACAGTATTCACATTCAATCTGGCAGGTGACCGAGTGGGCACACGTGTTGGCAGATCAAATCTCATCGAGTGCCAAGACTTAGATACAGGCATGCTGCCCTAAAGCCCACTCTATCCTGATACAAAATAGCAAATGGCACGTCTGCGACAGTGTCGATTAACTCCTTAGACCAGGACCCCCTTTGAGAGATAATTGGAGTGCAGTTTATTTTCCACACACGCCTAACCCTTGGCTGTGTGTTGGATTCTACTTGTGCACCACACACCACCCTGTATCAAGCTGTCACATCCACTTTGGAAGATTTGCAAAACATCTGCCAATGGAAGGAGGCGGGTCTTTTGACAAGAAATCACATCAGGAATGTACATCGCTTATCCAAAGCCATATAAGCGTCTCTGTAGGGGCCTAGATGCGGGGTTGGTGGGGGGGGGAAGCAGAAGAAGAGGGCATTGTGGAACATGTGCTGTCATTGCCGGATACAGCACCTAAATACAATGACAAAAGTCCTGTGGGAGTATCATATCAGCTTTATTTCACTGAGGTAGCGCTAATGCCACCCTCCCAACCCTGAACCCATGCTGTGAATCACTGCACAGGATTCTTCAGCTGCTGTGGCCCACTTAACAACTATCTCTCCTTGAATGAAAAAATAAGAATAGGTTTTACCCTTTCTGGCAATTAAACAGGTGTTTAAAATATGTTCAAACACCAAATAGAAACCTTTTGCAAGGAATCATGTCTGCATTAACCACACAATAATTGTGGTGAACATGCAAACAAAACATGCTCTGATAATCTATGCATTGTCCTTGAATCTGATTGGTCTACACCAGAGACAGCTTTCTTTAGGGCCTAGTCTCACCAGTGTCAGACCAGAGAACGACAAAAGGCGAACAGCACAAAGACAATAAACTACCAGGGAATTTATATCTCGGGGTGAGCAACTACAAAATGGAACCTTTTTTCCAGTATCAAAGTAGGAAAAAATAAGAATAGGTTTTAGCCTTTCTGGCAATAAAACAGGTGTTAAGATGTTCAAACACCAAATATGCAGACATGATTCCTTGCCAAAGGTATCCATTTGGTTGTTTGATTTCCAGAAAGGGTAAAACAAATTATTGTTTTTTCATACTTTGACACTGGCAAAAAAAGGTCCCATGTTATCTCTCTTTTACCCTAAATAGTCTTATTTATCTATAAGTGTGAAGTGTATGACAACAACATTTTTATTTAAACTAATGCCGGACATTTAACACTTAAAAGTTTTAAAATATAACCGACATTTTGTGGACGGTTACCCGTGTACAATTGTGAGGGTTGTGGTATAAATGGGCAGTAAATTATACCATTGTGTATATTTTCAAATAAATCCTACATTCCTAGGATCAAAGCCACTATTGGCATAAGAGGATAATCCATTAAAAACAGTACATCTCGATATTAAATACGTTTTTTAATGTGTATGTTTATTTGTGTAAAGTTTAAATATGTAAATTTGTGGGGAGCGGTGGAGCAGCGGCAAGCGTGTTGTGCTGCGAACGCGGATACCCGAGTTCGACTTCCACTCATGGCCAACACTAGTGACAATTATCTGAACCGGTCCTGGGCCTCCTCTATGTCGACTCAGCCTCAAATTAGTATCTAGTGCGGTGTGTAAACATCACCACTAGAGAAACAAAGGCGGCCGGGCATAATGCTGGCCACCCACACCCTCATGTGCACTTGCCCCAAAAGTCTGTTAAGGCTATACGAGGGATCTTTGTCTTTGTTTGATATTTGGCCATAGATGTAAGTGGCAAGTCTCGTCTGAAACTGGCCCAGACCTAATCTAGGTTGGCTCAGGGCAGAATGAGTGCGTGATGCTGTCTGTCTCCATCAACCCTGGTGAGAGAAATGTAGCATGGCATGGTGCGGGCCCTCCTAGCACCTCACGTATCATACTAGTATTTATATCCAGTCACCAGAGGTGTGGACTCGAGTCATGTGACTTGGACTCGAGTCAGACTCGAGTCATGAATTTGATGACTTGCGACTCGACTTGGACTTGCATAACAATGACTTTGTCCCACCTATGAGATGTGGACTCGAGTCATGTGACTTGGACTCGAGTCAGACTCGAGTCATGAATTTTATGACTTGCGACTCGACTTGGACTTGCATAACAATGACTTTGTCCCACCTCTGCCAGTCACTATCCAAAGTCTAACCAGATACACAAGTAGATGCTCGTCACGTGGCTTGAAGATGCACTTAGCCTGGCACAAGCACTGTAGTGATGCCACCGTCACTTAATGGCAATCGGCGTTTGGTGTATGTATTAATTTGATGGAAACAATCGGAATGTGAATTCAATACTCAGAAGAGTATTGATTTATGACGTTCAATTTCCATCTTGGTGCGATGTGAACGCATCCGAAGTCTTAGAGCTGCCGTCCGTAATTTTAGACTCGCGCTGTGTCGAACTGATTTGACAGAGCATCAGAACTAGCACATTAGCCAGATATAATTTCTTAATTACTGTAATATGAAATAAAACCTTTTACAGGGCTGGCTGGACGTCTCGGTGAGGTCATCAACTCAAACCCTGAGGCGCCCCACAAAAATCAAATACCCGAATGAAAAAAACTTGTTTTCTCAGTGTTCCACCCATACCTGTCAAATAAAGATCTCAATCTCTACCTCCTCCCTTCTTCCTTCTCCCAGATTAAAATTAAACACTTTCCATCATCCATTCCAACACAGTGCCTCTGGTGATTGTCTACATTTTGTGGTAAATATGGCCAGTTGCAATGGAATTTTAATACAGCCCAATGGGCCAGAGTAGAAGTTGGTAATGAGCAAGGTTGTAATACTTTAATATTACCGATTTATTTGTATGGCTAATAAGAGTGACTTATTTTTAACACACTCATTTCAAATAGTTATGACGTAATCCCGGCGTTATTGACCAGATAAAGAAATTGGAACCACGATAGTTTTGACACCTCAGGTGTGACTGGCAAGCCAGTTATCCGGTCTGGGCTCATTGGCTACAGTGAGGGATGGAACTGACCATGTTTAAATAAAACTTAATAGCTGAGTGGTCTTAGCTATTGGGAAAAACATTTGGGGTAAGACAATAAAAAAACAGCTCGTATTACGTGATTTTCTTAAGGCATGCGTTCACTATATGAACTCTTGAATGAACAAACCTATTTAAATTCCATTTAAAAATCTATTTTCTGGGCATATAAAAGTGGCCTGTTTTTTCCCATACGACAAAATACTAAATGTGCATATTATTAGGCAATGGAAAGCCTATTTTTCAAAGGACTGGCTCAGCATTGAGTTTCTCAGATCATTTTAAGATAGCTCCTATAAGCAAATCCTGTGAAAGGGCTTTCTCTTCTTCAGTCAGCTCTGGTCAATCCAAGCAAGGAGGCTCAAGTTATAAGGGCACATCTGTGAGTCAGAGACCATTGCCCAGGGGGCACGTCACTCCAAACAATGAATGGGCTTGAAGTCTCATCCCTGCAAGCACAGAGAATCAGGCTTCAAGGTCCTGTCTGTATGCATTTAACGGCAACGCTGTTAGTCGCTCATTAGCCTGATCAAAAGCAGCGTTGTACGTAATCTGATAAGCAATACTAACAGAAGGCAACGACGCACAACCATCGACCTCACTCCAGCTCGGGTCGGGGAGTCAGGGCAGCATGCACAGAGGTGATGGAACGTAACGGACAGCATCTGTCCTGGTGTCCATCTGCGCTGGTCGACATAGACACGATGGAGGCTTCCTTGTGTCACGAGTCTGTGCTTTGTTATATATATCATGCATTTACGATGGTTATGTTTTCTGTAAAGCCAAGACAAATTCCGCACTTGTAAATACACACTTGTGGGTGTGGAAACACTGAGATGAGCGATGGAGATTGACTGATAAAATCATTTCAATTATCAGTGTAATCAACTTTGTGATTTATATTGGTCTAAACAAAAAAAAATAGTTTCATTTAAATAAAAAACGTCAAACGTATGGACACTTTAAATACGCTCTTTCATTAAAAAAAACGACCACATTTGTCTCTTGCTTGTTACTGTGGTTAACGTTTGGTTTGAGTCTGTAAAAAGGAACCTTGATACGGTACGTTACTGAAAGAGTTTCCTCAAATGTGAAATAAATCATCATGAATCGTTTTTTGAACTACTGGCCACACACTGGGTATTATTCGCAGCCTTTAACTGTTCATTCATAAAATATGTTTGCAGTAACACAGCAACTATGAATAAAGGTTGTTCAGAGGCTTCATTCAGCAGCGGAATGTATATGCAGATCGTTGACTGCAATAGTTGTGTTTTTATCAACTTGTGTGATTGAATGTGGAATGAATTTGTACATATACTGTACTGCATTTTCAGTAACCGCATGGGAAGTGGAACTGCTAAAATCACTATTTAATAACACACAAGGCTTATAATTTGGAAAATTGTCTTGTAAGTAATGATCAAAAACGGCTTGTCATATGCTCCCATGCTCCCATGTTCTGCAGACAAATGAATCTGGCATGAAGCTACAAATGCATATTAATGTTTGTTACACTCTGATGTGATTTCATGTTATGTCGTCACTGATAACTTCTGGGTCTATTTATTAACCAATATTAGTCAACAATTGTGTGTGTATTTTCTACAGTTTCACACCATCACATAAATATAAATCTATAACAGAGACATCAGTTGTTTTCATTGGACTGTGACCAAAAATGATTTTTTTTTATCTGTGTTGTATGTGAGAGAGGGTTCAATCCTGCAGCTCATTCCTTTGAGGATCCACTTATTCAAATGAGCCAGCCAGCCACAATTAAGCAATATTGAGCAATATCGAAGGAAGCTAGCATATTTTCTTTGGGTAGCCCCCTCTTTTCTGTGTGAAAGCCCCATCCCACCCATCATACTACACTTCCCTATCACTCTCTCTGAAGCAAATGTTAATTACGAGCGCAATGTTCTTTGTAATATGTCATTCTACTTTTGAGACAAGATTGCGTTTTAAGCAGGCACGGTGATATCATCAGGTTTACCAACGTGTTCAGTCAACGAATTGAAATTGAATGCAATGATTTATGGCTTAACTGCAGGAACCTATTTTCTACATCTGCCACAGAGAATACAGAAGACCTGGGAGGGATGTCACAATTTCCCATACATCACTTAAGCTTCAGCACGCTTCTCTTCCACGAACGGTGGCCATTGCTCAGGCAAGAAGCATCACACACACAGGTGCAATTGACCTCTGAAAATATGATGATTTCTATTTGAAGAAATCGCTTCTCTTTAATCGTGTTATTCTTTTGCATGCTACTATAAGTCGCAGAAAGGTTGATAAAAACAGATGCAATGCATTAGCAATAGATCCACGAACCACGCGTGCATTCCGAGCTGACCACATGTGCTGTGCGATGATGTGAGCTATCTAATGATGATCAATGACATATACGTTGGTGTCCTGGAATTGCCAAACATGGCAAAGGGGGAAAAAATCCACCCTGTCCAAGCTGCCCACTTTTAAATAAGAGCCAGTGCGTGAAAACTGCCTGAGATTCCACTGTCCGTGCCTGTTTCACATCTTAACATTAATGGAAATGCCACTTTAGTTTCTTTGCAGTGAATGACAAATGCATTCTACATTTTGCCATCAACACCGCTGTTTGGAAGCTGTATTAAATTTATTACAGATGAGCTGTTTTATGTTGAAGGTCATGCCTGAAAGTGACCTAAAAAATACAGCTGTTCCTTCTCCCCCAGTATTGCACATAGATAGACTTGTGTTTAGCCAAGATAGAAATACCGTGTTTCTGGCACGATGATGCAATGTGTGACCACATGCATATACAATACATGCCTCTGATGAGCTATAGAAAGTGCTGAGGGCAAACATCTGAAATGTAACATTTCCATTTAGTTTAGATTAACTTTAACGCCTTTTTTCACGCGTTAATCACATACAGTTATTGAAAAGAGGCATTGATAGAGATGAACACAGTATTAACAAAAATATGAAAATCATTTTACATTATTTAAATGTTTTTGTTGTCTTACCATACATAAGCAAGGCAACATTGAATCAGCTAAGGCTAACTCCATTTTCCTTTAATTTCATTATGGCTGGGTGGTTGCTGTGGTTCGAGTGCCCAAGTCACCAATGGAAGGTTGTAGGTTCAAATGTCGCTTGACTCAGCGATTGGTAATTGATAAATAAAGGACCCTTAGTGAAAAGATTACTGCACTGTATTGTCCTGTAGAAAGAATGGATCCTGTTACAGAAATGTGGAAATGTCACCATCGGCTCAAGATGACCAGTGGAAATAAGCACTCTGTTGATCATGTGAGCAAGAAAAAACATAGCCCGTCAACATTGAAAATTAACCACACATGTAAAATGCCTTGTTTTGTATGAAAAGTATATTGCGCATGAAATTATAGATTATCCTCCATTTATTAAATTGTATGCTGTACGTGTGGCATGTGCTTCTCCCTCTAAGTGAGACATTAACGTGCAGAGGACAGAGAACACACAAGCCTGGGTCTCCCCCAGTGGGGAACAAAGCCCATTTGGGGTGACAGAGATCATGTTTAGGTGTGCCACGTGACTGCAAACGTGATGTGCTGGACAAGCTATGTAGCTTCGTTATCTCACAACTCTGCACCTCCAATTAGCACGGTTGGCTATGTACGGTGCAAAAGAAGTTCAACGTACATATGTGCATATGAAACAACGAAGCCAGTAGAGGAATTACAATGGAAAAGAAATATATTATTTGAATCAAAAACTTTTTGCATTGAGTAGGAATTCAATTAGCGCTTAGTGCACCCTGGCCTCACCTATGCAGACGGTGTCTGCGCTGCTCGTGCACTCCTGCTGCACCTCCTGGTCCTCAGAGCAGGATGAACACGGCATGCAGGGCTCCACATCGCTGCTCTCCTCCGAGTAGAAGCCGGACATGCAGGGCGCACACGATGAGTCCTCGTCGGGGGAGCACTGCACGACGACGCCGAAGCCCGGCGGGCACACGTGGCACTCGATGCACGCCCCATCCTGCGGGTTCGCGAACAGCCCGCTGCTGCACTCGCACACCGTGTCCTCCGTGCTGGTGCAGGGCGCATGCACGCGCATCCGTGCGGGACACAGCGAACAGGGCACGCACTCCTCCACGTGGCTCTCTGTGGCAGAGAACGTCACACCTGCACGGGCGTGGGAATAGATGGCAGAACGGGGGGGGAGGCACTGAAATGGTCGCATTCATTACACACAAAGTGCGAGCCACAAATGAACCACAATACCTTGCTGATCTCGTCAAGGAGCGTAAAGCCATCAAGTGAACAACGGTTCTCTTTGCAGCAGTGGCTGTTGGCTAGCCATCGAACAAAGATGGTCAAAGCATCGCGCGCTTCCAGAAGCACTTCTGCGGTCGTCTGGAACGCTCTTCCTTCCGATATTGGGAAGCCACTCCAGTTATACACTTTTAAATCTAAATCGAAAACTAATTTCTTTAAAACTGATTTCTGTATTTAGTTTGTTGTCCTTCCCCTGCATCTCCATTTTGCAAAGTTAGCTACGTACGGTGCGAAGGAAGTTTGGAAATATATACATAAGATTAAGCAGTCCTGTTGTGTTGACGGGTCGAGGGCTTGAGGACTCAACACTCCTGCAAAATTGTTATTTAAGTCGACAATTTTTTTTTTTAATGCTTGAAGGGGCTGGATGAAATGGAAAATGAAAATTATGGGAGCTGTAGCCCCCTCCTCATATACACAGTTGAAGGCGAGAGCAAAATGCATGATGTAGAAAAGCAGATCGCATTGTTACTCATTCTGTGTCACGTTTAAATTGTGTTAAAAGTGTTGTGTAAGATGGTGTCATGCCCCTCACTCTGGCTTTTTCCATGCCCCCCCTTCCCTTGTAAACAAAGACGCGGTTGCAATGAAGATTCCTCATTACACGGGCGCTTTTGCAAAGCGGCACTGTGTTTTAAGTGCACGTTGCTCATTAAACTTGAGCAGAGGCACAGTTTAACTTTCGTGGTTTATGGATTGAATAGGCTGCATAAAACTGGCAGTGAGTGATGCGTGTGTGTGGAGTTGGCAGGGACCATTGCAAGTGCATGCGCTTGCAACGATGAGTTGGTGAGCAGAGCATTAGGCGGCTTAAACACAAGCTAGCACAGTGGGGAGTGCAGGTCAATCACCCGAGTGAGTTCACCCCGAATATCTGATTCTGTCCTCTGCCCTGCAAGCAAGCAAGCCAAAGTAGCCTCAAAGTGCACCTCACCTGACAGAAGTGCTGTGGTAATGTCACAGCTTAAAACAGTCAGAAAAACAATTCCCCTGTTGATATGTAAACTCCTTTGTCAAGGCGCTCTGCTCCTCCCACCCAGCTTAAAATACGCTGCCAAGCTTAGCAGTGTTCATGAGGACGCTGTCTTTCCGACAGCTCTGTTCTTCTCCTGAGTACGACTGCTTGCGTTGTGGCCAAAACGTCGTGAGAATTTTATTATGTTTTATTTGTATTATTTTATTATTTCCCTTCTACATGACTTTACCGAAAGAACCAAGAATATGTCACAGCTGTTATGTAATGGTCGGATTTTTTTTATCTCAGTGTCTATTTTTCTCATCCGCATTGTGCATTATATTACTTGCAAGTACTTTCAGCCCATCTGTGTTCAGCGATATATATATTTAAATCTAAGAGGATTCCAATCACAAAGGAAATGCATTCCATTGGGTGCCGAGTGAAACAATCTCCGTGTCACGGCTTACAACGCTAAAATATGTCATCGTCAAACGGGATTGCTTTGAAGGAAGTTAAAACAGTCAGAAAAAAATATGATTTACCAATTGCCACTGCTAGGGGAAATGATGCAAACCCATTTACCTTGCTGATAGAAAAATCTAAATTCTGAGGTAAATTGTTGCGTCGCAAAGTGTAGCACTGGACATCAAAATGCAATCAATGGCATTCATAAGAGTATTTTTTTCACGACACTTGTGAGACTGTTTAAAGAAATTACTGAAAAGTATGATGGCAATGAGATACTCTTACCCATGTGGGAATATCCTAACAACGCAGGTTTAGTACCCCTTTACCACTCTCACGTAACATTACACGCAATAAATCAGTGTTAATGTCAAATCCTTTCTGTAGGGCATTATATATTGATATACTCAAATGGAGTTATGCCTACGGAATGTTCGAATGACACTGATCAGGGCATTGACTGTAAACAGCAGCTCCGAGGAAAACTACAACTCAATCAATACTCCATTACCCTCTAATATGGTACGCGCAAAGGTCAACACTATGGCCCCTCGCTCATTTAGAAAATTTCCTCCGTTCTCATTGGGTCTAATAATATCAGGACCATTAAGCTCACACATGTGATTATAACTTAATATGTATGGTATACGTAAGTGTACGCATACTTCATTTTGCATTGTGATTTTTTTTGGTCAGATTATTTAAATCTTCCTAAAATAGCGTGACCAAATAGAGATTTCAAATCATTTCACTGTCAGTTTCCTGATGCTGCCCGATCAGACGAAGGGACATCTGCACTTTAAATAACAGCATGCACGATTAGCAACCATTTAAAGAAAACACATACGTGTTAATTCCAATAGATTATAATATTATTTTAACTTTAGATTCTGATGAGGGTATTGCATTTTCTATGTAATCCAAAGGGAATTCAATCATGTTTGTACGTACAGTAAATGGTAGCTACGCTATGAAGCAAGATTGCAATTATTGTAAAATAGCGGGTAAAACTCTGACCGTCCGGAGAGTGTTGTGATGTGTAAACTTTGAGCGTGCATTTCTAAAGCAAACCATTTCCCTCATAAGTCCTCTATAAGCGGCTACTATGTGTATGTAACATACATTCTCACATTCGATATACATGCACTGAATCATTCGTATGGGAATGGGTTATTTTGACTATAAAATTGATGTGCAAATAATATATTCATGTTATGCAATATTTAGGCTAATGAATGAAACCAAAACGATTACAATGAGACTCAAAAAGATGTAAAAAATATTACGTTAAGACATTGAATCATCGAGTAGCTACAATACTGTTCTCTGAATCGTCACAACCAATTGGGGGGGGTGGGTGTGAGCGGGATGTGAATCATTCCATCTTTGCGAGCTACTGCCTTTGCTCGGCAGTCGTGTCAGGCCATGGCAGGACATGTGGATAATTTGATCATGACCCATTGTACTATTTTTGTCTTGTTACTACCAGTCCAATAATTCAATTGTGCACATCTGTCAAATCAGTCACTTTTTGTTCATCCTAAACTTATAATTACAGCATATCCGCTTATCAAAATGCACACTTCAGACTCTTTGTGATGGAAAAAAATCATTTCAGCTGAGCGGCATTTTTATTGTGAGGTGTACTATTGCTTCAATTCGTCTTTGTTCCTAAATGGGTATTCGTCTGACTTGCTCATTTATTTAATCTTATGCCACACTACACGCATACATTTACAGATTGTGGGTGTAAGTAATTAAACAAAGGCTTAATAACCCAGACAGAGCATGTGCACTATCCAGTGTGAGAATTAATTCGATGTACAGTAGTTTATGAATATGTATGCAATGTCAACGCATGTCTGATGAACGTACACAATCCTTACAAAATGACGTAAATGTAACACATTCAAAAGATTAATTCCTTGGGCTGACACACCAGCCACTTGAGGGAATTTGGTTCTGGTGAGGTCATAGAGGGGCCAAATCACTATTCTGGCTACAGTCAATTTAAGGCTCTCTCTTAGCAACAGGGCCCTGGCTTAATCGGAATGGGTGAAGCCATGAAATTAACAAATTCAGCGAAACATCCAAGCAATAGACTGCAGATGAATAAAAGTTGCATAGAATAATAGCAACATTTTTAGTTTTCTTAAGATTGCATTCATGTGGACACATATAATACACGTGTCCCCTTGCCAATTCTACGTCATATGTGTTGTATATGCAAAAGAAAAACACCCTAACAGATGTGACAAAAAGACAACGCCAAATGTATTAGCACAAATACCAAGGGAGCTATTGAATATCAGAAAGCTGACCCCATTTTTGAGAACAGTAAAAGGTTACGGGTATAACGTTCCAAAGCCGATTTGCATGCACACAGACATACAGACACAGCAACGGTATAAGATATAAACATCATACTAACATTTAAAGCTTTCGTGACTGCAGGGATTCGTCTTCTTGGTTCTTTCGCTAAAGTCACGTAGAAGGGAAATAATAAAATAATAAAAATTAAACGTAATGTTACGTTTTATTTTAATAATAAAATAATAAAAATAAAACGTAATATTACGTTTTATTTTAATAATAAAATAATAAAAATAAAACGTTATATTATGTTTTATTTTTATTATTTTATTATTTCCCTTCTACGTGACTTTACCGAAAGAACCAAGAAGATCATACTAACAAATAATGTTATTTATTTAAATTATATATACTGTACACAACTCCCATTCGTTCGTTCCTCAGTCCGCTTGCCCTGGCGAAAGTCGCGTCGGCAGCATGTTGAAGAGGGTGGTCCAAACCTCCCTTTCCCTGGCGACGGACTCCAGCACTACATTGCTATACACTATACACTACTATACACAGACTCTAGCCCCCCATTAGTATACACTATATACTACTATACACAGATTCTATACACTACTATACACTATACACTATTATACACAGACTCAAGCTTTACATTAGTATACACTATACACTACTATACACAGACTCTTGCTCTTCTTGAGGAATTCCCAGGTGTTCTCAGGCCGACATAGTCCCGCCAGCATGTCCTGGGCTGGCCTCGGTGTGTTCGCCCTGTGGGACGTGCTGCTGCTGCCCGGTAGAGTTCCAGGAGGATTCTACTGGGGGGTCATCCTCACCAGGTGCCCGAACCACCTCAACTGTCTCCTCTCGATCCGGAGGAGCAGCGGCTCGACTCTGAGGATCTTACGGATTACCGAGCTCCTCACCCGATCACAGAGAGCGAGCCCGGCAACCCTGCAGAGAAACCTCAGTTCGGCCCCTTGTACCCGCCATCTCATCCTTTCGGTCATTACCCAAAGCTCATGACCATAGGTGAGGGTGGGAACGTAGATCGACCTGTAAATTGAGAGCTTTGTTTGAGAACTCAGCTCCTGTCTCACTACCACGGAACGGTACATCGCCCGCAAGACTGTGGACGCTGCACTGATCCGCCGGCCGATTTCCCACTCCTACTTATACCATCACTCGTGAAAGAGACCCCGAGGTACTTCATCTCCTCCACTAAGGGCAGCTGTTCCCTCCTCACCTGGAGAGAACAATCCACTGTCTCCCGTTATTTTATATGTTATATTGTTATAATGCTAAAAACAAATTACATCCACTAATCATAATTATGAATTGTCTATCTACTGCTGGATAAAGGTCTACCCATGCCGTCGCCATCTCTCAAGGTTCAGTGCTGCTACGTTCCATCTGCTGCACATAAACTGATCTCATCCGCTCCATCTCTATGATGGTCAACTCCCTCGTGACGCATTCCTTTCGTTGGCTGGCACGCAATCACCATTCTTATCCATGTGCCATCATCCTGTCTTGTCATGTTTTCTGCCCAGTCCGATTGGACTCTCTAAATTTTCAATATGTTTCTGATTCGTGTTTGTTCCGCGATCCATGTGTTCCTTTTTCTAGCAGTCAAATTCAAATACTGCATGTAGCAACAAATAGGTGAAATTGGGCTTGTGAATACCATAGTTAATGTGCTAATAAAATAGGTGTGTCATAAGTACTCCACAGCATTCTGATAAAGCCTGCAGTCAAACAAAACCAAGGGGAAAAAATGTGCACGCTTGCCACATCGGTGGAGAGAGTGTGTTGTGTGTGCTTCCGCTGTTTGGCTTTACTGTCAAGGCAGGGCTGGCACTGTGTGTTGTTGTGTCCCTGACACGGCTCCGCCACTCCCATGCCGGGCGGACACTCCAAGCAGCATGTGCCATCATCTGTGAAGGTCTTGCTGGGACATGAACTGAATGCCCCACATGCCTGTAAAACATGGTGCAGCGCAGAAAACCGTTAGTCGTGTCTCTCCTTGAGACATTTAGGGTGTGTCGGGTTAAGGATTTGACTTGTACCCAAATCAACCAATGTTCAACTTCAGTGCGCGTCACGACAAATTTTCAGCAATTAAATATTTGTAAACACAATGCCAACTCTTGCTGCTCGCCAGAACAGCTCCACCATTAAACTGCAGCAATCACGTTATGCTAATATGTTGTGCTCGGACAAAGTGACTTATTGAGTAGAAACATTATCAGCGATGTTATTCACAGTCCCTTTCTAGATGAGCTGTGGGGAAAAAAACAGCACCTTCTTTCTTACTAGAGAAACACAGTTTAATACCCATACAAGTTGGTCAGACCTTCATTATGGTAAGTGCAGGCAACGTGGATAAATACGAAGACCATGGAAGGCAAACTGGAGCAACGTGTAAACAACGGTAAAGCAGGCTGTAATTTGATTAGGAGAACAGTCCTCTGGGCTTTGCGAGCTACAATAACATCGCGTATAGAGTGCCCTGTGTGTATTATCTGCAGGCATATACCCTCCAGAATTTGAGCGGACAGCAATCAATCATGTGAGTAATGTAGTCAATACCAAACGTTGTTTACTTCACATTGGCTTTGGGCAAATGCGCACGACAATTCCGCTCACAAAGGGGCGCATGAATACATCGCTGCTAGTTTGAACACGATTGAATGTACAAGAATTGCTCAAATGTTTTGACAGGAAAAGCTGGATATAAGCTTAGCCCTTGGAAGGCCGCGTGTGCTTCTATCAGAAGTTGCCCTTTGCCTCCCCCCACCAAAGTGTAGCTTATCACTGAGCTGTTGCCGATTTAACTCAAATAGTAAGCAGAGAAGGTATCTTTCATACTTTGATCTTTCCACGTGAAAGTAAGTGTTTCTTTACGCAACCAATCGGCCCCTGTGCCTTGTGAGAGCGTGTAATTTCAGCAGCATTGATTCAATACGAGCAAACTCTTATCAGTTTCAATATACGGTGTCATATCGGCAGTCAGGCTTGCTGGAATAAATGCTGATGAAAGGCCAGATGTTATAGGTGCGGAACCTCTCTTTAAGATATGGGTCCTACTCTTAGGTTTTTTCGGTAAAGTCACATAGGTAAAATGAAAATTTAAATAAATAGAAATAATAATAGAATTAAAATAATAAATCACGACGTTTCGGAGGCAACACAAGTCTCCGTCATCAGGTGGGACCGTCACAGCTTAATGACAGTAAATTTAGCTGTGACGGTCCCACCTGATGACGGAGACTTGTGTTGCCTCCGAAACGCCGTGATTTATTATTTTATTTCTATTATTATTTCTATTATTTTATTATTATTATTATTATTATTTTATTTTTTATTTTTACCTACGTGACTTTACCGAAAAAACCTAAGAGTATGAATCCTTGCAGTCACGAAAGCTTCAAATCTAGAATGTGGGTCCTAGTTCGATACAGAATTATATACAAAAATACATAATACAAAAATCATTCAATGGCATGTGCTTACTTAAAGTTTGCTATATCACGCTTCCACTGCACTGCGTGGTATTTTTGCCTCGGGAGTTTGCGGCTCCTTGTTTTTTGTGCTCACCTCCAGTTTAGTTTAATCCACTAGGGGCGCCATATTCTCCAATACAAATGGGATACAATCATACGCTAGGTGTGCATGTTCTTGCAGACAGCTTTAGGTCTTCACATCAGGGTTCTGATTCATAATCAAGGTTTGTTTTGGGTTAGATCGAATACATGTACATTGTAAATGTTGTGGGTTTTCTCTCCAACACACTGGTGTGCTGCAGTAGTAACTAATTGGCTTTGTTGGGAGGTGGGTTAACGACATATTCTTTGGGTCTTTCAGGAAAAAAAAGTAGATAGAACAAATAATAAATATAATAACAATATCACGGCATTTCGATCAAAACACAAGCAATCGTCATCAGGTGAAAAATATAGCGGGAGAGCTGCTGAGAATATATTCTCATATATATTCTCTTTTATTCTCAGCAGGTCTCTCGCTGTATTTTTCACCTGATGACGATTGCAGTTGTTGCGATCGAAACGCCGTGATTGTTATTATTATTCTATCTACGTGACTTTTACCGAAAGACCCAAAGAGTACTTTAAGTCAAGATTTAACACATTTATATTTAAGCGATCTAACCCAAAACACCTTTATAATGAATAATATTAGTGGCGAAAGCCAACGTGTTAAATTGATCGGGATGTTTTTTACTACAAGGTGATACATCAGAATAAGTATTAAGAGCTGAATGTACGTTTTAGTACTGCACCTCATCAAAATGTTTAATCATTCACTAGCAGTTCATACAAGTAGAGCATCCTTTTAGTAATGCATATATGGATATTTTAGAACACCCTATAATATTTGACAAAAAGATGCTTGTTAACATAAAATAGCAATGTATTTTAAAATAGCCCTCGTACAATAACGTGGGTTGTGAAACAAATAGCGAGTTGTGAGTCAGGCCCTCGTGTGACCACCGCCAATGCCACCGCAGTTGCTTGAACAGAAAACAAGGTTTTAAAAAAAAAGTCTCAAAGGTTTCTTCAATTACAGAGCAAAAGCATAAACTACAACAACTGTTCATGCAGTTGACCTTACGGTACTGTACAACATTTGTTGGTTTCAGTTGAACAAAATCAACACTTCTTTGCTAAACAAGTGAAAATGAACACATTGCACTTGACCCGCCAATGCTACCGCAGTCGCCTCGAGCCCAAATAACAACGTGTCGGGGCATTAGCCGGCGTTCTGTTGTCCCACACACATCGCCAAGCGACGTGCAGGGCACTTACAACAAAACACTGCAGCGTGCCTCCACGTTGTACGATTCCCCTTCTTCGCCTGTGTCTCTGTTCACCGCGCCCCGTGTCTCGCCCGCACCAGTGAAAAAGAAACACGCACAGAGCTGGGCTGCTGGGTTTTTTTCTTGCCAAAGTCTCTTTACGGGACTGCGTGGCACGCGTAGAGTTGCACAAAGCTATACAATTCATCTGCTGCAATGTGCTATGAGTGTGTGTCTCCCCTCATCCCTCCAAAGAGGCATATTTTTTTGTTAAAAGACCCCTTCGTGCCTGGTACCTTGAAAAATATTACATCAAGACAAATCTGCAAAAAAACCATTGCCATTTGGCTTATTATTAGCTGTTTTTACAAAGTCTTTATTACAATTGTGTACACATATGTATATATAATAGACTCCTCAAACTTTATATTAACATTCCACAAAGTTTTTTTTATATAATCTGGAAGATAATGTCTGCATAAAAATGCACTGCACAAACACATTTTTGCGGAGGGAGCTGGTAGGAACGTTGGGTTGCTCGGTCAATGGCCAGGGTCAACGGCGGCGTGGTGTATTCCGCAAATATGGCCGACTGTGAGGGCGGGCACAAGCCGGCGTGAGTAGGTCAAACGTTGAGTTTTATAAGGGCACCACGGGGTGACCAGCCCCTCCCCACCCAGCCCCACCCCTCCCACCCCCCACGCAGCCCCACCCTCCCCACCCATCCCCTCCCCACCCTCCCCTCTACACCCAGCCCCACCCCTCCCATTTTTGGATGCACGACGGACGGACACAATAATCCCGTGGGCTGGTGGAACCAGGTGGTTTCTACCAGTATAACTTTTCCTGCCTTCTATGGGGGAGCTATTGGGGAAGGTTAGATAATAGGTAGACTGCTGGAGATTAGGGAAGAGTCAGTGAGGAGCCGAGCGAGTGAGGAGGAGATGGACAGCCAGTGAAAGGGGGTGTGAAGGTATGTATGCTGAACTTCTTTTGCACCGTACGTAGCCAACAGTTAACCGGAACTGCGGGTGAAGGACAACAAACTAAACATAACAAAATCAGTTCTAAACAAATTAGTTTTCAGTCTAGATTTAAAATTGGCACAGCTTCAGTGGCTTCCTAATATCGGAAGTAAGCGCGTTCCAGGAGGTCGAAGAAAGTGTGTGTTGCAGTGACCTTCTTTGTTCGATGGCTAGCCAAAAGCCGCTGAGAGGATGACTGGAGTATGCACGATAGTTTATGCTCCTTGACGAGAGCAGCAAGGTATTGTGGTTCATTTGTGGCAAGCACTTTGTGTGTAATGGGTGCGACCTTATAATGTCAAGCTAGTAAAAGGGGATAGAGGAAAGAAAGGGGTTGTGTGGGAATAAGAAAAGCGGCTGGGGGTGGGGGCTGCTGTGGGGAAAGGGTCAAGTGAGAGGGTCACTCGAAATTATTCAGTGAAATATTGACAAGAAAGAGGACCAACTGAAAACCACGTATCCAATGTGTACACATCAAGGCCTGTTCTTTGTCATCACTCGCCAATGCAATCAAATCATTGTTCTTGTTTCGCACCGTACATTGCCAACCATGCTAATCGGAGGTGCGGTAAAAGGACAATAAACTAAACACAAAAATAAATAAAATATTCAGGAAGTTATGATGAAACTGCACCTGATGAACACGAGTCTATATATCGTGCTTGAATGGCATCAAAATTGAGCCCAAGAAATTACAACCGAAAGGAGAGCTGGAAGACGTGGTCTCGAGGCCTAAGTAGTAGTAGCAATGGATAATTATATTGATGCCTACATTTTTCTTCAATAAAAAATACACATTCACATATATTTATACGACGCACAACAAATAAAGTTAACAGGTGCACCGAAGCAAAAAACAAGTTCAGTATCCATCGTTAAAATGAGAGGTCAGTACATTATTGAAAGACAATTAAAATGTCGAACTAAACAAAGCTACGAGCAGAGGAACGCCAGTCAAGGTGGTAGTTAGCTCAGAATTCGTGCTGCAAAATGCCCTTCGCAGCCCATCGTCTTGGGCACAACCGTTAGGGGAGGGCAGCACCCAGGCGGGGTGCATTGGCACGGAAAAGCCACGCTTATCTGTGTCCCTTTCCGAAGCTCACCACCCTTTTATGTGCTGGACAATAAGGCATTTTATACATCCCTCAGTCTGTCTCACTCGAGAGCGTTTAAGAGGCTCACAGAGAGCTTATCAAAACAGCGTGCCGAGCAACGGTGGAGCAACAACAGCAGCGCAATGAGGCCGTGACCGGCATAATTGGTCACGCCGTAGCCTCATTGTGCCCATGTGGCCACGTGTAATCACCTCCTATCAGCGCTCACATCGCAACGAAAACAAAACAAGAGAATTCGAGGCAAAAAAAAAGAGTAGGTGCCAGTGCGGTTATTTTTTCTTGCCTTTATGATCTTGTGTGTGTGTTACTTTTGTATTATTGTTTGCAATTCCTGCTCACACGTGTCAGTCGGGTCTCTGTTCTTGCACTCAATGTATCTCGTCCATTGTAAACATTCTCGCGAATTTGGTCAAATTGATACGTGCAACTACTTAATCTATCGCATGTATAGCCTTTACGAGTCAATGTGAAGTATGCACAAACGACGCAGGTGTGTTTTTTCTTCGCGAAAATAGAATACAAATTTGTTTCAAAAATATTTCGACTGTAATGTCAAAATTTAAATCGACGCTTGGCTCAGTGTCGTGCTGTCATGCACTCGTGCACGCGATGTGCGCATATGTTGAACTTATTTTGCACCGTACGTAGCCAACCGTGCTAATCGGAGGCGCGGGGAAGGACAACAAACTAAACAAAAAAAGCAGTTCTAAAGAAATGAGTTTCTAATCTAGATTTAAAAGTGCTCCAGCGGCTTCCTAATATCTGAAAGAAGAGCGTTCCAGACGGCCGCAGAAGCGCATCTCAAAGTGCGCGATTCAGTGACCGTCTTAGTGCGTTACTACAAAATCGTCTCACCAAGGCCACTTTTGTGAAATGTGAGTCTCCATTCGTAAAATAAATTTCACGCGAATTTCATGGAAAATGAATATCGTAATCATTACAATCGCGGCACGTACACAACTATAATACTTATAAATTGCGTGGGGTATTCGGTGTCGTGGCTCGTGTGATTTAAAGTTTTAAACAATACATTTACTTGCATTTAAAACGTTGAGTCGCCTAAAACGGGACGATACCCAACGTTAATAAAATCGCCTCCCAGAGCAGGCTACGGAGCACCGTTCAACGACCAATAAAACCTCTCCGCCTTGCGGCGGCTGCTCCATGTGTCGTCGATTATTATATTCCCTAAATCAAACCTGGCAGCGCAACACATGCGAAGAGTCGTGAGTTGCTGTGAACAACACATCTGCAAGCACAACTATATTCATCGCAGATCAATGAATCGGCCATCAGAAAGATGTGTGACATACACCAGGCGGACCTTAAAATCAGACATTTCCTAAGAACTCCTGGAATGAAATGTTGTCGGAAGTCATTACACCAGCAGTTATTTATGCTAGATACGCGTTAGAAGCATCCCAACAGCACTTATTATTCGGCCTAGAAATAATTCAGCAGCGCACATGCCATGGCATGCGCAGATGCGCTCTCACTTTTGAGGTTGCTGACGATACTTTGCGCCTAAGTCATTGTGATATGCGCACGCCCATATACATGTCACAATTCACGTACTAAATCCTCGTAAATATGGAACGTGGGGCCCAAATAGCGCTCACATTATTGCCACAATATTGGCTCCAATCACACCCAACGTTGGCATGTTTTGGGGGATGACAAGCATCCACGCTACAGCCCCTACCGCCAGTCACCCTTATTTAAAATTTCACGTGCAGGTTAAAACATTGCATCTAAAATATCAACGACCGTAGTTCGTGCATATATACACATCAAGTGTGCCATCAAGTAATACAGAGTTTAGTATTATTACAACTGCAGTTCAGGTATACATTAATAGAGCACTGGTCTCTGTGTTTAGTTTGTTGTCCTTCCCCGCACCTCCGATTAGCACGGTTGACTTTGTACGGTGCGAAAAAAAGTTCAACATACGTAAATTGAAGCACGTGCTATAGCAACGCACTAACTAATACTACAAGTACATGCAGATCACAACTCAAATCTTCTGTACTCACACTGGTTAAATAAAGAGTATAAGGTACCCTAAACTCGGGCTGAACGATTAATCGATTTCAAATCGAAATCGCAATTTGAAACAATGCGATTGGCAAATCACAAAGGCTGCGAATTTTTGTGATTTGAAAAGTCCGATTACAGTACTTTCTTATTGGAATTGTTTAATTTTTTATTATTAGTATTACTTTTTTTATTTAACTTAACAATTGTTCTATGTTTGATTGTTCTATTTCAATTAAAACATTTTAATAACTACATGTTGGAAGCAATTCATATCTTTTAAGTTCTCATCCTTGCATCAAACCAAGATATATAGAGCAGTTCAGATTTTGATGGTATCATGTGTTAATGCTCTATCACCTGTTTTAAATCTATTACACAGCGAATATTGAACTGAAGCTTGACTTAAAAAAAAATCGCAAATCAAATCGCAATCGCAATATCTGTCAGAAAAATAACAATTAGATATTTTCCCAAAATCGTTCAGCCCTACTAAACCAGGGCTGCCGCTCCGTCTCAAAAGTGCGCGTTAAATGAGCGCGGCCGTTCATGAAAGACACCCAACGTGCCGCACAGCGCGTGCGTGGCCAGGACGCGAACCCGAGCGAGCAATCCCTCCTGCAGGGCACAAACACGGCTCAGCAGCACCCCCCCACACACACTCCTCTCCCCGAGACTCACCAGTGAGGCGACGAGCAGCCCGACTCTGGGCCACATGTCGAGAGAGGTGGATAGGCGGAGAGAGAGAGACGAGGAAGAAACTGTAGCGCACGGGGAGGAGAAGGTAGCGGGAGGGTGACAGCTCCTCGGGCCAAATGCACCGCGCAAGGGCCGTGGAATGCACGCTGCTATGCGGACTGCGCGGCAGTGACAACTGCTGCCGTGCAGTGGTAAGGAGATGCACTTTGGTCAAGCCCGCCTCTGGCGCAAGCCCCGCCGCTGGTGGCTGGCTATGCGTGAGAGCAGATGTGTGTAATGGCATTAAAGCCCACTTGGGCTCCCTCCCCTCCGCGTCTCTCCTCCCTGATATCAAACTCGCGGTGCGCCCATTGGTTCATTCCGAGTTTCCCGCAGCGATTGGATGCTCTTGTGCGTTGATTTTTCTTACTTTAAACGAGAGCACAGAGACAAAAGACGTCTTACAATGATGCTGGATTTTTACTCCGAACACTCAGGGCGCAGTGCAGAGCGGGACATGCATTGGCTCGCCTGTGTTTCACAGCGGCCCAGTTCAGCAACATCAAACAGCACGGGTTTTGCGAGTTGTAAATCATTTCGTTTTTTAGCCGTCTCTGCATGGAGAAAGCCGAGCCAAATGAGATCAACTTATTTCAACAAACCAGAAAACTATTTATTGAAATCATAAAAAAGAGTCTCTTTGAAACGGTACACAAGAATGTTGTTTAATGTTTACAAATTTGGCTAGATGGGGGCTTCGCATTTTTCTTGTCTCAGCGCATTTCATTAAATTCGTTATTTGCCACAGCCTGTAATGTGTGTATGGAACCAATTTGTAGGTGTGTAAGATTGTAATACATGTCCATTGGCTTTATGGGTGTGTGGACATGTGTTGAATGAAGTGGACTTTGCACACGCCTTATGCATGGTATAAATCCGTGTCACACGTGGTATTATCCTGGGCTTTAATAATACATCCTATCACATATAGAAATATCCAAGCTCGTATTTTTAAATCCTTTATATTAAGTTCACTTGCTTGCTTGCTTGCGCGCTTACGACCGTGCAAATATTTCGGTCGTTTTTTAACCCACTTCCCGTGATCCAATCGAGCTGACATTTTGCACACAGACTCGTTGTGCGTGACAATTTATTTTCGTGAAAAAAAATTCAAAAATTTTCCACTTTTTAGGAATTTTTTGTTTTCATATTTAATTTAAAAAACCAATGTGATAAAAATGAAACTCTTACTCAAGAAAAACAGAAAAGAATAATAAAATACAACCGATGCCACGCATATAAAGGATTTATAGTGAAAAACTTTGTTTTTACGGGTTAATTGTTTAACAATGTACGCAGTGGTCAATACCGTACATATTTCTCTCATATTTCCCTTGGAAATGAAGTGCACTTATTTAGTGTGCGTATTATGTCTGTGTAGGTTGCATCACACAGACAAGATTAGTCTTGTCTTGGGGGCTCTCTAAATTTTTTTGTTTTAAATTGAAAATAAATATTAATTTTCTTGTTCATGTACGTTAAGTGGATATGTGTAATGCAAATCTTACTTCGTGAAAATCGGTGCACTTTTTTAAGTCCCTTTTTTGCACGGTGTTTTTCTAATGCGTTTTAAAATTTCCACAACATTCAAATAATTGTTAGTGAATGGTTATAGTACTTATATTTTCCATTGATTAAAAAGCAATAAAAGTGTCACATCTTAAGCAAAACTGATATTTCCATGAGAATAGGTTTTCCCCTTTTTTCTGGCAACAAAACAGCAAAATTGTAGCTTTTATCTAAATATGATGCCATATATATTCTTTGGGTCTTTTGGTAAAGCCAAATATTCTTTGGGTCTTTACCGAAAGACCCAAAGAATATTAATTCCTGCAGTCACGAAAGTTTTAAGTCATGATGCCATATGGCTCATGAAACATAAACTTGCCCAAACAACAGTCATAGTTTCCAAGCATATTAGTTATTTGGGTAGAAATAATGCATGCTTTACTTGTTAACTTTTTGAAAACATAAACCACATTTTCTCAGAAGAAAAATATATTAATCTGTGATTTCTACCCTCAAAGTATTTTCACACCAAATAAAAGCACAACATTTTCTCTTTCATCTAATTTAATCATTCACGGCCCTTTGTTAATCTCCAATTAGATCAAGGCCTCAGCATGCTATGTCAGTCACCAGGGCCTTTTTGACAAACTTCACCACGCTGGTCAGAGTGGGATGGCAAAGGGGGGAAGCTCAGCACCAGAGATCAGACGCCACTCACCACTCAATTTAGCCGTCACTGGGAATTTCACGCAGGTTGCTGGATTTATAGCGCAGTGAGCTAACCAATACAACAATGCACGACACAACCACACCACCCATTCCCTTTTGTAGAGGCACGCATCTTCACTTTAGAAAACCGAAAAATGTCGCATCTTAACAAAACATCCGAGACATTTTGTTTGTGTCGTGCTTAATTATACGGCATTTTGGTCCATCTCTTGGCGAAACCCATCGGCACATGCAAGCCACGTAATGCAGTGTGACATTGCACCGCTGCACATGAGAGGAACGCACTACTCTGCCTCTCCCCCCCCGTGAGATTTCTTTGTCCACGTACTGACCCGGGCAGTGTTTTACGAGGGTGGGTGGCATCTGCTGCCACCAGCCCCCCTTGACCCACCCACCCGTCTCTGCCTTACACACAGGGCGCGCTACTCAAGTATTGTCCACGCATTACGTGATTCTAGAGCTGACACAGGGCCTGGGAGGAGGTGCCTTGAGCAGGCTGCTTCAGTGGGGGCTCTAAGGATCGCACTGATCCATCATGGCACTCTGCAGGTGAAGACGTCCACAGACGGCGCAGTCTTGACTAGCCCCACTCAGCAGGATCGACAGGGAAATCCATCATTGGGGAGCTGGTGGGTGACATTTATCGCTTCATCACTAAAGGCTGATTGATTGCGTGAACACACACACAAAATAGTCTTAACGGATATAATGCATCCACTTTAACACTGAGGCCAGAACACAATGGGCAGACGTGCAACACGTCCACAAGGCCTAAGACTACATACAGATTCAGCCTGCATTGTGGTTGATGTTCAGTTCAATTGGAAGACGTTGAATTAAAATGCCATACTGGGTATGACTCAGCCCATTATTCCATTGGGTTTGATGAAATAGGTTGCAATATTTGGGGTTTCCCTCGGGGTGATTGGCACCCACCTTGAGATGAGTGACATTTTCACCATTGGCTCAAGGCCATCAACGGCGATGAACACCATCTAATTGCTCGCTTGTGCAGATAGACACTTTGACACGAACTTTAATTTTCAGTGGGACCCTTTAAACACCTATCACAAGGCATTCAATCTGCATTAACCACCACATGTTTGTGGTAAAACATGCAATCAAACATGCTTGAATAATTATGTATGCATTGTCCTGGAAACTGAGTGTCCTATACCAGAGAGAGCCTCCTTTAGGCCTTGTCTCACAAGTGTTAGAACAAAGAATACCAAAAAGTGAAGAGCACAAAAACAATGGAAAAATCAAGCATTAAGAGCTCAGGTCGAGCTCTGTCTGGTGTAGGCCACTCAGTTTGAAGGACAATGCATACATTATATTACACTGGTCAACACACTTTTTCTGGCATAAGGTATTCCAACGGTTTTAAGGTAATTTTGGGGTGCTGATTCCAAATCTGGCATCAGTTTTTGTCTATCACATCAGGTTTTTGAGATATCAAATATTGCATTTTCAATAAAAACTGCAGAAGAACAATATTAAATAAATGTGGATATCTACATAAAATGATATTATAAACACACTATCCTAAAAATACAGCACCATATTTTAACACTAAAGCA
The DNA here is from genome assembly GCF_965212315.1 of Lampetra planeri. Taxonomy (NCBI): domain Eukaryota; kingdom Metazoa; phylum Chordata; class Hyperoartia; order Petromyzontiformes; family Petromyzontidae; genus Lampetra; species Lampetra planeri. The sequence continues at coordinate 23,162,299 of NC_136107.1, forward strand.
GTCACTGACTCGCAACAACTTGCAATCATAAGTTAATTTCGGGTAAAATCAATGAAAATTGGGTATGCCGATAGCATAAAATGAGATGTGATAGAGCAAATCTGAGATCAGATTTGGAATCAGCACCCTGAAATTAGTCTAAACCAGCTGCAAAAGTCCAGGCCAGAATTTTTTTTTTCTTTTTGACCAGTGTTATCAAAGCATACTTGTTTGCATGTTTTATCATAAGCATGTGTGGTTAATACAAATTTGAATCCTTGTGATAGGTATATATTTGGTGTTTGAACATCTGAACACCTGTATTCTTGCTGAAAGGGTTAAGGCTATCATCTTGATTTTCCACTGCTGCAGCTGTGTATACAACATGTGCATGGAAGTGTACCTCATGAGCATATGCACCATATTTACTGTAGTTGCTCACTGCCCAAGCAATTGTAGCATAATTAGCCAAATTATTACTGTGATCTGCTCTTGCATACTCAAACTGGTAATTTACAGTCCATGCTTGCATCGTTTACAATAAAATGCCACTGAGAAGCAAATATTAACAAAACGCATAAGTTGATAAAACATTTCTAAACTCTTAATAATTAAATCAAACATTATTGATGATAAATTATGAGCATCAACCAGACTTATTATTTTCTACTTAAAATGAGACTGCATCCCGATTGTTTTTATGTTGGAGCACTCCATGGCGATATAGATGCATAATCTTGTTAGGGTTTCACCAGGTTAAATATGGGACACTTAATTGAATGAAGCATATTAAATTACACAAAGATGGCAGTTGATACATTATTATTATAAGCATTTGTGGGGATGTAATGTATATGCATTTTTGTCTGCAGGGCATGTCAGATTTCGGTGGCAAGCACAGAACTTCCCCAACATGTCATATTTCAGAATTTTCACCAATAATATTTTTCTGAAAGTTACACAAATCCTGGTGGCTCTATATCTCCAACAGGGATAGGGAATATACATACATAAAGTTTACTCAATTCCAGTGTTGTACATGTGTAGTGCGATGTTCCTACGTCGTGGACAGCACTGGGTTGCTGTGTGAGGCCGGCTCGAGCACAGCACGGCGTGCGATGCACCATCATCGCGTACACCCCGTAGGCGGGTGTAGTACCAGCCCTAGTGGGGCTTGGTGAGCGCTGGGATAGCGCGGGCACCACGCATAGCGTGTAGTGCGGGCTCCCACAAGGGGAAGCGGGAGAGTGTCGGCCCAGGAGCAGGGGTGCCCCGGGCCATGGTACTCTGGTTGACCCCGTATACACGTGATCTGGAGTGTCCACAGAGAAGGCCCTAGGTGGGGGGGCTAGGGGGATGATCACGTGTCCAGGGAGAGCTCTCGAGGGGGAGCGAGAGGAAGCTAGAACGCTCGAGAAGGCGGGTGGGGACGAGGGCAGAGCGGACCGAACCGGGAGGATATAAGGTGGGTCCCTGAGAGGGACCGGGGTCGCTGCATTCTACAAGCTGGAAGCTCTACGTCCTACGAGGCATCAACACGTGGCCGGGACCCGAGTGAGGGTCAGACCCTTCGTATAGGGTAGTTAGCTGGGTGGTCACCACCCTAGGCTGTATCTGGTGAAGGGGCAGTTACCCCTTTGTGTTAACGTGTTGATGTTATAATAAATGTGTTTCCTCTAAAGAAAAACGTCTGCGACTCAGTTGGACTCACTACACATGCACTGATGCTTATATTTATAGCATGGTGATTTAGAGTTTGACTTGGCTGTAGACTGCCTACAGGCTTTAATTTACAACATCAAGCATCCAAAAGTGGTGATGCCATTGAATGTGATTTTAAACTGAGCTGTGAAGGGGCTGGTTGGCTCAGAGGTCAGAGCACTGAGCTGGCACTCGTGAGGTCCTGGGCTCAAATCTTGTGATTAGACGAGGTTCAAAAGTGTCGTGAGTCGATGGCCTTAGCCATTATGTAGCCAGTCGTGCTAATCGGAGGTTGCGGAAATTCAGCACAAGGGGCACCGCTGATCTCCGTTGAAGGGTACTGGGCCATTGGTGAAAATCGCACATTCAACTAGCAGGGCCCAGTCTCTTATACGACGACTACTTTTGACTTTCCACAAAGTTGCACTGCATTTATTTTGCCATCTCATATAGATGACAGGCTCAGTTACCTTCCCAATGGGATTTAACACGAAATCTTCTAACTGTGAGTTGAGTGTTCTGACTCCAACACAAGCCAGCTAAAAAATAACGGAGAGTATTATTTACATAATAATTATGTATTATTACATATGCTACATTTAAAATCGTAATATTTACACCCTCCTGCAAACAGAAAACAAGTGTCTGTCCGGTAAAGTGACGTTGCTTCTGCACATGGACGTCTTACGTGCCATGAAACATGTGCCAGTGTGCAACGGAACACGGATCCACAAACGTACGTATGAGGGGTTTCATGTTCCATTTTTCCTGGGCAATATTTTTTTTGCTGTACAAGAAACGATATACAACTTGAAAAGTGTGCGCTTGATGCGTATGAATGAATGGGAACGTTAGAGTGGTGGTATGGTCATAATGAGAGGTTAGTATTTTAACCACACACACATGCACATAGGCACACACATGCACGTGTGTGCACACATGCACACCTGTGTTGGGTTCAACATATGCGGCAGAAACCAGAGAAAGGGAGGCATATCGATCCTCTGGTGGAAAAGGCATGAAGAGAGGTGAAGGAGGCCTCATGGGCAGGGCAAGTGGTGGAACAAACCCTCTCTCAGCAACGGCATCCATGCTGTGTGTCCTCCCCACTAACCCAATCAAGTGAAACAACAAGTGCTCCAAGCTTTTCCCTGGTGGTATCACCCCCCCCCCCACCACGCGTTCACCTGTGTCATTACGCCCATTAACAATATCCACCGGGCCACGGCCGGTCAGGCTGGCACACAGCGGCGGTGTTGAATGCCGCGCGCAGTGAGAGGGCGGCATGGCGATGAGCGCGCCAGGAGCGCCCCGCTCACACACGATGTGGTCGTCCGCACATCTGGAGGCACTTTCGCTTTGGATGTCCTCAGCAGAGAATGGGGGTAGGGGGGCTTGATTGCTTCACGTGTTTTCCATGTTTATAACTGGGGTGGATTTAGCAGCACAAAACCAAGCCAAATATTTGTGAAGCGAATGTGCATTTTTTCTTATAATGCTCGGGTCTTGAATAAACAGTTTTACCATTTTATACTAAACAATGCTGAAAATAATGTTTTGTAAACGTTTAATATGTCATCATTCGCCTCAACGAATTTGATCTCAAGTTCCAGGGAGCTTCCATGGTCTAATTTACCCTGACTTCAAATTAACATACACGTATGATATAACTATTCATTTACACGTTCATAAAATCAAACCACACACGAGGTAAAAAAAAAAACTTTTGAGAATTGAATAATGTTAACTTGTAGGTAGAAAAATAATAGATCACAACGTTCCGATCGCAACACAAGCAAACGTCATCAGGTGGGACAACCACAGTTACCTACGTGACTTTACCGAAAGAACCAAAGAGTATAGATTCCTGCAGTCACGAAAGCTTCAAATCAAGATTGAATATTCACTTGCACTCACTGCAGTACTCACATTTTCAATACACATTAGAAAATTGATAATACAAGTGCAATAGTTATTACCTTAACACCACTGGTAGGGAGTAAGCCCTGGCCTAACAATATTTTTCATCTCAACCTTTTGAAAAACTCTCAAATGGACTCCATTTCCTGCATAGAAAGTGGAGTTAAGCAGCCAAAGGCAACGTTTTGGTGAGAATCTCCCTAAGTAAAACAGCATGCACATATAATGCACTAAGTGCATTATTAATTAATATGTTGCTCTCTTGGAATCTGAAATATATATTTATTTCGGTCATGAATACTATTAAACTACACATCAAAACAATATGTATTTTCCAAAAGTAATAAATAAAAAATTCGGCCGACTGAAATTGTTTCTGACGATGTGTAGAGAGTACTGCAATTAAAAATATAGTCTGGAAGTGATTGGTAAAGGCTTATCATTGCATAAAATACCTAAGAGCACAAATATAGAAATTATAGTCAAATACGTATAATGGTTTACAAATTAAGCTGCAATTGACAAACGGTTAACAGCGCTTTAACGTGATAATTGGTTTTTTACCCTTCTATCTGGCAACAAAACTGACACCTTTTTTACGGCGCCTTTTGGCGTCATTTGGTCCAACCCATGTGAGACTAGGCTCTAAGGAAAGCTGTCTCGGGTGTGGACCAATCAACTTCAAGGACAATGCACATCATCAGAGTTATGTTTTTTTGTTTGCATTATGACTGCAGGTATTGTGGTCTATGTAAACATGACTCCTTGTAAAAAAAAAAAGTTTCAGTTTTGTTGCCAGATAGAAGGGTAAAAAAACAATTATCATATTTTTTACTGGCAATTGAGGTTCCAATGGAGCGCTTTAACGTATTTAGTATTGGCTAAAGGTCATGTTCAGAAAAAAATTCATGTGGTCGCAGTAAGTGCAGCCAAAAGAAAAACAGAGTACAACAGCACTTGCTATTATTGTTGTAAAATGTGTACATGTATTTATATTGCTGGTTCTTTGAAGTATATAAACCTTGACATACAGTGATACCCCCGAGATCGAACTTAATTCGTTCCAGAAGGCCATTCGTACACCGATTTGTTCGAACACCGAATTAATTTTCCCCATAAGAATTAATGTAAATTACATTAATTGGTTCCAGACACAAGAAATATCTCAATATAAAGCATTTTTACACGTAGTTTACAGTAATTACATGCATACAATCATACAAAAAAACAAGAAACACAATAAATAAATTAATGGAATAAATTAATAAATATATGGAATAAATTCTATAAATGAGCATTGAACTTCACTTTACCTGTAGTAAGGAGAGTTAATGGATTTGTAATGCGAGCAAGGATTGCGGGGGGGTGGAGTCTGGGTCACGTGGGGAGTGGGTGGAGTTAGGGTCACGTGGGGGAGAGGATTTAGGGAGAGAACCGGAAGGGGAAAGGGGAGTTGAGACGGAGTGAAATACGAGGAGGCCAAGCTGGGCAAGACGGAGAGTGTGGCGCGGTTGCCACGCGGTGGGAGACGTCGACACCGACGGCCATCGGTGTCAGGCGAAGAGAGCTAACGGGGCAGTGAGAGGCGAGCTGTGAAAGGGGCAGCAGTGACGCTAGATAGCGGGGCAGCGGTGTGGCTGCAAGGATCGTCTGACGGGGCAGCAGTGAGACTGCATATTGGAACAGCAGGAAGCCTGCACAACGGAGCAGCCGAGGGCTGTGGAGAGGTCGTCGAGCGGGACGCGGGCCTGAGCGAAACGCCGTGGTACGGAGATTCTACGAACCCAATAAAGGTCAACGGAGATCGACATCTGAGAGAGAGTCCTTTATTACAGATTGAGTGGAAGGTGGTGAGGAGGAGGTGGTGGTGATATTGTTTGGAAGGGGAGTCCCCTTCCATAATAACGGGGGTTCTTTCTCTTTTGTGCCTCTTTTCTGCCACTAACTGTGAATCACTTGAGCTCTTTCTGACTAAAAACTTATCTAAAGAGGTTTGTTGTTGCGTCATGCACGCTGACCATACGCGTTTCAGCCGTACAGGTTCTTTCAAGTCGCAATTGCCCGTTCGACCTCCGAATTTCGTTCGGTTTCCGGGGCAAAAAATGTTCGGAAATATTGTTCGAACACCGATTTGTTCGAGTTCTGGTTCGTTCGATTTCCGAGGTTCTACTGTATTAGTAAGTGGTCCTGTCTGGAGCATAACACACAAAAACATCTTCCTACATAGACTCTTTCTATTGATGATAATAATGATGATGTCGACGATGGTAATGATGATTTGTTAATTCCCTAATGTGACCCTTCTTCATATACAGTAACATCACATTATTTGTGATAAAAAAAATTGAACGAATCTCAACAGCAACAGCTGGATTGAGGTGCTTATTACAAGTGTAGTAACATAGTGCCGACTCCCGTCCAGCAGCGGCAACTGCGATGGAAAATTAGCGCACATGCCGTCGAGCATATACACGGGTGTGTCGGCAGGGCGGAAAAACTGGGGCAAGGGTCACAGAAGACCTCTTTGGGAAGCCCCTGGAACCCGCTAGTGGATTCGAGAAGCGAGGAGTGGCCAGGCCGCGCTGAGTAGAATAAAAGCAGCGGAGAGCGAGAGCTCAGGGCTGCCGGTTCTGGGAGTGGACTCGTCTCGCCGTCGCTGTCGTCTTCGCCGCCTTCGTCACTGCCACCTTCACTCGATAATTACGTGGCCAAACAGTTGTTGGCTGTCTCGGTCGATGCCGTCAGAGTAACGCGGTTAGGGTTGTGTCTAGGCTGGGCTGTACGGCAATGAGAAGGAAGGAGGCGAGCCTGTGTGAAACTAAAGAGTGTTACAATAAAGAAGGTGCCTCCTGCAACTACCTCCTCTCCGACTTGTGTTACACTACACAAGGATGGCATTAAACCTCCACTCAGTGCCAATGAGTATTACAGCATCGACAGTAATCCACATTGAGACCATTGGTCAACAGGGCGATAAAGCAGTGGCATTATGTTTTCAATGATTAAAGATTCTGCAACTCTATTCAACTGCAAATATACAAACAAAAAGCTTTGGAAAATGCCCATGGTCAGAATTACTCGTGACAATGTATGAAGCCTTTGTGCCTAGTACTGGACACAAATTGTTCAGCACTAGAGCAGCAACAGTTGGGCATTGTTCATCACGAACACAATGAAAATGTATGAGACAAAGCAATTTAACGCATTACATAATGTCTATTTTATATTTAGTTGTAAATAATTTGGGAAATTAATGGTTTAATGTGATTTTTTGACATACGCTGCGTCAGTATTACGTGAATCAATGTAAGCATTAAAAACAATGAAATGTGCGATGGATGTAACGGAAAGCATTGGTTTTTATCTGTATTTGAAACCAAAGCTTTATAAAGCAAAACACTGTATATTAATACAATTTATTGTTGGAATAAATGTACTATAATAGGACAATGTCTGTCCAAAATGTTTAGACAATGCATAATTTGTAAATTGTACCTTCAGTATATGTACGTTTTTTTTACGATTTGTTGCTCTGGAGACCGGCAGATAGGGGATTGATGTTCAGTGGCCACGTTGATGATGAAATCAGTCGTGTTTTCTCGCTTAACAGAGTGGGCTAGGTGAAGGCTGCCATTTTCTATAGCGTTTTGTAAAGAACGCACAGGGTATAAACCAAAGCAAATGTGTGTTCTAGGGCAGGTGGCCTTTGAAGTTGTGCGCATGTAGTTGTAAAGTAGGCCGACCAACTAGAGGAAAGGGAATGTGAGGTTCTGCCGGGTGGAGGGCGGGCACAAGCCGGCGTGAGTAGGTTAAACGTTAAGTTTGATAAGGGCACCACGGGGTGACCAGCCCCTCCCCACCCAGCCCCACCCCTCCCACCCCCCACCCAGCCCCACCCTCCCCACCTAGCCCCTCCCCACCCTCCCCACCCAGCCCCTCCCTCCCCACTCAGCCCTTCCCCACACTCCCCTTTTCACCCAGCCCCACCCCTCCCATTTTTGGATTCACGACGGACGGACGGACACAATAATCCCCTGTGGGCTGGTGTAATCAGGAGGTTCCTACCCGTATTACTGTCATTTCAGCTGTAGCTGAGTACTATGACCCAAGAGGTGACAGGATGGAGGGACTCGGCACTTTAATGCCATTGATTTTCACCCAGTGGAACGTGTAATGTTCTATGGAGAAACACTGCATTTTTCAAAGGATCGCAAAGGAAAGCAATTTTATTAGCGTTCCTTTATTGCCTCTCATTAGCCATTTGTATTGTGATTAGCAAAATGTTTGTAACCCTATTATAAATGTTATTTTCCCACAATATTTCCCAATACAAGCCAATGTTGCGTGTGCTTTTCCTTCCAAGCATGTGTGTATTGGTTATAATTACACAATTTATCAGAGTGTTGAGCAGGTACTGCCGAGAATCTGGGTTCAAATCATGGTAGCAGTCTGTGATTAAAATAGGTTTTCAGGTGTAGTTTCAGCTCAGTCTTCAAAGACTGCACACAAAAATCCATCACGTAAAATGTTTTTTCTTAAGTCAGCTCTGTGAAATATGATTGGGTTCACTGTCATTTGATTAACATTACTCTCATATGCCTAACAGGTGGGTTTCCTTTACCTTGTGGGTCAGAGGTCATATTCTTGGTTCTTTCGGTAAAATCACGTAGAAGGGAAATAAAAAAATAATACAAATTACACATAATAATATACAATTCTCACGACGTTTCAGCCACAACGCAAGCAGCCGTCCTCAGGTGAAAAACAGGGCTGTCGGAAAGACAGCGTCACGAAAGCTTTAAATCGAAATTTGGTCAGAGATCACTTTAAGGAATCTCAGCTCTGTAATATCATGTCACCACGAAGCAGTTGCGGCAATGCCATGACAGTGGCCATGTCTGCCTTAAGATTTCTCCTTCCACTGCCTCTGCTCCCATCTTAACCCCACACCAGAAAACAAACACACGTTGATTAAACATGACAACACTACTTGGAGGGCAAATGTGATGGTTGAGCAGAGGGTACACCATGCCAAGACGTCCTCGTGATGTGAGTGCTGCCTCAGCATTGCCCTTAACATCAATTTTGAACACGAACTTGACCCAAATCACCCTTCACTCTTGAGCATGTCACAGGGCCAAGCATGAGCACACGTTTTAAAACTGAGTTACCAGAAGGCTGGTGGAACAAAACATCACGAACTTTCCAAAACGACTCTAATCACGTATTTTGCAATATCCCACTTCCCAGAAGGACTGTGTGTATTCTTGGCCTTCGTGTAAAAACCAAGATATATAATAAACACGCCTGCAGTGTATATATTAACTCCTAAGGAAATCACCAGAAACTTAGAACCACCAGTCACTAGTTTAGAAAAATCGATTCCATCCCCAACAAAAGCAGCAAAGAATGTTTACCGTTGTCTGACATTTTCTGTATTACCAGTGGCAATGCCTATAATTCTATGTTGTGCACAATTTCAAATAAAATTAACCACCGCGTTAAAAAAGAGAGATCCAACAAAAACCTCCTTCACATTATTAGTGATATAAGTTAATTCCTATAGTTTAAACCAAATTAAGGTATCCTGTGCATTAAAATGGAATTGGTTCATCTTTGATGTTGGGAATTTTATTATTGCTGTGAAATATATATATAATTTTCAGAGAGTGCATTTAATACATGCTTGTAGCACTTTACATCGGTGAGTATTGACTTTTAAATGGGTATTTTTGACACAATTATATCCATAGCCATTCAATGCAGGAAATAAATGTTTTAAATAATGAGGCATTGCTGTAAATGCAGATAATGTATGATGTCAAAGAAAATAAATCAGACTTGGTTACGAAGTTGGTATCATGTTGTAAGATGCCACAAAAAGGGCTTAATTTAGTATGTTATGGCACAACAAAATATAAGGCAATGTAGGCTTGCCAGATGAGACCCTCTAAGAATGATTTAGCTTCAGTGTTAAAACCTAAGAGTTTGAGAGCCAGACTTACACCCGTAGGATGATTTACATGAAGTTAACTGCAAAATATAATTGGAATTTGTTTTGGATTGATTCCAGATTTAAAAAAAATAGCACTCTTTTCATGGAATAGCTTATCGTGTTTTGTTTTCTGCACGATTATGTATTAAAACTAATTCACAATACCCTATTTTAAGAGAATGCCGCTTGGGATGTCTAGCCAATTCCCCAGCCAATTCCAAATTCCCCTGCCAATTCTGACAAAAATAGCTTCATTATGTGACTCCAAGAGGAATGGCGTACATCAAAAAACAGTACAGAAATATTTTTTCTTTGCGATTGAGAAGCACGAATCAAAATCCACTTAAAATGTCTGCTGCTTACAGTTTTAAAAGCCAGTACCCCCATTACCGATTTTGGCAACTAGCATAGGAGAACGAAATTAGAATTTCACATTCAACCGAGCAGTGGCCAAGTTTTGTGCATATCATCTACAGGCAGGTGCACACCATATTTCGTTAAAGCACTTTCATGGTTACAAGATTTTTCATGTCAAGATATTAAATCAAAGGCAAGCGAGAGTGAGTCATATTAATGCAGAGATGAAACCAAAGATGGTTAGGGAGTGCCACTTTGCAGATAAGTACAGAATGCGAAAGTGAGGTGCAGCGTCCACCTCGAGGCAGGGATAGTGGAGGCCATGGGGGTTTGGTGTTGGGATTTGCCAGGGATTTGCAGTTGTGCGAGTTCAATACAATAGCATATGACCAATCTACAGTAATGTTAAACACTTTAAAAACATAGTTTTTTTCTGAATCTGTACCATTTTCTCACAACACGTTGCAGTTATTGCACATCCATTTGAATGCACATTTTTAAATCACAGTTCTAATGACCTATTGCATTTGAATATATATTTCTGTTTTAAGGCAGTGTGATTGACCAATTTGTTAAGATTATTGAATATGAAATGATGGATAATGCCTTCTTTTTTAATCCACAATACACTTGTATATATTTGGCATAGTGAACTCGACCTAACTTTGTCAAAAAACAGCAACCAAAACAAAATTGTCCATAACTAGTTCTGAAGTCCCCTCCTCGATAGCGCCTTTATCCACACTCGCAGATGAATATGCCATGCTCAGAATGTTAATCACATTGGAAATCAGACAAAACAAATCCTAAGTGATGATCAAATTATTTAACAACAATTGGTGACCATGCTTAAATAATCAACTCGCCATGATGCTGCAATGGTATTTATACATTGATATAAATGCTAATTCAAATTGTTTCGTAATATATGAAGGGGAGCTGTTCAGATTTAAACACAGAATCTCTGTATTGCTGACTCAGTGGTCTGACATGGCAATTGATCCTGAGCCACAGTCATTCTTGACCCCTCAAAATGCATGTCAGATTAATATATTCGAAACGTATTGCAACATCTACGTAACACTGCACTGTCACTACTAGCTCGTACCAGAGTTTCAGCCAAATCACTGTAATGTGAGAAGTGCTCACACTGCGTAATAGTTTCCTTTAAGTGCCGAACTGCAAGAGATACTTCCTTTAGATGGTTAGCCACACTTGTCTTCATGATTACACAATAACTCTAACGGTTACAACATCTGCAATTAGAGCTCGAGAAAGCATCACCTGCATCACGGTTTTATCCGTGGCCCTTGGGAGAGGGGTCGAAGGGGGTTGAGCTGGGTTCACGTGGTTGGCTGGGTGAATAGCCTTGCATCAGCCCAGCTCTCAGAGGACCCTTGGTGCTTTAAGTGTCATCTAAATCACCCATTGGGGCAACATGGAGAGTGACCCCATCTCATCCCATCTATGCAGCTGCCCTTGCGCTGCTGCATTGAAACTGCACGTGGCAATTACGCCGTAAACTGGCCCTTCACTTGAGCAGTTTATGTTCCTAATGTAGAACTGACTGGACCCCCTGCTGGCATAATGCACTCTTAAAGCATATCAACAGCTCCAAAGGATCCAATTTATTCCGCTAATAAGGCATAGCATGAGTGCACGTTTTCTAAATATGCCGCAATCAGTCCGTGCAGGTGACGCTGCGGCAGAGCACTAAACTCAGAATCGGATGGTTGTAAGTTCAAATCCTGGTCAAGAGTTGACTAAACTATGTATCCCTCCAGAATCAATACAATTGCTACCACTTTGTGGGGAATTAATAGTGGGTGTTCTTGGTTATACGACCCCTGCGATAGGAATGTGGAATTTCCACCACCTGACACCCGACTTTATGCATCTATCAACTTGACGGGAACATCGGAAGAAAACAGTTGGAGGGGGAGAAGGAAGAATATAAGACAAACGTAGAGAAGAGGATCAGAGTTTCCTGGCAGCAACGCGAATAACAGCTGGGATGTGTTTGGTAACAAAATGAATGTAGCTAGAAAAAATGAGACTCGCTCTGAACCTCTTTGTTAAACCATTGGCTATCTGAGTGAAATATTGCACCTGTGTGTCGAGTAATGTACGTGAAGGAAATACCATCTGTGTCGTGGAATTCATCGTGGTCATTATGACGCCGGTCTGTGTGATGTTATGTATGATAGTTGAATTACAATTGCGCTGTAAGTTTATGCGACGCTTACGCCGACAGTGAAATGTAAGGTGTAAGATGTCAATTTACGTTAATTTTTTTATGCATTAGCTGCAATCGTACAACACGTTTAATCAAAATTGTTTTTTATAAAGTGTCAAGACAAAGATCAGGCTAATATTAAAAATGACGCACTTAAAGCTTTCAAGAGTTAGGATAATGAAAATAAAACTAAACTTGAAATTAAAATTTTCGATTTAAAGCTTTCGTGACTGCAGGGATTCATATTCTTGGTTCTTTCGGTAAAGTCACGTAGAAGGGAAATAATAAAATAATACAAATAAAACATAATACAATTCTCACGACGTTTTGGCCACAATGCAAGCAGCCATCCTCAGGTGAAGAATCGTTCTGACGAATCGTTCTTCACCTGAAGACGGCTGCTTGCGTTGTGGCCGAAACGCCGTCCTCAGGTGAAGAATCGTTCTGAAGAATCGTTCTTCACCTGAGGACGGCTGCTTGCGTTGTGGCCGAAACGTCGTGAGAATTTTATTATGTTTTATTTTTATTATTTCCCTTCTACGTGACTTTATCGAAAGAACCAATAATATAAACTTGAAATTTCTGACATTTCAAATATAAAAAAATACACTTTTAGTGTTCCCTGGGATAAATATGAGTGTGATCTTATATATTCAGAACATACGTGCTGCCAAATATTGTCCACAAACACCAATAAACTTTAAACATATATATTTTTAACAATGGCAATGGTATAAAACTTTTTGGACAGACAAATAAAACTTGCGCAAGGAATTACACATAATCAGAAAAGCAAACCTAAAATTGGGAACAAGATTCGCAAAGTTGTTCAATTCATGTTTATGCAGAACAAAATGCTGTACCTCAATCGTGGATTGATGCCTCAATCATTACTCTAGTGACAAAATGGAGACAAAACTCATTAAAATAATGACAGATCAATTAGGCTTCACTTACGCCTATGTTAATTGTTCATGATGGTCATGGCTACCATGGATCATAGACATTATCAATCATATTCTCGAGGTAAAAAAGGTTACCTAATTCCATGATGCAAACTTGTGTAGTCTATGAAGGTGCTTTGTGGGTAAGTGGAAATAGATTCCATCATTAAATTTCCTCTACAACTATGGATTTAATAATACATGTGTACATTTTTTGTTTGCAAAACTACGTATGAAAAAGTAAAAGCTACAGCTATTTTAAGTGATTTTTTTTACATAACACAAATCAGTGGTCAGACAAGGAGATATGCTCTCACCGAGGCCTTTCATAGCAATTCGCAACATTTGCTGGGAGGTGGTGGTGCACGCAAGCCATCCATCACTGTGGAGGTCAGGCTTGGTGAATCGCACAAATGTTGTGAAACTCACTCCCGAGGGCGTCGAGATGCCATACCATGGCTTGCCAGAAGGCAGTATAATCTATCACTTCTGATATCGAGTGTTGTCCCCTCGCATGCATGGGTTTTCTCTGGGTGCTATGTTTTACTCCCACATGTAAACACCCATTGAATTGGCAAACAACATAAATAGAGGACCACAGAGCTTGGGGGAGGGGAGTTTGATGCCGGCTCACTGCCTGACTACGACCTTCTCACCTCTCTTTAGTTTCTTGTGCCTATGAGTAATTTGCTCTCTTTAACAGAGTGAATACTGCGCAGTGGCACATTACAAGTTGAAACAATTGTTGATAACAAAATTTGGACTGGAGAAATAGAGACAAAAACATAGAGAATATTAATCGCCTCAGATTTTCTGATGACAGTCATAATAACGACTCGTAAAAAATACCTACAGTACGTGATAGAAGAACTGAAGAAGGCTGAAAGGCCAGATTCAAAATAAGTTAGAGATATAACTAAATTAAAAGCGATTACAAAATAACGGAAAACGTTTGATGGACGGAAGATACTGGAAAACAACAACAGAATATGTATACCTAGGACATCTGTTGGAGGTGGATGGGATCAAAATGATGAAATTAAAAGTGGAATGAGAGCAGAATGGAGCGCTTTTGGATTTTTGTTTTTTGACAATCTTCTTCTTTCGCATGGTTGATGTAGATGCAGAGCAACAACAACAATTTCACATTCAGGTGGCAAAGTCAGATAACCGCGTCGGGAGGAGCAGAGTAGTGTATTGTCGCTGTAATCTCTGCTTCGTATTTGTGGATTGGGCATTGTGTCGTTATATGTTGTATCGTCTGTTCTGGATGACCACAACAGCCGCTCACTGGAGGGGTTAAATTTATTTATTTCCCATTTGTGCATCTGCCATGGTTTGTACGGACGCGGTTTAGGGTGGACCATGAGCTTCGTGGAAGACGATCACGAAAAGCGCAGACGAAGCAAATGGAACGAAGGGCTGAAAAGTAAGAAAACAAGCACGAAGCGATGCACGTTGGACATTACACCGAGGGAGACAGAAACACATGGCCTGGGCAGTAATCGCAAATCAGAGACATCTTATTGACCGTGAAGCAAAGCAAGCGAGCCTGGGCAGGACACATTGCTGTAATGGATGAAGGCTGAGAGCTGAGACTGATGTTGGAATAGCAGCCACGGACGAAGGGAACCACACCCTGGAGGATGACCAGTGCGGAGACGGAGCGACGATGCCCAGCTCATGTGCAGGAGTAAGATGGACGATGGGCATCGCAGGACCGCGAGGGATGGCGTCGGCATGGGAAGTTCTTCATCCAGCAGTGGATAAATCATGACCGATCATGACGATGACGAATCCCGAGTCGTGTGGTACACTGGATGCAGCATGCATGGAAGATTTCTCTCGGAGTCTAACGAATGCATGCAGGCCCCATTGGGCTTGTGGCGCTCTCTGGGTGGAAGGTAACACACCGAGGGGTTGCTTTCACTCACTTCTGACTCCAATCAATGGCCGATAATTAATGGCCGATAATTATCTCATCGCTGAAGAATATAACCAAACACGTGTGCGGCATGAACCAACGACATGTGTTATTTATACTGTTCATGGGCTTTTATTTTATTTATAACTCGAAGTAATTTTAAAGTTAGCTTATGAACGGAATGTTATGAAAGGTACATATATTAATATAACTTAAAGATGCACGCATGATGTACATTGCAGTTGAGCAAGTTCTAGAAAACCCAACAATTAAATGCTCAAAAGTACAGTAAATTACAAATCAATGCCAGTACCCACTTTATTTCAATAAAAAAACAATAACGGACCACTTCAAAGTTAGATTTAAAGAAAAAAAAATATCTCAGTAACCACAGGATTTTTTGTTAGAAATGTTGGGTCAAAAAATGTATACTGATCCATCTCAAACTTAGCCAACTTCAAAGACATTGCATAACAAAGGGATGGCAGTAATATATTTTGTTTAATTTGTACAAAAGTGTTATTTTAAAAGTATAATAGCAATGCATTCATACTACATTTAATCCTCAAATGCATTGGCACATGAGTTCGTTTGTGGACCAATTGAGAAAACTATCATATTACCAACACATTAACTGATCAAAACGTTAACATCTTCATAAAAATGGAATGAAAATAAACACAAGTTCCAAGTCTTCAGCAAATGTAAGATTACAATTATTCAGGTAGAAGTGTGGTACCCCATGTATGAAAGCGAAACTTTTTCATATACATGCTTTCCTCCTTGAAGCACATGATAGTATGCTGTTATGGCTA
Source organism: Lampetra planeri (assembly GCF_965212315.1). Classification (NCBI taxonomy): domain Eukaryota; kingdom Metazoa; phylum Chordata; class Hyperoartia; order Petromyzontiformes; family Petromyzontidae; genus Lampetra; species Lampetra planeri. The sequence continues at coordinate 23,178,170 of NC_136107.1, forward strand.
ATGGATAAAAACCTTTTAGGATGCATAGTCAAAAGAAATGTTATTAGTGAACTGAGCAGCGGCGTTCATTAAGCTGAGCTGGAGCCAAGCTCTGAGTAGAGGTTGGCCCATGTGCGGAGTCGCAGGATTCATTAGGGGCACGTATGCAGCCAGACGATACATTGGGGCCTGGCCAGTATCAATTTGGCTTTAATAAATAAAATGGCGGCGGGGGGGGGGATCAGCGGATTAGCTGCGCTTTGATTTAGATTGATTCCGTGGAAACTAAATAAAAAATGCATTATCACATCCATGGGTGCTCTGCTTTGTTTTATTTTTGTGGTCGTACCAAAAGCAATGGTAGAACGGCGCCAGCCCGGCGTCACCCCCGGTTACATTAGTGCAGCCTTTCAGGTCAGTATAACACAATAATTAATCATAAAAAAATGGTATTAAAGTACAATACTCGGTACACATGTGATGTATGTATTATTTTCATTACAGAATAAGAGCCATTGACTATTGTTGTATTTTATGCTAGAACCCTTTACGAAGAACACACTACTGGGAACTCATGTTAAAATAAAAAGGTTACCTTTTAATAAACTTTATTTATTTAACCGTTTACATAAAGGTGGTGTGAAAATGTAGCCCTTTAATACGCCTGACCTTTTGATACAATACCATGCAACTTCTCCGCTTTACACTGTCATTCCAAAAAATATGAAAGTGATGCTATCATAAAAAAAACACATTCCTGCGGAGGGAGCTGATAGGAACGTTGGGTTGCTTGGTCAATGGCCAGTGTCAACGGCAGCGTGGTGTATTCCGCAAATATGGCCGACTGTGAGGGTGGGCACAAGCCGGCGTGAGTAGGTTAAACGTTGAGTTTTATAAGGGCACCACGGGAGGATCTTGTCAATGATCTCAAGGCAGCTGGGACTATAGTAACCAAGAAAACAGTTGGTAACACATTACGCCATGAAGGACTGAAATCTTGCAGCGCCCGCAAGGTCTCCCTGCTCAAGAAAGCACATATACATGCCCGTCTGAAGTTTGCCAATGAACATCTGAATGATTCAGAGGACAACTGGGTGAAAGTGTTGTGGTTACATGAGAACAAAATGGAGCTCTTTGGCATCAACTTAACTCGCCGTGTTTGGAGGAGGAGGAATGCTGCCTATGACCCCAAGAACACCATCCCCACCGTCAAACATGGAGGTGGAAACATTATGCTTTGGGGGTGTTTTTCTGCTAAGGGGACAGGAAAACTTCACCGCATCAAAGGAACGATGGACGGGGCCATGTACCGTCAAATCTTGGGTGAGAACCTCCTTCCCTCAGCCAGGGCATTAAAAATGGGTCGTGGATGAGTATTCCAGCATGACAATGACCCAAAACACACGGCCAAGGCAACAAAGGAGTGGCTCAAGAAGAAGCACATTAAGGTCCTGGAGTGGCCTAGCCAGTCTCCAGACCTTAATCCCATAGAAAATCTATGGAGGGAGCTGAAGGTTCGAGTTGCCAAACGTCAGCCTCGAAACCTTAATGACTTGGAGAAGATCTGCAAAGAGGAGTGGGACAAAATCCCTCCTGAGATGTGTGCAAATCTGGTGGCCAACTACAAGAAACGTCTGACCTCTGTGATTGCTAACAAGGGTTTTGCCACCAAGTACTAAGTCATGTTTTGCAGAGGGGTCAAATACTTATTTCTCTCATTAAAATGCAAATCAATTTATAACATTTTTGGCATGCGTTTTTCTGGAATTTGCTGTTGTTATTCTGTCTCTCACTGTTCAAATAAACCTACCATTAAAATTATAGACTGATCATTTATTTGTCAGTGGGCAAACGTACAAAATCAGCAGGGGATCAAATACTTTTTTCCCTCACTGTACATGGACGAAAGGATAACCGTAAAATTAGACACAACTTAGACATATCACACTGACCATTCAGAAAAGTAAGTGGGCTTGGCTCGGACTCGTCGCTTTAAATGAATGATGGCCGGAGCTTGAGATGGACGACGGCATGGCAGCTAAGGGAAGGTGTTCACCGCATAAATGGAGCAATGATATCAGCTGAAGTGTGGGAACTGGATGGAACGTTACACCACGGGATCATGAGAGGCAGCGACGACTTGGGGAGAACTTCATTCAGAAGGACAGACTATGGTTGATTTTGGTGACAAACTGTTCCCTATGTAACATTTCTAAACATTGAAAATGTTGCACAGATACAATATTTTACCATACCTATACAAAATCAGGACTTTTGCAATGAGAATTATCAGTTGGCTTTGAGAAACCTTACCAAGAGCTAAAACAGGTTCATTGGGGGCTGCGATAATTCCGAAGCTATCCATTTCCCACAAAGTGGAGGGAGGAAAGGCCCAATGAACATTAATCCTACAATCAACAATATGGTTTCGGGGGACACAGGCATACCCTCCTGCTGCAATATAATCCTAAACGTCTTCAGCGAAATTGAATATTCCATAGTTAGTTGCCAACAGCTCCCCTTCCTCATATACACGTATATCACTGCTGCACTTGCAGGTGCAACCAATCAACGATGATGCAGAAATTCACTCATTGGACCCGGGTCAGTGCTTGAGACTCTTGAGGCGATGGCTGCCTTGAGTGACAGACTGGTGAGTTGGAATTCAAGCGCGGTATTGGTTTTCCCAAGGTAGGCATGCCGGAGCCTCTTAATGAAATATACGAAGAACAAAGGTGGGGTTAAACTTAAACACGTGGTAAAAATAAACAACGTATCATCACAATCCTAATTTACAAAAGCGTATTTTTATACTCTTTGGTTCTTTTGGTGTAATGGTCGGCACATTGGACATGCAATCACCGGTACGATTGCCTGGCATTGCAGTTGCAGTTGTGGACAAGTTTCTTAAATCTCCCACCTGTGTCCACCCTCGATGCAAAATCAGCAGGTCATGTGCGGTGGGATAAAGTGTGGGTGAATTTCGATTGAAAGCTTTCGTGACTGCAGGGATTCATCTTCTTGGTTTTTTCGGTAAAGTCACGTAGAAGGGAAGTAATAAAATAAAACATAATAAAATAATTCTCACGACGTTTCGGCTACAACGCAAGCAGCCGTCTTCAGGTGAAGAATGAGGCACTGCCAAGCTAGTAGCTTATATATAAGCTGAGTTGGAGGTGGAAGAAGAGCGCCTTAACAAAAGAATGTGCATATCAAGAGGAATTTAGCATATTCATGGCAAATGCGTAGGAGGTGGGCGGGGGGTTTCAAAGTGACATTGACTTATCCAAGACAGAGGTTCTCTGCAAGCCATCTGGCTACCATGAGAGATTCGTTCATGAGGCGATCCACATATACAAACACAGAGACAATTTCAACCGAGAAGATGGATTCTGGCTCAGCAATCATTGGAAGGACGTAATAAACCATTTCGGATCTTAACTGATTGTTGTTCACGTTTACGGTGACTTTCAGACCGCAGTCCACTCACTGGCATTAACTGTGTATCTTGTGTTCTCCACAGGGAATGCATTATTTGCTCCGCTGCGGGTCTCCTGCCACCGTTGTCCCATTCACGTTTCATTGCTTCTACATACTATTAACATCCCCTCCCTTTGTTAATGCTACCCCCTGCCCCCTCCCTTTGGTGCTGCTGATCCTGCATAATGCATGGGCATAATATGACTTTGAAACCCCCCCGCCCACCTCCTACGCATTTCCCATGAATATGCTAAATTCCTCTTGATATGCACATTACCTTGCCAGTGTGGAAGACTAGGCGAAATACGCTCACGAGGGGCTCTCTGAAGCTTACTCTAGTGGAGGCCGTTTTGCGAGCAGTGGCGTGATGAAGCCATGTTCTTGAGCTGCACCTTTACAGAAGAGTTGCAGTTTCTTCATTATGCGCATTCATAATGTACATTGATTACCGTATACATAACTCAACTGGCAATGGATACCCATAGTCATTTATATGCATTCATAAATCCCCCCCCCCACACACTTCGCGCAAGAAGGGCTCACGAGTGATGCCATCACATTTATCCCTCTATTTCAAGTTAATTTATTAGATATAGCCCTGTGAGCCATTCGGCTCTTTAATCGGGTGCAACCGCAACAAACAAAACACATGAACAAGAAATATCTTTAAGTGACTATGTGCAAACAGAAAATCCAAGAACAGACAGCAAAATTTTGCAGAAAAAGCACCGTACACCAACTGTGTGCAAAAATCCCAGTGGGATGCAAGTCAAACAACAACAACCACAAGACAACTTAGATTAAGGCCATCAGTCTAACTCCGTACTACAACAAACAAACATGACCAAACCAAAAAACTTTTCGAAAATCACCAAAATAAAGCCATAAAGCCATAAAAGCAATTTAAGGAACGAAACAGGAGGATTTCTCCACAAATCTGACTGTCGCCTGATGAAGATAGTTGTAAATGTTGTGGCTTTGCTCTCCAACACACTGGTGTGCTGTACTAGTGTAATTACTGAAAATTAACCCAAGTCAATATGCAGCCTAACAGCTATTTGAAAATAAACAAAGGTCTCCGATTGGAAGAAAGAGGCCTCCACGGTGATTGGTTGGGAGACAACCTTTTAAAGGGATTTGAGATTAGGGTTGAATGAGAAAATGGAAAAACAGCAAGGGTCCGTTAAAGGGACTGGCTTAAGGTAAAAAAACAAGGATAATAAGGTTCAAGAAAGGGGGAGAGCACGAGGAGTGGGGATGCTCGGAGGAAGATACAAGCTGGAAGAAAATAACAAAGCCTTGGGTCCCTTATTGTGGAAGTCTTTAAATAAAAGTGGTTCTTGTTATTACTTCATCCTCGGATTCGTTACACTAGTGTAGTGGCATAGAATAGTAATGTAGCAGCATAGCGCTGGCTGCTGACAGGGAAGGGGATCTGGGGCTTATGGCAGCCCTGACGTCAGCAGGCCACGTGATACACCAGAGGAGGATCTAGGGGAAAGGTCACAGAAAGGGCACACCAAGAAGCTGCTGGTAGGTTCTCGAAATGGGGCGTGGCCAGGGGCTGAGCCAGGCCACGCTGACAGTATAAGAAGGGCCTCTGTAGGGGACCTGGGGGCTGTCGTATGGAGTGGGATCCCCGTCATGCTGCTGAAGTCTTCGTCACCATTCTTCTCGCCTAAAATTCGTTATTCCTCCATGTTAGCCTGTTGCATTAGCGCATTTGTGAAGTTCCCTCTACATAGGTGATTGATGTCAGCCGGGACGGCTGTTTTTTTTTTTTCACGGAGGGGGGGGGGGGATGATGTAGTGGCATAGAATAGTAATGTAGCAGCATAGCGCTGGCTGCTGGCAGGGAAGGGGATCTGCGGCTTACGGCAACCCTGACGTTAGCAGGCTAGGTGATACACCAGAGGGGGATCTAGAGGAAAGGTCACAGAAGGGGCACCGCCAGAAACCCGTTGGTAGGTTCTAGAAATGGGGAGTGGCCAGGGGTGGAGCCAGGCCACACTGACAGTATGAGAAGGACCCCTGTAGGGGACCTCGGGGCTGTCGTATGGAGTGGGATCCCCGTCGTGCTGCTGAAGTCTTCGTCACCATCCTTCTTGTCATCGTCTCCGTCTTCACCATCTCGGGGCATCACCAGTCAGGCAGCCTACCAACTGTCCTGACTGAGTAATGTCGCTGACAAAAGGACGGACGAATTATAAAGTGTTAACCCCAATGGTGCTTGTTAATAAAGAAGTGCCTCCAACTCCTTTCGTCTCCGAGTTAGTCACTACACGAGTAGCAAATTGGCATGTTCTCTTTACGTGACAACCCTTACTAATTTGCTGTGTCGGGTGGTGGCGGGTTTGACTACATATTTATATATTTATGCGAGCTAACCCAAAAAAACTCTGATGGATGATATTGGTCGCGAAAGCCAACGTGTTAAACTGAATATTCAGGAATATTTTACGTTTGTGAAGCGCAACAAGTACACAATACAATTTACTTTTCCGAAACCAGAAGTTGCCATAGACATGCAATTTGTTAATAGGAGCTATTGGGTTTATTTTCTTTGCAAATTATTGATGTTTAAATGCCAGTCTGTTTCACATCGAGTTGCATTTCAATCATATATGTAAATCATTGATGCAATTAATTAACAAATGCAGCATTACCATCACAAGCAACATTTACACTTTGTGTAACAGGATACCGAGTTGCATACAAATTAAAACGTTAATTACGAGAAAGTCACCATTATTTTATCTCAAGTAACCAACATTGCAAGTAAATTGCAGAGTTTTGTAGAATTCCATTCCACTTAACGTGGGGTTTAGGTGTGCATTACTATTTGGGTCAAATGGCAGTTTGTCTTGGGCAATTATCCTAATGAAAACCACTCTCCTAATCAAATCCTTAATGATTGCAACTCTATACATATGGGATTAAATATAATCTATAAGTGGAATATGCACTAATTAAGTCTGTTAACGGCAGCTGCATGACCATACAAGCATGCTAACGTTTAACTGAGTGATCGTGTTGAACAGATGGACACAATTACAAGAGCACGACCACCTTCACAACTGCTATCAGCTACTTGTTCGAAGAACTGCTTAATTGGATGGAACCAAATATTAAAAAAGTGAAAGTGGCGCCAGGGGCAAAACCATACTTTTGCATGTTCAATCTCTCCAAGATGTATAACGCGGCCATATTTAGCAAAAAGTTGAGACGGAAGCACGGATGGCTTAAATAATTTTTGAACTAAATTAAACTAAATGTTTTTAGTTTGGTCTCAACATCACCAATTGTCACAGCTGAGCGAACTTCAGTTGGCAGACTATTCCAGACCACCGCGGAAGTCAATGAAAACCTCCCTCCCTGCTGTCCCAAGCTGAGCGGATTTCACACACTGCAGCAGGTCCGCGGCAAATGAGTGGAGGTTTGGGGGATGGTACCTATGGGTGGATGGCATCACTCAGGCAGGTTGGTTGACCCTCCATACCAGATGAGCGTCGGTTTCGTGATGGCACGTATGGGTGGGATGGCATTGCTCAGGTAGGTTTATGAATGTGGATAATATAATGCGTTTTGTTATGGATAATATGAGGCAATTGTGTTGTGTATAATAAGAGGCTGGAATGCTGCCTTGCTATAGAATAGCCATCCTGGCTGTGCACTTCTAATTGCACTGACTGAGAAGTGGTGGTGCGCTGAAGACCGGGTGAACCGAGTTTGATTCCAGCTCACGGCCAACATGAGTGACCATTATCTGAACCAATCCTGAGCATCAAACACGTATTTTACCTGGTGTGGTGTGTAAACTTCGCCACGGGCGTGATGTTGGCCGCCCACCCCTTCGTGTGTCGTGCCGGCCCTTCAAAGGCGCTCGCTAACAGCACTTGTCCCAAAAGTCTGTTAAGGCTATACGGGGGATCTTTGTTTTGCGCATTTCTACTGGGCTGTGGATGTGTATATGCGTGCCGATTGTGTAAATGTGTGTGTGTTGTTCATGTGGGTGTCTGGACACCCCCGACACCCAAGAGAGTGGCTCTGCGTCTCTGCTCCCTACGTGAACGAGGAACGGGGAAGAGCACTCTCCTCGGTTGCAGGCCATTATTTAATGTTGTTTAGATTTTTTTTTCTTCCTCGTTTCACGTGAGGTTGTTATGTGAAACGACCTTGGCGGTTTAAAGGGAAGCTGCTGCATAATTCAGTCACAACTGCATTGGTCAATAGTTGTTACAGGAATCCATGCGAGATATGTCATCCTTAGGATGGAAGTGTGGGACGCTGGCAATTCAAGGAAACATATACATTGCGTGTGCTCCAGAAACACGTAGTTGTGTTTTTTTTACATCATGCCATTAAAATTAAAATCATCATACCAATATTTACAAATGTATTTGTATAATGAACAGTCTTTTGCCAATCCACTGCTGGATGAAGGCCTTCTCACACAGTGATTGTCAAGGGGATTTTAGACTGTACTTCACTGCACTGGTCATGCATGCTAGGTTAAAGAAGGTTACAATATCGGTTCATATATCACTAGCCACGAATCTAGGCTGTGGACAGATATCAAACTTAGGTCGTCGGGTTCATAGCATAGTGTGCTAACCACTGCATTACTGTTCCAGGGAACATTGGTCCCTATCAATGTAGCCTGTGTTCCATTCTTACATATTCTGCAAGAGTAGTTTTCCCATAGGCCAATGGACATTAACGACAGGTTCCTAGTAATCAATCTTAAATAAGCTGTCTAAACTCATGAAAGTCCAAACACTAAGCCATGCCCTTTACCACCAGCACACCTTAACCTTGTGGTCTCAGCATGTCCAAAGTTTACACAAATAAAATATGCCAAGTACTCTAGAGCGGAGGGATGCATTATCATGCATTGTCAAAACATGTCAATGTCTAAAGGATTTTAAGAAACGAACTTTCTTTTAAATGTCAGGATCAATGGCCTTTCCATGACCCTGTCAAAAGCTTGTATGCGAGAGTAGTTGTTACAAGTGACAGCTCTACAACTGAAGTTATATAAATCTGCCTTCAGGATTGCTGACTGCGACAAAACTGTTAATGCCACATCATGTTAATTGTTGCTTTTGGAGAGCATTCATGGAGATGCTCTAACAAGCGAAACGTGGTAGATTCCATAGTGCTTTGGAAAGCTGATGAACTTGTATGGCACCAGCCTTCTGGCAAAACCGTTTTGAAACATGTGCTTGCGATTGACCCAGTAGCATGCTGAAAGTGAGCAGGCAATTGGACCGAGTCCATCCTCCAAATTGATCTGAAGGACATGGCAATCAAATGCACTTAAAATACCGAGACAGCACTCCATAACACATCGAGGTCCTGTTGAACAACCCTTTTCCCAACTATAATAACTGTGCTCCCAGATAGTGACGGCACATTTAAAGGTATCAAATGCATTACAGCATTTTTTAGGTTTGGGTAATGAGAGATAATTGTAAAATGTATCAAATAAGAGTTTTTAGGAATATTATTTCCTTCCTGCAAGGGACAGATATGTACTCGTCATGCACGTATATGATGCAATGTGATGGATATAATATACATGCACAAGGTGTGTGTGGTTTATAAGAATGTTTCCAAACTTGTACGCCTGACCGTTTAAACAAGCCTCAGGTATAATGCAGCAACTCGCCCTTGAGCGAAAACTCTTGCAAAGCAATAATTAGCACTTGTATTATGAGATTTACTCGATTATACGTGTACTGCATGTTTTATTTATATATAATATAACTGTACAGTATGTGCCTATATAAGCCGAAGGTCATCCACAACAGGAAGCTCTGTAAAGCACCTCTAGGAGGTATTTGGCCTTCTCTTCCATGCTGGCTAGACATCTTGGAAGAAGAGGGAGTACCCACACTTTATCCCGTTACACCTGACCTGTCAGTCAACTGTGCTGTACGCATAGATAATGTTGTATGGACAGAAGGAGATGAATTAGAAACGTGTCCCTTGTTTAAACTGCTGTTCCTCCGAGAAGAGCAAACTGGCGACCTCGGAATTGCAAGTCCAGTGTATTAACCCTGTTATTGGTCAACCCTGTTACACATTTGGGGTAACATAATTGTCTGAAGGTAAGAGCGTTGACGGGTTTTTTTTTTGCACAAAGTGCAAAAAAGCACCCTCATGGTAGAATTGTAGCTGAATTGTAGGAGATTTGGTCTTATTGTATTGACATCAAAATGTACAGCCCTTTGTCAATCCACTGCTAGATTATGTAGGGTTTTTCTACTTCACGATATAGGGCAGTGCGGGTTGTGAAGAGGGCACACCGGATGTGTTCAGCGATCCCTTGCTCCTGATGTTGTCCGTGGCTGGGAAATAAACTCAGGTGGCCAGGTGTACAGTGCAGTGTGCTAAGATGTACCATATCCTTAAATTACTCGGAAATAACTCAATTGGGATACCAAAAAGAAATCGTCACCCCCTATTGGTTGACTAATTCCCCAGGTCACTCTTGCAGATGAGACTCTCCTCCTGTTCTCTTGAGTTTTCGCTTGGTTAAACAATAAACGTGAACCACTGCTTGGCACCCCTGATCCACGAAAATATATTAATATACTTTGCCATTTAATATGTAAATATATCCTCATGTTTCATGTATTAACGCCTAAATGAATGTCACGTGGCAGCAGTTGTCAGGTTTCAGGTATCTGCAGCAGATAATGTCCTGGAATGCCCTTTACTTTGTCTGTATGAACCTGGAGCAATTATCCATCTTCCCAAAGGCCACATACACACACAGCTCTGAGAAAGAGTGGGCAAAATAAAAAAAAAGAATTTCTTTATTTCTGTTAGAAAGGCCCACCCAGTCATTGTGTTCCATTCATCGCGTGATCAAATGGCTTGCCCACCTGTTACAACATTTCAACATGTATGAGCAATAATTGCCCTTTATTAGAATTCAATTATAGGTAATGATGGGGTGTAATAACATAGGTGTGCTTGAAAAGACATTAGTATGTCTAATTCGACGTAGTAACTTATTTCAAAAGTAAGTTTGAGAGACAGACGCGATTATTGAACACACATTGAAGCTTTTTCAGTTTTTTATTTAACTGCTACAAAAGGTATAAATAGCACCGTGTTTTACATAAAACACGGTGGAATTAACATGGGTATGATTACAATGTTAAATGCAGTAAGTAATCTGCATCGGAATCACAATATTATTTTTTTATGACGTATTAAAATTTACTTGCAAATACAGTGAAGGAAAAAAGTATTTGATCCTCTGCTGATTTTGTATGTTTGCCCACTGACAAAGAAATGATCAGTCTATAATTTTAATGGTAGGTTTATTTGAACAGTGAGAGACAGAATAACAACAACAAAATCCAGAAAAACGCATGTCAAAAATGTTATAAATTGATAAAATTATTAAAAATATGTTGAAACTTCAGTTTTAAGAGGACATTTTCTTACAAAGTATTATTTCCTTATGATGAGCACACACATTCAATTAATCTCACATGTTAAAAAAAACCTTCAAAATAAATATAAAACAGCTGATCTAAAGCTCACGTCTTAAAGAAAATCAAAACATTATCCTTCACATAAAGACATGGATAAAAAAAAACGGATTGCAGTCCTGACTTAAAGCTTTCGTGACTGCAGGAATTCATATTATTTGGGTATTTCGGTAAAGTCACGTAGATAGGTTCAAATTAATTAAAATAGCAAATATAAAATAAACAAAAACTTACGACGCTTCGAACACAACACAAGCGATTGTCATCAGGAGGATCGCTCATGTTGTGATCCAAACGTGATAGTTTTTTGTTCATTTTATATTTACTATTTTTTTATTAATTTGTACCTATTTACGTGACTTTACCGAAAGACCCAAAGAATATGGATTACAGTCCCTTAACGCTTGCATCTTAAAGGACTCCACCAGTACCTGTTATGTCATCCATTCCCTTAATCTCAACATCTGCGGCCAATAGTGCGGTGATCCGAAAGGACTTCAAACCAAATCAGTGGCACGTGGGCCTGTAACTCATGGTTAGGAACACTGTCCAGAGCATAGGGGGAGACCCGACTCTTCCATCACCTTGACAGCACACACATGCAATTCAAAAGCGGCCATTACAGTGACACTTTGTAATATCTTATTGGTGAATACCTGCAAAATGTAACCCTCAAAAAAGAGATTCTTCCACCTTCAACAGCACTGTGTATTTGAGTAAAAATGTCAGCACATGTGCAGGCAATATGCTCATTCAATACATTCTGTATCCAAAATATTAGTCTTGACACAATCTAATCCCAAACCCCCAGACTTCTCTATGCTAGTTTACATTTTAAAATTTCCAATTGCATTCGTATGAGTCAACCTAACGGATTGTATATAAACACTAGCTTTACTACCCGGCTTCGCCCGGGACTTGCATTCACCACGCCCGGCCGCCTTTGTCTCCCCAGTGGCAATGTTCACACACCACAGCAGTTATTCGTTTGAGGCTGAGTCGACCTAGGGGAGGCCCAGGAGCGGTTGAAATAATCGTCACTGGTGGTGGCCGTGAGCGGAAATCGAACTCGGGTCGCCGGGTTCGTAGCGCCGCGCGTTAACCACGACACTACAATGCGTTACGCTTCCACATGCGCGGGTCACGTGACAGATTGACGTCACAGCTCACTTGTGCAAAAAATATATGCATTATTGAGCTCCCCCCCCCCCCCCCCCAAAAAAAAGTGTATTTTTATAATTTTTCCATGGTGTACAGTCTGGAAAGTACCCACATGGCAAATTTCAATTTTATTGCATGTCGGGAAGTACGCTAAACATTTTGAACAGACACACATATTCACAACTTTGCCTTTTATATATATGGAGACTATGCATGTAAATCAAAATACCCTACAATCAAATGTGCCCCATCAAAAAATAAATACGACATTTTTAAAAAATGACAGCCTATCATGAGTCACTTTACATAAATAACCTTTCTTTAAAGATCAAGACATATCCAACAGTGCTTATCATCTTCATTGTGCACAGACTTACATCAATGGTACCTGCAATGAATCGAATGCTCATACTCATAAAAAACACACATGATTTACAATTAAAATGTTTTACTTATCCAGAGCCAGCCAGAACATTTTGATATTCGATGTAACACACTTTCTCATATCATCGCTCCTTCCTCCACAACCTTCTTTTTGCTTTCTCTGCCCTCTAAGTGTGTACCTGGCCTTCAAGGAGGACATTTGAAATGAACTGCTATTTATAACACATTCCTGCGGAGGGAGCTGGTAGGAACGTTGGGTTGCTCGGTCAATGGCCAGGGTCAACGGCGGCGTGGTGTTTTCCGCAAATATGCCCGACTGTGAGGGCGGGCACAAGCCGGCGTGAGTAGGTTAAACGTTGAGTTTTATAAGGGCACCACGGAGTGACCAGCCCCTCCCCACCCAGCCCCACCCCTCCCACCCCCCACCCAGCCCCACCCTCCCCACCCAGCCCCTCCCCACCCAGCCCCTCCCCACCCTCCCCTCCCCACCCAGCCCCACCGTCCCCACCCAGCCCCTCCCTACACGACGGACGGACGGACACAATAATCCCGTGGGCTGGTGTAACCAGGAGGTTCCTACCAGTATACAGCATGCAAAACGTCGATGCTCAGGAATTGCAGTGCCAAAATGTTGCTCATTATTCAGCATTTCCAGGACTATGATGCCAGTGCTCCCAAACACAGATATGTTTTTGGAAAAGAAAAAACACTTTTTTTATATGCGCACACAAAAAACAGGAATATGGTTCACATAAAAAAAAACTATTGCATCCTCCTCAATTGCATGCTGCATGCTCACACCCACCCTCTCAACCTCTCTGTGAGAGAGGCTGTGACCACCTGCGATTTTTATAACTCACATCCGTTCTCTCACTGAGAACATTGCAACTATGCTGTACTCACAACACGGTTCCGAACAGAAATCCACATAGACCAGGCTTTACGAGTGTGCATGGAGTTTAAGCATCGTGTAACGGACTGGCCAAGGCAAAGGGTCATGAGCCAGCTGGAAGATATCTTAACAGACTGGTCCATGAAGGCAGCATAATGCAAGCACTGGCTGTAGACTACACAATCTGCGGATTATAATTTTAAGCAGCCAAATCAAAGGGACTTAAGATGATATTTTAACACCAGAAAGAACATCAGTTATCCACAAGTGTCTATAAACATCAGCGATGTGTTGGTGGAAAACAAAATGGCCATGCATTCTATTATATTCTTTCTAGATTTGAAGCTTTCGTGACTGCAAGGAATCATCTTCTTAGGTTTTTTCGGTAAAGTCACGTAGGTAAAACATCAAAATGAATGAAAATAAAATAAAATAAAATCAAAAATCACGACGTTTCAGAGGCTATTTCGGATTTATATAGCAGACATTTCAATAGGTACTGACATCTCAAAATTGTATCAATAGTATAACTTACATACACTTATTTATAACTACAGCCTATTCATACAAACATCTATCTGTTCATGCTGCATCTTAATTAGATTTGTGAGATTCATTTTCCAGAAAACAAACACATCCAAACCATTTATTTTGTGGACCACAATGATATTTTTTTCTTATAGGCTATAAGTGGCATGACATCTGGACGGGTCCCTTCTGATTCCCATGGTCTCAACTGCAAAAACAAGACTCGATTATTACTGCACTAGATGGGAGACAAGAACAAAGCAGAGGCAGATTGGGAGATATTGATTGGGAACTTCTGCTGCAGGACATCATGGCGCTCTTGCCAGGTCAGTGCACTCATGTGCTCTGCCACACACATTTATCAAAAGCCATTAGCAGGCTGGGAGGGAAGCAGGGCTACGAGCCGTGGGCACAGGCAGACAGGGCCACCGTTTGAGGGTCAGTGGATAAGGTGCAACACAACTTATCCTCCACTGGCGTCTGTTTGTCCGCCAGAGTTTGAGGTGAGGACAGCAAGCAAGCACTTGCACACGCACGCTCGGCTCGCACACATGTAGACGGGTGGGAAATATCGGGGAGTTGTGCGCATGTTGATCCAGGCCCAAGGTCGGACTCCAACTGCAGACGGAATTGTATATTCTTTCAGGGATTATTGCAGTTTTTGGTAAAGGGTCATAGACAAATATCAAATAAATAGAACAAAAACCCCTCTCTGTTGTGCAAAGCTTTGTTTTCATGGATGGAGCAGTGTTTACTGCAGAAAATGAACAGTAACAAACAATCTCTGCTGGATTACCATGTGTCTCACATAATCGCGAATATTTAGCAATGTCTATATATTCTACGAGGGGGGAAAAAACGTGCAAAACAAAACTATAAGTAAACACAACATTTCTGTAAGTTAAAATGCCTGCACGGGCTCATAAAATATAACTGAATATTTGGCTGCAGTCCACATTTTGTGGAAATCTTAGATATTCTGATAATTCTCTTTGTAGAAATTCTCAATTTCCTGATGGTGCCTGTGGCTGTAATCTCGCAAATAGCAGCTTGATGCTGATTGATGGTGAAAATTACTATAAGGGCTCGAGCTTTCGGCACTCAATTCACTTATGTGATGACATCGCACTTTGAAAAGTGCATGCCGTGGCATGGGAAATGCCAGTTTTGAGTTAGAAGCGAGATTTTCTTGTCGTAGGGAGTGTCAAAAACCGGCGTGTTTGCGATGAAGCAGCATATCTGATTCCAACAGCAGTCAGACACTATTTCAGTGTCCATATCTGTATTATGTGTGGCATATTTTTTTAATGGGACATAATTTGAGGACAAGTGGCATCGACCTTTTTGTGAAAGTATAAAGGATCACTAAGACAAAGTAATCCAAGTAATAATAAATCACACTGTTTAAGGGGTTTACCACATTGCTGAAATATCATTGAATCCATTGACGAATGGGCCTTCCACATCAATGCATCCAAAAAACAAACCCTGGAACAGATTTAACTTTACTTTGTTTAAAAAATGTATAAATGTATGTGTGGTTATAAAATTGTGTTGGCACTGTTCCATTTAACCTTCCATATGACATGCAGATAATATGAAAATAAAAAAATGTTGTATTTTGTTTTTGTCTTTATCCACAATATTATCCCGAGTGTGCTAGAGGTGTCACGTCACGAGACAAATAATGTATTTGCAACGCTTGCACAGCAAGTGCATCCCTCGGTGTTAGAGAATGGTAAGTTGGAAGAATATTTCACAGAACAGCTTCTGAAATCTCTTCAAGTGACCTCTTATCCACACTGGGGAGCAGCACTTTCCTGTGAACCCTGCCATGAAAGTTTAATGTTCATTGCACGGTTGACAAGCCAATATTTTCTATTTCTAGAGCTGGAATTTAGCCAAATAAAGTGCAAATGGAAATGTTCTATTTTGGATTTTCTTTTCGTACCATTGACAACGCTGAAAGCATACACACTTTGTATACTCACGTACCCAAGTCTAAGAAAGTGGTTCCAGTTCAACACTTTTGACCTCTTATCCACCAGATAAAAAAAATAAGGAAATGTGAGTGCCAGATTTTTGTTGCAGAAGTAAAGTATCTGTTTTAATTGTAAAACGACTTGTGGAACGGGATGGTGACTTCTAAGCAAATGTTCTTGGAATTTATGCCACATATTACTTTTCAATTAGTAAAAAAAATGTACATTACAGATTTAGGATAACATCTTTAACTAGCCAATAGTAGCTTTTGGAACATCACCAAATGCACCTTAAAGTCGAGAACAGACACAATTACAAAGACTACATTTATAATCTGCAAAAAAAAGTAACGGATGAACTATAATTAAAACTTGACACCCTGGGGAGTGAGAGTGCATTTGCCCATAGGAGTTTGTCCAACCGTACTTCTTACCCTGGATATCAGATTCACCCGACACTTTGTCCAAGAAGTTGACCCCCCCCCAACCCCCATACGCACCGGGTTTTTTTTACAGAAACAGAACTGTTGACTTAAACTCTCAACCCTTTGTCCAGGCATCCCAAGACAGGATAGGACCGTTGGATGGATGTTCAGTCCTTTCGGATGCACATTTTCTGCACTGTCTTCACTACATAGAACGAGTGGGCCCATGCACACTGGCAGTAAATCGTTAATTGTGTACGGCTTTTATAGCAGGCGGTCAGGGACAAACACACGTGGGGTCAAAACTATTTTGCAACATTTCACTCTGACTTGGAAATACAAAATAATAATTATAATATTGTTTTAGTATTGAACGTCTGAAACAAAATCAGTTGTTTTGAAAGTTTTAAAAGCAAAGCGTTTGTAATAATTATGTGATACTATGTAATGATTTAAAACTACATTTGACAATTACTACTGTCTTTACAAGCAACCTCGTTGCCATGTTGTGCCTAGTATGGATCAAATGCGTTGCGAGCAAAGGCATTTGTAAAAAAAATATCCCCATGACCCACACACGGTTTAGGGAGGCCCTCATCCAGCGATATATTTACAAAAGGGCTCTTCATGTACACTGATGAATTATGAAAGGTGAGCTCCATTGGAACCTCATTTGCCAGTAAAAATATGATAATTGTTTTTTTACCCTTCTATCTGGCAACAAAACTGACACCTTTTTACAAGGAGTCATGTTTGCATAGACCACAATACCTGCAGTCATAATGCAAACAAAAAACACAACTCTGATAATGTGCACTGTCAACTTAAAGGACAGTGCACATTATCAGAGTTGTGCACTGTCAACTTCAAGGACAGTGCACATTATCAGAGTTGTTTTTTGTTTGCATTATGACTGCAGGTATTGTGGTCTATGCAAACATGACTCCTTGTAAAAAGGTGTCAGTTTTGTTGCCAGATAAAAGGGTAAAAAAAACAATTATCATATTTTTACTGGCAAATGAGGTTCCAATGGTGTAAATGCTTACCCCGAGCTCTCATACTCTGATGGTGCATTGTCTTTGAGTTGTGCGCCTTTTGGCGTCATCTGGTCCAACCCATGTGAGACTAGGCTCTAAGGAAAGCTGTCTCGGGTGTTGACCAATCAACTTCAAGGACAGTGCACATTATCAGAGTTGTGTTTTTTGTTTGCATTATGACTGCAGGTATTGTGGTCTATGCAAACATGACTCCTTGTAAAAAGGTGTCAGTTTTGTTGCCAGATAGAAGGGTAAAAAAACAATTATCAAAGGTGAGCTCAGTAAGTTGTTGAGACAGAGTACATGTGTTCCCCATCAACTCACCTCCAAGTATGTTGTTGTTGTTTGGCAAACAAGTACAATTTGTATTGTTTTAATCAGAGACAACCACATCTTTAAACGCAGGTGAATACGTTTTAAACACGCCATTGAAAATCCTTTTAATTATCACATTCATGCGTAAATAACAAAATATCTCGATTATTTGTACATTTCTAAGTTCACTCCTGTTTGGGGCAGTGTCGTTTAAATAATAATTAATTTGAATGTTTTTACATTCTTCTCATTAGCAGTTATGTTCTGCCTGGGCAGAGTTACAGAAAACCAAGTCAGTCGTGACCACAGTGACCAAAATATTTTAACAACATTTTTAAGTTTACACACCTGCTGTTACATCTGGAAAGTGATGCACTAATGTTAATCTATTCAAAAAAGAATCATAATCATGAATCTTATTGGCCATCTTCACTAGAAATAAGTGAATCTCGAGTGTAAACGCATACAGGTTTTTGCCCATTGCCATCATTCAGCAATGAGACCTTTTGCCAGTATTAAAACTACAAAATGAGACTTAGCAAATAGGTCCAATTTTTATTATCAGAGCATGTTTGTTTGCATGTTGACCACAAGTACATGTGGTTAATGCAGACACGATACCTTGCAAAATGTTTCTGTTTAGTGTTTGAACATCTTAACACCTTTTTTTATTGCCAGAAAGGGTAAACCCTATTCTCAATTTTTTGTATCTCCTCACCCCGAGTTATAAATGCCTTGATAGTGCGTTGTCTTTGTGCTGTTCACCTTTTGGCATTCTCTGGTCCAACACTGGTGAGACTTGGCCATAAAAAAAGGCTGGCTCTGGTGAAGGCCAATCAGCTTCAAAGGCAATGCATATATTATCAGAGCATGTTTTGTTTGCATGTTCATCACAAGCACGTGTGGTTAATGCGGACATGATTCCTTGCAAAAGGTTTCTATTTAGTGGTTGAACATCTTAACACCTGTTAAATTGCCAGAAAGGGTAAAACCTATTCTTATTTTGTCATAGTCAGCAGCTAAGTTTAACCCTGCTTCTTAGCTATCCTTCATCAAGCCCATCGGGGAAGTTACCTTTCCACCTCCCCATGCTTGTTGTTTGTTGATATTCAGGTGGCTCACCTGAATTACTCAAGACAGCTTATTGATTTACCAGGTTTTTTCAAGTCCCAAAAATCATTCTCAAGCTGAATTCTAAGGTCAGCAGATTGCATAATAACATAATAAAATATTAATGTGTTTCTCTTACATAATCAAGTATAACTACAAAATCAATATTGTACACTAATACAAAATAAATAATAAAGCAAGCCATGTTTTCATACACAGATTGTGCAGAACATGCCAATACTAAAGTCGAGTTACAACAGAGCTTTTATCGAACCTGGTGTCAAGAGACAATGCTGTCAGCTTCAATGTTCACTTATTGTGAACAAAAATGCTCTGCTGGATTTTAAATTGACACAGCAGTGTCGTTATGTAATACTGGAGTATAATACAATCGCAAATCCGGAGCTTCCTGGTTTGCTCTATCAGTGCTGGAAGTTGCAGCAATTAGCACTTGTAAAAGACATTTTCCTCCGCCTCTGTCCATACAGCAGCGTAAATGGGTACAACCACAATCGACGGGAAGGGTTAAAGCGTGGGTACTTGCACCTCTTCCGATATGGCAGCATCACATCCATTCCTGTGTGTATTTGTGGGGGCTCATTGTTGGTATTTGCAAGCTAACGTGCACATGTTATCCTGAACTTCCCTTGTATGACACAGTAATACACAATGTCTGAATTCACACTCCTCTACCATTACGTTGATTAGATTCTTTTTTTATGAGGTGCATTAAACATTTCATTCATAGCTGCTTGTAAAAACGAGTAATAAACACCTCAACACTACATATTAGCACTACTATTTTTACTACCACTACTACTGCGGTAATAAAACAATACACCACTAATCTTGATTTGAAATTTTCGTGGCTGCAGGAATTCATACTTTTTGGTTCTTTCGGTAAAGTCACGTATTTTATACCTACGTGACTTTACCGAAAGAACCAAAGAGTATGAATACACCACTAATTAATCTAGGTTTCCTTTGCAAATGTGATTGTACTTATTGTTTCACAAGTTCTCACCTGGTTATAAATTATTCATGACGGTGACGATAACGATATTCAACGACGCAGAAAATAGCAAACGTACCGTCCAATATTTCTTAGAAACCGGAAAACTCATTACATTTACAAATGAAATAGATTTTCTTTTTTTACATTTGCAGCGCACTCACCGCGGACCCACACCGGCAACTTCGAGAGGGCAAAGGCAACTCGCCGTGCAAGCAATAGACGAGAGTGGTCATTATCATTTGTCAGGCTGACACTTTGTGCAAGGCGCAGGGCAAGCAATTGGGGCAATAACTCACGTTTCGCGGGGTGGCCGCGTCCAACGATGGGCGGACAGCTGGCGCATGAATAAAATATGGAACCCTCAGAAGGGGGCGCCTATCAAAGTGTGCGGCCAATCTGCATGCCAATGACTTGCACAGCAGTCGCTCCCGGGTCCCTAAAGTGGTGGCCAAGTTGGACAAGATGCGTTTAACCCTTTGGCCTTTGGCAATATTATAGTATTCTAACTCCGAGTGTGAGACAGAATGCATTTTGATAAACGGATATTTTTCTTTGAACGTCTCGTTTTCTTTACCGTTAAATCTTGACGTAAAGTTTTCGTGACTGCAGGAATTCATATTCTTTGGGTCTATCGGTAAAGTCGCGTAGATAGGGGGTCAATCGTGTATTATTATACTCATTGTCAGCCATGATCAACCCACTGCTGGATGAGGGCTTCCTCAACACGTCATCATCTCCAATCACGCAGCATGTCATTCATCCTTAAGTTGCTCAATATCTCAGATTTAGGCAGTGGCCATTAGCTTTCATTGATCTGAAATATACTGGGGGTGATAGTGAGGAGAATTTTAGCCAGTCACCTTTTCTCATGTATGTCTAATGTGAAAAAACCAAAGGGGACAACCTCATTAGCTCCACAGGTATTTTAAAATGTTGTACCACAGTTGTGAATTTCCCTGTCACAAGTTACAAATCAAAGTGACTGGGATGGAGGAGCAGTGCATCAGCCACAGCAGGGGGCTTCATTTCCAATAAAGCATCAAAACAGTTAACTAACCACGAAGTTCACACACTGGAGCTCACACCCTGCAAATGGGTAACACCGCAACACATCATTCATTGTCTTAGTCATAGCGCTGCAGGTAAGAATGATGTAGAAGCAGAATAAAAAATATATATGGTCTGCTCATTTGTAGTTAGATCGTTTAGCTATGCTTGAATTAATACGTAAAATTGGTTACACTTACCTTTTTGGATCGGTCGAAAACAATGCAGACCAATGCCGTCCAGTCCAACTGTAGGAATCGTACACATGTTTGACATGATCTACACTACATTTTTTAACTTCTCCGATTGTACGAACCTTCGTAAAAACACACATATACACGGATCTCAACTTCCTATATGACAATGCACACACCTAGTCCACGTGAGGTGGTTCGGATGGAGAAATTTAATCTAAATCTGCTCACTTGACTCATAAATCATTAGCCCTTGACACCCTGGTGCAGTTGCGGACACAACTCCCCGTGCAACAGTTCCCACGTGAGGTGTGGATGAAATGTTAGGCCGGCGGTCCCATCCGCTCGCCAATGTCAAATACTCCTCACAGCTCCTCCAGAAAAGCAAACCTTGGTGGGCTAGAGCCCCCGAATAGATTTTACGAAATGTGCAGTAGGGAATATTTTTGTTACAATAACTCTGCTTCCTTGTAACCTAGTCGAGGGCAGCTGAGCAAACACATCGATAATAACACCGATACCCATCATCATCCTGTAGCGTCCCCTCTGAACTTGACAGACCCAGAGTGTCCCCATCAGAACCCCTCCTCATGCATCACTACGCCTGGATCGTTAATCTCACTTGCATCCTGCAATTGGCACCGCTGCGTTGCAAGATAACCATACATTAATTTGTTTTACTTTTTTGTAACCCCACAGTGATCCTTGATTATTTTCCAAAACTCAACCGCATGCAGTGCAGCTAAGCTGGATTTGCTCTGGTGACCTCATTCCAGGGCTTCTGTGTGATGCTTAAATTCAGTGGTTGGGCATACACAGATGCACACAAACCGCCGGAAACTAATCGTGTTCATATAAGCTACTCTGAAAGCTAACATCTCTGTGAATGCTAAGGCGATCAATACTTTCACCCAATATTTACCATACAGTACAATAACAGCAAAGTGGTGTATGCAAACAACCAAAAATAGAAAGCATTCATATTTCCAGTGTGAGAAACAATTACACTATACGTCGTGCACAGAAATATGGAGAGTAACATTCACATAACCATATTCATAGAAATTGAACAATTACACTGTGCTTAGTGCACACAAATATGGAGAGTAACATTCACATAGCCATATTCATTTAAATTAAACATGAAAAGCAGTTTTTCAGCTAAGAAAAAAACTTTTTATTTATTTTAAATGCGCTTTATACCAGTGAATGTTCCTCCACTTTTTAAATGTGTGTATCTATACAGTATGTGTATATATATCCTACACCAAATGATCCAAAGTGTTTTGGGATATTACTTATATTTCTTCAGATTAATATTTTATACCATTTATACAGCACATTACAAGACAATGTGCATCCCTTGTTTTGCTTATGTATTACAAAATTCAATGATCTTATTGGGGCATGTCATGTAAATAACTGTGAATTTGTGTTGACTAAATAATGGCATTTTTCCTATTAATACCTCTTCGTGTGGAACTCATACACACACTCACTTGAAGAGGAATTTTAATTACTGCCAACAACAGCAACAGATGTCAATTAAAACGCAAATGAACGAAGCAGAAGTATGTTTTTGAATTCATGCCGGTTATAGTTGAAAAGTGTCAATTTAAAAGCTCAAAATATCCAGATGGATGTGGAAAGCTGCGTGGTTTCATCCCAGGTTTTTAAAGTTTAGTATGTGAGTGTTTATTGTTTTCTGCAGACTGCAGCTAAGAATTGTATATTGTAAAGAAACAAACACTTCTAATGGCACTCGGTTTTGCTGTAAATTAAATCATATATTGAAATGTGTAATTAATGCAACATTTTCTTGGTTCTTTCGGTAAAGTCATGTAGAAGGGAAGTAATAAAATAATTAAAATAAAACATGATGAAATAAATTATTATATTATATTATTTTATCATGTTTTATTTTTTATTATTTTATTACTTCCCTCCTACGTGACTTTACCGAAAGAACCAAGAAGATGAATCCGTGCAGTCACGAAAGCTTTAAATCGAAATTTAATGCAACATTGTCTGCGTTTTATTATTTTATTATCCATCCTCTGTGATAACTAGTTTAACAACCCATGTGTCGGATCTTCCGAATTCATATTACTTCTACACCACAGTACGTTGCATTGCATATGCGGTCTAAAACCCTTGTTTATCACAATGTTAATTTTAGCGTTGTGTTCTATAAGGCACTGCACTCAAGAGGGAGTACAGATTCCTGTTTCAATGTCCCTAATGTAAAGTAACCAAATTCAAAGCCTGGAAAGACTCTTCTATGGGGGAGATGACAGTTTTGAAGAAAACAACACAAGTTTTATTTTTCAAAAGCCACAGAAGCCCAGGCTTGTCGGTCACTCTTTGTTGCCGCGTTCCAATTTTACCATAACAGTAGCCAAGTCGGCTCACAATGGTGGCATTGTAAAGGAGACAAACGGTGTTGATATCAAGGCATTGGTTGGCACAGCAGCGCAGGTAGCTAAAGCTTCGCCTCTTTTCAGCCAGAGGTGGAACGTGATCCTCAAAGGAGTAAATCCAATCAATGGAAACACCTTGGAGTTTGATGGTAATGTTTTGGGTTAATTGTCAAATTTTCAAGGTCACATTTCATTCTGTTAAACTTACTGAGGCATTGGTGCGAAACTTTCCCTCACAAGTCGTCTTGCCTTGCTTTGGGTTCAGAGCTTACCATCTACAAATTAAGCAGACACTCAACATGGGCTTGATTCCAGGAGAATTTGAGTTTTCCGCAGGCAGAAACGAGTTGTTACCTTCTAAAAAGACATCATGACTTCGTACGACAGTGTCATGACACTCTCAATAGGATCCTCCAGGTGTTGTTGCAAGAGCATTGTCTCTTGCAAGCTTCTTGCAAGCGCGTCGTTCATGAGCAGTGTCACTGTCAGATTTAATTGAACACATAAGCAAGCATTGCAAAGTTATCCTTGGGGGAAGATGTGGGTAATGGTCCCTCAAAAGCCACGACTCCACAGTCCTCTACGTGTTTGACATTGCAAAACACAGACTTACTTTCTGCTCTGTCCCACCCTTGTGTTTGGTTCAGACAAAACAACCTTTAGTGTGCAGCGCAGTGATGGTAATTTCACATGCCAAGCTCGACACAGAACAAAACCAGGGGACAATGCACCACTGCGCCTTACTAACAAGAACTGACACTCACACAAGCTCCTGCAGCAGAGCGGCTGGGAAGGTGAAACGAAGACAAAGCTGAGCTGCTTTCAGCCCATTAATTAATTAACCTCACGAATTATTATGCTTCAGCTTAACAACTGCTCTGAGCAATGCGATTTTTTGGCACAATCTTAGAGCACGCATTCAGAGAAGAACTGTGTGAGAATGTTCATTCAAGGCCTATTTGTGCATCGGAATGCATGCAAGTGCATTGTTGCAAATTGTTAGGCACAGATTTGGTTAACCTTTGTTTTGCCTGGGACACACAACTGAGGTCTGTAATGCCACATCGCAAATGGTGTGGTCTCTTAACAGTTTATTAAGTTAGCTTAGCATTCGTTAGTTGAGTCAGGTCCAAACAGTTCTGAAACGCGTCAACATATTTCGTGCATATAAAAGCAAATAACATGAAATATATATATATTTTAAATGGTATGCTGCATATTTCACTGATGATAAATGAAACACCATGGACAAACGTTTTCAACAAGAGATAACTAAATTATCTCCAACCAACAAGATGTTAGGCATTACAATCGTATTTTAATCATACAGGTGCGCTGATGTCAGTGGTTATTACTGAATGCGGAATACTTTTTTCAGTGATTTTGCTTTCATTAATCTATTCTTTAAAAAAAAAAAAGTACTACGCTTTCATTTAATTTCACAATAACCTATAAAAAGGGTAATTTGAAATACCTATAGTTATATATTATCCCTGCTTATGGCGCTATGTGAATGGTGATGTAATATATGAAAAAATGACTAAGCTGACAATACTCCACCATGGTATATTTGTCAGTGAAGTTATTTTACACAACCCTTTGGCCGCACAGCCTTCTAGGAGTGTGTACGCAATTTCAGAAAAAATGTTTTAAAAGAAGCAAACTCGTATTAGGCCACACTACAACAAAACTACATTTAAGTTTGACAGCAGTAACTTCAAGTGGAGGTAAATATATATACATGTGAGAATAATTTCTGTAATCCTGTTAATTTCCTGATTCAACAAAATTTCAGCAAAAAAATGGGGACAAAAGTTTAAATTGCATTCATGGCAGGCAGCCCAGCATCCTCAAGCCCAGCACGCATGCTCAAACATCGTATCAGCCAATTTCTTAACTATTTCAGTCAAATAAGGAATCAGGGTTACCTTTTAGCTACAGTTTCTCATGCGTGTGCTCCGGATGTCGCAGGAGAAAGGGGTAAGGCAAAATATATAAGTTTGCACCGGTTGTACCAAGCCGACAGGACTCCGGCTGTGAACACGTAAATGCTTTAAGGCGTAAGAGCCTCCTTCTGTATTGTGCCTGGGTCGAGCAGAGATATCGATTGGTGAACGAGGCCCATGCTTTAACACGCCAGCTGCAAGCGGACGGATGCGATCTGGAGATGGCTTCACTTCCTCTGCGAATGACACGAGTCGCTGCACACGCGGTGTCAAACGGAAATCTTGTTCGGTGGAGATGGAGGAAAGGAAGGAGATAAACAAAAACTATATAGGAATCTCCTGTCATTATACGCTACTTTGAACTCACACGGTGCTGCACAAGCACGTGGAATACGACGCACAAAAGAGCGATGCCCGAGATGGGCATAAACTGTACGATACACCAGATAGGTTTGCCACAGAAAGTATCGAGGTTCATGCAATTGAAATACAATATGTTTACCTTCCTGTTACACTAGCATGAGTGGGTTTGCTGCAAGGGCACAAGGGGCATGTGATCCACCCTTCGCCCCCCTCCTCCCCAGCCCCGTAATACTCCACACGCTGCACATGTTCCCATATGTTTCCTGTCCAGCTGTATACTATTCAAACTCACATGTAGGTCACATCTCTTTATTAAATACTATGTCTTCAGCCATTGTAGTTCAGACTTAATCAATCATGCACCTACAATCAGGGAGCACTTGAATATTTGGTCAACTTTGCTGACAGCAAGCATTCATATTAACACAATTCAATTAGATTATGATATTTTTAAAAATACTATAAACATATAACTAAACAACGTTTAACCTTTTAAAGTGTGTATTTTAAGGTATGTATTTTGTTATCTGAAAATTAAATACGGGCATGTTTTGCATAACGAGTGAGATACGTTTTGCAAAAATTGCTCGTTAAGCAAAAACTCGTTAAACGTTCATCGTTTTCCCATTTACTGCAATATTAAAAGCTGAGTTATGATTCAGCCCCAAAATGTTCCACTTTTGATAGTGAGAAATAAAAATTATAATATTATAAGTAGTAAAAAATAAAATATAACACCGCACATGAAGAGAGTGCTTGCAGGTAGGTGCCTGTCATCAGCATCTGTAATTAATTAGTGCTGACACGCAAGCCCTCACCAACACCACCTAAATTGCCTGAAATAAATTGTTATGCTAAAACGCTACGTGCCAATATTCACCCATTGAATTTGGAGACAAGTTGTCTTTGTCATTTAGTTTAAATTGAAAGTTCGATTTATTTAACCAGCCACGTGGTACCATGGCAGATAATTAAAGTCAAAGGTAAAAGGTTATGAATCAGAATCCTGATCTAAGGTTAACTGGATTAATCTTAGTCTATCCAGGGTTGAAAATTTTAAAACACCAATCCATAGGAAGTCAGCAGATTGCCCATCTCACCATAGGAATATAGAATTTCCATGATTGGTCCAGGGTCACCATAGCAAATAGATGTGACCACTGCACCATGTTCTATTGAGTAAGAATATGCTTTGGCTTGACTTTTGAATGTGAAATACCAGATGATCAACGGTGCCACAATACACTCAAGCACTCAGTTAAATGACATGAGAAAGGTTGGTGCATTTACATCAGGTAATGAAGGGATGTTAATGTTTTCATTACAATGATGGCACAAGCTGACAACAAATCAGCCTCATAAAACACACCTACTCTAAAACTTAATGTGGGACAGACAATATTTGGGCCTCAACTGTACATCATAATAAAAAGGCTAGAATTGCTTTACAACGAATTAATTGCCTACACACAAAAATACACTGCACTAGTTTCCTACTAGTTTTCATAAAGGTCTCCCGTGAAAACCAGATACGTCGTTGTACAGCTCTCACCTGGTTATAAATAATTGTAATGAACAAAAATAATAATACGAACTGAATAACAAATATGTGATAAATCTATTTATTTTATTCCTTGGTAGCTGTGTTCTATGTTAAACAAACACAGATTAAATGTGTCCATACAATGTGTCGTGGTGGCTGTGGGGATTCGACTCGACATGGGGACTTGGTCGATTCCTCTGCTGGCCACACATCGTATTAGACCCTGGAATAGACCTTACCATGGTGGCTCAACATTTCGGTGGGGTGGCACTAGTGGAGAGAAAGGGGGAGGGGTTATGTTATATTCTTGTGCATGATGCCAGCAATATGTTCAGGAGCTAAACGCACCTCCACTACCTCCATACACATAGGAGCCGTCACTCCCATGTGCATGTATGTTTTTACTTTGAAAATCAATTGTTACTCTCATCATTGCATGGTCACTTGCGTCGGTATTTCCTCCAACACCTCTACACCTCTTTTGTTAACTCAGCTGATTTTAATTATATGATTTATCTGTTTTACATTTTTTGTAACCGGAGTGCTCCCGAAGGGTAGGCTGTATCCTGAACTCAAAACTATGGCTCATAGCCCAACAGTAAAGGCACCATATGAGGAAGAGGTATGAAGAAGGCAGGCATGCCTATACAATTTCAGTCCATGGCTGAGCAATGAATAATTATTAAATATACAAATTTGGCCTGCTTGTACAGTCGAGATGCAGTAACTTGTCTAAAATTGTGGTATCAAAGTCAAAATATATAATGCACAAAGGCACACACTGGACACAAAAATAAACTTTTCATACCGTGGCCGAAATACTGTGCAATTAATTTCCTACAAAAATATCTTAGCAAGCGAAATGGCATGTATTCACTCAAAATAGTAAAACTATTGAGACAAGATGCTAAAATTGTAATATGTTTAATTTCAATAAAAATCTGACAAAAAAATTAAATGTTACATATGTGTAGTGGCGATACGCGCTGGGGTAGGGATCGTGTGTCAGCGCGTAGGGATTGGCTGTGTGTGTTGGTGACGCGCGCTGACGGTGGGGGATCAGGGGTCAGCGCGGGGTCATGGGTTGTGTGGTGGTGATTGGCTGTGTGCCGGTGACGCGCTTGAGAGGGAGTGATCGTGTGGCAGCGCGGCGTGATTGGTTGTGGAGTGGTAACACGCGCTGGGGAAAACGGATCGTAGGAACAGCGCGGCGTGATTGGTCAACTAAGGAGCGATGCTCACGTCGAGGTCCGCATACACTCCGTCTCCCGTGAGCGGGGACTATATAAGGGGATGCGCACAGGCGCACGGGGGAGAGAGTACCAGCGAAGACGGAAGACGGAGGAAGAGGCGGAACCCTGGGACCCGGAGCCGAACGTCCGTGAGAGAGCCGGCTCGTGGGACTCGGAGGTTGTGGCCCACGCCCAAGCCGGGGTGGGCCTGTAGGCTTCACGGACATTACGAGTCAAGTGCAGTGTGTGTAGCCGGAGGAATAGAAGCTACACGAGTCAAGTGCAGTGTGTGTAGCTGGGGGAATAGATGCTACACGAGGCAAGTGAAGTGTGTGTAGCCGGAGGAATAGAAGCTACACGAGTCAAGTGCAGTGTGTGTAGCCGGAGGAATAGAAGCTACACGAGTCAAGTGCAGTGTGTGTAGCCAGAGGAATAGAGACCACTCGTTGTATAGTGACAAGTCAAGATTTAATAAAAAGTGTGTTACCCGTCAAGGAGTTTCCTGCCGTCATTCAATACTTCAACTGGCGTCAGAAGTGAAACAGTCTTCCAAGCATGGATACAAGGAAGATCCGTCGGACTCACGAGATTGACCGCGAGGATAACCTTGACGACTCGGGCCAGCTGGCATCGGGGGGTGAGGAAGAAGAAATGCCGACGCCGCAGGATCCGCCGAGGGCGCCGGACGAGCGATTGGGGACCGAAGCCGTGCTCCGCGAGGCGCACTCCCGTCTGGCGGAGCTGCTGCTCGCCGCCGCGTCCATCCTGGCGGAGATCAGCACGTCGGGAGGAGCGGGGACGTCGGCGGACTTTCAACAGGGTCGCCCCGCGGATTCCCGCCAAAATGACTGGGGGATTCCCGCCCTTTCTACTGTGCGGCCATCTTTTGGCGGGAACGGCGAGCACCACGTGGCGGCGGTTTTCCAAGCGCGCCCGCTTACGTCATCGACGCGCGCTGCGGACCGCCATCAGACACCCGCCATTGGGGCCGCCATCTCGCACACCGACGGAGCGGCGGAGAGGAACCACGAGGCAGAGGACGCCTTCATCTTTCAACAGCGCCTTCCAACATTGTCAGCCTTCAAGGCGGATGGCGGGGACTGGGCCCAATTCCAGCGCAGATTTCTGGCGCATCAGGAGATGTCCGCCTGGTCCGACGCTACGGCGCTGCGGGCACTGCCTGCCATGTTGGACGACAACGCGCTCGCGGCCTTCACGTCAGCACGGAGGTCGGACCGCTCCACGCTTAAGGCCGCGTTGGGTCTCATGGCCAAGGTCTACGGACCTCCCTCGGCGTGTCGCCATCATTTCTACGCAAGGCGGAAGGCGGACACGGAGACCGTGCTCGCCTACCGGACGGCGTTGCTGGCTCTCGCCGACGCCGCGTTCCCTCGTATGGACGAGGAGGGCCAGGACGCGATGGTCTTGGAGCAACTGCTCAAGTTGGCGCAGGACCTGGGGGTCCCCATCAACACGGCAGACGAGATCGATATTTCTTCCTTGCGGGTCGCAACAAGTATACAGGCGCACGAGGTCCTTCAACGTAAACAGGGGGTCGTCTGCAACGCTGCCGTGGCCTCAGCTCCGGGCCCGGTGGTCACCGAACCCCAGGTTGTCAGCCCACGAGAGGAGGCGTTCACCACGGGACGACCGGGGGACTGGAGGTCAGGGGGTCGTTCGCCTCTGCGATCGGCCCGCAAGCTGGAGCAACCGAGATCTCCGACGACCCTCATCACGTGTTATAACTGCGGACTCCGGGCCACGTGGCGTCTGGTTGCCGCGCTCCACGTCAGCGCGCCATGGGACCTCGGCTGGACGACGACCAATGCCCCAAGTCGTCCCTACTAACCCCGGCAAGTCACGGCACCTCACATGCTCGGCCTACGTGCACGACACACATGGGCCGTCGCGTTGCGGCGGAGGAGAGCCGGTTAGGGTTCGGGAATTCGGTTCGGCGAGGGGGGTTCGGCCGGGACCGGGGGGACATTAAATGGTCGGAGTTGGGGCACAGAATAGTGGCTGCCTCGGCGGGATCATCCGTCGTTACGGGATTCATTGATGGGGTCGAGGTCAGGGTGTTAGTGGACACGGGGGCATCGGCGACTATTATATCGGACCTCATTTACAACATTCTCCCCGTCCAATGTCGACCGCTGCTCCCAGTGGACGTGCCATTTTACGCCGCTAATGGGGGATCGTTGGGCATTATCGGTCAGATTAGGGCGTCCATTTGCATTGGAGATATAAAATTGTCGGGACCCGTTTTCGTTTCTTCTTCCTTGGCGGTTCCTTGTCTATTGGGCACTGATTTTTTGGCTAAAATGCCCGTTAAAATTCTCATCGATCAGCGTTGCATTGAACTACCATCGGGTCGCCGTATTTCATTTTTGACGAACCCTACTGAAATTCGGACGGCGTGCGCTACGATACAAGCGTTAGCGACACAGACCGTGCACGTGCCCCCGGGTTCACAGATGTTAATTCCCCTCCGGTTGCGAAAACCGTGGGTGGGGGAGACCTCGGAACAAGGCATGCTGTTGGGTCCTTCAAATAGGGCTGTCGGGGGTC
This sequence comes from Lampetra planeri, assembly GCF_965212315.1. NCBI lineage: Eukaryota > Metazoa > Chordata > Hyperoartia > Petromyzontiformes > Petromyzontidae > Lampetra > Lampetra planeri. The sequence goes on from NC_136107.1 coordinate 23,209,302, forward strand.
TCGATTTGTTGGTGGCTCACACTTTGGTTCGGGCTGACAAGGACCCGTTTGTGATGGTTTTAAACGCTGGGTCGCGGCCGGCCGTTATTCAGCAGGGCACCGTGCTAGCTCACGCGGCACGGATCCCTGCGGAAGAGCAGCTGGTTGCGCAGGTTGATCCGAGCCCCACGGGGAACATTACAGCGAGGGAGGACCTTGTATGGGTCATATTCTCAGGTTTTTTCGGTAAAGTCACGTAGGTAAAACATTAAAAGTAATGAAAGTAAAATAAAACAAAACAAAAATAAAAATAAAATTCACGACGTTTCGGAGGCAACACAAGTCTCCGTCATCAGGTGGGACCGTCACAGCCAGATTAGCTGCATCAAGTGAAGCAATGATTCAAAATGTAATCCCTTATAAGCAAGTTGAAGGGGGGGAGGAGAGGGGGGGGGAGTTCATCAGAATGTGGTAGCCAATGAATGGAACGTATCGGGAGGGAGGGGGGTGGGAGGGGGAGGGAGCCAACAAAACATTTGGCGACGGCTTGGACGCGGCTGCTGCGCACGCCAACACAATGGGCAGAAAGGGGGGAGGGGAGGTCTGATACACATGATAGAACAAAGGAACGAAAATGCCCATGTTTATACCAATGCAGGCTGAAAAATGAAGAGAGTACTGTTAAAAATAACTGGGGATGTTAACACTCGGTGAAGTAAATTAAAATAGTGCCTGTCAGATAAGATGGTCCAAAAAGTGTAATTAAGTCTTTTTTGCGTGGTTAATAACATCTTTCCAGTGATTACTGAGTTTGTACCCATCATCACGGTTGAAATTATGTCTGTGTTTGTATATTTGTATGGCTTCGTGTACAAACCTTTGATGGTAGCCAGGAGGCTTGCAGAGAACCTTGGTCTCGGAAAAGACAATATCATGAGAGCCCGCCGAGTTGTAGCAATGATCGGCAACGGCCGAAGAATCAGTTCTGCCGTGTTTCAGATCTGACTTGTGCTCGCGGACACGATCAGCAACATGACGTCGGCGGGCTCTCATGATATTGTCTTTTCCGAGACCAAGGTTCTCTGCAAGCCTCCTGGCTACCATCAAAGGTTTGTACACGAAGCCATACAAATATACAAACACAGACATAATTTCAACCGTGATGATGGGTACAAACTCAGTAATCACTGGAAAGATGTTATTAACCACGCAAAAAAGACTTAATTACACTTTTTGGACCATCTTATCTGACAGGCACTATTTTAATTTACTTCACCGAGTGTTAACATCCCCAGTTATTTTTAACAGTACTCTCTTCATTTTTCAGCCTGCATTGGTATAAACATGGGCATTTTCGTTCCTTTGTTCTATCATGTGTATCAGACCTCCCCTCCCCCCTTTCTGCCCATTGTGTTGGCGTGCGCAGCAGCCGCGTCCAAGCCGTCGCCAAATGTTTTGTTGGCTCCCTCCCCCTCCCACCCCCCCTCCCTCCCGATACGTTCCATTCATTGGCTACCACATTCTGATGAACTCCCCCCCCCTCTCCTCCCCCCCTTCAACTTGCTTATAAGGGATTACATTTTGAATCATTGCTTCACTTGATGCAGCTAATCTGGCTGTGACGGTCCCACCTGATGACGGAGACTTGTGTTGCCTCCGAAACGTCGTGAATTTTATTTTTATTTTTGTTTTGTTTTATTTTACTTTCATTACTTTTAATGTTTTACCTACGTGACTTTACCGAAAAAACCTGAGAATATGAATCATTGCAGTCACGAAAGCTTCAAATCTTGTATGGGTCGATTCGATGTGCACGGACTCGAACGATTTGTCAACGGTACAGTTGGGTGCGCTGCGGGCGTTGCTGATAGAGTTTTCTGATGTGTTTAGTAAGCATAAGTATGACATTGGGTGCACGAACCTGTTACGCCACCATATTGAAACGGGCGATGCGGCACCGGTCAGGCAAAATCCCTTCCGACTGAGTCCTACTGAGAAGGAACACGTTCAGTCGGCCGTCAACGATATGCTGGAAGCCGACATTATTTCGCCTTCTTCCAGTCCTTGGGGAGCACCTATTGTGCTGGTTAAAAAGCAGGACGGGTCCTTGCGATTTTGCGTAGATTTCCGTCGCCTGAATAAAATCTCTGTGGCTGACGCGTATCCGCTCCCCAGAATGGACGAGTCCCTCGATGCATTGTCTGGTGCGCGATATTTTTCGACTCTTGATTTATTATCGGGATTCTGGCAGTTGCCACTCGACGACGAGTCTAAACCTAAGACAGCGTTTCGGACTCCAGGGGGCCTGTTCCAGTTTAACCGGTTACCCATGGGACTTCATTCTGCTCCCGCGACGTTTCAGCGCCTTATGGAGTTGGTTTTGTCGGGCTTGCAATGGGATACGTGCTTGATTTACCTTGACGATGTCATTGTTTTCACTAAGACGTTTGAGGAACACCTCCAGCGATTGAGAGGGGTGTTCTTGAGAATGCGATCGGCTAATTTAAAGTTTAATCCGGCCAAATGCCACCTTCTTCGTAAGTCCGTTAAATACTTGGGCCACATTGTCGACTCTTCGGGGATCTCTACCAATCCCGCGAAGACGGACTGTGTCAGTTCATGGCCGACGCCCACGTCAGTTTCTGACGTGCGCAGTTTCATCGGGTTTGCTTCTTATTACCGCCGATTCGTTGAGCATTTCGCCACCATTGCAAATCCCTTGCACGCTCTAACGGCAAAAGGAATCAAGTTCCGATGGGGACCGGAGGAGGAGGCTGCGTTCTGCTCCCTCCGGGACGCCTTGGTGGGTGCCCCACCCTTGCGTTATCCTGACTTTGCGAGTCCCTTCTTGCTAGACACGGATGCTAGCAACACGGGCATTGGGGGGGTGCTCTCGCAAGTCATTGGAGGGGTCGAAAGGGTGGTCGCCTATGGTAGCAGGGTATTGTCACCGGCGGAGCAGCGCTACTGCGTCACCCGTCGTGAGCTGCTTGCTATTGTTTTTTTTGTACAACAGTTTAGACCGTATCTATATGGCCGTCACTTTATGGTCCGGACGGACCACGCGGCGCTTCAGTATTCATTGAGGGTCGCCCAACCCTCGGGCCAATTGTCACGGTGGTTGGAAGTCCTCCAGGACTATCAGTTCACGACTACATACCGTAAGGGGTTGCGCCACACAAACGCCGATGCCCTGTCGCGATTGTCGCCTTGTCACAAATGTGCGTGCTTATCAGGATCGGCGCGCTGTAAACCGACAGTTGGGGAAGATATGGGGGCGTTGGCTGCGACCGCGGGTGCACCAATCGGGGATGTTCCCGCTACCCCTGAGGGAGAGGACTCGCTACTCTCACTGTCGCTGATTGAGTGGGGCCGTCTCCAAATGGAAGACAGCTCCCTGCTAGCATTGCGCCGCAGGGTGGGGGGTCCCGAGGAGGGCCGGGAGCGAACTGGCTCCTGGGTACTTAAGCAAGGCCTATTAATGAGATGGGATAGTTTGTCTCGGCGGCACGCACTTGTGGTGCCTTCCGCTGTGAGGGGGAAAGTTGTCCTGGCCGCACATGAACGCCTCTTGCATTTGGGAGTAAACAAAACGCTTGCTCTGCTTCAGCGTGACTATTATTGGCCGGGGATGGGGAGTGACGTGGTAAATATTCTAAAGGGGTGTGTTGATTGCACCAGTCGGAAACCACCGCCCGTGGCATCTAATCCACCGCTGCAATCTATTCAGGTCTCGCGCACTAACGAACTCGTTGCGCTCGATATTTTGGGGCCTTTTCCAGTCACACCTAGGGGAAATAGGTACCTGTTGGTGGGTGTCGAATATTTTACCCGGTGGCCTATGGCATGGCCACTCGCCAACCAGTCGGCGGCGGCTGTGACGGACGCCTTTGTCCAGGGCTACGTCCTGGACAAGGGGGCTCCCTAACGCTTGCTGACCGACCAAGGGAAATTTTTTTCAAGTAAATTGCTGCAAGAGGTGTGCGACCTATTGGGTACTAAGAAGGTGCGTACCTCCCCGTACCACCCACAGACGGATGGGATGGTGGAGAGACTCCACAGGACTTTGACTTCTATGCTGTGCCAGCAGGTGTGTGAGGCACATGTTGATTGGGACCTGCAGGTCCCGGGGGTCCTCGCTGCGTATAGAATGGCCCCCCATTCAGCAACGGGATTTTCCCCATTCTATCTGATGTACGGTCGGGAAGCCGACCCGCCCATGGAAACGCAGCTGGGCCTGCCCACACCACGAACAAATTCGAAATTGGCTGAACATATTAAATTTAATATCCATAAGCTGACAGAGGCAAGGGAGGCCGCACGGCTTAATTCGCGGGCTCGCCAAATTGCAAACGAGCGGTTGCGTGCATGGAAGGTGTCCGTGCACGACTGGAAACCTGGTGATAGGGCCTGGCTGCATTGCCCTCAGGCACCTTTGGCTACGTCGCCTAAATTGTTGAAGCCATGGCGGGGACCCGTGGAGGTCGTGCGGGTTGCATGCCCCCAGTGCGTTCAAATAAAATGGGGAAAGCGTCGTTGGTACGTCCACCCCTCCTGACTGAAACCGTTCTCGCCTCCATATGGCCTCCCTTTGTGTCGTGAGGGCCGAGCATGTGACGTGACCGACGACCTGAGGGGGGAAATGTCTCTGCCTGATCCTCACGTGTCTCCGCCTGATCCACTCCCAGGTGTCTCGGAACTGACAGCTGCCGACCACCGGCGGCCGGATCTTCACGGCGCGACCGGTCCTTCCAGGCCCGATCCGCGCCATCCAAAGCAGCCGGAGCCACCGGACGGTCGTCAGCGTCCCGTTCCATACGACGGACCGGCCAGGCGGACTCGCGCTAGGTCACGCTACTTGTTATGATCTACCGATTGAGGAGGCGAGGCGGCCGGAGCGCCTCGTCACTGCATGTGGTCGCAGAGACACTGGACGCGTTCATTTTCTGGAATTCGCTTTTATTGTGTTGTTCGTCGGGCTGTACATAGCTTCTTATCTAGTTGTTGTTGTTGTTGACTTTTATTGCGTTGGTTGTCGATTTGTACGTAAGTTGTTGTTGTTGTTGTTGAGTTGTTGTTGTTGCGTTACGGGGCACACTGGGGGGTGGGGTTTTCTTGTGTTGACGTTGTGGTGTGTTGTTGTTTAGCAGCCGGGCCGGCTGCGAGCTATGTGGGAGGGGGTGATGTAGTGGCGATACGCGCTGGGGTAGGGATCGTGTGTCAGCGCGTAGGGATTGGCTGTGTGTGTTGGTGACGCGCGCTGACGGTGGGGGATCAGGGGTCAGCGCGGGGTCATGGGTTGTGTGGTGGTGATTGGCTGTGTGCCGGTGACGCGCTTGAGAGGGAGTGATCGTGTGGCAGCGCGGCGTGATTGGTTGTGGAGTGGTAACACGCGCTGGGGAAAACGGATCGTAGGAACAGCGCGGCGTGATTGGTCAACTAAGGAGCAATGCTCACGTCGAGGTCCGCATACACTCCGTCTCCCGTGAGTGGGGACTATATAAGGGGATGCGCACAGGCGCATGGGGGAGAGAGTACCAACGAAGACGGAAGACGGAGGAAGAGGCGGAACCCTGGGACCCGGAGCCGAACGTCCTTGAGAGAGCCGGCTCGTGGGACTCGGAGGTTGTGGCCCAAGCCGGGGTGGGCCTGTAGGCTTCACGGACGTTACGAGTCAAGTGCAGTGTGTGTAGCCGGAGGAATAGAAGCTACACGAGTCAAGTGCAGTGTGTGTAGCTGGCGGAATAGATGCTACACGAGACAAGTGAAGTGTGTGTAGCCGGAGGAATAGAAGCTACACGAGTCAAGTGCAGTGTGTGTAGCCGGAGGAATAGAAGCTACACGAGTCAAGTGCAGTGTGTGTAGCCGGAGGAATAGAGACCACTCGTTGTATAGTGACAAGTCAATATTTAATAAAAAGTGTGTTACCCGTCAAGGAGTTTCCTGCCGTCATTCAATACTTCATATGTAATGCGAGCAAGGACAGGGTGGGCGCTGCCTCCGCACCACTCACGCGGGCCGGAGTATAGGGGAGGCGGAGCCTGGTCGTCGGGGTGAGTGGGGGCGGAGTCAGGGTCACGTGAGGAGGAGGAGGAGTCAGGGTCACGTGAGGAGGAGGAGGATATAGGGTGAGACCCGGAAGGGGATCGGGAGTCGAGAGAGAGTAAAGATAGAAGGAGCCACGCGGGGTGCTGGCGGAGGGGTGGCACGAATTGCCACGTGGTCGGAGTCACGGCACCGTCGGCCAGCGGTGTACGTGGAGCAGCGAAGTGGCTGCAGAGTGTGCGGGAGCACACGGAGCAGCAGGGTGGCTGCAGAATGTGCGGGAGCACACGGAGCAGCAGGGTGGCTGCAGAGTGTGCGGGAGCACACGGAGCAGCAGGGTGGCTGCAGAGTGTGCGGGGCACACGGGCAGCGGTGTGGCTGCAGAGAGAGCGGAGGACTCGAACGGCGTGCGGAGGGCACGCGACGGAAGAGGTGCGGGTCCGACCGGGGACATCGCGGGGTGCGAGACAAGAACCCAATAAAGGACAGACGGAGACCAACATCGCCTAAGAGTCCTTTATTACACATATGTAGTGTATAGCTGACCCACTCATACAGCCACATCGCCGGCGTCTAACTATTTAGCCGGCTGACTGATACAGCGACGACGACGATGGGGACCATACAGTGGATCGGCCGATGGCGAAGACAGCGACGGCAGCCAGGACCCGAACCCCCACGACAGCCCCGAACCTCCGGTTACCTCCCTCTTATATACTCCTCGGCATGGCCAAGCCCCGCCTCTGGCCACGCCCCCCTTCTAGATCTCTCATGCAGGTTCCAGGAGCTTCCCGACTAATCCCCGTCTCTGACCCTTGGCCCAGTAACACCCCCTTATGGTTGGCTGTTATATAGTCCACCAATACCCGTAGTTACCCTTCATGGTGAACAGATGGCACCCTGTCACTACACATGCAATTGCTAATCACTCTTACTGTATAATAATAATGCAAAAAGGAGTCATTGAAAAATAAATGCATATAGTATACTATATAATGGATTGTTGGGTCAGATGGCAATATGTGTTGTACACCCTCCTCCACCCGACACAGGCCATATATAAGTTCTGAATCGTCCTCACAGCAGGGGATTTTGGCTTGCCATCGAACAAAGATGGTCGCTGCATCGTGCACTTTCAGGTGCACTTCTGTGGCCGTCTGGAACGCTCTTCATTCCGATATTACGAAGCCACTGGAGCTATGCAATTTTAAATCTAGATTGAAAACTAATTTCTTTAGAAATATTTTCGTGTTTAATTTGTTGTCCTTTCCCTGCACCTCTGGCTACGTAAGAAATAAGTTCAACATACATACATATAGGTTCCAAAATCCTGTGTTCAACATATCCAGCAGTATACTACTTCATTGTGAAATTATTTCACACCACACCCATTTATAATTGAAATGCTCCACAAAACTCAGTAACACAAGACACAAAACTAAAAACTAAACTCATCTATTTTCAATTTTACCAGGTAAAGCCCACTGAGCTACATAGCTCTTTTTCAGAAGCAGTCTGGCCACAAATGTCTTATCGCGTGGACATTTACAGCAGCCAAACACTCTCAACGCATGGTTCTAAATGTGGGAGGAAAAAAACCGGAGGACACAGGAGAAAAATCCACGTGACCACAGGGAGAACATGCAAACCCCAAATATACAGCAGGCGTCAGGGTGCCATACCTTGTATATGCAACATTTATAGCAGCAAGGGTTCTTTCAAAATGTACGCTTACTACAAAACCATGCACTGAATACATAAAGCAGATTACTCATTCTATTACACTGCAACACTAACCAAAATGACATGTACCCATTTCAAAGAAAAGGGTCAAATCCCATACTTTTTAAGTGTGGCAACCTTTCAATCATAGATGGAGAGTTAACAGTAATTATGGAAGCGTGATATTCTTAATCTCTTAGGGGAATGAGAGTTTACGGGAATTCCAAGATTTTCCAATGGGAATGAACTACAGGAATTGTTAAAAGAACGTAAATGCTCTGAAGTTGGACCCCGATAAACGTGAATAAAACAAAAGTAACGTGCAACAAATTCGCTAAACAATTGCAGATATTTGTTCGAGGGACACAACTGGAAAATACAAAATAATGTGTACCTCGGACATTGATGTTGGACCGACACCAACATGAAATGTAGAAGTGGATGCTCGCAGGTTTGAGCGGTCTTGTAAATCTGAACTTGATAATAAAAATTAACGCACCAATGTTCCTAAAGAACAACTTTTTAATACAAGTATACTGTCTGCGATGACATATGGATCAGAAACTATGGCCATTGGTGAAGGAAAACTGCAAAGAAGCATAGAGCGATTGAACTCTTGGTATTATATTCAGACGGAAACAGGAAAAATGTGCATGAGAACACATGCACAGGTTAAAGACATTGTTGTATACTTAGAAAAGTGTGCTTGGGCAAGATGTGTCACGAGAATGGATGATGGTTAATGGTCAAGACTAAGGAGAGTGGCAGTTATGAGGGATGGAATATGCCAAGACAGAGCAATGTGAAAGGTGGAGTATTAGAACGCAGGACTGAGAGATGCTGAAGGCTTGTGGAGGCATTCATCCAGCAGTAGATTGATCAAGGCGAATGACGATACGTAATTTTTTAAAAGGCTGGCCTAAATTTGAATGAAACATCAAACAAGAATGTGATTCGTGTGGTGTGACACTTGTGTTGAACTAAATAAGTTTTCAAAAATATTGTATACAACTTGCGTCACGTGTCAACTTTTAAACAGAAGATGCAGTTTACTTACCATCCTAGTGGCCAATCTGTGCATGCAAATATTCCTATGTTTAACACAGGTGTCACTACTGTTTAGTACTGTACTTAGTTTGTTCGTTCAAAATGTGTTATGATGATAAAAATATGGAAGCAATGATAGCAGCAGAGTAGATGGAAATCCACAGCAATATCAATATTTTATTGAAATGCTGTACTATTATATGGACATTCAACAGTCGACCTTGATAATCAATGGGATATAAAACTGCGAGAGTATATTTTTACGTAATTCTTTATATTAAAAAAACGAATTCCATCAATGTAATCTCTTTGTCTCAAACGCAGTGAATGTGAATAATGACAACTCTAAAACAACAGAGCTCTCTTTGATAGACATCACTTCATTCGCATTTAAATTGCAGTGCATGCACACCTGCTTTACGAATGTTGGTCACCCATCCAAGCATGTTCAGGCTCAACTCTGTTTCGCTTCTGAGATCCAACACGATTGGGCATATTATGGGTGATTTGGTCGTAGATGCTTTGTCTATACATTACCTCAAATAAAATGTTACTCTGCATGTGTCTATATTTTATCTCTTGATACAATGTTCCTCTGCAGTCTCTGATTACGGTGATTTCCACATTTAGAGCAGAAACATATGCTATCGTAATGAATACAATTAATAACTTGTTATTAATATATTAAGCCCCAAGCAACATTTTAAACCGAGGAAGTAACATTGTCAGGGATATCGCGGATGCAATAATACATGTCTTGTATTTGGGTCTTTCGGTAAAGCCACGTAGATAGAAAAAAAATATCAACATAATAACATATCATAAATATATGATGTAAGAAGTGGTGTGATGCATCTTTCTCTAGAAGTATACACTGGATGCTATGTACGGCTGTGTGAAAATACACCTGCATGCACTGGGCATGGACTCGCCTTTCAGAAACCAAACGGAGATGTAATGCGAGTTGAATCGACGTGACAAAACTTGACATAAAGCTGCCACAAACATAGCAGAGCCAAGTCTAACTTCTGCCAAAATCTACTCCGGCTGACTAAGTCAGCCAATTTGCCGGCCCCAACTCAAGCCCTGTCGTCATCACGTCCCCTCCCTTACGCACACCAAAAAAACCTTCCACATCCTCCATCCATGTCAGGATGTCCCTTTATTCGTCCGAGGTGTCCAATGTGAAGCAGGTTCAAGGGTCAGCGATATTGCTGTAGACCAATCTGTTTTATGATCGCTAACTACAGATGTATCGTTGTAACTTTACCCAGATCGTACATTTCCACCGAGTGCCCCTGTAGTTGACATCCTATTCTCACAGGATTCAAACAGAACAGGGAATTTTTTTGTGCCATCATGCTTTGCAGACTTTTTGTGAGCATTCCAGTTGCCATGAAAAATTATTGTTTGAAACTATATTTCCTTGCCACAAAAAACATGTTTTTTTAGAACATACCATTTTAAAGTCGATTTTGGAATAATGCTCATTGCTTTTTATCACTGTCAATAAGCAAATATATTAATACATGTTAAATGCTCATGTATCTTATACTAAACACTTAAGATGTAATTTAAATTGTGAAAACTGAATTAAAATTAATATCAGCAGAGAGAATATGGCAAAATGGTCGTAATAATGTGTACAGAAGTGTAATTGTTGCTGATTATTTGGAGTGATTGCCATGCGAAACTGAAACCGTTATCATTAAGCCCCAACATTATTACATTTGCAATTTGAATAATTTCCAACTTTAATGAATGCATTGCACAATTACAATAATCCCAAATTCTTAGAACTAGATACCTCTTTGCAAAGGAAATTTGAATAACTTCAAGTATGCATCTGAACAATTCCTGAAAACGTAATGTATTCTTAAGCATTGTATATTGTTTCAATTTCTTAAGGTAGAAAGGTGAGGCCACATTTGAATCAATTATGAATACCACCGTAATGTACACAAGCCATCTAAAACCAAGCCTTTAGAAATAACAGCATATGGGATTCATCAACCATCAGGGTGAAAGGTTGCTTTAAATGTATCTGCACAGTGTGGTTTCGAACACAAGACCCAGGAAATGAGCTGTAAAGGGCTGTATCCTATTGGGTAACCAGCTGCTCTGATTTAAAGTTAGTTTCTTACAATAAAAAAATTATATGGTGACCCCTATGAATGTGTCCCCAGTGAGGTAGCTGGGAAGATGGGGGAATGGTAGAGGCTTAAAATATTTCTGGAAACCATCTATACCTCTATTAATGGAACTCAGATTTTTCAGTCAGTCTCATTTTAACACTTATTTCAAAACATTACATATTATTTTAAGTGGTGACTATCACAACCAGCTGTCCAGGGCAGCACTTTTTTATTTTAAGGCAAACATATGGCAAAATAAAAATGTTTAGTTTAAGAGTGGTGTGCACAGTGTTCGCCGAAATCATACTGTTCTATTACAAATTGGCATTAACTCTGTAATCACAGCATGGAAAGCCAGCACAACTTCTAAAGCAGAGTACGTATAATGAAATTTTAGATGGAGAAAACCAATACACGACTCAAAAATATGAATGCTTAAAATAATCTTCAGGTTAGTGATCCAACAGAGATACAATTAGAATCTACAGATTTTACATCATACATGAAATATTCTATAGAATACTACACGTACCACTCAAAAACTGCAAAGCTGACCAAAAGCATGCTCCAAGTCACACTTTTGCCATATTACCACACTGACTGGGCCTCTTTGTAGAAATATACTGTAGCTTATAGCAAACCATTATGCGTATATAACTGACAAAGAACTTGTTAACCAGTGACATTCCGCTGTATATCTCAACTACCCTGCAGACATCTGAAGAGTTAATCATGTCACTATTGTGTCAAGCCACTCTGGAAACCAACAGGAGGCGCCCTTTCGTCCCACCTCATTGCATGGAGGCAGTGGTCCTCCTAGTGTGCGAGTAAAGCAATGACAGCGACAGCTCACAGGTGATGAGCTACATATGACTGAGCTGTCGATAATGTTTAATACTTTCTAAAGCAAATTGTGGAGTAGGCCGTTACTCGGAGTAACAGGTTAATTCTAATGTATTGCTAAATGCTGATAAAATGGCATATTAAAAGCTGAAAAAAGTAACTTTCTTGAAACGTTTACATTATTGCATCACACTCAAATAATTGTTTGGTCTTGAACCACTACGCATATTTACAAAATGTCTAATTTTGCCACAAGAGGCCCTTATTTTGACATGCGGAACATTTTTTGTGGATGTTCCCGTGCGATTTGAGACAATAAACAACTGCCCTCACCGCTTCAATTGAAATTTAATTGTAATAGGCAACTATGTATTGGGTGCATTTCCCACGTTGTTCTTGAAACTAGCATTTGTCATAATCCCCACAAAGCAATCAGACTACTTTCCTTCGAGGAAATTGGTAAATTGCCTAGCCAAATAAGTCACCATTAATTGTGTTAATTATGGTAATTATGTCCCACCATATGTTATAGGATTTGATTGCTATTCTAAGCATTGGTTATTTAATTGATGCACAGTATTTCACAAGTTATGTTCAAATCTTTCAAAACATTTATTTCATGTTATACAGATTAAGCAATTACAAATGAATGGCAAAATCACCAGATTATTACGTGAAGTACAGCTTACTCATGAAAGAATATGAGTTCATCAATATTAATATATTTAATTTTTATAAGAACCACAATATCACTGCAAATAATTAAACATATTTAAATATTGCAAATTTAACGATTAATATTTTCCAAGCAAATATAGTTAGGTACTGGCACAATGGTAAGCAACCCATGCTATGCACCCGGCGAGCCGAGTTTGATTTCCGGCCACAGCGAACATTAGGAGTGATACTGGTAGGAGCCTCCTGGTTACACCAGCCCACAGGGGATTATTGTGTCCGTCGTGCAGGGAGGGGCTGGGTGGGGAGGGAGGAGCTGGGTGGGGAGGGGAGGGTGGGGCTGGGTGGGGAAGGGAGGGTGGGGAGGGGCTGGGTGGGGAGGGGCTGGGTGGGGAAGGAGGGGCTGGGTGGGGAGGGTGGGGCTGGGTGGGGGGTGGGAGGGGTGGGGCTGGGTGGGAAGGGGCTGGTCACCCGGTGGTGCCCTTATAAAACTCAACGTTTAACCTACTCACGCTTGTGCCCGCCCTCACAGTCGGGCATATTTGCGGAATACACCACGCCGCCGTTGACCCTGGCCATTGACCGAGCAACCCAACGTTCCTACCAGCTCCCTCCGCAGGAATGTGTTATATGGACCGATATGACCCACTCCTCTTCAAACCCACACTGACCAACACGGTGAAGGCCTCTAAGACCAACAGAGTGCAAAAGGGCATTCATCCAGCAGTGGATTGACAAAGGAGTGTACGTTATTTTAATAAATAAAGAAATCATTAAGCTTGAAATCGAATAAAAAATATGAGTCATTTGATAGTGGTGTGAAAGCACACACAAAATTCACCACATATATCATTAACACAAACATAAATTCTAGATTTGAAGCTTTCGTGACTGCAAGGATTCATATTCTTAGGTTTTTTCGGTAAAGTCACGTAGGTAAAACATCAAAATTAATAAAAATAAAATAAAATAAAAATCACGACGTTTCGGAGGCAACACAAGTTTCCGTCATCAGGTGGGACCGTCACAGCCGGATTAGCTGCATCAAGTGAGGCAATGATTCAAGATGTAATCCCTTAAAAGCAAGTTGAGGGGGGGAGGAGAGGGGGGGCTCATCAGAATGTGGTAGCCAATGAATGGAACGTATCGGGAGGGAGGGGGGCGGGGCTCAAAGACGGCACGGAGTGCCACGTACAATGCATTGGGAGGGGGAGGGGGGCGGGGCCAAAAGGATGGACGACGGCTTGGACGCGGTTTCTGCTGCACACGCCAACGCATTGGACAGAGAGGGGGAGGGGAGGCCTGATACACATGATAGAAAAAGAACGAAAATGCCCATGTTTATACCAATGAAGAGAGTACTGTTAAACACTGGGGATGTTAACACTCGGTAAAGTAAAGTAAAATAGTGCCTGTCAGATAAGATGGTCCAAAAAAGTGTAATTAAGTCTTTTTTGCGTGGTTGATAACATCTTTCCAATGATTACTAAGTTTGTACCCATCATCGCGGTTCAAATTATGTCTGTGTTTGTATATTTGTATGGCTTCGTGTATAAACCTTTGATGGTAGCCGGGAGGTTTGCAGAGAACCTTGGTCTCGGAAAAAACAATTTCATGAGAGCCCACCGAGTTGTAGCAATGATCGGCAACGGCCGAAGAATCAGTTCTGCCGTGTTTCAGATCTGACTTGTGCTCGCGGACACGATCAGAAACATGACGTTTCGTTTCTCTAATGTAGCAATCACCACAAATGCAACTCAATTTGTAGACTCCAGAATACTGTAAGTCAGGAACGACATCCTTCACAGATGGAATCAGATCACGGATTTTATGCACTGTACTGAATCGGACTTGGATCTTATGTTTGTTTAGAATTTTGGAGATCTTTTTGGTCACGCCAGCTATGTATGGTAACGTGATAGTTTTGGTCGGAGTTTCATGTGGCTGTTTCTGTGTGGTGGGAGAGACAGCTTGGCGGATAGTACGGTCAGAGTATCCGTTCATCCTGAGGGCCCGATGTACATGTCTTAATTCACCGGTCAGGTGGTGTTGGTCAGAAATGCCATGGGCTGTGGTATAGCGTTTTGATGAGAGAATTCTTTTGAGCTGGGTGGTGGTGGGAATCCGGTTTCAATTAGGAATCTGTGTGGGTGGCTTTCCTGTAGACAGAATGTCCCAAGGATCCGTCAGGCCTCCTCTCAAACAGAATATCCAAGAATGGTAGTTTACCGTCTTTCTCCACTTCCATGGTGAATCTGATGGATGGGTGTCTAGAATTGATGTGGTCCAAGAAGTGGTTCAATGCTGGGAGGCCATGTGGCCAGATGACGAAAGTGTCATCCACATACCTCTTCCACAGGGAAGGACGCAAGGTGGATGTCTGGATGGCGTCTGATTCAAACTTTTCCATGAACATGTTGGCTATAACTGGTGACAAGGGGGAGCCCATAGGGGTACCCTCATTTTGTTTGTAGAAGGTGCCATTCCAGGTAAAATAGGTGTTGGTGAGGCAATGCCTAACCAGCGCAGGTGCATCAGAATTCAATCCATGTTGGACTAAGTCCTCAATTATTGTTAGGGTGTCCGGTACTGGGACTTTGGTAAACAAAGATACTACATCAAAGCTGACGAGGATGTCATCAGGAGATAGTACCATGTCCTTAACCATAGAGACTAATTGGGTTGAGTTGAGTACTGCCGAAGAGGTCTTGCCTGTGAAGGGGAGCAGAGTATCTGATAGAAAACGGGCTAGTTTGTACGTAGGAGAGTTTATCGTCGACACGATGGGTCGTAGCGGGGTGCCTTCCTTATGGATTTTGGGAAGACCATAGAGTCTGGAAGGTCTTGCCGCCGATGGTTTTAGAGAGGGACGTTTGCTTGGTTCGATTAGGGAAGTCGAACTCGTGATGATACTGTTGGTTTTCGTCGTGAGGCTTTTAGTGGGATCGTTTTTAATTTTGGAGTAACTCCCATCATTAAGAAGGTCCAGGATTTTGTTGTTGCAGCTAATCCGGCTGTGACGGACCCACCTGATGACGGAGACTTGTGTTGCCTCCGAAACGTCGTGATTTTTATTTTATTTTTATTAATTTTGATGTTTTACCTACGTGACTTTACCGAAAAAAACTAAGAATATGAATCCTTGCAGTCACGAAAGCTTCAAATCTAGAATTAATGCCCTCTACGGGGAGGAATTCCACCTATCTGTTAGAGTTTTTAACAGACAATGAGACAAGAAGTCACAGCTTCTCGAGACGCTGGCCTTCCTCAAGAGATGCCGCGATAACAAGGTAATACCCATCGCTTTCACACTCACATCCGCTGCTGTGTCCTCACCGAACTCTAAACAGATCTTATTTAAAGCTAGCCTATCACTAATCTCGGAGAGAATAAGGTTACTCCGATCTGAACTCGATAATTTAGACAAGACTCTCTTACAAACACATTTAATGTTAACACAAAAAATGTCACCTTCTGATTGGAACCACGTTGATAACATGACTTCTGCTTCTGCTGACTCAATGTCAGCCAAATGCAAAGCTAACCTGATTTCTAAATTCAACCTCCTATCTAAGAAGAAACCAGAGCCACACATCGCAAAGCGGGATGTTAACAAGACCGTGATTAATCAGAGTAACATCCCAATTTCTGACAATCTAAAAACGGTACTGGCCAAAGGACTAAATTTCGCCGTCACCCCTAAATATATACCAGTAGAGGATATGATTTCTAAGATTGATGTAGCCCTCAGAGGCATAGGACACATCCATGCGGATGTAGCAAGAGCTGAAATAGCTACTATTCTTAAGAATGCTAAGAAACCCACTAGTAACATCAGCAAAAACGAACGCTCTGAACTCGCGGACCTAAAAAAGAGAGATGATATAGTCATCCTCTAGGCAGACAAGGGCAATACCACGGTCATCATGGATAAAGACTCATACAACAACAAAATCCTGGACCTTCTTAATGATGGGAGTTACTCCAAAATTAAAAACGATCCCACTAAAAGCCTCACGACGAAAACCAACAGTATCATCAGGAGTTCGACTTCCCTAATCGAACCAAGCAAACGTCCCTCTCTAAAACCATCGGCGGCAAGACCTCCCAGAATCTATGGTCTTCCCAAAATCCATAAGGAAGGCACCCCGCTACGACCCATCGTGTCGACGATAAACTCTCCTACGTACAAACTAGCCCGTTTTCTATCAGATACTCTGCTCCCTTTCACAGGCAAGACCTCTTCGGCAGTACTCAACTCAACCCAATTAGTCTCTATGGTTAAGGACATGGTACTATCTCCTGATGACATCCTCGTCAGCTTTGATGTAGTATCTTTGTTTACCAAAGTCCCAGTACCGGACACCCTAACAAAAATTGAGGACTTAGTCCAACATGGATTGAATTCTGATGCACCTGCGCTGGTTAGGCATTGCCTCACCAACACCTATTTTACCTGGAATGGCACCTTCTACAAACAGAATGAGGGTACCCCTATGGGCTCCCCCTTGTCACCAGTTATAGCCAACATGTTCATGGAAAAGTTTGAATCAGACGCCATCCAGACATCCACCTTGCGTCCTTCCCTGTGGAAGAGGTATGTGGATGACACTTTTGTCATCTGGCCACATGGCCTCCCAGCATTGAACCACTTCTTGGGCCACATCAATTCTAGACACCCATCCATCAGATTCACCATGGAAGTGGAGAAAGACGGTAAACTACCATTCTTGGATATTCTGTTTGAGAGGAGGCCTGACGGATCCTTGGGACATTCTGTCTACAGGAAAGCCACCCACACAGATTACTACTTGAACCCGGATTCCCACCACCACCCAGCTCAAAAGAATTATCTCATCAAAACGCTATACCACAGAGCCCATGGCATTTCTGACCAACACCACCTGACCGGTGAATTAAGACATGTACATCGGGCCCTCAGGATGAACGGATACTCTGACCGTACTATCCGCCAAGCTGTCTCTCCCACCACACAGAAACAGCCACATGAAACTCCGACCAAAACTATCACGTTACCATACATAGCTGGCGTGACCAAAAAGATCTCCAAAATTCTAAACAAACATAAGATCCAAGTCCGATTCAGTACAGTGCATGAAATCCGTGATCTGATTCCATCTGTGAAGGATGTCGTTCCTGACTTACAGTATCCTGGAGTCTACAAATTGAGTTGCATTTGTGGTGATT
This sequence comes from Lampetra planeri, assembly GCF_965212315.1. Classification (NCBI taxonomy): domain Eukaryota; kingdom Metazoa; phylum Chordata; class Hyperoartia; order Petromyzontiformes; family Petromyzontidae; genus Lampetra; species Lampetra planeri. The sequence continues at coordinate 23,226,956 of NC_136107.1, forward strand.
GCTACATTGGAGAAACGAAACGTCATGTTTCTGATCGTGTCCGCGAGCACAAGTCAGATCTGAAACACGGCAGAACTGATTCTTCGGCCGTTGCCGATCATTGCTACAACTCGGTGGGCTCTCATGAAATTGTTTTTTCCGAGACCAAGGTTCTCTGTAAACCTCCCGGCTACCATCAAAGGTTTGTACACGAAGCCATACAAATATACAAACACAGACATAATTTAAACCGCGATGATGGGTACAAACTTAGTAATCATTGGAAAGATGTTATCAACCACGCAAAAAAGACTTAATTACACTTTTTTGGACCATCTTATCTGACAGGCACTATTTTACTTTACTTTACCGAGTGTTAACATCCCCAGTGTTTAACAGTACTCTCTTCATTGGTATAAACATGGGCATTTTCGTTCTTTTTCTATCATGTGTATCAGGCCTCCCCTCCCCCTCTCTGTCCAATGCGTTGGCGTGTGCAGCAGAAACCGCGTCCAAGCCGTCGTCCATCCTTTTGGCCCCGCCCCCCTCCCCCTCCCGATGCATTGTACGTGGCACTCCGTGCCGTCTTTGAGCCCCGCCCCCCTCCCTCCCGATACGTTCCATTCATTGGCTACCACATTCTGATGAGCTCCCCCCCCCTCTCCTCCCCCCCTCAACTTGCTTTTAAGGGATTACATCTTGAATCATTGCCTCACTTGATGCAGCTAATCCGGCTGTGACGGTCCCACCTGATGACGGAGACTTGTGTTGCCTCCGAAACGTCGTGATTTTTATTTTATTTTTATTAATTTTGATGTTTTACCTACGTGACTTTACCGAAAAAACCTAAGAATACAAACATAAATAATGGAATTATTGTAATTGTAGGCCATTGTGAATGAGGGTACAAATGACTTCTGCTCTAAAAAAATAGTCATTGCCCAAATCATCAGCATATGACATAGTTTTCAGTTGAGGCATTATTTTTTCGTGACCAGTTCACATTTTTCGCATTTCACATTATTTTAAAACATATTGTGGCAGTCACACGAATGCCATTAGTGTGGTCGTCATAGCTCAAACCCAAAACATTTAAATTACCTACAACCAAACCACGGAAACATGATGACGTTTAATTTAAGCATGCATGCAGGGGTAAGCGATGTTGTGTATTTGCCTTTTCTAATACAGTTTTTCCCGTGATATTGCCCGTTATATTTTCATTATATGTGCATTCCTTATTTTCCGAGGGCGTAACAAAAGATGAGGCAAAATCCAAATATCACCAGGGTGAGAACTTGGAAAACAGAGTACCAGAGACTTTGAGGGATTGGTATGATAAGAGTAGCAAGAGATTGTGAAGTTACCTCCCAAGCAAAACACAGAGGCAATTACTTCCAGGGAGGCCATAAACGGGCACCCTGCTGTTTGTAAAGTGCCCATTTGCAAGGAGACAAAAAAAACTTGCCTCTCAACAATTGAGTGACCAACAATTCATAAGTCTTAGCATTAAACAAGAAATAAACACATAATGATGACCGCCACGTGTGAACAACCCTTAAAAATCATGGTATCACAATATCACCTTGATGATAAGCGACTACCTACTACATGGCAATGCATCCGGGGGTCAAAAGGTTAAAATATAGATGTTTGCATGCTCTTATTAACATATTGTTATCCATGTAGAAACACCATACGGTCCGGTTAATCACGTGAAAATGTATAATGAATAATGGCAGTTCATGCTGATGAAGGCCATTGCCCATAAAATTTCTACTTTTAATATTTTTTCATCAGACCAATTCTCCAGGACCAAATGTGAAATATGAATTCCAAGGGTACAGACGGAAGTAGAACATACAAATCCCACTCACACAAACACAACCCTATGGGCTTGACAGACGGTTGGGGCAATTGCTGTTAGCGAACACCTATGAAGGCCAACACAGCACTTGACCAGAGCCACGCCCCACCGCCTTTGTCTCCACAGTGGCGATCTTTACATGTCGCACCAGGTACTCATTTTAAGGCCTAGCCAGGACCAATTCAGAAAAACGCCACTGTATTGATCATGAGTGGGAATCAAACTCAGGTTACCAGGTTCATATAAGAGTACAGAACAAAGGCATAACATGAGGGATCTATTTTCAACACCAAACCACATTTGCTGAAGAGCAACATACACACACACAATCGTGGGACAGGCCAGACAACCTGGAGCTGACCGTTATGAGTGAATACATCACAGAGCAGTGACGATCTGTGTTCACACGTATCTTGGTATGGACGAAGGGGAAGTCTGAGAAGCCAAAGCCAGAGGTGACTTGGGGGTGAGCCAATGGGATGTGCCTGCAGGTGGAACTCCAAATAGTACTTGTAACCAACCATATATTTTGGGTCTCTCGCCCAGGCAAAACTCCGGGTGGAACTCGTTATCAACCAAAATATTATCGTGATACAAGTTTTCAAGAGGAAAATTGTTCACCTTATACAGTCTTTTCTCATGCAGTCAGGATTAATTCAGAAAGTAACATGCCATTGCCAAATTAAAGAATTTACTATGTTGTACTGTGGTGATTGTTGGCAAATGCTCGTTGTGGCTTAAGCTATTTTCCTTAGTAAATGAGTACCCTTCAGTTTCAAAGGTGAATTAAATATTGTACATCTTATGAACTGTAATAGTTTTGTCCGTGAGTGGACATCACTCAGTTATAACCCTTCCTTTTTAAATCCTTTATATTAAGTTCACTTGCTTGCTTGCTTGCGCGCTTACGACCGTGCAAATCTTTGGGTCGTTTTTTAACCCACTTCCCGTGATCCAATCGAGCTGACATTTTGCACACAGACTCGTTGTGCGTGACAATTTTTTTTCGTGAAAATTTGTTTTCAAAATTGTACACTTTTTAGAAAAAATAAATTATATTTAATTACCAATTGCTTAATGGTGGCAGGCAATCATCTGACCCATAGGTGGCAGCCATCTCAAGCCAGAGGACGAGAGGACTCTAGCCGCCACGCATATAAAGGATTTATAGTGAAAAACTTTGTTTTTACAGGTTAATTTTTTACCATCAGTGTTGCAAAGTCAACTTGACATTGTACGAGATGTGAAGACATAGTGTAATATCGTTGACGACTCTTGGACGCCGGGGTTGGAGACACACGTATTTATTCCGCGTCGGTTGGCACAACCACGGACATACAACATTAGAGGGGGTATCGGCCCCCTCACCCGGCTAGCTGGGGATACACTTGCTAGCTATGTCTGACCTACCTCCTAGTCCTCCACTAACGGGCTAGGGGAGGCTATATATCTCAAGCCAAAAAAGAGCTATTTGTGATTTATTTTGAGAATCTATGGAGTTACTAAATTTACGAATTGAGCTTGAATGAATGTCGGAACTTAGTTATGCTAATCGATAATTGCTCCTGATCATATGTGTAATGAGCGACTTCCGCGACGCATTGTGCAGAGGGCCCTACTTTATTACTCGCACTGGGCACAACACAGGCCAACATTTATTCTTCCTCACACGATGTACAACACTAGATATTAACGTCTTTACTGGCTATACACAGCCGATCACTCGGCGTGGTCCCATCACCCTCACTCGGCTACACCGTTGGCTGGCGGCGTGACGATGACGGCGATGGAAACCACGCAGATCTTCCACGTGGCCAGACGACGGAGAGAGATGTCGGCGAGCAGCGACGCAGCCAGGACCCAAGACCCGACACACGAGTCCCGGGCCCGCTCCCCCTTATATCCCCCCAGGCGTGGCTAAGTCCCGCCTCTGGCCACGCCCTCTCGTGGAACCTTCGAGCAAGTTCTCGGAGTATCTCGGCTAAACCCACCTTTGCCCCAGATACACCTCCTTCTCTGATTAGTTGTTACTTAACCGTGCCCGTGATTCCCCTTCCAGGCCAGCAGGTGTCACATATGCATCACAATTGATCCTTATCATATGCATAATTGTCCTTTATTACGTGTGTAATAATTGACCGTTAATAATACTCAATGATCGCGTCATGCTTCAGCATATAATTACCCAATTAACGGTTTAAATTGATCAATAATAATTAAAAGCAATTATAACAATATTCAAATGAATTCATTTATAAATGTATTAAAAAGCAATACATTTCATATTGAGGGCACTAGCCCCTTAACACCTTTAATTCATCTCCACTTAACCCATAGATTCATATTTAAATTACTATTCAATGTAATAATTAGATAAATGTTAATATTAAAAAAAATTTATGACCACCCAAATATTCAACAGCAACAGTGGTGCGAAATGACCAAAGAGCCACGGACAATGATCTGTGCGAATTAGATATATTTGTTAAAGCCCATGAGCGACATGTTATGCTAGCTGCATGCAGTGGCGCTGGATGTCAGTGGCAAGCTGCAAACAGTGCAGGATGCGACGGCGCTCTGCGTGCTCGCTGTCCGGGAAGGGGGCTCCTGCACGCAGCTTTCGTGCAAAGAGGCTCAAGTCCTGCATGAAGAGGAACTCGGACCCGCCCGGCCCTTGCGGCAGCGATTCCATGCAGCTGCCGTCAGTGAAGCTGATCCGCATCTGCTTGGAGCGCATCAGCCCCTCGCCACGCTCTTCCACCCATGTCAGCCGCCTACCATCAGGCAAAAACGTCAGACTCGAATCTACACCGTGTGGCTCACTTTTATCAACTTCTCCATTAAACTCATTCGAGCCCACAATACTGCCAGCATGGGTTAATTACTGGTCAATTGGGTCTAGAAGGAAGGGCCTCGGTGGTGGGGTCAAGGTCCTGTCCCGAGTATATTACAATCGGCAATGGAGAAGGCTTGAACGGTAACTATGCCCCTCTTAGTTAACGCTGTTTCTGAGGCTTCCCAGATGATTTACACAATTACCAGTGAAGTAAAATTCTACCTGAAGGTCAATCATGCTATGAATCACAAACCAAATTTCACCAACTGTCGAATACATTAAATAAATAGTTTTTTGTAAGTGCATGCCATTGTGTGCCAAAGTCAAGGTCTAATAATTCAATTTAGGAAAAGTACTATTTCTTTTATATAAATTGAATGCTCTTTGAGGACTAGATACCCTTTTAACATTCACCGCATACAATTCATTAAACCGATACAGCATAAATCTTTCACATAATACCCAACCTATCTGTGAAGAATAAAGCATTCTCTATAAACACCAATAGTTATATCTATTTATGTAGCATAGAATACAACAGGAATAGCAGTATCTTGTGACTAAAAAACTGGCTTCATGTGACTTCGAATAAAGATGAAGGCTATGTTTCCTTACTTGTTGTTAGCAGTGAGAAGGTGGGCAGTGAGCTTCGTGTTTTGCTGCTCGGGACATGTCTCTAACATCGCCTTTTCCACAGAGAGCTCCCCAAACAGGTCAACGAACCAGGTGACCCGGGTCACCCCACTGAATGCCAAGAAGCCACTCTTCTTCTCGCACAATGGCTTGCCTTTTAGTCAAGCAGACACCACCAGAGAAACAACACTCACTGCCCGACGTGGATTCAGAGAGACCAATGCATTTTTAACCAATTTGTAATATTAATAATCATCCTCAAAAGTACAGCCACGAGAGATAATCCTTGTATACCTGAGAAGTTAAGCACCAAGCCTGTAAGCAGCCCCACTCCTCATGATGCAAGGAATTGTTACGATTCAGGATTACGATTCAAACATATATTTAATGATTTTGGTATTGTTAAAGGGGGTCATCAAGTGAACTCATTACATACAAATTATAAGTCCAAAATAATTGTCATGCAATTTGATGCATGTATCTTGATAGGAAGAAAACATTTTATTGGATGGATTGATGCATAGTTACTTCTGTTACCTCTCAAAATATGCCAAAGTAAACTAATTTCCTAAGGCCAAGCCTCAACTCCACTCCATACTGTCATGAACTGCCTGTCACGATCACAAGTTCAGCTTCGAGACTAATGCAGCAGCAGTGTGTTACCGGTGAAGTCCAGATGTCCCTCTTGTGGCTCCCGTCCTGCCACCTGTTGCTTGAGCATCTTGTACTGGGAGGTGAGCAGCTCAATGTGCTCTACGTGCAGCACCTTGCCTGTGCGATGGAAAGGGATAACATGGACCATTCAACACTCATTGTCAATGCTACCATGCAAGAATGTGCTTTATTAATTACATAAGCCTTAAATGACATGTTTGAGGTCTACGCAGGAGTAATATACACGTTCCAATAAATGTATGTTTCATGTTAAGAAAGCTCACACAAATAAGCTAGTTTTTTTTGTGAATAATTGTCCTGTAATGGCACTTTTTTAACCAGAATGGCCTCATTTGACTTATTTTCACGAATGTCCTGCATTGCGATGTTGGGTTAAATCCACATTAATAATTGTTTTGTGGTTATTATTCTATTACCCAGAGAAAACCTACACATACACTCAAACATTCGCATAGATTCACAATCCATTTGCTATATATCCTAACCATTTAACAGCCAGTTGGTTTAGGCATTTCACCAACCTCCGTGGTCCACTAACCCTGGACTCCACGGTGCTGGATGGAAGGTGACATGCACCACCACACCCTGCTATATGAACCACATGGCAATCAATATTTAAAAAACTTGATAGAACACCATGAACATTTTTTTTTATAACAAGGGATTCAATGGTGCCACATTTAAAATGACACTTGCAACAGTGCTAATTTTCAAATTTAGAAATAACCTAGATTAATATCTGTCCAGTGTGGCATTTTATCTCTTGAGCAATGGGTGTGAATCCTGTTTGCAGCACTCAACTTTGTGCTTTTGCTCGTGATGTTAAGAAATACTGAAATAAAACTATGCACCTCACACTTTGACTAAAAGTTCAACCAAAAATATTGGTGGATGATAAAATACTGACAATGTACAATCATTCATTCAATAGCTTGTGTCATGCACTGCAGTACATGCTTGCTGTTACAAAAAAAGCACTCACAATTAGGATAGAGTAAATGTGTTTCCTTGCAAAAGGTTTCTATTTGGTGGTTGAACATCTTAACACCTGTTTAATTGCCAAAAAGGGGTAAAACCTATTCTTATTTCTTCATAAATACGATTACTTACTAGTTATTTTAACAGCGACACCAGCACACACTCGCGTAGCTACTGACTCACAGGAGGGATGTCATGCGATGTTAAACACGAAAAAAGCGATGAGGCACCCTGCCTCATTTCACTTCTTGTTATTATGGTCACCACAACCCTGGATCAAGTGTAAAAGGTATACTACACTTTAACCAAATACAATTTTCCACTCTACCACCGAGCCCAGAAGGCACCAGCTTGTTTTTCCACTGCAGAAACTGTGCTATGCCACTGATGTCAAACAGTGAACAATTCGATTAACCACAGTCCTAGCCTTACTTGGCCCCAAGCAATGTTAATTTGTCACGTGAGGCCAGAGTTTAAACGTTTGGTTCTGGATTGGCTTGGCAAAAAGCCAGTGCAATTCCACCTGCAATGTATGTATGTTGAACTTCTTTTGCATCGTACATAGTCAAACGTGCGAATCGGAGGTGCAGGGGAAGGACAACTAAACCTAAAGAGCGGTACTCACCCACAGTGTCGGCGAGCTTAAATAGCTCCTGGGCAGTGCTGGCAGATAGTGCAAGGGGATACTCCACACACACGTGCTTGCCGGCACTCAGGCTTCTGCGCACAAGTTCCTCATGCCTCTGATTCTCCGTGCAGATGATGACTGCCTGAACCTCTGGGCTGGACAGGGCATCCTCCAGCGAGATCTGCCGTACTCCGTTGATCTCTCCAAGCTCTTGCCTTAGCAAGCACAAAAGCATGCAAATTGTCATACGACTAAAATATAAGCATTGCAAGCGACCAATAAAATATATCATACATTTATTTAAAGTGTCATATGGTGGGAAATGTAAAACATTGGCACCAGTATTAAACGCTTGCTTTTCAAATATCACAACAATATATAATGTTTCATACATATTTAATATATGCATGCATTGCACTTAAATTATTTACCATCCATAGAACTGCACACCTGTGCTGGGAAACAACTCTGAGGATATACAACCTTACCTTACTACAAGGGAACCATTCAATGATACAGCGCACTCATTTAAATGCTTGTTATCAACTTATTGACATTTTAGCACAATCAGGACCAACGGTTATTGATGACTGAATTGTGATAGTGGGCACAATACATTTAATAGCAAATGCAACGTTATGCATTACCGTGAGACAAATCCAACAATGTGAAGATCTTGTGTCTCGCCTGACCGGTCCGGGGTGCCAAGGTCATGGATTCGCACCCTGCCAGCCATGCCAACACCCACCACCACAACGCAAACCATCGTGCCTGCAAAATGGTGATGAAAGGTGTCAGTGAACATGTACAGATTTACGTATGCAGATCCTTGGCTGCCACCGTCATTATTCGTGACAGCGGTATTAACAAAGTGTCCATTTGTGTAAGTGATCGTGGACAATCATTTAAATTAACAGCCCTGAACAAATTGTATAAATTCCACGTTCGGATTGTGGTCAAGGCTCTCCTGAGGACGACCACTGATATCAGGGGTGTGTTGATGCACTTGCGATGCCCCACACCTCTGATTAGGACAGTCGGCTACGTACGGTGCGAAAGAATTTCGACAACATACGTAACATAGACAACACGAGGAACTGCTCGGATATTTTACTGGGGACCCCCCCGCCCGTCTATGCCCTCCCTTTGAGCCTTGCCCGCGAGCAAGGAGCCCAACTGCGGGGGCGTTATTGGAGACAACTCATGGCCTGGTCGCTTCTGAAATAAGTAATATAAAAAAAACTTTTTTTTTTAACACGCTTTAATGAAATGTACCGTACTAGCAATGGAAGAACTCCACGACTCCAGGAAGTGGCTCCCCAAAGCTTGCCATAACGTAAGAGACCGTGGTGATTTACAGCCAATGTCAGTTGAGTGTGGATAATTAGAGCCGTAAAAAAGATTGTTTAAAAATATGTATTTTTAATTTTCAATAATAGAATATCGTATTGTCATCAGTATGACATACCTATACCAAGTTTGCAGTCGATAGCACATTGGGAAGTGGGTAAAAATGTAGGCAAAATAATTGTTTGAGGATACAACAAACAGAGTGAGTTAAATAAAAGCATGTAATAAAATCATAGCGAAGAGGGCTTTACGTGGTAAAATTAAAAAAATAGATACACAAAGTGATTTCCTTACTTTTCCTATACTTTGCACTCCTTCTATCATGTGTTGTAGTGTTTGCTGTTGTAACTTTCTGACCAGCCCCCACTGGACATGTGTGAAAAAAAGCGCTTTATAGCTCATCGGATTCCTCCTCCAGTATAAAATACCGATTCTGATTCCTGAGACTCGGAGGTGGGGGGTTGGTGGCTCACGTTGGGACTGCAGCCATCAAATATGCGAGCCACCTGGTCCCTCAAAGGGTCTCCGAGCTGCTCTTTGCAAGAATATAGCAGTACAGCAACTAATTCTAGATTTGAAGCTTTCATGACTGTGTAATGCGGGCGTAAGCGACCTTCCGGATGTGACGTCACGGGGGGTGGAGTCATGTGACGTGGGTGGAAGGTTCGGGTCCTTAAGCGGGTAAACCGGAAGGGGAAGTCAGTCGGGGTGTGAGCGGAAAAGAGTGAGGCCACGCGGGCGAGTGAGAAGAGGGGGGGGCACCGACGGCCATCGGGAGCCAACCCCGAAGAGAAGAGGAAGCTGCGGAGTGGTGTGCAGCTGCAGAGGAGACAGCCAGAAGGGCTGCGTGTTAGAGGCAGCGGTGTGGCTGCCAGGAGGAGCTGCGGAGAGAGAGAGACAGCACGAGGCTGTCAGAGCTGCGGAGGGAGAGAGGGAGACAGCACGAGGCTGTCAGAGCTGCGGAGCATTTCAAAGATTGATGGAGCTCGTTTTGACGGGGTTGCAGTGGGAGACGTGTCTTATATATTTGGACGATATTATTGTCTTCAGCCGCACATTTGATGAACATTTGACGCGGCTGGAGACAGTGTTCACGAGGATGCGTTCTGCCAAATTGAAATTCAAACCAAAGAAATGTCACCTACTGCAACGGTCCGTCCGCTATTTGGGGCACATTGTGAGTGCTGAGGGAGTGTCCACGGATCCGGAAAAGACGGCGTGCGTCCGGGATTGGCCGACTCCGGCCACCGTGGGGGATGTTCGGCGGTTTTTGGGATTTGCCTCGTATTACCGAAGATTTGTGCCGGGTTTTGCGACGATTGCGAGGCCCTTGCATCTCCTTACGGGTAAAGGACGGAAGTTTGTTTGGGGACAGCCGGAGGAGGCGGCCTTTCGGAGTCTGCGTGATCTATTGGCCACGGCCCCAACATTGGATTATCCCGATTTCGATCACCCATTCATTCTTGATACGGACGCGAGTGACACAGGTATTGGGGCGGTGTTATCACAGTCTAAAGGGGGTGTAGAGCGTGTCGTGGCGTATGGTAGCCGAGTCTTGTCTCCTGCGGAAACCCGCTACTGTGTCACTCGCAGAGAACTATTGGCGGTTGTTTTTTTCCTACGGCAATTTCGACCATACCTCTACGGTCGTTCTTTTATTGTGCGTACGGATCATGCGGCCTTGCAATATGCCCTTAAAATTGACCAGCCATCCGGACAGTTGGCACGTTGGTTGGACACGCTACAGGAATTTTCCTTCCAAATTCAACATCGGAAGGGAGTGCGCCATGCGAACGCTGACGCACTTTCCAGATTACCGCGGCGCGCCCCTTGTAAATGTGAGTCGGGGACGCATAGGTGTTCGCCGATTCCAAACCCCCCTCAGCCGCTTACGTTGGCCGTCGAGAAGTCGGACACTCCGATGGAACCGGGACCGGCTGACGGGGTTTTGAATCTGCCGCGGTCTGTCTGGATCCGGGAACAGATGATGGATGAGTCATTGGTGTCCTTGCGGAAGCGGTCTGCTAGGGACAATGGGAGTCCGAGTACGGCTATGGGGCCGCAAACCGCTCTCCGAGATGGTCTGCTTATGTGGCGGGAGGGGTTCCAGGAACGTTGGCGCCTGGTGGTACCAACGTCCTTGCGATTCGAGTTGATTAGAACCCTCCATTGTGACACTCTCTTACATTTAGGGGTGCAGAAGACCTTGTTGACGTTGCAACGTCATTATTTTTGGCACGGCATGGCGACAGATGTCGTAGGGCACGTGCGCGCGTGCCCTGCGTGTGCACGACGTAAGCCGCCGAAACATCCTTACGTGCCGCCTCTCCAGTCGATTCAGGTGTCTCGAGTCAATGAATTGGTGGCACTGGACATATTGGGACCTTTTCCACCATCGGCGAGGGGTAATAAATATTTGCTGGTAGGGGTTGAGTACCTCTCCCGTTGGCCGATGGCCTGGCCGTTGCCCGATCAGTCGGCCGCGGCCATTACCGACGCCTTTTTGTTTGGGTATATTATGGATAAGGGGGCGCCTGAGAGACTCCTCACGGACCAGGGCAGGAATTTCTCTTCTAAATTATTGGCGGAAGTGTGCGCGGGCCTTGGGACTAAGAAAGTACGGACATCCCCATACCATCCGCAGACGGATGGTATGGTTGAACGGCTGAACAGGACATTGTCTGCCATGCTTTGCCATACCGTGAGTGAACAACAATCAGATTGGGATCTGCACATCCCCGGGGTGCTTTCGGCGTACAGGATGACGCCTCATGCGGCTACAGGATATTCGCCGTTTTACCTTATGTATGGTCGGGAAAACGTGCCGCCGGTGGATGTGCAATTGGGAACTGGGGTGAAGGGACCTCGTAAACCACTTCCTGAATACATTCAGGACACGGTTCGCCGAGTCACGGAGGCGCGGGAGAATGCCCGCGTGGCTACGGCCAAAGCCCAGGCCCGGAACGAGCGATATGCGCGACGGTCTGAGGGGGAGTGCCCTTGGAAGGTTGGGGACCTAGCCTGGCTTCATTGTCCACAGGTACGTCCGGGGACCTCGCCGAAATTGCACAAACCCTGGCATGGTCCCGTACGCCTCATTGCGGTTCCCAACCCACAGTCAGCACGCGTCCAGATTGGGTCTCGTCGCTGGGTTGTGCATACGTCGCGCTTGAAACCATATGTTGCTCCCTTACATGATGCGTCATCCCCCAATGTTGCCTTGCCGGGGTCTGTTGCTGCTGACTCTCCCCTGCCTGCGTCCATTGATCTTGCTAGAGCGCCTGTCGTACCTGTTCCAGACAGGCCGGCCGTGACATTGCGGGGGACGAGGGGCCCTGCTCGGAGGACGCCTGCCAGGTCTGCGGGACCTTCGAGCCCTGCAGCCCTTCCGACCCAGCTGCGGGCACGGTCACAGGACAAGCCCAAGACTAACTCTTTAGGGACACGGGACGTCGGTGGACTTCCAGCTGCGACAGGGGGATTACCCCCTGTCATTCCTCGACTTTCATCGCGTTCCCGTTCTGCGAGTGGGCCGCCGACCGTCCGGGACGGGCCGGCGACCCGCACACGTTCCAAATCGCTTACGTTTCGTTGATTGTTGCTGTCTTGTTATTTTTTTTCTTACAGTTGTATTTATTGCATGCTTTTTGTACGTTCGTTGATGTTAATTGCGTTGTTGTTGTTGTTCTTGCTGTTACATTGTATGCTTAGTGTCCTTTAGGGGGGGAAGCTCGGTTCGCCGCATTACGATTTGCTATTGGTCAGCCGAGGTCGGCTGGGATTTTTCTACGGGGGAGGGTGGTGTAATGCGGGCGTAAGCGACCTTCCGGATGTGACGTCACGGGGGGTGGAGTCATGTGACGTGGGTGGAAGGTTCGGGTCCTTAAGCGGGTAAACCGGAAGGGGAAGTCAGTCGGGGTGTGAGCGGAAAAGAGTGAGGCCACGCGGGCGAGTGAGAAGAGGGGGGGGCACCGACGGCCATCGGGAGCCAACCCCGAAGAGAAGAGGAAGCTGCGGAGTGGTGTGCAGCTGCAGAGGAGACAGCCAGAAGGGCTGCGTGTTAGAGGCAGCGGTGTGGCTGCCAGGAGGAGCTGCGGAGAGAGAGAGAGAGAGACAGCACGAGGCTGTCAGAGCTGCGGAGGGAGAGAGGGAGACAGCACGAGGCTGTCAGAGCTGCGGAGAGAGAGAGGAGTTGCAGCGAGTACAGCCAAGGGGGGCTGTGTGAGAGAAACAGCAGCGGGGCTGCTGTTGTGGATCGGGCCGACATTGGAGTCAGCACCGTGGAGAAGCTACAGAGTAAAGACAGCCGTGTGGGTGTACAGCACGAACCGAATAAAGGACACTGAGCCAGACATCGTGGTCCAGTCGTTTATTACAACTGCAAGGATTCATACTCTTAGGTTTTTTCTGTAAAGTCACGTAGGTAAAAATAAATATATAATAAAAATATAAATAATTCTAGAAATAAAATAATAAATCACGACTACAGTTATTTCACTAGTTATTTTGTTGTGCCTTTTAACACCTGATGAAGGAAGCTTGTGTTGCCTCCGAAACGTCGTGATTTATTATTTTATTTCTATTAGTATTTCTATTATTTTTATTATCAAATTTGTTCCCTACGTGACTTTACCGAAAAAACCTAAGAGTAGTACAGCAACTAGGTTGATCACGTTGGTTGCGTTCTCCTCTGGCACGGGTGGTGTTCCTCCTCGCACTCCAGCTTCCTACTCAAACAATTTATACGCTGCAAATGAATTGTATTCTTCGAGAGACACACACACACAACACACACGAGATGGCGCAATAACCGAAGCGCTCCAAAGCATTACGCAACTGCAAACGCAACGCGAAAGCGTAATAGCAAAACACGGCATGAGCACGGCTATGCGACTCGGATGTAGTTATGATGAGAGACGCGTCGTTGTTATTGTTGTTATTAAATAATTCTCGCTATAAAGTGTATTACGACTCGAACCACCACGGTCGCCTTACCCTCAGCGACAGCACCCGGCACTGGGCTCGCGATTATCCTCGGGTCTTATATAGCCGACTAATCGATTCGATTCAGAGGTTCGACTCTTCCTTACTGTTATTTTTCAAGCGGAATCGAAGCTCGTGCGTTCGCCGGGACGTAACCGTCGGGAATCGATTCGACCCCGGCGTGCTGACCGCAGCGACGTCAGATTTGAATGAATGGAGAGCGGTGAGGGAGGTCGTCGTAATTATTAACGACGTTTGCAAATTAAACAAAACAAGAAGTTCAAGTTCAAGTTAATGTATTAGGTATAGCCCTGTGAGCCATTCGGCTCATGAATCGGGTGCAACCGCAACAAACAAAAAACTAAAACATGAACAAGAAAACATCTTAAAGTGACTATGTGACCCTAGATTTGAAGCTTTCGTGACTGCAAGGATTCATACTCTTAGGTTTTTTTCGGTAAAGTCACGTAGGTAAAAAAAATAGAAATAAAATATTATTTCTATTATTTTTATTAATAAATAAAAGAATTATAGAAATAAAATATTATTTCTATTATTTTTATTTTTTACCTGCGTGACTTTACCGAAAAAAACCTAAGAGTATGACTATGTGACTATGTGCAAACAGAAAATCCAAGAAAAAAACTGCAAAAATTACAGAAAAAAGCACCATACACCAACGCTGTGTGCAAAAATCCCAGTGGGATGCAAGTCAACAACAACCACAAGACAACTTAAATTAAGGCCATCAGTCTAACTCCGTACTACAACAATCAAACATGGCCAAACCAAAAACATTTCCGAAATCACCAAAATAAAGCCATAAAAGCAACGTAACAGTGATCATAGGAACTGTGACCGAATTTTCACAATAAACTACATAAACAACATGTACCACCAACCCCGGCAGCCATAGCTGGCTGCATGAGTCACTGCCACAGTGCAATGTCTTCGCGCCAGTTCGATCTCCCGGCGTGGCAGTTGAGACGACGGTGCAAGCATCTTAAATCTTCCCGCATCTTATTCCGCCCAACAGAGAGCAGCAGTTTAGGGGCCGTCAATAAATGACGTCACACGATTTTGGACGATGTTTGACCCCCCCCCCACCTAGTCACACGACGTCAGAAAAAGTCAGACACCCCCCCCCCCTCAAATATGACGTCACAAAGCTCTGCCCCCCCCACCCCGAAAAAAAAACATGCTTCGAATCGCTTTCAACTATTGTCATTGTAGTGGGTATTTAATGTGGCGCTGCACTCTGATGTTGTAGGAGAAAACATTTATTAAAAAGTATATTTAATTAAGTAGAACGTGTCTATATTTATTTAAAGCTGCGCATTTTGATGTGACGTCACATTTCTCAATACCCCCTTCGTCACACATCGTCACAAATGTCTGACCCCACCCCACCCCCCATAGGTGCGTGACGTCATTTATGGACGGCCCCTTAGTCGATCGGCAGGTCAAGTGTAGATGGGGTAAAGTGTCGCTGCTCGCACATCTTACCAAGTTGCGTAGAGCGCTGCACTTGCAGGGCTGCGCCTGTACCGACAATAGCTAATACTACAACCGTGACTTGCACCACTTTAGCATAGTTAAGAGGATGATGATGATAATAGGTAAAGTGGAGTCATGAACACCGTACCAGTATTCCGACAAATTACCAAAACGAGGCGCCACTTTAACAGCGCATGAGATATCGCTTTACTGGTAAGGGTTATAAGTTGGACAAGTTTTGAATTGTCTAGCACGCATGCTATTATATTTAAGAAAATATCATCAATGAATGTGATTAATTTTCACAACAGTTTAACGCATTCATTTTTTTGCTGTACATGGTGGTCCAGATGTCTTGCGACCCCCCCCCCCCCCCATATAATTCTCTAAAACGTAATCTTTTTCAAGTAAGGTTTATTTAAAACACATTAATATGCAAAGGATGAAATGTTCGGGGTTAATTAATTTGGGGGTCACAAGATATCTGGACTACCCTGTACAGTAGTACTATATTATTCCGTATGGCAGCAATATATTCAGGAGCTAGGCGTTAGATGCTCCTGAATATCTGCTGGCCACGTCGATAGGGAGAGTCGCTGTGGTTTTGCTGTTCCTCCTCCATTGAAGGAGCGCAAAACTCCAGTTGTTTACTTCCAATGGTCCATAGTTTGGTTTTACTGGTAGGAACCTCCTGGTTACACCAGCCCACAGGGGATTATTGTGTCCGTCCGTCGTGCAGGGGGAGGGCTGGGTGGGGAGGGAGGGGCTGGGTGGGGAGGGTGGGGCTGGGTGGGGAGGGGAGGGTGGGGAGGGGCTGGGTGAGGAGGGTGGGGAGGGGCTGGGTGGGGAGGGTGGGGAAGGGCTGGGTGGGGAGGGTGGGGCTGGGTGGCACTGGGTGGGGAGGGTGTAGCTGGGTAGGGATGGGCTGGTCACCCCGTGGTGCCCTTATAAAACTCAACGTTTTACCTACTCACGCCGGCTTGTGCCCGCCCTCACAGTCGGCCATATTTAAGGAATACACCACGCCGCCGTTGACCATGGAAATTGACCGAGCAACCCAACATTCCTCCCAGCTCCCTCCGCAGGAATGTGTTCATTGGCCACGCTGTGCCCTAAGGATTGAGTTCCCTGTCAGTATCGCTCACAGAATTCCACCAGGTGGCGGGATACACTCAGCTGTGTTTGTCTTGTAAGAGCCACTATTGGAACATTCGCGCTGTTAGACGCATTGGTACAAATGTTTACTTCTTAATAATACACGGTATTTTCAGCGACTTTGGTGTTATAGTCTACACAGTAAATTACACTATTTTATTTTACAAACTCAAAAAAAAACATTTAGACGAGGTATTTGGATGATAAAATTCAACGTGAATTCCAGCTCAAATGAGCATTTTAATTCTAGATTTGAAGCTTTCGTGACTGCAAGGATTCATATTCTTAGGTTTTTTCGGTAAAGTCACGTAGGTAAAACATTAAAATTAATAAAAGTAAAATAAAAATCACGACGTTTCGGAGGCAACACAAGCTTCCGTCTCATTTACTTGATACAGCTGTCGTGGCTGTGACGGTTCCACCTGAAGACGGAAGCTTGTGTTGCCTCCAAAACGTCGTGATTTTTATTTTATTTTACTTTTATTAATTTTAATGTTTTACCTACGTGACTTTACCGAAAAAACCTAAGAATATGAGCATTTTAAGGCGGTGCTCATCTCCCGCTAACATCCCTGAGCCGGTGATGGAAATTCGACGTTTATATGACGGGAGGGGGAGGGCGAATCTTTTCAGAGGACAATCACTGTTGATATCCATGCAAAGTGGTACTTATTTTATCAACCCTGAAGGGATGGTGGGCTAAGGCAACCCCTAATCAAAGTTTTTACTCATAACCTTCCAATTGCAATCTTTTAACTTTACCACTGAGCCACCTGGCCAGTTATAAAATAAAGGTTTAATAAATAGGTATTATAGTATATCATGGGACCTCCTTTGCCAGTACCAAAATATGATAATTGGGTTTCCTCTTTTTTTGGCAACAAAGCAGGTGTTAAGATGTTAAAACACCAAACTGAAAGCTTTAACAAGGAATCATGTCTGCATTAACCACAATACTTGTGGTCAGAATGCAAACAAAAAACATACTCTGATAAAATATGTGCATTGTCTTTGAAACTGATTGGTCCACATCAGACAGATTTCTTTTGAGCCTAGTCTCAAACGGTGAAGTAGAACCAGAAGACGCCAAAAAGACGCCAAAAGGCGTCCTCTGGTCTAACACCGTTTGAGACTAGGCTCGAAAAAAGCTATCTCTGGTGTGGACCAATCAGTTTCAAGGACAATGCATATACTATCAGAGTATGTTTTTGTTTGCATTCTGGCCACAAATATTGTGGTTAATGCAGACATGATTCCTTGTAAAAGGTTTCAGTTTGGTGTTTTAACATCTTAACACCTGTTTTGTTGCCAAAAAAAGGGGAAAACCTATTCTCAGGTATTATATTAATTATGTCTATTGATCAATGTCGTGAACAGAAGCTTGTTTCGATTAACAAAAATCCAGCTTCCAAAAACTATCATATGCATGACAGTGTGCCTGTCCTGGCATAGCCTCGTCGTGACAACTAATAACACATGCAAGCTTGTATGATGGAGCCATTCATAGTAGTCATACTACAGTGCACATGACCTTCAACCTGCCTGCTCAATCGCTTGCGTTATAGTGGAGACCTGACACTGACAGCTGTTGGATGCTTTGCACGCGCCCTGACAGCAGTGAGCCAAATGGTCCAGTGCCAACAGCCACAACGCTATTCGTGACTATAATATTATTGCATCACAAACATGTCGATGCATGTTTATACTGTTAAACAGGTTAGATATGAAACAAAACTATGCGAAGGCACAGCTCTCGTCATGAAACTTTTAAATGTTCACATTCTTGGTTCTTTCGGTAAAGTCACGTAGAAGGGAAATAATAAAATAATAATAAATAAACATAATAAAATTCTCACGACGTTCCGGCCACAACGCAAGCAGCCGTCCTCAGGTGAAGAACAGGGCTGTCGGAAAGACAACATGAGGACGCTGTCTTTCCGACAGCTCTGTTCTTCACCCGAGGACGGCTGCTTGCGTTGTGGCCGAAACGTCGTGAGAATTGTATTGTTTTATTTTTATCATTTCCCTTCTACGTGACTTTACCAAAAGAACCAATAATATGAATCCTTGCAGTCACGAAAGCTTTAAATCGAAATTTGTTATGTTTATTTGCTATTTTTATTTGAAAATAAATTACGAAGCAGTAACACAAAACCATTCATTCATTTTCCCCCACAACTACTACGAGATCTACTAAAATAGAACCTTCAAATATCATCAATCACTGCCATGTACCACTCATCCATCTTCATTTCATCACCATCATCCAAAAGCTGCACACTATCATGAAATAGTTAACAAAAGGACTCAGATTTCCATTCCTTATAAAACAAGGAAACCTTCTGTACTAGTAGGTCTTATAGAACTGTATAATTGCACCCAAATTAAACGGTGCACAATATGTACGTAATAATGTACAGACCTTTGTTAATCTATTGCTAAGGGCCTTCCCAAGCTGTACCCGACCATATTTCACCATACTGGTCAGTGCAGTTTGGTGAAGGGGGGCCCAGGACCGGTTCAGATACCTCTCGCTATGAATGTTAGCCATTGCCAGAAACAAGCTCGTTTCGCTGGGTTCACAGCACAGCACGCTAACCACTACTCTACTGCTCCAACCTATTCACAATTAATCCCCCTCAACTGAGAAATGTATTAAATACCACTATTGAAAAATTAGTAAAATTGTCACAAGCATTGACTTGCTGCTTTCACGAAGAGATGTGGATTTCTATATCAACACATATCATCACAATGTGGCACTTAAGGTCTGCCCACTACACCACCACTATGGCCAAAATCATACGCATTTTTACAAGTGGAGTTTGGCAAGGAGACCTCATAAATGCAGTTACCGTTTCAGAATTAATATTTCTAAATAGTTTTTAAAAATTATGAAAGTGGGCTATAAAAGTAAAGTAACAAAATATTGTTAAGAATCAAACACGACATTCTTGGTTCTTTCGGTAAAGTCACGTAGAAGGGAAAAAAACAATAAAATAATAAAAATAAAACAATAAAATTCTCACGACGTTTCGATTGCAACACAAGCAATCATCATCAGGTGTGAAAACCACAGCAAGAACATTTAAGTCCAATTACAAAACACAGCACTTGGTGTTATCGTCCATAGTTCAAACTTATCTGAAATACAGATATTTAACAGCAGTCACTGCCAAAAACAATCAAATTATATAGCTGTTTGGAATAATGCATTTTTAAGTGTCGCGCAGGAAATTACTACGTATGTATGTGGCACTTATTTTACACCGTACATTGCCAACCTTGCTAATGATAATTTGATAAGCCCATTGCCGCCAAAAACATACAACGCATGCCCGTTCACGTTTTCACAGTCAAACCATACTCCAGGTGTAAAAAGGTCCAGGCAATACTGTCATATACTAGCTGTATTTTCAAATTACACAGTATTACAACAATTCACACATTGTATAAAGAAAACAACATTTACGCAACTATTAATTGAAGAATTTAACATCACGATTCATGGGGATCTCATTTTCACCAAAGTAGATCAACATGACATGCGGAAACATGTTAAACTACTGGAAAAAAATTACCTTGATGTGTTGTCATTTAATCATACATAACATTTCCTTAAAAGTGTTACAATTTGAACTAACATAAAACATAGAATACAGTATTAGGGATGCTCATTTACAACCAATATTAAGGTCAATGGACAAAGTAACAACAACAAAATATACGAGACCCAATGTATCTAAATATTTTAGATATTTGGGCATTAGATTACGTCTAATCTCTTGACATTGACTTTAAAATTGGTTAAGAATTGAGTACCATACAAGAGATAAATGCTGACGCTCAATGCACGATGCACTGCAACCCCGCGGCCCAGCCTTGTTCGTGCTGCATGGTGAGCTCAGTAGGGTGGCTCGTGGCCTGCACTATTAGCAATCCCAAGAGAAGACAATTTCACAAAAGTGCAATAATAAACGCTATTCATTAAATTCGAATTATAATTAAAAAAACCTTTGATCCCACAAATTAATTTGTTGTACGAAGAATACGATGCAGTGTGTGGGTTGTCAGCAATTTCGTTCACTGAAATATCTATGCAATGTGCTTCGCCATAAGAACATTTGCGGACAATGCCCTTCCTTGTATGAGGTTTCCAGGGCCTTCAGAGTAAGAACCAGACCCATTGCAGTTACTGCAGCATTCACGATACGTCCCTGCAGTGCAGTCAAAACCAGTGTGCCAGCGTGTGTTGCTAAAACCTGGCAGTATAAGCACAGTACATCACCAGCATTTATTACAGCATAGTGAACAATCAGCAAGTTTACTCAGCAGAAATGACTATGGGACACATCGCAGGGCACTGTAAAGTGAGAAATAGTATGCGCTTATGGTGTATAAAATTAGATACCACTTGGCATTGATCAAATCACACATCTTAAGCAGGCGTATTATCAAGGGACAGACTTAATAATATATTTTAATACAGCACTGGATTCAAAACGGTATATGGTATGTTTAATTATTTTGGGAAGCTAAAGACTGCCCATTTGTGTTTGCTGCACTAATAATATTGTGCAATGCAATTCAGCTCCAATGTCTCATATGCCCTGGAAACTATGTACATCTCGACTGGTATCACAATAGATAACTCAGTCCACAATGGGCATCTGATGCCACATTTATCACTTCGATGCAGTAAAGATGGCCAGGCAGTGTCGGGCACGACTACCATGACCATGCGCTGCAATCTTAGCCATAGACCGCCATCATTAATGTGGTAGTATTTGTAATATTGTTTCTACTTTATCGAACATTTGCCTGTGAGATAGTGTTGTGATCCTTACCTTGTTGTTTCTATTGACCATTACAATGGGGCCGTGACAAGAGTGTAACTATTTAAATGAAAAAATTAGACCTTGAAATGAATAAAACCATTTTAGAACTGTGATTCATTTGACCGGACAGTTAACATCAGTAGGGGTATCCAAATAAAATAAGCATATGAAAATAACAAATGACAAACCATGAAAGCACCGAGCATGCATTATATATTTGAACATAAAACATTCTGTTAAGTTTTTAAAAAAATAGAATGTTAAATCCACATTATCTTCACAGCCAAATTGTAGGAAAAATTTATGTTTTGTCAAAAGTGTTTGGCACATTTTCACGTGTTGTGTACAATGGCTCATAATTGCATAGCATTCTGTAATGTTACAACTGTATAATAAAGCTAAATGCTTTATTATGGAAGCTAAATGCGTTTTTATCTCTTGGAACTAAAATCTGAAAAATTAAGCAATTGATTGTTGTGAGCATATTAAGTTAGCTTCCATAGTAATTACTAATTTTGTTAAATCAAAAACACATTTCTTCTTAGTAAGTAATGCGAATGTAAACTAAAGGTATTTGCAATGTAATAAACAAAGTGAAATTTTAACTATGCATTGTGATTAAATATCTAGCTTGATAGGAAATGTGATAGTATGCCAACTGGTGAAATGGTGAACAATAGTTAAATGTTTAGTCTATATAGTGTATAACAAATGTTACATTTCAAATCATGCGAGAACATTTATATATTTTTTTGAGAAAAACAAAACGATCAACGCCATGGTGGAGTTCAGAGTAGAATTATGTACACTTTAGAGAATATATACGCATCACCAATAACAGAAAAGAGACAACGTTATGTGTTTTGGCCTTTTCAATATTGTTCCAGAATGTTGATATACTTAATATGTAATGCTCAGGTAACATACCAAATATTATTGTTTTAACTGCATTGCACTTTGGTCAACATCACTAAACACTGTGGGTTTAAATGCCAGTCAAGGGTCAACTTAACACGTAGGCTTTTGCAACCCATATCCATAAAAGGGTTTTGTGGGTTATATCGTGTAAATATGAATGTGTCATGAAACCCACCACCACCCGACACGGCCAATTAGTAAGGATTGTCACGTAAACACAACGTGCCAATTAGTCACTACTTCTGCACACCGGTGCGTTTGAGAGTAAACACACAAATTGTATCGACTTCATAACAATCTTACACTTCCATCAAGGACTCAAAGAGGTATTACAAGGGGGGCAAAAGCTGCGTCATTGTATTAGCAGGGAAATTCTCTGCATGTCTTAAGACACCACTGCTAATTTTATAGGGTGGTGCATTGTCAACTTCATCCAAAAAATGTTGTTGTTCAGTTTCTATTTGGTATTGCATAACCCCAAAAAAATACACGGATGTAAAAAATGTTTCTTCCAAACACCACATGTGTTTCTTCGTACTGCATCACCAGAAATCTCGTTCTAAAACGTGTTCATCCCAACTATCATCACTAACTCAATGTGCTGGCATCCACCACAGCAGATATGTAGCTATCTTCAGGTGTTAAGCTGATACCATGTTATAAATGTTAAAAGTTCCCCAACACTGTGAGCAAAAGAACATCACGTGACCAACGGCTGTACTGTATTCGTAAAATAACTTTAATTTTGAATTTGTTAGGTTAATAAAGAAATATTAACCGTAATGTATTTATCCAACGAAACATTCTGAACGTATCCATAATAGTTCAACATTTTAATTATTACATCAGTAATACCAATTATGGTACCAGTAATACGACTTATGGTACTAATCATTGAGTAAATCTTCATCAGTAACAAGTGAACAATGTGAAACTGGCAGCAAGTTTCTATCAAGTACATTACTATCTTCAATAAGAGTCATCATACATTTTATTCAATATGTTTTTCAAAGTATGTTTTCAATTTAAAATAGGCAATGAAAATTAATTTCCATCTACATAAAATCGGAATTACATCCAATAAAAAACACATGAACCTTTACATGACTTAAATTTGGCATTTTTTAGAAACAGCCCTCATTTTTAAAATGTCAATAGCAGTTTGTTCTGAAAAGACATTTGAGTTTGCAATAGCTATGTAAATGCGTCTACTTTTCATAACATTTGCTTATCAACGTTTAGAAAACGATTCAAAAATAGACATTTTATATGATTACATGTCATTCTTTATCCATCATTTACAAATGTCTCGACAGGACAGTTGTGGAGGGCACTACCATTTAAATTTTCACTTCAATGCTCCCTTGCCGTTCATTTCTATGTAAACCGTGGCAGAAACTTTAAAAGGCACCCCTGTGTATGTGCAAAAGACAGGGCCTTTGCTGTTTTACCATTTACCATAGTAATTCGGCCTTCAATACTAACTCCAAAAAAAACCATCTCAGTAGACATTTCTTCATGTGGCACCTTGACAATCTATCCCTGCTTAATGCATTTGCTTAAAAAAATAAGATCTCGTTATGGCCCTCTCTGTTAGCATTGACTTAAATCTGCCAGCTTTGATGCAATGGGAATGGGGAAAAATGAGGGGCGACAGTCGGGTGTGAAGAGTAGATGATGTGGCAGCTGAATTTCTAGATGGCGACCTCCAGTCCCGTGCCCTTCCGCTTGCACACCAGCTTAGCTCCGTTGCTCTGGCCCGACGGGGAAATCCTTACGTTGACTTGGGTTTCCTTAAAACGCACTGGAAACCTGTGAACAACAGAGGTACGACAGCGATGGTACACATGCATGACCACAAACTAATAAGCTACAACGTATGTCACGCAGTTGGCCAAGTTACCCAGGGAACTGTGGGCTGCTGAGCGGCCGTAGTGGAGTAACTCACTCGTTGGAGATTTTTATCTCCACTTTCTCTTTGTTGCTCGCCATGACCGCACGATGAATCTTGGTGATGAGCTCTATTGCATGCTCACTGCTCAGTACAAAGTCGCCCTTGCCCGCTGCCGTGGTGCCCTGTGGAAGGAGGCATTGCGATGGTCTTTAACGTTACATACATTGATAAAGATGCCCGTATCGTATTAACAGACTGTAGGGGAAAGTACAGTTAGCGAGCACCTATGAAGTTTGTCACAGCACACGAGGGGGTGGGTGGCCAGCACATGCCCGGCTGCCTTTTTCTCCCTAGTGGCGATGTTCACACATCACACCAAGTACTCATTTGAGGTTGAGTCGACCTAGAGGAAGCCCAGGAGGGGTTCTGATAATCGTTACTGATGTTGAGCAGTAATTGAACTCAGGTTGCTGCGTTCACAGCACAGTGTGCTAACTGCTACTCTACCGCTCTCCACAATTACATACATACGCACAAATACACAAACATACCTTAGCAGTGTTTTATTTTAGCCGCGAGTTGGTCAAAAGAGGTGAATTGACATATATACTGTGTACAACCTTGAGTTTTAAATTGCGTTCTTCCCACTGATATCTGCACACATGAACTCATATGGAGAACTGGCATCACCAGTGACTGTTATTATGCATACACACCTCAGATTAGCACGGTTGGCAACGTAGGGTGCGAAAGAATATCAACATACATATATACTATAAAAAATGCAATGTAATAAAATATAAAAACATAAAGTTAACCTCTATTAACAACAACAGGCAACATATGCCAGTAATTGACGTTGATGTAACCACAGCGCTTGTGCCCAGCTAGCTGCACATGTACATCAAACGAAGACAAAGATCCCCCGTATAGCCTTAACAAACTGTTGGGGCAAGTGCTGTTAGCGAGCACCTATGAAGGCCGGCACAGCACACGTGGGGGTGGGTGGCCAACACCACGCCTTTGTCTCCCTGAGGCTGAGTCGACCTCGGCGCACATGTACATACACAAGTACAGACATGCATGCATACCTGTTTTAAGTGCAGAGCCAGCAGGCCATCGGTTAGACTGCTGAGAGAGAGACCCGTGACCTCTTTCAAAGCAATTTCCGACTTCACCTGCCCCGACTTGTCTGTCAGAAACAGATTCTTCTTTGTGAGCACCACCAGACGTGGTGAACCCTAAAATGCAAGACCGCGAACAACCATTCACAACAGTGCTCACACGCTCAAGGTACTTTCATTAATGCTCATATTCAAAGTCAATCGATAGTACTTAAACAATAAATAATCGGTGCGCAACTCTTAAAAATGCTGTGTTCACTGAAGCAGCAACTCGTGCCTGAAGTACGACAACCGATAAGGCGCCAACAACTTCACCTTTCCGTTGCCTCGGTTGATCTTCAAAATGCTCTCGGCAAAGATGTGCGGGCCTGGCACCGCGGTCGCGAGCTTGTCGTACTTGGTCATATCCAGGTAAGTGCCCTTGAAGGGCTGCGGCACCCTGTGCAGGGGAAGGTGACCAACACTGAGGTAACGTGATGATCTCGGGCCGTGGTTGTTGCGTGCATATAATCCAGCTATATAGAGGCGAGAGTTGTGAAACCGCCATGGGTGGCCAGAAACACGCAACAGCCATTGATTGCGTCCTGACTCACCTGTGTGGATATCTGAGTGTCATCCCCTCGTATGAGGGTTACTCTGGATTGTCTAGTTTTCTCCCACATGTAAAACAATAATTGCCAAATAAATATGTCCAAATATCCAAAAGCAGGACTCTCCTGCAAAAGAGTAGAGTAGTGAGACCCAGCGAGGCTTGCCTGGATATACTGGATATGATATTATTATTTCCTGCACTACAAATTCCATTATTGTGCCTGTAAAATTGTTTACATATGAATCAAAAGAATGTATACGCTCGTGTTCAAAATACTGCAGGTGGCAGGTGTTATATTTTTAGGGGGGCATATAGCCAATTCATCCATGTTGAACAAATGGGTAGGAAGTTGTTGAGCTATTGACAATGTATTGCACTGCAACAATATAAATGGCCGCTAGGGTTGACCAATAGAAAACTAGTGATGGGAGACGAGTGGAGGAACATTCTAGAGGACAACCAATTGTAAGATGCTGCACTTGGAATCGGATTCACTCATGGGAAAATACAACACACAAAGTACAATTCCTTGCAACAGTATACAATTATAAAAGATTGACAATACACATTCAAACATCAAAATACATTGAAGATCTTCATAGGACCATTGCTAGATATATACCCGATGACGGCCCGTCGTTTGGGTGCCAGTGGTGTGAAAAAAAATACTTTCCTGCATGTTATGAAGATTATAAACGGCATACGCATGACCCACAACTCCCTCCTTTCCCCTGTAACCCCTCGCCCCTCATCCCACCCTTGCTGGCTTATGTCCCCCACCAATGTTGGCCTCTGTGCCCCACCAATAGATTCACCCACTGGCCAGCACTGCATATACCATAATGGTTGTGTGAAAAATAGAAGTTTAATGACACTGGGTAAAAAGAAAGTGGCAAATGAACCCCTCGGGGAAAAAAAGGAATAGTGTCCAGGACGTTGTAGTCACACGCACGTGGTTGGGTAGAGAGCCTTCTTGTCTTTAAAGAGCTCACTAGCAGACAGTTTCTCTTCGAAGATGGCTTTCTTCTTGTCATCAAACTTGCTGCGGTAGACCTTGCACTGTAGACACAGACAAAGATCCCCCGTATAGCCTTAACAGACTGTTGGGGCAAGTACTGTTATAGTGAGAATCTATAAAGGCCGGAACAGCACACAAGGGGGGTGGACAGCACCATGCCCGGCAGCATTTGTCGCCCTAGTGGCGATGTTTACACACCGCACCAGATACTCATTTTAACTAGGGGAGGCCCAGGACCGGTTTAGATAATAGTCACTGGTGTTGACCATGAGCGGCAATCGAACTCGGGTCGCCGGATTCACAGAGCAGCACACAAACCGCGACACTAACCACTCACCGGCATATGGAAGCATGTGACTCAGTCTAGCTAGCTGTTGGAAAATGTTTAAGTCCCTGTTGTTCCATCGAATACCTTTGTAGCCTTTGGCAATAGACATAATGTGAATGCTGACAGAAAGATATATATTCGCCTACAGTTATGTGTGTTTGTACACTACCCAATATGAGGCTTCCAAAAGAGGTGACAAAAGTTGACAGCATCAAAAAAATAGTCAATTTACCTGTTAATAAACGTTGAGGATCTTAATTATTATTGTAATTACACAGTGCGCAGCAATGGTCACAAAAAAATATCTTCCAATTCTGTCCTTTTGAGTATTGCGTACTAAATAAATGAGTGGACAATTGCAATGAATTACTGCATCGTAAATATGAATTCCAAAAAACTATTCCGACATCTGCAGAATAAGCACCGACACTGAAGTGGTGTAATCATCACTCAATGAGTCCGTGCTCTGAGAGGCTTTGCTGTAGAGTGAATATAGTGCCAGCAAAACAACCGCTGCTGCCAAGTGACCACTCTTATCTGTGGAATAATCACTTATAATAGGGAGAATCAATGAATGGATAACAGAAGTTTTTCATAGATCAATTTTGAGCTGCGAAAATGCGAGTTGCATATAATCGGGCCATGGATAATCGGGGTTTCACTGGAACTCAGGTTTTGGACTTTATACCTCGGTAAAAAAAAAAGAGTTTTGTATTTTCCCACTGAGTGATCAGCCAGCTGCGAAGCATATTGTGTATGTGCGGCACTGACCCTCCACAGGTGGTGCATGCGTCGCAGCTCCTGGTCTGCAGGCTCCAGGAACATGTTGGGGTAGGCAGGCCACTTGCGATCCGTGGGAGACAGCTTGGGCAGTGAGTCCCGCAGACGCAGGAAGTATCGCCTCATCTGCCCACAAACGATGGGAGAGATCACGTCTCAGGAAGGGCACTTTCACCGCTTACTATCAAACATTCCCAGCTGTTCATTTATTACCTCTGAGTATTTTTTCCAATTTTTGAGCTCTGAATGGGGCCTGAATATATATATATATGCACACGTTTGGAATAATGTTTTAATTAATTTTCATTTTGGGTGCAAACAAATGTTAAAGCATTAAAAAGGTAATTTCCAATTGATGTCAAGAGGATTGGACCTTGAAGTTGCTTATTAAAATAATTAAAGTAAGACAGAATGCATTTATGCCAGATATTGCTACCAACATATATTATCTTTATCTGAACAGCTAAGAATCAAATCCAAGCCATGGAACATTGTAATTATCAACATCATATTAGGCATAAATGTGCACGCATGTGCACACACAAGACAATGCTCTATAGATTATATGTGAAAGCATTGCTAATGAAAAGCTTTTCAGGTCATTAAAGCACAGAGAGGGCAGGATAGGTTCAGCTACCACATGTCACTGACATTTTCCATAACTGGAAATTGAACGCAAGTTGCTGGGATCAGAAGTTTACAATGGTTACACTGTCACTTGGGCTTGTACTCACGATGCAGAGAATCATGAAATCGTAAATCCTCTTGCCGGCATTTACTTTGAAGTGCTTCCGATGCGCCTTCCGCACCTGCACAGGTGTGTTGGGGTCAGGGGTCGGGGTACACGTGTTGACAAGAGCGATTCTTAGAAGCAGCTTAAAGGATTGAAATTGCTGTTCCTTCGCCAGAACACAGTGCATCTGGCAACACTACAATAATCCACTATCACTCTTTCTTGGGGAGACACGCGAAAGTTAGTAAGCACAACCACCGTTGCGTCGGTTCGTTAACATTGACATGCTAATCTCTCATAATACAATGGCCACCTCCTCAGCTCTGGCAGCTCTTGCATCAACCCCCCCCCCCATCACGGTTCCCATTTTATGGTTTCACACTTGCTTAGGCACAATCTCTAGCCCCCACCCTCTTGCTCGATGCGGCACCCCCCCCCCACCCCTCTCAACGATGTATAATCAGGACTTGTTTCAGCAGCCTGTTTCTCTCTCCCACCTGAAGACGATTGCTTGTGTGGCGATCGAAACGTTGTGATCGATTTTTTTTTCTACCTACGTGGCTTTACCGAAATAATCAAAGAGTATGGTAAGCAAGTGTTACACACACCACCAATTACCAATTATCTGACGAGACAAATAGAGGCGGATTCTTGTGTGACTTATAATTTTCCATGCATGAAAATGATGGAACCACTGAGTCACATGGCTCCGTAATTTACTCCAGGTTACAGAATGCACAATGAATTCAGTGCATCCTCGTTTTTCAATATCCTATGTGCATCGCAGTCTTGTACCATATGATAGAGCTTTGTGTTATAGAGTCAAAATGCCAATGCAACTATGGGCATGAAATACATAAGTGTATGCATATGTGTACGATAAATGTATGGATTCCATTTGATAAATGTTTTAAACGGGCATTAGTCAGTGGTCCATGCCTGGAAGAAAAAAACACAATTAAAATATATATTATGTACGTAATAAATGTTCTGTGAAGTGTAGGGCCTGAGAAATGCTTATTCTTAGTGGATGTTATGACTGTATAGAGCCTGAGCAAAATGTCACCATTTTGTGTCACCAAGTCATGGTGTTAATCCCAACTCCAGTTTAATGATAATTCACAACTACGTTTGAGTTGTAATAGAATATTACCCGTCCAATGTACACTGCAATATCCCACAGGACCTTATTGTTGGATATACAGGAGTTGGTAAATAAATGTAATGTTGTATGGGAACACATTCAACATCATTAGCTATGGTTTATCCGCTGCTGGATGAAGGCCTCCCCACCCTGTTGCCCTGCCTCAGGCGTGCGATGTGCATGTAAGCTCGCCTCATTCCCTTAATCTCAATGGTGCTCATCATCTCAAGCGTGTTTGCTCCTTTGGCTCCCATTCCACGACTGGTCTCGTCTATCGGCTATCATGCATTCTCATGAAGTGTCCTGCACAAGCCCACTTACTTTCCAGACCGGTCAATACGATGCATCTATTTTGCATTTGTTACCTAATCTGTCTTTCTCTCAGTGTAATTTCAAGCATGCATCGCTACATGGCTCTCTGCATACTTTACAGCTTGCCGTTACATTTCCTTTGTCCGGGTTCATGTTGCTGATCTATTTCTAATGACGAGTGAGTAATATGCAATGTAAACTTCATTCTCCAGGCACATGGCTTTGTTGCCTTTCATCATCAAACGGAGTTTTGAAAAAGCATCCCACCTTGCTCTCGTCTGCCTCTCCATTGCATGATTTAAATTGAAAGCTGTTGATTTGTGGTATCACATATTGCCTTTTCTCTTTTATGTTTGTACTTTGCCGACCAACTTGCATTCTCATGCAAAATGACAACGCCATTTATTAAATTATTTAGTGGTGGCATCCGTTCACTTTCTTTTTTATCTCCGTGGATTTAAATCTGTTGCTTAAAATCAGTCAACCTTCTCCCACATTGCAAAGGAAATGTAACTGTTGACAATATGACGCACTTGAAATTGGTATTGTCACAAAGCATGCAAATGTCCTGAAAAAGAAAACAAGGTGAGGAATTGTTATTTGGTTAGTGTACAGAAAAGTAATGTTTGTATTGACATAACATTAACTATGCTTACACACACGTGGATTTAGATTAACAAAGGAAGTTAAATACAGAGATAATGCTGTTCAAGGACCCCACAATTTGTTCAAGTTTTTTTTTATTTGATGGACCTCACATGACCGCCAAAAGTCAATGCACTAGGCTGAAGCAATGCCTACATGCGAGGTGATGTCAACTGCATGGATGCACATTCTTAAGGGGATCCCACATCAGCATTTCCTCTAAAGTGTAAGTAATAGACCAGATCAGCACATCAGCAGCCCTCTGGTTGTGCGATTTATACCTTACACACATCTGCACCCGAGAGAATTCCTACAAAAGGTGGAACGTTCTCTTCACTCATTTAACCAGTGCGATCCCGTAGACCAATCACACCTGCACAATGTTTTGTCGAAGTGTTTTGATTAATACAGAGCCACCTTGCCTCCAATCCACATGTATGTACGGGAAAGCATTATAGAGCAAACAAGAGCTTGGATGAGCACTCAAGTGTCAATGTTTACGTACAAAACACCTGCAACACAAAACACCAGGTCGGCTGAAAGCAAAGAATGCTATTACATTTTAGTTGGAACTTGTTACCTCTAAGGTGTCAGAATATCAAACTGCTTAGCTGCAGGGGCAAGTTGCTGTGTGGGAGTCAGGTGCATTACATTATTTATGGTGCAAGTTAATCCATAAAAAAAAACACTTGTGGTTTTCACAAACCTCACTGGAGTCTACGCAATGACTAACAAGGTCAACACAGTGAGGCAAAGAATGGCACGGCAAAGCACAGCGCAATTTAATATTGCATAGCAGAGCTAAGCAAAGGACAGCACAGCCCACGGCAGCAGCAGCATAGAACAGCACAGCAACATACACGTGAGCTCAGCACAGTAAAACATGGCAGAACAAAGCATACAGCTTTGCAGATACACCACCTTGTGCCCTGTCCAGTGTGCCCAGATTACAGCCACTGCATGCTTGCGTCTTCCAAGCTCCTTCCTCTGATTCACCTGCCGTCGAACCTAGAATCCAGCCGTCACGCCGTAGAGCCACAAACACTCCGAATACACTAAAGTTCAAGAGCACAGCTTAAAGCTTCATACACGTTGGCTCGGAGCACTTAAAAGTGATCTCACATTAACGGACATCAGTGTGCATAGATTTCAATTATTTAAAAGCCACGCAATGCTATGGGTGATTTGAGTTGTATGATAAATGTAATCAATACCTGAACAAATGTGCGTGCTGTAATAGCCATTAAGGGGTATAGAAATAAACTTGCAATGCTGAACAAAGGCTGAAAGAAAGGGACAATTACTATTTGGCTCTTTCGGTGAAGTCACGTAGAAAGAAAATAAAATAAATAATAGAATACAACGTTTCGTCATCAGATAGAACTCAATTTGAGAGAGAGACAAAACACAGACACGGAGACACAGACAGACACACAAGCAGAGAGAGACAACACAGAGACACACAGAGAGAGACACACAGAGAGAGACACACAACATAGAGACATAGAGTGTGTCTCTGTGTAGTCTCTCTCTGCTTGTATGTCTGTCTGTGCGTCTCCGTGTCTGTGTTTTGTCTCTCTCTCAAATCTAGTTCTACCTGATGACGACTGCTTGTGTTGCAAATGAAATGTCGTATTCTATTATTTAATTTATTTTCTTTCTACGTGACTTTACCGAAAGAACCAAAGAGTAATTCCTGCAGTCACGAAAGCTTCAAATCAAGTTTGACGGAGACAATTGTCTATTGGACGAGCTACACATGGTCATTAAAACTGCCTAGAATAGGGAACAGCCGTCACAGGACTGGAAGAATGCAATTATAAGACTGCATATGACAGGCGATATAAATGAGTGTAGTAACTCTTGGGGGACAAGTATCTTGAGCATTCCCGGGAAGGTATTCACCAGAATATTTATGAATAGAATAAATAATCAAAATATAAAGTTACTTAAGGGAGAATCCGTGTGGACTTAGATCTGCGAGGGGCTGCAAGTGATAAGATCGGCAGATAGAGAAGAGTTGAGAGTATGGAGAGAACCTTTAGATTTCCTTTGTGGGCTTTAAGCAAGCCATCGATTCTGTGTGCCAGAAAGGCCTCTGGGAACTGTTAGGCTTGCTATGGCGTCCCAGGTAAGATATGTCGGCTGCTTCAAAACATGTATGATGGGACTCAGGCCTGTGTATGAATTGGGGGCGAGACATCGGAATGATTGGATGTTAGGACAGGTGTTTGTCATGGTGATATTATTGCCTCCCATCGTTTGTTTTATTGAGCTTGACTCTGTATTCATAAACACCACGACTATGGTGAGCAGAGTAGAAAATCCAGGAGTTTTGTACAGGCAAGATTAATGTGAGGGACTACAGAGATGATGCAGGTCTGTTGACTAGGACCTTGGCTTGGAGCCATAGAATTGGTGTTAGTTTTAGACTGTGACTGGACACTGGGATCGTTTTACGTCCCCTCCGCTCTCAATCTCTCCTACTACTCCTAACCGTCCCCCCCTCTTCCTTGTGCACAATCCCCGTTTCCGCTCCTTTCACCCTACTTGCCCCCTTGCAATGGAACAAACTTCCCCTCCGCATTAAGCAGCAAGCAACCATCACTGTCTAGTTTCCGCTCCTCGCTCAAGACCACCACCACCTCTTCTCCCTGGCCCATCCATCCCTCCACCCCGAGGTACCCCCTTAATTCCCGTACCCACTAACCTCCCTCCCCATCCCTATTCACCATATCACTTTTAGCTACCCTAATTTTACCATTCATAACCCTTGTAAAGTGGCTTGGATAAAAGCGTGATGTAAATATAAGATATAAGAAACGGGAGTCCTTGCAGTAGGATGACAGGTCCTGGTAGGAGGAGAGAACGTTGATATGGTACATGAATTTGTTGTGTACTTGGGCAATAATGTCCGTAATGCAGGTGGCTGTGAGAAGGAGGTCAAGGAGGCTCTTTGCTTCAGCAGGGCAAACGTGTAGTGGGGCTAGGGAAACCACTTCGGAAGGGAAAAAGAGATAAATCTAAGTGTAAGCAAAATGGTGCATGAGGCAGGGGTGCCACTTGTATTAATGTATGGATCAGAGAGCTGAACCCTAACCAAGCGGCTTGGAAATAAGTTATTGGGAACTTGAGCCACAAGTGTCTGAGGCAGATGCTACGAATGTAGTGGCAGAAAAGGATGAGCAATGCACACATCTGGAGGAAACATGGCAGGTAAATGCTGCAGCTATGACTGGGAAATAAAACTAAAACAGGTTGCACTGGGGGGGCAAGTGGGGGGGGGGGTTGCCGAGACGGACGCTGGAAGGGCCTCCATGAGTCCGGAGGCCAAGGGTAAGGCCTAAGACCATATGGTGGGATATGTTGGGGTAGATTTTGCAGGTCATGTGTCTACTCTGTAGCAGCTTACAGGATCTGGCAGATGGTAGAATGAATTAGTGAGGTAGGGTGGCATCACCGGCTTTGGCCATGATGACATTTGGACCTTGACTTTGCTAAAAAAATTCAGGTACTGCATTATTTAGACGACTAAAGAGTTCCACCGTGCCACGTGCACAGGGCGACAGTTCACCGTTACCATTATCCAGGGAGCCATGGTTTACTATGCAATGGCATACACAAGGTAGCAGAGCACAGGAGTAGGAGCAGCTTGCTCTACCAGTTTGTTACAGCTGTCACCACAAATCATTCTCTAACACAAGCACCAATGTAGTGATACATCTTCGTCTTTTTTACGTGGAATGGCTGTATTTATTATTCCACTGTTCTTGCTAAACTGCACTGGCAGTCAATTTTTTCAGGCAAATCTTCAATTTTTCCTCCTCGCATGCAAATGTCACGAAAATAAACTGAACAATAAATACACGTGCTGGTTTTTCTATAGTCAGAGCAGCCTTATAATGCTTTAAAATGGACAAAATTGAATTGAAAAATATGCTATGCTGTTGAATGCCTAGTTCAGTGGTATACATTTCTGGCACGTTTCAGAGTGTAACTGAACTGACTATATATTATTGGCATTTACATAACCTGACGTGGTATTTGAGGAAAATGCTAATGAACAAATGTGAGGTTAATAATTGTCAATAAAATAAAAAAGTGATTGGTGAATTTGTTTGTCGAATCATAACAAGTACTGCAATATAAATAAACGCAATGGTTATTGTCAAAGATTAAATCGTTAGTCTTGGTAATCCACTCCTTGTGGAAAGCCAAACTGTGGGGGGAAACTGACATTGTAATCTGTGGGGAGAAAACCTGTAGAGGAAAAGTAAAACTGCATTCATTCACATGCAGTTAGTGTAAAGAGGTGAAATAAACCATTGTCACAACCATAAATAACAAAGCAATGTGTCAACAGAAATGTTAGACAAACATCATGGTAAAATGAAGACACCAAAATACAACTTAATGATAGAGCTATGCAAGTTACACATTACCATGCAAGGTTAGATTTACTGAATTCGTGAATGTGGTTAGTCACATGGTCTGCTTTTGCCAACGTTGAAACCTTGAAATGAATGCAGTCGTTAGTGTTTACGGATCACATTAGTGGTTACAGATCACGTCGAAATGTGCAGTGAACACCTATCTGCCCATGGATCGTGACAATTATTAGTGGTTACAGATCACTTCGTTTTACGCAGTTAAACAAACCATGAAGGCAAACCAGCTACAACGGCCCTGGCATGCAAAGCCATGCAAAATCCTTCTCAGCGTTGATGCAACTCCCTGGGCCATGTGAAGCAGTGTAGTGATACCGGTAGAGGGGCTAGGGGTGCAGCAGGGCACAGAGGTCTGGCATGGAACTAAGCGGCCTCACCTGGAAGCCACACCAGTAGGCGCGAATAACGGTCGCGGCGTCGTTGAGTTTTTTCTGGTGCTTGAGGTGGCGCAGGAGTCTGCGGGCCTGGCGACACGATGGGGGACACGGCGGCGAGCGCGAGCGCACGTCGATGGAAAGACAAGAGACAGAGGCAAGAAACGGCGGCGGAGGCACGGGTGGGCTGAGCAAGTGCACATGGGTGCTCAAGCCACGAGGTACATGGGCACACAGAGACACACAGAGGCCGACTGCATGGACAGATGGACACAGATGTGCGCAGGCAGACGTGAAAAACACGTAAATATTGCACAGATAAAAGAAGTAGGCCTTTGTTAAGCTTTAAAGCCAATGCAGAAAGTGCAGTTAGTGAGCGTCTATTAACGGTGGTATGGCAGTCGAGAATGTGGCTTGGCTAATTCTATACCCAGCTAACTTTGTATCCTTGGTGCTTACGATATATTGATGGACTAAGCTGGGGTGCTCATTTTAGGCTGAGCTGACCAATGATGATACGCAGGCCAGGTCAGACACCAATTGTTACTTGGGTGCAAGCATCATCACGCAATGCAATTATCGCTAGAACACCACTCCAAACAGAGGTGTGGACACATGCTATTTTCGTTTATCTTACTTTTCATCAGCCATACAGATATGGGCAGAAACGAAAGTGCAGGAATACCTGTTGGATCTCACGTGAAATTTGTACCGAAACATTAACAGGAAATTAGTTTGACAGTTAAATATAAGAAAATGGTGCATGTTTTCTAGTTTTGACATTGTAGGTCAGGTCACTGAAGCCTTAGTGTAATTGTTTTCAATTGAGCAGATCTTGTAGCATGTTACTTCGACATTGACACTCATTTGTTCGCAATGCTATGCACGTGTGTGTTTCCCGTACATCTTCCAGTATAGTAGGGCGTGTGTTCCATTGTGTACCCTCCTGTCCAGGTGCCCTTGGGTTCACTGGACATGCATCGATCACCAAGCTGATAAGTAAGCTTCCAAAAGCAGGTGGCAAAGTCCCCTGGCTGAAGGGACCCCGGGCCCCCCCACACCCCACTTCGTTTACCGAGGCCACTCATCCCTCGCTCGTCTCAACCAACACCACACTACCCGCTCTGCATCTGCAAAGCAAAAAAAATTTAACTACTCCCCATGTCGGAGCGCACTTCAATGCTGAGAATGAGAGTGTGGTGGTGCCTGTTTCAGTGGTTTGCCCTCATATTTCGTCAGGATTTTTTTCTCACTTTGTCAGGATTTTTTCCTCATATTTTGTCAGGATTTTTTTCTCATTTTGTCCGGATTTTTTTCTCACTTTGTCAGTATTTTTTCCTCATTTTGTCAGTATTTTTTCCTCATAATTTGTCAGGATTGTTTCCTCATATTTCATCAGGATCTTTTACTAATTTTGTCAGTATTTTTCCCCCTGAAAAATGTTGTGCCATGCACAATATTCACGTGATTCTTAACAAGTCATTACACACAAGTTGAGAAATGAGTCCCGTTTTTAAAAGGGGCTCCTTCCAGCTTGGGTGCAGCAAAGACATTTGCATTGTTAGAATGCTGTTATAGTGAGCCTCTTCTTTGTTCCAACAAAACCGTTTCAAATTTTACTTTGAAAGCTTCAATTCTCACGTGGATGTTGCTCAGTAAGATCCTTAATCTGGTTCTTCAAAGCAAGTTTAAAGAACAAGAGTTGGTCCATTATGATCATATAATGGAAAACACCTTATAGCCTTTCATAGTTAGTGGAAGATATTCCACAGTGGTACTATGATTCAACACATACTCTGCGTGTGAATACTTTGGACCAATATATTCCTGATAACGAACAGAGTGTACAAGTCATGAGTTTAAACGTAACAAGGTGCTCATTCAGCACCTGTGATAGATCCTGCTTGAAGTTTGACCAGCAGGAAATGAAATGTTTTATCCACAGAGTGGGGAGATTGTCCACACGCAGTGACGCTTATGGTCTCATTCCACTCATCAATGACGGCAATAAAAAAAAAACTGTCATTGTAAACCTGCTCTTCATTCATACTCAGCTGTACAGGGATACAATGTGGGTCAAGGAACAGATAATGCATTGCTTTATACTGGTAGGAACCTCCTGGTTACACCAGCCCACAGTGGGTTATTGTGTCCGTCGTGCAGGGAGGGGCTGGGCGGGGAGGGTGGGGAGGGGCTGGGTGGGGAGGGTGGGGCTGGGTGGGGAGGGAAGGGTGGGGAGGGTGGGGCTGGGTGGGGGGTGGGAGGGGTGGGGCTGGGTGGGGAGGGGCTGGTCACCCCATGGTGCCCTTATAAAACTCAACGTTTAACCTACTCTCGCCGGCTTGTGCCCGCCCTCACAGTCAGGCATATTTGTGGAATACACCACGCCGCCGATGACCCTGGCCATTGACCGAGCAACCCAACGTTCCTACCAGCTCCCTCCGCAGGAATGTGTTGGGGTATATGTATGTATGTAAAATGTATTTTGCACCGTACGTAGCCAAACATGCTCAGCAGAGGTGCAGGGGAAGAACAACAAACTAAACATAAAAAGCAGTTCTAAAGAAATGAGTCAGTTCTTAAGAAATTGGTTTTAAATCTAGATTTAATTCATTTCTTTAGAACTGCTTCTTGTGCTTTGTTAGTTGTGCTCACTATCGAGAGGGCAGTGACACTTGGTCACTTAATAATGAAAGAAGCGCTGCGTGCAGCAGGTCACACCAGAAGTGGCCGTCAATAAAATATGCACGCGGAGGTGTGGTGCTGCAACACCACAAATAAAGCTTGGCTTGGCTGTGAAACTAGCATCAGTGGAACACAGCTGCAGGAAGGGCATACAAGAAACCTTTTGTAAAATGTGCACATTGCCACGAAATTCGCGACACACAATCCCATCGGCTGGAAAAAGGGAGATCGTCATTGTTAGGATGCGTTTTATGTTGCGCTTTGAACGGTGGCTCCATGCAGTATAAACTCGAGCACTTCACCCTCTGCCACCAAAGAGACTCCAACAGTGATTTGGTGGGAGGAGACGGAGTCACTGGCAAGGTGGGACGGGTGCAGAGTACACAACCGTGATTATTTAGTGCAGGCACATCGAGCCAACTCGGCACGCAGTCATCGCTCATACCTTCCATCCGCGGACAATGCGCTGCAGGAGAACAATGCACTCCAGAGTCTTCACGTACCTCTTGCGTTCCTAGAAAAGAGCAACACGCAATGCTAATGGGGACCGCAATTAATTTGGTTAATCGTTGAGAAAGCCAATGCCGAATTTTGGGGGCGGCTCCTGGGACTGCCCAAAGGCGAGGTGATCTTCAGCGAAGAAGCGGAGACGATTAATAATTGAAAGCTCGGGCACAGTTGGGGTTGCTCTAAAAGGCAATGTGCTTCTCCAATGTCAATCCTTGGGGTGCTACGGGGGAATAAGCATTACAGCCATTAGAGGAGCTCCAATCTGTACTAATTAAGTTATTTATTAATGACACACTCCACAAGGCCATCGCCATAGGAATAGAGGATGTTTACCCCCTGGCTCAGAGCTGCAAAGTGGGATGAGTACCATTCTATGCTTATTTGAGCATGGAATCACTGACTATACACAAGAACAACAGTGTTCACGCTCACAATGCAGACATAAGCATTGCTATCAAACTAACGACATACATTTCTCAGAACTGGTGTAATTAACCACGTGCTTCATGGTCCATCCAGGAAGCCACAGCATAATTTTGTAAAGAGAACGGATCCTAAAACTTACTTCAGGAATACGCCGCCACATTGGCCATTCGCACGATACATGGACCAGCTGACATTGAGATGTAATCGCAAACTCTACGTTAAATATCTTGTGAGTTTTCCCATAAGCTCTTTCATAATGTCTACGTGGGTCAACTCGCTCGTGGATAGAGAATCCTTGATCCTCTGAGGCAACAATAACTCCAACGTGTTGAGAATATGAATATTCTCAACACGTTATGTGTAGACATTTTTAGACAAAGACTGAGATCCCCCATATTGCCTTAACAGACTGTTAGTGAGCACCTATGAAGGCCGGCATGGTACATGATGAGGTAGGTGGCCAGCACCATGCCCGACCACCTTTGTCTTTCCAGTGGCAATGTTTACACACTGCACCAGGTACTCATTTGAGGCTGAGTCGACCCAGGGGAGGCCCAGGACCAGTTCAGATAATCGTCACTGGTGTTGGCCGAAAGTGGGAATTGATATCGGCTTGCCAGGTTTGTAGCGCAGCGTGCTCACCACTTCGTCACTGCTCCCCACACATATATATACACACAGATGCTCACTACATGATACAAACACTGCCTCTTAAATTATCTCTACAACAAATGGCATATACTGAACAAAATAAATGTGTCACTGAACTGGGACATTGACGAGAATGCACTGGAACTTTCTTTAACAAAAGACCACTTTAATTCCTAAAATGTGGCCTTTAAATGTTAAATACAACCACAAGGTGTGCACGTTAGGTTGCTTCAACATCCGCTTCTAACAGGCAGCCTGCTCTTAACACGTTCACCCACACAAATTCCAAGAATGTGGAGCAGGAGTTCACAAGTGGTTTTGTTTGTTCAACTGGCATCTATTACCTCGAAGCAGAG
The DNA here is from genome assembly GCF_965212315.1 of Lampetra planeri. Lineage (NCBI taxonomy): Eukaryota > Metazoa > Chordata > Hyperoartia > Petromyzontiformes > Petromyzontidae > Lampetra > Lampetra planeri. Next base: position 23,267,313 of record NC_136107.1, read on the forward strand.
GCTGCATGCCAAACACAGATGCAGCAATTAGACACACTGAATTGCAGAAAGCAATACGCTTCTCTTAAGTATTATGCTCAGACAATATAAGAATGAACACTAATGCCCTTCCTATATTTTCTTTCAGTGTCACGTTTTATTTATAGCATAATAATAGAATTTGCCTTCGGCTGCGTTTATTAACAAATGGCAAATGACTCCAGTCATCTAAAAAGTCCAGCATGATATTTGCATGCCAAATCAACCAAGTCGAATGACCTTCTGTGAGTTTTAATAAAATCATATTTGTAAAAATGTATATTGCCATACGTTATCTTGCATGTGAGTGGTCTCTCGATGCTAGGACAATACTTGTTGACTTTCCACAATGTGATACTCCTTTTTTTTACACATGACCAGAATTTGAACTTGTAACTCTTTACATACAGATAAGACCACCCCTCCCCCTTAACTTGTATTTAAGAGCTTGTCTCTTGGAATTTTGCCTCACTTGATACAGTAAATTTAGCTGTGACAGTCCCACCTGATGACGGAGACTTGTGTTGCCTCCGAAACGTCGTGATTTATGATTTTATTTCTATTATTATTTCTATTATTTTTATTATTTATTTTTACCTACGTGACTTTACCGAAAAAAAACCAAAGAGTTTGTAACTCTTTGACTGACAGTTGAGCAACTGTTACAGCGTGGACGTGTGTTATTAAAAATGCATGAAAATCTGGAACATATACTTTCAAAGGAAACTGGCTCAGTGGTACTAAATGATTTCACCATTTGCTTCCAGCCGCCTTGCAGGCAACTTCCTTCCACTTGCAACGATCAAAGCACTGCCGACTTCCCACTCAGCCAGAATAGTAATGTCGCTTTGTGCCATATCGTATAATCTCCAATTCCGACAGAGCCTCCAGTGAAATTTAAGATAAACGGTAACACAGTCTAAATGTCTCGGAGCATGTCTGCGTGATCCATGCTGGGATGTAGTCAGAAATAGTGGCGAGTTGGTCTCATGACCACTGTAAGGGCTTGCAATGGAGTGTGCATTTTGCTTCATACTTATTTAAATCCTTTGGGAATTATTCATATCTACACAATGTGAACATGGTTATGAACACTCCTGACATTTTCATAGCAAGCATTTGATACTGATATTTTCAATGTGCGCAATTGAATGTGGGTGGCTGTATAGTGTAAAGATTACTTACAATTTGCCATCTACCCATTTTTTCCACAAGTTTGAGTTCTCAAATTATGCAATGCAAACTATCAGCTGTCAAACCACTTTGGTGAATGACCAATTATTGTATGCACACAATCTGACATGTTGGCACTGTGGCTAGAGTGTTTGGCTCAAAAGGAAGGATGAAAGAGTTCAAATCCTGACTCCTTGCTTACTCAGCCCATCATTCCTTTGGTGTTGGTTAAATGTTGTACCACCTAACGGAATGACGTGTGTGTGTGTGTGGTGTGTGAGATTATCCTCGAAAGGAGCTCGAGGCCGATCGTGCCTGTACAATGAACGGGACTCACTTGGTGTGATCGGACATAGCTGGCGATTAATATCTGGCTCTTCTTCATGAGGAGGAAGTGAGTGCGGCACTTGTAGCCGCGGTACGTCTTCTGGATGAGGGTGGCCAGCTCGTGCATGCGCTCCGTGCGTTTCCGCTCGAGCTGAAACAACTGTGGTGGCGACATGGAATATACAGTTATTTGGTGCTGCTATAGCAAGTGTATCTACAAACCATGTTTTTATTGATAACTGTATCTGAACAAGTAAAAATGGTTGTACTTTGATTCAGGATAAGGACTTACATTTGTTCGGGAATTAAATGGTGGGGAATCTCAAAATACAAAATGGGTAAATAAGTTATCCGTCATTCATGTCATCTTTACGTTCCCAATTCTCCAGACAAAACATATCCAATCCATCAAAAATGTATGGAAAGAGGCAGTACCAAATCAAGGAATGTCAGGAGTGCTGGCATCTGGACTGTCCTTTACGAAAACGGGCACTGAGACAACACGCATCTGCTTTGACAGCCCCTTTGAGAGTGGTTGGAATTCCTCATTCTCTGGGCAAGAGCCTGGATCTTAATAAGATGACCACTGTAGACATTCTATAAAGTCTTTACTGACTTGATTTACGAAGAAGACGTTCGGAGTTTCATTGAACCCCCCCAACTAGGATTTCAACTCGCAACCGCCTGCTTTGGAATGAATAGAACTACACGCTACCCAACCAGGTTATGGATCACAGGCAGTGGAAAAATGGCATTAGTTGGAGGGTCAAGAGGCCTAAGTTGTGAACCACCAATGGGTTAACTGGGCCGTGCTATTCGGTTAATTAAACCCCCCCCCCCATACCCAGAATCTGTCATTCAAATGAGCGTGCGCTGAGTGCCGTGAGCAACCCTGCGCACCGTGGTGGGGCTCTTGATGAAGACCTTGGTGATCCCAAAGGCGTATTCCTCCTGGGGAAGTTTCAGGTCCACCAGGATACTTTTCACCCCCTCCCTGTTTGACAGTCATAGCGTGGGGAACAATCATTTGCGATCCAAGGGGAACATCGCACGCCATTCAACGCAACTCATTATTCTTAGAGCACAGAAGATTCTCGATTGACTGCGTATATGGGAAGAGGCCCATGTGCAGCTTCATCAATTTGGAACCCGGCAGGTTCTCAAGATCGCATGTTCACTCCACGCTCACAAATAAAAAGTAAATCAAATACTGTGTGTGATTAATCATGCGTGAAATTTACCTAAGTCCGATTTATCAGAAATGTAATGTTTTATGCTGGGTGTGGTGGTGCACACACATAACCCAGTATTTGGAGGCCGTGTTATTGGCTCACGAAAATTTCACGGTGTGCCATGGAATTCCCAAACTGCTGCACTGTGAAGTGGCCAGTGCATGACAGTCCAGAAAGTGGGTTCCTGGCCACACACTGTGGACTACTGAGTCCTCACATACTCACGTACACGTGAGTTTTTTTATGGGTGTTCCGGTTTCCTCCGACATCAAAACACGAATTAAAAATGAATAGACCAGACATTCCAATGCAGGAGAGTCATCATTCTGATGATTACCATATCGCGAGATGAACATAAAATAGAACGGGCCTTTTCTATAACCCTTCCATATGGTGACCCCAAGGCAACCAAGCCGTGACAATGTTTGCACGATGAGCTGCATGCGTGGTGCATGTGACGTACTTGGCTTCGCCGTTCCAATGCGGCCACGTTCGGCTGCCGAGCATCTTGTACCGGTGGAGGCACAGCGCATAGAGCTGGCGGAACACGTATCCCGCTCGCCTGACACGCACGTTCTCCATGAGGCCCAGGTAGCGCACCTGGTTCAACACCAGATCGTCCTGGAAGAGGCTGCCCGACTTGCGGTCATTGGGCTTGAGGCACCTGTAGCGAGTAGGTGCAGAGACATGGGAGCAGCATGGCCATGGTGAACATAGCGCACATTGTGCGTGGCACATAATGCGTGGTCTGGCTGCCCCGTGAAAAGAATGTGTCTGCAGCACAGAAAGAGGAGTTGAATTATTGGTTTCACATGGCTGTACTCTGAAAGGTGTGCTGCTGGTGTGACACGTTTCGATATGATTGTTATCTGTGGACTTTATTTTCAGCATGATACCATCCTTACACTGTGGCATTGATGATGTGGCACCCTTGATAATTAGCAGCCGAATTAATGAAGAGTAGGCTGTGCAAACTGCTTGAGCGTCGATCGCTGTCAGCAAGCCAGGGTGAAAAAGCCGGTGCTTTCTCAGTCTGACAGCAACTCTTACTAAAACACCCATTCGAATTGTGCTCCCAGTGTCGTCATCAATTCAATTACTGATGTGCTGAAATTTGTGATGCCTATGGTATTAAAAGGCAAGGCAATGAGGATGGATGATGATGGTAATGAAGTTTAAGAATTTCAAATATAAGATTAATGGTTGGCTTGAAATAATTTCAATACTTTCAAACCTCAATAGGCAAATAAAATTATAGATATAATCATGTAAACAATAGAAGTAACAAATGTACATAATTATAGACACAATCAGATAAACAACACAAGTAACAAGTGTACATTACTCTTGTGACCTTGTAGGCACACACTGTGTGCCTACAAGGTCACAAACATATTATGTATAACATGTTATGTTCACTCAGTGTTTTTGCGAGTGCATATCATTATCGCGTAAAAAAAATTTACATAACATACTGTATCTATGCATATGCAACATATATTAACAGAATAAAAAATCAAGATAGTTACCAAAGCCTTCCAAAAACAGCTACATTGCCTTCTGGTAGCTGAAAATATTCAAGGTAACACTACTAGAACTGACAAACTACCGTATCAGTGATAAGCGAGGAATACAAAGGCTGAACCGATCAAATCTGCAAATGATGAGAAGCACAACAGAAACCTTGAGTAGGCTGGGAAAATCACAGGTTTCAAACAACACCCAAAAACGTGTATAAAAATCACTCAGCTTTTGCGCATTGTGCAAAAAAACCACCAGCAGTTTCTGACCACACTGACATTCTTCACGCACTGCTGATGATTTATTTTGCATAATGCACAAGGGCTGGGTGCTTTTTGCCCACGATTGTCTGTGTGATTTGAGACTTAAGGCTGAACCGAGCCAGACCAAGAAGTCCCCCCAGCAGGGGGATACGTGGTACTGTTGCAATGCGTGCCCGTGTCCATTGGTGTCACCCTTCATTTTGTGGACAAACGGCATTTAGCGCTTTCGCGGCTAAGCGGTGCTTTTCTGTAATAAGCAAATCTGGAGGCGGAGCTGGTGAACCCGGCTGACACCGAGAGCAAGACACCCAATCTTCATGCTAAGAGGTAGTAGCGTTTCGGAGGCAATTTCGCAAGCAGATATCTTTGACGTACAGTATGTTTACACATTCTGGCCTACAATCCATTCATATGTATGGGTGTTCTTCAGTTACCTTGGTTTACTCTCTTATGAAAAATTGCTCAATAAATATGCCTGCATAAAAGACAATTATAAATTTGCCTATCATCCATTTGGGGTAAATAAAATGTGTACCACTTTGTGGCAAGTCAACAGTGATCAAGCAATTATGTGTTTACTGGGCCCCACCAAGGGAATGTGGTATTCCTCGTGACTACGAACAGATGTAAGCACGCATACTCTTTGGTTTTTTCGGTAAAGTCACGTAGGTAAAAAATATAATAAAGGAAAACAACTAAATTAAATCACGACGTTTCGGGCGTAACACAAGCGTCCTTCTTCAGGTAGGGACAACGTAGCGAAAGCACAACCGCTTAAGTGTAAGCACGACCCCATTGCTCACTTGAGCAGGGAGATACTTGAACTTTGACTTTTAAATAAATAAAATCCAGCCATTCTCAATCCAGCAAAGGATGAAGATCTTCCCACACCATGTTCGTCATGGGTTTTTTTTTCCTCCCATACTTCGCTATGCTAGTATATCAATTATACCATATAGAAGTACTGTACACTGATGGCACAACAACGCCACACTATTGATTTGATGCGACAGTATTGCAATGAAGTGCGGCAGCAACACACAGCATGGTCTAGTGCAGCAGACAGTCCGGCACAATGCAAGGGAAGCCGTGGGGGGTTTGGTCCTGTATGGGCTGGAGTTAAGCAATTATTTTAACTATTTTAGTTACCAGGTAAGGTCCACTGCGCTATATAGCTCTTTTTGAGAAGCAACCTGGCCACAAATGATAGCTCAACGAAATGGCTTATCATATGTGGGAATTTATAGGAGCAGCCAAATTATCTAAACGCATGTTCACAAAGGTGGAGAGAAAAACCGAAGGATCCGGAGAAAAATCCACACGACCACAAGGTCACCTCGCCCCAGAGACAAGTTAAGAGATTCATAACAAAGCGCATGCCGTTTGGAAGCACTCCAGAGAGAGTATTTAAATTAAATGTGTGTATCTGACGAAGCCAAAATACACTGCCTTCATCTTAGCGGTGGTGTAGGTTAGTGAGTTCATGAGTACATTTAATTATCCACATAATGAATGGTCTGTGTAGTCATGAACCATAGCTTAAGTGCTGAGAGATGATTACGTGTTGATATTATGATGCAGTTTCGATTTAAAGCTTTCGTGACTGCAGGGATTCATCTTCTTGGTTCTTTCGGTAAAGTCACGTAGAAGGGAAGTCTCACGACGTTTCGGCTGCTTGCGTTGTGGCCGAAACGTCGTGAGACTTCCCTTCTACGTGACTTTACCGAAAGAACCAAGAAGATTATGATGCAGCTCTGATTAGGTTAATATGCCACCCACTGAGATCCAAAACACGCATTATGTATCTAATTTAATAAACAACACACATCTAAATACTGTCAATTATTTTGCTCAATGAAATTGTAAACAACAGATATAAAAATATGTAATCCTATATGTATTATTTGTGAACGGTGACATGTTTTGTAATGCACAATGTGCTGTTGGTAGTGGAATATTATCACATGAGTTGTGTTCTGCTTTAAATATCCCTTACCAGTACAGTCCCATTGTTTATTCAAAAACATAATACTGAAATTAAATAGCTTTCATTAATGGCCTTCACCACTGCAGCTCGAGGATGCATATGCTACTCAAAATGTATGTGATGCACACATTCTAGTTGCAGCCAATGAAAGCTATCGTTGGAAAGCTCAAAAGGTATCATTCTGAATCACAAATATAAACGGTTTAGACTCTTGGGGCTCTTATATGCCATTGTATTTGCCGCAGAAATAACTACTTATAACATTAGCATTGCTTGCTGACAAATGCTGCCCAAGATTTAATCGACAGGCATTGAAGATATTCAGAATTCAACCGCATTCGAGACATAGACACATACACCATGGCTAAACAATGAGGCTAAAAAAAGACACACCATCTTTTCGAAATTTTAACATACATGAAGTATTGGAAAATGACGGCAGGAAACTCCTTGACGGGAACACACTTCTTTTATTAAATCTTGACTTGTAACAATACAACGCGTGGCCTCTCTTCTTCACACCGCACTTCTCTTGACTCAGGATTCTGTGCTGCCGGCTCTCTGTGCCTCGTGTAGACTCCGCGCCTCGGCTACACTCCTCTCTCGCCTCGTGTAGACTCTGCGCCTCTGCTACACTCTCCTCTCTCGCCTCGTGTAGACTTTGCCTCTCTCTCGCTGGCTACACCGTATGCATACTCGGCTCGTGCAGACCGTTCTCTCTCGCTGGCTACACCGTATGCATACTCGGCTCGTGCAGACCGTTCTCTCTCGCTGGCTACACCGTATGCATACTCGGCTCGTGCAGACCGTTCTCTCTCGCTGGCTACACCGTATGCATACTCGGCTCGTGCAGACCGTTCTCTCTCGCTGGCTACACACTACACATTACTCAGCTCGTGTAGACCGTTCTATCTCGCTGGCTACACACTATACATTACTCAGCTCGTGTAGACCTTTCTCTCTCGCTGGCTACACACTATACCTTACTCTCTCGTGTAGACCTTTCTCTCTCGCTGGCTACACACTATACCTTACTCTCTTCTACTCTCCATTACTCTCCTCTCCGGGCTCTATCTCTACACCTTCGTCTTCATTCTTAGATGGTTCCACTTCTGCCCCTTGCTCCTCTGTGCATCACCTTATATACCCCTTCTTCCCGGGAGACGGAGCGGATGCGGACCTCAACGTCGGCACCGCTCCTCCGTTACCCAATCCCCACGCGCTATCCCCACGATCCGGTTCCGCTCAGCGCGTGTTTCCACTCTCCGACCAATCACACCGCGCTGCTACCCGATCACTCCCTCTGGGCGCGTCACCGGCACACAGCCAATCAGCAGCACTACCCCCACCCGCGCACTGACGCCTGCTCCTCCCCGTCAGCGCGCGTCACCACACACACACCCGTACTTACGCGCTGGCACACGACATATACACCCAGCGCGTATCACCACTACATCACCCCCTCCCACATAGCTCGCAGCCGGCCCGGCTGCTAACAACAACCAACCACGACGATAAAACGACAACCAACAAAAAAAAACCCCATAACCCCCCGAGTGTGCCCCGTAACATAACACAACAACAACAACAAGAATAACTATGTACAGATTGACAATGAACGCGAAAAGTCAACAATAACACGATACGAGCAAATTCGAAACGAACGCGCCCCACGTCCCTGCGACTACACGCAGTGACGAGGCGCTCCAACTGCTCCGACTCCTCACGAGGCAGGTCATGCAAAGTAGCACGACCTGGCGCGAGTCCGTCTGGCTGGTCCATCGTATGGGGCGGGACACTGACGACCGTCCGGCGGTTCCGGCCGCTCCAGACGGCGCGGAACGGGCCTGAAAGGGCCGGCCCCGCCGCGGAGATCCGGCCGCCGGTGATCGGCAGCTGTCAGTTCCGAGACACCTGGGAGCAGATCAGGCGACAATACGTGTGGATCAGGCAGAGACATTTCCCCCTCTGGGTCGCCGGTCACGTCACACGCCCGGCCATCACGACACAAGGGGAGGCCATATGGAGGCGAGAACGGTTTCAGTCGGGAGGGGTGAACGTACCACCGGCGCTTTCCCCACTTTATCTGAACGCACTGGGGCCGTGCAACGCGCACGACCTCCACGGGTCCCCTCCACGGTCTCAACAATTTAGGCGACGTAGCCAAGGGTGCCTGAGGGCAATGCAGCCAGGCCCTGTCACCTGGTTTCCATTCGTGCATGGACACCTTCCGTGCCCGCAACCGTTCATTAGCAATTTGGCGAGCCCGCGAATTAAGCCGTGCGGCCTCCCTCGCCTCTGTCAGCTTATGAATATTAAACTTAATATGTTCTGCCAAATTAGAATTAGTTCGTGGAGCGGACAGGCCAAGTTGCGTTTCTATTGGCGGGTCAGCTTCCCGACCGTACATCAAATAGAATGGGGAAAACCCCGTAGCTGCATGGGGGGCCATTCTATACGCGGCAAGGACTCCCGGGACCTGCAGGTCCCAATCTACATGTGCCTCGCACACCTGCTGGCACAGCATGGAAGTCAAGGTTTTGTGGAGTCTCTCCACCATCCCGTCAGTCTGCGGGTGGTACGGGGAGGTACGCACCTTCTTGGTACCCAACAGATCGCACACCTCTTGCAACAATTTACTCGAAAAATTTTTACCTTGGTCGGTCAGCAGGCGTTCGGGAGCCCCCTTGTCCAGGACATAGCCCTGGACGAAGGCATCCGTCACAGCCGCTGCCGACTGGTTAGCGAGAGGCCACGCCATAGGCCATCGGGTAAAGTATTCGACCCCCACTAACAAATATTTATTCCCTCTCGGCGTGACTGGGAAGGGCCCCAAAATATCGAGTGCAACGAGCTCGTTGGTACGCGAGACCTGAATAGATTGCAGCGGTGGATTAGCTGCCACGGCCGGTGGTTTACGCCTGGCGCACTCAACGCACCCCTTCAGAATATGCACCACATCACTTCCCATTCCCGGCCAGTAATAGTCACGCTGAAGCAGGGCAAGCGTCTTGTTAACTCCCAAGTGCAAGAGGCGTTCGTGTGCCGCCAAGACAACCCTCCCCCTCACAGCGGAAGGCACCACGAGTGCGTTCCGCCGGGACAAACTGTCCCATTTCAATAACACGCCCCGCTCAAGTACATAGGAGCCGGTACGCTCCTGGTCCCCCTCGGGACCCCCAACCTTGCGGCGCAATGCTAGCAGCGAGCTGTCCGCCATCTGGAGGCGGCCCCATTCGCTGAGCGACAGCGAGAGCAGCGAGTCCCGACCCTGAGAGGCAGTGGAATCATCCCCACTCGGTGCGCCCGCTGTCGCAGCCAGTGCCCCCATCTCCCCCGCAAGCGTCGGTTTACAGCGCGCCGATCCCGACAAACACGCGCATTCATCACAAGGCAACAACCGCGACAAGCAATCGGCATTCGTGTGTCGCAACCCCTTACGGTACGTAATCGTAAACTGATAGTCCTGGAGGACTTCCAACCAACGCGACAACTGGCCCGAGGGCTGGGCAACCCTCAATGAATACTGTAGCGCCGCGTGGTCCGTTCGGACTGTAAAGTGACGACCATACAGATATGGCCTAAACTGCTGCACAAAAAAAACAATGGCAAGCAGCTCGCGACGGGTGACACAGTAGCGCTGCTCCGCCGGAGACAACACCCTACTACCGTAGGCGACAACTCTTTCGACACCTCCAACGACTTGGGATAGCACCCCCCCAATGCCCGTGTTGCTAGCATCCGTGTCCAGCAAAAAGGGACTGGCAAAATCGGGATAACACAAGGGTGGGGCACCCACTAAGGCGTCCCGGAGGGAGCGAAACGCGGCCTCCTCCTCCGGTCCCCATTTGAACTTCACTCCCTTCGCCGTTAGAGCGTGCAAGGGTTTTGCAATAGTGGCGAAGTGCTCAACGAACCGCCGATAATAAGAAGCAAACCCGATGAAACTACGCACGTCGGAAACGGACGTAGGTGTCGGCCACGAACCGACACAATCCGTCTTCGCGGGATCGGTGGAGATCCCCGAAGAATCGACAATGTGACCCAAGTATCTAACGGACCTACGAAGGAGGTGACATTTGGCCGGTTTAAATTTCAACTTAGCCGATCGCATTCGCAAGAACACCCCTCTCAATCGCCGGAGGTGTTCCTCAAACGTTTTACTGAAAACAATGACATCGTCCATATAAATCAAGCATGTATCCCACTGCAAGCCCGACAAAACCAGCTCCATAAGTCGCTGAAACGTCGCTGGAGAGGAGTGAAGTCCCATGGGTAACCGGTTAAACTGGAACAGCCCCCCTGGAGTCCGAAATGCTGTCTTAGGTTTCGACTCTTCGTCGAGCGGCAACTGCCAAAACCCCGATAACAAATCAAGAGTCGAAAAATATCGCGCACCAGACAATGCATCGAGGGACTCATCCATCCTGGGGAGCGGATACGCGTCAGCCACAGAGATCTTATTCAGGCGACGGAAATCAACGCAGAATCGCAGGGACCCGTCCTGCTTCTTAACCAGCACAATAGGCGCTCCCCACGGGCTAGAGGAGGGTGAAATAATATCGGCTTCTAGCATATCGTTAACAGCCGACTGAACATGTTCCTTCTCCACGGGACTCAGTCGGAAGGGATTTAGCCTGACCGGCGCCGCATCGCCCGTTTCAATGTGATGGTGCAACAAATCCGTGCACCCAATGTCATACTTATGTTTACTGAATACATCAGAGAATTCAATGAGCAACTCGCGCAGCGCACCCAACTGCGCCTCTGACAAATCGTCCGAGGCGGCACATAACGAATGGACCCACTCAAGGTCTTCCCTTGGCTCAACGTTCCGCGCGGGGCTCGAGCCCACCTGCGCAACCAACCCATCATCCCCAGGAACCTGCGCCGCGTGAGCCAGCACGGTGCCCTGCGGGATGACAGCTGGTCGCGACCCCGCGTTCAAAACCATCACAAACGGGTCCCTGTCAGCCCGCACCAAAGTGTGAGCCACCGATAAATCAAGACCCCCGACAGCCTTGTTAGAAGGACCCAAAAGCATACTCTGTCCTGAAGCCTCCCTCACCCATGGTTTTCGCAACCGGAGGGGAATCAACATCTGTGAACCCGGGGGCACTTGCACTGTCTGCGTCGCCACCGCTTGTATCGTAGCGCACGCCGTCCGAATGTCAGTAGGGCCCGTCAAAAATGAAATCCGGCGACCCGATGGCAGTTCAATGCATCGTTGATCGATAAGAATTTTAATGGGCATTTTAGCCAAAAAGTCAGTGCCCAAAAGACACGGAACTGCCAAAGAAGACGAAACGAAAACGGGTCCCGATAATTTGATATCTCCAATGCAAATGGACGCCCTAACCTGACCGATAATGCCCAACGATCCCCCATTAGCGGCGTAAAATGGCACATCCACTGGAAGCAGCGGACGACATTGGACTGGAAGAATATTATAAATGAGGTCCGATATAATAGTTGCCGATGCCCCCGTGTCCACTAACACCCTAATCTCAACCCCATCAATAGATCCCGTAACAACGGACGAACCCGCCGAAGCAGCCACAATTCTATGCCCCAATTCCGCCCATTCAATGTCTCCCTGGTCCCGGCCGAACCCCCCTCGCCGAACCGAATCCCCGAACCTTAACCGGCCCTCCTCCGCCGCAACGCGGCGTCCCATGTGTGCCGAATAAACAGGCCGAGCGTGTGAGGTGCCGCGACTTGCCGGGGATTGTAGAGATGACTTGGGCTCTCGGTCGTCGTCCAGCCGAGCTCCTATGGCGCGCTGCCGCGGAGCGCGGCACCCGGACGCCACGTGGCCCCGGAGGCCGCAGTTATAGCACGTGACGAGGGTCGGAGTAGATCTTGGTTGCTCCGACTTTCGGCCCGATCGCAGAGGCGACCGGGCCCCCGGCCTCCAGTCCCCTGGTCGTCCCGTGGCGAACGCCTCCTCTCGTGGGCTGACGACTTGGGGTTCGGCGACCACCAACCCCGGGGCTGCGACGACAGCAGCGTTGCAACCAACGCCTTGCTTCCGTTGTAGGGCCTCGTGCGCTTGAATACTCGTGGCGACTCTCAAAGAAGAAATATCAATGTCGTCAGCTGTGTTGATAGGGACCCCCAGGTCCTGCGCCAACTTGAGCAGCTGCTCCAAAACCATCGCGTCTTGGCCCTCCTCGTCCATCCGAGGGAACGCAGCATCAGCAAGAGCCAGCAACGCCGTGCGATAGGCCAGCGCGGTCTCCGTGGCCGCTTTCCGTCTTGCGTAGAACTGATGGCGGCATGTAGAGGGAGGCCCGTAGACCCTGGCCAACAAACCCAGCGCATCCTTCAGCGTGGAGCGGTCCGACTTCCGTGCAGCCCTGAAGGCCGCGAGCGCATCGTCGTCCAGCATGGCGGGCAATGCCCGCAGCGCCGTAGCATCGGACCACGCTGACATCTCTTGATGCGCCAAAAACCTTCGCTGAAATTGGCCCCAGTCTCCGCCTTCCGCCTTGAAGGCTGACAACGTGGGCAGGCGCTGCTGAAAAATGAAGTCATCCGCCTCGTGGTTCCTCTCCGCCTGTCCGTCGGTGTCTAAGATGGCGGCTCCAGCAGCAGACGTAAGATGGCGGACCCCCTCGCGCGCTGATGACGTCGATGCGCGCGCTTGGGAACCCACCACCACGTGGCGCTCGCCGTTCCCGCCAAAAGTAGGCCCAGGCGCAATGGCGGGAATCCCCCATTCGTTTTGGCGGGAATCTGCGGGGCGACCTTGTAAAATGTCCCCCACCGTCCCCGCTCCTCCCGACGAGCTGATCTCCGCCAAGATGGACGCGGCGGCGAGCAGCAGCTCCGCCAGTCGGGAGTGCGCCTCACGAAGCCCGGCGTCTGTCCCCGGTCGCTCGGCCGGCGCCGTCGACGGACCCTGCAGCGTGGGCAAGTCCTCTTCCTCACCCCCCGCCACCAGCGGCTCCGAGTCGTCCAGGTCTTCCTCGCGGTCAATCCCGTGGGTCCTACGGGTCTTCCTCGTCTCCATACTTGGAAGCCCGTTTCACTTCTGACGCCAGATGAAGTATTGGAAAATGACGGCAGGAAACTCCTTGACGGGAACACACTTCTTTTATTAAATCTTGACTTGTAACAATACAACGCGTGGCCTCTCTTCTTCACACCGCACTTCTCTTGACTCAGGATTCTGTGCTGCCGGCTCTCTGTGCCTCGTGTAGACTCCGCGCCTCGGCTACACTCCTCTCTCGCCTCGTGTAGACTCTGCGCCTCTGCTACACTCTCCTCTCTCGCCTCGTGTAGACTTTGCCTCTCTCTCGCTGGCTACACCGTATGCATACTCGGCTCGTGCAGACCGTTCTCTCTCGCTGGCTACACCGTATGCATACTCGGCTCGTGCAGACCGTTCTCTCTCGCTGGCTACACCGTATGCATACTCGGCTCGTGCAGACCGTTCTCTCTCGCTGGCTACACCGTATGCATACTCGGCTCGTGCAGACCGTTCTCTCTCGCTGGCTACACACTACACATTACTCAGCTCGTGTAGACCGTTCTATCTCGCTGGCTACACACTATACATTACTCAGCTCGTGTAGACCTTTCTCTCTCGCTGGCTACACACTATACCTTACTCTCTCGTGTAGACCTTTCTCTCTCGCTGGCTACACACTATACCTTACTCTCTTCTACTCTCCATTACTCTCCTCTCCGGGCTCTATCTCTACACCTTCGTCTTCATTCTTAGATGGTTCCACTTCTGCCCCTTGCTCCTCTGTGCATCACCTTATATACCCCTTCTTCCCGGGAGACGGAGCGGATGCGGACCTCAACGTCGGCACCGCTCCTCCGTTACCCAATCCCCACGCGCTATCCCCACGATCCGGTTCCGCTCAGCGCGTGTTTCCACTCTCCGACCAATCACACCGCGCTGCTACCCGATCACTCCCTCTGGGCGCGTCACCGGCACACAGCCAATCAGCAGCACTACCCCCACCCGCGCACTGACGCCTGCTCCTCCCCGTCAGCGCGCGTCACCACACACACACCCGTACTTACGCGCTGGCACACGACATATACACCCAGCGCGTATCACCACTACATACATACAAAACCCTTTTTATTACTCCACCGCTGAATGAGGGTCTCCCCATGCCTGTGAAGGCCGTGATGGCTATTTGACCATACTTCACCACTGATCAGTACAGCTGGTTATGGCGAGGAACATGAACGTGGAAGCACAGAAGTACAGTGCAACAATGGACTTTGCTGCAGTCCCTCGACTGCACATCACACAGCCCCGGAGCCCTATGACACGCTGTCAGTGTACGGTGCTCACCTATCCAAGCAATGTCCAGCTTCCATGAACTGCCTATATCGGGTGCATTTCAGGTAATTTAGTCACAGGCGGAGAATTTTAATGATATTACAATAGAGCTGCTTCAGTGACGCCACCCAGCCCAGTGCTTGCTGCTGGGGCTTCCTCAGAGCCACAGGAACCGTGTCCAGCTGCATGTTACATTCTCATGGGAAATACATGAGGTCATGCCAGACCACAGAAACCTCCCGTGACAGGAGTTTCCATCTGCAGATGCAACACTCCCCCACCCCACCCTGATGGGCACACACAGGGCATAGGCCTAGTGAGGTGGCGGTGAATGGGAGACCTGATGTAGTTGGGGTTCTTGATGAGTAGGTCTTTCATGAGGGCGTTGACCGAGGTCTTGAGCTGGCTGCTGGCTGTGAGCGGTCGCTTGAGCGACTGCTTTTTGGGGTTGCCCTCAGGGAAGAGATCGCGCACTAGCTCCCGCTTGCTCTGCCACATGGTCTGCGAGATGTCGCGGAACAGCAGGTCGTTGTTCTTGTCCACAAAGCCATCCACGCTGTACGTCACCTACACGCAGACACGCACATGTGTGCACGCCAATACCGTGCAGACTGGGTTTAAATAAATGATCAAAGCAAGTAACTATAGATGGAGGAATAATTGTCAGAATGTTGCAGTAAGGCACACTTGCAATCCATTGCTTTGTAAGCGGATCATGGAGATGTCAGCATATGCATGAGATGAGACAGCGGACCTGCAGGGCTATGAAGTTGCTTGTTAAATACATGAAAGAAAGCTGTATTCAGGACATAGCTGTATACATGCATTTGTAGCATCATGTATGGATTGTGACTTCAGGTACCCTAATTTCCTCTCACAAGCAAAATAACCCAGTAAAAAATTGGTCAACTAATTCCAGCAGGAACATTCGGCTAATTTACAACCTAACTCGGCCACACATTTTATTAGTACCAGGGTGGAATGTGTGGTGCAGTTGTTAGCGCACTGCGCTATGAACCCATAAATAACTGAGTTTAATCCCTGGACACAGCCAACATCAGTGGCAAGTGATACCTGAACTCGCCCTGGACATCGCAGCCCCTCCACAAATCCACACTGACTAGCATGGTGAAGTATGGTAAAACAATTCCCATGACCAAATGGACTTCATTATTAAATATATTATTGAGCACTGTCTATAAACATCTATAGCACCAGTACTAAATAGTAGGCTCATCGACGGACTGGGTCCATGAAGGAAAATTCAACTCACTTTTTGCTCCCCACTTAATGCTGCAATTGTAAAGGAAATACAGCTTGTTACAATTTATGGTGCAGTTATATTCTGCAGTGAAGGGTAGCATGGATAGAGATGCTCGGACCCCGACACATGCACTGCGTCTAATCCAGGTGGCGTCTAGGTGTGTGTGTGTGCCAAAGCAAAGGAGAACAGTTTACGAATCGCATCTTACATTATTTTGACATCGATGCGATTAAATATGTAAAGAAAAACAGAGTAAGAACTTTTACTTAAAACTTTTGTGACTGCAGGAATTCATATTCATTGGTTCTTTCGGTGAAGTCACGTAGAAAAAAAAATTAAAGTAAATAAAATATTGGATTTACTTAAAATATCCACTTTATTTATTTACTTTAAATATTTTATTTTATTTACTTTCATTTTTTCTATCTACGAGACTTTACAGCCGAAAGACCCAAAGAATAAAAGGAAGAACTGTAAAAGCTGAGAACTCTTTAACAACCCGAATCACAATCTACAGTTGTGTAACATCTCCCTTGTATTTTAGTTGGGGTATCCATCAATCAATCACTCTGTGCAATTAGTTGGTTAGCTCTGGCTTCCAGCTGGAAAGTGTAAACATGAACAGACACTATGGGAACCTCATTTGCCAGTAAAAATATGATAATTGGTTTTTTACCCTTCTATCTGGCAACAAAACTGACACCTTTTTACAAGGAGTCATGTTTGTGTAGTGGTGGTATTGACGTGCGCCGACTGTGACAGTGATGGATCACGGGGCGGCGCGGGGTGCGGGGTTGGGCACGCGTTGTGGGCGTGGTGTGGACGCGCGCGCCGGGAGTGACAGATGACGGGGCGGCGCGGAGTGAGTGGTGAGGCACGATGAGATGTGGGAAAAGAGGATCGTAGCCAGCGCCCGGCGATTGGTCGAATAAGTGGGTGCTCGCAGCGACGTCCGCAGGTGGGGTATAAAGGGGGACGCGCGAGAGCACTCGAGAGAGTTACCCAGTTGAAGACCCGAAGACGGAGCTGAAGACCTAGTGCATCCGAGTAGCTCAGTGGCGTTAGTCGCCGAGTAGCTAAGTGGATGTTAGTCATCCGAGTAGCTCAGTGGCGTTAGTCGCCGAGTAGCTAAGTGGATGTTAGTCATCCGAGTAGCTCAGTGGCGTTAGTCGCCGAGTAGCTAAGCGGATGTTGGTCATCCGAGTAGCTCAGTGGGCGTTAGTCGCCAAGTAGCTAAGTGGGTGTTTGTCACCCGAGTACTAAGTGGATGTTGGTCATCCGAGTAGCTCAGTGGGCGTTAGTCGCCGAGTAGCTAAGTGGATGTTGGTCATCCGAGTAGCTCAGTGGGCGTTAGTCGCCAAGTAGCTAAGTGGGTGTTTGTCACCCGAGTACTAAGTGGATGTTGGTCATCCGAGTAGCTCAGTGGGCGTTAGTCGCCAAGTAGCTAAGTGGGTGTTTGTCACCCGAGATGCAAAGTAGGTGTTAGTCACCTGTAACCAAGTTTGATAAAATAAAGAGTGTGTTACCCGTGAAGTCGTCTCCCGCCGAGTTACTACACTACATTTGCATAGACCGCAATACCTGCAGTCATAATACAAACAAAAGACATAACTCTGATAATGTGCACTGTCCTTGAAGTTGATTGGTCCAACCCATGTGAGACTAGGCTCTGTCTCGGGTGTGGACCAATCAACTTCAAGGACAGTGCACATTATCAGAGTCATGTCTTTTGTTTGTATTATGACTGCAGGTATTGCGGTCTATGCAAACATGACTCCTTGTAAAAATGTGTCAGTTTTGTTGCCAGATAGAAAGGTAAAACACCAATCATCATGAACAGACACATCAACTCAGTGGCAAGCATTGCTGCAGTCCATATTGTGTGTCTGCATTAAGCAACGTGTTATGAATGTAAAGAAATTACAGTCGCTCGTCCATTCAACGCTGTATCAGTCAAGGGATTTTTTGACCATACTTCACCACGCTGGTCAATAGGGATTGGTGAAGGGTGGTGGCCGAGGATCATTATCGATATCACTCGCCACTGATGTTCGCCGTGACCAGGAATCAATTGTTGGATCCATAGCGCAGTGCACAAACCACAACACCACTACTCCCTTAATGTATTTGGGGAACAAGAAGCTATGAAGGTTCCTGCATTATGAAGGTTGAACCGTAATTTCTATTTGAACTCTTTTGTTCCAATCTCTTTGTCGTGAGTTATGATCTTATGGAACAAAAAGCCAAACACATTTAATGTGCTTGGTTTTCCTGCGTAAAAAAAAAATCCAACTATATGTACGAGCGGCTGTTTGGAAAAAAATGTTTTATGGCTTTCCGAGTGACATTTGTTTAATAGAAATGTGTACACAATGGAGACTGCCAGGACCACATTAAAACCAACACGGATGCCCGTGCAGTGAGGATTACGAGAAGCAGCAGCGTTTCTTCGCAGATTGCTCGTCGCTTCACATTTTTTTACAAAACACAGTTTAGTAAAACTTCTCTGGAGTTGATAGTTGTGCTGACGAGGGGATGACTCACAGATAGGGCAACCGCCACTGTGAGTCTTTCCGAAATGGAAGCAAAATCTCAGACAAGGAACACAGGTTTGAGGAAGGGCAATGATGGCTGTTGTAAGGTTGATGGTTATGATGGCGAAATATGTGGTGAACAGAATATTCCACCATTGGAACCTCCTTTGCCAGTAGCAAAATATGATCGTTGGTTTTGGCGTCATCTGGTCCAACACCATGTGAGACTAGGCTCTAATAAAAGCTGTCTCGGGTGTGGATCAATCAATTTCAAGGACAGTGCATACATGATCAGAGTTGTGTTTTTTTTTGCATTCTGACCGCAGGTATTGTGGTCAATGCAAACATGACTCCTTGTAAATAAGGTGTCAGTTTAGTTGCCAGATAAAATGGTAAAAAAACAATTATCGAACAGAATATTGTTATGTTACGATTACAGACGTTGAGGTATTGTGATGGTGATCAAGGTGATGTTTCACTGGGTAACACTGAATGATAGTCACTGAATTACAGCGATGGTGTTTCGGTGAATGAAATTGTGAAGCTGAAGGCTGCTCAGAAATTATATACTGGATGACAAAGTACATTAAACTAGGTGACTGATGCACGCATAGTGATAGCTGATGATCGTTTATATGAAATGCGACAGAAACGAAAGGTGATTGACAGTAAGTGAACCCACAACACAAGATTCTACAGCGTTGCAATGTGCATAATCAACTGTAAAATGGCTTCTCTATGAAAGCTTGAGTTTAAAGAATGTGTCCCACATTGTGTTTTCATATTTGTAATCAAAGCTCCAAACACAATCTCTTTTCACCGTCTGAGGACTGTAAAAACACATTCCTGCGAAGGGAGCTAGTAGGTACGTTGGGTTGCTCGGTCAATGGCCAGGGTCAACGGCGGCGTGGTGTATTCCGCAAATGTGGCCGACTGTGAGGGTGGGCACAAGCCGGCGTGAGTAGGTTAAACGTTGAGTTTTATAAGGGCACCACGGGGTGACTAGCCCCTCCCCACCCAGCCCCACCCCTCCCACCTTCCCCACCCAGCCCCACCCTCCCCACCCAGCCCCTCCCCACCCTCCCCTCTCCACCCAGCCCCACCCCTCCCATTTTTGGATGCACAACGGACGGACGGACACAATAATCCCCTGTGGGCTGGTGTAACCAGGAGGTTCCTACCAGTATTAAAAAAAAACACTATTTGCTTGAAGAATGTACAACGGCAATGCTTCTATGTTCTACTAAAAGTAGTGCTCAAATGACATTGAAAAAACAAACACTGTGGTATTATATAACCCATGCACATTTTTCTCAGTTTTAGAATGTTCAGCCATCCTCGTGTCTAGCAATTCAATGACATTCGTACACTCAATGTAATAACCAGATTTTAACATGTGGATTTTACCCATTAGGTGTTCCACTGACTTTCGGAGCAACCGCATAAAGTATATCTGGGGATTCGCTCAGCACTTGGGGGGGTGCGTAAAATTGAAGTGAACAGAAGTTGGTTTTGCCAGTGGAGGTCATCACCAATCACGACGCAATGCTCGAGAGCGAACACAGACACTTCAATATTAAAATTGGAGTTGTGCAAACACAACCGACATTCAGGACTCCACATGTAGAAAACTGAACCCAATTTCAATACTGGTTCACAATTACCCACTCGATTGGCTCACCCACCATAAAGAAGAGGTCATGGAGCTCAGATTTTACACCACTATAACTATTCCACAGGCAGAACAAACTCTAGATTTAAAACTCATTTCTTGAAAACTGCTTTTTGTATTTAGTTTGTTATCCTTCCACCTCTGATTAGCACAGTGCGAAAGACGTTCAACATACACGCATACAACTACATGCATGTTAATAATAAGAAAAGAAACTCAATACATCCATCAATAATACCGTGGCCAAAAAACGGAAAAAAACATTAAATGGGTAACGTTTTGGCCAGTGGTCCATCTTCATCGCAAATAGATGTTTGTGCACCACTGTCAATATTCTGTATAACATTTTTTTGTTAATTGTTTGTTTCCTTCGAATTAGACTTGCTCTAGGGACGCGCTGTATACTGAATGCACTCAGTGCGCGCGCTGAGTGCATGTGCGTGTGTGTGCGCACCATGCCGGCGTAGTGATCCACACAGAAGCACCGATAAAGCAGGGAGTTGTTGATCGAGCGCTTGGTGCTCAGGCTGTTGTGGCTCTTGAAGCGCTCGTGCTTGCCACAGATGTCGTTGAGCTTGTCCAAGAAGGTGGAGTCAGTCGCATTGCCCGGACGCATGCACTCGTCATCCAGCATGGACAGAATGCCAGTTTGGGGCTGCACAGAGAGAGAGAGAGACACGTTCATCCTCCTCGACCATCAATGTAAGTCTGGAACTGTCTTCCTCCAGTGATCCGTGCTGTTGATGCCCTGTGAAAATCCAAGCTCACTATAAATGATCATTTTTCCCGGGATCTTGAGCACATGAACATACGTTCATGTGCTTGGGCATCGACACAAACACATGAGCATACGCCTTCCCTGTCCCCAACTTCCCATGGTCACCCATCATCAATCCACTCATCTAATTTCCATCTTCGTTTATTCCACGCAACGCCACCACCACCACCACCTCATTTCACATATTTCCCATCCAATTATCTCTTTGGATCTCGCTAAGCATCTTGTACCATAGTTAGTTCACTGTACATCACCTTGGTTAAGGCGCTATATAAATGTATGATAAGGATACACGTAATTACATGTTTGCAAATGTGCTCATACACACAAATACATCCGTAGGCATGCACATTCTTGCTAATATGCACATGCACAAACACAGACCAATACTGATGGAATATGTATATGCTTGCTCATATTCACACATCAACATGTGCATATAATACAGCGCTCTATAATTTAAATACTGTTCAAATAACCTATGACTACGATTCAGATCACATATTTTTTTTCATTTTTATGAAACCTTATCAAACTAAAGTTTATTATGTTCATGTACTTTTCTAATATTCAACAAATATTGTGCAAAAAACACACTTATATGATCACATGCAAGCATATACACATGCACACACACACACACACGCGTGTGTGTGCATACTTACACTAAAGCACAAACGTATACACATTTATATATTTACACATGTACCAACACACACACCCCAAATATAAGGTCGATGAAAACCACACAGAAGCCCATAAACAAATGCATCAGTATAACCACTTCATTGAGTGCTTTTAAAATAAAAAAGACACCGACATTTTTTTATAACAAAAATTATATGACTTGTATATACCCTAAATATACAAATACATTCTGCAAGATCCTCTTAATAAAAGAGCAATGAGATTTAGTTAAGCCTCTGGCTCATCATCATCCCGAATGCTCAAAGGCATTATGCAAGATCAGTCTCCATCTCTCATGATCGTGTGCAGTCGCATCTCCCAGCGTCATCCCAACTCTCACTCTCACATGTGCTCTCATCCGTTGTCCATAATTCATGCCCTCCATCGAATCTCTTTCCAGAGCATGGCTTCCTTCTTTAGGCCTAACGTATCTCAAAAGCCTTCTTTCGTTAAATTACGTACTTATAATTACTATACTTGATGTGGAATCCCGCTTTCTACATGGAGTACTTTACTACAAGGCATGCATTTGCGTACCAGAGATGCATTTTTTAGCACAACCACCGTATATCCTTAACAGACTTTTGGGGTAAGTGCTGTTAGCGAGTAACTAATATGAAGGCTCTTACTGTAATGGAGGGGGTGGGTGGCCTAGCACCACGCACGCCCAATCGTCTTTGTCTCCCTAGTGGCGATGTTTACACACCGCACCAGGTACTCATTTAAGGCCGAGTCGACCTAGAGGAGGCCCAGGACTGATTCAGATAATCGTCAGTGGTGTTGGCCGTGAACAGGAATCGAACTCGGGTCACCGGGTTGGTAGCACAGCGAGCTAACCACTACACTACCGCTCCCCACACACATACACACGCATGTGCGCTCACACACACACACCACTACACTACCACTCGCCCATGCTCACACGCAAGCACACACAGTGCACCAACATAGCGGACTAGGTACCCCACAGTCACCGCACACGTACACCCTTACGT
Organism: Lampetra planeri; assembly: GCF_965212315.1. Lineage (NCBI taxonomy): Eukaryota > Metazoa > Chordata > Hyperoartia > Petromyzontiformes > Petromyzontidae > Lampetra > Lampetra planeri. The sequence goes on from NC_136107.1 coordinate 23,290,072, forward strand.
TCTCAATCAGGTCACAGATGATGGCGTTGTTGAAGTATTCAATTTGGATCCATTTCACTCCCTGCAACACACAAGAAAAAATAAACGCGAGCAAACGTCTTATTATTTTAAAGAACCAGACTTTGGGCGATATTTGTGTATATTATTCATTTGGAGTCTGACATCCTGCTCACAGCAAACGCCAAACATCACTTTAAAAAATATAGTTTATTAATAGAGAGCCCAGAAAGTTAAACGTAACAATGACTTTTTACATTATTAAAATCTTTCAATGAACACAACACAAACAATAGTTGTGTCAGTGGTATTACAAGGTTATCGAACTTCTATCAATGAAATGTGTCTACTTGTGTATTTAGGGGTAGAAAAAAAAACACAGACAGCCTTAACAGACTGCAGCAGGAAGTGCTGTGAGCGAGCACCTATGAAGGCCGGCACAGCACACGAGGGGGTGGGTGGCCAGCACCACGCCCGGCCGCCTTTGTCTCCCTAGTGGCGATGTTTACACACCGCACCAGGTACCCATTTGAGGCTGAGTCGACTTAGGGGATGTCCAGGACTGGTTCAGAAAATCGTCACTGGTGTTGGCCGTGAGCTGGAATTGCACCCGGGTCGACAGGTTCATAGCGCAGTGCGCTAACCGCTACACGACCGCTCCCCATATGTAAAATACATACACATGTAAACAGACGGATGAATAGAATAAATAAGGAAAGCAAACGACCAACATTAGAACAACCTCCCTCATAAACTGCAGCAGTTAAGCAGGAAAATGGGAAGGGTGTCAAGTCATGCGATGAAGCAGACTCGTTGATTGTTAATGTTGAAAGAAGGAGCCACTCAAAACCACCAATATCTCCCGTCTCGTTGATGCGCATCGAGGCTGCATGTTTCATATTGTAAACTTCGTCAACAAGAAAGACAAAGGGGGTGGGGGGCTGGTTTAGGTTGACTTTCAGGAGTGCTTTAGAGACATCACTGTGATGTGCGGCTGCCATGCTAATGTCACCATGGTCTAGGACACACATCCTACGTGTGAGTGTGTGTGAGAGACGTTTTGTTTTTTGGGTTGCATCTTTTTTGAAGGCTGTGAGACACTGGAAGTTATTTCACATTCCTACTGGTAGAACTGTGTTTAACACTGGTTGATATCGGAGGCCATCATAAAATACTCTGGCACTTAAACAGACTTAATCAGCAAAAAGGTTATTGTACATAACCTAAACAACTGATTGCCAATGCGCACCTTGAATGCTACTCACTGATTGATGCACAGCGAGTTTTTAGCAATCACCCAAAACTCGTACACAACAAGATAGAATGTGCTACTGTACATTATGCAAGTGTAATTTCTGACAAATACGGTAGAACATAATGCATTCATGAAAACAACAAATGTGTACTTTCCACACAATAACTGCAATAGACACACCAGGTTTGTTCTGGCGAAGTCAGTCAACCAAAATAATCGATACAAATACAGCCATCATATACATCCCATTGGGGAGAAACGCTACAGTCATAATTTCATTTAACAGTCTCCAAACAGGGCTTAATTGCCCATAAAGGGCATTAAAGCCATACCGTGGCGTGGCAGCTTGAATATTAATGATGTTGCCCAGCTTGTGGTGTATGCCCAATTCCATTGAGGCGAGCATATGGCCAAAGCACAAGACGTGTCCCTCAGTAAAAAACAAGGACAACTCTAAACGCTCACAAGGGGAGAAACTGACCTTGACAGCAGAAAATGCAACGTTCTTCTCAAATTCAAGTAACTTTGTTCTCAGGAAGAGACCAACAAACATCCTTCTCACAGTTGTGTATGGTGATGGTGTCCACGTAATATGATGATGGTGTCCATGTAATGTTATTTTTTATGCACTTACATCGTGTTAAATGATGTAGCGTACGTTTAACATGAAGGCTTTCACGACCAATATTATTTACGCGATCTAACCCAACCTTCCCCTCCCCCCTATTATGGATAATGTAGCATTAGAGGAAGTTGGGTGTCTTATGTAATTATGCTAAAGATCGTTTTTTTATTCAGTACTTGAAAAAGTTCTGTGAATGTAAACATCAACATTTCTGGATGTTACTCGTTTGAAAAAATGTTCCAATGTTTCTTGTGTAAATTGTTTTATCAATGAATCACTTAGGTTTTGACCGTATGTAATAATACTCTCCTAAAATCCCTGAATGCAGAAGATGAGTTCACTAACGGGGCAGTCTGTAGCACAAAAAAGTTGTGCTGGTATTCTTTTTACGATTCATAAGCTCTGCGGTTGCCTATATCTATTTATTTTAACAGTAGCATATTTGTGAAAATAAAATTGCCTTTTTTTTCAACGGCTTTATTTAACTTCACCTGTGTCTGTCGTGGTCAAATCTTGTAATCAAAAGTTAGTCCACTTCCTGTTGTCCAATAAATTCGAAATTTTGCACATGTACTCAGATCCGGTGACAATGCATGCCTGCATTAAATCATCAATTAAGTGGCTCCTTTCAAGCAATTACATTTTTTGTATAGACGGCATATTAATTACTAGCTTTACTACCCAGCTTCACCCAGGACTTGGATTCACCACGCCCGGCCACCTTTGTCTCCCCAGTGGCGATGTTCACACACCACACCAGTTACTCGTTTGAGGCTGAGTCGACCTAGGGGAGGCCCAGGACCGGTTCAAATAATCGTCACCGGTGGTGGCCGTGAGCGGGAATCGAACTCGGGTCGCCGGGTTCGTAGCACAGCGGCGCGCTAACCACTACACTACAATGCGTTACGCTTCCACATGCGCGGGTCCAATGACAGATTTGACGTCACAGCTCACTTGCCGTGCAAAATCTCTGCATTATTGCGCCCCCCCCCCCCAAAAATCCAAAAGTTAATTTTCATAATGTTTGCATGGTGTACAGTCTGGAAAGTACCCACAGGGCAAATTTCAAGTTTGTTGCACGTCAGGAAGTATGTAAACATTTTGAACAGACACAAATTCACAGATTTCCCTTTTATACATTGAACGAAGTTGTTAATAAAACCATTGTTTTTAAAAAACACTTTTTTCAAGGAGTTTATTGAAGCACGAACATGCACAGAACAGGCTGCAAATTAATGGAAATTATGTTTTGGTTGATGTGAAAAATGTAGCAACTTGCCACTGGAAAGAACTAGAACTAGCAAGTAGGCTATACTAGTGTAATAGTGTTCCAGGAGACTGGACGCCGGGGTTTGGAGGCACACGTATTTATTCCGTGTCGGTACAGCACAACACTGACATACAACACTGGAGGGGGTATCGGCCCCCTCACCCGTCTAACTGGGGATACACTCTCTAGCTACGCCTAGCCTACCTCTGGGTCCTCCACTAACGGGCTAGGGGAGGCTAGCTAGCCCGACACTGGTAAGTCGGGCTCACGGTACCCGGAGTCCCAGACCAGCTCTTACAAGAGCACCGGCTCTGGCTCTCGGGACCACGCCGCTGGCTCGATCCTGTTCGGCCCTGATAAGGGCGGCGATCCAGGGGAGTCCAGGGCTCTATCTACGACGATCTTCAGCCTTCACTGGTTAGCTTCAACATCTCTCCCTGAGCCCTCCGGCTCATCCCCTTTTAAACCAAAACCCCTGCTGAGGGGTGGGGCCCCGGGGGATCCCAGCTCCGAGTCAGCCCCCCAGGCTGCCCAATGCGGACGTCGCTGTGAGCACCCCCCTGTGCACCGACATAGCCACGCCCACTGTGTTTGTTTACCGTCTGATACCATTGTATAACAGCCCCTCCGTAACACCCCTACATCACCCCCCCCTGTACAGCTCGCAGCCGTCCCGGCTGCAACAAACAACAATAAAAGTGTATTTACCCCTTGAACCCGCGTGTGCCTCACAATTTTTTTCAACAATAACAACAACAAGAACACCAACAAGAACCACAACAGCAAGAAGAGAAATAACCCGACGCACCCCCCCCGAATAAATACGAATTCCGTAAGAGCACCCTATATACAATCTACAGAAAAACACACCACACACACACAACACACAATGAACACAACATATGTACAATCCTCCGGGCATCACAAAAGTCTGCGCGTTTTCGCGCGCGTTCTTGCAGCAGGCCCGTCACACGGGGCAACCCCGGATGGCGGACTGTTGGGTGGCAACCGTCCGTGTCCGAGTGAGTCACTTTCCGTTGCCGCGTGACCCTCGGCATCCCCAGGAGGGGTTGTCGGGTGTGAGCCCGTCACTCCCGGTGCACCTGAGGGCGGGACAGCCGGCAGCACGTTAGGTGAGAGCAGCGGAGACGGACCCTGTGAGTCGGCGGACCCCCCACATGTCTGGCCACGCGTGTGTGAAGTGGGAACTCGGGCCGCAACGAACGGTTTCAATCTGGAGGGGTGCACAAACCACCGCCGCTTCCCCCATTTGATGCGTACACACTGAGGCCGCAAAACCTGAACCACCTCCACAGGGCCCTGCCACGGCCGCACCAGTTTAGAGGAGGTTGCAAGTGGTACCTGTGGACAGTGTAACCAAGCCTTGTCACCCGGTTTCCACTGCAGCACGTGCGCCCGACCCAGCCTGAGCCTCTCGTTAGCCTTCTGGCGGAGGTCGGAATTTTGCATAGCAGCCTCCCGTGCCTCTGTTAATTTAGCAATATTGAATTTAACATGGTCGGCCAATTTAGTTTTACCCCGCGGCGCTGAGATCTGCAGCTGGTCTGAACAGGCGGGTCAGGTTCGCGGCCGTACATCAAGAAGAAGGGGGAAAATCCCGTTGCCGCATGGGGAGCCATTCTATATGCTGCCAAGAACCCTTGAATTTGAAGGTCCCAATCGGTCTGTGAGTCCGAGACCTGTTGGGACAGCATTGACGTGATGGTTCGATGCAGACGCTCCACCATCCCGTCAGTTTGCGGATGATATGGGGAGGTACGAATTTTTTTCGTGCCCAGGAGCTCACAGACCTCTTGGAGAAGTTTACCAGAAAAATGTTTGCCCTGGTCGGTCAGCAGCCGAAGAATGGGAAAGCGACTGGCCCGGACGATATCCCTGCTGAGGCCTGGAAGATCCTTGGCAGGCAGGGTGCTGCCCTCCTTACCCAGCTCTTCAACACCATCACGAGCACCAGTGAGGTCCCAGAAGCCTGGTCGACCAGCACGACGGTTCCAATTTGGAAGGGTAAAGGGGACGTGGCAGAATGCTCGAATTACAGGCCAATCCGGCTCCTGTGTCATGCGATGAAGATCTGTGAGCGAGTTTTGGACACGAGGATTAGAAACATCATCACCCTATCACCCAACCAATGCGGCTTCGTCAAAGGATGTGGCACTACGGACGCCATATTCGCGGCGAGGCTCCTGCTGGAGAGGCACAGAGAGAAGAACCAAGCTGTGCACGTGTCGTTCCTCGACCTTGAAAAGGCATTTGACAGGGTCCCCCACGACCTCATCTGGCACTCGCTTCGATCCCATGGAGTCCCTGAAACCTACGTGCATTGGGTGCAACTCCTATACAAGAACGTCACCAGTGCAGTCAGGTGTGCAGTGGGCATATCACCGCCATTTCCCATCAGCGTTGGAGTGCACCAAGGATCGGCCCTGTCACCACTCCTGTTTATCCTGTGCATGGACACGATCACTGCCGACCTGCACACGCCCCTTCCATGGTCAATTCTCTACGCGGATGACGTCCTCCTCTCAGATGAAGAGAGAGGAGAAGTGGAAAGACAAACGCGCCTGTGGAAGGAACGTTTGGACGAAAACGGGATGAGGTTCAACATCAAAAAGACGGAGTATATGGAGTGTGGCCCCCAAACCGACGGCACCATCAGTATTGACGGAGAAGATCTGAAGAAAGTGACGGACTTTAAGTACCTGGGCTCCACCATCAGCTCAGATGGTAGCATCACGACTGATGTGAGGTCACGAGTCAATGCGGCGTGGATGAAATGGAGGCAAGTCACCGGAGTCCTCTGTGATCGGAAAATTCCGGATAGGCTGAAGGGAAAAATATACAAGACCATCGTCCGACCGGTGGCACTCTATGGATCCGAGTGCTGGCCAGCCACAACTGTACACGAACAAGCTCTCCACACCATGGAGATGAGGATGCTCAGATGGAGCCTCGGGCTCACTCGATGGGATCGTGTCAGGAATGAAGACGTTCGGAAGCGACTTGGTGTGGCCCCCATTGCGGACAAGATGCTTGAGGCAAGGCTTCGGTGGTACGGCCACGTGATGCGAAGTGAAGAGTCATCAGTGGCCAAGACTGCCTTGCGTATTGAGCCAGAGGGCCGCCGTCCACGCGGGCGTCCGAAGAAGCGATGGATGGACCGAATAAAGGAAGACATGAAGACGGTCAACGCACCCCCTAAAGATGCCCTGGACCGAGCCAAATGGAGAAGACAATGCCGAAAAGCGGACCCTGCGCCACAGCGGGAACAACGCTAGGAAGAAGAAGAAGAAGGTCAGCAGCCGCTCCGGAGCACCTTTGTCCAGGACGTATCCCTGGACAAAGGCCTCCGCGATGGCTGCTGCCGACTGGTTGGCAAGGGGCCAGGCCATAGGCCAGCGTGTAAAATATTCCACCCCGGTCAACAGGTATCTGTTGCCCCTGGGGGTAGCGGGGAATGGGCCCAGGATATCAAGCGCGACAAGCTCGTTGACCCTGGAAACTTTGATGGATTGCAAAGGCGGGTTAGACTCATGTGCTGGTGGTTTACGTTGCGCACACCGAGGACATGACCCCAACAGATCCCCGACATCCCTTGTCATGCCCGGCCAAAAAAAATCTAGCTGGAGCATGGCGAGGGTCTTTTGAGTCCCCAGGTGGAGGAGGCGCTCATGAGCGGCCCACACCACCTTACCCCGCAAAACAGAAGGGACCACCAGCCGGTGTCGATTGGATCTCCCATCCCAATGCATTAACAGACCCTGGACCATCTCCCATGAGTCGACATCACCCCTCCCCCGCCCAGCACTTCCGACGCGACGACGCAACGCGAGGAGGGAGGTATCCTCCATCTGGAGGCGCCCCCATTCAGCAACAGGCAACCCCAACAGGGAATCTTTTCCCTGTTGTGCAATCGAATCCGTCATCGACGTTGCGTCAGCGGCGGCCGCCAGGACCGGAATGGATATCTCACTCGGAGGCCTGCAACGTCCCGACCCCAGGAGGCATGCGCATTCGGAGGTGGTTGGCATCCGTGACAGGGCGTCCGCATTGGTGTGGCGAACGCCCTTACGGTACGTAGCTTCGAAATCGAAGTCCTGGAGAATCTCCAACCATCGAGACAATTGTCCCGATGGTTGTTGAACTCGCAGGGCGTACTGTAGTGCCGCATGATCTGTGCGGATGGTGAAATGCCGACCGTACAGATATGGGCGATACTGTTGGATGAAGTTAACAATTGCCAACAGTTCCCGACGGGTGACACAATATCTTTGCTCAGCTGGAGACAACACCCGACTACCGTACGCGACTACCCGTTCCACGCCGTTAGCCACCTGCGAAAGCACGCCCCCAATACCCGTGTTGCTCGCGTCCGTGTTGAGCAAAAAGAGTTTTGAAAAATCAGGGTAAACCAAGGGAGGAGCCTTTACCAGCGCGTCCCGGAGGGATCGGAAGGCTCCTCCTCAAAGCGTGTAGGGGCTTTGCAATCGTTGCAAAATCCACGACAAACCGTCGGTAATACGACGCGAATCCAACTAAACTCCTGACCTCTCCCACAGAGGTGGGAGTCAGCCAGGAGCTGACACACTGCGTTTTGGCGGGATCGGTAGCAATACCTGAGCGTCCGACAATATGTCCCAAATAACGCACAGATTCGCGTAACAAATGACATTTTTGGGGTTTAAATTTCAAATTAGCAGCCCACATTTTGAGGAAAACCGCCCGCAACCTCTGTAGATTTTCGTCGAATGTTTTGCTAAAGACGATAACGTCATCCAAATAAATCAAGCACGAGTCCCATTGTAACCCAGCCAAAACCAATTCCATCAATCGCTGGAAAGTTGCCGGCGCTGAGTGGAGTCCCATCGGCAACCGGTTGAATTGGAACAGGCCGTGCGGTGTACGGAATGCAGTTTTGGGTTTCGAATCATTGTCCAGAGGAAGCTGCCAGAATCCCAAAAGCAAATCCAATGTGGAGAAGAATCGCGCCCCCGCCAAGGCGTCAAGCGATTCGTCTATCCGTTTGAGCAGGTATGCGTCGGCAACAGAAATTTTGTTGAGGCGACGAAAATCGACGCAAAACCGCAACGAGCCGTCATGTTTTTTAACTAAGACAATCGGCGCTCCCCAAGGGCTGGTGGAAGGAGAAATGATGTCGGCGGCTAACATGTCATCAACGGCCGTTTTGACATGGTCCTTTTCGGCGGGACTTAACCGAAAAAGATTCTGGCGTATTGGCGCGCTGTCACCCGTATCAATATGGTGACGCAGCAGATGAGTACAGCCCAGATCGTATTTGTTCTGACTGAAAACGTCGGAAAATTCACGCAGCAGTGTTTTAAGCTTTTGACGCTCTAAGTCCGACAGGTCTGTCGATTCCGCACAAAGCGCCTCGAGCCACCCCTCATCACTGTCCGTATGTGGTCGCGGCAGAGGGGCAGCGCTCACGTGATTTACGACGGGTTCCTCACAGGGCACCGGCGTTGCGTGAGCAAGCACGGTCCCCTGTGGAAGCACCACCGTCCGCGACCCCACATTGAGGACCGCGATGAAAGGGTCCCCGTCCCCCTTAACGATGGTCTGGGCCGGAATTAAATGAGGTCCGCTAACCCCGACCCTAGAAGGGCCCAGCAGAACCCCCTGGTCCCCAATCCCTTTAGCGAAAGGCCGACGTAGTTTAAGAGGCACCAGCATCTGGGCCCCCGGCGGTACGCGTACCGTTCTGTCAACGAGCGCCGGTACCGTCGCGAACGCCGTCCGACCCGCAGAGGGAGACGGCAGAAATGCCATACGTCGGCCCGACGGGAGCTCAATACAGCCCTGGTCGATTAAGATACGGATCGGCATTTTGCCCAGGAAGTCCGTCCCCAGCAGGCACGGAACCGCCAGCGAGGAGGAGACAAAAATTGGGCCAGATAATTTGATATCTCCGATACAAATTTGCGCTCGAATTTGTCCAATGATGCCCAGTGAGCAGCATAGAACGGTACATCAACGGGCAGCAAAGGACGGCTCTGAACAGGAAGAATGTTGTAAATCAATTCCGAAATAATGGTCGCCGATGCTCCCGTATCGACCAGGATGCGCACCTCAACCCCATCAATGTGCCCCACAATGGCTGACGACCCCGACGACGCGGCCACAACGCGATGGGCCAACACGGACCACTGGCTGGGTTGGATATTAGTCCCCACAGTGGTACGTGTTGGCGCGACGGTGTGAAATTTCGGCCCCCCGTTCGTTGCGGTGCGTGAGTGTGTGACGGGTGTGTGTGTGGGCCAAACATGAGGGGTGCCGCGACTCGCCGGGTATTGTTGTTGGAGCTTGGGAGGAGGCGCGGCGTCCTGTCGAGGCGTCGCCCCGTGCTGCCGAGGAGAGCGGCATCCCGAGGCGACATGACCCCGGAGGCCGCAATTGTAGCAGCGTGGGAGCGCTGCCGATGACGTTGGCTGGTCGAGGCGGCTCGGTCCATCCCGAGCCGGCCGTACTCCCGCTCTCCACTCCAGCTGACGGTCGACGGCGCAAATTTCCTCCGCCGGGAGGGTGGCTGCAGCCACAGCACGGCCGGTCGCCGCCTTGCTGGCCTTTCGTCGCTGCGAGAGTAAGTTGGCGTGGAGGTGTCGTGCAGCCCGGAGGGAAGACATCTCAGCGTCGTCCTGCGCCACGACGACGATGTCCAATTGGTCAGCCAGCAAGAGGATCTTCTCCGTCACCATGGCGTCCACTCCTTCGTCATCCATTCGCGGGAAAGCCGTTCTTGCCAGTGCCAAGAGAGCCGTGCGATACGCCAGGGGCGACTCCTTGGCACCCCGCTGACGATCGTAGAATAGCTGCCTGCAGTCAGACGGTGGTCCGTAGACTGCAGCCAGCAGCTAAAGCGCCATCTGCAGCGTGGCGCGCTTGGCTTTCGGCGCTGAGGTGAGCGTAGCGAGGGCATCGCTGTCGAGCAGCGCCGGCAGCGCGCGGAGAGCCTCGGCATCGGTCCACTGCGCCATCTCCTGGTGTGCGAGGAAGCTCCGCTGAAAGCCGCCCCAGTCACCATCCTCGCCCACAAACTCCTTGAGGGGAGGTAGATGTTGGTGCAACGCAGCGGCCGCAGTGGAAGGTCGCCCCCCGTCGCTCCCGTTACTCGGCTCGGCTTCGGCGCGAACGACGAGTGGCATCGCCGGTCGCACCACTGGTGACGCGCTGGCCGCTGTTGATGACGTAGCAGCCACTGTACGCCCGACGTCGGACGCGAGGCTCAGCCCGGCCATGCCCTCAGCAGCTGCTGCGGCGATGGCGGGAGATTCCAAATCCGGCTCCGTCGAAATGGCGGGAACCCGTGCTGCTCGTCGGCTGTCGTCGCTCCGTGGCGGTCCACCAGCCCCCAGCCGCGTAATTTGGTCAAGCGTGGCGGCAGCAGCGTAAAGCAGCTCCGCCAGTCTCGTGTGAGCCTGCCGCAGTCCATCTGCTGACGGCTCCCCTCCATCCAGACGCTGCGGTGTGGATGGATCCGGCCCCGGCTGCTCGGCGTCGCCTTCAGCCATCTCGGGCTCAACTTCTGCAGCAGTGTCCTCCGCCCCCGGTACCCTGGCACGAGCTGTCCGTCGCGTGTCCATGTTCGTGGTCGATCACTTCTGACACCAGATGTAATAGTGTTCCAGGAGACTGGACGCCGGGGTTTGGAGGCACACGTATTTATTCCGTGTCGGTACAGCACAACACTGACATACAACACTGGAGGGGGTATCGGCCCCCTCACCCGTCTAACTGGGGATACACTCTCTAGCTACGCCTAGCCTACCTCTGAGTCCTCCACTAACGGGCTAGGGGAGGCTAGCTAGCCCGACACTGGTAAGTCGGGCTCACGGTACCCGGAGTCCCAGACCAGCTCTTACAAGAGCACCGGCTCTGGCTCTCGGGACCACGCCGCTGGCTCGATCCTGTTCGGCCCTGATAAGGGCGGCGATCCAGGGGAGTCCAGGGCTCTATCTACGACGATCTTCAGCTTTCACTGGTTAGCTTCAACATCTCTCCCTGAGCCCTCCGGCTCATCCCCTTTTATACCAAAACCCCCGCTGAGGGGTGGGGCCCCGGGGGATCCCAGCTCCGAGTCAGCCCCCCAGGACGTCGCTGGGAGCACCTTCCCGTGCACCGACATAGCCACGCCCACTGTGTTTCTTTCCCATCTGATCCCATTCTATAACAGCCCCTCCGTAACACCCCTACACTAGTGAGGCAGAGAAGAGATAGTGCAGGGATGGAGGAGACAGACAGACGGGCGGCCACGGGAAGGTCCTCACCTCTCGTATGTACTCTTCCTGCTCCTCCTTGAGGGTGAGCTCGATGAAGATCTGCTGAAGCTTCTCGTTACAGAAGTTTATGATGAACTGCTCAAAGCTGTTCACCTGAAAATGCACAAATGGAAAAGATATTTAAATGCAGGTCACAGTGAAATTATTTATCATGACTGTCACGGTCATCATTATCATCATCTCAATTTTAACAGAAATTTGTCCAATGTACGTTAATAACACTATACAGATAGTCCACGAGTTACGATGGGGTCCGACTTACGATATTTCGATCTTACGATGGCGATAGCGATACGACAAAATTGCCATCAACAACCTAACATCGTTCAAGTATGCAGACGGCGGACAGAATCTTGGTGAGTACAGTACAATATGATACGTTACGATACGTTCAATGCATGTATGATACGTAGCTTTAGCGATTTCATTTTAGCGTTACCACAATACGATACGTTCAATGCATGCTTTTTATAGCAGATAGGATTGTTTCCTGAAAAAACTTTCTATGAAATTGCAGTTCATATAGGTAGGCTAAGAATTGACCTCGTTTTTTTTTACTTTACATTTTACTGTGCAATACAGTATTGCAATTAATACATACATACAGTATATATTTTACTGTAAATTGGTCTCTTTTGACAAATTATCACCATTCTTTAAGACTCCTGGGTAGGCTGGGCAATCTTCGACTTACGATATTTTTGACTTACGATGGGGTCGTCGTAACGCATCTCCATCGTAAGTAGAGGACTACATGTACATGGGCAGATCTACAGATTGTACATATACAAGTATAAGATATGCAAGTTACTTTTAAGAACAAATCGTGGCTATGCTTATCGATTTCTCTTGAGTTTGTATCTAACATCCAAAGTATACAAGAACAATCCCCCCAAAACAGTCATACGCTAATGAAACAACAAAAAAACATCCACGTGGAAACGGGTACAGAATTCCAGTGACACTCTATACGTCAAAATCTAAATGGATGGATAGGCTGCAGACAAAACAATGACGCACGACGTTGTATAAGATGGAAAGTCGTGCCAGGAAGTATGGCGGGACGAACAGATGTGTGATCGGTTCCACCTGCATGGGTCGCATTCTGAGAAGGGCAAGTCAGTGAGCAGTGCAGGACACGGAGCAGCGGGGCGTTTTGCTTACTGGCAGCTCCTATCAAGTGGTAGTGGGCCCCAGTGACTCAAAGATCTCGTGTTGCATTGCCTCAGTTAAGATGCCCCCCCCCACTACTGGACTGATGACCAATAAAGGACAACATTCAACAGCCACACAACTATGTTCATACATGTACTGTATATGGGTATTTGTCAGATGGGATCAGAATAAAATTATAAAACCCAATCATAAACATTTTGGGTGTCCAAAATGCATTCGATTAACCTTCATGAAAATGAAGTACCAATGGGCATAGAAAATGGTATCTGCAGTAAGTTCCTAAATTCCATCAACTTGGGTGGATGCCGTGCCTTAACTTAAATAATTATATCCTTAGGTTTTTTCGGTAAAGTCACGTAGGTAAAACATCAAAATTAATGAAAATAAAATAAAATAAAACAAAAATCACGACGTTTCGGAGGCAACACAAGTCTCCGTCATCAGGTGGGACCGTCATAGCCGAATTAGCTGCATCAAGTGATGCAGCTAATGATGCAGCTAATTCGGCTGTGACGGTCCCACCTGATGACGGAGACTTGTGTTGCCTCCGAAACGTCGTGATTTTTGTTTTATTTTATTTTATTTTCATTAATTTTGATGTTTTACCTACGTGACTTTACCGAAAAAACCTAAGAATATGATTCCTTGCAGTCACGAAAGCTTCAAATCTAGAATTAAATAATTATAATCACTACATTACTTAAACTATCGTCTGTGTGACTGTGACCTGGTTTGATCTGGTATTGCATTATGTAGAGCATGGGTAGTCTAATTGTATTACTGGGGCAAGGTCACAGTGTATTTTAAACTGCAAAGTTTCCAGAAATGTGCAGGGTAGTTAGAGATATATAGTAATTTAAGAGCAATTTAATCTCAATCACACCAATTGGCTAGTCACGATTTCTAAATGATCTGCATATATGTCATTGGCTCATCAAAACACTGCAGTGTGTTGATTAAAGGAATGTTATCAAGTTTATGGAGGGCATGATGTTTTATTTCATTAACCCTTTCAAAGTAGCAACTTGGAACGTTAGAAGTTTACTTCAAGCAGGAAAATTAGCCAATGTCATACAAGAAATGGATCGACTTAAAATCAACATAATCGGTCTAAGCGAAACTAAATGGCCTGGAACAAAAAAGTTTATATCGAGCAAACACCACATCTTCTGCTCCGGAGGAGAAGAAAACACCAAACAAACATACGGTGTCGCCTTTATAGTACACAATAAATTAGCGAATAAAGTCAACAACTTTACCCCAGTATCAGAACGAATAGCACTACTACAATTAGCAGGCAACAAAGTCAACGTGAACATTCTACAGGTTTATGCTCCAACAGCAGATAAACAAGATCATGAAATCGAATCGTTCTATGAGCAACTAACCAACACGCTGAAGCCGCTGAAGAAGCAAGACATCACTATAATCCTCGGCGATTTCAACGCCAAGGTTGGCCATGGTCAAATGCAGAACATTGTCGGAGAACACGGACTAGGAACAAGGTATGAACGAGGCGACAGACTGGTTCAATTCTGCCAAGAAGAACGTTTCAGTATTGCTAACACGTGGTTCCAATTACCACCTCGACGACTGTACACGTGGACCTCGCCGCAAGACTCCGACAACAACATCGTCAGGAACCAAATCGATTATATCCTAATTAACATCAGGTTTAAGTCCAGTGTGATTACAGCAAAAACCTACCCTGGAGCCGATATATCGTCAGATCATAACCCAGTAACAGCTACAATAAGACTCAAATTGCGATCAATACAATGTACAAAGACGAGACGAGCAGACCTGGAGAAACTGAAGAACAGCGCCGATAAAAGACAAGTACAGCAACATCTCAACGATAGCATCCGCTCAATAACAACAGAAACAGCAGATGTTCAGGAGTACTGGCGCTCGTTCAAACAATGCATCACAGAAACAACAGAAGTCATGCTGGGACATCAGCCACCGAAAAAGAAACAACGATGGATGACACATTGTATTCTCGATCTAATGAGCCAACGAAGAATGTACAAAAACAACAACTTGGAGAAGTACAAACAAATGCAACAGAAGATCAGAGAAGCAATCCGACAGGCAAAAGAAAAGTGGATGGAAGAACAATGCGCCGAGATTGAAGAACTAATAAAAAAACATGACAATTTTACTCTGCACAAGAAGCTCAAAGAAGCTGGTAACATCTACAGACCAGCCCCAACAGCTACCTTGTATGCGGACAACAACCAACTAATCCTTAATAAACAAGAAAAAATGGACACCTGGACAAACTATATACACAAGCTCTATGGCGCTATGAGAACACCTGCAGAAAAAGACCAACAGATGTCGAAAGACGCTCTACACATTTTAACATCAGAAGTAGAACATGCAATCAAAACAGCTAAGTCAGGCAAAGCGTGCGGGCCCGACACAATCCATGTAGAATTGCTCAAACTATTAGACAGTAACAACATACGACAACTGACTAATTGGTACAATCAAATATACAATGGCAATAAAATTCCATCCGACTGGCTACAATCCATCTTTGTGGCCATACCAAAGAAAGCAACAAGCCGGAAATGCGAGGACTACAGACTGATAAGCTTGATGAGCCACGTGCTGAAAGTCTTCCTGAAGGTGATCCAACAGCGCATACGCTCCACATGCGAAAATGCATTGAAGAACACAGTTTGGCTTCTGCAAAGGACTAGGCACAAGAGAAGCAATCTTCTGTCTACAGATACTACTACAGCGATGCTACGAACATCAGAAAGAAGTGTACATCTGCTTCATAGATTACGAGAACGCCTTTGACTCAGTCGACCACGACCGACTAGCAGATCTATTAAAACAACTGGGACTAGATAAAAACGACATCAACTTCATCATTGCTCTTTATTGGAAGCAAACAGCCCAACTCCGATATGACAACGAATTGACAGACCCAACACCAATACAAAAAGGTGTACGACAAGGCTGCCCACTTTCACCCAGTCTTTTCAACATCTACTCGGAGCAGATTTTTGATCGAACACTAGCAGATAAAAACATTGGTATTAAAGTCAATGGACAATACATCAACAACATCAGGTATGCCGACGACACTGCACTGCTGGCCGATTCGGAACAAGACTTACAACAAATATTGGACGAGGTTGCCACAGAGAGTCAAATATGGGGCTTACGAATTAATAAAAAGAAAACAAAGGTTATGAAGGTCAGCCGAACTACAAGCGAAATAACAATCAAGCTTGGCAGCGAAAAATTGGAACAAGTACACCGATTTAAATACCTTGGTGTAATCATTGACGATCAGTTGAACCATGAAGTCGAAATCAAGAGCAGAATTGAACAAGCAAGGCAAGCATTTATTAAATGGAAAACACTCCTTGCAGACCGCCACTTGAGTACATCACTGAAACTGCGCACACTGAAATGCTACATCTGGTCAATTTTGCTGTACGGAGTAGAGACGTCGACACTGACAACAACAGCAACAAAAAGGCTCGAAGCTTTCGAGATGTGGCTGTATCGAAGAATGCTGAAAATCCCATGGACAGCCAAAACCACCAATACACAAGTTCTGCAAGATATGGGCACTGACAGGCAACTGCTGAAGACCATCATTAGCAGGAAGTGTTACTACCTAGGCCACATTGCCCGAAACGACCACAAATACCAGCTATTAAAGCAAATCCTGGAAGGAAAAATCGAAGGGAAAAAACGACCAGGACGGCCAAAAACGACATGGCTCAGTAACATCAAAACATGGCTACAATTAACAACAGCACAAACTCTACACGCCGTGCTAGACCGGGACCAATATCATCGTGAAGTCGCACACGCCGTTAGGCAGCACTAAAGAAGAAGAGGTTTTTTTAAACCCTACTTTTACAAGAATACCAACCCAGCCACAACGGAAATTAACATGTAACCGGTATGAGGTATTGAAATGTCTTCTGTAATTTTTTGCGTTCAATTGCACATCATATATTAAAATATAATAGATTTTATAATACAATAAGTGACATCACCATCATGCCTATCTGATTCATGCTGTTAAATTATGTTTGCAATACGTTTTGAAGTATGGGTACAAACGAGTAAAATAAAACTTTAAAAAAGCATTTCCTTTGAAAACGATCACAATGCAAATAATAAATGTTTGGTATCCTTTGTATGCTTCTTAGGTATTAATAAGTACAATGAGTTACTTAAATTCTGCAAATGTTTCTTAAATTGTAAACTTTACTTTTTTGACTGCTAGACAAATACACTTATTTAATGAAGTTGATTTCATACACCCAGACATGTCTCCCTGTGTTCCTATGCGAGCGCTGACATCAACTACCGAGTTCCAAATGTAATGCAGTGGCACATCTGGGACCAATAACCACACTCACACTCCTCCACACTGCCCACGTGTCCACGCTAGCCTCCCAACATTATGCGTGCAACGCAGTATAAATGGTGGCTTTGTATAACACTCGAATATGTTTTATCCTATATATATAAAACCTTGCTCTATCAATCAAGGGTGTCACTATTGTGCTGATAAACTGTACATAACACTTGAAGGATTGGTAACACCACACTTTTACAATACTCACTCATCTTTCACCATCAAGGCATTCAACACTAATTCATTGGAACGTTTACATTTTGATATAATGCAACACCAATCCTTTAACCACTGGCTATTTCTTTTGTAGCCACGGGGCCAAGCTAGCAGAAACGAAACACACTCCTCCAACTGCATAGCGCACGTGTGCAGGTTTTCCTTATACATTCGCACAATTATCTTTTAAACAAAAACATATAAAATACAGAGAGTTTTCGCAGATCCATTCAACACATTGACTCATTGCTAAATATACAATGGGTTTGCAGTGGGCACGATGAATGGTTAATACGTTACAGCAACGTACAACAATTCAGACAAATGGGAGCCAACTTGCCTGCTCAGAAAGTAGGACATTACTCACCAACAAATACCAAGCTACAATTACTCTGAGTGCAGGAAATTCCATGGGATTCGATGGAATGTCCTTTATCATAAAATAGGGCTGAATGAAACCACTGCGACCAGAGCCTTAATTACAGGTGACCCCTATGGACCTTTTGGAAAACAGCCAAGTCGAAGGGTTGCATCGCACGATACCCGCAGCCGTCAAATGAACATCAGAGACAGACAGGCAACTCTTTATGGGACACTCGCGGAAAAAGATACGTATGGAACATGTTCTTACAGAGGACAAACTGATTTAGTGGTTTTCCCATTTCCGTCATTGTTTTCTATGGTGAAAATATTAAAGTACAGTATTGGGATATGGGCCTGTGGCATCACACATGGGCATAACGTATAACTGAATAATTATTATAATTCACTGCGTGAAGTTATTAGTTTCACTATTATATGTTTTTATTTTCTTAACTATACTATAGAGAACCCACAAGCAGTAAATGTGGCAATCTTTATTCCATTTAATATGCGTAATTACCAAGTGACAGTAAAGCAACCTTTATGAATAGATATTAAATGCTTTTCTGGCTGTTTGGAAAAATAAATTACTATGAAGATTCCATGGTCAAAAATTACATTTATAAAGTATTCTAGCTTTCTATAATTGAAGTTTTTGTGACTGCAAGGATCCATACTCTTTGGTTCTCTCGGTAAAGTCACGTAGGTGAAAAAAATAAATAATCATTTAGATTAAAGTAAGAATAAAATAAAAAATAAAAAACATAGAAATAACTAAATTAAATCACGACGTTTCGATTGCAACACTAGAAAAAAAATTCTAGCTGTGATTTCCACACCTGATGATGATTGCTTGTGTTGCAATCGAAACGTCGTGATTTAATTTAGTTATTTCTATTTTTTTTTCTTTCTTTTTTCACCAACGTGACTATACTGAAAGAACCAAAGAGTATTCTAGCTTTAAATGGCATGAAAGAACACTGCAGCTACCACCCGCAGCATCTGGCATGGCTGTAACAGCTTGCTTAGAAAGTGTCAAAACATTGTCTCAATTTACACTGGGGACCAGGCACGTGTGCTTCTCGAAATCAATGTGGCACAAATGTGTTTACAACTTGGTCCAGGCTGAAAGGGGCATGAGTGGGGGCAGCCTTAGAAACGAATGTGAAAGTTACGGTAATCGTGACTGACCCCCCCTGAGCCCATTTCAGAAAATGTATACTTTATTCATAGCGATTAAGAATGAGGGGGCATATTAACATTGACTAAGATATTTCTCTGCTGTGGTATCTGGCGATTGAGATGTAAACTAAAAACGGACACACCAAGCATGAGCGTATATGCATTATTCCAACGTAAGCTTGTTTGTAACAGCCCAAGAAAATATATATAATGGCTTACACGTACGTCATCGGAAGGGGAAAGGGTTAATTAGCATTTGTCATTCACAATTATTGTTACATTTGAAGAACATATATTGTGCTGCATTTAACTCATAACAATTGGACTCCGCCAATGGTGCATTTTGTCTCCACTCCTGTTTGTGATTTTCATGGACAGGATGTTAAAGCACAGCCAAGGTATGGAGAGGATCCAGTAAGGGGGCATGGAGGTGGCGTCGCTGCTTTTTGCAGATTACATTGTCCTCTTTGCTTCATCAGTCTGTGATCTCCAGCGTACACTTGAACGGTTTGATGCCGATTGTGAAGCAGCTGGGATGAGGATCAGCACCTCTAAATCTGAGGTCATGGTTCACTCCCGGGTGACGGTGAAGTGTGCTCTCCAGGTGCCCTTAGATGAGGAGTTTAAGTACCTCGGGGTCTCTTTCGCGAGTGACGATAACAAAGAGTGGGAGACCAGGCCGGTGGATCGGTGCGGCGTCCGCAGTGTTGCGGGCGCTGTACCGCTCCGTGGTGGTGAAGCGCAAGCCGAGTTCTCGGACAAAGCTCACGGTTTACAGGTCGATCTATGTTCTTACCCTCACCTATGGTCATGAGCTTTGGGTAATGAGATAGAGGGGAAAAGGGGCCGAAATGAGGTTTTTCCGTAGGGTTGCCAGACTCACTCTCCATGATCGGGTGAGGAGCTTGGTAATCCGGGAGAGCCTCAGAGTCGAGCCGCTGCTCCTCCAGAACAAGAGGAGCCAGTTGAGGTGGTTGAGGCACCTGATAAGGATGCCCCCCAAATAGACTACCCCTGGAACTCTACGAGACACGTCCCACTGAGTGAAGACCCCGGGACCGGCCCAGGACACACTGGCAGGACTATGTCGCTCGGCTGGCTTGGAAACGCCTGGGAATTCCGCAGGAAGAGCTAGAGTCTGTGTATAGTGGTGTATAATAGTGTAGTAGTTCTAGAGTATGTGTATAGTGGTGTAGTAGTTATAGAGTCCGTCGCCAGGGAAAGGGAGGTCTGGACCACCACTACTCAACATGCTGCCGCCTCGACCCTCACCAGGACAAGAGGATTGCGAAACAAACGAACAAATATATTGTGAATGTAATCTCTGGACATTTTTATTAAAATATAAGTCTTTTTGTGATGCCCAAAATGCATGTTTTATAGCTTGTAATTTTGCACTTCAACTAACTAGCACCTCAACTAACATCATCATTGCAAAAAGGCTGCATCACAGCTCATTTCATAAGGAAAATACAGTATATTTGGAAGTGGTTCCAGTCAAATCTGACATTCTATTGTTCATCAATTTATTTTGCGGTAACAGCAAATATCCTAAAACTATTACTCATAACTGACCATGACAACATTTTTTCCACGTAGCCATGGAAAAGGCTGGGATCTCACTCAGGCAGGAAAAGTGACTGGAGCAGCACATCCTGTGCACTTTGTCAGCCACGTTCAGCAAGTGGCAAATGCATTTGCCTCAACCCAGCTCAACATCAACTTCCTCAATCCACCAAATTTGTTTTAGAATCATTGTTTATTTAATGTATATTTAACTGCAAGCTTCCTATTTAAACATTAAAAGCACCATCAACTGTGAAGATGGCATTGTGTTCCACCAATTCACGGTCTACCCTTTTTGGTATAGATTATCCATACTCTACAACAACAGTTCTCCCCCCGTGCCATCGAGGTAATTGCTTGCAACTAAAGGTAGATTCTTATTAAATAAACAGCAACGAACTCACGGCCAACATTTGCATTAAAATAATTAAACTCCTATATAATGTTCGATTTAAAGCTTTCGTGACTGCAGGGATTCATATTCTTGGTTCTTTATTCTTTTAGTATTTCCCTTCTACGTGACTGTATATAATTGTTTGTTTTTATGTTTAATGATGCGATGGCACTTTGGATGGAATATTTGTGCCAGAAAGGCACCAACATGTTAACCAAAAATAGATTAACTTGACTAGATATTTTTTTTATAAATGCTTTTTGTGTTGAGTTTGTTGTCCTTCTGCCGCACCTCCAATTATTACGGTTGGCTACATACGCTACGAAAGAAGTTCAACATACGTACGTACATATAAAAGCTTTAATACCGTTATGGATCACTTATTGGGCTGCAGAAGTGCAAATGTGCAAGTGAAAAACCGAGACACAATTGGAGGATAACACGAAACACCCATAGCTAGTAGGAACAGCGAGAGTCACCTCAGGTTAGAAGAGTAGATTCTAACCCGTGGCCTGCAAGGCAGTGGGAAGCGGCCTGCAAAACTGTTGCAGGTTACGTTTTAGAGTAGTTTTCATTTTGAAAACTATGTCATTGATGCATGCTGGCCCAACAACTATTGTTTGGGGGTTGACAATGGTTCGTGGATTCAGAGAGGTTGGGAGCGACCAGGTTAGACAAAGTCAGTGTCATTTTACTTGTGTTTACAAGTAATGTTTTGTTATACTGGTAGGAACGAAGTGGACCAGCCACCAATAGATTATATCGTCCATCCGTCCATTTGTCCGTCCGTCCGTGTAGCAACATCGCCCCCTACTGCAAAAACTTGGCATGACCCTACAAAAACCGAGACCTAGGCCTGGAACTCTCCCTTCGTATCGTACCCCCGCGTGTGTGAAAGGGAGTTAATGTTTAACAATGTTACATTCCCTGATGTTTTTAAATAGAAACATTTACATTTAAAGCTTTTACATAAATAATTAAAACATTTATATTAACAATTAACTCATGGCGGCCTAAGGCCTACAGCTAGGCCTAAAACCTAGACTTAGGCCTCAAACTCTCCCTTCGTATCGTACCCCCGCGTGTGTGAAAGAGAGTTAATGTTTAACAATGTTACATTCCCTGATGTTTTTAAATAGCAACATTTACATTTAAAGCTTTTACATAAATAATTAAAACATTTATATTAACAATTAACTCACGGCGGCCTAAGGCCTACAGCTAGGCCTAAAGCCTAGACCTAGGCCTCAAACTCTCCCTTCGTATCGTACCCCCACGTGTGTGAAAGGGAGTTAATGTTTAACAATGTTACATTCCCTGATGTTTTTTTAATAGAAACATTTAAATTTAAAGCTTTTACATTAAAAACAACTCCCTACCCCCCCCCCCCCTCGTCGGCGGCTCTCCAGCCGAGCCAGGCCTGGGAATCTCTCCCCCGCTCGGGGTGTATTGGACGGGGCTACAGCGGCAGGGGGCGGGGCTACGCGGGGCTGGGCGGGGCAACGGCGGCAGGGGGCGTGGGCACGAGGTGGAGGGCGGGGCTACGCGGGGTTGGGGCGGGGTTACGGCGGTAAGGGGCGGGGCAACGAGCTGGGGGCGGGGACACCGAGATGGGGCGGGGCCACGGGTGGCCGGGGCGGGGTTACGCGGGTGGAGGGCGGGGCCACGGGGCATCCACTTATTGGCGGCCATTTTTTGCCATTTCATTTTATTATAGCCATTCAATTGTTCGTTCCTACCAGCCCACCCCGTAGGGTCCTGTTTTTGATGTACCCTTTGTAAACATGTAAATTGCAGCAACAAAACAACTATAGAGTACAAAACATATAGATATGTAGATTTAATAACTGTCCCTGTTGTGCAAATACTGTTAATCTACTTGATTACAATGACAGCAGTGGCCAAAAGTCTGACGAAATAAACCCATATGGCTCATAACGCATTTATATTTTTACAAGTCATTTTGCCCTCCATAATTAACATTCCTGAGCTGTTGTTGACAGCTCGTGTTATCGATTTCACCATTCTTAAAACTAACTAACCAATTTTATTTTACCAGGTAAAGTCCACTGAGCTATACAACTATTTTGCAGAAGCGACCTGGCCACAAATGAAAGCTCAACGAAGTGGCTCATCACGTGGAAATTTATAGCAGCCAAATACTTTAAACGCATGTTTCTAAATGTGAAAGGAAAATACGGAGGACTCGGAGAAAAATCCACGCAACCACGGGGAGAGAGACCTGCAAACTCCAAATATATTCAGGCATCAGGCTCGGAATTGAACCCACGACCTCCTGCATATCAGGCGAGGTAGTTAATATCTCGCCACCGTGACAACCCAGGCATTGTTTACAACACACGTCGGTACATTAATTACAACACTTGTCAGTATTTGTAGTGAAAACAGTGCAACGGTATCAAGTTCAGAATGAGGCGTATAAATGATGGGCCTGGGGGCTGTGTGACCTGCGATTTGCCCAGCACTAACTATCTGAAGCACACAGCCTCAGGATATTGTGGGGTATCCATGGAAAAATTAATTACCACCCTGACTTTGGAACCTCGCATCCAATATTTGTTCTGGTTTGCATACTCTGTTTGTGAACAATGGGGATGTTTACGTATGATGTTACACAGATAAAATTATTTGTCAAGTAGGATCCCTGAATTAAATTACAAAAGGTGATGTGAAGTCAGATTTGGTGACTACACAAATGTACCATGAGACATCTTCACTGGCTACATTATATTTTGCAATGTACTATTTCGAATACTTTGTATCAAACATTTTGGTGGTGATATACTTGTTCTTATGTTTTGCCTGTCACAAGAAGAAAGTATTTCAGTGACATTCTCAAATCATCAGTGCAATTAATATTACTCACACTACGAGTTGTGCAGTTTAGCAAGACTATTAGTTAGTTAATATTTGTGTACATATCCCTATTGCCACACATGATAACATTGCACTTTTCACATTAACTGATATGACACGAAAACGCACAAGCCTCCTTTCACTGCGAATGCATGAATTACACACGCACACGCTATTCCTGCAGATGCGCAAAAATCTCAGCTCGACCCTTGTACAGTGCAACATTTCACCCAGGACATCTGCCCCGTCAGCCACAGCCTCCATAAGGCACGGAATTAAAACCAATAATTTCACCCTTCTGCCGCGCCATTGAGCTATCTCACAATCGCCACCTTAATTACATTTCAAATAGCACATGCCACATTACCTCAAATATCTCAAAGCCATATATGTCCAGAACTCCCATCACCTTCTTCTTGATTTTAGACTTGACCTTAAAAAGATAAGACAATCATTAGTTATGATAATAAACATGGATACAAGGCAATCGGACTGTGACCTTGAGAGACATCACATGCCGTTTTTGCTGAATCAGTAGGTCACTTAAAAGATGCAGGAAACCACAATTTGCAGTGGTAATTTTACTGCCACACAAAAAAACCCTCATATTTCAAGAAAATAATTAATTTATAAGGAAACTTTTAACGAGAGTGATGCTGATGGAAGGAGTAAAATGCAAAAGAAAAATAATTATAAGTGCATCAGCATTTTCTGAGCTTCTGCCAAGGTTTATGACCTAACTCCATGATTAAGATGTCTCATGCACGCACTGACAGTGACCTCCAGCCAATTCAAGGTACACAATCTTTATATATCGAGCAACCTTGATACGCAAGTCCAAAAGTGGGTCGACCCACATACTGCACTGCAGGTAAAATTGTGTTTTAAATGGCTTTACTCCAATAAATGTCTCGCACATACACACATAGCTGTAAGTGAGCAAGCGACATTTAAAAAGTAAATCATTGTAAGCACTGGCGGAGCCAGTGGGGGGGGGGGGGTGACACGTGCCCCCCCAATGATCCGATCGAAATCCCTAATTTCGATCGGATCATTGGGGTTTATTAGTAATAAATCAGCATTTTGCAACCCCTACCGCCACTGTGTAGCATATTATTACGTGCCAAGGACTCTATGAGATGATAGGACAATAGTCTGAGTCCATAATTGGCAATAAGTAACGGAAAAGCAGTTATAAGTGACTCACATAATTGTGTGCAGTTGCTTATACAGGACACGACTTCCCTGAAGGCATTCACCTTCAGCGAGCGTGATGCCGATCACACACGGTTCGAATTCGACCCTCGATCGATGGCTGCGCCATCGCCGCACACGCATCGAATAAAAAGCAAGGGACAAGTCCTTACTTACTAACAACTCCTCTATCATTTTTCATTGCTGGAGGGGTTGCCCCCCTCTACCTGAAAATCTTGGCTCTGCCATTGATTGTAAGTTTACTTTATTAAAAATGTTGAGGGGTTTTTTTTTACCAGAAGAAATCAACTTGCCAATAATAAGTTGTTTCTGTTTTGATTTTACATCAAACATAAACAACACACATAAAACAATGTGGAATTACCAATATTCACTCAAGAGCACCAATACAATGCTGTCACTTCGTTTATTTGAGCAGGGAGAGACTGCTGGATGAAGTATGCATAGATGTACAATGTCTTAATTGGTTTTTTACCCTTCCATCTGGCAACAAAACTGACACCTTTTTTACAAGGAGTCATGTTTGCATAGACCACAAAACCTGCAGTCATAATGCAAACAAAAAACATAACTCTGATAATGTGCACTGTCCTTGAAGTTGATTGGTCCACACTCGAGACAGCTTTCCTTAGAGCCTAGTCTCACATTCCTTTTGGCGTCATCTGGTCCAACCCATGTGAGACTAGGCTCTAAGGAAAGCTGTCTCGGGTGTGGACCAATCAACTTCAAGGACAGTGCACATTATCAGAGTTATGTTTATGTTTGCATTATGACTGCAGGTATTGTGGTCTATGCAAACATGACTCCTTGTAAAAAAGGTGTCAGTTTTGTTGCCAGATGGAAGGGTAAAAAAACAATTATCATATTTTTTACTGGCAAATGAGGTTCCAATGATGTACAATGTCCTTTCAGCATCGATGTTGCTTTCAAGATAATGAATGCAGTCATTAAGCCCACAAGTGTGAGCAATAAAAACGAGTAAATATATATCCGTAAACCAACTTATATGCCCCACAGTATATCACTTCCCCCTTGTCTCGTTTTACGTCCCCTCCCGCCTGCTCCGCTCTCAATCTCTCCTACTACTCCTAACCGTCCCCCCCTCTCCTTGTGCACAATCCCCGTTTCCGCTCCTTTCACCCTCCTTGCCCCCTTGCAATGGAACAAACTTCCCCTCCACATTAAGCAGCAAGCAACCATCACTGTCTAGTTTCCGCTCCTCTCTCAAGACCCACCTCTTCTCCCTGTCCCATCCATCCCTCAATCCCGAGGTACCCCGGTAATTCCCGCACCCACTAACCTGCCTCCTCATAACCCATCCCTATTCACCATAAAACTTGTAGCTACTCTCATTGTACCACGCATAACCCGAGTAAAGCACCTTGGATAAAGGCGATATATAAATATAAAATATGTGTTTTCAATTGGTCATTAAAGAACCATCTTAAATGCAAAAGCTTCACACAACAGCATGGCATTGAGGAATTGTTGCATAGCTGAGGGCAGTGACTTTGGTGACACATTCAGCACGTTGGACGATAGTATCATTCATTAGGTATCTGACTAGTGGAATTGCCCATTACTATTCTTAGGTTTTCGGTAAAGTCACATAGGTAAAAAAATATAATTAATAAAAGTAAAATAAATAAAAAATCACGACGTTTCGGAGGCAACACAAGCTTCCGTCTTCAGGTGGAACCGTCACAGCACGATAGCTGTATCAAGTAAATGAGAGATTCCAAGAGATACTACCCCGTATATATACTGGTTGAGGAGGGGGGGATGAGCCAGGAACGGCCCACTTTTTATTATTATGGTAAGGTGCGGCTTGAGACTATGGCTAGTCTACATAACAAAGGACTGAGCCTTTATTATTATTATAATCTCTCATTTACTTGATACAGCTATCGTGCTGTGACGGTTCCACCTGAAGACGGAAGCTTGTGTTGCCTCCGAAACGTCGTGATTTTTATTTTATTTTACTTTTATTACATTTTTTTTTTTTACCTACGTGACTTTACCGAAAACCTAAGAATATGAATACTTGCAGTCACGAAAGCTTCAAATCTAGAATTGTCCATTACTGTTCATTCACACAAGAGAAGATATCAAAGAACAACAAGGGGAGCCATTACCTTGATGCTCTCGTTGATCCGACTCACTATCCAGCTGAACAGTCGGTTGTAGAGGTTTTTGCAAAGGGCATCCCGTGCATATTTTCCCTGCACCACACGAATGCAGATGCACACACACAGGCATGTGTTAATTACAATGCGATTGCATTGTCAGCTGACTAAGGGATTCACACCAAAAGAGATATGCACAAACTTAGTTATGTTTACAGGTATCATATGAATTAGCTCTCATTTCCATCTTCCAACACTAATTAAACGAGCTATCACGTGTTCACGTCTTCACGCTGAAGGAGAGAACACATCAAACTACAAAAACAAATTAAACACTGCCTACAACTCGGCATGCTGATTGCATATGGATGAGTTTAATACATCAAAAGGCTTTTACTGTTAACTGTTCCATCAGTCAAATACGGATAGTTTACTGTATTGGGTAAAAACAGGTTAGCCATATATACAAGGGAAACCTGTACATTGAGACAAAAGCGCCGGACAAACTTCCTAGGCCTTTTATCAATCATATTGAAGCATCTACTGCTGCCTTGTATTGGTTGAAGGACCTTGACATTTAACTATGCCATCTATACAAACTGTTGCTTACATGCCATGTGAAAGAAGATCATGAAACACAATCAACACCGGCGCCAATCAATTAAGCATCATCATTATCAAGTACAATATACAATTCATTATACAGGTTTTTTTTTAGGTTAGATCGTGTAAATAATACAGGGGTTTTTTGGGTTGGTTGTGAAAGCCTACGTGTTAAACAGAATGTGCAATTCACAACACGGGTCTCTAAAGCACGTAAATGGATATATATAGGTGTCAGGGTCAGGATAGACTTAAAACCATTGGAGTAATTTTGTTCAAATGCATCAAGTCTACAGCAATGGAAGGCAATTCAAACAGCACACAAATAAACAGTACACATACAATTACAGAGACTATTACAACCCACAGCGCAGGGCCCACAGTGGGTGCCACGGTGGCGAGATGTTAACTACCTCGCCTGGTGTACAGGATGTCGTATATTCGATCCCGACCCTGACACCTATATATTTGGAGTGTGTATGTCTTTCTCCCCGTGCTCGCATACATTTTTCTCCAGGTCCTCCGGTTTTTCCCTCCACATTGAGAGTTAACATGCATTTAGATTATTTGGCTGCAATAAATGCCCACATCAGAAGCCACTTCGTTGAGCTTTCATTTGTGGCCAGGTCGCTTCTGAAATAGAACTGTTATATAACTCAGTGGGCCTCACCTAGTCAAAATAAAATATTGTTTTGTTTAATATTTTATAGTTTTCATCCCTGCGTGCTTGCGGATCTGCCCGTGACGGTCACTGCGCGGAGCATAGCGTGACTGTGCACAGCCCTCGGCTGCCGTGGCCTCAAGTACCTGTGCCATCTTTTTGGTTCTTTCGGTAAAGTCACGTAGAAGGGAAGTAATAAAATAATAAAAATAAAACATAATAAAATTATTCTCACGACGTTTCGGCCACAACGCAAGCAGCCGTCCTCAGGTGAAAACCAGGTCCGTCGAGGCGACAGAGTCTGTTTTATTTTTATTATTTTATTACTTTCCTTCTACGTGACTTTACCGAAAGAACCAAGAAGATGAATCCCTGCAGTCACGAAAGCTTTAAATCGAAATTTACCTGTGCCATGTTGAGCGTCGTCGACACTTTCTCCTTGTTCGCCTCCACGGTTCGCTTCGTGAGCGCTCTTTCAAGGAGCTCGTCATCCAGTCCCAACAGAGCACAAACCTCATCCAATTCTGCACAAGAGCACCAACGGACATCATCCTCCTGGTGGCCTCGTGGGGGGATGTTGATGCAAGTGAGAGCATGCTTCAGCCAAACAGGGATGGATTTTCATGTACGTGTGTATGTACGATGAACTTCTTTCGCACCGTGTGTAGCCAACCATGCTAATCGGAGGTGCGGGGGAAGGGCAACAAACTAAACACAAAAAGCAGCTATAAAGACATGAGTTTTTTTATCTAGATTTAAAAGTGCATAGCTCAAGTGAGTGTTCCACAAAATCGCATCTGAAAGCGCGCAATGCGGTGACCGTCTTTGTTCAATAGCTAGCCAAAAGCTGCTGCAAGCACGACCAGAGTTCGTGTGATGTTTATGCTCTTTAACGCGATCAGCAAGGTATTGTGGTTAATTTGTGACAAGCACTTTGTGTGTAATGAGTGCAACCTTATAATGTATTCGTTCAGGAAACCGGAAGCCAATGCAGCTCGGCAGTACCCGTCACGACACGTACCAGGGAATTTTGTACACACTGCAGCAAGGTAATACTTTTGCCAGACATCCCGTAGAGTAGTGAGTTGCAATAATCGAGCCTTGTTGATACGATGCTACATGCCACCATGTTGGCTTTGTCACGACTCAATAGTGGTGGAATGTGTCATATTTGGTCAATGATGGGGTGTCCACATGCTCAAAGAAGCATTTACCATTGCTCATCTCTATAGGCAGCCCTCAGTCAGAGGTACATTTTTGAATGTTAGCATCCATTGCCTGCAAGGGACAACCACTGTTGACTTCACACACAGCGGCCCTTGTTTTGACAACCAAATAGAGATGCTGACAGGTTGGGATGACCCTCGACTAGAACTTGAACACGCAACCCTTCTGATTGTGAGTCGGATACTCTATCCCCATTGCCACTTGTTCAGATATGGTAAGGCTCAGGTAGACAAATGCCAAGCAAAGCTAAAGTAGTAATCAAATCAGCTAAAACTGGGCCATCACACTCGACAAGGGTGTACTGAATGTCATTCCAAACACCTTCAACATGGCAGTGTTCAAGCGCCGTGCAAACAAACTACCTTTGGACTCCTTCAAGGTGCACTCGTCCAGACCATTGGTGCGCGGGATGTCCACGAACACGATATTCCCAAGCTTGAGGACAACGGCCAATGCCTCCCAAACTGTGGTTATCTCCTCGTCAGAGAAGCCAATCACCTGCATGGCATTCTGTTGAGAAAATCCACGTTCACGCACATTAAGTGGCAGTGTTTTCCATGGTCAAATAGTCCATTTGTTTCCCTGTTCAAAATGAACATGGGGTGGTTGAAAACTAATTTCTTGAGAACTGCTTTTTGCGTTTAGATTTTTGTCCTTCTCTCGCTCCTCCGATTAGCACCATTGGCTATGTACGGTGCGAAAGAAGTTCAACATACATAAATTGCTCACAGCCATTCATGCCCCTAAAACCAGTGGTGGAAATTACACATTCCTTTTGGAGTCGGCCTCTGCAAAGAACAACGTCTGTTAAAGTCCCAAAAAGTGATAATTGTTTATTTACCACAGAATGATTAAGCGGTATGTCGACTCTTCAACCAAGATTAAACTTGTAGGCTTTCATGACCAATATTATCCATAAGAGGTTTTTTGGGTTAGATCGTGTAAACATGAATGTGTCGTTAAACCCGCCACCACCCGACGCAGCTAATTAATGGAAAAACATCGTACTCGAATTACACACCGGTGTGCTGAACTCGGAACGAATTGGCATGTTTTTTTTAAAGTGACAAACCTTACCTTAACGATACATTTATATTTATGCGATCTAACCCAAAAAAATCTCTATTATGGAAGATTAAACTCACAACCTCCCAGTTGCAAGCCATGTGCTCTGACCATGATACCACCTGGTCAGGTGAGTGGTAAAGGTGCAGCCCAGAAATGTCTTCCTCACGTCACTGCTGGGGAAAGGGCCCCCACTAGAGGGAGCTCTAGGGACCTCCTCCAGAGGATATTGGCCTACTCTTCCAAGCAGGCCAGACTTACAACTCCCAATTCTCCTTGCCAATTAATCAATTGCGACATACGCATTTATACTGCTCGGTGAATAAGAGGTGTGGGGCTTTGAGAAATTTGGTCCATTGTTTCAACCGCTGAAGTGTGTTAAGCATTATAGCAAGGCAGGATTCTGGCACAATAACAATATTAGGATGAAATCCAGTGGTGCCATGCGTGGGGCCAGAACATCATCAACATTTTATATTGAAAGGTTACATTCAAAAAGTAACATTTAATCGGCACAGCGTTTGTAGAGCTGTGACTCAGCTTAAACTGATCAAGCCATATTTGACGTTCAGTGTTTTAACTGAGAAAGTAAACTAGAGGTTAAACAAACATTCCATCACCGTGGCACTCCTGGAGGAGCCTGCGAATGTTAAATATCACTTCATTTTGCAACTCTTAATACGATACTAAGTAAACAATCGGTTTCGTATCCACACTATTACATGATACATTTTGCATTTCCACCCCTCTCCAAAGAATTCATAAACCCGCAATGACCAGCTTGGTGAAGTATGCTCAAACAACCTCCATGAGTCACAGAGCATGGGGACACCTTCATCCAGCAGTGCTTTATATTATTCATGCGCACAAATATAATAAATTTCAACCGGCATGCGAAAGTTAATCTAATTTTATACAAAGACAATTATTGAATTGCTGCATACTAATGTGGGGAATAATGCATTAGAGAAGGGAAGTGGGGTGAGGGAAGATAAACGACCAAAATAACTTGAGAGTCGAGAAAAAACATTCCCCGACAAAGAGAGGACATAGGAAATGTATTCGTATAATCAAGACTGCCTTCCCCCCTTTGCTCAAATCAAATAAAAAATCGTGTTGAGAATTTGTACTTCTACATTGAAGTAATGAATATGATGGCATGCGAAAACAGCTCTCAATCAATAACAATGACAGCTTCACCAAAACGGTGATGTGTATTCATTGAGCACTGGGACGGAGACAAGCAGACTCAAACTCCGGGGTAGGTGGCAACATACAAATATCCGCCGGACAATTGAAACTCCACGCAGCTCCTGGTAATTAATACCAAGCCGCGAGACATGGTCGCACAGTTCGGCCTTCAGACGCAAACTTGCGTGGAACAGGATGCCCCAGTTTCACCACCAGAGCGAGGTTCACCTGCACGGTGTGGAAGGACTGGCTGTCGTTGAGGCCTTCCACGTGGGCAGTTTTGCCCTGCATGAGGTAGGTGTAGACGGAAGGGTTCTGCTGAAGCTTCAGGGATGCTGGAAGGCAGACATACAGAGCGCACAACATAACAAATGGAATTCATCTTTAGAGTAAATCATAATTTGCTTACATTCAATTGCCACGTTAAGAAGACTATGGACCATATAGTAAACCACTGTAGTCTGCCTGCACTCCTTCAATGGAGGAGGAATAGCAAAACTACACGAACTCCCTCCTCAGGCACTCTTGTGGCTAGCAGATCTCGATCATGATTTTTTGCTCCTGAACATTTCCCATAATGTTAGGTTATTAGCAATAGATTTGGAGGAAATAGTCACGTGATACTATTGGCGTCATGCAATGAGACAACGAACAAATTCAGAACCCGTGCGGAGCAGTGCAGCCTCCCACGTTCGAGAATGGGCCCCAGAGAGAACGAGGGATGGCACAAAACTGTGCTTGAAACCAGAATCTTTATTTATACTGAAGGAATCGGATAAGCTATAGAGCTTTTTTTTCACAGATTTCCAGCAGGGGCAGGCCAGAAAGTAAAAAAAAAAACACGATAGGAGTGCAACGTATAGGAAAGGTAATCAAATGACGAAGACAAAAAGAAAAAATATTTTTATTTCACCAGATAAAACCCACTGGGCTGTTTTTCAGAAGTGACGTGGCTAGAAATGATAGCTCAACCAAGTCGCTTAGTCACGCAGATATGTATAGCAGCCAAATAATCTAAACACATATTTATAAATGTGGAGGGAAAAAACCAGACGACCCGGAGAAAGAAATTACTTCCAGCGACCTATCAGCAACAAAGCAGGGGACTGCACTTTCTCACCTACCCTGCCACGCAGAACAAAGTTTGTTGCATGACAGTGCAAGTGATATATTTTTTTAATATCAAAGCTATAACCTTGCCAAATAAGTGTAAAACTAAATGTAGTGACACGGGGGTTTTTGATAGTCATTGGTGACCTGACCGGTGACCGTGAACTTAATGCACTTGAAAGTCCGGTTTAATCACAGGTTCAAAATGAGGATCTCAATGGTGCCTGTTCTGTGCTCTGACCTCTGAGCTACTCGGCCACCTTGTATGTACGTTGAACTGATTGTGCACTCTGCATAGCCAACTGTGCTAATCGGAGGTGCGGGGGAAGGGCAACAAACTAACCACTAAGAACAGTTCAACCTAGATTTTAAAGTGCATGGGTCCTGTGGCTTCCTTATTTTGGAAGAGCGTTCCAGGCAGCCGAAGAAGCACATCTGAAAGTGCACGATGGTTAGCCAAAAGCAGCTGTGAGGATGACTGGAGTTTGTGTGGTGGTTTATCACTTCTTGACGAGAAATGTGTGTAAGTTTTAAAATTAAGGTGTATCTATGGACACGAAAGCTTAATAAGGTTTGTCTTGTTTTATAAGTACAGTCGTCCCTAGCATAATGTGCGACATGCGTACTTGAAAAACAGCACGTAATTCGAATCGCACTGTATGAAGCCTATTTTCCCATAGACATACATGTTATATCAGGGGGTGTGTTAGCGAAGAAACATTTCTATCATTTAATTATTGTATCCCTGGATTTACATTACATTAAAAAGGCTACGTAATAAGGAGTAACTCCAGGGCTTCTTGAACTCTTTCGTGGGATTTTTGTAGCAGCGCACATGCAAATAAAGGCATCTAAGATGACCACGCCCAGTCCGTGACACTAAGCACTTTCACGACGCAGTGACCCCGTCAGATTGAAATCTTAGCTGGTTAACCTGCAAAATAGATTTTTTTTTTTACTTATAATTTTTATCATTGGAAACATTTTTCATTACATTTAACATTTTTTTTTCTTTTTTTCTTGAGAACTTAACTATGAAACATATGGCGCAAGTGTGACGTATATCCATAAAAGATTAATCGCGTAACTGGTAACTCGCACTATGGAGAGGGGGGGGGGCTTTACACGAAGGATGCCTGTATAGTAGACTCAGTGTTTGGATTCCTAGAGTTTCAACTTAAAACCACATGCTCCTTTTGCCACATTCCCACTGCCCCAAAATGCTCTCGTCATTCCAGGCTTCTCAAATGTTACTCATGGTCCATTTACGTAGTCCTCTGAGACTCCGTTGGCCTCTAACCCTCACCTAGAAGGCTTGGGGAGGCACCGGCCAGCAGCTGGTAGAAAATGTGGAAGTTCCTCTCCCCCTGAAGCTGGTAAACCACGCGAGACTTCTCCAGCAGGTCTGTCACACGCACAGCACGCTGTCACGCTCAATCACACAACTCAGAAGCAAGGCTCTGGAATGCCAATGCCGGCTGGGCACACCAACATCACTCCTGTGTGCGTGCATACTAGTGGGACGAAGCGACCAAGTAAATTGTTCAAGTACATGTGTTCATTAAAACAAAGCCAAATTGTAAATGATGGCAGCGGCACAGCAGTGGCTGTCTTGAAATATCAACACAAGTCTGGGTCAGGCACATTCATGATTATGAACCCCAAATATTGTAACACAACATGTTTACTAAGATGGCACCAAAGCATTTCATGAACATTTCATAGCTTGTCAACACATGTTATCGTTGGCCTTCCTAGGTAAATAATATGCCTCAATTCGACAGAATAAGTGTAGGGAATTGCGTGTCTCTCCGTGGATTCCTATCCTTGAGAGATATATTTAAACAGCGCTTGACTATGAGGCAATTACGTCTAGTAAACATGGCCATAATTACACAATAAATTCGAGCATTTGTGTTGCTACATTGAGAAATGTTTATTGTATCAGCTCTGTTGATGATTGCATACAACATTTACGACCGTAGTTTTTGTTGCCTAGTTTGGTTCAAGTGTCCTTGCTCTCTGGCTCCTTCTTAGTGATTGTGTCGCCAAATTCACCAACAATGACCTTTAACATCTAAAAGTTCCTCTTTGCTTGGGTGTTATTCTAAATGACCTCATAGAATAAGGACCCAAAGTTAAGTTTGGTATACAATGGTTCCATAAAACTGAAATCAACTTGAAGATTGCGTGCGTACTCAATCAATGATTCAGCTAACGATCAAATAAAACATAATACAAATCGGCTGATTGCAATGTAGTTGTTGTTCAATAAAGCCAAGTGTGGTGGGCCAAGACTGCATTCCGGTGACTTGGGAAGGTATTCAGTTTCCTCTGGCCATACATGGTGAGCAGGACCCTTCTTTAAAGCTATGATATGCAAATCATATTCTCTTACAAAATGAAAACCTATAAAACACTGTCATGAGATTAGTAGTATGCATTGCGTGTTATTCATATGACACAATGATATCTCACGCGTACACGTTTCACTTGAAGGTCCAACTTATGCACGTGACTACGGAGACAGAGTCGAGATGATTAAGCTGGAAATGTACGCATCTTGAGACAACTGTGACCTGGCTGGGTTTGCGTGGTGAGGCCTACACAAGTAGTTGGGCTTGCACTGTGGGCTTACAGTTTCGGATGATGCCTCCAACTGGGTCCCCTTTGAAGTTAAACTCAATGTCCATGTACTTGCCCTGTGGGACACACACCGTTTGGGATTCATGAGCTGTCATCATCAGCATTTTGATATGTAAAAAAAACAAGTCAATATGAAGTTGTAGCAAATAATACAATGAGAAAACATGTGTTCAGATCAACAAATATATTCTGATTAAAGTAGGGAAAAAAACCTCAAATTAGCATAGGCACAATAGTCCAAATATCAAATAAATCAGTCAATGATTGCTCCAACCCCAAAGCAAGGGTCCCTGAATACATCTATATCAGGCAACTCCGAAAGAAGTAGACAATTTATAAACTTCCGTGAAAACTTATATTTTAAAAATTTTAGACGACATTTCTCAATTTTATTCGTATTTGTATGCTTCCACCATTAGAAATTCAACTGGAATGAGCAAGCATTAAAATACAGCAGCTCTGCGCAGCACAAATTAGCATTGCAGGCAGAGGGGCATGCATCTTTTAGATGGAGGCTTGGTTGTCTATTTGTCACACATTTGTTTATTAATGAAGGAAGCTACTTTAACCATCTCCTAAGTTTCAACAAGTCTAGTGGAGTTTGCGTCTGTCGATATCCAGTGACAACCAACCCCTTTAGCTGGGGTGTCACAGCAACATTTTGTTCACTGAAATTCACTTCCAAGTGGCACGGATTCAATAGGGAATCCCACTCCTAACTCGCTGGCTGAAAGCTGTCCTGTGACATGGCCCGGATTGCCCCGTCCTCTCAAAGCGCATGTCACATTAAACTATGGCAAAGGGGTGGTGGCCGAGTGGCTCAAAGGGGTTATAATGATGTCCCTGTCAGAGAGACTGAGACATCACTAGCCAAATTTGAAAACTTTAATTATTCAATTTTAATCTGCAAAGCAATCATCGCCCCTTAATAGAAAAAAAAACCTCGGTCGGACCCCTCTTGAAAAAGTTATGAGACTCAGTGAGGCTTTACTGGGTAAACAAGAATAAATAATTATAATAAAGCCAGGTGCTAATCTAAATAACCACATGACATTAAACCAAGTTCTTAAATATTGCGAGTTCATGGTCCCAGTACACAACAAATCACCAAATCATGACTTCATTGGGCCCAGAGAGCTGACAATTAAAATATACTAGTGGAATGACTCGTGAAAAAATAACCTTCCAGCGCTGCCCAAGTGAATACCATTAAAATGACTCCAAAAGTATTTATGTGGTGACATCTTCAGGGGTCATCCCCTGGCAGGAACTGATGCTCGACTGACCGAGCACATTTCTTCGCCTCATCGGATGACTACCGAACACCATAGGAATATAACTGGCAATGACCTTATTTTTTTTAAACCAGGAGGGCAAAAAAATCATTCTTCATTGCAGCGGTCAAATGTATTTGTTCAAATAGCCTGTGCACCAACCGGGCTACGTTTTTTTTGGCCAGACACTCAATGTACACCATTGCTTATTGAGAAAGGATACTACGCCCCCCTGTTGAGTATAATTGATAATCATAGCTCAAATAATACAGCTTAAGGTTGAAATATATTTTAGGGGCAGATGTAGAAAATGGACAATATTGTATAAAGCTCTTTAAATCGCAGTGAACCATGGTAGGGCAGCTGTATTTTATGACACGAAAATTAGGTATAACGTATTTAGAGTGTATATTTCATTCAGAAATTTGGATGAAAACTGCTTATATCGTATCAAAATGACAGACGTGCAGTTGTAGTATAAAAGTGACATCAACTCCAAGCAAATATGTAAAAGCTGGTGAATCAGCAGGCTAAATAATCATGCAGTCAGAGGGCACGGTGCCTAGGCTGACTGCCAAGGCAACCCTCATGGAGGTGAAGTCTAGCAGCAGACACGAGCATTTTGAATGCCATTGGTGGATTGTGGGCGATACGTCGCTGGGGAAGAGGGGTGGTTTCCTCCATTGCCCCACATCTTTTTTAATGTCAGTGACCCGGGAGGTCCACCCGCTAATTCAATACAATTACGATTTACACAGCCTCGAAATGATACTGCATCTTAGTGCATTAATCGTGGCGATAAGCAATGTTTAATGTCTCAAGTGGACAAGTCCATGGTAACCACTCTGACCAATGGCGTCCCAGATGCTATGAGTCTCCTAATTTGCATGTAATCACGTGGTTGTTAGTTTTAAAAAGTCTCTAAAGCCAGTTTTGGAGCATGTCCCGCGAGCTGAACTGCCGTACATTCACTCTTAGTTTATTTTTGAAACCTTGTAATAAAAAAGGGTAACGGTGTGTGTGTGTGCAGATGTATTGTGGCATACTCACAAAGCGCGAAGAGTTGTCATTACGGATGGTTTTAGCATTTCCAAACGCTGTAAAACAACAGTAAAAAAAACATTCCTTGCATGTCGTTAAAGCATAGGCGCCAGGTAGTTGCTAGGCGTGGCCGTCAGCAAAGTGCAAAGGTGGCACCTGGCGTGCGAGCGTAGCAGAATCCAAAGGCAGGTACAATAACCAAGCTGCCTCCTCCCAAGTGTATCACACACACGCGTGCACGCACGAGAGACAAGTGTGTGGCTCTGGAAAATGGCGATGCTAGGGCCTGAAAAAGGCTTACAATTAATTAAATCACGACGTTTCGGGCGCAACACAAGCGTCCTTCTTCAGGTGGGAACAACGTAGCGAAAGCACAACTGCTCAAGTGTGTCCCTACCTGAAGAAGGACGCTTGTGTTGCGCCCGAAACAGCGTGATTTAATTTATTTTAATTCTTTACCTACGTGACTTTACCGAAAAAAACAAATCGAGAACCTGAAAAAGGCATTCATGCACAGCCACAGATGCGCTGGAAAACAGTGGCCACACACACACAGTAACGATGTGAGATTTGAATACTGTGGAACTGTTGGTAATGGTAGTTGGTGGATCAGTGATAGAGTGAGCCTCTCAGAATTGGATGGTTGCGAGTTCAAAAGTTAAAAGACTGGTTTTGGGTTCACTCAGCCTATCATCACTCCGGGGCCAATACAGTCAGTATCAATTTTCGGGAAATAAAAATTGATTTTCATCTGGATAGCCCTCGTCATAGGAATGTGGAATTTCCACCACTAACTTATAATTCACACTAAATGCAACGCTAAAGTGCTCCATTGTCATGTTTTGTCAAGGTGTTTTGACTTTAGCCCTTTTACTTGTCCAGTAGGTGGGTAACTGCAATTATGTTTTAAGCTATCCATAACTAAATATGGAGGGAGTGGTGGTGCAGTTATTGGCACATTGCATTATAAACTGCACTGATCAGCGTGGTGGAGAGCGGTCAAACATCCTGCACAACCGACCTGGCGTGGAGAGGCCTTCATCCAGCAGTGGATTGACAATGGGTTGAAATTATT
The DNA here is from genome assembly GCF_965212315.1 of Lampetra planeri. Taxonomy (NCBI): domain Eukaryota; kingdom Metazoa; phylum Chordata; class Hyperoartia; order Petromyzontiformes; family Petromyzontidae; genus Lampetra; species Lampetra planeri. Next base: position 23,328,944 of record NC_136107.1, read on the forward strand.
TGTATAATAATGTATCTAATTTTAAACTATTTTAACTGACAGGGTGTTTTCATTTACTTAAATAAATAAAAAATATATGGACTGAAATCAGTGACAAAACAGATGTGCCAATGTTTTTTTTTTAAAGATGATTTGCAATCAAGCTCATTTGTGATGAGCTAAAATTTAAAATAAAAACAGGACTCCCAAGTTAATCTTTCAAACACAAGTACCTGGTTTGATATGAAAGATCTAAATTAACTTAAGTTAAATGCCAATAATCGCTCATTCCCTTGGTTAATAACAGGACCGACACAGAATTCATGACATCATTGATGACAACAATGAGATGAGAGAAGTACGAGGAAGTTGCAGGAAAATGACCTTGCTGGAGACCAGCAGCAACTTGGTTCACATTTATGCCCCTGAGCTATAAAAGGCCACCATATGCAGCACACAGCGAGAGTTGTGACCCACGCAGCCACCACAATAACCACTTTTAGGAAGCATCATCTCCTGCACGACTCGGCTAATTTAAAACACGAGCAGTAGCCCCCACCAAATTTTACTATTTCCACGGTAAACTGAGGACGCCATCAATCCAGGTGTTCCGTGCAATGTTATACTTACATTTTCACAACACTTACAAAAAGGTGTTGTTCATAGACTTGCAATTAAAATTAAAGTGGTGTGATGGGAATTTGTACCTTTTCCATACTACCAACACCTGATACCATGCGATGAAGCAAATAAATTGCTGGCTGTATTGAACACCTTATCAGAACACCGCAATTGCCCATGCATAATTGAATATCAAATACGTTAATCTCACTGCTGGGCATATTAAAACATGTACATCTAAATAGCATGGGCAGTATGAGAAGTTGTTATTTTATAACAGGGAAGTATATGTTGTGGATTATAGTTTTAAACACGATTGTTGAGCACAGAGCCAAAGGCCCAAAATGCCAAACTGCCAGCAAACTTGCAGCCCTCGCAGAGTTGCAATAGATAAGAGCGAATTCCAGAGTCGAGCAGAGCGAGGGGACAAAAGGGAGCCTGGCATCAGCTCTCAAACTGAGCGATGTGTCGCTGATGTTCCATATAACTGTAAGACGGCCCAGCCTTACAAGTCAAGGGTTCAGAGGCCAATACACTGGAGGGCTCTCGTACTTGCACACAAAGCTCAGGAGTGGTTTGTTAGGGTCACTGAAAATACTGTACTACTCTATTGATTGAAAAGAGTAAAGGTGGATAGAAAGGTAAAAGCGCAGGGCTGAAATTTCTCGCTCAAGTCACTGTTGGCAGGAGGGCCGCCGCCCCCCCCCCTGCCAAGTAGGGGAAGCTCTAAAAAGCCCCTCTAGAGATGAACAGAGTAAGGAAGGGGACATTTAATAAATACATTGTTAGAACCCTTGGAGATGCAATACATTCGTCAAGAGACCAAGTTGTAAAAATGATGAAAAGGACACTGTGCTATGATAAAATTTAATTTTAATGAATTCAGGTTTTGAGAATTTAATGTTTTTGCTAACCCGTCCATACCGGATTGCTGACCCACCCCGACTGGACATCTGTAAAAGAGAGCTTCATAGCTTATCAGATTCCCCCAGTCCAAATAAACATTCTGATTCTGTTTTAGCCCCATGTGGTAAGAATCCCATATATGTACAACAGTGCTATCCATGTTGACTCTGCTATCCACTCTGTCCCTACTGACGTAACATCGGGCATGCGACCCGTTTGTAATGTATGTATGCTGAAACTTCTTTCACTCCGTACGTAGCCAACCATGCTAATCGGAGGTGCGACTGCCTGGGGACGGGTATAGGTGGATAAGCAAAAATGTCGGATACGTGAACATTTATAGAAAATTACAGTTACACCACCATGCACAAAAAGGTTAGCAGGCAAAAATGAAGCGCAAACTGCTTGAAAGTGACTGCACGCGAGACTAAGAACACACCACTGCATGTAAATGGCTGCGTTTGTGAACGTCTATGGAACATGACAGTTATACCACCATGGACAAATACTGCAATGCGTGGAGGGGGGCGATCCATTGCTTAGTATGGACATGTGACGGTCAGATATGCGAAGTTGTACTGTACATATCAGTGGCGGCTCCTGCAAAATCTCTCAGGGGGGGCAAATGTCTGGATGATTGATAAGGATAAGGTCCACCCATGCAATGGATAAATTAACGGCTTAAGCATGTAAAGGCAACTTCACTTCTTTAATATTAATGAAAAATAAAGTGATTCTTACAATACATCTTGTTTGTTTCTATACTCACTATTAAAACAAACCACTCAAGTTTCTTTTATTAAAGATTCCACTAGGTGGCGACAAATTATATTATTGGATGAAACGTGCTTACGTATGATGATGTAAGCACATATGATGATGTAAGCACGTTAGGGCGAGCCCTCCCGGAAGCCATAGAGAATGCATTGCAGCGTCCCCGTTCGAAAAAAAACATCTTTGAATGTAAGTCTATGGGACCACTCGGGGCGATTCTCATCTGGAGGGAAATCGCCCAAAAAGAGGCGGTACTCCACAGAACGTAGCATGACGCTGATTGGACTATATCCAGAGGCACTGTGACGGCTAGCGTGACTCTGTGGTTGAATGACATTGGTGGTGCGTCGCCCAATCGCCCTAATGAAGAAACCGCCCCTGGTACATATACAGTCCCTTCTGGAGGGTACGTTGGGAACCGTGTGCGTGGACTTGCCTTCGAGGACCGGGTTGGACTGCAGCAGCTGCTCCTTCACCTTGTTCACCTCCTCGCCCTTACCACACACGGCAGCCACGTAAGACATCACGTACTTACTGACCTCTGAAACACAGACGCACATCCGCCCACAACGAGCTCCTTTAGCAAGTTTGTTATCCTTCCCCCGCACCTCCAATTCGCACGGTTGGCCATATACTGTGCGAAAGAAGTTCAACATACATACATTATAAGGTCGCACTCATTACACACAACGTGCTTGCCACAAATTAACCACAATGCCTTGCTGATCTCGTCAAAGAGCATAAACCATCACGCGAACTCCGGTCATCCTCGCAGCGGCTTCTGTCAAGCCATGGGCCATGAACTGTATGAATTTGGTAGAATCGTTTTTGTGAAATTTCCGGTTTAAGATAGAATCCCATGAAAGGGTGAAAACAAACTCAATATGAATCGGGCCGACAGTGATCCAAATCCTAAGCCCCCTTGATTGGTCAATGCCACAGGACTCAAAGATTTGCCCTTCTGCTTGACAATCCAATGTTAGGGCATAGAGATGGGATCAGATGCTCTGTGAAGCCTCAACAAAACCCAATACAAAAAAACACATCCAACTGCAGGCAACGCAATATAACGCAAGCAGTTGTGATTTCAAAGGCTGAATATTCTAGATGGGTCAATACAGAAAAAAAGTGTCGACCTGTCTCAGCATGAACAATTTATGATAATTCACTACAGATATATATCAGAATCAAAATCTGTATTAATCCTGGAGAAATCCTGGATAAAAAAATATCAAATGCAAGATTTGTTTTCAGTCTTAAGATATTATTGCGCAAACACAGCATGTAAGTTGTCTGCTTTCTATTAACTTGTAAAACAACCAATAAACAACAAAGGGCTTCCTCTGGAACAAACAATCTCTGTGCTAGAGTCGAAGCTTTCGTGACTGCAGGAATTACTCTTTGGTTCTTTCGGTAAAGTCACTTAGAAATAAATTAAATTAAATAATAATAGAATACGACGTTTCGATTGCAGAGAGAAGCTCACACAGAGACAAACAGAGAGAGAATATCTCTCTCTCTGCTTGTGTGTCTGTCTGTGTCTCCGTGTCGATGTGTTGTCTCTCTCTCAAATTTAGCAATCTTTGGAAGAACGTAATCAACCAGGTGGGGTCTTGACTCTTGTGTTGGCCGACTCTCTGTGTTGTATTGCATTATATTTCCAAGTTTACTATGTTTGTTTTCTCACTCATTTGTACCTGATGATGGTTACTTGTGTTGCAATCGAAAAGTCGTATTCTATTATTATTTAATTTAATTTCTTTCTACGTGACTTCGCCGAAAGAACCAAAGAGTAATCTCTGTGCTGCTGCACTCACTGTGGTGCGGATATTGAGTGCAGAGTGCATCTGTGTGTAAGTCAGCATTGAACCTCTCATCAGTAATGAGCATGCTTCAGTTCATCACGCTAATCAATCTCCAACCTCCCTGAAGGACGATGTTTGTTTATGTTTATATTAACCGACACTGCTTATTTTAACATTTCTAAAAATGTTGTAAGAATGTGAATCTCAATTATGCTGCTGAAGTCGAGGATGGTTTTTTTCAGTCAACAAAGCAGCAAAGTGCATATCACTCGTTTGTTTTGCAGTCACTCGTAAGCAGGAATTCAAACACAACCAAGGTTTAACTTGTCAGTTATGCTCAGATAAATAACTTTCTGTTACAATAACCATATTAAAAACAGTTGCAATGAAAATTTTAAAAAATGAGCATGTATGCATCACTATATTATATGCGGGCAGCTGACTAATCTAAACAAAATCAATGCTATGAAAGAAAGCCTCAGTTCTGTTGGCCCTGCATTGATCACCCTCCTCTATGTTACCATATAAGGCCTCTCTTGGGTAGACCCAGCCAATACCAAAGTTGCCATAGACACTGAAATTTTACCCCAGTGCAGGGGTTAGATAAAGGCATGTCTGAGGTCCCATGTGGTTCCATAATTCCGGGAGAGTGGACTATGGGTGCAGAGGGGGCGGGAGGCTGAGTGGGAATGTGGCTTTGAGGGGAGTGTGGGTGCGGGGGGCATGTGAAGAGAGGGAATCATGAGTGAGGCGAGGTGAGAGAAACAAGAAAATGGACTATGGAGCAGAGGAGACCATGAACACCCATAATCACAATAAATAATGGAAATGACACAGACACTCCTGTAGTTGTGACATCACCTGCATTTGTTACAATCCGTTGCTGTTAGAAGACTGGCAAAATAATGCCTGTCAAAACACACACTTCCCGGCCCTAGTGTTTCTGCAAGCTTCAAGGGAATGTTAAATAGATAATTCCACAGGTGCCCACAATAGATTCCTAGAAGGTTATCTCCATATATATAAAAGGCAAAGTTGTGATTATGTGTGTCTGTTCAAAATGTTTAGCGTACTTCCCGACATGCAACAAACTTGAAATTTGCCATGTGGGTACTTTCCAGACTGTACACCATGCAAACATTATAAAAATACACTTATTGGGGGGGGGGGGGAGCTCAATAATGCAGATATTTTTTGCACGGCAAGTGAACTGTGACGTCACATCTGTCATGTGACCCGCGCACGTGGAAGCGTAACGCATTGTAGTGTAGTGGTTAGCGCGCTGCGCTACGAACCCGGCGTCCCGAGTTCGATTCCCGCTCACGGCCACCACCGGTGACGATTATTTTAACCGGTCCTGGGCCTCCCCTAGGTCGACTCAGCCTCAAACAAGTAACTGCTGTGGTGTGAGAACATCGCCACTGGGGATACAAAGGCGACCGGGCGTGGTGGATCCAAGTCCCGGGCGAAGCTGGGTAGTACAGCTAGTTACTGTATAAAGAATGGATCTTACAGAAGGTGCAATGCTTAAGCAGAATGATTAAACTCAGTGCAACAATAATATTATTCAACATGATTACCTTCAGCTATAACTGAGGAAAACATTCTTGGAAAAGTTATAAGGGTTGCAATATAATTAAATCAATTCACATTTTTTTTTTGTCCAGCTGGTTTCCTTCCAAAATAAACAGCCCTCGTCCATAGTAAGACGAGCTCAGAGTCAAATAAGGATGTGGCAGCATATGGGACATGCAATACTTGGCCAAGTTCCAAGCTCAGCTTAACCTAAACATAAAGTCGTGTGTGCATAAAACCCATCAGTCAATTACACTGAACGACTGAGAGAATGTGGATCCTATGCTTGTCATGAGACCAGCTTGAGGGGATTAGATGCGTAATTGCATAGCCGCCCGTCCAACGTTATGGGGAATCGCTGTAACGTGGGCAAAGCGTCTGCAGCATTGTTTGTCAAAACAGAGGCCACAGTGTGCCACGCCCATGGTACAAATTTGCCGTGAAATTCAAAATTGGACAGCCCTGGTGATTTTATAAATGCATGGCAGAGGTTCCTTGTTTCACATGCAAAAATTATACTGGTAGGGGCTGGGTGGGGAGGGTAAGGAGGGTGGGGCTGGGTGGGGGGGTGGGAGGGGTGGGGCTGGGTGGGGAGGGGCTGGTCACCCCGTGGTGCCCTTATAAAACTCAACGTTTAACCTACTCACGCCGGCTTGTGCCCGCCCTCACAGTCGGGCATATTTGCGGAATACACCACGCCGCCATTGACCCTGGCCATTGACCGAGCAAACCAACGTTACTACCAGCTCCCTCCGCAGGAATGTGTTAATTGCTGTTGCAAATGACACAACTGGTACTGAACATGAAAATATATTGAGCAGGGCCATTAAAAGCAAGCATGCAAAACAGTTTAAACACCATATAGACCACAAATAAATTAGTTTAACTATCTACTAGAGGTCTTCCAAAAATATATACTAATTTTCTTTCGAACTCTAGCTGGGAAATATCCGAGTATTTAAGTAATTGATTAAACTACCAATTATTGGTTCGATTACTTGACTAATTGCACAACACGAAAATTGTTGGGGAAAAAGTCTCGCCTCTGTTCCCACATGTGCCACTGGATGGGAGGTGTTAGGCAGGGCTTGCCAATGTCATCAGCAGCCTCACGCTGGACGTGGCTTGTAGGGGTCTCCTGCCTTTGATGAGGCGTGATGTGTGGGGGGCTGCCATTCTTAAAGGGGCCCAAGTAATCGACCACAACAAAGGTCATCGATTACTTTCCAGCTCTATGTGCAACAATATGTTATCAATTAGTTCACATTTTATTCCTCAAAGTTGCTGCAATAAATACGCACACGTCTGAGTGATACTATCCCATGGAGCGTATATAGTAAATATGTTTACATGCGTGGGGTGCATAATCCATTGAAGGAAAAGACTCACCAATTAACCATCCTCCAGGGGCACATTTGAAAGATCTAAACATCGCATAGGATTAGCAGTGGTAGTGAACCAGCATAGATTATCATGTGCAATGGTGAATAGTTTAACTGGCAAAAGATCAAAGAGAACCAAAGCAACACGTCTGAATCACTCTCTACAATCCAGAAAATATTTGAAAGACCACACTTTTACGGTATCCCAAGTACAATAGTAAAATGCAAGTCATAGCACGTGCAGAGGGCCATTAGCAAGTCGACAACGATTCCAATGCCCGCGCCAGTAGTGACGGCTAACGGGACCACTGGTTCGCTGAGCACCGGCGTAATGTGTGAATGTGAACTTAGTTCAGCATGAGCAGCGCTGCTCTGTCATAGAGATCAGCTTCCACTGAAATCTGGAGAGATGATAGCCACACGTTTGTGATTCTTTGGTTATAGAAAGCTTCTAAAACAAATTAACGTGACAAAATGAACTTGCTTTGTTTTTACCTCTGTTCTTGCATGCAGTTGTACCAATAACTTTTGAAAATACTGCAAGCAATAATACAAGCGTAAGTTGCATCTTTCATTGCGAGCTTAACCGAACAACGAGACTTTCTGGTGGAACGGCCTCCACTATAGGGAGCTCTGGAGGGGCCTTTTTAGAGGGTATTTAGATTTTGGCCTACAGTTCCATATTGCCCAGATGTCTTGTAAGGTACGAATACCCACACTTTATCCCACCAAACATGACCTGTCGATCAACTAACCGTGGCGTACCCATTTATCCAGCGGCCCCCAACCTTTTTGGCAGCAGGGACCGGTTTCGTGGAAGACAATTATTTTTCACGGACTGGGGAGGGGGGTTTTCATCATTGGGTCTTTCCCCCTTTTCAAAGAAGCTCACCAGCGACGTTTGTTATTTACTCATTTTGGCTAGGGTTAGAGCTTGTGTGAGGCTTACCAAAACTGTGACCGAGACAAGTGCGCAGTGCGGGAAAGAGGCGCGGACGGAAGTGGTCAATAATAAAATCATGGGGCGGGCCACGCGCGGACTCACAGCTCACCTCCTGCTGTGCGTACCCCGGTTCCTAACAGGCCACGGACCGGTACTGGTCCGTGGCCCGGGAGTTGGGGACCCCTGATTTATACCACTGCGTGGACAGAGATGGGGGTATTTAAGGAACTTTCAACTGCCAAGCATTGAGATATGACCAGCGACCTCTGGATTAGAAGTCGCATGTGCTATAACCATTACACTGCGGCAGCTTCCTCCTGAGAAAGAATCTTCATAGATCACCGACTCAAAATAAGAGTTTCTAAAACTCAAAAGAACTGCAAATATGTATCATAGAACACTGCATTAGAAAACGCTAAATGATGTATTGGCTCAAGTGGGCATGGGGTGGTGCTCATCTCATATGGCAAGCTTGGGCCTGTGGTGAAATTCCACATTCATGTGGCACTATTGGTCAACCACCACTGACAATTCAAACATTACTGAGTTATAGGCGGATACATGAAAAGGTTGGAAAAGTGAACAACTATCTAAAATGACAGTTACACCACGCAAATAGGTTACTCGATAGAATAAAGTTCAGCCACTTTAAACATGGGAAAATCCTGCGCTGTTGCTTGGAAGTGAGCGCATGCACGCAAAATTCAAATACATTACTCCACGCGAAAAGTTGGATTTGTGATTTAAATTGAAATGTAAAATGATGAGAGAGATAGAGAGCTTCTCGAAGCTTGAGAAGCATCTGTTAATATGCTAATCCTCATGTATTGAATAGATTATTTACGTGTTTACTTAAGGTAATCATAAATTACCTGCGAAATGTGCTATTCACGAGCATCACTGGAACATATACCTTGCGAATAACGAGTGAATAATGTACATACATAACATGCCCGAATACAGCACTAGGCGTGGGAGGTCATATGGTCAAGGCAGCCGGATGTGATGCTGGAATATGAGGTTATACTCCTACTCAACATGCTTACCTGAAAAGCCTTGTCCAAAATTAAAACGGCTCTACAAATGCAATGTAACATGATCTCATTTCATTTGAAGCTAAGCATCTGCTGGAAAGGAAATGAAAGGGCGTTGAATGCTTTATTGCTTTGTCAGTCAACAACGAGGCAATCATTATAGGTGAACAAGCGAGTGAAACCATGGCTACAGGCAATGTTGTACACAGACTGAATTGATTTGCCTGACCTGTTATGTATGTTCTACAATACTCATTGCTTCCCAACTTTGTGCGTTGATAGGCAATACAATTAAGATTGTCTTTGCTACTCTGGGTGGTAAAATGTTTTGAAGATCAGATGCGAGTGGCAGGTTAACCAACGTTATTTTGTGGTGTAAGATAAATTGTCCTGGATCGAATTCACTTTGTACAATTATGGGAAAACTGCTTTGTCCAACAACAAATAATTAATTTGAGGAAAAAAGCGTTTCAAATAGTTGTATGCAACATTGTTTTTGTTACAAGTGAGTGGTTAAGCATCCTGAGCATACACACCTGCAGCAGACAATTGTGCAGGTAAATTGTTCAAAAGCGGTTACTTTTATGGTCTTTGTCATAAATTCCATCTGGGTTACTGACTATTGTGGTCATTTGCAATAAATTTACCACAATGTCAGGTTCATCCACATGTGCAGCACGAAAACGCTAATGACGTCGTGTTGCTCCTGCACTGCCTGCAAGTGTACAGCAGGAAATGATGTTTGCTTTCAGGAGGGTTCTGAGTTTGTATTCTTCATCTGGGAGAAAGCTGGATTGCGTTGAGAACACTCGCAAGCGCTCAATGAGGAAAGGATACTAAAACTCAACAAACAGGTCTGAAATCTACTTGCTACAGGCAACGTGTTGTCTCGCTACTAGGCAACACACGTCGAGAGACATTGCACCTCCGATTATCACGGCTGGCTACGTACGGTGCGAAAGAAGTTCAACAAACTGTACATGCATTGTCGTGAGAGGTTAACTGCATGCACCATTTCGATTTAAAGCTTTCGTGACTGCAGGGATTCATCTTCTTGGTTCTTTCGGTAAAGTCACGTAGAAGGGAAGTAATAAAATAATAAAAATAAAACATAATAAAATTATTCTCACGACGTTTCGGCCCAGCTTATATATATGCTCCAAGCTCGTGTGCTGTTTCATTCAAACTCTGTCGCCTCGACGGACCTGGTTTTCACCTGAGGACGGCTGCTTGCGTTGTGGCCGAAACGTCGTGAAAAAATTTGTATTATGTTTTATTTGTATTATTTTATTACTTCCCTTCTACGTGACTTTACCGAAAGAACCAAGAAGATGCATGCACCACCCAACCCAGTAAAGCAGATAGATGGGAAATGGGAGCTGATTCCAAAACAGCGAATAAGAGTGCACAGGCCACAGAGATATATAATGGCAAGCCTTTGTTTCAGCACCAATTCTCGGGAAGTGATAAGATTGCTCTTTTGTACCAGGGTCACGGCAATTAAAAAAAACGGTGCTTGTTTTACAATGGCAGGCAAAGCGAAGTCTGACGGACTAACATTTGAGAGTTGGTTGAGTCAAAATAAAGGTATGTTAAGTAATCCCATCATTCTAACATTCCTTATTTCAAATGAAAGCATGGTCCACTATTAAGCATTATAATACAGAGGACACACCTATATCTGTTTTCTTTAACATGATAGGAAATATTTGATAGAATGTGGGTAAAAGTTGCTAAGTTATTAAATGTTAAAAAGGATTCCAAGAGATGTGTGCCTATCTGCTGGTGGATGAAGTTTTCCCATGTTGATGCTATTACTGCTCAGGCTGTTTACATTGATTTGTTTCACAATGTTACCCTTTTAAAGTCTTTCACATACAATAAATACAACAAATGAATCCAAATTTCCACGTAAAAAAAATGAGGGAAAATGACCATAATATTGGTACAACGGTTGGTGTAACACAAATCAATAGCCTAATTTCCAATGGGGTGACACTTTCGAGGAAAATGTGTTGAATTGCCATCTTAAAACTTGGTGCACGTGCAAAGTTTGTGTTGGCATCAACGTTCATGTGATGTAATTTTGATTATTGTGCAATATTTCCCTCCATCTCCTGCAGTGCTACAGCATCAGTCTTGCTGAGAAGAGTGACAACGACTCTAACTCAACGTATCCTACCACGCGCGGTGTGCAGCCAACGTGTTCTCATACAATGTCTGCAGTTATACTGTCCAATCGAAACCAATGTTTTTTCACACAAGTAGCCACATTGCAAAAATAACACCACCAGACTGCCACTCTCTACCTCCTGGTGGGTGATTGCCAAAGCTGTAAAGCTGTCCTAAACTCAATTAATCACTCACAGCATTCAATTTCAGAAATTTAATTTGTAATAAAATGTGTTCAACTAGAGCATTTTCATTTTAATTCTAATTATGTTCTCATTAAAAATTTCCACATCACTTTATAGTTCTCTATAGGCTTTATGTTTAACATCACCTATCCCTCCCAATCAAACAAGCTTTGCAGAACGGTCCCTCTTTGGATGTTTTTTGCCCAAATCACTGAGAAATATTGCTATTTGAATTAAATACGAATGATTCCCAATGGCATCGATTCATCAATATACATTCTTATTCTCATGGATGCATACAAGAATGAGATTAAGAACCAATGTTTTCTGATTCGTATGTTATATTTTACTAGCCTTTTGCCCGTCCAAGGACGGGTGTATTGCAGTAAATCTGAAACATGCAAGCGAAAAGCAGACCACGACGTGATATTCATTGCATCAATTCGTGTGCAGTTTGTAAGGCCGCGGTGACACAGACCTATTTCATTTTAAGGTTATAATCCCTTGTTCATCATGACGTCCTTTTTACTTCTATATCTCAATAGCGTTACGGAGATCACGTGACGTGAGGGTTCTGCCTTTGCAGTGAGGGTTATAAGTTGACGTTGATGAGGGGGGACGAAGCGCCTCGCCCCCCCCCCCCATGTGAAGTGATGTCACCCGCTAATTATTATTAATGGAGGGGGGCGTCCATTAGGAGGATTATTAATAAGGGTGGCTGGTCGACGTGGAGTGACATCACGCGCGTTACACACTGACATTCTTGGGTAAATAGAGTAGTCAATTTGTCTGCATCCCTCTTGCAGCCACTACCGTTCAGAATAATGGTTACAAATATCATCAATTCTTGAATCTTATCACGACGATGCGTCGATGGGTAGTGAATATTTTCACCCCTAATGCCCAGAGAATACCCAAAAGAGGGGGGGGGGAGGAAGACATTCGTGCAATTCATAGATCAGTAACCTACTTGCTGGACTGCCACCGGGAGACACCTTGTGGTACAGCAGAAGAACATCTTGTCCCTTGCATTTGACAATATTCTCTAACACCACCTCAGAGCTGCTGAACTAAAGGCATTCACCACCACATCTAGCGGCCAATTGTGGACAATTTTGAAATATCAAACTACACATTGATCTATTGCTGGATTGTGCACGAATTTTTTTTATCGCAATCTTGATTTCATTATTTTGAGCTAATCCCTCTTGTGCAAGATGGAAATATTTGCCCATCGATACAGATGTTCATCAAAGTGGCCCGGTGGTTGAGAGAATTAATTGCATATAATGCCAGCAATGAGCCAACACACCATTGTGATTCTTCGGCCTTTTGAATAAAATATGAACTCCGACTCATTCCGTTTCGAGTAAATCGTTCTTTTCACCTAACCAATGACGGACATTCTCAAGCAATGCAATGGACAATTGTGCCAAGTGTCACTGTGGTTATAGCACATGGCTCTCTGGCTTGGAAGTATGAGGGTTCAATCCCCGGTCGGAGGTCAAGCCAGCCCCTTTACCCCTCCAGGATTGAAAAAAAAAGTACCTCTTTGTGGGAGGTCAAAAGCTATCAAGTGAATCGACCCTCTCAAATTAATTACATTTCCCCCAGTGTGAGCAGGAGGTGAGTACCCCCCCCCCCCCCCGAGTAATTTGAGTGAGAAACTACTTTCACTCTTTTTGAATGCGCAGGGCTTGCCGTCAATATGTCACTGTCAAAATATCACCGCTGTGAGCATCGCCCTGCAGAGACATTTTGTTGGAACGGGTAATGCAAAAGGCACGAAAATCTCAAAGCAATGCGCACTACACTGCTTAAATTGCCCTTCTGTCCAAAAAACTACAGCCTCCATTCAACTTTACTTTCTGTGCACTTCAATGGGTTCTTTTTTGGGTACCGCAAACTGTCGAAAGTCGCAAGGACAATTTACTGAGTCCAGGACTTCAGGGTGTTTGTTTTCCATAAAATTACTCAGAGGTCAGATCAATGTAAACCATTGTCACTGTTATAAACCAAGCAGCTTCTAGCCGTGTGTGAATGGCACCAACATCTTTATTGACATACAGTATACCAAGCCACTCGCACTTAATGACATACTGGATACAAGCTTCGTTCATTAAATGTTCAGTCTGAAAAGTCAAGAGATGGGGTCTATGTTCAACGTTTATCAAAGCAGAGATCAGTCTCCTCTGTGGTACATGTAAATTGTCGCTGTTTGGCAAATATTTCTTAGTAAAAAAAGTAATTGTGTCAAGTAGAGTGTTCAACTCTATCAAGTGATCTCATAAGATCAACATTTTCCCAAACAGAAAGGTAGAGTTACAAAAGTAGATTAAAAGACGCGTAAATGTCCCAACATTTTTAAGCTATCGAGATAGTATTGGTAAGAAAAAAATTAGGTTTGTTTAATTCAGGCTTTAACAAATTATCCCAGACCCTTAGCTTCACTGTCAGCTCACTGTGGGTCCTGCCTCACAAGTGTGTGCCCAATGAGGAGTTTGGGAGTTGTCAAACATCACCACGTGATTCCACACCTCCCTGCACAATAACATCTTCTATCCCTCAGCTATCTCAAACAAAGAAAAACACATCTTATTACCTGGCTTTTAGAAGAAAAAAAACTGCCCAACGATGATCCTGATATATTACAACTGAATTTGCAACATTAAACCCCACTGGACATTTCAAGCCACAAATGTGGATGTGTATACGGCAATAGGATGATGAGCTGCTTCAACATGTGGTTAGGGGCCGTCCATAAATGACGTCACGCACCTAGGGGGGGGGGGGGGTCAGACATTTCTGACGATGTGTGACGGGGGGGAGGGGGTTTCATAAATGTGACGTCACATCAAAATGCGCAACTTTAAATAAATACTGTATAGACAACACATTCTACTTAATTAAATAGACTTTTTAATACATGTTTTCTCCTACAACATCAGAGTGCAGCGCCACATTAAATACGCACTACAATGACAATAGTTTAAAGCGATTTGAAGCATGATTTATTTATTTGGGGGGGGGGGGGGGGGGCAGAGCTTTGTGACGTCATATTTAAGGGGGGGCTAACTTTTTGTGACGCCATGTGGCGATGGGGGGAGGGGTCAAAAATCGTCTAAAATCGCGTGACGTCATTTATGGACGGCCCCTTAAAAGCAATTTTGAAAATGAAAATCCACCATATACGATACGAATACCTGAACCAGAGTGGTCAGTAAAAGGTAACTAAACAACTCGGCGTTCCCAACGCAACACGAATCTAATTTTTGTTGAATTCACCTCGTCTTTGTTTTTAAATGCCCGTCCTACGTGTATACTGTTAGTAGCTCAGCTTATTGGAGAGTATATTTAGTATACTGATGATACTATGTAGTTTACACTTTAGTTTCTTACGTGGTGGTTTAGTTACTGCAGCTACGTACTATTAACATTCCTTCCCTTTATTAATGCTACCCTTATCCCCTCCCTTTGATGCTGCTAATCCTGCATAATGCACGGGCATAATATGATTTTAAACCCTTCACCCACCTCCTACGCATTTCATAAGTAGTACTAATCCCATATCTGCATTTCCCATAAATATGCTAAATTCCTCTTGATATGCAAATTATTTTGTCAAGGCGCTCTTCCCCCTCCAACCAAGCTTAAATAGACGCTCCAAGCCTGGGGCGTTTCATTCAGACTCTGTCTTCTCGACAGACCTGTTCTTCACCTGAGGACGGCTCCTTGTGTTGTGGCCGAAACGTCGTAAGAATTATTTTATGATGTTTTATTTTTATTATTTTATTATTTCCATTCTACATGACTTTACTGAAAGAACCAAGAAGATGTATACGACACTGCATTTATTTCCGCTTTACCGTAGTTTGTATGAAATCCAATTGCACAGCAAATGTATGCAGTTGCGTGGCTTTGCAAAGTGTTCCATTGTTACCCAATTAGTTTTGAAATCCTGCATGAGCCTCATTTTCTCTCTCAGACATACACTATTTCATCGAGTCCTGCAACAACACCGCCCAGTGTCTCAATTGCAACCTCGCTCCCTGCCCGAACGGCTTCTGAAGGTGACTGTACGTCCGAGGGTGGCGTGGACACGCACGGGCGAAGCCCTGTGTCTGTGTGCGTGACACAACAAACACTTACTGAATGGCTCCCACAGCCCTCTGACTGCCCATTTAAGCAAACGCAATGCATGAGCGGGCTGCAGCACTGCCCCGCCGCACGTGCGGCATTGCGGCATACACACTCGGGCGCACTCAGTCTCTCCTCGCTCTCTCTCACAAAGCAAACGGTAGCGGGGGAATGACCGAGAGGCTTCCTCTCGAACCTATTCACGTGCGGGTTGAGCAACTGGCCCATGCAAGTGCGTTGTTCCACGAACAGAACACTTATCCAAGCAGAAACTAGTCAACTAATCATAGACGGGAGAAGCGGTGGGGGGGGGGGGCATTCCTATACACGGGTGCAATGTGCGCAGAGTCATGGCTAATGGTACCACCCAAAGCGGTTGAATCATTATTTGCATTCCACGAGGTGATTAACGTGGTAGCCTCTTGAGCTAATGAAACGTTCCACGAAAGTGAAAAAAGGACCTGAACACAGAAAAGCAACAACATTTTTTTTTTCAGGGAGCCATTAGGCTATTTATTGCTATGCCCAGGATCTATGTCCATCCATCTATCTGTTCGTCTGAGGACATTTCACAAGTTGTCAAGGGAATTACAAATCCCCTCGACCAATTGAAAAACAACTTTACTATGCAGCTTAGAATACATCATCATTGCTCAGATGTGAATGGTGTTTTAGGAAAGGTGGGTGACAACATATTCTCAATACAGCATTTTTACGAGTAAAACAAATGTTATTCTGTGCTCAACCACAAATAGCGCACGTGTTGAAATGCGTGCAAGCGAGTGATTATAGACCGCGCATTCTTCACGTAAATAACTGTCTCTATGCACGTGCGATTTTGCATTTCCAAGCCTTTATATCGTTGAATCCAACACACAAAATGGAGTTCCCCTTAGTGGACTGCCTTCCCAGCTTGTTACATAATTTGGACATGACCGAATTGCATTTGGGTGGCGCCCATGGCAGCCAGTTTCACTTACAATCATCGGGTGGCAAAATTAACTCCCTGTCATTCATCCCCTCAGGATTTAGAATATTTTCAGAGAATGACTCCCGCCTTAAGAATGTGGGTCATTCCACCGCTGCCTCAGAGCTGCTAATGTGGATGAACACTTGAGTACTGAGACACTTGTGACTTTGAAAGTCCCATGTGATCACGGAGTCTATGTTTGCGAGATTATAGGAATGCATGCCCTTGAACAATGGCCACTCATAGATTCTATTTCACAGAAGGAAATACCAAATCAAAACCTAGCCCTGGGACATTTTGGTTATGGAAGCCCCTTGGCAAAGAACTTACAATCATCATATGCAGCCAACAGTTACATATAGTTTTACAGCAGTGGGTGCTTTATGCGCCTATATAATCTGGTTGAGACTCGCATTTATTAGGTTTGAAACAGAACAGTACCACCTTCACCTTTCGCATTCAATACACAAAATAGACCCTGATGTTATTGCCCACCTTGAAGTGACATTACTGCCATAAACGACCACAGGCCAACTATAACCGACCACAGGCCAACATGGGAGGTAGGGACTTAAAGCTCGTTCAAAAGTTTAGCAGTGCCAATAGCCTCAATACATTCGAGATTTGAAGTTTTGTTGTTGTTTCGACCTGATGACGGACACTTGTGTTGCGCCCGAAACGTCGTGATTTAATTTATTTTATTTTATACCAGCGTGATTATATCGAAAGAACCAAAGAGTAAGCCTCAACACATTTACTACGTGTGGAAAAAGGATCGCTGGCCATCGTCATGTTCAATTAATTGAAAAATATACCCTTAAAAACTTGTGTTGTAAACATACTATAAACACGTGGGAGGAATCCGTGTTATTTTACAAAACATTTTTAAGTGGTGAGCTATGTGGTCAGCCTGCGATGCCCCCAACAAGAAATGTATTGAAGATCCAACAAAGGCGCAGCCGAGCTGCTCCTTGTCATACGATCACATGGAAGGTGCTCGGTGCCTCCTCCATGGGCGTGAGATGAAGCAATTCTCCGATTGTAACTCCGGCGAAGAACAATCTATCCAATCGGATTGCCAATCATTGCCCAATACAAGCTTTCGAAGGAGGCAGAAATGGAATCTATCTCGCGACTCCAGACTTTTTCCAATGGCTTCAAAAACTCAGCATACAGCTAATTCATGGATGGCCCTTCCAATGCCTGACACACAGAAGAGGTCTCTGGAATGGCACAACAACGTGGGTCCAGATGCATAGACTCACCGGTCTTGCCTGCTCCGCTTTCTCCGGTGATGAGAATACATTGGTCCTTGTCAGCGTCACGAAGTGAACGGTACGCCTCGTCAGCAATTGCAAACCTGTCACGGCAACACAAGAAGACGGCACAGCAAATTGAGCATCTCATTCTGGGTATGGTGGTAATGCACACTTACCACACAATGACTTGAGAGGTTGGGATTGGTGAATCACACAACAGATTAAAACACGAGAAATATTCACCTGTAAGACAAAGAGGCATCAGTACAGCAAGTAAGTGTCTGATCGATGTGTGTCGATTCAGTGCGAGCGTCTTGTTTGTGTAGGATTTTATTTGGACACTGCTGCTTCTTTCCACAAGAGAAAAATACTCACACCAGCACAATCCTAAAAGTAAGTATGAATGCAGCTTACTTTGTAAATACTAATCTAGATTTGATTATCAACCTGGTAAAACCCTAACTGCTTTGTATTGGTTGTCGTCTATCATATCTGTCGGGTACTACTACACCACGCAGCGCTCGCCCTACCCCTACCCCACAACCCCACCCCTCCCTCTCCCCCCTTGCTCCTCCTCCTTTCTCACCTATATAACCTCTTACCACGGCAACTCTCTCTCCCACTTCAGCAAAAACAAATTCTTGCTGTGGTTTTCCCACCTGATGATGATTGCTTGTGTTTCAATCGAAACGTCGTGATTTAATTTCTTTTATTTTATACCTACGTGACTTTACCAAAAGAACCAAAGAGTTTGTAAATACTGGTTGTAATGATCCGGACATGACTTATATATGCAGTGACATAACGGTACAACAGCAGAATGTGTATCATCGTTACCATCAACCATGGTCAATCCACAGCAGGAACGAAGGTCTCTCAAAGCTGCCGCTGCCTCTTACTATTCTGTGATATAACAATACACCTGGTATCTGCACAAACTGATTTCATTGCTCCATCTCCCCAGTTAACATCTTCTTCGATGCATATTTAACCATCTGCCATATCCCTTCTCGTGCCCGAGCTTCTCTTCATAGTTTGGATGATGCCATTCACCTGACGTATGTTCTCTAATCCATGTGTTCCTGTCTGTCTCTCAATGTAATTCCAAGTATGCGTCTGTTCAAGCTTCCTTATACACTTTTCAGTATTTTCACGAATGACCATGTTACTGAACCACAAATCAAAGCAGTTAGTGCTGATTTAAAACTGTCTTCTGGAGGCACATTGGTGCATTACTTTTCATAATTAAGTAAAAAAAAATCCAAAAGCACTCCAACCTGTTCTCGTCCACCACTTTCTTGAATACATTTTTAACTTGCAAATGTTGTGTTTGATGCAACTGCAGCACTTGACAGCTAACTTAAATGTTGCATGTATTTACTTATTCATTAACTTGTAATAAAACAAAACTTGGCTTGAATAAGGATTTGTTGCAGTGGTCCCAAATAGCTTAGTCCCAATACCTTCTCATCCTCCGTATTTGGTTCATCCAAGTTAGCAATGACAACAGCGAAAGTGCATGATGAATGTAGATTTTTTTTTAATCTCACTTAAATCAACACGTATGATAACACAAATTTGAGGCTTTCATAAATAAAACATGGGTCAATTGTAGCAGTGGAATATTTTGCATGCACGTGTTAACGCTACCAGATGGGAAGAAGGAAAAAAACTTTCTAACCGTATAAAAGCGCCATCTTTGAAGTACGATATTTACGGTCTCCTGAGAGCCTGGGCCATTCTTTAACGAGCGGCACTAATTCACCTCGACATGCATGGACACTGAAGCTATCAATTATTGTGCAGGTCTCACTTAAACCCAGAGAGGTCATTAAGGCCTGCTCGGAAATGATTACAACCCAATCAGTTGTCATCTACCTACACGCGGTCCATGAGAAGTGTTCTACTGGCAACGCCCCGCCCCGAACGAACACCTCGACATTTCAAAGGCATCGCTCTTGCCTATGCCCTTGTTTGCCCTGCAAACGAGCAGAGATAGCACGGGGAATTTGCCGGACAAGTCCAAGGTCAAGAGTCCAGGCCCTGTGTTAGAACGCAACGGCCATAAAGACGCACGGTGCCGTGCGTGGTGCTGCCAGTGGCGCCACAGGAAGGGGCGTGGAGTGGGGGCCGAAGTCCTGGGTTGTTTTATTGCCGCACGTCGACGCACTGTGCTGCTCGCGTCCCCAATGGGCACGCGCCACACCTGATTTTGATGATGATGATGCTGTTTGCCAACCATTACGCAGAGGTGCACGCTCAGCTCAGTGTAACTGTGTCTTCGCGGCGTTTATAGAATTGCGCCTTTGAATGTTACGTGAAATAACTACTGTGTAAAAGTAAAAATACACCAATACAATAATAAGGCAATTAAAAACAAATGTAAAGACCGTCCTTTGTCAAACAAGCGGTGCTCATGTCCATTAATGGTGCTCAGCTTGAGGTGTACATTCCACATTCCCATGGCTGGAACCAGGTTATAAAAAAATAACATTGCTGCCTTTTCACAACGTGGTACTTTCTTTACCAACACTAACAGAATGATGTGCCGAGTTGAATACGGTACCACATACGTAATGTGTACAAACTAAATAACGGAACAGCATAATTGCTGCCATCTCTGATACTTTAACTATACACTTTTGATAATCATGGTTTTGTTCGCAACAATCATGGTAGTAATAGTTTGCTTAAACATTAACGTATTACACGTAACGCAATTATTCGTGAAACGTGCCATTTACCGTTCTGTGAAAAATATTCAGTACAAACGATTGCTCGTGAGTGATCTGTGCCGCAGTTCTCGAAAGACGTTCACCACGAAGATTACGATCCCCCTCCTCACTCACTCTCTCACACCTCGCACACAAACGCAACTATGGCATCACGGGGCATGGGCACAGATAGGGGGGGCGTGGGGCAGGGACAAAGTGCCTCTGCTCTCACCTACAACCACCCATCCTCACCAAAGTGCTCGCCATAAATGAACCACAATACGTTTCTGATCTCGTCAAGGAGCATAAAACCATCACGCGAACTCCGGTCATCCTCGCAGCAGCAGCTTTTGGCCGGCCATCGAACAAAGACGGTCACTGCATCGCGCTCTTTCAGATGTACTTCTGTGGCCATCTGGAACGCTCTTGCTTCCGATATTAGGAAGCCACTGGAGCTATGCACTTTTAAACCTGGATTGAAAACTAATTTCTTTAGAACTACTCTTTGTGTTTAGTTTGTTGTCCTTCCCCTGCACCTCCGATTAGCACGGTTGACTACATATGGTGCAAAATAAGTTCAAAATACATATATGAGGCTCTGCTATGTAACACAAATACTGAGAATATTCCAAACTGTCACTTTACAGCTCTAACCAATCAGTCTCCTTTGTGCCATAATATGTCATTCTATTGCCATTGGTTATTCTAATGGCTACCTGAGATGGTGAACAACTTATCCATTTATATTCAGTCTTTTCGTTTCCCTGATCCAATCTATACAATAACAATGAAAATAAATGACTACAAACGTAAATCAAATGCATAATATTGACTGCTAAGAAATGTCAGTAGGCTTGGGTAGTACATATCCCTAGTAGAGATGGCGGCCAATGATCGAGACGGTCATGTAGTGGCGGCCAAAGGAGGGAGCACAGGTATTTACTCAACTAATGGACAAGCCCATCGAGCCAAGTGGCACTGCGGTTAAAGTGCATGGCTGTCACTTGGAAGGATAAGAGTTCAAATCCAGGTCACGGGTCGAGCCAACCCATCATCATTCTGGGTTGAATACAATGATAAGCACTTTGTGTAGATACTCTCTGCTATGTACGTTGCCATACATAGCAGGCGTTACCAAAAAGATTTCCAAAATTCTAAACAAACACAAGATCCAGGTCCGATTCAGTACAGTACACAAGATCCGTAATTGGATCCCATCCGTAAAGGATGTCATTCCTGACTTACAGTACCCTGGTGTCTACAAACTGAGTTGCACCTGTGGTGATTGTTATATCGGGGAAACGAAACGACATATTTCTGACCGCATTCGTGAGCACAAGTCGGATTTAAAGCACGGCAGGACGAATTATTCAGCCGTAGCTGACCACTGTTATAATACTGCTGGTTCTCATGACATTGTGTTCTCCGATACCAAGGTACTCTGCAAGCCTCCTGGATACTACCAAAGATTTGTCCATGAAGCCATCCAGATATACAAACATAGACATAACTTCAACCGAGAGGATGGATTCAAATTGAGCAATCATTGAAAGGATGTCATTAACCAAGTTTAATTTTAGCTGCCGTGCAGTCTACTGCTAGACAGACAGTTTATATTCATTTTCATATTCATATCCATATTCCCAGTTTTCCACTCCCAGCTTTACACACTACCATCACCATTGCCACACGTTATTTCGAGCATGCAAGTTTAGCTTGTGCCTTTCTAATTTTCCAGATATACAAACATATACATAACTTCAACCGAGATGATGGATTCAATTGAGCAATCATTGGAAGGATGTAATTAACCAAGTTCAACTTTAGCTGCCGTGCAGTTTACTGCTAAACAGCCAGTTTAGATTTATTTTCATAATCATATCCATATTCCCAGTCTGTTACCCCCAGCTTCACACACTACCATCACCATTACCACACGTTGTTTTTTTAATCTTGCGCATTATAATTTACCCCACCCCCCTGGCAGCATAACAAAAGGCTGCTTAATCTTAGCTTTCTTATCTACTTCCGCCCCCTGCGTCACAAGGCTTCAGTTTGAGCTCCATGCGTTTGCTCCCAGCGCCCTCCCCGTTCCTCACATCGTTGCCTCCCAGTCCACAGCCCGCCCACACACTCACCATGGCCCCCTCCCTACATCCCCCGCGACTATATAATTCCTCGTCACAGCCATCTCTTAGACACACTTAAGCAGTTGTGCTTTCGCTACGTTGTCCCCACCTGAAGAAGGACGCTTGTGTTGCGCCCGAAACGTCGTGATTTAATTTAGTTGTTTTCATTTATTTTATTGAATTTTTTACCTACGTGACTTTACCGGAAAAAAATCCAAAGAGTATTAATCCTTGCAGTCACGAAAGCTTCAAATCTAGAACTACTTTGTGGAGAGTCAGAAATGATTGTCTCATGAAAAGACTAATTCCGTCAGAGGACTGTGGAATTCTATCACTGGCTCTGGATCACCATCGATTATGAGCACTGCACAATTTCACATTTGATGTCCACGTTGCTGTTCAGTGATTTCCCCGTGAAAAAGACCAATTGCGGCCCTCTGTAAAGTCACTCATTCAGTCATGCTGGAACTAAATCTAGCTACCTCAAGAAAGGCACTGGGTGAAACCTTCGCTTAGCTCAGCATGAAGCGTATGCAGGCTCGTGGAGTGGTGAATGTGTTGCCAGAGCCCATGGGTACATGCTCTTTGTGCATTTAATTGATAGTCTTGGTGTTATACAATTCCAAAATCCTCACACAATCAGTGAGAAAAAGAAACATCCATTCACTTTCAGACAGAACAAGTAAATATACGCTTTACACGTACATTAACAGTTTCTAAAATGACTAAATAACATTATGGCATTGAGAGTATTGGCTGCTATAAATTTCCATATAATAAGGCACTTCACAATGCTATCATTTCTGGCCAAGTTTCTTCTGTAAAAGAGCTTTATAGCTCAGTGGGCCTTACCTGGTAAAATAAAATAAAAATATTTAACCTCTTCAGCTCTCAGGAGCAACAGCAGATGAAGAAGTCCCTTTACATGTGAACACACTTCATCTAATAAAACACTTAATATGTAAACCAACGCAGAAATGAACCACCAAGAATCCCCACATTGTCAGTTTGCCAGCTTAGGAGGTCATTACCAGGCCATGTCAATTGGTTTGAAACGTGACTTTTTATGGGATTTTGAGTCTTCCACAGAGCAAGGCTTGTGGCTGTGGTCCAGGGGTAAAGAGATATTTCTTGATAGAGAACTGTAGAGGATATCCCATGTGAACTGAACTTGAGCTACATTAGAAGTGTGTGTGTGAGCTACTTAAAAATGCAGAGACCAGGAGGTAAAAAGTGCACACAATAACAATGCTCAAAGGCCTCTATCAACAACACAGCAAGGGGAACAGAACGTTAAGGTTTTTCTGGAGAAACTCGATATTATGTTGAGATTATTTGAAGGTGATGTTTGTTGGGCATTGTGTCTTTTATGTCCTTGTCAGTTCCTCTGTGTCTACCATACAAGAGAGGCATTCAGAATTTACGTTTTTCAGCAGTGCTGCCACCCAATGAAAATGCAAACAGGACTATGCTGTTCGTGTGTTTGTTGTCCCGGCTGTGCACGCCGCTGTAGTTGGGAAATTGAATGGCATGGCTTTGAAGTGGAAGCGTTGGTTTTCAGACACGTGATTTCTTCAGTGACAAAGAAGACGAAAAAGGTGATAGATAAAGTGCTAAAATCATGGATTCTGATCCGTGGGGGAAGCATGCCAATTTTGCTATGGAGTCAACTTAAAAAAAAAAACAAGGAGGTGGCGTCAAGAATTTTAAAAAGCTCCGTGAACTTTTCTGCGATAAACACATTACCTTGCAAGCAAACGACCAACCCCTGTGGGACTCTACACATGGTTGTAATTAGCGAAGGAATTTGATTTTTTTTTCTTCGTTCTTTCAACTATGCAGTCTGCTGTCGAATCCTGACCTTAAACGTATGTCAATAAAAACGTGAAAACACAACCTTGTTTAACGCTTAGGATGTACAAGTAACCAGATTGAATACATGTGAATAAATACCTCGTGATGAGTACCACTGGTGCAAGCTTTGTGTTGGTCTTAGTGCTGCAGTGCAATGGTATCACTTTTCATATAGGAATATCCCATGTTCCATTGCATTGTTCGTTTCAAAATAATACATATACATTGTGGCCAATGATGCAATGTTTTAACCAACTAGCTTTGATCATTAAAAAACTATTTTTTTTATCAACCTTTTCCCAAAGAGCATATGCCGAATTTACTAAAATAATAGCATCTACAGCAAGTCTGGTATACAGCACGTGTGAATATTTACCCCCAACACTTTCGTAATATCACAACTCCCTGCAACCACCTGCGCATACATTACGGCACCGAGATTCAAGACTACGCGTTATATTGTTCTGTTGCTACACGAGAAATAATTACAAACCACACATGTAACATTTATACAAGACTACACGTATCAGAACCTGAATATTACTTTATACTGGAGGAATCTGATGAGCTATAACGCTCTTCTTCACAGATGTCCAGTCGGGGCGGGTAAGAATGTTACAACATCAAACAGTACAAAAACATGATAACAGTGCAAAGTACAAGAAAGGTAAACAAATAACCCAAACACATACAAATGAAACTAAACCATCCCCATCCTACCAAACAAAGCCAACATATTTGTCAAAAGCGAACTGGCCACAAATGATAGCTCAACAAATTGGCTTATTATTTGGACATTTATAGCAGCAAACAGCAGCACCACACAAATGCTTTGCCTTTCATCTTTTAATTAGTCTGGTGTGACTATGTTTTGTCTAACTCAATGCAAAGAAAGT
Source organism: Lampetra planeri (assembly GCF_965212315.1). NCBI lineage: Eukaryota > Metazoa > Chordata > Hyperoartia > Petromyzontiformes > Petromyzontidae > Lampetra > Lampetra planeri. Next base: position 23,354,279 of record NC_136107.1, read on the forward strand.
CTTTGAAGAGACTACATGCCTTTTTATCCGGAAATCCCCACATTAATCCACCAAAATGTTTATCTTACAATGATTGGATGATATAAATTCATTGGTGGTGTTTATCATTATCTGCAAATAATTCCCTTGCCAGACATGTTATTGTGCTCCCAGTAGAAGAGTGTAGAATTGACAATTTTACTTTTATAAGGAGTAATTAATTCAAGAGACGTGCGTTTTTCAACCTAAAAAATGCAACCACCTACGTCGCATTTTACCTTCTCAATATAAGCATTTTTAAACTCTAAATAACAATAATCACGGCATATGGCTTAGTACAGCAGACAGATGATGAAAATAATAGTGAAACAAGACACTTGTAGACAATAGCCCCCAGTGCCTGTGAGACTATGAGAGGCACAGTCGAGGATGCTCACACATGGGGGCTGAGCTCGTAGATGTTCCGGTTGCGATACTCCTCCACTTTCTCCGCGGAGTAGATAGTCAGCGGCTTGTAAGGGTTCACCGACAGGACCACGTTCCCAATGTACGTCTGTCAGCAGAGGGAGAAATGCATGGTAATTCAAGTGTCCTGTACCTTTTATAAGCATAGCCACTAGGTGTTCAAAGAAGGCGTGCAATGCTTTGCTGAAAAATCATGTCTGATCACTGTATTTTCTAAAACTATGGATTATTATATTAAACTTGATTTGAAGCTTTCGTGACTGCAGGAATTACTCTTTTGTTCTTTCGGTAAAGTCACGTAGAAAGAAAATAAGTTAAATAATAGAATACGACGTTTCGATTGCAACACAAGCAGTTGTCATCAGGTAGAACTAAATTTGAGAGAGAGACAAAACACATTCCCATGAGAGAGCTGTGTGGATTTCCACACAGCTCTCTCATTGACATGCTAAATTCTCTCCCCCGGCCGCTTCAGGGTGGATTTCCACACAACTCTCTCATTGACATGCTAATTTCTCTGCTCCAGCAGACCCACCTCTCTCTCTGTCCCCCCCCCCTCTCTATTTAAGGCCACGACAAAGAGGCATTGGGTCTCTGTGTGTCTATGTTGTGTGTCTCTCTCTGTACGTCTCTGTGTTGTCTGGCAAAACAACCCCCTACCTCCTCGTGGTGCTGGATGGGCAACGCTGTCGTGGACAGTGCTGTGGGGGTAAGGCCAATTCCTATTGGCCTTTCCCCTCATGGCGTTTGTGACCACCACAGCGGCCAAAAGGGGGCTCTGGATGGGTACGAGGGGCTGGTAACCCGCCCACCTTCAATTAATTATATATATTAAATAATAATAAAGTTAGTGCTCCAACAACTGCAAACATGTTCCTATTTCTGTTACTTCATCATTCCTTCAATCACACACAAATTAATGATGAGAAGCGAGAGAGATGTGCAGCTCATTTCGATATCGACTTGAGATAAATACAAACTTGATTGCGGATCAGCAACAATTTTCAATTCACTTTTGGCAACAACAACAAATATTTAACTTACAAAAATATATATATGCATGCCCCTTACACGTAAAACACATACACTATTATAAGATTATTTTGTCATTGTATTTTTGTCACAAAAAACATGCCTTCGGGCAGAACATTCCCATTTCCAAGCAACATCTGGTTTGCGTTTACAGAGCTTTCCAGACTCGAGCGCTTTTAAAACTGTAGAAGTCTAGTGGTCAATCTGTGTCCTATTACCACTCCACTGACAGCACACATGCACGCACGCACACATACAACCGCGGGGCTTCTATGCAGTGGCCGATCCTGTTATGGACTACACGTTATCTCACTTTCACCTTTGATTTACATTCATACCACCTCTTAAAAAAAGAAACAATAATGTATTCAAATGTTCTCATGATTCTTGTTACCTTTAACGGACAACAATACAAAGGGTGTACATTCTTGTGAGGTCTGTATGTCTTGTCACACGTATCTAAGCACCTTTGCACTCTGTGGGAGGTGTGTCAAATAGATCGATATTCAAACTACGTATTCATGTTTATGACTTCTAATTCATACCATGAAATGTCAAAGAGCAGAAAACTATGCAATCATCAGTCTGGGCTTTCAAGGATTTGAGCGAGGTCTGTACAACGTGCTCCGTGAGTAGCCGAGACCAATAACATATGCAATTATCTGAAGAGGTGAATTATGGTTTTTCACCCATGGTTAACAGACGGGGCTAGACACATGGGACGGAGGAAAATGAATGCAGCGATTAGCAATACTGTTGCATCGTAAATAACATGTATACCGCTACTTAACCTTATGGGAAGCTTGTGTTGTCTCCGAAACGTCGTGATTTTTTATTTTTATTTTACTTTTATTAATTTTAATTTTAATTTTTTGCCTACGTGACTTTACCGAAAAAACCTAAGAATATGAATCCTTGCAGTCACGAAAGCTTCAAATCTAGAATTAAAGACTTAGGACTTGTTCAAAATAAATCTTGCCACCGATGCTAGCCGTGACCGGGAACTTGCAGGCGCACAGCGAAGTGCCGTGCATCATTGCCCCAACCACTCCATCCCAAAAACAACCACAACTAAAATGTGTGAGGCAAGTGCATGGCGATGCAGAACCACCGTTGCCGCCGATACAACAGAAAGTGTGAAAGGTGTGCTTTAGACATGTGTATACATGCAAGCAAGTGTGTGTCTTGTGGCATAAACACATTAAAACACATCAACAGCATAATCACCTTGAATCAGATACATTTATATGGTAGACAGGACATGATGAGATTTGAGGGGCCAAAGGCTCATTCATTAAGCTGGGGGGGGGGGGGGAATAGTAATTTAGCTAAGACCATTTGATCTCACTACTTAAAAGGATTACGTTTGATTTCTGTTCGAGTATATTCTCTCCGTGAGTAGGGGAGCAGTGAGCCCAATCGCTCTTCCCTCCCCTTTTCCCCTCGGGCTTGTCATCCGTGAAATACCTGTACCCCCTTTTACCCTATCGCTCGTGCATTGTGATGGGCTGTTATTCGCACACAAAAAAACACATTTAAAAAAAGTATATTTTTGATAAGCCGGAATGGCTTAGCATATTCCCAGAGCTCCCTGTTCTTTCTACCCCCCCGAGCCACCACATTTATGTTTTACGCCGAAGTGTGCTAGGAAGGGGGTGGGACGCAGTGAAGTGGTGGGGGTCGCACGTACGTAGAACTCGTTGTGCTTGAAGCGTTCCTTGAGGTTTTCGAGGAAGGACTCTTCGCTGAGGGGATCCAGCAGCACCATGTCCGCCAAGCCCACCTTGTCGTCCAGCAGCGAGGTCACCTTGCTCTGCTCCATGATGGCCGATCACTGCAGTCTCTGGGATGAGACGACACACTTAATCACACTCGAGCAGGAGCAGATGGGAGAGGAAGGAACGAGGGACTGATGTAGCAGCATGATCATAGAAAGGTTTTTTTTTATCCCACTGGACTTTGTGCTCTCAGTAGACCTCCTCATAAAACCTAATGTTGTTGCATAACTTTATAAGTACTGTACTGCATTGTACATCGGGAAAATCATTGCACACAGGGGGAAGTTACTGCTAATAAATATCACTTAAATTTCCGATACAGTAAACAATATGGGTGTAACTATCCGCCCACCATTCCCACCGCAAGGCACTTCGATGAAACGTTACGGTTAAGGGTCAACGATGCGTTTCAAGAATTGTTTATTTATGTTGTTCACATTGTGGAGAATGTAGCACCACGAACAGCTGCAGTGATCACTTGAGTCGATTACATACGAGATCTACAAATTTAATACGTCGATTGTGAGACATTTGCCATAAGCTTCAATAATCCACACAATATCAATATTATGAAGTGAATCTCATGAAGCGCACCTCCAGTGATCGGCAAGACTGCGTCATCATGCATAGTATATGGATACGCCTCCCAGATGCTTAATGCGGTAGTTTAGCAAACACGCATCACGTTGTGTATCAAATACGGCAACAAAGAAAACACAAGATTACACCTTAAGTGCCCTAACAACATCACCGTTTGTGACGTGTTAGAAGGTAAAGGAGTGGCACAGCAGTGACATCACAAGTGCGCCCCTGACTAAATGCAAATGCTTTGTTTGTTTGCAATAATAGAGATTAATATTCATTTTAAACAATATGGATCACCAGCTTTGTGCCAAGACGGTAAACGTTATTTGTATTTTTGAGCTGCATCTTACTTTACATGAATTTGGAAACTTAATGTGGGGCGTCTAAAAAAAAAAGTAGGCTTTTCCTCGTTTCTTCAAACTTGCAGGTACTTTATATTTAATTATCTGATGCCATAAAATTTACCAAAAAGGAGTATAACATTAAATGGATGAACACATTGAAACACATCAAAAGCATAATCACCTTGAATCAGACACATTTATACGGTAGACTAGCCATGGCGAGATTTCAGGGGCCAAAGGCTCATTAATTAAAAGCAAAGTCTTTTATTTCAAAACCTAATATTATCCATACCCATCCCTTTATCCACCAGGTTAATCAGAAGCCCTGAAAGGGAAGTGCCAGCATCTGCTGTGCCAACGGACGCATTTTCACACAATTAATTACGCATTGGTTGGATTTCTGCCTGAAAATGTCTATTCAATCATTTAGAACTACACGACATTTACGAGTTGATGGGACACGGGTCTTTGGCAGAATAGTTGCCCTTTTAAAATGTTCTATGCTGGGTTTTTTTTCTATCCTCTGACATTTATTTTAATCTACATCTGGAGAGAATGTACAATTCACCAATTAACATGTGTTTAGTACCTGTCACTTCGACGATTGAGGCCACGAGGAATACAGACACCGCAAGGTAATTTTACTCAATGTCAACGGCAGTAATTTTTTTGAAAGCGAGTTTGCTCCGTTTTAACCTTTAAATATCAATCTGTTCCATTTAAAGTCGACGAAGTGTTCATGATTCTGAGTAAGGCAAGGTATTTGTGTTGTTTCTAATCTTTTTTTGACAGAGTTGTGCGAGTTAAATCTTCATTGAGCATCTTCAATTTATCCTCTTTATCAACACACCTTTTATTCTATCAGATAAATTGTTCGAGGTTTTTTTACATTTCCCCCCACTTTCAGGCACTTTTTTAATATAATGTTAAGGTTACAATTTACAAAGTTGCTTCTACTATTTTACTCTTTTTCTTGCTACTCTGCACGACATGGCAATCACAGGTATGCCCTCTTGGGCCCTGAATCACATATTTAAGGTGTGAATTGACAACAATCATAATAAGCGGCAAACTGTTAAAATGTAAAAATAGTATTAGGCCTAAAATGCCTAATGTATACAATGCCTAGGCCTATATGACTAGTAACGGGTTACAGTCAATGGAATATTTAGTGAACCACTAAACATTGTAGTTGTATGTATGTTGAACTTGTCACACAGTAGGTAGCAAACCTTGCTAATCGGAGGTGCGGGGGAAGGGCAACAAACTAAACACAAAAAATTTTTTTTTAATGAAATGAGAAAGTAGTACTTGTTTATAAAGCCAAACATCCAACATGTGTCAAGATAACGGCAGATCAAAAATAAATAATTACCAAAGAACTCCAGATAGAGGCTTTGATTGATGAACTCAATGAGATTATGACTGGGCTACCAGAGGCAAACAAGAATGCCACACGCTGGCTAAAGGGGGGAGGGGGTTTGTCCAAATTGTACTCACATCGACGAACACCAGTTGGTGCTACCACTTCATATTGAGGACACGGAATTACGTAATTTCCCGGTTAATGCATGCACACGTCGATTAGGTACACGTAATAACTCGAAGAAGTCCAAGGCATTATCCAGTTGCTCTTGTCCATTAGTGACGCATTGTGCAGAGAAAGTAAAACATTCTCCAAATTGGGGTGGCTGGGTTAGGCACTGAGGATGCCAGCTGGTCTTCGAGGTCATGGGTCACTTGCCTGTAACTGCAATCACAGCCCTGCCCGCTGAGCACCCGAGTGTGCATTTACAAAAGCGTGCTGTCCTTCAGAGGGCACGCTTATCCCTGTCCAAATTTGTGGGCTCTAAACATTGTGTGACACTCTTCTCTTAGCAAGAGCGGGCTATGTATTTGTATCTCTTGGTCATAAGCTCGGGTGAGCTTTCAGTTATTTGAGTAATTGCTACAATTTAGCGGCACAACCAACCACGTTACGCGATCGCATGGATGCAACCCAGGGAGCTATCTCTCATTTAAAAAAAAACAAATGCAGCCAATGTATGATTTGAAACTATTTTTTTTTGCCGCCAATGATTTCTAATGTTGTCTCCTGTCCTTCATTGACAAAAAAATCGCGAAAGAGTTCAACAAAAAACAGCAGGCAGCTCAATGATTCCATTCGAAATGCAGATATATAATCAATACGTAAATGTAGTATTATATAAATAATGCTCTATTAAACTCACATGGAAATTGCTAAATTATTTTAACACCATATACATTTCAAATAAAACAGTGGCGATGGGGGGGGAGGGGGCTGGTTGGGGGGAGGGGTTAGGGGGAAGAGAGATGGGGTTGGGGGGAGGGGGCGGGGGGCTCATAAAAGTTTAATCGTGGAGTCTTCGAACGCGCTTGGCGGAGTGGAACGACACCTCCCCAATTGTCATTGCAGTGGCTGGAACACTCGGTGCATTCCCATCTCTCGCGCCCAGTGCTCCCTGCACATATGGCCACATTGCTCTGCAAGCGACTCCGAGGCCGCATAAAAACCCTAATTACCCACCGCGCGTGCGTCCGTATGTACGTACGTGTGATGTTCAGTCTGGCCATGGTGGTGAGGATTTTTTTTAAAGCGTACACAAATCTATTTCTGCGAACCACACTTTCTGAGTTTCCTGCAAAATGAATCATCATTGAAACCAAATGACTATTAAACTTGTTCTTTGGTTCTCTCTATCTACGTGACTTTAACCGAAATACTTCACTTGATACAGTAAATTTGGCTGTGACTGTCCCACCTGAAGACGGAGACTTGTGTTGCCTCCGAAACGTCGTGATTAAATTGAGTTATTTTCATTTATTATTATTATTTTATTTTCTTATTAATTTTTACCTACGTGACTTTACCGAAAAAAACTAAGATTATTAATCATTGCAGTCACGAAAGCTCCAAATCAATATTAAACTTATGTTCAGAGCCTTTTCTTCCTATGTATACCGACGGTCATTCGGAATTGGTGTTGTATTAAGTTAACAACCAAGTAGAACTTTAAAAAAGTATAAATTAACAGCATAGTTGAATTATATTAAGACATGCCTCTGATTAATTTGCCACTCTTAGAAACAAGTACTGTATCAGCGTCAACGATGAAATGCCCATCAGTTTATTATAGCGATTATATTCCTGTTACCTTTTTTTATTCAGTCACGAGTGCCAAGTTTCGTGTCTAAGATCTAAATTCATATCCACATTTGACACGTGAGGGCCTTTAAACAATTGAACAACTGCTCAAGTCACACCCAGTTGTCAGGCGCAACGACCTCAGACGCTTTGATGGTCAGCCCTAAAATGGTCATGCCTAACTTGCAACTAGTGTGGCACACTCGCATGTTACGCTGGTCGTTGCCAGCTGTGATCCTCTGGATTCCCAGATGCATTACGGAATGGATGTTGATTATGTGCACAAGGCAGGAGAATTCCAAGCTGGCACACATGCGCACAAAACTCACTAATATTTAAAAATATCAAATGTTAATGGCACAATGCAAAATGCAATGTGCCAGCAACTTTTATTATAAACTAGCTTTACTACCCGGCTTCGCCCGGGACATGGATTATTGTCTTGGATTAATACACGGCCTACGCGGAGGGTGGGGTGGGGGTGCGTGACGTCAGCAGGCACCCTGCATAACGCTGCCGCATGCGGGTGACATCACAGATGTGATGCTCAATATATATTCATTATTGCACCCCCCCCCCCTCCCAAATTACAAAAGTCTATTTTTATACTTTTTGCATTGTGAACAGTCTGGAAGATACCCACATGCCAAATTTCAAGTTTGTTGCATGTCGGGCAGTATGCTAAAGATTTTGAAGAGACACACATATTCACAAAGTTACCTTTTATATATATAGATTAGTTTATTGAGTATAAATATTTTTATTTGTGAAGTGTTTGTATGTTACTCATATGCCTAATTCAAATCTGGTCACCAGACACATTTTTTAAATGTATTATTCATCAGGCCCCATGTTGTTAAGTGCAGTCTCCAACCTTTATTAACTCAATCTCTCTGGCCCTCTCTATGTGCTGTGCAGACCATTGTCCAAAACGTCACCTATGATTAATGTTCTTTTTTTCTTTTAATGCGGTGTTTGTGACGAATGTGTTGCGTTGTTCTGTTTAAATGTCTATCTTTCATTTGGTGATGCTGCCAACGCATCTTCACCAAATTATTTGCTCATTGTATCCACGTCAACCTTTGGTGAGGAGGATAAATAAATAAAATATTCTACAGAAATCTGTCACACCTTCACAGTGGTGGTTCATTGTTCGGCATGACACAGAAAAGAAAGTAACCTGGCAGGCGGCCGTGAAAATTGGCTACACATAAACAAACAGGCTGAAAACCACCCAATGTGCCGAACATGGCCCCTAATCACTAGGAGGGGCATATATTTTATGAAGCAATCGAAGATGGACTTTTTTTACAGGGCCCATGCAAGGTCCTTACCCTCATCTCACGAATATGAGCCTTAAGGGCTGGGCGTCGTTATCACCCAGCTTTACCACCGCTGGTGAGGAAAGTCCTGTGCATTTTCAACGAGTCACTTGTCAGGTTTATTGCCACGTGGCCCTGAACCTGCAACCTTCAAACCCTGTACCCAGTGGCATTGAGACACACCCTAAGGGTGCAAGATCACTGTCTCGCTGATGGCACCAAACATTACAACCGAGTCTACGCGTTTACTTTTGAGTAATTTGATCATTCTTGATGCAAGGCCCAGAGGCAGAGCTTGTAATTCGGAAACGTAATTGAGTCAGATCAACAACGGTAACGAGGGGGGAACGTATGCTTCATAGATTGTACCTGAGGCTAAATATAAACACCAGCATCTGCTTCATTGGAACATTTTCTGCGTTGCTTGACCTTGCTTTGATAGTAATGTTTCCTCGCTAGAAAGGGGCCGTCCATAAATGACGTCACGCACCGAGGGAGGGAGGAGGGGGGTCAGACATTTGTGATTATGTGTGACGATGTGTGACGAGGGTTTGAGAAATGTGACGTCACATCAAAATGCGCAACTTTAAATAAATATTAATTAAATAGAATTGTTATAACAACACTAATTTTGATGCATTTGCATTAACTATTTGATATTTAAATTCACTAAGGTCACCTTTTATTTATTTCATGAAGGAGCATTTTGCTTCTCCGTGGGAGAATGGAGAAGCATACATTTTGTAAATGTTTTGAATGATTTTTATTAAACATTTAGATTCTAGTAATTATACCAGGGCTTTTCATTCTGTGGAATGAATGTGTGATTTTTTTTATTGTACTCTCCAATTTGCTTCGTTCTACTACAAAGTTTGAAGAAATTTTTTTATAGTTATAATTCATTTTAATATGTTATAATTATAAAAGAATTTCAATATAATATTCTGAACATCTGCAGTTTTAGTTAGACGTTGAATATTTTCAAGTGAATGTTATGCTAAATTTCAGCTTTCCAACGCCTCCTTTTTAATAAATGTTTTCTCCTACAACATCAGAGTGCAGCGCCACATTAAATACGCACTAAAATGACAATAGTTTAAAGTGATTTGAAGCATGTTTTATTTTAAAAATGGAAATACAGTATGTGTTTTTGGGGTGGGGCAGAGCTTTGTGACGTTATATTTGAGGTCTGACTTTTTGTGACGCCGTGTGACGAGGGGGGGGGGTCAAAAATCGGCCAAAATCGCGTGATTTCATTTATGGACGGCTCCTAATGGCTTTTTATTAACCTTGGGCAGTACATGGTTACATTAGCTCCAGTCACACCTATTTAATCTCAGTCTCTGGAAAGCCATCAGTATTAATTTTAGAAAGTTGTAAACAATGATTTATTCGAATAAATATGACCCAAACTAATATTATCCCTCATACAGTGCTTCAGTTGAAAACAATGTTATGGGCGATTGTGTTGAATTGTTCTTGTTATTGGATAATTTCGTGAGAAATTGCTTCATATACGATTATATAAAGTAAAGAATAGCATAAAGCATGTAACATCCAAGGGTATGCAGAGGTTGTGGGAGAATGTTGTCAAAACTGAAGCACTCCTCATCGGCAAAGAGTCAACATGCAGAAAAGACGAAAGTTTGAGTACATCTCCTAATCTCTGACGTGTGTATGTATGAACTTATTTCGCACCGTACGTGGAAAACATTGTAATTGTAATTGGTCCTGAAGATTAATTATCTTCTTAAATAGCTACATTCTGCCGGACCTCATATCTCCATCAGTTCAACATCTCCTACATCCACAATTTCCTCACCCCAGCTGCTGCTGAGACCCTCAACCGTGACCTCATCCCGACTCAACTACTGTATTGTAACTCTCTTCCCTACAGCCTCTTCCAATCCGTCACCTTGAAACTAAAGGTGTCCGAATGTTGCTGCCAAACTCCTCACCCCGCACCCATAAAGAGTAGACAACATCACCCGGTAATGCTGAACGCCCCTCAAGCTCCCAAAATACCAGTTGAATTTCAAGAGTCCACTCCCCGTCCTCAAAATCCTCAAATGAGTCAACCCCTTCATACCTCTCCCATCTCGTCGGACACTACGACCCCTCCGCTGAAGCTCCCTGCTCCAAAACAACTGTTCTGTTCACTCCCTTCCAAAGTTCATTTCCAGGTTCAAAACTCCCCTTTATTCCTCAACCTCAGCACAAAATAAATCCACCCATTGTTCCCGCACAGCATCTCGAGATGAGGTTCCATTTTGACACTGCCATACATCTAAATTGTATTTAAATTATGAATTGTCATGGATTTTCATTTACCCTCATAACAAAGTGCCGCTTGAAGGAGTAAATTTATCACATTTTATCGAGGTGGACAGATAATCAAAAAAAGATCATTGATTATTACAGGATTATTGGTATAACGATTAATACGGAACCGGTATTAGTGGCGGAGCAGGGGCAGAGTAATTAGTTCACCGGAGTTAAATTCCACCCCATGGCTAACATCAGTGTTGAGTGGCATCTGAAATTATACCAGACACGGGTCCCCTTAACCATCCCTCACCGAGCAGCATGGTGAAGTATGGTCAAACAAACCCCATGACGGATGTGGCGAGGGGGGTGGCCGTCATGAAAAAAAAAGAAAAACAACGGTTTACCATTGCTTCGTTTCCAGGTCATTACATTAATGGATGGCTCTTGGTGTACTAATTTCTGAGAAAACGTATTTGCTTTGCGCAAAGTTGGTCATGCAACTTTACTGCATTAGGATACGAATAGTTAATTCACACAAATACCGTAGTAACAGCATTACCCGGTGTAACACATGCGATCATTTCCACTTCAAGCAACGATGCCCATTCCTAATTTCCGAACCAGTAAATGGAGGCAGGAAATGTCAAACCGAACGGTAAATGCTGTTTCACAACGCCGCACGAGTTCTCTTACACACTCACTCAAGCGATCAAACATGTCATGCACCAACCAAAAACCTGCCGAGAGCTCACTGACCCAGAGACGATCTCTTTGAGGGAGATGACCACCCGATTTGTTTCCTCAAGATAATTCGTGTGTATTTTGAATGACACCGTTTTCAAAAGTGTCAGGTTAGAGTCCCGACTTGTTCACCTATTTACTAGCTTCTGTAACATGTATTGATTACTATTACTAGCATTAACATTAAATGTTGTCCGATGCCCATGGGTCTCTCCCACTAGATTGAATCTTACACGTAACTAACCACTGTCCATCGTTACACTTTGCCTCATTACCAAAGCACAGATTTAATCGGGCCATAGCAGTGTTCATTTTCAGTAAGCAGTTAACATCTGAATGAAAACCCATTGACACGACACTAATGGAACCAACGGAAATACGAAGTTAAGAACCACTCAACCACGGAACCCAGGAAAGGAATGGAACCACAAAGAGAATGAGTCATGGCCCTCGTGGGGAAGATACGAGATGATGCCCCAGCTGCCCCTGTGTGCCCTCCTGCCCGGTGGGCACACTTGATGGCATTGATGATCATGCTGATTGGCAGAGCGGTGCTGTGCAGCAGCAGCAGATGAGGATGATGATGATGGACCCACCGTGAATGTAGCAGCCACACTGACAGGATTCTCCGGACTCAGTTCCACATGGAGGGTGCTGAGCTCCTCTCTCTCAGCTGCTCCTCTGAGCCGAGGATGGAAGAAGAGTGAACAAAAGCTGGCCCGCACTCCGCCGTCACGCACCCCCCCCCCCACGGGACGTGGGGGGGGGTGTGGATGGTGGGGTACGGGGCGGGGCTACCAGGGGGTGGGGGGGCGGTGGGGGGGGCGGTGGGGGGACCTGGCTGGATGGGGTTGGGGCTCTGGAGGGGGGGGGGGTGCAATTGAGGATGAAGCGAAGGTGGAGCGTGGGCAATGTGATGAGGGGCGTGGCTAGTAACTGAGGGGGCGGGGTTATATGATGCGGGCAGCGGGACTCTGCTAGGGGGCGGGGCTAAACACGGCGAGGGGCGTGGTAATGTAAGGAATAGAACTTAGCTGACTGTAAGATAAAACGAATAATTGAGTGATATTGCGTTGGCAGTGGTGCTCAAGCATGAATTGCAAAAAGAAATTCAACACATTTGTCAAACAACACCGCTTTAAAAAAAAAAATTAAACAGGCGACGTTTCGGTCAATGCCCCTTTTGAATATATAGAGCTGTGGAAGAGGCATGGGGAGGGATTCGGGGCGATCAGCCCCTTGGCTGTAGCCTACACAGATACAAGAGGGCTCACGATCTCTCGTAGAAGTACACAATAGTCCCGTACAATAAAGAAATCGTTAGCGCCGCCGTGGAGAATCATACTTTTCACATTGGTGCTGTTATAACCCATTACGTGAGTATGTTAAACTTCTTTCGCACCGTACGTAGCCAACCTTGATTATCGGAGATGGAAGTTGGGGAAAGCCCCCAGTGTGGCTGACGTCGAAGAGTTGAGGAGGGATCTGATGCAGACATTCTGCATGAACTGTTGTGTTTTGTGTGCTTATCTCATGAACAGTGGATTGTTGTGTGCACTGTGTGCAATGCCCTCCAGGTCCAGGGTTCACAATGCAACCTCGTCACTGATAATAAAAACTCCAACCGTTTTTAAAACCCAAACGTTTTTGTGGCTTGGTTAAAATAAGCCATTTCAATGTTTGCAGGCGTTAGGCAAATGTGTTGGTGTAGTGACCAAATAAATAGAACTTTCCATATATTAAATCAGGATATTGACATCTCCATATGGCAATATTGTATTGCATTTGGCCAGTGCCGGATAAAGCTCGTGCGGGGTCTGTAGCATATGTTATAAAGGGGCCCTAAATGAAAAAAGACGTAAATTTTAAAATACAAATGTTTTATTTGTAGAGTCAAATAATCGTATTTTTTATTTTCAATACAGCCAGATAATATGACAAATCGCTAACCTTAAACACCCAGTCGTTCATTAAAGTTGAAGGCAGTATAGTACGATAGTAATAGAGCAAGTGCAGAATCACTGAACCGGAATTGATAGCTTGAAAGCATTTAGCGTGGGCCCTTGAAAGTGCGGGGCCCGTAGCATATGTAGCTACTTTTGCTACGAGGATAATCCGGCACTGCATTTGGTAACTTAACAACTATTGGTCAATTACAACGACATTATAATACAGTATTGCTCTGAACAAAGTTTCCCAATGGGCTGTCATACTATGAACAATTCTCTACTGTCAGTCCATCATAATCATCATCCTCAAACTACAGAAGGGCGTTGGAATTATTTAGATGCGACATAATGTAAGGCTCGTCGATTTGCTGAAATATCTTAAGGGCTCTGTAAACGCAATTCCTCATCCTTATCAAAGTAAAACTAAACAATTTTATTTTACCAGGTAAGGCCCATTGAGCTAATATAGCGGGTTTTTTCACAAATGGCAGCTCAACTAAATAGCATATCTTGTGGAAATTTATAGCAGCCAAATACTCTAAACGCATTTTGCTAAATGCGGAGGGAAAACCAGAGAACCCAGAGAAATACCCACACAACCATGGGAGAGAACATGCAAACTCCAAATATACAGGTGTCACGGTCGAGAATCGAACCCATGACCTCCTGTATACCACGCGAAGTAGTTAACGTCCCGCCACCGTGGCACCTGCATTATCATTCCACTTTGGGGATAAAAGTCCCAAATCAGGAGAGGAAGTTTCCATTTCTATGGTGAGGACAAGTTTGTTTTCAACATAAACAACCGAAGTTTTCACACCTGTACCAAGTGGTGCAGCCACACTCAGCAGGTTGTGCTCATTGCTCCTATGGGGGATGATGGGCTGAGCTGACTGGAATTTGAACCCATGACCTGTATGCTCGTGAGCAAATTCCACTGCTCTGCTGATTGAAAATGAAACGTTGCTTTTGTCGTTGAGGAAGACGCACCCCCTACCCCAAATAACCCAATTAGATGTCAATGTAAAAACATATATGGATCCATGGCAATGCGACACTTCGAATTTGCTTCTGTAAAAATTAATTATTAATTCCTATCTCAATTCTTATTCCCTGGCGGCAGGACAGAATGCCACCGTTGCATCTTTAAAAATCTCCACTCTTCATAGGATAACATGGAGCGGCTCTCAGCATGTAACAGCCACAAATTTGGTCCTTTTTCGAGTCTCGTGGCCACCACCTCGTTGAGAGACGTCAGGCGACTCCAGTGTGGATCTCATCAAGCCAAGTTTGATCATTTAACGAGGTGAGATCTCAATAAACCAGGAGAGTGAACTGGATCACCCAAATGACAAAAGCCAAACAGAAAATTAAAAAAGGTGTCAGTTTTGTTGCCAGATAAAAGGGTAAAAAACCAATTATCAGAAAATTAATTACAGCAATTAAGTGAATATGAATAATAAAAAAAACAACTGTGTAACATGAGAAATCACAAAAATTGCTAAAATAACGTTGCACAAACGTCTGCTATCAGGAGAGGGCGCTATGGAAATGCAAATTTAACAATGCGGCTTTGATGTTAAATAATAGCACTGTAGTGTTATTGTTTTGGCTTTGTCATCGCTGTAAACTTGTCTACAGCACACGATACGCAGCCTGAGTACAACACAGTGAATCTAAAACAGATATAGTATTGGCTGTGTGTGTCTCGTATCTTCCTTTAACGGAATGAACAACTTCATATAAGGGGTCCATTTACGGTATTACTCGAATATATGCCTTCCCTCCGGGTACGTTAAAATAGAACATATGACGTTATTAATGAGCAAATATGGGGGAATCTATAACTATAATGCGCAAATGGCAAAAGTATTATTGCAATATTTTACGATCAAATAATTGTTCTATTAATAGTCCATGTTACGTCACTGAACATGAATGTTTTTAATGGCATCTGTTATATTCGGAGAGTTTAAAAAAAATGCACAAATCGATGTCTGTTTACTTGCATTGAAGCATTGCCAAAAAAATTCATCCGCGTTAAAGGACGCCCCCTAGTGTTTGGCTCTAAGGGTTACTGCAATGAATCTTAGAAACACACCAATTTCCTTACATGTAGAGCTCTGGCGATTCGTTGTTTAACGTCGATTAAACGGCTAAACATGTGTAATTTACTGTTTTGTGGACAATTACTCTGGCCCATTTTAAAATGGTAACCATCCCAACATTGTGCTTCCCGAAAGCTGGAAACCCCTACTACAAGCCACTCCCCAGTGTCACGTGGGGGATGCCGATATCAGCAAGCCTCGCCCATCGCCTCCCATCCTTGCGACACGTGTGGTTCAAGTTCAAGTTCATTTATTAGGTATAGCCCTGTGAGCCATTCGGCTTTTGATTCGGGTGCAACCGCAACAAACAAAAAACAAAAACATGAACAAAAAACATCTTAAAGTGAATATGTGACTGAGTGCAAACAGAAAATCCAAGAAAAAACAGTAAAATATTGCAGAAAAAATACCGTACACCAACGCTGTGTGCAAAAATCCCAGTGGGATGCAAGTTAAACAACAACAACAACAACCACAAGACAACTTAGATTAAGGCCATCAGTCTAACTCTGTACTATAATAATAAATAATAATAATAGTTCAATATGTAACGCGCGCAAATTTGCAAACGTAGTGGCCGCAACTCAGAGGCGCGGAGTTCGAAAGCATGATTGTAGAGGTGAGTTTTTAAGTTTCTCTTGAAGGAGGCGATTGAGGTGATGCTGCGAATGTGCAGAGGGATATCGTTCCAGACTGTTGGGGCTGCCACCGAGAAGCGACGCATAGACATGACCATCCTGGATATTGGTAATAGAGTTGACTTATTTTTCCCAACTATTTTCCTGTTATTAGATTAGTAGAGTCATCGATGACAGTACTTACCTAATGGAACAGGCTAACTAATTATATTTGAGTGGCTGATTTAAATAAAATCCTTCAAGTTATATTGTTTACAACATTTGTACTGAAAACGAATCAGGGTTAATTTCCATCTTTACAGACGTGGAGGGGGAGGCGTTTATCATGGTCTCAAATATTTTTGGATTGATTTTTATAAAATACTTTTGACTTGCTACAATGTCAATTTTTTTGTTGTGACAATTATTTCCTCAAAAAGGAATCGTGTTGAATGAGCATCTTCCACTAGCTCATCCTTAAAGGTTCTGCACAGTGCAAATAATTGTAAAGATACACCCACAATCAACTCAGGACAGTAAACCATTGACGCAAGACACCGTGCTTGCTTCTCCGCGTGGTACCACGATCACTCACAGACTTCGATCTGACCCCGTGTCCCTGTTTGCCCCGGGGCCGACCGCCTAGGACAGCCACTGCCCATGGCATACACTCTGAGCACGGGGAGACCAGCAGCCACGGTAGCAGCAGCAGCAGCTGCACAGCAACCCCGAAGGGGCATTAATCTCAGCCCACAAATATATAAACTTCCATATATGCACAAATTAATAACAAACATTTCCATGATTTTGAAATGTAAAAGAATGTTAAATGTGCAGACAATGCTTAATTGTTAATAATTTCTAATTGTAATATCAAAATTATGAATAGCATTTGCCTTTTAATATTACTATTAGGTTCTCACATGGGGAAATCTACTATTCCTAAATGGTGTCTCTGTATCCCTAACTCATCTGCAACCACAAGCCTCACTTCCATAATGTCCATGTCCAATGTTTAACCCCGATAGCACATTAAACTCACTTAATATTTTAACTAGCTATCACACCGTTAAAGATGTATTTGAAAACTTACGTTTAAAAATTGTAACCAGTTAAAAGTATATGGTTCCAAATGTTAATAAGTAACCAATACTGTAGTCACACACTTCTGTAGTGTTAGGGAGTCGGAGACAAGGTTTGTAGAAGCACCTTTATTGAACACACACGATCTCGCCTGCACACTCTCTACAGTCGCTAGCCTATACACAACACGAGCCGTCTAACATCGATGGCGCTGACCGAGACAGCGAACAGGCTGTCTAGCAGCGAAATATCGGTCGAAGACGGCAGAAACGATGGCGACGAGACGACAGCAAAGACGAGACAATCCAATCCAAGAACCGGCAGCCTCGAGCTCCCACTCTCGGCCCCGTTAACGCTACCAGCGCGGCCTGACTCCACCCTGGCCGCGCCTCCCTTCTCAAACCCACTAGCAGGTTCTAGGAGCTTCCAGATAGGGCCCTCCCTGACCCTTGCCCCAGTTCCTCCGCCCTGCCGACACAGCCGTGTATATGCTCACCGGCGTGTGCACTGTTTGTCCACCAGCCGGCGCTATTACACTACACTTCTATTGATGATTAATAAGTAATCATATTTTAACCAAAAGTTGATAGATATGGCCTTTGCTATCCATGGCAGATGCTTAGCACGTGCGTCCAGCTTTTGGAGTTGTGGCTATTGTCATTATTTCTGTACTCAATTTCCAGAGTACTTGTTATTGTAGTGATTAGTACTGTCATAAGCGTCAGCCATTATCTATCCACTTCTCGATGAAGGCCTCCCACAATCTCTCACAATTATGCTATGCAACGATCAGTCTAGCTCCTACACACAAGCTGATTTCATATCTCCATCTCAGTGGTGTTCCCTCCTTTGCCTGCCACTCTGTAATTAGTCTCGACCACCAGCCATCATTCCTTGCAGCGACACGTTCTGCTTAAGCATTCTTGCTTTTCTTTACAGTCATATATTTAACTTATGTATGTTATGTAATCTATGTGTTTCTCTAAATAGCTATCAGTTATATTCCAAGCTTGCACTTCTCCATGCTGCTTTGCACACTTTTTAGCTTTTGTTCCATTTTATTTGTCAACGCCCATTTTTACACGCTTTTATTTAACTCACTTCATCTGTTGTATCCTCAAAAAATATATCTTGTAACTAAATTTTTACACACTTCCCAATGTGCTATCGACTGCAAACTTTGTATAGGTATGTCATACTGATGACAACACGATATTCTATCATAAAAAATTTCCAAAACATACATTTTCAAACTTTTTACACGCTTTTATTTAACTTACTGTATGTGTTGTCGTATAAAAAAATCGTGTAACTTAATTTCAACCATATTCCCAATGTCGTATCGACTGCAAACTTGGTATAGGTATGTCATACTGATGACAATACTATATTCTATCATTGAAAATTAAAAATAAATATGTTTAAACAATATTTTTTACGGCTCTAGTTGTCCACGCTCAACTGACGTTGCCCGTAAATCACCACGTGGTCCCCGACGTCACGGCAAGCCTCGGGGAGCCACGCCCAGGGGCGGGGGATGTGGAAGGAGGGGAGGGGCGATGGGGGAAGTGGGCAGGGGGAGGGGCAGCTCGGACAGTACATTTCATTAAAGCGTGTTTTTTTTAAAGTATTTTTAAATATTTTATTACGATCCATGTCACAGCAGGATGGTGTTTGTCATTGGAGGTCTTTTAATATGCAGTACTTCTCCACGCAAAGTGCTTGCTACAAGAGACCCACAATACCTTGCTGAGCTCATCAAGGAGCATAAACCATCACGCGAACTCTGGTTATCCTCGCAACAGCTTGGGGTAGCCATCAAACAAAGATGATCACCACATCGCGCACTTTCACATGTGCTTCTGCGGCCGTCTGGAACGTTCTTCCTTCCGATATTAGGAAGCCACTGGAGCTATGCACTTTTAAATCTACATTGAAAACTCATTTCTTTAGAACTGATTTTTGTGTTTAGTTCATTGTCCTTCCCCCGCACGTCCGATTGGTACAGTTGGCTACGTACGGTGCGAAAAAAGTCCAACATATGTACCTACATTCTCCACACTGGTCCAGTGCAGGTTAGCAAAGAAGTTGGTGGGGAGTGGGGACAGTTGGCAGGAGCAGTTCAGGGATCACTTTGTCACTGATGTTACCTGTGGCCAGCAACACAGCCAAAGGAGGCCACTGCGAGCTGCACAGGTCACACCAGACCACATTTAAGACTCCGAAAGAATAAAAGCAAACAAAAGAAACTTGTTAACGATCCTAAGCGGGGGAAACGTCGCCAGCCCGTTCTGCGTGGTTGCCTTGCTGTAAATGTATCACTAAAATAGTTGGAGCGTTATACATGGAGATAATAGGGTAGTTCACACAAATCTCTGCAACTCTATTGCCCAGTCGCATTTCAGCTGAGAATTTTCGCCAATGTCAGCCAAAAGACTACTGGTTCTGGGCAGTCATTAAATATAATTATTCATGACAGTAGTTGTATCGTCGTTGTAATAATGACAACAGATTCGTGCTTTTGTTGTAAATGCTGCATTAATTGAATACGTACTTAATGTATCTTAATGATCACTGCAGGGTTCCCAGTGCTCCCTTGGGCTATGTGTGTTTTGGGGTTCCCAACACCTAAAGACCGTTGCTTGTGTTGCTTCCGAAACGTCGTGATTTAATTTATTTTCTCTTTTATACCTACGTGACTTTACCGTAAAAACCAAAGAGTATGGACCCTTGCAGTCACGAAAACTTCAAATCTAGAACTCGAGTGAATGTTGTTCTGTATCAACCACGCGATGGTTGATGGCATCATCTAATTTGGGTAGGTTGCGCGTTAGTGTTACACGCATTAGATGTATTCAATCAATCATGAAACACGTTGGTACTCGCTAATATCAGGCTGAGCTGATGTCAGAAAGGCAGTCATCAGATGCAAGTCCCCTCCATTAGAACACTGTGCTCGAATGTTATTAATCCACTTTGGTAAATTATTATTATTGCCACTCCTACATTATGATGGGTGAGCCAATTTCAGACTCATCAGTGGGACATTGGAACGTGATAATATCCCTTGCGAATTCAGTCTTGTGCGCATAAATAGAACGCAGTGAGTTCACTCCAGCACGTGACGGCAGGGATTGACGGCATTCGTCTTGAAGAACCACCTCTTATCAAAACGTTCTAACATTTATGTCCTTGATCTTCGCCTATTTCCCCCACTTAAGCACAGTAGAGAGTTCTAAAGAAATGTGTATTACCTTTGCTGTGAATCGAATTGAAATGCATGTATGTTGAACTTATTTCACATTGTACGTAGCCAACCGTGCTAATCACAGGTGGAAGTGAAAAAACCATCATCCTACGCGTGTATCAAACTTATACGAACATGGCTCATTCGCGTCACTTTTATACACGCTTATATAGCACGTTCGATTGATATTCACCATTTTTATTATTTTTATTATTACACGCTTTTATTTAACTCTGTTGTCGTATCCTCAAAAATCTTGTAACTCAAAATTTACCCACTTCCCAATGTGCTATCGACTGCAAAATTGGTATACTTATGTCATACTGATGACAAGACTATATTCTATCATAAAAAAAAATCTAAAACGTATTTTAAAACATTCTTTTACACGCTTTTGATAAACTCACTGTCTGTTGTTGTATCCTCAACTCTTGTCTGTTGTCGTATCCTCAAATCTTGTAACTCAATTTTAACCCACTCCCCAATGTCGCATCGTCTGCAAACTTGGTATACGTGTGTCATACTGATGACAATACTATATTCTATTATAAAAATGAAAAATAAATATTTTTAAACATACTTTTTATATGTTATGTTTCGCCTTGGGTCTAATTGTCCACGCTCAACTGACGTTGGCTGTAATTGGCCACGGTGGTCCTTTACGTAATGGCAAGCCTTCCTGGAGTCGTGGAGTTCTGCCATTACTGGTACGGTACATTTCATTAAAGCGTGTTTTAAATAAGTATTTTTAAATATTACTTATTTTCACACGATTCACGGCTGAGGTAAAGGTTGTGAAACAATTCACATTCGGCCAGCTTCACACTACAGTTGGTGTAATAAGTCTAGGCAGTGCCTGGTTGCGAATATCGAATGAATATATATATCAAACTTCAAACTAACTTCCCAACGGTCTTATACTGTGGCAAATACAGCATCCTCTCTACGTGTTGGGATATCAGTCGAATGAAGCACAGCAACTGGACGCAAACCATAGTTTGCAGTGCATCAGTACCACTGTCATGGAGGACGTAAACTCAAGCACCGAAGTAACAACTGAGGTGGAACCAACAACAGGAGTGGAACTCACCCAGCCTCCCAGACCTGCAGTCGAGAGGAGACTACCAGGGCACAGACCGTATGTGAAGTGGCCTGGCGCCAGTGACAAGAAGTTGTGGAAACAGTGAATACTGACCTTACCTTGACCCTCGGGAAACTTCGAGGCACAGTGGAGAAGAAGTTGGAGAGGATGGGGGACATCATCTATGAGTACGGGGCAGAAAGCTTTGGAGTGCAAGAGGCAAAAGGCGGGAGAAAGGTTCCAACCCCAGGAGTTTCCAGGAGGCAACAAGAAATCAAGCGCCTCGTTCAAGAAAGGAGACAGCTTAAGAAACAGTGGAAGAAAGCCTCGGAAGTGGAAAAAGAGGGCATAGAGGCACTTCAGGCTGACATCAAAACCCGGTTGGCATCCCTCCGTAGAGCAGAGAACCTACGGAAACGCAGAAGGAAGAAAGAACAAACTAGAACTCGATTCTATAAAGATCCCTTCAAGTTCCTTAAAAGTCTCTTCACGAAGGAAAAAAGTGGAGTTCTAAAAACAACAAAGAAAGACCTAGAAGAGCACCTGAGAACAACAAACTTTGACTCAAAGCGACATGAACATCTGGCCATCCCATCAGATATCCCACCCATTGAACCCCCGGAACATCATATTGAAACCAGCCCTCCGACATGGAAAGAGGTGGAAAACACAGTTCGAAGGGCAAGAACAGCATCAGCCCCGGGGCCAAATGGAGTCCCGTACAAAGTGTATAAGAACGCACCAGACGTCCTGAGGTTCCTCTGGAGGCTTATGAGAACAGCTTGGCAAAAAAAGATAATACCGAAAGTGTGGCGTAGGGCAGGCGGAGTCCTGATCCCTAAGGAGAAGGATGCAGTGAACATCAGCCAATTCCGCCCAATCTCCTTACTGAATGTCGAGGGTAAAATCTTCTTTAGGGTCATTGCCCAGAGGATGGCCGAGTACCTGCAAAGGAATGCGTACATCGATATATCTGTACAGAAGGCAGGAATATCAGGGTTCTCTGGCTGCTTGGAACATTCCAGCATGATCTGGCACCAGATCCAAATGGCCAAGGTGGAGAAAAGGGACCTCCATGTAGTCTTCCTCGACCTCGCCAATGCATTTGGCTCTATGCCCCATGAACTCCTGTGGTCTGCCTTCAGATTTTTCCACATACCGGACACCATCACAACCCTGGTGAAGTCGTACTTTCAGGATCTGCAGTTCTGCTTCACCACCTCAGAGTTCACCACCTCATGGCAATGCCTGAATGTAGGTATAATGGCGGGATGTACTATTTCTCCATTGGCATTCATAATGGCAATGGAGGTTATCATCAGATCCTCAAAATGGGTTGCTGGTGGACAGCGAGTCGACTCTGGTTTTCGCCTCCCTCCACTCAGAGCCTACATGGACGACATTACAACATTGACCACCACTGTCCCATGCACCAGGAGACTGCTCAGAAAACTCGAGGAGAACATCAACTGGGCCCGTATGAAGATTAAACCATCCAAGTCACGCAGTATCTCGATTGTGAAGGGAGTACTCTGTGACCTGAAATTCTTCATCGGAGATGACCAAATCCCAACAGTGTCTGAGCAGCCGGTAAAAAGCCTTGGAAGGTGGTATGATGCAAGCCTGAAGGACAAAGACCAGGTGCAACAGCTGCGCAAAGACATCAGTAGTAGCCTACAGTCAATCGACAACACCCAGCTACCTGGGAAGTTAAAGGCCTGGTGTCTGCAGTTTGGTCTCCTACCCCGGGTGTTGTGGCCCCTAGCAGTGTATGATGTTCCAATCTCAACAGTGGAGAAGATGGAAAGAGGAGTCACGAGCTACTTAAAGAAGTGGCTCGGAGTTCCACGATGCCTTACCACCATAGGCCTCTATGGAGATGGTGTCCTCAAGCTGCCCCTCACCAGTCTAACCGAAGAATTCAAGTGTGCAAAAACCAGGCTCCAGATGACACTGAATGAATCTCGAGACCCAGTGGTGAGCAACAACGCGCCGACCTTGGCAACTGGGCGCAAATGGAGGCCAGGAAAAGCAGTCCAGGAGGCAACAGCAGCCCTCAGACATGCTGACATTGTGGGTCATGTTCAGCAAGGGAGAGGAGGCCTTGGGCTAACTAGCCGTGCTCCTTGGAGTAAGGCCACTGCACCAGAGCGGCGGAAGATGGTAGTGCAGGAAGTACGCCATCAGGAGGAGGCTGCAAGGTGGGCCAAGGCAGTCTCTCTTGCCAAACAGGGACAGTGGACTCGATGGGACAGTGTGGAGAAGAGGAAGATCAGCTGGAAGGATTTGTGGGCCATGGAAGCGAGGTGGTTGAGCTTTTCCATCAAAGCAACATATGACGTCCTTCCAACACCAGTTAATCTTCACCAATGGTATGGTGAAGATCCGGACTGTGCCCACTGTTCCATGCCAGACAACCTCAGGCACATTCTCACAGGGTGTAAAACAAGCCTCACCCAAGGACGCTACACTTGGCGTCACAACCAAGTCCTTAAAAACCTTGCGTCCGCCCTGGAGGACAAGCGAGCTGCCACCAACTCCCTACCACCCCCAGCAGCATCAAACCCCTTACGGACGACCTTTGTCCGCGAAGGGGCTAAACCACCGAAGAGCGGCTCTTCACCAATAGAGCGAGACCAGCTGCGCTTGGCCCACGACTGGAAAATGCTAGCTGACATTGGCCGGCAACTTGTGTTTCCTCCGGAGATCGCAACCACCACCCTAAGACCTGACATGGTGCTCTGGTCCCGTTCGCTCAAGAAGGTCTTCATCATTGAGCTCACAGTACCCTGGGAGGACTCAGTAGATGAGGCTTATGAACGAAAACATCTGCGCTATGCCGATCTAGCTGCCGAAGCACGGCATCATGGCTAGAAAACAGAAGTCCGACCAGTGGAGGTGGGCTGCAGAGGTTTTGTGGCAACATCTACAACCAGACTGCTTAGAGACCTGGGAATTAAGGGCCAGAGCCAGCGTTTGGCAATCAGAGCCGTATCGGAGGCGGCAGAAGGCAGCAGTCAGTGGCTCTGGATGAAGAGGAAAGACCCCAGCTGGGCCCCAAAGTGAGAGGGCCAGGAGGTATGCAGTCAACAATGCTTGACTCAGGGAGGAGGACGCCCCTGCCATGCAAAGTCCCATGGGATGTTGGCTATCAACAACAAGGCAACTCCTATGACTAATTGGGAATGGGACGCAAGCGTAGGATTAATCACCCTGTCGCAGGCCGCCTTTGGGGAGGGTGTATAGTATGAAAGGCCGAAACACCCTAGGAACCAAAGGTTCACTACTGACGATGCGCTCCCCAAATTTCACCAGGCTCACTGTTCATGAACTCTTGGAAGTGCTTGCACAAAGGATAGTAACATCTCATCCTGTGTTCTTTGGAACCCCTGCAGCTTTTAGTTCAGAATCGGAATCTTCATTGACACTGGAGGAATCCGATCAGCTATGAAGCTCTTTTTCACGAAATAATGTCCAGTATTCAGTTCACAATTTAAAACGAATGAAACGTAATGCATTTAAACATTTTACCACTTTATAACTCAAAGATTTTTTTTTTAATTCCTTTTACTGGAGAGTATTTTTTTTGTGTTCATTGTTTATTCTGCACCCCATCAAGTATTTCAGTGATATTTAAAATTCAACTCGTATGTTTATATATATATAATTGACTGGCATCTCCAGACGTTGTGGGCTGGCACTTACTTTCTCTGCCAGTGTGTAAGAACAACGCTGATAGGTTTAACTTGAAAAGTGCGACTGTGTCGTACATTGTCAATGGCAGAAATCACTGTCCTGTTCGCCTTTTCGCGTTGTTCTCCGGTCTGACACTGGCAGTGAGACGAGGCCCTAAAGAAGGTTGCTGTCTCCAGTGTAGGCTAATCAGTTTCAAATAATATAAGAATAGGTTTGACCCTTTCTGGCAATGAAACAGTTGTGTTAAGATGTTAAAACACCAAACAGAAACCTTTTGCAATGAATCATGTCTGCATTAGCCACATATAATTGTGGTGAAAATGCCAACAAAAAACATACTCCGGTAGTATATGCATTGTCTTTGAAACTGACTGGTCCTCACCAGAGACAGCTTTCTTTAGAGCCTAGTCTCAACAGACCAGAGGGTGCCAAAAGGCGAACAGCACAGAGACAATGCAACTATCAGGACATTGAGAACTCGGGGTGTTTTTTTGTTTGCATGTTCACCACAAGTACATGTGGTTAATGAGACATAATTCCTTGCAAAAGGTTTCTGATTTTGCGTTTAAACATCTTAACACCTGTTTCAATTCCAGAAAGGATAAAACCTATTCTTATATTTTGATACTGGCAAGGGAGGTCCCATGATACAGTTTCAAAGACAATGCATATTATCAAGCATGTCTGTTTGCATGTTCACCACAAGTATGTGTGGTTGATGCGAAATTGATTCCTTGCAAAAAGTTTATATTTGGTGTTTGAACATCTTAATACAACTGTTTTATTTCCAGAAAGGGTCAACCCTATTCTTATTTTTTCATACTTTAATGCCAGAAATACTTGTGTGAAACCTTTCAGCACATTATTTAACGACACTACTAGACTACCCTTTCGTTGCATGGCTATGTGCTCAATTTGCTTCCCGACAGAGCCCCCTGGTGGTGTTGTCGAGCAAGTGAATGTGCTCGAGCATTCTCCGTCTAGCGCCAGTCGACACGAGTCGCCCTGGTAAGGGAACTTTATTGTAACACTTGGTAGGACACGATACTGTTGTTGACGGCCAGTCTCCTGGCTTTGTAGTGACATCGGGGATGTATGGTGCCGGCCCGAGAGGGCCGTGGCGCGCGATCCACCGTCATCGCATACACCCCGTAGGCGGGTGTAGTACCAGCCCTAGCGGGGCAAGGTGAGCACTGGGATAGCGCGGGCACCACGCATAGCGTATAGTGCGGGCTCCCACAAGGGGGAGTGGGAGAGTGTCAGCCCAGGGGCAGGGTTGCTCCAGGCCATGGCACTCTGGTTGACCCCGTAGACACGTGATCCGGAGTGTCCACAGAGAAGCGCCCAGGTGGGGGAACTCGGGGGCGATCACGTGTCCGGGGAGAGCTCTCGAGAGGGATCGAGAGAGAGCTAGAACGCTCGAGAAGGCGGGCGGGGCGAAGGGTGGAGCAGCCCCGACCCAGGGGGATATAAGGTGGGTCCCTGATAAGGACCGGGGTCGCTGCATTCTACAAGCTGAAGCACTACGTCCTACAAGCTGAAGCTCGACGTCCTACAATCTGGAAGCTCTACAGGCATCAACACGTGGCCGGGACCCGAGTGAGGGTCAGACCCTTCGTAGCTATAACTCCTCCATATAGGGTAGTTAGCTGGGTGGCCACCACCCTAGGCTGTATCTGAAGGGGCAGTTACCCCTTTGTGTTACGTGTTGATATTATAAATACATGTGTTGCCTCTAAAGAACGTCTGCGGCTCAGTTGGACTCACTACATCTTTATAAACCTGCCACTTCCTCTCCCTTTTCTCACCAATTTGTATATTTTTGAGTTCCCCCCCCACGACCACCAATGCCCTATCCCCCTATTTCTCACGACTTCCTTTCTCTGGGCTTGGTCCCTTGTTCTATGCGTGGCCCACACACTCAATCTTTCTTGACCGTGTGGACCTCCAACACACTAGACCAGGGGTCTGCAACCTTTAAGACATAAAGAGCCACTTGGACCCGTTTCCGAAGGAAAAAATAAACTGGGAGCCGCAAAACCATTGCAACATTTAAAACAAATATAACACTGCATATATTGTTTCTTACCTTATTGCTATATACAGGATCGTGCAGTCAGCTGTCAATCTGAATAAAAAAAGGACTTTTTCACTTAACAATGTAAAATATATTTTTGCAAATTAATAGCTAAATTACCTGGTTAATGGGATTTTTGCTCCTGAACCTCAGTGCACAGTGTCTGCACATCAGGGCTATAAGACGTCACCTTCATTTTCACACAGGCTTGCAAGCTGTCATCTGTGAGGCGTGATCGATGTTTGTTTTTAATATAGTTCATGTTGGAGAAGACCTGCTCACATACATATGTGGAGCCGAAGATCGACAGGACTCCAAATGCATACTTTTTCATGTTTATATAAGTGTTGGGGATGGCATTCCATGTTTCGAATACAAGTTTGTCCTGTTTGGGAAGGTTTTCAATATCACTCCATTTATGATTCTGAGCCAGAATGGCCTTCTGACGGGCAACATCCTCAAGAGTAGCGGTCAAGCATTTGAACTTGGACACCCATATATCTTTGTCGGCTATATCGGCCAGTTCCATATCAAGATCAGGTTGACTTACACCTGCAAATGCAGTCATATTCAATAGGGATGGATCGATCGCCAGGGGAGTGACAGGGAAGGATAATGTCGTTTTTTCCTCTCTGAACTCACAGAATCGTTTCCCAAACGAACTTTGCATTGTGGTGATTGCAGACTTGAAATATTCCAAAGTTATCGTATCTTGACTTTGTTTGAACTCTCTCAAAGAGGGAAAGTGAGACAGTGTACCTCTCTGTAAATCTTTGACAAACACTGTCAACTTGCGCTCGAATGCCAAAACCTCCTCCAGCATGTGCAGGGCTGTGCCTCCTTTCCCCTGAAGGGTTGTATTTAGCGTGTTTAGATGTGCTGTCATGTCTACCATAAAATGTAATTTTTCCAGCCACTCTGGCTGTTCCAGCTCAGCAAAGGTGAGCTCTTTGCTGCCCAGGAAGGTTTTTACTTCTTCCAAACATGTGACAAAGCAACGGCAACGTTATTGCCTGTCACCGGGCGGGCAGTGTGGAGCGGAGCGGCGACCTGTCAGCAGCGGCAACGCCAGAGCAGGTGTCACAGTGCGCCTCCTCCCCTCGCTAGCATCCGCCCCGGAGCCGCGGTCAAGGTTCAAAAGAGCCGCATGCGGCTCCGGAGCCGCAGGTTGCCGACCCCTGCACTAGACTAATCTCCTATGTGGAATTTGTGTTCCATTATTTTCGTTATATTCCAAGACAGCATGGTCAAGTTCCGTAAATGTTTGCAAGCTCAAAAAGAAAGACCTTTACTTGGAATTCTGCAAGTGTGTGAGTGTGTAAAGTTACAAAAGTATCTTTGTTTCGATTTAAAGCTTTCGTGACTGCAGGGATTCATCGTCTTGGTTCTTTCGGTAAAGTCACGTAGAAGGGAAAAATAAAAATAAACCATTATTTATTTTATGTTTTTATTTTATTACTTCCCTTCTACGTGACTTTACCGAAAGAACCAAGAAGAAGTATCTTTGTGTGTATGTGTACATCTCGGGCTTTTCATCATAATGAACATGCCACATTGTAATGCTTGACATTTGAAATGGAGTGCATTACAGTACGTTTTCAGTGGTAAAATAATGTATAGCTTATTTAGAAAAAAACGCAATATGTTATACCTTGAAAACATACTTATTTATAGACTAATTCATAAGAAATTCAGCACAAATTAGCCTTCATGGAAAAACAGTGGAAACTATGAGACAATATAACTATGATTAATGATTTCAATAAAATGCCCAAGCATTGTTTTGAGACCACCGTGTACGGTTTTGAGAACCAATGCTGGCACAGTGCCTCAGTTTCGAGTGCTGAGGTATAAACAGGAACTGTTTTGCTGACCACAGCCATCTGCCATCATTGCAGATATTGACCTTTTTTTAAATACAAGCCAAAAGTACATTTAACACGCAACACATGATTTCCTGTATAAACAAAAATATGTGGTTAGAAACAGCATGGCACCGTTATTGTGCATGATTGGTTTCATTCCTGAAATTACTTTGCAGTAATGTAGAACATAACTTTCTACGCACAGTACTGCACATGGAACCCAGTCATACTCAAGTTCAGTGCATTTGTGAGCTTGCATTGAGTAACCATTAACAGCAGGATGTGCAACAATAGAAACCCTACGTGTTAAACTAACAATGACCTTGTTTATCTTCAATCTCAAGCTGTCTTTACACTTAAGCAATTCAAGCCCTCAGTTGGTTGCCAGCAGATTTGTTCTGGACAGTTCACCAGCATGTGACACTGGCACCATTTGCCTCCTGTTGTGAGTTGTGCAGTTGCCTACTGCCACATAAGAATACATCCCACATCCATTCACCCGTGATGGTTCCACGTGACAAGTGGGACGTCAAGCAATTGGTTCGACTGAGCCATCAGCACTCGCAGTCGGCTCGCTGGAAAGTTGTCTCGGTGGTCAAATTCACGTCTGAATTATTTGACCAAATAAAGCAAATAACTTCTATACTTGTGCGGTGTGTACTGTCGTCTGTCACCGAGTAAACGGTGACCGCAAAAGTAGAAGCCTACGGGGAAGCGTGTGTGTAATGTGGGAGGGGAAAATGCCCATTTACGCTTTTGAGTGCGATCAGCCCCTGGGTGGTTCTTTTAAAGGTCGTCTAAAATTCCTAAAGGATTATTTAGTTCATATTAGCAACATCGGGCATGGATTTCTCAGTAAATGATAAAAATAGGGGATCTTTGGAATGTAAATAATTCTCAAAGCAAGATTTTTCTGTAATTACCTACAACCAGTAAATTCCCCTTTTTGTGTTACTAGTGTAGTGAGTTCAAGGAGACGTAGACGACGTAGTCGGAGGCATACTTATTTATTATAACTTTACACTCAACACAGGCCAATGTATACAACACTTGTAGGGGTAACAGCCTCTTCACCCGTCTAACAGGGAGACCCCACTAACACTAGCCCGGATAGCCTGCTCCCAGGTCCTCCACTCGAGAGCTAGGGGAGGCTAGATGATCCAGCTCTGGCCAAGCTAGAATCTCGGCACCCTTAGCCAACCAGACCGGCTCTTACAAGAGCATCGGCTCTGGGCTCTCAGGGCCACGCCACTGGCTTGCCCTGGTCGGTCCTTAGAAGGACAGCGAGCCAGGGGAGTCCCAGGGCCTATCTAGCCGGTCTTCACTCTTCACTGGTTAAGCTGAAATACTGAACCCCGAGCACACCGGCTCTCCGCCTTATATAGCAACTCCCCCCCCGAGGGGTGGGGCCGTGGGGGATCACAGCGCCGTTACAGCCCCCCAGGGCTAACCGATGCGGACGTGGATGTAGGCACCCTTATGCGTGCGAGCGCAACCTCCCCTTGTGTGTTTGTTTGTCCTCCCGTAACACCCCTACACTAGTTCAATACTATGCAATTAACAAACATTAAACTTGAGAATTAAAAGTACTGAACCAAAAAAATTTACGATTTTTTTTTTACTCATACCACCCGTGTATGCCCTCTTAAGTCAAACACCAGCTGCTTGAGTATATTTTAATTGAGTATTGACGATACGTTGTCCCATCCACTATAGCCTTAGCCTGCATGAGGAATCCATTCATGCATTTGTAGTATGTGACTCACGAGCCACACACAGAGGTCTGGAGGCACCACGGTTTATTAAACAACCAAGAGGGCTTAACTACACTCTGGGTTATCCTAGACCCAACCGGGTCTCCACGTAACATAACTCCCCCGACAACTGACGACCGAAGATCCAAGACGAAGCGACGTACCACGGTGAGTTCCTTCTCCCAGACAACTAGATCGCTCCGTCCTCCTCCCTCTTATCCTCTTGAGCGTGGCCTTGCTCCGCCTCCGGCCACGCCCCCTGATCGATCTCCTCCGACGGAACCGGGGCCAGCGTCACGTTTTCTTCAAGCCCCCTTTTCGGGCCCCCTTCACTATCCCGTGTCGGCAACGTCCCCTCTCTCTCCCTGTGACGAGACCCTGCCCTCAAGGGCCCGCTTCCCCGCCATGTCTCCGCTGGCGCCAGAGAGAGGTACGTAACATACACATTTACTAGATGTGGGCATAGCTGGTGTACATTCCCTAGAGACGCTATTTATCTCTCTACATCACCCCCCCCCCCCTTTATAAAACTCAGCCGTCCCGGCTGATCAATATATGACCATTGCAACGTGTGGGCCTCCAACTATTAAAAATGCAACAACAAGAAGAACAATAAATAATCCCGAATGAGCAATAAAACGATATTTGCAATATATACAGTACCAATTTACAAGGGCCAACCCCCCTTCAGGACATGCCCACCCTTACACTCCGAATGTGTGCCACCGCACACGAGCACAAGATGAGCCCGGCTCAGCCAATGACCCATCTGGCTCGAGCGGCGACCACCAACCACCAGTGCAGGTGCACTTTGATGCCAGAGGAGGGACATTTAAATTGGACAGTCTTTGACCGTGTCCTTGTTGCCAGGCCTTCCAGCGAGGTGGGTGCGGGCTCCCTGGAGGCTCCGGGAACAGGCGGAAGATGACCCGATGAGCACGGCACCTCCCCAAACGAAGAATCGCCATGTGGTGGGGGGTCGGGCGATGGCAGCGCCGAACTCCCCCGTCCGCCCCCGGCCGGCACGAACAGTGATGTTGAGGGCGTTAGGCGCTTGGACCCTGTGGGTGGAATGATAGAACCATCCTCAGGCAGGGCCTCAGGCGACGCACGCCCCAGCTCATTGGACTGACCAGACACCTGGTCCTCGGGAAGTGGAGATGAAGGCCCAACAGCCGGTGAAAAAAAACTTTTAGACGCGACGGGTACACAAACCAGTGCCTGCGACCGCACTGAATCCGCACGCATTGCGGACTCCTCACCTCCACTACTTCGACCGGGCCCTGCCATGGTTTGTGTAATTTCGGGGATGTACCCATGGGGACATGGGGGCAATGAAGCCAAGCCTTATCCCCTGGCGTCCATTGATTTGTGGACTGGCGCGGTATAACAAGCCGTTCGTTGGCCGCCTGCCGCAAGGCCGAGTTCCCCTGGGACGCCTCCCTGGCTTCTGCCAATTGCTGTAGGGTAAGGCTCATGGGGTTCGGCATCTTTTTACAATCTTGCAGCGGCTTCAGCTGCACATCAATTGGTGGGTCACGCTCCCTTCCATACGTGAAAAAGAACGGAGAGAATCCGGAATAAGTGTGTGGGGTGGAACTATATGCAGTGAGCACACTTGGAACATGCAAGTCCCAGTCCGACTGGGCTTCATTGACACATTGGCACAACATCGAAGTCAGGGTCCTGTGTAACCTCTCAACAATACCGTCAGTCTGGGGGTGATAAGGCGAAGTACGCACCTTTTTGGTACCCAATTGTCCGCACACTTCCTTCAACAGCTTGGATGAAAATTTTTGCCCTGGTCCGTCAGGAGACGTTCAGGGGCGCCTTTGTCCAATACGTAGCCATGAAGGAACACGTTCGTGATGGTTTCCGCCGACTGGTTTGGTAGCAGCCAGGCCATCGGCCAACGCGACAAGTACTCCACCCCGACCAATAAATATTTATTCCCCCGCAGGGTGATGGGGAATGGACTGAGAACATCGAGCGCGACGAGTTCGTTTACCATGGAAACGCATATGGATTTCAGCGGTGGGCAATCTGTTCTCGGCGGAGGTTTGCGGCGAGCGCAGTTTGTGCAACCCTGCAGCACGTTATAAACGTCGTCAGCCATGCCGGACCAGAAAAAGTGCAATTTTAGAGTAGCCAATGTTTTTTGGACGCCAAGGTGCATTAACCGCTCGTGATCCCCACGTATAACCTTCCCCCGCAGAACGGATGGCACCACAATGGCATATCAATGGGATTCCTCATCCCATCTCATCAGCAAGCCCCCATTAAGGATCACAGGAGATACCCCTCCCCTGTTCCCCTGACCCTCTGCCTTGCCGACACGGTGCCGCAGTTTGAGCAGGGAGGCGTCCTCCATCTGGAGGCGCCCCCATTCATCATGCATGATGTCGAGCATCCTATCACGCATCTGGACCGTGTCCGGAAGCCGCCAGGTGCGGCCCCAACTGCCATGGCTGGTGCATGACCACCCGCTCGGGGGCCATGATGGGGAACGGCGCACTCGGGAGACCCTGCGTCGCCAGTATCTCTGGCCCACAGGGCTGTCACGCTTGTCAGCAGTGTGGGCGCGGTATCAGGTGCCCCTGAGGCCGTTCCGTGTCAGCAGGGCGAACCAGCTAGTAGGGATCGACCTACAGGATCCATTCCCGCGATCCCACCGAGGCAACCGGTATATCCTCGTAGCGGTGGAGTATTTCACACGCTATCCCGTGGCGGTGGCTATCCCTGATAAAATGGCCCTGGTGGTTGCCCGGGTATTCGTGGAGCACTACGTGCTTAAACATGGAATCCCCGAACGAGTAATTACTGACCAACGTAGCGAGATCGAGGCAGAGCTATTTCAGGCGCTGTGCCGGGAGTTCGGAATCCAAAAGGACAGAACTACGGCGTACCACCCCCAGGCGAATGGCATGGTGGAGCATATGAACCAGACCTTAGCCGGGAAGCTCAAACATATGGCGGCCGCCAATCAACAGGATTCGGACGAACACCTCCCCTATGCCCTGCTCGCCTACGCCACCACGGTACACTTCTACGGGACAGACCCCGTTCCTAATGAGGCTTGGTCGTGAGTCTCGTCTACCCGCAGATCTGTTGTTCGGCGTTCCCCCACCGCGCATCGGGAATAAACTCTAGCATAAAATACCGACGTTGTGTGATTTCTGTGGGTGTGGAGAGGGGCTGGGAGTTGTGCAGTGCAGGTGTGAGTAACGGGTGAAATACACGAGGCAACCTCGATTCGATTGTCGTTGCGTTTGCGCCACGCTAACCACGCGCGGTTGCGCAACGGATTGACGCGCGAGTGTCGTCGGTAATAATTCGCCATTGTGCCCAGTTTTTACGCGCAAATCCCGTCGACGTTCCTCTGTCATTTCACCCGGGGTTTGCACGCGAATCCTGCCGACTATGCCCGAATCCCGTCGACGTACCTCCATCATTGTACCCGGGTTTTGCGCGTGAATCCGGTCGACGTTCAGCTCCCCGTAGTGCGGGGAATTGGCGCGCAAATAAATAATTTCTATGCTACTGTATGTAAATAATAAACAATTTGCTCAACCTTGGCCACAATATCTGGACTTGTCTTCTTAGAAATCAATGCATAGATTTATGTTTATATGATTGTGGTTATGGTTGTACTTTATTAATCCCTAATCTCTGCCATTACATATGATGAAACAAGAAATGGTAAAAAAGTAAAAACCGAGCAATCTAATACAATATACTCTTAGACATTATTGTAAAAAAAAAGTACATCCCATGTGTTAGTGAATTTTTTAATATTTTAGGCAGGAAATGAGTTTTAAAATTTAGATATTTTTCAGGGTTGGGACCCCCAGACACCCTGGAAGATTTGGTCCCCCCCAATGTTGACTCCATGGCTACGACCTTGCCGCTCACAATCAATCACGTACACAGAAATCACGTGGACAAAACAAAGACCCCCCTCCCCCTATAGGCTCAACAGACTGTTGGGGCAAGTGCTATTAGCGAGCACCTATGAAGGCCGGCACGGCACACGACGAGGGTGGGTAGGACAATACCACGCCCGGCCGCCTTTGTCTCCCCACAGCGGCGATGTTCACACACCGCATCAGGCAATCATTCGATGCTGAGTCGACCTAGGGGAGGAAGCCCAGGACCAGTTCAGACAATCGTCATCGGTGTCGTAGCGCACGACAACTCTCCATCTCACCCCCAGCCCCCAAGTTGAACGTCTGCCAATGCGAAGTGGTGCCCGTGGATGCCCCCCCCCAAACCCCCCGCAGGCTGCCATTGGTTCTGCCCTTTGTGATGATACACCGAGTGGTGGGGTGGTAAGGGGGGTGGTAAGGGGGGTAAGGGGGATTATAAGGGGGATTATAAGGGGGGTGGTAAGGGGGGTAAGGGGGATTATAAGGGGGGGGGTGGTAAGGGGGGTTGTAAGGGGGGGGGGGTGGTAAGGGGGATTATAAGGGGGGTGGTAAGGGGGCTTATAAGGGGGGGTGGTAAGGGGGGTTGTAAGGGGGATTATAAGGGGGGGTGGTAAGGGGGGTTGTAAGGGGGGGGGGTGGTATAGGGGATTTTAAGGGGGGGGGGTGGTAAGGGGGGTTGTAAGGGGGAGTGGTAAGGGGGGTGGTAAGGGGGGTTGTAAGGGGAGGTGGTAAGGGGGATTATAAGGGGGGGGTGGTAAGGGGGGTTGTAAGGGGGGTAAGGGGGATTATAAGGGGGTGGTGGTAAGGGGGTGTTATAAGGGGGGGGTGGTAAGGGGGGTAAGGGGGGTGGTAAGGGGGGGTGGTAAGGGGGGGTGGTAAGGGGGGATGGTAAGGGGGGGGGGTAAGGGAGGGAGGGGTGATAAGGGAGGGAGGGGGGGGTGGTAAGGGAGGGAGGGGTGGTAAGGGAGGGGTGGGGGGTGGTAAGGGAGGGGTGGGGGGTTAAATGGAGGAGTGGGGGGTTAAAGGGAGGGGTGGGGGTGGTAAGGGAGGGAGGGGTGGTAAGGGAGGGGAGGGGGGGTGGTAAGGGAGGGGAGGGGGGTGGTAAGGGAGGGGAAGGGAGTGGTAAGGGAGGGGAGGGGGGGTGGTAAGGGAGGGGGGGTGGTAAGGGAGGGGAGGGGGGTGGTAAGGGAGGGGAGGGGGGGTGGTAAGGGAGGGGAGGGAGAGTGGTAAGGGAGGGGAGGGGGGTGGTAAGGGAGGGGAGGGGGGGTGGTAAGGGAGGGGAGGTGGGAGGGGGGGTGGTAAGGGAGGGGAGGGGGGTGGTAAGGGAGGGGAGGGGAGGGGTGGTAAGGGAGGGGAGGGGGGGTGGTAAGGGAGGGGAGGGGGGGTGGTAAGGGAGGGGAGGGGGGGTGGTAAGGGAGGGGAGGGGTGTGGTAAGGGAGGGGAGGTGGGAGGGGGGGTGGTAAGGGAGGGGAGGTGGGAGGGGCGCCACTCGTGACGGCGTTTCTCGTTGGTGGCCGCTCCCGCTTCCCGGAACGCGACGTGACGTCACTCCCCCCATTCTCATCCACGGATCGCCGTCGTTCAACCTTCCGCGTCTTGATTCGCCGCGTGTACACACTTACGCACGCCCTGCACTCGCGTGTACTTCACTTACACACTTACGCACTGCACTGAGTGAGGTGCGACCGACGCTGTTGTCGCCGCCGCCACCGCCGCGGCCGCCTTTGTCTCTCTCGGGGACCAGCTTTCGTGAGCGCCCAAGAATAGGTGAGAGGGACACCCACGCGCACTTCCTACTAAGCCTTGGATGTTTTAACAGCTGCTTTTTTACTCTTTTTCTCCCCCCCCCCCCCACAATAGTTCGTTACGTTCACAAACTTCGCCGACCGTCCGTGTGTGTAAGTCGATGCTTTGCCGTCAAACATTGTGGAGCAGCGTCAATAATAATAACAACAATGCCAACTACGGCGGCAGACACGGCGGTGTTGAGACTGAAGTTTGCCCTGTCGTGTGCTGAGTGTGCAGTAGATAAGGAATGTTTGTGAATGTTATGGCGACTGTTTTGCTCGTGTCGGTGTACTCGCACTCGCATGCGTGGCTACTTGGTGGCAAAACAGACTACAATTGTCGCTTCGAAGTCCAGACACAAGCGGCTAACCCTTTTCAAAGCAAGAGCCACCGCTTTAATGGAGCTCTGGCGATGCTGCTGCATAGTTGCCTTGGGGGGGGGGGGGGTCTCGTGTTACACTGCTGTGACATGCACACAAATGGCAGAGCCGTCAGTTTTGGGGACATTCGGTCAGGAATTTGTCCAGAGCTCGCCCATCTCTCGGCTTCAAGGCTGATACGACATTGGTGTGAACCCAGCGCCGGATTAAGGTAGTGCGGGACCTGTAGCATATGTTATAAAGGGGCCCTAAATAAAAAAAAACGTAAATATAAAAACATAATATTTTTTACTTGCATAGTAAAATAATCGTATTTTTTTCATTTGCAATACAGCCAGATAATACGACAAATCGCTAACCTTAAACACTCAGTCGTTCATAAAAGTTGAAGGCGGTATAGTACTATAGCAATAGAGCAAGTGCAGAATTGCTGAACCGGAATTGATAGCTTGAAAGCATTTAGCGGCGGGGCCCTTGAAAGTTCAGGGCCCGTAGCATATGTAGCGACTTTTGCTCCTAAGATAATCCGGCACTGTGTGAACAGTGCAGTGGGAAGGGTGGTCATTTACTACTACAGTAAAACCTTGGATTGCGAGCATAATTCGTTCCGGAAACGTGTTTGTAATCCAAAGCACTCGTATATCAAAGCACTCGTATATCAGTTGTGATCACGTGACGCTAGTCAGCCAAAGCGTATACTACTACTCGTATTGCAAGACCTCGCTCGTTTATCAAATTAATATTTATTTAAAAAAATTGCTCGTCTTGCAAAACACTCGCAGACCAAGTTACTCGCAATCCAAGGTTTTACTGTATAATGAGCCAATAATGTCTGTGTGTCCGACACGTGACGTCACTCACGTCGGCCAGCCCCCCTCATTAATAATCATGAACAGGTGGCATCCTCCACATGGACCCCCCCCCTCATTAATAATCATGAGCGGGTGACGTCACCCCACATGTAGCACCCCCCACCATTAATAATAATGAGCGGGTGACGGCACTCCACATAGGGGGGGCGAGGCGCTTCGTCCCCCCTCATCGGCGTCAACTTACAACCCTCACTACAAAGGCAGAACCCTCACGTCACGTCATCTCCGTGACGCTATTGAGACATTGAAGTAAGAAGGACGTCATGATGAAGAAGGGATTATAACCTTTAAATGAAATGAGTCTGTGTCATCGCGGCCTTACAAATTGCACACGAATTGATACAATGAATATCACGTCGCGGTCTGCTTTTCGCTTGCAAGTTTCAGATTTACTGAAATACACCCGTCCTTGGACGGGCAAAAGGCTAGTTAATTATATATTCAAAGTAAGTTGCTTGTACTACTGTACAGTAGGCTCTTGCCCTAACTGCCCACCACGGTTGTAGCCACAACTTTCCCGGGATATGTTGACACCCGTAGGCAAGACTCATCAAGCTCATACCAAATGCATGTGCCGCGCATTGCTCTGGATGTAGCGTGATTGGAAACTTGCTGGAACACGCATTCAGTACTCTCACAGCTCTTCCCGCTCTCTACGGTGGCCTCAGTAAGACGTTTTGGAAATTACCTTCGACCATGCAGCATCCATGATGACTTATTTACCGTGTAAATTATTTTCCACGAAACATACGCAATGGGGTGATACAATTCAGTGCTGTGAAGACTTAACCAGCAGGGTGGAATATGGCCAGAGTAAAGGTTTTTGTTTTCTTGTATTGGGATTATCGCCAGGACAATGTGGACAAGTAGCCAAGCTGTTATGGATGAATACCATTCGATCTGTCAAAACCATCCAGGAAAATAGTCCGGCATCATGATTATTGCTTTGTTAATCCACTACTAAATAAATGCTTCTTCATGCCATGCCCAGCGTGGTCATTCTTTAGGCACAACTCCTTGTTGGCACGCGTGTTCTGCTGATGCTGCTGACATTTGCTTTTGGGGGAATATAATATTTATCTGATGTTCTTTTAGTCTCGTGCTCATCATTCGTCCTGTTTGCCCAACATAACATTTACCACACGTACAGTTAAGCTTCTGTTGATGGCTTCGGTAGTGCATCTTTTGGATATCCCAAGGCATTCATTACATTCTTTTTTTTGCATTCTGTTCCATAGAGTAGGTAGTACTGCTGTTTACGATGATTAAACATGGAGGCACATGCTAAAATTAGAAGGCCACTGGATGGTTATTTTCCAACTGGCATCTACCAGAACATATGACTCTGTCATCCGGTTCGGTTATACATATTTTCTTCTTCACCAAGGGTGCCACGACATAATAAAGCACTATAATAATGCTCTACTTTATGTTTTAATATAAACAAGAATTTGTCTGGGGGATTCAGACAGTTTAGTTGCTGGATATCGTAGCAAGTGAATTAGCACTGTGTCTGTTTTGCAATCACTAAATACCAGCAACTGACCAATAAAGCTGTGTGGCCTTATCAGCAGTGGTGGAAATGGGCCGGAATGCCCCGGAACACCATGATGGAAGTAACAATTTGAACCCGACTGCATTCCGGAAGGAATCAAGGATTCATATTTTTATTTTATTGACTCACAGAAAGACGCCTAGATTAACGGAGAGACCCACAGACATGCACATAAACCCACAGACATGCTTAGAGACCCACAAACACACATAGAGAGTCACAGACACGCATAGAGACCCACAGACATGCACAAAGACCCAGAGATGCACACAGATGAGCACAGAAACCCACGGACAGATGTCCAGAAACTCACAGACGCACACAGAGACACACACAGATACCCAGAGAAATGCACAGAGACTCATATACACGCATAGAGGCCCACAGATGCACACAGATCCCCACAGAAATGCACAGAGGCCCACTGACAAACAGAGACCCACAGATGAAGCAACCCTCCTAAGATCTAGTGTACGTCCAGATTTAGTGGGAGGTGGGGGGAATCATTTACGAGTTCCCCCAGTAAATTATTCTCATTTCCAGCCCTGCTTATCAGAACATACCATCTACTATATATAACGATGGCCCAATCACAGATTTCACAACAGCGGACCATTATTTGCACCTCTAATAGCTGAAATCCCAAATGTGAATTCCTCTTGTATATTTGCTAAATTTCCAATCGGCTAGTTGCAAGTTCAAATGCCAGTCGTGCCTCAAATTAACCTATAATTTATCTGGGGACACTACAATGGGTATCATATTTGCGTATGGAGAGACTGATCCCTGCCATAGAAATGTGCAATGGTGGAGCCAGGATTTTTAGGTAGGGGGGCAACCCCTCCAGCAATGAAAAATGATAGGAGTTGTTAGTAAGGACTTGTCCCTTGCTTTTTATTCGATGCGTGTGCGGTGATGGCGCAGCCATCCATCGAAAGTCAAATTCGAATCGTGTGTGATAGGCATCGCGCTCGCTGAAGGTATGCCTTCAGGGAAGTTGTGTATTGTATACGCGACTGCGCACAATTCTGTGAGTCACAACTGCTTTGCCGTTACTTATTGCCAATTATGGACTCGGACTATTATCCTATCATCTCATAGAGTCCCTGGCACATAATATGCTACACAGTGGCAGTGTGGTCGCAAAATGCCGATCTATTACTAATCAACCTCAGTGATCCGATTGAAATTAGGGATTTCGATCGGATCATTGGGGCGGCACGTGCCCACCCCCCCCCCACTGACTCCGCCAGTGGAAATGTGGAGCTTTCACCTCTGACTCGGTGTATCAAATAGAGATAAGTGCTGTTGCATTGCTTGCTTGAACTGTGAGCAACTTTGACAGAGGCCTCCGGGTTAACTCCTCTAATTGGTTTGAGCCCGAAACACGATCTCCTCTAAACAGGAGATAAGCCAATGCTTGTACATAAACTCAAACAATATTTAAACTGCAAACTATTTTAATTGTACCAGGTAAGGCCCGCTGAGCTATATAGCAATTTTTCAGAAGCGATCTGGCTACAAATTATAGCTCAACGAAGTGGCTTATCATGTGCACATTTATAGTAGCCAAATGCTCTAAACTCACATTGATTCTAAATGTGGAGGGAAAAACCGGAGGAGCCGGAGAAAAATGCAGGGTCGGGATCGAACCCACGACCTCCTTGTATACCAGGTGAGGTAGTTAACATCTCGCCATCGCGGTGCACAAATCCCCAGTCTACGAGGAAACATCATGGCGCAGTGGAACAAGCTCCAGCAGCTGGACATGAAGTACTTGGAGCTGTTGGACCAGCTCTACAACGAGAGCTTCCCCATGGAGGTGCGGCAGTTTATCGCCCCCTGGATCGAAGGACAGGACTGGTGAGGAGCCCGGTTATGCCAACGCTGCACACTGACGATGGCCCAATGATGATGATGATGATTACGACAATGATTTACAGCAACCTGGTCCGATTTGCCTTTAAAATCGTTTCATTGAAACTCGATAGCGGCAATGCTTTTCCAAATCGGTGATTTGCGTGGGACATGTGGTTCCAGGAGCCATGCAGCGAGCGATCCGTCGCAGGCTTCTCTGCTGCTGCATACTCTGCTGAGCCAGCTGGACGTGCAGTATGGACGGTTCTCCTCCGAGCACAACCTGCTTCTGCAGCACAACCTGCGCAAGATTAAACAGAACATTCAGGTGCCTGGCTGAGCCTAAGCCCAACTGCAAACACAACTTCATATGCACACACCAACGGTGTGAATACATTCACAAGGACAAGCAGTAAATAGGTATTTGTGCATAAGCCAAGGTCTGTGTGGACATTTACTTTCAAATAGATGTGTGTGTGTGTGTTTGTAGGGGAGCGGTAATGCAACTGTTAGCGTGCTGCACTATGAACCCGGGCATCCGAGTTCCATTCCCGCTCACTGCCAACACCAGTGACGGTTTTCTGA
This sequence comes from Lampetra planeri, assembly GCF_965212315.1. NCBI lineage: Eukaryota > Metazoa > Chordata > Hyperoartia > Petromyzontiformes > Petromyzontidae > Lampetra > Lampetra planeri. Next base: position 23,396,399 of record NC_136107.1, read on the forward strand.
TGGGTCCTGGGCCTCCCCTAGGTCGACTCGGCCTCACATGAGTACCTGGTGCGGTGTGTAAACATCAGCACTAGGGAGACAAAGGTGGCCAGCCGTGGTGCTGGCCACCCATCCCCTCGGGTGCTTTGCCGGCCGTCATAGGTACTTCTAACAATACTTGTCCTGTTAAGGCTATATGAGGGATCTTTGTGTTTGTAGGGAGTGGTGGCATCGTTGTTAGCGCACTGAGCTACAATTCTCTACTCTCGATTCAATTCCTGGGCACACACACACCTTCACTTACGTCGGGAATATGAACCTGTCCTGTGCCTCCCCTAATTTGACTCAGCCTTAAATTAGTGCTTGATGAAATGTGCAAACAACAGTAACAGTGCTCACGAACAGGACTTTCCCCCACCAGCCATATAATGCCAAGCAAGTTATCTGTCTCTGTATATATGTGTTCACAGGCAAAGTACCTGGAGAACCCCACCCAGATGGCTTCCCTCATATCTCAGTGCCTGCAGGAGGAGCAGCACATCTTAGATAGAGCGAACAAGGCCCACATGGTGAGTTGAACTTGCGTGCATTCATGCATCACTTGTAAAGGTTGCCGTTATTTTTGCTATTGTTTTCCTATTCACTCTTCAACATGTAAATGCAGAGACAATGGTGAATTGCAAAGATTTACCTCTAGGTCACTTCAGTAAAGATTTGTTTCAAAGTTAAAACATTGCTGCATTGTACGAGTCCATGTTCTCCTGAAACTCCGATTTCCTCTAACGGCACATGCATTTAACGATGACCACATCACCCCAAAAATGAAATCGCCCTGAATGCACCCGATCTATCTAACCAGCTAATCAGGTACCAAGCCTGGTTATTGCTTGATAGGGAGACTCCCTGGAAATACCAGATGTTGTAGGCTTGGGCTGTGATGTGGTCAGTAAATCATTATTGAGTACATCGGTGCCAAGCTCTTTGCTTGCTATCCCCTCGCATGCATGGGTGTTCTCCAAATCAGGATTCTCTGAAACAACCTGAACGACTGGGTAAGGCTTTCTTCGGTAAATAAAAAGCATGATTGTGAAAGTGTTTTATGCAACAACTTGACCAGTTTTGCAGCCTATCTAATTGGTTAATAGATGCAATGAAGTGCATCGTACTTCATGTACAGATAGTTACTCATGGCTCACCATTACTGGTCACTACCGATTGTGAGTATGGACGTTCGTCCATGGCCATGACACTTGCCTTGTCTCTGCCACAGGGTGCTGAAGGTCAGCAGTATCGACCTCAGAGCTCCATCCAGTCTGAGAAGCAGAAGAACCTGGAACTAACCATCGCAGAGGTCAAGAAACGCGTGCAGGTATAACACCTGTGGAGAGTGGTGCTGTAAAACTAGGCTTGTATGGAGCCCGAGTGAATGGATCTGGATCAGTCGAGACACGATGATGATGTTACTGCACGGATGTGCACTTGCATATCTATATATATAAAAGGGAAATTTGTGAATATGTGTGTCTGTTCGAAATGTTTAGCATACTTCCCGACATGCAACAAACTTGACATTTGGCATGTGGGTAGCTTCCAGACTGTACACAATGCAAAAAGTATAAAAATAGACTTTTGTATTTTGGGGGGCGGGGGGGGGGGCGCAATAATGGATATATTTTGCACGGCAAGTGAGCGGTGACGTCACATCTGTGATGTCACCCGCATGCGGCAGCGTCACGCAGTGTGCCTACTGACGTCACGCATCCCCCCCCCCCTAACTCTCCGCGTAGGCCGTGTATTAATCCAAGACAAGAATCCAAGCCCGGGCGAAGCCGGGTAGTAAAGATAGTGAGAAATAAAATGGAAACTTATAGTTTATCTGTGTTAATGTTCATACACGTGCAGGTGTGAATGTGTAGTGTGCTCATAAAAAGACGTAATAGTAGTAAACTATTGGGATGCTGTTGGCGAACAGTAAACCTAGTGATATATTTTCATAGGAGATTAATGAGTTATAAGAGTTCTCAAATTACATTTGTAAAAATGTTGTTTAGTCAAATAAATAGTACTGCACTATATATGTGTTCATATGTTGATATGTGCCTTCAGGTGACAGAGCAAAATATCAAATCCCTGGAAAATTGTCAGGATGAGTTTGACTTCCGCTACAAAGACTTTCAGACCAAAGGTGAGGACAAATGTTCTCAAAACGTGGGCATTGCCTACATTATTGTATCAGCTACTGGGCTGGTTTTTGACCACTGTTCTATTTTCTTATTCTTCGGTGGGGGCTTTTAACAACATTTTTCAGTCTTAATTCTCTTAGAAATTGACTTCTAGATGAAAAATGTATCCAGTTTTGTCTTTTTTTTAAACTGTCCAGTTTCAAAGTGCATTTGCATATTTTATATTGTGTGTGTTTGATTTGATTGAACACGTGGCTGGATTCTTGTGTCACCACAGACGGTCCAGAGAGCAATAGCGCCAGTCTCTTGTCAAAACAGCAGCCGTCGCCACAGAACGGCAAGCCCAACGGGCAGGGGGACTCCATAAAGCAGATGGCACGGCTGCAGGTGATGCTGCAGAACCTGGACCAGAATCGCAAGGTGCGGACCCTACAGCAAAACGTGTCGCGGCAATCTCGGTCTCCACGTCAGGGACACAGAATGATCTGGTTCTGGGTTTGACCACATTAGGCGCTCTGCAATTGTGGTAAATCTGCACATTCATATCAAGCCACGCGTATGCATTGCGGTGGGTTGCGATTTGGTGCTTAATTATGGGGAGCGGTCGGGTAGTGGTGAGCAAATTGCGCTACGAAGCCCGACGACCCGAGTTAAAATCCCGATCACGGTCAACATTGCTAAATTACAGAGATGCACCGTATATATCTACCCATTCCGGGCCTCCCCCCTAAGTTAACTCAGCCTGAAATGAGCACTTGTGTGATGCCACCAGGGAATCAAAGTGGGTCGGGGGTGTGGTTCTGACCACCCACCCCTTCGTGTGCCGTGCCGGCCTTCGTAGGTGCTCGCGAACAGGACTCGCCCCAACAATCCGTAGAATCCTTCAGGTGATCTTATGTCTCTGTGCGACACAGCAAATCTTGCAATCGATGACAGAGCTGCTGGCCATCGCCGACTATGTCCACAAGAAGCCGCTGCTGGAAGAGCTGAACGAGTGGAAGCGGAGGCAGCAGCTCGGCTGCATCGGCGGCCCACCCAACATCTGCCTCGACCACCTGGAGAAGTGGTACACACCCTCCCACTCGCCCTCTTGCCAAGTCGCACGTGCCCGCTTGCTGCATGATGCCTGCTTTTCCCCACCTGAATTGCACAATGATCAGGTGAATAAATCTGGCCAGGTAGCTCAGCGGTCGCGTTGAGTGGCTCGCAATCATAAGGTTGCAAGTTCAGTTCCCGGCCGGGGGGTTGACTCGGCCCATAAACCCTCCATGGTCGGTTAAAATAAGTACCAATTGTGTGGAGGGAAGTCAACAGTGGTTGTATTTCGATTTAAAGCTTTCGTGACTGCAGGGATTCATCTTCTTGGTTCTTTCGGTAAAGTCACGTAGAAGGGAAGTAATAAAATAATAAAAATAAAACATAATAAAACAATTCTCACGACGTTTCGGCCACAACGGCTGCTTGCGTTGTGGCCGAAACGTCGTGAGAATTGTTTTATTATGTTTTATTTTTATTATTTTATTACTTCCCTTCTACGTGACTTTACCGAAAAAACCAAGAAGATGAACAGTGGTTGTCTTGTAGATAGTCCCGCCTCCACCATAGGAATGTGGAATTTGTAAACAGGAGATGATCACCACCCTAATGTTAATTAAAACAGGAAAGCACCGTGATTTTGATCTGATGGTGTCTTACCCAAGAAATTATATTTGCAGGTAGACTACAGTGGCAGTGAGGTTGCACTCTGCAAGCACTTCACTTGATTTTCTAGGAAGGGGGATGCTTCCTGTGTTGCTTGGCCAGGCAGCACCACTGGTCGGGGATGTTGTGTCGTAAAATCTCATCTCTGGGAGCCTTCAGTAAGAATTTTATGTATTTTTGCTCTGCGAAAGCAGGAACTACCATTATTCTCCAAGTACCGATGCAAATACAGATATTCATAAACGAGTCTTAAAATACTCCAGAGCTGTGAACTTTAAGTTTTCAGGTCGCACACCTGTTCTATCATGCACACGTTTCACAAGCAAACTCCTGCCGATAAATACTGTTGATGTGGCTAGGATGAGTTTTCTCCAAGAGCTGCGGTTATTTCCCACAAGCCACTTGATCATGGTATTGGCCAAATATCCAAATGCAAGAAGGGCCTTCTAAAATGATTCTTGAGACTGGTTGAAGTGTTTCCTGTTAACTACCTCTTCAGGTATACAGGAGGTCATGGATTCGATCCCGACCCTGCATGTATATTTGGAGTTTGCTTGTTCTTCCCGTGGTCATGTGGATTTTTTCCAGGTTCTCCGGTTTTTCCCTCCACATTTAGAATCAACATGCATTCAAGAGTATTTAGCTGTAATAAATTTCCATGTGATTAAGCCACTTCGTTGAGCAATAATTTGTCTGTAAATACATATTTTGAATGCCAATGATGTGTGGCAATTCAATGGATTAGAATACATCACAAAAAATGTCCCTCAGGCTTTTCATTGTAGGCACAAGTGCTGTTCACACGCATCACACCCATCATTCTCTGTCTCCCCAGTACTACAGTTAAACAACTGCACGAACTGTTTATTTTGAGACTGTATGTATGTTGAATTTTTTTCGCACCATATGTAGCCAACCGTGCTAATCGGAGGTGCCAAGGCTGAGTTGTTTTAAGCTAGTCATGAACAGGTTGACTCCCATATCTGGCACTGACAGTATAAAAGTCATTGACACGATTTGAAGTAAAAAAAATATTTAAATTCATCTTAAATGTAAATTAGTTTTTCATTGCGTGCTCTTAAATATATGAAATTGTTGTTATCGTGACAAGCTAAGACATATCTAACTCTGCTCGATGGTTACCTGGATATGCCCTTGCACACTCCTGACCAGCTGGCTCAAAATCTCTGTAAAGTAACTGAGAAATGAACCCAGCTCAACTGGATCTTACAAATCGCTATTCCACCACTCTCCTCATAAAAATGCAACGTAATCATCCCTGCATAAACCCGCTGTCCTTTTCCAGCCACATGAACAGGACTGTGTTTTAATTAACTATTGCTCATTACAATGCTAACGCGTGACAAAGCAGCTACATTAGGGTTATACCAATACTATACACAGTAGTGGGGAACTATAAACGGAACCCTGCTGGCTTTAGATTTCACGGAAAAGTAAAACGAATATAGGTTAAAGGTTGCTATGCCCTTAAACACGTGGTGGTGTACCTTGCTGAGGAAGGTTGCCCAACTGGTTTTCACGTTACTCCCAAAAGCCCGGGGGATTGGTGATGCCTATGGCAAATAAATGCAATTCAACAGGTTTGGCCGTCTGATGAAGCGAGTTGTAACGACTGGCGAAACGTCGTACTCTGGATTGTAAATGTTTTGATTTGCTGTCCAACACACCGGCGTGCTGTTGTAGTAACGAATTGGCATGTTCTGTTTGTGTGACAAACATTACTAATTGGCTGTGTGGGGTGGTGGCGGGTTTAACGACACATTTATATTTACATGATCTAACCCCAAAGAAAAACCTGTTATGGATGATATTGGTCGCGAAAGCCTACGTGTTAAACTATATACACTTAGTACATCTTCTGAAATGCTTGTCTGTAAGATTTAGAGGCATCACTTTTCACAACATTAAATCACCTGTTGAGAAGAAAGTAAGATGATCAGTGGAGTATATATAAATGAATTGTCCTGTGTGTTTGATACATGTGGAGGAACAACCTTTAAAAGTTTCCTGGCCGCGCACTGAGAGCATTGTGTTGCACAGTGACGAGGTCTGAAACACACACCTTGTGTGTGCGTGCGTGGGGGATCGTTGTCTTTGTTGTGTGCGCATTATAGGTACACCGAGTTGGCAGAGGCACTGCTGCAGGTGCTGAGGCAGCTCAGGAAGCTGGAGGAGCTGCAGCAGAAGGTGACCTACAAAGGGGACCCCATTGTTTCATACAAGGGCGACTTGGAAGAAAAGACCAGCAACCTGTTGCAGGCTCTCTTCAACAAGTACGCACCGCACGCTGTCACAGGCTCGAAACCCACAACCACACTGCGTGTATTTCAAGCCATGCGTATTGAACAAAACATTTTTTTTTTGCTATTTCAACAGAAGAATCACCTGCTTCTATTATTTCGCGCATCAGTCACGTGATCAGAATATTGATTTATACTGGAGGAATCCGATGAGCTGTAAAGCTCTTTTTCAAATGTCCAGCAATACAACCTCACAATGGTTTTAGTATTTATTTTCATGAATCCTGGATTTTTATGAAAGAAATCATTATAAACCCACTGCTGGATGAAGGTCTCCCCATGTTTTTGCCATTGCCTCTCGATCTTGCAATTTCGTCGTCGTCATCCATCTTGTCCCTGCACATTAGCTCATCTCATCGCCCCAACCCCTGTGGTGGTCACACATTGCTGTGTATGACTTTTGATTTATTTCATCAAATATAAAAGCGTTACCAAATTATGTATTGAATGAATACTTTAATGCATGGAACCTGGTCTCCTGATAATAAGGTTCATTCCACAAAGTGTTGCAGCAATGTCTTTATACTTGTGTAGTGGGTTCTACGGAGACACACACTAGAACTTGGAGGCAACACGTTTATTATAACACCCCAACAGGGTAACTGCATAAACGTACACTTGGTTAACTATACCACAACGGGGTAACTATATAACCGGGTCAGTCAATAACACACTGCCTGACCCACGATGCCGAGAGTAAAGACCAAGGACCGAGGATCGAAGAGACGTAGCACCGGCGGGTTCCATTCCAACAGACAGCCCGGATCGGCTCTCGGGACTTCCCTTTTATGCCTCTGAGCGTGGCCTGGCTCCGCCCTCGGCCACGCCCCCTTCTAGATCCTACTAGAAGGCTCTGGGCCATATATCACGTGTCCCTCTTGCCACCCTTTGGCCCCCCTCGCTACCCTCTCCTGTGACGTGCCCTCTCGGGTTCACCCAGACTGTCACGTCCTCAACTGCCCTCTCTGTGACCCTCACCAGAACCATGCCCCTTAGGGCCCGCTTCCATGCCATACCCACTCTGGTGCCAGAGAGAGGCTCAAGACGCACAATACCACTCTTGTTACAGTAGCTGGCGCTAAACGCCATAGTGACTCCATTTACGTCAATACACTTGTGAGTGGTGATGCAGTGGTTAGCGCACTACACTCCGAATCCAGTGTCTAAGTTAGATTTCCGGCCACGTCTAATATCAGTGGCGAAATGATATTTGAACTAGGACTGCCACCCAGCCCTCCCTCCCTTCAACCCTTCAACCCATACTGACCAGCATGGTGACATATGGTCAAATGACCCCTAAAATTGACATCCCATGGGGAAGCATTAATCCACAAATAGATTGACAAGGGACTTATTATTACCATATTGCTCCATACCCAAGCAAGCTTGTGCACAGTAAAAAGAAAACACATGAACGTCTTAACCATAAGATTATCCTGAGATTTAATTACTTAGGTCTCGTTTCTATGGCCTCTGTTTGTTGTGCGGTAAAGCACTGAACACTCATGTGCACAGCCATTGCAATTAAACCTGCAACAACGATTGGACAGTAACTCCTGATTGAAATTGTCCAAAGCCTTCAACTTCATATCGCCTGCAACAAAGCACACGATTACTAGTTTCGTGTTTTTTAATGCTCGAAGAAGAAAACAACATTATTTTAACCTTTCACAAATGGAACATATTTCTAGATTATCCACTACTCTAGAAACAAACAGGAGAGGTTTACCACTTTGATAAAGCTGTTGTTACTTTCATATTGATAACGAAGTACCATGCAACTCACACCGCGTTAGTTTAACACATAGGCTTTTGCGACCAATATCCATAATAGGGGTTTTTTGGGTTAGTTCGCGTTACTAAATCATATCCTTCAGAACTTGTGAAATGGGTGTTTTCCTGCTGGTACAGTCTCGCCATGCAGCAACTGATTTATGGTAGCTGTTGGGTGCAGTCTGCAGGAGGGTAGGTTCTCATGTTACTCTGTTGCTCATCTGTCTCGCTTGTGTGACTGTCCACCCACGTGAATGACCTCAGCGCCTTCGTGGTGGAATGCCAACCGTGCATGCCCACGCACCCACAGAGGCCGCTGGTGATCAAGACGAGTGTGCAGTTCACAGCCAAGATCAGGTGCGTGCATCGCACACGGTGATATTTTCCAGCAGAGCTCCGGCAACGCAGCCGGTACGCAACATAATGTCCACGGTTCTAAGCTGATACTGCATGTGCGTTGCTCCTTGCTGTTACAGGCTCCTCGTGAAGCTGTCTGAGTTGAACTACCAGTTGAAGGTTAAGGCATCCATTGACAAGTGAGTGATGCTTTCTGTAGTATCGGTCCCATTTTGGCCTACATGTCCCCTAAAACTAATGCAGTGCATGTTTTAAAATGAAAACCGCAACTCTTGTCAGTTTGACAGGTGGTAATAAAGACTAACCTCATGTATTTTTTTTTATTTTCTGCCGTCATCAGAGATATTGGCGATAAGCCTCCAGTCAAGGGGTGAGTGCCTGAAATCCATCTCTTAAGATTTGTTTAATGTTCTGACATTGTGCATATTATTAGCAAAACATTTTAATCTGTCATATTACACAGCATCTTTGGCTGGGCAATATTTAATTCCAAAAACAAACAAGACTAAGTATACCATCAGTCCTTAAAGTCAGTTACTCTCAGACCACTCAGTGGCCTTAATTACCTGCAATATTGCTATGCATAAAATATCACTAGTTAGTTGACAGAGTACTCCGAGTCCATCACATCTTGTGCAATGTGAGCCAATCAGCGGCAAGGACAGCTGCAGCCAGTGTCGAGGACTAAAGTCACCATGTGTCCCACCAACCCTAGCTTCCGTCGCTTCAACATCCTGGGCACCAACACCAAGGTCATGAACATGGAGGAGTGCAACAGTGGCAGCCTCGCGGTGGAGTTCCGCCACCTGGTGAGCTCCTCACACGGCACACGTTCACAACGCGAGTAGTCACTGCACCTGGCAGTCAGCCACAGCTCACCGCTACAGCTGCCTGGGGATGTATGTATGTTAAACATTTCACACCGTACGGGGACAACCGTGCTAATTGGTCATGCGGGTGAAGGACAACAAACTAAACACAACAAGCAATTCTAAAGAAATGAGTTTTTAAGATATATTAAAAGTATATATTTCCAGTGGATTACTAATATCGGATGTAAGATTGTTCCAGACGTCCACAGAAGCGCATCTGAAAGCGCGTAATGCACACTGGCGGAGCCAGTTGGGGGGGTGGGGTGGCACGTGCCCCCCCAATGATCCGATTGAAATCCCTAATTTCGATCGGATCATTGGGGTTTATTAGTAATAAATTGGCATTTTGCGACCCCCACTGTCACTGTAGCGTATTATTATGTGCCAGGGATTCTATGAGATGATAGGACAATAGTCTGAGTCCATAATTGGCAATAAGTAACGGCAAAGCAGTTATAAGTGACTCAGAATTGCGCACAGTTGCGTATACAGTACACGACTTCCCTGAAGGCATTCACCTTCAGCGAGCGCGATGCCGATCACACACGGTTCGAATTCGACCCTCGATCGATGGCTGCGCCATCGCCGCACACGCGTCGAATAAAAAGCAAGGGACAAATCCTTACTTACTAACAACTCCTCTATCATTTTTCATTGCTGGAGGGGTTTCCCCCCCTACCTGAAAATCCTGGCTCCGCCATTGGTGATGCAGTGACCGTCTTTGTTCGATGGCTAGGTTTATGCTTCTTGACGAGATCAGCAAGGTATTGTGGTATTGTGGCAAGCGTGATGTTACAAAGCATAAGAGCAAGGTGTGCTCTGCAGTAAAGTTGATGTGCAAGACCTTGCAATGTCATGCACAAGCATTGCCAGAAGAGTACTGGTGTCAAAGCCAAAATACTGAATTTGAAAATCGCCTGCACACAAATATAAAATATTTCTTCCCATGCATGGGTTAAATTTCCCTATTGTTTAATATATATTTGATCTCAATGGGCTCTCACCTGAATCGAAGTAAGTCAAACTGAATAAAAAATCTCTGCATTGCAGTAGCAGTATAATTGTACCGCAAGCAGCTCTTTGTTGAGTGTTTACCTGCCAGTGCACTAGAGAATATCAATGTGTGCAGGCAAGGTTCATGTTACACCTCCTCACCACTGTCATACTGCGGTAGAGCAGCAGTGACGCATATGCACACACATAGTCGCCTCTTACATAAACCGATCTATGATAGCCCCTTCCGCCTGTTCTACTGCTTTTGAATACTCATAGTTGAAAATAACTTTTAAAGGAGTCTTTGTGTGTGTGTGTGCGTGAGCGGTAGTGTAGCGGTTAGCACGCTGTGCGACGAATCTGGCGACCCGGGTTCGATTCCCGCTCACGGCCAACATCAGTGACGATTATCTGAACCGGTCCCGGCCCTCCCCTAGGTCGACTCAGCCTCAAATGAGTACCTGGTGCGGTGTGTAAACATTGCCACTGGGGAGACAAAGGCGGCCGGGCGTGGTGTGCCGTTCCGGCCTTCATAGGTGCTCGCTAACAGCACTTGCCCCTGTTAAGGCTTTACGGGGGATCTTTGTCTTTGTCTTCTGCAGCAAGTACGAGAACAGCGCACGCAAGCAGGAGGCAGGAACGAGGTGAGGTCCCCTTTACTGCACCCAGGGCCCCCATGAGGAACGCAGCTTGCCAAGGGATCAACAGTGCCCCACGTTTGATGGAGAACTCTTGATAATTCAGCATGTCGCCCAATAGATTTGCGAGCTCGTATAAGTAGTAACATCGCGAGGTGCCCATTAATTTCCATGGAATAGTTAATTCCGGGTTGGGAGATTAAAGAAAAAAGCATGGATTTCAGGGTCAATGTGAGGAGGAAAACGTTGGTTGAGTGTCTGATGTGCATGTCAAAGTAGCACGGTGACGTAGTAGGGAGCACAGGTGATGCATCTGCAAAGTCACCGTAGTCTGCTGACCCATAATACCTGTGTGTTCACCTGTCAAACTACTCCACATACTCCCAAAGTAAAACTAGCTTGGCACTAAATCTGTGGTGATATCACCTTCACTTTGCGGTGTCAAATTTTAACGTATTGTGCTACATTCGCCATTATCCAGATTCGAATCCTGTATTCGTTACCTCTCTGAGTAGGACTGTGGCTAAATATTTGTTCTTGATAGTGTGCCAACAATTTGTGACACTTGGGAGGCAAAGGCAATCGGACAATGATGTCTCCACCATTGCCACAGGGCATCCCAACCATATCAGGTTATTGATAATCAGAACTTGCCCTGCAAGTGTAAGGTGGCTGAGAATGTATTATTTGTGTGTGTGTGTGTGCAGGGATCACTGATAGTGACGGAAGAGCTCCACCTCATCAGCTTTGAGACGCAATTTTACCACCAGAGCCTCAAGATGGACCTGGAGGTAGCTGTCCCACGTGCAGTGACAAGATTATTGGTTGGAGTTTAGATTCGAGTGGTAAAACATAACTACTTCAGGTTTAGTAATTTAAGTGGAGTCCTATCACCAACAATACAATTTGGATAGACATTGCATCTAAATGCAACTACATCTGAAGTCCGTGCAAAACATTCACAGATTGGTTAAACATATGGGATGATATAATGGATACACATTTACATTTCTGGCTAATATTAGTGTTGTTTTTTGTATCTGTGAATAACATTGGGGTTTTTGCATTGTTCGTAATATCAAACGCGACCATGAATGCTTTGGAGTCTGGCTTTCGAGCTTGGCATTAGTTATTTCTTTCCGCACCTTCGATTAGCACGGTTGGCTATGTATGGTGCGAAATAAGTTCAACAAATTATATTCTTGGTTCTTTCGGTAAAGTCACGTAGAAGGGAAATAATAAAATAATAAAAATAAAACAATCAAATTCTCACGTTGTGAGAATAGTGTGAGAATGTTATTGTTTTCTTTTTATTATTTTATTATTTCCCTTCTACGTGACTTTACCGAAAGAACCAAGAATATGAATCCCTACAGTCACGAAAGCTTTAAATCTAAAAAGTTCAACAAACATACTTTCATAAATGGGTTTAGAGGGCGTGATACTGCAGATGTCATCTCTTCTGAAACTCAGTGTGATGTAAGTGCTTGCATTGTCACGGAAATATCTTTGCAGCTTGAATGTGCATCACAGTGCGTGCATTGTGTGTGCGGTGCTTTCGTCTAACACAGACGACGTCTCTGCCTGTTATTGTCATCTCCAACGTGAGCCAACTGCCCAATGGCTGGGCGTCCATCCTGTGGTACAACATGCTCACCAACGAGCAGAAGGTGAGACTACATGCACAATCTTCTGGGTGGATGGGGCAGTGCAAGGCGATATTTTTTCCTCCGTTTCTAAATTCTAGTGCTTGGAGAAATTAAATGACGGCAATAGCCCTCTATTGTAAAAAAAATCAAACTTACAATGCATTTTTTTTTCTATATGTATGTTGAACTTTCTTCGCACAATATGTAGCCAATAGTTCTAATCGGAGGTGCAGATATATAAAGCGTCTGGCATTAATATTGGTTGAAATATAATTATCTCTGCTAGATTGTACAATTAGAAAAGTACTTCCAAAACATTGTATTGAATGTGTTTGTGTTGCGCTAATTAAAGTCGTATCCATTACATGTCAGTGGTAGTAAACAAAATAGAACAGTCAGGATAACGAGGAGTGTGGCGCCACGTCTCTGTCTCTACCACAGAACCTGTCCCTGTTCCTGAACCCACCGGCAGCGAGCTGGAGCCTGCTCTCCGACGTGCTCAGCTGGCAGTTCTCGTGCGTCACCTCCAGAGGCCTCAACCCCCAGCAGCTCGTCACGCTCGCCGAGAAGCTGCTCGGTGGGTCCAGCGCGCGTTTCCCCCCCCCCCCCCCGCCAGCGGCGCGGCCGGAGGAGGGCCTGCTGTAGGGTCAGCGGTGGTGACGCAGCGCTGCGTTTAAAGGGTGCATCGATCCCATCGATTCTCAATTGTCATATCAGGGCTCTACGACACATTTGACCACTATTGAGTCGTGACATAGCCAACACGGTGGCGTGTAACATCGTATCGACAGGCTCGCTTATTGCAACTCACTACTCTACGGGACGTCTGGCAAAACTGCAGTTTGTACAAAATGATTTGGCACGTGTCGTTGCGGGTACTGCAAGATCCGACTGTGTCCATCCAGTGCTCGCCGAGCTGCATTACCTTCCAGTTGCCAAACGAATACATTATTAGGTAGCACTCATTACACACAAAGTGCTTGCCACAAATGAACCACAATACCTTGCTGATCTTGTCGAGGACCATACACCATCACGCGAACTCCGGCTTTTGGCTAGCCATTGAACAAAGACAGTTACTGCTTTCAGATGCACTTCTGCGGCCGTCTGGAACGCTCTTCCTTCAGATATTAGGAAGTTATGCACTTTTAAATCCAAAAATCATTTATTTAGAACTGATTTTTGCGTTTAGTTTGTTGTCCTTCCCCTGCACCTCCGAATATCATAGTCGGCTATGTATGATGCGAAAGAAGTTCAACATACATACAGGGGGAGGGCCCGCATTAGGGTCAGCGGTAGGGACGCGGCGCTGTGTGAGAAGTCGTAGGCGTTTAAAGAGTGCATCGATCCATCGGTTAAAATTTATTCTCACGTACACGGTTCACACGTGGATCATCCATGTGAGAATCGATCGCATTAAACTTATGCAAATAACATACAAATGATATGCGAAAGTTATACCTGCGCTGATGAAGCAAACTAAAATACAGAAAGATGCACAGTACTCAACTTGTGTTTAGTAAAAAGTCAGTGTCTCCTTGCTCAAGCAAGTATTGGGCAGTACTCATCTCTGTTGACAGGCCTCACCCAGTTACGGTAATTATACATTGCTATGGTGGGAACCAGTCTCTTCATAGGATGACCAATGTTGACTTCCCATTAAGTGATGTGAATTTATTGACCCTGGGAAGGATGATGGGCTGAATTGACCTGTGACAAAAATATATATTTCATAATTCAAACTCTGGGATAGAATTCTGGGATGACACGGTGTGTCTGTACCACTTGTGTTTATGGTGATTAATATGATGGCAGATAATTATTACTGATAGGAACCTCCTGATTACACCAGCCCACAGGGGATTATTGTGTCCGTCCGTTGTGCAGGGAGGGGCTGGGTGGGGATGGAGGGGCTGGGTGGGGAGGGGAGGGTGGGGAGGGGCTGGGAGGGGAGGGGAGGGTGGGGCTGGGTGGGGAGGGGAGGGTGGGGAAGGGCTGGGTGGGTAGGGTGGGGGGTGGGGAGGGGCTGGTCACCCCATGGTGCCCTTATAAAACTCAACGTTTAACCTACTCACGCCGGCTTGTGCCCGCCCTCACAGTCGGGCATATTTGCGGAATACCCCACGCCGCCGTTGACCCTGGCCATTGACCGAGCAACCCAACGTTCCTACCAGCTCCCTCCGCAGGAATGTGTTTATAATGGCATAGCTTCTACTGTGACGATGCCTGACCCTATCGATGGCTCGACATTGTTCCAGGTCTCACTACAAACTACAAGGAGTGCCAGGTGCCCTGGGCTAAGTTCTGCAAGGTGAGATCAGCAGCTCTCACTGGCAGCAGGTTCTAGCTTAATAAAGTGATAAATATAAAAGGGCAGAGAATATGCCTCAACATATCTGTCTCGCCACATAAAACGCAAACGTATTTCTACACATCCCGTCAGCCACACATTCCCCAGGGAGTGCATAATATCAGCAGCCATTGATTCAACACGAGAAGATTTAGACTGGTTTGACATTGAGTGTCTCATCAGCAGTCTGGCTTGCTTGAACCAATTCTGGTGAGCTGCCAGATGTTTAAAGTCAAGGGCCCTCTCTATTATACAAGGGTCATAGATCAACGCAAAACGATGAAATAAATACACATCACAGCATGACGCAAATTATTATGTTCGTGTTAATAAAGTGATGTAGAAGTTGACTTGACCACAATGTTCTCATAAAGCATGATTAATAACCCAAGATGCTGTTTTGTTTGTATTTTTGCACTCACCGCATAATGCGATTTATATTAATGGACCATGCTGTGCTGGTTGTTATTTTATGATCACAAATTTTTATAGTTAACGACAATCATGACATTGTTTTTATGGGTACTCAATAGACATAATATGAAAAAAATAACGCGTCCATCACAATCCACTGCTGATTTAAGGCCTCCCCACAGTGTCTATCGTGTGCGGAGTTTGACCGTACTCCACTTGTTTCAACGTTTGAAGAGGCTGCTGTACTGCTATACTGGGTCGATGTAAGGGCCATCTCGTGTCATACAGTGCTAGTATTGGTAAAGGGTATTGAAAATGTTTGTGCAAGGTGTTACTGATGTGTTGTTAAAAAGCAATGTGAAAGGAGTCTGTATGGCTTTACTGACATACCGTGTGTACGTGGAGTGCAGGAGAACATGCCCGAGAAGCAGTTTTCGTTTTGGCTGTGGCTGGATGGGATCATTGAGCTCATAAAGAAGCACCTTCTGCCCATCTGGAATGAAGGGTAATGTATGAAATGGAGGCAACATTCACCTATTATTCCTGCACCACTTACCTCACCGGTACATCTCACGTTTCCATCAGCAATCGATCTCTCCCCAACACTAAGCCTCCGCATTACTCACTCTTTCATAACCACACTCGCCCTCTTCATAGCACTCAGTCTTTCCGTGCTAGTCACCCACTTCACCATGAATGCTGTGGGCTTCCAATAGGCTGAATCAGCCAAGTGCAGTGCAGTTGACAAAAAAACAAAAGAGGACAAGAGGTTGGGCCACGTATGCGTGGTGCTTGCTCCATTTACCTCTCCACACTATAGCCACGCTCGCCTTGTTGGACACTCGCTCATGGTACCTGTCCAAGGGGCAAGCTGATGCTCAACGGACGAGCTTTGTCTTTGTCTGCGCACACACAGGTACATCATGGGCTTTGTGAGCAAGGACACGGAAAAGTCCCTGCTGAAGGACCAGCTGAGCGGCACCTTCCTGCTGCGCTTCAGCGAGAGCAGTCGTGATGGTGGCATCACCTTCACCTGGGTCGAGAAGCAGGATGGCATTGCCTGCGGTGAGCTGGGGGGAGGTGGGAGCGTGCGTGCTTTGAGAATCGCCCACCGGGGCATCCCTGGTAACAAGATGAGGCGGTGGGCAGTGGGAGTATGGAGAGGTGGGAGAGAGGAGGGGGGTTCTGGAAAAGGGCAAGCAGAGGTGCGAATGTGATAACACGGCCACGACTAGAGGGTGGGCCGGCGTGAAGAGCACCGGGAAGAGTTTGTGAATGGAATTGTAATAAAAGGTTAGGGAAAGAACAGGAATCTTACAACACTTAAGGCCACTCACTGCAGGCCTGGTGAAAACATGGACAGAATAATGCATGTGGAGCAGTCCGTGAAGCCGGGTGGAGCAGGATCCGATTTTTAATTGAGTTAAGGAGTGCTGTGACCCTTGTTTGAATCAGCTGCTTGCCCCTCCTGTGAGTGGATCACTATGAGTGGAGGCTCACGTGCTGCCCATGTGATCATTGCCACCGCCCCTCCTTCTCTCATCTATTGTCCACGGGGTTGCGCGTCTGCAGGTGATGTTCAGATCCACTCGGTGGAGCCGTACACCAAGCAGCAGCTAACGGCCGTGTCCTTCCCCGACATCATCAATTCTTTCAAGATCCTGAGTGATGCCAACATTCCAGAGTGTCCCCTGAAGTTCCTCTATCCGAACATCGGCAAGGACCAGGCCTTCAGCAAGTACTACTCGCGCAGTAAGTCCTGAGCCTCTGTGTTTACTTGCGTGCATTATATGTATGCACAATACAACAGTCTCCCACTCGTGCTGATGAGACTCTCAGCAAGCCCCTGTGAAGGTCATCATGTCACATGAGAAGGTGATGTGACCAGGAACATGCTAGGCCATGCCTCTGTCTCCCCAGTGTTACTGTTAACACAATTGCAAGAGTATCCATTTCAGACTGAGTTACCCTAGTAGAAGCCCAGGTCATGTTCACGTATCGATTTCCAGATGTGTGCATAGGCACGAATCGAATGTGGGTTGCCAACATGAGAATGCACTTTTGACTTTTGTGGGTCTAATTGCTTAACCCCATGTTCAATTTTCCTGTAGTATCATAAACAATATGTTCTGCACAGACTTTATCATTTTTACAGAGCCAGTAAATAGCACTCTAAAAAGTAATGACAGATTACATTTAATTCTGGATTATGTGTGTGTTTCATCTGTGTGTGTGGCAGAGGTTGATGCCATGGAGGAGGATAAGAAAGAGGGCTACATCCAGACTGTGTTCATCCCGGTGCATGAGTTGTAAGCCCCTCTTTGAATCATTGTTTTATGGAGATTACCACATTGGTCTTATTTGTGCTCGGCGCGATGGACGAGCGACTTGGCCTTTCTCTGTACATCAGTTGAATGCGTTGTTACGTGCGCTGTGTTGCGAGCTCTGTGCCGTGTGCCACACTGTCTAGGGTGTACTGTGCATGCTCTGTTCTGTACTCTACGCTGTGAACACCGCTCGCTGCACTCGCTGTGCCATTCGGTGTGTGTACACTCGCACTGTGCCATGTGTGTTGCTTGCTGTGCCGTACAATGTATTGTGCTGCGCGTGCTACCTGCAGTGTGGTGTTTACTGTGTGCCATGGTGTGCTATGGGTCACTGTGCCTGTGTCCACCTGTGGTGTGCCGCGTCAGCAGGAGGGTACCCCGTAACTCCGACATCTTCCCCATGTCCCCGGAGGACTTTCAGCAGCTGACGGACACCTTCCCTGACTTTGACCAGATCAGCATGGAGGTGAGGTACTATTCAGTCAATCCCACATCGATCCTCTTGATTTAAATATCATTCATCACAATCATTAATAAACACTTACTGTACGTGTATCCAAAAATATTTTAACTGCATGAATTAAAATTACATTCCGCAAGCAACGGAGTTGTGCATCATACTTTACACCAGTAGAGATTGACCTCTAGAGATGATATTACGACTGGATTACAACTGGTGTATAAGAGAAACTGCTTTGTTTTGCCCCTGCAGCTGTGCAGCCCACCCCATCCTCCCCTGTGATGAAGGAGACCCCTCCCCCAATTGCGCAAACCAGCATCGCGCGCCGGTGGTGGGAATGAAAGAACTGCCCTCATTCCGAGGCAATTGCACCAGTCTGATGATGACAACAATTAACAGTCGCCCTTAAAAGCTGTCCCTTAGAGACGGCCATTCAATGAGAAACCTGCCCCCCACTCCTTTCCTGTCCACAATTCTTGTCTTTGCTTGCCTCCGAGGTTATAGCCTGGAACCGTATATGTCAACGCGTATTGCTGCCACAGTATGTACACTTGGATCGCTAGCTCAAAGTGTATGAACGTTAAAACTGTTTTTTTTTTGTAAAATGTTTAAATCACCCTGAAAGTTGTTCATGAAATAAGCTCCTAAAAAGCTTTATTGATGAGGCGAATGCCCATTTGAGGTGACTGAATTGGCACTTTTGAGATTCTGGCTTGAAGTCCTGGGGTGGATAGGTGTGGTCTCCCTCAAATCCCCCTACCCAGGTGATCATGAAAAAGGCCCAAATTGATGTTTGCACTTGGAACTCCTGTGCTCTTCTCTTACCATTTGCAGCAGGAGTATAGACGGCCATGCACAAGAAATACGCTGGTCTCTGGCCACACAGCTTACATGTATTAAGAGTTTGTGGGGATTCTAATTGGCAAAGACAGGTGGGGTAAATCGCACACTTTCTGTTCTGCATAGCATTACCGCAGAAACCGCTGCTGTGCTATAATAGTTTTTTTACCCTTTTTTCTGGCAACCAAACAGACACCTTTTTACAAGGAATCATGGTTGCATTAACCACAATACCTGCGGTCAGAATGCAAAAAAGGGTAAAAAACCTATTATTATAGTTTGCTACTGGTAAAGGAGGCCTCATGATGTAAATGCTTTCCCCGAGCCCTAATTACTCTGATGGTGCATTGTCTTTGAGTTGTGCGCATTTTGGCGTCATCTGGTCCAACACCATGTGAGACTGGGCTCTAAGAAAAAGCTGTCTCTGGTATGGACCAATCAATTTCAAGGACAATGCATACATTATCAGAGTTGTTTTTTGTATGCATTCTGACCGCAGGTATTGTGGTTAATACAAAAATGATTCCTCGTAAAAAGGTGTCAGTTTTGTTGCCAGAAAAAAGGGTAAAAAACCTATTATTATATTTTGCTAATGGAAAAGGAGGCCTCATGATGTAAAAGCTGCTGTGCTGTTCCTGGGCACTCCACTGTTATCCAGGGCATTGCAGGCAACCTGCATAATGCAGAGAACATCACGTGTACGAGACTCACAACTTCCAGGTTACAAATGAACACGTAGTCAGTCGTTCAGCAATGTGTGTATGTACGGACGTTGAACTTATTTCGCACCATATGTAGCCGACCGTAGGTATGAGCAAGAAGGATGCTTGGGTGACCTCTAAATATATATTTGAGCGATTTATAATAGATTTTTGGGTCAGATTGAGTCAGTGGCATGCGTGTCGTAAACCCTGCTCCATTCGACACGGCCTGTTAAAGTTGTCACGTGATGTGCCAATATATAACCTGAGTGTTGGACAGCAATTCACATTTAGCTGGTAGTTCCAACCAGCTTCCATGAAAACACATTTTGAGTATTACCCCTAATATTAGTCGTTTCTTTAGCACTTAGTTCCTCCCCTCCCCCCAACCCAACATTCTTAGTCAATAAGGAATTTGGTCAGTGTTCCAAGCAGGAACCTGACAAATATGCACTGAGGCACCACGGTGGTGAGATGCTAACTTACCTTGCCTGGTATGCAGGAGCTTTTGGGTTCGATCCCGACCCCAATGTCTGTATTTGGGGTTTGCATGTTCTCCCCATGGTTGAGTGGATTCTTCTCCGGTTCCTCCGGTTTTCCCGCCGTATTTGGCTGCTTAAAATTTTCACAAAGGCCACTGCATTAAATATATTAGTTTGTGGCCACGAAGCTTCTGAAAAAAGTTCCTAGTTGAAGGACATTGTTGTTTTTATTACTATTAGTAGGGACTCCAATTGAGGGAAAGCCTTGGGCTGTAACATTTGCACACTGAAAAAAACTATTGTAAATACATTAGCAATCCTTACAATTCGTGAATGTCAATGACTTCCAAACTTATTGCTTCTGCTGCAATTATTTTTAATGGATATGCGTTTCTTTTTTGAAGCACCTATATATTTGTCTTCGTACTGTTTAAATAACGTGCATATGCTTTTTGTCTAAAGTAACATTACTATAGTATACCTGTTTTTGGAATTTCAGTCCGATACTATTCTTGCAACGTATATATGCGTAACATTAAGTAATGGGATGCATGTTCGATAGTGGTTCAGGAAAGTAGTCGACACTGCTTGTTCCATTAAATAACTTTATTGAAACAAAGCCTTTTTTGTACACAAGCACTCGGGCACTTAGATACATACGCGAACACACAAACAACAGTTGTCTGTTTAACATTTTGCTTCATGTCAACTTTACTTCAAAGTACTGCACCTCAAACTGCACTTAATGGGATTGCAAATGACACCAAGACGAACAAAGCGGTGTCCGTGATTCTGCTATCAATCATCAAATAAAGTTGCCCACAAGTCTTATTTGTTGCATCTTTGATCCTGCTTGAATCGATAACCTACAATTCACAATCGTCATTTGGAAGTAAATCTGCTGTGTACTTTTGTAACCATGTGCTAGTAAATTATTCATCGCTGTCAGGGAACTAAAAACGACAATAAAAATTATGCAAATGGTTGATTCGAAGCTGACTCTACAACTTCATAGCAGGTACTTTTGAGAGCACGTTTTTTGTTTGCATTCTGACCGCAAGTATTGCGGTTAATGCAGACATAATTCCTTGTAAAAGGTTTCAGTTTGGTGTTTTAACATCTGTTTTGTTGCCAGAAAAAAGGGGAACACCTATTCTCAGGTACTTTTGAATTTAAAAAAGTGGTCACGTGTCAAAATAAATGAAATATATTCAATGAAAATGCTGTAAATCTTGACTTAAAGCTTTAGTCACTGCAGGAATTCATATTCTTTGGGTCTTTCTGTAAAGCCACATAGATAGAAATAAAAGAAAAATATATTTTTCGATTTAAAGCTGTCGTGACTGCAGGGATTCATATTTTTGGTTCTTTCGGGTAAAGTTACGTAGAAGGGAAATAATAAAACTCAAACAATATTTCCCTTCTACGTGACTTTACCGAAAAAACCAAGAATATAAATGTATTTAATATTTTTATTACAGCCACGTAGATAGAACAAATAAAAATATATAATTCTTAATAATAACATTTATATATTATTTAATATTTGTATTATTTGTTCTATGTGGCTTTACCGAAAGACCCAAAGAATAAGAAAATGCTGTCCGTTTGCCCTTGGAAGCTGCCTCCGACAGACCAGTATTATTCCATATGACGGGGATACCGAGGTGTGGGGGCACAGTGGCCCAGCCAGCCTCAAGCCTCTCCTCACTCACCGTTGAGACCAAACCCAATCAATCGCCAACTCCATGCATCTGATTAACCAGCAGCCACAGCAGATCTGCCTAAAGGTCAATCAATCCAATTACATTGATTAAATTACCAACTATGGGTAAACTCCACTGGAGGAGTGTTGTACTCCCGGTCACAGGTATAATAAAAACCCATGGGTGTGTGTGTGTGGTAGGGCATGCAAAGTAACATCGTGTCCTGGTAAATTGCTCTCGTGTCCCAACGCTGCTTTGAAGTTTGGAAAATCTTGAGCTGACCGACTCCAAGGGTGTGGGGTTCCTGGTAATAGCTATGAGTGCTTACATTGTTTTTAGTCATTCCTGAAGCTCATGAGCTGTCACTGTGCTAAAGGCTGAACGACCTCACACTGGCAGGCAAAATTTGATGTAGTGTTACATCGCTGACAATTCTGGAAATAAAAGCAATACATTTAAAGCCTCCTTGAGTGCATGCCCATCGATTTGTCTCATACAAGATGCCTTTCACTGTCATTTTAAGACAACTTATTTGATCTTTGGGCTTGCCAATTCCACAATACCTCGTTTAGCATGAGTCACCAACTGGAACCAAACTAGATTATGGTATATCCTATATGTTTTGGTTGAGTACCAATTCTGGTTGTGGGCATGTGATAAGCATGCAGGCCAGTTCACTCAATACGGGCTCACTCGCACACCCAATAGCTCATACCAAAAGCTTGCAATGAAAAACTCAAACTCCATTGCATAGAATATGGCTGGATGCCAACTTCTAGCATAACAGTGAAAATAATACTAACGTTTCAACAGTGTATCGCTTCTGCCCATGGTGGTTCACACAGCAGCAGCAAGTTCGGTGCATGCATCAAAACAATGCCAAACATGCTGATGAGTTGTGTTAACAGGCAGGACACTTGAGTACAATTATTCAAGTCAGCAGATAAGAGGCTATCTTGTCTTGCAGGCATAACCAATGAAAAACATACATTCAGAAACTCAATAGTGATTTATGCTTTTTTAACTGATTGCCTTGAAAGTTGCTTAATTTAAAACCGGCTGTTACATAACATAAGTAGCAAACAGCTGTGTATGTTAGATACCCATAACATAAATTGTCGACAGACTAATTTAAATGTCTCGACTCTAAAACACTGCACATCATAGTATCCTGTGTTGGAAGGCTGCATGTCCAGGATGAAGATACTTTGAACACAACCAGCTTCACTTCAGTTCACTATAGTTTCAATTTCATCAATACTCAACATAAACAAATGGGGAAATGACAAAAAAGCACAAGACCGCTCATGACAACATCACACTGGAAAAAAATCAATATAAAATACTACATTGCCATAAACAACGCGGGTTTGCACAATGAAAGCCAGTTGCTCATGCTGTACAAATACAATGAAGCAATACCAGAGCCTCTTCTTACAATAACTTAACTGCACATTTGTAAAAATAAACTTTCCAAATAAACATCCTCACCTTCAGTACTAATGGTTTACTCAGGTCACAGAGTGACAACCAAAAACGATGGCGCATTCATGCATGGACTCGCGAAGCGAAAACGCTCGGCTCCTCGATGTGTTTTATTCCAGCAAGTGTGTGTCCTGCGCATCCACAATTGCGTGAATATTGCAGACTGCAATACAGACACGCACCAATGCAGCACTCGGATCCACAACTGGCAGCATTGTGAGAAATCTGCTCGAGGTGGTATGCTCGTAACTACTCTTTGGTTCTTTCTGTAAAGTCACATAGGTATAAAATAAATTAAATAACGACGTTTCGGGTGCAACACAAGCGTCTGATGCTGCGGTTGTCCCACCTGATGACGGACGCTTGTGTTGCGCCCAAAACGTCGTGATTTAATTTCTTTTATTTTATACCTACGTGACTTTACCGAAAGAGCCAAAGAGTATGGATCCTTGCAGTCACGAAAACTTCAAATCTAGATTGAATGCTCGTAACTGTAAAGGCAAACATCTGTACCAAGCCAATGTGACAATTATCGGTTTACTAATAATGTTATAATGCCTCATACTTCAAAGTGGAAAGTGTTATGAGACCCCGAATGTATTCCCAGAATGTTACTTGTGGACAGTGTAGACTCGTCATTGCATCCCTGCAGGTTTCTCCATATGGAACAGGAGAGTAACTGCAAATCTGAAGACAGTGATTTTGAACTAATGTATCGGTTTCAAGTCTGCTTGGATATATATTACTAAAGGCATTACTCTACATAGTTAAACTATCACTCAATTATCCTTTAACAAACCTATCTATTCGATCAACTATGTTAAATTGGCGCAAAAATGTATTGCCAAAAAAGATTGACTTCAGAAGTTAAGAATTTACGAGTGACGAAACGAGATACGTTCCAATTTGGAGGCCTCATTTGGTTTAAAAAAAAAAATTTTCAAAGGCAGCGCCAGCAAGTCGTATGCAATCGGGCCCAGGACACATTCTTCCAATTTGGAATGCTATAGCATCACCTTAAGACTCATCGGACCTGCTCCAAACACCAGTCTCACCCAATGTGGCACGGCGATGCCAGCGATGATGAACAACGGGCAAAGCTGTGGCCAGCAAAAATAAAACACCCACTGGGAAGGATTCCGAGTACTGAGCTCCAAAGGATTCGGAATAAACACTACACCTCTCATTTGGATATTGGCAGAAGCAAACAAGTTTGGTATATAACAATAAATATATATTTTTGTTCCGTACAACCAATAAGAAACATTTGTTCTTACCATTTGTAGTGAGTCACTTCTGAAACACTATTTTAGGAGGCAACGTTTATTCTACACTACATATCTTACACACTGTTCACACATGGGATAACTAATTACAGGTCAGAGCAGCCAACACGCTGCCGGAGACGAAGACGTAGCACCTCGGGTTCCACTCCACCTGTAGACAGCCCAGATTCAGACTCTGGGCTTCCCTTTAATGCCCCTCAGCATGGCCTGGCTCCGCCCTCGGCCACGCCCCCTTCTGGAACCTTCCAGGAGGTTCTGGGCCGACCTCCACGTGCCACCTGCCCGGCTCCGCCCTTAACCACGTCCCCTCCTGGAACCCTCCAAAGGTCCTGGGCCATGCTCCCCGTATCCCCTCAGTCACCTTTGCCCTACATCCTTCATCCCGACCCATCGCGTGCTTCACCAGCCAGCCGGGGTACCGTGTCCCCACATGCCCCTCTCCGCCAGCAGCCAGCACCACGCACCCTAGTGACCCACTGCGTGGTATTACATGCTGTGCTGGCTGCTACACCATATTCCCTCATTCTATTGTACCCAGCTCTACGCGCCATAGTGATCCATTCTATGTCACTACATATTTAAGATTTATTAGTTTAAGTCCGTAGTCTACAGTAAGTAAATTTGACAAAGGAAACCACCACCACAGTAACACCAGACCAGCACGAACACTCAATTATCTACTTTAGGCACAGCAATGTCTACAAGTGCAGTTCAAGCAACGACATCCACCTTGTGCCTTTACCACAAAGCTGTCATCATCCCACGAGCAATGCACTCGTCACGGGCTCGTTTTCACTACATTGCACTCCGATGACAACCTTCATATGCGTCTCGTCAGATCTTACAACTTGCACGCCAAAAAATTGACGTCCGTAAAAACTAATTTCAGAGATGTACATTCGGTGTAAACATTGCGGTAAACAAATGGTTACAATTTGTATTGGGGTGTTTTTGGCGGGATACTATAGTCTGAGGGTCTGACGCAATGCAAGTTGGTGCTGATGCACAGCTCAAATCCATGTGACTGACACAGAAATCAAACATGACCCTTAATCTGAAAATGGTCCCATGCGCAGTGGATACAGCTCAGTGACTACATCGTCTGACTAAAAAGTGACTTCATAGTCACTGACCTATTCCAAATGTTTTTGTATTTCTATCAGTAATGCTCAACTCCGGAGAAAGCAAAACCAGTAGTATCTAGAGAGGAAGTCTCGTATTGAATGGGCACTGGGAAAGAGTTCAGTCTGCAATTATGGCTGTGATTAAATCTTGGATTACTGTATATTTGGTCTGGGCTGGGCCTGTTCCCAGCACGACTAATTTGCAAAGTCATTGAACACAATGAAAAAAAATCCTACAGATTAATTCCTTCATTTGATAAAAGAGCAGTCAAACTACACTGGAAACATCACGCAACTTCCGATGTGACTGCGTTTCTGATTGAAATGTTTTCAAGTCTCGGACGTCTCTGACTGCAAGAGGGATGATAACAGCCTTCATTGCACGCATGTACTACACCACTGGTTATAAACACATCTCACGATGCTCTGAAAGCTTTCAATACGGACGACACCCACCTCGCAAGGCCACAGCAGGACGGCCAAACAGTGCAAACATAGAAGACCACAACTCCATTCTGACTACAGCTATCCCAGAAGCAGCAAAACCCGAAAACGCACACTCAGGACCTGGATCAGGACCTGGGTCAGGACCTGTATCAGGACCTGGGTCAGGACCTGGGTCAGGACCTGGAGCTGACCGCCAACGTCGTGGATGAGGGGCAGGGAGAGACAGTGGTGGAACACGTGATGATAGATGAACCCCTACGCACGTGGGATCGTGAGTCCACGCTTCAGCTGATCAACGCCTATAGGAACTTTGTGGAAGTGTTCAGCAGACGCCCGCACCTTAAGAAGGAGATATGGGCAGAGATCACGCGGCACCTGCAGCAGCTCGGACTCAGATTCCAGGCGGTGCAAGTAGAGGGTCACTGGAAAACGCTGACCACCGCCTACCGCAGTGCCCTGATGCTGAACCGACAAGCCAGCGGCAGCACGGAGCGGCGCTTCTGCCGCTACTTTAACGAGCTTCAAAGCATTCTGGGAGACGGTGGGGCGCAGGCTGTGGGGGGCGGCAACATGGCCGCCGGGAACTCGGGAAGCGCCACAGGAGGAGGGGAGGTCGCTGATGGAGCTGAGTCTGCCATCCTCCACCCGGCCTCCTCCACAACCGCCAGCAGTACCACGGTCGACTTAGCCTCAAATAAGTCGTCGGTCTCCCTCGCGGAGGTGGAGGAGCTGGAGGAGGAGGAGGCTGTCTGCGTGGAGCGTAAACGCTGGCGTCGCATGAC
This sequence comes from Lampetra planeri, assembly GCF_965212315.1. Classification (NCBI taxonomy): domain Eukaryota; kingdom Metazoa; phylum Chordata; class Hyperoartia; order Petromyzontiformes; family Petromyzontidae; genus Lampetra; species Lampetra planeri. The sequence goes on from NC_136107.1 coordinate 23,423,269, forward strand.
GGCCCAACAGCTACAGCCACCACCGCCGCAGCCACTGCTACCATCACCACAACTACCACCGCTACAAGTACAGCGACAGCAACAACCCCAGCCGCCGCAGCATCTATACCACAATCATCACCACCACCATCAGACACCGAAGTACAAAATCGCGAGCTACTCGCTGTTCGGCTCTACCGCACCCCCCCTGGCTTCTGTGAGCATGGCCACAGCCTCCTCATCCTCCTCCACCTGCTGCTCACCTGGTCACCCCTCCCACGTGACGCTCGGCAGACAAAGCGTATACGTACTACTCGTATTGCAAGACCTCGCTCGTTTATTAAATTAATATTTATTTAAAAAAATTGTGCTCGTCTTGCAAAACACTCGCAGACCAAGTTACTCGCAATCCAAGGTTTTACTGTATTTGGTGTGATATAATCAAACAGGAAAAGAGAATTCCTGTAATTGTTTTACATCGAATTATCTGTAAAGGTGTGACCGGAGATGAAATAAAGCAATCAGATCTCGCGCAGGATCTAGACAGACTGTTGCATTGTGAGATTGTTATGCATTGAGATTGCTTAGGGAGGCATTCATCCCAGCAGTTGATTTATCATGGATGATATCTGTTAGAAATTATTTATGTTAGAATCAGTGACTGCACAGAGCTGCAAGCCAATCTTTCACGTACACACTCAATATAAATATTTAGTCGTAGATCTGTTAGGCATGCTTCAGCGGAAACTGTGTGGTGATGCGCAACGGGCCTAAGGTACAGAGATGTACTGCCTCATGTGTCTGTATGCGTTGGTGTGTATAGAAATGGAGTGCTCATATTTACAGTAAACAAACATATTCACGATAACAATAAACATGCAAATGTAAAAAGTTTAGATGTAAAGTGTTCCGCTCAGCACAGTTGTCCGATTTTAAAGAAATCCCATGTTGTTGATGTATTTGGAAAGCCAAATAAATATTTGGTAAGCCAAACATTTTCAAGGATCTGCCTGTTTAGACTAAGCTTGTCCATTTTTATAATGTAAATGTCGGCCTAGTTAATTAATTATATTAAGTTGGCAGGTTTAAATTCCTAAATTTCTTCTTCTTAATATATTAATTCCCTGCACAAATGCATCACAGGGATTTTCATTGTATGCATATTTATGTTATATAACTGTGACTTGTAATGTGCATACGAACTTTATCTGACCAGACACTTAATATTGCAGCCAATTTACTTTAAAGTACTGCAGATGCCTTAGTTATAGCAGCCCAGCACTACTTATTATCCAAACTCACAATATACAAGTGACCGGCTCATTATAGACATACAAACGTGTCTTTAATTCCCCTATACACACTTTTGATGATTGTTGGAACTACCAAATATTTAGCATATGCATTTGACTTATGATACTTCCTCATATAAAGCCTGCTATATCAGCTGAAAAGAGCCAGTACCAGTTTAGTTGCTTTTGCTTTGCTATGTCATGAATATGTGCTTGCATTCAACTAACAGGGGACAAGTCAGGTACTTTGAAGGGTGATCGCTGCTCATAAAAAATGGCCAGTGCTTAAGACTCAACACATGTAAACACAACAAACTAAAAAGTATCCAACTTCTAACCAGACGAGAGCTTGTCAAAGAACCCTGGCAAAATTCCCCGCGGGCAATCACATGGCCATGTCTTTGTTCTTACGATATAAAAGCACAATTGACATGTGCATGTATACACGAGCTGGACTCTCGCCGTCTGTTGGGCCTAAGATTCAGTGTGCGGTATGTCCAGTAGAGGCTACTGAAGCCCACGCAATGCTCACTGAAGCTGCTTACAGTCTCGGAAAATGTAGATGCATTTGCAGCAAGAAAAGTGTTTCACTGATACACTTTGAAAATTGTGCTGGAGATGCGGCTGCCGAAGTCTTGCCAGCAGGGTGTGTGAAATCTATTGCCGATGAACCTCACCTGCATCTGCATACTTTTACTGAAAGTCATATATATGCAACTGTAATATTATTATGAATAAAAAAATCTGAGAATGTTATTCAACTAGCATTAGAGCGTGGATAAGTCTCCTATTTTATTCACACATAAGCAACCATGTTTAGCTGACATTTCATGCCTATCATGTGACCATAAGCAGCCAATCGGGAGGCAAATTCCCTCATGCAATCTCATCCTGAATTCAAAAATATCACAATACTTTTTTGCAATAATTAAATTTGTCTTTTGGAAACACTTTCTTGCAGCATATGCATACACAAGTACTGAAACCCTAAGAGCAAGTGTTCCCTGGTGCGTGAATTTTAGGGAAAGAAGTTCTGTAACATTCAGTTTATCAAATGTTTTAACGCGATTTTAAAAATGTAACGTTGCTTAAGAGAGACCAGTCTGTTAGCTTAACTAAAATGCCCTGAAATAATGTTCTGACCACAACAGAAATAAAATAAACACAATTTAAATATGACGATAGCTTACTTTAAATGGCCGCAGAGTGTACGCTCAGAAATGTATAGAAATATAAGCAGTAAGCGAGTTCCACAGTTTAGATGTGTAAGTAAAAGGGAATTGGCCTGCTGCGTGGTTTTATACGAAGAGCCACACAATACGGACGGCACGTGAGAGCAGAGAGAAAGTTTGAAGCACAGCTATCTTGTCCTGAACACAGCAGTGGCCAATAAGTGGCTCGCAATCCACTTGTGGATCTCAAAATATTTGTTGTGGATATCAGAACAAATCAGAACACTTACATAAGCAGACAGCAATTTTCGTTACGGCTGACGGCAAATAAAAATCCTCAAATAAGAATTCACGTAAAAAAACTTCTTCCAATAGATGGCGCTAGTACTTTATGTCGATATGTTAGTGTATTGGCCACTGCTGCCTGAACGCATTTTGATCACCCCTTGTAAATACTGTCGATGCTCAATGTCATATTTATTTAAGCACTTACTTCTAAGTGTACAGCGAGCAGAGGTTTTTAATGACCGATTATATTCGGTGATGCTCTTGAAGGGTTGCAATAGATCACGCAGTGTCAAAGTCACAGGGCCACATGTGAGGGCGAAACCCTTGGCGTGCGCGCGCGCACACACACGTACATGAGTACCCCGCCCTGTGCCGCTCGCTCGCTCACACCATGCTCTCCAGGTTGTCCTTGGTGGCAGATTCAGGCAGTGGCTTGTCGGCCACATTCCCCGCCTGCAGATACTTGTGCTCAAACTGTTGCAGCAGGTGAACAATCTCCTGGTGTCCGAAGCGCACGGCCTCATCCATCGGGGTGTTACCCCACCTGTGGGTACATCACGCACACGTGAATGCACACACAGCAGCAGTGCACATAAAAGCACCGCAGCACAGAGTAATGGTCAGCAATGAATAGCAGCATGGAGCAATGCAGTCCAACAGAGAGCAATGGTTCAACAGTGCACAGGTTTCTTATTTGAGATGTATGTTCTACAGCTGTTGATCACGACAAAGCAAGGTTAAGTGGCATTTGCTATTTTTTTTTACGAAAACACTATAAATCTCAAACAGCCAAACTATGGCAATCTAGTGTGAAATCTAAGAGCGTGGAAATCGACATTCCAGACCGGCCTGCATGGTTGCTTTGTTATTACTCGTGAGTCATCACTTCCAGTGCCAGAAAATGAGCATAGAGCACAGGCAAATTCTGTACGCCACATTTCATTTGGCACCATCATGTAAGGCCTAGCATCTCCATATTCTCATCACTCAACAGGCATTCAAGTGGCCCCCTGTATCAACCCTGAATATTTCCCTCCCCCCCCATATGCAAATAATTAAAAGTCAAAAGCGTTTCCATGGCACAAGGGACAGTATTGATCTTCACTGGCAGCTTTGAACAAGCGTTTGGAAAGCCACATTCTATCACAAGAGCGGATTTTCATACTGAACAAACGCTGTTGATCTCCACTACCATACTAATTTCATAATCGACAAAGGGATGAGGAATCCCAACTGTAATTTTAACGTGCAGTCTTTAATTTGTGAGTAGGGCACTACCACTGTATATCTCAGACAGACAAGTTCATCACAAACCATCACCTATCTCCTGCACGATGAGCCACTTTATAATCAGTCACAGAGCCACTACTGCCACCAAAGACCTCATCATCCGAAGGACCTAGTAAATGTGTCAGTCTCTTCTTATGAATTTCCCTTGTTTAGTCTAAGGAACACTTGGGCATATGTATGACCTTAAGTTCTTGTCATCAAAGACAACGACTCCCTGCGACACATACTGGCTACACGCTTACCTGTCTTTGGGAGTCGGGTTCACCTTGCATTTCTCCAACAGGAAACGCACCACGTCCTGGTGGCCTGTGGTAAAGCAACCCGTCACGTCAGATTGAGCTTGAAGTACGCGAACAATACAAATACCATGAGGCTAGGATGTGAGATTAAACCGGCTCTTTTTCAGTTATCTCTGGGACCAGTGCACTTTTCAGTGATGTAAACACCACGTGTTAAATGACACGTTAACATGAGATTAGTGCTATGATTTTGACAGTCTCATTCTAGAAAACCATTTAACTCAAAGAAATGAGTGTCAGTGTCTCCATGCTCATAAAAGAGGAAGACTCAAACATATTAGTGGCCATGCGCCAGTAATTGAAGTGTCTGTTGATTACCAATGGGTTGATATTGATTTTATCAATCCCACAGACACGATGGGCTGCAATGACAACCGACTGGAATTTGAAGTAAAAAAGTGATGATTGTAAGATGAGCGCCTAAAGTAAATGACACAAGTGGCACTCGGAGGGCCCACTCGATAGGCGTGCATGGGCCACCAAATACGCGAGTTGCGGTCCAACAGGGTGGGGTCTACATAGCACACAGGGCTCTTACCTTCGGCAGAACCCACGTGCAGCGCTGTGCGGTAGTCGTAGTCCCTCTGCTCCATGTCCATTGCTGACAAGGCATACCTAAGCACAAGCAAGAAACACAGAGTTCAAATACACCACTTAAATGTGCCATTCACACCAACATAGCATACACGGGAACCTTGAACAGTCTTTTAAAGCTGTATAGTCCCATGGGACAGTTCTTCATTGGTATTTATCTCAAAAGAATGTATACTTGTTTTTTTTACCAAATTGGTTTTTAGCCAGAGATGCGACAAAATGCTGAAAACGCCACATCGGTGGTAGCTTTATATAAACATTGTGTACATTTTGACTTAAAACTTTCGTGACTGCAGGAATTCACATTCTATCATCAGGAGCAGGGAGGTTAGCCTCTGAGGGCAAGCTGTTTATAAAGGTTTAGAGATGGGCTGGGCAGTTCATGTTAATGTAGGAGAGGGCCTCCGACACCGGCAGTAGGTCTACACCAATCAAAGCATTGCACCTCGCTCCACACACCCACACTGCTGACGGTGGAGGTGGACAAGAAAACACAAATCAAGTCAACAAAACTGACACCTTTTTTACAAGGAGTCAGGTTTGCATTGACCACAATACCTGCGGTCGGAATGCAAACAAAAAAACACAACTCTGATAATGTATGCACTGTCCTTGAAATTGATTGGTCCACACCCGAGACAGCTTTTCTTAGAGCCTAGTCTCACATGGTGTTGGACCAGATGACGCCAAAAGGCACACAACTGGTACAAATCAAGTCATGACCCAAAGTGGTTGATGACATCTTTCCAATGATTTTATTCACTTTATTTTAATTTTGATTATTTTATTGTAATTATTTTTTCTATCTACGTGACTTTACCTAAAGAACCATAGAATAAACGTCATATAAATATATGCAGCTCTTTTGTCAATCCACTGCTGAATGAGGGCCACTCCATGCCATGCAGGCCATGAAGGATGTTTGATAGTACTTGACCACGCTGGTGAGCTTGGGTTGATAAAGGCAGGGCACATAGACGATGGAGTATAGTACAGTCCAGCAATGGATTTTTCTGTATTGCCTTATTTTCCTACAACATAGCACTGCAGCAGCCTATAACAACTGCTTACGTATAGTGGTCGTCAATCCAAGCAATATCTAAGCTCAAATCTGCTTAGCTTCCGAGATCGGTTGAGATCAAGTGCATTCCAGATTATTTGGTCATTCACATGTGTATACAAATAATTATTAGTTAACTATAGAAAACTGAAACTCACTATTGCAAAGCTGCATTGTATGGTGGATCCTCTGTGCGTGCTTTTAGAGGAGAGCAAATAAACATGAGACCTTTTTGCCAATATCAAAGTATGAAAATTAAGAAGAAGTTTTACCATTTCTGGCAATAAAACAGGTGTTAAGATATTCAAACACCAAATAGATACATTTTGCAAGGAATCAAGTCTGCATTAACCACACAGTACTTGTGGTGAACATGCAAACAACCATGCTCTGATAATATATGAATTGTCTTTGAAACTGAATTACTTACACCAGTGACAGCCTTCTCTATGGCCTCGTCTCATCAGTCTCAGACCAGAGAACGGGAAAAGGTGAACAGCACAAAGGCAATGCACGTATCAGAGACTTTTTGCTCTGGGTGAGGAGCTATATCATGGGACCTTTTTTTGCCAGGATCAAAGTATCAAAGAAGCTCCAACAAACAAAGCGCAGAAGCGTCACCTTCGGAGAGCCGACACATCCCCGCTGTAGGCCGCAAACAGGAGGCTGATAACCGACTTGGCCTGAAAAGAAACACACAAGAGCTTTTAGGCACTTCTAGATTTGAAGTATTCGTGACTGCAAGAATCCATACTCTTTGGTTTTATTCGGTAAAGTCACGTAGGTAAAAAATTAAATTAAATAAAAATGAAATAATTTAGTGGTTTTTCATTTTTATTTGATTTTTTACCTACGTGACTTTACCGACTAAAACCAAAGAGTAGCTTTCAGGCACAATAAGGGATTAATAGAATTTCACCCACCAACGAAGAATTGTTTTATATGACAAAATATATATTTAAAATAATATATATAATATATAAAATTATCTTATCTATGGAATACAATGAGTGAAGGATGACAAAAAATATCTGTATAATCTCCGTCATATAACATATGATAACAATTTGTTTACCCAGGAAAATCTTTCGACACTTTGTTAGAAGGGCCCTGATTTGGATGGTTGGCTAATTTTTTGTGGAATTGTGTTTGTTTTCCAAAGCTCATAGAGATACACTTTCAACTTCCCATTCTGCCTCCAAATAGTACGTTACTGCCTCTGTAGGGTGGGAGTCTTGTGCACGTAATTACAGTGACACCAAAAAATCTTGCCTCCGAATCTCTGAATTACATGGCTATAAATATACTTCACCTGATTCGCAATGAACATTGATAATGATGGTCAATCTCCCCATACAGATAGGCAGAATAATCGATGATGATAAACCAGTTTTATAGTACGAGTCTACAGTGACCTATCCTCTGAGTAATAAGCATGCATATTCACGTGGATTTGTAAACAAACGACTCAATAGAGCTCGCATTGGTGAAGGGAGGAATATATCTTACCTGTGCATCGCGACCCTCCGTCCGTGGATCCAGCTTCTTGACAAAGTGTCGCAGGTTATCATAGTTGTGGAAGTTGAAGACGGAGACCAGTTCCTGATGAAAACATGGGAGGGCATGAGACATCCACACAGTGGATGTACAGAGGCAGACACTCACGCAACATTCTCTCAATGATATAGCCACACACAGCAGCACACATCCAATAATTGCAATCTCAAGCAGACCCAAAGCAGTGGTATCCTCAACACAATATGCACTGCTATCGTACATAAGAGTAATTCACTTTAAACTTGGCATCACCACATGCCGCAAATGACAATAATGAACGCCGCATCGGCCAGTGCCAATTATCTGCTCTGGCAATATTGCACACCATACCTGACAGAACTGAATGCCACGGACGCTGTTGCCCAGGCGATCGAGTGCGGGCGACCAGCACATGACTCCCATCACGTTGGGCACCACCAACAGGATACCACCCGATACCCCCGACTTGGCCGGGAGCCCCACCTAACATCGCATGGCACAATGCACGGTCAGGAGCTCTACAACAACGACGGCAAATATTTCAGGCTAAGTAGCATGGCTGGCAGTGTATGTGCGGTGTTATACGCAGTGGTTAGCTTGCGTGATGCGCTAAAATTTTGGTGACTTGGATTGATTTCCCACATCCACATATCAGCGGGAAGTGGTATATGAACTGGTTCTAGGTTTCTATGGCGATTCAACCTTAATTGAGTACCCCATGTCGTCTTCGAATATTAGCAGCGGAGAGACAAGGGGGGTGGATTTGTGCTGTGGCAGCATAAGTAGCTTCTTGCTATGAGCACTATTTCCCACATCCTTAATAGCACTTTCCACAAGACTCTATGGCGTGATTCACATGCTGAAGGAATGCCATTTAAAGCTTGCGGATTGCTCCGTCTTGGCCTTGGCAGAGCGCACGCAATATACCCAGCCAGGCTTCATGGCCCTCCACCAGCTTGTGAATCAGACCTTCCAAGCCTGAAAGAAATATGTTTTTTCTTGTATATGGGGGGCATTGGTGTGTTTTACACACTGCACAATTGTTTCGGTCGACCCAAGCTTGATTATTTGCCATACACATCATGAACAATCAAATATAGATTCAAGCTTTAACAAACAACATAGGTCATGTAGAACAAGGGCACCAAAAGGAGGCAGTGGGTGGTAAAGGTGAGAGCAGAAGAGCAGGCTTGAGGGGAGTGGATAAGTGGGTTCGCAGACCAAGTTAGAAACCAGTCAGGAAAGTTTCACAGAAATGTAAGTGTTCAGTCACTCAAACAAGTGAAACAAAATTAACCACCGTGAGTGCATGTGTGTGCAAGCGACAGAAGCAGATCAGGGAGAACCTACTCGTGGCAAGAGCTTGGCATTCAGTGACCAGTGACACCGAACAGTGAACAGCGACACCGTTCATCGAATGCCAAGAGGCTAAAAATGTGGCTCACCACACGCAAGTTGGCGCCACGAGCGTACTCGGACAACTTACCTGGAAGGCGAACTGCCCGGAGAAGTCGTACATGCCACACGAGTGCATGAGGCTCAGCGTGTTGCGCACGGCCTCGGGGCTCATCACACGCTCGCCAGTGGTGGGGCAGATCCCGCCGTTGGCTAGCGTGGCCGCCATCACGCTCGCCGACTCGCACGTCACCTCGATGGAACACAGCTGGAGTACCCACGCACAAACAAAGACAAAAGATCACCCCTATAGCCTGAACAAGCTTTTGGAACAAGTGCTGTTAGCAAGCGCCTTGCACGCCGCCACGGCACGTCAGGGGTTGGGTGGCCAGCACCACGCCAGGCCACCTGACTCCACAGTAGCAATATTTACACATCACACCAGGTACTAATTTGAGGCCGAGTCGATCTAGGGGAAGCCCAGGACTGGTTCAGATAATCATCACCAGTGTTGGTGGCCATGAGTGGGAATCGAACGAAGGTCACCAAGTTTGTAGTGCAGTGTGATAACTGCGGTGCCACCTCTCCTCACAAAGACAAACACACAGAGGCATGGTTCCTGCCATTGGAATGTGAAATGTTCACCACTTTCTCATCTCTGGACTACCAACAGATGTGAGTGCCACCCCAAATGCTTCTTTAAGCAGAAATATATTTATTACTCAACTGTGACTTTCAGTGCCTAATCAAATTAGTATCATGTTACTTTAAAAAAAACTGGGTAATCAGTTACGACACGAATTACTTTACAGAGCTCAAATTAAGATACTTGCAAAATCAGATCCATACTCACAATCGACAAAGCTAAATTAATTAGTTACCTTATCGATACAGTGTTTAAAAATCATAACAAAATAATGAATTTGGTATGATGTATTCAAAAATTGTCAGAAGTACAATTGAAAAATGTGTACTCAGGGGCCATAACCATTTCTGCAACACTCAAGAGGACAACCATTCTGTTTTCATCCAGGTTTGTGCTAAGTGACCACTGCACTGCTTTTACTTTAATACAGCAATGCTACATGATGACAAAATGCTGCATGCTAATCTTCATTGCCTACTACATTTTTCCAGCAATATTTAAAAATAACTACTTTCGATTGTTAAAACTAGTTAATAGTTGCCATCCATTTCCAAGTCACCGGCAAAAGGAAGGTGCCTGCAAAACACAATACAGTTGGGCAGGCAACCCCGGCTCACCCACCTGGAAGTAGAAATCCAGGCAGCCAATCAGATCTGTGCCCTCAGGAAAGCACTGGGGTTTGGGAAAAAAAAGACAATGTTGTTATAGACCTTGCATACAACACTCTAAGAGATACCGAACACTCCCACAAAGCAATGTGTGTGTGCGCACAGAACGGAAATGGCCTCGTGGTTCACATACTTTGTTAAAATTCTGGTTCCTTGATTTTTATTTGGATTGCAAAACAAAAACACTGTGGGCCTCTGCGATCAGCTGAGCATTAAATGAGTACTGTGCCTGATAAGGTGTATAAACATCAGTACTGGGTAGTTGTACGTATACATGTTGAACTTCTTTTGCACCGTACGTAGCCAAGCGTGCTAATCGGAGGTTAGCACAGTTGGCTATGCCAGTTGTGCTGACTTTAATAGGTACTCTCTAATGGCAACCTGTGGCTGCATACCAGGCCAGGCAGTTAACATCTCAGCAGCGTCTGCTCTGAGCTGTGAGGCTCTGAGAGCAAGAACGAACGGCAAGAGTCAAATAGCACAGTCAAAATCCACTGGAACAAATGATCGACCTTGGAGGAATTTACCAACATATTTTATTACGGTCATGATAGCACAGTGAATGAGTAGCAACTGTGATAATCATTAACCAATAAGTTTAGGGGCTGCAGGAAAGTTAATTTCTTCATCAAAACCCATAACTGTTACAGAGCTATAGAGCTATATAATTTCCTATAGTTGCTCACAAACATAAAGCTTAAAATGATATCTACATAATGTAATAGGTGGACAATAAACCAAACTATCAATTGTAAATATGTTTTATTTAGCAATTCATATGTATGCAGGGTATATGGTTACATATATTTAAATGTTGACTTCCTTGCATCCCAACAGTAAAAACCATGACGTTGACAAAACAAAACTTGTTACGGTGGATACCTAGGTTCTGCCTTAACCCACTGGCATAAATATTTAAGGTTTGGAAAAAGACAGAATCTGCACAACCCTCGGGAACCTTGGCCAATGAAGCATGCATGCATGTAATGAGAGAATGAGCAGCAGCAGTGTGGGCATGTGAAAGGATGTAAGTATGGGACGTAAGGACTCCTATATAGCAGAGGACGGGGGAGGAGGTGTGTGTATTAGTGAGCTCACCTTCTTCTCCTTCAGGTAGTAACCAATGGCGAAGTTGCGATCGCCCGATTCCCTCTCTGACTGGAACCTGCCAAGGCACAGCGAAATATAAAAAGTGTGCATGGGGTGAGGTGGTGAATGCTATTGACTGTCACACACCAATGAGACGGCCCAACAATAATGCTGCGTATAAAAACACACACAAAATGGCAGCTGTACAGTAGTATGCATAATAGACTCTAATATGTTAGCGTCAGATTGTCTTCATCGTTAATGGCGGTTCTTAGACATCAGTGAACATTGCACATTAATATGACAGGAGCTAATATCTACAAAGGACAATCACAAATGACTTTCAAGAGTGTTTCATATTTTACTAACCAAGGAGGGATGATGAGCTGAGTTAACCAGAATTTTTTTGTAAATGACCAAGGTGGCCACTATAGCCATAATTGCCATCCTGCAGGGTAGCTGCATACTGAGGGAATGCAGCAAATCACTATGATAAATGCACAAGGCTGACCTAACATTAGCGCACTGTGGATTGAAAGGAGAGTGAGCGTATGCCACAGGTTGCAGGGAGGTGAACTCACGTGGCATTGCTGAAGCCCACGTACTCGTGCCCACCCATCTTGTTGAGGTACTCCATGACCTGCGTTAGGGAAGCGTTCGGCACAATATTGATAGCACAGCAACAGCAAGGAAGACCGTGATACACAGGACAGGAGCAAGTGTATGACATGCAGCTGCTTTAGTGAAATTACATGAAACTTTTCACTGCCAGTGTGAAATGTGCTTCTACCAGGGCAATGGATCTCATCATCGCTCCTTGCCATCGCTTTTTTTTTTCTCAGTTAACTTCTCAGATTATTTCAAGTCAAAGGTAAAGTGCCTCCATACTTAAGCCCTGGGGAAGTGCTCAACTCAATATTATTAACCCCAGATAGATGATGTGCTCAATTAATAATTCCCAATTAGGATTTGAACTCGAAAACTTTTAAATTAAGTTATGCAGTCTTCAACAGCACCACACTAAACAAGGTATTTAAGTTAGTTGCATTACTAATAATGCTACCATATTTATATGCACAACAGTATTATCTCTGCAAGATAGTTCTCACGCTCGTTATTGTCATGAACAATAAAGACCGCCTTGTAAATGTATCCATGCAGATCATACACAGTGGCAGTGTTAAAAAAAAATAGGCAGAGCAGCCTCAGGGCTGAGAATAGTTGGTAATTAAAAAAGACTTTCGATGGGCAATGCAAAGTGCTCATTATTGCATTTGAGCACTGATGAGCGACCATGTAAAATTAGCCATGGTGTCTCTGGTGTACAAACCAATTAAGTCTGATCCTTGGAACTCGATATATAAATATAATCCTCATTCAAATTATTGGGATGGATTACACCACGACTGATTTCCTTTATATCTATGCAGCGCCATTCAACCCTGGAAAGTATTCAAGAATCAACAATTCAGAATAACACAGGTAAATCTCCAAAATTCAACTCTTGAAAGTATGAACAAACACACAAGGTTTACAACCAGGATGTGTAATTGATATCGATTTTGCAGCACGTCATCATGGGGCTAAATTTGCCTTGAAACCCACAAAAAGACCATGAGGTCAATGACTAATTGTACTTGACACCTGAAGAGACGCAGGGGTTGGAGGAATGCCCTTGCTGCGGTAGACAGTGATTAGATAAGTTATTTGACGCGAGCAAATTATGAGGCCCATTGGCTGGTGTTGAATCTAAATCCAGCGGAGCCCCATGTGGAGATTTAGGTCAGGAAGGCACTCGTGATCAAAGCTTGTGGGGCACACACGAATGTCTTCTGCAGGTGAGTTACTCACATGGTCAAACTTCTCAGAGGTGTGTGCTCCTTGCTGTGAACAGAAATAAAATGCCTATGATGTTATGTTTCCAAAAAGATAAAAGGCCATTTTAGTTCATAAAGTACAGTATCATTTTAAATGATACTGTACTTTATGAACTAAAATGGCCTTTTGTTGGGGAAACTAAACGACATGTCTCGGACCGTGTTCGTGAACACAACACAGATCTGAAACACGGCAGGACCAATGCTTCTGCCATGGCTGATAATTACTTTATTGCGGCTGGCTCACGTGAAATTGATTTCTCTAAGACGATGGTACTTTGCAAGCCGACGGGCTATCAACAAAAATTAGTTCACGAAGCCATCCATATATACAGACACAAACACAATTTCAACCGAGACGACGGTTTTAAACTCCGCAATCATTGGAAAGATGTCATCAACCACCTTGGGTCATGACTTGAATTTGTGTTTCCTTGTCAACCGTTAGCAGTGTGGATGGGCTTAGCGAGGTGCAATTCCCACGCCCCTCCCATCTCTACCCCCCCCCCCTATCTCTGCTCCACCCCCTCTCTCTCCCCCTGTCTCTGCCCCATTCCTTCCCCCCCCCCATTTTCTGATGGGTGTACCGAGGTGCAATTCCTCCCTCCTCCCATCTCTACCCCTCTCTCCATCCACCATCTCTGCTCCACCCCCTCTCTCTCCCCCTGTCTATTGAGCAGCCCCTTGCCCCGCCCACTCACTCTGGAGCTATTATAAGCAGCTACATTTGGAGGCTTGCCCCCTCTTCTCTCCATCTGATGAAGACCGCTTGTGTTGTGATCGAAACATCGTGGGTTTTTTGCTTTTAATTTTGCTTTTTGTTTTCTATCAACGTGACTTTACCGAAAGAACCAAGAACACCATAAATAATCTATGGTATCGCGTTCCAAACTGATGTTTGTTAGTATCACGTATTTAATGGTGATATCATTATTGGGTAGAGCCACCGAGATGACGTCTCAGCTGATGTGATATCCATGCCTAGCTTGAGAAGACCAGCCTCTTTGAAAACGGTCCTTTCCAGGTTGATGTAACTTCTTTACAGAATAAAAACAAAACGAGTCCTAAAGATCAATAACCTCAGTGTTTGGGCTTTAAACACCATTAAATTTAGATTCACTTATACACATGTGTACATAATATATCATGTACATAATAGTATTTGAAGGAATAGAAACCTAACTGATATAGCAATGACTAAGACTGTGAACACCTGGAATGTTTCATCAGTATGTATGTTCGTTTAACTTCTTTCGAACAGTTTGTAACCAACCGTGCTAATCGGAGGTGCGTACGAGGTACATGTGGGTGCACGACGTCAAGTGCTTAGAAAGTCGGGTGAATTTTCCACTCAGGGATAGACTTTAGACAGTCCAGCATGGTTCTAGAAGCCACTGCACTGCAAGAGGTGCTGCGACTATGCAATGAGATATCATGGTGTGCCACTGCCTCATCTGAGAGCACTATGCAGTCATCATGTACATTGTTGCGTCTTATGAACCCATACAGTGCTTAGGTAATACTGCGCTGTAATACCTAAATAATGGCACGTTAGAACTTTGAACTGGAAATGTACACAATAAGGAAATATGACAGCCAATTTCTCTAGTGGCTATGTGGAACAAAGTTGTTCAGGTGCCATGTCCATGATTGTTTATAACCTGCTTTAATTACATGTAACATTTTAAGACATTTGACATGCAAATGTGATTCATGGTATTTATCAAAACACAAAAACACCTGTCGGCTGCACTGCTAAATGCAGGTCATATTATGCAAATAAAACTACCAAAAGGCATCTCCATGCACTCATAATCCTGAAAATGTCAGGGAGCTGAGTTTTCATCATGCAATCAATGGACTACTTTGGGCTCGATATTTTCAGTGCTGCCCATTTGTACAAATTGGGGCAGACGTGCGTCAGCACAAGACCCACGGCTACGTGCATCCCACTTCAAGGTCAAACCAGCTCCACACATAAGCTACACTTGGCCCTTGCACCAACGCGGTAACCATGTCTTTGAAGTGATCATAAATTACCCAATTATAGACAAACTATCTTGTTAGCCCGTCCTAGGACAGAAGCTGTAATATTAAAGATGTAAATTCACGTTTTATTGTGTAATTTTCATTTCATTAGGAAATGTGAAACATAAATACTATTTTCTTAACTTATTAAATGAAATTTTAATCTTGGTTCTTTCGGTAAAATCAAGTAGAAGGGAAAGAATAACATAAAAAATATATAAAACATTAAAATTATCACGACGTTTCGACTGCAACATAAGAAATCATCATCAGGTGTGAAATCCACAGGAAGAATTTTTTTTTAAGTGGCGTTTTTTTCTTAACGTCAGGACCACGGACAGCGATTTGACAGTTGGTCAGATGGACGAGTCCATCTATGTTCAGAAAAGAAGAGGGGGGAGAAGAAGATAATGGAATGCTGTCTGAAAATTACCGTAAGCGTGAACACAATCAATTAAGACCTGAAATGGTTTATCAAATCCTTCCAATGATTGCTAAGCCAGAATCCATCTTCTTGGTTGAAATTGTCTCTGTGTTTGTATATGTGGATAGCCTCATGAACGAATATCTCATGCCATCTGGCTACCAAGTCTATTTTAATACTTTTTGCATTGTGTACAGTCTGGAAGCTACGCACATGCCAAATTTCAAGTTTGTTGCATGTCAGGAAGTATGCTAAACATTATGAACAGACACAGATTCACAAATTTCCCTTTTATATATATAGATGACCTGAAGAATTGGCATGCCAATTGGTGTGTGCATTTAGCAAAATTTTAATTGTGCACTGCACTGTAGTTTTATAAAATATTGAAGATAGAAATGATACCTACCATAGCATACAAAGCCGCAATGCATAATGCACTGGTGGGAGCTGTGTTTAATGCTGTTCGTGCAAGACATTCAGAGCATGCACAGTAATGCAGTTTTTTCTGCGGACAATTTACGGTTACAATTGCATTGGAATATTCGACTTGGCATGTGCTCTGCTCGTTGCAAACCTGATTTGAATTTTGCACAAAAGTTGGGATTCCTGGAGAATTTTCCCCAGGAAACAACTGTACTCATTGACAGCATGAAGAATGATTATGCACACACAGATAAACCAACATATCTGTCACCACACTGCAGCGCTAACACATCGTAAAATTGAGAGCCCTGCTCATTCACATTCATCACGCAATTCGTGTTAGTTAACGTAAAAAAAGAAATGCAACAGCACTGCCCCGAATAAATATTATAATGATAAACAGGAACAAATCAAGCACTGCTCAATAATAATTTGAGAAGCAGAGGGAGCGATATTATCAAAAAAAACTGGTTCTTCCAGACTGACAGCTCTAACAAGGTCAATAAACATGGACTTTTAAACATCTCGCCATTAAACAGTCACCCGTTTTATTGCGTATTCAATATGCACCACCACAGCAATATTTTTTGTTTTAGACAGGCTACCTGAAATAACTAAAAGCCCCTCGGACAAACAGCGAATTAATAATATCCCAGTGCTACACATACAATTCACCAAACTCCACAGCACTGACGCTGGGCTGCAAGTACCAGCTTTGTACACGGACATGCGCACACACTTGGGCTGGCCAGCAGCACAGAGAGGCCCACTTGCACATGATCAAGAGTGAATGGAGTGAAACCTGCCAAAGTCAAACGAATTCAGTATGTGGCTTCTCTGGTTATGGTGTGAGGGGGGTATGTGGCATGCTGCAAATAAATAAAAACAAATATATATTTATTTCCATTATTCACACGTAATTAACACCCAGAAAATTGTAATTAGCACATACTATCTCTCACTAAATACTGATAATCTAATAATTGCAATTTAATAACACCAAAACAGGTAAACTGTACGGTATAATCTAAGTCATGTACCATCACCATGAAGCAGTAATAGAAGAGGCTCACTGCATTTGGAAGTTTGAACACATTTTCTGACAGGCCTGTATAATTTATTTTGTTTATTTGTAAACGAATTGCAAAATAAACATGAGAGTACGTTAGAGAGAAAACGAGCGGAGCACGTGGAAAACCAAGGCACCCAGGAGCACGGGTTTACTGAATTCCATACAGGACACAAGTATCACGGCACAAATGCACATCAATTGCACCAATTACAACTTGCTGGTGTCGAAAAGCTGTCTCCTACACCACATAGCTTAATTCGCACGTATACAATGTTCTTTCTAAATGTGATCGTGATAATCATCGTGAAATTTATCGTGAAATATCATATCACGGAAACCCTCATATGAACGCTGTTTGACCATGACCACATGAGAGCTCTTGTATGGGCCACGTGGAGACTTTTTCAGACAGCCTTGTGGAGCCCGCAGACGTTTGCCCATGAATAAATCAGCAGGTCTGTCATCTGAGTGTGTGCCCTGCGCCGCGTTTTCCTGCACTGCCAGCCAGCCGTGATCAATCCTTTTTCTGTTTATTTGTCCGAACAGTGCAATGACTAATTGCTATACTGTACTGTACAGTTCTGTGCACTGTTAAAATAAAATGCATGGAATGCCTGGTGCTGTTGCATGTGCAAATTCGTTTACGTGGAAATGTTATTCGGTGCGAAGAGAGGTGACGAGGAATGCACAACATGCCACGCGGCAGGCAGTTAAAGAGCAGACACACATCAAGGGCTTCTAACTCGTTTCGAGCTTTACCGCACGCTATTCACTGTCTGACGTGGTAAAAAAAATGCTGCAACTTCAACCAAATTGCATGCATATTTTCTTCAAGAACCAGCTGAATAAAACTTCTATTAAAAATGGAATGGATCCAATTACAATATTATATTTTTTGTTAATCAAGCAGTGTAAGTGAGATGTTTGGGCAAGGCCAAACTTTATATGGCAGAATCGCAAGCCAGAAAACCGACGGCTTATTTACGTATGAACAACATTTTGAATATACTCTAGTGTCTTCATTATATTCAACAAAACACATTTGGGTAATTCGGAAAATACCAGCTGCATCACTGAAAGCATGATTGAATTATGAGAAAGCTTGTTTATGTATAGAAATGTGATGCATGGACTTGTTGCATCTAGCCTACTGTGCTCATTATAAAGGTCACTGAAAATAGCACACCCATGCCATCTAGTTCAGCTTACAGCACATAACCCTCTTATGCAAAGATTGGGGCTCAATACCCAGTCTGGCACGCGTGCAGGATTACCCGGCACACTAATCGCGAGCCCCAACGAGGACTCCCTGATAAATCCAGCGACACAAACCAGCACAGGTGAATACTGCCTGGCATGAACACGGCAAGAAGGTGTGTCAAGCGAGACCGTCATGGGCCATTCACCCCGAGTGGAAGCCAACAGGACAGTAAGATGGGGAGAGGTGGCATAGCCAAGTAGCTTTTAATCACTGAGATCATAATAACCCACTAGCGTATTCTGCAGGTGGTGAATGGATACTGAATTTAGCATCATTAATAAATAAGGGGGCACCATGGTGGCGAGATGTTAACTACCTCGCCTGGTATACAGGAGATCGTGGGTTCGATCCTGCCCCTGACGTCTGTATATTAAAGAGTGTGCATGTTCTTCCTGTGGTCACATGGATTTTCTCCAGGTTCTCCGGCCTCTCCCTCTGCATTTAGGAAAATGCTATACATTTCCACATGATAAGCCACTTCGTTAAGCTATCATTTGTGGCCAGGTAACTATTGAAATATAGCTATATAACTCAGTGGCCTTACCTAGTAAAAAATATATAGTTTAGCAGTTAATAGGTGAGTCAGTCGTGAGTTGTAAGCAATAGAGTAAATTGCCGACCCCAAACACTGTTAGGCGATGTCAATCAGGCTCACTTGGGAAAAAGCATGGCTGAGATCAAGCCAGCGGAAGAACAATTTTCATTTTTCCTGACACTAAGTAGATTAATATTTGTTGTTTTGTTTTCAAAGTCATCAAGTGAATATATTACAAGTACATTTGTCCATATAAGCCAGTGTCTAGTAGACCAACGCCCATTCAAATATAAAGGGCCTCTGCATACATACAGACGTGTGCATACATATGTATAGAAAACACTTACCTTTGACATAATGCAATGTTACAGTTGACATTGCATGAATAATTGTTTGCTTTTTTGAATGACGTGTATATTTTTCTTGACTCAAAATAATGTATCAGAACATAAAACTGTACCTATAATTTACATCAATGTCAATTTGTGAATAAGCATAGATGCCCTTCTAGACTGAATATACAAAGGCCTCATTTAGCACCAACCAACACAAGCAACAGCCCCAAGCAACCACTCCCTAACAGCGAGTACAGCGCCTGGATAATGATTAAAAACCATTAATATTAATATTCTTTATTTATCCAGGAAAGCCTCACTGAATGTTCTGCATTGGGGTGTTTGGCCAACTCCATTAATGTGTTGCAAATGCTTCTGAATCACTTCTGCTGCTCATTAACTGGGGACACCACATTGGAAGATAAAACCAATTACACTGAGCATACAGTGATAGAGTGATGCATGCCAATTATAGAGCGTGCCTTAATATTGTTAACTCAATTTTGGAGGGAAGTTGATAGCTTACACACTGGCTCTGGCGAAATATATCATGAAAACCCACACGTAGCTGGCCCTGATACCCTAACCAGAATTGTGCATCCCTCTTTTTTTCAAAGCTCGTACACAAACATGCCCTTAATGAAAACCCTTCTGTAGTCAATTCACTAACACAGATCAATGCATAAACATTGAAACTGATCCGCACATCAGATAGGCACATATTAATTGGTCTTCATATGGAACGCTTAAATATTAGTCCGTTATTTCTTTACGGTGTTATAGGCAAGGCATTTTTGCTTAATTGCTCGCACTGTAAAACCCATTTATTTTTACAAATGTTTGTATCATTCATGTAGACGGTTTTGTGAACAACTCTAGTAATCGCATTCCAGAGTAATCATTTGTCCATCTATATTCACAGCTCGCACATACAGTAAATAAAAAATAAAGCCTCATTGCAACCTATTCTAACATACAAGTCATTCTCATTTTCAAAAATGCCATAAAATGTGCCCTAAAATTAGTTACAAATAGCTTTCCCTCCCATATCCCAAGCTGATTCTCCGTGGAAATCCTTAAGGAATTTGGCATTCAATCCATGGCAGTGCTGCCGACTTCCTGCAAAGTGGCACTACATATATGGACTCTGGTGTGGTAATAGGCCGATTAAATACTTTTAAAAGGAAGGGGTGTCATTCATATGACCTATAAACTATCCATGACCTGGAAGTGTTTTTGAGAGCTACAAAGCCACAGTAAACCCTGCTCAGATTACAAACACAAACTTGACTATTGCAGCCAAAGCAGCAGCACAGCCTAGTGACAAAGGAGGTGTGATACATTCTTGCCACATACAAGGCAAGGTCATGATGGACAGACCCCAAAAAAAACATTTTAAATCTGGCTAAAAAATGTTTATGATAGCATATAAATTCAGCGCAGAGGACAGTTGTTCCAAGGGCAGACAAGTGCTGTGCCTGTGAAATATCGAGCTGTCATTTTTGCCGACGACAGTGACACCTACGAACAAAATTATTTTTAAAAAATGTGTTGCACAGCTCTACGCTGTGCAGCGGAAGGATGGTAAGTGAGATTGATGGTGTACAAGCTCTGCTAACTGATCTGTTAAATGCATGTTAAGTACCACCATTGTTGATCTTAACCACCGTGCATGCCTATAGGATTCTGCACTGCAGCGCAACACACAGAGTGAGCAATGGCAAATAAATTTAATCAGTCAAGGGAAACTTTCAATACATTACAATAGCCGTAATGTCAGCAATTCCACCTGGCTTCCTTCTGATTAATATTGTGCTGCCGTGTTCATTGCGTCTCGTTTGCGCTGTTGCCCAGGCTGCCTGCGCTGTTGCCCAGGCTGCGTCGATGCTGCTGTTAAAATGCCTGACTGCACATCACGGCTCAGTGCAGGCAGGCAAAACGCTTCCCACAGCCACTGTTGATATAAGCTTTTGACTGCGATGTGAGAAAACTACTATTTCCCACATGACATTGACATATACTCGCAGTTTAAAAGGCATATTATTTTCAAATTAAAATTTTTACTTTGGTTATGAATAAATGTTATATATTATCACCAAATTGTAGGTAGCAAATACCATTAAAAAATAAAGATACAATTGATAACATTTTAACAGTGGAATATGATAATAAAATGCCTTAAAAACTGGCTATGCACACGCCTTCGGTGAAGGTGAGGGTCGCGTTAAAAATGCAAAAAAAATACACTAAACGCTCAGGTAAATTCTTCACTGTCTCTTGTCCCCCCCACCACGATGTGTGCAGTTATTACTACTATACAGTCGGTAGATGCTACCACTATAGGTCGTAGATATTACTGCAGAGCTGCCGGGGACATCGTGCCTGGGGGGGGGGGGCAGGGGTAGCAGCCCAGCCCCAGACTGACAAGGTGCCACCTCGGCAGGCTGGACAATGTAGGCGAGGCCGAAGGCTCTGCACGGGACTAGGCCTCACCACGCCACTCTGTCAGGTGAGTACTTTGTGCTCTTGAGTCGATAAATACTGCTATAGAGTCAGCATGTACTACTGTAGTGATAGTAGGTACCACCACAGTCGGTATGCACTGCTGTAATCATAACAGGTACCACCACAGTCGGTATGCACTGCTGTAATCATAGCAGCTACCAACACAATATGCATTGCTGCAGTGAAAGCAGGTACCACCACAGTATGCACTGCTGTAATCATAGCAGGTACCACCACACGGGACTAGGCCTCACCACGCCACTCTGTCAGGTGAGTACTTTGTGCTATAGAGTCGATAAATACTGCTATAGGGTCAGCATGAACTACTGTAGTTATAGCAGATACCACCACAGTCGGTATGCACTTCTGCAGTGAAAGCAGGTACCACCACAGCATGCACTGCTGTAATCATAGCAGGTACCACCACAGTATGCACTTCTGTAATCATAGCAGGTACCACCACAGTATGCACTGCTGTCATCATAGCAGGTACCACCACAGTATGCACTCCTGTAATCATAGCAGGTGCCACCACAGTATGCACTGCTGTAATCATAGCAGGTACCCCCAAAGTATGCACTGCTGTCATCATAGCAGGTACCACCACAGTCAGTATGCACTGCTGTTACATATTTAAGAGTTGTTTTGAAATATTTTTAAGACCCGGGCAACGCTGGGTACTTCCTGCTAGTATTATGTAAATTTGTTTCTACATCTGCAAACATTTAATCTTTGCTGTGTTGCTGATGTCTAATAATGTTACCACGACCTCTGAAAAAATCCCATTTCAACACAACAGATGCAAGTGGATGCATGTATCCTCAATGGCTATGGACATCGGGCAGCAGCTGTCTCAGCATTCTAAAACAGAAGAACCGATTCTCTGGGTCAACGTCAAAGATGTCCATTTTACTGTGCTCTATGCATCCCTACCCAATGGGGGCACAGTATTCTGGGTAACCCAACCATCACAGCTAAGGTCTCCCTGACACACACGCGTGAACATGTGATCAGCAAGCTCATTAAATCACATTCCATTTGACCCATATAGTCACTGCACAGTCAATACTTACAGACGATTCTCGGTGTAACAAGCGATTTCATCTGCCTCGTGAACCAAGCAGGCACAGCATAGACAACACGCGCAGGCGCTCTCGTGGCACAGACACACGCTCTCACATGAGCCACGGGCCACGCACAGGACACAAGTGCAGTGCCGATGTTTACACACTTGCACCAGGTACTAATTTGAGGATGCGTCGGCTTACCGGAGGCCGAGGACCGGCACGAATAATCGTCACTGGTGTTGGCCGTGAGCAGGAATCGAACCCAGGTTACTGGGTTCGTAGCGCTAAACTACCACTCCCTACCAACGAACACACAAGCACACATCCAGCCAACACCACTCCTGCAAACATTTGCAAGTGAGTTAAAAATCAGCCCACGTCACGGTTTGCGGCAACAGCATGCACATCCCCAGGCACCCTCTCACCACCGCCAGATCGAAGGATCTCCGAGCAAGCCAAGCAGCACTGTGTGCCCCCTGGGAACGGTTGCCTAGCAACGGCGGGTTCGGCGCGGCACTGTTGCTGAGCAACGAGCGATCGGGTCAGGCTGCTGGAAAGCAAGTACACTCAAGAACTCACCTTGATGAGGGACGTGATGACGATGGCGCCTGCATTCACCATGGGGTTGTGGGGTTTGTCTGCCAGAGTGAGAGATAAACATCAGCCACAGTTTGCATTGAAAATTTTGGGAATTGTGCATTTCAAATGGTATTTTTGTATTGATTTTATGAAAAACATGGACATTTATCTTTCGTCAATAATCTAATCTATTTTAGCCCTACAATTAAGGGTTCATGTGTTCAATTAAAAAAATATTGAAAAGGTGACAATCATAGAAATGAATGCCATCGTGTACCGCTGCCTGCATATCAATGAAGGTCATTGCTGAAGGTCATGTTTTATTGCAGTACCCACGCATGGGAGCAAGCAAACAAGGACACCCACACATTCCACTCACCCCGTTTATGCAAGAATTCTCTGGTGACATAAGCGTCATGGTGACTGTTGAATTCAGGTCCATTAGCGAGCACCTATTCACATTGACACGCCACAAGAGGCGACTGTATTGCAATCACCATGCCTGGCCATCTGTCTCTTTAATTATGTTCAATATCACACTAGGTACTTATTACATGCATAGGCTGATCCAGTCGAGGGCAGTTCAAGGACAGGGTCAGAATCAATGTCAATTATATTGTAAACGGCCAGGAATCAAACTTTATTTGCCTTGATTTTAGTGCAGTGTGCTTATCAGAAATGTCAGCACTAGGAAACTATCTCTTTCATGCACATACTCTGCATAACCTTGGGTTATTGTGGCATCGCGGCTAACAAGGCATATACATGTTCATGTATGTGCACGTTGTATTTACGTGACAACCCTTCCTAGTTGGCTGTGTCGGGTGGTGGTGGGTTTTAACGACATATATATATATTTACACGATCTAACCCAAAAAAAACCTCTATTATGGATGATATTGGTCGCGAAAGCATGTGTGTTGTGGTTAATTTGCGGCAAGAACTTTGTGTGTAATGAGTGCCAAGGCATTATAAACTACTTTACCATTATTTTACCATTATAACAAAATATTGTTCTGTCAAACGAAAATGAATTCCGAATAATGTGTTGATAAAATACTTCCACTCGTCGTAATAATAACGCTATAGAAAGCCACCCAGATATTGTTATATAGTATAGGATAAATGCCATGAACAATACACGGAAACATCCAAAAGGTTATTAAGCTTCTCGTGTACTCTACCGCTTGGGAAAAAAATGATAAGATTGCTCTAGAAGATAAATGATCACCAGTGGATTATTTTTCACCATCAAACTGAAATGTCATTGCCGCTATCAGGAAGAATTGGTCCCATTGATCATCAAATTTCACACTGTCCAATTTTTTCTCCACCTTGCAGAAGTGCAACTTGTGTTCTCAGCTGCTTGTGAGGCTCTTCCAGCTATGCCACTTTAACCAACGTTGTATAATCCCCGAGCTTGCCACCACAAATTCCCTTTTTCCAACAATATTCAAGTTTAAGCCAGCTCATGGCTATCAACATAACACTTTCCCATCTTCTAAAAAATCATTTTCAACGTTCTCTGGCCAGTCTGAGCATCTAATCTCAATGAATCCGAAAACGTCACTGACATAAAATGCGTTCATGCTGGCAGACAGAGGATGTTAAAAAAACTGTTATCAAAGTACGAGTTTACTACAAAAAAAAGAGTTAAACGTCCTACAGAGGGCCAGGTTGTTGCACTGCGTGAACACTGCTGAGATGCTCGGTTCGATTTGATGGCGTTACACTGGTGACCAATGAGTGCACAAAAAAACTTCATACTATACTTATTTGTTTCAATGAATTTGCCTTCTTCCAATTAAAAGCAATGAACATTTTTCGCAAAGCATATAAAAGGTATCTGGGTGTGGATGAAGTAGTTTATTGGAGTGATATCAACTTCTGAAGCCATTCTTTGACAATGCTAGGAATTACACTTCTAAATGGAAACTTTTTCTGCCCTTGACATGGTATTGAGTGCATTATCGAAACATGATTTTGAGAAAAAGGCAAACAAATATAATATTAAAACCAAGTTCAACCTTCCAGCCGGCCTCAAAATAGGTTGTACACACCAAACATGGAACATGAAAGTCACGTTAAGCACTTAATATATCGCTCTGTCTGAAATAATGTGGCACGTGAAAAAGCAGGGGTCACTGGGGTCATGGGGCAGCCAGGGCACATTGGTTGTCACAGCTGCAGCCAGGCCCACTAAAAACTTTACAAAGCTGTAATCCTCCGCATGCGCAGCCAGTGGAAAGGCCTTTCCTGTTTTTATAGCAAATTCCACAGCGGCGAGGATGTAGCAAGACAAACGGTATTTCCATGTGGCTATAAACGTAGTTATTAACCAATAATGAATTGAGTCAAAAACCTCACCAACACCTGTATTAGGCTAATCAGGCTACAGGCTCTCTATCGGTCTGGGCAACAGTTATTCGGTTGATAAATTCACGTTAGTGCCATTTATTTACACGACTGTATACGTGTATAAACAAATACTGAGAAGTAAATATGTACACAGTAGTTTTGTCCTCGATATAACAGGGGAATGAACCTACACAATTGCTATATGTGCATGGACCTTCCCCAGAACCCAGTGCAAAACACAGTCCCAAAGCGAGCTGAGGCAACTGGAATGTGGGGCATGTGGACATGCGAGCGGTTGGAGGGCATGTCCGCGCGTGTAATCGACGTACTCTCCTCGTTGAGAGAGAGCGTGTTGAAGCGCAGGCCGCTGGGCTCCTTGCCCACATAGCGGTGCACGTGTTGCGTGCCCAGCTCGTTGACGGCCACTGAATACTTGAGCGGCTTCACACACGACTGCAGGCAGAACGGAATCTTGGTGTCACCTATCGAATGCCTGCAGAACACATGCGTGCAAGAGCAGGCGTAAACAAACGCACGCCCACACGTATACCGACACTCGCCACTGACAGTCACCACGGCGCTTAAGGCCGAGGTGAAGCGTTGCTCGCTTGCAGGTCACAAGCCTGGCCTGGGTATTATGGGTGAAATGACTGAGATCACAGCCAGATATATGTTTGTGTGTACACACACACACAAGTGCAAATGCACAAACACAAACAGGCACACATACATGCACAACAAAAAAACAAATACAGTCTCTTTAGCATTAAAGACTGTTGAGGAAAGTACTTTTAAATTAGTAGACAGACACAAATGGACTCAAAATCCTATACACAGGACACACATATACGAATGAAAATCCACACATACATACGAGTACAAATACACCTGACACACACACACACCACCGATATTCCATCTCGGCGTGGTTACACTTATCTATTATCATTTATATTCTCCACAATTATGCTGATTATTTTAAGTTATGTAGAATATAATTTTCTCTCAAACTAAGACCCAAATCTTATGACACGACGTATTATTTTGAGTGAGCTTGAGGCCATTATAATTTTGTAGGTATAAAAGACATAATTTCCCCAGGAGGATCCATGTCATATGCTAACTGTGAGCAATGTGAAATGCACAGTCAGCATCTGCCAATGCACACTGCAGACTCTGTACTTGTCTAAGGACAGCACGGGACCTAAGTGGTCGTAAATAATTGAAGCCACAGGAACAGACAGGGTCACGTCCGCCGCTAGTACGGGTGGACAAGAACAGACTATATATATATACATACCTGGACAACACCGTCTCTGAGTACTACATTACACTTGCATCAAGAAGTCCACTCAGCATGATACCATTTCTAATGTCTCAGTCCATCAATATAATACACAATGCCGAGCCAATGTGCTAACGTCAACAGTAAAGCTGCTTCTAGAAGCTGAAATAATGGAATTAAATTTCATACATTCACGTCTTTTTCACCATGAACCAGGTTGTATATTTAGAAGATTATAACAAAACCATCAATTTAAATAAGCACACTTCAATTATATTATTGGTGTGTCAAATAGTCTATATTGTCATGGCAATAACATAACATCTGAAGCAATGAATGACACTCAGATATTTAGATGCTTTTTAACTGACAGGACAGGTATAGGAGCATATGCACCCACCTCTGCCCATCAACTGTGCACATGGAGACCCCCCACAGGTCAGGGCTGAACTTGGCCAGCTGAGGGATGTAGTCAGCCACCTAGTCATGGACAAGCAAAACAATCAAATACAATTCACCAGGAACAAACATTGAGATTCCAATACACGGATGAGTCAATGGATGTCCACGGATATCCAAGGGTGCCACAATTGCAAGATGTTAACTGCGTCGTCTGGTCTACAGGAAGTCGTTAGCTCGATCCTGATCCCAACCCAGACTCCTGTATATTTGGAGGTTGCATGTTCTCCCCATGGCCACGTGGATTTTTCTCCGGGTTTTGCGTTTTTTTCCCTCCGTATTTAAAAACATGCGTTTGTAGTATTTGACTACTATACATTTCCACGTGATGAGACACTTCCTTGAGCTATCATTTCTGGCCAGGTCACTTCTGAAAAAGAGCTATATAGCTCAGAGGACCTTAGTTGACTTTAGATATTTGTATACATGTAGCAAGCAATTGATTGATTGTGTCGATGATGATGATGATGCCAGACTCATGCACACTGCTCACTTTTCCCCAGGTGAGGCCCCGGGCATTCTCGTGGATGCGGTCCATCTGCGCCGTGAAGTTCTCAAAGTCAGGGATGACGAACTTGCGTCGGAACGCCTGCGTCAGCAGCACGATGTTACTGCCCATGCACCTGCAGCAGACATATGCAGAAGATCGGCCAGGTCAACGTCAGGGTCAATTGCCTGAAAATGTATCCAAGTGAAGGCTGGTACTGTAATCCCAGACGACAATGCATGGGCTTATTTCCACAATGTATATATGATCTGGGGGCTATTATGATGAAAGAAAATGCGATACAAAAGGTGCAACGGTCTGGCACAGCATGAATAGATTCCTGGGGAATGAAAGTAGGGCGAGAAAAAGCATTAGTAAAATATTGTTTTGGTCTAGGCAATGAAAATGTACCCAGCTATATCAAATCGCATCAAGGTCTATATTTCATGTCAGCTTAAGTCACATTACACCACTTCGTCATTCACAAAAAACTCATTCACAATACCAAGTTTTTTTTCTTAATGCTATTGAAAACACATTTGAGGGATTTGTGTTCAATTATTTTTTTTATACACATTTGGACATGTTCTTATAAAGATTTGAATTTTAAAAAACAAGACTTCAACAGAAAAATGTGGTTCAATAAAACCAAGCTTGATAGTCACATGTATGGTCTCAAATGTATTTGCAATATCTGCTTTATGTGCGCACTTATAACCAAGTGGAATAATGTGCCCACGAGATCAATTTGCTAATGGACAAACATTGCGACATAAAGTGCATTTTAACGTACAATTTGCAATGTAAACCTTTTACTTTTAAAATATAGTTGATTTGAAAACAAAACAAAATCAACCCTTAAAAATTATTGTATTTGTTTGTTTTACTAAATCTGAAAACGTACATTTGCTCTTACATACCTCGGCACCAGAGCACAGCTAGATGCAGAGGGAAGGGCTTTATTGCCACATAACCAGGGCACAGTTTATTTGGCCAAATCCACAATGAGTCTAAATAAAAACCAGCCATTATTTTACAACTTAAAAAAATGAATAACAGATGTGGTTAAACCGAA
Organism: Lampetra planeri; assembly: GCF_965212315.1. Lineage (NCBI taxonomy): Eukaryota > Metazoa > Chordata > Hyperoartia > Petromyzontiformes > Petromyzontidae > Lampetra > Lampetra planeri. Next base: position 23,452,350 of record NC_136107.1, read on the forward strand.
TACACCAAACATGGCATATTTATAATTAGTTATGTAACAATTAACCTCTGAAAAGTTTTGTTGAAAAGTGGCAATTTGAGGTCACTATTAACTGTAAGAATCATATATTTAATATTTTAATAACATTTTTCTGGTCTTGTTTGGAATCGTTTTTTGGGGATTTTTGGGGGGATTTTTTTACATCTTATTTGTCCAGTTTTGTTCTCTCCATTAGCCTGATGTATCACAAGCACATAATTGAAACAAATGGTAAAGTAAATTATTGCTCAATTTATCGAAAGCATAAGAATACATTTTAATAAGTGAATCAGCATTGTTATATGCTTACTTCTAATACAAGTACATACCCTACAGTAGCTGGTATTACAAAGGCATTAATCTTTCAGCCTCCGACTGAAAGATGCTTCATGGTTCTTGACATTGACATGCTGAATTATGACTGGGTCTGGCCAACGATAAATAACCTCTGGAGGCAGCCACAGACACTTTTGTCTCTGGGAAAACACCGGCTACACCTCGGTACGCGTGACAGATTGCGCCGATTGGTCACCCCCATCCAGTCTGTCGCTATACGCGATTAACGAGCATTACCGGCCATAAATAGTATCTCCAATCCAACTAAAGCCCCAGCAGGCAGAGTAATAAATTAGTTGCATGGGGTTTTTTTCACCCTACTGGTGTCATTTAAGTCCTCTGTGTTTGCACTCTGATACTACCATAGATCATGCCTTAATTTGACAGGTAACCAATTAATGTTCCAGCAGGCAATGGTAGCTCAGTATGCGATATTCATGATATGGGGAAATTTTTATATGACCCATTTACTCAGCAATATAGAGGCTGACCAAAACAAAAGAGTGAAAATTATTTATTTTGTATTTTACAAATGTAATTTATATTATATAACAATTTACAGATGAATTTCAGATTTTTATGGATAATTTCTGATATTTTTCTGATTTTCTAATAATTTCCATTATATATACGAATGGAAACGTATTCGTGCTAACAATAACATTGAATAAAAAACTAAAAAGTGATGTCATAAAAATGCCACTTTCGGTTTTGGATCAATGTGAAGAAAACATTTCAGAATGTCTGAAATTTCAAATCTAGATCTGATTTTCCAATTTGTTTTATTAATCTGAAAATCGGGAGCATATTCAGACTACAAATCATTAAGGGGAGTCATTCTAGCCACTCCCATGGGTGTCCTGATTTAATCATTCTGTCCCACCTCTTGTTAAAGACAAACGACTGAATGCATGACAATTATGACTCCAAATTACGATTAAATGACTGAGTAAGTTGCACATAGTAAGATTTGGCACAATTATAATGACTCATTTATATGTAATCCTTGCACACAATTGCCAACAGTTGATGCAAGCTTCTTGGACCGTTTAACTTCTGATGAAGGGCATAAGACAAATATGCACACTTTTATACATGTCAGAAAAGGTTATTCTAAAGCAAGGGAAACTATAATTCTGGCTGCTTGGACAATAAATATCTGAAGTCACTCGAAAACAGGTGGCTCTGCAGTACAGCGAATTGGCAGGTTGTAAGTTCAAATACTGGTTGGCGATTGACTCAGAGAATCATTACTCCATTGTCGATAAAATACTTTGAGGGGAAGTCAAAAGTGGTCAGCCAATGGAGAGACCCGACCCCTGCTACAGGAATGCGAAATTTTGACCAATGGCTCAGGGCTGTAAACAACACTGCCTCGAAGCTCATTTGAACAATACAACAAGAAATCATTGCCTCCAAAAACAACGGAATGTTGAAACAAGTGTAGTCCTTTCGCAGCTTTACGTATTGCTGTTGTTTCTTGCTAAGACGGTTATTTTGTTACAGGCTTTTGAATGGTTTTCCATGAGGAACACGATAGCCAGTGCATATGTCCTATGAATGCTTAAGCAGTTCACTTTCAGAAAAGCCTTGAGGTGCTCACGAAAACATCTCAATGTCTCAAGACTATGCTTGTGCCAACATTAACCAATTATCATATTGATACCAAAGAATATAATTTGGTCCATGGTTCCCAGACTACACTATTCACTGTTTGGAGCACTATTTGTCAACCACCCAAGTTTATGAAAATTAGACCACATTGCTAAAGTGGTGACAAGTTCATAAGACACGTCATTTCTTTCAGCTGATAAGTCACACAACCTCAGCTGTGCAATATGAGCTTAACATCTATAATGTGGAAGGGAAATAATAAAATACTAAAAATAAAACTATATTTCCCTTCTACGTGACTTTACCGAAAGAACCAAGAGTATGAATCCCTGCAGTCACGAAAGCTTTAAATCGAAAAATCTATAATGTGATTAACTATGTATTCCAAGAAACCACTAAGTAGCTAAGGCGCATGCAACTGTGCATGGGCTGCGTATGATGTTGAGGCAGGAAACAGCTCCTTCGTAGGATGATAAAACACGGTGGTTTAGGTGGCTTCCTCAATGCAGTACCAGGTCTTCATAGGCAAAGAACATAACAAAACAGAGCCCTCTTCTTGCATAATGGCACAGCAGCCCCACCCATCCTGCAACCGGTTGGAATGCAGGCCAAGTCGACTTCAGAGGCTTAATATGCATGAGGTCATAAAGCAATCAGGAGTGCCGACACTGTAGCAGTGCTGACCAGCTTGAACCAACACTAACTGATTGCTAAATATCCGTTCAAGGTATTTACACTTTCTAGAAATGTTAACAGCTACTGAAATTTCACAGGCTGCTTACAGGTGTATTGTGTGATATCCAAAACACCCAGCATGAACAACAGACAGTCTAATACCCTAGCTAACTTGTTTTTTATTGCTTGGGAGTTATTTACTATGTTTTTCTGCGCAACAGCACAAACACATTCACATGGACCATAAGATGACCTTAAATACCACCTGCAAGGAGGGCAATTATAGTAACAACGTTAATGCTCTGTTTAGGGATGCAGATTAAATGCATCGTCGTGCCTCTGAGAACAGTGAATAAATCATGGATGAAATGCACACTGGACAGAATGCACAATCAAGGACATTCAAGGACGGCATATAACTCAAATAAATAATAAATACATTAAATATGCATTCGTTTATCAAGGAAATCCTCACTGAATCTCAAATATCTTTTTAAAAACCTTGCACGGATATATTTCACTCATCCCATTTTTAAAGTAAGGATAGGCATGTAGGAGAAAATGGGATTCATCTGTAAAATCCCATGAATACTACCATCCCCTGATCACCTCAAAGCCTAGCAGGTTTGAAGATTAGACAAATCTATGTGATCCATCAACCTTTGCCTCTCAAGTTCTGAATTGCAGGTGTGCGCAATCTCACATGTGTAAGCCACCGAGTCTTTAAGATGGTTTCTGAACAGACCAGTGGTTGTCCTTAAGAAAAACTGGCTTGTGTGATAGAAATGGGCAATTTTACCGCTTTCATTTAGCCACGAATAAGGATGAGCATACACAACAGTCATACGAGCCGGGCGAAAACTTAACCATATGAAAGGTAATGTACAAAGCATTTTGGAATGTCACCCCTCATTTGAATTTAAACAAATTTTATTCAAATGAAGAGCATGCATCACAGGGGAAGGACACAGAGACACCTTTGTAATATGGAAAGCGGTTTAAAAATCAGGCTTCTTTCTCTCAGTCAACATCAAGAGGAGTCTTTCAGTCATGCTGCCTCTTAACGTTTTCCAACTGTAGTGACATCGCGGATGTCACTGTATGGTGCAGGCTCGGGAGGGCCGTGGCGTACGATGTCCTTACGTCACGGACAGCACCGGGTGGGTTGCTGTGTGAGGCCGGCTCTAGCACAGCACGGCGTGCGATGCACAGTTATTGCGTACACCCCGTAGGTGGGTGTAGTACCAGCCCTAACGGGGCTTGGTGAGCGCTGGGATAGTACGGGCACCACGCATAGCGCAGAGTGCGGGCTCCCACAAGGGGAAGCGGGAGAGTGTCAAGCCCAGAGACAGGGTTGCCCCGGGCCATGGCACTCTGGTTGACCCCGTAGACACGTGATCTGGAGGGTCCACAGAGAAGTCCCCAGGTGGGGGGGGCGGCTAGGGGGTGATCACGTGTCCAGGGAGAGCTCTCGAGGGGGATCGAGAGGGAGCTAGAACGCTCGAGAAGGCGGGCGGGGCCAAGGGCGGAGCCGGCCCCGACCCGGGAGGATATAAGGTGGGTCCCTGAGAGGGACCGGGGTCTCTTCGTTCTACAAGCTAGAAGCTCCACGTCCTACAAGTTGGAAGCTTTACGTCCTACAAGGCATCAACATGTGGCCGGGACCCGAGTGAGGGTCCGACCCTTCGTAGCTGTAACTCCTACGTATAGTGTAGTTAGCTGGGTGGTCACCACCCCAGGCTGTATCTGGTAAAGGGGTAGTTACCCCTTTGTATATACGTGTTACAATAAATGTGTTGCCTCTAAAGAATAACGTCTGCGACTCAGTTGGACTCACTACACAACTAAGGTTGCATTAGCTCTGTCCATCTACATTGGGGGGTGGTGGAGGGAGGGCATGATAACGTTCACCCAGGTGAATGAATATGAACACAACTCCAATATCACAGTTATGTTATTAAAGACTAACCATATTAATGGACAAATTTATTAAAAAGTTAACGTCCATAAAAGTGTTCAATTCTTCTTCTTGTTTTGTATGGCTGATGTAGATGCAGAGCAACAACTAAAATTTTGCATTCCGGTGGTTAAGCCAGAAAACCGCGTCAGAAGCAGCTGAAAAGTGTTCAACTAAAATATTTAATATAGATTGTTCATCGGTTTATAAAGATCACCTTACTTTATTAGTTTTCACTGGTGGTGTACAGCACCCCACCCCCCATGATTTTTTCCAATATACCATGTGTGGCAATGCACCAAATTAAATGTTAAATTTTTCATAGGAAAGGCAGAGAGAGTGCCTGAACACAGACTGCTCATGACACTGAGACTTGGGGTCAGATACTGTGCAGCACAGTGTAACAACACATGCATCAGTATGCAACAGCATTGGCTCTTTGAGCCAATTAAAACGAGGAGAAAAAGCTTGTGATAAAAGTACATGAACACACAGTTCACCATAATGGCTAATTAGCCACACATAATTAGGCGAGCTGCACTGTCTCCAATACCATGAATCACTCCTAATTGACCCATTTTTATCACCTGTGATATCTGGATAATAGGTGATAGCTAAATTAACAATTCGCCAAAATAACCAAACAAAAGTCAATGGTGTAGTAAAAATATCCTATTTAATGCAGTAAAATTGAATGTACAGGACTCCGAGATGTACGAATCTATTAAAACAAAACGACTGCTTTTAATTGAGATATTCAAAATGTTTTGCGTTTACATTATCGGGAAGCATTATGCACCACCCTTTCTCGAAGCCACACTGATAAGAAATCAAAACACATTACATACTATTTTTTGGGTCTTTCAGTAAAGTCACGTAGATGGTTCAAAGAAAATAACAAAAAACTACGACGTTTCGATCGTCATCTTCCCGATGACAAACGCTTGTGTTGTGATCGAAACGTCGTCGTTTTTTGTTATTTTCTTTGAACCATCTACGTGACTTTACCGAAAGACCCAAAGAACATGAATTCCTACAGTCACGAAAGCTTTAAGTCAAGACATTACATAATACAGGCCAAAGTCACCCAATGCCATGTTACATTGTATCACTTACTTGCGGAAGAGCATTTTGTCCAGGACGACTCCGTCAGCTGCTGTCTGCACCGTCTTGCGCAGGGCATCCATCGAATCCTTGAGACGGGGGTCTGAGGTGCGCAGTCCGGTTGCTTTTAAGGCCTGATGACAAACAGGAGAACACACACAGGTGAACTCTTCATATTGGTATTGATTCTATGAAGCTAGGTGGAATAAAGGCTGCATTCATCCCAAACCAAAATTTTTACTCAAAATCTTCTGATGAGGCAAGTGCTCCTCCGATAGCACCGTTTCAGTAGAAACTGAATATTTTGTTAATTTAGAAATGATACAGTTCATTAGTTAAACGAGACCAATAAAGCTGGCTTAGACATCTTTCCTTGTGCATTCTATATGTAAATAATTCCACTTTTTTTAAATGCAGCAAATTTACAGTCAATAGAAAATGGTGAATGATTAAAATAATTGTATAAAGCAATAATTAAATACAGAACATAATCTGTAACGCTTTCATACAGCCATGTTTCGCTAACAGTGCGCATGCTATCAAGAGTGGTGAGGTAACGTGCATGCCTGGTAAAATTTTGTTAAAAGTTCTATCTTGGTACAAAACCATGCCAAGCAGTAATATAATGAATTCAACGTGTTTTATAGCATACCCCGTGTTTCAAGATATCAACCATAGACGCATGAGTACTGATGTCCCTTCAGTAGGGGTCATGATATTTACGAAATATCAATTCTGTTTATAACAAGTTTTTTGTAAAATAATAACACACTATGTTATTCATTCACACTGGTTTTTTTAAAGATATTTTTTGCAGCTTATAGTTTTTTACAAGCATTTTACCCACAATCTTGATTTTATCAGCCCCCTGGGCACACTAAACCATAATTAATTTTTAAAAATTAGGTAAAAGACGTAGGCATGGGGTGGTGATCACTCACAGTTATAAATTTGACAACAGGGATCTTGTCCTGACCCTCGGCGATGGCATCAAACAGCAGGTCTTCAAGGCGGGGCAGGGGCCTCATCTTCTCTCTGCATGCACAAACCCCCACACACACAAACACACACGTGTCATCAGACGCACAACACACGGTAGAGGCACTGAATGCCCACATATGAAACGTCATTTGGCATAGCTAGTTTAATCTGGCAAGGTGGCACAGTAGGCAGAATGTTTGACTCACAACCAAAAGGACGCAAGTATAAATCTTAGTCCATCATGAGTAGTAGTAACTTTGTAGTAATTCAACATCAGTCATAATGCGTAGAGGGTAGTCCCCCTTGCCATGAGAATGTGCAATGTCCACAGCTGCCTCAGTACTCACAGAGATGAATTCCCAATGTTTCTCTGTGCAGGCAGACACTTGAGGCCAGATTCATATTATTACGAGAGAAAATGATGCATGTAATAAAAACAAAACTAACATTTTCCAATAAGAGAATAGAGCCTCTTGACTTTTTATATTGTTTTACAGCGTCAATGACTGCTGAGAATATAACACCTTATTCCAGGCCTTCAGAGACCTCAGACCTCAGACACCATTCAATAATGCAAATTAAGTTGAGGAACATTGATCACATCAATTGCCTCCCAACATGTAGACCCGTTCCAGGGCGGGAGATGGGGAAGGCATCATGGGAAGCCCTGCTTTGCTTCCGCGTGCAAAAAGCTGCAGTCCGAGCCGCCATTTCATGTCTCGGATCCTCAACATTTAGGAGAGGCAATGCCTACAAAACCTCTCTACATATGCCTGTGCCTGTGATGAATCCTGGACAAAGAAATAATGTAATCGCGAGGCTTTGGATAAAAAAGAGTTAGTGCATAAATAGAGCCATCAGTGTATTGATTGTGTGTCACGTTAGTGGGATTATCTCATCCACAGTGTTGATTTCCTGCAATCTTCCAATGAAATTGCAGGACAATTTACCATTTTGCATGTCATGGAATAAAACATTACATGTTTAAACTTGTTCAAATACAGTCTATTCTAAAAAAAGCTATCACAGTCTGTTCTTATCAGTTGCTTATTTTCCTTTTTCACACATACACCTTCACATCCTCCTGTTACGTAAATGCATAAAATGTGTGATTATTGAGGTGGTTCTCTTCTCAGATGGCAGCCTTGAGCAAGTGGTGGAAATTGGAAATCCATATTCCCACGTCAGGGGACACATTGTATTTGGTTGTCATATTTAAACAAAAAATACTGACTGCAGATGCTATGCACACCCCTAAACAGCGATTAAAAGGTAATGTCCTACAAGTACACCAGAAAAACCGATGTAAACTTAGCATCAATATTTCACCTGCAGTCTGCAAGCCTTGTAACGTGATCGTGATGTACCATTAGCAGATGGATTTCGATAACAGTACACAGAGGGCTGACAGAGAAATCTATAGACAATTTAAGTAATGGTATACTTAATACAGGTAGGAACAACAGTTCCACACTGCCCACCAGGGATTATTTGTCTGTCGTGCATAGCCCCTCCCAAACATGTACGCTCCCGGATTGGTTGAAGTGCGTCACATGACCACGAGCTTTCTGTCGTGCACGAATGCACTGTCCAACCAAGTTCCTACCTGCCCACTCCGAAGGAACGTGTTTCATTCTTTTAGTTTTACCAGGTAAGGCCCACTGACCAATATAGGTTTTTTTTCCAGAAGCGACCTGGGCACAAATGATAGCTCAACAAAGTGGTTTATCTTGTGGAAATTTATAGCAGCCAAATCCTCTAAACGCATGTTTGTAAATGTGAAGGGAAAAACTGGAGGACCCGGAGAAAAATCCACGTGACCACGGGGAGAATATGCAAACTCCAAATATACAGGAGTCAGAGTCAAGGTCAAACCCATGACCTTCTGTGTACCAGGCGAGGTAGTTAACATCTCGCCACCATGGCACCTTACAATTTTAAGGTTGACAACGTTATTCCCAGTTGGAGGTTTAATAAATGGAGCACACTCTACTTTGGAATTCAACAGCAGTTGTCGTATGGCGGTACTGGCACCCAATGCTTGTTTGAGCATGGAGACACGTTGACTTCTCGATGACTAATGCATCTGTTTGGTCAGCATCAGCAATCAGTACAATTTCTTGGCAAAGCACGTAGAAAACTATCATGAAATGCTCACCGTCTTGCTCACATACTGTCTAGTGAAGCACAACATTTTCCTACTCACTAACTTCTTTCCACACAGCACAGAGCAAATGTTAGATAACACTTGCGGCACCGAAGCAAGAGCGAGTTTTACTGCAATGCTTTAATTACCCGAGTTTGTTCACACTTTTAGTAGGGCTGTAAAGACCCACAGCACGCAGGAAGTGAAAAGGTCAACAATCCAGACAAACCCAACTCCACAGTATAGATAGAAACTTGACGAACAATATTCATTTATCTGAGATTGGATTAGCACCATAAAAACCTAACAAAATGTTACAGCTCCCAAACAGGATATACATGAGAATAGATCGTATTAACAAAGGGCATTTTCGGAATTGGCAATGATCAACTATTGCAAAAGATGTCACAGGATTGTATTACACCCACTTTATACTGCTGTAGCCCACTGATACCCCGTGGCACTAATGGGCGCCAGCAGGACCAGCTTGATTCAACTAGCTCAGTGGTTAGTGATCTAACCACCGTGACTTGAAATGTGTAGCGAATAGTCATTGAATGTGCTAACAGGTAAGACAACAAAAGTCTAGCAGTGATCTTTTACCAATTGATGATAATCCGTTCTAACGTGAAGTTATACACTTATATATAAAATAATTCTAACCACTGTATGGCATCGCCTTAAGTAAATTTTTTAAAAATATAGTGAACAGCAGCATGCAAGGTAAACAGTAGGAATGTATGAGTGGTGTTGGGGATTAGAATGCCTGACTCACTCAAGGAAGGGTTCACTTTTAAATCCCAGCCTAATGTTGACTCAGCCTTTCATTTCTTTGAGCTCAATTAAATGAGCACCATGAAGTCAACGATGGTTGGTTCGAAAAAAAGGGGATTTGGAATCATCACCACTGTCTCAGAGCTAACAATGGAGGGAGGAGAAAACGACCTTACACTTGCTGGAGCAGGGAGACAGATACTTTGATTTATTCTCTTGTGTCCATTTAAAGACAACACATGCCTTTGGAAAGACATCTATATGCTAAAAAAGCACCGCAACCAGCATTCTGGCACCGCTCACAAGGCAGGGTGCATGACATATTAATTTTCCAAGACTATTTCGGTGCCAGGAGGCATTTTTCTAATGTTTGAGAAGAAAAAAGGACCTGAAAATGTGTATGTAAGTATATTAAATGGTATCAGTGATGTATATACTGTATTACTGTACATGTGTGTAAGTGCTTGTTCCAGGTTTCAGAATTAAAAGTGCAGTGTATTTCTCAAATACTTTCCCATACACACACGCACATTTCACGAGTCAATCTTAGTTGATGAACATTTCCATTTCAGTGCGAATTATGTAATACTACAGTAGAGTACACTTATCCAATGATTAGTAGACATTGAAATACCACTATGGAAATACTCATCATAGTCCCTTTCATTAACAGATTATGTCTAGCTAAATGAAATGTTTCTCATTGTGTGACGAGAATAAGCTCATTCTATACATTGTCTCCAGATGACATCAATCTGATGCACAATTGTACACTGCAGTGAATTCAAAGTGAGATATGGAGAGCTTCAGTAACATAGAAGATTGAACATGAGCGGTGCTCGTGCAGTTTGCCCAAAACCAAATGCTGCTTAATCCAGGAAAATCGGAGGTTCTGCTGGTTGGCACTCGGGCACAGGCGAAACATTTGTGGATCAGGTGTGGTGGTCGCAGACTCCAGGATTCAGTTTTCGACTCATGTAATGAGGCTCGGCACCATAATCGACTTGAATGTTGTTTGAGCATCATGTGCAAAATAGACAGGTCCTGAAATTTTAATATCAGGGCTATACAACGCATTTGGCCACTATATGATCCTTATGGCGATACCCCAGGGTTCCAAATAATACAATGGCCGAGGCAATTAAATATTTTATTTCTGGGACACTTTTTTCCAGGGGTGTACTTAACTCCGCGACTGGGGTACCAATCAATCCGAAATCAGTGCGACTCCGTGATGTCGAAACGCAAAACATTAGCATAAAAAATCCGTTATCGAAAAATTTTACTTTGAATAGTGCATCGTGTACAGTTCGTCGAGATGAGTCGATTGCCGCATCGCCGACCATCAACAGACTGAAAATGACTGCATCACAGACATGATGCGAGAGCCGGAGTACTATAAGGTTCAAATGTGATATAGGCAACACGGTGGCGTGTAGCACAGTATCGACAAAGCTCGATTATTGCAACTCACTACTCTACGGGACGTCTAGAAAAAAACATGAGCAAGCTGCAGCTTGTACAAAATTATTTGGCATATCCATCAGTTGCTCACTGAGCTGGATTGGCTTTCATTTTCTGTACGAATACATTATAGAGTCGCGGTCATTACACACATCGTGTTTTCCATAAATGAATCACAATACCTTTCTGAGCTAATAAAAAAAGGAGCATAAACCATCACGCAAACTCCGTAGATGCGGTGACCATGCGCAGAAGCGTGGTCACCACATCTACGCCTCTATATAAGGAACGAAACGGTTAAACTTCTCCACAAATCTGGCTGCCGCCTGATGAAGCTAGTTGTAATTACTAGCAAAACTTCGTACTCAGATTGTAAATATTCTGGTTTGGCTCTCCAACACACCGGTGTGCTGTACTAGTGACGAATTGGCATTTTCTGTTTACGTGACCACCCTTTCTAATTGGCTCTGTCTAGTGACGGGTTTTAACGACACATTTATATATTTACGCGATATAACCCAAAAAAACTCTATTATGGATGATATTGATCGCGAAAGCCAACGTGTAACTGTCATCAGACTGAGACTTCTAACCTTCTGGCTGTGACAGGAGAATGAAATAAAGCAAATGTGTTTCTGACTCATCTGTGCAGCTTTTGAGTGGTATTCCTTTGTAAGCAAGTTTGCTTACACATACAAAACATCCACTCATTACATAACTTGTCTAACAGCGAAATGCAGACACTCCTAAACAAATATGCTAATCCCGGTACTCAAGACTTCTGAGAAATCAACGACTTCGTTATTATAGTATTTAAAGAGTATAATGACCTGAGTACGGATAAATCATAAGATTGTAAATTTTAAACTCAATCAGGGGCCTACTCAGTCAATCTGGCTGACCTCCACAATGGGAATGTGGAAATTTCACCTCTGCATCACCGCTACCAACAAGATGACTACCCTCCCAATGATGCTTGTTTGAAAAAGGAGACGCTGCGTCCTTTTGAATTCATAAGGAGCATTTATTTTATGCAGGCAATGAGGCAAGTATTGGGAATGAACAACAGATTGAGCCTGAGAATGAGAGCACTCAGGAAACCAGCCCACTGTACGGTCCAAATGAGTCATGGCAGAAAACAGACCAAGCTCCCTCCAACTCCAATGCATGGGTTTCTGCCATAAATAGTGAATGTACCTGCACAGCCCTTTGCCAAACCACTGTGAGATTTAGGCCTCCCCCCACCACGGTGACTATATCTCGTAGGGGAAGATGGGGGGGGGAGGTTAGATGTGAGAAAATATAAGTCCAGTACAATAATGGATTCTTCTGTACTGACTTTTTTTTCTGTACTGACTTTTTGCATTGAATTTTAAATGCACATAGTCAACAGAGCACTAATTCTGATTCATCTGCTTTTGGTGATTTTAAAGTAAATTCCTTAAAGATCTTTTTTGCCAATACTGTGGCCACCACACATTTAGAATAACATATTTCTAGTCTGTATTTTTTTGCTAATGTGCATGAATATAAACGTTTCAGTACATGAGCTGCACTTTTTGAGTGACCTATATAGCCAACACTTTAGCTCAGTTTCTTTAGAAGAAGCATGTACTGGCATAAGCTAACATAGTTTCTGGGAAAGCAGCAATCACGCTCGCTGGGTTTTGCAAAAATGCCTGGTGAGACAAATGTGGATGTTATTTTATGCCAGTGAGCGTCGCCCGACTTGTCAGTATTAATGGGCAGTCTAACAATCTATTGATGGTGCACCCGTTATGCCATAAACCGCGTGATTGGAGGGTGATTTATGTAGATCATTCGTCCAGCTGCATGTATTCAAGCATACACTGTGCTGCATCCATCTACTCTCAATTTCAGACAAGGTTTCTGTCCAGACTTGCCGACGCCCGGCATCGCATTCCACTGGTGTGCTATTGCATTAACCTACACAAATTAACAAACCGTTTTCAATAACTTTATCGTTTTAAAATGCAAATTAAGTTGGCCGCCATTTTTCATCATGCAAATAATATTTTAGAAATTACATATTTTAATATTTTAATTAAAATCGTTTGGATGTGTTTCCTAGTAGCGTTTCTTCTCCATCTCCTCCAGTGGGAATTGATCCAATACCTTTGCTCTTGCATCATGATGATCTCATGCAATTAAAACCTTCTTCACTCCCACACATCCATGGTCTTAGGCATGTTTCGTGCATATCCTCCTGCTCCTCGTCAAGCAGCAAGGCTCTCCCACCAATTATCCCTGCCTTAGGCATCCCTTGCTTGATGCCTTTGTACTCTGGACAATTATAACAATGGTAGGCACCTGTTTCTTTTATGATTTGTATCCTGGTCCGCCTTAAATAAGTGCCGTAAAATATACTCCACTTGTTTCCCTCTGACAGATTTTTTATTTGTTTATCGAACACGACTTTAGTTTTGCGCATATTTATCTTGAGCCAATATGCAAAATATTTATGTAATTATTTCCTCTCGGTCATTTCCCGTAGTTAATTTTCCAGTAACTCTGAGATTGTTAATATTTTCCGCTTTTTACCCCTTTATTTCTCCAATTATCAGAAAACACATTTTCATGTTGCTGCTAATAGCTTTGTCAAGATCGTCTCCGACTCCCCTTCTGATGCTGTTACTTCCTTCGTGCAATTTATACGTGACTGTTCCTGTTCACATAAGGTGTTTTCATCACTTCTAAGGACAGGACATTTACGCAGTTTTTAAGATGACCACAGCAACGGTGATGCCAACCAGATGCCCCTCGCCCTTCCCATACTCACGCATCCGTTCTCTTGGATGCCATTCCTTCTCCTGCAACTCCATCATCGCCTCCTCCTCCTCCTGAAGTTGTTGCCACCGCTGCTGCTGCTTCCTCCGCTCCATCTCCATCCGACCGTCCGTACAGCGCCCGTCTAGATCCCCGCGTCCACGTCTCCGTGGAATCGAGGGGGCCTCGACGTTTGGTCACAGGGTCCAGGAGGAGCAGGGCAGGCCCTCCGCGCTGCAGCAGGCACTGGTGATACTGCTGGTTACCCAACTCATTAGGGATCCCAGTTCGAACCGCGTGCCAGGTCTTCTTTGCTGCCACGCCCCGCCAGGAAGTGGCATTGTGACCTAAGAACGAGGAGGCTCGTGCCAGAGAATGCATGTTCCACGCACAGACTGTGGACAACTATATTACCCTTTCTTCACTATAAAGACGCACGTGTCACCTAGATTTGCGCGTATGGTCGAACTGATATTGGCCCTATGTGCTGTATATGATGTTTGTATGGATTGTTTCTAGTCTATATTACTGTGCTGTCAGTGCTAGCACGTGTCTCTTACACTTAATGATGCCAATACGGAATCGCCGTCACTACAATAGCAAGTTCTACAGAGTACTACGTGTCTATATATAAGCAACTTGTCACTATTCGTAGTGTACGCCTCTTCACTATTGCTCAGTTATTATTATATCCGCGCACTGTATATTAGACGTCTGCGCTTCCTCTATACACGACTTGATACAGATCGCTGTGTGTCAATAGCCTTGGCCAATGTGCCCTCCGGCTATGTTACTATATCCTATCGACTGAAATATGACACACTCTGCAATAATCTATCGGCATCATACGCTGTATATATTGACGAGACAATCTCGGATGTGAATTATTGTCCCACACGTTGTATTACACTCGGGGTATTTAGTACATCCTCGTCTACTTAACGTGTATGGCGTATTGTGCAATTAGTATGCCTGTGAATGTGTCTATATCACAGACGTATGTGTATTATACCATTAGTATGTCTACGAATGTGCCTATCCCACAGATACACCCTGCGTTATATAACATCTGTCTGCCTACAAGACGTCAGGTCTCAGCTATACACTGCAATGTGCATGCCTCTGTGTGTCAAATGTATATTTCCTAGACACCCGCTCTTATCGTACATACAGTGCCTGTGTGTCTATTTCCCAGCTATATCCTCTGCTATATCCTCTTGCCGTTAGTCGTCTGGCCTCCGTGCAAATGAGTCATCACCTTACAAGACCACGCGTCTTCTCTGCTACACAGTGTGAGTGTCTCTCCGTCTACCGGGCGCGTATGCAGGCCGCCCCTCGCTCCCCCTCTCTTTCCTTCCTCGTCAGCCCGGTGTCCACCGCCACCCGCTCAGTCCTCCTTGGGTCGGCGTGCGAGGGAAAACCCTAGGAGTGGACAGACGAACAAACAAAAACACCCCGAGGCCGGCTTAGAGCGGCAGTGAAGTAAGCGAATGTCGTCGCCCCACTCGATCACCTCGCCCCACCCCCTAAGCCACTCCCCCCTCCCCTAAGCCACTCCCCCTAAGCCAATCCCCCTCCCCTAAGCCACTCCCCACTCCCCATAAGCCACTCCCCCCTCCCCTAAGCCACTCCCCCTAAGCCAATCCCCCTCCCCTAAGCCACTCCCCCCTCCACTAAGCCACTCCCCCTAAGCCAAGCCCCCCTCCCCTAAGCCACTCCCCCCTCGCCTAAGCCACTCCCCCTAAGCCAATCCCCCCTCCCCTAAGCCACTCCCCCTAAGCCACTCCCCCCTCGCCTAAGCCACTCCCCCCTCCCCCAAGCCACTCCCCCTAAGCCAATCCCCCTCCCCTAAGCCACTCCCCCCTCCCCTAAGCCACTCCCCCCTCCCCTAAGCCACTCCCTCCTCCCCTAAGCCACTCCCCCCTCCCCTAAGCCACTCCCCCTAAGCCAATCCCCCTCCATTAAGCCACTCCCCCCTGCCCTAAGCCACTCCCCCCTCCCCTAAGCTCCTCCACCCCACGTGGTACCGCCTCTGCCCAACGACAACAACAACGGCGACGCTACATCTTCCGGAAGACGCAGAGGCACTAAACGGTAGATGATGCCCGAGTATAGTAGTAAGTTTTTACCCTTTTAAACCAGTTTGTACCAGTTTAAAAGGGTAAAAACTTACTACTATATTTTGCCACTGGTAAAAGAGATCTCATAGAGTAAATGCTTACCCCGAGCTCTCAATACTCTGATATTGCACTGTGTTTGAGTTGTACGCCTTCTGGTGTCATCTGGTCCAACACCAATGGAGACTAGGCTCTAAAGAAAGCCGTCTCGGGTGTGGACCAATCAACTTCAAGGACAGTGCATATTATCATTATCAGAGTTGCTTCTCTTTGTTTTCTTTTTTTACTACTTGTGTTGTGGTTATTGCAAACATGATGCCTTGAATAAAGGTGTCAGTTTTGTACCAATTTAAAAGGGTAAAAACTTACTACTATATTTTGCCACTGGTAAAAGAGATCTCATAGAGTATGATGCCCGAGGTTTGTGTGCGGGGCGGCGGGGCGGCGGGGGGGCTGGCACGAATAAAAAATGAGCAGAGGAATCTTCCGGAAGATTCAGTCTCAGAGGCTGGGGGTGAGAGGGAACGTGTCGCTATCTTCCGGAAGAGCACGCGCGGCGGGTGTGTCTAATATAAAACAAGCCCGCGTCTTCTGGAAGATGTTTTTGGAAGCAGGGTGGGGGGGGCGTTGGGCGTGGTCGTCTTGTCGGATTAGAGCAGGCCTCCTAAAACTGTGCATATCTACAAACTATACAGACTAGCTTAGTTTGTAGACACCGCCAGGATTAGTTTGTAGGATAAATGTAGATCATCTATAGAGCCCCATTGTTTCATTGATTTACACTCGCTAACGAAGCAACGACACCAGGAGGCGACACTGCTTTGTCTGGAAGATGCCCTCAAGGGACAGATGCATCATAGAACTGCGGAACTCGTCGAGTTCCCACTTGAGTATCGAGAAGTCCGACTCGACCACCGTCGTGTTGGCGAGCACCGATGCCAACCCGCCGCTGAAAGCGCGGAGGTTGTCGAAACCACTCGGCAGCACATCCCACGCGTCGTTGAATGTCGTCGTGTTGGTGTGCTTGTTGATGGCGTCGTGAATGATCGTGTCCTCCTTGTAGAGCTTGACCAGTTGGCGATGCTCCTCCTCGACCATGTCGACCTTCACAGCTGACCAGAATTTCGTAACATGCACGCGACGCACTGCCAGCACGTCCTTCACGAACACACCAGGACGCATCTTCACGAGCTGAGCGGGCATCACGGGCGCCGCATCCTGGTCGAGAGCTCGATTGGCGTCGTTACGCTCTGCTTTGACATCGTTGAGACCCGCGATCAGCGTCATCGCATATATCGAGATCTCCTTGACGATCCTTGTCTTGTCGACCTCATTGAGACCCTCGTAGCTCTCCTGCGCAAACGATCCCTGGTCCTCAATGTGGGCAATGATCGCGGCAGACGCGATGCGCATCGACTGATCATGATACGACACGTACGCCTCATCATGATTGTTGACGCCATCAACAATCTCAACACTGAACAAAACGGTGAGCGACCCGATAAGCGACTGAATATGCTCCTCCTGCTGCGTGATGAGCAGCGACTGGCTCTGGAGCTGGACGATAGTGACGTTGACGGCGTCGATGGCGGGCGCGAGCGCGTAGGTAAGAACCCACCAATCGGCGGTGGGCAGCTTCGCGGGGTTGTTCTCAGTAGTGTACTCGATCAATGCTCGGCGGTACTGCTTGTAGAACTTAAGCACGTTCCCGAGATTGGCCCATCGGTTAGCCTTCCTGGGGCACTTGACCTTCATCTTGATGATCAGGTTGTTTTGGGCGCGGAGGTACACTGAAAAGTCGTACACGATCTTCACCCAGCTGCCATCGAAGACGCACTCGGCGGATTTCTTGACCACAATATCGATCTGATGAGGCGGACACCAGATTCGAATGACGTCGTTCTCGGCCTCCTTCACAATGAGCGTCACCAGCCCCCCATGATGCCCAGTCATCGTATTCTCGCCGTCCGATGAAAAGCCGATCAGCTTGGCGCGCCAGTTGGGGTACAGCGCGTCGAGGAACTTGACGAGCATGCGGAAGATGTTCTGAGCAGTGTGACGCTCGAACATAGGGATCGCGACCAGGTGCAGATTGACGAGGAAGCCGCGGTAACAAACGCGGGTGCGCAGGTCGAAGAACGACTGGCCGCGGTGAGTACTGCCATCGCCAGCCAGAGAGAAGGCCCACACCGATGGATCGTCGATTATCCTGGCGATCATCTGCAGCCCGACGGCCACCAGAACACGGACTGACTGTGCGACGATGAGGTCGTTCATGCCCTGCAGCTTCGGCGTGTTGGTGCAGATCCTGGCATGATCGATGGCAGCAGCCGTTTGACGGAACGACATGCCGACACCGACGTGGTCCATGGCGAGCTCGAAGCGCATCTCGTTCTTGATTGTTGCCGTGTACGTATACGTCCCCGTCTCGATGTTCACTTTCTTGACGAACAGCTTCATCGCGTTGACCTTCTCCTTGGCCTTCTTGGCGGCCTTCTTGGCGATGGCTGCGGCCGCGTCCTCGTCGTCGTTGTCGTCGCCGCTGTCCTCGTCGTCATCGCGAAAGAACAAGTCCCCGATAATTGTCTCAATTATGCTGTTCTGGATCACGTAGTCGATCGACGCGGTCGACAGGTCCATGTAGTTGTGGAGCGTGTTGGTGCGCTTGGCCATGCCGTTGAAGTAGCTCTTCTTCTCATCGGGCGACAGCGTCTGGTAGAGCATCCACGATTCCTTATGCTGCCCTTCAAGATGGTGGCGGTACTGATGCGGCAGGAACGGCTTCGTGAAGTACTTGATGTCAGTGCGGTTCTTGCGCTTGCGGCCCGAGTCGCCCGTCACCTCGACCACATCACGGCCTTGGTGAACACAGAACAAGCAACGACAGGACTGCGCGCCATTGCCCTCCGTCGTGATGAGCTCCATCCCATACTGAAGGGTGTGTGAGGATTGGAACGGCGTCGCCACTTTCTTCCCTCCCATGTTGCTGCAGCTGCAATGCTCGGTATAACGATGCTGCCGCGGATTACGCAACTGCGCACTCCGCGCACTCACTAGTTTGTAGACGCAGCCAGGCTTAGTTTGTAGATATGTGGCGCTATTTATAGCGAATCTACAGTTTTAGGAGGCCTGGATTAGAGGGCCTTGTAAGTTGAGAAATTACTTAGTGGGTTAACCTCAGACTTGTCAACGTGCAGTTCTTCATTAGTCCCTGTTATGTGTGGGTTTTCTCCATGTACTGGTTTACCACCAACAAGTAACAACACAATAAGGCATTGGTTAAACATCACAATGCAGGACCCCATTCACTTCAGACATGAGTCAACAATAACCTCCAGAATGTGAATTCTACTGTATGATGACTCGTATTACATTCTTCTTGAAACGTGTTTTTTTATTTCGTCAAGCAAGTGCTCACTGGGTCAGTTTAAACTATTTGAATAGTTTTAAATTTACAGACCAAAATATTGAGGCTTATTGAGCTCAAATATTACAAGTAAAATAATTATATTTGTGTTTGTAAATGTACAATGCGCATAAAGCCATGACATTTTCAACATTCTTTTGAAGTAACTTCATGACCCGCCCCTACTGGACATTTCCACATGAATTTCCACATGATAAGCCACTTCGTTGAGCTATCATTTGTGGCCAGGTTGCTTCTGAAAGAGAACTAAAAGCTCAGTGGGCATTAGCTGGTTAATAAAAAAAAAGTTTATATTTAGTTAATATCTTGATTTGAAGCTTTCGTGACTGCAGGAATCCATACTCTGGTTCTTTCGGTAAAGTCACGTAGGTATAAAATAAAATAAAACACGACATTTCGATCACAACAGAAAGCGACCGTCATCAGGTGGAACAGATACAGCAGGAGAACTGCTGACATAGGAGAAAGAGCTGTTGCAACAAGTTTATATAGGATTTTGGTGGGATCAACCAAAGGGTAAGTGGGCGGAGCTAGAGAAGGAATTTGTACGTAAATGTGAGAGATTAGCATGTCAATGTGAGACGGTCCCATCCACCGGAGGTGGCGGGGATCCTCCTGTGGCTGGGCTGCCACACAGATATTTAGCCTGGTGATGTACTCAGAGAGTCGGAAATAACAGCTGACATAGGCAGGTAGGATGGAAACATCACAGTTAAGACTTTACTTGGTTAATAACGTCTTTCCAATGATTGCTCAGTTTGTATCCATCTTCTCGGTTGAAGTTGTGTCTGTGTTGATATATCTGGATGGCTTCATGAACAAATCTCTGATAATAGCCGGTGGGTTTGCAGAGTACCTTCGTCTTGGAAAAATCTATTTCGTGTGAGCTCGCAGCGTTAAAACAATGATCAGCAACGGCAGAGGTATTGGTCCTACCGTGTTTCAGATCTGCCTTGTGTTCATGTTTTGTGATTTGCTTACCTTTTTCTTGGTTCTTTCGGTAAAGTCACGTAGAAGGTAAGTAATAAAATAATAAAAATAAAACATAATAAAATAATTCTCACGACGTTTCGGCCACAACGCAAGCAGCCGTCCTCAGGTGAAGAATGAAACACCACCAAGCTTGGAGCGTATATTTAAGCTGGGTTGGAGGGAGGAAGAAGAGCGCCTTGACAAAATAATTTGCATATCCATCAGAGATTTGTTCACGAAGCCATCCAGAAATACAAACACATATAAAACTTTAATCGAGAAGATGGATTCAGATTGAGCAGTCGTTGGAAGGATGTGATAAACCGCGTTAAGTTTTAACTGCTATGATTTTCACTCACTCACCCGTATGTCCTCCGTCCCCTCCCCCCCTCCCGTGTCTAACTCCTACAGCCAAACTCCTCCTCCCCCCCCCGTGCCTAGAGAAGCCACAACAGCAGATCATTTTTTCTCACCTGAAGACGGCCGCTTGTGTTGCGACCGAAACGTCGAGTTTTCTTTTATTATTTTTTCTATCTACGTGACTTTACCGAAAGAGCCAGAGAGTATGGATTCCTGCAGTCACGAAAGCTTCAAATCAAGATAGCAGTTGTTGTTTATAGACCTCACAATGTATACTTTTAAATGGTTTATTTATACTCTTGGGTCTTTCGGTCAAGTCAAGTCACGTAAACAATCACGTCGTGATCTATTATTTTTTTATTTACGTGACTTTACCGAAAAACCGAAGAGTATGAATTCCTGCAGTCACGGAAGCTTTAAATCAATGGTTTATTAATGTTAAAAACAAGTCAGGCAAAAGCCAAACTACGATTGTTTATCAATCGATGTTGTGTGTTGTTCTGCCAGGACATGCGGTGGTGTTTCAGCTTTGCTCTAACCCTCGCCTTCATGCACATGGCCGTGGGCCAGGAGAAATCTGACGGTGACCGTGCTGTGGGTGGCATGCTGGTGTACCCAACTGATGGCAGCCACTGGATGAGCCTACGTGATCTGTCCCTTGCCTTGTCTCGGCGTGGTCACCGAGTGGTCGTGGCATTGCCCGCGACAGGTAATCTAATGGTGGGAGAGACGCCTGGGCTAGACTCGGAAACCTTCCCTGTGCCTTTTTTTGATGGGGAGAAGAAGCAAATTTCAAGAAGATGTTTGCGTGATGTGGTGTTTGCGGAAAAGGGTGACTCTACAGGATTCCACTTTACACACTTGGAGAGCGTGAATAAGAGGTTTGCCGTAATGTGTGACAGCTTACTCGGCAATGTTGCTGTGATGCAGCGACTTCATGCCCATAACTTCGAGGTTCTTCTTGCTGACCCCATGGATCCATGTGAAGACATTTTTGCTGATGTGTCGTGTCTTGAATAATGGGCGAATAAACTCCTTTGAGGCACACACTGTTTATTGTCTTTCTTCGACACGGTCCCTAACACACAAGGGGTATACGGTCTCCTTACCCGTTAACCTGAGGAGGTACAGCCTTAGGGCTTGGCGGGACCTACACACAAGCCTACCTGCTAACCTAAGGAGGTACAGCCTCTGGACTTGGCGGGAACTACACACAAGTCTACCCGCTTAACCTAGCGTCCTCCGGCTGGGACCTAGGGGAGGCTAACTGACCCACCGCTGGCTCGGTGGGTCCCTGACCTCTGGTCACACAGAGCCGCAGCCTTTAGAAAGGCTGGAAGGCTGGGACCCAGGGTCCTGCCTATCCAGGACCTATTCTCCCCTGACCACTGGGAACACTGAGCCTCAGCCCTCAGAAGGGCTGGAAGGCTTGGTCCAGGGTCCTATCTTCTTTAGCCTGGGCTTTGGTCTTCGTGTGGGGAGAACTGAGCCAGAGCTCTCATCACTCTGGCTTTTATACTGGTTCGTGGCTGGGCTTGTCCAATCCCACGCTACTTTGTGGACCCTTCTGATTGGTTCTTCCCAATCTGTCGTTTTGATCTTCTTTCACCTTATATGACCCTTGGCCGTTTGTCTGGCGGGAATCTGTGATTTTGATCCGCTCTCACCTCTCCCTGACCCCGACTGTTTACCGAGGGAGGCAACGCTGCACCGTAGGTCACCGAATAGTGAGTAGCTATCACCTCTACAGATGCATTGGGGCTCCCTTCAGTATTTCTAATGCGTGGTATTCCTTGTGATATCGACTTAAAAGCTGCCCACTGCCCAGCACCATTGTCGTACGTTCCCCGAAGTACTTCAAGGTTTACAGACCACATGAGTTTCACAGAGCGGGTCACAAACATGTTGACGGGCCTGGAGCAGGATCACCTGTGTATTGACTTCCTTCTGAAACACTTTGATGAGCTGGCCAGGCGCCACCTGGGCTGGGACGTCACAGCCATGGAGCTGCTTAGCAAAGCGTCCATCTGGCTGCACCGGACAGACTTTGTCTTTGACTATCCCCGCCCGACTATGCCTAACATGGTGAACGTCGGAGGTATGACATCCGATGAAGTGAGACCTCTTCCATATGTAAAATGTTACTGTCAATGTGCACTCTTTACCTGCATTTGTTCAAACTATGAAGAATTAGAATTATAATGTTCTGATGATATGGATAACATAACTTAAATAATATGGGAACCTCATTTGCCAGTAAAAATATGATAATTGATTCTTTACCCTTCTATCTGGCAACAAAACTGACACCTTTTTACAAGGAGTCATGTTTGAATAGACCGCAATACCTGCAGTCATAATACAAACAAAAGAACATAACTCTGATAATGTGCACTGTCCTTGAAGTTGATTGGTCCACACCCGAGACAGCTTTCCTTAGAGCCTAGTCTCACATGGGTTGGACCAGATGACGCCAAAAGGCGCACAACTCAACGACAATGCACCATCAGAGTATGAGAGCTCGGGGCAAGCATCTACACTATGGGAACCTCATTTGCCAGTAAAAATATGATAATTGATTCTTTACCCTTCTATCTGGCAACAAAACTGACACCTTTTTACAAGGAGTCATGTTTGAATAGACCGCAATACCTGCAGTCATAATACAAACAAAAGAACATAACTCTGATAATGTGCACTGTCCTTGAAGTTGATTGGTCCACACCCGAGACAGCTTTCCTTAGAGCCTAGTCTCACATGGGTTGGACCAGATGACGCCAAAAGGTGCACAACTCAACGACAATGCACCATCAGAGTATGAGAGCTCGGGGCAAGCATCTACACTATGGGAACCTCATTTGCCAGTAAAAATATGATAATTGATTCTTTACCCTTCTATCTGGCAACAAAACTGACACCTTTTTACAAGGAGTCATGTTTGAATAGACCGCAATACCTGCAGTCATAATACAAACAAAAGAACATAACTCTGATAATGTGCACTGTCCTTGAAGTTGATTGGTCCACACCCGAGACAGCTTTCCTTAGAGCCTAGTCTCACATGGGTTGGACCAGATGACGCCAAAAGGCGCACAACTCAACGACAATGCACCATCAGAGTATGAGAGCTCGGGGCAAGCATCTACACTATGGGAACCTCATTTGCCAGTAAAAATATGATAATTGATTCTTTACCCTTCTATCTGGCAACAAAACTGACACCTTTTTACAAGGAGTCATGTTTGAATAGACCGCAATACCTGCAGTCATAATACAAACAAAAGAACATAACTCTGATAATGTGCACTGTCCTTGAAGTTGATTGGTCCACACCCGAGACAGCTTTCCTTAGAGCCTAGTCTCACATGGGTTGGACCAGATGACGCCAAAAGGCGCACAACTCAACGACAATGCACCATCAGAGTATGAGAGCTCGGGGCAAGCATCTACACTATGGGAACCTCATTTGCCAGTAAAAATATGATAATTGATTCTTTACCCTTCTATCTGGCAACAAAACTGACACCTTTTTACAAGGAGTCATGTTTGAATAGACCGCAAGACCTGCAGTCATAATACAAACAAAAGAACATAACTCTGATAATGTGCACTGTCCTTGAAGTTGATTGGTCCACACCCGAGACAGCTTTCCTTAGAGCCTAGTCTCACATGGGTTGGACCAGATGACGCCAAAAGGCGCACAACTCAACGACAATGCACCATCAGAGTATGAGAGCTCGGGGCAAGCATCTACACTATGGGAACCTCATTTGCCAGTAAAAATATGATAATTGATTCTTTACCCTTCTATCTGGCATCAAAACTGACACCTTTTTACAAGGAGTCATGTTTGAATAGACCGCAATACCTGCAGTCATAATACAAACAAAAGAACATAACTCTGATAATGTGCACTGTCCTTGAAGTTGATTGGTCCACACCAGAGATAGCTTTCCTTAGAGCCTAGTCTCACATGGGTTGGACCAGATGACGCCAAAAGGCGCACAACTCAACGACAATGCACCATCAGAGTATGAGAGCTCGGGGCAAGCATCTACACTATGGGAACCTCATTTGCCAGTAAAAATATGATAATTGATTCTTTACCCTTCTATCTGGCAACAAAACTGACACCTTTTTACAAGGAGTCATGTTTGAATAGACCGCAATACCTGCAGTCATAATACAAACAAAAGAACATAACTCTGATAATGTGCACTGTCCTTGAAGTTGATTGGTCCACACCCGAGACAGCTTTCCTTAGAGCCTAGTCTCACATGGGTTGGACCAGATGACGCCAAAAGGCGCACAACTCAACGACAATGCACCATCAGAGTATGAGAGCTCGGGGCAAGCATCTACACTATGGGAACCTCATTTGCCAGTAAAAATATGATAATTGATTCTTTACCCTTCTATCTGGCATCAAAACTGACACCTTTTTACAAGGAGTCATGTTTGAATAGACCGCAATACCTGCAGTCATAATACAAACAAAAGAACATAACTCTGATAATGTGCACTGTCCTTGAAGTTGATTGGTCCACACCAGAGACAGCTTTCCTTAGAGCCTAGTCTCACATGGGTTGGACCAGATGACGCCAAAAGGCGCACAACTCAACGACAATGCACCATCAGAGTATGAGAGCTCGGGGCAAGCATCTACACTATGGGAACCTCATTTGCCAGTAAAAATATGATAATTGATTCTTTACCCTTCTATCTGGCATCAAAACTGACACCTTTTTACAAGGAGTCATGTTTGAATAGACCGCAATACCTGCAGTCATAATACAAACAAAAGAACATAACTCTGATAATGTGCACTGTCCTTGAAGTTGATTGGTCCACACCAGAGACAGCTTTCCTTAGAGCCTAGTCTCACATGGGTTGGACCAGATGACGCCAAAAGGCGCACAACTCAACGACAATGCACCATCAGAGTATGAGAGCTCGGGGCAAGCATCTACACTATGGGAACCTCATTTGCCAGTAAAAATATGATAATTGATTCTTTACCCTTCTATCTGGCAACAAAACTGACACCTTTTTACAAGGAGTCATGTTTGAATAGACCGCAATACCTGCAGTCATAATACAAACAAAAGAACATAACTCTGATAATGTGCACTGTCCTTGAAGTTGATTGGTCCACACCCGAGACAGCTTTCCTTAGAGCCTAGTCTCACATGGGTTGGACCAGATGACGCCAAAAGGCGCACAACTCAACGACAATGCACCATCAGAGTATGAGAGCTCGGGGCAAGCATCTACACTATGGGAACCTCATTTGCCAGTAAAAATATGATAATTGATTCTTTACCCTTCTATCTGGCAACAAAACTGACACCTTTTTACAAGGAGTCATGTTTGAATAGACCGCAATACCTGCAGTCATAATACAAACAAAAGAACATAACTCTGATAATGTGCACTGTCCTTGAAGTTGATTGGTCCACACCCGAGACAGCTTTCCTTAGAGCCTAGTCTCACATGGGTTGGACCAGATGACGCCAAAAGGCGCACAACTCAACGACAATGCACCATCAGAGTATGAGAGCTCGGGGCAAGCATCTACACTATGGGAACCTCATTTGCCAGTAAAAATATGATAATTGATTCTTTACCCTTCTATCTGGCAACAAAACTGACACCTTTTTACAAGGAGTCATGTTTGAATAGACCGCAATACCTGCAGTCATAATACAAACAAAAGAACATAACTCTGATAATGTGCACTGTCCTTGAAGTTGATTGGTCCACACCCGAGACAGCTTTCCTTAGAGCCTAGTCTCACATGGGTTGGACCAGATGACGCCAAAAGGCGCACAACTCAACGACAATGCACCATCAGAGTATGAGAGCTCGGGGCAAGCATCTACACTATGGGAACCTCATTTGCCAGTAAAAATATGATAATTGATTCTTTACCCTTCTATCTGGCAACAAAACTGACACCTTTTTACAAGGAGTCATGTTTGAATAGACCGCAATACCTGCAGTCATAATACAAACAAAAGAACATAACTCTGATAATGTGCACTGTCCTTGAAGTTGATTGGTCCACACCCGAGAGAGCTTTCCTTAGAGCCTAGTCTCACATGGGTTGGACCAGATGACGCCAAAAGGCGCACAACTCAACGACAATGCACCATCAGAGTATGAGAGCTCGGGGCAAGCATCTACACTATGGGAACCTCATTTGCCAGTAAAAATATGATAATTGATTCTTTACCCTTCTATCTGGCAACAAAACTGACACCTTTTTACAAGGAGTCATGTTTGAATAGACCGCAATACCTGCAGTCATAATACAAACAAAAGAACATAACTCTGATAATGTGCACTGTCCTTGAAGTTGATTGGTCCACACCCGAGACAGCTTTCCTCAGAGCCTAGTCTCACATGGGTTGGACCAGATGACGCCAAAAGGCGCACAACTCAACGACAATGCACCATCAGAGTATGAGAGCTCGGGGCCAGCATCTACACTATGGGAACCTCATTTGCCAGTAAAAATATGATAATTGATTCTTTACCCTTCTATCTGGCAACAAAACTGACACCTTTTTACAAGGAGTCATGTTTGAATAGACCGCAATACCTGCAGTCATAATACAAACAAAAGAACATAACTCTGATAATGTGCACTGTCCTTGAAGTTGATTGGTCCACACCCGAGACAGCTTTCCTTAGAGCCTAGTCTCACATGGGTTGGACCAGATGACGCCAAAAGGCGCACAACTCAACGACAATGCACCATCAGAGTATGAGAGCTCGGGGCAAGCATCTACACTATGGGAACCTCATTTGCCAGTAAAAATATGATAATTGATTCTTTACCCTTCTATCTGGCAACAAAACTGACACCTTTTTACAAGGAGTCATGTTTGAATAGACCGCAATACCTGCAGTCATAATACAAACAAAAGAACATAACTCTGATAATGTGCACTGTCCTTGAAGTTGATTGGTCCACACCCGAGACAGCTTTCCTTAGAGCCTAGTCTCACATGGGTTGGACCAGATGACGCCAAAAGGCGCACAACTCAACGACAATGCACCATCAGAGTATGAGAGCTCGGGGCAAGCATCTACACTATGGGAACCTCATTTGCCAGTAAAAATATGATAATTGATTCTTTACCCTTCTATCTGGCAACAAAACTGACACCTTTTTACAAGGAGTCATGTTTGAATAGACCGCAATACCTGCAGTCATAATACAAACAAAAGAACATAACTCTGATAATGTGCACTGTCCTTGAAGTTGATTGGTCCACACCCGAGACAGCTTTCCTTAGAGCCTAGTCTCACATGGGTTGGACCAGATGACGCCAAAAGGCGCACAACTCAACGACAATGCACCATCAGAGTATGAGAGCTCGGGGCAAGCATCTACACTATGGGAACCTCATTTGCCAGTAAAAATATGATAATTGATTCTTTACCCTTCTATCTGGCAACAAAACTGACACCTTTTTACAAGGAGTCATGTTTGAATAGACCGCAATACCTGCAGTCATAATACAAACAAAAGAACATAACTCTGATAATGTGCACTGTCCTTGAAGTTGATTGGTCCACACCCGAGACAGCTTTCCTTAGAGCCTAGTCTCACATGGGTTGGACCAGATGACGCCAAAAGGCGCACAACTCAACGACAATGCACCATCAGAGTATGAGAGCTCGGGGCAAGCATCTACACTATGGGAACCTCATTTGCCAGTAAAAATATGATAATTGATTCTTTACCCTTGGCGTCATCTGGTCCAACCCATGTGAGACTAGGCTCTAAGGAAAGCTGTCTCGGGTGTGGACCAATCAACTTCAAGGACAGTGCACATTATCAGAGTTATGTTCTTTTGTTTGTATTATGACTGCAGGTATTGCGGTCTATTCAAACATGACTCCTTGTAAAAAGGTGTCAGTTTTGTTGCCAGATAGAAGGGTAAAGAATAAATTATCATATTTTTACTGGCAAATGAGGTTCCCATAGTGTAGATGCTTGCCCCGAGCTCTCATACTCTGATGGTGCATTGTCGTTGAGTTGTGCGCCTTTTGGCGTCATCTTGTCCAACCCATGTGAGACTAGGCTCTAAGGAAAGCTGTCTCGGGTGTGGACCAATCAACTTCAAGGACAGTGCACATTATCAGAGTTATGTTCTTTTGTTTGTATTATGACTGCAGGTATTGCGGTCTATTCAAACATGACTCCTTGTAAAAAGGTGTCAGTTTTGTTGCCAGATAGAAGGGTAAAGAATCAATTATCATATTTTTACTGGCAAATGAGGTTCCCATAGTGTAGATGCTTGCCCCGAGCTCTCATACTCTGATGGTGCATTGTCGTTGAGTTGTGCGCCTTTTGGCGTCATCTGGTCCAACCCATGTGAGACTAGGCTCTAAGGAAAGCTCTCTCGGGTGTGGACCAATCAACTTCAAGGACAATGCACATTATCAGAGTTATGTTCTTTTGTTTGTATTATGACTGCAGGTATTGCGGTCTATTCAAACATGACTCCTTGTAAAAAGGTGTCAGTTTTGTTGCCAGATAGAAGGGTAAAGAATCAATTATCATATTTTTACTGGCAAATGAGGTTCCCATAGTGTAGATGCTTGCCCCGAGCTCTCATACTCTGATGGTGCATTGTCGTTGAGTTGTGCGCCTTTTGGCGTCATCTGGTCCAACCCATGTGAGACTAGGCTCTAAGGAAAGCTCTCTCGGGTGTGGACCAATCAACTTCAAGGACAATGCACATTATCAGAGTTATGTTCTTTTGTTTGTATTATGACTGCAGGTATTGCGGTCTATTCAAACATGACTCCTTGTAAAAAGGTGTCAGTTTTGTTGCCAGATAGAAGGGTAAAGAATCAATTATCATATTTTTACTGGCAAATGAGGTTCCCATAGTGTAGATGCTTGCCCCGAGCTCTCATACTCTGATGGTGCATTGTCGTTGAGTTGTGCGCCTTTTGGCGTCATCTGGTCCAACCCATGTGAGACTAGGCTCTAAGGAAAGCTCTCTCGGGTGTGGACCAATCAACTTCAAGGACAATGCACATTATCAGAGTTATGTTCTTTTGTTTGTATTATGACTGCAGGTATTGCGGTCTATTCAAACATGACTCCTTGTAAAAAGGTGTCAGTTTTGTTGCCAGATAGAAGGGTAAAGAATCAATTATCATATTTTTACTGGCAAATGAGGTTCCCATAGTGTAGATGCTTGCCCCGAGCTCTCATACTCTGATGGTGCATTGTCGTTGAGTTGTGCGCCTTTTGGCGTCATCTGGTCCAACCCATGTGAGACTAGGCTCTAAGGAAAGCTCTCTCGGGTGTGGACCAATCAACTTCAAGGACAATGCACATTATCAGAGTTATGTTCTTTTGTTTGTATTATGACTGCAGGTATTGCGGTCTATTCAAACATGACTCCTTGTAAAAAGGTGTCAGTTTTGTTGCCAGATAGAAGGGTAAAGAATCAATTATCATATTTTTACTGGCAAATGAGGTTCCCATAGTGTAGATGCTTGCCCCGAGCTCTCATACTCTGATGGTGCATTGTCGTTGAGTTGTGCGCCTTTTGGCGTCATCTGGTCCAACCCATGTGAGACTAGGCTCTAAGGAAAGCTGTCTCGGGTGTGGACCAATCAACTTCAAGGACAGTGCACATTATCAGAGTTATGTTCTTTTGTTTGTATTATGACTGCAGGTATTGCGGTCTATTCAAACATGACTCCTTGTAAAAAGGTGTCAGTTTTGTTGCCAGATAGAAGGGTAAAGAATCAATTATCATATTTTTACTGGCAAATGAGGTTCCCATAGTGTAGATGCTTGCCCCGAGCTCTCATACTCTGATGGTGCATTGTCGTTGAGTTGTGCGCCTTTTGGCGTCATCTGGTCCAACCCATGTGAGACTAGGCTCTGAGGAAAGCTGTCTCGGGTGTGGACCAATCAACTTCAAGGACAGTGCACATTATCAGAATTATGTTCTTTTGTTTGTATTATGACTGCAGGTATTGCGGTCTATTCAAACATGACTCCTTGTAAAAAGGTGTCAGTTTTGTTGCCAGATAGAAGGGTAAAGAATCAATTATCATAACTTAAATAACTTTGGGCACAGCTTGAAGAGTTAATTTTCTGGAGATAAAAAAATACATGGTGAGGGAAAGACTAATATTTAATCAATTCTAGCTCATGCTAGCCAAACTGGGTGTAGCATTTAACTTGTTTTAATTACATTTTACACACTGGAGAATATGATTTGACACCACGATGGCCAATGCAAAACGCCTAATTAATCCATTTGGGCGTGTTTTTATCCTGAGGGATTTGAAGGAGTTTATGCAGAGTTCTGAGGAGCATGGTGTGGTCGTGGTGTCATTTGGATCCATGGTGTCGGCCATTCCTTATAGAATAGCAAACGTTCTTGCAGAGGGCCTGGGCAGAATCTCACAAAAGGTAATAAGGAAATTCCGCATCACATGTGTAGTGGTGATACGTGCTGGCAGGGAGGATCGTGAGACAGCGCGTGGTGGGTGGCTACATCACGGTCCGCAGGTGGGTGCCCACATCGCGGTCCGCATAGGCCCCGCCCCCTGGAGCGGAGGGCTATGTAAGGCGATGCGCGGGGGCACTCGGGGAGTTGGTAACCGGTGAAGACAGAAGACGGAGGAAGAGATAGGCCCTGGGACCCCTAGCCCCGCTGCCCTTGTAAGGGCCGGGGCTCTGTGAGGCTCAGAGGCGAGGCCTTGGGATTCATGGCCCGACGCCCTTGTAAAGGCCGGGCTGTGTAACTCAGTGGTCACAACCCGTGGCCTGGCAAGGCGGGTCTGATAGCTCCCCGTGGGGAGAGCGTAGCCGGAGAGCCTGAGTGCAAGGCAGAGTTAGGCACGCGTACCCTACGGGAGAGACTGAGTGCGTGGCCGAGCCGGGTGCGCGTAGGGGTCTGATAGCTCCCCGTGGGGAGAGCGTAGCCGGAGAGCCTGAGCGCAAGGCAGAGTTAGGCACGCGTACCCCACGGGAGAGACGGAGTGTGTGGCCGAGTCAGGCACGCGTAACATAGGCGTTATCTCAGTTGTGCCTGTTACTGTGCAACCATTGTGAATAAACGAGTGCTGCCCCGTCAACTCGTGTCCCGCCATTATTGAAGATATTACACATGTACAGTAGATGTCTGAAGTAATATGTGGTCCTATCCCGTGGCTTCCAAACATATGAATCCAACTCCACTTTGACAAAATACATGTTGCATGATTGCACAAGGTATAACCATTCCCTTGATGATACCTTGTGCAATCTATATTGAAAAGTTATTTTTGTTCGAACTGCTTTTTGTGTTTAGTGTGTTGTCCTTCCCCCACACAACCGATCAGTACGGGTGGCTACGTACGGTTGCAAAAGAAGTTCAACCTCCATACATATGTCAGTAATTAGTTTTACTGATGGCTGCTGGAAGATGGTGGCATAAATGTCTCTCTCAGGATCTGGAAAATAAATATAACCGTTTCTATGACATATTGTATAAAAGGAGTTGATGCAGAACATGAGCGAAATCCCAAGGGGGCCTTCAGCCACGTGCAGTGGTCACCCACGCGTTCTGTTCGACACAACGCTTAGGAAAAAAATACAATTTGATGCAACTCGGTGGCTCAGAGGTCAGAAGAAGCATTGCCTCAAATAATGTATAACTCAATCCTGAAACAATTGCTTTATTGCCTTAATTATAATGCAATTCAGATAATAATTTATGTTGAGCTGTGTAATATGTAACCTATGGTGCAAACCAGTCTACACATTAATATTTCCTGAGTTACTTTTAAAGTTAACTTTTTTAATGCGTTTTTATCTGTTATACTATGTTTGGCTCTTAGTTTGATACGCAGCATTTGCATCTGGGGGACATTGGCTAGTCTTACCAGCCAGCCACACACATTATTAATACGCAAGATTGTCAGATATAACCGTCTGCTGGCCAGATCCCGTATCGGTATTGTTTGCTGACATTCCATCGAGGTGAAAGATGCAGAGTAGTCCACCAGAGTGTTTACAGAGAATTGCAATATATCTATGATTTTAAAAAAATCTACCTTCTCACCCATCGTCTTTCCTTGCTCTTGCAGCAATGGAACAAGCTCAACCGGTATGCAATGCTTTTTAAACACATGCACAATGAATATAGTTAGGTCCGTTTATGAAATGGAACGTAGTTGGGTCAATTGGGCGAGTACACGGAAAGACTAAAGTTTCCTAATCATTATCATGATCACCACGATCCATGGGCAGATAGTCCGTAGGTGTTATATACTGCATATTTCGATAACTTCCTACCCATTACCAATATTCATAAACAATGTGTATATTCTGTGTTACCATGTAAGTTGAATCCATGGAATAAGCTCCTGTGACGTTACAACTAGTGTCTCGTTTATTGGTGAATATTCTGTCGATTAATTTGTGCTTTACTCCAAAGGTTATATGGCGCTATGAAGGACCAACTCTCGAAAATCTCTCAAACAATACTAAAGTGATGTCATGGTTACCACAGAGGGGCCTCTTAGGTGCGTGCTGCAAAATCTGTATTCAGCTTTTGTTTAATCGCATCCGTCAGTGTCGGCTCCGATTGCCAAGGTCCACAGCCAACATGCGTCAGCACTTCCTCTGACCACTGCACATGCTCACGTGCTATTCCCCATTCTGAGATGTGTCTACTCCTTGATGTCATCCCACCATGTTCATCTTAACATTTCTCTTGCCCTTTTGCCTGAGATTTTCCCAAGAAGAAGGGAGCCATAGGGCTCCCGGTGAGCCTCGCATTAATTGTCCACAGTATGCCACTTTCTTTGACTAAATCCAACAACATAATTTGGCATCACCGTTATTGTTAACACTTCTTTGTTCATCGTTTCTAGTCCTACATCCTGTTGCCAATGTCCTTCTATGAAACGCCACATTTCAAAACGTGTCTTTCCTCCGAACGGTACCCTTTCAAGTGTCCAACTCTCGCATCCATACGGTCCTATCGACCACACGGAGCACTTGAGGCATTGAGGCCAAGCGTTCATGCTCAGTTCTCAATCGGTAAGCAGGGTCGGCTGTTGAAGGCTGCCTTTTCCATTTGCATTATCTTAATACAGATAGGAACAACAGGTTCCACACTGCCTACCATGGATTATTTGTCTGTCTGTCGTGCATATTTGTCTGTCGTGCACGAATGCGCTGTCCAACCAAGTTCCTACCTGCCCACTCCGAAGGAACGTATTATTCTCTTTTAGTACCAACGTCCACATTCCGGAAATGTTCTGCATGCAGTTACCTCAGATTTCCAATAGAGATCGCAATACATCTATCATAACAATATGCATGCTGCATACTCTATTTTCAACCTTTTGCATTTATTTTGGTTAAGTTTAATTCATTACATTTTATTTGAGCTTTTGCTTTTCAGGGAGTTTTTTTCTCTTTAGAATAAAGTATTACTATTTTTAGTTCCACTTGCAGTTGTTGAGGTTCTTTTATTTTTGGACAGCCTCAGTAAGAAATATACAGTAGTATAAGCTATAGGAATTCCCTGGCCATGTCAAAGCACGAGACGGTTACTCCTCCGTGTAGCTATAGCTCAGAGCATCCAACTCTAACGTCAAGTGTGGTTACAGCTCCGAATTACACTTAAGCTCACATGCCATGACAAACTCAGAAAAACGGGCTTGTATAACATCTAAAATCATGATTTTTGACCAAAGCCACTATATGTTCCAGTTCCAAAGTTATGTAACACGCACAAAATAAATGAACGAAGCGTTCAAAGAAGCATCCGAATATGTGTTGTATGTTTAACTTCTTTCGCACCGTACATCGGCAACCGTGCTACTCGAAGGTTGTCCCTGTCTGGCTGTGATGGTGCCGGTGGACGGCAGCCCACGCTAAGACTCGTGTATTCGTGACGCACGGGGGATAGCACGGCATCTACGAGGCCATCTGCTATGGCGTCCCCATGCTCGGCCTGCCACTCTTCGGAGACCAGTTCGAAAACATGGCCCGCATGCAAAGCAAGGGTGCAGCACTGGTGCTCAACATTCACTCCCTCGACGCTGGCTCTCTCGCCTCGTCCATCTCTACAATCGTCACCCACAAGAGGTACGGTGGTGGGTCGGTGCGTCTCAAGCGATTGGCTGATAATATCGCACCGGTGGGAGCTTGTGTAGAAAAGGTGTGCAGTCCCATCGCACTCTGCCATTCCACGCTCTTATATTTTTTAAACGTGTTTCGAAGTTTGCATTGTTGTATACAAATAGTGTCAATGACAGATATGATGTTGGCTAAATATAAGGGTTTGAACTTGGAATAAATTATGCAATTTTTGTTGCTATAAAATGTATCACCAGCCACGTGAACAGGTGATTCAAAGCATGCACCAAAACTGTCACGTGCAACAAGTGTCCATAAACGTACATTTTGTTTAACCTGTGGCAGCGAACCACTCTCTTAGTGTGACAGCAGTTTCTGGGTGGATCTTTACGGTCATGCGAATTGGATGATACTGCAGCCTTTGCCGTGTCTGAATTTCTTAGCAGCTACAAGTAGAAGGCGTCACTTCTCTCGCGTTTGCACCACGACGAGCCGCAGAAGCCCATGGACAGGGCAGTGTTCTGGGTGGAGTTTGTGATGCGGCACGGTGCGGAGCACCTGCGAGTGGCGGCTCACCTGCGAGTGGCGGCTCACCACCTCACCTGGTACCAGGAGGCCGGCTTTGATGTGGCGGCGTTTCTGCTGGCAGCCATAGTCCTGGTGACAAGCGTGTTGACTGCGCTCATCACGATCTGCTGTCGCTGGCTCTGTAGGGCCAAACACCGTAACGCCACTGTAAGCAAGGAAATGGCAGCCTCTAAAAAACACAAGTAATTGTTATGTTTTAACCGATTTTTCAAACAGCCACGCATGCTTAAATCGGACAGTGGGGGCAGCCTTTCCCCCCCTCTCCAACCATTATATAAACGGAGTGGAAGCTCCTGCAATCTCTCATTTACTTGATACAGCTGTCGTGGCTGTGACGGTTCCACCTGAAGACGGAAGCTTGTATTGCCTCCGAAACGTCGTTATTTTTATTTTATTTTTATTAATTTTAATGTTATACCTACGTGACTTTACCGAAAACACCTAAGAATATGAATCCTTGCAGTCACGAAAGCTTCAAATCTAGAATAAATGATGATTTGTTGATTACAATTTAAGGTTGTGATTTGATTTTTTCTTTAAAAGAAAGTTA
Source organism: Lampetra planeri (assembly GCF_965212315.1). NCBI lineage: Eukaryota > Metazoa > Chordata > Hyperoartia > Petromyzontiformes > Petromyzontidae > Lampetra > Lampetra planeri. Next base: position 23,488,345 of record NC_136107.1, read on the forward strand.
TGCAAAACTTACGACGATTTGTATAAAGTAAATTGAGTGGTGGCAAAGCATAATACCATTGGCCCTGTTAATGAGGTGATAACATTGCCCCGATCAGACATGGTCACACCAGAACAATAACGGTGGACCCTTTCATGAAGGTTAAGCAGACAATAGTCTCCTTCGTATATCTGTCACTCCACCAAAAAATAGAGGAAAAAGTATTGTCTTGAATGAGACATTGTCTGCTTATATATTTTGTTACTTTAATTCCCCACACCAACGTGAATGATTGTTTTGTGTCTTCAATAAAGGGGCCATCACAGTCAATGCCGTTACTCGATTGTGCACGTGAGAACACGATCCTTGCACCTTAGATCATCGTGACCTCGCAACTTTGATTTATGTCACACATAGGAACAAACGTGGAGCAACAATTGGAGGATTTAAAAAAATGCATGCAAATCAAACCTTCCCATTACATTTTATACACTAAAGAAGGCATTGGGGCCCAGAAAACTAGTGGGAGTATCCAAGTCACAGTCTACTATACTCCAAGCCTTAAATGTTTGTTGCGAGGAAATCGATCCTATGCAATTGGAAGGACCGTGAACCCCCCTCGTGGAAACACCGGACCCGCTCACTGTATGCCCTGATCGCAATGGAGCACCGCAGTTACAAATTCAAAGGGAAGGCACGGGAATTCGAGGCGGTATGGGGCCATCATTTCTCAACAACCCCGTCTAGCACAAGCTACTGAATTGTACCATGGTGTAAACATGAATGGAGAAGGAATGGCTAGGAAGTGGGGTGGGCTCTAGGTTTCAGTACATCTTACGTGAGTGAGAGCTGATCTCGTCAAGGAGCATAAACCATCACGCGAACTCCGGTCACACTTGCAGAGGCTTTTGGTTAGCCATCAAACAAATATGGGCACTGCATCGCGCGAATTCAGATGCACTTCTGCGGCCGTCTGGAACGCTCTTCCGATTTTAGGAAGCCACTGGAGATATGCACTTTAAAATCTTGATTGAAAACGAATTTCTTTAGAACTGCTTTTTGTGTTTAGTTTGTTGTCCTTTCCCCCGCTCCTGTCAGGGAGTGAAGCCAACACAGGGGGCGCAATCTCCAGACCTACCTACCCTACTTTGCATACGTCCTTTGTTGTGACTGTATCAAACGGGTTCTATTAAAAAAATAAACGTGACCCTTCGTTGTGTGAGCCACAGTACAGATTGGTCACTTTGGCCACGATCACGTGGCCACGGCAGGCGCTGCTTCCAGGCTGGCAAGGCCGGTGGTGTCTCGATGCCCGGTCCGGCAGGCTAGGGGCCAGCGCTTTGGAGGCTGGTGTCGGGGCAGAAAATTCCTGCTGGAGAGAACTGTGGAGCTGCTGTTGGTGTGGATGCAAGATGAATCTAACACAATACACACCATAACAAACACAGCAACAACTACAGCACAATATGATAGCATATGAAATAAAACAGAGAAAAAACGAAGAACAAAATTATGGTATTATTTTAATGATTGCAGTGACAAAATATTTCTATTTCTGTGCAGAACATTCTATGAATAAGTGCCGGTGTGCTGGCCTGTTCGGTCTTGTTTAGCCTCCTGGATGTTTAAACATGGCTCTTCAGACTGGAACTGAACAGATGCAGCTGCAATCTCGACACACGGCGTAGGCTATCAACTCATGTATCTAAAGTATTTGTATGAAATGGAAGAGCTCCACTGGGGGGTGTATTAGGTAGAGAAATGGTCCCAGAAGATAAATTGTGACGTTAAATGTTCATTCTGTATGATAGGAAGTGAAATGGTTCGATAGAGGCGCACACACTGTTATGGGAAGGCAACACTATTTATTAACACAACGTGGAATCACGCTACACATAGGGTGGTGACCACCGACCTATCCTCGCTAACACTCGACACTCTGATAACTGGCATGGCCAAGCCAGGAGGGCTACTTCTTGGCCACGCTTACTTGAGGCTTGACTTTACTCTTCATGAGGAATCTTCATCCCGGACCCGAGCAGCCCCGCACCTCGTGCGGAGCCCCCTTATATGCGCCTCGGCGTGAACAGGCCACACCAAGGCCACGCCCACCTTCGAGAACCCGCTTTGCTTCTGGCCACGTGACCTCCAAGGTCCTCCCGGGAACCCCGGCCCCCACCTTGATCCGGTCACGTATCCGGCCGGGTTCACACAGAGTGCCACGGCCTCACACGACCCCCGGTGGCACTGACCGACGGCCTCCAGGCTCCCCGACCCGGCCGTGACGTCATTTCCACATCCACACGTAGTGACGCCATGTGTGTGTACAGACCCACACGGTAGTGACGTTACAAGTAGCTACAGAAATATTTATCTGGCAAGCTACTGTGTGTGTGGTTGTGTGTGTGTGAGAAACGTTTATTTTCCTTCAGTAATCATTGCACTTTTTTCCCCCTTGAACAGTCGAAATTGAAGTTCAAATGATGTGGCTTGTGTTAGCTGATGTGTGACAAGTGAAGTTATAGTTTGGAAAATTATTCCATCCGATTAACTAAGCTTTAATATGAGTAGTTGAATAACATGCTTAATTATAAAATAAATTAGCTTGCAGCACAGGAAACTATAACAAAAGGCACGCGTCGGCTAAACGTGTTCACTTCAGTCAATTTGAATTACTGTTACACCACAGTTTTACATTTATTCAGCACACTATGAACAGAAAAGCGTTTCCTTCTCGAATATTATGTTGAAACTTTGTCGAAACATGGGTGAGATTTGACAAATTAGTCGGCATCATCAGACGGGAGACTTAATTCTCTTTTAATAGTCATATATCTGTTTGGAGAAAATTTTCATATTCTTATGGAATGAATATGATACATTTTTTTTATATAGTACACAAACAGGCCCTTTTAAAAACATTGCCACCAGACAATTTATGGTGGGAATAATTAGCTGGGCTGTGGTGGCGTCTGCCTGTAATTCACTGTGCAGGGGAGGGTTGGTGGGTCACACAGATGTTTGTGAAACTCCCTTTCCATTGGCGTTTAGGTGCCTGCCGTTTCTTGGCTTGCCATGAGAAGGCGGTACGGGCAAAGTGCAGATTAATTTCATCTGTCCCTTCCGTCTGGGATAGTGTTGCACCCTCCACGTGTAGGTTTTCTCCAGGTGCTCCAGTTCCCTCCCAATTATATAAAGGCTCAGTAATTATCTGAAAACATGTTAATATAGAGAGGACTCCAGAGATTGGGCAATTGTTAGGGTCGGCGCACCATCTGGCTGCCTTCAGCTTCACTAGTTCATCAGCGCTGTGAGATTCCATTTGCATGAACCACACGATATGAAAATAAACATGATTATATAATATTACCCATGACCGAGGTTGTAGTATCCAGAATATTTTTAGGATAACGTGGTGTATAGTCATCCATTTTAATGTATTCCAAATCAAACATGACAAGTATTGAAATAACTGTGTATATTAAAAGGGGAGTTAGGGTGGAACACTTTTACCAAAGTTATTTATGTCAAGATAAAAAAATGTTTTTTTGAAAATTGGATTGGCGAAACAGGGAGGAAAAAACGCATTATATCACTCAACTTTCTCCAACATATCTAAAACAATTATATTTATATGTGTTCAAGTGTAGATATCATAATTAGCGTCATTGTGCAGAATATATGCATCACAATAAATAAGTAAACAATACATTTTCATACATCTGTGCATCTTCATAAAACATAACCAAAAATACTTTGAACACATTACATCAGCCATTTTGGCAGTTCATAATTTCAGCCGCATTGGTTCAATGCAGGCAAACTCTGGACCAGTTTTGACAGACAGTGTCTTATCAGCAGTCAGGCTTGCTTGAACTTGTGAACTGCCAAATGAAACAGGAGAATTTCTCCACAAATCTGGCTGTCGCCTGATGATGCTGGTTGTAATTACTGGCGCAACGTCGTACTCAGATTGTAAATGTTGTGAATTTACTCTCCAACACACCGATGTGCTGTACTAGTATAGTGACTGTGATTGTCACTGTGTGGTGCCGGGCTTACAAAGCCATGGCGGATAATGTTGGCATTATGTGTAGCCCGCTTGCTGGGCATAGTACCAGCCCTAGTGGGGCTTGGGTGAACGCTGGTCAGCGCGGAGGCACCACGTACAGTGTGCGATGCAGGCTCCCGGTGAGGGAGCGAGAGGGAGTGTCAGCCAGCCAGGGTTACATTGGGGCATGATACGCTGGTTGACCTGCCGACACGTGACCGGATGATGTTGGAGGGGGGCCACCGGTGGGGCCGCTGGGTGGTCATGTGGTATAGAAGAGTTCTCGGGGAGCCTTCGGGAAAGAGCTCGAGAGACCTAAAAGGTGGGCAGGGCACGGGGTGGAGCCAGCCCCAGCCCAGGCCGACATACCGAGGGCCCCATGAGGGGCTCGGGGTTCTTCGTGTTGCTGGTGATGAAGATCCACGTAGGGTAAAAGAGAAGCCTCTAGCCACGCGGTCCGGGACCTAGCTTGTGGTCCGAGCCGGAATAGCGAACCGTGTCTAGTTCTGCTGTAGCGTGGCTAGATGAGCATTCAACACACAAGTGAAGGTTGTGTTATGTTATGTTGATTTATTGAATAAATAGTGTTGCTTCCAAAACAATGTACCTTACACAGCTCAACACTCACGCTTATCTCTTATCCTAAGGAGGTACACTGACCCACCGCTGGCCCAGTGGGTCCCCGACCTCTGGTCGCTCAGGACCTTCGCCCTCACAAGGGCGGGAAGGCTGGGAGCCAGGGTCCTGCCTATCCAGGACCTAATCTCCCCCGACCACTGGTTACACTGACCCTAGCCCTGATAAGGGCTGGAATGCTTGGTCCAGGGTCCTAGCTGTCTTCGGCCGACTTGGATCTTCATGTAGCAGAGCTGGCCAAGAGCTCTCAGCGCTCTGGCTTTGATACTGGTTCGTGGCCGGGTTGTCCAATCCCCGGCCACCTTGTGGAACCCTCCGATTGGTCCTTCCCAATCTGGCGTTTGGATCCTACCTTACCCCATTTGACCCTGACCGTTTGATCGAGCGGGAAAACCGTGTTTACAATCCGCTCTCTCACAGCGTGCGAAGAAGCGAGTAGTTATCACCACTACACTAGTAACGAATTGGAATGTTGTTTACGTGACAACCCTTACTAATTGGCTGTGTCGGGTGGTGGTGGGTTTAACGATACATTTATATTTACGTGATCTAACCCAAAAAAAAACTGTATTATGGATGATATAGGTCCCAAAAGCCTACGTGTTAAACTGCCAGATGTTGATTATTATAAGGCCATCCTTTCTCAAATTCCAGCAAAGCACCTTAAACTACAGCGGTTTCAAAACGACCTGTCACTCACCAACCTCAACATTAGGTGTCGTCATAAGGCTTCCATGGCTATGCTAAATTAGCTTGCACTGGATACCGATCAAATAAGGGACCCAGTACAAAAATTGCTATCCGGTGCCATCAATCTCTTTTTTAAGGTCTCCTGCCACACCTCTCCACCCTTCTCACTGAAACCACCACAGCAAACCTACGCGTCCTACGGGGTACATCTAACAACTTATTTATTACACTCATAGAGTTTGTTCGGGGACACGGTCAGGATTGAGTGTAGGGGTCATGAAAATAATAAGGGTCCACCCCGAGAGAAATAACTGAAGAATGGCACTGGCAAGGAAAGGTGGGGGAAATGAGGAATGGGAGAGAAACACAGATTGGCACGGAAGAAGAAGAGAAGGTTATATAATGGGATCGAAAACAAAGCCGGAGGGCTCCGGGAAAGAAATGACTTGTCGTCAACAACAGTGTTGGTGCCCAATAAATGTTCTTGTCGATGTTGATGGAACAATAATGTTCCCTTAGCAGGACGACTCGTGTGGACTCCCTTTCATACCCAGAACCAGGGACTGTTTTGGCTAAGCGACGTTTCTCCGTAGCTGCACTATCAGCCATTTGGACCTCTTTCCCACTGCACACACGCAGCAACAGCATCCAAGCACTACTCATCCTCAAGAGACGGCTCAAGGCTCTCTCATGTTCATGCCGGCGTATGAAGGACTCCTGGAGTTCTGGCTCCGTGCCTCCGAGTTCTCAATAGAATATTTTGCTTTCTATTCACGAAATAAGTGTGGATAAAACATAGTTTGTTATTTATTATAGACAAGTATGTTGAAATTATGCACTCCCATGAGGACTTATGGCTGATCGAATTTGCAAAAAAGAAACTTAATGTTGTATGTAGAGGGATATATTTGAAAGACAAATAGCTTATTATAATTTAAACAAATGTGTCTAGAAAAGCTGACCAGGCCAATGAATAGGTAGTACTGATTTATTTACACCCTCACTTCTTATTGGAAAATAATTTCAAGCTTGTAGAGTGTTGCGCAATTCAACTGGTTAGAAAGTAGACTTTTTTTTATCAAGTCAAAGTCCAGCGTTTCTTGTTTGTTAACCAAAGGGAGCACACCCACGGAACGGTGCGCTGTGTAACGTGTTTCAACGTTTCGCAGTGTTCACAGCGTAGCTGCATTCGTGGTGTCTTGAAAGTTTATAACATTTCTGCCACGCTCCTCTTAATTGGACGATTGCCTTCTCTGCTTCCGAATGAGCACAATTTATGCAAAGCAGTGTCCCCTAAATCAAGATCTGCTGCCTCGTCCGAGCATCTAAGTTACTTCAGAAAAAAAGATTGAGCAGTAAGTACGGAAAGTATTTTTAGAATATTTAAGCCAAGTGCCTGGTTTAACGCTGCGTTGTTGTTGGATATATATTGTTTATAACCAACAATAACATTCAGTTATTAAACTGGTGAGGACCCATCACCTGTTTAATCTATGACAGATATCTAAAATGTAGTTTTTGTGGGGAGTTTAACATTGTTGGAATGTTAAAATGGGTTATTTTTTGTTGTAAGCCGTTTTGTTATGATTGCTTAATAGCAGTTATAAATCCGTGTGGTTTTTCTTAGATGAAGGCACTTTCTCAAGTTGGGTCTTCCTGATAATTGTTTTGATTGGCTCGGCTGCAAGAATTTTTCATTTTCAAGTTCATCGAGATTATTGCACATAATTTATACACTGTTTTTGTTAATAGGTGTCCATACCATTGCATTGGATTTACTAACCAGTACCATACAGTATATAGGCCGTTAAGATGTATCTTTGCACTCTTTAAGTTGCTGTTCCAACAGTACGTACAAGTGCTAGAAATTCGCTGTTTGACTACATGTCATTATCCGCGGACCAGCGTCTCCATTGCAGTTACTGTAGTTGATGGTCTGAATTAGATTCAGCATGTTATTTGACCAAATTCCAGCACTGAGAATTAAAATATCGGTTAGACTGTCATGTGATTAACATTACGCTCGTATGCATATCTCAGGGGTAGCTCTGTGATATTTGCTTCTGCAGGCCATTCTCTAACAAAAGCTTGCATTTCTCCGTAAGATCTCCGAATGTACTCTTCACCTGACGACATGATGCCGATATCAAAATCAGCATGAAACTCTTTGGGAAAATATATTCTTTTGTCATGGTGGAAAAGGCAGACTACAATTGGAAATGTGGCTCTTGCAAAAACATATAAGGATTTCGCCAAGGTTACGCCAGATAAAAGCTGGCAACATGGCATGACTCGTCTTTTTTGAGATTCTTGCACAATACCCAACTGCATTAACGAAGGTCACGTGTAACACCAATGGCCTTCATCCTCTGCACTTCATGAATGTCTAAATTGTTTTAAGATATCCCATTTAAAATGTATGTTGCAAACAATATGCCTTCACGATATGTTACATTTTACAGAATAAATTAGTAAAACTGCAATGGATACTATATTTTGGAAATTTGAACAAAAAAACATACTTTGAATACCTAAAAATATAATGTGAACTGTTTCACGATAAGACATGCCGTTCTCTCGTACATATATTCAGTTGTCTTTTAACAAATCCATCATAGCCGAATAAATCAGATCTGAATTTTCTTCTGAGCTTTTGAATCCTTAACTGAATCAGATGAACACAAATCTTTATCAATGGAATTTTAGAAAGTGCAAAAAGTAAACGAAATGACAATGCACAAACTTGTATTCGTATTTGCAGAGAACATAACTTGGAATATGTTAATTATCATTTGTTTATATAATGTAGGAATCTAATGTGATAACTCGTATCAGCTTCAACGACACGCAGAAAGTAAAAAATAACTGCCAAATGACAAACCATAACATCCATAATGAATATTTCGTAATGCTTGGTTCGGACATGTCATGTTAGTACACATCGCTTCATTTTAAACTAAACATTAACTTTTATTCATTCAATCTTGATTTGAAGCTTTCGTGACTGCAGGAATCCATACTCTTTGGTTCTTTCGGTAAAGTCACGTAGGTAGAAAAAATAATAGATCACGACGTTTCGATCGCAACAACAAGCGACCGTCTTCACCTGAAGTTGTTGTTGTTGTCACCTGCGATCGAAACGTCGTGATTTGTTATTTTTTCTACCTACGTGACTTTACCGAAAGAGCCAAAGAGTTCTGATTCATTTATTATGTTGCCAACATCTGTTATTTTACCACAGATGGTCAGTTTACATTTGTAAATGCATAAAATTCTGGAAAAAAGGAAAAAACTTACAATGCTGATTTTTGTATGTATAAATTAGGGAGCCGTTAAAATTTTTGTCTGTTGTTTAAGTTAATATTTTACATAGTTATACAATATGTCATCCATATAGCATATATATAAACGTCCAACAACTCAATCTTGCGCAAGCTGTCTCGTTATAAGGACAGAAAGAGACCAATATAAGATAAACTATTGTCCGTAGGTGATAAAATGCAAAATTGCCACATAGCAATCCAGTTCCAAATCGTTTTTTGAGAAACATTACGTAAATTGTTAATGAAAGAAACATTCACTACCAATTTTTCCCAAGAACTTACACAACAGTATATATACTATTTTCTGTACTCCTTAACTTGTAAACCTTTTGTTTCGTGTCTCCATATAGTATACCAATATGTAGTGTGTGTGTGTGATTGCCTCGTGTTTAGATGTAACAGTGTACCACAGATTTACACTTAAACACACTCAATTTACAGGCTGCACATCTCTGGCCAAAAATGCATACAATTTTGAATACAGATTTGGATTTATCAACTCCGAGAAAAGTGCCACAGCAAATCTAATTTTAATCCAAATTTGGCTTCATCCTATCTCTAGTCTTTAGAGTTATCACAATTTCTACCTTAAATATTAACCAATGAAAAATACAAAAAAGATAATAGCTAAACCACGACCGTATTTCGATCAATTGTGTATTGTTTTTGCCAGGCCATGCGGTGGTGTTTCAGCTTTGCTCAAACCCTCGTCTTCATGCACATGGCCGTGGGCCAGGAGAAATCTGACGGTGACCGTGCTGTGGGTGGCATGCTGGTGTACCCAACTGATGGCAGCCACTGGATGAGCCTACGTGATCTGTCCCTCGCCTTGTCTCGGCGTGGTCACCGAGTGGTCGTGGCATTGCCCGCGACAGGTAATCTAATGGTGGGGGAGACGCCTGGGCTAGACTCGGAGACCTTCCCTGTGCCCTTTGTTGATAAACATAACATGTTAGACACGTTTTTACGAGAAATGGTATTTAAAGAAACAGATGGCGTTTCAGAATTCACCTTTAGGAGCTTGAAGATTATCAACAAGAAGTTTGCCGTAATGTGTGATAGCTTACTTGGCAATGTTGCTGTGATGCAGCGACTTCGAACCTATAACTTTGAGGTTCTTCTCGCTGACCCCATGGATCCATGTGGAGCAATTTTAGCTGATGCACTGGGGCTCCGGTCAATATTTCTAATGCGTGGTATTCCATGCAATATCGACTTAAAAGCTGCCCACTGCCCAGCACCATCATCGTACGTTCCCCAAAGTATGTCAGGCTTCACAGATTACATGAGTTTCACTGAGCGGGTCACCAACATGTTTATGGGTTTAAAGCAGGATCACCTGTGTATTGACTTCCTTCTGAAACGCTTTGATGAGCTGGCCAGGCGCCACCTGGGCCGGGACGTCACAGCCATGGAGCTGCTTAGCAATGCTTCCATCTGGCTGCACCGGACAGATTTTGTCCTTGACTATCCCCGCCCGACTATGCCCAACATGGTGAATGTCGGAGGTATGACATCTGGTGAAGCTAAACCTCTTCCACAGGTATTTTTTTCTTTCACTCTTTACCTGCACGAATAATTTGCTCTTATATTCACGCTTACACACATGTAGTGGTTTAACGCGCGCCAAGGGGGGAAATTGTAAACACGTGTGGGTTGTGGACAGTGGGGTCGTATCAGGACAAGCAGGTGTTGCTGGGGCACGACGGCCGGACGGAGACGGCTCGTTAGGTAATTATGGGATGCAGAGCAGTGATTGGCCAGTTGTTGTTGTCAGGGACGAGGTGGCGCCAGTAAGTCTGGGGATGGGAGCAGGTGGCAGCAAGGGCCGCGGGCACGGGGCGTCGGGGGGGGGGGGGACGCCGGGTAATTAATTGGAAATTAATAGGGACGGGGATAAATAAAGTAAATACGGGAGCATGAGAGTGAGACGGGGAGTTGTGCTGGGAGCTGGACTGAGACGGTCGGAGCAGAAGAAGAATAGGTTAGCAGTAGAGAGGGAGATGAAGAAGATATGAGAGGTAGAATAGGGTAGCGGTGGAGCAGGAGAAGAAGAGGAGACGAGAGGAAGGATATACTAGCAGTGGAATGGGAACGAAGAGAGAGGCAGTCAGAGTGAGACGGAGAAGCCGAGAGAGAGCGATGGTTGGAGTGAGGCGGAGACGAGAGAGAGACAGTCGGAGTGAGACGGAAAAGCCGAGGGAGAGCAAGACGATCGAAGCCGAGACGGGCGAAGCAGAGAGGAGAGTCGGGGGAGAAAGAGACGGAGAGAGAGAGGGAGGGAACAGAGCGAGCGAGGCCAGCGGAGCACGGCGAGCGAGCAGAGAACACGCTGGAGTCTGGGTAGCGGAATGTGCTGAATTTGATAAAATAAATTGACGACGGAAAAAGAAGAAGTTGTCCGCGTAAAGTTCAGCACTACACATAGATAAACTGAAAACATCGTTGTCTTCAGTATAATACAATTAAGTATTAGGTTTGTGACATGCTCTGCTCATATGGATACTATTCATATAATGGAAGTAAGTTGGGATACAGTTGGCAGAGTTTAATTTCTGGGGAAATAAATCTACAAATATATAATTTCTTGCTAAGGACAGCTAAATTGTATTTAAATGACAGGAGTACAAAAGACAACTTGTTTTTATTATATGTTTACATACTAGAGAATATAATTAGACACTGTGACAAATATAAAACGCCTATTTAATGCATGTGTGTGTTTTTTTCTTTTGCAGGATTTGGAAGAGTTTGTGCAGAGTTCTGGGGAGCATGGTGTGGTGGTGGTGTCATTTGGATCCTTGGTGTCAGCCATTCCTTATAGAATAGCAAACATTCTTGCAGAGGGCCTGGGCAGAATCCCACAAAAGGTAATAAGGAAATTACGCATCACATGCAGATGGCTGAATTAATATGTGGTCCTCTCCCACGGCTTCCAAAATATGAATCCAACTCTACTTTGACAAAATACATGTTACATGATTGCACAAGGTATAACCAAGGGTTATGTCAGTTATGTTTTAATTGATTGCTGCTGGAAGAAGGTGACATAAATGGATCTCACATGGGCTGTAAATATATATATAGCTTTTAAGAGTTACATATCATACATACGTGTTGATGCAAAACACAAGTAAAAGTCGAAGCCCTGCTATGTGAGGGCCAACCTGAGAGTAATTGTCATTGGACCCAGTGTGTTAGTATTTATTTATATCCAGCCATTGAGTTGAGGAAATGAATATGAATCAAAGTGACGTCCAGCTGGCTTCACAATGCAAGAAGCGACCCTCCTTGCATAGTGAAAGGTATCAAGAACCACTTTCTCATCCCTCATCCTCACCATTCGTCTTCCTGGCATCAACTCGCCACGTCATGGGCCTTTCTCAGCAGCCAACCTCCACAGCTGGGACCAGCGTGACCACAACCCACTCTGTGCATGTCGTCAGTGACTGACCGTGTCGCACATTGTCAACGATTGCCCTCTGACTGGACTCGATGGTGGTTTATGCGTTTATGGCCCTCCACGCTGCTGATGAAGTGGCAGGTGTCGCTTGGCTTGGCAAGGCCTTGCGCGCGATAATAATACTTGTGGAAGGTCCCAGAGAACAGGTTTCTCCATGTCTTCTTGGTTCTTTCGGTAAAGTCACGTAGAAGGGAAATAATAAAATAATAAAAATACAACATAATATAATATTTATCACGACGTTTCGGCCACAACGCAAGCAGCCGTCCTCAGGTGAAGGACGGCTGCTTGCGTTGTGGCCGAAACGTCGTGACAATTATTTTATTATGTTTTATTATTATTATTTTATTATTTCCCTTCTACGTGACTTTACCGAAAGAACCAAGAAGATGAATCCCTGCAGTCACGAAAGCTTTAAATCGAGGTTTCTCCATGGTCGCTGACAACAGAGCTTAATCCAAATGACCAAACAATCCAGTTACATATTGCTTCAATTTTGTTCGCGTGATATTGAAACATTAATTTAAATATTCACACTGCTGCAGATTTACTTTGTGGCCACGTCAGTTTTACAATGGCACTGTTGGATATCCAAGGCATTGCTCCTCATGTGATTAATTCCCGAGACAATATGTGCAGTCATTGTACGAGACATTGCATTATTGCCTCATTTACAATTAAATCTGACAATCATTTACAATGAGCTGTGTACTCTGTATCCTACTTTTAAACACTGGATTTTATACATCACTAAGTTACTAGGTAACTTTTAAATTGAACTATTATTTTTTAGTTGTTATATATTTGTATCTTGCCTTATCAGACAATACTTAAATCTGGGGGCGTTGGCTTACCTTAAAAGACTGTCATGCACTTTACTTGTTTGCTAGACTGTTAAACGTTAATTCCCACTGGCCAAATCCCGCATGGGTATTTTTGCTGACATTACATCTGGATCAAAGATGCAGAGCAATCCAACACCACAGTGTTCCCACATGTCCCATCATTGTATGGTTGAATGTATGTTGAATTTATTTTGCACCGTACGTAGCCAACCGTGCTAATCGAAGGTGCGGGGGAAGAACAACAAACTGATTATGCATAGCCTAGAGAGTGCATATGGACTGAAAATGTCAATATAACCAGCAGACATCAATGTTTTTTTTCTATATTCTCACCAATATTCTTTACTTTCCCTTGGAGTAATGAAACAAGCTCGTCAGTATGCAATTATTTTAATACACACGCACATTGAATGCAGTTGGGCCCTTTGACTTTTCACAGTGGGCTAGCATACTGCAAGGGCACAGCTCCCCACACCCATTACTTACATTGTGTCGTACCATGGAAGGTGATTACAGTATATATAGAATTAGCTTGTGTGATACGATATCTAGAGCATTGATTGCTGGTGAAAACTCTGCTGATTCGTTTGTGTTTTACTCCAAAGGTTATATGGCGCTATGAAGGACCAACCGTCGAAAATCTCTCAAACAACACAAAAGTGATGCCCTGGTTACCACAGAGGGACCTCTTAGGTGCGTGTGGTAATACCTACAATTATAATCAGCATTTTTAAAAGTGCATATTTTATTTATTTATTAAACAGCATCAACTCATTTTCAAGCAAGCCCTAAAAGTGTCTCTGGACATCTGGAATCCAGGGAGCAAATTGTAGTTGTGTCCAACACAGATATGAGAATAGTTTTCCCCCTTTTTTCTGGCAAAAAAAAATAGGTGTTGAGATGTTAAAACACCAAACTGAAACCTTTTACAAGGAATCATACTTGTGGTCAGAGTGCAAAAAAAACATACTCTGATAATATATGCATTGTCTTTGAAACTGATTGGTCCACACCTTGTAAAAGGTTTAAGTTTGGTGTTTTAACATCTCAACACCTGTTTTGTTGGCAGAAAAAATGGGAAACCCTATTCTCATATTTTGGTATTGGCAAAGGAGGTCCCATTATACAACACATGTAGTTGAGCAACTAGTTAGAGGTCATCCGTTCACTTTACAGTATTATCGTCCCACCTGATGTTGACACTGAATAGCCTTGCCCTGATCGCTGTTTCACACGCTGTGTGATAACCTAATTAAGGTATTATCGGACCAGCGAAAAATGTGACATAGTGGAACCCCTCTAGGAGCGACTTGGTTGTCACAAATCCAAATCACAGTTCATGTGATGAATTGTGGAGAATACGGTAGGGGGCACAGAGCCACCCCAAGGTTCAGAGGTCTCTGCAGCTCCAATGCCTGTGCATATTTTAATATAAGCGTGCTCTAAACAAAACATGTGGAAGATGTAACATTTACCGTGGGGTGGTTTGTGTACTGCACAATGACCTGAGTTTAATTCCCATCCCTGGCTAATATCAGTGGTGTGTGTATGTATGTACGTATGTTTGTTGAACTTCTTTCACACCGTACGTAGCCAGCCGCGCTAATCGGAGGTGAGTAGCATCTGAACTGGTTCTGGCCACCCCCTTAGCTCATCCTCACTGTCCAGAGTGGAGCAGCATTGAGTGTATAACAAAGTGAAATGTTCAGTTCTTAAGAGATAATTACACTCTAGAAATCAGAATGTGGGGTTTAAAGTCTTCCAATTGGGCTAGCATGGGTGGTGTATATATGGGTGATCAAGTTTTGCTAGCCACTGTTATATCATGGATTATATCATGTAGTTATTCTCACATGATAACGTAAACTATAGCATGTAGACATCATAGAACTGATAGCACGAGCCCCCAGCATGTGCACCAACTGCTCTGTTACTTCTAGATTTGAAGCTTTCGTGACTGCAAGGAATCATATTCTTAGGTTTTTTCGGTAAAGTCACGTTGGTAAAACATCAAAATTAATGAAAATAAAATAAAATAAAACAAAAACTCACGACGTTTCGGAGGCAACACAAGTCTCCGTCATCAGGTGGGACCGTCACAGCCGAATTAGCTGCATCAAGCTGCATAATTCGGCTGTGACGGTCCCACCTGATGACGGAGACTTGTGTTGCCTCCGAAACGTCGTGATTTTTATTTTATTTTTTTTTATTTCCATTAATTTTGATGTTTTACCTACGTGACTTTACCGAAAAAAACCTACGAATATGCTCTGTTACTCCAGCTTTTCATCAAGACTACGGTTTCTCAAACACACATCCTTGTAGCCCACCACATATAAGTAAACATTTTTTTTAGCTTCCGTTTCGAATTGGGTTTCTTGAATTGGTAAAATAGTATTACTCTTATTTAGCTTTACGTGCAGTTTTTTGCACGAACAAAAAAATCTACCTTAGTAAAATACACAGTCGTATAAACTCGTCATGCCCTGGCCATGTGAACGGCATGAGACTGTTACTAATCCTCTGCCTATAGCTCAGGGCATCTGGTCCGAACGTCAGATATGGTTATGGCTGAGAATTATTATTCAGCTAACGTGCCATCACAAACTGAGAAAAACATGCTTGTACAACATCTCAAATCATTCATATTTGACCAAAGCCACTTTATGTTCCAGTTCCAAAGCTATGTATCGCTCAGTGATATGAACTACCTCGCCTGGTATGCAGGAGGTCGTGGGTTCGATCTCAACCCTCATGCCTGTATATTTGGCGTTTGGATATTTGAAATTTGTATGTTCTCCCAGTGGTCGCGTGGAGTTTCCTCTGGTTTATCACTTTACAATTAAACACATGCGTTTAGAGTATTTGGCTGCTATACATTTCCATATGATAAGCCACTTAGTTGAGCTATTATTTGTGGCCAGGTCGCTTCTGGAAAAGGGCTATATAGCTCAGTGGGCCTTACATCGAATCATTGCTCCAGATTGAATTAAATGATGACGTCACCCTGCTGCTGCTCTATTTAAGACCGGGAGCAACAGGAGAGCTTCACCATTCTTGCCCGATGAAGCTGATTGTAATTACCAGCGAACGTCGTACTCAAATTTTAAAATGCTGTTGATTATCTCTTCAACACACCGGTGTGCTAAAGAAGTGAATTATTTTGTCCTTTGAAAAAACGTGACCCATTTTTTACTGTTTGGCCGTGTCGGATGGTGGAGGGTTACGACACATTTATAAATAACGCGATCTGACCCAAAAACCTATATTATGAATAATATTGGTCGCGAAAGCCTACGTGTTAAACTGATGAAAACAGTTTATAGTTTCAAATTATAGTTTATTGAACAAAGTGTTCAAAAGAACATCCGAGTATGCGTTGTGTCCCTGTCTGGCTGTAATGGTGCCGGTGGACGGCAGCTCACGCCAAGACTCGTGTATTCGTGACGCACGGGGGATCGCACGGCATCTACGAGGCCATCTGCTATGGCGTCCCCATGCTCGGCCTGCCACTCTTCGGGGACCAGTTCGAAAACATGGCCCGCATGCAAAGCAAGGGTGCAGCACTGGTGCTCAACATTCACTCCCTCGACGCTGGCTCTCTCGCCTCGTCCATCTCCACAATCGCCACCCACAAGAAGTACGGTGGTGGGGCGCTGCGTCTCAAGCAATTGGCTGATAATATCGCACCGGTGGGAGCTTGTGTAGGAAAGGCGTGCAGTCTCATCGCACTCTGCCATGCCAAACTATCTTACTTTGTGGCTTTTGCAATTTGATTATGAGTTTAATTTTGTAAGATTTCCGCTCGAGCCATTGAACAAAGATCATCACTGCATCGCGCGCTTTCAGATGCGCTTCTGCGGTCATTTGGAATGCTCTTTCTTCCAATATTAGGAAGCCACTGGAGCAATGCACTTTTAAATCCAGATTGAAGACTAATTTCTATGGAACTGCTTTTAGTGTTTATTTCATTGACGTATATAATGTTTACACCATTGGAACCTCATTTGCCAGTAAAAATATGATAACATTTTATGTAAAAAAGGTGTCAGTTTAGTTGCCAGATAAAAGGGTAAAAAAACAATTATCATATTTTGCTACTGGCAAAGGAGGTTCCAATGGTGTAAATGCTTACCCCGAGCTCTAATACTCTGATGGTGCATTGTCTTTGAGATGTGCGCCTTTAGGCGTCATCTGGTCCAACACCATGTGAGACTAGGCTCTAAGAAAAGCTGTCTCGGGTGTGGACCAATCAACTTCAAGGACAGTGCATACATTATCAGAGTTATGTTTTTTGTTTGCATTATGACTGCAGGTATTGTGGTCTATGCAAACATGACTCCTTGTAAAAAAAAAAGGTGTCAGTTTTGTTGCCAGATAAAAGGGTAAAAAAACAATTATCGTATATAAATGTTTACCAAAAATCATGGTAGAGAGTTTTAAGATATAAAACATGGCACTTTGATGGCATTCACAAAGAATATTTCTTTATTGTCTCGGGTAAATGTCACAATGCATGCTGTCAAGTGGTAATGCGTTAATTTAATCATTTATTATGCTCGAAATACACCATTGGATCGTGAGTGTAATCATTGATTTAATTATTGACAATAATTTATACATTCAGGCTTATAGAGGGCAAAGTATCTGTACCGATGGAGACAAAAAAGTGAGAATACTGTAGCAATGGGATGGAAGAGACAATGACACATTTTTTCGTGTTATTCCTTCTTGCATTGTATCATGACCTCGGATCGTGAGAAATCACGTCATCGTTGGTGGGCTGAATAACTGACTTGAGCTGATGCCTCTCTAAACAAATACCCGAAGGAGCTTCCTCTGAATACAGCCCCCCCCATACACCCCTTGTTGAGGGGGGACTGCAATTACATCCCTCCTCGCCACCACGAAAAAGAGTGCATTGCGATCATTCCAGCAATTAAAGAAACGGCCATAACATTGCCAAAGTTTACAGATACGGGGGATGAATATGAGCAGCGTCTTGAGGCGACGTTGCATTGCATTTCGACTCTTTGTGAATGAACATTGCGCTCGACATACTGAGAGTCAGTAGGCCGTGCGACGTGTACTATTAATCTCTCTTTGTGCTCCGTAATATAAGTGGTGCACGAATTGATATAACACATTCCTGCGGAGGGAGCTGGTAGGAACGTTGGGTTGCTCGGTCAATGGTCAGGGTCAACGGCGGCGTGGTGTATTCCGCAAATATGCCCGACTGTGAGGGCGGGCACTAGCCGGCGTGAGTAGGTTAAACGTTGAATTTTATAAGGGAACCACGGGGTGACCAGCCCCTCCCCACCGAGCCCCACCCCTCCCACCCCCCACCCAGCCCCACCCAGCCCCTCCCCACCCTCCCCACCCAGCCCCTCCCCACCCTCCCCTCTCCTCCCAGCCCCACCCCTTCCATTTTTGGATGCACGACGGACGGACGGACACAATAATCCCCTGTGGGCTGGTGGAACCAGGTGGTTCCTATCAGTATTGACGAGTAGACATTTCTGGCGTGGGTACGAACACATTCCAACGATGATGAAGCGCAGTCGACGTAAATTAATGGGCTGGAGAGAGCTCTGAGGAGCCAATGAAAGGTGCATTAGTTCATTCTTAAACATCATTTTCTTTAAACTAGTCAACGAAATGTAATTAAAATTGATTAGCAGAAACTCAAAGCATGCACGAAAGCCGTCACGTGCAATTAGGGTCTAGAATAGCCCATTAGTTTAACCTAAGACAGGGGACTCCTTGCCCAAAGTGATTGCAGTGGTGGTCACGGTGTGATAGCAGTCGTTGGTGGGTCTTAACAGTCATGCGAATTGGATGATGGTGCAGCCTTTGCCGTGTCTGATTTTCTTAGCAGCTACAAGGAGAAGGCGTCACTTCTCTCGCGTCTGTACCACGACCAGCCGCAGAAGCCCATGGACAGGGCAGTGTTCTGGGTGGAGTTTGTGATGCGGCACGGTGCGGAGCACCTGCGAGTGGCGGCTCACCACCTCACCTGGTACCAGGAGGCCGGGTTTGATGTGGCGGCGTTTCTGCTGGCAGCCATAGTCCTGGTGACAAGCGTGTTGACTGCGCTCATCACGATCTGCTGTCGCTGGCTCTGTAGGGCCAAACATCGTAACGCCACTGTAAGCAAAGAAATGGCAGCCTCTAAAAAACACAAGTAATTGTTATGTTTATACCGATTTTTTAAACAGCCACGCATGCTGATTTTGTTTACTGAAGTTGAATGCGAATGTAATTCCCTTGAATGTTTTTTTTTAATAACGTCTGGCTAATTTCATTCAAGTGGTCTTAGCAAGTAGATGTTGGCGACGCATGGCTTTAGAGACACTTTGAATGTTAGCGATTGAGACTGGTTTTGTACGGTCATATTATTTTGTATTGGGTTGAGTAATTGGTCTCTTGTTGATTGCTTTCTATGAAACTTTGACGTCACAAGGTGATCAAGTGGACAGGTGTCTCAAGGCTCAGAGATCCAACCATAGCACCGGCAGTACGCACTTGATGTTGTGGCAATTTTAGGAGAAAATGCACAAAGTAATTAGGCTATTACGTGACTAGATCAATAATCTTCATAGTCCTCATTTCGCCTGTCCCTTGCCTCCAACTCTGTAATGAGCAATTGCAGAACGCGGTTATCTTCCCCGTTGAAAATTAGCTAGTATGTTTCTGGACAGATTGTACTTGGCTTAATCGAATGCTTCAACGTAACCGAGCATCACGATGTTCCTGAAAAATTAACCCGTAAAAACAAAGTTTTTCACTATAAATCCTTTATATGCGTGGTGGCTAGAGTCCTCTCGTCCTCTGGCTTGAGATGGCTGCCACCTATGGGTCAGATGATTGCTTGGCACCATTAAGCAATTGGTAATTATATATAATTTTTTGTTCCTAAAAAGTGTAAAATTTAGGAAAAAAATTTTCACTAAAATTAATTGTCACGCACAACGAGTCTGTGTGGAAAATGTCAGCTCGATTGGATCATGGGAAGTGGGTAAAAAAACGACCGAAAGATTTGCATGGTCGTAAGCGCGCAAGCAAGCAAGCTAACTTAATGTAAAGGATTTAAATAAAAAACGACCGAAATATTTGCACGGTCGTAAGCGCAAGCAAGCAAGCAAGCGAAATTAATATAAAGGATTTAAAAAGGGGCAATGGTGATCTCGCTTGAGTTGCGTAAGTTGTCCACTTGACACGATTTTTTATTTATATACCCACATTTTAAGCAGGGATATTTGTTTCAACCATTT
Source organism: Lampetra planeri (assembly GCF_965212315.1). NCBI lineage: Eukaryota > Metazoa > Chordata > Hyperoartia > Petromyzontiformes > Petromyzontidae > Lampetra > Lampetra planeri. Next base: position 23,508,606 of record NC_136107.1, read on the forward strand.
TTCCAAACAACGTGTGCTTGATTCAGGCAGCGGGCCATCCTTTTGCCGAATTGCCTTTAAAAACAAAATTAAAGAGAATACTGTTCTTTAAACATGATGTGAGATGATTCGCTGCTTACAATTTAATGTTGTGATTTGATTTTCCTTAAAGAAATGTAATCAAAAACTTGAGATAATGTATGATCAATCAATTCAGTGGTTGCAGACAGATACATCAGCACTTAAAATATGGAAAAAATATATATTTGGTAATTGTTCATGTGACATAAATGATTCACAAATCACCAAACATCAGGTGGTAGCATATTACCAATGGCCCGATTGATGAGGCGATTTATGTATTACTATTTTCCTAAGTAAGGGCCGCTGAGCTGTATACAGTGAAAAAAAAAGTATTTGATCCCCTGCTGTTTGTGTACGTTTGCCCACTGACAAAGAAATGATCAGTCTATAATTTTAATGGTAGGTTTATTTGAACAGTGAGAGAAAAAATAACAAAAACAAAATCCAGAAAAACGCATGTCAAAAATGTTATAAATTGATTTGCATTTTAATGAGGGAAATAAGTATTTGACCCCCTCTCAATCAGAAAGATGTCTGGCTCCCAGGTGTATGTTATACAGGTAACGAACTGAGATTAGGAGCACACTCTTAAAGGGAGTGAGCTCACTTGATACAGCTAACGTGCTGTGACTGTTCCACCTGAAGACGGAAGCTTGTGTTGCTTCCGAAACGTCATGATTTTTATTTTATTTTTATTTTACTTTTAATTTTTTACCTACGTGACTTTACCGAAAAAACCTAAGAATATGAATCCTTGCAGTCACGAAAGCTTCAAATCTAGCATCATCAGGGATTGGTGTGTAAATCGATGTGTGTTTTTGAGTCCATATGTGTGTGCGTGTAGGTCGATGTGTGTGTGTGTGTGGGTTTATGTATGTGTGTGTGAGTCGATGTGTGTGTGTGTGTGGGTCCATGTGTTTGCGTGTGTGGGTCGATGTCTGTGTGTGTGTAAGTCGATGTGTGTGTGTCTTTTTTTCCCGGGCAACGCCGGGTACTTCCCACTAGTCTATATATAAAAGTTAGTAGTTTCGTGCGAGTGTCACAGTAACGCTCTTTCTTTCCGGTCTGATTGGCCAAAACTAAATTTACAATCGGAAAGACCCAAGAATACACAAATAAGTGTTTTATATTTAAAACATATTTTAAAGTATAATTACAATTCAATACAATAATTTATCCGCGATTCCTGTAGCTAAAACCCACAGAGAGAGAAACCATTGTAAACCACAGGGGTGATGCTATCCAATGATTGAACAATTTTACAAATAAAAATTTACCCTATTCCTTTGATTTCAATTGTAATTTGTTAATCATTGTACAATAACAGTTGCAGTGATTTTATAATGCCATGTCTTGTTTTTTAAAATGTTTTAAAGTATAAGTCCATGCGAAACTGTTAGTATCGTCCCCCCGCTGAGTGAGTGGTACATTCCGAACAGCCCACGGCTCAGGTGAACAATGTGGATCAAAGCAGACGCCGGTACCGCGATTTATTATTATTATTTACAGATGTTAATTTGGCATCATTGGACTGACGTACATCAGCATCAGAATATTTATACTGCAGGAAGAATCCGATGAGCTATAAAGTTATTTTTACACAGATGTCCAGTCGGGGCACGGGGTCAGGACGTTATCAGAACAAACAGTACAAAAACATGATAGTAGTGCAAGTACGAGGAAGGTAAACAAATCACAAAAACACATCTACAGTATGAATAAAAGGTAGTTCCGTGCCTGTGTTTACATTCGGGGATTGCCAGAAAATGCCTGTTTTGTACACCGTTTTTTTGGCGACCAGCGATTGATTCGACATGGCTCCATGTTACCATAATGTACTGCATCCAGTGCCGGATTATCCTAGTAGCAAAAGTAGCTGCATACGTAGTAGCGCCCCGCACTTTCAAGGGCCCCGCGCTAAATGCTTTCAAGCTATCAATTCCGGTTAAGCGATTCTGGACTTGCCTCTATTACTATAGTACTATACTGCCTTCAACTTTTATGAACAACTGGGTGTTTAAGGTTAGCGATTTTCGTATTATCTGGGCTGTATAGAAAATGAAATAATATATACTTTAACAAAAACTTTCAAAACACGCTTTTATGAAATGTACTCAAAAGTAAAACAAAAATTATGTTCAAGTACTTTGCATTAAAATGTTTAACTAGCTTTACTACCTGGCTTCACCACGCCCGGCCGCCTTTGTATCTCCAGTGGCGATGTTCACACAGCACTCCATTTAATCATTTGAGGCTGAGTCGACCGGCGGGGAGGCCCAGTAGTGGTTAAAATAATCGTGACCGGTGGTGGCCGTGAGCTTGAATCGAACTCGGGTCGCCAAGTTCGTAGCGTAGCGCGCTAACCACTACACTACAATGCGTTACGCTTCCACATGCGCGGGTCACATGACAGATGTGATGTCACAGCTCACTTGCCCTGCAAAAAAATACATGCATTATTGAGCTCCCCACCCCCCCCCCCCCCCAAAAAGTGTATTTTTATACATTTTGCATGGTGTACAGTGTGGAAAGTACCCACATGGCAAATTTCAAGTTTGTTGCATGTCGGGAAGTAGGCTAAACATTTTGAACAGACACACATATTCACAACTTTGGCTTTTATATATATGGAGATGATGAGACCGAGACAAACACCAGAGTTAACTCTGATACTGTGGTTGTAACTGACTAAAAATAACAGCGTGGGGCATAACGTAAGGGACCGTGAACAATTACAGCCAACGTTAGTTTACCGTGGACAATTAGACTCAAGCCGAAACATAACATATTAAAAAAAATGTTTAAAAAGATATTGATTGCACCACTCTTCGGTTTTACATTAACATCATGCTAATCTCTCACATTTAATTGCCTCGGCCCATTTTGTATTATTTGCTACACCGGGGTACCGCCATAAGGATCAATTGTCTTTGTGCTCACAATAATGATGACGTCTAACGTCACGTGGCCTCGTCGAGGAGGCCGCTCTCCTATCTTACAGTTACATGCTAATTTCTCACATTAACATCACCAGCCCTGGCCACTTCTTTATAACCCTTGGGCTACACCCATTTCAAACCTTTTAAAACAGTCTGCCTCAGCAGCAGGCCATGCTTTCCCACCTGATGACGGATGCTTGTGTTGCGCCCGAAACGTCGTGATTTATTTTATCTTATACCTACGTGACTTTACCGAAAAAACCAAAGAGTAGAGCTTCATAGCTCATGGGATTTCTCCAGGATAAATACAGATTCTGATTTTGAAATACATTCTTTTGGTGACACTGCGCTAGCAATGGTGCTCTAGCTCAAATAACAAAAAAACACAACACGTCAATAACAATAACACTTCATGGGACCTCCTTTGCTAGTACCAAAATATACTAATAAGGGTTTTCCCCTTTTTTTCTGGCAACAAAACTGACACCTTTTGCAAGGAATCATGTTTACATTAACCACAATACTTGCAGTCAAAAGCAAACAAAAAACAATACTCTGATAATATATGCATTGCCCTTGAAACTGATTGGTCCAAACCAGAGACAGCTTTCTTTAGAGCCTAGTCTCATATGGTGTTCGACCAGATGACGCCAAAAGGCGCACAGTTCAAAGACAATGCACCATCAGAGTAATGAGAGCTCGGGGTGAGCAGCTACATCATGGGACCTCCTTTGCCAGTACCAAAATATACTAATAGGGTTTTCCCCCTTTTTTATGGCAACAAAACTGACACATTTTGCAAGGAATCATGTTTACATTAACCACAATACTTGCAGTCAAATGCAAACAAAAAACAATACTTTGATCATTTATGCATTGTCCTTGAAACTGATTGGTCCACACCAGAGACAGCTTTCTTAAGATTCTAGTCTCATATGGTGTTCGACCAGATGACGCCAAAAGGCGCACAGTTCAAAGATAACGGCACTATCAGTATCTCGGCCTCGCTGTGCGCTGCGTTGCACCGCTAGTCGAATAGATAACCTTGCGTTCAATAAACCCTCGGAGCCAGGATGAACGTCAGACTCCAATCGTCATTTATTGATTTTAACAAGGTAAAACTGGTGAGAAAACACAGATACAGCATCTGTTATAACCCGGGAACACCAACACAATGAACACCACAGCATCAGAATATTGTCTTAGATAACAATAGATCCTGGACGGACCAGGCCCCTACATTACCACTAAACAACTACACAAGAGCACAAGCCGGTGCGTTGCATAAAGGCACATCGTGTATTCATCCCACTGCACCCCAAATGTACAGCATTACACATAACACTAAACTGTGGATGAGATACTTCGTCATCTTTGCTCTCAGGATCGCAACATAGCCACCTGGGCACAAGTCTGACTCGACCTACTAAATCACAAGTAACATCCACAATAAGGAAAGTTGCAGGCTTCGTTGCTAACTAGGCCTCGTATTTACCACAACAACTTAACGGCACCATAAAGGAATTTACATCACTATAACGGTCATTCCAACATTACAACAGCATTGCCAATATTATAAGAATATAAACAAACTTACAGACAATGCTTCTCAAAGTCCCACGATGGACAACTGTGTCTGGCTTCACTGAGACGCGATGTGTGCCGCCATTTTGACTTATCTGTGTAATGGCCGACGCCCGCGTGGTTCAGTGGAAATCTAAAATCGTAATTTCCTGGCACGTAACCAAAATTAGCACCAAAAACAGGACATTCCTGTGTACATACGCCCCCCCCCCCCCCCCCCCATCTGCTGTGCGGCAAAACTTCTGCCGTGAGACAGAACACTCCCCGTCTAATATCTAAGAGATACCACCATTTATTTCCTTTCTAAACAAATGTATAACAACTTCGACGGCTCAACTTATTTGTTCATATCTTTGCGAGAGAGAAGTAGTACTGTCTCGACTATCGGCCTGACAAAAGTTCTTGCGACACCTTGCTTCACAATCATAACCTCGACTTTTCGAACTTTTCCATCGGCACTTGGAATCGACTTGAGGATGCAGCCCATTGGCCACTCATTCTGTTTGGCTTGGTTGTCCTTCAGTAGGACGAGGTCGCCTTCTTAGATGTCTGGTCTGTTAGACTGCCACTTGTTGCGCACTTGGAGTGTCGTAAGGTACTCGTTTTTCCAGCGACGCCAGAATGTGTTCGCGAAGCTCTGCACTTGTCTCCATTGACGTCTGTAGAGGTCTGCAGTGCTGGCCTCCTCAGTAGGTGCTGTGATCACGTCTGTCTTCTGGGTAAGAAGTGTAGCAGGAGTCAAGATGAATGGTGACTCTGGGTCGGTTGAGACGGGGATCAGGGGTCTTGAGTTAATTATGGCTGAGACCTCGGCCATGAGAGTGGTCAAGACCTCGTGAGAGAGCCGTGTGGACCCGACATCACCTAGCATGGAGTCGAGAATGCGTCGAGCAATCCCGATCATGCGTTCCCAGGCTCCACCCATATGCAAAGAGTGGGGAGGATTGAAGATCCATGTGCAGCCTTGGTCACTAAGGTATTTCCTGACAGAATCATCTTCAACATTCTCCATATTTATCTTAAGCTCTTTACATGCTCCTATGAAATTGGTCCCACAATCAGAACGGAGTTGCTTGGCTGGCCCTCTGATGGCGAAGAATCTCCGGAGGGCATTTATAAAGCTCGAAGAGTCCATGGACTCGATGACTTTGATGTGCACTGCTTGTGTACTCATACAGGTGAACAGCACTGCCCAACGTTTGCTGTTCGCGAGCCCTCCTCTGGTGCGGCGGGAGATGACTGTCCATGGTCCGAACACGTCGATCCCTACAGAGGTGAAGGGAGGTTCCACACTGAGTTGATCAGCTGGGAGGTCTGCCATTTTCTGTTCTTCCTGTTTTCCACGTAGCTTACGACACCTGATACACTTGTGGATTGTGCTGGCGATGCACCTCTTTGCTCCAACGATCCATAGCCCTGCAGATCGGATTGCTCCTTCTCTGAAGTGCCGACCTTGGTGCTTGACCTTCTCGTGGTAGTGGCGCACAAGTAAGATTGCGATGGGGCTCTGGCTTGGGATTATGAGGGGGTTTCGTTCATTCTCATCTAATTTTGCATTCCATAGCCGACCACCGATCCTGAGCAAGTCGTCTTTGTCCATTCTGGGGTTTAGCTTCCCGAGGGTGCTGACCCTAGGAAGGTCTTCTCCCTTGTTGATGGCCTTGATCTCACTTAAATAAGCTGTCTGTTGCACACAGCGGAAGATTGATTTCCTTGCTCTGGAAAGCTCGTCTTCAGTGCGTGGCACTGTGCAGTGATGCCATCCATTGCAGCTACCAGTGGTGCCTCTAATCGGGCGATGGAAGCAGTCTGTGATATGCGAGAAATGTTAAAAATGGTGTGGACACAGTGGACTTCTTGGTCGCACATTTGTTACGGAAGTTGTCACTTGAGGACGAATCTCCTTGTCTGACTCGGGCTCTATGAGTCCAAATGTCTCCTTGGTAGTACATGGGCCACCGTCACGTCATAAGAGGAACGCTGGACCCGTCAGCCAGATGGTTTGCTTCAGCAGAGATGCAGGGACGGACCTAGTTGCGAGATCTGCTGGATTCTGGTCAGTTGGAACGTAATTCCATTGCTCCGGCTGTGTCGATCTCCTGATGCATTCCACCCGGTTGCTGATGTAGGTGTAGAACCTTCTGGTTTGGTTGTTTATGTAGCCTAGTATGACCTTACTGTCCGTGTAGAACTTGACCGCGTCCAGTTTGATGTCAAATTCGTCTAAAATCAGTTCTGCCACCTCTGTAGCAAGAACCGCTCCACACAGCTCAAGCCTTGGGATGGTATGGTCCGGTTGTGGGGCCAGTTTGGCTTTGCCCAATATGAACCCAACATGCTGGATCCCTTCTGCGCTTGTGGTTTTTAGGTAAGCTACGGCTGCTACGGCCATCATAGAAGCATCTGCAAACACATGTAACTCCTTCCGTTGGGTTACGGAAAGGGATGTGGGCGTGTAGGAACGTGGAATCTGCAGCTGCTCAAGTGCCTGTAAGGAATTTCTCCAAGTTTCCCATTCTTGTCGCCGTTCCTCTGGCAATGGGCTATCCCAGTCTTGTGTATCAGCACAAAGGTCTCTGAGTATCCAACGGCCTTGAATGGTAACCGGCGCTACAAATCCCAGTGGATCCCAACTCAGTCCAAGGCTGCGTTGGATTGGTGGTGTGTCGACGTTAAGGTCCAAGTCTTTCAAGTCTTTTGAACGATCGTTGGAAGGAAACGCTTTTATCACTTCTGCACTGCTGGACGCTATCTTGTGAAGTCTCAGGTTAGCAGTTGCTAACATTCCTTGCGTCCTTTGGAGCAGATCGATGGCTTCTGAGGCCGTGGGCATTGATTTAAGTGCATCGTCAACGTAGAAATCTCGCTCTACAAATCTCTTGGCGTCTTTCCCAAATTCCCCTTCTCCTGCCTGCGCGGTCCTCCTAAGTCCATAGGTGGCTACCGCTGGGGATGGGCTGTTGCCGAAGACATGCACCTTCATTCTGTATTCAATAATTCGATCATCGACGTTGTTATTGTGGTACCACAGAAACCTGAGGTAATTTCTGTCGTCTTCTCGGACAATGAAACAGTGGAACATTTGTTGAATGTCGGCTGTTACGGCGATTGACTCCTTTCTGAAACAGATGAGTAACCCTAGGAGACTGTTGTTCAAGTCCGGTCCGGTGAGCATTACGTTGTTCAAGGAAATGCCCTTAAATTGAGCACTGGAATCGAACACCACTCTGATCTGATCCGGCTTCTTTGGGCGATACACGCCAAAGATTGGTAAGTACCAGCATTCCTGTCCTTCTTCTAGAGGAGGGGCTGCTTCAGCGTGACCACTGTCGAATATGTTTTTCATGAAGGACACAAAATTATTCTTCATCTCTGGTTTCTTGTCCAAGGTGCGGCGCAATGAGTTGAGCCGTGAGAGGGCTTGCTATCTATTGTTGGGTAGCCGGCATCTGGGATTACGAAATGGCAGAGGGGCAACCCAACTGTTTGACTCATCTTGGAAGAACTCTCTGTCCATTATTTTCAAGAATTCTTTATTTTCTAGTGATGGAGCAGGTTTATCGTCGTCCTTCGTTGTCACGAACACCGTATGTCCAACATCATCTTTCAGCATAGAGGTTTTTTTGTCGGCCTGCATGGTACAGCCATCGAATTTCTCTTTCAGCGAGAAGTGGTTGGGGCACGGTTTGAAGAGCGACGTGCGTCCATTCATGAGCACACCCGTTCTGAATGTTCTAATGTGGTCTGGTTTGTGTGTTCCATCGAGACAAACGTCACCTACAATGACCCATCCTAGGTCGAGTCTCTGGGCGTAGGGAGCGTCGTGAGGTCCATTGCGTTGGTCGCGAACCTTATGGAATCTCAGCATGTCCCTGCTGAGCAGAAGTAAAATATGTGCCGCGTGATCCAATGGCGGGATGAACTCTGCTATGGGTTTCAGGTGTGGGTGGTGACGTGCAACTTCGGGCGTGGGAATCTCACTCCTGTCGTCCGGTATCTCGTTGCACTCTGTCACCGTAGGAAGGGCTAGCTTCATGGTGCTATCCATGGTTTCCACCATGAGGCTGCTCGCTCTTCTTCCCGCTGTCTCCATCAGTCCTGAGCATGTTCTGAGCGTGTATGGAAAGGAATTCCCACCTACGCTTAGCTGATCGAAGAACTCTGACCTTGCCAAAGACTTGTTGCTCTTGTCATCCATTATGGCGTACATCCTTACTGCCCTTTCAGGATGTCCTTTGGGATACACTCGGACGAGGCATATCTTTGAGCAAGATCTTCCTTTTGAAGCCTTCTCCACAGACTTCTGTGCATATGGTTGTGATTGACGAAGTGAGTGCGGCGGTCTCGCCTTGCTCCCCGCCGTGCTCTGCTTCGGGATCGGAAGCCTTAGTGCCACTGGGTTTCGAGTAAAATGTGTGCAGAGCAGTTGCGTGTTTGTCGCTGCCACAATCCTCGCACTTGATATTTGCCTTGCAATTCCTTGCAAGGTGGTTTGTAGAAGCACAGCATTTGAAGCACACTCCAAATTCTTTCAGCATGTTCTTCCGCTCTTCCACTGGCTTCCTCCTGAACTCACGGCATTTCTGGAGGGAGTGGGGTTTATAATGCAATGGGCATTGCTTCTCTGGGTCCTCTATCTTTTTCTTTGTGGTGGTTGTCTGTACGGAGTTTGCGAATGTCGCAGGAGAGACCTCAGTCTTGTGTACGGAAATTGGCACTCTCGCTGTTCCTCGTTTCGCCATTGCTCTTTCCATTCTTGGGAGATCTGGGCTGGAAATCCCCGTGGTGCCAAACATGAAACTCGGGTCATTTCTGGTCTTAGCCAGGTTGCGGATAAACTTTGAGAAAAAGAGAATGGGGGGAATGCAACCTGATGCTCTGACTTGTATCTTGAACCCGCTGTTCTCCATTTTTCCTGCACGTCAAATGGCAATATCTCTACGATGGGGTTCACGCCATGGTAGGTATTCAAGAAAATGAGACCTGGTAAGTAGGGGTCAGCCTAGGCTGATTCAAGCTCCATCAAAAGATCTCCAAGCTCTCGTAACCTTTTATTGTCCCTACCAGAGATTTTTGGAAAGTTTTGCAACTTCTTGAAGAGAGCCTTCTCAATAGTTTCTGGGCTACCATAGCACTCCTCGAGCCTCTCCCACACCACATGTAGGCTTGAGGCGGGGTCGTCAATGTTTGCTGACCGGATCCTCTTTGCGTACTCTGCAGATTCATTTCCTAACCATTTCACCAACAGGTCGAGTTCTTCACTTGCAGAGATGTCTGCATTTCGGATTGCATTCCTGAAGGTAGATCTTCAGGCTCGATAGTTCTCAGAGTGGTCATCAAACTTAACGAGTCCTGTGTTGATTAGTTCGCGGTGAGCCAGGTACCTAGCAAAGTCCCCTAGTCCTGCTGATCCAGGGTGTGTCCATACTGGCGCTTGTGAGGTGGCATTATTGGCTGTATTGCCTTGCATGCCGTCATTTGCGATGCCTTTGGACTGTGGGTCCAAAGGGTTTCGATCACGTTGGTTTGATCCCTTTATGTGACTGTCTGGAATGTGGGTTTGACCTGATGCATCCACGTCTGACCCCTCGTGCGCGACGCTGAGTCAGCGACTAACTCTCAGGGCAGGATATGCATTTCCACCATTCCCGTAGACAGCATTCATGTTCATTCGGTGTGGAGATGGCGATGCCTGAACGTCCACCCTTTGTTCAGTATCGTTTGGTGGAGGAGCATTGATGCATTGTTCAGACAAGTCCAACATATTTTTTCTGGTGAGTTGATCACGGTCCTTGACAGGTATCTGAGTGCCAAACTCACTCCAATTCTCTTCCTTATCCAGGTTGGCTGCTGCTTCGAGCACCTCTGCCTGGACCCTTGCAGCAGCTGCTTCCTTTTTGAGTTGTAGGGTGCTAAACTTAGCATCCAGCTCAATTTTCTTCTGTGTTGCAGTAGCCGCTAATGTAATATCTTGCTCTTCAAGCTCTGCTTTTTCTTGCTCTGCTTTCTTCCGTGCGGCAGCAGTTGCTAATATACTTTCTTGCTCTGCGAGCTCTGCTTTCCTCCGTGCGGCAGCAGTTGCTATGCTTGCTTCTTCTTGTATGCGAGCCTTTTCAATTAGCATGGCTTCCTCTTCAGCTATGTAGGCAATACGGGCGTTTGCTGCATCTGCTGCTGCGCGTGCCTGAGCTGCTGCCATACTAGTAGATGATGTCTTTGAGTGTGCTGAGGCTTCAGATCTTGTGGTGGACCTGGATGAGACAGAGTGCTGAGATCGTGTCTCTCTTAGCCCTCCACATGGTCCATTGTCTCTTGTATCACTGCGTGCACATTATCATCGAGCAGTTCAAGGAAATGCTCTTGCATACGCACTCTCTCAATGCCCTCATCTGTTTTCACCTTCATCAGGAGGGAGATGTATTTATTTGCCAGCAGCTTGTAGCTTGAGCTGCTCACCTTCACAAGCTGGATGGCCCGCTGAATTGAGGCCACTGTGTCTGAGGCGTTTGAAGCTTCAGATATATCTGTTTCAACCCGGTCCCATGCCCTTTGTATCCTGGCATCAAGGTCCTGCTTCTCAGCATCATAGCTTTCCAAGGCCCGTTGTGTCAACCTGACTTCTCTCTGGGGCCTTGAACTCCCTTGGTCCTCTTGAGGCACGATGGGAGGTCCTGGATTGCTTAAATCACTTTCTTCAGCATCTCTCCATGCTGAACTGTGGCTTTCCATGCTGCGATGCTTGCAGCACGATTTTAATGTTGCAGAGCTCCTTGCTTGCTGCAGGCTGACTGCTTGAGAGCTCCTTGCTTGCTGCAGGCTGACTGGGAGCTTCAAGAAGAGTGTCTTTTTACTGTCTCGGCCTCGCTGTGCGCTGCGTTGCACCGCTAGCTGAGTAGTTAACCTCGCGTTCAATAAACCCTCGGAGCCAGGATGAACGTCCGACTCCAAACGTCATTTATTGAGTTTAGCGAGGTAAAACTGGTGAGAAAACACAGATACAACATCTGTTATAACCCGGAAACACCAACACAATGAATGAATGAATACCACAGCATCATAACATTGTCTTAGATATCATATTTCTAAACAATAGATCCTGGAGGGGGCAGGCACCTACATTACCACTGAATAGCTATACAAGACCATAAGCTGCTGTGTTACATAAGGCACACCGTGTTATCATCACACTGCACCCCAAATGTACAGTACTACACATAACACTGCACTATGAATGATACATTTTGTCATCCTTGCTCTCCAGATCGCAATATAGTTACTTGGGTACAAGTTTGACTCGACTCATTAAATTACAAGTAACATTCACAATAAGGATAGTTGCAGGCTTCGTTGTTAACTAGGCCTCGTATTTATCATAACAATTTAACAGCATTATAAAGGCATTTACATCCTTATAACGGTCATTCTAACATTATAACAGCATTGCCAATATTATAAGAACATAAACGAACTTACAAACAATGCTTCTTAAGGTCCCACAATGGACAATTACGACTGACTTCACTGGGACGCGATGTGTGCCGCCATCTTGAATTACGTGTGTAATGGCCGACGCCCGCGTGGTTGAGCGGGAATCTTAAATCGCAACTTCCTGGTCACGTGACCAAAATTAGCATCAATGGCAGGAAATTCCTGTGTACATACGCCCCCCCCCCCCCCCCATCTGCCGTGAGGCAACCTCCTGCCGTGAGGCAGAACATTCCATGTTCAGACAATCCCAGTGAACGTTGGGTCAACCGAACCACGTTAACTGGGATGAAGGCAGACAAGTCGCCAACCCATACAGCACACGATGTTGTCCTCTTGAGAAGTTCCTTATCTGCTTGACTCAAGGTTAATTACGCATGACGAGTCACGTGACCCCACATACTTTTCTACCACTGCATATCTGGACGTCAAAGAGATGCAGGGTGAGTAAACCTTTGCTTGACTACACGTAGTCTTTGTCAAGCCATGCATGGATGGGGTCTAAGATTTATTGAAAGGCTTGAACCTAAATATGTCACAGACACGTTGTAAACAGCCTGATCATTACAGGGGTGGGAGCAGTTAAAAATAGAAGGACATGGGACGTAAAGGTCCTGCACTTGAACTGATGGATGAATGGGCAGCACAGTATATAGAGGTGGATGTTTTAAATTGTTTGTTTTACATAGAGAAGGGCTGTCATATACAAGTTTACTGATAAACATCAGTAATTTTGTGTTCCATTGTACTTTTAAATTCACAAAGAGGAGAGATGACACGATTCCAAAAAAAACCTCTAACCACTACTGTCAGCAATGCAGTGTATTCTAGAGGCTTGCGATTATGCTCATTATGCATTGAATCATGCATTATTTGATTCGTAAATGTTATTATTACCTGCTTTTACATATGGACCAAGAACCATTGACACTGACAAGGAAAATGGAAAAAAAGCTGCAAAGTGCACAAATGAGCATGAAGAGGTGCAACATTTGGAATGACCCTGTGAGAGGCAAAGAGAGGAACACATTGCTTAGAGAATACATGTGCGTGACATCATATTGGCTCATAAGAAAAGTGGACTTGGGCAGAACACATCGCTAGAATGGATGACGGCCAGTAATTGAGCAATATGACAGAGTGGCAGACAAAGGAGGGAACACGCTCAAGAGGATATCCACCACGAAGATAGAGTAATGAAATCAGCTCATATATAAGGGCTAGATGAATTGCATATGTCACGTGACTATGAGGGATGGTGATGGCATTCGGAAGTCTTCATAGACGATAATGATATTGATTAAATGTTGTATGGGGGCAGCAGTGGTAAAGTGATTCGTGCACTGTGCCTGCTCATCTGAATTGGACGCCCAGCCATGACTAACATCAGCGGCGAGTGATATCAACACACACACACTGATTAGCGTGGTGAAGTATGGTCAAACAAAACCACCCATGCCTGATATGGCGTGGGGAGGTCTTCAACCAGCACATTATCGTACAGTATGTTCTATATAATTTGTTCACATACAACCGGCAACCATTATAGATTCTACATGCACTACAATGGTAATAGAGATGCAATTCTTAAATCAAATAGTGAGGCTGTATCGTTACAATTAATCACATTGCAATTTGAGGCGAATTGGTACATGTCTAGAATTTCATATGAAAGCGGTTTTTACAATGTAATTGCAGTGTAGCACCTCCTAGCTTTCATCTTTACCTATTCGTTTACTTAAAAAAAACATGAAATGTGCATTTCAGACGTAACTGAGCTGTAGATACATGTGAAATGACAGGGTGATACCTGCTGGCCTGGAAGGGGAATCACGGGTATGGGCACGGTTTAATAACAACTAATCAGAGAAGGAGGTGTATCTGGGGCAAAGTTATCAGTTGGGGCGAGCCGAGATACTCCGGGAACCTGCTCGAAGGTTCCACGAGAGGGAGTGGCTGGAGGCGGGGCCTAGCCACGCCTGGGGGGATATAAGGGGGAGCGGACCCGGGGCTCGTGTGTCGGGTCTTGGGTCCTGGCTGCGTCGCTGCTCGCCGACATTTCTCTCCGTCATCCGGCCATGTGGAAGATCTCCTGCGTGGTTTCCATCGCCGTCATCGTCACGCCGTCAGCCAGCGGTGTAGCCAAGTGAGGGCGATGGGACCATGCCGAGTGATCGGCTGTGTGGAGCCAGTAGAGACGTTCATATCTAGTGTTGTACTCAGTGTGAGGAAGAATACATAAGTGTTGGCCTGTGTTGTGCCCAGTGTGAGAAATAAAAGAAGTCGCTCATTACATTGGAGTCAGAAGTGGTTGAAAACATAATTTTGTGCTAGACAACGAAGTAGGAAGTATGTCGAAGCATCAGAAAAAACGGAACCCACCTGTGGCGTCTTCCGACGATGATGAAAATGCGACTCAAGACCTCCTACCAGCCCCAGGAACCGTGGTCCCGGTTATTGAAGCCGTGGCAAGTGAGTTGGCTGTGCCAGGAGCAGCCACTCCACACCAGCAGCCCGAAGACGGCTGGCGGATGGGGTCAGTACAGCTAGACCTGTTGCGGGCGGTTGTTGTGCAGTTGGTGGCGCTCGTGACAGAGACTATGATCACGGGTCGTGCTGCACTGACATCACCGGGAAGGAGCGACCAGGAGCCGGGAGTTGACGTTCTGGCGGGAACGTCCGCAAGCGCGATGGCCGCCATTACACGTGGTGGGGAGAATGCGCTGCCAGAGGCCGCCATTACGGGTGGCACGGGAGAGGCGCGGATGGAGTCCGCCATTTTACGAAACAAGCGTGACACGCAAGATGCGGTATCCACCGCTAGGAGGGAGGATTGAGGAACCGAACATTCTCGCAGATTGCCTCAGGTTAAATAATTCGTCGCGGCAGGAGGCAATTGGAGCGCCTTCACTTGGCGGTTTGATGCTGCCTTCCGATCAGTACATTGGACAGATGATGAGGAGCTGATGGCTTTGCCGACTGTTTTGGACGACGATGCTCTTTCTGTTTTCAGGGCTATTCCCACTGCTAAAAAGTCTACACTTCAAGGTGCTTATGCTGAGATGGCGGACTTGTACGAGCCGCCTTCCGACACGCGCAGGAAATTTCCTCAGCGTAGGCGAGGGGAGGCCGAGACACCTCTCGCCTACTGCAGCGCGTTGTTGGCGTTGGCGGGAGCAGCTTACCCCGGGGTGGATCTGAAAGCCCTCGACTCGCTCGTCATGGAAAGGATGTTGGAACTGGCACGAGAGATGGGGGTTGTCTTGCCTGTGTGTGACGAAGACGAACAGACGTCCCGGTGGGCCGCCAAGTGTTTTCAGGCCCACGAGAATTTACATCGATGGGCTCAAATGGTGGCGTGGACAGGGGACCCCAGCCGAGATGGGGAGCCGAAGGGGTGGTTGCCCCGAAACCTCGTGGTACAGCCAGCTGAGAATGCGACTTCGGAGGAGGACATCGCTGCTGCGCTTCCGGTGTGGAGTCGGAGGAGAGGGGATGCCGCGCAGTGTCAGAGGAGCTGGAGACCGCATGAGCAGGAGGATTGGATGCTGCGGAGGCCCTCGCTTACCTGCTATCGCTGCGGCCAGCCGGGCCACTTTGCGCGAGGTTGTCAGAACCATCCTCGGGCAGCCACCACAATTCCGGCGCCCACAACTCCACCAACGGCTACATCTCAACCCCAACAGGCGAGTTGAGACACATCAGACACCTGGCCCATATTGCAATCTCAGACATCTAGGGGTTCGAGGGTCATCTCCACCCAGCATGGCATGTACATTGACACCGGGCAGCAACATTTTGTTACGCAGGAGTGGCCTATCTTGGGGACGCATTGGAGGAAATTGGCACGTCGAGTGATCGTGGTGGCTGCAGGTTCCTCAGCGGTATCTGGCTCTATTCAGGGATTGAGGTTCGTGTCTTGGTGGACACGGGAGCCTCGGCTACCTTTATTTCCGATGTCATTTTCCAATTGTTGCTGATGTCTGAACGACGAGTGCGACCTGTTGTAAATGCTTGTGTCGCGGTGAATGGTGGGAGTATGGGTATCATTGGGCAGGTGGAGGCCCGCAGAGAAATTGGCGAGGTCGCTGTGGTCGGCCCCGTGCTAATCTCAAGGACGCTGGCGGTGCCCTGCCTTTAGGGTACCAATTTTCCTGAGAAAAATGCCTGTTAAGATCCTGGTCGATCAGGGTTGTGTGGAAACGCCGTCGGGTCGCAGGTTTTTTTTATGGCATCTCCGCATATGAGTACGGCAGCGAGTGTCACGGTCAAAGCCCTTGCGAGGGACTCGGTGGAGATTCTACCGGGTTCACAGATGCTTGTACCGTTATGCTATCGCGTCCTTCTGACTTCGTCTAACATGGCGACCCGTGGATTGGTGCTAGTAGGTGCACAGACGACCCTTTGCCTCGACCAGGAGCCATTCTAAAAGTGCTTAATGTGGGTACTGGAACAGTAGTAGTCCAGGCGGGTATTGGCTCACGCGACGACCGCATTTTGTGACAATAATGCGGATGCGACCGGTGGTGTGGTTGGTGCAGTCGAACAGAAGGGATTTGGAAACGGGATGTGGGCAGAAGCGCTGTGTCAGCAGAATTTGCAGTTATCTTCGGTGCAGCGAGGGGAATTACGATTGCTGCTGTGTGAATTTTCTGATGTATTTAGAAAAAGTGAATTTGACATTGGGAAGTACCTCCTTATTGCAACATCGTATTGGCACCGGGGAGGCCGGCCCTATTTGTCAGAACGCATATCAATTGAGTCCACTGGAAAAATAACGTGTGCAACAGGCGATCGACGAGGTGTTGGCCGCCGATACTATTTCTTTATCTACCAGCCCTTTGGGAATGCCCGTCGTGCTTGTTAAGAAGAAAGATGGAAGTTTTAGGTTTTGTGTTGACTTCCGTAAGTTGAATAAGGTTTCCATAGCCGACGCATACCCGCTCCCACGCATGGACAAATCTCTGGATGCTTTGTCTGGTGCGCATTTTTTTCTACTCTGGACTTGTCATCAGGGTTTTGGCAGCTTCCCCTTGACGAGTCTTCGAAGCCTAAAACCGCGTTCCGCACACCCCAAGAACTTTTCCAATTTAACTGTCTTCCGATGGGCTTGTATTCGGCTCTGGGCACCTTTCAATGGCTTATGGAACTGGTTTTGGCTGGCTTGCAGTGGGACTCGTATCTCATCTATTTGGATGATATCATTGTGTTCAGCCGCACTTTTGATGAACATTTCCAGCGGCTGCGATCTTGTTTTTGTTAGAATGTGATCAGCCAATTTGAAATTGAAACCAGTGAAATGTCATTTGCTGCAGAATTCTGTGCGCTATTTGGGTCACATTGTTAGTGCGAACGGCATAGCCACGGATCCAGAGAAAACGGCTTGTGTGCGTGATTGGCCGACCCCCAAGTCCGTGGGAGATGTGCGCAGCTTCATTGGGTTTGTGTCGTACTATCGCAGGTTCGTGCCGCAATTTGCCACGGTTGCTAAGCCTTTGCACGCCTTGATGGCTAAGAACCAGAGGTTCCAGTAAAGGGTGGAAGAAGAGGCTGCATTTTTAGCCCTTCATGGGCGCCTGTCCATTGCACCCACACTCGAGTACCCTGATTTCTCTCTGCCATTTATTCTTGACACAGATGCTAGCGATATGGGCATAGGAGCTGTCCTGTCCCAAGTTAAGAACGGAGTGGAGAAGGTAGTCGCTTATGGCAGCCTCATCCTGTCCCCCGCAGAACGGCATTATTGTGTTACTCGCAGAGAACTGATGGCCATGATTTATTGCGTACAACAGTACAGGCCTTACCTCTATGGCAGGGAATTCATTGTCTGCACGGATCACGTGGCCCTCACTACTCCTTGAAGGTTGATCAACCTTCTGGCCAACTTTCGCGTTGGCTTGAAATTCTGCAGGAATACTCGTTCCGCGTGATATATCAAAAAGGGGTGCGGCATTGCAACGCTGATGCATTGTCCCGTCTGCCTCAATCGTTGAGCTGTGCATGTTCGTCCGGTGCGGGCCATTGTAAACCTCCGGTGGCGAGATCAGCTACCATCATGGCAGTGTTCAAGAACGCAGTGCCCGCCAAGGTGTTTGCACCTGCTGATCGCATTTTGCACCTTACGCACTCTGAATGGCTTCGAGAGCAATTGGAAGATGTGTCCCTAATGGCCTTGCGGTGTCACACGGAATTAGACCAGAAAGCTTCTATGCCTACTGACTGACCGCAAATGGTCCTTCAAGATGACCTGTTGATGTTGAAGGAGGATATGTTATACCGTTGTCGTGTTGTCGTCCCCACTGCTCTTCGAGGTAAATTGATTCAAGTGGTGCACGAGGATAAATTGTCAGGGTCCGGAAGACGTTGCTAACACTGCAGCGTGATTATTATTGGCTGGATATGTCAAGTGATGTCTACCAATTGGTCCAAGGGTGCACGGAGTGTGCATGTAGGATACCGCCACAGAGGAAGTCCCAGCCTCCGCTGAAATCCATTTTGGTTTCACGGATTAACGAGTTGGTCGCGCTCGATATTTTCGGGCCCTTCCCGGCCACTCCAAGAGGGAATAGATTTCTTTTGGTGGGTCTTGAGTATTTCTCACAATGGCCTATGGCTGGGCCGCTGCCTGACCAGTCAGCAGCTTCGATTGCTGAGGCGTTTTTGTACGAATACGTACCCTCTACATGACGTGTCGCAGAAGTCGCTCATTACACATGTAACAAAAGGCACATCACTCCAGTATTATGCTAGGAATTTTACTATTCACCCTCCTCACAATTGAAGTCTTGACATTCAGGGTCACAACTCGAAGACTAGATTCTATGTTCACTATTGTGGTGAATTTGAGGGTGGGAACAATAGCACGGGAAGAACATTTTCACAAGAAATGCGTAAAGACAAAAGTACTGTGCTGGCTTCGGAATCAAGGCACCTTCAATTTGGCTTTGGTCTGTATATTTGCATTTGAGTGTGAGAGCCAAGCATATAAAATATGCTAACATATCCCAGTTGTTAAAGCCATTGATCTCAGATACGTTTGAGCAACTCACGCCTGCATCTCACATCAGTGGGTGTTTGATGATTAAATAATGATTGTACCTTATGGCGGTACCCTGGGGTACCATAGTACCCCGGCTCTCGCATAATGTCATTTTTAGTCTGTTGATGGTCGGCGATGCGGCAATCGACTCATCTCGACGAGCTGTACAGGATGCATTGTGGTTCATACGAGCGTTCAGGGTTTCAGCGCAATCGTCCTCGCTGCGTTTCGACATCGCGGTGTAGCACCGATTTCGGATTGATCGGTGTAGCACCGATTTCGGATTGAGTGGTACCCCAGTCGCGGAGTTAAGTACACACCTGGAAAAAATAGTGTCCCAGAAATTATATATTGAATTGCGTCGGCCATTTTTTCTTATTTGGTACCCCGGGGTACCGCCATAAGGATCAATTCATAGAACTTGAGCAGAGAAAGAAAGGCATGACTGCAGACTACCTGCCACTCTGTTGGAATAAACTGCAGCGCGAAGGGTCATAGTTGTTCATCCAGGGCACTTGACATACAAAACCCACTGTTATGTCAGATATCTTGTAAAATCCATTACAAAAAACATCAAGATTAATGACCATAACCTTCTTAGGCCCTTGTAAGACCGCTGAGATTGACTTATTGCACACTTGTGATGCATATAATGTGTGGGATATATCTCGAAAATTCTCTCCAACAATGGCGACTCTATTTTCACTTTATAAAATCCTGACCGACTCACCACTGAGCAGTCACATAAGGGGCCGTCCATAAATGACGTCACGCACCTAGGGGGGGGGGGGGGGTCAGACATTTGTGACGATGTGTGACGAGGAGGGGGGGGGGGGGTTGGAGAAATGTGACGTCACATCAAAATGCACAACTTTAAATGAATGTAGACAACACGTTCTACTTAATTAAATATATTTTCTTTGGTTCTTTTCGGTTAAGTCACGTCTAAAAATAGAATAATAAATTAAAATAAAATAACATATTACGACGTTTCGATTGCAACACAAGCAATCATCATCAGGCATAAAAGAAATAGCAACAAAAATCTAACTAGAAAAAACTATAGACAGACATACAAGCAGACAGACATCACAACGGCACACAGAGAGAGGAGCAAGCTGACAACGCGGCACGGGCACGCAAGCCTGAAAATTAGGAGGCAGGCACACGAAAATGAAATAAACTAGTAAAATATCGAAATGTGATGTAATACAACACAGAGAGTCGGTTAACACACAATTAACGCATAGCCTGGTTGATTACGTGTTTCAAAATATGCTAAGTTAGAATTTTAAGTGTGAGCAACAAAAATCTAACTAGTAAACTATAGACAGACATACAAGCAGACAGACATCACAACGGCACACAGAGAGAGGACACACATCGGCACAAAGAGAGGGGTCGTTTCTGTGACGGTCCCTTAAATATAGAGAGGAGGGGGTGGGGACGGGGAGAGGGAGAGGGCGGAGAGAATCAAGCATATCAAAGACTGCACGCCAACGTACCCTATTGTAAGTAAACTGACAACGCGGCACGGGAGCGCAAGCCTGAAAATTAGGAGACAGGCACAACGAAAATTAAATAACCTAGTAAAATATCGAAATGTGATGTAATGTCCTCTCTGCCTGTGTGCTCTCCTTGGAATTTTCACACTTAAAATTCTAACTTAGCAAATTTTGGAACACGTAATCAACCAGGATATGCGTTAATTGTGTGTTAACCGATTCTCTGTGTTGTATTACATCACATTTCGATATTAATTTTTTAATATCTATTTTTAGACGTGACTTAACCGAAAAGAACCAAAGAATAATTCCTGCAGTCACGAAAGCTCCTAAATTAAGATTAAATATATTTTGTATTAAATGTTTTCTCCTACAACATCAGAGTGCAGCGCCACATTATATGCGCACTACAATGACAATAGTTTAAAGCGATTTGAAGCATGTTTTATTTTGGGGGGGGGGGCAGAGCTTTATGGCGTCATATTTGAGGGGGGGTCTGACTTTTTGTGACGCGTGTGACGAAGGGGGGGGGGGGCAAAAATCGTCCAAAATCGCGTGACGTTATTTATGGACGGCCCCTCATGTGATTATGTATTGGGGTGAATGAGTGGCCTATTCAACTCACAAGTCCATTGTTGTGCTATTTAGTAGTGAACTAATTTAATTCCGCACAGGAAACATAACAATGTGTAACTCTTTGTTAATCCACTGCTAGACAAAGGCATCCCGCACCGTATTGATCATCGTCGTCATTTGACCGTACTTCACCATGCTGGTCAGTGTGTTCACATTTCCTTTTTTTAAAGCCTGTTCAATACGTCTCACTGTAAAGATCAATGCAACTGTGATGGCGGACACGTCTCTCAGTTGTAAAAGCAATGAGACACGCTTACACTGCAATACAATGATGGCGTATTGAGGAACCACAGAGGCGAGCTGAAACATGTGGGACAGACAGAAGATGCCAGTAGGTGGCAGTAGTACTCAAATGTACAACACTGCATCATGTTTCACCGCAGAGGCTTCACACAGGCGTGCCTGGTTAATATAGTACTCTATGGGGAATGCCTGGTAATACCAGGTGGAAGTGGGCTTTGGGATTCAAGGTGATCAGATAGCAATGCAGAGATGGATCTTTCACTCTATCTGTAGAAGCCTTCGATTATGTTTCAAGTATATGTGGGTTAACCACTTTGTATATGTGGGTTTTATGCAGATGCTCCAGTATTTCCCTCCATGACACTCATTCGTGAGATTCGTCAAACATCCCAAAGCAGGAACTTTGATAAACGAAGGTCCTTTTATATTTTTTTTGACACAAAACTATTATCTGGTTTGGCACACACCTGCATAGATGGGGTTGGTGGAGCATGCAGAGATTATCAAGTATGCGTAGTTCCTCATGTCCTGGGCTATGGATTAAATAATTAAAATAAGTTGCTGACCTATCTCTATATATTTGGGAATATTCTATTCTTATACAGTTACGTATGATTTTTCTCTGGGCATTGTTCTTCAGTTTTCTACCACATGCAAAATGCATCATTAAGGAACTTGGAAATCATCCCATTGGAGGCCTTGGTGAAAAGCACATCACGAGACTCAATCAAATTCAATCGGGATTATTGTTGCCACCTCCCTTGACGATGAGGCGTGCCGAACCATTGTTTCTGCGCTGCGTCACTATCCTGGTCGCCGAGGTTAAATTCCCAAGCAGAACTCCACATCGGTAACAAGTTGTATCTCGACGTTTTCTTGGCTCCCTCTAGGCCGAGGTAGTACTTGAAATCAGTACCTGGTACAGCTATAGACAGCGCTGAGGAGACATAATCCGGCAATGGCTGGCCTTAACAGGTGCAGCATTTTCCCCTCAAGAGAATGAGGCTCAACATGGAACGTTGGCTTTGAGTGGAACAGGCATATAGTAATTCAGTTCCCTCAGCAATTCAAATGAGTACATATTTCATGCCTTGATCGTTCTGCCTCGTTTAATTTTCGAAGGGTTTTTTTCTCTCACTGTGTGGACAATTTTAGTCACTCCATGAGCCTAGATATTTGCATACATTTTGCATGAATTGTAAGTCATCGATTTTCAAACGCACAATTCTATGCAAGCATCGTGAGTGTAAACAAAAAAAACATCTATATTATTTAATAAGCCGAGTGTATATCGTGGCAGGCGTATAATGCATAATAGTGGAGTGTACAATCCCTTCAGCGAGGCAATTAGTAGAGCATGTACTTCCATGTGCGTGGCTTTTGCTCGGAAGGTGATAGCTGCAGGTAGTGGGGTCTTGGTCTGTGCAGGGAGGCAGTGCACAAGACGTGAGGTAGGCCAAACACCAGGTAGCCTCGATCCTGAGCCAGCAAGCCCACACAGCCATCCACTCATCATTTCTGCATCACAGCCAGCTGGTGCTTGCCAACACTTAGAGAGCGCCTTGGACATTGACAAGTTGAAACTTAATAACATGCAAAAGGAAATGTGTTGGAGCCATCTTGTTCCAGCACCTCTAACATCAGGGGAGCCAATTCATTTTTTCCCCAATATTTTCTTGGGGGAAATCAAATTGTCACTTTATTATACAGACTTTCTAGGTCGATGCATTGCGTCTGAAACTTGATTGGCCTGCAGCAGAGACAGCCTTCTTTATGGCCTTGTTTCACGAGTGTTAGGTCAGAGAACGCCAAAAGGAGGATGTTTGTTTGCATGTTTTGCCACAAGTTACCTACTTGATGCCCTGTAAAATGTATCTATTTGGTGTGTGAGCATCATAACACCTGTTTTGTTGCCAGAAAGGGTAAAGCCTATTCTCTTTTTCCATATTCTTTGTCACTATGTGTCTGATCTTTATCTCATAGCAGGCCATATGCATCTGTTCTTATTTTTGCACATTGGCTCTGAACACGATAATGTGAACATGTACATCCCTTTTGTCAATCCAATGCTAGTTTAAGTATTCGTCCATACTTCACTCTGCTGGTCAATGGCATTTGGTAAATAAGCAGGTACATTCATAGGCAGTAGGCGTTCAAGAAAATACGAAATCCTATCTAATACTTTTTCGTTATTGTGACTAAAGCGTAATTATATACGATGACTTGCTATTAAATGGGACTCCTTACACAACCGTGATAATATTCGCATGCAAATGAGTTGTATGGGAGGCTGACGATACTTTTCCCTTTTCCCAGTGTTGCATGACAAATGCAGACTTGTTCGTGACAATCTACCACATGATTATATATACAATTCAGTATTAACCCATGCCCTATAAAAAATGTATGCTTGAAATGTGGAACATTGATGTGGGATTGATATCATGTTCAATCAAGGAATTGACATTGTTCATTCGTGTATACCGTCATTGATTAAAATATCATTTCATAAAATGAGTTATAGAAACAGGTGTGCTGTCATTCCTGTCGAAAGTATATTGCAGTTAAATATACAAATGTCAATCATAAAAAAATAAAATGCTCAACATTTGTAACATGTTATTTTAGAAAAGAAAGGCTTAAAATTATTGTATGATTGTGCAAATGTCTTACGGAAATGTGTACACATTGTTTAGGTGAACAAACTTAATATGCTGTTATGCAATGTTTTGTTTGCAGAGGTCTACATAATATAGGCTTTTTGTGTTAGATCGGGTAAATATAAACGGTGTCGGTAAACCCGCCACCAAAGAAACCTCGATGATGGATAATATTGTTTGCGAAAGCCTACGTGTTAAAAATGTCTACGTGTTATTCGTTTGAAAAGTAAATAAAGTGAAGCATTTACTTTAAACCAAATATTTTACCAATCCGATTGGTTACATATTTTACTCTTTGTGGTACTTTTGTTTCCAGTAGATTGCAGCATGGCAGAAGAGTGACAATGAGCATTTTTTTAAGGCTCAAAAGATGAAAAGCATGACAAAGATGAAAAGCACTTCCATATTTTGTGAAACTGCCAACAAAAATACCTTGTCACAGCATATTTTTCAGTCACCGTTATTTTCTCGTGAAAAGATAAGAATCATTACTCTGATTTCGATTTAAAGCTTTCGTGACTGCAGGGATTCATATTATTGGATCTTTCAGAAAAATCACGTAGAAGGAAAATAATAAAATAATAAAAATAAAACATAAAATTCTCACGACGTTTCGGCCACAACACAAGCAGCCGTCCTCAGGTGAAGAATTGTTCTTTTAATGTTTAATTTTTATTATTTTATTATTTCCCTTTTACGTGACTTTACCGAAAGATCCAAGAATATCTTTACTCTGCTCTATCGCTGCATGTTTCTGACAGGAAACATACTTCTGGAAAACAATAGTAAAGTCAAGAAAAAAAATATTGAAATGCAATTTAAAACACTGAAAGCTGTGTAAAATTTCAATACAGTAATTATTGGGGGTTTGATTTAAATTTCCTAAATCATTTCAGTTATTCAATGTTCACTAAACATGGATAGTGAAGAAATAAGATGGAACATAATTTCAAACTCTTTGGTTCTTTTGGTAAAGTCACGTAGGTGAAAAAATACAAAAAATACAAAATAAAAATAAATAAATTCTATCACGACGTTTAGATTTCAACACAAGCAATCATCATCAGGTGTGACAGCCGCAGCAAGAAAACTATAGCTATGGATGTATGTATGTTGAACTTGTCACACCTGATGATGATTGCTTGTGTTGCAATCGGAACGTCGTGATTTAAAAAAAGAAAATTCGCCTACGTGACTTTACCGAAAAAACCTTGCAGTCACGAAAACTTCAAATCTAGAATAAGTTCAAACGTGCACAAGAAGCATTGAGAGAGATGCATGCCTGAGATTACACGTAGATACAGAAAAGGTGAAAGATGGTTGCAGGGTATGCACAGGTTAAAGATACGATTTTAAATGTTAAAAGTAATTGGGATTGGGCAGGACACATCAGTCGAAAATATTATGGCTGCTGTGTGAGAATAACTACTGAGTAGCTGCCAAAATGGATATGAAGTGATGATACCATCTTGTGTGCAGGTGTTGGGTTGATTGTTGCATCGCTGGACCATGAAGGATGGCGGAAACTTTTGGAGGCCTTTATCCAGCAGTGGACTGATCAATCAGAGGTGCAAATCACACCTCCGATTAGCACGGCTGGTTACGTGCGATGCGAAAGAAGTTCAATATACATACATCCATGGCTATAGTCAGAACCGGCCCTAGACCTTTGGGGGCCCTAAGCAAAATTTGGTTGGAGGCCCCTTTGATGTATGATTTTTTTCACCCACTAGCTAGCAGTGACTCTAGGGGGCCCTCTGCTGGCCACGGGGCCCTTTGCAATTGCAAGGGTTGCTTAGTGGCTGGGCCGGCTCTGGCTATAGTGATGATTAATTTGCAAACGGACCATATTGCTGAGAAATGACAACTTGCATATAGAGTGAAACATTATGTTTGGATGGGAGGCCAGGTGACCTGTGCAGGTAGCCTACAGCTGTAGCCAAGCACGTTACGTGCCACAAATTCCACCGGTTGTGTCAAGGCTGAAACCAGGCTACTTTGTGGCGTGCACCAACAAGCCAATAACAAGGATACTCATCAGTCTGGGGGCCACCAAAGCAGAAGTTCCTACATTTCAGAGACAAAAAAAATCCCTCTGACAAAACGTGCGTTAAACATTTACTGGGAATTTTTGTTGAATTGGGAAAATAACTCAAACTCGCTGATGTTGGCAACTTGCATTCAATTCCTTACCGTGGCGGACATGAGTGGCGAGTGTTATCTGTACCATAATGGTAAGTTCCTGTAAAGTCAACAAAAGCGCTGGACATTACTTAGGTGATATACAGACTCATACTCACTCCGTATTTGCTCATTTTGATATGGCATTTAAAATATTGTTTTAATAGTCGAAACATACTTCACAGTTTCCAATGTATGAAGGAATACGTTTCCATATGTATTGCAATGTTGCATTATACTTTATGTTCCCAGTACTATATATGGTATTCTGATTTTTTAAAAAAACATTTTCCATTTATGATAATTGGTTTTTTACCCTTCTATCTGGCAACAAAACTGGCACCTTTTTACAAGGAGTCATGTTTGCATAGACCGCAATACCTGCAGTCATAATACAAACAAAAGACATAACTCTGATAATGTGCACTGTCCTTGAAGTTGATTGGTCCACACCCGAGACAGCTTTCCTTAGAGCCTAGTCTCACATGGGTTGGACCAGATGACGCCAAAAGGCGCACAACTCAAAGACAATGCACCATCAGAGTATGAGAGCTCGGGGCAAGCATCTACACTATGGGAACCTCATTTGCCAGTAAAAATATGATAATTGGTTTTTTTACCCTTCTATCTGGCAACAAAACTGACACCTTTTTACAAGGAGTCATGTTTGCATAGACCGCAATACATTATCAGAGTTATGTCGTTTGTTTGTATTATGACTGCAGGTATTGCGGTCTATGCAAACATGACTCCTTGTAAAAAGGTGTCAGTTTTGTTGCCAGATACAAGGGTAAAAAACCAATTATCATATTTTTACTGGCAAATGAGGTTCCCATAGTATTTTCCATTTACTTAGATTGTACCGTCGTAATCCTATTAAGTTTTAGTGTGGGATGCAGTCGGCAATTGTCTTGTAAATGTATTCTCGCAGGCAGCCTGTGCAATGACTGCAATACCGTTTGCGACAAGCATCTAAGCTTTTCCAACGCCAGGCTCCATGCAGATGTTGTATGGACGCAAACTGCGATTGCTCACCATTCACGCACACAGCCACCTCAAAGCGAAGCCTGTCTGGGTATGAGTATGCATCACTGTGCGTGATGCAAAAAGTGGTTGAGTAATACCAATCTGATGGAAAGTTTTAGAGAATCTTGGAATAGATCTTGGATTTAGATCACACTGTGCACTTCAGTTGTAGCAATTCAACTAGCAATGGGTGGTGACGTGGTTGAGTGATACGGTGATGTGGTGGTCGGGCATATATGTGGTTGGGTGTTATGTAAGTTAGACATTGGCTGATCCCATATACAAGATAGGTTCGAATATACAAGTGAATAATACTGATGCACTGTATACCATATTATAAAAAAAATACTTAAATGCAAATTTAAAGTGCCTTTA
Organism: Lampetra planeri; assembly: GCF_965212315.1. NCBI lineage: Eukaryota > Metazoa > Chordata > Hyperoartia > Petromyzontiformes > Petromyzontidae > Lampetra > Lampetra planeri. The sequence continues at coordinate 23,536,342 of NC_136107.1, forward strand.
TTTGTATTATACCCAGACTAACATGCTTCACATGCATATGAATAACAGTTCCAAAATTGTTTTTCTCTGTAGTATAAACAAAATACATCTAAATTTCGATTTAAAGCTTTCGTGACTGCAGGGATTCATCTTCTTGGTTCTTTCGGTAAAGTCACGTAGAAGGGAAGTAATAAAATAATAAAAATAAAACATAATAAAACAATTCTCACGACGTTTCGGCCACAACGCAAGCAGCCTGAGGACGGCTGCTTGCGTTGTGGCCGAAACGTCGTGAGAATTGTTTTATTATGTTTTATTTTTATTATTTTATTACTTCCCTTCTACGTGACTTTACCGAAAGAACCAAGAAGAAGAAAAATACATCTAGTACATAAATCACCATGGCTACAATCTGGATAATGAAGGTTCAAAAACTTTACGTCAAAAATATACCTGCCAGCCCGGCATATTATGCAGATAAAAGTCTCTAGACTGGGTTTTTATATTTGTTCTTTACTTCCTGAAAGTGACATTCTTTTAGCGAGTTGCTTTGTGGGAAACCCACAGAAGGGTTCTTGTAAAATGACTAACCTGTGGGAATTTTCTGGAAGTATAATTTACATGGCGCGACTCCCGCAAGTTGGTGGTACTACTGAACGTGTCGTTGTGAAACATTCCTTCACTCCTACCTAAAACAGCCAAACCCAAAACATGTTTACAAAGTGCTGGTACACGACCAACGAAATACTACATTGAAAATATCATTCAAAGGACCGTGCCGCCAACAATGTATCTCGAACCGTCGTCATCAATACTGCCTTGCAGTAATACAATAACAGTTACATGTGTATGCGCAGGCCTATCGCCAATCCGCTGCTGGAAGAAAGCCTCTCCGTGCCGTGCGGGTCATGGGTGTTATTGGACCGTACTTCACCACTCTGATCGGTGCGGGTTGGTGAAGGTGGGGAACATGGATGGGGAGGCATAGAAGTATAGCACAGCAATTATACGGGTAGGAACCTCCTGGTTACACCAGCCCACAGGGGATTATTCTGTCCGTCCGTCGTGCATCCAAAAATGGGAGCGGTGGGGCTGGGTGGGGAGGGGCTGGGTGGGGAGGGGAAGGTGGGGAGGGTGGGGCTGGGTGGGGAGGGTGGGGCTGGGTGGGGGGGTCTGGCTGGGTGGGGAGGGGCTGGTCACCCCGTGGTGTCCTTAAACGTTTAACCTACCCACGCCGGCTTGTGCCCACCCTCACAGTCGGCCATATTTGCGGAATACACCACGCCGCCGTTGACCCTGGCCATTGACCAAGCAACCCAACGTTCCTACCAGCTCCCTCCGTAGGACAATGTGTTTGTTGTAGCACTGCCTTCTGCTTCTAGCCACACATCACCACAGCCCTTAACACCTGGCATGCGTGGGAGTCATCGAACGAAGCACTATCCAGGCTGAAACCTGCTTAGCTGTTGAGGAATTCTGGGTAATTTGGTCATGGGCACAACACAATCTCTACCTTTATATATACACGGCCATATAAGGTAACACAGCGCGGATAAGTGATATTAGTGAGGTGTTTTCTGTTCGTGCGATGAAGTATTCTACTACAGTATGTGTAAGTATATGTATGTTAGAATACATACACTTACACATGTATATGAACTGTTCACAAAGATCATTGACCATTGTATAATGGTCAACTTGGAGGCCAAACACCCACAAGAGCAAGTTGGTTTAAGAAAAAAAAAATGTTTTACCATTGACCACATCAGAATATCAAACAGATTTTTTAAAAAGACAAGTGAATATCAAATTCCGTTATGCCTAGATTGCGCATACTATGAAAAGGCATTGGACTCACTGGAATACTTTACAAACTCATTGTCATAGCAAGGTGGTGGCGGGTGGTGCAGGTAGGGTGGCGGTCCACGTGGGGAACCGGTTTGTTGCAAAGCAGTGGCGGCTTGGGCTATGGTTCTGATCAAAACCATTTCTAAAACGAAAAACGCGACACATTTGTCATTAACACTAGCTTAAATTAAACATATATAATGGGAAACCTTTCGGGAAATAGACCTTCTTCATAGCACGGAAAATATATTTTAATTTGATTTACTTATTTATCCAGGATAGCCACACTTTATCGTAGGACTCTTTTTCAAATGCAATGTCCTGCATTCGTTGGTTGTCCGTCCCCCGCACTTACAATTAGCGCGGTTGGCTGCGTACGGTGAGAAATAAGTTCAACATTTTTCTTTTTTTACATGGAGCTTAATTGCCACATGTATTGTACCTATCCTTTTCTGGTGCCTCTTGTATTTTATTTGGTCGTTTGTTAGTTACGCAACATTCTTTGTTGATGTTTTTGTCTCTGTTTTGTCGTTGCTGCTGTGCTCACGCATGGATCTTCCTGGTAAAATCGCTAGGAAACTGGCTGAACGGGATCATCCGTGCCACAAATGAGGAAGGGCAATTGCTTGAGATTTGACCTATTGAATATATTATTTTCCTTTTGAGGTAGCATTATTCATGAATCTGTTGAAATCTTATATTCTTGGTTCTTTCGGTAAAAGTCATGTAGATAGAAAAAAAAATCTAAATTAAAAGCAAAAAACCCCCACGACATTTCAATCGCAACACAAGCGGTCTTCTTCAGGTGGTGTTGAGATCTTCTTGTGAATTGTGCAGTCTTACGCAATAACTAATGCATGAAATGAAACAGCTTCAGACATCGCATACAAGTAACATAATGCAACGTCAGTAGAGTAATCGGGCAAGCAAATACAGTCACCAAAGGCTTTTCACAGCAAAGCACGATAAACTATTTTATGAAAATTGGATTGGAAAAACAAAGGCATTAAATAAATGGTGAATGTACTAACCATCTCAGATTCACCGATGACATCGTCACTGTCACGAACAAATATTATGAACTACAGGAATATACTCTTTGTTTTTTTCGGTAAAGTCACGTAGGTAAAAAAAAATTGAAAACAACTAAATTAAATCACGACGTTTCGGGCGCAACACAAGCGTCCCTCTTTAGGTGGGGACAATGTAGCGAAAGCACAACCGCTTAAGTGTGTCGAAGAGATTTAAAGTGAAGACACACTTAAGACACACAAGGACGCTTGTGTTGCGCCCGAAACGTCGTGATTTAATTTAGTTGTTTTCATTTTTTTTTACCTACGTGAATTTACCGAGAAAACCAAAGAGCATGAATCCTTGCAGTCACGAAAGCTTAAAATCTAAAACTACAGGAATGTTTGGAGAACTAGACTGAGAAAGCTGCAAGTGGTACTAAAGAGAGAAATATGAGCAAACCTAAATTCATGCACGTCAAGAGTCCTCAACAAAGCAAACTTATTGTTCGAGACACCAACTGTGTCATGCAATAATGCATGTATGCTCGTGCAATTGCTGAAGACAGGCAGAGATCAACATGGTAGATTCAAGAGGCAAACGAGAGCAGCACGGAGTACTTTAATAAAATGTCATTTGAACATGAAAAGCAACATTTCAACAACCCCAAAGAATTTTGATTTAAAGTGAAACGTCGTGAGAATTTTATTGTTTTATATTTTTATTATTTAATTGTTTCCCTTCTACGTGACTTTACAGACAGAACCAAGAATATGAACCCCAAAGAAGATTACAATGAGTTAATATATCCTGCTATAATACAAGGATCAGAAACATAAACAACAAGAATCAATATCAAAAGTACCCAAATAAGCACAGTGTGATGCATGCCGGCTATTACACGTAGATACGGAAAGAGGAATACATTGATCAAATGCACATTAGAAACAAGTAAGTGGGATATCGCAGGGGACATCACTTGAATGGATGATTACCAATGGACGAGACTGGCGATAAATGACAGCCAAAGGAGGGAGCTCATTGGAATCTGATGAGCTATGAAGATATTTTTCACAGATGCCCAGTAGGGGGTGGGTCAGCAAGTTACAACAACAAACGATACAAAAACACGAGCACACCCAAGGAAATACAAACCACAGGGGTCAACCGATGAGATAAGCACGTGCAGGAGTCAGATGGATTGTGGGTATCGTGGAACTTGTGGGGGATGGGAATAACATGGAGAGGTCTTAATCCAGAAGTGAATAGTTAATGATTACTAAATTCTTTGGTTCTTTCGGTAAAGTCACGTAGGTGAAAAAAAATACATTTAAAAATTAAAATGAAATTAACTAAATTAATTTAGTTATTTTCACTTTTAATTTAAATTATAACTAAATTGATTTAGTTATTTTTATTTTAAATTTTATTTTTAATTTAGTTATTTTCATTTTTATTTTCAATTGTATTATTTTTTTTTATTTTCACCTACGTGACTTTACCGAAAGAACCAAAGAGTATGGATCCTTGCAGTCACGAAAACTTCAAATCTAGAATTAGTTATTGATTGATAATTTTTTAAATAATAAGGAGGTGCTTTCAAATAGATGATGATGCACATCGTTGGAGACTGTCTGCCCTAACCAAGCCTAGCAGCAGTCTGAGGACACCGCATTCTGCAAATAATGAAGTTGCTGTTTATTTAGGAAGTGCAAATGCACTTCCTAAATAAATAAACAAACACCGAGGAGGTATTCTTTATGATAAATTTTTTAAACGGTTCTTGACACATTTCTTTTCATTAAATGTATTTTATTTAACTCACTGATACCTCTTTTTTTCCTGCGAGACGGGAATAGCCAAAATTCTAAAAATGTTTATCTTTTTGTAATCTTCAACGTACGTTGATGTGTCTGCCAAAGCAGACGAGTGAAATAAAGTGGAAACTTTGCCCAGGTCACCGTTTCTGTTTTATTTGATCAGGTGAGAGCACATTGAGATGAAAAGTTTCTCCAGCTTTATGACACTTTTCAGCTGAATTGTTGTGAGATGATTTGCGTTGTTGTTGTTGCATCGACGATTAGCACGGTTGGCTCCGAAAGAAGTTCAACATTCATACATACATGCATAGCAACAGGATGTGGTGCACATTTATGTTCAATTGTTGCTGCCTAATTGTCTGCTGTTATTTTGTAACTGTGGATTATATTTGGCGATTGTTAAGAGTTTAGTTGATACACCAATGTGTCCGTGTATATTTTAATAGATTGTTTGAAATTGTGTAATGTTACGTGTTTTTTCACAGTTGTTTACATCATTTTATATTTTACCTTCCCTTAAATTCAACTTTAATTGATCAGATTCCCCTTGAAGAAATACTTTTAAAAATATTATAACTATTAATGACATTAATTAAAGCAATCAAGATATTTAATTACACACGTGAACTTCACCAATAATTTATATTTCTTGCTTATAGATTTAGGTAGTGTACTTATTTAAATATAGTTCAGATATGTCATGCCAGTTTTATTCAATCAAAAATCTTCATAATACATGACACTTTTTAATATATAGAACTTCTAAAATTATAAAAGTAAATATGATTAGATGTATTTAAACGTTTAAGGTAGCGTTTAAATATTCGTTATATTTATCTGCTTTTCAACAAGCTATCTAATATTTCAGCTGCTGAAAAACGAATTTAACATTAGCTAAGCAAATGCTACTGTGCATGACAAACTTAAAACTTGACTTCATATTGAATATCAAACGTAATGTCTCCTTCCTCTCAGATTTCATGGACGAGAGCTTGGGTTCACAATTCTTCTGGAATCATGGGCCACTGTCAAACCTCAAAAAAACATTCACAGGCCATCATGCACTGAAAACATACTTTAAAAAAAATATTTATTTTATTCTAGATTTGAACAGCTCTCTTTGCCCATTAAAGTAATTTGTTTTTTTGCTGTGGTTGTCCCACCTGATGACGGAAGCTTGTGTTACTTCCGAAACGTCGTGATTTCATTTAGTTATTTTTATTTTATTCTTTATTTTTATTCTCATTTTATATATTTTTTATTTTCACCTACGTGACTTTACCGAAAGAACCAAAGAGTATAACTTATTTAAATTGTAGCATCTTTAACAGTTCTACGGACAACTTCCAGTGCCCTTGTGGAACACCAGTGACCTGCGAACCACAGGTTGGGAACCACTGGGCTAGAGGTTTCCCAGGGCAGCAGTGAACAAAGTGAACACAGTGGATTCGTATGAGCACTGATTACATCCTGTCACACTTCCCTACCCATAGACACCTGGTGGAAGAACAACCGAGCACGAGAAACGAAAGAAACAAACAAATAACATAAAAAGACACGGAGGAATAAAGAGATTCAGATATTCTTTGGGTTTTTTCGCTAAAGTCACGTAGGTAAAAAATAAAATAAGTTAAAAATTAAAACAACTAAATAAAAAAAACATTTAGTTGTTTTCATTAAATAAATTAATTTAGTTGTATTCATTTTTAATTTATTTAATGTTTTACCTACGTGACTTTACCGAAAAAACCAAAGAGTATGGATCCTTGCAGTCACGAAAACTTCAAATCTAGATATTCAGATATTCACATCACCTCTGCACTAACCCCCAACAGCCGCAGTCATCTGCCCCAATCTGATAAATGGAAGATTCAGATTCCCCACCGAACTCACTGTGGAACGCTTCCCCTGCCAGATATAATCCGTTGAACGCCTGCTGTAGGGATGCACTGGAGTTGTACCGAACGTTCAAGTGGGTTTATTGTACTTGTTGGTTCTTTCGGTAAAGTCACGTAGGTAAAATATGAAATAAAAATAAGAGATAAAAATAGAAATAAATAAAAGTGCATTCAATCACGACGTTTCGATTGAAACACAAGCAATCATCATCAGGTGTGAAAATCACAGCAAGAAAATGTTTACTAAAGTGGGAGATATGCCAGGGCTAAGGAGTTTTATTTCTATTTTTATCTCTCATTTTATTTTTTACCTACGTGACTTTGCCGAAAGAACCAAAGAGTATGGATCCTTGCAGTCACGAAAACTTCAAATCTAGAATGGGTTTATTGTGTTTATGCTCGCCGTATCGGTAGTGTCTCAAGAGCTGTGGGTTCCAACGCGTTTGAGAATCCCTCGTTGAAACGCAACGCTGGCGACCGTCGCGCCCCTGACGGCTGACCCTGTTAGCGGTCTAACACACGGTTTGTTGTTTGTAATTCGCTTAAATCTCGGGACGGAAGCAATAAAAGGAAACGATCGTTTCGTTTTTCACAGTAAGCGTGCAGTATCTGGAGACCGAGGGCTGAAAGCCACAGTTCTATTTGCAGTCTTGACATCAGCGGCGTGAGTCAGACCCCAGTCGTTATACGCAGAGATGTCTGGAAATAGGTGAATCACAGAGCGGAACGCGCACGGGTGGAAAGACTTTCACTTAGTTTTTTTAAATATAATAAACCATGTTTCAGGAAGAAATTACTAGGTCACCTCCAAGTAATTACCTGGAAACGTTTGATGAAATAAGCAATTGTGCATTATTTGTAAGGGCAAGATAACGTCCCAGATGAAGTGATAGATAACGCTCAATGTACCTTTGCCTCCAATTCCATGAATAAAGTCAGTTGCTGGAGCTTCAGCTCCATTTCCCTGAACAAAGGTAAAAGTGTGAATTCATGGTTTGCGCCCTGGAAGATGTTTATTACGAAAAGCACAAATGACGTGTTGCTAAGTTACGCCCTTCTAAATTCAAGCAGACAATACAAGTGAAACATTTAAATTGATGTTTTCAGCGGATAATGGCTCGTCTTTTTGTTGAAGTTGGAAAGTTACTTACATTATTCTGAAGTTATTTACTTGAAGGAAGGCAAGCTGCATAATTGTGGAGATAAATGATTTTGCTCAATATGCATGCTCTGGGGTATTACCAAACATTGCATTTGCCATAAGAAAAACGTGAAGACCGTGACAATATAATTTCATTCCGTAGAATGAGCCAATACCTACTGGGTTAATTGGGCAAACCTCAATGAATTTGTTGAATGTCTCGATTATGAACAGATATTAATCGTCGTTCTGTGTACATATCTCACTGCTTGCTTCTAAATAAATTACAGTATTGCAGTTGTTTAGTCTGTTGAATGAGACAATTGTCACACTGACCTGGCATAGCCAAGCAATAATTGGCAAGTGGTGACTGGTTTGAGGCCTGAGGCTGGTGGCTACCTTGCAATCTCGTTCTAACCTCTCTCCGTGTCTAAACAACAAGCGCCGCTTTTGCTTTCTTTTGGATGTCGCAACATCTGCCACTTGACTATCCGGTGGCCTCGTTTATATGGAGAACCGATGAGGTGTCCTTCAGACAAACGGAAGCAATCAGTTGTGTGTGATCTTGTCCATAGCAAGTAACCTGTGCATTTGTGCTTGAGCATCTGTACATGCGTGTACAATGTACGGTACATGTTTGACAACGAGTGTATACAAATGAATGAATAACTGATTATAACTGTAGAGCAAAGAGCTTTACTCTTAAGTGACGTCAACTTCCGAATTTGACTGCAGTGTCAAACGGGGGATTTCGGGGACAATTCATAAAATTGTCCAGACAAGGTTTGTGTCTCGATAAAAAGGGTGCTTTGTCCTGGAAACTATGACAATCAAACATAACGCTTTTAGTTTTGCTCTAAATGTGTTTATTATGTACAGACCCACTGAGAGATCATAAGTCATTCAATCTCAAATGAATCATGGTAGATTAATACATTTGAAAAAAGAAAAATTTTGCTTTTGAAAAGGGCACACAAGTGGGTTACAATAGGAAAGTAATGCATGTCATTGGGGGTCTTTAAAGCCCACTGAACACGAGGACTGGGGCATTGGCAAAGTTCCAACATTTGCCAGGTGGCTGGGGGATTTCAATCATCAAACCCATACGAACTGACTCAGTAACAAGTGTGTGACCACTACATTATCTAGGAGTCCAGCTACGAAAAGTAAAATTCCCCACCTGCAGCCAAGAGCAAGCAGCTGCTTTTAAACGTTAAAAAAGGCCACCCTTCCTCAATTTTCACTCCAAATTTCCCCACCACGCCTATTACACCCCGCAGTCACTCTGTTTAACACAGTTTTTTTATACCAGGTAAGGCCCACTGAGCGATATCCATCTATTTTTCCAGAAACGATCTGGACACAAATGATAGCGCAGCGAAGTGGCTCATCATGTGGAAATTTATTGCAGCCAAATCATCCAAACGCTTGTTTCTAAATGTGGAGGGGGGGGGGAAATCCAGAGGGCCTAGCGCAAAATCCACGCGACCGCGGGGAGAGCATGCAAACTACAAACATACAGCAGGCGTTAGGGTCGGGATCGAGCCCACAACCTCCTGTATATCAGGCGAGGTAGTTCACATTTCACCACCGTGGCGTCTGCTCACCGCTGCCACCCACCTGCTATGCCCAGGCAGCGTAGGAGCCATCAACATACGAAAGTCTCTGGTGACGGTCTGTAGCTGATATATGTGTGAAATACTTTTTCTGCAATTTACTGCATTATATTGACCACTGTTGGGTTTTTTTTGCACGAAAAAATGGGATTGGAACGCACTCTGCGTTATTTGTCTCTTTCCAATAACCTCAATAAACCAATCCTGTTAAAAAAAATACAAAAGGAATAGAGAAGAGGGTTTTGTAAAATTTAAGGAGAGGAAAAGAGATTTGAGCATTGCAATACAAATTGACATGGAATAAATGATAATTATCTATGATTGACTTAAAAAAATGGAACTCTCCTCCCGTGAACCTGCAAAATCAGTTGAGGTTCCCATTAAGCCTCGCATCACTTTCGTTGTTTTTTCTCTCCATTCGCCGGTTCTGTCCTCATGAAGTGTGGAGGAGTTTGTTTTGCAGCGGTCATACTTCACCGAACCCACGCAGTAGCACTACCTAGGGATTCAGGATCGCCCGCAAACCGCAATTCATCGTCATCTTCATCACCAGCCTTTCACACGTTTTCTGCTGCATAACGTCCGTCCCACGTGATGCAACAAAACCAGAATCCGACACTGCCGGTGATCCTTCTCACTGCTCCACGTCTCCCTGATGTCATCACTTCATCTCTCCCATTGTCCTCGTGCGTGCATCATGTCAGTCCAATGACTTTCATTCGCTGGTCCTTCTCACCAGTTGTTGTTGCCACCGCCGTTGATGTGTCCTGTCCGAGCACAGTTTTGTTTCTCTTGAGCGATCACGATGCCTGACTGAGGAGCGTTGTGGCACAACACTCGGCTCATAGTGGGAAGGGAGAGAGTTCGAAACCACAGCTGAGGATCAGCCTTGCACATTTGCCCCCCTCAAGGTCCAATACAATGCGCATCACTTTGTGATATTTCAGCAGTGGTTGTCCTATACATAAAGTTGCCCCGATCATAGGGATGTGGAATTTCCAACACTGGCTTAAGGGCCGTTAATATACGTGAGAACTACCCCTCCTCAGTTCTGCATAAACGAGACCACCCCCCACTTCCCCCAGCTGAAGCTGCGTTATCAGCATTTCTTGTGTTGGAGGTTAACACAAATTTCAGGAAGAAACGCGCTACCCGACGACGCAGCTTCCACTTCGATGTAAACACTGTTTCAACTGACAAATTGCACTTCGCGGAACCAAAATAACACGGCATTTTCGTGGACAATTACTACTGCACAAGCTGCGTGTCCAAATCATTTCACGTGCGATCGGTTTCAAAAACGAGTTAAAGATACCAGAGGCGAGCGTCGTAGTGTTTCCCCGAAATTTAGCATCTTTTTGTCAAAGAAGAGTTGATAACATATGTGATGCACGGCCTGTGCACGAGCAGTGCACACCACGCACACGTACGCGCACATCAAGATAGCATGAAATTTAGACCATGCATAGAGGCCAGGGGTCATGTGCCCCGTCCCATGAATCACAATTATAGGAAGCGGAGCTGACCAGTTTCTCTGAACAATCACCAAACGAGACACCCACGCACTTCGAAGTCTCCCATGATTCATTGCAAGAATATTGTTTCAAAAGCTGTAATTTCTTTGCTATGATGGCCCTTGGGCATGCCCCTCATCCAAACATTATCATCCTTGCGGACAATATAACAGCGGGAGCCTTTTCTGCTTGTGTTTCGTAGTCACTTTTGGTCGACATCGTGAGCCGTGACGTCAACGCTTTCTTAATGGTGAAAGATATGTATCTTGGGTCAGTTGCGGTCTTTGTTATTTTGAGGCTACGATGGGCATACACACAAACGGGCGAAGAAATGGCTTGGAATATTTACATGAAACTTGAAAAACCACCTCTGTCCTGCATACACGTGAGGGGAAATCAATACATGCCAAAACTCATTTCAGTCAAACACTTAATTGAGAAACTGCAAAGCTGATCCGAACGTGTTTATAACCACCACCGGCTCTTACAATTTCCCATCGCGCTCCAAACACCCCTTCTGCTGCTTTCACCATCGAGGAATAATGTTATGATTTGATTGTGTTCTCCTGATATTCACACTCCTATATCCAAACTTTAAAAACATATTTCCAACAGAATGCTCAGCACGTCACGGTCAAATAATCGACTCATCCCATCATCCTTCTCGGATCAATAAAATTAGTACCATTTGGTGAAATGCCAGCATTGATCATATCATAGTTTGCAGTCTTCCCTTACCATCAGAATGTGGAATGTTTACCACCGCCAATGAAAACAGCGATACGTATGGAGTTTGAAGCCCGAAACGGTGTAGGACCTCGAATTCATTCATAAGTTAGGGACAGCAGAATGGCAGGAGAGTGGATCAGTACTCTTTGGTTCTTTCGGTATAGTCACGTGGGTGAAAAAAATAAGAAAACAACTGCTGAAGTACCACCATTGGTACCTCATTTGCCAGTAAAAAATATGATAACTGGTTTTTTACCCTTTTATCTGGCAACAAAACTTACACCTTTTTTTACGAGGAGTCATGTTTGCATAGACCACAATACCTGCAGTCATAATGCAAACAAAAAACATAACTCTGAGAATGTATTACTGGCAAATGAGGTACCAATGGTGTAAATGCTTACCCCGAGCTCTCATATTCTGATGGTGCATTGTCTTTGAGTTGTGCGCCTTTTGGCGTCATCTGGTCCAACCCATGTGAGACTAGGCTCTAAGGATAGCTGTCTCGGGTGTGGACCAATCAACTTCAAGGACTGTGCATACATTATCAGAGTTATGTTTTTTTTTGCATTATGACTGGAGGTATTGTGGTCTATGCAAATATGACTCCTCGTAAAAACAGGTGTCAGTTTTGTTGCCAGATAAAAGGGTAAAAAAACAGTTATCAACTGCTGAAGTGATTGCAATTATTTCTTGCTGTGGTTGTCCCACCCGGGCGCTTGTGTTGCGCCCGAAACGTCGTGATTAAATTTATTTTAATTTTATTTTTTCACCCACGTGACTTTATCGAAAGAACCAAAGAGTGGTCGATCCTTGCAGTCACGAAAACATCTAATCCAGAAAGAGTGAGTCAGTGTTTGGATTGCTGTATCTCTTTGTCTCTATGTACCTATACAGTAGTATCATCTCACTCAGTGTCTCTGTGTCACTGCACGTCTTTCCCTCTCTTCCACTATCTCGTTTTTTGTCTCTTTGTATCTCTGTTTCCTTATACTCTATGGTCCTCTTTCCCCCCACCTATACTGCGTCCAACTCAGTGTTGAGAACTTTGTCTCAATTTAAATACGTGCACCCTCCATATTTTTTTGTAAAATCTCCCTTCAATCTTGTATCTTTATATAACACATTCCTGCGGAGGGAGCTGGTAGGAACGTTAGGTTGCTCGGTCAATGGCCAGGGTCAACGGCGGCGTGGTGTATTCCGCAAATATGGCCGACTGTGAGGGCGGGCACAAGCCGGCGTGAGTAGGTTAAACGTTGAGTTTTACAAGGGCACCACGGGGTGACCAGCCCCTCCCCACCCAGCCCCACCCCTCCCACCCCCCACTCAGCCCCATACTTCCCACCGAGCCCCTCCCCACCCAGCCCCTCCCCTCCCTCCCACCCCCCACCCAGCCCCACCCTCCCCACCCAGCCCCTCCCCACCCTCCCCTCCCCTCCCCACCCAGCCCCTCCCCACCCTCCCCACCCAGCCCCTCCCCACCCTCCCCTCTCCACCCAGCCCCACCCCTCCCATTTTTGGATGCACGACGGACGGACACAATAATCCCCTGTGGGCTGGTGGAACCAGGTGGTTCCTACCAGTATAATTAATATAATGTCCCTTATTACTTTCACATGTTTTTGTGGAAACCATATCTAGATATTATTCTTATTGCGAACAGGGAAAGTTATCACAATATTTACTTTCTTGATGGTTTTCATAGTTGAACGGGAGGTCACATTTCTGAATATTTTGTCTTTTTGTTGCATACCATGTCATTGACCTGAGAAATGTGTAAAATTATACATTGAAGGTGGTTATAATCAGCATAAGTAGCACAATTAACTGGAATTTAATATTTGTGTAGAGGAGTAGAGGAGAGTGGTGGCGTCGTGTGCGCTGTCCGGTGCGGTGACATCACGGGACGTGGGGTCGCACGCGCTGGGCAGTGCACGTGACGTCACCCCTCCTAGGGTATTTAAGGGAGACCCCGTGACGTAAGCGGGGTCACTGGAGGAACGGGGATAGTAGAAGGGGTAAAGAGGGAACCAGGGATAGTGATATGTGTTAATAAACCCTGGCGGAAGCCCCTAACTCACCTCCGTCTCCGAGTACCTCCGTCTACTACTCAACAACTGGTGTCAGAAGTGGGATTTACACCGTCGCCAACATGTCTAAAGTGGGCGCACGGCATAAGAACCCACCGGCACATCTCTTGGAGGGTGCCAAAGGCGGAGAGGAGGCTCCAGCAGTGACCCCGGAGCCCGGGACCCAGGTGACGGTCCCCATGGAGACGAGCGGGCCGGAGCGGGAGGAGTCGGCTGCGGGGAGTGCCAGCTCACCGCCGCCGCCAGAGACGGAGAGCGTCCCCGCAGCTCTGCTGCAGCAGCTCCTGCAGGCGGTGGGGCAGCTGACCGTCAGGTTGGCCGAGGTGGAGGCACGGACGCAGCCAACCGGCCCGCACTCGGGACGGGAGCAACCGTCAACTGCCAACGTTGAAACCGCCGCCGTTTTCCCAGCGACCGCTCCACCGGAAATGGCCGCCATGTTGGCTGCGACGCAATCCGCAGCGGCCATTTTGGCTCGGGAGCCGTATGCGGCCGCTACTACGGCTGCGACGTGCCGGCCAGCGGACATTGTTGCTGCGATGCCGCAAGTCGGCGCCATGGCTGCCATGGCGACCGCGACGCCGCGTCTCTCCACCGACGCGGCCGGGGTTTCTCGGCATGCCGCTCCTGCGGGACCAGCCGCCGGCGACGACGTGGCTCTACATCAAGCTGCGCCCGCCGGGGGGGCCCCGGGTAAGTACGCGCGTGCCGTCCTCGCCGGGCTGCCGGGGTGGGCAGCGGCGGCTGCCGCTGCCCCGTACATCGCCGTGCCGCCGGAATGGGCCGCGGGTGCTGCCGCGGCTCCACCTGTCGCCGCGCTCACGGGGCCGGCCACCGGCGATGCCGCGGCTCTGCACCTCGCCGTGCCTGCGTCCCTTGTCATGGATGACGCCGCGGTTCCGTGTTATACCGCCGCGTCTTCGGCGTGGCCCATGGAGGCTGCAACGCCGTGGTGCCTCGCCGCGTCGCGAGAGGTTGCCGCGGCTGCGGCCGCTGTCCCGCACCTCGCTGCGCCGGTGGGGTGGGCCGCGGGGGCCGCCGCGGCTCAGTGTTATACCGCCGCGTCTTCGGCGTGGCCCGGGGAGGCCGCAACGCCGTGGTGCCTCGCCGCGTCGCGAGAGGTTGCCGCGGCTACGGCCGCTGTCCCGCACCTCGCTGCACCGGCGGGGTGGGCCGCGGGGGCCGCTGCAGGCCCGAATTATACCACCGCGTCTTCGGCGTGGCCCGTTGAGGCTGCAACGCCGTGGTCCCTCGCCGCGTCGCAGGACGACGCCGTGGCTTCGTACGCCGCCGCTGACAGGTGGGTTGCGAAAGCGCAGGCGCCTTCACACCTCGCTGCGTCTTCGGCGTGGCCCATGGGGGCCGCAACTCAGCCGCACTTCGCTGCGTCTACGGCATGGCCCATGGGGGCCGCAACTCAGCCGCACTTCGCTGCGTCTACGGCGTGGCCCATGGGGGCCGCAACTCAGCCGCACTTCGCTGCGCCTACGGCGTGGCCCATGGGGGCCGCAACTCAGCCACACTTCGCTGCACCTACGGCGTGGCCCATGGGGGCCGCAGCACCACCGCACCTTTCCGCGTCTTCGGTGTGGCCCGTGGGAGCCGCAATGCTGCCACCGCCGCACCATGTCGCATCCGCCGGGTGGCCCGCAGGTGCCGCTTGGCTTCCACACCTCGCGGCGCCGCGCGGCCAATGGCAGCGCCGGTTACCCGACGTTGCGCCATTTGTCGCGCAAGGGGGCGACTGGTCGGCCTTCCAGGACCGGTTCGACGCAGCATACATGTCGGTCGGCTGGTCCATGGAGGAGGCCTTGCCGGCGCTTCCGACCTGCTTGGACGAAAGGGCTCTGCAGGCCTTCAAGTCCATCCATCCGGCCAATCGGGCTACACTCCCGGCGGCCTATATCCAAATGGTCAACGTTTTTGAGCCGCCGTCCACCGCGCAGCTAAAGTTTTCATTGCGGCGGCGGGAGGAGGGGGAACTGCCGCTGGCCTTCCGCTGCTCGCTCATGGCCCTGGCGCAGGCTGCATACCCTGACCTGTACGGCAGGGCACTTGATTCTATGGCCTTGGGGAAGCTGCTTGACCTGGCAAGGGAGCTAGGAATTGCTCTGTCGATCAACAATGATCGGCAGATCACATCCTTGGCGGTCGCCGAAAACATTCAGGCGCACCTCCCCTCCGCCAACGGCCTCAGATGGCGGCGTGTGCGGGGGACTCGGCGCCGGACGGGGGGGGCACCTCTCAGGGGGTGGACACCCTCGCGGCCCTGGCGATGCCCGATCGTCGAGGAATGGCGGCGGGTGGTCGCCGTCCGGAGTGAGAGTGGCCGGGACCTTCCCGTCCACAGGAGGCGGACACGGTGGCCTGCTTCCGCTGTGGTCAACGGGGCCACATTGAGCGGGGCTGCCGGAATGCCCCGGGGGCCTTTGGAAAAGGGACTCCACCTTCTCCCAGACCCTCCTTGGCATCGGGTCCGGGGCCCCAGGCGAGTCGCGACGCATCATCTGCGCGGCCGCTCCCTTCACCTCATGCATCTAGCGGGGCTAGGGTGCACCATCGTCATCACCCCCTAAATGGCCCACACAGACCCGCCACTGGGATGCGCTTGCGCATAGGATGGTGGCGGCAGCTGCCGGCTCCTCAGCGGTGGCAGGATATGTGCAAGGGGTGCACGTTCGCCTCCTGGTGGATACGGGGGCGTCGGCCACCATTATTTCTGAGGCCATTTTTGGGCTGCTACCCCGCAGCGTGGGTCCGTTAAGGCCGGTTCGCGGGGCTTGTGTTGCCGCAAACGGCGGCAGTTTGGGCATCTTGGGCCACGTTGTAGCGTCGGTTCGGGTTGACGAGATTGAGTTGGCCGGGCCGATTTTGGTCTCCAGGACCTTGGCAGTGCCATGCCTCTTGGGGACCGACTTTTTGTCTAGGATGCCCATCCGAATTCTCGTTGACCAGGGCTGTGTGGAAATGCCGTCAGGGAGGCGGCTGCAATTCCTACAATCGCCTACCGTCCTATCTCCCTTGGTCACCGGTGTACGGGCCTTGAATAAAGCGCCGGTGACCGTACCACCGGCGGCACAAATCCTGATACCCCTTAGGTTGCGCAAACCGCTCGAAATGGGCTCCACGGAGACAGGTATCCTCCTGTCCCCGTCAAGCTACTTTTCAAGGACGAAGGGGTTGGTGGGCGCCTTGACAGCCGTGTCGGGGGGCCAGGACCTTTTTTTGCAGGTCCTCAATTCGGGACCCTTGCCGGTCGTAGTCCCGGCCGGCGTCGTCCTGGCACACGCAACCCCGGCTCCTCCACCCGAGAGCGCTGCCCCGGATGGAGGGGTCGTGGCGGGCGTGATGCACACGGGGGACCCCGACGCATCATGGATCGCCACGTTGTGCGACGAGAATGCCTCGTTGTCCTCCGGGGAACGTCGGCAACTCCGCGACCTCATCGAGCGGTTCAGCGATGTGTTCAGCCAGAGTAAGTTTGATCTGGGTCGCACTACTCTTTTGGACCACCACATAGACATGGGCGACGCGGCCCCTATTCGATTTAATTCCCACCGCTTTAGCCCAGCGGAAAAAGATCGTGTCCGCTCGGCTGTCGAGGAAATGTTGGTGGCGGACATCATCTCCCCATCTACTAGCCCTTGGGGTGCCCCCATTGTGCTAGTCAAGAAACGGGACGGGAGTCTCCGGTTCTGCGTCGATTTTCGTAGATTGAACAAGATCTCGGTGGCTGATGCATATCCATTGCCTCGCATGGATGATTCCCTGGATGCCCTCTCGGGCGCGCGGTTCTTTTTGACTTTAGATTTGCTCTCCGGCTTCTGGCAATTGCCACTGGATGAGTCCTCTAGACCCAAAACAGCGTTCCGCATGCCCCAGGGGTTGTTCGAGTTCAATCGGCTTCCTATGGGTCTCCATTCGGCCCCGGCCACCTTCCAGCATCTCATGGAGATGGTCTTGGCGGGGCTGCAGTGGGAGTCTTGTCTAATCTACTTGGATGACGTTATTGTTTTTGGCCGTACGTTTGGCAAGCACTTGCAATGCCTTGAGGCGGTGTTCGTCAAAGTGCGTGCTGCTGGCTTGAAATTCAAACCCCAGAAATGCCACTTGCTACAACCATCGGTGAGGTATTTGGGACACATTGTTAGCACGTCAGGTGTCGCCACGGACCCGGATAAAACGGCTTGTGTCCGGACGTGGCCGACTCCCACATCTGTCGCGGAGGTGCGTAGCTTCGTTGGCTTCGCATCGTACTATCGCCGGTTTGTCCGCGATTTTGTGACAATTGCGAAGCCACTGCACGCCCTTTCCGCCAAAGGCCAAAGGTTTCACTGGGGCACGGAGGAGGAGGAGGCGGCTTTTGCGGCGCTTCGCACGGCCTTGGCGGATGCGCCGCCCTTGGGGTACCCGGATTTTTCGAAACCCTTCCTGCTCGATACCGATGCCAGCGACACGGGAATTGGGGCTGTCCTGGCCCAGGTGGTCGACGGGGTTGAGAGGGTGGTAGCCTATGGCAGTCGCGTTCTGTCCTCGACGGAACAGCGATATTGTGTGACCCGGAGGGAGCTTTTGGCCATAGTTTATTTTGTTCAGTTGTATAAACCATATTTGTACGGTAGGCTGTTTACGGTCCAAACCGACCACGCGGCCCTGCAATATTCGCTGAAGATTAGTCAGCCCTCGGGTCAGCTGTCTCGCTGGCTCGAAGTGCTCCAGGATTACCCCTTTGATGTAATCCACAGGAAGGGGACACAGCATGGAAATGCGGACGGTTTATCCCGATTGCCGGCAGGCGGCGGGTGTGCTTGCGCCCTGGGCTCTAGCCGTTGCAAGGCCCCAGGGGACGCCGCGGCACAGTTGGTCGCGTCGGCCGAGGCGGCCACCCCTCCAGGTGCGGCGGCGCTTGCGGATTTCGGCCTTGGACTTCCCCGGGAGGTATGGTCCGGCTTGCAGATGGAGGATTCCTCTCTGCTGAAGCTACGGCGCCGTGTCGGACATAAGGCCCGGAGCTCAGCTTCGTCGGCTGCCCCGGCGATCGCTGTGCATGACGGACTCCTCATGCGTTGGGATGCCCAATTGGAACGCTATTGTGTGGTTGTGCCCACTAGCCTGCGTGGTAAATTAACCCGAGCCATTCACGAGAAGCTTATGCACCTTGGCTACCACAAGACCTTATTGACCCTTAAGCGGGACTATTACTGGCCGGGTGTTGAGGGTGACGTGCCACTGATTTTGAAGGGTTGCCACGACTGCGCAGCGGAGGAAGGCCCCAGTTGTCCGGGACCGGGCCCCGCTGCAGTCCATCTGGGTTTCTCGCGTTAATGAGCTCGTGGCGCTCGACATTTTGGAGCCATTTCCTGCATCCCAACGGGGCCACAAATACCTCTTGGTGGGCGTTGAGTACCTCACACGTTGGCCCATGGCATGGCCTTTGGTCGATCAGTCGGCCTCTTCTATCACCGAGGCCTTCGTCCAGGGGTACATGTTTGACAAGGGCGCGCCGGAACAATTGTTGACTGACCAGGGGCGGAATTTCTCGTCTAGGTTGCTCAAGGAGGTGTGTGACCTCCTTGGCACCAAGAAAATCCGCACCTTGCCCTACCACCCCCAGTCAGACGGGATGGTAGAGCGCTTGAACCGCACCCTTACGTCCATGCTGTGCCACCAGGTGAACACGTCCCAGTCAGACTGGGACCTGTTCGTCCCGGGGGTCTTGGCGGCGTATCGGTTGGCCCCTCATGCCTCCACGGGATTTTCGCCTTTTTATTTGATGTACGGTAGGGAACCGGAGCCCCCGGTGCACGTCCAGATGGACGTTGGCTCCTCCAAGAAGGGGTCGGCGGTGCCGACCCCTTTGAAGGTCGCGCTTGACCGGCTGCGTGAGGCGCGACAGGCCGCTGCCGAGAATTCCGCAAGCCAGCAGGCGGCTAATGAGCGGCTGCCCAAACACCAGGCAGCTGGCCTCCCGTGGGTAGCGGGTCAAAAAGCGTGGCTGCATTGTCCCCAGGTCCTCGTTGGCACATCGGCCAAATTGCATCGCCCTTGGCAGGGCCCCGTGGAGGTTGTGGAGGTCCGCCGGCTGCAATGCGTCCGGATTCGGTTCGGTCGCCGGCAGTGGATAGTGCACCCGTCCCGGCTCA
This sequence comes from Lampetra planeri, assembly GCF_965212315.1. Classification (NCBI taxonomy): domain Eukaryota; kingdom Metazoa; phylum Chordata; class Hyperoartia; order Petromyzontiformes; family Petromyzontidae; genus Lampetra; species Lampetra planeri. The sequence goes on from NC_136107.1 coordinate 23,556,131, forward strand.
AACGTTATGTTCCATCTACCCTGGGGGATCCACCCCCAATTCCGGAGCGGCCGGCTGATGATGTATCCGGCGTGCCTGACCGGCCGGGTCTCGTTGACGGAGGTGACGTCCGACCTGTCTGTGTGCCCCCAGGCCCCTCCCGAGTGAGGCCGACAGAGACCCCCCGGTCACCGGAGGCCACGGCGGTGGGCCTGTTGCCTGCTGACGGGCCACCTGCACGGGTGGCGGACACCGCACGGGGGAGCGGGCCAGCAGTGCATACCCGCTCGAGGGGGATGCAGCTCCGGTGACCGCCCTGATGGCCGTTCAGCGGGCCCAGCCCCTGGCGCCCGTTCGGCGCTATCCGGCGGATGAGGCCTTCGGGCTCTATTTGTTTTGTTTTTTTGTTGTTGTGGTTGTTGTTGCTGTTCTGCTTGAAGGGCCGTACTGCCCTAAGGTTTAGTTTTCTAGCAGCCGGTTTTACCTTCAGGCACACGAACTCGTGATTATTCGGTCTTCGGTCCGGTGTGGGGCCCCGCTTGCGGGGTGATTGCAGCCGGGTCGGCTGTTTTTTTTTCACGGGGGGGGGGTGATGTAGAGGAGTAGAGGAGAGTGGTGGCGTCGTGTGCGCTGTCCGGTGCGGTGACATCACAGGACGTGGGGTCGCACGCGCTGGGCAGTGCACGTGACGTCACCCCTCCTAGGGTATTTAAGGGAGACCCCGTGACGTAAGCGGGGTCACTGGAGGAACGGGGATAGTAGAAGGGGTAAAGAGGGAACCAGGGATAGTGATATGTGTTAATAAACCCTGGCGGAAGCCCCTAACTCACCTCCGTCTCTGAGTACCTCCGTCTACTACTCAACATTTGTATAAAACTAATTAACATTGATTGTACTGGTAGGAACCCATTGGTTCCACCAGCCCACAGGGGATCATTGTGTCCGTCCGTCGTGCAGGGAGGGGCTGGGTGGAGAGGGAGGGACTGGGTGGGGAGGGGAGGGGCTGGGTGTGGAGGGAGGGTGGGGAGAGGCTGGGTGGAGAGGATGGGGAGGGGCTGGGTGGGGAGGGTGGGGCTGGGTGGGGAGGGGCTGGTCACCCCGTGGTGCCCTTATAAAACTCAACGTTTAACCTACTCACGCCGGCTTGTGCCCGCCCTCACAGTCGGGCATATTTGCGGAATACACCACGCCGCCGTTGACCCTGGCCATTGACCGAGCAACCCAACGTTCCTACCAGTTCTCTCCGCAGGAATGTGTTTTATCGTAGTGACTCCTGTTTTGTGAACAGTTTTGATGTCAACAGATGGAGTTGTTCATACCCGAGTAAGAGCTTGCCAGGCTCGAGATATAGTTGAACAAATAAAAAAGTCACGGACAACACATTTGCTATATAATATAACATTTGGAGAGGCATAACTCGAAAACAAAGCAGATTATGTATACTCAGATAAATTATTGCACGTTGGATCGGAATTACATTAATCGAATAAAGAGGTGAGCTAGATAAGAGATGGAGTGGCTTTTAGAAAATGTCATTTGCTATATATAAAAAAAATAGAATACAAATGTTACCTTTTTCAATCAGTGTAACGCTTTAAATCGTCATAGCCATTGTTAAAAAAAAGTAAGTGTGATTTTGGAAAAAGAAAAACACATTGCCTGAAGAAAGTGTGGCTCGTGGAGAATGACTACTGATAGAACGGTAGCCAAATGACACAATGTGCCCGAGAATATGTCCATCACGGGGAGCTGAATGGAGACATAAAATCATGTATATGCTGGAGTGAGACAGATTGTGGCATCGAATGACCGTGAGGGATGTGACAGTGCGGGGAGGCCTTCATCCAACCAGTGGACAGATAAGTGTTGCTAATGATGATGAATTACACTGGTCAACAAACAAAAACATTTTTGGCCTGGACTTTTGCAGCTGTTTCAGACTAATTTCAGGATGCTGATTCCAAATCTGATCTCAGATTTGCTCTATCACATCTCATTTTTAAATCCTTTATTAAATCCTTTATATTAAGTTCGCTTGCTTGCTTGCTTGCGTGCATGCGTGCTTGCTTGCTTACGACTATGCAAATCTTTCGGTCGTTTTTTAACCCACTTCCCGTGATCCAATCGAGCTGATATTTTTCACACAGACTCGTTGTGCGTGACAATAAATTTTCGTGAAAATTTTTCCTAAATTTTACACTGTTTAGGGAATTTTTTTAAATATTTAATTACCAATTGCTTAATGGTGGCAGACAATCATCTGACCCATAGGTGGCAGCCATCTCAAGCCAGAGGACGAGAGGACTCTAGCCGCCCGTTTCATGATGACGCAAATGTTGACTAACCACATGGCATGAAATCCCTGCCCCCACGCTGTACAATGGAGACTATTTATAGAGCAGTTAAATTGAAGCCGCCAGGTTCTAGAAAGTGGTAAAACGGGTCAACGCTAGTGCCCTCGGGAATATACGGGGAATGTCAAGAGGTGATCTTACATATAAAGGATTTATAGTGAAAAACTTTGTTTTTACGGGTTAATTTATTAAATCCTTTATATTAAGTTCAATTGCTTGCTTGCTTGCTTACGACCGTGCAAATCTTTCGGTCGTTTTTAAAACCCACTTCCCGTGATCCAATCGAGCTGACATTTTGCACACAGACTCGTTGTGCGTGACAATGTATTTTCGTGAAAAATGTTTTCCTAAATGCTACACTTTTAGGAAAAAATAAATTATATTTAATTACCAATTGCTTAATGGTGGCAGCCATTCATCTGACCCATAGGTGGCAGCCATCTCAAGCCAGAGGACGAGAGGACTCTAGCCGCCACGCATATAAAGGATTTATAGTGAAAAACTTTGCTTTTACGGGTTAATTTTTTATGCTATCGGCATACCCCATTTTCATTGATTTTACCCGAAATTAACTCTGTCACTTATGATTGCAAGTTGTTACGAGTCAGTGACTGCTTTAGTGTTAAAATATGGTGCTGTATTTTTAGGATAGTGTGTTTATAATATCATTTTATGCAGATATCCACATTTATTTAATATTTGATATCTCAAAAACCTGATATGATAGACAAAAACTGATGCTAGATTTGGAATCAGCACCCCAAAATTACCTTTGAACCGTTGAAATACCTTATGTCAGAAAAAGTGTGCTGACCAGTGTTATCACTACTGCAGGGCTTCTAATGGTACATTTTCTAAAATAAAGTAAAAAACATGAGCGGTTTTTTTTGTACGCAAGGCATGAACTCGATTGCATGGGAATGACGCTCAAACATTTTCAGACAACCTAATCACTCCACCGTCTTTCACAAGCCACCACAATTTTACTGCAGGTACATATTTGTGCGATCCACCGACCTCCAGCTCCACGGTGCTGAATTTGCTGGAATGCGCCACCACGCCCGGCAAAGTGAAATGCAAAGTAGTGGTGATGTTTACAGAACCGCACCAGGTACTCACTCGAGTCTTGACACGCACGCACGCGCGCACGCGCGCACACATAGTGGAGACCAGGTGAGCACAGCTGATGTGAATGTTAATGAAGCTGAGAGGGTGTGAGTGACTCGTGCGTAACAAACAAAAAAGTCCTGGAGCCTCCCACGCGGGCCTCTGCGCTCGCAGTGTCGGCTCGCACGCTGACGCACGCGGTTGACCGTAAAAGTAACTTTGCAACTCCACGCAGGGCAAATCCCCGTGGGCTGCTGGTTTCACGGATGTCAACTACAGGGGTTTGTTTTGTGTGCACGCAGGTGTTTGTGTGTGTGTGTGTGCGTGCAAAATCAACTTTACGATCGCAGGGCCATGTACACACTGTGGGCATGAAAACCACGGAAGGCGTTTCGTAATAAATGAAGAATGGCCAATTTCAGGATAATTGACATTAAGTTATGATTGTTTTAACAAAATGGGCTGTCTTTATTACATTGCATACAGAAATGCGTGGACACAATTTGCATACCGTGTGCATATATTGAATATGCGTAATTACATGTACATTATATGCATATAGATAGGTTGTCATTTAGTTAACAAAATAATTAATACATATGTTTACGTAACCTAACTATATAACCACTGGGCCAGGCTGAGATGTCAAAAAAACGACTGCAAATGAAAACTAACAACTGTATAAGAATGAAACAACGTACACATCATAAGAGGAATCATCAAGGACATACACTTTACCAAGGAGATACAGGATATATATTTCTTAAATGAAGAAGTAACGGCATAAATATGAATTGGGAAAATATTATTCAGGTCAGCTTGGCTGATGTCATAGTCATTATTTCAACCAATGGCAATGAACTATATTAAACGATTGAGGAACATCAAACATAAGACTATAAAGTCAGCCTTACATAATAAGAGAATAACAAAAGCCAAGCACACGTTCGCGAAACAAATTAAAAACTGTATTTACTGGAAGGAAACCAGCGTGAAGTACAAAAGAGTATTGTGACTTTGGCATTATTTGCACATGGATCTATATCAAAATGATGAAATCAAGAGGTAAAACTGAACTAGATAATAAAAAATGAAATCAATTTGTCTGAATAAATAAAAGTTTTCAATCAGTGCAAATGACTTGCTCTGGCATATGGATCGGAAACATGGACAAAACATCAAAAGTTGAAAAGTATGCATAGAAGGTTGCATAATGTGCATCTGAGACCAATTGCAAATTAGAAACGTCAAACATGACCGTAATAAAGAGCATGTGGGCTTGTTCAGCACAACCGAAAGACGTGGCGCAATGGTGGCGTGATGTTAATGACCTCGCCTGGTATGGAGGAGGTCGTGGTGTTCGATCCCGACCCTGACGCCTGCATATTTGGAGATTGCATGATCTTCCCGAGGTCGTGTGGATTTGTCTCTGGATCCTCCGGTTTTCCCTCCACACTTAGAATGTATTTTAGAGTATTTGGCTGCTAATACGTTTGAACTATCATTTGTGGCCAGGTCGCTTCTGTAAAAGAGCTATATAGCTCATTGGGCCCTACCTGGTAATAAACATAGCTGAGTTTTTTTTATATCTCCGGAAAGGATGATGGCCAATCATTGAGACTGGTGATGAAATGGCAGCAAAAGGGGAGATCATGCCCAAAAGGAAGATTACCAAGGAGATGGAGGGATACGATTAGGTCATCTGCAGGAACAAGATGAATTGTGGCATATTGGGACTTGTGAGAGGGGTGACAACTTAAAAAGGCATCCATCCATGATGGTCATGATGATACCCTAAACGCAGCTACATGCGACAGCTAAATTGTAGGTAATATGTCTATGTTTTTCATAACGTGTACGAGCAAAATAAACATAGGAAAGGACCCTTTCATAGCCAATATGGTATGGAGGAGGCGTTCATCCAGCAAATAATTTGACAAAACACTGTCGCGTTTTTACAAACAGTCTTTTGCTTTGTAGACTTGGAGAAGGCATGTGACCGTGTTTCCCGCAATGTCTTGTGGGAAGTGCTGCAGGAGTACGATGTACCGGTGCCGCTTGTGTGAGCTATCCGGTCCCTCTATTCCCGGAGTGAGAGCTGTGTTCGTATTCTTGGTGTTAAATTAAAGTCGTTCACTGTGTGGGTGTTGGACTCTGCCGAGGGTGCGTCTTGTCTCCATTCCTGTTTGTGATTTTCATGGGCGGGATATCAAGGGGCAGCGAAGGTATGGAGAGTATCCAGTACAGGGGGCATGGAGGTGGCGTCGCTGCTTTTTGTACATGACGTGGTCCTCTTTGCCTCATCAGTCTGTGATCTCCAGCGTGCAGTTGAACAGTTTGATGCCGATTGTGAAGCAGCTGGGAAGAGGATCAGCACCTCCAAATCTGAGGTCATGGGAGATGGTGGAGTGTGCTCTCCAGGTGACGGGGGAACAGCTGCCCTTAGTGGAGGAGATGAAGTACCTCGGGGTCTCTTTCACGAGTGACAGTAACAAAGAGTGGGAGATCGGCCGGCGGATCGGTGCAGCGTCCGCAGTCTTGCGGGCAATGTACCGTTCCATGGTAGCGAAGCGGGAGCTGAGTTCTCGAACAAAGCTCTCGGTTTACAGGTCGATCGACGTTCCCACCCTCACCTATGGTCATAAGCTTTGGGTAATGACCGAAACGATGTCGCTCGGCTGGCTTGGAAACGCCTGGGAATTCTGTAGGAAGAGCTAGAGTCTGTGTATAGTAGTGTATAGTGGTGTAGTAGTTCTAGAGTTTGTGTATAGTGGTGTATAGTGATGTAGTAGTTATAGAGTCTGTGTATAGTGGTGTATAATAGTGTAGTAGTTCTAGAGTATGTGTATAGTAGTGTAGTAGTTCTAGAGTCTGTGTATAGTGGTGTATAGTGGTGTAGTAGTTATAGAGTATGTGTATAGTGGTGTATGGTGGTGTAGTAGTTATAGAGTATGTGTATAGTGGTGTATAGTGGTGTAGTAATTATAGAGTATGTGTATAGTGGTGTATAGTGGTGTAGTAGTTCTAGAGTATGTGTATAGTGGTGTATAATAGTGTAGTAGTTCTAGAGTCTGTGTATAGTGGTGTATAGTGGTGTAGTAGTTATAGAGTATGTGTATAGTGGTGTATAGTGGTGTAGTAGTTCTAGAGTATGTGTATAGTGGTGTATAATAGTGTAGTAGTTCTAGAGTATGTGTATAGTGGTGTAGTAGTTCTAGAGTCTGTGTATAGTGGTGTATAGTGGTGTAGTAATTCTAGAGTCCGTCGCCAGGGAAAGGGAGGTCTGGACCGCAACTACTCAACATGCTGCCGCAGTGACCCTCACCAGAACAAGCTGATTGAGAAACAAACGAACGAATGTAGCATTTTAGTAAAACTATGTATTCCATAATAAAGTTTTTTGGGTTAGGGGCTCGCATAATGCACATGCATAATGTACGTTGCCTCAGTAATCCCCCCCCCTGCCACATTGTGCAAGAGCGCAGAAGGGTGGTCACCACATCTACGCCTCTATATAAGGAACGAAACAGGTGGACTTCTCCACACATCTGGCTGTCGCCTGATGAAGCTAGTTGTAATTACTGGCGAAACATCGTACTCAGTTTGGAAATGTTGTGGCTTGGCTCTCCAACACACCGGTTAGTGCTGTACTAGTGACGAATTGGCCACTGTTTATGTGACAACCCTTACTATTTGGCTGTGTCGGGTGGTGGCGGGTTTTAACGACACATATTTACGTGATCTAACTAAAAAACTCTATGATGGATGATTTTGGTCGCGAAAGCCTACGTGTTAAACAGATCTATGTTTATACAAAAAATGCCTTCATCCATGAGTGGATTTACAAAGAGCTGTACATTCTCATTAATTTACATTAAAGGGACAATGAAAAATACTTTTTTTCCATTTAATTTGTTGTTTACAGTGAAACAGGTTACGATTCTCCATATTGCTGTTTACAAAATTTCACGCTGCCCCCGATAAATTTCCAGGATCACCTACACGTTCTCTTCACCGCTCAGCTTCTTCGATAAATGACTGCTCATTCCCACAAAAAAATATAAAACAAAAAAGTTTGCATTATTGAAGGCAACGAAAAAAAGTTTATTTCTCCAAGGTGATTTCCCCACTTTCCCCCAAACTCTGCTAAATCGCCGGGTCTCACCCACACAAGTTGATGGGTCCTCGCGGAGCCAATTGCTACATGAAGCCAACAGCAGCAAACCACTGTGGCTGTCCTTGGGTTTTCACCTTGTTCCCTTAGAGTAGTGGCTCTTAACCTTTACTGCAACCTTGCATCCCTTCGGTTCCCAAACGTAAACAAATGTTTCATGTTAATAAATACATAGAGGTTTCATGAAATAAAGTAGTTGTACTTACGTTCCCGTGCTTAATTTGTGTTTCTATAATTTACCTTCAAAAAAAATATCTGGACATGTCTTGCAGGGGCATCTCGCACCCCCAGGTTAAGAACCACTGCCTTGGAGGACTGCAGTCCAAATGTCATGAAGAGGGTCCTCACGCGTTGAAATCCTGGTGAAAACATTTCCACTACCGATGGACAAACTCCAAAAATTATACTCATTCACATTTTTGTTAATTTTCTACAAAGGACTGACCTGGCCCTGCCTCGTAACTGCTTCATTGCATTAAGTCAATCCGATTGTCATTGTTAATCTGTAAATCAAACAAATGTGTGTTTCAAAAGTACAGTGAATTGCGAGTTGTCTGCATTGTCTAATGGATGTATGTGCGGAAGACACGAAAGGAAAACTGAAACAAAGCAAACGCCGAATTAAGTTGTGGGTTTATTTTGAATATGTGCAATTACGCACTACGAAAATACAATTGTTTAAAAATACGACAATAAATGTGGCCATTGAAAAATATCGTGTTTATCGAATATATATAAAATCAGACCCAAGAATGAGTCTGTGTTAAATGCTTAGTATGGCGTTCCACTGTAAAATATTTGGACAACTCCGCAGGCAAAGACGTTGGATTGTCACGTAAACCACCGTGATATTGCCAAGTCAATAAAAAGCATGATCAGGGCAGTTTTTCCACCTATTCCCTATTTCTCAGTGATCATCATCATCTCGTGTCTTTTGAACCCCTAATCAACATCATGAATTATATGAAATGTACAAATACCGTACCACGATGTTAAAGTAATGTTATGTGCACTTACACGTACGCAGGAGATGATAATTTCAAACTGACAAACAGTTGGAAAAAGTGATGTGAAATACGCAATTACCACAGCGGGAAATATAAGACATGCAACAGATGATGCAGATTAAATGGTTAACAATATCCCCGTACACGTGTTCAATTTGTTCTGGTAAAATGTTATAAACATGTTGATGTGGCAATTTAAATATGGACTTAGTTGCAGGGTTAATGTGCTTCTAATCTAGAGTACATAGTTTTTATTATTATTATTATTATTCGTTCTTTCGGTAAAGTCACGTAGAAGGGAAATAATAAAATAACAAAAAGATAAAACAATAAAATACTCACGACGTTTCGACTGCAACACAAGCAATCATCATCAGGTGTGGAAAAAACACAGCAGAAACAATATTGTTTCCCTTCTACGTGACTTTACCGATGGGAGCCACTATCGTTAATTTAAGACCACTTTTCAAGTCTGTATATACAGTCGTGAAACAAAACACGCGATGAGCGTGTAATGTACGTTATCACACGCGTAGAGGACGAATAACGTGGACATGCACGGAATTTTCTTCTTCTTCGTATGTTGCATATCCCCGTCGGATATAAACGGAAATGAACGCAGTGGCACACTGAAGCTGTTCACCATAAACAAAAAAAAAAGTTGAACCGCAGCCCCTTGCGGAAGTTGCGTGAACACAAGAGTATAATTAGCACCTTCACAGAACCACTGAAACACAAAGCAGCCCACACTCGAGCACGCACGCACGCACACGCACGCGCGCTCTGGCACTCCAGACTCGGATACACATTCCCCAGCTAACTGGTCGCCTGCCTGCCTGCCTCTTCATCTGTGCGTGGTCAACTACAAGAGGCTGCGTCCTCAAAGCCAGGGCTTTGCCGGTGACAAGTTCTTTCATCGCTGTGAATGCCATCTTGACCTCCCTTGGATCTTGCGAAAGTGCCCTCCTATTGTTCTGCAGCATGTGGTAAAATCTTTACCCCAAATGTGAGTATACGTACGTATGCATGTTTTATTTGTACGCTATAATAACCCTTGCCCGCTGCCTTAAACGGGATGTTGGATTGTCACGCTATAACTCTTGCCCGCTGCCTTAAACGGGATGTGGCTGGTGTTGATATGAAAAATGTGTGCCCTTTCGAAGTCAGACCAATGCCGAAGCGAAGGTGAGATCGAGCCATTGATATTTTTCCCTTGGTCTTTTTGTGAATTATGTTTTGTAGAGTTTAGAATAGAAAAAATAGAAATTACTGTGACGGAGCATCACGCCGTGCCATTTACACATCAGCAAAATTAGTCGATTTTTGGATTTTTTCGGGTTTTTGAATATTGCATAGTGTGCAGTATTTAAAGGTTATTTTCATGAGTACTGATATGAATGTTTAAATACCAAACGTATCAAGGCAGTTGAAATAAAACAGTTTAATTCAAGTGTATATAAAGTTTGTTTGAACTTATATAATGTCACTGGATTAAACTTTGGACAGTTTATCTTTACATATTATATTTACGCGATCCAATCCAAAGAAAAAAAACTATATTACGTCTAAAGTAACGGAAAGAAATTGTGACAAAAATTATTTCATAAAAAACTGCTTTCTTTCCAGTTTTGAAATGTTGGAATTAGTCTTAGTAACTAACACATGCTTTTCCTTAGTCTCGCATAGAAGTAATGGCCTACCTGTAACATAAACAATACGGTCCACAATCTAGAGATATCGTATGAATAATGAGCAGTCAACATGTTGTGAGAATGGGATACACAGCACGTGAATGGACTTAATATAATAGAGTACTTTATGAGTAATACTAATTGCGAATCTGCATACGTGGTGTCACGAACATCACGGTTAATGTATTTAAAAATAAATGTGTATATAATTGTTGCATTTAATTCCCTACAAAGCTTGTGGCTTTTGAAACAGTTTTTTTTTGTCCAGATAATTATCTCCAGTGTGTCGCCGTGTCTGTGTGGTAAGCACAGTTTCTATATTCTCTATAAGGTAGATGATGATGGTATCGCTCCAGTTGAAAGGCTGTGTGGGTCAGAGAAAGCACAGTCACGATTCAGGCTTTGCAGCCCCGATATTTGACCCACAGGCGTCTTCTGCTGCATGAGCCCACGGTGTGGTTTTCGATGCAAGCAACGTCGATCATGTCAGTGCGGCGTTACATCTCAGCACAATATCAATGTTGATTTGAAGTTTTCGTGACTGCAGGGATCCATACTCTTTGGTTCTTTCGGTAAAGTCACGTAGGCAAAAAATAAAATAAATTAAATCAATTTTTTGTGGGTTTTTTGGTTCTTTCGGTAAAGCCAATAAAAGTTATTTTATTTTAAAATACATTTTATTTAATCTTATACCTACGTGGCTTTACCGAAAAAATAAAATAAAATAAATAAATTGTATTTTATTTTATACCTACGTGGCTTTACCGAAAGAACCAAAGAGTACAATATAAATGCATAAATATTGCACGTGCATGAGGCTGAAAACGCAGCCACTCAAGGTGTTGGCATCTGAGCCGGGGCAGGCGGGGGTGGGGGCATGGTGGCTCAAAGCCTATAAAGCAGTGCTTTGAATACAAGGATGGTGGATGACGAGAGGCCATGGTGTGCATGGGAGGACGCAAGTTTGCATGAAATGTTTGGGGTGGTGATTTGTGGAATGCAGCACAGAATGCAAGTTGTTGACTGTGAGGAATATTGTCCACTCGTGTGTGAGTCGGGGGGGTGGGGGAGGGTTATAGGGAAATACCCCCCGACATAAAAAAAGGTATTCAGAAATAAATTGGCCAAGCATCTCAAACGGGACCTTCTTGAGTAAGAACATTAGTGAAACGTTCCGGAACATTCGCTTACATTGAGACGATCGCTGTGTGCAGAACTGATCTGAGCAAACAACTTCTCATAAACGTATCCACTTCTCGTATTCACGCGCATTTGCGGCTCTTTAAATATTGAGCTTTTTTTCTGCCGAATTCGAAAATAGTGCCGACCCCTGACCTAGGCAATGCGATATTTCATGGCATCTGCTCGCACCCTCACTGGAGTGTCCCCATATGAAGGAGCTTTCATTGGAGAGGCTAATGAATTGCCCCGTGGGTAACGCAATGTGTCATATATATCTCAGGGTCCACATATGCTAGATAAATTCCAGAATTCTAAGTGCTCAAACTGACTTGGCCAAGCAAAGATACATGGGTTGTATATGGGAGAAGGGTCACAGTGGCTGGCAGATTTGGAAGGTAAAGGAAGGCGCTGTCTCGATGCAATTGACGAGACATCGCAGTTTGCAGGCACAACTGTTTGGGGGTAAGCGTTTCTATCACGCTAATCAGTCAATGGTTGGTTAATTAAAGATGAATAATGTTTTATCGATAAAAAAATATTTTTGAGCACGGTTCTCAGGACAACACTTACGTTGATACATTTCTCACATCTGCCATTCCTAGTTGTGCTGCAAGTGTAAATTGTGTAATACTGCACTGACCTACAGATTGGTTTTCTGCATCTTGCGTCAGGATTCATGCTTTTATTTATCGCTATAAAACGTATGTAAAAGTCGTAATTTTATATCGGTAAATGATGCTTACTAAACTAATAATAAATTAACCATCAAAGTTAAACTACATTATTAATTCTAAACCAAACACTTGCCTTAAGAGGAAATAGAAAACTATGATACTGTTGATAGCAACAACAAAAACATTTCCTTAAACATGCTAAAAATCCTTAATATGCTGCACAGTAAGCATTCCATCCTTTTAATGTGGATGCAACTCAACTCTGTGAAATGCAATTGAAGCGAGACAATACTTGAAGTCGAACAATAAAGCAGCATTCGACGTTACACAAGTCACAAACATTTGCTACATTGAACTGTAGCGCGCTTCAATGACACCATACATTTACACCTGCCCGAGTGTGCATATTCATTCACGCAAAAGTCAATTGAGACTAAATAACAGTCATGCTTAACGAGGACACAGCAAAGTACAACTTCAGCAACAACAAAAAGTTCACAGTGCTACAACAAAAGTGGAAATGAACGACTGCTGTCAATACGCGCTCCGCATGGGAACCTCTCAGCTCTGTCTCACAGGTGAAAGTTAAAGGCGCAGCCCTGCAAATCCTTGCTCACGCCACCTGCCAGCAGAAGGGCGTCCAACTCAGGGGAGATCCGAGAGTGTATCATAAACGAAGGAACGGTCACGTCACGGCTAACAATAATGCCGGTTGTTCTGCCTCCGAATGTTCGTGGTTGTCCCCCCCTTGCCCACCTTCGCTAACTACCTTGCCGGAACTTTGCGCGAGCGCGTTCCAGTGCGCTCGCAGCGGTTCACCGCAGGCAAGAGCCGAGCAGCGTGTGGGATGGAGAGCGGTCTGGCCGGGCGTGGTCACGGGGACGTGGAGAGGGCCGTGCGAGAGGCCGAGACGGAGATCAGGAGCCTCCACAACGAGCAGGACAGATTCATGCTGCACTACGACGAAAGCCTGCACATCGAGGGTATTCTGCACCAGCGCGCAATGCACTCACGCACCCGCCGGGGTTACCAACTCTGAGGTCCGTGTCCATGGGAATACCAGAATAGGGGAGGGCCTATGTACGAATGTTTGTTAAACTGCTTTCTCGCTCGTACGTAAGCCAAGCGTGCTAATCGGAGGTGGACGTGCATGCATCGTGTTGGGTGGTGTATCGTTACACAACTGACAAAAAAAAATCGTGAGTTTAATGTCCCAGGAGCACAGGGAGATTACCCCGGACAGCTGCCTCAAAAAAGAGGACGTTCTGGGGAAACCAGGACAGGTGGCAACACGAGCCCATTGGTGCATCGTCCAATGGGCAGACACAGCCACTGGGAAATGGAAGGCTTCTCTGATGTACACATGGTTGTTGAGCTTGACATATATAAAATGCAATTTGCTAATGGATTCATACTCTTTGGTTCTTTCGGTAAAGTCACGCAGGTATAACATAAATTAAATCACGACGTTTCGGGCGCAACACAAGTGGCCGTCATCAGGTGGGACAACCACAGCAAGAAACAATTGCTGAGTGGACACTTGCCTACTACCTACGTGACTTTACCGAAAGAACCAAAGAGTATGGATCCCTGCAGTCACGAAAACTACAAATCTAGATTGCTAATGGATTGACCAATGAATGGACATATGTAAGGACAAGGCACAATAATACTGACCTTATAGGACAAACACGTATATGATGAAGCTAGCGACCTGAAAGATGAAGATGACATGTATACAGTGAGTGGGCATACCTTCAAAGAACTGCAGTAGTATGAATCACTGATTATTATAACTTTTTACAAATTAAATCTTTCTACAATGTAACAATAATCAGTCAGTGACTTGGAATTACTGGCAATGCAGTATCACCAAATGATGGCAGTGGTGCGCAAAACCAAAATAACAAAAAACTCAGCTAAGGGAAAATATGTCCAGTTTTTGGTGTACAGTATAAACAGGTAAATGAACAGATAGAGACTGACTAAACTGATACAAGATGGGCACATAAACATTGTCTAGGCATCTACGATTGAGTTAATACCTGATACACTTTACCTGGTTAAGCAATGGGCAGATGGACAGGCAGCTACAAGGACAGAATTCTGGGAGATGCGTTGTAGCATTGATGTTACACAGAGGTACACGTGAACAGAGTAACCATTGGCTTCAACGTGTCTAACACGTGGAAGGAGAGACGATGACGTTTGATGTGATGAACAGCTAACAGACCAGAGTGATCGTAACAGAATAAGCATGGAATGCGTTTGATGATGGTAGAAATACAGAGGTTTGAGCAGGGCAGGCATTCAATCGTTGGACACGTGCATTATATACATCTGATTTTAAAAGTGAATGTACTCAACAGATGCATGTGTTTTAAGAGAACCTGTACATTCTGACTCACTGCTTACTGATGAGTAGAACAACATATGACTTGTCTTAGCCGAGCTGCATTTACATATGCACACATGAATAAATGCGCACAACTGTGTTCCCACAAATAGGAACATTCTGTAGCGCTGCATTTGCAACCACAGAAGTTTGGCTCCAAACTTTCCACGGCGCCAACTGCCGTAGCAAATGCGACTGCTGAGTTGACACAAGGCTGGCCTCCAATCCAGCACCAGTGTAAAAAAACAAAACCATGCCAACAGCAAGTTGTTGAACCACACAACTCTTGCACTGACGCACGTGTCAGGCATAGCCGATCATTAACATGTGTTACGATGTAATCGCAGACATCTCGGTGTTCATTTTGGAAATATCACTGGGGTGACCGCTGGCAAACTAGTGCATTTAATTACGTATTGGAAACTGTGTGATTAGATAGCAAACAGGACGTGCACTAACGCGCACACACACACTCATTGTGCAAAAGCAAAGGTTGAATGGTGGTCACCAAATTGAACTTAACTGTGCCGAGTACGTATAGTATTCACCTCGTGTTTACACTTAATGTGGCCAATTGAGTTAATGTGAAGTTTAATACCGGACGACTTACGTTTTGGCGACCAAAGCAGCGTAGAGAGGTGCTTTTCTTCATTCACGGTTCTGAGCTGGTGGTGAAAATACCCCCTTTCTATGCTGACGGCAAATTGGCCCATAGGACAAATCTTCTTGCCAAATCTACTGAACTGCAGGTCACATATGGGTGGCTCAGTTGCTTTGTTCATTGATGGTGCCAAACAGATAAACTAAATATGTACTTTGGATGCAGTGGTGATTTAAGCGCTCGCCCTACAATTTAATAGTTGTAAGTTAAAATGTTAAAATACCCGTCATGGGTTCAGTCAACCCATTCGGGGCCACTCAGCATTTCTCTGGAGATGTCTGCATTGGTCATCCTCAAGTAAGACTTTGGCCCATGTTAAATACAATATGGAAATGGCATCACTCGATCAGAACCACCGACCGGCATGGGCAGTGCCTCACGGTCGTTTGGGTAAAAACGATACTTTTTTACTTTCCGTTGACTTCATGTGTTCGCGCGTGTTTATATACGAACGTGCATCTGTTCACGCGCGTGCGTGTGTGGTGCGTCCATTCAGTCCAGCTCAGCCATACATCCCCGCTGCAGACCCCAAGTGACCAGCTGAGAGACCAGAGCCTGCGGCAGCGACAAGCCACCCTGGACACCCTGCTGCGGCAGCAAGTGCAAACCATCGTGCAGCTGCGCATGGTACGTGATGCGCCAAGCTTTGCAGTCTCGTCTTGGCTCTGCTATCAACAAATCCTGGCTGAAAACCGTGGTCAGATATTGAAATAGGTTTCCTGCTATTTATCTGCTCAGTATGGAACAGTTGACTAAATCCTCCTTAAACCATGTCGGCCATCAGTGGTGTGGAGGGTTGATATTTGTGTGGATTGAGATAAAGGTGCAGCCCTGCAACCGCTTCCTCATAGCACTGCTGACAGGAGGGGTCTCAGCTAGAGGGAGCTGTATAGAGGTTACTCGGCCTAGGTTGTTTCTCGCACCGTTAGCTGCACATTGTCCGTCCTGCTTGAGTCGTGCACGCTCAGCCCCATCACTCGACACGCTGCGGTAGGAGGAGGAGACGAGGTTTACAGCTCAAAGTAGCAGCTTATGGTTTTGACCGTTGCTCGCCCGCTCAGTGGGGGAAGAGGCAAATAAATACAAAAATTCCGTCGTGCAAAGTAAGTGGTGTCAACAACGCTGTGAAAAAATTTTCGCCTGGCCCTTTACGAATCATCTCGGGGGCCAGTTACGGGAACGTGGAGTACGAGTGGCAGCAAGGTGGTTTCTGAGAACGCCTTTGTTTGAAATGAACTGTACCTAGAGCTTCCGTGGAACCACGAACCTCGGGATTTACTGCCGTGGGAGGGAGTTGACGGGCAGCGTGGTTTGGATGATGCATTCGTGAAAATTTTGGCCAGAACATTTTGTCTGCTCCACTTCAAATTAGGCTATGATAGCATTTTGGAATTTTTTGCTTCGTGTGCACTTCATTAGATGTGTCCGTGACTGTATACATGTTAAGAACGCTGAATAGTTAAGCATCAGTCTATCATATACGATATTCGAACATTTACATTTATACACTGTCTGGTAAATTAAAATAGTTTAGTGGTTGTTTTTATGCAATGGATTAATGATAATGTGCATAAGATTTTTTTCCGACTGATAGCTGCTGGTTCTGAAAATTTCTATAAACTTTCCCTCTGGCAATATCGTCTATATTTCAGTGAAACATCACATTTAACCAGTCATCATTTCCTCAAAGTTACAAGAAGTAGGTGTACATTTAAAAATAATGCACTTTGATCTTAGAACAACACATCAGATTATTGGGCTAAGGTAGCGCTGAAGCATGTATATTCAGGATGCAGAAGATGCATACGATCCACACAATAAATATTCTGACTCTGTTAATAATGCATTATGGGAGTTGATCATCGTAGTTTGTCTTTTATATATATACGCAAGCTAGATCTACTGCAGAGCCCTTTTTTTACTGTTGCATCCATGTGTCTGTCGTACGCAAGCAGGTAAAGTGCGTGATACAAGCAGCCCTGGAAACGCGATTGCAAATAAAGTGCCCAGTGTCTGTCGAGCGCAGTTTTGGCAGGAAGTGGAGTGCGATATCAGATTGTTGTTTGAGACAAAAACAGGTCGTGTGTGCCAAGGCATGGAAACTTTTCCCGTGTGCTGCGTTAAAAACGAGTGATATAAATTTTGAGTTAGGTCGCAGACTTACCGAGATAATCTCGGACAGACCGAAACACGAATCGGCTTCCAAAAAAAAAATTCACGCAGACTGTTGAGCCTGGCACGTCTATGAAATAACGTTATGTTTATCACAGCGAAGCAACAATCATCTGTTATCCCAACACTCACTTTGATGTATGGAGGAATATGAATATGTTTCAGTACGACGTTTCATCTTTAATATCCAGTCAATACCTTTTGGAGATGCGGAGTGAATCACGGAGATAATTCTTGGGAAAGAGTAATGGTGGACAGCTGTTCACTAGATGCTCCATTGTTCGAAGTTGTTTATCACATTTGCACTGTTGAGTGTGTTTCAATTATCATTTAGAACCGGGCCATGGAAAGCACCTGCAAGTGGTGAGAAATTCATAACAAACTATGAAGGCAACATTGGCAGGATCTGATACCCCGACGTCCCACCGCAAAGGGGCAGGCAAGATGTGGTCAAAGCACTTTCCCTTGGCACTGGGCGGTCGGGCATTGCTGAAAGACCTTTCGAAGGCTCTGTCGCGAAGAATGATATACTCCGCACCGATGTCTTTGCTGAGTTGTACAATTGACACAGTGGTGAAGAGCATCGTAAACTTTCATTGAAGGGATGAGACGAAGGGTCCTCATCATTGTAATAAATATGTAAATGCATATTCGCTTTGTAGCATACGGTAAAGAGCACGTCTCAGGCCTCCGCTACGAGCCATGTACGGTTCATAGATTCTCATCTGGTGATAAAGGTAATGGCGGTGGAACGATGGCACGGTGGTTAGTGCTCTGTACTATGAACCTGGTTTGTCCTGAGTTCGATTCCAAGCTTTTGCTGACTTCAGTGGTGAGTGATATCTCAATCAGTGCCTCCCCCTTCCCCCACATTCACAAACCCCTGCTGACTAGCGTGGGGAAGTAAGGTCAAACCATTCTTAGGCCAAACTCTTTTTGGTACACGTAACATATCTTGTGGCGTGAGTTTGGCGAGGAGTTCATGCAACTGGGAGACCGCGCTTCCGTGACGCGCGTCAATGCGATGGATCGTTGATCGGTTTCGGAACACGACCGGGGTCTCCGATAGGCTGACTGACACCAAACACCTCGTGGCACATAGCGACAGTGCCGTCCACATCAACGCCGGGGAGACAAAGGTGGTCAAACATTGGAACTCCTTTATGGTACGTTAGGCTAAATGGGAGCTTGCTAACAGCACTTGCCTCAACAGTCTACAACGACTAAAGCAAGGACATCTTTATCTTTTTTTATACATATGGATGTTTGGATGGTGGTGATGATGACATTTATGCCACTGCTAATCATGTTGATACTGTTACCGATGATGATAATTATTATATTGATCATTGCTGCTGATGATGCTGCTGGTGCTACTGACGATGGCGATGATTATCATATTGATTCTGCTGCTGAAGATGCTGATTATGATAGATGCAGCGTGTTGTCTGGGGTGACAGCGTATGTATGTGTGTATGTTGTTCTTCTTACGCACCGTACGTAGCCAACCATGATAATCTGAGGTGCGGGGGAAGGACAACACACTGATGCACAGCGTCACAGCTGTACTGCATGAGTAACGTGCTCTTGATGGCCTGGGTTTCAGCCTGTCCCTGATAACTTGCAAATCACGCCATAATGCCATTCATGTTTACTATCAGGTTCGCACGAAAGCAGAAGTAAAGGCATAGCCAGCGTTTAAAAACCATGATTTCATTTAATTGAAAATATGGTATTAAACCTATTCCCCGTAGTTATATAAAACGCGTTTTGCGCAGTTTATCTGTGCACTGTATGTGTACAATGCGTAATGTATTATTTAATAACTGGAAATGTAATTTCGTCAAATTACAGTGGAAACCTGAAATTTAAATAACTGACTAAAATTGAATTGCAACAGAAACGATTCGTAGTAAAGTTTCCTGTAACGCAGTTCGCAACGTATTTCTCCTGTAAAGCCCATACTGCTCAAGGCTTTCAGGCCGTTGGTGGCAGCAGCGCCTTGTTTACACAAGAAGCCCGATTTCCCCCCATCACATCTCTGGGAGACAGCAACCACATCAAACCCGCACGTTGACTGATTCATGACTCTGCGGCTCCCTGACCCAGGAAAGGCATCTGTCACGCGTTTTTTTTTGTGTGAGGCAGCCGCTCAGTGATGAGGAAATGACTATAAAAAATAAGAAAAAATATATAATGTACCTAATATCGTGATAAGTACATGTCATGCCCATGTTCAGCACGCTTTTGTGTCAGCCAACTGCCAATCCACTGCCGGATGAGGGCCTCTCTCCCCACGCCTTGCCGGCTGTGAGGGATATTTGACCATACTTCATCTCGCTTGTTAGTGTGCGTTGGTGAAGGTGGGGCGAGTTCAGAATAATGGGGGTTTTCTGCATTGCACTTTCCTGCCTATTGCGCACGGTGATCAACTATTGCAGCACTATCCAGGATAAAACCTGCTTAGTTTTTGGAATCTATTGAGTACGGGTGCAGTGTGGGAGATTTGGTTGCGGGCCAGTGACGATAATTCATCACAAATTCTGCCATTGTGTCTCGGTAAATTTTCTCACTATGAGTGTCAGAAATTCCATCTGTGGCAATTTTAGTCTTGCCACGCAGCTTTTGCTATTTTGTCGGTCACACGTACGACCGCCTCTGAATTCCAGGCCAACCGTCCCACCGATCACTCAGTGCCTGGGGTCTGTGAGTCACTGCCACCTGCTGCTCAATAGGGAACTGCAGCTTTCTGTAATTCGACTGCCTTTTCACACACAGCGAATTTCAGGGACTGCAACGGCACAGGGATAAAAATATAATACTGGTAGGACCTCCTGGTTACACCAGCTCACAGGGGATTATTGTGTCCGTCCGTCCGTCGTGCAGGGAGGGGCTGGGTGGGGAGGGAGGGACTGGGTGGGTGGGTGGGGAGGGGAAGGTGGGGATGGGCTTGGTGGGGAGGGGCTGGGTGGGGGGTGGGAGGGGTGGGGCTGGGTGGGAGGTGGGAGGGGTGGGGCTGGGTGGGGAGGGGCTGATCAACCCGTGGTGCCCTTATAAAACTCAACGTTTAACCTACTCACGCCGGCTTGTGCCCGCCCTCACAGTTGGCCATATTTGCGGAATAAACCACGCCGCCATTGACCCTGGCCATTGACCGAGCAACCCAACGTTCCTACTAGCTCCCTCCGCAGGAGGAATGTGTTTAGAGTGCCATAGTCACGGTGACCAAACGTTACACGGTATCTTGACGTATATTTAATATGCTGCTGCTGCTTGCCTCAAGCATACCTTATTCCAAAGCATATACTCCGTAATTGTTCAGTTACAGGCCAGTGTGTGTTAATGATGGAACGTGGTAAGGGAGTTCAGGTTGCCACAACGATCAAATTATTTACAATGCAAAATATTGAAGCACTAATTTTGAGGATATGGAAGGCAGAGTGTGTAGTTGGTATTAATTGTGTTAGTCTATGAATAATTGCAGAGAATATAACGTAACAAAAAACAAAGTAATTACATTAAAATAAATAAACAAACACGTTTGTAGCGACATCACTGAAAGTGTTAATTTAAAATGCCATTTGCTGTTGTATATATCATCACTCCACATGATTTACTTAAAAATATATATTTGACGAGGAAATTTGATGCACTTTTGAATCTTAGCCTCTTTCGATGATGTCATAGAAATGCCTTTACATGTTTAAAGAATATTCATATTGAACTTGAGAGGTTTCGCGCAAAAATATACCGACCCAAGTGAAACCTCACCAGCCCTTGGGCCTTTGTGATAAATGCTTCCATTGCCCAGAAGAAGAAAAAACCCTCGTTCCGGCGTAATACTTTTATTTTTCAGGAGACATCATTTTTGTGCACATGGGACAAAACCGACTGGCACGTATAAATGGGGGTTACACTCAAACTCCACTCACCGTGTGTGGATTTCTGCTTCACGCTCTGTCGGTGCGTGATGGATCCTTCTAGAATTACTAGAAAATGCCTTCATTCCTGCCGAAACTACTGCCGGTTTCCGATACCGGGTTAAATTCACATCCAATAGCTTCCCCATTGCGAAAATTTAATCCCACATCTTCTTACCCAATTGTCATCCAAACACACTTGCTCTATGTACTTCTCGAGAACCTCCATTCTCTGCAGGTGGGTCTCTTGTATATATCATGATTCCAACCCCACAACTAAGTCATTGGTTTACAGGCACACTATCACCACTTAACTTCGTTTAGCTTTTTTGTTTCATGAGTTCAATGACTTTTCATTACCAAAGGGAGATAGGTGGCATATATCGCTAGTGCATCAAACTGGAATATATATATCGTGGCAAATGACCAACTCTCTGCAACAATCCGAAACACTCAATGACTCAATAACGGGCTTGACTCACACTACGGTTATGAGGTTGAACGTTCAAAACTCAACCAAGGATCGACTCAACCCATCATCCTTCTGAGGCTCATACATTTGGTACCACTTGTGCAATGTCAATATTGGCCATCCTAGAGATAAACTGGGTCCTACCATGCGAATTTGAGAATTCACATCATCAGCTCGGTCGCGATTACGGATGGTGCCCCGCCCCAATGCTTATTGAGCACAGACACACTGTGACTTTGCTATGGACTCTTTTAGCATTGCCCCTTTTGAGCCTCGATGAACTCTGCGTGGGCCCGTGTGATTATTATTATGGTTGATTGCTCGTGTGACGGCTGCGTGCAGACCGTGGTGGAGAGGCTGCAGACGTGCACGATGCTGCTCAACCAGATGCTGTCGTGTCTCCTGGAGGACAAGCTGCCGCAGTGGCAGCGCAAGCAGCAGCTGGCGGCCATCGGAGGCCCTCCCGAGGGCAGCCTGGACGCCCTGCAGGAGTGGTATGCCCATCGATCCAAAAGACCATGCATGTTAGGGTTGCCACCTGTGTTGGGTTTTCCAAGGATCGTCCTCTTGTTGTGGAGGTAGCCGGTGTATGACATCTGTGAGTGTGTTCCCCGGATATGGAAAAGTCCTGGTTTTCGTTAGTTTGCGTAATAATATACCAGTCGAGGCAATGGATTTATATGGAGCTCTCCCCTCTACAGGTGTTAAGTAGTTGTTGCTGTTGTAGACGGAGGTACTCGGAGACGGAGGTGAGTTAGGGGCTTCCGCCAGGGTTTATCAACAAGTATCACTATAAAGGGTTCCCTCTTCACCCCTTCCACTATCCCCGTTCCTCCAGTGACCCCGCTTACGTCACGGGGTCTCCCTTAAATACCCTCTGAGGCGAGACGTCACGTGCACTGCCCAGCGTGTGCGACCCCACGTCCCGTGATGTCACCGCACCGGACAGCGCACGCGACGCCACCACTCTCCTCTACTCCTCTACATCACCCCCCCCCCCCCCCGTTAAAAAAAAACAGCCGACCCGGCTGCAAGCACCCCGCAAGCGGGGCCCCACACCGGACCGAAGACCGAATATTCACGAGTTCGTGTGCCTGAAGGTATAACCGGGTGCTAGAAACTAAACCTTAGGGCAGCACGGCCCCTCAAGCAGAACAGCAACAACAAAAAAACAAAACAAATAGACTCCGAAGGCCTCATCCGCCGGATAGCGCCGAACGGGCGCCAGGGGCTGGGCCCGCTGAACGGCCATCAGGGCCGTCACCGGAGCCGCATCCCCCTCGAGCGGGTATGTGCTGCTGGCCCGCTCCCCCGTATGATGTCCGCCTCCCGTGCAGGTGGCCCGTCAGCGGGCAACAGGCCCACCGCCGTGGCCTCCGGTGACCGGGGGGTCTCTGTCGGCCTCACTCGGGAGGGGCCTGGGGGCACACACACAGGTCGGACGTCACCTCCGTCAACGAGACCCAGCCGGTCAGGCACGCCGGACACATCATCAGCCGGCCGCTCCGGAATTGGGGGTGGATCCCCCAGGGTAGATGGAACATAACGTTTGAGCCGGGACGGGTGCACTATCCACTGCCGGCGACCGAACCGAATCCGGACGCATTGCGGCCGGTGGACCTCCACAACCTCCACGGGGCCCTGCCAAGGGTGATGCAATTTGGCCGATGTGCCAACGGGGACCTGGGGACAATGCAGCCACGCTTTTTGACCCGCTACCCACGGGAGGCCAGCTGCCTGGTGTTTGGGCAGCCGCTCATTAGCCGCCTGCCGGCTTGCGGAATTCTCGGCAGAGGCCTGTCGCGCCTCACGCAGCCGGTCAAGCGCGACCTTCAAAGGGGTCGGCACCGCCGACCCCTTCTTGGAGGAGCCAACGTCCATCTGGACGTGCACCGGGGGCTCCGGTTCCCTACCGTACATCAAATAAAAAGGCGAAAATCCCGTGGAGGCATGAGGGGCCAACCGATACGCCGCCAAGACCCCCGGGACGAACAGGTCCCAGTCTGACTGGGACGTGTTCACCTGGTGGCACAGCATGGACGTAAGGGTGCGGTTCAAGCGCTCTACCATCCCGTCTAACTGGGGGTGGTAGGGCGAGGTGTGGATTTTCTTGGTGCCAAGGAGGTCACACACCTCCTTGAGCAACCTAGACGAGAAATTCCGCCCCTGGTCAAGCAACAATTGTTCCGGCAAGCCCTTGTCAAACACGTACCCCTGGACGAAGGCCTCGGTGATAGAAGAGGCCGACTGATCGACCAAAGGCCATGCCATGGGCCAACGTGTGAGGTACTCAACGCCCACCAAGAGGTATTTGTGGCCCGTTGGGATGCAGGGAATGGCCCCAAAATGTCGAGCGCCACGAGCTCATTAACGCGAGAAACCCGGATGGACTGCAGCGGGGCCCGGTCCCGGACAACTGGGGCCTTCCTCCGCACGCAGTCGTGGCAACCCTTCAAAATCAGTGCCACGTCACCCTCAACACCCGGCCAGTAATAGTACCGCTTAAGTGTCAATAAGGTCTTGTGGTAGCCAAGGTGCATAAGCTTCTCGTGAATGGCTCGGGTTAATTTACCACGCAGGCTAGTGGGCACAACCACACAATAGCGTTCCAATTGGGCATCCCAACGCATGAGTAGTCCGTCATGCACGGCGATCGCCGGGGCAGCCGACAAAGCTGAGCTCCGGGCCTTATGTCCAACACGGCGCCGTAGCTTCAGCAGAGAGGAATCCTCTATCTGCAAGCCGGACCATACCTCCCGGGGAAGTCCAAGGCCGAAATCCGCGGGCGCTGCCGCACCTGGAGGGGGGTCCACCTCGGCCGACGCGATCAACTGGGCCGCGGCGTCCCCTGGGGCCTTGCAACGGCTAGAGCCCAGGGCGCAAGCACACCCGCCGCCTGCCGGCAATCGGGATAAACCGTCCGCATTTCCATGCTGTGTCCCCTTCCTGTGGATTACATCAGAGGGGTAATCCTGGAGCACTTCGAGCCAGCGAGACAGCTGACCCGAGGGCTGACTAATCTTCAGCGAATATTGCAGGGCCGCGTGGTCGGTTCGGACCGTAAACAGCCTACCGTACAAATATGGTCTATACAACTGAACAAAATAAACTATGGCCAAAAGCTCCCTCCGGGTCACACAATATCGCTGTTCCGTTGAGGACAGAACGCGACTGCCATAGGCTACCACCCTCTCAACCCCGTCGACCACCTGGGCTAGGACAGCCCCAATTCCCGTGTCGCTGGCATCGGTATTGAGCAGGAAGGGTTTCGTAAAATCCGGGTACCCCAAGGGCGGCGCATCCGCCAAGGCCGTGCGAAGCGCCACAAAAGCCGCCTCCTCCTCCGCGCCCCAGTGAAACCTTTGGCCTTTGGCGGAAAGGGCGTGCAGTGGCTTCGCAATGGTCGCAGAATCGCGTACGAACCGGCGATAGTACGATGCGAAGCCAACGAAGCTACGCACCTCCGCGACAGATGTGGGAGTCGGCCATGTCTGGACACAAGCCGTTTTATCCAGGTCCGTGGCGACACCTGACGTGCTAACAATGTGTCCCAAATACCTCACCGATGGTTGTAGCAAGTGGCATTTCTGGGGTTTGAATTTCAAGCCAGCAGCACGCATTTTGACGAACACCGCCTCAAGGCGTTGCAAGTGCTCGCCAAACGTACGGCCAAAAACAATAACGTCATCCAAGTAGATTAGACAAGACTCCCACTGCAGCCCCGCCAAGACCATCTCCATGAGACGCTGGAAGGTGGCCGGGGCCGAATGGAGACCCATAGGAAGCCGATTGAACTCGAACAACCCCTGGGACGTGCGGAACGCTGTTTTGGGTCTAGAGGCCTCATCCAGTGGCAATTGCCAGAAGCCGGAGAGCAAATCTAAAGTTGAAAAGAACCGCGCGCCCGAGAGGGCGTCCAGGGAATCATCCATGCGAGGCAATGGATGTGCATCAGCCACCGAGATCTTGTTCAATCTACGAAAATCGACGCAGAACCGGAGACTCCCGTCCCGTTTCTTGACTAGCACAATGGGGGCACCCCAAGGGCTAGTAGATGGGGAGATGATGTCCGCCGCCAACATTTCCTCGACAGCCGAGCGGACATGATCTTTTTCCGCTGGGCTAAAGTGGTGGGAATTAAGTCGAATAGGGGCCGCGTCGCCCGTGTCTATGTGGTGGTTCAAAAGAGTAGTGCGACCCAGATCAAACTGACTTTGGCTGAACACATCGGTGAACCGCTCGATGAGGTCGCGGAGTTACCGACGTTCCCCGGAGGACAACGAGGCATTCTCGTCGCACAACGTGGCGATCCATGATGCGTCGGGGTCCCCCGTGTGCATCACGCCCGCCACGACCCCTCCATCCGGGGCAGCGCTCTCGGGTGGAGGAGCCGGGGTCGCGTGTGCCAGGACGGCGCCGGCCGGGACTACGACCGGCAAGGGTCCCGAATTGAGGACCTGCAAAAAAAGGTCCTGGCCCCCCGACATGGCTGTCAAGGCGCCAACCAACCCCTTCGTCCTTGAAAAGTAGCTTGACGGGGACAGGAGGATACCCGTCTCCGTGGAGCCCATTTTGAGCGGTTTGCGCAACCTAAGGGGTATCAGGATTTGTGACGCCGGTGGTACGGTCACCGGCACTTTATTCAAGGCCCGTACACCGGCGACCAAGGGAGACAGGACGGTAGGCGATTGTAGGAATTTCAGCCGCCTCCCTGACGGCATTTCCACACAGCCCTGGTCAACGAGAATTTGGATGGGCATCCTAGACAAAAAGTCGGTCCCCAAGAGGCATGGCACTGCCAAGGTCCTGGAGACCAAAATCGGCCCGGCCAACTCAATCTCGTCAACCCGAACCGACGCTACAACGTGGCCCAAGATGCCCAAACTGCCGCCGTTCGCGGCGACACAAGCCCCGCGAACCGGCCTTAACGGACCCACGCTGCGGGGTAGCAGCCCAAAAATGGCCTCAGAAATAATGGTGGCCGACGCCCCCGTATCCACCAGGAGGCGAACGTGCACCCCTTGCACATATCCTGCCACAGCTGAGGAGCCGGCAGCTGCCGCCACCATCCTATGCGCAAGCGCATCCCAGTGGCGGGTCTGTCTGGGCCATTGAGGGGGTGATGACGATGGTGCACCCGACCCTTCGAAGACAACCCCATGACGATGGGCCCTAGCCCCGCTAGATGCATGAGGTGAAGGGAGCGGCCGCAAAGATGATGCGTCGCGACTCGCCTGGGGCCCCGGACCCGATGCCAAGGAGGGTCTGGGAGAAGGTGGAGTCCCTTCTCCAAAGGCCCCCGGGGCATTCCGGCAGCCCCGCTCAATGGGGCCCCGCTGACCACAGCGGAAGCAGGCCACCGTGTCCGCCTCCTGTGGACGGGAAGGTCCCGGCCGCCCCCGCTGCTCCGGACGGCGACCACCCGACCCCCTTCCTCGACGATCGGGCATCGCCAGGGCCGCGAGGGTGTCCACCCCCTGAGAGGTGACCCCCCCGTCCGGCGCCGGGACCCCCGCACACGCCGCCATCTGAGGCCGTTGGCGGAGGGAGAGGTGCGCCTGAATGTTTTCGGCGACCGCCAAGGATGTGATCTGCCGATCATTGTTGATGGACAGAGCAATTCCTAGCTCCCTTGCCAGGTCAAGCAGCTTCCCCAAGGCCATAGAATCAAGTGCCCTGCCGTACAGGTCAGGGTATGCAGCCTGTGCCAGGGCCAGGAGCGAGCAGCGGAAGGCCAGCGGCAGTTCCCCCTCCTCCCGCCGCCGCAATGAAAACTTTAGCTGTGCGGTGGACGGCGGCTCAAAAACGTTGGCCATTTGGATATAGGCCGCCGGGAGTGTAGCCCGATTGGCCGAATGGATGGACTTGAAGGCCTGCAGATCCCTTTCGTCCAAGCAGGTTGGAAGTGCCGGCAAGGCCTCCTCCATGGACCAGCCGACCGACATGTATGCCGCGTCGAACCGGTCCTGGAAGGCCGACCAGTCGCCCCCTTGCGCGACAAACGGCGCAACGTCGGGTAACCGGCGCTGCCATTGGCCGCGCGGCGCCGCGAGGTGTGGAAGCCAAGCGGCACCTGCGGGCCACCCAGCGGACGCGACGTGGTGCGGCGGTGGCAGCATTGCGGCTCCCGCGGGCCACGCCGAAGACGCGGAAAGGTGCGGTGGTGCTGCGGCCCCCATGGGCCACGCCATAGGCGCAGCGAATTGTGGCTGAGTTGCGGCTCCCATGGGCCACGCCGTAGACGCAGCGAATTGCGGCTGAGTTGCGGCCCCCATGGGCCACGCCGTAGACGCAGCGAGGTGTGAAGGCACCTGCGCTTTCGCGACCCACCTGTCAGCGGCGGCGTACGAAGCCACGGCGTCGTCCCGCGACGCGGCGAGGGACCACGGCGTTACCGAAGACGCGGCGGTATAATTCGGGCCTGCAGCGGCCCCCGCGGCCCACCCCGCCGGCGCAGCGAGGTGCGGGACAGCGGCCGCAGCCGCGGCAACCTCTCGCGACGCGGCGAGGCACCACGGCGTTGCGGCCTCCCCTGGCCACGCCGAAGACGCGGCGGTATGACACGGAGCCGCGGCGGCCCCCGCGGCCCACCCCGCCGGCGCAGCGAGGTGCGGGACAGCGGCTGCAGCCGCGGCAACCTCTCGCGACGCGGCGAGGCATCAGGGCGTTGCGGCCTCACCGGGCCACGCCGAAGACGCGGCGGTATGACACGGAGCCGCGGCGGCCCCCGCGGCCCACCCCGCAGGCGCAGCGAGGTGCGGGACAGCGGCCGCAGCCGCGGCAACCTCTCGCGACGCGGCGAGGCACCAGGGCGTTGCGGCCTCCCCGGGCCACGCCGAAGACGCGGCGGTATGACACGGAGCCGCGGCGGCCCCTGTGGCCCACCCTGCCGGCGCAGCGAGGTGCGGGACAGCGGCCGCAGCCGCGGCAAACCTCTCGCGACGCGGCGAGGCACCAGGGGGTTGCGGCCTCCCCAGGCCACGCCGAAGACGCGGCAGTATGACACGGAGCCGCGGCGGCCCCCGTGGGCCACCCTGCCGGCGCAGTGAGGTGCGGGACAGCGGCCGCAGCCGCGGCAACCTCTCGCGACGCGGCGAGGCACCACGGCGTTGCGGCCTCCCCGGCCCACGCCGAAGACGCGGCGTTATAACACGGAGCCGTGGCGGCATCCATGACAAGGGACGCAGGCACGGCGTGGTGCAGAGCCGCGGCATCGCCGGTGGCCGGCCCCGTGAGCGCGGCGACAGATGGAGCCGCGGCAGCACCTGCGGCCCATTCCGGCGGCACGGCGATGTATGGGGCAGCGGGAGCTGCCGCTGCCCACCCCGGCGGCCCGGCGAGGACGGCACGCGCGTACTTACCCGGGGCCCCCCCGGCGGGCGCAGCCTCGGGGTTTTTTTTGTACCTCGGAGCTGGCAATCAAATCTCATACGTACTTCTAAGGTGTAATACCCAACTGACTGCCATTTGATCCTCCAAGGTCATCAAAATGAGGACTGCTTTCAGTTCGATAAGTGGCATAGGGAACTGATACTGTCAGGGCCCTGAGTTGGCACTGATGATATCTGAGGATCAATCACCATGGGCAACCACCTGTGATGAAATCGGAGTTTCAAGTACAATTAGTTATCTTAGCTTGGTCACCAATGACTGCACAAAAAGAAAACCCCACCATATAAATGGGGTTTTCCACTTGGCTCAATCAGGCCATGAGAATGAACAATCTTTGTTTGATTGACAAGGCACGATCACTCTTTGCAGAGCGTACAACACGTGCGGACTCTGGGAGCACACGGTCAGGGCCGGCTTAACCCATGGGCTAATAAGGCACGAGGCCCTCATATTTTGTAGGCCCTCCATTCCACATTGAAGTAATAGCCATCGGAATTGTTTTTGCTTTTGAATTACGATGACATAATGACTTTATCACAGCCAAAGCTACGGAAAACAAATTGTTTGACGAAATAAGTAAGGGGTGAGTGATGTATTTGATTTTATGCTTTCGTCGGAATTACTCTTTGGTTCTTTCGGTAAAGTCACGTAGAAATAAATAAAATAATAGAATACGACGTTTCGATTGCAACACAAGCAACCGTCATCAGGTAAGAATAAATGAGAAAACAAACCTAGTAAACATAGAAATATAATGCAATACAACACAAGGAGTCGGCTAACACAACAGTCAACACCCTACCTGGTTGATTACGTTCTTCCAAAGAATGCTAAATTTGAGAGAGACAAAACACAGACACGGAGACACACAGACAGACACACAAGCAGAGAGAGACACACACAGAGACACGCTTCTTTTCCCATTCATTCTTACCTGATGACGGTTACTTGTGTTGCAATCGAAACGTCGTATTTTATAATTTAATATATTTTCTTTCTACGTGACTTTACCGAAAGAACCAAACAGTGAGTGATTTATGTTTCATGAATTCACCTTCGAGTCGAATACACGTTTCCATTTCACATACGTGAATAAACAAATGTTTGACGAGCTCATAGTTTTTTTTCTCGACATGTAACACACAGTTGCATACTTAAACCCATCGCTCAAATTAGCTTCATGGCGTGCGCGGACTCGGTGCATGGAGAATTCTTGTCTCATCGGAGAATCGTTTGCGCACGATGGTGTAGGAGCGAGTGCATGGCGGACGGGGTGATACGAGCCAGGCAGCACCTCAAGCGATTCGAGTCCTTGCTGCAGCAACTGGCACTGCCTGGTCCGAGCCCCGACGCTCTGCTCAATCTCAACAATAACCTGGCGCGTCTGCTCTCCGACATCGCCACGAAGTACGTCCGCGTGCAGGGGCTGTAGCCCAGTCGATGATGCGTGTGTGTGTGCCGCTGTTCCACTATGTTTCGGCCGGATCGAGGGGGCTAAACGGGCGCGGCACGGGCTAGAGAAGAGATGGAGTGATGTGGTACAGGAGGCAGTGGAGCTGAGTGGACTTGCCGATGACTGGTACCAGCGGTGTCAAGATCGGCCTCTGTGGAGGAGGCTCGTGAAGGACGCTACTGGGCAGTTGGAGGCAGTCGCCCTCCAACAACAACGGAGGGCGGAGGAGCGACGCTCACAACAACGAGCGGAGCGCCGGGTGGCTAAAGCACAGCAAGTTGGCACAGTAGGGGGCACAGGTGGTGCATCAGCCAGTCATCTCAGTCTGTCGACCCGTGGCACCTGGGTCTGCCCCGTGACCTGCCAGCTGGCGTTCGACACTTCACGTGGCCTCAAGGTGCACATAGCCTGGCACAAGCGTCGTGGTGACGTCACCGCCACTTAGTGGCGAATGGCGGTTGTTCTTGTTGTTGTTGCACTATCGCCACGGATGGTATCGTGGCAACGTTTCAAGGGCAGTGCGCTTTGTCAACGCGTTCCGCTCGCGAACTTACGGCCCCATTCTGCCAAGCAAGTGGCATCACAGAAGAGGCGCTGCCACCCGATGCTTTCCTCACTTCGCTGACATGCTATTGGGAAGGATCACCCTTCAGATGCATTTGGATGCCCTGAAGATCAAAGCTGTGATTGTAACAGCGTATTAATTCTAGATTTGAAGCTTTCGTGACTGCAAGGATTCATACTCTCAGGTTTTTTCGGTAAAGTACCATCTTATTTGACAGGTACTATTCTACTTTACCGAGTGTTGACATCCCCAGAGTTTAACAGTACTGCTTTCTTATTTTTTTTTTATTATCAGCTAACACCGGCCACAACCCCAAGTAGATGTGCACCAATTGTTCTCTTTTAGCCCCCCCCACCGTTCCATTTCCTGGCTACCACATTCAGATAAGCCCCTCTCCCCCTTAACTTGTATTTAAGATCTTGTCTCTTGGAATTTTGCCTCACTTGATAGAGTAAATTTAGCTGTGACTGTCCCACCTGATGACGGAGACTTGTGTTGTCTCCGAAACGTCGTGATTTATTCTTTTATTTCTATTATTTTTTTTTACCGACGTGACTTTACCGAAAAAACCCAAGAGTATTGTAACAGCGATTCGTTCGTTGGAGTGAGCGTCTCTCTGTAGAGCTCACCGTGTTTGGATTTCTGCTTCACGCTCTGTCGGTGCGTGATGGAACCTTCTAAAATTACTATAAAATGCCTTCACTCCTGCCGAAACTACTGCCGGTTTCCTATACCGGGGTTAAATTCACATCCGATAGCTTTCCATTTGCGTAAGTTTAATCCCACATCTTCTTACCCAATTGTCATCCAAATTGTCATGAATACGCTTTGGTTCTTTCGGTAAAGTCACGTAGGTATAAAATAAAATAGATCACGACGTTTCGGGCGCAACACAAGCGTCCATCATCAGGTGGGAAAGCACGGTCTGCTACTGAGGCAGACTGTTTTAAAAGGTTTGAAATGGGTGTAGCTCAAGGGTTATAAAGAAGTGGCCGGGGCTAGTGATGTTAAAGTGAGAAATTAGCATGTAACTGGGCACGGAAATAGCTATGATAATGTGAGAGATTAGCATGAAATAACAGCTGACATAGGCATATTTGAATCCCAAATAAAATGTGACTATTTTTAGGCTTCATTTATTAGATGTATTTACATTCTGCACTTATTTTGTTCCTCTTGTTCAAGAAGCAAGCACATTCATTTGTTTAATGAATACTCATTGTATTGACAAACTGAGCTAATGGATCGTCAGCAGCAGCTGCAACAGCAGCATGCAACACACAAGTACAACACGTGCTGACAGTCACTTACAGCTGTGATCCATCTTTCCACCTCCTACGTGTGTCTTTTGTGCTATCATATGCCAGAGAAAGGACGGAAATAATCCATAGTAATTTGTGCTGAAAATAAAGATTTCACATTTGGACTTGCGCGCATCGGGAGTTTGCTCATAATTTTTATAATCAACCATAATTTACAAAAATCACTGCACCGTGTTAATTTGGCTAAAGTGAAATAAAGAGTGCACGATCCACACCATTAATTCTCCTTCTTGTGCTAACATCAGAAGCTGTTGACTCCATTGCAGCCAGTAGTTTACTTTAGAAACTACGTCTTGTTTTGTTGGCTCATGATTGTTAGCTGTCTAATATATAGCAGAGACAAAAGGCAAACTGAGGCATTGGTGGACATTCGGCATTCCTCTTGCGGGACTCAGTCTCTCCAGGAGACAATCCCTATTTACTCCAACTTCGATTTAACTTTGGAACCTAAAAAATATAAATTGGGTGTTCAGCTTTGCCAGAGGTGAGGGACTTTGCAACAGGCGAGGGATCTAGCAGAAGAAAAATAAGTGAAGGCCAATGCTGATGGCATCAACAACATGGGCCACGATGTTCTGTATGTTTGCACTTCTTTTGCACCGTACGTAGCCAACCTGTGCTAATCGGTGGGTTGCGAGGGGGAGGACAACAAACTAACCACAAAATGCAGTTCGGTTCAACCGGTGGATGGAAAGACAACACAATACAATATTTACAAATACTTTTTTAAAAACACGGTTTAATGAAATGTACTGTCCGAGCTGCCCCTCCCCCTGCCCCCTTCCCCCATCGCCCCTCCCCTCCTTCCACATCCAACGCCCATCGGCGGGTGATTTAGAGGCAACGTGAGTTGAGCGTCGACAATTAGAGCCGTTAAAAATATTGTTTTCAGATATTTTATTTTATTTTTAATGATAGAATATAGTATTGTCATCAGTATGACATGCCTATACCAAGTTTGCAGTCGAACCGACATTGGGAAGACGGTTGAAATTGAGTTACAAGATTTGAGGATACAACAGACAGAGTGAGTTAAATAAAAGGGTGTAAAATGTTTTTAAAACATTTTTTATTTTAATGATATAATATAGTCTTGTCATCGGTATGACATAAGTATACCAAGTTTAGCATTCGATAGCACATTGGGAAGTGGGTAAAAATTGAGTTACAACATTTTTTTGAGGATACGACAACAGACGGAACGAGTTAAATAAAAGCGTGTAAAATAAAAACAAAAAATCAGTACAACTCTTGACATGCACCGGGCCCCCTGCGACAGGACGCTGGTGATGGAACGTCAGCCACCGCAGGTGCTCAAGACGCAAACCAAGTTTGGCTGCAGCCTGCGCTTCTTGGCCGGAAGCAAGCTGGAGCTGACGGGGAGCCTCCCACACGTGCACGCCACCATCGTGAGCGAGGCGCAGGCGCGAGCTCTCCACGTCGGACACCACCCACGCAAGTGAGCGCACGCAAGGTGGCAGGGGGGCGGTGCGCACGTGTTCTTGTGCGCATGGTTTAACGGCCCAATCAACACGAATCCCATACATTCTAGATTTGAAGCTTTCGTGACTGCAAGGAGTCATATTCTTAGGTTTTTTCGATAAAGTCACGTAGGTAAAAAAATAAAATTAATCAAAGTAAAATTAAAATAAAATTAAAATCACGACGTTTCGGAGGCAACACAAGCTTCCGTCTTCAGGTGGAAACGTCACAGCACGATTGCTGTATCAAGTAAGAGAAATTCCAAGAAAACCGTCCTTGTATATATACTGGTTGAGGGTGGGAGGAGCCAAGGCAGGCCCCTGGATCGGAGTTTTGTATTATTATTATTGTGAGGTTGGTGCGGCTGAAGCCGCTGCTAGGAATGAGCCTTTGTTGTGTAGACTGGTTGAACTGGGAGGTTCCAAGAGTTGTTAAGGCGCGGCTGCTGTAAAGGTGCGGCTGCTGTAAATGGGACTGAGCCTTTGTTATGTAGATGAAACAGCCCTTTGCTACGTTGCTGGGATTAATTATAGATTTGACCAGTGGCGGCTCCTGCAAAATCTCTCAGGGGGGGCAAATGTCTGGATGATTGATAAGGATAAGGTCCACCCATGCAATGGATAAATTAACAGCTTAAGCATGTAAAGGCAACTTCACTTCTTTAATATTAATGAAAAATAAAGTGACTCTTACAATACATCTTGTTTGTTTCTATACTCACTATTAAAACAAACCACTCAAGTTTATTTTATTAAAGATTCCACTAGGTGGCGACAAATTATATTGTTGGATGAAACGTGCTTACGTATGATGACGTAAGCACGTATGATGACGTAAGCACGTTAGGACGAGCCCTCCCGGAAGCCATAGAGAATGCATTGCAGCGCCCCCGTTCGAAAAAAAACATCTTTGAATGTAAGTCTATGGGACCACTCGGGGCGATTCTCAGCTGGAGGGAAATCGCCCAAAAAGAGGCGGTACTCCACAGAACGTAGCATGACGCTGATTGGACTATATCCAGAGGCACAGTGACGGCTAGCGTGACTCTGTGGTTGAATGACATTGGTGGTGCGTCGCCCAATCGCCCTAATGAAGAAACCGCCCCTGGATTTGACACAGCAGTACGAATCCCATACAGTAGACGAGCAACTCCTTGCCCACAATGTGGGTCCCATGCTTCCGCTCGGGGCTCTTACCCCACCCTGTGCACAGGGAAATTATGTCTTCTTGGTTCTTTCGGTAAAGTCACGTAGAAGGGAAATAATAAAATAATAACAATAAATAAAATAAAGCATATTATGTTTTATTATGTTTTATTTTATTATTATTATAAAGTAAATAAAAGAAAACATATTATGTTTTATTTTATTTATTTTATTATTTCCCTTCTACGTGACTTTACCGAAAGAACCAAGAAGATGACTCCCTGCAGTCACGAAAGCTTTAAATCGAAAAATAGTATTTATTGTCCTCTTCTTGGTTCTTTCGGTAAAGTCACGTAGAAGGGAAATAATAAAATAATAAAAATCAAACATAATAAATAACAATTCTCACGACGTTTCGGCCACAACGCAAGCAGAAATTATGATATCTGCTAGCTGTTATCCGGAGTCATCATCATCATCAGCGGATGGACAGGCGAAGATGTGGGGGAGCTGGAGTGCGGTGGTTAGCGCACTGCGCAATGAAGCCGGCAAGCCGAGTTCGATTCCGGCTCACGGCTAACGTCAGTGACGAATATCAGAACCGGTCATAGGCCTTCCCCTAGGTCGACTCAGCTTTAAATGAGTACCTGGTGTGTAAACGTGAGCACTTGAGAGACAAAGGTGGCCAGGCATTATGTTGGCGACCCTACCCCTAGGTATTCATAGGTGCTCGCTAACAGCACTTGCCGTCCAACAATCTCTTGCAGTGCTTCATGCACTATGCAGCAATTGTCGTTACCTGGGTTTGATTTGCAGGCGACGAATGATTTGCAGCTGACGAATATCTGACCTGTTCCTGGGCCTCCCCTAGGTCGACTCGGCCTCAAATCAGTACCTGCGTAAATATGTACACCGAGGAAACAAAGTTGGTGCACCGTCTGCTCCACAGTGGCTGTTAAATATCCCGTGACATCATTTGAAAAAAGAGTGGCCCACATGTGCAGGCCTGAACTGCATCACCTTGTGCGCCACAGGGACAGCTCCCAATGGGGATCACCTGAGTTAGATCGCTGCAGGACAATGAAATGGTTGAGATGAGATACGATTTATAGCAATTAAGAGCCCTAGAATTGTAATCCTTATGGATAATGTCGTGGCACGTACAATGTGAACCTGTCCTGGCTCATGACGATGATGAGAGTGTGGATCTCCACGCTCAAGTGAGCAATTGGGCAAAGCCAATAGAACTTCCACAGTCTCCCCATCTGATCAACACATTTGACTTCCCGCAAAGTTGTGCTCAGCTTCAAATGAGTGCCTGGTGTTATAGGGAATCGTAATTCTATCGTGGTTTGACTGCTGCGCCGTATTACTCGTCACACATTTGTCCCTATTGAGATAAGTGCTTCTTTGTGAGCACCTATGCAAGGGAGAATGGCACAGGAGTGGTCAGTAGTGTTACCGCAGCCATGCCCAGGTGCCTTTGTCTCCAGTTTTGACATTGAGGCGCTAATTTTAAAGCGGAGGCAACGAAATTATATCCCGGGAACAGGTTTTCGAAGCAATTCGTGCAAAAATATGTTCTGGAGGTTTTGCATTGAGACACAAAGCCTCCAGGGAGGACGGACACACAGGGGTTGACCTCGTGCCCCTACTGGATATCCTTGAAAAAAAAGAGCTTCATAGCGTTTCAGATTTCTCCAAGATAAATAAAAATTCTGCTTCTGCTCCCTTTAGTGAGGTGAGCGGCGAAATCCACAACAACAATACCGTCATGGAGTACCAGCAGGGCTCGGGAGCGCTGATGGCAAACTTCCGCAGCATGGTAAGCGTGAGAGTGGCTGACCAAACCGTGTGGCCTCCAGACCATCTTCCATTCCGATTTGAAGCTTTCGTGACTGCAGGAATCCATATTCTTTGGTTCTTTCGATGAATTCACGTAGGTAGAAAATAAAATAAATCACGACATTCTTGGCTCATTATAGTAGTAATTCGCAATGGAGTAATTTTTTGCCATTACCAAATGTCACTAAAAGTAAAAGGAACCAACACATTGTGCAATGTTTTACTTTGTATTTATTTAGTCAACTGTGGTGCATTTATAATACTGTTTTTTTTGGGGTTAGATCATGTAAATATAAATGTGCCGTTTAACCCGCCACCACCCGACACAGCCAATTAGTAAGAATTGTCATGGAAACAGAACGTGCCAATTCATTATTAGTACAGCACACCGGTGTGTTGGAGAGCCAAGCCACAACATTTACAATCTGAGTACGGCATTTCGCCAGTAATTACAGCTAGCTTCATCAGGCGACAGTCAGATTTGTGGATAAATCCTCCTGTTTCGTTCCTTAAATAGAAGAATATATGTGATGACGTCACTTGTGAGCCCTTCTTGTGCGAAGGGGGGGGGGATTTATTAATTTATATCAATTACAATGGGTATCCATTGCCGGTTGGGTTTTTCATATGGTAATCAATGTACATTATGCAAGGTACATTTGTGGTGGTGTTACAGTGTCAAGCCCTCTCCAGCCTCTAGTCCAGCTGGGTGCCACTACAATTAAGAGCCATCAACCCCACATCAAAAGGCTATGATAGTGTTTATCCCGGGTGGAAAATAACTCAGTCTATCATCCCTTTGGGGTTGATAGAAATGAGCACAACTTTGTGGGAAGTCGAATGTGTTGATCAGATGGAGAGAGTGTGAAAGTTCTATTGGCTTTGCCCACTTGCTCACTTGAGCGGGGAGATTGACATTCTCATCATCATCATCATGAGCCATGATCAATCCACTGCTGGATGAAGTATTCCCCAAGCCTTCGCTATCCCTCACGATATTGTGATGCAACAATTCACCTGGCATCTGCACACGCATGCTGATTGCATCACCGCTCCATCTGCCCAATTGACGTATTCTCAGATGTGTTCCATCCCTTGACTACCGGTCATCAACCACTTCTTGTGGCCATGCGTTACCCAGGCCCACTTACTTTTATTTACAGCTTAAATTACTTATTTATCCTCCGTACGTCCTCTAATCCACGGCTCCCCCTTTTATCTCTCAATGTGCGGCACAACACACGTACACATTGCATCCTAACAATTCACAATGTTACTGTGATCCTCCAGAATGTATCGTGTTTTTCTTCTTCATGTTCCCTTGTGTTCTTTGGTCTCCATTAGTTCGATTCTAATCCTTATTAGGGCCTCCTTAGACAACCTCCACAGTCATGTGATTGTCTCATGGGTTGTTACCGGTTTTCAATGGTACAACTGTCACACCGCGACTGATGACTCCTCCCTGCTGCTGCTGTCCGGTCTCAGCTGCTGAAAAAGATTCGACGCTCGGACCGACGCGGCTCAGAGTCGGTCACCGAGGAGAAGTTTGCAATCCTCTTCCAGGCGACGCTCAACACTGGGGACGGCGAGTTCATGCTGCACGCCCAGGTGCAGCACGCTCACGACGCAGCCACAGCAACCGCACCCTTCAACCGCACTTTCCAACCGCACCATTCAACCACACCGTTCAACCGCACTCTTCAACCAAACCCTTCAACCAAACCCTTCAACCGCACTTTTCAATCACACTGTTCAACCGCACTTTCCAACCACACCCTTCAACCGCACTCTTCAACTGCACTCTTCAACCAAACCCTTAAACCGCACTCTTCAATGGCATGCGACAATCAGACGCTACACCCACAATGCCTCAACCACGGGGCACTGACCACACTCGCTGACCATTTGCCACATCCACTCACTCGGGCCGCACAAACTTAAGCACTCAACGGTGCATCAATTAAAACTGAAATAAATTCTTGGGCTCACAATCCACGCATTGAATCGTGCGTGTGAGAATCAATGATTCACGATTCATTATTTGGAAATGGCACGCTGACGTTACAATTAAGCCAATGAAGCGAACGAAACTTTCCGAGTGAGACACTAAGCACAAACAAAATGGCGTCCGGGTGTGGTACTGGCCTCACCTCTAGACTAATGAGGCAAGGTCAGGTCGAGGTACCACACATTTTTTAAAACACATTTACTATGTTGAGTCAAATCTAAATTGTCTTTTTTTTTATCGGGTTTACAATGTAGTGAGGGGGTCTTATATTTAGGCCTTATTAAGAAGACACATTGTTCCACAATAGCAATGCTAAATGCTCACTAACTGACACTCTGTGAGACTATGACATATTTGTCTGGGTGTGTGTCACGTGGTGTGAGTGTGGTGCGTATACTGCTCTGTGACAGCGAGCCCTTCGGCAATTCGCGTGTTCTCAAAGTCCACCTTGCCTGGCACTGTGATGACGTCACAGCCACTTAGTGGCAAATGGCAGCTGCTGTTGTGTGTGTGCACTGCTCTTGTGGGGAGGGGTAGTGTCGTGGACAGCGTGCTGCTCTACACAGCTGGCAACCCGAGTTTGATTCTCGTTCACGGCCAATACCAGTGACAATTATCTGGACTGGTCCTGGGCCTCCTACAGGTTGACTCAGCCTCAAATGAGACAAAGGCTGGCCGGCCACCCCCTCGTGTGCCGTGCCAGCTTTTATAGGTGCTCGCTAACAGCACTTGCACCCAAAGGATGTTAAGGCTATATGGGGAATCTTGCTGTTTGTGTGATGTGTATATTGCTCTGTGCCAGGTGCTGTCCTTACCTGTGGTGGTGATTGTCCACGGGAGTCAGGAGAACAACGCCACCGCCACGGTGCTGTGGGACAATGCCTTCTCCGAGCCGGTAGGTGTGGTTTCGTTGTCCACCTTTAGTTGTGCGGAGTTAAAATGTAACCAGGTTACATGTTGCACGTAAAATACTTACCCTACATAAGCTGAGCCACAGTGCCTTCAGTGACATTCGCATGATATTTCGTGTCTGCCTTGCAAAGCAGATTTCCTTTGAAATTTCTTTCTGAACAAGTAAATCATTTTGATTTGGTAATAAAAAAATGCAATCGACAAAATAATGAAAATCATTACAAAATTTGCCGCGTGTTGCCCGTTTATTCCTGTGTGCCGTGCAGCGCCGATTGCCCTTCCAGGTGCCAGAAGCGGTGCCCTGGAGTCGCCTGATGGCTGTCCTGGATAGCAAGTTCCGCTCGGAGGTGGACAGCCCCACGGGACTGTGCACCGACAGCGTGACCTTCCTCGCCCACAAGGCCTTCGGCTACTCAAGCGGGGCCGACGACCTCGCTGACCGCACCATCTCCTGGGCGCAGTTCAACCGGGTAGAGAGCAACACGGAGCACCGGAGAGATGTCCTGGTTAATGCCGATGCCAATCAGACTAAATCCACTCAATAAAGAAAACGTATTTTTATTTGACCAGGTAAAGCCCACTGAGATATACAGCTCTTTATCAGAAGTGAGCTGGCTATCACAAATGATAACCCAATGAAGTGGCTTATCACGTGGAAATGTATAGCTGCCAAATACTCTGAGCGCACGTTTCTAAATGTGGAGGGAAAAACCGGAGGACCCGGAGAAAAATCCACGCGACTACGGGGAGAAA
Organism: Lampetra planeri; assembly: GCF_965212315.1. Taxonomy (NCBI): domain Eukaryota; kingdom Metazoa; phylum Chordata; class Hyperoartia; order Petromyzontiformes; family Petromyzontidae; genus Lampetra; species Lampetra planeri. The sequence goes on from NC_136107.1 coordinate 23,596,796, forward strand.
CATGCAAACTCCAAATAGACAGGCATCAGGGTCGGGATCCAACCTACAACCTCCTACATACCAGGCGAGGGAGATAACATCTCGCCACCACTACGCCAACAGTAATCACATCACCAGTACTTCAGGCAGCACAGTGAACAATCAGCAAGGTTGCTTTGCACTAGTGGTTCTGGGTTAGACCTCAATACCCATTTATACTGCTGCACGGGGGATGGGGCTGGAGGGATTTAAGAAACTTGCCTATTTCTTCAAATGCCACTTTGGGCGATCGAACTGACCACATCTGGAGTGCATGCTTAGTTTGCTAACCATGATACCATGGCAGAATGAATAATATATAATAAAAATATGTTTAATATTATAATATAATCATATATAATACCCTTCCTTTACAACCCGGAAAACTTCCATGAGTCTTCAGACCTTTTTTTCAGGAGCATCCATAGTTCTTTAGCATTTGGGCATATAATTTAAGTGTTTGGAGAAAACCCACACACAAATGAAGGGGTAGAACTAAAAGCTCCACACAGGAACATTTAAGATTCCATCGGTGTGCTGCCATCTCCTTGCTACCTTACAGCTCAAGCCCACAACAGCTGGTATTGCGACCCAGTCTCCCATCTAAGCACTAACCAGGTCCAACACCTGCTTAGCTTCTGATTAGAGAGATCTGATGAGATTGGGGACATTCACAGTGATTTGGCTGTCGGCTTAATGGACTTAAGAGTCAGGGTTTCCATTGACAAGTACAGACTGAAATCTCTCACCACCATTGTTATTCACACAGTTGTGCTTCAGAGGGTAAATTTAGAGGAGTAACGTTGCAGGCGATGGGCCCTTCTGCTGTCGTGCAGGAAAACCTTCCCGGTCGCACCTTCACCTTCTGGCAGTGGTTTGACGGTGTCATGGAACTCACCAAGAAGTACCTAAAGAGCCACTGGAACGACGGGTCAGTGTGCACTTCCTCGTAACGTCATTCCGCCAAACCGTCTGGATATTTCGGTTTTGTATGGTGTTGCTAAGTGGTTTATTTGGCGCGGCTTAGTCTGGTTTGTTCGTCGTGCCTAAGTCATGGTAAATCCAGCAGCGGATTGACCATGGCTATCGATGAGGATAATGAATTCCGCGGGCAAGCGGAAGCTCTGCTGGGCCTTCTGACGCTGCTCGTGCCGCGTGGGCTCCAGGGCCATCGTGGGTTTCGTGAGCCGAGCGCAGGCACAGGACATGCTGTTGTCACTGCCCGCGGGCACCTTCCTGCTTCGCTTCAGCGACTCCGAGATTGGGGGCGTCACCATCGCATGGGGGGCGCAGATGCCCGGTCAACCAGGTGAGCGGTTCTTGGAGGCCGAACATTTGTGCTACTTCACCCCCCCCCCGCCCCACCGCCTGTGTGTAGGATCGGTCTTTGAGTACGAGCGAGGGTCTTTTCCACTAACACTAGAGTTGGGTTATATGGGCAATCCTAATATTGGCGATATCATACATATAAACATAGTGATGTTATAGCTACCGGTATCACAGCTACTGTCATTGCAAGCTGTGACGGGTATCGCTTAAGAAATGTTGCATTGGTATTTGCCAATTTCGGGATATCTGTTTTCAAATATAGAGTAACGTAAACAATATCTGGCACTAGCCAACATCACGGTGTTCCCTATATCGAGCAATAAATGAACATTTACACAACTTTGAGATATTGCGATCCTAGAATTTATCAGGCAATATGCAATCTTATAATATTACTACTCACTCACTGATGTCAAAGCAATATATCTCACCACGATGCCCCTCTCGGAAAATTGTGTTTATTGGATGAAACTAATTGAGACTAATGCTCATTCATTTCAGAAAGTTTTTTTAGCCAAGATCACTTTGACCCCCCAACCCCCTGCAAACAATACCACATCTAATAATCATCACCACCACCACCACATAGCTGTATTTCTCACTAAAGGCGGAATTGATTGGTGAGCATATTCAAAGGTTTAAATAGTGGCATGAGGATATCTTGATGGGACAGTGGAGCATTACCTCGTATCCAGTGCTGGGAGAATGGCCGAATTGCCAAATGCTTCCATAAAGGTGCCCCCTGTTTGCTAGCACCCTCCCCGCATGCCACAAATAAGGGTGACTCACAGCTGGTGGTAACAGTTATTTTTTTACCAAGTTGCCACGACGACGAGATAAGTGCTTTATGATGCTTTTGCATATTTTTCCGAGGGTAATGTGCTCAGCCTTACTTGAGTACTTGGGTGGTGTGTTGTGCTGACTGGACCACCCCACTCTCGTGTCTTGTTGTCGGCCTTCAAAGGTGCTCGCCATCAGAACTTTCCCCAGCAGTGTGTATCACGACATGAGAAATCTTTAACTTTGTAGTCAGCGGTGGTGCAGTAGTTTGCACAATGTTCTATAGTTCTGGCGACCTGCCAAGTAAGATTTGCACCTGTTCTTGCAACACCAGCCCATCGTGGGCCATAACAGAGTTGCTCATTAACAGCACTTGCCTCAATGGTGTGTATAGCTATATGGGGAGTCTTTGTCATTTTGTGTGTCCGTATGGGTTCTAGATTTGAAGCTTTCGTGACTGCAAGGATTCATACTCTTTGTTTTTTTTTCAGTAAAGTCACGTAGGTAAAAAATAAAATAAAATAAATTAAAACAACTAAAATAAATCACGACGTTTCGGGCGTAACACAAGCATTCGTCATCAGGTGGGAAAGCACAGTCTGCTGCTGATGCAGACTGTTTAAAAAAAAACGTCGTGATTTAATTTAGTTGTTTTCATTTAATTAAGTAAATGTTTTACCTACGTGACTTTACCGAAAAAAACAAACAGTATACGTATGGGGTTTGTCCAGAGCCGGATTGAGGCACGGGGGGGGGGGTTTAGGGGCTGCAGCCTCCGCCAGCTGGAGGACCTCCAGAGATGAAGTGAAAAGTTATTTCGTTTGTGAACGCTGAATTTTAGCCTTGTAAAAATACTATTTTATTTTTCTTTAACTTTGTTTTCCTTTTCAAAGCATTACTGGGGGAGCCTCACAGTACCTGTAACCCAGGGGCCGACACAATCTTAATGCGGCCCTGGGTTTGGCCGGTAGATGTCATGGATGCTTGTCCTATCAGGACCTTTGGCACATGCTTTATTTGAAGTTCTCTCTGTGGTTTTTGGATCATTAGATCTATTAGTGGGGGGGGGGGGGGTGCAACAAGCCCCTCGTACACACCCTCATTCGCCACTGTGATAGAATAGATGTGAGCATGCCATGAGGGTAATCATCTGATTTTAGCCCTTCCCCCAGTGGCAATGCTCACTACACACCACAGTGTTTATATCTGACACCACAAGGAAGTGGGGGATGGTTGTTTTTCCAAGCGCTAGCCTGGGCTATAAAAAGTGCACATAGCCTGGCACAGGTGCTGCGGTGATCTCACCATATCTTAGTGCAGCGAATGACGGCTTCCGATGTGTGTGTGTGTGTGCTGTGCGTATAAGGGGGAGCGGTGATGTAGCGGTTAGCACGCTGTGATACGAACCTGGCGAAGTGAGTTAAATTCCTACTCACAGCCAACACCAGTGACGATTATCTGAACCCGTCCTGGGTCTTCCCTAGGTCAACTTAGCCTCAAAACGAGGCTAAGTCGACCATTGCAGTTGACCAGGGTTAAGTCGACCATTGCCGTGCCGGTCTTGATAGGTGCTACTCACTAACAGCACTGATCCCAACGTGATCTTTGTGTCGTGCGTGTACACGACAGGCGAGCGGATCGTGTGGAACGTGAAGCCGTTCACGGCGCGCGAGCTGGCCATGCTGCCCCTGGCTGACCGCGTGCGGGATCTGGACAGCCTCCAGCTGCTGTACCCGGCCCGGCCCAAGGACCATGCTTTCGCCAAGTACTACAGCCCGCCGCGTGAGTACCAGACTCGTGGTGCTGCCACGTGCCCCATGAGCGGCACCCGGCACTGGGCATCACTGTGTTCGCAAAGTTCCGATTTTTTTTTCTTTTTTCTAGTCTAGACTATGCAGGGTGTGTGGGAAAGTACTGAGTGAGTGGGTGAGTGAGTGGGTGGGTTAGTGGGTGAGTGGGTGAGTGGGTGAGTGAGTGAGTGAGTGAATGAGTGAGTGGGTGAGTGAGTGGGTGAGTGAGTGGGTGAGTTAGTGGGTGAGTGAGTGAGTGGTGAGTTAGTGGTGAGTGGGTGAGTGAGTGGGTGGGTTAGTGGGTGAGTTAGTGGTGAGTGGGTGAGTGAGTGGGTGAGTTAGTGGGTTGGTGAGTGTGTGGGTGAGTTAGTGGGTGAGTGAGTGGTGAGTTAGCGGTGAGTGGGTGAGTGAGTGGGTGGGTTAGTGGGTGAGTGAGTGGGTGGGTTATTGGGTGAGTGAGTAGGTGAGTGAGTGGGTGAGTGAGTGGTGAGTTAGTGGTGAGTGGGTGAGTGAGTGGGTGGGTTAGTGGGTGAGTTAGTGGTGAGTGGGTGAGTGAGTGAGTTAGTGGGTGAGTGAGTGTGTGGGTGAGTGGGTGAGTTAGTGGGTGGGTTAGTGGGTGAGTGGGTGAGTGGGTGAGTGAGTGAGTGAGTGAATGAGTGAGTGGGTGAGTGAGTGGGTGAGTGAGTGGGTGAGTTAGTGGGTGAGTGAGTGAGTGGTGAGTTAGTGGTGAGTGGGTGAGTGAGTGGGTGGGTTAGTGGGTGAGTTAGTGGTGAGTGGGTGAGTGAGTGGGTGAGTTAGTGGGTTGGTGAGTGTGTGGATGAGTGGGTGAGTTAGTGGGTGAGTGAGTGAGTGGTGAGTTAGCGGTGAGTGGGTGAGTGAGTGGGTGGGTTAGTGGGTGAGTGAGTGGGTGGGTTATTGGGTGAGTGAGTGGGTGAGTGAGTGGGTGAGTGAGTGTGTGGGTGAGTTAGTGGGTGAATGAGTGAGTGGTGAGTTAGCGGTGAGTGGGTGAGTGAGTGGGTGGGTTAGTGGGTGAGTGAGTGGGTGAGTGATTGGGTGGGTGAGTTAGTGGGTGAATGAGTGAGTGGTGAGTTAGCGGTGAGTGGGTGAGTGAGTGGGTGGGTTAGTGGGTGAGTGAGTGGGTGAGTGATTGGGTGAGTGAATGGGTGAGTGAGTGATTGAGTGGGTGAGTGAGTGGGTGGGTTAGTGGATGAGTTAGTGGGTGAGTGAGTGGGTGAGTGAGTGGCGAGTGGATGTGTGAGTTAGTGGCGAGTGGATGGTTGAGTGAGTGGGTGAGTGAGTGGGTGAGTGAGTGAGTGAGTGGGTGAGTGAGTGGGTGAGTGAGTGGGTGAGTGAGTGAGTGAGTGGGTGAGTGAGTGAGTGGGTGAGTGAGTGGCTAAGTGAGTGGGTGAGTGAGTGGGTGAATGAGTGGGTGGGTTAGTGGGTGAGTGAGTGGGTGAGTGAGTGGGTGAGTGAGTGTGTGGATTAGTGGGTGAGTGAGTGGGTGAGTGAGTGGGTGATTGAGTGGGTGGGTGAGTGAGTGGGTGAGTGAGTGAGTGAGTGGTGAGATAGTGGTGAGTGGGTGAGTGAGTGGGTGGGTTAGTGGGTGAGTTAGTGGTGAGTGGGTGAGTGAGTGGGTGAGTTAGTGGGTGAGTGAGTGGGTGAGTGAGTGGGTGAGTGAGTGAGTGGGTGAGTGAGTGGGTGAGTGAGTGGCTGAGTGAGTGGGTGAGTGAGTGGGTGAGTGAGTGAGTGGTGAGTTAGTGGTGAGTGGGTGAGTGAGTGGGTGGGTTAGTGGATGAGTTAGTGGTGAGTGGGTGAGTGAGTGGGTGAGTTAGTGGGTTGGTGAGTGTGTGGGTGAGTTAGTGGGTGAGTGAGTGAGTGGTGAGTTAGCGGTGAGTGGGTGAGTGAGTGGGTGGGTTAGTGGGTGAGTGAGTGGGTGGGTTATTGGGTGAGTGAGTGGGTGAGTGAGTGGGTGAGTGAGTGGTGAGTTAGTGGTGAGTGGGTGAGTGAGTGGGTGGGTTAGTGGGTGAGTTAGTGGTGAGTGGGTGAGTGAGTGGGTGAGTTAGTGGGTGAGTGAGTGTGTGGGTGAGTGGGTGAGTTAGTGGGTGGGTTAGTGGGTGAGTGGGTGAGTGGGTGAGTGAGTGAGTGAATGAGTGAGTGGGTGAGTGAGTGGGTGAGTGAGTGGGTGAGTTAGTGGGTGAGTGAGTGAGTGAGTGGTGAGTTAGTGGTGAGTGGGTGAGTGATTGGGTGGGTTAGTGGGTGAGTTAGTGGTGAGTGGGTGAGTGAGTGGGTGAGTTAGTGGGTTGGTGAGTGTGTGGATGAGTGGGTGAGTTAGTGGGTGAGTGAGTGAGTGGTGAGTTAGCGGTGAGTGGGTGAGTGAGTGGGTGGGTTAGTGGGTGAGTGAGTGGGTGGGTTATTGGGTGAGTGAGAGGGTGAGTGAGTGGGTGAGTTCTGAGTTAGTGGTGAGTGGGTGAGTGAGTGGGTGGGTTAGTGGTGAGTGGGTGAGTGAGTGAGTGAGTGGGTGAGTGAGTGGCTAAGTGAGTGGGTGAGTGAGTGGGTGAATGAGTGGGTGGGTTAGTGGGTGAGTGAGTGGGTGAGTGAGTGGGTGAGTGAGTGTGTGGATTAGTGGGTGAGTGAGTGGGTGAGTGAGTGGGTGATTGAGTGGGTGGGTGAGTGAGTGGGTGAGTGAGTGAGTGGTGAGATAGTGGTGAGTGGGTGAGTGAGTGGGTGGGTTAGTGGGTGAGTTAGTGGTGAGTGGGTGAGTGAGTGGGTGAGTTAGTGGGTGAGTGAGTGGGTGAGTGAGTGAGTGGGTGAGTGAGTGAGTGGGTGAGTGAGTGGGTGAGTGAGTGGCTGAGTGAGTGGGTGAGTGAGTGGGTGGGTTAGTGGCGAGTGGGTGAGTCAATAACAATCTGTGGAATGTTAGTCAAGTCTTAGTCTTTCAATTTCATGTCATCATCATCATTAAATATAAAATGCTGATACTGTGACTAGTGTCGTTTAGTCACCATAGTGTATATATATAAATTACTATTTCCAGTGTTAAATATCAGCATTTCTTACGTCAATGACGTAGTAAAATCGAGAGACGAAGCCTCAATTACAGTTCCACGCGTTGACTAATCTTAGACAAGAAAATAACACTTTGAATGCTGATAATTGTTTTTTTACCCTTTTATCTGGCAACAAAACTGACACCTTTTTTACAAGGAGTCATGTTTGTGTAATATCTTCAATAATGGCAGGAGACGAGTTGACGGGGCAGCACTGTTTATTCACAACGGTTGCACATGTAACAGTCCCAACCGAGATAACACCTATGTTACGCGTGCCTGACTCGGCCACGCACTCCGTCTTCCCCGTGGGGTACGCGTACCTAACTCTGCCTTGCACTCAGGCTCTCCGGCTACGCTCTCCCCACGGGGAGCTATCAGACCCCTACGCACATCCGGCTCGGCCCGCACTCAGTCTCTCCCGTAGGGTACGCGTGCCTAACTCTGCCTCGCCTCAGGCTCTCCGGCTACGCTCTCCCCACGGGGAGCTATCAGACCCGCCTTGTCAGGCTACGGGTCTCGACCACTGAGTTACACAGCCCGGCCCTTACAAGGGCGTCGGGCCGTGAATCCCAAGGCCTCGCCTCTGAGCCTCACAGAGCCCCGGCCCTTACAAGGGCAGCGGGGCTAGGGGTCCCAGGGCCTATCTCTTCCTCCGTCTTCTGTCTTCACCGGTTACCAACTCCCCGAGTGCCCGCGCGCATCGCCTTACATAGCCCTCCGCTCCCGAGGGGGCGGAGCCTATGCGGACCGCGATGTGAGCACCCGCTTGCGGACCGTGATTTAACCACCCACCACGCGCTGCCTCACGATCCCCCCTGCCAGCACGTATCACCACTACATCTGCATTGACCACAATACCTGCGGTCGGAATGCAAACAAAAACACAACTCTGATAATGTATGCACTGTCCTTGAAATTGATTGGTCCACACCCGAGACAGCTTTTCTTAGAGCCTAGTCTCACATGGTGTTGGACCAGATGACCCTAGGCTCTAAGAAAAGCTGTCTCGGGTGTGGACGAATCAATTTTAAGGACAGTGCATATATTATCAGAGTTGTGTTTTTGTTTGCATTCCAACCGCAGGTATTGTGGTCAATGCAAACATGACTCCTTGTAAAAAAGGTGTCAGTTTTGTTGCCAGATAAAAGGGTAAAAAAACCAATTATCAGATTTTGCTACTGGCAAAGGAGGTTCCAATGGTGTACGTTGAATGCTGATGAAATGAACACCGACCACACGCCCTCAGCAGTGACATGAAGCAGAAGGCCAGCAAGGTGCACGTCACGATGAACAAACGCTGCTGCCTCAGCGGATGAGTGCTTTGTTTGATTATCTGTGTCTGCAGAGAGTTTGGGGGGGGGGGAAACATAACCCAGCAGTGTTAACAGGTGTCCATGTTTTTTTAATTATCATCAAATCACTGTATCATAAATAAGCGACATATAACCCGTCAGCTTCATGGCTGTGCTTGAGAAGTCGGGGTGGCATGTAGCAAGAATTACGTCTTTGTTTCCACACGAAAAACTTTCCTCATAGAATTCAAAACTCTTTTCAGGAAGCCCTGCGTTGGATGTCAGTCCAGTTGCTGGAGCACCCTCACAGCTTGGAAACATAAACGTACTTGCTCTGCTGCCTTCAACAGGCACTTTGCTACTCCATCGCTTGGTGTCTCACCATACATCCATGGTTTTTGTTTGCATCACAACATTGAACACTCAGCCCAGCGGTGCAGAACATGCGCAAGATACAAGTGAATCCGTGCCACAGTAGAGGCTTGGCTTTGTTTCCCATGCATTGACTCTCTCTCTCTCTCCATGTCAATTCACAGCGGGAAATAATCTGAATGGATACATTGTGCTGGGCATCCGCCAGGTGCTGCCAGGGTAAGCCACTGCTTCTGCGTGTGAATATGCCTGGGCAGTCCACGTCACATCTCCACTGCATACCAGACCTGTGCTACTCACCACTGCTCACTTACACAAAAAAGACAAAGATCTCCGTATAGCATTAACAGACTATATATTCTTGGTACTTTCGGTAAAGTCATGTAGAAGGGAAATAATAAAATAATATATAACAAACAATCTTTTTTGTTTTTGTTTTATATTTATATTATTGTATTATTTCCCTTCTACGTGACTTTACCGAAAGAACCAAGAATATTAATCCCTGCAGTCACAAAAGCTTTAAATCAAAACATTAACAGACTGTTGGTAATGTTAGTGAGCACCTACGAAGCTCGGCACAGCACACGAGGGGGTGGGTTGCCAGCACCACGCTCAGCCGCCTTTGTCTCCCTAGTAGCGATGTTTACACACTGCACCAGGTACTCATTCACTTGAGGCTGAGTCGACGTAGGGGAGGGCCAGGACCGGTTCAGATAATCTATCACCGGTGTTGACCGTGAGCGGGAATCGAACCCGGGTCGCCGGGTTCGTAGCGCAGAGCGCTAACCGCTACACCACCGCTCTGTGACACACACTTCATCCACAAACACACACGAACCGGTCCTGGGCCTCCCCTAGGTCGACTCAGCCTCAAATGAGTACGTAGTACGGTGTTTAAAAACATCGCCACTAGTGAGACAACAGCGGCCGGACATGGTGTTGGCCACCCCCCCCCCCTCGTGTGCCAGAGTGCCGGCCTTCACAGGTGCGACTCGCTAACAACGCTTGCCCCAACAGTCTGTTGAAGACTACACGGGGGACCTTTGTCTTTGGAGGGTGTGTGTGTGTGTGCTGTGCACTCATTTGCATGCGGCCTGTGCGTGGTTTGGACTTAAATAGGTGTAGCCGCGTCGGTGACACAAGTGCCCCGGCCCTGACCTGTGCTGCCCGCTGCAGGTTCTCCATGCTGCCCCCGGGGCTCCCAGGGACCCCCTGCACCCCTTACGCGTCTGATGATACTGCCGTCGCCGCCACCAGCACCGCCGGCTCCCCGGGCAGCACCGCGCGGGCCCTCTTCACCAGCTTGGGTCACAACTGAGCTGGCGCAGCGTGTACCGAAGCGAGCTGCGCCGAAACGGACGGAGACCCAGGCCGGTCACGGCGGGCTGCTTCGTGGGGCTGCATCGCGTCACGGCGCGCCCCTGATGGACACGCATCCAAGGTGGAAACCGGACAACGCCGCCGATGGCCAGAACGATGACCTAATTGGCTCACGCTTGCCGTGTTTCCAATTAACACCTGCGTCCAATGCTCGTCGAGAAGCTCCAAGAGCTGCCTCCGATGCGACGGATGTGAGCATCTATCTACCTTCAGCAAGCCTACCAGGTGTCGTTAAGGACCGAACATTTTTGCCACCATTCCACGGCGTAATGTACCATGCCACGCAAACAGCACCAGTCCTGAGCCCTAATCACAAACACCGCCATGCTGCGGCACGGTAGAACAATGCCCGGGGCTTGCCACGTGGCGCTATGATACAGGAGACCGCTAGAAAGCCTCGCCACAGCACTTTGGAACACACTTTGCGGCACAAAAAAAACACCACCAAAATTCCGCGCTCAAAAGACAGCAGTGAACGGAAAGGTACTTGCTGCTTTCGTGGGCAAACCACGCAGGTTCATCATTTTCTTTGCACATAAGTGTACTTGTTTACTTTTGACCACGGAACCTCGAAAACACAGCAAGACCTCTCATTTCTATCTATAACACGAGCAGTTCTGAGCATTTTCAGGTGGGTACTTCAACTGGAAAGGACTTGACAGATAACACAGTTTTCAATTGCTCTGGATTGTGTGCTGTTAAAAAAAAACTATTCTTTTTTCTTTTTACCAAAATAAATGTCCGTAACAATTTTACCTCAGGATCATGGAAACATATGATGCAGGAACCATGCAATGGTTCTCATGAAAACAAATACCAGAGAACGATGAAAGTACAGTAGCACAGAACGTTGACTGGAAGCCACCATCGGATTTGTGGGCTAACTGGAAATGGACATCCCTGTTAAGAAATGGCTCGGGACTTTAAACTCAGTGTAATACACATATTTCAAAAACAGACAGCTGCACTAATGCACCCCTATACGATTCTTAGAATTATATGGAAGTGCTAAGGACTTGCAGAGTTAAGCAGCCCTAGTTAGGAGGAAACAATTGTTGGCGTCGTTATGGAGAATATAAGTAACAAAATAAATATTTGCTAGTTATCTTTAAAGTGAGCCTTGAGAATGTGTGTGAGCCATGATAACTTTGAGGTCACACATTACTTTTTGGAGGTGTACACCCGTCCGTGACCTTCCCAGCAACCAGGTGCTCCCGTGACTGCATTTATTTCACATGTGCTGTCTGGTTACGAAGCAGACTCGTGATATTTAACAGTATTCTTGTGAAATATAAAAAAAAAAGCGTTTGCTATTTGACCTAGAGCCATTCACTTCACAACACTTGTTGTGTACCCGCGCAAAGATGACATGGAAATGGCTGGTGGAATGTTTGGGAAGGGAACAAATGATGCACAAGATGACCTTTCAAAGAAAATGCAACTCTATACAAATGCGGTATTGTGTGTAGCATCATGTCGTATGGTTATCATGAAGTGGCTTAATGCAATCTGAGAGTGAATTACAGGGTTGGTTCGAGGAGAATTATTTGATGGCCTCGGGCTCCCATGTTGATGGGCCTGCCTCGTACTAAGATGACCGTAGCAGCTGGCGCGGATGATAGCGTGTCACTTTTGGGAGGGGCCTCAACGAATGCGATAGATGATTTTCGGGAAAATGCCGCTTGTCAATTTGAATTGCGTAGCTAAAGTTAATTATAACCGAGGTGGCCCTGTATGAATGTAAGTGGCAATGCCTTGGGGCAGTTTAAAGAATAAAAAGAGGGCACACTAATGGATATATACTAATTGCCTGGCTAAAGCCACGAAGAGTAACACGATGGTATGCTAATGCAATTATAAGAACTGTCTGGCTAGAGCCAATATTATGAAAAAGAGGGCACTGTAGTGGAATATCAAATAAGTTCCTGGCTAAGACCATGAATGGTTAACGAGGGCATGCTAATGGTTATATGATGTGCCTTGTTAGAGCCATAAAACGTGCAAAGCGGGCATGATAATGGCTTTATAGCAGTGATGGGCAACTTCGACTTGTTGGTGGACCACACGAGTCCACTAATGACCGCACGCATCACCCTACAGACACTGAGACCAAGCCACCACGAGGGTTGCCCACCACTGATTTTTTTTATTGTCTTGTTGTTCATGCCCCCCCCTCCCAGCCTTCTCAGTTCTCTCGGAAGGAATTGCAGTGGCAGTGGTGCTTGACATGCACATGCAAAATTCGCCTCGTGCGTATGTGCATGCGCATGCACGTGTCGTGACGCCAATTGTGTGCGCGTGTCCGTCCGTGCACGTTTTCACGTGTGGTGGCTGCTTAAGTGCAAACGCATCGGTGTGCAGTTCATCGCACAAGGCGATCCTTAAGACAATCCTGTCCGGATCAAACCTAGCATGCAATCATTTACTCGCTATTGGAGCCACACAACGAGGTGACATTTGATTTGTGCCGCAGTTAAGAAGTGGTTTTAAGATAAGCAAAAACGTGCCAAACAAAACAAAACGCAATGTGAACGTGACGGGGTGAGGTTTGGGGGGCGCATGTGTGGTTTTATGTCTCTTTTACAATAATGTACTAAGTGGTTGTAAGGCCACATTGTTCTCGACGCCACACTGCAAAGCAGTTGTGCCACGCACGGCGTTGTGTTCTGTCCTGATGTATGAAATATATCGCACGCACGCCAGTGGCAACGCAACGGTGAATGCTAATTGTGGCCCTTGTGGACACGGTCCAGTTTTTACACGTTGGCAAATTTTACTGGCAAGTTCAGTGAACTTCATATGCTAATCAGAGGTGCCAGAGTATGAAGTTGGAAACCCGTCTGGCGGAAGCGACGTACGTTTCGTTTGTCATTGAGTGGCAGTGGGGAAGTTTGTGCAATTACAATCGACTAATGCAGAAATCAGCTGATTTGATATAATACATTACCCGGCCACAGCTGCAAATGTCAACAAAAAAGTGTCAAGGTTAATTCTGATATTGGCAGCAGTTATAAAGGTTTTGCCTTATTACATACGACATTTATACTGAAGGCAGTGTGAGTCCATCTAACGGAGTTTACGGGTCACGCATGAAGCTGGATCCTGGTATCAGAGCACTGCCTTACATGCAGAGACCTCAGCTATTTTGTATTATTATCATCATCGTAATCATCCCTCCAAGCATGGTACTATGTGGACCATTTTGATGCGATGTCAACCGTGGTTGTACTATGGGAGCCACTGGTTCCCACCTCTGGCTCTGGATCCACTATGAAAAACTGCATGTCACTTGTCAGAGCATGCAGTCACTTTGTTTTACTCGTCTCACGATTACGAAAGGTTAACTCCAAGCCACACACACCAATGCTGTAAAACTAAGGTCAAAGGTAACATTATCACAAAACAATTACAGGTAATTTTGTTTTACTTCACCGGATATTTATAATGTTTTTCTTTAATTTATATTTTCTGGGTGCCAGTGTTAAAATAAATTACTTAAAACTTTCATAATAATAAAAGTTTTTTTTGTATTATGTGTAACTGTGTGGTATTCGCTAACATTGCATAATCTATATTGTGTGCTGTATTATGCGTGTCCATCATTCCCCATCATTTAACATTGTCATGCCTACAGCTTGCCAATGACTAACACTGCATATTACCTTGATTTAATCTCAGGTTAAAGCCAATGCTTTCACTCCTAAGCTGATCAGTGAAACATTGCAAGAGTCCTACCTTCGCCAAACCGTATACGAATGCCACAATAAACAATGCTATTTAGATTTATACAGCATCTAAATGTGACAACATGTCAACATACTCGACAAAGTTGATTTTTTAAAACGCGTTTTTAGCCCTTTTTGGTCAGCTGTCAGACCATACTGTTTGACCATACTTCACCATGCTAGTCATCACCTGTTGGTGAAAGGGAGGCCATGACCCATTCAGAAAAAAACTTTCCACATATGCTATCCATGGTCAGAGATCAAACTCAGGTGCCCAGGTTCACAATTCAGTATGCTAACCGCGACACCACCGTTCCACAATAAATTGGTTAGAATTGTGAATTAATGGCCATAAAAGACAATAGGGCACCAAATATGAGAGCAATTTTTTACAGCTATAACTTTTCCGTCATTTTATTATTCTGTGACCCTCTTGATTTTCAGGGGCTAGAAGGTTGGAAAGCCTGCGTGTCAAAGCCAAGCCCTCATTGTGGATTACGAATGAGTTATGCTTGCCATGCAGATCTAATTACTGGCTTTGTGCTTCAGTGGAAATTGGTATCCGAAGCCTAGCCTGGGCCTCATCAATGTCAACTAGTTTGCATCAGGTTCTCATCTGGGATATTTCAGTTAGTTATGTCCTTCAATACGTATTCACACTAGCACGAAAAGCCATGTAGCCAAGTGCTACAACTGTCAGTACTCATTATGTGAAGTTATATATACCTAATCTTTTCCTGTAAACCATCAGGGATATGTTTGCCAATGTAACATACCCAAAAGGAGCTGATTTATTGATAATTTTTTTAGCCCACTGCACACGTCGTCATTATACCACCCGCACGGTAAACCATCCGGAAACAAACTGTGTTGAAAATAAATATTGAGGAAGACGAGTCATTTTAAATTATTAGTTTTTTACATTCAGCAAAATCAATGTCTTCCCCTTCGTGGTTCACCAGCTTCACATTAACTTTCTACAGTAGATGTGATTAATTAATATCCTCAAGGATATGATTCTGATTGGCTCGGTGGGTAAAGGGCATGTAGCTAACTGGTAAACAGATTTCATACGTCAGCTTTTATGAACAATATGATTCATAATTGGTTTCTTTTGGCCTAGGTTGTGTAAAAATGTCTGTCGTAAACCCTCCTCCAACCAGCGGAACATGGTACCTGTATAAATGTTATAAAGTTGCTAACAACTCCGGTGGTGCTGCTGAAGCGATAAATGAATTTAGCACGTTCAATTCACGTGACACATTTATTAACTGGCTGTTGGGTGGAGAAGGGGTTTATGACACACATTTTTTTTTTACTATTAAACTGTTGTATTTGACCAGGTAAGGCCTACTGACTTATATAGCTATTTTCAGAAGCGACCTGGCAAAAATGATAACTTAACGAAGTGGCTTATGTGGACATTTCTAGCAGCCACATACTCGAAACGCGTTTTTTTTTACACGACCTTACCCAAAATAAACCAATTGTGAATGGTAAATAGATGTTCCCACCAAGGGGCCACTTGCCCCCTTTAACTCTACACATGTTGGAAGACGGCCATTTAAACCTGAAAGCTCGCTCCATCTTGGCGAAGTTCATGGAAAAAAACAGTGACTGCTCCGTCAAGTTTAACTGGCCCCTAGCCAGCGTGAATCGTACCCGACTCGCGTAAACGAGAGCACTTTTGTCTCTATGTGTTGCATTGGAACGAAGCATTTATCAGCCAGAAACACATTCTGCCATCCGAGGCAAAACTTGAACCTCATCTTGCGTTATCAGAAAACGTAATTTTTAGACATTTCCTATTTTAATGTCAAAATAAAGGTGTAAACATTGCACAACACACCTTGTATGCACAACATAGATTAGCAGTTTCAGCTGGCAGGTGTGTTTGATTTGCTCAATTAGAACCCATGTATTTCACAATTATCTATCAGTATTTATATATTAACACATTTTATAACGCAAATATGCTCAAACACGCAAAAGCGGCTGCACGGAGACTTCATATCCACCCAGGGCTTTGCGCGTCTGCAATGTGCCCAACATCCGGCCACTTTTTTTTAATGCATCACGACCACAGTGGCTATTCCTGTTCCTCCGTTGCGTTGTTTTTTGACGACATTTGCCTAGCCTGGTGGCTACAGCTGGCTGGCAGACAGGAAACACGCGCGCGCTGGGGGCCAACAGCAGGAAAAGGCGGTCTGGGTGGCTTTGCTATTTGGTTTCACTCCAGTCAGAATGGGCGAAGGGGAGTTGTCTTCGGAGTGGAGGGTGTGAGTGTGCACGCAATTGTAGATTAATCTAGATTTGAAGTTTTCGTGACTGCAGGGATCCATACTCTTTGGTTCTTTCGGTAAAGTCACGTAGGTATAAAACGAAATAAATTGAAATCACGACGTTTCGGGCGCAACACCTGATGACGGACCCAAAACGTCGTGATTTAATTTATTTTGTTTGAAACCTACGTGACTTTACCGAAAGAAACAATTGTGGATTGTGTGCAACGAATGGTCTTTCTCATTGCGCGTGCATGTTTTAAGGTTTGCCGATTACTATTGGGCATCTTTTGAACGGTGTGTAAAAGGGGTACACATGCCTTGAGTATACTGTGAGGCCACGTGATTTTATATGAATGCAGTTGTAAAAAAAAACATTGAAGGAGGGTGTGTATGTGTGTACACATGGTGCATGAATGTGTAGATTTGTGGTGGGGCGATAGGCACACTGTCCTATTATCCTGACGACCCTGCTTAAATGCCTAGCCGTGTTGCAGTTGCACGGGCATGAGAACACCAGCACTTAGGGAGACAAAGGTGTCTTTGAATGTCGCGCTTGAAACACCGAGAAAAGGCAAAAAAATAAAAAAACAGAGCAATGTAATTCAATACACTATTAGACGTTATTGTAAATATAAATATAAAGTCCATCCCATGTGTTAGTGCATTTTTTTATTCTTTAGGCAAGAAATGAGTTTTCAAATTTAGATTTTTTTCCTGGGGGGGGGACCCCAGACCCCCTGGAAGATTTGCCCCCCCCCCCCAATGTTGACTCCATGGCTACGACCTTGACTTGTCCCAACAGTCTGTTAAGGCTACACGGGGGATCTTTGCCTTTGTGCGTGCGCCAGACGTGTTGGTGCGGGGTGCGGGGTGCGTGAGTGCGGGTCCCAACCCTGCGCTCTGCGCCTCACACTTTCCCGTCAGTGGTTTCGTATGACGCCGAATCTCCCCTCGACGAAAGTGTGATTAAACATTTTCCCCCAAGCCACACACGCAGTGCTACACACACAGTAAAATTAACCACAGCCATGCAGGACATCCGAATCCACTTACTCATTTGCCTAACTTACATTTTGCAATGTTTTCTTTACAACACACTCCCCCCCCGGACAAATGATCAATAAGAGACGTCAGCACAACAGCTAAGAAGCATACTCTTTGGTTCTTTCGGTAAAGTCACGTAGGTAGAAAATTAAATAGATCACGACGTTTCGGGCGCAACACAAGCGTCCGTCATCAGGTGGGAAAGCTTTCGGGCGTAACGCAAGCGTCGTGGTCTATTTTATTTTCTACCTACGTGACTTTACCGAAAGAACCAAAGAGTATGGATTCCTGCAGTCACGAAAGCTTCAAATCAAGCTAAGAAGCAGTCTTCGCTGTTTTGCCCGTCAGCTCTTATTGAAGCGGTCTTAACCGTGGGCTCGGTGAAATTGTTTGATGATGCTTTGTTATATATCCAGGAACTCGCGATTAGAATTCATGGGATTTTTATAATGAAAGTCATCCAAAAAAAAGTTCAGATTTGTTGAGAAATATCTCAACGTTTGAGAAGTGACAGTGCGTGTGCACGAAACGATGCTTACGAGTAACAAACTACATATTCGTACAAAACCTACACAAAGCTAAATATTAAATTCTGCCTACATTCTGTTTTCTATGATGTAGTTAAACAAAACGTAGGATGAATATTAATGTTAGAAAGTCATAATTGTACTGCTTTTTCACTTGAAAGAATACATGCAATTTGTGAATAAAAGCGAAGTTTGATCATTACTAAATTGTCTAGAAATTTATTTAGCAAAATGTATCCTTAAAATTCATAATCAACGTTTTTGGGTTAGATCGCGTTATTTATAAATGTGTCACAACCCTCCACCACCCGACACGGCCAATCAGCAAAAAAAAAGTGTCACGTTGACAAAAGACAAATAGTTCACTACTTTAGCCCACCAGTGTGTTGAAGAGTGAATCCACAACATTTACAATTTTTTTTCAGGTTTCTTTGTAGTTCACCGTCTACCATAGACACAGACAATTGGAAATATACCAGTCAAATGTAATTTTCAGTCTTTATAACTGGCACTTGATTAATGCAAGCGAGGACAGGCTTGGACACACATCAATGTCCAAAGTTATTACAGCAACATTACTAATCACGTCCTTTTCACAGAATATTCTCATTTAGTATCCTGGCTTTGTTTTTTACCCCAAGAGATACTTCGTAACATTTATCATTGAGGACACAGTATGCAAATGTGGGAAGAAACCCAACTACCCAGAGAAAACCTTTTAAATTGTAGAATATCACTCAAATGTATGTCCTGATTGGCGACTTACCTATTTGCTCTACTGCCACCTTATGGTATGCCAGATCAGCAAAAATCATACAATTTCTGCACCACCAATTTCCTTTTTTTAAAGCAGCGCCATTTCTGTTCACATTTAATATTTGCGCTTATCGTGCCAGTCGCAGCTTCATTGGTGTCAGCAATGTTACTGACCGATAGTTTCCCGTGTTCACTCCCGTGCATGTTAAAATGTTGGACCGCATGCCTCCGAAGAGCAAAATCCCCACGGCCGCGTTTGTAGGTTCCAGCATCAGGAGCTACAGAAACCGACTCATTTGAGATCACACCGGAGCACACAGTTTTCCTAATCGCACCAAACGACTCAATTTTGACCAATCGACACCGAAGGCTCGATTTCAAATTAACCGAGACACATTTTCGGTTTATGCTACCAAAAGTATTACTTTTTCCACGAGGAGTCAATTTGGGTTTCAGTTGAACATAAATAGCGATGCACCGTTTTCAAGAGTGCAAGGCCAGGAAAGCTGCCAACTTCCCTGATTGGATTCCACGATCATGTACACATATGGGCACTGGCCAGCGAAACTGTAAGGCGGCGTTAAAACAAATCATGACAATTCGCTTTGGCCGTCATGCCCAGATGTGATTAATTATTAGTGTTGGCGATACACACAGGTATAGCAGCGCCTCATACTCATGACACTGGGTTGTCGCAATCCCAGACCCACTACTTTTGTAGTATGTTTTGAATGTCCAGCGTTGATGAAATGAGTATCACGAAAAATACTTGGCAGTACCTCTCCTACGCGGTGGGTTAAGGCCACCATTGAAAAGCAGTGCTTCCAATATTAATTTGAGCAGTGAAACACTATGTTTTATATTCTTGATTTGAAGCTTTCGTGACTGCAGGAATCCTGATGACGGACGCTTGTGTTGCGCCCGAAACGTCGTGATTTATTTTATTTTATACCTACGTGACTTCACCAAAAGAACACGATGTTTTATATTCTTGGTTCTTTCGGTAAAGTCACGTAGAAGGGAAATAATAAAATAATAAAACATAATATAAATTCTCACGACGTTTCGGCCACAACACAAGCAGCCGTCCTCAGGCGAAGAACAGAGCTATCGGAAAGACAGCGTCCTAATGAACACTGCTAAGCTTGGCAGCGTATTTTAAGCTGGGTGGGAGGAGAACGATGTTTTATATCAATACAATTATATGTAATCATACTGTGATTGCTCTACTTTGTAATTGTCTTAATATATTCATGTATTGCTCAATTTAGGCAATTTCCCAATACCAGGTACTGCCTATATTGGCAAATCAAGGATAACAAGTATTTTTTTTTATCCATTGACGTGACAAGAATACAAAATTAAATATACATCTTTTTTTGTATCCATTTTCCATACCATTGCTGTATGAATTTCTCTCCACGCCATGTTGATCACGGAGGTCGTCTGACCATACGGTTGTTGTCTTACCCGCGCACCTTCGATCAGCACAGTTGGCTATGCACCATGCTAAACAAGTTCAACATACGTGCATACTTAACCACCCGGGTAAGTGCACGTTGGAAAAGAGAGCCCAGGCCAGAAAGATGACAATCGTGACTCCTGTTCGCCCTGGATGAGAATTGAACTCCGGTCATTGGGTCCCACGTTACAGCTTGCTAATAACTGCATCACCGCTCGACCCCAATTTAAAGATCATTCATTTCAAGAAGTACGACTTACCTCGATGGGCAGTACAGGCGAGGCGAGATTCACTGTTGTTCATTACACTGCCAATGTGGAATGAAATTGCGAACATGAGTTATTGTTAAAGACTCGGCTCATGTGATTTGTTTTGGCGTATCATAACCATTTGATAAAGAACACTCACATGAGGGTGGCAGGCATGCTACACACACACATCAGGACACTTTTAAACACTCACTTGTAAAAGGGTTCTGTTTTATTCAATACACTTTCAATTTCCATCAGCTCATTCGCATCTAAGCCAGTGCCCAGAAAATGTGGGAGCCATGGAGGCAGACTAATGTTACATCATCTCTCTACAGGGATAAAACACAAAACAGGGGGGCACTTGGGAGGGCAATACATTTCACAAAGAGAACAACGCTCACACCAAATCAGTGAGGCTTCTTACACAGCTCATTCTTTCAGACATTGTCATCTCTATACTGCTGTTGCACATGCAGTAAGCCATTGTTCTGGTAACACATTAAATAACTGAACATCAACGATTGTCGGAAACGAACTGCAGGACAGCAATAACAACGTTCAAAATGAATCTAAAACGACCAATGTATTTGCATACCGCGTAATAACACACAAACATGTCACATCCTGAACGACACTTTAGCGACGCTATGAACGCATACCACCTTCCGGGCAGCACTCTACCACCTTTACCTAGACTCGTGATTAGGCAGTGAGAACAATTACATGACTCCACCTCTGGTGAGAACAGCCTCACAATCCAGTCCAGGAAATTAAGTAAATCCATCACCTAATAACGGTAGATCTTCTGGCAGGTAAAGTCACTTGGGCAACGTCAAGCAAATACAGTTTCATTCAATACAGTATTCAAATGGCATTACCTAATTACCCAAGTAAGCAATGGTACTTTAGAATATGCCACAGCGCAACACATGAGCTTGCTACCGTCTCTCATGGTAAATAGTTCTGAGACAAGATCATTTTCATTGTAATTTTTTTACGGAGGGTAATACAATCCCTTCACAGCAGAGATTCTGCTTGTGAAGGCCTGGTTTTCGTCTTTGCCAATTAGGCAATGAATCGTCTTGATTTTCTCGTGAAAGGGAATAACGATCTTAAGAGATTTGGAGGCATGATAACTGTTCTAGATTTGAAGTTTTCGTGACTGCAAGGATCCATACTCTTTGGTTCTTTCGGTAAAGTCACGTAGGTGAAAATAAAAATAAAAAATGTGTTATTTCTATTTTATTTTTATTTTCACCTACGTGACTTTATCGAAATAACTAAAGAGTATCGGCATGATAACTCCTCCACTGGTGTTGGCTGCAGATCAGCTGCACAAGCTGTGAAGTCCTCGGATGAGCCAAGAGACCCCAATCCTTTTAATACTTCGACCTAAACAAGTCCACTCACGTGTACTTAAATTAATGTTACGATATTCACATACCCCCACAACATCTGGGTGTATGTTTATTGACTTTTTCATCCAAGAAAGTAAAAAAGATACACCAAACTTTTGCACAGAGATGAGGAAAAAGCAGTGGCAATGGGTATGATTGACCAGTGGTACCCCATGTGGACACAGACACTCCAAACAAAACTCTCACAGGGCAAAGCCTGACCATTTAGTTACATGGGCCATCTGAAGGATATGTAATTTAATACAGAGGCACCTCCAATTACTGAATGCCTGTTATCAGATTCAAGCGTGTAATACTACACTTAGTGAAACACATCTATCCAGAGTAGCCATAACTTTCATTTATTTATACAACAAAAGAATTTTCAGCATTGCAATAATAACCCAAATGTGTCAAAATCCATGTGACAATATTCTGGTTTAGCAAAACTAAAGTTAAAAAAACGACACCTCTTAGCACGGTTGGCGACATGCAGTTCAACATACAATCGACATAATTAGACCTTAACAAAGTTTCTAGATTTGAAGCTTTCGTGACTGCAAGGATTCATATTCTTAGGTTTTTTCGGTAAAGTCACGTAGGTAAAAAATTAAAATTTAATTAATAAAAGTAAAATAAAAATAAAATATAAAATCACGACGTTTCGGAGGCAACACAAGCCTCCGTCTTCAGGTGGAACCGTCACAGCACGATAGCTGTATCAATATCAATACAGCTATCGTGCTATGTATCAATATCAATACAGCTATGGTGCTGTGACGGTTCCACCTGAAGACTGAGGCTTGTGTTGCCTCCGAAACGTCGTGATTTTTAATTTTATTTTTATTTTACTTTTATTAATTTTTATTTTTACCTACGTGACTTAATAAAGCTCCAAGTAAAAAAAATTAAACGGAGGTTTTTTTTGTTCTTGTGAAAGATAATTGTCGTGTCAAACCTACTTATGAATGAAGGCTCAAGGCTGAGTATTTTTAAATGACTGTTTACACACAAATGGATTTAAATACCGAATGCGCAAATATAATCTGTTAAAAACTAAGAAAATAAATTATATTTTTCGATCTCTATTGCTTCTTGTTTTTTTTTATCTTGCCCATGGTCCCCCTGAGGTTGTTACTGGTATCATATGAACACTTCCATTACTGACATTAAACAAGTCAAAAACAACAGCTCCTGTGCAATGCAGTTAGAACAACCTCTGACATTGAGAAAAATTTTACTTGACGGCAACTATTATAACGAGCATAATTAACGCCTAACCTGACGATTAACATCATACACCATCAACGGTGACAAGGACATACGTGTCAGTGATTAACTATGCTTTTATCTATAACGTACCACAATACTGGCTCTGTAGCCAGCAGCTTCCATCCAAAGACAGACAAGAGCGTCACGTCCAACACATGTGTAGGGAGAGAAACAACGGCTGGGGCGCGCGTGATCAACACGAGTTTCGCTGCTCCTCTTTCACCTGCGTTTCCCACTCCTCCTGCTCTGTTTGACTTCCTCTCCCCGTGCTCGACCTCCCGCCCTCTTCCGTGTCTGTGGCACACACACGTCCTCATTACCACCGCGCAGAACCGCGCTACGGTGCATCCTTCCTGTGGGAAGGCAGTGGCAGCAGCATCGGTAGCAGATCTAATGCGTACGGAGTGAGCCATAGTACACAAAATAATTTGGATTGTTCATATCGTTCCAAAGAATCCTGCCACAGCTCTCGGTACACTGTGCTACGAACCCGCGACCCGAGTTCGATTCCCGCTCACAGCCAACACCGGTGATAGAATATCTGAACCGGTCCTGGGCCTTCCTCTAGGTCGACTCGGCCTCAATTGAGTACCTGTTCCAGTGTGTAAACATCGCCACTAGGGAGACAAATGCGGTCGGGCGTGGTGCTGGTCACCCACCTCCTCGTGTGCCGTGCCGGCCTTCATAGGTCCTCACTAACAGCACTTGTCCCAACAGTCTGTTTAATCTATACTCGGGGATCTTTGTCGTTGTAGCTGATTTTACTTGCCGATGACAGGTACCAGCAGTGTTAAGATCGGCCTCTCCTGAGGATGAGGTTCGTGAAGGGTTGGAGGCAGTCGCCCTCCAACAACAACGGAGGACCATGTAGCGCTGAGCGGCTAAGACGCAGAAAGTTGGCACAGGCGGTGCAATCTACCAGTTGGTCATCTCATTCAAGACATGGTACCTGGGTCTGTTCTGTGACCTCCTGCCAGGGGGCTTTCGACACTTCACCTGGCCTCAAAGTGTATTTAGCATTGCACCAGCGGCGTGGTGACGTCATCACTACTTGGTGATGAACGGCGGTTGTTGTTGTGTGTACGTGCATGCGGCTGCACTCGTGCCCCCCGTTAAGCCTGCCCCGTTCACCCGTGCTGATTTATGTAGTTGTATTTATTTAAATTGACGAAAACCTATCGGATTCTAGTCAAGTCCGAGTCTGGGGAATTCACTCAGACTTTGGTAGAGAGTTGTAGCCATCGCTACGCCAATAACTGTCGTCGACTCAAACGGAAAATGTTTTTGCCAACTATTATTTTCATCACAAATTTCGTTGACAAAATTAACGCTGCCCTGCAGGGCTGGTCCATTTAACGCTGCATGGGTGGTGGAACAAACCTGCCAACGGTTTCAACTTCCTGAACCAAGAATCAAACCCAGTGTCACTGGGTTGTTATAATTTTTCACACTGCATTGCCTCTTCCTTATTGTAAAAGTCTAAGCCTCCCATTGCTCACAGAGAACGTTTGGCTACGTACGGTGCGAAATCAAGTTATCATAGATATATACACGGAGCAATGGATTACTGTCAATTCAGCCGAAAGCCCTAATTCAGTGGTGAAAGCTCCACATTACTAGAGTAGGGACCAGTCTCTACACAGGATGACCACTTCCTACAAAGCAGTGTTCACCGACTGATGGTGTTCACTGTACAGAATGCAGTGCAACCGGTGGCGAAAGCACAGATGCGAGAGAGGATGCACTCACCGGACCAGGCGGGCTCCTGCTTGAGTGGTTGCTCCGTCAACTGGTGGCGCGTGCGCGGACGCGTCTCGTCCGTAGCCAGCGAGTGCTTCCACGAGGGTGGTTGAACACCGGTTGGGCCCTGGGACGGCTCACGAAGGTCAGGGGGCCCGTTGTGCCGCGGCGATGGGGCGTCTCCCGCACCGCCGCACCCTCCACACCCCAGCGGCTCGTCTGGAATGCAGGAATGAACCCATCGCTTACGCACGTGGCGCGGTGACGTTTTGTGCAGGCGAGATGTAAGCTCCGCAGAATGCAGCGTTAGACCGGGCATACGTCACTACAGCACTTGCGGCGCGAAGAAATGCTGAATCAATACAGTTTGGCTTGCCACTTGCAAGCACATTTTGCCACCTTCTACTCCATGATGCCACCTACAGGCCAATCCTGCCACATACCTTAGCTATTGCAGAATGTTTTCTTCTTATGCTTTTATATGATTTACAGTATCTTTGTCAATCCACTACTAGATGAAGGCCACGGTGTGACCCTGCTTAAAAACACTGGTCGGTTGTGGTTGTGAAGAGGTGGGGTGGACCAGGACTGGTTCAGATATCATGCTCTAGTAATGCTAGCCATGATCACAAATCAAACTCTGGTCACGGGGTAGGTGCTATAGCGCATTTACTAGAGTATCACTGCTCCACCCCCATAATGAACATCTGACAATAATATGGATGAATGTGCCTGTTTGTGTGTGAGCGATGCCCGGGTGTGGTCAAGGGATGGCTCCCTATTGGTCATTCATGTTATATACGCTGATTATCTGGTAATTGCTGCTCGCTCAGAGGAGGAGTTGGAGGCGCTGCTGCTGAACCTGGAACGTACCACTAAGAGGTGGGCCCTTACTATCAGCCCCATCAAAACTAACCACCTGCCTGGGTATTTCATACCATCAGACACTCCACCACAACTCCCATCCCTGGGCAGTGTGCTCATGACCGGCTCCAGTTGGACAGCAAAGGTCTCACTCCGAATCAGTTGAGCGGCATTATCTTTTAATCGGTTGCGTAAACGCTGTGTGGAAGCTACCTGGTCAGTCGCTCCACATGAAGCTTCAGGTCTTCTCGGTCACAGTCATGCCCTCCCCTTCTCTACGCTTGCAAAACGTGGACCGCCCTAATGGAACATCTTCACCGGTTAGAAACATTTAGGCTGGCCTGCCTACGATCCATCCTGGGTTTAACCAGGCTGGATTGTGTGAGGAGCTCACAATTCCTTGAAAGATCTGGACAAAGTCCCAACGGTGAGCTCCTCTGGCAGGCAAGGCTGCGTTGGCTGGGTCATGTAGCCCACATGCCCAGCCACCGCATGCCTAAACAGCTTTTGTTTGGCCGGATCGAGGGGGCTAAATGGGCGCGGCATGGGCTAGAGAAGAGATGGAGTGATGTGGTACAAGGATGTGGAGCTGAGTGGATTTGCCGATGATTGGTACCAGCGGTATCACGATCGGCCTCTGTGGAGGAGGCTCGTAAAGGACGCTACTGGGCAGTTGGAGGCAGTCGCCCTCCAACAACAACTGAGGGCAAAGGAGCGACGCTCACAACAACGATCGGAGTGCCGGGTGGCTAAAGCACAGCAAGTTGGCACAGTAGGGGGCACAGGTGGTGCATCAGCCAGTCATCTCAGTCAGTTGACTCGTGGCACCTGGGTCTGCCCCGTGACCTCCTGCCAGCGGGGGTTCGACACGTCACGTGGCCTCAACGTGAACATAGTCTGGCACGAGTGCCGTAGTGACATCACCGCCACTTACTTAGTGGTGAATGGCGGTTCTTGAACTTGTTGTTGTTGTTGTGTAATGAGTGGGGAGCGGTAGTGCAACAGTTAGCGCGCTGTGCTACAAACGCTCACCGCCAACACCAGTGACAATTATCTGAACCAGTCATGGGCCTCCCCTAGGTCGACTCAGCCTCAAATGAGTATCAGATGTGCAAACATCACCACTGGGGAGACAAATGTGGCCGGATGTGGTGTTGCCCATCCACCCCCTCATGTGCTGTGCTTGCCTTCATAGGTGCTCGCTAACAGCACGTGCCCCAATAGTCTGTTAAGGCTATAAGGGGGATCTTTGTCTTTTGTGTGACCAAGTGTGTTGGTGCATGTGTGTGAGTGGATGCCCGTGTGTACGCGATAGCTGCCATGTGTTTGTGAGCCTGCGCATTTTGGTGTGGCCGTGCCGGTGCGCAGCTCACGGCACATCTCGTCCGCGCTGCTGTCCGTATCGCCGTAATCTTCGCCATCGTCGTCGCTTGCTGTGCCGTGGCTGCGTGCCTTCGCCTGAAAGTAGCGGTCGGAGCGACGCTGCTTCTTGATGAGATCGGTCTGCTCCTGGATGAGAGACAGCTGCTCCATGGTCACCTGCTCCAACTCCGCCTATAGCACCAACATATGCACGCACACACACACACGTGAACAAAGACCCCACCCCCTCCGTGTAAAAACACAGGCTGTTGGGGAAAGTGCTGTTAGCGAGCATCTATGAAGGTTGGCAAGGTGCATGAGGGGGTGAGTGGCCAGAACCACACCCTGCTATCTTAACTGTGCTGACATTTACACACCGCACCAGGTAATCATTTAAGGCCGAGTCAACCAATGGAAGGCCCAAGCACAATTCAGATATTTGCCACTGATGTTTGCTTTGGCCAGGAATCAAGCTTGGGTTACTGAGTTGGTAGAGCAGTGTGGTGTTATGCTACCACACCCCATACACATAAATGTACATGCCTACACACATCACAAGGATCTGTACACCCACAGATATGCAGACACACACTTGCACACATGCATGCGCACACACAAGCGCACAAGCACGTGGAGGTGCAATCACATGTTTTTTGAGCACACAGACGTGCATACACATGCACTCAACGTAAGGCACACAGGCTACAGTTCAAAGATTGCAGAAAAATTCAACGTGAATTGTTTACAGACAGTACTATCGTCTGTACACTACAGCTTAGCTGGGAGAGGAGACACACGCGTGTTTGCTGGGGGATGCGCCTATTAAGAAGCATGTTTCCTCATCCCAACATGCCCCTTTCAACCTCACGGATCCTACAACCACCACTACCGAAGGGGAGCGATTGACACATGTTTGTGCAGTGCCACAGCACACTTTGAAACGGTTTTAAAAGTTGAATGCTGAGGCGGCCAGGTGGCTCAAGAGGACCGAGCCGGCAACGTTAAAATCCTGAGTTCAACTCCGTGCAACCGCACGTGATTAAACCGGCAGTGACTGCCAAAAACCAAACCGTTTGGATTTCACTTAATTTAGAATATTTTAAGCTGAGAATGGGTGTGCACCCCGAGTTTGAGTATCAAGCAACGGATGGGTTCTCGGATAATTGTGATATCATATTTTCACTTTTGTCTAACATGGGATGATGCACTGCTCTCTGAGAGTTCCAAGTGGAAGATTCTTCATGTATAACGTGACATTGATAGCACAATTGTTCCATAATTGTAGAGACAAATACAAAGCAGACCGTACCGCCAGATCGTGATGTATCACCAAAGCATTGGTGCTCATGTGTTAAAATGCAAAGCAAAAAAACTGGCTAATAAGATACCTGGCTTATAGATTCGAGTACTCAGTTGAGGAGCTCAAGACTACGTGAGTGGACAGGACAAGCTCAGGGGTGGAGTCCTCTTGAGTGAAAACACAGCAGTGCTGGGCTGTGATGGAACAGAGCTGAGCTCCGTGGTCGGGCAGTGGACCCTCTCGACAGTGCTGCTCACCTGAAAGCTATGTGCAGAACTCAGGTCCTGCTTGTCCTGGGCTTCGTGCATGCGCTGCTTCAGACCGTCCTGCTTGAGTGGGATGGCTCTGAGGGCCTCCTGCACCTCCACCATGCGGTCCTGCACACAGGAGGCATGCGGTCTCCTCTCCCACTCCTCCCCCCATTGGTCTCCTCCTCCCCTGTGGCCATATGGCTTCAAAGTGCAGGAGGTTACACCACACGTTAATCCAAAAGAAATCAAATACAAGTGTAAGTTTGCTGTCGAGCGAACATATATGAATGTGGATGAAAAAAACTTGCCAAGTGTTCAACAAATGCATCCATACTCTTAGATTTTTTCGGTAAAGTCATGTAGGTAAAAAATAAAATTTATAGAAACAAAATAAAATAATGCATCCATATTGGCCAGGGCACAAGCTGGTACCACCTGGGATGGCAAAACTTACGTTAAACAAATGTCTTTACACAGCTAAAAAAATACATTCACATGTGATAACATGTGCAATTGTCGTTACATCTCAATATCATCACTGCCTATGGACCTTTAAAACAACTTAGCTATGTTTCGCCATGAAAGGTGGTGCCGACAAGTTTAAATATATTTGGGAACGTGCATTCTTGGCAAGGCAAGCCACGTGGGCTCACACACAAGCACACACACACCTGTCTCTTGAGCTTTGTGATTTGAGCCTGCAGGGTGCGGGAGGTCGCAGTCTCTCGGCATGAGGCAGGGATGACCCCCCCTTCTATGCGAGGCCTCTTGCAGACTGGGCCTTCCACTGGGCGGACCCGGCTGAACGGGCACAAGCACAAGCAAGCACGATTGAATGGACATTGCCAGGGAGACAAAGAAGACAGTGGGCAGGCAAAGCCTGTGTTAGTAGGCCCACAGCTTTCACTCCCAGATTGTTGATGATGCCGCAATGCACGTAGTACTCATTGAGGCAGAGTCAACCTTGTGATAATATTTAGTTTGAGTTGTGTCATTTATGCAACTGCATCACACAATGCTGCACAATCCACAAACACAGCAGTGCATATGTAGAGGAACACTGCGGGGACCCAACGATGAGCAACCGCGGGAAGGGGTCCAAGCAGAAAGGGGAGTGCCAGAAGGGTGAGAGAGGAGGGTAAGTAGACAGAGTGAGACGTCTGCTAGTGGGGGAGCCAGGTAAAAGGGGGGTAAGTAGAGAAAGTGAGACGTCTGCTAGTGGGGGGGGAGCCAGGTAGAAGGAGGATATAGCCAGGTAAAAGGGAGGAGCCCGGGCTAAGGGGATAAAAGGGGAACCTGGACGGAAGGAGAAGGGTGAGAGACAAAGAAGGGCCAGGGAGAGAGAGAGAGGAGCCAGGTAGCAGGTAGAAAGGCTCCTGAGGCAACGGGTGGAAGAGTACGAGGTAGCTTGGACGAAGGTCGAGGGAGTCGGAAGAGAGGGCTAAGGGACAGGGAGTAGTGAGTGCCCGCAACGGAACTGAGAGTGCGGATGTTGGCGTGAATAAACGGCAAGCAGCCCTGAATGTTCAACCCTGGTCTCCGTCGGAGTCTACAATCCCACAGGGCATCAAGAAGCACGACTCTACAGATATACGAAGATGTATTTTGCCAAGTTATGACCGTTTATGCATGTGAAGAGAAACCAGAACACCTGGAGGGGGCAACACTATCCTGTACAGATGGGACAGATGGTGATTAGTCCACATTTGCTGTACCGCCCTCTCCTGGCGACCCAGGCACCTCGACGCCCACGGGGAGGGAGTTTCACCACATTTGTGTGATCGACCAATCCTCACCGCCACACTTCTGGATTACAAGCATGCATAGTTGCCACTGCCATAGAAGTGGCTCAGGATAGGTTCACATTCAAACAGATGGAGCTTGTTGTGTAAGCCTTGGGCTGTTGGAACAGGACAAATGTATTTTTTTGGGGATATCAACCTCATGTCGGGACCCCGGGGTCCCGAATAAACGGAAGTTGAGCCGTCGTAAGTCGAAACCTCGTGTCCCAGAGGGCGCACTGTCATACATTGGGATCCGTTCCTGGAAACCCATTACATACCATAAAAATGCCAAAACTGACCACTAAAATTAGTGAAATTAACCCTCACAAACATTTATTGTAGCTTAACATAACTTTTACGAACATTTATTCAGTAAAAACACTTTCATTTGAACATCCTTAAGTACTTTTCTGCATGTGCATCACATTTCCCCTTCTCGCACATAGCAAAAGGTGAAAGATTTTCTAAATTTGAAGAAAATGTACAAAAAAGTGTACAGAGCATTGCGAAAGAGATCCTTTCGATCGAGGCGCAACTGCACACTGTTGGACATACGCATACAGCGGAAGAGCAAAGCAGCGCCATCAGGTGACGAGTCTGCACATATCATTATGGTCTGGCACAGGCGCCGTGGTGACGTCACCGTCACTTCGTGGAGAATGGCGAGTATTGGTATGTGGTCATACACAATGGAGTGGAACGGTCGTGTAGCGGTTACCTCGCTGCACTACGAACCCGGCGACCCGAGTTCAATTCTCGCTCACGGCCAAACCAGTGACAATTATCTGAACCGGTCTTGGGCCTCTCCTAGGTCGACTCAGCTTCAAATGAGTACCTGGTTCAGTGTTTAAACATTGGCAGTAGTGGGACAAAGGCGACGGGGGGCATGGTGTTGGCCATCCAACCCCTATCACAGTGCTGGCCTTCATAGGTGCTCGCTAAAAGCACCTGCCCCAATAGTCTCTTAAGGCTTTAGGGGGGATCTTTGTGTTTCTATGTGGGCATGTGTGCATGCACACATCTGTGTGTGCGTTCTAGTAATTGTGTAAATGTGTTGATAAATGTGTGTCTGGAGTTTGAGTACCTGGAGTAGCGTTGGCTGTACTTGTATCCGGACTCGCGCACAACCTGACGAGCAAGCGGGAAGAGCTCATCCCGGCGCGTAAGCAGCGACATGTCCAGCAGACACAGCTGGCATGCAGCTTCGTTCACACTCAACTGCCCATGGCACACAGAACACACAGCATCCCATCATTCAGACCATCAGAGCGTGTAGATGAGAGCATCTATTAGTGTTAGAATGGCACACACACACCTGGCCAACTTTTGTCTCCTTTATTACTTTGGTTTTTTCGGTAAAGTCACGTAGGTAAAAAAAAATTCAACACGACGTTTCGGAGGCAACACAAGCTTCCGTCTTCAGGTGGAACCGTCACAACAAAATTGCTGTATCAAATCTAGGATCTCCTTTATTACTCATAAACCATACTCAAGAAGAACTCCTCATAACGGCATCCCAATTATTCGTGACTCCTATTATCTGTGGTACTTATAAGGTCCGTGAAAACTCATTATCTACTTTCACATTGTTCCCATTATCTCATTATCCACTTTTTTTCCCCTTGTAGTAAATTCACAAATAACATTGTTAATTATCCACATTACCCATGGATAATAGGAGCTCTTCTTTAGAGGTACTTGGTCAGGAGTCGTTTAACTCAAGACCCAGGATAGGCCCCCCGAGACCAATTGCCAATGCCAGCGTTGAGGTGGACAGGAGTTGAAACCGTGTCACCAGGATTGCAATGTAGATGTAAACCACCATGCCACCATTCACAACACTGAATCGCATATGGATGCACACATACGTCACAAATAAGCCCACCGCACATACATTTATCACTGTTAAGGACCAACTGTAAAATCAAGAAATTGATAAAAATATAATGCAGTGTGTGATTTGTGAATTAAGTTTCATTTAATAAAATCTTAATTTGAAAAACAAGTATTTCTTGGAATAAAACTTCAGAGACTGCATTGGCAATGATGGGTAGCCAAAGGCATGAAAGGCTTTACTGTCACTTATTATTATAAAAGCTAACATATTCGTAAAATGGCAATAAATAAGGAAAGGACAAATGGTGATTGTTGTTTAAGTATTTCCAGTGGTTTCTTTATACATTTTAAGTACAGCTACCAATAACATACAAGAGCTTGAGAATAAGTAGCAAAACGTAAATGTGTGGCTCTATTCACTGAATAATGAGGGATAACAGGACAACGGTAAGCGTACTGTGGTATGACCCTGGTGACTCAAGTTCCATTCTTAACCATGGCTAACAGTGAGGGATATTTGAACTTTGGTCCTTATGCCCAACGCAGCATGGGTACTTCTGCATTCAGCAGTATATTGACAAAGGGGTTGTAAATTATTATTAATATTATAAAAGGGGAGAAGTAATAAGAACGGGGTTTCCAGTTATTTCTTTACGTTATAACACGTTGGGATGTATTAGATGACATTTAAAAATGCGAAACCTAAAACATTGACATTGACAAATTATGAACTTAAATATCAAATTCTCAAAAGAAACATTTCAAGAAAGTAATTAGTTGAAAGCTGAAACAAGAAGCAGACATTTCTGAAGTATTTATTTGACGAGGCAGGATCCCATTACGATACAGCAGAGTTATTTTCAGGGGAAACCTGAAGAAAATATTATTCTAAAAAAAGAACACAAACACTCAAATATTTGCAAGTACTTTACATGCAATCAAGCTGCAAACGACAGATGTTTTCTCCACTTCAAGACGATGTCGTGTGACAACATCAATGATGGAGGGGAAAATGCTGAACATGGTGGCCATGTGCAGTGCACTCCGAAGCAATCAATCTCAATGTGGCATGGCAGATTGTCCTGAATTAATAATTGAAATTCATTTTCATTGAAAATTTGCACAGTTGCGCTTACGATTCCGTTAATTGCAAATGTTAAAACACTGCAGCACAATAGCATTGTAGAACACTCCCCCCTTGATACATTAGGTACTACAGATTCTTTGTCAATACACTGCTCGATGAAGACTTATGCCATGTCAGTGATGGGGTCATTTAATCATACTTCACCACGTTGGTCAGTGTGGGTTGAAGGGGGTGCGGCCAGGACCGGATCTGCAATTACACTGGTCAACACACTTTTTCTGGCATAAGATATTCCAACGGTTTTAAGGTAATTTTGGGGAGCTGATTCCAAATATGGCATCAGTTTTTGTCTATCACATCAGGTTTTTGAGATATAAAATATTGCATTTTCAATAAAAACTGCAGAAGAAAAATATTAAATAAATGTGGATATCTACATAAAATTATATTATAAACACTATCCTAAAAATACAGCACCATATTTTGACACTAAAGCAGTCACTGACTCGCAACAACTTGCAATCATAAGTGACAGAGTTAATTTTGGGTAAAATAAATGAAAATGGGGTATGCTGATAGCATAAAAATGAGATGTGATAGAGCAAATCTTAGATTAGATTTGGAATCAGCACCCTGAAATTCGTCTAAAACAGCTGCAAAAGTCCAGGCCAGAATTTTTTTTTGTTGACCAGTGTTATTCATACTCTTAGATTTTGTCGGTAAAGTCACGTAGGTAAAAAATAATAGAAATAAAATAATTATATATATTATTTTTTTTACCTACGTGACTTTACCGAAAAAAACCTAATAGTATGAATCCTTGCAGTCACGGAAGCTTCAAATCTAGAACAGATATTATTTGCCCACTGATGTTAGCCGTGAAAAGGAATACAACTTACGGTCGCCAGGTTCGTAGAGTAATTCAACGGCTGCACCACCATTCCACGATCAAAGGGGGTCACTGCATTACGTGCTTTCAGATGTGCTTCTGCGGCCGTCTGGAACGCTCTTCCTTCCGATATTAGAAAGCCACTTGAGCTATGCACTTTTAAATAATCTAGATTGAAAACTCATTTCTTTAGAACTGCTTTATGTGTTTAGTTTAGTCCTTCCCCCGCAGGTCCGATTAGCATGGTTGGCTATGTACAGTGCGCAAGAAGTTCAACTTACATACAATGCAAGAGACATATTAGTCAATCAGATGGTAGGATTTAGAATAGTCACATGATCTCATCATTTTATTGCCGCATGTAGAAACAATAACATATTGGTCTCTTCTCGTGATTGGTCACAGCCTGCTGTGTTCTCATACCTTTTTTACGCTGTTAATTTCTTGGATTTTAAGATGTTTGTGTGGGTCATAATATTAAGCGTTTAGAGATGCGATTTGCACGAATGACGCTTCATGAAATCAAGTTATTACATTAAGTGGTCTTCCATCATTGTACACCTGATCCTGCATTGACAACGAATACACTTCTGATCAAGTAAAAATTAATTATACACCATCACACACACCAATTATGAATCCATGTTATTCTATATGTAATGTAGATGCACTGAATGCAGTTTTTGTGTTCGTTGCAAACACAAATTACAATTCCAGTACCGTACCGTGATGCCAAGCACTGTAGAATAGTGTAATCTTTTGTCAGTTTACGCCAAATGAATGTCCTACTGTAAGGGGCAAGGTTTGCCACTGGATCGAAGTGTAATAACAGATGCGCTGGTCCACCTTCCTCGCACCTCCGGTTAGCACGGTTGGCTATATACAGTGCGACAGAAGTTCAACACACATCCATATCTACCTCATGCTGCGTGAGCTGCTTGCCATCCTTACGGCGCGAGTCAAAGCGGCCATAGATGGCGCTGAACTTGCGGATCTCGTCCTCGCGCCTCTCGTCACCCTCGTCCATCTCAAAGATGTGCCCCATGTGGGCGGCCATCTTCTTGT
The DNA here is from genome assembly GCF_965212315.1 of Lampetra planeri. Taxonomy (NCBI): domain Eukaryota; kingdom Metazoa; phylum Chordata; class Hyperoartia; order Petromyzontiformes; family Petromyzontidae; genus Lampetra; species Lampetra planeri. The sequence goes on from NC_136107.1 coordinate 23,631,707, forward strand.
TGGTGCGCAGCACCTCCTGCACCTCGGCTCGTTCCAGCGGCCGGTGAGTGGGCCCCAGCGCCTGGGCGGAACACTCCGTGATGATGCGGCGCGTCTCAGGATCCAGCTCCCCGCCTGGGCCATCCCCGTCGCCCGAGGAACCGGCCGACAACGTCCCGTCATCCATGGCGCCCGCGACGTTCCCCCCGCCAACACCGCATACGCCTGTGTCGGCAACGTCCCCCGGCCAAGCTGCCCTCATGGAGCCATGTGTCAGTCCATTTTCTCTGCCAAAACTAGTACCACCTCCATTGCTACCACTGCCACAACCAGTATTGGCAATAGTGCTAGTAATGATCCCGAGACTACTGCTGCTGCTGCTGTTGCTGTTGTTGATCCTGCAAGCATTGCTTGCGACAGATGCTGGCGTGTTTCTCACGGTGCACGACACAGAGCCGGAGACGGAAGGTAGGCACTGTTTGGCATTGCTTGATGCCACGCCCATCGCTGTGACGCCAGGATTTGGTGCCAGCTGTTGCTTGCCAGTGGTGGTGGTGGTGGTGCTGGAAACGCTTTTGTTATTTTCTCCAACAACACGCATGCTCGCTCCTGCACTGGCGGAGGCAATCGTGGCCTGCTTCGGGCCAAAGGTCGGGCCAAGATTCAGGGCTTCAGTGGCAGTGGCAGTTGTGAGGTTGGAGATCTTGGAGATGGGGATGCTGGCACAAGCAAACGCTGGTAGAACCTGACTGAATACAGAAGGGTTGTGCACCCACTCCTGCAAGGCCTTCTGCAGACGGCGCACATGCAGGGGTTTGCTGGCCATGCCTACCAGTGCCATGATCTCCAGAAACTCTTCCTGCACATCCAAACACACCCACGCACCATGAAGAGTGTCATCACAATATAAAGACAGTCTTAATATAACACTAGTTGAGCCTAATGCTAAATACTCAATGACTGGTGACTATTTCCAATAATGGTTCAAAGCGGTGAAATTAGTTAGGCACTTCCCAGTGCTCGTATGAAAATGGAGACTCCCTGACTTTTTAGTTTCTATTAAAAGCGCTTGGGAGCTTAAGAAATGCAGTCATTCATTATTACATTTCTGTAATCTAGCATTTTGAAAGTGGCATTAGTATATCACAAACAATAGATATCCAACCTGCAGGGTCACAAGGTGACTAGTCGATGGAAAAACAGCGAGTAGGTTACCAATCTATGTGCCAATGATCAAGCATTATCACATGTATTCACTCATTTTATTTGGGCACTCTCACTTTCTCAAAAAGGAATTCGACAAATGTTCGAAATAAACTTCCCAGAAAAAGCCTCGCTTTAGTTCAACTTTCCGTGTAAATGTACGACTATAATTAGTTTGGGAGGGTAGTTGTTGGGTGCCTAAAATAAAGACGTGGAGCCCCCTCGCCACTTTGGGACCTACAGGAGGAACTGGTGAGCGGGGTAGCGTGGGTGGAGCACCTGCTCGGCGTCACACAGCTGGTGAACGTCATCCCCGCCCTGCTCCACGAAGGTCTGGTAGTAGGAGAGGAGGTTGGCGCGCTGCAGCACGCGGAAAAGCTGCAGTTCGCCCAGCGTGCGAGGCTGGGGTTTCAGCTCCTCCATGACAGCGTCTGACCCCTCTCCTATTTACAAACAACACCGTCTGCCTCCATGGCACAATGAAACACATCATGCGAGCACCGATTATGATCTATAAGCACGTAATGATTAATTAATCGCTTAAAATGTACGCTTATGCCCGTGATGCGTGCATCAAATTAAACAGTGCATGTCAAAATAGATAGTTTACAATGTGTAGTGGCATAGCGCTGGCTGCTGGTGAAAAAGGGTAACTGCGGTGTATGGAAGTACCCACGTCAGCAGCCACGATAGACACGAGAGAGGGACATCTATGGAAAAGGTCACAGAGGGGGGCCTATCGGAAAGCCTCGGAAACCCGCTAGAATGTTCCAGAGAGGGGGCGTGGCCGGGACTGAGCGAGGCCACGCTGAGAGTATAAGAGGGGCCCCCTGTGAGAGACCTCGTGGCTGCGGCTGGAAGTGGCATCCCCGTCGTGCTGTTCAAGATCGTCGCTACCATCTCGTCATCGCCATCGTCGCTGTCGTCTCGTCGCCATCGTCGCTGTTGTCTTCACTCGACATTGCGCTGCTAGATAGTCGTTGACCGTCTCTGTTCAGCGCCGTCGGTGTTAGACGGCTAGCGTTGTGCACAGGCTATGAACAGTAATAGTGTGTACCCACGTAGGGTGTGGATTATCCCGATGGTGCTTGTTAAGTAAAATAAGTGCCTCCAAGTCTTACTGTCTCCGAGTTAGTCACTACAAATTTATGGTAGTTAAACAAAAGTGATATTCAAATGTCATATTCACGTAATATAGTGAACAAAACTGCATCCATGAAATATAAGGAAAAAAAAACAATAAACAAGATACGAGGCAAAAATGTTACACATCTTTAATCACATCATGATCATGAATTGATACAATTGAATTAATAACTGCAGTGAATTGCTACATGCCTACTGGTTTGGTTTGCATATGGGGCAGTGATATGGCCAGTACCACACAGTCACCATGATCCCCAGAGCACACTGCACCAGGTACTGATTTAAGGTGAGGTAAGATTCTTAAGTTCATAGCCAGAATTTAAACTTAGGTTACTAGGATAGAGGCACATTGTAAAAACCACTATACCACCATTCCCTCACATAGATGTGTCAACCTTTGAAAAAGTGCAGGTGACATGATGCAAACAGAACATCTACTGAAATATTTAACAATCCAAGCTAATAATCACCCCTGGATTGAATTTCCTCGAAGAGGATCAATTAAGCCTCTGTTTTGAACTGGAATGCCTCATACCTGGAATGTCAATAGGCCAATATAATATAATTGGCATAGCAACGACAACAAATATGATCTCTTGTTCTGGTACATTAACTGTGGGTAGAGTAGTGGCACAGTGATTAGAGCACTGCTCTATGAACCTGATGATCTGAACTGTATTACGGCTACCCACAGACCAGCGTAGTGAAGTGTGGTCACAATCCCCGTGATGAGCATGGAGTGGAGACACTTTCATCCAGCAGTGGATTGACAAGGGGCTGAAAATTCTTTAATTCACGTCACATTTGTGTCAATGGAGAAATAATTACGTATGATCTCTGTTACCAATACAGTATAGGCAGTGCCTGCCATTGGGAATTAGCCTATTGACACTGCTGTATTGAGCGACATATTTGCCAGAGAAAAAAAGTAGTTTTAAACTAAGAGACCTCACGTCCGTGGGACGTGACCATCAATCCGTATATGTGCGTCGGTCCCTGTCTCCCGCCAACCAAACTTTTGTTAAATGTATATGATCTGGTGTTACAGCATATATTGCACAATCCACGGCTGGGTGGAGGGTGATGTCACGATTAAACAATCACAGGAGTGCCAGGCAGACAGGAATCCAGGCAGGAAGCCAGCCCGCAATTATTTCCCCTGATATGATTATAGTATACATGAGCTTAGGCTTATTGGTGTCTTTTTGCATTATGAAAAAAAGACAACGATCCCCCATATAGCCTGAACAGACTGTTGGGGCAAGTGCTGTTTGCGAGCACCTATAAAGACCAACACAGCACACGAGGGGTGTGTGGCCAATACCACGCCTGGCCGCCTTTGTCTCCCCAGTGGCGATGTTTACACACCCCGGTTCAGATAATCGTCACCGGTGTTGGCCGTGAGCAGGTCTCGGAACTCGGGTAGCCAGGTTCGTAACCTCTACGCTACCACTCCCCACAATGTATTATGCAGACATCTGACCACAGGACACACAACGCACGCCTTAAGCAAACCTATCACTTGGATTCTATGTGGCATTTTTGGCTTCGTGTTAGTTGGATTTGGAAAATTCATCGGATTACAAAAAAAACCCCTTAAAATGCATTCCACTTAATATTCCGAAAATGCCCTCTTTTTTCGTTTTAACAAAACAAGGCGAAATGATGTGTGGCGTGCCACAATAATTCCCTCAAAAGCAATCCAGATTCGGGCAACGAGGCGCTCTCTCGTCTGTGGTGGAAATCACGTTTTGGCGAGAACTTTCCCACAAAACAGTACTTAACTTTAACGACCCCCGGGGAAGTGATGATGGGGGATGAGTCCCCCATTCACAACTTTTCAGATTTTAGTTGAATTAACTCACCAACAACAAAAGCACGGCACGGGTTTCATCGGGGACAGGATTCTAGTAGTGTACGTATTGCGCAATTCATTGACGATTGACAGCACCACCACGGTGCCAGGTAGGCCTCGGCAAGGTAAGGTAATTTACCCTTTAAACCGGGTAAAAGGGTAAAGGTAAAGGGTAAAGGTGTCGACATGCCAAGGGGTAAGGTAAAGGGTAGGGTAAAGGTAGCTCGGAAGAATTACCCGGTAGGGTAAAGGAAGCGCGAAGTATTACCCGGTAAATACAGTACCTTGTTTACCGCTAAAAGCTCTGTGGCGCAGTCCGTGGCCTCCATTTAATAAGTAATCTTACAAAAAAACTGTTTAAAAACACGCTTTTATGAAATGTACTAGTAATGGCAGAACTACACGACTCCTGGAAGTTGTCCCGAAGCTTGCCACAACGTAAGGGGACCGTGGCCAATTACAGACGTCAGTTGAGCGTGGACAAATAAACCCAAGCCGAAACATAACATAAAAAAAGATTGTTTTAAAATATATTTTTTTAATGATAGAATATAGTATTGTCATCAGTATGACATAAGTATACCAAGTTTGCAGTCAATACCACATTATCAAGTGGGTAAAAACTGAGTTACAAGATTTGAGGATACAACGACAACGACAACAACAACAGTGAGTTAATAGAAAGCGTGTAAAATTGGAATCATCTAGAGTATTCTATATGAATAAAGCACTCTAACCTAGCATTTACATGTTATAAACCTTGTTCATGTGCAGTTCCCTAGTAATTACCCTGTAATCGGGTAATTTGTATGGGGTAAGGGTAAAAGGTAGGGTAAAGATAGGCTCGTTGCTTTTTACCTTTCACCTTTTATTTTACCTGCTAAAGGGTAAAAGGTAGGGTAGAGCGATTGTATTGTGGTAAGGTAAAAGGTAGGGTAAAGGTAGGCTCGTTGTTTTTACCTTTTAACTTTTACCTTACCTTCCCGAGGCCTAGGTGTGACGTTCGGGGGAACACTCAACACTGCGGTGAACAACAACGCTGACGTTCTCGTGGATTCATCATCGTCAATTCTCTAGCCCAGGGGTCGGCAACCTACGGCTCCGGAGCCGCATGCGGCTCTTTACGGGCTGCTTCTTGACGATATGTGCGTATGTACAGCATGTACTCAGATGCATTGCGGCTCTTGAAATACTGAATTTTGTACTTAATTGGAAAGAAATGGCTCTTCTTGTTATTTTGGTTGCCGACCCATGCTCTAGCCCAGGGGTCTGCAACCTTTAAGACATAAAGAGCCACTTGGACCCGTTTCCGAAGGAAAAAATAAACTGGGAGCCGCAAAACCATTGCAACATTTAAAACAAATAGAACACTGCATATATTGTTTCTTACCTTATTGCTATATACAGGATCGTGCAGTCAGCTGTCAATCTGAATAAAAAAAGGACTTTTTCACTTAACAATGTAAAATATATTTTTGCAAATTAATAGCTAAATTACCTGGTTAATGGGATTTTTGCTCCTGAACCTCAGTGCACAGTGTCTGCACATCAGGGCTGTAAGACGTCACCTTCATTTTCACACAGGCTTGCAAGCTGTCATCTGTGAGGCGTGATCGATGTTTGTTTTTAATATAGTTCATGTTGGAGAAGACCTGCTCACATACATATGTGGAGCCGAAGATCGACAGGACTCCAAATGCATACTTTTTCATGTTTATATAAGTGTTGGGGATGGCATTCCATGTTTCGAATACAAGTTTGTCCTGTTTGGGAAGGTTTTCAATATCACTCCATTTATGATTCTGAGCCAGAATGGCCTTCTGACGGGCAACATCCTCAAGAGTAGCGGTCAAGCATTTGAACTTGGACACCCATATATCTTTGTCGGCTATATCGGCCAGTTCCATCTCAAGATCAGGTTGACTTACACCTGCAAATGCAGTCATATTCAATAGGGATGGATCGATCGCCAGGGGAGTGACAGGGAAGGATAATGTCGTTTTTTCCTCTCTGAACTCACAGAATCGTTTCCCAAACGAACTTTGCATTGTGGTGATTGCAGACTTGAAATATTCCAAATTTATCGTATCATGACTTTGTTTGAACTCTCTCAAAGAGGGAAAGTGAGACAGTGTACCTCTCTGTAAATCTTTGACAAACACTGTCAACTTGCGCTCGAATGCCAAAACCTCCTCCAGCATGTGCAGGGCTGTGCCTCCTTCCCCCTGAAGGGTTGTATTTAGCGTGTTTAGATGTGCTGTCATGTCTACCATAAAATGTAATTTTTCCAGCCACTCTGGCTGTTCCAGCTCAGCAAAGGTGAGCTCTTTGCTGCCCAGGAAGGTTTTTACTTCTTCCAAACATGTGACAAAGCAACGGCAACGTTATTGCCTGTCACCGGGCGGGCAGTGTGGAGCGGAGCGGCGACCTGTCAGCAGCGGCAACGCCAGAGCAGGTGTCACAGTGCGCCTCCTCCCCTCGCTAGCATCCGCCCCGGAGCCGCGGTCAAGGTTCAAAAGAGCCGCATGCGGCTCCGGAGCCGCAGGTTGCCGACCCCTGCTCTAGCCCCTAACATTGAAGTAAAATCACCGCATCACCACGCGAGCCCGTGCCACGTGGGGGGAGGGAATTTTGTGATTTGATTACCTAGCGCGCATAAGCAACCGCCCCGCCCGATTGGTCCGCGCTCACAGGACGCGAGCCGCGAGGACCAATCGCTGGCGTCGTCTCGTAAGCGCCGCCTTGTCCGCGCTAGGAAATGCAATCACGGGGGAGGGGGGATCCCACACCCCTCCCACCCAACCACCCACACGGACCCCACCGCCCCCACCCTATCCACACCCCCCATCCTTACCGCCCACACCCCCCACCCTACCCACCCACACCCCCCACCCTACCCACACCCCCCATCCTTACCACCCAGACCCCCCACCCTAAATACCCACATCCCCCACTCTATCCACCCACACCCCCACCATACCCACACCCCCCACCCTATCCACCCTCACCCCCACCCTACCCACACACGCCCTACCCACACCCCCCACCCTTACCACCCACACCCCCCACCCTACCCACCCACATCCCCCACCCTACCCACCCCAACCCTACCCACCCAGACCGCCCGCCCGCCCTGCCTACCCCCAACCCCCACTGTATCCACCCACACCCCCACAAAATCCACTCACACCCCACACCCTACCAACACCCCCACCCTATCCACCCACACCCCCACCCTACCCACACCCCCACCCTTACCACCCACACCCCCCACCCTTACCACCCACACCCCCCACCCTACCCACCCACATCCCCCACCCTACCCACCCCAACCCTACCCACCCAGACCGCCCGCCCTACCTACCCCCAACCCCCACTGTATCCACCCACACCCCCACAAAATCCACTCACACCCCACACCCTACCAACACCCCCACCCTATCCACCCACACCCCCACCCTACCCACACCCCCCACCCTTACCACCCACACCCCCCACCCTTACCACCCACACTCCCCACCCTACCCACCCACATCCCCCACCCTACCCACCCCAACCCTACCCACCCAGACCGCCCGCCCTACCTACCCCCAACCCCCACTGTATCCACCCACACCCCCACAACATCCACTCACACCCCACACCCTACAAACACCCCTACCCTATCCACCCACACCCCCACCCTACCCACACCCCCACCCTTACCACCCACACCCCCCACCCTTACCACCCACACCCCCCACCCTACCCACCCACATCCCCCACCCTACCCACCCCAACCCTACCCACCCAGACCGCCCGCCCTACCTACCCCCAACCCCCACTGTATCCACCCACACCCCCACAAAATCCACTCACACCCCACACCCTACCAACACCCCCACCCTATCCACCCACACCCCCACCCTACCCACACCCCCCACCCTTACCACCCACACCCCCCACCCTTACCACCCACACCCCCCACCCTACCCACCCACATCCCCCACCCTACCCACCCCAACCCTACCCACCCAGACCGCCCGCCCTACCTACCCCCAACCCCCACTGTATCCACCCACACCCCCACAAAATCCACTCACACCCCACACCCTACCAACACCCCCACCCTATCCACCCACACCCCCACCCTACCCACACCCCCCACCCTATCCACCCTCACCCCCACCCCCCACCCTTACCACCCACACCCCCCACCCTACCCACCCCCACCCTATCCACCCGACCCACCCACACCCCCCACAATACCCACCCACACCCCCACCCTACCCACACCCCCCACCCTACCCCCACCCCCCACCCCACCCACCCACATCCCGCCTCTGCGTGGTTCTTCACGTCGCGTGTAAAAACAACAAAAAAACCCGCAGCACCCCCACTTCCACCGCTTATAGAGATATTTATTTATTTTGTTACTTTCGGACATTATTTTTAACACTTCGCGTTGCTAGTTCATCCGCGTGCTGCCCACGTGATTATAATATAATATAATGGTGGTTGTGGAGTTGTGGGTGGTGGTGGTGGATGGTGGTGGGTGGGTGGTGGTGTTGGTGACAACTTGCTTCTGCCCGTCACCCAGACGCCAAATTCACGAGATGTCGCCCCACGTTTTGTGCGGCTCGGCTGATGATCAATTGTAGTTTAAAAGTGCCCTCTAGAAAATTAAAAACTTGCTCGTCCGATCCCCCACAGATCGAGAGAGTACTCGTGTCCCCGTCGGGTTTCTTCTACTGTGTGTGTATATATAAAGCGCCTTTTTAATATATTGTATCCCCCCTCCCCTGGAATTAAGTGACACTGCGCTTGGCAGATGCAGAATGTTAGATAGTCACCTGGCGAAATGTGGATGATGAGGACCTCTGTTGAAAAGCGCCGTTGATAGAGGAGATGCCGTGGCCCACCGGCTTCTCTCAAGTTCCTCTCGTCTTTGTTTCACCCCGGGCTTGTCTGTGGCTCTGGATGGGAGAGCGAGAGAGAGAGCGAAAAGGCAAGAGCTGACCTGTGACGCCTTCCAAACCAGCGCACATTTGACGACAACACCACACTCACTCAAGTCACACGGCACAGTTACAGAGAGAGCCTCCCCACACACACACACTGCTCACCCAGCCCAGTTGCTCTGTGCACTGTATTGGCCAAGCAGACACCACGCCACTCCTCTCTCCACCCACACAGTGCACGCACACACGGCTTACCCGCCTCCCCACACCAAAAAACCACAGCCACTGCTCAACACTCACCAGGGTACACACACGCACGCACGCAGCTCCACCCATACACCCACACACACAGCACATGCATTCACACACCCACCACCCCACAGCACATTCACACACCCACCACCCACACACTGTCACCCTCCCCACCCAGTGCGTGCACACTCACACACACAATGCCACCCCTACCTCTCTCTCTCCAGCCCCCACACACACAATCCGATCCCTCCAACCCACAAAGATCCCCCGTGTAGCCTGAACAGACTATTGGGGCAAGTGCTGTTAGCGAGCACCTGTGAAGGCACACGAGGGAGTGGATCAACGACACCACGCACGACCGCATTTGGCGATGTTTACACACCGCACCAGCTACTCATTTGAGGCTGAGTCGACCTAGGGGAGGTCCAGGACCGGTTCAGATAATCGTCACTGGTGTTGGCCGTGAGCTATAATCGAATTCGGGTCGTCAATCGCTCTACACGACACCCACAGCCACAGTCATGCATTCAACCTCACCTCCTTTGCCGTGTGCTCACCCCACAGCATGTATACACGCATAAAGTTCCTCCCCTTTACACCCCACAGCGCATACAATTTCACCTCTTCACCCACATCACACTGAGTCATACACACATGTGCTAACACCTCTCCACCCACAGGACTCCACACCACCCACTGCACGCACACATTCAGAGACTCACGGCCTGGCTGTTCACAGACCAGGGCAAAACCCCGACTCTTTCTACCCACTGCCACTACACACACGCACGGATCCCACCTCTCTCCACCCACGATACACATTACAGCAACCGCCCACACTACACACACCACACTACACACACCACACACACTCACCACACCTTACACACACACTGCACCCACACACTACACACACACTAAGTAATACATATACAACAAACATCCCCCGTATAGCCTTAAACAGACAATTGGGGCAGCACCTATGTTGCCACCCACCCCCAACGGCATACAAGGGGGGTGGGTAACAACACGCCCGGCCGCCTTTGTCTCCCAGTGGCGATGTGTTTTTTTTGTTACACACCGCACCAGGTTCTCATTTGAGGCCGAGTCGACCTAGAGGAGGGCCAGGACCGGTTCAGATAATTGTCACTGGTGTTGGTCGTGAGCAGGAATTGAACTCGGGTGCCCGGGTTCGTAGTGCAGCGTGCTATCCACTCCACAAATACACGAAAAAGCCCTCTCTTTTTCACAACACAAAGCCATCCTCGGGCAGTGGCATTAGCCCAGTGACAGTTCGTCCGCGGTTCGAATTCATCAGCCACCCTGGTTATTATTGCGGGGATATTAACCATGCAAATTTGCGCCGTACGATTCACATTGGATGTTAAAGGTGTTAAATGGCATCATTCGCAAGAGTAGGCCATTGTATGTTGGCGTAATGGTCCAAATTTACCAAAAACATTTTTACCGATTAGCGCGGTTAGATAGGTAACGGTTACAAAATAAGTTCAACGTAAATACATGTCAACAATCATCGCTCATTATTGCTAAAACATTGCAGTGAGTCTTTCCTGAGTAAAGGATCATCATAGCTATTCCACCCACAGTACTTGGACCAAATTTCACCCTTTTACTCCCCGTTCTGAACCCGCTCTACTTACGGGTACATTACATGGAAACCTCTCTCAAAGCACGTACACGTGCTTTCACAGCCCAACAAGACCCACAGCAGCATACACACGCACACACCCCCACTCCTTTCCAACCACACTCGTCACAAACACAACCCCCTCTCTCCGCCCACGCTGCCACATACACATTTATACACACACACACCGCCCATCCTCCACATTCAGTGTACTCGAAATCACACACAACATACACATCCCTACCCCCCCACCCCACTCGACAGCGCGTGTAAGGCAAGCAGCTACGCAAACCTCACTGGCTCTCCACCCACCCACCCACGCACTGCCAATCCACTCACGAACACACCAGCAGAGACGCACACACACACACCACCACAGCACACACATTTCCGTTTTTGTTACTTTAATCCACAGCGAGCATGTGCCCAGCCACGAATGCAACGCCCACAAACAACCCGAGGGGCAACAATAATCATATTCCCCAGCCCCCACGCTGGTTCACCCACAAAGTCTCCACTCACACGGCCCACACCACCCACAAGTTCCACAACCCCTCACCCACTCCGCCCACGCACAGCGCGCACCGTTTCACCCGCATGGGTTCTTGCTCATCAAGGTGCACACCCCGTGCGAGCTGAGTTGATGTCCACGTGCGAACTGAGTGAACGTGCACGCCGCTCGTATTCGCCCCCCTCCCCCCCCATAAAGCTGGAACCATGCCGGCACTTAACGTTTTTTTTTATTCGTGACACGTGGTGATCCCGGTCAGCCAGTTTCTCCGGCTATTTTACAAGGGAGGTGCGTGGTGTGTGAGCACAGCAACAACAAAGACCCCCCCCCCCCATCAACACAGCAGTGCAGAGACTAAGTACGGGGGGGGGGGGTCCTGTTGTGAATATCGCACAACGAGTTGTTTCAAGAGTTGTCAACTAAACACGCGAATCGAGCGCAGGGAAAGGTCCCAGGTAGGTAGGTGCGAACAAGCAATCTCCATTTAACAGCGACAAAACGCAAATGTGTGGGAGCACGAGCCGCCGGAATAAATAAAGTAAATAGTTCGGGTACGCATGGCAAGGGAGCCTTGCGTTTTGGTGTAATATGGGGAAAAGTGAGGGGCGGTGAAGGGAGTCAAGAATCGGACAGAATCCAACCCTCATCACGTCCACAACGCACTTGCATTCCATAAGCAACCCATTTTGCACCTCGCCATGTCCCCACAACACCAAACACTTGACTATTTCATAACCACCCATTGGAACCTCATTTGCCAGTAAAAAATATGATAATTGGTTTTTTACCCTTTTATCTGGCAACAAAACTGACACATTATTTTTTTAAAGGAGTCATGTTTGCATAGACCACAATACCTGCAGTCATAATGCAAACAAAAAACATAACTCTGATAATGTATGCACTGTTCTTGAAGTTGATTGGTCCACACCCGAGATAGCTTTTCTTAGAGCCTAGTCTCACATGGTGTTGGACCAGATGACGCCAAAAGGCGCACAACTCAAAGACAATGCACCATCAGAGTATGAGAACTCGGGGTAAGCATTTACACCATTGGAACCTCATTTGCCAGTAAAAAATATGATAATTGTTTTTTACCCTTTTATCTGGCAACAAAACTGACCCATTTCATAACCCATGAAGATGTGGCCACACGCCGACTTGGTCACTTTCAGATGTTTTCTTGTTCATGTTTGTTGTTTGTTGCGGTTGCACCCGATTCGAGAGCCCGAATGGCTCACAGGGCAATACCTAATACATGTCAGTCCACATCACAATGGGCGGAGGAGATGCCATCCGCGTCAAAATTGTGCCGTCCGAGTGTGCGACATTTACCGAGTTGAAAGAGAAACGATGACCCGCGTCTGTCATTATCAGGAGCTAAAGCTGCCCAATGCAGTGCACGGCGTGCACGTCAAAACACCTCGCTGGTCCATCCACATGAACATATACCGATCACGCAGCCCGTCCACCCCTTCTCTTCCCACACCGACGCGTCAAAAAAAAAAGACAAAAGGCTCAAAGACACGTGCGCAATTCTCTCCTACTTACTCGCACGTAGACACACATTCACCGAACGCCACTATCCATTACGCACCGTCCCACCTCATTACCCCACAATACTGCAAAACGCCAAAAAGGATACACGTGCAGCACAAGTATACCAAATAAACACAATAACATACACAACTCATCAACTGCAAGCACACACACATGCCAACCAATTAACCCGCCATTAAGTGACGTCTCCACGACGCCTGTGCCAGGTTAGGTGCACTTTGAGGCCACGTGAAGTTGTTAAAGGCTCACGGCCGACAGGAGGTCTCGGTGCAGACCCAGCAGGTGCCATGGGTTGGCTGACTGAGATGCCCGGTAGATGCACCACCACCTGTGCCAGCTTGTTCCATTGTATCCGCCAGGCGTTCAGCTCGTTGTTGTGAGCGTCGCTCCTCTGCCCTCCGTTGTTTCTGGAAGGCGACTGCCTCCAACTGCCCAGTAGCAGCAGCGTCCTTCACGAGCCTCCTCCACAGAGGCCGATCTTGACACCGCTGGTAGCAGTGGTCGGCAAGTCCACTCAGCTCCACATCCTCCCTGTACCGTGCCCGTTTAGCCCCCCTCTATGCGGTCAAACAGAAGCTGCTTGGGTAATGCGGTGGCTGGGCATGCGGGCTACATGACCCAGACAATGCAGTTTTGCCTACCGGAGGAGCTCACTGATTGGAATGTGTCCAGAACACACGCCAACACACAGGTCGTATACAGTACAGGGTGGTCCACCTGTCTTGTTAGCCCCAATTAATTGATCCCTTATATATATTTTTACTTTTCTGTTTTAGATAAACCCTACTAAAAAATATATTACGTTTTATAAAAATAAATGGGGGTCACAAGACATCTGGGCCACTGTACATGATAAAACCAACACCATCCCACTCACACCCACGTGTTCACATGCATGCACACACAAAGACAAAGATCCCCCGTACCGGCTTTAATAGACTTGGGGCAAGTGATATTTATGAGCACCTACGAATGCCGGAATGCCAGACGAGGGCTCTGCTGTTTTTACACACCGCGCCAAATACAGTACTCATTTTAGGCTGAGTCGACCTAGGGGAGGCACAAAACCTGCTCAGATAATCGTCATACACCCACACACACACCCCCACCCTTACTCACACCCACGCAGGTTTTCAGTCGAAGTGTACTTCCTCTCCCCGCCCACACAGCGCACGCTGGAAGTGAGTGTACATATGCATACACACTAATGCCACTTGAATATACAAGAATATGAGTTGTGATCAGGGCCGGATTAAGATTTTGTAGACCCCTGGGCTACTGGTACTGTGAGGACCCCAGTAATGCTTTCAAAAGGAAAACAAAGTTAAAGAAAAAAATAGTTTTACAAGGCTAACAAATAAAAAATTCAGCATTCACAAATGAAATAACTTTTCACTTCATCTCTGGAGGGTCCTACAGCTGGCGGAGGCCCCTAAAGCCCACCTTGCCTTCATCCGGCCCTGGTTGTGATAGCGCAAAATGTGTTGCTTGCTATGCTGTACCACCAAATTCTACAACAGAGAAGACGACATTTGCCAACCAGTCCTGTATGATGTCACGACTTGCGTGCTATACTGAGAGAGAGTCCCACATTAGTACTGGTTTAGCCGTTTAGGGAACTGCATTGTTCCAGCAACACACAATTCGGAAGCTGTCTCGCCAACCAGGCCCCGTGCTCACATGGCACCTGCTTTCCCCCCCCGTCCCTTCTAGAACCTTCAAGAAGGTTCTTCTCATTCCGTCTTTCCACAAACCCTGTCCCTTGGTCTCTTTCTTCACCTCTGTTCCCCCCTCGTTTCTCTTTCCCATCAAATATTTCTCAGTCCTCAGCGAATCCCATTGCTTCCCTCCCCGCTGAGATGTGTATTAATGACTTACTAAAGGTGTTCTTCAGTAACCATTAAACCACTTTAAGATGGCCTCACCTTAAAGTAATGCCTAGGAACCCACGTGTGTCAATATATTGTTTTGCTATAGTAGACGATTGCCTCTTTAAGAACATTGTGGCTTTTCTGAATGGCTGTCTAAAATTGTATTCATCCCGAAATCAATGGGAACACAGCGTTACTGAGCGCGAATATGTATGTGACAAGTGCAGTGGATCTTGTGAAATTATTTCATTGAAGAGGGGCTATAGGAGATTCCTGTTGAGAGCATTGACCGGCTTGGTTGCATGGTTCGATAACGCCGATGTGCGAGTTCATGGGCTTGGGGTCACTTTACAGTCTAGCGCATCAGAACAAACACTCGCTCCATAACACCCATAGGGAGGCCCAAAACATACGAATCTCATAAACACATCCCTGCGGAGGGAGCTGGTAGGAACGTTGGGTCGCTCGGTCAATGGCCAGGGTCAACGGCGGCGTGGTGTATTCCGCATATATGGCCGACTATGAGGGCGGGCACAAGCCGGCGTGAGTAGGTTAAACGTTGAGTTTTATAAGGGCACCACGGGGTGACCAGTCCCTCCCCTCCCCATCCCCCACCCAGTGCCAGCCTCCCCACCCAGCCCCTCCCCGCCCAGCCCCTCCCCACCCTCCCTACCCAGCCCCTCCCCACCCAGCCCCTCCCTCCCACCCAGCCCTTGCACGACGGACGGACGGACACAATAATCCCCTGTGGGCTGGTGTAACCAGGAGGTTCCTACCAGTAAAAGCTGTACATATTGATTACTTATTTACCCAGAAAAGCCACACCGAGTCCTGCACTTGGATGCTTGGCGAAGACCTTTTATAGTGTATGTATGGAAATTTGAGAACCCAGAGGTCAGCTATGCAAAATAAAACAATACGAACTCACAGATGCTTGTGTTGTTTGTATTACATATGTAGGCCAGCATGGTACATTAGGCAATGTAGCTAACACCACATGGATGTGTAGCTGGCTAGTTCTGATGTTCACAGCCCCAGGTACAGTCCTCTTGTAAGGCTGAATTCACCTGAATTGGGCCACTTGACTGATGTCCATGGCTCGGAATTGAAACCTGTTGCCAAGGTTGGATTCACGACTCGATGTACACACAGAGACTCATTTTTATTTTGGATAGCCCGTTTCTAATTTTGACTGCACCAGCAACTCACTTTAGAGAGAGAGAGGGCCATCTAAAACCGAGACACAACTCACATTAGATACCAATTTCCAGAACTTGATAGCCTGAAACCGAAGTTGATGGCTTTGTAGCGTTACAGTGCAAACGCACAAGACCGTACCCCATGCACTCAACCACGTAGGGTCGCCCGACACCCTCCTTGCCGAGGCTGTGCATTTCAACCCACGCATCGTGGAGTTCATACTCACACTGACGTGCAGTGTGACGCACACCCACCCACACATGCAGGCACACACACACATCCTCCCCATCCTCCCTCCCTCCCCCTGCCATGGAAACCACACTTATTTGTGGCAGCACTCGACCGAGGCCCAGACCCCCCCGCCAACTCTCCCATTGCGAACCACCCCACACGAGCATTGGCGAGGCTGCATGCAGATGGAGACACGCAGGCAATCTCCACTCCTTATTTCCGGCAGGTGTGTGCGACACCTCTTTTGAGTTCAGTTTAAACTGGTAGATTTGTGTATGTGAATATTTGGGCAGTGAAGTGCTCGTGGTATTTTTGTTACACAGATAAATTCGCACACTGGTTGTCTCCATTCTGGTGAATTGCCCGATGATGCTGGATGCAATTACCAGCGAAACGTTGTACTCAAAAAAAATTGTAAAAGTTGTGGTTTCACGCTTCAACACACCGGTGGGCTAAAGCAGTGAACTATTTGTCTTTTGTCAATGTGACACTTTTTTACTGATTGGCCGTGTCGGGTGGTGGAGGGTTACGACACATTTATAAATAACGCGATCTAAACCCAAAATCGTTGATTATGAATATTGGTCGCGAAAGCCTACGTGTTAAACTGGTTGTCTCTGTAGGTGTTTGGGTAAGGATTGGGGTTTATGAAGTTCCTCCATTACCCTTTGCACTAATATAGTTCTATATTAGAGCACATGCAGTCCATGGACGATGACAAAATTGCCTCTGCATACTGAGGTTATTTAAAAACTATCCGTTAAATGTCCCGGAACAGCAAGAAATAAAAGTTATAAGCAAAGTTCTGACTGGCCAATGGGAAAAGGCTTATCATTAATCAGCATAATACTGTAACTCTGGAGAGATATCTTTCAAAAGGTAATTATGAACGCGCCACTTAAAAATGGGTGATGTCTTCCGGAATATTAATTTGA
This sequence comes from Lampetra planeri, assembly GCF_965212315.1. NCBI lineage: Eukaryota > Metazoa > Chordata > Hyperoartia > Petromyzontiformes > Petromyzontidae > Lampetra > Lampetra planeri. Next base: position 23,649,041 of record NC_136107.1, read on the forward strand.
ATTGTATTAAATAAAGTGCGTCTACCAAAAAGTAATCCACCACTTTGGAGAGCCATCTTCTGGAAGATGATTATGAATGTGCTGCTTTAAGATAGGGAGAGGCAGCTTTTGTAAGATTATTTTGAATGACTGGTGGTGGTCTTCTGGGTGGTGTATTACTCTGGATAGCCGTCTTCTAGAGAAAAAAAAATATTTAACACGTTTTCTGGAAGACAATACATTCTCCAGATTGACGCACCCCCAAAATTCGCTTTAAAATACAAGGGTTAAAATTGCGTGTCATAATCTTTGTTGTAAATACCCTGTTCGTGAATTTTAAGCCAAGTAGTTATACAACTTAGACCACTTATCAAAAAGTGTTCTAAGCGTTTAGTTAAAAAAACACTCGTGGGTTGACATTTTTGATCTCATTTAAAAGGACTCCTCCAGCAGTCACGTGTTGGTGTGTGACACACAGGCAGGATAAATTCGCTTCTGAAATGAATGTAGGACTTTTTTTTGAAGATTGCAGGTGTAATCTTTGAACATCAATTGTTTTGTCCCAATTAATTCAGGGTTCTTGGTCGCGTTTTGTAAAAAGTGCATTTGAGGCAACCGCACGGGAAGAAGAAAAATGTTTGACCAGTTATTGCAATTTGAAAGCCTATTAAGCAAATGATGATACGGCTCACTTTCTCGGAACCAGATTCAATATGGATTAAAAACAGTGATCCAGCCACTGGCCTCATAATACAAATAAATAAGTGTGATGAGTACTGGAAACAGGTATCTATAATTAATGTTAGTTACTTATGAATACCCATTTGATTGAGCAAAACATACCAGCGTTAGAATGTGAAAAATGCACAGCAGTTGCGTAAGTCACCATGCCAGTCACCCTTTTACTGACAGAAACTAAGCAAAATGAATGTAACACCACCTCAGTTGAAACCATTTAAGCCTGGTAAAGTGTTCCGTACGGATTACCATTGGATATTCACCAAGCTTAACGGACCTCCACCAACATGTTAGTATCATTGTTTCATCAATAACACACTTTATATTCTCGGTGTTTTAGCTGGTACCAGTTATTACTAAAACGTGGTGTTTATGAACTTTTCTTAACTCGTTCATAAAAGTACAACAAAAAAACAAGTACCATGTTTCAATCTTGTCTTCTTGCGATTACAGCCCTTATCCATGTTCTTCCTGTTGTATTCCAGCATTATTCACACGCGTGATGGAATGTTGTCTCTTCAAATTGGAAATGAACACTGGTTGAGACCTGGCTTACAGAATTTGTCCCAAAAATGGCACTGCCATTCCCCCATGCCTTTCATAATAATTCAGAACGAAGGCCTTACATTCAAAGAAGCATCTGAAATTCGACAATGTTCATCAACAGTTTTATTGTATATATTTGCAGTTACTGCAGTAAAATGTTAAACTGAACCCATCAGGCAGTAGAATTTAAACGTTATTTTTCTGACTTGGAATAACCATTCTGGATAAAAGTATGACGAGTGGGCCAACCGAGTTTGACCACCAGCCCACCCTAGTGGTGAAACAGCTGTTATCAGGCAAGAATAATTTCACTCCAATACAGTTAGTTTCCCAATTATACCTTCATTCCAGACCAGATGCTGCTCATGGGATAAACATAAAAAAATGCAACCATAACGTTCCAACGTATGTATGTTGAACTTATTTTGTACCGTACATAGCCAACAACGCTAATCACAGGTACGGGGGGTGGGTCAACAAACTAAAGACAATAAAACAAAGGTCATTAACATGCAACTTTAAAGTTTTATTTTTGATGTATTGTAGCGTGGGGGTTAAGGGGGCTGGGGGTAAATTTAAACAAAAAAAAGCTTGAAGCGTGCATTTCATGTGCCAGGTCCAGATACCACTGATGATGCAGTCCCCAATGAGACTCGGCTCCTTCACAACGCTAATTGAAACCTGCACACTTTGCAATGCCCTTAAAAAAACATCTCTGTTTGGACGAATTCATTAGTTATGTTCATTTTAAAGAGCTCAAAATGACCCACCAAAAATAACTTTTTACATTAGTTTTGTTATTGGGCGTTCTAGAACGTTTTTATCAACCCAAGCATACACGTGTCTAATTTACTTGGGGAAAGTCCCACTGCCCCTGCTTAAAACGTGTAGAAAAAAAAAGGTTAATGGTATAACTCATGAAAGCGATGGCGTATTTTCACTCATTCCCTGGTGGCAGCCACTGTATGAGGTTTGGGGTGAGGTGTATGAGGTGGCTGATGGTTGTGCGAGGCTGCCCTCATGGGAAACCGTCATCGTCCTCCTCCGCCATCTCCTTAGCGAACTCCAGGTCCTGCTGCTCCCGCTCACGCCGCTCCTGACAGGCACGTGCCGCAAACATGACCAGTGTCACGCTGTGCCCAGCGGCAAGGCACCACAGCTCCTAGCCCACTCGCGCATCTACCAGCTCGCCCGCCTACCTCGCCCGCCTACCTCGCTCGCTCACTCATATGCAGCGGGACTTTGGTGACTTGGATAAGACAAGAGTTGCCTACATTCATACGTATGTTTTTTTTTTTAGGAACCCATGGATGTAAACACAACACTTTCTTATACAGGAGGTACCCGTCACACACCTGGCAATGCATATATTTTCAAAAATCAAATAGGAACCCACAAAATAATTTAAGTAGATGGCACATGAGCAGGTAAAAGCACAGACCAAGTCTCTAAAAAAAATACACTTCTGCTTGTGGTGTTGCATGATGCCTCTAATTTAGCCTTTGAAAGGCACAAGAACACATCACTGATGATGCAGATGCACTGACAGCAAGCGGGACTTGTGATGTCATGTTGCCAGGGTGTAATCAAGGTGCACAATGCGGGCGTCGTGATTCCAGCTATATATGGTGTTACTATTTACTGTATCTGAACATAATCTCGGCGCATACTGGGCAATAAAACTGTTGCTGTATAACCAAATTCTAAAAATGTCTGAAAAATAAAGCAGTGACATATACAATTTTAACTCGCATCTTACCATTAGAGAGAATAATTTAAACATTACATACCAAGCTTAACTCCTCCCACTTACTCAAATCTTGAGGATTTATTTATTTTGTCCTGGATTTCAATTTCATGAAAATGGAAAGTCCTCCATTTCAAAATAAATTATTTTTACAACAAAGCTGGTGTTTGTCATAAATACATAATTGCTTCAATCAAGGTTTCTTTTTGGAGGCTGTCAAATACAGATTCACTTATGTTTTAAGCCAAGTAGTAAAATACAAATATATTACATTGCACATGAAAATATCAGCAGTGAATTATAAAGTAATGTATATAACTCATTAAGAAACAGCATACAATCGTAGTATACATTTTTAATGTGCAAAACACGTATGAATATACACAAAGACAACACACCTCAACCTATGAACATGACCTAAGAGGAACATTACCACACATTTCTCAGCTACTTGACATGCTATGCTGCAGTTTGTTCAAAAACCCATCCCCCCCCCTCCGCTAATCTCAGAGGCATCAGATGTTCAGAAGGGTAATTTTATATTCATAATTGCAAACATTTAACATTGGCACGCAACACTCCACTCTTGAAAATGGCAACCTATTATTGTCCAGCAAATTTAGCAAATAAGTTTCCCATATTTGGTAACCCTTTCACAGAATATCCTCGGGGGAGATGACGATCTACCAATGCAATATTTGGTGGTGTAACCTCTCTATCATTTTTTGTTCACCATTTTAAACGAATACAATGGTAATAGTAACATTGGCACACCTATGATACAAATCATCCCATAAATACAGAACTTTACACTGCCATTGTCACTAATGCTGTTCTATGGAAAAACAAAACTAAATAAACAGCACAATTGCTCAGAGTGGATTTTTAGGGTAATTACGAGTACTGTTGAATAGCTTATGTGTAGTGTGTATGGAGCCACGCGCACATCCATCATGCAATTGTGGAGGAAAAATAAAAGATGAATCTTGCTGCATGCTGAGGTCACTCGGCAATGAATCTCACCTCTGCCGACTCCAAGTCTTTGTTGTAAGACTTGGGAGGAAATCGCATTGCCTGCACAAAACAACAGCAACTGGTTACATCACTTGATGCTACATCACATGTCCATCGATTACCTATAGACCTATGTATAGCAATATAAGTATCAATATTAATTTTAATATGCAGTTTTTGTGCATTACTGGTGGCTGGACCGAAGATATGTAAATAATTGCAGAAGAAATGTTTTACTGGTAGGAACCACCTGGTTCCACCAGCCCACAGGGGATTATTGTGTCCATCCATCGTGCATCCAAAAATGGGAGGGGTGAGGCTGGGTGGAGAGGGCCAGGTGGGGAGGGGAGGGTGTGGCTGGGCTGGGTGGGGAGGGGCTGGTCACCCTGTGGTGCCCTTATAAAACTCAACGTTTAACCTACTCACACTAGCTTGTGCCAGCCCTCACAGTCGGCCATATTTGCGGAATACACCACGCCGCCGTTGACACTGGCCATTGACTGAGCAACCCAACGTTCCTACCAGCTCCCTCCGCAGGAATGTGTTACTAGACACAGCGACGCACACCTGCGATCCAGTGCTTTGGAGACGTGTTTAGTGGATCATGCGGTTTTTGTGAAATTCCCAAAACTGTTGAACTGTGAGGTAGCCAAACAATGACAGTAGAGCAAGAATTGGGTTGCTGAAGCTATGTTTGTGTACCTTTTCAGTGTTATGCCAATGCGTGGGTGTTGCCCTGGTATTCCACGTATACCACTTTCCATACACAAACTGGTGCTTAAAATGAATTTGGAAAAAAAAATCCGAATGCAAGTTATTCCTAATGCCTCAATATTTAGGCGAGGTTTTCCTGGATACATATAAAATACGTTATTATATACATTATCATCAACCAAAGTGAAAACAATTGGTGAAGAAGCAAAGACCTCAAGAGGTTCTGGGTTCATTGAAGTGAACATCTGCCCAAGCCACACAGCTATGCCTGGTGCGACCGCACCTCCGATTACCACTGATGGCTATGCACGGTGCAAGAGATGTTGAATATACATAGGGCCAAAGAACCTTAAGAATATTCTTGGTTCTTTCGGTAAAGTCACGTAGGAAGGGAAATAATATAATATATAAAACAATAAAAATGATCACGACGTTTCGACTGCAACACAAGCAATCGTCATCAGGTGTGAAATCCACAGCAAGAATTTTTTTAAAAAGTGGAATTTTTTTTGCTGTGAATTTCACACCTGATGACGATTGCTTGTGTTGCAGTCGAAACGTCGTGAGAATTTTGATTGTTTAATATTTTTATTATTTTATTATTTCCCTTCTACGTGACTTTACCGAAAGAACCAAGAATATGAATCCCTGCAGTCACGAAAGCTTTAAATCGAAATTTAACCTTAAGAACACCAAACGTTGAGACACTGGACCACACCTTCACAGACATGTTGTGCATCTCGAGGCAAAAGGCGATGCGCTGGTGGAAGGCGAGCTGCGGCTCACGAGTTGCATATATGTCAATGGTCTCCTTGGACTGCACGTAGCCTTTCTCGTGGTTGATGCTCGCCTCGATCACCCCATCTCGGATGGCCTGAGCGCGCACAGAACACACACACACACATCACGTGGGCGATGGGACACTTTGTGGAAAGTGTTGTTATGACTATTTGTCTTAATACCATTCGACCAAAATTAACCATCACAGCTCAGCATGAAAACATATATCTACCTCGAGTTCTTATGGAACAGACACTGGTATTATTAAGTATAATCTTGTCATGAGAGCGTGTTTTCTAATATTGGACCATATGCTCATAATAAGTGACTGAAGCTTGTCTAAGATCCAATCTATAAATGTCACAATTACCATGTTGGGGGATGTAATAAACGTAAAATAGTGTCATCTGCTATTTTGTTTTTGTGTTTAGTATGTTGTCCTTTCCCCGCACTTCCGATTAGCATGGTTGGCTATGTACCGTTCATACAGGTAGGAACAACAGGTTCCACACTGCCCACCAGGGATTATTTGTCTGTCTGTCGTGAATATTTGTCTGTCGTACACGAATGCGCTGTCCAACCAAGTTCCTACCTGCCCACTCCGAAGGAACCTGTTAATAATTTCAACATATATACATTAAATATCCTATAACATCAATCGCAAGAGTAGGCCCCTCCTGTGATAAAATTAGGTTTAAATACATGTTATCCCAGGTGTAAATATTGTACAAAGCAGGGCAATGTTACCTTCGCAACGATGAACTCTGCGTCCTCAGGACTGTCAAGCTGCAGTTTCTGGGCGATGTCAGCCAGTGAGATACGCGAGTACGACAGGCTGATCATACGCACACCTGTATGCATACGCACACAGCATGCCCACACACCCAACTCATCACAAAGCATATAGGTGACGTTCCAAATACCAACACGATAGACCTATGTGATCAAAAGTAATATCAACATTGGAATATCACGTACCACTTGCATGGTCGGCTACATACTGTGCGATAGAAGCTCAACATACATATGTGGTGTAATATTAATTTGAGCACATAGAATTGGAATATAAAAGTCCAATTTAGTCAACATTTTTTTACATAATCCAAACCTAAAAAATGCATATTTTGATGAGTGTAATGGCTAGCCATTTCACGGTGAAATCAGATGGCATAAGCTTAGGATTTTGCCGCCATGCAATTTAGACTCTACAGTCATGTTTTGGCGGCGAAACAGATTGGTATTTCAGCACAAATGCAGTGAGAGATGTGTGGTTGAAAGGATTTGCTGGAACAAACCTGTCTTTATCACGTTATGGCGCAGACGAATAATCAGAGTGTACGCGAAGTCTGTCTGGAACTTGTCTCCAAATTGCTCTAGAACCTGGTTGAACTTGGAAAGGTTCCCTGTCCGCACAGCTGCACCAGGGAGACAAACACCATCTTTAATTACCTCGAGCAAAACATCAAGATTTACTTTTTCATGATTATAAATTTTAATGGAAAATGTATGCAAACATCTAGCAGAAGCAACAAACATGGCTTAAAACCGACGTTATTCCACATTAATCGGGGCATCTCTATAACTTGCACTATTCTATGTAACATCTGCTCACATTTTTTTTCTAAATATGCATGTGCGCGCACACACACACACCTTGGGTGAGTAAGAAGTAAGGCATGAGAGAGCGCTTGAGGGAAGGCTGGCGGAACTGCAGACGGTCAGGGATCTCCCCCAACAGTAGCTCCACCACGATCAACAGCTTGTGAACCTGTCCCAAGAAGGAACAGTAAGAATATGAAGATACTAACACACATGAACACACGTCAAGACTGTTGAGCCAAGTGCTTTAGCAGTTAACTACTCAATGAATCACTGCACAGAAGGATCTGGTGTGGCCAACCCTTAGCTACCTTTGCCTCCTCTATGCTGTTTACAGTGCACTTAGTATTGATTTAATACTGAACAGACCTAGGAAGACCCAGTTTCAGATACCAAGTGCCAATGGTAAGGAAACAAACCCAGGATGCCAGGATCAAAGCCCAGTGCAAGAACTATAGCATTGCCATTCCCCCATACACACGTGCAAAGCTGACATCTCGAAAAGTGGAAGAATGTAAGAGCCCAGTAGTAACATGTGAAAACTGCCCTGTGGATGGGTTCATGCCACGATTTAATGTGCAATGTCTCACTGTCTGCTTGAAGCCCACGGCTGTGTGCTGTGGAGCTTTACGTAGAGCATTGGTCAGAGTTCTCCGTGCTTCTGAGTACTCCAGTTGGATGGCCTTGATGCGCCCTGCCACACAGAAAAAAACAGCAACAACCGATTTGCGTGCAAGACCACAAAAGGTTTCTGCCTCGCTTAAATGTTTTCCTTCAGTTTATAAAGCCTCCTATTTCCACCAACAAAACGGAAGACTTTATTCTTACTTGTTAAGAGCTCTTTTTAAATGGTGAAGTGGAAGCGATCATTGGATACGTAGGATCTCAACATCTAAACTATGCAAAACAGTGATTGTAGCACATATTGGCAACACCACAACACTGTTATGATAACTCATGCTTACAGCATAACAAAATGCAGAACACAACGTATCGGGCAATGGTCCGCTATATGTCTGTTCAAAGGCACTGCTAATAATGAAGGTGGTAGTTCATCTGGCAGGAGGATGTACTCACCAGTGTAGTAGAGATAGCGAGCCCATTCATTGTTGTTTGCCTGCTCAGGGAAAAGCGACTTGGATACGAGCTTTCCAGCCTGCTCATACAGGTTGTAGTGCAGGTAGTTGCGCAGCAACAGGTTGAGCAGAGTGGCCTGCCCATCTGTGTCATGCCTCAGCGTGGCCGTGCGCAGCCGGCTCTGCAGAAAGCTGCCATGTGCAGACAACGCGACGGGATGTTCAATACAGGTCACACGGCGAGGGGAAAGTCAATCATGTGAGCCAGAACCTTGCGTGGTTTCGCATGCCACACCTGCGGATGGAGTCCAGCCTGTCCAGAAACTCGTAGACACGCGAGTGGTAGAAGTAGCAACGTGCCGCCAACTGGTCTAGAGTGCGCCGGTTCTGGGATGCGATTTTCTGCATGAGGTCGTCGGAGCACTTTTGGGCCTGTTTGGCCGAAATGAAAGTGCAAATCCTTATTAGTGCAAGAAACACAAGCCACTATAGATTAATTGATGAATAGCTTCAACACTTAAGAGAGTAGCACATCAGTTAAATCTATGAACAGGTAGCACCGAAACTTAAATTTAACCAATGTATACATTTGTTGTACGTGTGCTATGCATTGGTTGGGGATGTGCCAAGTGCTTGTAATGCAAGGAATGTTGTCTTTAGATACATCTACGTAAACATGTTCCAGCCTCAGACAATACTTGGTGTGGAAAATAATGTTTTAAAGAACTTTCTTTTTGATAAATCAGTTTCAATTTGAATATCTAAGAAGTCTGATCTATATTAATTATACTGTGAGCTATGAGTACACAATTTTCAACCTACATGAATAAAACTTTGAGTTACACGCATATCAAGCTACAAGCATACCACAAGTTACATTTGAGCAGTGTGTGGAGGATGTGCGGTTTGGAGAGCTCACATCGTCGTAGCGCTTGCTGTCCAGCAGGTACACCACGCACAGGTGTTGCAGGTATGTCTCCGTCTCAGGCAGCAGGGGCTGTGCTGCCGCCTTCCCCGTGCGTGGTCGGAACGTAACCTCACCCTCCGCATCCATTGGCTGCACAGAACACATACCAAAAAGACAAGGAAATGTACAAGCCAACTAGAAGTTTAACAAGAGGATGATCAGAGTGATGGCTTAAGTCATGATTTATATAGGAGCACAAAGGATTTAGAGGTAAGACCCCCACTTAGCAGTGCCAGAACCTAACACTTAGGCAACCTATAAGGCTGCTGCCAATAAGAAACAGCACCTGTAATCCATCTGACCTAATGCAGCTGCAAATGATAACACTTAACACAAACGTATTGCATCCAAGAAAACAATGGAGCTGTTGCCCATAAGTGAACAATCAACATCGACACTAACACGCTTTTAGAATTTTTTTTTTTACTGGATCCATACACCGTAGAATTAAATTGTGGTTACCCTATGAAAAGATTTTTCTTTGCCAAAGGAATTTCGAATCGACACTACTGGCTCTAAGCCACCAATGGACATTAAGCACAGCCCAAAACTAACTTAGGCAGGCGGAGCATTTTACTTTCTTCATGCTTAAAAAATCAACACCACAAGCAGCTGCTTGCATTAAACAGCTTTCTTGAACTTTTCCTTTAGTTTTTCACTTAAAGCAGAACACGTTACAAGAAACAATCACCTAAGCAATTTTAGGTAACCATCCACATTTGTTTACCAAACATCAGTGCTAAACGATGTTCTATCAAAAACACAACAAGGGTGAGGCAAAGACGTGTGAAGGCGCGTGGAGGCAGTGTTGAGGATGACGCAAACCTCATCAAAGAAGGTGAGGAGGAGGTCACGGGCAGGTGCTGCACCGCTGGATGTGTAGAACCCGGCGAGCGCCTTGCGCAGGACATGTGCGTTCAGTTTGCGGCGTGTCGAGGGCAAGGCACGCAGCACACGCAGCACGAAGCGCGGCTCTTTGCTTGACACCGACTTCTCGATCTGCCGTACCTGTTCCTTCAGGTCTGAGGAAGACGTTATACCGGCACACACACACACACAAAGTTTAATGTTAGCATTTAAGACTTCGGAAAAGCATGATGCATCAGAGTACTTCATTGAGGCTGCAACTTAAGGCTTTCTGGTTAGGACCATACCCACCAAATGTTTGTGTCCCTAATATTGCAGCCAGGTCTCCAGATGAACGGTAAAGTACTGTACACTCCACGTTTTACACTATGCTAATCAAACTACTTCCAGGGGGTACAAAGTAAGATTACCTTTAAGTCGTAACTGGGAAAAAAACATTAAATGTTAAATGACGAAATATTAAACAAAAAAAGCCTTCTCAGCCACAAAAGACTGGTGCCAACAAAAAACAGGTTGCATGATGTCTTCTGGATCTGACCACTCTGCATTCACATTTACAACACTCACATCCAGCGTGTGAACACCACATCAACAATAAAGGCCAAAGCTAAGCATCAAGAGAGAGAGAGAGAGTATACTTTCCTAAAGTAAGTTCACTTATAAATTATGTTATGAAAAACCTTCAAGATATTAAAAGCAGCAAAGGGGAGGAGGCTACACAGCTCACGATTGGAGTGCTGAGTCAATGCCACCAAGATCCCACCCCACTGAGGTTCTCAGACTATTGTACTGAATTCTCTCGTGTACTAAATTGTGTCAGTTTGGTCACGAATGACATACAAAAATATATTTTCAATTCCAGCTCATAAATTAAATCACTGTCTAATTGGTTTGATGATCAGTTTAACTGTCACAGTAATTGGTGGGAATTTGTGCCCCAAATGCATAAAATGGCCACTTAGTGTTTCGCACAAGTTCAGATAATCACTTGCACGGTCATTCAAGATACATGGCGTGACATTGCTGTGAGAATTCCTAATGACGGCGATAGTACACCGGAGTATAGACTTGGTAAAAAAACGTATATAAGTAAATCAATGGTGAGAAATGCAATGATTATACCTTCATAAGGGATAAACTGAATAATCCAGATTACAAAATTCAATATAGTTAATCAACAAAACAAATCCGTTATCACATGGTCCAAGAGAATACATTTTCAGAGTGGGGGCCACTTTCGATAAGACATCATTAGTGTGAGGGCCGCCACACATTTTAAACCATTGGGGGGGGTTTGACAGTACGATTATGGGGGTGTTTTCACATTTGTGTATTGTCGGGGTCCGCACGTCAGTGGCCTCACTAAAGGCCACTCGGGGCATATGGTGATTCGGACGATGATTGTTGACAATTATTGACTGAAAACGATTCTTTAGATAATAACGCTGCTGCAGCTGACAATTAACAATGACTATGCTGAACGTAGATTCACACAACTATTGTTAATCACGATGACACTGTTGATGGTGGATATCAAAACAATAATTTGAGCCTAATCACAACAATGGCACGACTGTTAAGATCACGATGCTGTTAATCAGACGACCCTACTGCTGCCAATCGTAGCCACTCCACACCTACCCAGGCCTCGACATCACCCGCGCGATGCCAACCGGGGAGCGGGAGCGAAGGGGGTGGGGGGGTACGTTAGGCCGCCTTCGAGGCAAGGCAACATATCATGGCACACAACACGCACAGCAAGGGACGACAACGGGGTCTCTCGCACCTTCCAGGGCGAGCGCGTCCGTCTCCTTCTGCGTCCGCACGGGGTCCGCGGGCGCCACGGCCTCGCCACCATCCGCCGCGTCTTTCATCTCAACGTCCTCCACCTTGGCCTTCTCCTTGTCCTTCTTCTTGGCGGGCTTGGCCACCGCTGCCTCCTTCATGGCGGACTGGATTACGTCGCTCGGTTGCGAACGAAACTTGAAAGTTGACTCGAATTTGCGTCTGCCGCCTTCTTTGCCCCCCACACCACGGTGCCTCACAATGACTGAACAGAAAAACGGCGCTTCCGCTTCCGGGTCAGGGGTCAGGGGTGGGAATGGACGGGGGGGGGGTACGGAACCGGGGGGGAGGGCGGGGCCAATAGGAGGAGGGCTGGAAGGAGGCGGGGCTGGGAGGGGTGGGCGGTGCCTACAGGTGGGCGGGGCTGTGTAGTATTGAATGAGCTGTGCGAAGAATCAATAGCCACCAATCGATACACTTCGTTCGTTTCTCAGTTCGCTTGTCCCTAGCGAGAGTCGCGTCGGCAGCATGTTGAGGAGGGCGGTCCAGACCTCCCTTTCCCTGGCGACGGAATCCAGCACTACATTGCTATACACTATACAATACTATACACAGACTCTAGCCCCCCATTAGAATATTTTATACACTACTATACACAGACTCTATACACTACTATACACAGACTCTATACACTACTATACACTATTATACACAGACTCTATACACTACTATATACTATACACTACTATACACGACACTATACACTACTATACACTATATACTACAATACACAGACTCTAGCTCTTCTTGGGGAATTCCCAGGTGTTCTCAGGCCGACATAGTCCCGCCAGCATGTCCTGGGCTGGCCTCGGGGTGTTCGCCCTGTGGGACGTGCTGCTGCTGCCCAGTAGAGTTCCAGGGGGATTCTACCGACGGGTCATCCTCACCAGGTGCCCGAACCACCTCAACTGGCTCCTCTCGATCCGGAGGAGCAGCGGCTCGACTCTGAGGCTCTCACGGATTACCGAGCTCCTCACCTGATCACGGAGAGCGAGCCCGGCAACCCTGCGGAGAAACCTCATTTCGGCCCCTTGTACCCACCATCTCATCCTTTCGGTCATCACATGTCCTTTGCATTGCACTCTCATGCCTTTGGATTGCACTCTCATGCTCACATGTCCTTTGGATTGCACCCGTTGGGTTGCACTCATGCCTTTGGATTGCACCACTCTTCGATTTTGCATGAACATGCTAATCTCTCACATTAACATAGCCACTTCTGTGCCCTCGTCGAGGAGGCCGCTCTCCTCCTATCTAGCATGTAACTGACATGCTAATTTCTCACATTAACATCACTAGCACCGGCCACTTCTTTATGACCCTTGGGCTACACCCATTTCAAACCTTTTAAAACAGTCTGCCTCAGCAGCAGGCCATGTTTTCCCACCTGATGACGGACGCTTTTGTTGTGCCCGAAACGTCGTGATTTCTTTTATTTTATACCTACGTGACTTTACCGAAAGAATCAAAGAGTATAACAACTCTCAACTAAAAATGAACATTTTATAAAGAAAACGGTTATCAACATGACTAACGTTGAATTATCCAGCGATATGATTTCAGTCCTGTCTAAAGGTCTTAAATTTACTGTTGCCCCACGTACAATCCCTGTCGATGAGATAATTGCTGAAGTGCCATCAGCAGTTAGACATCTCCCCCATAATCAAGCTGAGATGACTTGGCATGAGGATGCCAAAATTATTGAGAACAGCAAATTGCCAAAAATAAATATCAACTTCAGTGAAGCAAAAGCCTCAAAAGAATTCAGAGCAAATAAAGATATCCAAATTCTTGCTGCTGATAAGGGCCGATCAACTGATGTGATATCCCGTAGGGACTACAATAATAAAATAAAAAATTTACTCGATGAAGGTACCTACCTTAAAATTAAATGAGACCCAACCTTGGAACGTAAAACAACGGCCATCATTGCCACGTCATCAATTCCCAAGGAAGAGCAATACCTGATCAAACCAAGGGCATCAAAACCACCGAGACTTTATGGGCTACCAAAAATTCACAAACCTGGTGTCCCATTAAGACCCATAGTTAGTACAATAGCCTCTGCCACATACAAATTAGCACAATACGTAACGAAACAAATACAGCCCTACATCGGTAGGACCTCTTCGTTCATAAAAAAAAAAACTCTGAACATCTCGTAAATGTCATTTAATATATTAAGCTTAACCCGAATTATATTCTCGTAAGTTTTGATGTGACTTCTTTTATTAACGAGGGTTCCGGTCAACGAGTCAATTAAATTACTCGACACTGGTAACGAACAAAGGTTTATCCAAAGATATCCCAAGACGAGCTGAACACTCTTGATTTGAAGCTTTCGTGACTGCAGGAATCCATACTATTTCGGTAAAGTCAGCAGACATCGTGCTGCTCGCAGCAGACATCGTGGCTATCGCGATTTTCACCTGAAGACAGGCACTTGTGTTGCGTTCGAAACGTCGTGATTTTTTTTTTATTTCTACCTACGTGACTTTACCGAAAGAACCAAAGAGTATAGCTGAGCACTGTCTAAAGAACACCTATTTCTTGTGGAAAGGTGACTTCTGTAAACAAAAGGAAGGAGCAGCAATGGGCTCTCCCCTTTGTCTCCTGTGATAGCGAATTTGTAAATGGAAGATTTTGAAACAAAAGCAATAGCTTCAAGCACACTAAACCCCTCTGCTCGATTTAGATATGTGGATGACACATTGGTGGTCTGGTCACACGGCAAAGATACAGTTAACGAATTTCGAAATCATCTCAACTCGCAAAACCCATCCATCCAGTTCACCATGGAAGTGGAAGCTGACAGAACTCTAACATTTCTGGATATTCTGCTCAGACGGGGTCAAAATGGTAAAATAACACAGTGTCTACCGAAAGAAAACGCATACTGACGCCTATTTGAATACAGTCACACCATCACCCTGTACAGAAGTCTGCTCTTATCAAGACGCTCATTCATCGGGCTAAGAAAGTGTCAGATGGTGACAGTCTGAGAAGTGAAATTGAACAAGTTCAAGAAGTGCTGCAAATGAACAGTTACAATGATCTTCTTGGTTCTTTCGGTAAAGTCACATAGAAGGGAAATAATAAAATAAGAAAACTAAAACATTAAACAGTTACAATGATGCACAAATCAACAGGGAATTGCATGCCAAAACCAAATAAAATAACAAAAGCATTGAAACTGCCCAAGTAATTAAAACGATCAGAATACCGTACATTGCGGGAGTAACTGATAAACTAGCCAGATGTTTGGAAAAACAAAACATCCGAGTCAGATTTGGCACGGTACATATGTAGGACTTGAAATATGGCGCGCAACGCGTTCTCTTGTGCTGTTGCTATGCAAGAGAGCAGTGTACAGTGGGGGGTATTTGAGGACGGTGTTGTTGTTGTTGGGCGTGAGGGAGACGCCGTTAAGAGTCGCGACAGGTGTTAGGGGTAACTGGGGGACACAGGCCGGTGATTGGTTAAGAGGGTGAGTGCTTAATGACTGGCGCCGCTCCGGCAGGAATAACAAAGTCATGTGAGGCTGGGGGCCCGGGGGCGAGTGGTAAAGCGGGGGGGGGGGGGGAGATAATTGATTGGGACTGATTGGTGTGGATATAAAAGGATAGCGTAACGTAGAGACGGGAGTCTTGGTTGAAGCTGGAGTGATGGTGGCCGGTGATAGATAGAGCAGAGAGTACGATAACAGTGATAGAGCGAGCAGAGAGTACGGTAACGGTGATAGAGAGAGCAGCGAGTACGGTAACGGTGATAAGAGAGCAGAGAGTACGGTAACGGTGATAAGAGAGCAGAGAGTACGGTAACAGTGATAAGAGAGCAGAGAGTACGGTAACAGTGATAGAGAGAGAAGAGAGTAGGGTAGAAGAGGAGTGTACGGACCTTGGGAGAGACGGAGAGAGAGCGGAGCGGAATCGTGGAGCGGAGCGAGCGAACGGGGAGACAGGGAGTGTCGTTAATGACGGACGGTGGAACGGAGCGAACGGGGAGACACGGAGCGGTAATGATGAGGAGGTGAACTCTAAGTGTGAATAAAGCGAATGGAAAGACAACCCGAGTACGAGTCCTACACATAAAATACAGAAATTCATATATGGTACAAAATATGTATTACCGAAGCTATCAACAGAAGGTGTGTACAGGATTAACTGCACTTGTGGCAAATGCTATGTTGGGCAAACAGGACGAATGATCAGCATGAGACTAAAAGAACACCAAATATATATTAAAATTATCCCAAATACAACTGTCAGCAGTAGCAGAACACGCATGCCAACAAGGGCACTCAATTGATTTTGATAATGTTGAAGTTTTGTGCAAAACTATAGCTACTACTAGCCAAGACTAATTAGAGAATCTATCTAAATCGAAAGAAATACAAATACATTTACCTGTTCGGATAGCTACCGACTTAGTGCTGCGTGGAAGCGAATCATCAAATAATACATTGTTTAAACGCATGCCTATACAGACCACCATACTTCTATAGGGATTACCGTTGGTAGGGCTATTTTAATACATACAGTGGACAGGAAGGACAAGTTCAATAGGCTCGCATAATGGGCGTTGACTCATTAACTCCGCCACCACCACTTTATGCAAGAGCACAAGCGTGGTCACCACCTCTACGCCTCTATATCAGGAACGAAACAGGTGGACTTCTCCACAAATCTGGCTGTCGCCTGATGAAGCTGGTTGTAATTACTGGCGAAACGTCGTACTCGGATTGTAAATGGTGTGGCTTGGCTCTCCAACACACAACCGGTGTGCTGTACTAGTGACGAATTGGCCACGTTCTGTTTACGTGACAACCCTTTCTAGTTGGCTGTGTCGGGTGGTGGAGGGTTTTAACGACACATTTATATTTACGTGATCTAACCCAAAACACCTCTATTATTAGCAAGTACTGTCCAAACCCAGTCATAGATTTATTCATAGATCCAGTTAAAGATGTATTTTAGTCATTTCTGGTTTAAATTTAAATCCCTTCCCTTTAGAACTCACTTATCCTCCGCCATTCCCAAGTCAAGGGTCGTATATACTGACCCAGCAGCATAGCTTGAAAACTAGAGCCAAGCAACAATTTTAAGCATCATTTTGATCCTCAGTGACCCAGAATTAGTCAAGTTGGACTACATTTATTTCGGAAGCATTTTGGCTGTAGACCAGCGTTACAATTAAAATGACTTCATATTGGTCTTGTAAAACCACAAGGTGGCGTCACACGCACAAACATTAAACGGCAAAAGTGGCGCTTGTCAAAAATGTGTCGTTCATGGTCATCGGTAAATCCACGTTCTGTTAAAGCCTCAGTAAAATTACATTAATGAATGCGTTATTTAATCCTCGGTATAAATTCCAGGGTTCCATGTAATGTGGTTCTAAGACCTTATCATGTAATATTAAAAGCATGGTTTGAATGTAAGCATCTATACTTATAGTGCATGTGATGATAGTTCAGAGAATAGATGAATTTGGTCAATCGTTAAGTCACAGCATGATGTTGTTGTACTCGCAGATCTCAAATGTTTACCATCTTTCGTATTAACTTACGCTTATATAGCGGATTATTTATGAACTTCTTTAAATGCATCATGTAAACATTGGTCCAAAACATCTGCCGTTGTATTTTGAAACCCCTATGCTGTACCGTCAACACACTCATTTGAATAGGGATCCGTCACGGAGAGAGACGTTGCAGGACTTTTCTCACCGTCTTTTAAAATTGTCTCTTTTAAAAATAACTCCCAATTTATTATATTGTGCAGCGTACTGTTTATTCAGTATTTGTGTCAGAATCATGCTGTTTTTCTATCTACGTATGGCTAAGTGTGTTGTTCAACTATCAGTCTGTAAAAATGTGTGTTTGTGCAATTATTCCCACTGGGTTTAGGCCAATATGCTCACTGCATGTTAAATGCCTTACTGTATCTGTTGACAAGAGGATTATACAGGTAGGAACAATGTTCCACACTGCCCACCAGGGATTATTTGTCTGTCTGACTGTCTGTCGTGCATAAATATATATATAATATAAACAGCTCTTTGATTGGTGGAGACCTACTGCCGGGTACGGAGAGGGGAAGGGCCTAAGGGAGGGGGGGTCAGGGGAGGGGCCTAAGGGAAGGGGGTCAGGGGAGGGGCCTCAGGATATGGGGGGGGGGGGGGTCAGAGGAGGGGCCTAAGGGAAGGGGGTCAGGGGAGGGGCCTCAGGATATGGGGGGGGGGGGGGGTCAGGGGAGGGGCCTAAGGATATGGGGGTTGGTCAGGGGAGGGGCCTAAGGGGGGAGGGGCCTAAGGGAGGGGGGGTAAGGGGAGGTGCCTAAGCAAGGGGGAGGGGCCGATAGTTAAGGGAGCTTGGCTACCTGGCTGGCTGCCTGGCTCCCTAAAGTCAATTTATCTTTTATACAGGTAGGAACAACAGGTTCCACACTGCCCACCAGGGATTATGTGTCTGTCTGTCGTGCACGAATGCACTGTCCAACCAAGTTCCTACCTGCCCACTCCGAAGGAACGTGTTTTGCATGACGGTTTAAAGTATGTCCACCCAAGCCTTATTATTGCAGCAGGCTTAAGGTGAATGTCTTATAACCATTCCCTGAGTTGGATTCTGCTTTGGTTAGTAACACTGTGTATTTCAATATTAAGTCATTTAGTCATTTGGTAAAATCCAGCATCTATCTGACACTTTTAACCACGACATTTTAATTGATTACAGTGTACAGTATTTGATTTGTTAATACACACATTTCTAAAACAGTGATATCGATTCTATGAAGAAAGGCCATGAGCCAAAGGGTTACTGATATATATATATATTCCTTTCAGGGCACTGTGATTTACCAAAGGCTTCAGTTTTAGCGCGACATATGTTGTTATTGTTTTAACACGTACATTTGTATCACAATAAGGTCTGTC
Source organism: Lampetra planeri (assembly GCF_965212315.1). Taxonomy (NCBI): domain Eukaryota; kingdom Metazoa; phylum Chordata; class Hyperoartia; order Petromyzontiformes; family Petromyzontidae; genus Lampetra; species Lampetra planeri. Next base: position 23,667,846 of record NC_136107.1, read on the forward strand.
TGAAAATACATACTGTATGGCACACGGCATGGTGCCAAATTTTTTTGGTGAAACTAACGCGTTGATGCACATATTATATAACTGATTGTAAGGCATGACATTTAAAGCCATACTTCGTTAAACTTTTAAACAGTGGCGGCTCCTGCAAAATCTCTCAGGGGGGGCAAATGTCTGGATGATTGATAAGGATAAGGTCCACCCATGCAATGGATACATTAACAGCTTAAGCATGTAAATACAACTTCACTTCTTTAATATTAATGAAAAATAAAGTGACTCTTACAATACATCTTGTTTGTTTCTATACTCACTATTAAAACAAACCACTCAAGTTTCTTTTATTAAAGATTCCACTAGGTGGCGACAATTTATATTGTTGGATGAAACGTGCTTACGTATGATGATGTAAGCACGTATGATGACGTAAGCACGTTAGGGCGAGCCCTCCCGGAAGCCATAGAGAATGCATTGCAGCGCCCCCGTTCGAAAAAAAGCATCTTTGAATGTAAGTCTATGGGACCACTCGTGGCGATTCTCAGCTGGAGGGAAATCGCCCAAAAAGAGGCGGTACTCCATAGAACGTAGCATGACGCTGATTGGACTATATCCAGAGGCACAGTGACGGCTAGCGTGACTCTGTGGTTGAATGACATTGGTGGTGCGTCGCCCAATCGCCCTAATGAAGAAACCGCCCCTGCTTTTAAACACAAATCGTGACCATTAGTTTCAACAACCAAACCCTAACTGGAAAGTTCTGGCCACTTCCAGGAACATTAGCAAATCACGTCTTAGAGCTAATGCATGAGCACAGAGTGACGCTTGAACATTTGTACATATTCATTCACTAACCCTTCGTATGTTGAACTTATTTTGCACCATACGTAGTCAACCGTGCTCATCGGAGGTGTGAACATATTTATATCCATTATATGACAGTTATCATGTGCTACGTATGAAAACATGCTTACAGTACTATATATGAGCTCCTAAGGGCACCTGTAAGTAGAGAGGACTGCGACGTTGGTTTGAAGGTCATTACTGCCTTGACGTCAACGTTTTACGGAATATTCAGATGTTTGCTCCAATGGAATAGGTGAATTCAACGAGAGTAAAGGATGCCTATGCTCATAAGAGCAGAGTTCTAGAGCAGCACTTATCTCTACTGGCAGACGCGTTGGCAAATTCGACATTCCCATATTTAGGGACACTCTCGAAATCTTTATCATAATCCGATGAGCTATGAAGCTCGTTTTCACAGATGTCCAGCACTATATAGGATGACCACCAATGACATTCTCATATTATCGATCCCAGAGGGATGACACACACGATAACAATTCCGACAATAATTCATGCACATCATACAAACAAAGAAGACACACGCAGGAAATGGAGTCTCACAAACCAAACGATGTATACAAATGCATATTAGAATCAGAATATTTATTTATACTGGGGGCATCCAATGAGCTATACAGCTCTTTCTCACTGATGTCCAGATGTCCAGTATATACGTACACACACAGCAGCGATGCCAAAACTAGGGTTGTTAAACGATAAAAGATCAACCGGGAACCGGTTTTCCAGCTAGAATACTACTTCCAAAAGTCAGGGGATTGGAAATATTTTGCATTTCTAGTGGAATTTCAGTGAATCGCTGATTGGCACGCACGGACTACAAACAGCACGGCGGTCAAGGTAACCACGTGCCATATTTTTGCCCTCGTTTCTCAGAAAGTAAACCCCTGAAATTGCCTCGCTTGCTTACTGCCAATGGTGACGGAATGACCTCCCCACTGAAGGCAGCTCTACAGAGCGTTTGGTCTACTCTTCCATGATGATCTGGCATCTGGAAAGAAGTGAGTGGGCATACCCACATTTTATCTTACCAGGCACGGCCTGTCGATTGACTGTGGTGAAACCATTTATACTGCTGGGCGGATAGAGGCAAGGGGGGAGTAGGAATGGAATTGAAGAAAATCACCCCGTTGTTTTAACTGCCATGCCTGGAGAATGGAATCGAACTAACGGCGATATCTGGATTCCAATCCGCTGAACCGTCCCCCTACGAGAGCTGTTTAAAAACAACGAATATCGTTACCTTTATTCGAGACATTCGACTAAAAAACTATGGTGCTTCCTGTAAGATCTATAACCGTTATGAGTTACTGCTAACAAAACGAAGACATTTCGAGATAAAGCCGCACACCGGTAACCAGCTACATATATGTGGCTTTTTCATGCGTTGGTTTGATCAACTCTGGCCCAAAAACGCCACCAAAGTGCGCAAGACAGAATGAGATCAGTAAGGGAGGTGCAATGCACGGAAAGTTCACCCTCGGGAAACTGACGTATATCGGACATTTACCTCCCACCCACCCCCACCCACCCCCACCCACCCCCATCCTCCTTCCTCACTCTCCCCTCCACCAAACTCCAGGGGCAAAAGGACCGAGGGCTCAGTTGCAGCCAGGATAACAACCAACAGCACGCCGCCCCACGCAGAGATCCAGGGCGCACTGCTGGTGGTAGGGAACCCTTCTTTTGGACGCCGTCCCCACCTCCTCCCACGTGAGTATTGATCGGTGCGGTGTGACCGTCATAGGGCATGGAGATTGCACTGCCCCCCGTCAGTTGTGCGAGTCTCTCTGTGTCGTTTTGTGTGGGTAGTTTCGCCAAATGAATTAACGTGTGCTATCAAATACACAATGGTTTAGAAGGAGGTGGGGGGAGGTTTTCGCACAAATGATAATGATTTCGATGGTAAAGTTTGTAGTTTACCTGGATTTTATTTACGCGTTTGATTTTACTTGACTTTAGCGTAATGCGTGCAAACACACCTGCGTGTGTGTGTGTTCATTCACACTTTAGTTGTCGAAAGAGGAAAGATATATCAATGAGCAGCATTAACTACCGTACTGCATTAAAACGTTGCTCTCTCTGACAATATATTGTCTATATATATTAACCTTATGGCGGGACTCCGGGGTCCCGAATAAACGGTCAAAATCGTAATGAATTGATTTCTTTTTGGCGACTCCGTCCCACCGCGCACAAAAACGCCGCGACCCACGTGGCGTGGATCATTCTGTTCTCACGTCGTTGTCCAAGCGCAGCAGCGAGGACGAATGCGCAGAAGAGCTGAACAAGCGAATGCCACTCCATGCTCGGGTATGGGCAGGATCATAATAAGTCTTATCCAAAGTTGCTCAAACTGCCTACACGACTTAAGTCCTTTATTTGTCATAACGGGATGCATAATACAGTGAAACTGCTCTCTTATCTTCATTATTATTTGTGACCTACCAATGTCTGCAGCCAGGATCAATCGATGACAATCCTATTAGCTGCATATATTTAACAGATGAGACGCGTTGCACCGTTAGATACCTCCTGTTTGATAATACTTCTCTTGTCCGGATGCATCTGTGCAGATAGGTTTTTTTCGTGCGGTTAATCCATAGTCCCGACATACCGCTCGTATCAATGCGGATAAGAGGAGCGGCGACCCACTACTCTGTAGAGTAACATTGGTATAAACGCTTGTTACAATATGCACAGCGCATTGAAAAAGGCGTGCTATTTTATGTACTGTTTACAAAGTGTGTTCACAAATCCACACTGAGAAACACGATGATTGACAGAGGGGGTGTAAATTATTTTTTCGATAGTGTATTTAAATAGAGGTACTGCAGGTAAGTAGTTTTAAAGGCATAGTTTATAGTTTAACAAGACAACACTTGCCACCATCCTTCAAAGCCATTGGTGAAAAAGAGCAAAGCTTTTGTTTACATTATTATATAAAATGTTTATGCGAGAGCCGGGGGCTTATGGGACCACGGGTCCCGCTATAAGGTTAATTTTATATCAGTCTTAGACAACCAGGCTGCTCTTAGAAATGAGATAATGAATCTCAATTGTCTCTCACCTGGCTAAAATGCATCAATCACTATTGCACATAAGACATCTTGGGTTTTGTAACGTATTTCATAAGGTTGTAAAACACTGGTCAACAAAAAAAACGTTTTTTTTCTGGCCTGAACTTTTGCAGCTGTTTTAGACTAATTTCAGGGTGCTGATTCCAAATCTGATCTCAGATTTGCTCTATCACCTCTCATTTTTATGCTATAGGCATACCCAATTTTCATTGATTTTACCCGACATTAACTCTGCCACTTATGATTGTAAGTTGTTGCGAGTCAGTGACTGCTTTAGTGTTAAAATATGGTGCTGTATTTTTAGGATAGTGTGTTTATATTATCATTTTATGTAGATATACACATTTATTTAATATTTTTCTTCTGCAGTTTTTATTGAAAATGCAATATTTGATATCTCAAAAACCTGATGTGATAGACAAAAACTGATGCCAGATTTGGAATCAGCACCCCCAAATTACCTTAAAACCGTTGGAATACCTTATGCGAGAAAAAGTGTGTTGACCAGTGTAATATGCGGTGTATATGTATATGAGGCTATACACCAGGAGATAGAGTTACCTATTGCAAACCACACTATAAAGCATCATATATTGTTATTATATAGGGGTGGATCAGTGGCGCTATTTTAACCGAACGACACGAGTGCTTCTGGTCTGGGCTAACATCAGTGGTGAGTGATAACTGAACCAGTTCTAACCCTCTACTCCCCTCCACCATCTCGCACTGACCCTGGTGGTGAAGAATGGAGATCACGTCCCGTGACTGCCACTGTGCAGGCAGGCTTTCACACAGCAGTGGCTTTACAAGGAGGTGAACATCAAAACTTATTCATTCTTTTGGTATCGCAATCCATTCTAGATCTGAAGCTTTCGTGACTGCAAGGATTCATGCTCTTTGGTTTTTTCGGTAAAGTCACGTAGGTAAAAAAAAATGCAAACAACTAAATTAAATCGGGTGATGACGGACGCTTGTGTTGCGCCCGAAATGTCGTGATTTAATTTAGCTATTTTCATTAATTGTATTATTATTTTTACCTACGTGACTTTACCGAAAAAACCAACGAGTATCACAGTCCAGTCGATTGTGTTGTGAGTTCAATGGGCAATGTCTTGTCTGTGTGAACTTGTATGTATCATTGTTACTACACGTGCATAGGAAGGTAACGTGCATATTAGCTGCGTCATGATATGCACTCAATAGTGTACTGCACATGGAAATCAACACGTTGTTGTCAAGTGTTTGTGTTGAATCAAATTTTTTGATAAAGTTGAATAGTCTGCATATATTCACGTTACAAATTGTTAGAATCTGCCCAACTATTGTATTCTCTCAAGCTATATATGTGCATGCTTGTCTCGGTAAACTGCCCAGTGTGTTCTGAAAATGATTCACAGAAAAAATCGTATAACGATCAGATATTTAGTTGTTGCGTTGAACACAACACCACTCCGTGACGCATACATGGGGTTATTGAATAGCAATCAATATAAAGACACAGCGATGGGGGGGGGGGGTACACTACCTGTCCATTAAAATAAAAACAACTGTATTAAATCAAAGACAGCGGTAGCAGTGTATGTCACTGTGTTTTGATGGATTTCCCTTGTTAGTCAGCCATCAAAATCTGTTGGCTAAAAACTGTAGCACATGCGTGTATTTAAAAATGTTTTATATTAACCAAACAATACCACGTATATGGTTCGCGCTCATTTTGTTGTGTTTAGATGTAGCAAACACCGTTATGATAGTTTTAGTTAACTAAAATGTTGACATTTATATTTAAGACCTTGGAGCGGACATATTCAAAGCCACGTACGACCTATAATACTTGATCACTCTTCATAAATACCCATTTTGCATGTGGGCAGAAACCCCAGATCACTTGGAGAAGTCATCAGGTACGAGGTTATTTATAATCCGTGGTCCGCATAGATGGATTCACAAGTATATTTTCGGAACTACCGTCTACTAGCCATCAGACAGCCATGGGTTACAGACAGGACTTCATTCATCGCTGACTTTTCTTTTCGTGTCGCTGGTAGACTGTAGAATGCATGTAACTAGGAACCGCAGCCATAGCAATGAGTATACTGGATGTGGTGTGCTGGATGAGGACATATTTCCAGGTCGCCAACGCAGAATACAATCGGGCTGGAATTAAGCCCTGATTTCGGGACTTTCACAAATCCGTGTAATCCACCAACCCTTGCGTATGAAACAGGACTATTTCCCAAACATCGCCTAATGTATATGTTTTTCCTTTGGATAGTGTTAGTGACGCACATTTTGAGTTTTTCGTTATTGTGCTTGGGCACCACCGCCAACGCAACGTATCCAACTAACGTGCCATCAAAGTGCAGTATATAGACAGGCACCACATCAGGTTGCTCACGAATTATACTGCATAGCCAAACTTCTGTCAGCTGTCTCTGCTCACGTGCCTCCCAGAGGACATGTATGGTTAGCGAGCCCCTCCAGGTGTCTCCCTTATTTTGCCGGCCAGGACTGTGGGCCCCCTTTTGGAACGCACATGTTTCCTGGCTGATGTCGACATTATCGGTACAACGTCGAAAGGAACAATACAAGGCATGTTCAAAAGGAACAGGCAGCAAGAGGTTAGGAAGTTGACATGCTCACACGAGCCACACCGACTATTCCCAGCATTATAGTAGCAGTCGGGCACAAACTCAGTTCATGGAAAGGGCGCTATACAAATTCCAAAGGGAATAGAATGGAGACGGAGCTACCTGTTCTGTATTTAATTTCACACCATTGCCACGTGTGGTTAAATTCAGGGCAGAAGCTTTATGTTTATTGCTGAAAGTTAGAATCAGGGTTCGGGAAAACTATGCCTGGTGGGGGGAAAACGATAACGCGTAGAACAGACAACATTGTCTCCCTGAACACGACTCAGGGTTTATCACCGACTCAAAACATTTGAGTGGCATCATCCCATATCCATCTAACAAAAGGACACGACTAAAATAACAATAACAGTGGTTGAGACTGCTAATGTTTGGAAGACCAAGATGTTTACAAAACCCTCAGCCACTTAGCTTGAACATATGATGCATACGATGCATGTATAGATTGTCGTTAGATCTTTGGGGAATGTGCTATTAGTTAGGACCTAAAACATCTGGCACTGTGAAGGCAAGGAGAATTGGCGAGGTGTGTGGTAACATCAACGGCTTTGGCAATGATGAAATATTAATATTGACTACACATGGTGAATTGGTTTGGTCAGAACCACAAAAGGATGCTCTCGTATTTAAACCCCGAAGTCAATTTGTTGAAGGAAATATTACAAGGGTATGTGCAGTTATGGCCATGAAGCCACATTATAAGGCAGATAAGTGCTCATATAGGATGCCACGGAATGGGAGATGTTAACTACTTTGCCTGGTATACAGGAGGTCGTGGATTCAATCCCAACATTGACGCCGGTATATTTGGAGATGGATGTTCTCCCCGTGGTTGCGTGTATTTTTTTCTTCGGGTCCTCCGTTTTTTATATCCATATTTAGAAACATGCGTTTGGATTATTTGGCTGCTATAAATGTCCACGCGATAAGCCACTTCGTTGAACTATCATTTGTGGCAAGGTCGCTTCTGAAAAAAATCTGTAAAGTGTAGCTCAGTGGGCCTTACCTGGTAAAATAAAACGTTGGTTTTAGGTTGTGTTTGTAAAGACACACGTGTAACTAAACACCAATCATAACAATACCATTATAATACAATTATAACATTGGCTGGCAATACAAGCCAAATATCCATTGTTAGCTTATATCCCATGTGCCTCAGCTTAATTACTACTGTGTTGGCTAATGTCCTGGATATCCGCAGTTAAAGTACAAAGGTTTCACAAGCTCACAGCTCCCTGCTACATGATGTGCGCATTGCTTGGTCAACCACAATGTTCTGTGAAATTACTTGGGAGAAAAAAAAATGAATGTAATGCCCTGTCAACACATAATATCCATTTATATAACGAGTCTCTAATATTGTTTACACTTTTACTTTTCATGCCACAGTGTTGTCTTATGGTGGCCCAATTGCATAACAATATTATTGTTACCTAAGTATGTACGTTGAACTTCATTCGCACCGTACATAGCCAACTGTGCATGGGAAGGACATCAAACTAAACACGAAAACCAGTTCTAAAGAAGTTAATGTACACCACTGTCATGGGGATTATTTTACAAAAATTCACTGTGCTCGTCAATATTGTTTGGTGAATGCCAGGAGCGTAGATACAGTATAACAATGCATTTTACGAAAACTCAACTTTTTATACATGTGTAGTGGTGATACGCGCTGGGTGTATATGTCGTGTGCCAGCGCGTATGTACGGGTGTGTGTGTGGTGACGCGCGCTGACGGGGAGGAGCAGGCGTCAGTGCGCGGGTGGGGGTAGTGCTGCTGATTGGCTGTGTGCCGGTGACGCGCCCAGAGGGAGTGATCGGGTAGCAGCGCGGTGTGATTGGTCGGGGAGTGGAAACACGCGCTGAGCGGAACCGGATCGTAGGGATAGCGCGTGGGGATTGGGTAACTGAGGAGCGGTGCCGACGTTGAGGTCCGCATCCGCTCCGTCTCCCGGGAAGAAGGGGTATATAAGGTGATGCACAGAGGAGCAGGGGCAGAAGTGGAACCATCTAAGAATGAAGACGAAGGTGCAGAGATAGAGCCCGGAGAGGAGAGTAATGGAGAGTGATGGAGAGTAGAGGAGAGTAAGGTATAAGTGTGTAGCCAGAGAGAGAGAACGGTCTACACGAGCTGAGTAATGTATAGTGTGTAGCCAGCGAGAGAGAACGGTCTACACGAGCTGAGTAATGTATAGTGTGTAGCCAGCGAGAGAGAACGGTCTACACGAGCTGAGTAATGTATAGTGTGTAGCCAGCGAGAGAGAACGGTCTACACGAGCCGAGTATGCATACGGTGTAGCCAGAGAGAGAGGAAGGTCTACACGAGCCGAGTATGCGTACGGTGTAGCCAGAGAGAGAGATGCAAAGTCTACACGAGGCGAGTGGAGAGTGTAGCAGAGGCGCAGAGTCTACACGAGGCGAGAGAGGAGTGTAGCCGAGGCGCGGAGTCTACACGAGGCACAGAGAGCCAGCAGCACAGAATCCAGAGTCAAGAGAAGCGCATTGTGAAGAAGAGAGGCCACGCGTTGTATTGTTACAAGTCAAGATTTAATAAAAGAAGTGTGTTCCCGTCAAGGAGTTTCCTGCCGTCATTTTCCAATACTTCATCTGGCGTCAGAAGTGAAACGGGCTTCCAAGTATGGAGACGAGGAAGACCCGTAGGACCCACGGGATTGACCGCGAGGAAGACCTGGACGACTCGGGGCCGCTGGTGGCGGGGGGTGAGGAAGAGGACTTGCCCACGCTGCAGGGTCCGTCGACGGCGCCGGCCGAGCGACCGGGGACAGACGCCGGGCTTCGTGAGGCGCACTCCCGACTGGCGGAGCTGCTGCTCGCCGCCGCGTCCATCTTGGCGGAGATCAGCTCGTCGGGAGGAGCGGGGACGGTGGGGGACATTTTACAAGGTCGCCCCGCAGATTCCCGCCAAAACGAATGGGGGATTCCCGCCATTGCGCCTGGGCCTACTTTTGGCGGGAACGGCGAGCGCCACGTGGTGGTGGGTTCCCAAGCGCGCGCATCGACGTCATCAGCGCGCGAGGGGGTCCGCCATCTTACGTCTGCTGCTGGAGCCGCCATCTTAGACACCGACGGACAGGCGGAGAGGAACCACGAGGCGGATGACTTCATTTTTCAGCAGCGCCTGCCCACGTTGTCAGCCTTCAAGGCGGAAGGCGGAGACTGGGGCCAATTTCAGCGAAGGTTTTTGGCGCATCAAGAGATGTCAGCGTGGTCCGATGCTACGGCGCTGCGGGCATTGCCCGCCATGCTGGACGACGATGCGCTCGCGGCCTTCAGGGCTGCACGGAAGTCGGACCGCTCCACGCTGAAGGATGCGCTGGGTTTGTTGGCCAGGGTCTACGGGCCTCCCTCTACGTGCCGCCATCAGTTCTACGCAAGACGGAAAGCGGCCACGGAGACCGCGCTGGCCTATCGCACGGCGTTGCTGGCTCTTGCTGATGCTGCGTTCCCTCGGATGGACGAGGAGGGCCAAGACGCGATGGTTTTGGAGCAGCTGCTCAAGTTGGCGCAGGACCTGGGGGTCCCTATCAACGCAGCTGACGAGATTGATATTTCTTCTTTGAGAGTCGCCACGAGTATTCAAGCGCACGAGGCCCTACAACGGAAGCAAGGCGTTGGTTGCAACGCTGCTGTCGTCGCAGCCCCGGGTTTGGTGGTCGCCGAACCCCAAGTCGTCAGCCCACGAGAGGAGGCGTTCGCCACGGGACGACCAGGGGACTGGAGGCTGGGGGCCCGGTCGCCTCTGCGATCGGGCCGAAAGTCGGAGCCATCAAGATCTACTCCGACCCTCGTCACGTGCTATAACTGCGGCCTCCGGGGCCACGTGGCGTCCGGGTGCCGCGCTCCGCGGCAGCGCGCCATGGGAGCTCGGCTGGACGACGACCGAGAGCCCAAGTCATCTCTACAATCCCCGGCAAGTCGCGGCACCTCACACGATCGGCCTGTTTATTCGGCACACATGGGACGCCGCGTTGCGGCGGAGGAGGGCCGGTTAAGGTTCGGGGATTCGGTTCGGCGAAGGGGGTTCGGCCGGGACCAGGGAGACATTGAATGGGCGGAATTGGGGCATAGAATTGTGGCTGCTTCGGCGGGTTCGTCCGTTGTTACGGGATCTATTGATGGGGTTGAGATTAGGGTGTTAGTGGACACGGGGGCATCGGCAACTATTATATCGGACCTCATTTATAATATTCTTCCGGTCCAATGTCGTCCGCTGCTTCCAGTGGATGTGCCATTTTACGCCGCTAATGGGGGATCGTTGGGCATTATCGGTCAGGTTAGGGCGTCCATTTGCATTGGAGATATCAAATTGTCGGGACCCGTTTTCATTTCGTCTTCTTTGGCAGTTCCGTGTCTTTTGGGCACTGACTTTTTGGCTAAAATGCCCATTAAAATTCTTATCGATCAACGATGCATTGAACTGCCATCGGGTCGCCGGATTTCATTTTTGACGGGCCCTACTGACATTCGGACGGCGTGCGCTACGATACAAGCGGTGGCGACGCAGACAGTGCAAGTGCCCCCGGGTTCACAGATGTTGATTCCCCTCCGGTTGCGGAAACCATGGGTGAGGGAGGCTTCGGGACAGAGTATGCTTTTGGGTCCTTCTAACAAGGCTGTCGGGGGTCTTGATTTATCGGTGGCTCACACTTTGGTGCGGGCTGACAGGGATCCGTTTGTGATGGTTTTGAACGCGGGGTCGCGACCAGCTGTCATTCCGCAGGGCACCGTGCTGGCTCACGCGGCGCAGGTCCCTGGGGATGATGGATTGGTTGCGCAGGTGGGCTCGAGCCCCGCGCGGAACGTTGAGCCAAGGGAAGACCTTGAGTGGGTCCATTCGTTATGTGCCGCCTCGGACGATTTGTCGGCGGCGCAGTTGGGTGCGCTGCGCGAGTTGCTCATTGAATTCTCTGATGTATTCAGTAAACATAAGTATGACATTGGGTGCACGGATTTGTTGCACCATCACATTGAAACGGGCGATGCGGCGCCGGTCAGGCTAAATCCCTTCCGACTGAGTCCCGTGGAGAAGGAACATGTTCAGTCGGCTGTTAACGATATGCTAGAAGCCGATATTATTTCGCCCTCCTCTAGCCCGTGGGGAGCGCCTATTGTGCTGGTTAAGAAGCAGGACGGGTCCCTGCGATTCTGCGTTGATTTCCGTCGCCTGAATAAGATCTCTGTGGCTGACGCGTATCCGCTCCCCAGGATGGATGAGTCCCTCGATGCATTGTCTGGTGCGCGATATTTTTCGACTCTTGATTTGTTATCGGGGTTTTGGCAGTTGCCGCTCGACGAAGAGTCGAAACCTAAGACAGCATTTCGGACTCCAGGGGGGCTGTTCCAGTTTAACCGGTTACCCATGGGACTTCACTCCTCTCCAGCGACGTTTCAGCGACTTATGGAGCTGGTTTTGTCGGGCTTGCAGTGGGATACATGCTTGATTTATATGGACGATGTCATTGTTTTCAGTAAAACGTTTGAGGAACACCTCCGGCGATTGAGAGGGGTGTTCTTGCGAATGCGATCGGCTAAGTTGAAATTTAAACCGGCCAAATGTCACCTCCTTCGTAGGTCCGTTAGATACTTGGGTCACATTGTCGATTCTTCGGGGATCTCCACCGATCCCGCGAAGACGGATTGTGTCGGTTCGTGGCCGACACCTACGTCCGTTTCCGACGTGCGTAGTTTCATCGGGTTTGCTTCTTATTATCGGCGGTTCGTTGAGCACTTCGCCACTATTGCAAAACCCTTGCACGCTCTAACGGCGAAGGGAGTGAAGTTCAAATGGGGACCGGAGGAGGAGGCCGTGTTTCGCTCCCTCCGGGACGCCTTGGTGGGTGCCCCACCCTTGTGTTATCCCGATTTTGCCAGTCCCTTTTTGCTGGACACGGATGCTAGCAACACGGGCATTGGGGGGGTGCTATCCCAAGTCGTTGGGGGTGTCGAAAGAGTTGTCGCCTACGGTAGTAGGGTGTTGTCTCCGGCGGAGCAGCGCTACTGTGTCACCCGTCGCGAGCTGCTTGCCATTGTTTTTTTTGTGCAGCAGTTTAGGCCATATCTTTATGGTCGTCACTTTACAGTCCGAACGGACCACGCGGCGCTACAGTATTCATTGAGGGTCGCCCAGCCCTCGGGCCAGTTGTCGCGTTGGTTGGAAGTCCTCCAGGACTATCAGTTTACGACTACGTACCGTAAGGGGTTGCGACACACGAATGCCGATTGCTTGTCGCGGTTGTTGCCTTGTGATGAATGCGCGTGTTTGTCGGGATCGGCGCGCTGTAAACCGACGCTTGCGGGGGAGATGGGGGCACTGGCTGCGACAGCGGGCGCACCGATCGGGGATGATTCCACTGCCTCTCAGGGTCGGGACTCGCTGCTCTCGCTGTCGCTCAGCGAATGGGGCCGCCTCCAGATGGCGGACAGCTCGCTGCTAGCATTGCGCCGCAAGGTTGGGGGTCCCGAGGGGGACCAGGAGCGTACCGGCTCCTATGTACTTGAGCAGGGCGTGTTATTGAAATGGGACAGTTTGTCCCGGCGGAAAGCACTCGTGGTGCCTTCCGCTGTGAGGGGGAGGGTTGTCTTGGCGGCACACGAACGCCTCTTGCACTTGGGAGTTAACAAGACGCTTGCCCTGCTTCAGCGTGACTATTACTGGCCGGGAATGGGAAGTGATGTGGTGCATATTCTGAAGGGGTGCGTTGAGTGCGCCAGGCGTAAACCACCGGCCGTGGCAGCTAATCCACCGCTGCAATCTATTCAGGTCTCGCGTACCAACGAGCTCGTTGCACTCGATATTTTGGGGCCCTTCCCAGTCACGCCGAGAGGGAATAAATATTTGTTAGTGGGGGTCGAATACTTTACCCGATGGCCTATGGCGTGGCCTCTCGCTAACCAGTCGGCAGCGGCTGTGACGGATGCCTTCGTCCAGGGCTATGTCCTGGACAAGGGGGCTCCCGAACGCCTGCTGACCGACCAAGGTAAAAAATTTTCGAGTAAATTGTTGCAAGAGGTGTGCGATCTGTTGGGTACCAAGAAGGTGCGTACCTCCCCGTACCACCCGCAGACTGACGGGATGGTGGAGAGACTCCACAAAACCTTGACTTCCATGCTGTGCCAGCAGGTGTGCGAGGCACATGTAGATTGGGACCTGCAGGTCCCGGGAGTCCTTGCCGCGTATAGAATGGCCCCCCATGCAGCTACGGGGTTTTCCCCATTCTATTTGATGTACGGTCGGGAAGCTGACCCGCCAATAGAAACGCAACTTGGCCTGTCCGCTCCACGAACTAATTCTAATTTGGCAGAACATATTAAGTTTAATATTCACAAGCTGACAGAGGCGAGGGAGGCCGCGCGGCTTAATTCGCGGGCTCGCCAAATTGCTAATGAACGGTTGCGGGCACGGAAGGTGTCCATGCACGAATGGAAACCAGGTGACAGGGCCTGGCTGCATTGCCCTCAGGCACCCTTGGCTACGTCGCCTAAATTGTTGAGACCGTGGAGGGGACCCGTGGAGGTCGTGCGCGTTGCACGGCCCCAGTGCGTTCAGATAAAGTGGGGAAAGCGCCGTTGGTACGTTCACCCCTCCCGACTGAAACCGTTCTCGCCTCCATATGGCCTCCCCTTGTGTCGTGATGGCCGGGCGTGTGACGTGACCGGCGACCCAGAGGGGGAAATGTCTCTGCCTGATCCACACGTATTTTCGCCTGATCTGCTCCCAGGTGTCTCGGAACTGACAGCTGCCGATCACCGGCGGCCGGATCTCCGCGGCGGGGCCGGCCCTTTCAGGCCCGTTTCGCGCCGTCTGGAGCAGCCGGAACCGCCGGACGGTCGTCAGTGTCCCGCCCCATACGATGGACCAGCCAGACGGACTCGCGCCAGGTCGTGCTACTTTGCATGACCTGCCTCGTGAGGAGTCGGGGCAGTTGGAGCGCCTCGTCACTGCGTGTAGTCGCAGGGACGTGGGGCGCGTTCGTTTCGAATTTGCTCGTATCGTGTTATTGTTGACTTTTCGGGTTCATTGTCAATCTGTACATAGTTATTCTTGTTGTTGTTGTTGTTGTGTTATGTTACGGGGCACACTCGGGGGGTTACGGGGTTTTTTTTGTTGGTTGTCGTTTTATCGTCGCGGTTGGTTGTTGTTAGCAGCCGGGCCGGCTGCGAGCTATGTGGGAGGGGGTGATGTAGTGGTGATACGCGCTGGGTGTATATGTCGTGTGCCAGCGCGTATGTACGGGTGTGTGTGTGGTGACGCGCGCTGACGGGGAGGAGCAGGCGTCAGTGCGCGGGTGGGGGTAGTGCTGCTGATTGGCTGTGTGCCGGTGACGCGCCCAGAGGGAGTGATCGGGTAGCAGCGCGGTGTGATTGGTCGGGGAGTGGAAACACGCGCTGAGCGGAACCGGATCGTAGGGATAGCGCGTGGGGATTGGGTAACTGAGGAGCGGTGCCGACGTTGAGGTCCGCATCCGCTCCGTCTCCCGGGAAGAAGGGGTATATAAGGTGATGCACAGAGGAGCAGGGGCAGAAGTGGAACCATCTAAGAATGAAGACGAAGGTGCAGAGATAGAGCCCGGAGAGGAGAGTAATGGAGAGTGATGGAGAGTAGAGGAGAGTAAGGTATAAGTGTGTAGCCAGAGAGAGAGAACGGTCTACACGAGCTGAGTAATGTATAGTGTGTAGCCAGCGAGAGAGAACGGTCTACACGAGCTGAGTAATGTATAGTGTGTAGCCAGCGAGAGAGAACGGTCTACACGAGCTGAGTAATGTATAGTGTGTAGCCAGCGAGAGAGAACGGTCTACACGAGCCGAGTATGCATACGGTGTAGCCAGAGAGAGAGGAAGGTCTACACGAGCCGAGTATGCGTACGGTGTAGCCAGAGAGAGAGATGCAAAGTCTACACGAGGCGAGTGGAGAGTGTAGCAGAGGCGCAGAGTCTACACGAGGCGAGAGAGGAGTGTAGCCAAGGCGCGGAGTCTACACGAGGCACAGAGAGCCAGCAGCACAGAATCCAGAGTCAAGAGAAGCGCATTGTGAAGAAGAGAGGCCACGCGTTGTATTGTTACAAGTCAAGATTTAATAAAAGAAGTGTGTTCCCGTCAAGGAGTTTCCTGCCGTCATTTTCCAATACTTCACATGTTACCGGGGAAAGCCAACTGAGCTATGTAGCTCTTTTTCAGAAGCGACCTGGCCACAAATAATAGCTCAACAAAGTGGCTTATCACGTGGAAATGTATCGCAGCCAAATACTCTAAATAAAAAATGTTGATTCTAAATGTGGACGGGACAACCGGAGTACCCAGAGAAACATCCACACGAATACGGAGAGAGCGACACGCAAACTCCGAATATACAGCAGGCAGCAGGGTCTGGATCGAACCCACGACCTATATACCAGGCGAGGTAGTTAACATCTCGCCACCGCGGTGCCCTATTGTCCCCGCAGTCTCTCACACCTGTTATGCATGGTGGTCACCTATCAAAGCCCTATCCTGGCCCAATTCTGGGTGATACTTTCCTTTGTTAAACACGTGGGATGCTTGTGGTATACTGCATGGCTTAAATCTTGTTATCTTCCAAAATCTTTGACCGTGTCAAAATCCTCCCCCCTAATTGTCAAGTTAATATTACGTGGTGTATTAGGGCTTACTTGTATCGATGCCGGCAACAGCTGATTAAATCTCAGATAGCTGGTCTTCAGTCAAGTTGTATGTGAAGGGTGCAAAATCAATTTGTCGTTTTATTCGAAATAGAACAAAAAACCCAAACCTGAATTAATAGCAGAAATGCATACTTGTTAACCGCACACACACACACAGCTAACCCAGGTAGCTTCCCTCTCTGGGAGGGAACAAACAAAAAAAACCAGACGCTCTTGTGAAGCATGTATTTGGCCCAGTCGATGGCTGGTTAACCATGGCAGAACAATTCACAAAGCCACTGAGTGAATTTCCCTTAGGGTTTTTATGACCGCCTGCTTCAAAACACATCAAACAGGCTCTTAAAGTACTACCAGATTTTACACTTCAAGGGATTACTGTACTTATGTAACTATCCAGCTAAATGGAGCTGTTTGTATTATAATAAATCAAAATGGTTGTCCACAAAACACTCTGTACACTGAATGCTGTGCAAATAAACGTGTACGGCTTTCCGCAATCAAAAACGAGGCCATGAAATTTGGACATTTTTGTTATAATTCAGTTTGGATCATTAGATTTATGTACGCATAACCACGACTCTTTTTTCTGACAACAGATGGCACAATAATGTACGAATGCTCCAATTTATTGAAAATGCTTTGGCAGAGTTTCACATTCGTCCATCAATAAAGCTTCTGTTCTCAAGCAAAAATAATCACTGCCGATTTTTTAAAAATCTGTTTCACTCTGCCGAAAATTGTCCTATATCCTCCTTGTACATATACAAGGTAACATTCGAGTATGTTGTGACTTGGCCACTGTTCGTGTATTTTAACCAAATGCCAAAACTCACCAGTCAACCATCAACAATACCACTTACAATACTCCGTGAATTTCAACATTTTCTATTGTGTACGGCGGACAATATAAACAATGAATATATACTTATAAT
Source organism: Lampetra planeri (assembly GCF_965212315.1). NCBI lineage: Eukaryota > Metazoa > Chordata > Hyperoartia > Petromyzontiformes > Petromyzontidae > Lampetra > Lampetra planeri. The sequence continues at coordinate 23,685,043 of NC_136107.1, forward strand.
GCTGCACATTATTTAACCAGGATGAACCCTTGAGATTCGTATCCTGTGTCTCGCAGGGTGCTCAAATATGAAAACAGGATGCAGTACGCATTAATTATTCAGAACAAGAATGTTATGCAATATAGACAAGCCAACGTGATTGTCAAAGCTGGAGATGTTATCCTGAATGCTGCTTTCTTAGTATGTTATGAATGTTGTCTTACAGACAAGAAAGGAGCTATTAATCCAGCCTAGGATTATTTTATCCAACATTAAAATGAATAAATATTCAAATTTTTTGCCCCATTATTTTTTGGTAATAATTAATAATTATTATTCGCAGTATGTTTCTTCATCATTAGACCTCCTTTGCCAGTACCAAAATATAATAATAGGGTTTTTCCCCTTTTTTCTGGCAACAAAACTGAAACCTTTTAACAAGGATTCATGTCTGCATTAACCACAATACTTGCAGTCAAAATGCAAAAAAAAACACGCTATGATAATATATGCATTGTCCTTGGTGTGGACCAATCAGTTTCAAGGTCAATGCATATATTATCAGTGTGTTTTTTGTTTGCATTTTGACTGCAAGTATTGTGGTTAATGCAGACATGAATCCTCGTAAAAAGGTTTCAGTTTTGTTGCCAGAAAAAGGGGAAAACCCTATTATTAGTATATTTCTTGTTTCAGAAATGCAAACAAACCTGAGGGGGTACTGCATTTTAAAAGAGTGGAAAATTAAATCCCAATGGCTTGATGGTCATGCACGGTATTGTTTTAGAATATATCTTTACTGCCCATTGTACACCTGTTTATAACGCAGCTAATAGTAATAACATTAATACTACCGCTGCTTGCTAAGTCAAGAGTGATTTGAAGTTTTCTTGACTGCAAGAATTCATACTCTTTGGTTTTTTCGGTAAAGTCACGTAGATAAAAAAATCTATAAATGAAAAACAACTAAATTAAATCACGACGTTTCGGAGGCAACACAAACGCGTTTCTCTATTAGCTCTCTTCACTTACTACAGTGATTTTGGCTGTAACGGTTCCACCTGAAGACGGAAGCTTGTGTTGCCTCCGAAACGTCGTGATTTAATTTAGTTGTTTTTCATTTATTTATTTTGTACCCACGTGACTTTACCGAAAAAAACAAAGGGTATAAGTCAAGAGTGGTTGTCCTATGGATAGACATGACCCTGCCATATGAACGTGGAACATTAACCGCTGGGTCACATCTCCACCAGTGGACATCAATGCAGCCCAATGTTTTATTTGAACACGGAGGCACTTCAACTTTGACTGTATTCGTATTAATGCTTTTTTTGTAAATCGCATCTTCCAACACAATGGGACTTTCTCCAATAATATTGTTTTGGCTGGGACTCCACGGCCGTGGTTCAGGAGGAGTGGCTGAGCTTTGTTGGGACCGGAATTGCTGTCGCTGGCGGGGGACAGGCTGACATCCATAAAATATGTGTTTCACACGCTCGCACTTGCAGCTGCAGCAGCACCATTGTCCACATGCCGTACCCTAACAAAATGGGCTCTGTTCCCCAGCTGTTTTCCTGTTGCATACATGACTTCACCGAGGCTCAATGCAGCGTGTGCAGGTGTAAACAGTGAACGTTCTATTTTGGTGAAATTGTTGTTATCATCTTTCTTCCAAAAATGAATGGACATTCTATCTGTCGTCCAGTGTGTTGCCAAGCTTGGTTGCGCCTGTAATCCAGTGACTTGTAGGTTGGGTTGGTGGGTTATGCAGAGATGTGTGCGATACCCACCTGCTGGGCAATAAAGGCAGTTGAGTAAGTAGGTTACGGATCTATCATATTTGTGGAAATTCAGTGTTACCTCATTTTAATGGCTTCCAGCTTCTACCCACACGCAATCCTTTATACAATGCATATTGGCCAACTATTCCCAGAGTCCTTCTGAAAACAAAACCATGTGAATCAATGAGGCTTTGATGTGTAAATAGTAATTATTATTACAGCACATTTTTCAAATTTATAATCAAGCGCCAATATATAATTGCAGTTCACCAAAATGTAGAAATGAATGTTGGCTTATTTCAGATCACACTTTGACGATTCTGGATCCACGTGGCACGAAAAACACTTTAATCATCATCTCCAACTGTTTCAGTTTTGTCCGCAGTTTTTTTTATCATTTCAAAATTGTGATACGTGGTATTTTTTCCCCCAACCTTTGCTTTGGCCTCTCAAGCCAACTCCAGTCATCATACAGCAACATCCGCTGCGATGTATTTTGTTTTCCCACAGAAAGATGGAGCGCACAGGGACCCCAGGAGCTTTGCTCCTCACCTTGGTCTACATGCTCGCCCAGGTGAGTGTGAGGCCCCACGCACCCCATCGGCTGTGATGATAGCCAACGTGCAAAGCATTGCTACAGTATTTTTTTCATGGAAAATTTCTGTAAAGATATTAATCCATGGGTTTCCATTGTGCAGCCACAGAGGGAGTATGGATGAATTTCATTCAAAGCTGTAGTATCACTTTATAGGTTGGCCTCCAAATCTAAATACAGTATTATCATGTGTTAAAAGTAAAGGCATTCGTGTATATGTCATTTTCCCATGTACATTGTCTGCATATGCTTATGCATGCACAACATATACGTGCACGTGAAATAGATTTTGTTTTAATCCGATGGACAAAATATCATGGCTAACTTAGGAATAAAAAAATGTATATCATCAATAGGTAGACATTTTTATTTTTGTTTGAAATGTAAACATCTCCGCAATAACAAAATATCTAACATTTCTATAGTAATATAATCATGTATATGTGAAGAAATACTCTTGCAGTATGTACACTCTGGGCTTTTTGGTTGCACATGCCACTGGAATGAGTGTCTTACCTGGAGTTTCAAGTTCATTTCAAGTTCATTTATTAGGTACCTGGATTTTCAAGTTTCAAGTTCATTTCAAGTTCATTTATTAGGTATATCCCTGTGAGCCATTCGGCTCTTGAATCGGGTGCAACCGCAACAAACAAAAACATAAACAAGAAAACATCTTAAAGTGACTATGTGACTATGTGCAAACTGAAAATCCAGGAAAAAAAACTGCAAAAATTCCAGTAGAAGGTAGAACTCCGTGTTCATCCCCGTTCAAGACATAGGATCTCATTGCTGAGACCTGACAGACCCTTTCGGGATACACCTTCATGAGGCAGGAGGCGGTAACTTACCCAAAGGTCTGGGAGTAAGGATTACATTCAAAAGATGGTAATACATTATCATGAGCAAGAGCATTTACTCTACAGTATTTGGAACAATCGGGCCTTGGGGTAACTTCGTAAAGAAAAGTAATATCTCGGTGCTCAAAACATTAGTTTACACTGGCGCGGCTGATCCAGTTGTAGGAATAGCATATTCCAATAGCGGCTACCCATCTGTCCGCCAAAGGACCACTGTTGACTTTCCATGAAGCAATACTCATTTGAACATCCTCTTTGGTTCTTTCGGTAAAGTCACGTAGATGAAAAATAAAATAAAAAATAAATAAAAGTCAATTAAATCACGACGTTTCGATTGCTGTGGTTATCACACCTGATGATGATTGCTTGTGTTGCAATCGAAACGTCGTGATTTAATTTACTTTTATTTATTTTTATTAGATTTTTCATCTACGTGACTTTACCGAAAGAACCAAAGAGTATGGATCCTTGCAGTCACGAAAACTTCAAATCTAGAATCATTTGAACATCCTCGGATAGAGATTTGGACTCGCAAACTTCCGCTGGAAGGGCAAACGTTGTAACCGCAGTATCGCTCGCCTGGTAATATCAGCAATACCGTGATAACCGTTTGGACCGGGGTCAACTTTCACGCAAATTCCTCTCAAATAAATTACTAAACAGGGAATCCCATGAGCCGCCATATGTTCAAAGATGGTCACCGTATTGCGCGCTTTCAGATGCGCTTCTGCAGCTGCCTGGAGCGCTCTTCCTTCTGATATTAGGAAGCGAATGGAGCTATGCACTTTTAAATATCATAGAGATTGAAAACTCTTTTGCGTTTAGTTCGTTGTCCTTCCCCAGCACCTCCAATTAGCACGGTTGGCTACGTATGGTGTAAAAGAAGCTCAACCTACGTACACATTTCATGCGAGTAATTGCCAATGAAGTACAACATAGGCGAGGATGTGACCAAGACGTTGGCTGCCCGGCCACACACTTTATTTGACGAATCGATTTTGCCTCGGTTCAGCTGCCCAGGCACGTGGACGCAGAGGATATTCTGCGCGCGCAGTACGACTGCTACAACAAGATCATGAGCGACCCCCCACACGCAGACGGTGAGATGGGATTAAACACATTCCTGCGGAGGGAGCTGGTAGGAACGTTGGGTTGCTGGGTCAATGGCCAGGTTCAACGGCGGCGTGGTGTATTCCGCAAATATGGCCGACTGCGAGGGCGGGCACAAGCCGGCGTGAGTAGGTTAAATGTTGAGTTTTATAAGGGCACCACGGGGTGACCAGCCCCTTCTCACCCAGCCCCACCCTCCCCACCCTCCCCACCCAGCCCCTCCCCACCCTCCCCTCTCCACCCAGCCCCACCCCTCCCATTTTTGGATGCACGACAGACGGACACAATAATCCCCTGTGGGCTGGTGGAACCAGGTGGTTCCTACCAGTATAAATTCAAGTGAAAGTCAAAGTATCTTCTAGTTCAAATGAGCAAAAGGTGGTGCCGATTTATGTTGGTAGCCCTACGCCAATGCCTGCCGAATCAGTCACTGTCAAGCCTAGAAGGGATATTGTATTATTTTTGATATTTTGGTGTGCTTAAATGTATCCAGGGATTTGTATTAGTTGGGGTGGTTATGTGTTATTATTATTATTTTCAATTCATTTCAAAGAGTGGCTGCTACAACGGTTGATTCAAGTGTGGAGACAGTGGTTTGTTGTCGTGAAGCATCGACTGCCACATAACTCGCGTACATAATTGTGTGTGCGTGTGTACCTATGCATGTGTGTATGCATTGTGTGTTTGTATAAATATTTGTGTGCATGAGTTTTAAATGGGCCGATTTGATGTTTTGGAAAACCAAAATCAACAGGCAGTGTCTTTCCATATTGTCATTTAAAAAATACAAATGTTCCTTTTCGCCCAATTTTTGGCAAAACATGCGTCGACCTTTCCTTTACCAATTTGGAAGAATCGTCATGGTCATGCGTTTCGACTGATTCATCCCATGCAAATATAGCCCAGTGTCTCGTCAACATCATTCAAAACTTAATTATATGAACTGTACATATAAGGTCCTCTTAGTTGTTACCTGGTTAATTTTGTAAGACTGTTGTTATTGTGACTATGGGGTACTAGTGAGGATATAAACGAACACATTCATTCATTTTCATTTGAATGTTGTTGTGTTTATACTCTTTGTTTTGTCGGTAAAGTCACGTAGGTGAAAACAAAATAAAATAAAACTAAATTTAATCACGACGTTTCGGTAGCAACACAAGCATCCGTCATCAGGTGTTGCTTCCGAAACGTCGTGATTTAATTTAGTTGTTTTATTTTTATTTTATTTTGCTTTCACCTACGTGACTTTACCGAAAAAACCAAAGAGTATGGATCCTTGTAGTCATGAAAACTTCAAATCTAGAATGTTGTTGTGTTCTGTACACCTTAAAAAGAAGTCGATGTGCCCCCAAGCTGAAACAAGCATTGGATGGTGATCACGAGATAGTGGTGGACCGTTCACGTTCCTATGCCAGGGACTCGTCCATCCATCAAGTGGTCCTCACGTGTGCTACCCCCTCTCACCAGGAGCCTTCTGCCCACGTACGTGGGACGGGTGGATGTGCTGGGACGACACTCCAGAGGGGACGATGGCCTCACAATTCTGCCCTCCATACTTCAAGGACTTTGACACCTTTGGTGAGAAGGAAACCTTCAACGTCGTGGCGGTGTTGTGAAGTGGCGATGCACGTGCTGCAGAACCATTTGAAGGCTCGGTGCGCCTTACGTTCTGCGGGTTGTGTTACTTCGCTGTACTCAAACGTGCATTATCCCGCTCCAGAGAAAGTTACGAAGATCTGCAACGCCAGCGGAGCATGGTTTCGCCACCCAGAGAGCCAGAGGACATGGTCCAACTACACTCTGTGCAATGCCTTCACCGAGAAGAGAGCACAGGCAAGGTCGCCGGGTCTGTAGCGGAGTGTGCCAACCACTACGCTACTGCTCTACACACACACTCGAATACAAATATCCCACATTTAGGCTATAGCAGCAGGCTGTGTGAAGTTCTGTTCGCGAGCACCTATTTTAGTATTTCAGAAACTTGACCATTTACTTGCATACAGAATAACCGCCGTTCTCCACGAAGTGGCGGTGATGTCACTATGGTGCTTGTGCCAGGCTAGGTGCACTTTGAAGCCACATGTTGAAGGCTCGTTGACAGGATGTCACAGGACATACCAAGTTGTTTTGGGTTAACTGCTATTCACGCTCAAATGTAATGTGCAGCCACACACCATCATATATTACACACAAAGGACACACGCACACACACACTCACGTAGACCAGGGAGCATGCACTCACTTCATCACATGCACACCCACACAAGACGAATAACCCAGATTTATCCTCATTGATAACGGGAACACAATCACCCACCTCTCAAAAGGCACCAAATCAAATATTAGTGTATTTATGCTGCATATCTTGAGAATAGTCAAAAGGTCAGATTTGAATACCTTTGTCCACAGATACAAATGCTCTGTGCACAGTGATGTGCAGTTTGTCCCATCCCTGAAAAGTCTTCACTTTCGATGCCAGGTGCTGCCAATACAGGGATGCTGAAAGTTTACCATACTTAAAATAAATGAAACCTATTCACTTCTCTGGTGGCAGGCATGCTCCAGTGGGGGAGGGTTAGCACACTGGTCTTGACTCTGAGCTTGGCTCCGCGCCTCTGAGTTGCGGCCACTACGTCTGCAAATTTGCGTGCGTTACAAATTGTATTATTATTAAACCAGAGGCGACTGGTTCTATCTCCTGGCGTCACAGTTAAAAAATAGGGTGCAAGTTTATTACATTATCCTGCCCTTGACGTCCACCCAGCAGTATAAATGGACACACGAGTTAGTCAATCAGCAGGTCACGTGCAGTGGGACAAAGTGTGGGTTTCTCCCACCTCTTCCAATACATCTGGCCACTGTGGATGAGTTGGTTAAATACCCTCTGGAGTAGGCTTTCTAGAACTCCATGTATGATGTATGCCGGTTGAACTTCTTTCTCACCGTATGCAGCCAACTACGCTAATCAGAGGTTCGGGTGGGGGGGGACAATCTAAACACAAAAAGCGGTTCTAAAGAAATGCGTTTTCAATCTAGATTTAAAAGTATGTGGCTCCCGTGGCTTGGAGACACTTCCGCCAGCAGTGGGATGAGAAAGGCATTGCACCTTCACCATATTTCACCTCACTTGCAGAGGGGTTACTTTGCAGAAAACCTCAGAGCGCTCTGGGTGCCTGTTCTCACGCTGTACTGTGTGGTGTCTGTGTGTGTGTACGTTCCCGTGTGTGAACACCCTGAAGACCACGCTGAACATGTATTACCTGGCAGTCATCGGCCACGGCCTATCCATCGTCTCGCTGCTCTTCTCTCTCCTCATCTTCTTCTACTTCAAGTGAGAGCGCTGCCCCCCCCCCCCCCCCCGTGCCCACCAGTCCAGCGAAGGAGATCCCCGCTTAGCCTCGTGGGGTGCGACGTGGGCAAGCGATGGGGTCTTGCTCACCCTTGTTGGCGGGCCCGAGCTAAATCGCTTGAATTCCACATTCCTATGCTGGGAGTAAGGCATGTAATCCATTTCTACCTGCGGCGAGTCGACTAATTCGTCATGGCTCTGCGTCACGATTCAATTCAAGAATCGATTGCTTTTTGTGTCTTTGTGCAGTCGGGTTCATGTTAATGCTCGTTTGTCCTGTAACGTTTGCACAGTTTTGCTCACTTTATTAGCCCAAAATGTATGGAGGATGATGTTATTTCATACCGTACGTAGCCAACTGTACTCATGGGAAGTGCACATGTAACATAGTTATGTAATTTGCATTAATAACACATTTTTACACAAACCGTTCAACGCACGTATTGCGAGCGTGCTCCGTGATTATTGGAACCCCCGTCTATTTTGAATAGCGGTACGCATTTTAAAAGCCTTGGGGGAATGGTGGTCTGCGTTGACCCCTGGCTGACATTTAAATGTTCCTAGCGGTTTTGACACAGCATGTTCAAGCCAGATATTACGTGTCTGGCAGCCCCTCTTCTCCACAACTTGCACGCACATAAAATTTGGACACGTTTATATATATATATTTAAATAAAAAAAACTCCACGTACATATACCCATGAAAACCACGCATTCGTACGGAGGCTCTTCAAGCAATGCAAGTAAAGGCTTGCGTTGGAGGACATTTCTCCCCGTGGTTGGCTGCCCCCCGTGTCGTGCAGGAGCCTCAGCTGTCAGAGGATCACGCTGCACAAGAACCTCTTCAGCTCCTACCTGCTGAATTCCGTGGTCACCATCATCCTGCTGTCGATGGTGGTGACCAGCAAGTCGTTCATATCCTCCAACCCCGTAAGTGAAGCCCGCCCCATCGTATATCTGGATTTGGGTTCAGGACGTCCGTTTCGCCCAGATGGTTTGCTTCAGGCGACAGGACAAAAACGCGTAATAGGTAGACCCGCGAGGTTACCGCAATTCACTCAATCGCACCCTAAAGACTTGTTGTAACCATGAACAGCATCAGAACACGAACAGGCTGCGCAAATCTACTTCGTGAATAGAAAATGTAAGACAAGCAACAGTGGTGCTATTACCGTGGTCATGCCATCCTAACTGTGGACCACATATAGTAAACCGCTATGGTCTGCGCTCCTTCAACAGAGGAATGGCAACACTACACGCACTCTCTTCTGAAGCCCCTCTCGTACTCGGCAGACCTCGATATTGGCATTCATTGCTGGGCAAATTGCCATCCACAAGAACAGAAGAATAGCCAAACCCTCTTTCTCCTCCCCTGTAATTTAAATCAAGTTCAACTCCTTGGCTTCTGTTTGTGTTGCTTCCTCAAGTCTGTGGCAACACTCAGAAGTGCAAGAAGCAGGCAGGGGTGGGGGGGGTGAATAAACTACATGATCTCACATTCGATATTTCACGGATTGTTTCCTTATGCATGTTCATGTTAATAACTTATCCACAGTGTTAGCTATGATAAATAAATGTAGCAATGTACCCCAATGACAAATGAGTACGGTTCAGTGCTCATTTCCGTTACGGGTCCTGAGCCGGTGGTGGAAAATTAATTTACAAGGATGGGGACCAATGCTTGCACATGAAAACCCACTGTTGACTTCCCTCAACGTGTTATTTACAACTGCATGATTATATTAGTTTAGTTCCATATTTAACGAGCATTTCCAAATGGAAAGCTGCTTAGGAAAAGTTCTGCAAAGTCATTGCATTTATCGCGAGCGTGTCCTACAACTTGTGGAACCTCAGTCTACCCCCTGAACAAATCACCAAATAACTTCCCGCAAAGCGGTGCGCATTTTATCCGCCCTGGAACAATGCTGGGCTGCGTTGACCATCGACTTGAATTCCACGTGGAAATTCTCAGGACTGAAGTCCCAACAATCGATACCGAGCTGTGTGGACCAGTCCGCCTCGAATTAAAGTAAATATTACAAAATCCAAGTCTCCTCTGTTTACCACCGCACCCGACATGCCTTCACCTCACTTAAGTGTGCACTGCTCCACCCATCCCTTCCTTCCTTCCTTTCCCTGCACTCCATCTCGACCAACATCTCACCAACCAAATAAACCTCCATTACTCTCCCTCTGTAAACATTTATTTAATACATTCTCTTTTTTTTTTACATCCTTACAATTAGCCAGCACGCGTTGAATACGAACGCCTGTAATTATCAGAGGCAGAGTTGAATCCTGCAAAGAGAGAGTCACCTCGTGTGCGACACTCGCCTGGGAAGGGACGCAAGGTACCCACGTTTCTGCGTGGAGTTGTGAGCATCATTCCCCAACTGCGGATGGGGTTTCCTGAACGTACTTTCATTTCCTACGGACACAAAAATAAGAAATTGGTTAAAACATCCCAAAAAGCAGTACACCATCCTTGAAATACGTTGTCACCGAGGCCTTCCTTTGACAAATTAAGCGCTGCACCGCACGGCACATGACCATTCTCGCAGTGACCCCTCCATCGAGTTCCCCAATGCCCTCCGTGCCATCCGAGCGCCGCCGAGCGTTGCAGCGAGTCGCCACATGCCAACCGTGCCTCTCTCTGTCACCCCCCCCCATCCCACTGCAGGTGGGCTGCAGAGTGGTGCAGTTCTTGCACCAGTACCTCATGGGGTGCAACTACTTCTGGATGCTGTGCGAGGGCATCCACCTGCACACGCTCGTCGTCGTCGCCGTCTTTGCAGAGGAGCAGGAGCTCGTGTGGTACTACCTGCTCGGCTGGGGTGAGCATGGCCAGGCGAGCGCGAGACCCGGCGCTTGTGCTCAAGGCATGCGTCCGCGTGTGTTGTCGCGTCCGCGTATGTGCAAAACAAAAAAAAGTCTGCGAGGCCGCGTGTTGTTTTATAAACTATTTAAAACTACTATTAAACTACAATAGTGTTTATTTTACCAGGTAAAAACCCACAGAGCTGTACAGATATTTTGCAGAAGCGACCTGGTCACAAATGATAGCTCAACTAAGTGGCTTATACTGGTAGGAGCCTCCTGGTTACACCAGCCCACATGGGATTATTGTGTCCGTCCGTCGTGCAGGGAGGGGCTGGGAGGGGTGGGGAGGGGCTGGTCACCCCGTGGTGCCCTTATAAAACTCAACGTTTAAACCTACTCACGCCGGCTTGTGCCCGCCCTCACAGTCAGCCATATTTGCGGAATACACCACGCCGCCGTTGACCCTGGCCATTGACCAAGCAACCCAACGTTCCTACCAGCTCCCTCCACAGGAATGTGTATGTTTATGTAATTACAGAGTCCCTGACCTTTGAAAACACGCTTGTGCAAACCATGAGACAATATCAGCCGTGTTTGACTGATGTGTAACTACAGTAAGAAGATCTAATTACAGTAAGAAGATCTGTATGGAAGTACCGGTCAGTGTGGTGTCAAATGCTTAACAATGCAAAACAATGAATAGTGCTTGAAAAGAGCACACAAAGTTTACAAATCGTTATCAAACTCTCGACAGGTTTCCCGTTCATCCCAGCCATCCTGCATACCATCAGCAGGTCCCTCTACTACGACGACGAGTGAGTGCGATGTGCCACATTTGATTACCACACACCCAAAACACACCAACACTAACAGTCAAAGCCATCACGGAACCATGAAATGGAATCACAATCAGCAGGCGAAAAGCGTGCTGGGTTTGCTGGCTATAGCCATTCAACAGGTCACGGCAGCATTGTTAATCTTGATTTGAAGCTTTCGCGACTGCAAGAATCCATACTCTTTGGTAGGTAGCATTGTTAATGTTTTCACCGAATAATGCATTCACCAAATTAAATCCCATTCTATTATTCCAAGTGACATTTTATCAGCTCGAGATACCGTACTGGCATCATGGTTCGCACACTGGATTTACAAATCGAGTCGTCGCCGGTTCCAGTCGATCTCCTGGCACCAAAAGTTGAGACAATGGGCCACGTTTCTTAAACTCCCACCACCTCTGCCCGCCCAGCATTACAAATGGCTACACCTCGTTAGTCAGTCAGCAGGTCAAGCATGGTGGGGTAAAGTCCTGCCACCTCTTCTAAGACGGAAAAATAGGCCAAATACTCTCGCTCTCGATGGGGCAGTGGAGTGAAGGGCTGCACCTTGACCGATTTTATCAGCTGCTCCGTGCTGCACGTCACAGGAAGGCCACGCTTGAAGGGGAGGACTCTGTGCCCCCGGGCTTTGGGGCACAGTGGACACGTCGCAGCTACAGACAGCATTCGGCAGGGAGAGCAGGAAGCCCGTGTGTCGGTCCTGCCGGTGACCATTACATTAATAACCGCTGCTATTGGAAGAAAAAGAAATGTTAAACGCGTGCATCCGTGATCCCGTCAATCAGGCACCTCTGAAACAACAACCGAGCGCAAAGTCCTGAGCCAGCACAGATACCCAGCCCTTCCTGTTTGGCAGCCTGGGCGTACCCCGTTTCCACCGAGCGTGGCGAGCGTGTTGTGAAAGTTACTGTGAATCCTGCCATGGGTGCTCCGATCATGTACTGGTCGACGATACCGCTTCTATTACTACAGTTAGAGAAGAGTGGAGACTTTGGATGTATCGATCATCTGAAAACAGTTGCGTCTCAAGATGCTCAACAAAGAAACAGTGGGAATGGGCTTGGTAGGGGTGGGAGGGGGAGGAAGATCAGGAAGGGGGGGGGGATGTGATACATTATCGGTTTCAAACACAAATAAGGATGTTGAGATTAATACGCCCACACATCGCATACACATGCAATGTACGTGCCTACACACGCGTGCGCTTATTCTGCAAACGTTACTCATGTTCTTGTAAACGTACAGAAATAGCATTTTTTTACATGGAATCTGGCCATATCACCAGTCAAAAAACTCTTAAAATTGTCATCTTGAAGTGTCATTTCCAAAGGCCCAAAATGCACATATTTAAATAGTGCTGAATGAGTCGGTTTTTTTTTTCAATCAAATAAAAAAATTGCAGGCTTTCATCCAGAATACATTTTATCAAAGGGGTTGCAGTTTATTTTCCCTTTGAAGTTAATATTAAGCCATAGACACCCGATTTCTAATTCCTCGTGATATTTCATGTTCGTGACGCGATTCACACGTTTGTGAAAATGGCTTTTCCATTTTGTGGAGGGAAAAAAAACCCATGTGGCAGAAAACTGGAAACATATGTCAACTCTCCGACAAAGTGAGGAAGCATTGTTTTTTTTGTTAGCAACAAGCATTTTTAGGACATCTGCCTCTTTCCCGACCACCCCACGTGTTCATAGAAAAAAGGTTCAACTTTCCCAATAGAGTCCCAACAATAAGCTCCGTAAATAATGACACACACGACCTCCGATGCCGGGCATCTTTATTGTTAGAATGGCTCCTACACCGAAAATGTAAAAAAATTTTAAGTCTGTGCCTATCGACGACATTCCAAGCAACATTGTAATTAATAATCTGCCCAAATGGGTCGTTAAAAACCTCAATCGTTCGACAGCTAAACACACGTTAAATTGTCACTTGCAAAATGGAAAATAAATTTCAGGAAGTCTCCCCGAATTCCTGGATTTCATATTTTGACATCATGGATCTTGTCCCAATGATGTCTGACGTACTTCCAAACGAAATAGCACATCTCATTGCAAAATTTGGTTTTTGACAATTGTTATTGAATTTACCAGCGAGCCGAATCGATTATAAAAATTGCACGTGAAATGCTTAAGGCGACAATTATATTTGTTTGTTTGTGGTGGAGGAGGCGTATAACGACACAAATTCGGCCAAATGATTGTGGCCTAAACCAAAAGTAAACTTTGAATCAAAACAGACTCGGCAGATCTAGTTTCAAATATATTTCAAAGATAGTGGAGGAATGACAATTTGTATACTCTTTGGTTCTTTTGGTAAAGTCACGTAGGTAAAAAATAAAATAAAAGTAAATTAAATCACGACGTTTCGATTGCAACACATGCAATCGAAACGTCGTGATTTAATTTACTTTGATTATTTTTTATTTCTATTTTTTCACTTTTATTTTTATCTACGTGACTTTACCGAAAGAAGCAAAGAGTATGGATCCTTGCAGTCACGAAAACTTAAAATCTATAATGACAAATTGGTTTGAAGAAGTGGTAGTGTTCACTACAACAATACACCGCAATTTTACACACAGCTGCTTACATTTGTGTTAGCATGATGGTTAAAGCAAGCCAAGGATTGAGCAGAAATGCCTGCAACTGGCTACACCATAGTATCCGCACATTACGACTGGAAGGGGGAACAACAACAAAAAAAGTTCTAGATTTGAAGCTTTCGTGACTGCAAGGATTCATACTCTTAGTTCTTTCGGTAATATCACGTAGGTAAAAAATGCAATTAAAATTAATAAAAAAAAATCTTGATGCAGCAAATCTGGCTCTGACGGTCCCACCTGATGACGGAGACTTGTGTTGCCTCCGAAACGTAGTGATTTTTATTTTATTTTTATTAATTTTAATTTAATTTTTTACCTAAGTGACTTTACCGAAAGAACTAAGAGTATGTAACATAAAAAGTACTAAAGTTTGCGCATGCCGTGCGATGTCGCTTGTGCCACCCCAATATCGTTGTTATTGCGGTGCTGTGCGTGCGCTTGTGCTGTAGCAAATGCCATATCTGTGTGCATGCTGTGTGTGTGTACAGCTGTTGGATCAGCTCTGAAACCAGTCTGCTGTACATTCTGCACGGGACCTTCGTGACAGCACTGGTGGTGAGGAACGCTCACATATGCAAAGATCCCTTGTATCGCCTTAGCAGATTGTAGGAGCAAGTGCTGTTAGCGAGCACCTATGAAGGCCGGCACGGCACACGAGGTGGATGGCCAGCACCAGTTATTAATTTGAGGCCGAGTCGACCTAAGGGAGGCCCAAGACTGGTGTTAGCCGTGAGCAACAATGGAACTGCTATTGCCAGGTTGGTAGCACAGCGCGTTATCCGCTACACTACCGCTCGCCACATATATGCACACACACACACACACTTGCATGCCCTCATAGAGGCAAAGGTGCCCTGTTTACACATTCAAACCGTTGGGGAACGTGCTGTTAGCAAGCATCAACTTTTAAAACCAGCACAGTACACGAATACGTTTGGAAGACCAACATCACCCACAGTGATCTCTGCATTGTCGAGGTTTACATGGCGCTCCTTTATGGCTCAATACATCTAGGGGAAATCCAGGACACGTTCTGACACCACTGGCCACCGATATTTGTCATCAAACACAACCTACCAGGTTGAAGCGCAATACGCCAACCACCGTGCCACCACTCGCCACAACACATGCACGTTCAGTTGGACACACATACACTTAAACATTTCTACAAAGGGACCTACGCTTACCTTGAACAAGGTATACGCCCAGTTCATGTACTATGTTCCTTATGAGACCTTGTGGTTTTGATTTCCTAATTAATGATATTTGTCGCAGACAATGTCAGAGCCACACGGTCACGATGCCAGCTACTGGGCCTTTTTGTCCCGTACTGCCCTTGTATGCCGCACCCTTCGGATTTGGTGTGTGTATATATACTGCATAAATACTCAGGGCCCAGATGATTCAGCCAACCGTGTCTGATTGCCTCTCTCGCCACACAATGGGCATGGTCGTAAATGGACTAGCGAGCAAGTACAGCCATTGGGGGCGTCTTAATCATTCCCAACACAATGGGTCACATCCCGATTGGGATGGTGTCCACGTTCAACCAATGGGTGCGTGAGCCACTTTGCTCCCTCCATTGACTGATTTCACGTGTGTGTCACCATAACCCAAACCCTCCCTCCAGGTTTTGCCACCCGTTTCCAATGTGCCCCAGCAAAAGTTACATTCATCCGGTGAAGGGAAAATGTCAAATAAACCCAAGTCCGCCTGGCTACTTCTGACCCCCACCTATCCCCCCCCCCTCTATATTATCTAGTATCACACTAGGCGTCATTTAAGCACTGCATCTGCCTGTACCCAACGAACCGCATCACTTTAGAGAATTCGTAGAGATACACACAATCAAGATGGGGATAGCTGAAACACAGCCTAGTCTGAGATTTTAACCCCAAACTGGAGGGCATCATTATATTGCCTCAGGCCAAACCCACTTTCCCATGCATTGCACTATGTTTGAGGTTTTGGTAATTTCTCAGAAAAATTGCAAGGTAGATGTGTGCAAATGAAATTTGCTGCCTCAAGCTCAACAGACTGCTGACATATCTATGTGGAGTTGGATTGTTCTCCCTTCATTCGTGTGGTTTTTCTCCAGGATCTCTGGTTACCTCCCAATCACGAATACATTCAAAGAACAAAACATCCCCTAGCAATGTGGAGGCTCAGTGAGGCCCTCCTGGGTAAACAAAGAACGTTCTAGTACTGCTGTTTAGGTTTTTAGCGGTTGTGCTGTGTGGCTCCACGTCCTCAAGAAGCTTCCAGCACACAGAGCGCAACGTGGAACGTACCCCGAACAACGCACAGCACAACCAAAAAACACGTCAGAGAGCTACGAAGAAGTGTATGAAGAGTGTAAAGTCATTTCTGCTTGCCGCAACGTAAGCAGCTGCTGGCCTTATAAAAAAAATTGTTATCTATGATGAAATCCATCGCCACGCATCACTTAATGCCATTCCGAGAACTGCGTGTTCCCTGTGGCTCCAGGCTATTCTGACAGGCAAGGCTGACTTTGCCACTGTGGTGGCAATTTTTTTTTCCGCTGAGAAATGAACAACTCCCTCAGAGGAAATGCACCGTTGAGTGAAATTACTGCGTAAACATGAACTCAGGGCTTGGGATCGAAGTGGGTGGGTTTTGTCGTCTTTAGGGAGGCACTTGGGCTCTGGAGGCTGAGCAGGGAGGTCAAGGGTTGAGACTGGAGATTGAACGGTTTTTTTACATACTTTTTATTAACTCACACTGTTGTTGTTGTATTCTCAAATCTTCTAACTAAATTTTTACCCACTTCCCAATGTGGTATCGACTGCAAACTTGGTATACGTATGTCATACTGATGACAATACTATATTCTATCATAAAAAAATAAAACAAATATTTGAAAACATTATTTTATATGTTACTAGCAGGAAGTACCCGGCGTTGCCCGGGTCCTAAAAATATTTCAAAGCTACTCTTAAAAATGTAACAGCAGTGCGTACTGACTGTGGTGGTACCTGCTATGATGACAGTAGTGTATACTGTGGTGGTACCTGCTTTCACTGCAGTAGTGCATACTGTGGTGGTACCTTCTATGATTACAGCAGTGCATACTGACTGTGGTGATAGCTGCTATGATTACAGCAGTGCATACCGACTGTGCTGGTATCTCTTATCACGACAGTAGTACATGCTGATTATATATCAGTATTTATCGACTGTATAGCACAAAGTACTCACCTGACAGAGTGGCGTGGTGAGGCCTAGTCCCGTGCAGAGCCTCTGGCCTCGCCTAGATTGTCCAGCCTGCCGAGGTGGCACCTTGGCAGGCTGGGGCTGGGCTGCTACCCCTGCCCCCCCAGCCACGATCTCCCCGGCCGCTCTGCAGTAATATCTACGGCCTATAGTGAGTGGTAGCATCTAGCGACTGTATAGTAGTAATAACTGCACGCATCGGGGTGGGGGGGACATCACACAGTGAAGAATTTACCTGAGCGTTTAGTGTATTTCATAGGATTTTTAACGTGAAAGAAAATGTCCCCCTCACTCCCACCGAAGGCGTGCGACTTGGCATGGGCCGTCTCCCCCACCAAAGGCGCGTGAGTTGGTATGATCGTGCACGCGTAAGAAATAAATAAATAATAGTTTTGCGCACAAAATCGCACTCAATCGCTAATTAAACTAATTTAAAGTTGACGAGTGTGAAAGAGGAATAGCGCTTGCTGATCGCGGGGCTTACGGCGTGGTGCCTGGCTATTTTGTTTTCACATAAACCCCACCGTTGGAGAGCCAAGCGAGCGACCACAAACAAACCCACAAAGCCACAATTTTTTACTTATATATGTAAAAGAAAGAAGAAAGATAAGATATATAGAAGAAGATGTTTCGGCTTGGCTCTAAATGTCCACGCTCAACTGCAGTTGGCTGTAAATGACCACGGTCTCTTACGTTATGGCAAGCTTCGGGGCCACTTCCTGGAGTCGTGGAGTTCTTCCATTGCTAGTATGGTACATTTCATTAAAGCGTGTTTTAAAAAAGTTTTTTAAAATATTACTTATTTTATGACCCAGAACAAATTGCTATGCCGCTGCTGCACTGTGTAGACATAACTCCGGGTTTCACTTGTGGCAAGGCCTGTGGCCTTGGGGTACAAAAAAAACATGTTCACTATTATTCTTTGGTTCTTTTCGGTTAAGTCACGTCTAAAAATAAAATAATAAATTAAAATAACATATTACGACGTTTCGATTGCAACACAAGCAATCATCATCAGGTATAAAAGAAATAGCAACAAAAATCTAACTAGAAAACTATAGACAGACATACAAGCAGACAGACATCACAACGGCACACAGAGAGAGGACACAAATCGGCACAAAGAGAGGGGTCGTTTCTGTGACGGTCCCTTAAATATAGAGAGGGGGGGGGGCGGGGACGGAGAGAGGGAGGGGGCAGAGAGAATTAGCATATCAATGAGTGTACGGCAACGTACTGCTGTTGCAAGTAAGATGACAATGTGGAACGGGCACGCAAAATTGAAAACGGGCACGCAAAATTGAAAATTAGGAGACAGGCACACGAAAATTAAATAACCTAGCAAAATATCGAAATGTGATGTAATACAACACAGAGAGTCGGTTAACACACAATTAACGCATAGCCTGGTTGATTACGTGTTTCAAAATTTGCTAAGTTAGAATTTTAAGTGTGAAAATTCCAAAGAGAGGACACAGGCAGAGAGAACAAATAGCCAGAAAGAAAAAGGATAAGCTTAAAACTTCCCCGTAGAAGTGGTTCAATCTTAATTTAGGAGCTTTCGTGACTGCAGGAATTATTCTTTGGTTCTTTTCGGTTAAGTCACGTCTAAAAATAAAATAATAAATTAAAATAACATATTACGACGTTTCGATTGCAACACAAGCAATCATCATCAGGTATAAAAGAAATAGCAACAAAAATCTAACTAGAAAACTATAGACAGACATACAAGCAGACAGACATCACAACGGCACACAGAGAGAGGACACAAATCGGCACAAAGAGAGGGGTCGTTTCTGTGACGGTCCCTTAAATATAGAGAGGGGGGGGGGGGGCGGGGACGGAGAGAGGGAGGGGGCAGAGAGAATTAGCATATCAATGAGTGTACGGCAACGTACTGCTGTTGCAAGTAAGATGACAATGTGGAACGGGCACGCAAAATTGAAAACGGGCACGCAAAATTGAAAATTAGGAGACAGGCACACGAAAATTAAATAACCTAGCAAAATATCGAAATGTGATGTAATACAACACAGAGAGTCGGTTAACACACAATTAACGCATAGCCTGGTTGATTACGTGTTTCAAAATTTGCTAAGTTAGAATTTTAAGTGTGAAAATTCCAAAGAGAGGACACAGGCAGAGAGAACAAATAGCCAGAAAGAAAAAGGATAAGCTTAAAACTTCCCCGTAGAAGTGGTTCAATCTTAATTTAGGAGCTTTCGTGACTGCAGGAATTATTCTTTGGTTCTTTTCGGTTAAGTCACGTCTAAAAATAAAATAATAAATTAAAATAACATATTACGACGTTTCGATTGCAACACAAGCAATCATCATCAGGTATAAAAGAAATAGCAACAAAAATCTAACTAGAAAACTATAGACAGACATACAAGCAGACAGACATCACAACGGCACACAGAGAGAGGACACAAATCGGCACAAAGAGAGGGGTCGTTTCTGTGACGGTCCCTTAAATATAGAGAGGGGGGGGGGGGGCGGGGACGGAGAGAGGGAGGGGGCAGAGAGAATTAGCATATCAATGAGTGTACGGCAACGTACTGCTGTTGCAAGTAAGATGACAATGTGGAACGGGCACGCAAAATTGAAAACGGCACGCAAAATTGAAAATTAGGAGACAGGCCGTTGTGATGTCTGTCTGCTTGTATGTCTGTCTATAGTTTTCTAGTTAGATTTTTGTTGCTATTTCTTTTATACCTGATGATGATTGCTTGTGTTGCAATCGAAACGTCGTAATATGTTATTTTAATTTATTATTTTATTTTTAGACGTGACTTAACCGAAAAGAACCAAAGA
This sequence comes from Lampetra planeri, assembly GCF_965212315.1. Lineage (NCBI taxonomy): Eukaryota > Metazoa > Chordata > Hyperoartia > Petromyzontiformes > Petromyzontidae > Lampetra > Lampetra planeri. The sequence continues at coordinate 23,705,032 of NC_136107.1, forward strand.
ATAATTCCTGCAGTCACGAAAGCTCCTAAATTAAGATTGAACCACTTCTACGGGGAAGTTTTAAGCTTATCCTTTTTCTTTCTGGCTATTTGTTCTCTCTGCCTGTGTCCTCTCTTTGGAATTTTCACACTTAAAATTCTAACTTAGCAAATTTTGAAACACGTAATCAACCAGGCTATGCGTTAATTGTGTGTTAACCGACTCTCTGTGTTGTATTACATCACATTTCGATATTTTGCTAGGTTATTTAATTTTCGTGTGCCTGTCTCCTAATTTTCAATTTTGCGTGCCCGTTTTCAATTTTGCGTGCCCGTTCCACATTGTCATCTTACTTGCAACAGCAGTACGTTGCCGTACACTCATTGATATGCTAATTCTCTCTGCCCCCTCCCTCTCTCCGTCCCCGCCCCCCCCCCCCCTCTCTATATTTAAGGGACCGTCACAGAAACGACCCCTCTCTTTGTGCCGATTTGTGTCCTCTCTCTGTGTGCCGTTGTGATGTCTGTCTGCTTGTATGTCTATAGTTTTCTAGTTAGATTTTTGTTGCTATTTCTTTTATACCTGATGATGATTGCTTGTGTTGCAATCGAAACGTCGTAATATGTTATTTTAATTTATTATTTTATTTTTAGACGTGACTTAACCGAAAAGAACCAAAGAATAATTCCTGCAGTCACGAAAGCTCCTAAATTAAGATTGAACCACTTCTACGGGGAAGTTTTAAGCTTATCCTTTTTCTTTCTGGCTATTTGTTCTCTCTGCCTGTGTCCTCTCTTTGGAATTTTCACACTTAAAATTCTAACTTAGCAAATTTTGAAACACGTAATCAACCAGGCTATGCGTTAATTGTGTGTTAACCGACTCTCTGTGTTGTATTACATCACATTTCGATATTTTGCTAGGTTATTTAATTTTCGTGTGCCTGTCTCCTAATTTTCAATTTTGCGTGCCCGTTTTCAATTTTGCGTGCCCGTTCCACATTGTCATCTTACTTGCAACAGCAGTACGTTGCCGTACACTCATTGATATGCTAATTCTCTCTGCCCCCTCCCTCTCTCCGTCCCCGCCCCCCCCCCCTCTCTATATTTAAGGGACCGTCACAGAAACGACCCCTCTCTTTGTGCCGATTTGTGTCCTCTCTCTGTGTGCCGTTGTGATGTCTGTCTGCTTGTATGTCTGTCTATAGTTTTCTAGTTAGATTTTTGTTGCTATTTCTTTTATACCTGATGATGATTGCTTGTGTTGCAATCGAAACGTCGTAATATGTTATTTTAATTTATTATTTTATTTTTAGACGTGACTTAACCGAAAAGAACCAAAGAATAATTCCTGCAGTCACGAAAGCTCCTAAATTAAGATTGAACCACTTCTACGGGGAAGTTTTAAGCTTATCCTTTTTCTTTCTGGCTATTTGTTCTCTCTGCCTGTGTCCTCTCTTTGGAATTTTCACACTTAAAATTCTAACTTAGCAAATTTTGAAACACGTAATCAACCAGGCTATGCGTTAATTGTGTGTTAACCGACTCTCTGTGTTGTATTACATCACATTTCGATATTTTGCTAGGTTATTTAATTTTCGTGTGCCTGTCTCCTAATTTTCAATTTTGCGTGCCCGTTTTCAATTTTGCGTGCCCGTTCCACATTGTCATCTTACTTGCAACAGCAGTACGTTGCCGTACACTCATTGATATGCTAATTCTCTCTGCCCCCTCCCTCTCTCCGTCCCCGCCCCCCCCCCTCTCTATATTTAAGGGACCGTCACAGAAACGACCCCTCTCTTTGTGCCGATTTGTGTCCTCTCTCTGTGTGCCGTTGTGATGTCTGTCTGCTTGTATGTCTGTCTATAGTTTTCTAGTTAGATTTTTGTTGCTATTTCTTTTATACCTGATGATGATTGCTTGTGTTGCAATCGAAACGTCGTAATATGTTATTTTAATTTATTATTTTATTTTTAGACGTGACTTAACCGAAAAGAACCAAAGAATAATTCCTGCAGTCACGAAAGCTCCTAAATTAAGAATGTTCACTATTACAGCTGTGCTCAACTCCTGGTTTATTAGAGGCTGTGAGCATATTCTGGCAATTGGGGTATTGCACAACTTTTGAGTTAAATTCTTCAAGTTCGCCTGTTTTTTAAAGATAATGTCTTTATTCAGGAAGGCATCGTGTTCCTGGGTAGATAAGCCTCAACACGTTTTTTTTCAGGAGAGTTCTGCTTGGGTTATTTGGCCAATTAGTGTTTTTTTACGTGAAAGGAAACTGCTTTGCCCAGAAAAAACCTACGAATGAGGCGGTAACCCTCAAGCTCCACACAGAATGGTCAGCAACCTACTTGCCACACTGCTTCCTAGAAACACCTCCCCAATGTCCCTGTAGGTGAGCGGACTGTCTCATGCACATTGATCTTTTAGTGGTGTACGGATCTCACCATCCAAGCTCCTGGAATTCCACGTGTGCTTTTCTTTGTCTTTCGTGGTAATTACCACTGCCTTTCAATGGGAAAAAGTTATAATCCACAATCCATTATTAAATCGTTAAAATTAGACAACAGTTAAAACTGCACGGTTAAAATGTTGGAAACATATTCCTTAAACACTTAAAAAAGTAATTATGGAAAAACATCAGTGATCTTCAACTGTGTCTATGTCAGAAACATTCAAAACAATTCGACCCGAGGTGTCGGAGAACGCCGGTGGCTCTCAGCTCTCGATGCGACGCGTCGCCAGTACCACGGTGCACACACAGATGGACGAAGCTCATATGATAACAGGACCCTGCGGGGTGGGCTGGTAGGAATAATACTTAGTACCGGTACAGGGATATCGACCGGGTATAGAGGAGTTAAAGAAAAAATTACTGTATTCTAGTGTAACGTTAATTAAAAGTGTTTGTTTTGACAAGAAACGCTGTGAGATTTAAAGACTCGTAGTCTTTCATTTCCAAACGATCAATTTGTTGAGTCCTGGGATAAATGTATCTTGTCTCTGTGTTAAAAAAACGTGCTGCGTTTCAATAAAGTAAATTTGAAGCGAAGTTTAAAGTTTCGCCGTGAGGCGCCGGAAGCGACGGCCATCTTGTTTAGTTCACATATCGCAGGGGGAGCGGGCGGCCATCTTGTCGGACAGACGGACAATCGGACGGACGGACACATTAATCTATTGGTGGTCTGGTCCACTTCGTTCCTACCAGTAAAACATGAATACTGTCAAGCGTGAGTGTTAGTATCGTTTATCGATCTCGCCGAAGCCGCGATCTGTAATTCGTTAAGATACGTATGTTCATGGACACCCTCCATATAGTGTATTCACGCAATGATACGCGATTGAAACCAAATCCCCGCGATTAGCTTCATGACTCGATTCTGTTTTTCTTTCTCATTCAAGCAATTGCACTTGTTTCCCTTAAGTAGGAGGCAGCTGATCGAGAACTCACGATGGCTTCTCCACCTGTGCCGCTCGTACATACAACACTGCAAACGTAACTGTGCGCGCGCGCGTGCGTGTGACCCTCGTCTGCCATCGCAGGTGAATCTGTTCTTCCTCCTGAACATCGTACGCGTGCTCCTGACCAAGTTGAGCGACACGCACCGCGCCGAGTCGCACATGTACATGAAGGCGGTGCGTGCCACCCTCATCCTCGTGCCACTGCTCGGCATCCAGTACGTGTTGGTGCCCTGGCGGCCAGAGGGCCACGTCGCCGGAGAGATGTACGAGTCCATCATGCAGATCTTCGTGAACTATCAGGTAATGCATCAGATGTGCTTATCAAAGTGCTCGCCACAAATTGAGCATGATACCTCGCCGATCTCGTCAAGGAGCATAAACCATCACGTGAACTCCGGTCATCCTCGCAGCAGCGGCTTTTGGCTAGCCATCTGAACAAAGGCGGTCACCATATAGCGCGCTTTCATATGCCCTTCTTTGGCCGTGTCGAACCCTCTTCCTTTCGATGTTAAGAAGCCACTAGAGCTATATGCACTTTTAAATAATCGAGATTGAAAACTCATATATTTAGAACTGCGGTTTGTGTTTAGTTTGTTGTCCTTTCCTCGCAACATCCGATTCCCACGGTTGGCTACGTAAAGTGCGAAAGAAGTTCAACATTTATGCATTCAGCAACAACGGCCCCCAGAGATTTGTGAACTATTGGTGGACTATAAGGCCGTTTTGTTGCAGAATCCGAATTTTTTCTTTTTCACAAAAGACCAGATTTGTTTTACTGCATGCTGAGTTCTGGAAAAACTCTGAGGCAATGGTCATTGAGTCCAAAGATGCCCAGACATCTTCGTCTCCCCAGAGTTGTTTTAACATTGCACAGGGTTCTCACTTAAGGCTGTGTCTATCTATAGGGGAGACGCATGACCGGTTCGAATGTCACTCGTCACTGATGTCTGCCATGGAGGGGAATCAAACTCGGATCGCCAGTTTCGACGTGCTGTGCGCTCTATCTGTATGGCCTTTATAGATTCTTGGCGTGAGTGCTGTTTGTGAGCACGGCACATGAGGCGGGTGATGTGACTGGAGCCACGCCTGTCCACATTTGTCTCCCCGGCTAGTGCTTGATGTTTACTCACTGTTTAAGATTCGAATTAAGGCTGAGTCGACCTAGAGGAGGCCCAGTACTGGTTCAGTTATATTTGGTGGGATAATAAAGAGCCGATATTTGTTTTTATGATGATTTGACATTTTCCTACTGAACCATGGTGAAAACTGTCCGTCTGAGAATCAATATAATGGGCCTCAAGCGATTTTATAAAAACGCCCATTAGCGTGTGTCTCAATTGTGCTATTGCCCTGTGGACCATGGCATCGTGCCAGGAATAAAACCAGAAGTTAATGCTGCACAACGACTTCTGGAACGAGGTCACTTTGCCCAACAGCATGTGTTTTTTCTCGTGATGTCTGTGAAAATGGTTTGTCACGTATCAGTCATCCAATTAATCCTATATGTGAACATTATCTGTCGGAAATAAGCAAAGTTAAATTCATAGAAGGTATCATCATCTCTGTATGTAATAATGCTAGATTATATTTGAGCCCTAATGAATTATTACAGTGATTTGGATGGGTATACATTTTTGTTTAACACGTAGGCTTTCACGACCAATATCATCCATAATAGAGTTTTTTTTGGTTAGTATGCATAAATATATGAATGTGTCGTTAAACCTGCCACCACCCGACACAGCCAACTAATAAGGGTTGTCACGTAAATAGAACATGCCAATTCGTCTCTAGTACAGCACACCGGTGTGTTGGAGAGCCAAACCACTAGCTCGTTGTAATTACTGGCGAAACGTCGTACTCAGATTGTAAATGGTGTGGCTTGGCTGTGTCGGGTGGTGGCGGGTTTGACGACACATTTATATATTTATGCGATCTGACCCCAAAAACCTCTATTATGAGTAAAAAGTTAACGAAGAAGTGGTGGGAAACGTTCAGGAGAATCAAAGTCGAATGAGAGCAATTCAAGGCCAACACGCGGATTTGGAATACTGTGAGAAAAGGGTTGTTGAAGGAATGATCGTGGGGAAGAGATAAAAGAAAGCATTGCTTGATATAAATCATAATATGAAGAGAAAAGCACAAGGTTCAGTTAGGACGAATGGAACTTGGACCAATTTACCTGCCCTCATAAATGAAACACCAGTGAAAGAACAATTACATTTGGGCAGCCGCCGTCTACCCCATCGATGCAGCCAATGTCACCTCATCCTTCTCTGGATGAACAATCGGTAGAGTGCGAGTTCAGTGGTGGCTGAAGTAGAATATTACTTTTGTTGGAAGTAAACAGTATTTCCATAATAGAGGTTCTTGGGTTAAATCACGTAAATATAAATGTGTTATTAAACCCGCCACCACCAAACATAGTCATTGAATAAGGTTTTTTACGAAACAAAACATGCCGATTAGTGACTAGTTCAACACCCCCGGTGTGTTGGAGAGTAAACCCACAACATTTACAATTTGAGTACGACAAACAGTGTTCGTTCGCAAGACTGCTCCTCATCATGGGGCTGAGTATTTTTAACCCCCAGCTCAGAGCTTCCGTTGGAGAGGACCATAGAAAGAACCAAGAATATGAATCCCTGCAGTCACGAAAGCTTTAAATCGAAATTTAGGACCATAGCCTTTAAAGAGAAAATGCAACCCAAGAAAAACAAATGCCCCTCAACTCGGTGGAAAGTGCAGTCTCCGACCCTCATCCACTCTACCTCTCTAGCTCCATTCTTCTGCTATTAAGAGGGGTCATTGCCCAAAACGTTTCTCATTATATATATTTTTTTTCTTGTGGGACTGGAGTGTTATTGACCGAATATAGTTTTTTATTTATGTATTATTATTTGTGCTGGCACATCACTGCCAACCCAGTCTCACAAAATAATGTATAACGAGACTGCGTGCCCTGAGCCTTCCAACACACATTTTGAGCTTCATTAACGAGAAAAATGATTATAAAGTTGTGATATCACAAGAACAGTAGTACTCATATTATTTGTGTCTTTCGGTAAAGCCACGTAGATAGGAAAAAAATAATCAAAACAATAACAATATCACGACGTTTCGTGGCTTTACCGAAGACCCAAAGAATATGAATTCCTGCAGTCATGAAAGCTTTAAGTCAAGATTTAACAGTAGTACTATACCGTGACATGTGATTTCCATGATTTTTTGAATACAGCAATGTATCAACGTTACAGGGGTTTCCTCCTTCAACTCACTTTAAAGATGTGAATGAAGCACCAAACTAGCGTTGTGCAGCCTGGAACACACAGCTTAGGTTTGTAGCTGCCAAATAAAAACTTTTTTTGGGGGGGGGGGGGGGGGGGGTTGTGACTTCCTCTATGCAGGAAGAAACATTTGACCTTTAAATTTTAAAATAGTGACACTCATGGATACAATTGAACAGACACACACACACACTTGTGTCAAGTTGTGATCCAGAGCCTCTAATCAACATATTATTATTATTCATCCAGATTTTTACAAATAACTAACAGCTATACCAATACAGGAAAAAAATAAAAATAGGTTTTACCCTTTCTGGCAATAAAACAGGTGTTAAGATGTTCCAACACAAAAGAGAAATATTTTGCAAGGAATCATATCTGCATTAACCACACGTACTTGTGGCAACATGCAAACAAATATGCTCTGATAATAAATGCATTGTCTTTTAATCTGATTACCCTACACCAGAGACAGCTTTCTTTAGGGCCTAGTCTCACCAGTGTCAGACCAGAGAAGGCCAAAAGGCAAACGGTACCAATAGATTTGTAAATAGTTATACCAATACATTTGGAAATTGTTCTCCCAATACATTTTGAAATGAGTCTCGTTTAGTTCTGCTTCCTCTGATTAGACCAACTTCCTCACTTGTATTTCCTAAAAACTTCAGCAATGTTCTAAAATGATATCTGTATTTATCTGAGAATAAGTATTACCTAAAGTCAATGAATCTCATGCATTGCACTCTCAAATACGTTTTTATCGTTTTGCTATGCTCTCCTCTTAGAACATCTGGAAGTACAAATAAAATGTGTATATGTATTATACGTTTCTGAGTTCAATACATTGTCTGTCACGATAGTCAAATTGTTTGAAGGCATGCTTTAAATAATAAATGTTGGCACTAACGTTAAGCATGTGTGCTCTTGCTCCACAGGGTCTACTCGTCGCCACAATATTCTGCTTCTTCAATGGCGAGGTACACTCTCTTCTACACCAACAACAGCAGCCGCCGTTCGCCACTAAGTGGTGGTAACGTCACCACAGTGCTTGTGCCAGGCTAGGTGCACCTTGAGGCCACGTGAAACATCGAAGGGTCACTAATAGGAGGTCATGGGACAGACCCATGTGCCAGAGGTACCTGGGTCGCACAGTGTATTCAAATTTCATATTTGATTCCGATGATTCCACCCTGTATGATTATTGCAGGAATCACTGTTATTCTATGGATGATTCCCCTGTTAAAATATCCAGCTATTGGGAATGGGATTCTAATAGGGATTCTGCCACAGAATATAAGTGGAGTTCGATTGTGGTACTTTTGAAAATCGTTGATGAAATTAGCTTAGCTTTGCAAATTACAGCCATCTAGAATAGTGATTCTGGGCAATTCTAGGAAGCCATTATCATCATATAATGAATTTCTGATCTCTGGTGAACAGAATTGGCCCAATTAAACACAGATTCCTGGCATGGCATTCAGGCAAGATGGGAGGGCCCATGGGGCCTGGACAGGTGAGTGGAGGCTGGTAGGGCCACAGCCTTTACCCACGCTCATATGCAGCAGATTGCATAGAGGAACTAAGGGTGTAGCTGTTTATATGCTTGGTTATCGCCAATGCTACATACTCTATCCACATAACTGCCCCATGTATATGCTAGGCTGTACACGTTGCTTTGTGTATAAGCTGCTCCACGCATCTTCGTCAGCAATTGACTCGGTTAAGGACCATTCCTCGACTGGCCTCTACGAGGACAGCCAGGCCTCATTGGCCTACCCGTCGTTCCTTAATTCCATGCCAGAATCTGGATGGAATTGAGCCGATTCAATGAATTCGGCATTGGAAAAGCATTTTAAAGGGGATTCCAGTTCAAACCGGCCAGCTGCTATCTAGGTTATTTCCAGCCGGCCGATATCAATCCGAATCATCATTGAAATCGAATACACAGGCATCGGCCATTTATTTTAATGGCTATTCGACTGGTTGGCCATGCACTATGGGCTTTCCCTTCTTGTCTGAATGTCTGATGATGCCTCAGGCATGACAATTACTATTAATACCCACCAAATAACCAACTATCTTGAGATTAAATTAACTAGTCTGAACGAAGTCGCAGACTAAGATAAATTAGAAACATTATAAGAGACTACAGTGGACTCATAAAGAACACAAAATGGCAGTCATCTATGTATGTGTACAAAAAACTGATTCCACTGATTAGCTGACCTGATAAAACTAAGGGGGATAAATTGCATGCCTCTCACACCAAAATGTTTCCCTCCACATTTAAAAACATACATTGAGATGATTTAGAGTATTTTGGTTTTCTCAATGTCCAAATGATGAGCCACTTTGTTGAGCTATCATTTGTGGGCAGGTCACTTCCAAAAATAAGTTAATACCTCAGTGGGCTTTGTCTGGTTGGATGGGGATGGTTTAGTTGCATTTGTATGTGCTTGGGTTATTTGTTTAACTTTCTTGTACTTTGCACTGCTATCATGTTTTTGTATTGTTTGTTGTTGTAACGTTCTTACCCGCCCCGATTATGAACATTTAATAATGAAGAGTGGACTGCGTTTGTGACTGCTTCAGTTGGCTAGACGTATATATGTATGTACGTTGAATTTATTTCGCACCGTACGTAGCCAACCGTGCTAATCAAAGGTGCGGGGGAAGGACAACAAACTAAATACAAAAAGCAGTCTAAACAAATTAAAACTAAGAGAATACCTACAGACTCTAGGCCCGCATTCGGGAAAAAAAGCTCGCCTCTTGCTCGGTCTCTCACACAGCTTCGGCTCAGGCCTGAACCACTCGGTCGCGGCTCAGCCACGGCACGGCTCAAGCTCAGCTCATGGAAATCTTGAGCATGGCTGGGACCGCGCTCAAAAACGGCTCAATTTAAGCACAGCTTTGAGCCGGCTCACTTCCGCCAGAACCAAGCCAGAGCCCGAGCCATTTACTAAGAATACCGGGCCTTCGCTAACATTCCACATGTTGTCATCAATAGACGAGAACTATGAATTAAACAAATGTTGATTAAGCTCATTCCAATCCGCATGCAGGTCCAGGTGGTGCTCACCCGCCACTGGTCACAGTGCCGGCGGAGGCAGTTTGGCAGCGCTCGTGACGCGGGCCGCTCCTCCTCCTACACCGGCACGTCCATCACGGACATGCCGGGCTACACCTCGCACACGGGGTGGAACAATGGCGAGCATGCCAACGGCAAGTCCAGCGATGGCATCTTGTGCCTCAAGAATCAGCCCATCCCCATGTAGGCGGGGGTGGGGGGGCACCTCGTGTCCACTCCCACGTCCATGGGTGCACGTGGCAGAATGGTGCAGCCAGCGCTGCTAATTTCTACCTGTCCACCGGCACCTTCCGTCACCTCTTCGCGCATGAACCCAATGCCCCTTGTCTACAACGCCCAGCTGGAGACGCCTACACCCACGGCGTCCTCCCCTTCCACGGGGGGTCAGTGGCCGAGTGGACGAGAGCACCCAGCAGCGTTCTTCGCACTGCACCTCATTGTGAAACTCTGGGCGCTTTCAGGTCATCGACGTGACCCCTCTCTTCACCGCCTGAATTCACTGGGACATTGACATTGTTATCTGGGCCGGTTCACTGTGGAGGATTCATCCTTATCCGGGGACACATTATTATTCACACTCAGGAACACGGTCTACACTGCACCCAGATCCAAGTCTTCTTCCCTTACCTTCTCGTGGCCCTCGAAGCCACAGACGATGTGACCGCTTATATAGTGTGTTGCCAATGAACTTGATCCACTGCGTTTCTCTAAAAGATTAAACGTATCGACCTGCCAATATTTGCCCGTGCCAGTAAAACATGCTGCCACTTGTGACGACGTGGCCATGTCTGAGCCCCTCCCCGCCCCGCCCACTGCAGTAGGTCCTCGGTGCGGGTGCACGTGCGTGTGTTGTGGAGTCTCGATCGTTGGTGAGGCGAGGTTCACCCAGTATCCACGTGCGAGTGACACTTAACGTGAGGTTTTGCTGGTCACCACCGTCTTAACGCCTCTTGTGTGATGAGCGAATCAATGACCATCTCTTCAAATACCTACAAGCATATGTGATTGCTAAGCAACGTGAATACATGTTCTGTTTTTTTTCAGATTAGGAAAAACTAGACAGTTCTAAATTTACCTATGATATTGGCTTCTCGGAGAAAAATGAAAGTTATCAATGACGGCCATCATTTCCCAAGTGCCATTTCAAATGTGTCGAGTACGAGTCTCGTTTCCCATAATGCACTCGGTAAGATAATCAGAGCAGGTCCTTCACAGCTGCGGGGTTTGCTATGGGTGCCGTTGCCTTTTGTCCACACACCCGGGCATGGATTCACCTTTGGCATTTGTCATTGCGTGAGGAGCACGGCGGGGTGGAAGGTCCTGCAGAGAAAGTCACCATGGAGGAAACACCTTATGATAGTGACCTCATCAATGCAGCAAAAGCAACACAGCTATGCTTGCCAAGTCCCCCCTCTTACACGCAGCCACGCGTTTTATGACCATTTAATGCAAGCTTGTGTTTTTAGGAAAGCAACCAGTTTTGTTTTACCGTTGTTATTTTTATACAGAAATATGTAAGTATATTTTTTATTTGGGATGCAGTTGTGGCGACATGTTAACTCCCTCGCCTGCTTTGCAGGTCGTGGGTTCAATCCTGACCCGTGGTCGCGTGGATTTTCCTTCGGATCCTCTGGTCTTTCCCTGCACATTTAGAAACATGCATTTAGATAATTTGGCTGCTATAAAGTTGCACATGATGAGCCACTTAGTTGCGCTATCATTTGTGACCAGGTCGTTTCTGAAAAAAGCTATATAGTTCAGTGGCCCTTACCTGGTAAAATACAAAAAATGTAATCGTTTAAACTATGACTGTCTCAGCAGCCAACTATTGTTTCTCATTCAGTGGATACTGTCTCTCTTTTATTAAGCAGTAGTCTGAGTTCATCAACGAAGCAATTTGAACGCAATGCAGAAACGCTGCACGCAAAGGCCATCATCAGTAACGCGGCACTCACTACTGTGGAATACCAGTCGGTGGAGGAGGAACTTTCAGAGCCAAAGCAGCCTGCACAGAACTCCCTTCTGGCCATGGGTGGAAAAAACCCGATTTTTCGAGCTTCTCCACAATCGTAGGCGCCAGTGAGTGCCTTAGCTTGTAATGGATGAAGCCCATCGTTGAGAAGTGCGGTTCTGCAATTAGAACCAATTAAACCGGATTTCTCCCAATCTCAGATGATCGGGTTTAATATAAAAAGACAATTAAACCCGATTGTAAAACACCCGACTGTGCCACCCTTGCTTCTGGCCAACCACAGGCACTTACAACAGCAGCTACAACAGCAGCAGCACACTGACACTGGCATGGCTGTTGGTAACATTGCTTTGACATTATTATTATGTCTGCCAACCCGAGGGGTCCTTTGCAGGCATTAAACTTAGCTTTTGTTTGAAATCTAAACTGAACACGCACGCAATCGCTTAGCAGCGATTAGCAAAGCTTTGTGTCACGATCACCTCATGCCCAAAGACATTTTTTTTACAAATTGGAGTTTTCACTTTATTGTGAAGGATATTCCGCTTTGGTATCGTATGCGTACTTTAAAAAAGAATAAACTTAAGAATGTTTTTTTGTTATTAATTACAGATTTTCTTAAACATTCACAGTTCAAATATTTTTGGCAATATATTTTAGCAATTTATTTTATAGGAATTTGGGGAGTGACCAATTATATTTTAACGAATTCTAATTAAGGATTTTATATTAAAATTGGTGCAATAAGGGCTGTCTTGTTTCATGAATTTGTCATAATCACTATAATGTTACAAAGTGCAATTGTATTTGCCCGCTGAGCTGAGTTTGATGATTGACCTCACGTTCACTGAGGTTTATGAGTTATATCAACACCCAACATTTTCAACAATTTCCATGTTGAGGCAATGAACACCTTGAAATGACGACCCGCAGTTCGTGCAGAAGGAGGCACATCGATGAAGGCAAGATTGCAGTGGGAATCTGTTATGCTCGAGTGAAAATTACACTGCGTCATTTTATTTTGCTCAGCCTTCGCTAAAAACCCAGTACAAACATCAGTGAGACAAGGTAGAGATCAAGGTGTTTATCGTTCCTGGTCTCTCCGCAACAAAGACACTTAATGCTACTTTCTGTCACCTATACACACACCTGTGCTTTTGGATTTCTGAAGCAGTATCATTAAAAGCAAGATAATGACAAAGCACCCTCCGGTGCTGTGATGTTGACTGGTTATGAACTCGTTTGGCGCATCCTGAGTTGACAACTGCAAATGGAAAATCTCGAGCGGCGATGTGAGAGTGATTGCGTCGGTAAACTTTGTGTGGCCAGTTGCTGGCATTTGTGAGACATTAGATGGCCGCGTCTTCACAGCCTGCTCACGACACTCATTCTGGGCAGTGGACATTTTTGTCTTCTTACAAAAGCCCCCTCGAATTCAAACAAGGGGGGCGTCTGCGCCGTTCAACAGCCTCAGATGCCCCACCCGCTCTCCCACCTGTGCCTTACCTTGAGCAGTCATTCTTCAGCGATGCGATTCCTCGTACCTCGGCAGTCACATAACTGCGTGACATCAACTTGACGCGTGGCGGCTGGCTGCATTGATTCCCATTGCCCTCCCCACGCCACCCGTTGCGGTAATCTACACCGCAATCCTGTGAATGAGCAAGGCAGAGGCCACTGAGGTCGCGTGTTCAGAGACACGAGGTCTCGCAGGACGTTGCTACGGATGGATTAATAATCACCCGAGACGGTGACTCCTCCTGTGAAATTGATTGCATTGTTTTTCATGAAGTGGGATGTGGTTTGGGGATTGACGTTCCTCAACTCCCTCCCCCTCCCCATTACCTGGGGGGGAGGTGAGGATGAGAAGGGCAGTACAGTACAACATGCCCTGTTCACTTGTGGTCTCAAGATACCAACATTGATTCGGAGCCAACTATGTGGTATTCACTGTGTAACACTGATTGTAATAACGAGCGTGTGGTGTTGTGTGTAAAACGTGTAAGTTATGCCGATCCTAGCTGTAGTAACTAAACACTAATTAAGTCACTGAATATTGTTACAGCTTTGTTTTTACTATTGTATTATATTTAATGTATTTTTTTTTGCTAACACCAAGTATTCTGCCTTAATAATAAAAGTGTGCGTGCATCAAATGGGTCTGCTATTCGTATGAAAATCGATGAAAAAGCAAATGCAATGTCTACGAAAAATGACACGTTTAACTTGAAACTCGATTTGAAGCTTTCGTGACTGCAGGGATTACTCTTTGGTTCTTTTGGTAAAGTCACGTAGAAATTAAAATAATAATAGAGTACGACGTTTCGATTGCAACACAAGCAAAGAGGTGAGACTTCGACTCCGTCTTGGTGCCGGCGTGGAAAACCGAACGTCTCTCATTGCGTATTCGCCAACAGCGGCACAAGAGCGACACTTTGGAAGTTGGGGCCGTCTTTCTTCACACTCAAGGTTCCTTGGTGGCTATTGATTCGAGTAAGGAGGCGCAGTGACCCGTAATTTGCTAATAAAATCGTTTAATTACTGCTCTCATGCTATATTTAGCACTCACGAACCCGATTAGCGCGGTTTTGTGAAGCTACGGCCATCAACTTATTCGGAAATTCATTCAAAGGCATCAACACATCAAGTTGCTGCACACTTTCAATTCCACATTTAAATTCCCCATTTCCATTTAACACATTCCTGCGGAGGGAGCTGGTAGGAACGTTGGGTTGTTCGGTCAATGGCCAGGGTCAACGGCGGCGTGGTGTATTCCGCAAATATGCCCGACTGTGAGGGCGGGCACAAGCCGGCGTGAGTAGGTTAAACGTTGAGTTTTATAAGGGCACCACGGGGTGACCAGCCCCTCCCCACCCAGCCCCACCCCCCACCCAGCCCCTCCTCACCCTCCCCACCCAGCCCCTCCTCCCCCTCCCCACCCAGCCCCTCCCCACCCTCCCCAGCCCCTCCCTGCACGACGGACACAATAATCCCCTGTGGGCTGGTATAACCAGGTTCCTACCAGTATGATCATTTATTCAAAATGTTCACCTGCAACAATCCTTGAAATGGAGAATCTTGTCGCAAAGGTGTCCAAGGTGTAAATTTCGATGGTCAGTATACAATGCTTGTTTGACTTTCAGATTCAAGATAACAAAAGGATGCCACACCCTTACGGCGTATTGGCCAGACCCTGTGTGAGCTCGGAAAACCTCACCTCAAAAGCTTACCAGACCTGTCCAGGCACACGTGAACACAAGGACGCATGGATACCTTGCTGAAAGTGTATTTATTGTTACATAGCCTTTACCTTGAACTGCACATCGTAATTGGAATGACGAATGCACTTGACGATCAGCGGAATGCAACAAAATGTACATGATCATTTTGCAGACGAGATACATTTTCATTGTGATAACATTGTGAAGAATAAGGCATCCGATGTAAGTCAATGTGAACGGGCCCAAATCACAAATGTTGGAGCAATATCAGGCAAAACACTACCTCTTCTTAAGATGTACACAACAGTGCACTGTATTCCCATTGAATGTTGTTCCATTACCAATTGTTCATGACTACGATGTAGCAGCTACAAATGCTGTCATATTCACAAACTAGTAAGTTACAATTATTTCATCGATGTAACACCGTAGTATTGTTCACATGTTAGAGATGTTTAATAGCAGATGCCATTACGCACTTGAATAATTGCACACCCGTTATTAAATGTATAACCTTATTCTACCATTTGCAAATTTCCTGCAATACCCATAATTCACCCCAATCACAAATATACAGTTTAACAATGTCACAGATGTGTTAACACTCCCTATATTCATCTGGAATGTTATTCACACATAAACACGAATTGTTTTACGTAAAAAAAAGTCCAAGATATACAGACTGCCTTGGATAGAAAATCCCACAGGCATTAGCGTTTTTCTGCTTTCATTTCTGGTCGCAAATAGTTACCTACCTGGGGAGGGGGGTCAGTGGAAATCTGCGCTAGTTTAATTATTTTAACAAGCCTTTGTTTTAACTTAAGAGCAACTAAGCGAGGGAAAACGACAACAACAAGACTGCAATCATCCACCCGAGTGTATGTCCTAATTTCCTCCTGCGCACGTGGTGCACAGTCGAAAGAACACCTTGCTCTCTGCGCCCATCCGCGATACAAAAATCATCATCATCGCCATCATCCCAAGTCCTGTCTGTTGGGCACTGTGTGGAGGGAACTCAGATTGTCGTTCCAAATTGGGCTCAAAAGCGAAGCTGGTGGTTTTCCCATTGCGCTGTGCTCAGCGAATGGGAAGCTTCGCATGGTGCATGAAACGGGCCCCCCCGCCCAGCACATTCTACGAAGCAGGCATTCTCAAAAGTGCTAGATTGTTAACTCCCAATCCGCTCCACGCTGTTTGGAGTCAGTGGCTGTGGACTTCAGCCAGATGTCTCGGGAGGCCTTTGGGGTGGGCAGTAGCCCCCGCCATGAATCAGGTGTGAATACCGCGGTGATCCAGGGGCCACTTGATGGCACGGACAGACACATAAGCACACACACTCACACAAATAAACAAAGACAAGATCCGCCTTCCGCCCGCATAAGCACACACTACAGTATGCACATTCACACACAGTCCAGTAAAAAGGGTAACCAAAGTGATGAATTAGTAATGTGGAACCTGTCTGATTTTTATGACCCGTGAACGTTTGAGTTTCAGCACAAAGCACCCTGCAATAGCAACTGTCCAAGTTAGATATTGTCACATGCTGCATGCTACTTGCGTGCATACAACCAGTGAATACCACATCACCTCCACATTACTCCATGTTGAGTTGATGCAGTCAACATGGGTCATCAAGGACATCTTCATAGATTATACAATTTACATGCAGTCAATGCAGCCAAGCAGGGCACAAGTGCCTCCAATTTGTACACCAGACATCAGAATAAAACAAGGCACATGCAGCTAGTTGTCAGCTGAGATCAACATCCCACCTGGGATCTGTGTCAGAGATCTCAGGTACAAGCAATGGCATCAAGTAAATGCATTTCGATCAAAAAAACTACTTGAAAATGTGCCGTTTAAATAGTTCGAAATTTCCTACACAATTTTCTCTGGTTTGCTCCTATTTTGTAACTACTGTAATGCCATATTCTTGGTTCTTTCGGTAAAGTCACGTAGAAGGGAAACAATAAAATAATAATACGTGACCTTACCGAAAGAACCAAAAATATGAATCCCTGCAGTCACGAAAGCTTTAAATCAAAAATTTACTGTAATGCCATTCATTATTTTGACTATGCCATAGTGTTGTGCTCGCCATAGGATTCACTACATGCCTACCGATGTTTGCTTCACTGAGACAGGTTGCGATGTCTGTGAAGCTGGTGAATGAACTGCAATGAAGATCGTGAAATTATTCATCCACGCTTCAAACTGCTACAACAGACTCGGAGGCTTGGTCCCGTCTTATTAAGATACAAAATTTATTTTATACTTCTAACATTTGTTGAAGTTTGTTAAATCCTCAATTTATGTTTTGCCATCAGCCATCAAAGCAGTTCAACTTTGCAGCCACTGGGTGCGAACCAATACACTGACCACTAACTGCACGTGAACAAATACATTGTAATACAGACATTGAAAGTAATGCTTTGGCCAGGAAACCATCACTGCATCTCAAGAATAAAATATCACAACGCTCTTAGATGTTTAATCAATGTCTTATAGCAAATTATTGTGTGTGGCAGGAAACTGAAGAGGCTGAAGACAACCCACGCAAACGAGGGAAGAACACTCAAACTTGACGCAGATCAGTGAGAAATGCACTTTTTCGAGTGCTTTTCCAGGTGCCTTACGGCTACACACATAATATCGACACGATCCACTAACCCTGCTCATAAGTCATTGGGATTATAGGCACCATACCCAAACAAACTGCTTATGCCCATGTATCATTACTCGACCAGCAGTCCATGTTCATATACACTGGGGGAAGTTATATACAGCACAACCGTTGATGAAAGAAAAGAGCATGGGAGAAACTCCACATCTCGCGAAGATGGGTGCATTTCTTCCATGAGATTGTACATTTGGGCCACATATGACAAAAATGTATTCTCATGTAAGTCACAAATTGTTTATCCCATCGTAATACACTCGGAGAACTTAAAAAGATGATAAAAACAGGTCCACTAACCGAAGCACATCAGCTTTGACAGCCAATATTGTGATTCAGAATAATGTTTTGGGTCAGACCACAGAACAACCCGACCTGATTTGTGTTGTCTAAACCTTCCACCACCCGAAATGCCCAAACATATTAAATTGACACCTGTGTGCAAACGTTGACCACGCAAATGATTACAGTTTCAGCTTACCAGTGAGTTTAATAGCAATTCTCAACAATTATAACCGAAATTCAGCGAGTAAATACCTCTATTTTTCACATTCGGTTGTGATAAATGTTCTTTAACATACCTGTGATCTAAAACAAAGATAATTAGCACGTTAAATGTTTGTTGACATGACAATTGAATTTATTTGGCTGCGTCGGCTGGTGGAGGGTTTTGTGCAACACAAATTTGGCCGAACTTGTGAATAAATTATGAATCACACGAACTGTAGTGTGCCACAGGAGAGCCGAAAAAAGTTACTTTATTTCCCATTTCACCTGAGCAAATTGCATTTCTCCCACTTATTAAACTTTCAACAGCCATACCGCGTGAAAAAAAAAAAAACCCCACTACATGGACGGACGCAGAAAGCAAAGCTTTAAGCGATTATATAATCTGACAAGTCTTCTGCTAGATAGGACTGTGAGAAAAAAAATCAGACTCATGGCAAGTGCAACTATCTAACACACATCAACAGCATGTGCAGCCTCCACATACACCTCCCTACCTACACACACCACCACCTGCACACACACACAACAGGTGCACCACCACTCACACGCCACCAAGCATGCACTCACAGCAAGAGCACCAACATACGCACACACACACACACCTGCAGCGCATGACGTGCCACCATTCACGCATCTACAGCGCCTCGCCATATACGCACACCCACAGCCTAGGCGCGTACCATGTGCACGTGCGCTCCCTTCCAGGCCTGTCTTCCGGACGAGGTGCAGGTGCAAGTCACTCTGCTTAGCCCAGTATGCGAGACGCAACCTGGGAGGAGGCGTGGCGTTAGCGCTTGGGGCGATCGGACTCGTCAATGGCGGTGAGCAGGCGCTGCTTGGCGCGCTTGTTGATGTGTGTTCCCACGCACACGTTCACCAGGCTGTTCAGCTGCCGGGATGAGTACTCCTGCGTGTAGGAGGAGGGGTGAGAGAGGAAGGCGTACAGATGAACAACACGTGGGGAGCTACCAAACCCCATTTCCTGTATGTCATGAAGGCCACACCTCTGATTAACACGGTTGGCTACGTACAGTGTGAAAGAAGTTTCACGTACATATATTGTGAAGGATCTTTGAATAATTAGTGGAACTTAAAACAGACGAACGTGCAACAAATACAAATGCTTCCTGGAAGAATGATTCATTCCACTGGTTGTCCTTTGGACAGATTGGTCACAAGAATACAAAGGTGTAATGTACATCACAGGCTCAGAATTGATAACTGGCAGACACTCATCTGAGGGAGGAAAGAACTCTAACTGCCTGCTGTGAAGGAACTGAAGGATTATCAAACTAACGAGAGACATTGTAGTTGATGTGCGAGTAAGCGGGAAGTGGCGGAGGGGCCGCGGGGGTGAGGAGCTGATGAGGCTGGCGGGATACATCAGCGTGTCAAAATATTGCATTTATACTGGAAGAATCCGATGAGCTATAAAGCTCTTTTTTAACAGACGTCCAGTGTGTTTGGGTGTCCGCACCCGGTGCTCCTTGATCCAGCGCTCCATGTCCCCCTCGGTCAGGTAGTAGGCCTTGATGTACGTCTCCACGTAGTCCTTGTCTGGGATGGGGCGCAGGTCTGTGAGTCGCTCCAGCTTGAGCAGGAACTGCTGGAAGTCGAGCTGCATGAGCGCTCGTCCCTCCGTGCTGCACTTCTTGGCGCTCGCGAATCTGCACTCAAAAGCACGCACAGTTCAAATCCAAGCTGGGCCCACCAGTGTCGGTATCTTCTTCATCTTCTAGGCGTTTGTCCCACTTATGTGGGGTCCCAGTTCCTTGCCAACCTTCTCCACACTGCCCTGTCCTGCGCCATCTCTCTTTCCGCTCCTCGGGTTACCATGTCCAATCACACCATATTGCCCCACCTCCTTTTCTGCCTTCCTCTTGATCTCTTTCCTTCCACTTGCATCACTTGCACCTTCTGACCCACAGAATTTCCCTGTTGTCTCTCCAAGTGACCAAACCACACCAGGCTTTTCTCTATCATCTTCTCCGCGATTTCTACCACCTTGAGTCTTCCTCACACTTCTTCATTTCTCACCCTATCCTTCCTTGTTAAACCCACCATCCACCACAACATCCTCATCTCTGTGACTGCCAAAGCTTGGTCCTCCCTCTTTCTTGAGCCCCAGCACCCGGCCCCATACAACAGCACCGGCCTCACCACCGTCCTGTCCAATTTTCCCTTCAACCAAACTGGGACCCTCTTATTGCACACCACACCAGTCATCTCTCGCCATTTCAGCCATCCAGTCCTTGTTCTTATTTCTCCTTCTAGTGATCCATCAGCACCCAGGTACTTAAACTCGTTCGTCTTCATTTACTGATCACTTCCAATTTGCAATCCTCCTGCATTATTTCCACTGAAATTTGCCACCATATTCTCAGTCTTTGTCTGCCTGATCCTCAACCCATTACCCAAATTGAACCGCATTGGGATAATTTCTGCTGGTTCTTACCGAATGTTACTCAGGACATCAAGGTGTCGTATAAAGGCTCTTGTCCAAAATGCCAAGCCATCCAGCGGCAATGGTTTAATAAGCTATGCACTGCAAATGAGACTAGGATTTGTCTTGTTTAAATCATTGTTGCTGGAAAATTCTGGTCTGAAAGATGCATTGTTTAGAAGAATCACATTCCATTTTATTTCAGCAATTAAACAAATACAATCTCTGCTGTTTGCCAATTTATGTATAACTTGCAACAAGTTGTAATTTCTCATGGTGAAATGCAGACCAACAATATGTTTTACTGAAAATATTAATGGAAATCGTTAAAACCACCAAATGCACCTCCATCCTTCACCACACCCTTAACTCTGTGGCCGGTCTTGTTTGTGTTATCTTGTAATAGCGGCAAAAGATTATTTAACTGCAACATTTATTGTAGAGTAACGAACATTAACTTTAACACGTACATTACTTGAGAATACAATAATGTCGTCTAAATCCCTTAAATTTGACTGTTAAAAACTAAAATGTTTCTCAGATTTAGAAATGCAAAGGAATTTAAAAAAGAGCAGCCAGGACTGGAACTACATTTCTCCAAGACCACCTTTTTAGCTTTTGTTTCTAATCCAGATTATTAATACGTACCATTAACAACCACCATTGTTGGTAAATGAAGAAATAGTTTACGCAACTATCTGACCCAAACATAGCCCAGCTCCACTTTTTTTAGTGGCGCCACCCAAATGCTGAACATTTCCATATCCAGTGGCTCAGGAACAGCTGCAGGATTGGCTATATCCCACGATATTTATCGAATGGAATCTATGGTTTCATCCCACCGGACAACATTTCTTTTGATGAAGCAAGTTTCAAGCAATTACTTAACCGCAAGTTGGCTAAATCCAACGAGGTCCGGGCAGCACTACAGGGCCTTATATCATATAATCACGGTTCTTATTTCGGTACATCAGGGCATTAGGTTATGTTTTAATGTGGTGTTATTGCTTTTATTCCCTAGGCCTTTCATCTTTTTTTATTAAGCCAATACATTTTAAAAAGTTGACGCCTATAGAAACACTGAGTATAAATTCCGTTGATATCATCTAGCATTCCAAAGTGTAGCCACAAATCTAATAACTATCGCTGCGGGAATTGTTAATGTTTGTAAAAAAAAAGCATTCAAGTATGAGGCAGTGTAACTATTGCAGTACCCCAAACCCTGCTTTTAATTACCATATGCAGAGCCAGCTAGAACGCCAGTGCTTCATAAGGGGGAGTCGCTATTGTACTACAGGATGTGACTGCACAAAAAAATGTACGTGCGTGTAAACACACAAACACAAAGATGCACATGCTGCGTGCCAGCTCGCATTCTAACGCTCATCATGCTGATATACAGCACGGCAATCTCTTTTAAAAAAATGTCTTTTAAGTCGATCATTGCCACTCTTGCTCAAAAAAATATATGGACAATTGCTTTGGGAATGTAAAGCTTTGTGGTAACATTCCTATGTGGTTGGTGTAGAGGTTTGTAATTTCCATTAAAAAAATATTTTTTTATTTTCAGGTTTAACAAGAAGCCGACAGATTTCCCGAAACAAAACTAAAATAGACTCTGACGTACTATTTCTGGAACTTTGTGAATAAACAATACAATAACAGAATGCGAAGAAAAAATTAAATGAAAACGGTTGAAGTGTCTGATTTACATTGTGGCATGACGTCCTCTCGTGCTTAAACTTGACCCTTTCTTTGGAAAATTACAACATGCTTTGACAAAAATTAACCTTATGTATCGTGAAATAAATCAAGCAAAGAATACGCACATTCCTCACTCACTGCATTTGTAGCTGTGCGCGTGTACGTGGAATCACTTACCCCTCCACCAAGGTGCGGTTTGCTAGGCGGATGCAATGCTCCCACAGGACATTCGAGACGGGCACGGGAATGCGAACTCTCTTCGATATCTCTGCCAGTCGCCTGCTGAACGCCTCAAACTCCTGTGGGGCATGCACACACGTGAGCGCTGCCATCAGCTAATGCCCCGGTGACAAGTGGAGTCCATACTTTGCATGAGCTTCCCTTAGTCCGACTCGGGCTCAAATGTGTAGCTAATGCACCGAGTTAACGCCAGCGCTGGGGCTGGCAGCCAGGTGTCGTATTAATGTTAGGCCTAGCAGCACACGAGCTGTATTGGCAATCGCGAGATGGTGATAAACAAATGCCCAGCTGATCAGAACTCGGGCAGTTTGGAGATAGTAATTTAAATGAACAAAGACGCACTTCTGGGCCTGTGTTCATAACCGAGTACTTTAGGTGCTACGAGGAGGTTCACGTGGTTGTGACTTGCGACAGAACTGTTCCCCGAATGTCAGAGATCGAGCAACAACCTACAGTCTCTGAAAGGCTGTGAAGTAAAAGTACGTGGGGTTTTACCGCTATAGGATCAACTGGTAACAAACATGAAACATGTATGATTAATATCTTATTTATAAAAGTAATTTTTTGTCTGTCTGTCTGTGTGTCTGTCTGCGCACACGCATTATGATGCTTTTAACTGACAAACTGTTGGGTTTACGTCTCAACAAAGTACACAGATACGACACAATAAGCCACCGAACTAAAAAGTGCTATTTGTTTTTCCCATCCGTAAAATGTAAAGTAGTTAAATTAACAATTTATTATTGTTATTACGAAGCTTAACGCAAAAAAACAGAAGCACAACGCTGAGGTAAATTCTGAAGTGTGATATTCCCCACCCCACCCCAATGTGTGCAGTTACTACTATAGAGTCGGTAGATACTACTATAGAGTCGGTAAATACTACTATAGTCAATAGATACCACTATAGTCAGTATATACTGCTGCAGAGTCAGTAGATACTGCTATAGAATCAGCAGATACTGTTATAGAGTCAGTAGATACTAATTTAGTGTCAGCAGATACTATACTCTTTGGTTCTTTCGGTAAAGTCACGTAGGTATAAAATAAAATAAATCACTACGTTTTGGGCGCAACACAAGCGTCCATCATCAGGTGGGAAAGCATGGTCTGCTGCTGAGGCAGACTGTTTTAAAAGTTTGAAATGGGTGTAGCCCAAGGGTTATACAGAAGTGGCTGGGGCTAGTGATGTTAATGTGAGAAATTAGCATGTAACTGTAAGATCGGAGAGCGGCCTCCTGGACGAGGGCACGGGCTATGTTAATGTGAGAGATTAGCATGTAACTGTTATAGAGTCAATAAATACTACTATTTAGTCAGTATATACGACTCACTCTATTGTATGTAGGGTGTGTAAGTATATATGCCTGGGGGGGGGGGGAGGGTAAAAATATTTTTTGAGGGGGGGGGGGTCGACAATTTTCGGAAACCTTTGAGATCAACTATTTACCCCACACTTTCTATTACTTTTTGATTCTGGATTTTGCAAGCCTCTTCTAATTTTGTTGACGGACAAATGGACAGCCAAACGGACCGCCGGGCTTTCACAACAGCTTAGTATTTGTGTATGTTTTTGTCATGTTTTTAAGAGAAGACAAGTTTTGAAATATATTTTTCCCCTGGGGAACGCCAAGGACTTCCCGTTAGCCAGTAATAAATATTAACTATTTATAAAGTGAAATTAGTGGTAAAAAACAGCAGTTGTATGTATGTAGTATGTGTCTTGAACTTATTTCGTACTTTACATAGCCAACCGTGCTAATCGAAGGTTATTAGTTCCTTTCAAACTAATTGCAGATAAGAACAGAACGAGTCAAAACTAATGTTTTGAAATTGTGAAAGCAGCTGATGTATCAGTGAGTAGTTAATGACTAATGCTTTCTAAACAGCACTGGTCCCAACAGCCTAGAAAAGCTTACAGAGAAATACAGGTGTGTCTGTGTGTTAAGCATGGTCGGAGCGGTCGTGTTGTGGTTATGCGCTACGAATCCAGCGACCCGAGTTTGATTCCCGCTCACGACCAACATCAGTGACGATTATCTGTACCGGTCCTGGACTTCCCTCCGAAGTTGACTCAGCCTCACATGAGTACCTGGCGTGGTGTGTAAACACCGCCACTCGGGAGACAATGGCGCCCAGGCGTGGTGCCATTCCAGCTTCAAAGTTGCTCTTTAACATAACTTGCCACAACAGTCTGATAAGGCTATTTGGGGGAAATTTACCTTTGTGTGGTCCAGACCTGCATCCCAAAAACATAGGTTTGATTCCCAACCATGGAAACCATCAATGGCAAGCTCAACTTATCTTCCCCAGGTGACAACGTCATTAAATGAATAGATTAACTTATTCACTTTAAGATGTTTTTTGTTCATATTTTAGTTTTTTGTTTGTTGCGGTTGCACCCGATTCAAGAGCCGAATGGCTCACAGGGCTATACCTAATAAATTAACTTGAAACTTGAAAATGAACTTAACAAAGGCAGAGGGGAGTGGTACTAGCCCTCCCACCCCCATGCACTGTATTGGCCTTGATATTTAACTTCAAACAACACCTTCCCCCCTATTCCAAAGAGGCCACACGTGGCATCCTCGTCCCCTTGCCTTGAGGAGCGAGTCCACGTAGGGGCTGTGCTGTGACATAATCTCGCGCACGTCCCACTTGACGCCGGCCATGAGCAGCAGCGCATGCTCGTAGTCGATGGCCTTGGCCGCCACCATCCAGTAGACCGGCTTGCGCAGCTCACCCACCGTGCTCACCGTCTGTATGGGCACACATCAGCGCCACTGCGTAAACCCTCCCACCTTCACATTCAGGGTCACAGTAACCTCCCAGCAAAGTTTCAAGGGAGCCCTTTCACGCGAGACAGGCCTTCTTGTGTGTGTATGCTGTGGTGGTGGGGGGGTAATAATGGATGAAGAGCAGAACGTTTGTGGTGGACAAGTGTACAGTGAAAACAAAGCACTGCCATTGTAGTTAACACTGGCTTATGATAGAATATATACAATGCGCTAAATATGTGGACAGTGCCCCTTATTGTAATCTGCTCTTTAAAAGCTCTGAAAAAGGGCCATTGGCGAAAACATGAGTCCACTATTTATCTTTCCGGATCATGATGAGATATGTTTGGCCGACAATTGTAGTTTAAACATAGGCTATCTTATTCTTTGGGTCTTTCGGTAAAGCCACATAGAAAAAATAAGAAAAATATCACGACGCTTCGATCGCAATGCAAGCAATCGTCATCGGGTGAAAAAATAGCGAGAGAGCTGCTGAGGCAGGATGTTATAAAGGTGTAATAAAAGACTTGACCACGATCTCTGGCTCAGTGTCCTTTATTTGGTCCGTACTGCATTCCCACACGGCTGTCCCTCTTATTCTCTCAGTGCTGGTTCCGATGTCACTCCAGTCCACATCAGCAGCCCCGCTGCTGTTCTTTGTCGCTCTTGCAGCCCCACAGCAGCTCCGCTGCTGTTACTCACTCTCAGCCCCCTTGGCTGTAATCGCTGCTGCTCTTCTCGCTCTTGCTTACTCCGCAGCGCTCTGACAGACTCGTGCTGTCTCTCTCTCTTCGTCGCTCCTGCGACTCTCTGCAGCCACACCGCTGCCTCTAACACACAGCCTTCCTGGCTGTACTCTTCTCTCTCTTCGTCGCTCCTGCGACTCTCTGCAGCCACACCACTGCCTCTAATACACAGCCTTCCTGGCTGTACTCTGGGGTCGGCTCCCGCTCGCCGGCGGTGCCCCCCTCCTCTCATTCGCCCTCGTGGCCTCACCCTTTTCCATTCACAACCCGACTCCCTTCTCTTTCCGGTTTACCCGCTTAAGGACCCCAACCTTTCACCCACGTCACCTGGCTCCGCCTCCTCGTGACGTCCCATCCGGAAGGTCGCTTACGCCCGCATTACACCACCCTCCCCCGTAGAAAAAACCCAGCCGACCTCGGCTGAACAATACCAAAGCGTAATGCGGTGAACCGACCTTCCCCCTTAAAGGACACTAAGCATGTAATATAACAACAAGAACAACAATGGCACAAAGCACAACAACGCACATCCGCATGTCGTACACGACAGCCACCCGGCCCCAGGGTAGTGGAGATGATGTAATTCCGGGCCGCTTAAGAAAACCCCAATAATTACCCAAATAACCGCGATGGACGCCCCAGTATTTACATTTTAACAACAATATTATTTACACGTGAAAACAACAACAACAAAAACATTTCTGCTCTTACCCACCAGCAGTCCTCCCTTGAGGACCAGCACAGACCTCAGACGTACACAGCATGTACCCACAGTCACTCTCAACAAACCAACAAAACCCCTAATCGCACACCCTCGCGTGGAGAGAGCCACGCTCCCCAGCGGTAACGTTTAATTCGCCGTAACCCTCACCGTGGTCGTCAACCCACGGCAACATCCATTTACCATACTCTCATCTAGTGCCATTTCGGGGATGAGCAGCACTCGGCCATGCTCCTCCCTTACTATCCCATCAGCGATGGACACACACCAGCCTTGCCAAAAATAATGACGTTGCAACGTCAACAAAGTCTTCTGCACCCCTAAATGCAATAGTGTGTCACAATGGAGAGTTCTAATCAACTCGAATCGCAAGGACGTTGGTAGCACCACACGCCAGCTTTCCTGGAACCCTTCTCGCCACATAAGCAGACCATCTCGGAGAGCGGTTCGCGGCCCCACAGCCGTACTCGGACTCCCATTGTCCCTCATAGACCGCTTCCGCATGGACAACAACAACTCATCCATCATTTGTTCCCGAATCCAGACAGACCGCGGCAGATTCAAAACCCCGTCAGTCGGTCCCGGTTCCATCGGAGTATCCGACTTCTCGACGGCCAACGTAAGCGGCTGAGGGGGGTTTAGAATCGGCGAACACCTATGCGTCCCCGACGCACATTTACAAGGGGCGCGCCCTGGTAATCTGGAAAGTGCGTCAGCGTTCGCATGGCGCACTCCCTTCCGATGTTGAATTTGGAAGGAAAATGCCTGTAGCGTGTCCAACCAACGTGCCCACTGTCCCGATGGCTGGCCCATTTTAAGTGCATATTGCAAGGCCGCATGATCCGTACGCACAATAAAAGAACGACCGTAAAGGTACGGTCGAAATTGCCGTAGGAAAAACCAACCGCCAAAAGTTCTCTACGAGTGACACAGTAGCGTGTTTCCGCAGGCGACAAGACTCGGCTACCATACGCCACGACGCGCTCTACGCCCCCTTTAGACTGTGATAATACCGCCCCATTACCTGTGTCACTCGCGTCCGTATCAAGAATGAAAGGGCGATCAAAATCGGGATAATCCAATGTCGGAGCCGTAGCCAATAGATCACGCAGACTCCGAAAGGCCGCCTCTTCCGGCTGTCCCCAAACAAATTTCCGTCCTTTACCCGTAAGGAGATGCAAGGGCCTCGCAATCGTCGCAAAACCCGGCACAAATCTTCGGTAATACGAGGCAAATCCCAAAAACCGCCGAACATCCCCCACGGTGGCCGGAGTCGGCCAATCCCGGACGCACGCCGTCTTTTCCGGATCCGTGGACACCCCCTCAGCACTCACAATGTGCCCCAGATAACGGACGGACCGTTGCAGTAGGTGGCATTTCTTTGGTTTAAATTTTAAATTCGCAGAGCGCATCCTCGTGAACACTGTCTCCAGCCGTGTTAAATGTTCCTCAATGTGCGGCTGAAGACAATGATATCGTCCAAATATATAAGACACGTCTGCCACTGCAACCCCGTCAACGAGCTCCATCAATCTTTGAAATGCGCTTCATAGCCAAGGGAAGATCAATCCCTCGGCAAGGCCAGATATCAACGACCCCCCCTACGGGGTAATGTTCTCTTATAGAGACAATAACGCCCTAACCCAAAACCCGTGAGCCCCCGGCACACCAGGTTCAGTCTGCCACCGCACAACTGAACCATGACTCCCCGAGCCATATGAGCACACGGCCCATTAGTTTAAGACATACCACGGAGGTTTCGCCTCCGGGCTGTCAGGTCAGCCATCAGCCATAGGCCGACGTGACCACCACTCGTGCATCACCCAATCAACAATGGCAGGCATAACAGATGGAATATTTGCCCCACCGAGGTTTTTCCCGCGCGCTCAAAATGGCGGCCCCCTTCGCCCAGCGCGTTCGCGCAATATCTCGCGCGCACTCAAAATGGCGGCCCTTTCCGCAAAGCGCATCGACGCCATACCCCGCGTGTGCGCAAAATGGCGGCCCAACGTGCGAACACGTGGCAAGTTTTCTCCATTCGTGCACCCCAGCTTCCCTTTTGCTGGGGGTCACAAATTGCATCCCCCGTCTTATTGTAACAATCCCAACAACGATAGATGCACAGCCCCAGCTTGCTGCGCGCAGCAGTCATATCGGGGAATTTTTAACCAATATTTTACCAACCACATTGGTTACACAACCCAACTCGCAAGCAACTCGTGGCTGCATGCGACCAACCGAATACGCGACGCAACTTGGCGCCAATTACGGTCCCATTAGCATTAACCTTTGAGACACCCACAACGGCGTCATCACGCACCCTCAAAGCGCGCTCTCTCTCTCACAAAGCGCCGTTACCCATAATATACACAAAATCGCGTGTACATAACATCCATACGACCAAATAATAGGGTCCCCCTCGAATTTGTTACCAATTTCCAAACAGGTACGCACAATTAATAACATCCCAATCCCAATAGTCAATCAATGCATCGCACCCCATAACCGTACAGAACGGTGTAACAGCACATACAGTCAGCATATCGCGATCACACGCGCACATTTAAGCACAATAGCAAACCGATCTGCAGGTAACCAACACACCATTAATCCAGTCGTAACATTGCAGCAACAACACAAATATTCTCTCTCTTGCAACAACCACATCGCACATAGCACCTCGCAGCACAATACACCAAAAAAAATATATATATTTTTCAATTAAGCCCATCGCACAAGGTAACCCACGAGATGATACAGCGCAAGATACCCGACGCTCCCGAGTTAATAATTAACTTCGCCATCAATATAACAACTCCACACCGCAGCGCACACACACAATTTAACACTCAGCAAGCACAGCATACTCTCCGTCCATTCTCAACACACGTACACACTTAAATTGACACCGAGCAACAAGCAGATAGCGCGTTCATCGTTATTACACACACATACCCACAGTCCGAACCGCGCTCCGCACAATCGAGTCATGAGAGAAAACAAAATCGCCCCCACCCGGCCCTCGAAAGATGGGTGAGGTGTGTGTAAAGGCCGGTTGCGTATCGTTATGACCCGCCCGGGGCTGCAGCAAGAAGAGGACGGCAGGGCGGCAACTTGAGTCGTCTCGCAGAACTCGTTCGGCGACTTGACTGCTCCGTTGTCACGCACCCGAGCCAGGACGGGAGAGCTCCCGCCCCAGCAGCTGTAGCGTCGTCGTCCTCTCTTCGCAGCTCCCCCTCGCAAAACAGCAGCTCACAGCAGGCTGCTCTCCCCGCGGCACCTCCAGATGGCAGCGCAAGGCTGCCTCTCCGCCGCGATGTTGAAGATGGCGGCGTCTCCCCGCCGCGGTGAAGACAAGATGGCGGCTTCCCGCCGTTTCTCCCCTGCCACGCCCAAGATGGCGTCTTCGTGCCGCGTGGCAGATGGCGCTGGCAGCGCAGGCAAGGCGTCGGCCTGCAGACCACCATCGGCTCTCCCCACTGCCGTCGTCGGCGTGGTGAGCTCACACGGTTTCGCCAGCACGATTTTCCAGGTCTCCAGCTGCGCCATCTGTCTCAATCGTAAGTCGGATGATGTAGCAGATGATGGCACAGGAATATTCTTTCTTCCGAGCCGTCTTGACAAGCCGTTTCACTTCTGACACCAGTGTAATAAAAGACTTGACCACGATCTCTGGCTCAGTGTCCTTTATTTGGTCCGTACTGCATTCCCACACGGCTGTCCCTCTTATTCTCTCAGTGCTGGTTCCGATGTCGCTCCAGTCCACATCAGCAGCCCCGCTGCTGTTCTTTGTCGCTCTTGCAGCCCCACAGCAGCTCCGCTGCTGTTACTCACTCTCAGCCCCCTTGGCTGTAATCGCTGCTGCTCTTCTCGCTCTTGCTTACTCCGCAGCGCTCTGACAGACTCGTGCTGTCTCTCTCTCTTCGTCGCTCCTGCGACTCTCTGCAGCCACACCGCTGCCTCTAACACACAGCCTTCCTGGCTGTACTCTTCTCTCTCTTCGTCGCTCCTGCGACTCTCTGCAGCCACACCACTGCCTCTAACACACAGCCTTCCTGGCTGTACTCTGGGGTCGGCTCCCGCTCGCCGGCGGTGCCCCCCTCCTCTCATTCGCCCTCGTGGCCTCACCCTTTTCCATTCACAACCCGACTCCCTTCTCTTTCCGGTTTACCCGCTTAAGGACCCCAACCTTTCACCCACGTCACCTGGCTCCGCCTCCTCGTGACGTCCCATCCGGAAGGTCGCTTACGCCCGCATTACAAAGGTTTGAGATGGGTGTAGCCCAAGGGTCATAAGCGAAGTGGGCAGGGCTAGTGAAGAAATTTGCATGTCAATGTAATATCGTAGAGCCACAGCCACATCAAGGAAAACGAGCAACGGTGGCTGTGTTAGTGAGACATTTAACCTGTTAATGTAAAGGCATTTAACCTGTTAATGTAACATCAGAGAGTCGAAAATAACTACTAAACATCACAGCCAGTTATGACTTAACCTGGTTAATAACGTCCTTCCAATGATTGCTCAGTTTGTACCCATCTTTTCGGTTGAAATTGTGTCTGTGTTTATATATCTGGATAGCTTCATGAACGAATCTTTGCTGATAGCCAGTGGGTTTGCAGAGTCGTCGTGGAGGTTGCCCATCTCTCTCTGATCTTACATTTACATGCAAATTTCTTCACTAGAACCGCCCACTTCACGAATGACCCTTGGGCTACACCCATCTCAAACTTTTATAACATCCTGCCTCAGTAGCTCTCTCGCTATTTTTTCACCCGATGACGATTGCTTCCGTTGCGATTAAAACGTCGTGATATTTGTATTATTTTTTCTATCTACGTGACTTTACCGAAAGAACCAAGAAGAGGCTATCTTAACTCGAAAAAAATTCACAACAAATCGGATTGATAGAATGTCCAAAACGAATCATATCTTACGATAACGTACAAGATTTTGAGAGGCATGGGGAGAATGTCTGCTGCCTAGCTTCTTCTCTCTTATCTCAAATTACTTTTCTCTTTTCCGAATCACAACTGATCGCAACTGCATTGAAACTTTTGTCTTAAACCGAAACTTGATCAGAGGGTTTCAGCAGTGTACACGACCATGAGTAAAACATTCCATATAGAACAGACAGCAGAGAACAGGGAGGAGACGCCGATGAAGGAAAGGTCGACTCGCAGTGTCAACAGAAGGCCTTGTGGTTACTGCAGCAGGAAGGAAGTTGAGTGTGGTGAAGAGAAACAGGTATCGTTAGCAGCAACGAATCTATGACAGGGATGGCTATCGCATAGCAAATGTGTTGTGTGTTTAGGCGTCGGTGGAGGGATACAACTGCGGGGGCGATGCGGTCTCGTTCATGTGTGCGGTAAGGAGTGTAGCCGTGGCATTATATACTTGATCTATTTGACATATTCATTTTAAGTGATTTGATTTCCTTTCGAAACCTTTACACTCCAATAGTTTTTTGTACTGTTTGTTGTTGTAGCTTTCTGACCTGCCCCTACTGGATATCTGCTTAAAAGAGCTTCATAGCTTACGATGTTTCTCCAGGATAAATAAAGATTCCGATTCTGATGATTCGTGCGACAATGTAATATACAAGTCAATGAAAATGATGATTATGATGATGAGAATCTTAATGAGGATGATGTGCAAGGCTTTGATGTGATCAATTTGTGATGTCTTCCTTTTGCTAATGTAATGTTTGGAATTTGACAAACCTTTATCAACACCAAAGTCTCCAAACGCACCTGGGAGTAGAACTGCTGTAGGAAGGGCTTTTTGGCTTGAGGGATCATCGCATCGAGCTGGTTCTGAAGAAACTCAAACTGCTCCGCCAGGAACACCCTGGTGGGGGAGAGACAAAGACTGAGATTTACTGGTAGGAACCTCCTGGTTACACCAGCCCACAAGGGATTATTGTGTCCGTCCGTCCGTCGTGCAGGGAGGGGCTGGGTGGGGAGGGAGGGGCTGGGTGGGGAGGGGAGGGTGGGGAGGGTGGGGCTGGGTGGGGAGGGTGGGGAAGGGCTGGGTGGGGAGGGGCTGGGTGGGGAGGGGCTGGGTGGGGGTGGGAGGGGTGGGGCTCGGTGGGGAGGGGCTGGTCACCCCGTGGTGCCCTTATAAAACTCAACGTTTAACCTACTCACGCCGGCTTGTGCCCGCCCTCACAGTCGGCCATATTTGCGGAATACACTACGCCGCCGTTGACCCTGGCCATTGACCGAGCAACCCAACGTTCCTACCAGCTCCCTCCGCAGGAATGTGTTCCCCCTTCTCGCCTTAACAGACTGTTGGGACAAGTCCTGGAAGCTAACACCTTATGAAGGCCGGTACGGCACAAGGGGGGAAGAGTGGCCAGCACCACACCCAGCCACCTTAGTCTCCCCAGGGGCAATGTTTACACACCGCACCAGGTACTCATTTGAGGTGGTTGAGTCAACCTAGGAGAGGCCCAGTATTGATTCAGATGCTCGTCACTGGTGTTGGCTGCGAGTGGGAATTGAACTCGAGTCACCAGGTTCGTAGCACAGGGTTATAATCACTATACATTAAGACTTAATTATCATGGCTAGAATTAGAGACATGGTCAGGGTTAAGGCCTGTAATAAAAGTTAGGATTATGATCAGTATAAAGAGCATCCATTTAAATTGAAGACCTTTTGTTGAGGCTCGGATAATGCTAAAGGTATGGTAAGGGACAATGATTAAGGTTGGAGGGTGAGTACTTGCCATCCAAGTCTGATGAATGTTAAGGGTTATGATTAACGATGAGGGTCAGAGCTAAGGGTTAGCAGACTCAGAGTCAATGGTTAAGAGTTTAAGGGCAGAGAAGGAGGCCCGCCAATGCTCACAGGGACTCGGTGGCAACGATCCTTTCCGCGAGACCATACAGCGTATCCGTGCGTATCAAGTCCACCAGCCGGCTGAGGTGCGGGCAGGGCACCTTCTCCCTGCGCTCCTCTGGCACACTCACCACAGGGTCTGTCTGAGCCTCCTGCGTGCGCACAAACACACACGTGCAGACACACAGACACAAAACACGCATATGTACCCAAATACACGCACACGCAAAGACGAGCATATACACACACAATGACAAAGATCCCCCGTATAGCCTTAACAGACTGTTGGGGAAAGTGCTGCTCGCGAGCACCTATTAATGCCGGCATGACACACGACGATGTTGACACAACGCACCAGATAATGATTTGAGGCCGAGTCGACTAAGGGGAGGCCCAGGACCAGGTTCAGGTAATCGTCACTGGTGTCGGCCGTGAGCGGGAATCGAACCCGGTTCGCCGGGTTCATAGCGCGGTGCGCTAACCACTACACTATCGCTTTCCAAAAACACACACATACATACACAAACTCATTCTCCATTTAGCCTCATAGGTGGTTGGGACAAGAGCTCAAGATAATACATCGACTAGAATTGCTAACGGTTTCAATATTGGGCCAATAACAATGTCACCGGGTTTATGAAAATATTGGCATTAACTTTGAGAACTCAAACCCAAGAATGTTACCTTGGCCATTCCAATTTTATACTCTGCTGCATTTTCATTTCAACCCCCAAGCTCACCGACTGAAGTTTGAACAGGGTTTACGTCTTGAATTAAAAAGATTAATGAGAATATGATGCAATTACTATGTTTTCATCACTTATTTTAAACATGTATAATTGTAATTGGCATGATTAAGACAGTTGTGACAATGATATTAATTTACATATCTGAATTCATGTGTCAGTTATCAACTTTTCCAGCTCCTAATATCACCAGATACATTATATTCCA
The DNA here is from genome assembly GCF_965212315.1 of Lampetra planeri. Lineage (NCBI taxonomy): Eukaryota > Metazoa > Chordata > Hyperoartia > Petromyzontiformes > Petromyzontidae > Lampetra > Lampetra planeri. Next base: position 23,739,663 of record NC_136107.1, read on the forward strand.
AAGCTAGATTTGAAGCTTTGGTGACTGCAAGGATTCATACTCTTAATCTTAATTTTAGAACTTTCGTGACTGCAGGAATTATTATTTGGTTCTTTCGGTTAAGTCACGTCTAAAGATAAAATAATAAATTAAATTAAATAATAGAATATGACGTTTTGATTGCAACACAAGCAATCATCATCAGGTATAATGAAATAGCGACATAAAATCTAACCAGAAAACTATAAACAGACATATTAGCAGACAGATATCACCAAGATACATAGAGAGAGCAACACAGGTAACAGAGAGAGGTGATCGTCTCTGTGGGGTGGCCTTAAATAGACAGAGGAGGGCGGACGCAGAGAGAGGGAGGGGGGTTAGAGAAAAAATTAGCATATCAATGAGTGGACAACAAAACGTGGTGCTGCAAGTGCGATGACACGGCAAGCAAGCCTGAAAATCAGGAGAAGGACACACTAAAATTAAATAACCTAGTAAAATATCGAAATGTAATGTCATACAACACAGAGGGTCGGTCAACACACAATTAACGCATAGCCTGGTTGATTACGTATTTCAAAGATTTCTAAGTTAGAATTTAAGTGTGAACATTCCAAAGAGAGGACACAGGCAGAGAGAACAAGTAGTCAGAGAGAAAAAAAAAAGAAGATAAGTTTAAAACTTCCCCGTAGAAGTGGTTCAATCTTAATTTTAGAACTTTCGTGACTGCAGGAATTATTATTTGGTTCTTTCGGTTAAGTCACGTCTAAAGATAAAATAATAAATTAAATTAAATAATAGAATACGACGTTTCGATTGCAACACAAGCAATCATCATCAGGTATAATGAAATAGCGACATAAAATCTAACCAGAAAACTATAAACAGACATATTAGCAGACAGATATCACCAAGATACATAGAGAGAGCAACACAGGTAACAGAGAGAGGTGATCGTCTCTGTGGGGTGGCCTTAAATAGACAGAGGAGGGCGGACGCAGAGAGAGGGAGGGGGGTTAGAGAAAAAATTAGCATATCAATGAGTGGACAACAAAACGTGGTGCTGCAAGTGCGATGACACGGCAAGCAAGCCTGAAAATCAGGAGAAGGACACACTAAAATTAAATAACTTAGTAAAATATCGAAATGTAATGTCATACAACACAGAGGGTCGGTCAACACACAATTAACGCATAGCCTGGTTGATTACGTATTTCAAAGATTGCTAAGTTAGACTTTAAGTGTGAACATTCCAAAGAGAGGACACAGGCAGAGAGAACAAGTACTCTTAGGTTTTTTCGGTAAAGTCACGTAGGAAAAAATAAAAAATAAATAATAATAAAAATTTTCTTTTTATTATTATTTATTTTTACCTACGTGACTTTACCGAAAAAACCTAAGAGTATATATTCCAAAGCCTCTATTTATTTGGTTTGTGACAGCCATCACAATGGTATAAGTGAAGTATAATAAACTACGGCGGGAAACCACTTGACGGGTAGCACACTTTATTCACACTTGGGTTGTCATAATAACACGTGTTGTCACTACAGCTCACGCTACACGTTCCACCTGACACGGGTGGTAACTACTGCTCACGCTACACGTTCCACCCGGCTACACACACACGGGCATTCCAGCCCCGTAGCATCCGGGGGAACCTCTCGACCCACCCCAGCTTGGGTACGGATCACGACCACTGGGTCCCGTGGCCCGGTCCTCACACGGACGTCCGGCCCCCAGGTCCCAAGGTCCCGCCTCTGAGCCACACAGGGCCCCGGTCCTTACAAGGACAGCGGGACTAGGTGTCTCAGGGCCCTATCTCTTCCTCCTCCGTCTTCCGTCTTCACTGGTCACCAATTTCTCCTCGAGCGCCCGTGCGCACCGCCTTATATAGCCCTCCGCTCCAAGGAGACGGAGCCTATGCGGACCGCGATGCGAGCACCCACCCTAACCGACCAATCATCACGCGCTGCCACACGATCCCTTCTTGTGCCAGCGCACATAACCAATCCCCACGCGCTGCCACACGATCCATCACTGTCAGCGCGCGTCACCAACACACAGCCAATCACCATCACATAACCCATGGCCCCGCGCTGACCTACGATCCCTCACCGTCAGCACGCGTCACCAACACACAGCCAATCACCACGCGCTACCCCACGATCCTTACTACCAGCGCGTATCACCACTACATCACCCCCCCCCACATAGCTCGCAGCCGGCCCGGCTGCCAAACAACAAACCAACAAAAAAAAACCCCACTCCCGAAGTGTGCCCCGTAACATAACAACAACGCAAAACAACAACACAACACAACAAGACAACACAACAACACAACACAACAAGACAACACAACAACACAACAACAACCTATGTACAAACCGACGAGCAACACAATAAAGTTATTCCGAAAAAAAAACGTGTCCAGTGTCTCCTTGACTACCGATCCCCCTTCCGCACGCTCCTTGAACGGGTGATAAAGTGGTCGAGCGGACGGGGAACGTAGTGACGAGACGCTCCGGCCGCGTCGCCCCGCATCCCCACCCCATTTATTCGGTCAGGAAAAGTTGCGCGACTTAGCGCGAGTCCGCCTGGCCGGTCCGTCGTACGGGACGAGACGCTGTCGACCGTCCGGTGGCACCGGCAGCCCAGGAAGGCACGGTTCGGGCCTGGAAGAACCGGCCGTGCCCCGGGGATCCGGTCGCCGGTGGTCGGCAGCCGTCAGTTCCCGGACACCTGGGAGCGGAACAGGCGAAATCATGTGAGGATCAGGCGAAGAAATCCCCCTCCCCGGGTCGTCGGTCACATCACCTGCTCGGTCATCACGACACAAAGGAAGGCCATATGGTGGCGAGAACGGTTTTAGCCGGGAGGGGTGAACGTACCACCGGCGCTTTCCCCATTTTATCTGAACACACTGGGGGCGTGCAACCCGCACGACCTCCACGGGTCCCCGCCATGGCCTCAACAATTTAGGTGACGTAGCCAAAGGTGCATGAGGGCAGTGCAGCCAGGCCTTATCGCCCGGTTTCCAATCGTGCACGGACACCTTCCGTGCACGCAAGCGCTCGTTGGCGACTTGCCGAGATCTTGAATTAAGCCGTGCGGCCTCCCGTGCCTCGGCGAGTTTTGCAATGTTAAATTTAATATGGTCGGCCAATTTGGAATTGGGCCGTGGCGCGGAAAGTCCCAGCTGAGTCTCCATGGGCGGATCGGCCTCCCGACCATACATCAGATAAAATGGGGAAAACCCCGTAGCTGCGTGGGGGGCCATTCTATACGTGGCAAGGACCCCCGGGACCTGCAAGTCCCAGTCAACCTGTGCCTCGCACACCTGCTGGCACAACATGGAGGTTAAAGTCCTGTGGAGTCGCTCCACCATCCCGTCAGTCTGTGGGTGGTACGGGGAGGTACGCACCTTTTTAGTACCCAAAAGGTCGCACACCTCCTGCAGCAATTTACTCGAAAAATTCTTTCCCTGGTTGGTCAGCAAGCGTTCGGGAGCCCCCTTGTCCAAGACGTAGCCTTGGACAAAAGCATCCGCCACGGCCGCCGCTGACTGGTTGGCGAGTGGCCACGCCATAGGCTATCGGGTAAAGTATTCCACACCAACCAACAGTTACTTGTTACCCCTAGGCGTGACAGGAAAAGGCCCCAAAATATCCAGCGCAACGAGCTCGTTGGTGCGCGAGACCTGAATAGACTGCAGCGGTGGATTCGGCGCAACGGGCGGTGGTTTCCGTTTGGCGCAATCCACACACCCCTTCAGTATATTGACCACATCGCTCCCCATCCCCGGCCAATTATAGTCCCGCTGGATCAGGGCAAGCGTTTTGTTTACCCCCAGATGTAAGAGGCGTTCGTGTGCAGCCAAAACAACTTTTCCCCGCATAGCGTAAGGCACGACGAGTGCGTGCCGCCGGGACATATTGTCCCACCTCATTAGCAGGCCCTGCTTGAGCAGCCAGGAGCCAGCCCATGTTCGACCCTCCTCGGGACCCCCCGCCCTACGACGCAACGCGAGCAGGGAGCTGTCAGCCATCTGGAGTCGGCTCCACTCAACGAGAGACAGTGAGAGTAGCGAGTCCCCGCCCGCAGGGTTAGCGGGAACGTCAACCATCGGCGCATTCGTGGCCGCGACCAACTCACTCTCGGGCACAGCACCTGGCGGTTTACAGCGCGCCGACCCCATCAAGCACGCACATTCAGGACTAGGCGACAACCGCGACAGGGCATCCGCGTTGGTGTGGCGCAACCCCTTACGGTAAGTGGTCGTAAATTGATAGTCCTGGAGGACTTCCAACCACCGTGACAATTGGCCCGAGGGCTGGGCGACCCTCAATGAATACTGAAGCGCCGCGTGGTCCGTCCGGACCGTAAAATGACGGCCATAGAGATAAAGCCGAAATTGCTGCACAAAAAACCAATAGCCAGCAACTCGCGACGGGTGACGCAGTAGCGCTGTTCCGCAGGCGACAAAACCCTGCTACCATAGGCGACCACCCGTTCAACTCCCCCAACGACCTGTGAGAGCACAACCCCAATGCCCGTGTTACTAGCATCAGTATCCAGCAAGAAGGGACTCGTAAAGTCAGGGTAACGTAAGGGCGGGGCACCCACCAAGGCGTCCTGAAGGGAGCAGAACGCGGCCTCCTCCTCTGGCCCCCATCGAAACCTGACTCCTTTGGCTGTTAGAACGTGCAAGGGTTTGGCAATGGTGGCGAAATGCTCCACGAATCGGCGGTAGTATGACGCAAAACCAATGAAGCTGCGGACCTCAGAAACCGACGTGGGCGTTGGCCATGAACTGACACAGTTTTTCTTCGCGGGATCGGTGGAGATCCCTGAAGAATCGACAATGTGGCCCAAGTACCTTACGGATTTTCGCAGAAGGTGGCATTTCGCCGGTTTGAACTTTAACTTAGCCGAACGCATCCGCAAGAACACCCCACTTAATCGCTGGAGGTGTTCCTCAAAGGTTTTACTGAAAACAATGACATCGTCAAGATAAATTAAGCAAGTATCCCATTGCAAACCCGACAAAACCAATTCCATAAGGCGCTGAAACATCGCGGGAGCGGAGTGGAGTCCCATGGGCAACCGATTAAACTGGAACAGGCCCCCTGGGGTCCGGAATGCTGTCTTAGGTTTAGACTCATCGTCGAGTGGCAGCTGCCAGAATCCCGACAGTAAGTCAAGCGTAGAATAAGTATAACCCGTAAAAACAAAGTTTTTCACTATAAATCCTTTATATGCGTGGCAGCGAACTTAATATAAAGGATTTAAAAATATATTCGCCTGTGGAGGACGCAGGGATCGATCCCGCGACCTTTGGCATGGGAAGCGAGGGCGCTACCAACTGCGCTACTCCGCCACGGCCTGTGGAGGGGTTACGCTCTGGGCTCTTATACTGTGAATGAGTTCTATTTGAATAAATGTAAAATATTTTTTTTTGCCTAAAAAGTGTCAAATTTTGGGAATTTTTTTTCACGAACAATAATTGTCTGGCACAACGAGTCTGTGTGGAAAATGTCAGCTCGATTGGATCACGGGAAGTGGGTAAAAAAACGACCGAAAGATTTGCACGGTCCTAAGCAAGCAAGCAAGCACGCAAGCAAGCACGCGAACTTAATATAAAGGATTTAAAAATACTGCGCCCCGGACAATGCGTCCAGGGACTCGTCCATCCTGGGGAGCGGATACGCGTCGGCCACGGAGATTTTATTCAGGCGACGGAAATCCACACAAAATCGCAAGAAGCTGTCTTGCTTTTTAACCAGAACGATAGGTGCTCCCCACGAACTGGATGAGGGCGAAATAATGTCGGCCGTCAGCATGTCATTGACGGCCGATTGAACGTGTTCCTTCTCGGCAGGACTCAGCCGGAAGGGATTCTGCCAGACTGGTGCTGCATCGCCTGTTTCAATGTGGTGGCGTAACAGGTCCGTGCACCCAATATCATATTTGTGCGTGCTGAACACATCGGAAAATTCGATCAGCAGAGCGTGCAGCGCACCCAATTGCACCCTTGACAAATCACTCGAGTCCGCACACAGCGAATCGACCCATTCAAGATCATCACCCGATGCAATTTTATGCGCCGGGACGGGATCAACATGTGCAACAAGGCGCTCTTCCGCAGGGACCCGTGCCGCGTGAGCAAGCACGGTGCCCTGCGGAATAATGGCCGGCCTAGAACCCGCGTTTAACACCATAACGAACGGGTCCCCGTCAGCCCGAACCAACGTTTGAGCCACCGCCAAATCCAGACCCCCGACAGCTCTATTCGATGGACCCAAAAGCACGCCTTGTCCCGCAGTCTCCCCACCCAATAGCTTCCGCAACCGGAGGGGTATCAACATCTGCGAACCCGGGGGCACGTGCACCGTCTGTGTCGCTAGCGCTTGGATCGTCGCGCATGCCGTCCGTATTTCAGTAGGGTTAGACAAAAAAGAAATACGGCGACCCGATGGCAGCTCAATACAACGTTGATCCACGAGAATTTTAATGGGCATCTTAGCCAAAAAATCTGTGCCCAACAGACAAGGAACCGCTAGGGAAGAGGAGACGAAAATAGGTCCCGCCAATTTAATATCACCTATGGAAATGGACGCCCGAATCTGACCGATAATACCCAATGAGCCCCCATTTGCCGCGTAAAATGGCACGTCCACCGGAAGCAGAGGTCGACATTGGACGGGGAGAATGTTATAAATGAGGTCTGAAATTATAGTGGCCGACGCTCCCATGTCCACCAACACCCTGACCTCGACCCCGTCTATGAAACCCGTAACGACCGACGAACCGGCCGCCGCGGCCACAATTCTGTGGCCCAACTCGGACCATTCAATGTCCCCCCCGCCCCGTACGGACCCCCCTCTCCAAACCGATTCCCCGACCCCCAATCGCCCATCCTCCGCCGCAAAGCGACGGCCCATGTGTGTCGTGTATGTAGGCCGAGCATGTGAAGTGCCGCGACTTACCGGGGGTAGTTGGGACGACTTGGGGCCGTGGTCGTCGTCCAGCCGAGGTCCCGTGGCGCGCTGACGTGGAGCGCGGCACCCGGACGCCACGTGGCCCCGAAGGCCGCAGTTGTAGCACATGATGAGGGACGTCGGAGGTCTCGGTTGCTCCAGCTTGCGGGTCGATCGCAGAGGCGAGCGACCCCCCGACCTCCAATCCCCCGGTCGTGCAGCCGCGAACGCCTCCTCCCGTGGGAGAACGACCTGGGGCTCGGTGACCACCGGGCCCGGAGCTGAGACCCCGGCAGCAGTGCAGACGACCACTTGTTTCCGCTGCAGGACCTCGTGCGCTTGAATACTCGTTGCAACACGTAACGAACATATATCCACTTCGTCGGCTGTGTTAATGGGGACCCCCAGGTCCTGTGCCAACTTGAGCAGTTGTTCCAAAACCATAGCGTCCTGCCCCTCCTCGTCCATACGAGGGAATGCGGCATCGGCGAGGGCCAGCAACGCCGTGCGGTAGGCGAGCGCGGTCTCCGTGTCCGCCTTCCGTCGGCCGTAAAATAGGTGGCGGCAGGCCGAAGGTGGTCCGTAAACTTTGGCCATGAGGCCCAGCGCAGCCTTGAGCGTGGAGCGGGCCGATCTCGATGCGGACCCGAAGGCCGCGAGCGCGTCGTCGTCCAACATGGCCGGCAGTGCCCGCAGCGCCGTAGCGTCGGACCAGGCCGACATCTCTTGATGCGCCAGGAACCTCCGTTGGAATGCGCCCCAGTCCCCGCCGTCCGCCTTGAAGGCTGTCAACATGGGAAGGCGCTGCTGGAAGATGATGTCGTCCTCTGCCACGTGGCTCTCCCCCGCCGCACCGTCGGTCTGCAAAATGGCGGCCCCTATGGCAGGTGGAAGATGGCGGCCCGTAGCGCGCGCCGATGACGTAAGCGGCCGCGCTTGGAGGACCCCCGCCACGTGGTGCTCGCTATTCCCGCCAAAAGATGTCCGCTCGGTAGAAATGGCGGGAACTGCAAAGTCATTTTGGCGGGAATCAGCGAGGCGAGTCTTTTGAATGTCCGCCGACGTCCCCGCTCCTCCCGACGTGGTGATCTCCGCCAGGATGGACGCCGCGGCGAGTAGCAGCTCCGCCAGGCGGGAGTGCGCCTCGCGGAGTCCGGCATCAGCCCCCAGCCGCTCGTCTGGCGGCCATGAGGGGTCCTGTGGCGCAGGCATCTCCTCCTCTTCTCCCCCTGATGCCTGCTGGCCCGCGTCGTAGTGGTTATCCTCGCGGTCAATCTCGTGAGTCCGATGAGTCTTCCTGGTATCCATGCCTGGAAGACTTTCACTCCTGACGCCAGTTGAAGTATAATAAACTACGGCGGGAAACCACTTGACGGGTAGCACACTTTATTCACACTTGGGTTGTCATAATAACACGTGTTGTCACTACAGCTCACGCTACACGTTCCACCTGACACGGGTGGTAACTACTGCTCACGCTACATGTTCCACCCGACATGGGTGGTAACTACTGCTCACGCTACACGTTCCACCCGGCTACACACACACGGGCATTCCAGCCCCGTAGCATCCGGGGGAACCTCTAGACCCACCCCAGCTTGGGTACGGATCACGACCACTGGGTCCCGTGGCCTGGTCCTCACACGGACGTCCGGCCCCCGGGTCCCAAGGTCCCGCCTCTGAGCCACACAGGGCCCCGGTCCTTACAAGGACAGCGGGACTAGGTGTCTCAGGGCCCTATCTCTTCCTCCTCCGTCTTCCGTCTTCACTGGTCACCAATTTCTCCTCGAGCGCCCGCGCGCACCGCCTTATATAGCCCTCCGCTCCAAGGAGACGGAGCCTATGCGGACCGCGATGCGAGCACCCACCCTAACCGACCAATCATCACGCGCTGCCACACGATCCCTTCTTGTGCCAGCGCACGTAACCAATCCCCACGTGCTGCCACACGATCCATCACTGTCAGCGCGCGTCACCAACACACAGTCAATCACCATCACATAACCCATGACCCCGCGCTGACCTACGATCCCTCACCGTCAGCGCGCGTCACCAACACACAGCCAATCACCACGCGCTACCCCACGATCCTTACTACCAGCGCGTATCACCACTACATAAGCAATGGATTAAGTCTTCCAAAATCTGATTCATAGTATGTATATGGACGATGGTGGAGTAACCTTTACTTGCCACATGCCTACTCAAGTGGCGAGTTGCCCTCGAATTATTCTACCCTTTATGATCTTTGTGTACAACTTAAATTCGTACTTGGTGAATTGAAATGTACGGCTGATGCCGAGGTAATACGTTTCAAGTGTGATATTGGTCCACGCAGGCTGGCTGGTATTGGTGTCAATTCCAACTGGGCAGTATCAACCTCAATCACAATTCTTCAGCGTCAGTCAAAATTTCGATGTAAAGCTTTCGTGACTGCAGGGATTCATCTTCTTGGTTCTTTCGGTAAAGCAGAGGTCGCAAACGGGTTTTGATTCCTTACCCGTACCCGGCCGCACCAGGGTCGCAAACGGGTACCCGTACCCGGCCGTACCCGTACCCCACCCGTACCCGGGCGGGTACGGGTAGGGTACGGGTATCGGGTAGCCGGTTGCGACCTCTGCGGTAAAGTCACGTAGAAGGGAAATAATAAAATAATAAAACATAACAAAATACAATTCGTCAGTCAAAACTTTAAATTAAATTTAAACTCAGCTGGCCAGGCCCCATGCCGAGCTCTGCCGAGCTTGGCCTCCCCATAATTAAATGACTGTCAATTCCACAATCCCATGAGATTAGGTATCAATTCCAAAAATAAAATCAAGATCCCAGGCTGTGGATCATGAGATTCCCTTATCTCTAACAAAAGGTGTAGCTTTGTCATCCCCGCACCTTCGATAAGCACAGTTGGCTATGTACAGTTGCTAAAGTTCAACATACATACATACGTCATATAAATGTCCATAGTAGAGTCACCACATATTTAAACCCACATAGAGATATCAGTTAAAAAAATTGAATGCTTAGTCATAGACCGAGGCAAAATATTGAAGCATGCAATGCATATGTCACCAAATTATGACCCCTTTTTAATTTAAATAAAAAATATATAAAGTCAATATTAATGTGATAATGGTAAAAAAGAAACATACCACTTATTAACCATTGAAAAAAGTAACACGAGTTCATTTACCCCATAATTATGACTCATTGTCATCAAGAACACATCTGTAATATTACGCACAAGGCTATGTCTCCCCGTGGATCTGTGAGAATGGTTTGGTACAGCCTGTCTTTTAAAGGATGGAGGGATAATAAGTGGATTTTGATCAACTGTGTTGCTGCTGAAGCCAAATGGAAAATTTAATTTGGTGTTGATCAAGGGAAACACTGTGCACGTGGAATTTGGGCCATTCTAAAGGGCAAACAGAAGTCCTGGGCAAGTCTCAGCTTGGCAGAAGTGGACAAAAAAAAAGAAGAATTTTCCCTGGACCATTCATTGGAAAGGATCCTTAAAATAAATAATATTCTGGACAAAAATACTGAAATGACCTAGTTAAACTTTAAATATGGTGACTATAAAATATTTTCAGCTGATAAATTCATTCAAAAGCACAGTCCAGTCGCACAAGTGTTTTATATATGGTGCACATTTCAGTCTTTTCAGTACACATTCACAGGTCCCATCTTCCAGGCATGAACACCAGTGTGCTATTCTAACCTACAGCATATCTGAGCAGATGAGTACTGGCCCATGGTACGAGCCACGCTCCCCTCTTGTTCTATACTGGCTCAGACATGTGGTTGGTGTTAAATGGTCTTCAGGTGCATCTCTTCTTGAGGGCCATCCACACAAAGAATGGAAAGTGTACTTGACGAAATAGCATCAGGCATATTTTTCCCACAGCTAAAGCACATTTCATACGGGGGAAGGAGAGTGGTGAACCAAAGTTGATGCGCAAAGTTGTTATGTGGGGTCTCATAGCAAGGGCTGTTGGCCAAAAGTGCAGTCGTGGTGTGAGCAGGGGGTTCAAACAATTAAGGAGTGCAACCCGACCGTTTAATCGAGACTGGCAAGACCAGTGTGCGATACAAAATCAAGTTATATAAATTCACATTTCATGATTGTTAATGAAAGTCACGTTTGTAGTTCAGCTTTAAAGGTGTTATTATAGACATGTGCAAAGGTGTACAAAGGATATTTTTCGAATGGCTGTAATTGGGCAGTGGTTAGTGCACTTCACTCTGAACCAGGTGACTTGAGGTCGAATTCCACTGACAGGAATCAGTGGCGAATGACAGCTGAACTCGCCCTGTCCCCGTCCCCCCCCCATCAATAACACATTCCTGCGGAGGGAGCTGGTAGGAACGTTGGGTTGCTCGGTCAATGGCCAGGGTTAACGGCGGCATGGTGGATTCCGCAAATATGCCGGACTGTGAGGGCGGGCACAAGCCGGCGTGAGTAGGTTAAACGTTGAGTTTTATAAGGGCACCACAGGGTGACCAGCCCCTCCCCACCCCTCCCACCCAGCCCCACCCTCCCCACCCAGCTCCTCCCCACCCTCCCCACCCAGCCCCTCCCCACCCAGCCCCAACCCTCCCCACCCAGCCCCACCCAGCCCCTCCCTCCCCACCCAGCCCCTCCCTGCACGACGGATGGACGGACACAATAATCCTCTGTGGGCTGGTGTAACCAGGATGTTCCTACCAGTATCAAGCACTGGGTATGGGTGAAGCAAAGTTAGACAACCTCCATGGCCAAAACAGTGTGGGGGAAGCCTCCAGAGCAGTAAACTGACAGTAAACTTGGCGATGTAAGGTGCGAAAGAAGTTCAATATACATACGACAAAAGAGCTGCAGATGATGATTTTATATTTTTATACAGCAGTGCCATTTTAAACATCACGGAAACTCCTGCGAAACTCAAGACTTCAGTTAGCACCCATGTACAAGTTCACAATACAAGCAGCAGTGGGAAGCAGGCATACTTTAGGAAGTATTTCTCATTATTTATTTATTAGGAAACAATGTCGTAATACCACAACGACAGATTTGAGCTGGGAATTGTTGGTGTGCCTTTCTCAGTGCCGTTCCAATGTTTCCATAACCTGTTGTAAGTGGGCCAAGGCCATGCTTGTGCGCAACCTATGCCAGAAACCAAGCCACAAACTGCGTGGCCTCAAAGTGCAGCAAGGATGGGAATAGAAATCAGAACAAAAACCAAAAGGCAATTATCTGAGGGGTAGAAAAAAACATTGCAAACATCAATCAATGCAATATGAAAGGTAAATATTAAATTACCTACAGCGCAACATCGGCTCGGGCAGATTACCTCTTGAATGATCACATTACAAATTGCAAAACTAGGCTACAGCAATTGTAAACAGATATGTACGTATATTGAACTTCTTTTCGCACTGTACGCAGCCAACATTGCTATCGTATTAGCTAATATGTAAACAAACAAAGGTATGTATCAGTAGTTGGGATTTAATGTTTTAGACGCTTTGTTACGGTGAAGTTCAATGCAAGAGTTGTCTCGTGTTTGAGCAAGGCGAGTGATGGCAAGGTGTCACACGATCACATCACAGTTGGCCCACCGACCCGATCTTCAGCACTTACTCTTCTCTCTACGTGTGTTCTGAGGGTTGTGGCCCCTGATTGCTTAGGACTCAATTTCCAAGTGTATAGCTTTGTGGGGAATGACAGAACTTGAGCGCAAGGCCAGATTGGACAGTGGAAATCAGGCATTGTTAGTTGCTGTGAGGTGGGGTCCTACGGTGGCGAGATGTTAACTCCCTCGCCTGGTATGCTGGAGGTCGTGGGGTTGGATCCCGACCCTAAAGTCTGTATATTTTTAGTTTTTATGCTCTCCTTGTGGTAATTTCTTCTCTTGGTCCTGCGGTTTTTCCTAACACATTTAGAAACACGCGTTTAGATGATTTAGCTGCGATGAATTTCCACGTGATAAACCACTTCATTGAGCTATCAATTGTGACGAGGTCGCTTCCGTAAAAGAGATATATAGTGGACCTTATATGGTGAAAATAAAAATAGTTTAGTAGAAAATATGTTGATCCTTCTTGCCACGGCAACGAAGGTATTCTCATGTTGAAATAGGGAGAAAAAGATACAACGTGCTGGTTTGGATGCATAATCTGTGTCGTCAACGTCGCTGACAAAGAAGCAGTGAGCAAATTTATCTGGAAATATTGTTTAATTTGCTCGCTTTCTATCAAGGGCATGATGCTAAGGATGTTAAAAAAGTTTAATAACAAAAACATATTTAATGATCATGTAATGACAATAGAGTCTACCTGCGGTGTGAGTGGACTAGTGGCCACGGGAGATTATGACAGGGGAGTCAGCCTGCAGTGTGAATGGACTGGTGGCCACGGGAGATAATGGCAGGGGAGTCAGCCGCCAGTGTGAGTGGACTAGTGGCCACGGGAGGTAATGACAGGGGAGTCAGCCGCCAGTGTGAGTGGACTAGTGGCCACGGGAGGTAATGACAGGGGAGTCAACCTACAGTATGAGTGGACTAGTGGCCACGGGAGGTAATGACAGGGGAGTCAGCCTGCAGTGTGAATGGACTGGTGGCCACCGGAGGTTATGGCAGGGGAGTCAGCCGCCAGTGTGAGTGGACTAGTGGCCACGGGAGGTAATGACAGGGGAGTCAACCTACAGTATGAGTGGACTAGTGGCCACGGGAGGTAATGACAGGGGAGTCAGCCTGCAGTGTGAATGGACTGGTGGCCACGGGAGGTAATGGCAGGGGAGTCAGCCGCCAGTGTGAGTGGACTAGTGGCCACGGGAGGTAATGACAGGGGAGTCAACCTACAGTATGAGTGGACTAGTGGCCACGGGAGGTAATGACAGGGGAGTCAGCCTGCAGTGTGAATGGACTGGTGGCCACGGGAGATTATGACAGGGGAGTCAGCCTACAGTGTGAAGGGATGAGTGGCCACGGGAGATAATGACAGGGGTGTCAGGTGTGAGTACGAAGGGAATGGTGGCTACGGGAATGATCGAGGAGAGCGTGGTCAGGTGACGGAAGAGGACGGTAGTCTGCTCGTGGAGCGAGCGTCCGGTCAGCGAGAAGGTTCGGGAAGAGGGGGCATGGCCTCGGGCCGTATGCAGGAATACCTTGCACTTTCTTCTGGTTAGGGACCAGAGCATGGACCGATGTCAATAATGGATGAATGTCAAAGCAGGACCTTTATTTAGCTTGCAAATTTATTTTGGCCGGCGAAAACGTACGTGAAAATAACTACAGTCAATATAAAAACGTATATGCAAATAACTAGAGACTATATAACACATGTGTGCGAAACGTAAATAAACTGAAATAAAATAAAAATAAACGTAAGAATAAATAAACAAAACTAAATAAAGAAACAAAACTAAATAAATAATCAAAATAATACCTTGAAATATTTTTATTCTTGTGTAAGTAAACACTGTAGTATTCAACTGGTATCACAAAAATAACTATGAATTGTTTGCAGTATAATCACATAAGTACAGTATTCATAATATATGAATAAACACAAATATAAGAGATGCTCACTCAACGACTTCTATTCAAAGACTCAATGAAAAAGATGGCGCGTGGCGGGAACGTCGTGGAAGGTTTGGGATGATATCGGACGAAAGAGGAAAGCGCGTGGACGAAATCTGAAATGTGGTTATAATTGAAAACGGCTGTAAGAGCGAAGCGACGAAAGTCAAGTGGACGAAAGTCACGGTATCGCTGTATAAGGGAGATGCGTGGGAGACTCGGAGCTGTTGCAGTGAGGTCTCCACCTGTTCAAGTGAACGTGTCTTCAATAAAGAAACCATCTCAGGAAAAGTGTGTCAATTCGTCTTTTTAATAGTACCATGCATGGTAGGGCTACACTTAAGTGAATGCGCATGGAACCTTCATCTCCTCTGTGTGTGCATTGTATTCTTTGTTTTGCATCAGTCGGCTTTTACTCAACTCTTGTGTAGCAATAAGTGTGATTCCGTTTATCGATCTGCAGTAATGCTTGGTATTCTGGTTTTTGTTGTCCATGTATTATTTTGATTAATTCCGAGTCTGCTTCTTGCTGGTAAAACAATCGATTAATTCGAAACGAGGTCTTAGATAAATCCCGTGAAAACAGGAATAGTTAATTAATTAACCAGAGCTAATAACAACTATCTAACCCTTCCTGTGTGGTGGGATTTATTTGTTTGGCCATACATCACTACGTTGATCAGGGCTGCGTTTGAGATAAACTATGAATTCACCTAAGAGGAGTTTGACAAATCGCACACTGTTAACCAGTAAAAACAGCACCGTCATTCGATAGGAACCCTTGGTGAAAATAATGCAACACTAGATCTCAACTGTTCACAAACCTGGCTGTAACTGTTCATGAGACACCCACCTTGAGGGCTGTGTGGTTGGAAATAGATGGAAGCAAAGCTAATCTGTGTAGATTTTCTTAATTTTCTTTCCCCATTACGGTTTCCCACTACACACACACAAAAACTCCAGATAGAATTGTCCAAACATTTTAAGCAGGACCCTCCTTAAAACAATGTTCATGTTCATTAAGGCTATGTATAGGGTGGTGCAGTGGTTAGGACACAACAATATGACAACCAAGTTTGACTCCCAGGCATCGGTGTTGAACAATATGTGAACCAGTCCTGAGTGTCCTCCTTTGCTGACCGGCATGCTGGGATATTATTAAACAGATGTCACTACAGACGTCATGACCAACGTGGCCTTCATCTAGCAGTAGATAGACAGAAGGGCACTAAATGTTAATCATTATTAAAAGGGATAAATGACAAAAAAAACCTCTGGTATTATGATCATCATTATCATGGCCCCTAACTTGGGAATGTGGAAATTCCAGCACTGGTTCAGGCCTGCCAACAGACACAAACATTCCCCATATAAGTAACAAATAATTCTGAATCTGGCTTAATGTATTGTATTCATTCATGGTTTTTTTTATTTTACGTGAGAAGCTCCAAAATGACGTTAGTCTTGTATGCGTTAAGAGCCAACATTTCGGAATGATTTGTAAATGGAAAATCAACTAAAGATGGGCGTCCTGTTGGCCCCCATGTGGGAGCCAATCCCTCTGAATCATTGAATCTGGTCCCTGAGGTACGGCGCCGCATCCTCACCCCACCTTTAACACGCCCTAAAAAGACAGTGCCATTCCAAGTCAAAATCACCACCTGAGCCAGAAAGGGCTGAGATAAGCTACAGCCGTGCTCCCAGAGGAATCGGCAGGGCGATGTCGCGTGCGTACGTGAGCGTGCGCACGTGCTGGTGCGCTTCAGCGGCGTGTTTATTTACAGTGCCAAGACAAGCTCTGGGCAATAGCAGCTTTGGGCCGAAAAGATCAATATGAATGATGGAAAAAAATTAATGCGGGGAGACGCTGTCCTAAGCTGAACCACAACAGCAACAGTTCCCCTCTGAACCCCAATGTACTATCTAAACACACATCACCGTGCCGATATAAGTGATCGTAAATTTGTGGTGCCGCTGCTTTTTTTCCGGCAGGAAGGAATTTTTTCAAGCCCAAATCTACAGTACAATGTGTTTTTGAAACGTAATCCATTTCTCAGAAATGTTTGTTAACTGGTATGAAAATAATTACTTCAAGAGCTTCAAATAGAAATGTACGTTATGATGGCCATGTTCCTATTTAGAGTCAATTAAGAAATAAAGATAGTTCTGCTTTATATTTTAACTTTTTTTTCCTGCTGTATTTTAAAGCATACTCTTTGGTTCTTTCGGTAAAGTCACGTAGGTGAAAAAATATAAAATAAAATAAATATTAAATCACGACGTTTCGGGCACAACAAAAGCGTCCGTCATCAGGCGGGGACAATCACAGCAAAAACTCCTCTCAGAGATGCATAGAGATGAATGTAGAAACACTGAAGGCACATGAGATGTGTAGTCCTGGAAGATATTTATTATTGCCGTTGCTTATACATTTTTATGTTAAGCTAAGGGCTGTCTGCCCAAAACAAAGATTTAAAAATACCCATACACAGAAATTCACACAGTAAGATCTAGAAAATGGAAACAATCCACAATAATGATAATGCATCATCATTATCTGTCAAGTAAATGCAAAATAACATTTAGTTTTCAAATAATGTACCACCCTTGAAATAAATTTAAGAGTGCAAACTATGTATTTTTGTTGTAGTGATTGTAGTGATTATACAATACGAGGGGGTGGGGTGGCCAGCACCACGCCCGGCCGCCTTTGTCTCCCCAGTGGTGATGTTCACACCACCACACCAGTTAATTGTTTGAGGCTGAGTCGACCTAGGAGAAGCCCAGGACCGGTTAAAATAATCGTCACCGGTGGTGGCCGTGAGCGGGAATCGAACTCGGGTCGCCGGGTTCGTAGCGTAGCGGCGCGATAACCACTACACTACAATGCGTTATGCTTCCACATGCGCGGGTCACGTGACAGATTTGACGTCACAGCTCACTTGCCGTGCAAAAAATATATGCATTATTGAGCCCCCCCCCCAAAAAAAAGTGTATTTTATATTTTTTGCATGGTGTACAGTCTGGAAAGTACCCACATGGCAAATTTCCAGTTTGTTGCATGTCGGGAAGTAGGCTAAACATTTTTAACAGACACACATATTCACAACTTTGCCTTTTATATATATGGAGATGATGATGAGACCGAGGTATACACCAGAGTTAACTCTGCAAGAACAAGTCTCATTATAATTACCATTTCTTCCGAACTGTCAGATCTAACCCTCTCATTCTACAACAAGGTAACTGTGGAACATGTTACAGTTGTGAGGTGATGACAATTACCCAATATCTGGAGTTTTTTAGGAAGAGGAGGTTTTGGTGGCTGAGGAACGTGCTAGATGCCATATTACATAAACAGGCATTGGAGCAGCCAGTCAGAGGTCAAAGGGAAGACCTAAATCCAGACAGTGGGGTGAGGCTGTAAGAATGCACCATGGAGGTTTTGTTTTAATTATACAACATTTTCAGGATATGCCATTCGAAAGTGATGGTGAGGTGTGGTAGTATTGAGCGCACACTGGCCATGAAAATTCTTGAACTTGTGTGTCTTTTGGCACATTAAGCCTACCTCGTGGTCATGAAAATATAATAGGGTGACCAATGCTCTACAGGGGAATTGCTGCGTGGCATTTTTAACATACAATTTATATGACAGGATCGTGGTTGCCACATGACTTTACCATGATAATTATCAATTGCCTAAAATTAAACATTTTCTGCACCCCTGTCTTCTTGCGAACACAATTCCCAACCCTCACTCTCCTCTAAAGCTTAAGTTTCACTCACAACTTGTCACGGGCACACCACCGACAGCACAGCCATCTCAACTGGTGTCGTCATCGACCTGGATTTATTTACAATATTCGCAAACAAAAGACAAATCACCAGAGCCATCAACGTCAACAATACATTATTATGATTGAGCTCTAAGTAGCCTATTGTAGATGTGCCCTCGAAAAAAACACCACAAATTACCGTAATAGTTATTTGCTGGGTGGGCTGTTTAATGACAGCCATTGTTCTCCAATCAGCGACGTAGTTCCTTGCATTGCTCACAGTTCGGTTTAACCCCCTGAGTACCCACTTTAAAAAAAAAATAAAGCTTATGAATACTTTAGAGTGTTATGCAAAAAAATAAACGAGAAGTCAAAGCCGGACAAATTGGATAAGTAAATGTTCATAGTGTGCAAGGGAATATATCATTCTGTTGAGACTCATAAAAAATATATTGCTTCATATTGTACATTCATAAAACGACATTTAATTAAGCAGTATGTCCCAACCTGATATAGTGCTCATGATTGGAGCTATCGAAAAACACAGATTCACAGTGGTGCAGAGTTATATGATTTTTTAAGCCAAACAAGGCCACATTTTTCATAATGTGTCCATGTGTCAGGGCAAAAAAACCACATGCTATGGGAGAAATTGTATGTCTGCAAGTCTATCGGTCGAATCACTTTCTTTAGGAATTGTCATTAAATAGAGTTGAATAAGGGCTCATTCTGTTTGGAATGCAACCAGACATCAATGGTATTGATGATAAGATATTTATAACCGATGACTTTGACCAAGATAAAAAAATGTGAAAACGTTCACCATACTAATCTTGATAATAAAGGTTTTTGGGTTAGATCGCGTTATTATAAATGTGTCACAACCCTCCACCACCCGACACGGCCAATCAGTAAAAAATGTGTCACGTTAACAAAAACGCCAATTAGTTACTTCCTCAACCCACTTGTGTGTTTGAAGAGTGAATCCACACCATTTAGAATTTTAGTACTATTATGAATAATGCTGGTCGCGAAAGCCTAAGTGTTATACTAATCTTTTTGGATTTTCAAAGTTTCTTAACCGAATTCCTCTAATTTTTGAAGTTGAGGTTAGGGACTAATTTAAATAATGAAAACAAGGTCCAGGCATATTCTTTGTTCTTTCGGTAAAGTCACGTAGAAGGGAAATAATAAAATAATAAAACAACAAATATCACCAGCACGTGTCCTGTAGCCTTCTGCCAATGAGCCTTCAACACTTCATGTGGTCTCAATATGCACCTAGCCTGACATCACTGCCACTTATCAGAAAATGGCGGTCGTTGTTATTGTGTGTACATATAAGTATGTGGAGAGTGGTGGCACAATCATTAGCAATCTGCGCTACCAAATCACTGATGTGAGTTTGAAACTCGGCCATAGCTCACATCAGTGGAAAGCGATATTTGAACCAATCCTGACCAGCATGGTGCAGTCTTAAACAACCCCAAGACCAGCATGGCACAGTTAGGGCTTAATCCAGCAGTGGATTGACAAAGGGCTGTACATGTACACACAATGCATGGTGATCATGCAGGCCCTAATATAACAAAGTCTCGTTGTGAATTAATATTTTTCAGTAACGTTTTTGGGGAATCTTTGGCTAATTCCTTACGAAGTATTTTTATGTGGATGATAAAAACAATATCAAGATAAATCCCTATATCGGAGGTACACTCAATATCCCCATAGGCAGATAGGGAAACATATCTGCTATAAATTAATCTCATACAGGCACCTCTCTGCCCTATAGGTGCACATCTCATGCACAGCATCTCCGGATGATAAACCACTTTCATCTCTAAATTGCTGAATATCGCACATTTCTCTGAAACCAAAACGGTTGTCGTTGTAGCAGAGCGAGCTCCCACCAACAGAAACTGTCTCGCAACGGCGGATCACTTCACCTGCCACACCTACTGTATTCGTTGGCGAACGTATTGCACGTAATCGCAATGACCAGGCAGGTTTAATCAAAAATCGGCAACACCTATTTTGAGCCACCAGAGGCACCTCCAGGGCTGTGCCTTTCCTGCTGCGTGCGGGCAGGAAGGGGTTAAAGGGAGACATGCCCGGCACCCCCGGCTCCCAGCGGACGCCTCGTCCCATCCCACTTCCTCGCTTCCTGGGGAAGCCGTGGGTGAGGGGTGTACGGTGGAGCGCCTCTCCCGCAGGATGACTGCCACTGTCTCGCGCGCCGACTCCCCGGGGGACCTCTGTCTTGTGCGTCCGCTTTTTGTGCATTTTTTTTTAGGCCTTCTCTCTCATTTTTCAATCGGTTTTATTTTCCGAGTTTTTTTATTTTTGGAAAAAGCACAGCTGCACCATGTTGTAGAGATCCAACAGATTCACTGTATGTGGTACAATAATGTTGGATTAAGTGGGCTGAAGTGGATTAAGTGGGATGTGGATAATAGAAGTGCCGTTCGGTGGGAATTTGTTATTGAATTGAGACACTGGTGCCTGCGATATGCTTGCGCGAGTGGTCTAGCATGGTGTGCTGACAAGGCATTGAATGGTTTGGTGTCGTCAGGTGTTTTACCATGTGGAATGGCATGAGAGCAGAATCTCTCTTACCTGGTCAATGAGGCTCTCCTGGATGCGATTGAGGGTTGTGCGCAAACGGTTACTGATCAACCCCAGTCCTGTTGTCTCGAACTGAAAAATGGACATGAAAGAAATCACATTAGATCTATCATTATTATTACTGCAGTACATTTCTATTTACTACATTTATAACATAACATTTCAGACAATAACAATTCACGCCATCACTCCCCTCTCTCCCACCCAACACCCCCAGCGAGTTTATAAATTGTCAATTTAGGATTGAGATTTTGCAGTTAACGATATAATTTCTCCATAAATATTAATAGCAACATTTTTATTTAAAGCTGTCGTGACTGCAGGGATTCATATTATTGGTTCTTTCGGTAAAGTCACGTAAAAGGGAAATAATAAAATAATAAAAATATCAAACAATAAATTTCTCACGATGTTTCGACTGCAACACAAGCCATCATCATCAGATGTGAAATCCACAGCAAGAAAATTTGACTTTACCGAAAGAACCAAGAATATAATAGTAACATTGATTCTGCTATAAGTTTCCCCGTGATTAGCCACTTCGTCAAGCTATCATTTTTGGCCATGTCGCTTCTGAAACAAAGCCATATAGATCAAAAGTCGGTATTACCTGGTAAATAAAAAATAGTGTTATAGTTTAGTTGAGAGCTTAAGAGCCGATATAGTAATCAAGATGAGTGCATGCGTCGTTTCACCCCTAGTTTCAATGTCAAAGTGAGCACAACTCCAGTGAAGAGCACTGTATATGCAGGGGATTTGGGACACAATGTAAACATGCGCTGTGCTGTACATGCCATGTGCTCGCGTCCGAAGAATGTGTACACGGCGTACAGGTAGTAGTCGAAGAGCTGCGACATGTACTGTACCACGTCAAACGCGATTGGCTGCAGCACGCTCATCATCTGCAGGTACCTCCCTGCCATGCACACACAAAGACAAAGATCCCCCGTATAGCCTTAACAGACTGTTGGGGCAAGTTCTGCTGGCAAGCACCTATGAAGGCCGGCACAGCACATGAGAGGGTGGGTGATCAACACCATGCCGGACCGCCTTTGTCTTCCCAGCCGCGATGCTTACACACCACACCAGGTAATAATTTGAGGCTGAGTCGACATAGGGGAGGCCTAGGACCGGTTTAGAAAATTGTCACTGGTGTTAGCAGTGAGCGGGAATCGAATTCAGGTCGCTGGGTTCGTAGCACAGAGTGTTAACCACTAAACTACTCGTCCCCATGCACACACGCGCACACATGTACACACACACTTGTATTAAGCTGCGTCGACACCTACATTTTGACTATGCCACTCTTTGTTGCAAGTCAAGTCACAGTATCTACCCACTCAAACAAGTAAGCAACAGGGCAGCACACATCTCTGTTGGTAGCCCTGAGTCAATGATAGATATTCAGCATGCTCATGGCAGTGGGCTGTCTACACGATGACTACTAATGATGGGTTTTGTCAACCCCTGAATAGGATTTCATCTCACAACCTTTCGATTGTGGGTCAAGCACTGAAATAATATCACTTATAATTGTTAAAAACATAAAGCTGTATTGTTTTGGCAAAGTAAATCAATGAAATGTGTAAATTGTGAAGTGCTGCTTGGTAGGGGTGTTCACAATCTGGTACTGAGATTCAAAAACCAGACTGTAACCTCATTTTTATCTTTCCACTCTAACCTCTCAGGAGAGTGTACATGTCATAATAGAGAAAGATCCGCTATTACTACATCAGTTGAATGCATTCTGTGTGCGTCATGGGGATTTTGAAACCACGCATCGCCATGTTGTACTGATCAGCATTATTTATATGGGAGCATAAATGTACAGAACAACACTGGACATTTCTACACTGCCCTCTGCTGCTGACCACGGAGCCTATAACAACATGTTTGTAAATGGTGATCACCTATCCAAGCGCTATCCAGGCCCAGCACCTTGTCATCTGCTGAGATCTAACAAGGTCTGGTCGATTCTCGACGACTAATTCTAGATTTGAAGTTTTCGTGACTGTAAGGATCCATACTTTTTGGTTGTTTCGGTAAAGTCACGTAGGTAAAAAATAAAATAAATTAAAATGAAAACAACTAAATTAAATCACGACGTTTTGGGTGCAACACAAGCGTCCGTCTTCAGGTGAGGACAAACACAGCGAGAGAACAACCGCTTAAGTATGCCTAAGAGATGCCTAAGAGATGGCATACTTAAGCGGTTGTGAAGACGGACGCTTGTGTTGCGCCCGAAACGTCGTGATTTAATTTCGTTGTTTTCATTTTAATTCATTTTATTTTTCACCTACGTGACTTTACCAAAAAAAACAAAAAGTCTCGACGACTAGGTCATAGGCGCATTGCTAAAACGGAAATAAACACGGATACATTATCATCATAACGAATGGAAATCATGGACTTTTGTTACCATAATTATATATTTACCATCAAAATGTTTTGGTTTTTCTCAAAATATACATTCAATTTTCACCATCTGTCAAGGTATATTTATCTACATCAGAATGCACAGAAGATAGCAGAGCCACATCATAACCATATAATTACTTTAAATAGAACACTGTTCACAAAAAATTCACTGTGTTCCTCTCAGCTGTGTAAACGAGAGTTTTACAATGTTTCTGCTGATTAAGCTTCTCCGAGGCAAGACTCGGCTATCTCCGAATCTGTGGACATTTTTCAAATGCGCCTTAAAACCTATTTATATGCTTCCGCTTATTAAGCGTTTAGTTCATTTAGTAAATGATAAAACATTTATATATATTATTTTTATGCTGAGTGTCTGTTGCTGTTGTGTCCTGTACGGCGCTTTGAGATCCTTGATGAAAAGCGCTATATAAATGCAATTATTATTATCTTATAATATTCGTGCGTGGAGCCAACAATGACTGGCTAAGACCGGTATACGCTACCAACATATGCAATACGGGCAGCCAGTCAACTAAAGTGCAGTGATGTCGCACAGTGTGGCTCACTGGGATATGACCAAATGAGACAAAGTGAATTCGTTTCGTGGAGAATCAGGCCTAAACAGACATGTAAACAAGTTCACATGTTGACACAAGTTCAATAATTATAAAAGGACGCAGGTCTGACACACGGTGCATGGTCAAGGCCTGTATACAGGACCTGGCTGTGTGGTGGAGGTGACCACGTGCACCCCTACTTACCGAAGAGGCGGATGAAGTTGAGAGTGGTGTTGGCGAGAATGGGAGCGTTCATCTTGTTTAAGCTGTAGTGTGACTCCGATTTTCTTTTCACTCGTACAGAGTCCTTTGAAACGCTAGGACATGGGATGGAAAAGTGAATTTTAAAGCCGACCAGAAGGAAAATGAATTCTGTGTTAGCAGCAAACACGAGTTAGTAGGATAGGAGGCCAAATAAAACAACAAATATTGCCAGGTTGCCATACGGTACTTTTTGGGGTCTTGTTCAACATCATGAGCAGATTTTTACCCTTTGGTGCTTTGTCTATTAAAATAACGAGCAGCCAACTCACATCAAAGCAGTGCACTGCTCACAAGCTGCACATTCCAATCAGCAAACCGAAACAATTGCAATAAACCATCACAACAAATGCACCTTATGGCGGGACCCCGGGTCCCAAATAAACCGAAGTCAAAATCGCAAATAATTAATTTATTTTTGGCGACTCCGTCCCACCGCGCACATGAACGCAGCGATCCACCTGGCACGGATCATTCTGTTGTCATGTCCAAGCGCAGCAGCGAGGATGAATGCGCAGAAGAGCTGAACAAGCGAATGCACTCCATGCTCGGGTATGGGCAGGATTATAAGTATTATCCAAAGCTGTTTAAACTGCCTAAACGGTATTCATAATACAGTGAAACTGCTCTCTTATCTTCATTATTTGTGACCTACCAATGTCTGCAGCCAGAATCAATCAATCACAATCCTATTACCTGCAGATATTTAACAGACGAGATGCGTTGCACCGTTAATTCCTCCTGTTTGATAATACTTCTCATCCGTATACATCTGTGCAGATAGTTTTTTTTTGCGGTAAAGCCATAGTTATTTGACAGTTATAAATTCAAGTACCAAATTATTTAAAAGGAATACATTCTATACTTGCTACCAACCAGTTGCTGATACTTTAATACTAATCATTGATTTGGGTAATATAGGCAATTCAAGATAAATTACAGCCCTCAACAGTTTAAGATTAATTTGCCATTTGAGCTATTGCCTTTACTTTCACGAAAACAACTCTGTTTACCACTGTGATCACGGTAGGAAGACTCGTCACTTCCTCCTGTTAAAATGGGAAACGAAGCGTGAGCCCAAGTGAGTCTTTGAGGTTTTTACAAGTAAACTACCAACGATCCCATTTCATTTAATAGCCCTTGAGTCAAACCCCAAAAACATAAGATGTGCCTCAACATCCCTTATTTCAACCGCAATGATCCCGACACATGGAGCAATAATGCATCGGCTTTATATCTAAAAACCATCGCTTGTTAGTTTTCAGTGGGCTACTGATTCATTGTTCAGACAACATGAACTGAAAAGTTGAGTCATCCCTCATTTTAAATTGTATCCAGTCCTCAATTTATGATATGATTTACATTACACATTGTTGTTTTAATGCTGTACTTGTACATTGCACCATGAGGTCGCATTTGAAATTTAGCATACACAAAATTACAAATTTCCTTCAGTCTCAATGTACTCTCACCTGATGTTAAGTACAGGGGTGGTTAAAAAAAAAATGTTAACACTTCTGATAAATTGCAACAATACCACAATAAATGTGCCTCCTTCAGACAACCTGGAGAAGATTACAGGCATGTGTAGTGACATAGCAGCGCTGACTGTTGTACAGCAGCTGCAACTGCAGGTGAGCACTGAGCTCACACGCCGTTGAGCAGAAACACGGTGTGTGTGCCGGCAGGGCGGAGGAACTGGGGCAAGAGTCACAGTAGACCTCTTGGCTCCGCCCTAGCCGCGCCGAAGGGAATATAAGCAGCAGAGAGCGAGAACTCCGTGCTGGCGGTTCTGGGATTGGACTCGTCTCGTCGCTGCCGCCTTCGTCACTGCCGCCTTCACCCTATCATTGCACGGCCGGACCATAGTTGGCTGTCCAGGTCGATGCCGTCGGTGTCACGTGGACAGGGTAGTGTCTGGGACGGGTCGTGAGGCAGCGTGGTCGTGAGAAAGAGGGAGCCCGAGTGGTGGCGTGAACTCAACAACAATAAAAGGGGAGGACGGTACCTCCTGCGACTACTTCATCCCCGACTGAGTGCGTGTGCGACGCATGCCACCCGCACGCACAAGCCTCAGGCGAGAACGAAGAAGAGACGCACGACACTGCACATGTATTGACAATGATGGCGAACAAATGGAGACTCTTTGACTTTTTAAAGCTATTAACATACATTTGTTATCATGTTACAGTGTATTAACCGTTCTTTTTCCATCATGGGACCTCCCCCTTGCCAGTATCAAAATATAAGAATAGGTTTTACCCTTTCTGGCAATAAAACAGTTGTGTTAAGATGTTAAAACACCAAACTGAAACCTTTTGCAAGGAATCACGTCTGCGTTAACCACATATACTTGTGGTGAACACGCAAACAAAACAACATGCTCTGATAGTATATGCATTGTCTTTGAACGTGATTCCTTGAAAAAGGTTTCAGTTCAGTGTTTTAACATCTTAACACCTGTTTTATTGCCAGAAAGGGTAAAAGCTATTCGTTATTTTTGCATTAAAAACGATAGTTTCATATAAGTGTTAAAAAAATAATTTTTGAAGCACCCTATGAAGACCGATCTCAACATCACTTTCGCTTCGTTGCCCAACGATTTTTATACAGCCGCATAGTCAAAAGTGACATTGACCTTAATCTGCACGTACCGAAAGGCTACAAAACAACTACCATTCGGCCTGATATAACAAGACCCTGTTTGGCCTGCCCACTCTCTACGGACCACATTTCCATCACTAAGCCACCCATATTGGTCACCTCCTAACAGGCGTCTCTCCAGTCTGCTCGTCCACAAAGTCCCTCTTGAGCTCATCAGCAACGTCGCTGTCGCTGTCCTCATCCTGGTACGGACTCTTCTCTCCTTCTTCCGAGTCGTACTGCAAGTGCACACATCAGCACAAATACGCACGCGCACATGTAGGCACGGGCCAGCCATCAGCGTTATGGACCAAACTGCAGAACATGATGCCACATGCAGGATTCTAAACTGGCTCTTTAAGCTTCAAGGTGTTCAAATTTAAATATTGGAATATTTTGATTTGATTGCTGAAAGGATAAATCAAGACATCTGATTGTTATGCCCTCGTATGAATGCGTTCCTTCCAGATTTCCATCGACATGCAAAAAGTTGAACTTTGTGAAGTCAGACTTGTCTAACTTGGTAACATAAACAACGGCCTATCATCATGAAAACATTTATTATAATTAATCAGCGTATGACAAAAGCTAATGATAGTGTCATAATGACATACATAGGCCCACATCCAAGGGGAGCTATGTACTAAAGGCATATTTGCACAATGTGCAGGGTTATACATATAAGTCGGTTCTGAGCACTGCATGAGAAGAGGCAAACACAAATCCCTGCAGCCGCTTCTACATTGAGACCCCCCAGTTCACCAAGGGTCTTCGTTAAGGTGAAGCTAAGTCACTGTAGGAGACTCATAGCCTGGGCAGCCTGCAGTGGGCTTCGGACTCACCCCGTTGGCTGCGAGTACGTCATCTGAGTCATCGTCCTGGTCTTGCCGGAGACTCTCAAAGGGGTTGCAGTGGGAGGGGAAGCTTCCCATCACGGGGGTCGTAGGGGTGGCACCAGGAGTGGCTGCCATCTTGCTGGGTGAGGACGTGGGTACCAGACCGACACTGCCTCCTCGGCCCTGTGCTAAGAACTTAAACTCCTGTACGCGCACACGCACAGCCGCGACCAACAGCGGCAGCTGCTTAGTTATTTAAAAAAAAATTAGTCATCAAACAACTTCAGTTGACATTAAGCTTTGAACAATGTATTTTTTTATGCAGATTCAGTCAAGGGCCATTTCATATAGTGTCCGGTTTGTACATGAGGCCGAAAAGCCAATATCATATTCAAACTAAAATTAAAAAAAATCCTGCTTACTTGACTGCTAAAAAAATATACACTGTTTCTGAAAATTAACTGAAGACAATACACATATATGGCAAGTAAAACAGTTTAAGGTTACACATAAATGCTTTGCTTTTGAAATCTGATATTGACCAATTCTGAGATTTGGTCATAAGCCTTCTAAAGGGCACTTTCCAAATATTATAAGGCCGCATTTATTACACACACAGTGCTTGCCACAAATCAACCACAATACCTTGCTGATCTCATCAAGGAACATAAACCATCACGCAAACTACGGTCATCCTCGCTTTTGGGATGGTGGCAGGTTGGGATAAGGTGCTTGGCAATGAGGCTGTGGAGGGCACGATGTGCTTACGTGCAGTTGGAAAATGCTGAAGTTGGAGCGCACAGGACACAGTTCCCATGCCTCATTCTCCAAAAACATTCGCAGCTCCTCCATGCGAGTCCTATGAACAGACACAAGACCAAATTTAATCACGCAACCTCCGATTAGCACGGTTGGCTATGTACGTGCGAAAGAAGTTCAATATATATACACGCAACCCGAGTGCCAGAAACACAAAATAATTCCCAGTGTAGCCTGATGGACGTTAAGAATAATTAATGTTGTCAAGCCGTTACCTTGACTGGTATGGTACACAAGGCGGGGATGTGGCTGATACCATACTCAACATTTTCTTGTATCCCCAGTGCTGATGTTTGAACCAGATACTCATTGAAGATTACTTAAGCATGACACAGTATGGGTTCAGATAACATTGTTGTATAGAGCCGAGAACCAAAACCAGGTCACTGGGATTATAGCATCGCAAGCTAACCACTTCACGACCACTCCGAACACACAATCACGATTACACACACAATATTCATAGGCACACAAACACATTGCTGCGGAGGGAGCTGGTAGGAACGTTGGGTTGCTCGGTCAATGGCCAGGGTCAATGGCGGCGTGGTGTATTCATTAAATATGCCCGACTGTGAGGGCGGGCACAAGCCGGCGTGAGTATGTTAAACGTTGAGTTTTATAAGGGCACCACGAGGTGACCAGCCCCTCCCCACCCAGCCCCACCGCTCCCACCCCCCACCCAGCCCCACCCTCCCCACCCAGTTCCTCCCCACCCAGCCCCTCCCCACCCTCCCCACCCAGCCCCACCCTCCCCCGCACAAGCCGGCGTGAGTATGTTAAACGTTGAGTTTTATAAGGGCACCACGGGGTGACCAGCCCCTCCCCACCCAGCCCCACCCCTCCCACCCCCCACCCAGCCCCACCCTCCCCACCCAGTTCCTCCCCACCCAGCCCCTCCCCACCCTCCCCACCCAACCCCACCCTCCCCCGCACAAGCCGGCGTGAGTATGTTAAACGTTGAGTTTTATAAGGGCACCACGGGGTGACCAGCCCCTCCCCACCCAGCCCCACCCCTCCCACTCCCCACCCAGCCCCACCCTCCCCCGCACAAGCCGGCGTGAGTATGTTAAACGTTGAGTTTTATAAGGGCACCACGGGGTGACCAGCCCCTCCCCACCCAGCCCCACCCCTCCCACCCCCCACCCAGCCCCACCCTCCCCACCCAGCTCCTCCCCACCCTCCCCACCCAGCCCCTCCCCACCCAGCCCATCCCCACCCTCCCCACCCAGCCCCACCCTCCCCCGCACAAGCCGGCGTGAGTATGTTAAACGTTGAGTTTTATAAGGGCACCACGGGGTGACCAGCCCCTCCCCACCCAGCCCCACCCCTCCCACCCCCCACCCAGCCCCACCCTCCCCACCCAGTTCCTCCCCACCCTCCCCACCCAGCCCCTCCCCACCCAGCCCTTCCCCACCCTCCCCACCCAGCCCCACCCTCCCCCACACAAGCCGGCGTGAGTATGTTAAACGTTGAGTTTTATAAGGGCACCACGGGGTGACCAGCCCCTCCCCACCCAGCCCCACCCCTCCCACCCCCCACCCAGCCCCACCCTCCCCACCCAGCTCCTCCCCACCCTCCCCACCCAGCCCCTCCCCACCCAGCCCCTCCCCACCCAGCCCCTCCCCACCCTCCCCACCCAGCCCCACCCTCCCCCGCACAAACCGGCGTGAGTATGTTAAACGTTGAGTTTTATAAGGGCACCACGGGGTGACCAGCCCCTCCCCACCCAGCCCCACCCCCCACCCAGCGCCACCCTCCCCACCGAGCCCCTCCCCACCCTCCCCACCCAGCCCCTCCCCACCCTCCCCACCCAGCCCCTCCCCACCCTCCCCACCCAGCCCCACCCTCTCCACCCAGCCCCACCCCACCCTTCCCACCCAGCCCCTCCCTCCCCACCCAGCCCCTCCCTCCACGACAGACGGATGGACACAATAATCCCCTGTGGGCTGGTGGAACCAGTGGGTTCCTACCAGTATTAAGTGTTAGCCTGGTAGCACAAGAGACTGTTAGAATATCTAATTTCAGTGGTTTGCTGGGTGCAGTGGGCCATGCCTGTGGTAGTTCTTGAAATAGTTGAGGCTCTGCTTCCGGATGGACTCCTGCAGACCCTCTGACTTGCTGCTGCAAAACTCATCGCCAATATCCATCAACCTGAAACATATAGGTAAAAACTAAATCTACATTTATATCTACGTGGCTGCAAGACCTGAGATAGGAATGCATTGTGTTCCTAACAGTTCACTAGATAGGTTAGAAAATTGAGTAAAAGCAAGATAAAAATGTAATGATTTTTACTGAATGTGTAATAACAGCCATAGAGGGTTCACGTGGGGATTGGCTTGTCGGTCCTGCTTGTAGCCAATAAGGGTTGAGATAGGGAGCATGGCCCAGGCGTGATCACAGCATGTCATCAGGAGTGATTGGCCTAGCCATTCGGGGCCCCAGCTAATGGGGAGCCGGATGAGAGGCGTGGTCCCGGGATTGACAGGGAACCATCGAGATGGTCGAAGCTGTCCATGAACGATTGGCTGGGGGGACCACGTGACGAAGGGATTAAGAGAGAGTGAGAGGGAACGATCGAGAGCAGACTGGAAACTGACAAGAGCAGGGTCACGCGCGGACGGGGGCTCTGGGTGCCACGTGCGCGGTGGGGACTTAGTGCGAAGTTTGTCCTCTCTCCGTTGTCTGCCAGCAACGGAGAGTGAGTGAGTAAAGTGTATTGTGGAGTGGAAATAAAAAGGACTGATTCCGAAGCCGTCTCAAGAAGGATTATTATAAATGTATAGCCACTCCTTCAGAACAAATTCACAATGGTAATTGCTATAAGGAGATCATTTCCCCCACCATGAGAATATACAATTCATGCCAATGGCTAAGAGCTACCGACACCCCATCACTCGTTTGAACAGGAAGATACATTTTTACTTTAACCGACATGAGTCCTGAATCTGTTGGGCGCTAGAAGTCTCACCGGTTAATGATGTCCAGCACAAATATGAAGTCGTCGTATTTAAAGTGCGCCAGGTCAGTTCCCAGGATATAGGTTTTGACCTTCTGCTGAACATCCTACACTCATCACAGAACAACCAGCACATGAGGACACAATTCACATAAAGGAAAAACAACGTAACCGGCTGCTTTACTACCAAAACAAAACATAACCCGCAACACCGATCCTGAAATCATCCACCATCTCCAGCCTTTATTTTCACATTAAAAGTAATTTGCAAGAAGAACAGACCACCTCATTTACATGTCAGTGATTGAAGGAGACCAGTGAAAGAAGAGATCTGAATTAGGGACTTTAGCAGCTCCTGTTTTAGACATTAATGTTGGTTTTGTTCACATGAACAAGATATTCTATTGTTACAAATAAGAGAAACAGCACTCATGACATCTCCTAACCAAAGCCAAGTAAATGCCCGAGGTCAGCCTGGGTCGTTGTTCTACAGAGGTTTGGGGACTTGTTCGATAGATGCCACACCTGCCAGATACGAGTCAGGCCGTGCTCCAGCTTTTTTTGCACATAGCTGCGATCGAAGCATGGTTCTTCCGCCTCTGGGAGTGACACCTCACCTGCAAAATAGAACAAAGATAAAGATCCCTTGTATAATTTTTAAAAGACTGTAGGAGAAAGTGCTGTTAGCGTGCACCTATGAAGGCTGGAACGGCACATGAGGGGGTGGGAAGCCAGCACCACGCCAGACCGCATTTGTCTCCCCAGAAGTGATGCTTACACACCACACCAGCTACTCATTTGAGGCTGAGACAACCTAGAGGGGAGGCCCATGAGATGGTTCAGATAATCGTCACTGGTGTTAGCTGTGAGCGGGAATCGAACTCGGGTTGCCGGGTTCGGAGCGCAGCACGCTAACCGTTGCACTACCGCTCACACACACGCACGCAATGCGCACACACAAATGCACGGTAAGCAACAAATGAAGTCGAATGTTTTGTTCACCCAAGAAAGTCTTATGGAGTCTATAAAGGTTAGCACAATATTTATGTTTGGAATGTTAGGCAAACTGTTGCTTTAAAGTATCTTTGTATTAGGAAGTAACCCAGAGTACACACACTTGTAAAGAAAGAATGAACCAACTCAAGGGAGATAAGTCACCGACCTATTGTATAATTTCGTTGCTCAATCCCAACTACAATTCGTGTAATCTAGTCATTTGCATGTGGGGTTGGTAGGTTAGAAATATTTAATCACGTGTTAAACAATTTACAAACGCCAGGGCTACAAAAGTGGCTTGTAGACAAAAGAACGTAAAATAAGCTGATAGCTTTTTGGTGAATACATTTTTGAGTGCTATTTCCTTATACACAGAGGCGTTCTACAGGCAGAACTGTTTCCCCATACATGCAAAAATTATCATTAAAAAATTTGGCAAACATCCCAATGCAGTATTTTTTTCTTCATACCCCCAGATGATTTTCTGGTTATCTAAAAGATATGATCATTAGAATGTGTTTTTTAGATAATATTTTGTATTGGTTTATAGGAAACTAAATTTCGATTTAAAGCTTTCGTGATTGCAGGGATTCATATTCTTGGTTCTTTCGTTAAGTTACCGAAATAACCAAAAATACAAAACTAAATGTTTCTTTGTTGTGTATATATGTATGTGCTCATAAAATGGCTACAAAAATATATGTACAAGACACATTTTACGACCACAAATGAAAAGGAAAGAAAACCACAGTGTCGGCCATATCTGTCCTTGTTTCTTAAATGTGTAACACATGGCTTCGTGTCACCTTGTTTGAGATTACTGTAGTTTCCCAGCAACCGCAAGGACAGCCCCCCTTCATCCCCCGTGCAGAGGGCTCACTGAAAACAGCTGTTCTGCATCCTCTTGGATGCAATTATTGATGTTATTGTTTTGCCTCTGTAGTGCAGTGTATGAGATGCAGCGTGCGCATGGGGCGAGCGTCGAAGGCAGCCTGTGGGGGCTATGGGAGAGTTGAACTCTCTCGACACTTGGTCAGATAAACAGCACTAACAGAAGAGGCCATGTGTGCCCCAGCAGAACCTGAAATGTGACAGGCGGAGAAATAGAGGGGAGCGAGGAGGCAGGGCAAGGGGATGCAGAGATGGAGTGGGAATAGACATGGTTAGAGAATGAAAGTACGACATTACAGTGGTTGAAAGAGGAGGCCAAACGCGTAATAATATACACATACAAACAGGCGTAAATAATGAAGCAAACAGCAACAAATAAAGGGGAAAAACAAACGTGGATGAGGAATTAAAGAACAAGCAAAATGTTTCAAGTCATCCAGACACCGAGTTAAAGTGAGTACAAAATGTTAGAGGTGGTTAGTAACATTATAAACCTCTTGATGTATAATAATAGATCTCTTTTCAACACTTTGTTTCCTAGGAAAGTATTGTTGTGTCTCAGTGGGCTTTCACGTGATTCTATAACAAGAATCTGCACTGGACACATGTGTCTTTATTCTTTGATGAATAAACTTACTATATACAAAATGCTTAATGACTGCAGGAGCCACAACTATTCAGAGCCTCTGCTCGTTGTGCAAAAAGAGTCCATTCTCATTTGACGATGTAAACCTCGGTGAAAATGTAGCTGAGTGCATACAAATGCAGTGTACGACTCAAACCAGACAAGCCATGGCACGGTTCATCACGGTGTAAAAAGGCGAGGCGATGCAAACACTGGCACCCCCTTGCGTTACAACGAGCAAAATGTTTATAAATGCAATGTTACACGGTGAAGGGGAGGGAACGCTTTTGCTCATAACATATGAACGACAGTGACATATGCCCTTCCGATATAAACACGTGTAAACTTCCGCTGCCAGAAAATAACAAAGGAGCAAACGATTAAATGCGTAAAAAGCGGTAAACAAACGCAAGGTAAAAAAAACATAAATATAAGAATAATAGGTAGCCATTATGTTTCCACAAATAAACAAGCGATGGGACGATGTTTATCTCTGTTGGTGGCTCTAAGCGAGTGAAGAAAAATCCACATTCCCCTGGTGGGGAGGCATTCTCTCTGCAGGATGAACATTGATGACCTCCAATAAAGTATTTGTTATTTCGATTTAAAGCTTTCGTGACTGCATGGATTCATATTCTTGGTTCTTTCGGAAAAGTCACGTAGAAGGGAAATAATAAAATAATAAAAACAAAACATAGTAAGATCAAATTCTCACGACGTTTCAGCCATAATGCAAGCAGCCGTCCTCAGGTGAAGAACAGGGCTATTATTTCCCTTCTACGTGACTTTACCAAAAGAACCAGGAATATTTGTTATTTGGTCGACCTTAAAAGGGTATGATGATGGACTGGATCAACTCCCGACTCGTATTTAAAGTCACGACCCTTTCGATCGTGAGTCACAGCTCCACCCAGCCTGATAGATACAAATCATGCAAATAACATTGAAGAGTCCCATGATTATTGATAATGGCCTCGGGGGTATGAATTAATGTATTACTGAGCTTGCCAGATGAACAAATAGCCAAGCCACCTTGTCATACTGACACGGAGAGTGTGCCAGTGTGCATTAATAACATGATGCAAGGCGTTGCTATTTAATAACATTTAAAACCACATTTTGAAGATAATTAAGAAGCACACTTTTGACGCAATTATTGTTAGAAGGCTTTCACTATAAACGGTCAAATGTGGTCTCTGAGCTTATTGTTTTCCTTGTTAGACTTTGCTCAGCTTTCTCTTGGTGTGTATCCAACTGAAGGTAAAAGCAAATAAGTATAGCATAGGATTCTACAAATGTGTGTAACGTGATATGGATAAGCAAGATAGATTTATCAGTACTGCAGGGAAGCTGCGTGGAAACTTGCGACTTGAGAGAAAAAACAATTAGTGAGCATCTCCACTCTGAAAGTTTTTCAAGTTATCTGCGCTCTTCATAAGGCAAATTTCTTTTCACGTTCATTCTACTGACAATACCAATTTCTTACACAATCAGTGAGAATCAGCAGGGTATTTGGAAGTGAAGAAAATGTCACTTCAACGTCTGCTCGAATGAAAATGAAAGCACAGTGGGCACGCTATCGGAATGCGCCAAAAGAGGCACAAGGTGATACGAGGCAATTTCCCGGAGGTTAGAGCGTTGTTCTCGAGGATTTCTCACCTAAGTTTCTGCCTCACTGCTTGTTTAATTCCCCAGCGTGGTAGATCCTGAATTTGGGCATCACGTGCGCTGCAAACTAATAAAAGAGATTAAACGAGCGATTCTGCTGTATGGTAAGGGTGTGGGATGGAGGCTGCGAATGAACCTTTACACAGCATGCACTGTCTGTTCTGCATTCACCTGCTAAAAACAGAACGACAAGATTCACCGTAAACTTGCAAGAAAAAAAGAGAAGCATGAAATAAGCAACTCAATATGGGATAATAATTATAGAGCCAACCACATTCCAGCCAACAATAACTTCAACAACAATTAGGAGCAAACATTTTGAAACGTTAGAATAATATTAACATTATTAATGAGATAAAATTGTTATTATGAACGGCTTTAATTACAAATGCACTGATATTGATAAAAATGAAATCCGATGCCACTGCTGTTTAAATATGACAGTGAGTGAATACGTGCACGGCCACACATCACCACTGAACTCTGCACGAGTTCCCGTCAGATATTTGATATGTGCATTCAAGAGGCAACACGCCCTACCCTGCCCGGGAACAGTGTGGGAATTGTGGATTGGGGGTTGAGGGTTAGGGGCTGGGCAGGGGGCGGAGAGGATGGGCGATAGCTTGAAGGGAGGGAACAGACGGAAGTGACTGGATGTCTGATGGGAATAAGGGCTCAGGGTGGAAAGGTAATAAGCTTCATTTTAAGTTGATAAGTCTGTGACACTATTTAAAATCAAAACGGGATCAAATAATTTTTTTTCCATGCACTCTTCCTCCTCCTCATCCACCGACATGGACACATCATCCTCGTGGGTATTGCAAAATCGAAAAAATATATACATCTCTAATGTGCTTAAAGCACAATTCTCTCTGGTGTCACAGGAAGCACATGCCTCGCCTGAAAGTTTAAGCACACGGAAGAGAGTAAGTGTCTGAAAGAACAGACTGAACACGTTCACGGCCACGCCTCGACACAAAAGAATAATAAAAATGCAAAACTCCCCTAGAACGAGAAAAGGCAAATGATTAGGGTTAAAATCTCCACCTCCTCTTCAAATAAACACTCGACAAGCGAGGAGGCTAGGCTCTGCGAGCTGGGACCCCGAGGGGTCACACGGCGCTGGCCTTTGGGGATTTTCCCAGGCGCGGGCGTCTCTGGGAAATGGTGCTATCTCGTCATCGCTAAAACAAAAGCCCTGGCGCCGTTCTGGCACCCGGAGCGGCCCGCACGCAGCGGCCAGCGGCCAAGCCTGGGGATGCAGCACGCTCGCTCGCTTGCTTGGCTCGCTCGCACGCCCGTCCGCTCGCTCGCTCATCCGCCTGCCCAGCGAGTAGGTGGTTAAGTCTGCAGGGAGCTGCTGCCAAGACAGCTTGGCTTATTGCAGTTGCAGTGGGCTTCGGTCAGCCACGAGACTGCATGTGCAGTGGGTGAAAGGGGCACTGGTATCAGCCGCCAACAAACACGACGCGGGCACAGCTAATGGACCCCAAAAATGACTGTAATTAATAAAACCTAGGGGATTTGGTAGCGGTGTACAAAGACTGATAACACCAAAAAAACCAGCGTCAATTACACTGCCTAATTGCGGAAACATTACAGGCTAACAGTTTGTGCAATGACCCTTCTGCTCTGTCCTTCTGTTCTAAATAAGTATTTTCCTGCAAGATATGTATGTTGAACTTCTTTCGAACCAACCGTGCGAATCGGGGGTGCATAATAGTCTTTGAAATAGTTTTTGCAATAGTAGTCTGTGAAATATTTGTTTGTAACAAGACAGTGTTAATCACCACTGTCACATATATTATGTCAAATGTGTGTTTCAGTGTATGTGCAAGATTTTACTTCTACACAAATGACAGAATGTCGACAACGATAATACTACTGGAACTAGAACTATCCAAAGGTTACAGGACAAAGGAAACAATTGATTCGCTTTGACCTTTCAACGAATACAAATGTTCAAGTAAAAATGCATTCAGTTAATTATATGTCAGGGTTGTAACACTCTGTAGGCCTCTTGGAAACAGTTTTTAATTAATTAGTGGATTAAGATTTTCTCGATTCCCACCTCAAACTGGAATCCTTTCAGAGATATTTCTCACATTTAGGAATTTGCAGCCGCATCTAAATAAAAAGACTTACCTTTATAAATCTTAAATAGGTTTTAAACTAGCAGTGAAAAAAACCCTTATATCATTAAATAATCGTGTGCAAACAAGATCAAATACATATTCACAGAGTGGAATAAAAATTTCGTACAAATTTTATAACAAGGTAAAGCTGCCATGTATTCATGTTATTGCAGAATGTTATTTAAACTAACGCAATAAATAAATATTTTTACATTTAAAAGCACCATTTGTATAATGAAGCCTTGAAAATTCGCAGTCTTTACACAGGGATTGGTTATGGCATTTTCTAAAGCCTGTAAGTGTACAATATCATGGTCTCTTTTGCCCATTTGCTTACATTATTTGGTATTCTTGACTGTTTAAGTTCACCTCAGAGGTCTCTTGCTTAATTACTCTAAACACATACTAAAATAAATAAAAACTTGCAGGCATCCAATCATATTTACTTATGCTGCTGAGGCATAAATTGCTTAGGGTGCTTCTATATTTGAAACCACACATGCTCCATGGGGCATCCAGCTGAGATGGGCCATCGAGGGCTGAACTGTGACATAGTCAGCTTGCGATATCAATGTGGGTACTGCGCATCACCAAGCAAGTGCTGGAGAGTGAAAACTACGTGCCAAACCCTTTTACTAACTGGCTCAGAGGCGTGCTTGAACAAATATTCGCTGTGCAGTACTGCCATACCCTTCTGCATTAAGACCCAGCTTCCCCGTGCAAACACTGCATGGGTCATCCTCCTGAGATTTATGGCATGCACGCACCAGTGCCACCATTATTGTAGTGAGTGTCTGTCCCAGGAGCGGACTCTGTATGTATGTTGAACTTCTTTCGCACCATACGTAGCCAACCGTGCTAATTGGAGGTGCGGGGAAGGACAACAAACTGAACACAAAAAGCAGTTCTAAAGAAACAAATTCTGACCTGGAGTATACACCGGCAGTAGATTAGCGCATGATAATAACATGTACTGTGTGTGAAATGCCAACCTGAAGATGCAGTCAGGTGTATGTAGGAGGCATTACAGAAAGTAGGTTTCGGATTTCTTTTTGTGGAGGTTTTGTAATCCTGTCTTGGATTGGTTATTTTTTTTTCAGGTCATCCAGTTACCTCTTTGGGGTGAAAAATCCTTTAAAATATATGGTACATTGTATTTTAATGGAATTAAATCATGGGACAGATAACCTGACAGCCATACAATTTAGCATCAGGATAATTTCACCTATTATGGAGAAGGCAAGTTTCTTAAACAGCAGGTGGTGCAATACCTAAAAATAATTTCAACACGTCTAATATGCTGGTGGTGTTCTTGTAATGATGTTGCTGTAGAATTGCCCATATGTTTATCTATGTATTGTTGTACTAATTTAAAAGAATATTCACATACTAATAATAAACTGTAATAAAATACAAATATACTCTTTGGTTTTTTCGGTAAAGTCATGTAGGTAAAAAATAAAATAAAATAAAATAAATGAAAACAACTAAATTAAATCACGACGTTTCGGGCGTAACACAAGCGTCCTTCTTCAGATGGGGACAACGTAGCAAAAGCACAACCACTTAAGTGTTGCGCCCAAAACGCCGTGATTTAATTTAGTTGTTTTCATTAATTTTATTTCATTTTTTACCTACGTGACTTTACCGAAAAAAACAAAGAATATTAATCCTTGCAGTCATGAAAGCTTCAAATCTAAAATACAAATATTTTGATAATGGGATTTCTACTCAACAAAGGCCTCCAAAATGGGGTCAGGGGGCACAGTGGTGAAGTGATTCGTGCCCTTAACTATAAACCTGGTGATCCAATTCCCAGCCACGGCTAACAGAAACTTCCAACTTGGGTTGCCACGGTGGCAATATGTTAACTACCTCGCCTGGTATGCAGGAGGTCGGGAGTTCAATCCCGACCCTGATACCTGCTGTATATTTATATTTTTTATGTTTCTCCCCGTGCTCGTGTGGATTTTTCTCCGGGTCCTCCGGTTTTTCCCTCCACATTTAGAAACATGCGTTTAGAGTATTTTGCTGCTATAAATTTCCACATAAGCCACTTCATTGAACTACCATTTGTAGCCAGGTTGCTTCTGAAAAAGAGCTGCATAGCTCAGTGGGCCTGACCTGGTAATAATAGTTTAAGTTTCGTGTTTAGTTTCAAACATGAGCAAACAGGTAAGATCCAAAAGGGCAGTGGCAGTGTCCACAACAATGGGGACAACATATTCGAAAATGTCAACTTTCTGGCAGGGCCACTGGTGGAAGAAATAAGACATGTAGCGTCACATGTGGTGGGCCAAAATGATCACACATGCATGCTTCAAAGCCTCACCCTTCCTTGCTAAAGTTGGAAGGTTTTAAATCCGAACTGCAACTCCTAACCCCAGTAAGGGTTGTGCAATGTTAGCGGACGGTCTCGTGAGAATGTTAATAAGCGGTGGTTGGCGAGGGTGAAGCCGTGAAGTCAAGGCGAGGTCTGAATAAACATCCTGAAGGATATCGTCTCTTAGAGCCCCAGAGATACATAAGCCCGGCGTTGCATTAGGCCTCTGTGCATTGCACAGAAGATAGCATGTGCCCCTCTGCCCTTTGGCTGCACTGCAATACACAACAACAAAAACAGTTCAGCTCAGCAGACATGCAGTCACATCGGACCGAGCAAGCAGTCACATCGCTCACATTTGTGATGCTCCCGCGCCTCCAGATGCAACACTAAAACATGTTTACAGCCTTCCGTATATCTCCTGCTGGATGAAGAACTCGACATTCCATGAGAGTCGTGGGGGTTATTTGAACAGACTTCTACCATGCTGGTCAGTGTGCATTGGCCCAGGCGCAGTTCAGATGTCACTCATCACTGATATGAGCCTGAGCTGGGAAATGGATTCAAGACACTGGGTTAATGGCGCAGTGCACTAACCACTGTGCCACCACTGTACACTGGGTGCACAGAAGCTGAAAGTATGGGTAGATGGTAATAGGTTTTTACCCTTTTATCTGGCACCAAAACTGACACCTTTATACAAGGGTTCATGCTTGCAATAACCACAACACAAGCAGTCAAAATGCAAACAAAAAGAGCCAACACCATGTGAGACTAGGCTCTAATAAAAGCCATCTCGAGTGTGGACCAATCAATTTCAAGGACAGTGCATATCATTATCAGAGTTGTCTCTGTTTGCATTTTGACTGCTTGTGTTGTGGTTATTGCAAACATGATCCCTTGTATAAAGGTGTCCGTTTTGGTGCCAGATAAAAGGGTAAAAACCTATTACTATATCTTTCTACTGGCAAATCAGGTCTCATAATGTATGGGTATATGCATAGATGAGCTGCCATTACAAATGAGGTTGGTCTAATTGTGATGAGTCCACACTTGACTGCTTTATCTGCAGTGCAAAATAATCTCATTCGTGCTTTGTGCATTCACACTCAAGCCTTGATCGAGTCCCAATACACTTTTAAGCAGAGTCTTTTTAGTCGGATCTTGCTTAAGATGTGTCTCTAACTTGCATTTCTGTATATCTGGGAGTATGCTGCAGATTGGAACAGTCACTCTCTGTGCATTAACCTGAACTTTCAAGCAGCAGTCTCTTATAAAGCTAGAGCATTACCTACTATAATCACTCAGGAATGTCTGTCCGTCCCGCGCGTGACGTCACTCCACATGAGGCCCACCCCCCACGTGATGTCACTCCACATTAAGCCCACCACCCCCTCATTAATATTAATGAGTGGGTGGATTTTTACACTAACGCAGAGGAAAGTCGAGCTGAATTTAATAATTTATTATGCAAAGTCGCTTCAAATATGACGTTTCTTTACAGAAAGTGGCGGTAAATAAACGCCTTTAAAAAAGTTATTTTTTAAAACAACGGTTTTATAAACAACTTCGTTCAACTCACAGTCGAGAAGTACGTCAATGATGTGGCGCCTGCTCCCACATCAACGCTTACTTGAAATAATTGGTAATTTTATAAATGAATCTTCAATGTACTACTCGTTCACACTGAGCAGGCGCGCCTGAGACATGCGGCGCCTGCTTTTTATGTGAGGCGATTCCACAGTTTGTAATTGCTTGAAAAGAGGCAATTAATTTATGCCGATTTTGATACGGGCATGCATTGTCACCGGATCTGAGTACGTGTGCAAAATTTCGAATTGATTGGACAACAGGAAGTAGACTAACTTTTGATTACAAGATTTGACCACGACAAACAGGAGTCAAGTTAAATAAAACCTTTGAAAAATAAATCTATGCAGCACAGTGCTACATCCGTGCATGACGTCACTGCAAAAGAGCCCCCCCCCCTCCCCTTCATTAATATTCATGCCTGCGTGGAAATTTACACTGACACTCCACATGCCGCACTCCTCCCCTAATTAATAATCATGAGTGGGTGACACTCCACATGCCGCACCCCTCTACAATAACCATGAGGGGGTGACGTCACTCCACATGCAGCACCCCTCCCCAATAACCATTAGCGGGTGATGTCACTCCATATGGGGCAACCCCCCCCCGCCTCATTAATAATCATGAGCTGAACAATTTTTCTATTGAATATTTCAGATTTACTGCAATATACACCCGTCCTTGGACGGGCAAAAAAAAGTGTATATTATTAGTTGTTATCCTTATCAGTCTCTTTTATCTCTTGCCAAATACAAAGCTGCAAGGGACAATTTTCAAACGTGTCATCAAGCAAGCAAAACTGCAAATGCAAGCAAACTGACATCTTGTCCAGATGGCTCTTGTCAATTCTGGTCATTTGCCAAAGTTATTTCAAACAGTTTCTGCAAAAGTTGATTTGCACCAAGAAGAAATTAATCTGGTTTGGAATACTGCGATCGTATCTGAGATGGAGCGCCCGCTTCCTACCCCCCACTGGACTTCATAAAAGTCCATGTAAAGCAGTCAGGTTGGCTGAAGATCCAGCACTCACGGATTAATTTCAATCACTTGCTTATCTGTGTTCAGCCATCTCTCCTTTATCACACTTTTTTCGCTACAACCAAGGCCACTTCCCGTGATAGTCGCTCATTGATTCCTTCACCCATTTTGAGGACACCATCTACCAGACTGATGGCTTCGTCTCATCGAGACTGAGTTCAACCACCATTCACGACACACAATTCTCTGCACAGTTTGTATATTGTCCCCCATATTCTGCATGATTTTTCTCCGGGTTCTTCGGTTTCCTCCATGCAGATAGCTAAAAAAAACATACAATGCAACTGGTGTGGGTCAAATACCCAGATGCTTAGAAATGACCAGAAAATCCATAAAGTGAGAGGGCACAAAGCAACATTGTACCCAACTGCGAAAGCAAGGCAGGTAGGACCCTCCTCAAAAGTGTTGAGACTCAGCTATGCTTTCCTGCGCATATAAGAGTAATAATAATAACCGTGATGAGGGAAAAATTATTATTCCTGCACGATCCACAAACCTTGCTTCTAAACATTGTATTACAGGCATGTGCCACTATAAACAGAGTAATTTACATTAGTTAACTTCATACAACTTGTCTTGCAATGTATAGTGTTTTGGCTTGAACCGACACACATTAGGGGAAGCCATGCAGATTTAGCTACAAGTACCAATCAACGCTGGCTGTATTGCCAAACACCAAAAGGCATGTGTGGCAAGTCTTATTTCCATGGAAAGACTTGCAGAATTGTGCACAAGAATAATTCGCATGGGCTCTATTGACACAGCACTCCACTTCCAAGCCTTTGCAAGCAACCATCGGATAAGCCCAAATGCAAGGATTATATTGTTGCTGTTATTTTCCAGGGACTCACAAAAGATGACATGCCGCTTAGCACTATATTTATTGTGGGAATCATCCTCACTCCAAGCACAAACGACCGTCGAGATGCAATCAATCAAACTGTTGCACAGAACAGACTGTAACATGCTGGTGTATATTTATAGCTGGAGCCCCAGTGTGCTTTTCTTTATAGCGTGATGCAGGTCTGTTTAGTGCCAGGTCTCGAGTGGATTTCAGCGATCACCACAATCGCATGTACTGCCTTTACCAGAAAGGTTTTTAAT
This sequence comes from Lampetra planeri, assembly GCF_965212315.1. Lineage (NCBI taxonomy): Eukaryota > Metazoa > Chordata > Hyperoartia > Petromyzontiformes > Petromyzontidae > Lampetra > Lampetra planeri. The sequence goes on from NC_136107.1 coordinate 23,783,454, forward strand.
GCTCTTCTAAGAGGTTTCAGATCCTAAAAATCAGCCTGTATGTTACTACATATATACTGTGTATGTAACATTTGAGAGAATTGTAAAAACAGACATTTTTATCTAAGCGAAAAGGAAGGAAAGCGATGACATTCGACCAGCTGGGAATCGTGATACAGATGGGTATGAGCAATTAAAAGGCAAAAAAACCCACTACGGAGCTCATGTTTCCCTTTCAAAGGCGATACTGCATCTCAAACGATACAATTAATACATTTATCATACACAGAAACCAACACACAAGTGAGGGCCACTAAAATATAGGTGGTGAGGTATGAGTGCAATGCATCATCTGCCCCACCCAGGCATTTGACGAAGCGGTCCCGATTGAGGGCTGCGATTCGATTCAAGAAAACATATTGTTCGTCTCATTTCTCTGTCATGTCTTTTTATGCCGTACAGTTTTGTTCACTCCTTAAGCCTAAATCTAACATTACAGCATATCATGTGTATATAGTAAAAACAATAAATCAAAAAAACGACTGGCGTGTTAAATTATTTGCATAAATCGTGAACCTTAACCGATTTTGATGAGTGAATGTAGTGATGCATTGTTAAACCCCTAAAGTAAAATACTCAGTCACTTTTTTACCACATTTTCAATATCCATTATAAATGTGAAGACAGCACTTGTTATTAATAATACATTAAAATTAGAATACATGTTGATAAAACTGCCTGGTCGCTCATAATAAAAATGTATGTAGATTGTGTAGTTTGTACAGCTTCATTATAGATTTCTCAAATAATTCTAATTTTAAGTTTTATTTGAACAAATATAATCGTTAACCCAATTAACGTCATCTGATAATCATCAATATGCTTCTCTAATAATGACCTGCTTTGGCAGTTTGGCCGATTCCTTTCGAATAATTGTTGAACGTGTGTGGAATAATTCTAGATTTGAAGCTTTCGTGACTGCAAGGATTCATACGCTTTGTTTTTTTCGATAAAGTCACGTAGGTTAAAAGAAAACAAATAAATTAAATCTTGATACAGCAATTTTGCTGTGACGGTTTCACCTGAAGACGGAAGCTTGTGTTGCCTCCGAAACGTCGTGATTTAATTTATTTGTTTTATTTTAACCTACGTGACTTTACCGAAAAAACCAAAGAATGTGTGTGGAATACCCAGAGAAACAGTTGACATTCAAGATACAGAATGAATGTCAGTAATCTACTGGCTGTACAGTGGCATATTTGCTGTTTTTGTAGATAGGCATCATATGCGCATGATGATCTCTGTGCACGCCACAATCAGCCGGACACGGAGGTGTGCGCCGACGATGATACCGAATTTCGACGTGTAATTTTTGTTAGATTATTTCTCGACTTCAGCACGTATACCTACGGTATATGAATGCGTACAACCCCACTGACCTTGCGTGAAACCACAAAGATCTGCATCGACACTAACAAGCAATTTGCTTCTGGGCACCCTGAATGCTACAGCGTGTGATTAATTACAGGTTGCTTGGCTTGGCGCTGCAGGGGCACGGGGCTGACGACGCCAACTTCTCAAGCGTGCGGCCAAGAATCACGTGCTCAAAACAGTTCTCTGGCGATGGCCGGGGGGCAAAATGGATGCTCTCAATTTCCTTAAGAAGTCTTAAACACAGATTTGGTTACACGTCTGTGGGCTTTGCCAGAAGGAGGGGGAAAAAAAACTACACCGTAAAATCGTGGGAATCAAGATATAGCCACCTGACTTTGGGAGGCTCGCAGAGATTACTCGTATTCCCATCTATCCCGCTCAGACGTAAATGAGTTACTGGCTCGCCTTCTGGTCACGCAGTGGACGCAGAGTTACTGCGTTCATACCCACTACATGCTGCAGTGACATGAGCTAATAGACATGCCATCTGGCACATATATTAGATTTTTATGAACTTAATAGAAATGTAATATATTTTTGAATAAAACCAACAGGTATAACATACATTAGCGCCCTCAAATGTTTCCGTTATTTCATTAAAACATTTGCTTTGACAAACGTGTACGATTATCTTAACGATACCAAAACATGTAATTCTGCAACACGAAAAGAGAGAGACTAACAACTTAAAAAAGTAAAAAAACACTATTCTCACATTATCTTGCTAACATCACCCGAGGACACACGAATGTGGTTTCAATTTGAGTTTGGCGCTCTTAAAAGTTATAAACAAAACAGATGTAGAACACACGTAGAAACTCGTGTGTGTGTATACGTCTGTTTTAAAATATTTTTTTCTTTTTAAAAATCTGTATGCAGAAAATACTCATGTTGAATACACTCCCAGCATTGTTGTCGCATACACAAAAGTGCATCATGGCCATCGTTTCTACTCTTAAAATAAAAATCACATTGTGGGCCTCCTTTCACACTCATGAATGAACGGAGTGCAATGAATGGTGTCTCATGCTGTCATGGCAATTTCTTTGACTATTCATCATTTTCAAGAAGCAACCTTCCAAAGAACATCCGTTGGCCAAAAGCTATACACATTCATCACATATGCAACGTACAATTTAACATATAAACACTCGTTTAATCACATTAAGGGTAACGGTAAGATTGTCAGGATTATTAACTTCTTTCCATCCTTCTTAATGTGCTTCGATACACTGGCAAATGTAACATTCGAGACGACAAACACAAAATGTAGTGTGGCCTGAACTGCAGACGTTGTTCCTCACAAGACTCAAAAGCACCATTTATCTTATAAACCCCACAAATGAACAAAGGATGTTGGTTGACAAAGTGAATCATTTGGACATGAACCACATGGAAAAATAGCCCGCTCAGTTATCCCCAAACTACAAAAAAAACCCACGATGAAATAGTATTCTAGTGCTAAATTACCACTCGGGGGACTAAGCTTGAAAAAGATGAATTAAGATGTGGCTTTGAGATCACACAGCTCTCTGTTTTGGCCCAATAAACGTTATGCGTCATCCTGTGTGTGCCTATACACATAAACGCTTGTACGTGCATTGATATACAAATGCGTGTTCTAGTGAAGGTTTGTACACAAGTGTAAAAAGACAGGTGACAGCACATTGGGACTGACTGGCATTGTTTGTTAATGTGTGTGTGTGCCTAATGCATGTGTGTGAGACACAGAAGGAATGGTGCAGATGAAGTTCGAGATTTGACCAATGTTCGCAATGAAGCAATGCCATGTTGGGGAAAGGGACATTTGTAGTGCCACATTCTATAGAAGATCATCTGTTATCCTGTTATATGCTCCATACGGTCTTGGGACAAGGGGTATTAACTCCCTTGTATGAGTCAAGCTGGCAATACAATTGTAATAAACGACTGGACCACGATGTCTGGCTCAGTGTCCTTTATTCGGTTCGTGCTGTACACCCACACGGCTGTCTTTACTCTGTAGCTTCTCCACGGTGCTGACTCCAATGTCGGCCCGATCCACAACAGCAGCCCCGCTGCTGTTACTCTCACACAGCCCCCCTTGGCTGTACTCGCTGCAACTCCTCTCCCTTTCGTCCTCTCTGCAGCTCTGACAGCTTCGTGCTGTTACTCTCTTCTCTCCCGCCTCAGCTGGCAGCCACACCGCTGCCTCTAACACGCAGCTCTTCTGGCTGTCTTCTCCGCAGCTACCCACCACTCCGTAGCTTCCACCTCTCTTCGGGGTTGGCTCCCGATGGCCGTCGGTGCCCCCCTCTTCTCACTCGCCCGCGTGGCCTCTCTCTTTTCCGCTCACACCCCGACTGACTTCCCCTTCCGGTTTACCCGCTTAAGGACCCGAACCTTCCACCCACGTCACATGACTCCACCCCCCGTGACGTCACATCCGGAAGGTCGCTTACGCCCGCATTACACCACCCTCCCCCGTAGAAAAATCCCAGCCGACCTCGGCTGACCAATAGCAAATCGTAATGCGGCGAACCGAGCTTCCCCCCCTAAAGGACACTAAGCATACAATGTAACAGCAAGAACAACAACAACAACGCCCGAGGCCGACACATCCCCAATAGATATCTTAGCATCCACCTGACCCACGATACCCATGCTACCCCCGTTCGCAGCGACGCACGACCCATAAACCGGACGCACAGCCCCCGGCGGGATGCCCAACAGATGGAAAATGACATCCGAAATAATAGTCGCAGACGCGCCGGAGTCGACCAAAATGCGTACGTCCACCCCTTGTATAGACCCCGGTACAGTGGACGAGCCCGTAGCGGCCGCGACGACTCTCCGTGCCAACTTGCGCCACTGCGTGACCGAGCGACAAGGCCCCGTCGAAGGGCATGCTTTAACCACAACGTTAGGATGGCGCAACGACGGTGATGGGTGAGGTGTAAAGCCTTGCCGAGTGTCTGGTGCGTGCCGACATGCCTGTTTCGGAGGATCTTTAGCCGACTTGTCCGGTGCCGAGGCCTCCTGCTGCGGCGGAGCCGGGAAGCGGGCCCAGCAGTCTCTGGCGTAGTGGCCCCTACGCCCGCAGCGGAAACATTCGGCCTCGTTGCGCCGAAGCGCAGGCCTTGCCTCCTGACGGCCCCGTTCTGGTAGCGCCGCGCAGTCTCGGCCCGCCGCGTCCCGTCCATGGAGCGGAGGCGGCCGTCAGCTGTTGAGGGCCCCGGTCATCCGGAACATAGACAGCCTGCGCAGGGTTCCACCCCAGCGCATCCCCTTCTTTGACGGGCCCCCCCGTCCACGCCGTCACTTGTTTCCAGCGACGGAGGTTGAATTGCGCATCGAGACACTTAGCAGTCGTCCGGGAAGTTAGCTTCTCATGCCCACACACAGGCATGGGGATCCCTAGATCCCGAGACAGCTCCAACATTTTCCCTAATATGAGAGGCTCGAGCAGGTCCTGTGGCGTCTCAGGATAAGCTGCCATGGCCAGCTCCAGCACCGCACCCCTGAACGCCACGGGCGACTCCTCTGGTGCTCGTTGACGTTGAGCGAATCGCCGATGTGCTTCATCTGGTGGCTCATAAGCATCGGCCATTTCTTGAAAAACACCACTTAAAGTTGCCTTCTTATCGGTCGTTATGGAACGGAAGAATCGGACAGATTCGTCGTCCAGGAGAGTCGGCAACACCTCCAAAGCCTCCGCATCGGTCCATCTTGCTGTGCGTACCGCCGCCAAGAAGCGGCAGGCGAACGCGCTCCAGTCCCCACCGACGGAAAATTCTTTAACCGTGGTAAGGTGGCGACTCCGACTCCTCTTCCCGCCGTCTTCCAATGGTGGTGGTTGTGGTGGCAAATTCAAAATGGCGTCGGCCCGCGGCGTGGCCAAGATGGCGGTTTGGCGCCGCGGAGCGCGCAAAATGGCGGCCTCTTGCCGCGTGGGCAATGGCGGCGGCAGGACAGGCAACGTGGCGGCCCGCGGAGCACCAACTGCGTCCTCCATCGTCCCTGGCGCGACGAGATGGCATAGATGCGCCAGGACGTCCTTAAGTGCCTCCAGTTGTACCGCCATCGCTTGCCATCGTTGATCCGCGTCTGATGATGTCGACGGACCCGCCACCGCGCCAACATCCTCCACTCCCGTTCCCGTGGTCGCCTCAGCCGGGCTCTCCCCCACCACCCCAACAGGATCCGTGGTTGGAGGGAGTTCGTCGTCGTCGGACGAAGAAGCCGATGCAGGCGCCGGATTAACTTTCTTCCTCACTTGTTTCGGCATGCCGTTGCACTTCCGACACCAGTGTAATAAACGACTGGACCACGATGTCTGGCTCAGTGTCCTTTATTCGGTTCGTGCTGTACACCCACACGGCTGTCTTTACTCTGTAGCTTCTCCACGGTGCTGACTCCAATGTCGGCCCGATCCACAACAGCAGCCCCGCTGCTGTTACTCTCACACAGCCCCCCTTGGCTGTACTCGCTGCAACTCCTCTCCCTTTCGTCCTCTCTGCAGCTCTGACAGCTTCGTGCAGTCTCTATCTTCTCTCCCGCCTCAGCTGGCAGCCACACCGCTGCCTCTAACACGCAGCTCTTCTGGCTGTCTTCTCCGCAGCTACCCACCACTCCGTAGCTTCCACCTCTCTTCGGGGTTGGCTCCCGATGGCCGTCGGTGCCCCCCTCTTCTCACTCGCCCGCGTGGCCTCTCTCTTTTCCGCTCACACCCCGACTGACTTCCCCTTCCGGTTTACCCGCTTAAGGACCCGAACCTTCCACCCACGTCACATGACTCCACCCCCCGTGACGTCACATCCGGAAGGTCGCTTACGCCCGCATTACACAATGTACACAACTCTGTTTCAAAAGCACTCTTAAATCATATTTATTTTCGTTAGTTTAGGACAAAGATCCAGAGTCTAGGATGGTAGTGGGCTGCTGTTGCATGTGGAAATTCAAATTGAGAGGCCAAATATGTTCTAAAAATATTAAAATTTTCAGGTGCTTTTTTCCACCTGTCGATTTTTGATTGATTTTTTTCTAATGGTGGCTGATGCATGTCAATAAAGAGTTAATTAGCACCAATTTCCCTTCAGGGGACCCAGCTTAAAACAATAACCATATACAACTCACGACAGCACAAGCTCTTGCAAATTATAACGGCCCTACAAAAGCCTTCACTCCAATCAGGAAAATGCCTTTAACAACACAACTTTCCAGAGGTTGCCCCCTCAAGCGGCTGTCCCAGTGGTCCGTGATTATTTGTTGCTGTTTTCAGTATTATTAAATTACAAAAAGCAACTGCCAGTTTCCCCCTCACCCCGCCAACCCCTGCACTCATTGAACAATTAAAACATCGATTGGGAAATCAACATCACGTGAGAATTCACTACAACTGACAAAAAAACACCTACAATAGATGTTTTCTCATTCCCTCTGGGGGTCAAACGCAGGACCCTCAGAGGTGCTGACTCAGTACCCTGACACATTGTACATTGTAGCCTTGAACCACCCAACTTTCTCCTAATTTGTAACAACAGTATTTTCTATGTTGACTCGCCAACAGAGAAGATCGCTGAAATAGATGAAGGTACACAACAATGATGTATGATTGCCGCAATTGAGAAATGCCTGAATTGTGGAGAACTGAGGGCGTAGCTTGTTACTGGTGAATTTAAATTCATCATCAGCCATTGTTAATCTAACGAACTATTTTACCAGGTAAGGTCCACTGAGCTAGAAAACTCGTTTTCAGAAGCGACCTGGCCACATAGCTCAACAAATTGGCTTATCCTCATGCGGAAATTCATAGCAGCAAAATACTGTAAATGCATGTTGGTTCTAAATGTAGAGGGGAAAACCATACCCGGAAAAAGATGTACGCGACCACAGGGAGAACATGCAAAATCCAAATATACAACAGGCGTCAGGGTCAGGATCGAACCCACAACATCCCGTATTTTGACGTAAAACTTTCGTGACTGCAGGAATTAATATTCTTTGGTTCTTTCGGTAAAGTCACGCAACACAAGCGGTTGACCGCTGTGGTTTTTCTTTTTTATTATTTTCATTTTTATTCACTTATTTTTTTTATCTCCGTCACTTTACCGAACGAACCAAATAATCCTGTATACCAGACGTGATAGTTAACATCTCACCACCGCGGCGTCCCACTGCTGAATGAAGGCCTCGCCAAGCTGTTAACTACCTCTGATGTTGCAACATCCACAAAACACCTGCCCATGATTTCATCGTTCCATATCCCCGGTGGACGTACCTCTCAGACGCGTTCCGTTTCTCGGCTGACACTCCATTTAAATTCTCAACCACCGTCCATCATCCCTCATAGTGATGTGTCCTGCCCAAGGACACTTTGTTTTATTGATAGTCTTAATTATATTTCGATTTAAAGCTTTCGTGACTGCAGGGATTCATCTTCTTGGTTCTTTCTGTAAAGTCACGTAGAAGGGAAATAATAAAATAATAAAAATTAAACATAATAAAATACAATTCTGTCAGGTCTGTCAGAAAGACAGCGTCAGACGCTGTCTTTCCGACAGACCTGTTCTTCATCTGAGGACGGCTGCTTGCGTTGTGGCCGAAACGTCGTGAGAATTGTATTTTATTATGTTTTATTTTTATTATTTCCCTTCTACGTGACTTTACCGAAAAAACCAAGAAGATGAGTCTTAATTATGTCATGGACCTGTACGTTCTATAATCCATGTGTTCCTCCTTCTGTCGCCCAGTGTAATTCAAGCATGCATCTCTCCAAGCGTCTTGGCACACATTTCAGCTTTTCACCATGTTATGGAATGTGTGTCATCGTAGGTAGCACGCGCTGATTAAACAAGTCATTTTTTCGGCACATCGGTGCGTTACTCTTAATACTCAAATTTAGATTTCCAAAAGTCATCCCAGGCCGCTCTGATCGCGACTTTTCTTTCATCTTGATTTCGCTCTACCATTAATAGCTGTCCCAGATACACATATTCTGCGGTGTTTTCCAGGTCTGGCCCTCGGACACATATATCCAGTTGTTTAGCAAACTTATCGTGCATTAACTTTGTTTTGCTGATATTTATTCTGAGCCCAACTTTACAGCCTTCTCTGTAAAGTTCTAACATATTCTATACGTTATAATGATTGTCATCAGCCAAACTGATATTGTTAATATTTTCGCATTTATTTCTCAAATCCAATTACTGGAAGAATATCTTACGTCCATGTGAATAACTTTGGCGATAGCAGATCACCTTTTCTGACTCCGCTATCAATATGTATTTTGGTACTTTATACAAGTAAACTGTGTTGATGTTCAGTGTTTTGTAAAACATTTTCACTATTTCTTCATATTTATTTAGGCCATAGTTTGTGAAATCTTCGAGTCCAATGCTTTTCAAAGGCTACAAAGTCTAAGCACAATATTCATTCATATAAATTGGTCTTTTAAGAATCTGATTCATGGTTTGTTCATAGTCGATGGTAGAACCAATTCCTAAACCATACTTGCTACCGTGGTGGCTTCAAGTTCAAGTTTATTTTGTTTAACCCGGTGAGAGCTCAAAAGAACAGAATGAGTTTCATTTTCAAGAGTGACCTGGGTCAACGAAAATACAAAAATAAAAAGTACAGCAATGAAGTAAATAAATAAGAACAAAACAATCTATATCACACAATGAATTACAAATATTGCCAACATTTAACAATGTTATATCAAGGCTAAATAATACATCCCCTTGCAGAGCAAACCAGCACAGACAGATTACCTCCAGATTGGTCACAGCACAAAATGACAAAACTAAGCTATCGAAACATTAAACAGATATTGGTTGATCATATTGGTTGACTATAGTACTCATGTAAACAAAATGTGTATGCCAAAAGCTTAACCTTAAGAGGCGAATTTGAGATGAGGGCTGTTAAATAATGAGAAATGTTTTTTTCACCATATCAAAGTAAAAGATTGTCCTTTTGGTGAAAATATAATGGACCGAACTGCAGCTGTAAAATAATGGTAATTTAATGAAGGTTGCATGCTGACATGCACAAAAGGACACCCAGCACGTTCAGGGAATTGTGCATTTTCTCATGTTTTTTGTGAACGATGCATTTTCACTTTTTAATAATAAAACAGGGGAAAAGGTTGTGCTCTTGGCACGCCTGCCAGTAGTGGCCTACCAGGGGGTAGGGGTCGCCCGGGGGCCCCCTCTGCGAGATGGGTTCCATATGCGCTGGTGGGAGTGCGTGCAGACGTTTGTGCGTTTGTGTGTACACACAGAGGAAAACGCACTCGCTCCACATAGCTTTAGATTAACGCACAGACACCGGCACACCGTGCCGGAGGGAAGCCTCAGAATTGTACACGCACACACACGCGCACGCGAGAGTGGGACCCTGCAGCATCGACATCGTGGCATGGGGCAAAGCAGAGTTAACCAACAGCAAAGCGCACAAGGCTGTGTATCAGGAACTCTGATATAGACCCCAGTACCGGAATGGGAATGTGGAATTTCCATTACAGGTTCAATGCTGCTCAAGGAATTGAGCATGTATGTACGTTGAACTTATTTCGCACCATACGTAGCCAACCATGCTAATCGGAGGTGTGGAGTAATGCGTACTACCCAAATTTTGGTTGAGTATGGACACTCAAGACGCATCTTTTAATTGTATATCATATATTGTAAATGTTAGTAAAATGTATTAAACCCTTTAAAGAAATAAGCGATTATTAACAGATGTGGTCTCATCGCAAGAAGAATAACTACGCAGCAAATAAGTCCTGCCACATGACCCAATCCTACTCAATTGCAATCTATAATATGTGCAAAGGGCATCGATGCAGCCTAATGTTTATCACCACACATGCATCAAGTTTAAATTATGATGATCGTGATGGAGTGTCCGGGTGGTCTACATCTCCAATATGCTGGCCCGTGGGTCCAGGACTCACTAGTTTAAAGTCTCACTGCCACCCCATAACATTACTCAATGGGGACATTAATAACTAACACACACTGCTATCGGAGGGAGATATTGACGTTGATTTTTGTACAGACTAAAAAAAAACATCTCTTGCTACTTATTGGCAAGGCCAACCAAATTGTACCCATAATCATTGCACTATGCATCCCATAACTGTTCTTAAAATGAGCTATCTAATACCGAGTCTGTCAGTACCAGGGTGCAGAACATGTGCGCAGTAAACAAATGTCACAGTGTAGTGTGAAGGTTGTCTCGGCCAGCAGACAGCTAAGAGTTCAGAAGAAACTTTGGAATATTCCAGCCTGCCAACGTTGTGTAGAATACCAAACAAAATTAGCTAATTTTATTCAGATATTTCTGTGATAGTCACACTAAAGTCCAGCTCTTAAAGGGTTAAAACATAAAGGTCATTCTACACATTAAGTTGTTGAACTAGCATCCCACCCACTTTGTAAGTATTACTACCCATCATCATACACCACTGTTCCAGTGGTAAGGTTTGTAACAATGTGTTACCTTCAGCTCAACTCCGGTGGTGAAGCGGTTGCTGTGTGTGCGGTCACAGTGTATGAGATGAGGAAGTAGCAGAGGCCGCTCTATCCTCCCCTCTGCTTCTTTCCCTGACTTCCTGCCCACCTGCAGTCGTCATCACAATGAAGTTGTTTTCCCACTGAAGATGACTCCTTGTTGAATTGATGGCAATGTTTGGAGGTCCACTTCCATGCAATGCTCTCGAATAAACATGGTGGTGTCGGCAGAAAACTCCAGACCAACGACATTCTTACAACACATTCCTGCGGAGGGAGCTGGTAGGAACGTTGGGTTGCTCCGTCAATGCCCAGGGTCAACCGCGGCGTGAGTCGGTTAAACCTTGAGTTTTATAAGGGCACCACGGGGTGACCAGCCCCTCCCAACCCAGCCCCTCCCAACCCAGCCCCTCCCAACCCAGCCCCTCCCAACCCAGCCCCTCCCAACCCAGCCCCTCCCAACCCAGCCCCTCCCAACCCAGCCCCTCCCAACCCAGCCCCTCCCAACCCAGCCCCTCCCAACCCAGCCCCTCCCAACCCAGCCCCTCCCAACCCAGCCCCTCCCAACCCAGCCCCTCCCAACCCAGCCCCTCCCAACCCAGCCCCTCCCAACCCAGCCCCTCCCCACCCACCCCCTACCCAGCCCCACCGTCCCCACCCTCCCAACCCAGCCCCTCCCCACCCTCCCCACCCAGCCCCTCCCCACCCTCCCCACCCAGCCCACACTCTCCCCATCCAGCCCCTCCCCACCCTCCCCACCCAGCCCCTCCCTACCCTCCCCTCTCCACCCAGCCCCACCCCTCCCATTTTTTGATGCACGACGGACGGACACAATAATCCCCTGTGGGCTGGTGTAACCAGGAGGTTCCTACCAGTATAATTCTTTGCTGGACCTTGCCAGCAGTGCGTCAGATTATCTGTAGTGGTGAGAAATTCTGTACATTCATGATGTACAGAGGTACAGGTGCAGCCCTGCAATTTGTTAAGTATGCCATTGTTAGTGGAAGGGCCTCCACGAGAGCGAGCTCTAGAGAGCCTCTCTAGATGGTATTTGGCCTACTCTTCCACGCTGACCAAACGCCTTGTAAGAGGCGAGAGTACCCACACTTTACCCCACCACATATGTCCGGAATCAAACTTGTGACCTCTGGATTGCAAGTCCAGTGTGCTAATCAACACATTAAGACATGATGCATGTGCTACAACACACATTGTAATCACCATATAGCAAATAGCATTGTGCCCACTTGTTTGAGCCGAGACCCAGGGATGTATCATAACAAGTTACGTTTCTTAAATTGTATTTCATAAATAGATACAAGTGGACACATTGTGAAGGAAAATCTGTAATTGGTCACCAACGCTATTAGAATTGACCAACATCTGTGCACTCAAAAACTATCAAGATGCAAGTGAAAATTTCCAAAGGCTATTCTATGGTTCTTTCGGTAAAGTCACGTAGATAAAAAATAACAATAAAATAATAAAAATGAAAATATTTGTATTCTTTTTTATTCACTTTATTTTCAATTCCTGCAGTCACGAAAATTTTAAGTCGAAATTTTTCCAAAGGCTACTTCATAATTTGGACGTATCTAAACTGGACATGAAGGTGCAGCAACGTGCTTAGTCAACAATAAAATACGAAACACAGTACCCTTTTTGTTTTAGCTTGTTTGGGGGGATTACAGCGAGTTTAAATTAGTCAAAGAAACCTGAACCCACCCCCAGCTCACTCACTGGCCCAAACAACCCCTTGAATACACAAAAAACTTACAATGGCCTTAAGTGGCGGCGAATGTTTTTATATCTCCAAACCCATACTTTTGGGACCACCGAAAGTTTGTTGACGTTTTTAACAATCGCCCCTTACACCAAACCCACCGACCTCATCCTCCCTCCCCTTCGTGATCGGGCGCACGGCACTGAAACCCCTCCCCCCAACCCACGATTGTGCGGATAAACGGGCAAACACTGCGGGCACAGGAAGGCCAACAGCACACCAGCGATAATAACTAAATCAATAGGAAGCTCTTTAAGAGGCACCTGCTTTCAATTTAGTAAAGAACTGCAAGGGAGCACGGGTCGCAAATTAAAGCCACATTGAGCCCCCAGCTTACACGGTGCATGCCCTCTCTGGTAGATTGCCCCAATTCTCGTACACGTTCCCTATTATTTTCCCCTGCATCAAGCAAGTGCTTGCCACAAATGAACTACAGGTAGTCCCCGAGTTACGATGGTCCGACTTACGATATTTCGATCTTACGATGGTGATAGCGATACGACAAAATTGCCATCAACAACCTAACATTGTTCAAGTATGCAGACGACGGACAGAATATTGTGGAGTACAGTACAATATGATACATTACGATACGTTCAATGCATGTATGATAGGTAGCTTTAGCGATTTTACTTTTAAGGTTACCACGATACGATCAATGCATGTTAAACGTTTTTATAGCAGATAGGATTGTTTCCATAACATGTTTTCTATTAAATTGCAGTTCATATAGGTAGGCTAAGAATTTACCTTGTTTTTTTACTTTACATTTTACTGTGCAATACAGTATTGTAATTAATAAATACATACAGTATATAGTTTATACAGTACGGTACTTTAAATTGCTCTGTTTTGCTAAATTATCACCATTCTTTAAGACTCCTGGGTAGGCTAGGCCATCTTCGACTTACGATATTTTCGACTTACGATGGATGGGGTCGTCGTAACGCATCTCCATCGTAAGTAGAGGACTACCTGTATACAATACGTTGCTGATCTTGTTAAGGAGCATAAACTGTCACGCAAACTCCGGTCACGCTCGCAGCGGCTTTGGACCTGCCCAAACTGGACATCTGTGCAAAAAATAGCTTCATAGCTCATCAGATTCCTTCAGTCGAACTAAAGATTATGATTTTGGCTAGCCATCGAACAGAAAAGGTCACTGCATCGCGCGCTTTCAGATGCGCTTTTGGCGGCCGTTTGGAATGTTCTTCCTTCTGACATTAGGAAGCAATGGTGCTATGCACTTTCAAATCTAGATTGAAAACTAATTTCTTGAGAACTGATTTTTTTTGTGTTTAGTTTGTTGTCCTTCCCTACGTACGGTGCGAAAGAAGTTCAACATACATAGATACAAGTACTATACTCTTTGGTTCTTTCGGTAAAGTCACGTAGGTAGAAAAAAATAACAGATCACGACGTTTAGATCGCAATAACAAGCGACTGTCTTCAGGTGAGAGGAGACGGTCGCTTGTTGTTGCGATCGAAACGTCGTGATCTATTCTTTACCAAAAGAACCAAAGAGTATGGATTCCTGCAGTCACGAAAGCTTCAAATCAATACAAGTACTGTTCAATTAAAACATCTTAATCGTGCCGATATAAAACAAATAAAAGGCCCTACACGTTACATTTGATCACTGGTTATCGTCATGTTTTACACCAAACAGGATGAGGTATCACTTCATGAAACCAGGATGATAAACAATGTCTTCAATAAGCAGCTAAAACTGCGTTGTTGTGAGGTGACGGGCTATGGCTGAAGAAAGCCTCCTCGGGATCGGGAGTCGTAAATATGTTTCACAGTGATGTGTAAATGTAATGTTAGGAAGACTAGGAAAAACAATCATGGCATTACTTATGAAATTGAGCCTGCTTACTACTATTACTACTATGAGCCAAGAATGTCTGTGTGTAACGCACGTGACGTCACTCCAGTCCCCCCCCCCCGTCATGAATATTAATGAGCGGGTGGATTTTTACACTCACGCAGAAGGTCGAGCGGAAAGAAAAACATTTTCCCGCAAATTTGCTTTAAGTTTGACATTTCTTTATTGAAAGTGAATCTAATAAATAATTATACGCAGCAACAAAGAATTTGGTGTCTTTATTTATTCATTCAACACTTGAGTCAAAAAATGTAAGTCTAATTTATGCTTCTACATTATGGTATAGTAGACATTTATCGGTGATTTTCCACATATTGCATCGATTTCCAATTTATTTCAACCCCAGCAACCGAAAGCAGAAGAGAATATAGTATCAGAGCAGTGAATTTGAACAAATTGAAGGTCAGTTTATATACAGTGCTACAGTGACACATTAAGTGTGGTGTTTTATGATGTATTTTTGTGCAAGAATAACTGCCATTAATACAGTGCTACAGTGAACTGCAGTGAAGTGTTTGATTATATACTTTTGTGCAAGATTCCCTGCCATTAAATTTACACAAGATGGGCAAAGCAGCTATTGGTAATAAACAAATAGCTTTAACCAGTTTTCTGGTAGAAGCCAAACATTTATTCAACAGACCTCATTTAGAATACTTAAATGTTGTCACTTTCTTACAAACCATTTTTCAATTCACAGTGAAACCTCTCAAAGCCGAATAAGGGTAAGGAGTCTTTCCAGTGATGTGGGCATGTCTGGCATGCTGCAAATATGTAAAGAATAACTAACTACCAGGATGCATGTATGTTTAACTTCTTTTGCACCCTATGCAGCCATGTAATTAACTCAACGTTTACAATTAATTTTTTTTTTTAAATCACTACTGTACTGGTTAATCCAGGTCACTGACAACAAAAATTAACAACAGGGAGAAAGCCGAGGTTCACTGAATGTGGAAGTCTGCAGGGATTTTCTGACAGGCTTGAAGAATTACGTTCATTTATCAAGTGAATGTAAAGTAAATCACGTGAGAAAACCAGAGGAGGAACAAACGCATGTGGATGACCGAGGCGTGCACGGGAATTGTATGGAAATAAATTGTATTTATCACAATGGTTGGGTATAGCATTTTATACTTCCTCGTGTTGACAAGCATGTGGATTGACTGCAAAATTCCATATCCTACAAAAATGACTAAATATTGGCCACGGTGGTGGTGGGAAGTGGATGTGCAGTCATTGGCGGATCACCAATTACTGCAACAAAAAAAACCCAAAGTAAATTTGGTTTAACACTGACTATGGCTAACTTACAGGTCTGAGAATAATATTGGTGTGCCAGTCGTGTGTACAAGCAGAGTCACAGCATAATGTGGAAAAGTGCGACTCCAATTTGCAAAGGATAAAATGTGCCCATTTGATGGATTTCTTTGGGAAAAATCCTTTGAAAAACTCTTCTGCAGGCGTTCTCTGACGTACTGATCTGCAAGAGTTCAATATAGATTATTTATCTCATGGTAAGATGTTGATAATAAACTTGAAATACATTTTGAGAAAAATAACAACATAACGAGCTACATGTAAATTAAATAGGTTGATTGACCTGAGACCTACAAGGAAAGGAATAATTAGAGCTGCATTGCGTGGAGTTATCCAGATCCAGAGAATCCAAAACAGCAAATGCGACTCTCTAGAATTACGAGTTTAAGTCAGAGGATTAACATTTATTATTTGATAACTTATTGGGGCCGAATGCACGCGTTGGCAAATGTCCTTTTCTGTTCGATTGGTGGTGAAAAAGTGCCAAGTTCTCCATTGCAATGGGGAAAAACCACCAAAGTAATGCCGGCTGACTTTTCCCTGACCTAAACAGACTTCTTGATATGACAATATAAGAACATGCAGTAAATGGGGATATTTTCAAAAGTAAGTTATTATAAGTAAAGAATCTCGTTCAAAAGCACTCACCATAAATCTAGAGTCTTCCAGATGGCTCATTTCCTTAAAATGTACTTCAAGTTATAGTAAACAATGTGTCCATTTGTAAGTGTTGTTGTTGTGTTAAGTTTGCGTGTGTTTTTGTGCATGAAAAATATTGCATTGAAATTCATGCACTACTGTCCCCATTTTCTCAATAAGAAGCCATTAAAATTCCTATCACGTTCACCGAGTCCTCAACTTACAGGACAAAGCATATACCAACATAAGTACGTACCTGGCTCTGTGCTGGGGAGCAGTCATTGCAAAATACTTTATTTGTTGATACGAAGAAAATGTGGAGTGCTTTTTTAAGTTTTGTGTTTTTGGAATAAAGACAATGTTTTGAATTACAAAGCCATTTCCCAAACATACATTTGGAACCTATGTAGGGGAAAAGAGATAAGGTCCTTCTCTGACCCAAGAAAAATAATGACCAGTAAGTTCCCCCAAAACCTCAATACGCATGAGCTGCTAAAACATGTAAAACTATGTCAATGTTGACTAAACTTTCAAAACATTAAATGGCAGAGGCTTCCACTCAGCCATCTCACCATAACGTTGCGATTATCTGAAATGGACCTGGTACCAATTAGTATAGATTAGGAGGCATTCATATATACAGACACTGCACGTGTAATTTATGTTTCGTGCACACAGCTTCCTAACCTGTCTTAATGGTGGCACGATCACATAAACCACAGTGCCCCAGCAGACTGCAATTTACTGCAGTTCAGTTAACCACTCCGGTTTCGGAAACTCTGCACAGTTGAACTTGTGGACTTTTGGCTGTACCGTGATTGTTACAGAAAGTGCCTCATTCACCCCTCACATTATTTATAGAATGCTGAGTGCATACAAATCTCCACCTGTATCTCTGCGCTACAAATCAGGAAGCCGGACGCTTGGTTTCTTTGTCTTGCATGAGGGGTGGGCCTTCTCAGGGAAACTATTTTTATAAAATGCTATCCTTCACCGCCCTGTGATATATTTTTACATTAAATAATTGGCTATCTAGATTTATTTTAAATTAGAAACATGTTTGCGTATAGCACAAGTTAAAGATTTTTTTTAAACCTTTGTATTACACTTTCTGACGGTCCGTGTAGGTTTCACATACGGATTGCTCTCACCAATAAGAATGCCTATACCAGTACGGTAATGACGTGTTATTGCCAACATCTGTAACAGGTTATATGGCTTTTCATATGCCATTATTGTAATGACGTAATTTTCTCACCATAATTGCCAAACAAATCTGTAACAGCAGGTGACTGTGTGCCATCACCAAGACAACTCTGTGAATTAGATATTACACGTCTGTTGTGCATCCGAGTGAAACTCTTTAAATGAAACATTACATTTGAATACGTGACAATATCTTATGAAGACAAAGATACTCCATACGCCTCCTCTGCCAAATACTGTGAAGCTAATGTAAAACTGCAATTTTCCTGTACATATATTTGTTACGTACAAGAAAGGCAATGGCAGATGAATAGATCCTGGGCCAACAGTGTGTGGCCAAGCGTTGATGAGGTTATTGCAAAACCCTGCATGTTCTCAGCAAAAACACTTCAAGTGTATATGCAAGAGAGGGGAATTGTGCTGTGTGTGTGTGAAGTTTCTGCTTGCCGTGTATGTGCGTGGGGAAGTGACCCAGTGGATAGCACACCGCAGTATGATTCCCACAGGTTTGTGTCCGGGCCATGGATAACACAAATAAGCAAGACATATCTGAACCTGTCCTGGATTTCCCTGAAGTGAACTCAGCTTGAAATTAGTACCTGGTACAGCATGTGAATATAAGCACTGGGGAGACAAAGGTGGCCAGATATGGTGTTAGCCACACTAACCCATGTCTACAATGCTGGTTTCACGAACGGTAATTGCCTCACCAGTTTATATGGTCAAAAGGGGAGATGTTCGTTTTTGTTGTGCGTGTCTGTATGTATGTGTGGGGGGCGGTGACGCAGTGGTTAGCATGCTGCGCGACAAACACGGTGACCAGAGTTTGATTCCCGCTCAGGACCAATAACAGTGGCAAATATTTTAACTGGTCCTGGCCTCCCCTATGTCGATTCAGCCTCAAATTAGTACCTGGTGTAGTGTGTAATCATCACCACTCGGGGGACAAAGGTGGCCTGGTTTGGTGCTGGCCATCCACCCCCTCGTGTGCTATGCCAGCCTTCATAGGTGCTCAATAACGGAACTTGCCCCAACTGTCTGTTAATGCTATAATATGGGGGATCGTTGTATTAAGTGCTTATTAAAAGCACTTGTCTCTTGATCATAATAGCTCTTTTCTACTGGAGGTTGTTTTTCCACTGATGTCACACCTGACTTGCATCTGATGTAAGCTTCACGTGTTCAAATATACAGACACAAGTTATTAACCCTGCCCTTGCTTCACCCAGAGACAGATTCAAATGTCTTCAGAGGACAGTGTCACATTTTGGTTTTGGCTAGGCTTGGCAAAATCACCATTGGAGAACCGCACATGACGTCAGGGCCCCACACCGGCGCGGCTTGCACATGCTGGTGGAAAAGTGGGATAAAAGGCTAATTCTGGGATATTTTACCTTTGTAGCAGATATGTGTGTGGGTGGGGGAATGGGTGCGTGCATGCAGGCCTGACCGTCATGCTCGCGATGCCACTCCATGGTCTGGTAGTAGCTGTGCATCACCTCCCAGAGCGCCTTGCACAGGTCCGTCATGCAGGGGATGTAGCTGTCCACGGTCACGTGCTGCAAGGAAAGCCCAAAGTGCCGTCAGCTAGGACCAAAATCATGATAATTACATTTCCAGATTCTCTCAAGACAATACACATCAAAACCGAAAGTCAATTTTGCAAAGCCATCATCCGTGAGAGGTAAATTAAATGAATAATATATAAATATTTAAGAGATTATCTGTATTGCTGAAATGTTATGAATCATTAATACAGAACTGTATAATAAAATAACTTGATTTAGAGTCCTTCCTACATTTCATATATGTACTTAGGAATACTACCAAACTCGAATTTGAAGATAGCAGCAAGTTTCCCCATACTATGACTTCAAAAGTTTGATTTCTATATTACTGTTACTTGTGCACTGATTTATTCCGTTGTATTTGTGTTTTGTAATTGAAACAAAAATTCTGTTTTTATATTAACCCAGATACCTTGCTGATGTGGTTGCTTGGCCTCTATATGTAATGCCATAATTTACGTCTACAGTATATAGATTGATAATAGGTTCTTCCTCTTTTTTTCTGGCAACAAAACAGGTGTTAAGATATTAAAACACCAAACTGAAACCTTTTTACAAGGAATTATGTGTGCATTAACCACAATGCTTGTGGTCAGAATGCAAAAAAAACCATACTCTGATAGTATATGCATTGTCCTCGAAACTGATTGGTCCACACCAGAGACAGCTTTCTTTGGAGCCTAGTCTCAAACGGTGTTAGACCAGAGGACACCAAAAGGCCTTTTTTACTACAGATATATGCTTGGTGTTAAGCCAATTTTCTGGAAGGTCGTACCCATCACCATTCATGTGTAGTACATCTTATTATATTATTCCATCAACTCAAGCCCGAAAAATACTGGAATTTTCTTTTTTATGACTTTATATACAGGGGTGCATAACTGTAGTGTGAAATTGGCTATTCTTATTCTTGGATTTTTCGGTAAAGTCACGTAGAAGGGAAATAATAAAAGAATAAAAATAAAACATGATAAAAAAAATTATTATAAAATAATGAAAATAAAACATAATACAATTTTATATTATAATAAAATTTGTATAATGTTTTATTTTTATTCTTTTATTATTTCCCTTCTACGTGACTTTACCGAAAGATCCAACAATATGAATCCCTGCAGTCACGAAAGCTTTAAACCGAAATTTGGCTATTCTTGCCGAAGCCCAATCCTGATTGTTTTTTTCTCACAGTTGCTAGATAGGAGGCGATGGGTGTACTTAGAGACTTACATAAGGGTGAATACCGAGTAGCCACAGCACTCTCACACACTGCCCTACTTTGGGACTTGTCAAAAGACAAATGATTTGGGTTTCCTGGCTCTCGCTATGCTCAGCCTGGCAAAACACTACCAACACGTGCCAGTGTGGGGGCTTACAATCTAGCTGAGTGGCACGACGGTTTATAGCACAGGAAGGTTGAAATTTACTCGCATGGTTATGATTGAACCCAGCCTATTATCACTTCAGCGCTCAAAGAAATTGTTCTAACCCTGAGGAAAGTCAACACGTAATTGTCATCGAGAGAGACTGGCCTCCATCAGAAGCATGGGAATTTCCGTACTCACTCTGGGCCGCCAACGGAGATGAGCACTTTCCCATTGCTTAGATAAGTGGGGAGACACTTCAGGTTGACTTTGACATTGAGTCTGAGAGCAGCCCAGTCTGATTGTCATCTCCCCTTCAGCGTGCCACCCCGCTGTCCCTGCACTTTTACACGTCACAAACCAAAAGCCTCAGTTTGAGGAAACTTAAAACCCATGACTCAACCCAGGGATGTTGTAGACCATGTTTAAAATAATGGCAACTATTTGTAC
The DNA here is from genome assembly GCF_965212315.1 of Lampetra planeri. Classification (NCBI taxonomy): domain Eukaryota; kingdom Metazoa; phylum Chordata; class Hyperoartia; order Petromyzontiformes; family Petromyzontidae; genus Lampetra; species Lampetra planeri. Next base: position 23,804,579 of record NC_136107.1, read on the forward strand.
GTCACGATTGCAGACGTAACAGATGGTATAACTGCACACGAAATGTTGGAGGATGCCACTACACCAATACCATATGCAAACATGCAAATGTTATCACACATGCCCATATTAAAGATGGAAGCCACTTGGTGGGTGGCCACTAACCCACATCACAAGAACCCCCATACAGAGCTGAACAAATGAGAGTTGTGGCACTGTGTATCTGCCCTTACTCTTTCAAAAGCACTGTCATAAGTACTGAAAATTGATGCAGGTGGTGCTAATATACAACTGCTGGATAATAATAGGAATGTTTTCTTCTTATAGTTATTGTAGTTTATACCTAGTGTTTAGCAACTATCATTTGTTTTTGTTTTTTACACAGGAGGTTAAATCTTATCAAGGTACAAAGGATTTTCAGTGAATGTATTCCAATGCAACAATGAGAAGACAAACAAATTATCAATACAGTTGAATGAATTCTACAGTCACATCAACTTGGCAATTGTTTTGACTTCATTGAACCTCCCCCATAAAACAAATGCACAATTCATAATTACATACAATTTGTTTAGAAATGAATTCACCGCACGTTTGCGTGTAACACAAGATAATAACGTCTTACACAAACAATGAATTCATTAACTAATGCGCGAATAAACAAATAGGCACTGGGCGAATTTCACTCAAGCCTGAGGGCTATAAATCAGCTGAGAAGTGGTCTGCATTGGACGCCATCCTATCGTCGCTATCTGGGCCCCCTGCAACACGGCCAGAGCCAGGAAGGAAGCAGACATAATGCTGTCCTGCCCAGCCGCCCCCCTCCATCCGTCCATTGTCCGCACTTCTAAACAGTGGAGTACGAGTCACGGGCGCACCGCTCGCTATCACGCTTACCATCGCGCACACGCAGACTCACACACACACACAGGTTATGTTTTGCAGACAGCTTGTGGAAGTGGAGTCACTTGAAAATGAGTGCTCGCATGCTATTGTATGTCTCATGCCAGTGCGAGGTAAGGCTCAATGGCATGCCACAGACAAAGACACGGGTGAATACTAGAACCAAATAGTCACCAATCACTTTCACAATTTACTTCCGTATTCGGACTTCAATTCACACTAGTCAATGATATCTTACTCATAAACTAACGAGGTGTGGGACTAAGGGCATAACAATGGTCATATACCATGTAACTGCAACGTTATTCAATTAGAGTATGTTTCTATTTTTTTTTAACAGTGTATGTGGGTATATGCTCAAGCAAAAACACCGCCTCCGCCGCCTTTTGCTACTGCTCTAGCTGCAGAGGTGCTACCGGTGTAAATGTTCTAAAGGATGCCTCAAAGCTGTGGCCATCGACTGACACAGCAAAATAAAGTGGCTCGCAGATAAAACAGCTTTGACACCCCGAGTGGGAAGGTTACCGACTTCATTCTAACCATACTGCTGATCTGATACATCAAAGATTTTTCAAGTATGTTAAGGGCCAGGTGGTCATTTCAAACCATTCCATCCTAACGAAGTAAAATTTATATGAATATATTGAGCTAGCCTTTTGCTCGTCCAAGGACGGGTGTATTTTAGCAAATCTGAAACTTGCAAGCGAAAAGCAGACCGCGACGTGATATTCATTGCATGAATTGGTGTGCAATTTGTAAGGGTGCGGTGACACAGACCTATTTTCATTTTAAGGTTATAATCCCTTGTTCATCATGACGTCCTTTTTACTTTGACGTCTCAACAGCGTTACGGAGATTGCGTGACGTGGGGGTTCTGCCTTTGTAGTGAGGGTTGTAAGTTGACGCTGAGGAGGGGGGAGGAGGCACCTCGCCCCCCCCATGTGCAGTGACGTCACCCGCTAATTATTATTAATGGGGGGGGGGTGTCCATTTGGAAGACGTCACCTCTTCATGATTATTAATGAGGGGGGGCTGGCCTTACGTGGAGTGACGTCACGCACAAGACACGCAGACATTATTGGCTCATGATAGTATTTTATAGTCGTAAATACATTCATACACTCCAATGGGAGGTCACTCGAATTCAGAACTCATTTAATTTGACAAGAGTTTAAGCATGTATGTTATTTGTCCATGTTTAGTTCTGAATAACGTAAAGCTTAGCGGAGTTGTACAGCCAGTGTTAAGATGCAAACACATCCATGTAGGTACGTTGCCTGTCTCCAACATTCTACAGCAGGGATCCTTTCAAGGTTTGAAAGTGTGTCGTGATACGGGAAATCGGTGACTTGTCTTGAAGAACTCTATGAGTTATCCCGTGATTTAAGTATTGTTCCAACAAACATTAGCAAAACACCCTCATTTATTTTGGAAAGGTTAGTAGCGAAAAAAATAGTCTGCTTGTTATTTTTTTTCAAAGGTCACTCCTTCGCTCACGCATATGCAGTGCTCCCATGTAGTCACTGCCATCTGTTGGACATCTCGCTAATGAGGCCATTAAAAAAATTGGGAAATTAAGCTTTAGTGATTTAAGTTGGTGACAGCCAACCGAAACAAAATTTCACTTCCAATAAAAAGGTGAGCTACTGCACAACGCTCGTTGTTGTTTTTCGCCCGCACCTACGATTAGCTCGGATGGCTGCATACGGTGCGAGAGGAGTTCAACATACATACAATAATGTTTCATGAGGCAGATGTTAGTCTTTAAAAAAAATGTTAGGCAAACAATGGCCAAAACTGGGCAATCTATTGAGGCTAGCTACTGCCAAGTGAATTTAGAATTTCCACTTGAGGCTTGGGGCCATCAATAGAGCCACCACATATGAGCAGGGAGATGATTTTTCTTCGTTCGACTTTGAAAGAAATAAATCTTGCGAAGGTGCTAAGGCAGTTTTCCCCAAATCAATAAGACATCCAGCTACATTTTATTCCAAGGTACAAGTCAAAAGTTAACTTCTCTTCCAGAGTACCTATTCAAATAGCACACTATATGGATGTGAAATTCAACCACAAAGAACAATGATCCTGCTCATCACCGCCGTGTTGGCTTTGGCAGACTCCGTGCTCACCAACCCATGACTCAAAACACACAAAGGACACTGCTGCAGTTCAAAGTGCTTTAACATTACTATAAAATCAAGAAAGAATAGAGCAGGACCAATCATTCATTCATTAAGGGGCTAACAACAAACAGATGATTGCCTGTTTTCGCATGAGTATTACGTTTCGAACAGGGCAGTATTTTAATGTACAATCAATTATACCCCTGAATGTTTTTCAATAGTTTCAACAAAAAGAAAAAAGAAAGAAAACCCTCCTTATTTTCAAAAAGTCTCATGTGCATTAAATACGTAACACACTCAGTGGTAGCATATGGGAACAATTTAAGATAATTAAAAAAGAATACACGTCAATAGAAGGCTGCCATTCATTACATCCATTGTTGTAAAGCTTCAAGTTCATTGCATAAACTGAATCCATATGTACCTACCAGCATCTACACTTTTACATACACGTGTTTAATATATACATACACATATTATACACAAAGACCCCCTTTGAGCCTAGGTAGCCTACTGGGGAACGTGCTGTTCTCAAGCACCGTACTAAACCTTGACAAAACACATGTTTGGGTAGTATGGCCGGCATTTACCTCTATGGCGGTTACGTCAGTCACAACATACCTACAAGGCCCAGATGACCAGTCCTGGCTGTGAACAACACATCAGGGGCCCGAGTAAGCGAATCATCCCTCCACTCGCCGTACCACTGCTCACATGGACACGTACCGAGCACAGGTCCTTGTACTGCAGCTTGTGGAAGCGAGTGTCCGCGCCGGAAGCACACAACTCCACGTAGCCAAGCACCACTTGAAAGGCTGTGTTGTGGATGGCCTGCGTGAAGTGCATGTGCATCTGGTCCATGGCAGTCTGTACACGTTCAAAAGCAACAGACACAAAGTCAGTGTTTAGACACTACGGGCCGTACATTCAAACTAGTACATTGTGAATTAACCTGAATTGCCGTGGACACGTTTGTGAGAGCACTCGAATCGGCAGACATGATGCGAGTTCTTGCGTCTTCAAAATTTCACTGAGACATGTGCAAAGGCCTATGGCCAAATCACCTAGCATGCGCCTGACCTCATTAGATCTCGGTAGCTAAGCAAAGTTGAGGCAGAATTGTGCTTGGATGAATGACCGCTCCATGCATAAAACAGATGTCGCAGGGTGCTGTGGCACAGTGAAAACGGCGCACTGAGATTCCCGGATGAATTGTGCTTCATAAATGTGAATGATATAATTAAAATGGCCCAAATTAGTATCACTATGACACAATAAGGTTAGCACTTACACTAATTTAAGATATTGCCGCTTTATTTAGGACAACTAATTGATTTGAAATTACTAATATCAATTAAGAAACGTTATTGTGATAACCACTGTAATGTATTCATATATGTACATTTTAATCAACGAGTGAAACTTTTGAGATACATTAGGTTTTTATTTAAATGTTACTTTCCATAAGTGGTCAAAATCTGTCAAAAAGAGTAACGGATGGGAGGGAGAAGTAGTTTTATTTTCCCTTCAAATATAGTTGTAGGTTATTTTTCAGGTTCAGATTTGGGACAAAGATGCCAGACCACAATCATCTCCTTTTGCACACAAAGTATACAGGATATGGTGCGAAAGAAGTCCAACATATATACATGAATTCAGTTTTAAAGCAGATGGCATGAAATGCATTGGAACATTTTTAACACACATCACCATGCGGAGGCAGAAATCGATGTGTGAATTTACAGGTAATATGGCAAGTGAACCGCGCATTTATCAGTCCTAATTATTGTGAAGTAAACCATTGCAATTACGAGACAGCTCTCATGTGCCTGCACATCAAGCTAACCTGCGTCTTGTCCAGCAGTCGGTACGCCGTCTGCACCTTGGTATAGTGCACGACATCGAACAGCTTGCACGTCTTGGCCAATGCCACGTCCAGCTGTTCCTGTACACAAGCAACACAATCACATGGAATCAGTCGTCGCCTGCATTCAGGCTCAGCAACCAGCACAACTAATCCAACTCTGGGAGATTAAGGACATACAAGACCTCTACACATTTTCTGCATATGAGAGTAAAATGCTGGTTTTACAAATAGAAGTGACAATGAAACAGTTTGACTGATGAACTGTGTTACGGCTTGTCTGTGGTGCCGGCTTGTATTACTGTACGGTTGTTTGGCCTGTCTCTCGAATTTTCTTCTTGCATGGTTGTTTGGCCTGACTGGGTGTCTATCTGTTCTCACCATCTGCTTCTTTCCCAGAGTGGGTCACCTTTGTCACTGCATTCTTGTTAGGAATTGTGGTGGTTATTGTCTCGCTGTCTGTTTATATTATTTGGCCGAGTATCTGCCATTGCCTCACTTTCAGCTTCTTTGGTTGCACAACTACCTCACTTTTTTCATTACAAGTCCAAATTGTAGAGGATGCAATGAGATCCTTGGAGGTTTTTCACTGATAAATGCTCTACTCACCTCCAAAAAAAATGGGATCTAAGAAAGGCCGTGAAACACCACCCTCGAAGGGATTGCTGTGAATAGCCACAATTCGCACCTGAAAATTTTTAACCCTTTTGGATCGAGTCCAGAAGCAGCCACTGCATTTCAGCCACGTGATAATGGGACCATACGGTCTGGGAGTGAGTCGAGGAGGCATGAACCGTGTGTCGTGAGCTGTCTGCAGGGCGCCGCAGCTGCACTTCCGAGTGTAACACCAGTACCTCAATTTGCTCCAAGGTGTCCTGAAGCTTTGAATTGAGTTCACTGAAATAGAATTTTAATTAAAATAAATCAGTTATAATAAGCATTAACTTACCAAAAGCAGTTTTTGCATGATAATTAAAGCATTCGGATGGGACTAGCAATTGTAAATCCAGCCGTAAATAAACTATGGGGTTACCATGGCATAAAAAAATTTCAGATATCATTGTAATAATAATGGCATTTAATTTCAATGTTAATCTTTAATGGCAATGACAATAGACAACCACTCCGATGACTATTCTCCTGCTGCTACCAAAATAACGATTGCTCATGCATTAAACATGATATATATACCGCATTAAATCACATTCTAGTACATAAACTACCCACAAATAAAATGTACAGGTAGTCCTCTACTTACGATGGAGATGCGTTACGACTACCCCATTGTAAGTCAAAAATATCGTAAGTCGAAGATGGCCTAGCTTACCCAGGAGTCTTAAAGAATGGTGATAATTTAGCAAAACAGAACAATTTACAGTACAGTACTCTATAAACTAAAAACTGTATGTATTTATTAATTACAATACTGTATTGCACAGCGTCCGAACGTACAGTATCGTACCTCGTACGCTGCTGCGTTTGCCTGCCGCGCGAAATTAAAAATATTTTACAATTTTGTCGTATCGCTATCGCCATCATAAGATCGAAATATCGTAAGTCGGACCATAGTAACTCGGGGACTATCTGTAGTGACATGCATAATTAACGGAAATGTTCTACAAAGTTCACTCATTGTTGATCATCATTACATAGGGGTTCAACAGAAAGATATATTATAGGCTATCACAGGAATGAGTGTCAGATTGCAAACATTGCCACTAGGGAGGCAAAGGTGGTCAGGCGTGGTATAAGCTCTACCTTCATAGGTGCTTGCGAACAGCACTTGCCCCTAAAGTCTGTTAAGGCTCCAACAGAGATCTTTGACTTTGTGATTGATGAAACCATCTGGTGTGGTGCTGCACATATTTGCCTACTAGCCACGAAGAATCGATTGCAATCCTCACTTGAATGGTTTATCTTGGTTGCCTGCTAACTCACTGAAGGTTGGCAGCCTACAAAAGCTCACAATGGTGGGGATACCGCACCCCCTGCTGGGCATATGGGGAACTAGTTTAACAGACGAATACAGGACTTTTTAATAAGGGACTCGCAGCGACTCATATCAATTGCGAGGTGCAAAACAGAACTTATATTATTAGTTGTGGCTCATTCAAACTACAGATGTTACAACTAACCTCTTATATCCTGGTTTGGGGTTTTGCCAACACCTCTGGGAGTTTGAATACAAGAGTTCCAAGTGATATATGGGGACACTCCCGACGAATATAGCCTTAATTTCAGATTTGAAGTTTTCGTGACTGCAAGGATCCATACTCTTTTGTTCTTTCGGTAAAGTCACGTAGGTGAAAATAAAATAAAAAATAACTAAATCACGACGTTTCGGAGGCAACACAAGCTTCCGTCATCAGGTGGGACAACCACAGCGCCTCTGAGTTGCGGCCGTTACGTCCGCAAATTTGCGCGCGTTATAAATTGCATTATTATTAATTTAGCCTTTCCAGCAAAGAACTGCACAGCTCATTAAGGGTTCAGAACAACCACAGTTGAGACGTAGGATTAGGTCAAATGCGACTTGACCTGGTGTTAATGCAATCTTGGAATTAAATTAACATGTTTACATTAACATGTTGCACGCATTTAAGAAAACCACTTTTAGTCACCTTAAAGCATAAGCTTTCATAGTTACTACAATGATCCATATTTGTTTTTGGGATAGGTCATATCATGCTTTCATGTCACTTCTAAGTCATGTTTAAAATTGCAACAACAACAAAAACGAATACAAAAGCAGCTCTCAAAACAAAACCTGCATAAAAAGGTATGTCAACTGACAATCACATCTTGTTTATGGTGTGCCCAACATTTCACAGTAGGTTCAACCAAACTGAAAATAATAATTCATCAAGGACTTAGATCTGTCTTTTAAAAATAGAATTACTTCAACTTGGCTTGGACAACAATAGAACCAATAGAAATACGTAAAAATTCAGTTTCCAAACAAGAGGGCTTCCACACTGGACTTAACAAAATGGTATGTTGTTTTTTGCATGGACCGTTTTTAGGCCCATCAATATATTTTCAAAAAATCTACCACTTTCTTCAATAAGCTATTGTAAAATAAATGTCAAACTACACTCTCAGAGGATATGTCAATTACTTTAAATAATCAGTGCACTTAATGTATGTAGAGGTCACCTAAACTTGAGTGAAGGGAGTAAATTAGATGAGGCTGCCAAGCATCAAACATTTGGTAAGAAAATAAGCTAAAAATGCATTGTATTGTTTCTGCATTGTTGAAGGTCAAAATTGGAAACGATAGCATTCCTGAGACATCAATCATTTCAGTTTCACAACTCTCTAAGCGAGTCGGTCAATGCCACCTAGCTTTCACAATGACTTCTGCACAGATTGAGTTGAACTCAAGTCGATCGAGGCTGCGTAAGGTAACGGAAAGTCCATCTCAGCCACTACAATCACACGTGGGGAATTAAATCATGACAAACTGTTTTCATAACAAAATGCTGCAAGCTATACGGGAACAAGATATGCAACTGCAAAATAGTATCGGGCAAAAATACTCCACCCAAAATTTCACATTATTTTAAAGCAGCCACTGGTTTCCAGGATTTTCCCACCAACCTCACTGTGGATGTGACTTGTTTGACTTTGCATATTAGCCAGATACATGAACATTATCCCCCATCGGCCCACAAAGCCACTGAATTATTTTTAATTTCAACAACAAAAGTACCCAGTATATTCTAGAAAAAGAATGTCATTGCAAATGGATACTAAAACACCACAAACGCGGCTTGGAAAACAACATGTGTTGTCCCGATTTAACCACAACTCAAGCGTATATATTGAAGCCAGATTAAAAACGATGTATGAACACCTGCTGGTTTGTTATAGCTCAGTCTCAGCTTGAAGCATTCAATAAACAAAGGGCACAGTATACATCCAGTGATCACAGATGTTGTAAATGTTTCGTAAAGTACTCTTAGGTTTTTTCGGTAAAGTCACGTAGGTAAAAGAAAAATAATAATAAATGAAAATAAATCAATTAAATCACGACGTTAAATCACGACATTGCCTAATGCCACATCAGAGCACCGAGTCACCACAGCTAACATCCTGGGTTTGAACCCAGGCACACACCCATTATTAAGTGTAGCAAGTTGACCTCGACCCAGTCACCCTGACTGTATAAATTCTAGATTTAAAGCTTTCGTGACTGCAAGGATTCATACTCTTAGGTTTTTTTTCGGTAAAGTCACGTAGGTAAAAAATTATAAAATAATAATAAATGAAAATAAATCAATTAAATCACGACGTTTCGGAGGCAACACAAGTCTCCAACTTCAGGTGGGACCGTTACAGATAATTTACTGTATCAAGTGAGGAGAAATTCAAGAGACAAGATCTTAAATACAAATTAAGGGGAGGGAGGGGCTTATCTAAATGTGGTCGTCAGGGACTGGAACGGTGGGGGGGGGCTAGAAGGGAGGGTACAATTGGAGAACCTCAACCGGGGTTACGGCCGATGTTGGCTGCCAAATCCAAAATAGCAGTACTGTTAAACGCTGGGGATGTCAACATTCGTAAAGTAACTAATCCTACCAACATATACTCTGTTGTAAGACACCACCGACCTGATGCAAGAGTAGTGGCTGAATGAGCTGACAGCATTCTGGCACTCGAGGCAGAGCTGAATGGCAGCAGGGAAATCTTCTTCCTGCACCAATACAGCAGGGAAAACACTCAGGCAGGGAACCCCTTAGCTCACAGCAGACACAAAAGTCAATCGGCACTCCCCCCAAACTCCACCATCAAGTCTGCAGATGCCTGCAAATAGCTAGACTTGGAGGGTGGGGTAAGGGGAGAATTATGAGTATGATATGCCTCCTGATGCTCCTGCTGTTGTGGAGTGACTCATGCAGCCAGCTATGGCTGCAGGGTTTTGGTAGTACATGTTGTTTGTCGTTTATTGTGAAAATTCCGTCACAGTTCCTATGATCACTGTTTCATTGCCTTATTATGGTGATTTCGAAAAGTTTACTGGTTTGGCCATGTTTGTTTGTTGTAGTATGGAGTGAGACTGATGGCCTTAATCTGGGTTGTCTTGTGGTTGTTGTTTGACTTGCATCCCACTGGGCTTTTTGCACAGCGTTGGTGTACGGTGTTTTTTCTGCAATGTTTTGCTGTCTTTTCTTGGATTTTCTGTTTGCACTTAGTCACATATTCCCTTTGGGATGTTTTCTTGTTCATGTTTTTGTTTTTTTGTTTGTTGCGGTTGAACCCGATTCAAGAGCCGAATGGGTCACAGGGCTATACCTAATAAATGAACTTGAACTTGAATCATCAGCCATTATCAATACACTGCTGGATGAAGGCCTACTCATGATGTCACCATCCCAAACAATCTCACAATGCCAAAATCCAACTCACTCCTCAGTAATTATCCTCTCTCGTGTATAGATATGTAAAAAAAGAGGTAAAAACCCCACAAAAATCAGCGAAAACCACAAACTTATTCTCGGACACATAATCTAATGCCACCGTAGTTACTGGACAGTGCAGTCCTCAACTGGGAATGACTGGCACATGAAGACACTGATAATGGGTCACCATTGCATTGCATTGCCTACGGTTTTGTTCTGAATGACTGCAATAAAAAAAATAGGTGTAATCTTGATTTGAAGCTTTCGTGACTGCAGGAATCCATACTCTTTGGTTCTTTCGGTAAAGTCACGTAGATATAACATAAAAGAAATCACGACGTTTCGGGCGCAACACAAGCGTCCATCATCAGGTGGGAAAGCATGGTCTGCTGCTGAGGCAGACTGTTTTAAAAGGTTTGAAATGGGTGTAGCTCAAGGGTTATAAAGAAGTGGCAAAATAGGTGTACTCCAAAATATCCCGTTATCTCCAGGACACGATATCGGCCTACGTTATATCAAGGACATGCACAGTTGAGCAAAATTACCACGTTCTCCACTAAGTGGTGGTGATGTCACTACAGTACCTTTATAAGGCAATGTCTACATTGAGACCATAGGAAGGGGCGAAGAATGTCATGGGGCCACACCGAGACGTAATGGGTTAATAGATCAGGGTGAGAGGCAGGCAAAGACTCCTACATTCCCACTAATTAACGTGGTGTATTTTTCTGAACAAACGTGCATTTGTGCATGAATAAACACGTGACAAAAATGCAATGGCTTAACCAGTCTTGGAGATTAAAAGCACTCACCTCTAGCATCTCACTCAGGCGCACATCTGTCCTTTGCTGCAACACAACACAGCAGGTGCAATCGATCAATACATATGCATCGCAGATTGGTGTAATAATAAGACAACACTGTACCCTTGTCGATGAACACAGTTAGTTTTAAATGTCAATGCCAATTTTACACACCAGCGTCTTGATGGTACGCAAGGACTTCAGTAGGCCGATGAGGAGCTGCCGCTTGCGCTGGTTGGCGAGCAGGCCAAGGCTGGCAGCTGTGAAGCCTTGCTGGGCAACCCCCAGCTGCCTGCATGCACCAGGAAATGTGAGCAGCACTCCAGAGGGTTCTCATAAGCCAGCACTGCCATGAGCTAGGCACCTGGGAACATGTGCCCCCACGCCAGCATTTAACGGTGCTCACTTAACATCGTATTTATAAGCATGTAAAACACAAACACAAAACCGTAATTCTTCTTGGCTCAGTATGTCCAACCACGGACAAATGTTTTGTGAACGAATGAGTCCCATGATTGCATTGCTCAGCTTATTTTGATCACACCACAAAAGATCCACGGCACGTAAATCAATGTCTTTTTATAGTGCGGTCACCATAAAACCAGTACAAAAACATAATTCAGAAAATCTTTTTTGAAAGCATGAAAAGAAAGAAGCATCTAAGGGAATGGTATTACAATGAGGGGCATGTTATATGTATGGATGACTTATGAATATAATTACTACCAAAAACAAATAACACATATATGCACGTGGATAGAGTGCATGTGTGTCTGTTATAATTAATGACAGACAGGGCAGACTGGTGCCTTCTGGATTGAAAAGGAACAAACAAAAGGCTATCGCAGCATGTGGGCATCAATAGAAGGAATTATCTCTTATCGGAGAGAAATGTAGCAAAACATCGAGCAAGATGGAGCATTGCACGTAAATAGCACCTTAATATTCTTTGGTTCTTTCGGTAAAGCCACGTAGGTATAAAATAAAATAAATTAAATCACGACGTTTCGATTGCAACACAAGCAATCATCATCAGGTGGGAAAACGACAGCAATAATTTTTTTTGCTGAAGTGGGAGAGAGAAAAAAAATTATTGTTGTGGTTTTCCCACCTGATGATGATTGCTTGTGTTGCAATCGAAACGTCGTGATTTATTTTATTTTATACCTACGTGACTTTACCGAATGAACCAAAGAGTATGGTTCCCTGCAGTCACGAAAACTTCAGTATCTTAAAGTGTGAAAACATTCTTAGATGTGCATCATCAAGGTGTTTGGCCCATAACAGCAATGCAAAATGCAAGTTCTGACCTGCATAGTGGCATAATGGTGGTGGGAGATTGGCTCCGGTCAAATGCTGGCCCAACATTTTACAAGTAACATAAAGTACTGAAAGTACTCGTAGGCTTTCGCGACCAATATTATTCATAATCAACGTTTTTGGGTTTAGATCGCGTTATTTATAAATGTGTCGTAACCCTCCACCACCCGACACGGCCAATCAGTAAAAAAGTGTCACGTTGATAAAAGACAATTAGTTCACTGCTTTAGCCCACCGGTGTGTTGAAGCGTGAAACCACAACAATTTACAATTTGAGTACGACGTTTCGCTGGTAATTGCATCCAGCATCATCGGGCAATTCGCCAGAATGGTGAAGCTCTGCTGTGTCTCCCGTTCTTATATAGAGCAGCAGCAGGGTGACGTCATCATTAACTCATTAACTCATCAGGTGCAAAGATTTGAGGGGGGGGGGTTATTGTAATTATATACTAGATTAGTAATCAGGCTATTGTTACGATGCGAGTTGTAGATTAGTAATCATTTGGAATGTGTTTTATGCACTAAAGACGAATTACCTAAATTATCAACAGAAGGTTTATATCGGATTAATTGTGTATGTGGCAGATGCTATATTGGACAGACAGGGCGTAACGTTAGTGTAAGACTAAAAGAACACCAGAGAAATATTAAACTATCGCAAACACAACTGTCGGCAGTGGCAGAACATGCATGCCAACAGGGACACTCAATTGATTTTGACAACGTTGAAGTGTTGTGTAAAACTAGTTACTACTGGCAAAGACTAATTAGAGAATCCATTGAAATTGAGAGAAACAGAAATAACTTTAATCGCTCAGACAGCTACAGGCTTAGTGCGGCCTGGAAGCGTATTATTAAATAAGATATATTACAATTCCTTATAAGGGAAACAGACACTAACTGATTACTAATGTTGCATAATCACAATAAAACACATTCCAAATGATTACTAATCTACAACTCGCATCGTAACAATAGCCTGATTACTAATCTAGTATATAATTACAATAACCCCCCCCCCCCTCAAATCTTTGCACCTGATGAGTTAATGAGTTAATGATGACGTCACCCTGCTGCTGCTCTATATAAGAACGGGAGACACAGCAGAGCCTCACCATTCTGGCGAATTGCCTGATGATGCTGGATGCAATTACCAGCGAAACGTCGTACTCAAATTGTAAATTGTTGTGGTTTCACGCTTCAACACACCGGTGGGCTAAAGCAGTGAACTAATTGTCTTTTGTCAACGTGACACTTTTTTACTGATTGGCCGTGTCGGGTGGTGGAGGGTTACGACACATTTATAAATAACGCGATCTAAACCTAAAAACGTTGATTATGTACTGAAAGTACTGTTATATATACCACTTAGGACAGTTAATGAAGGCAGACTGGGATCAGTGTTAAGGTAAAAAGGGGCACATCTATTCCCATGTTATTGGCAGATGCAGAATATTTCAAACAATTATAAGAACACTTATTTTTATAACTTGCTACTGTTTGAAATTCATAAGTTACATTTTTAATCTAAAGTCACTCTCATGTCTTATTTATCATCCAAAGATTGCTTACCTGCCAGATGAACAATGTTTTCTGGTGTTGTTCTCTTATCAACTAAACAAATCATGCGATGACTACCTTAGGTAAACATCGATCGCCTTAAGATTAAGGATTTACATCTCAGTGGCCTCTAATTAGGTTCTAAATATATACATTATCCATTTCACAAATGATAACAGCGGTTTGAAGTGTTTCCCCCAAAAAAGTAAAAATGTGCTCCTAAGAATCCCTTCTGTAAACGTGTAGTATCATTTTAAAATACAAAACTGTAATATAAATAATACTGTGACACCTATTAACATTTAAAACAAATATATGATCTATTTAACAGCTAAATGAGGTAAGATCCACAAGAAGATGACCACTGAGAAGATGGAGCGATGAGATCAGCTGTTGTACAGGAAGTGGATGGAATATTAATAAGTAATATTTAAAAATACTTTTTTAAAAAAACGCTTTAATGAAATGTACCGTCCAAGTAATGGCAGAACTCCACGACTCCAGGAAGTGGCCCCGAAGCTTGCCATAACGTAAGGGGCAGTGGTGATTTACAGCCAACGTGAGTTGAGCGTGGACAATTAGACCCAAGCCGAAACATCTATATATATAAAATCGCAAATCTGTCTGTCTGTGTGTGTGTCTGTCTGTCTGTCTGTGTCGCCGGACCATACGCAGTTTCATTGGACGACCGGCGCGGACCACGGCGGTTGCTCCTGGCAACGGGTAGCGACGCATTCGCTGCGGGGTGGACGCCATTTTTAATTCCCGTTAAAAATATGCGCACGCATTAACACGCGACTCTGAGGTAAATTCATTAAAGTTTCACGTCCTCTTCACTCCCCCCCACCCCAATGTGTGCAATTACTATTATAGGGTCGGTAGATAATAAAATTATAGCGATTAGACAGTATTATTGTAGCGCGGGGGGGGGGGGGGTAATGGCCCCAGTACCCAGCCTCAGCCGGATGGGCAATCTAGGCGAGGCCGGAGGCTCTGCACGGTACTAGGCCTCGACACCCCACCCGTGTCAAGCGACGACTTTATGCTATAAACTCGATATACCCAGCGTTGCCCGGGGGGAAAATACATTTAAAATCTTCTGAAAACTTTCAAACATTACATAACAATGAAATCTGTGTATATATGTAAGGTTATTAAGAAATATATTTTTCACCCGGGCAACGCCGGGTACTTCTGCTAGTAAGATATAAAAAAGATTGCTTAAAAAAATATATATTATTTTTACTGATAAAATATAGTATTGTCATCAGTATGACATATGTATACCAAGTTTGAAGTCGATACGACATTGGGAAGTGGGTTAAAATTGAGTTACAAGATTTGAGGATACGACAACAGACAGAGTTGAGGATACAACAGACAGAGTGAGTTAAATAAAAAGCGTGTAAAATATAGGTCTGTAAAAGATGGCGATGATTTGGGGAGCCCTTTATCCAGCAGCGAAAGGATCATGGCTAATTATGATGTTGTACCACTCAAAGTAGAAAACAAATTAATCTGAAATAAATTTAAACTTTGCAACAGAAACATGACAAGCATTCACACAAAGATTATTTCAATATTTTGGCTTTGCTGCTTTAAGTGACATTAATTAGCGAATTAAATCCAACACAGCACATGAGTAGTCCCTAATTACTGTTGATACATTGCACCAAGTACTCATTTGAAGCTGAGGAATTCTTGAGTGAGTCGAGATTACTTGGCACTGGTGTGTTTATCCAGCAATCGTCTGCTTCAACTTCAGCTGACCTGGGAGCACTAACACACAACTGCACACATAAATGCTACAATAATACGTACAGGAATTCAAAGATGCCACACATACAGACAAACACAGGCGAGTGCACACACGCACCGCGTCAATGTGCAGATACAAAACTCGCGCCAACATTTTGGAGCATCGACCGACCGACAATAGACTCTGGGGTGTTCTACTCACTTGCCCAAACTGCAGGAACCGTCTATGGCGAAGGCCGCCACTAAACTCAGATGGGCCCGCTAGTGGGAGCCTGCCTCCCCATGATGCATCAAGTGACTTAACTTCATCGGCTCTATTTGAGAGCCAATGTGCACTTTCACGATGTACAGTACACAATATTACAATTCGAGTCGTTAAGGACAAAGAGGATTGACAAATAGCATAGCATATCCAAATAACAGATAATTTCAGAAACGAAACAGAAAGGTGTACGAATAGAAAAATATGCACACAAGCACGGATGCGTAGAGACACACACACACAAAGATGTGTCCTTTAACCTTATAAACTGCTGGACAAGTGCTGTTAGAAAAACACCTTTTTGGTTGGCTAAGTAGGCAACGCAATGCCCAGCTCCCTAGAACTGATTTTCAATCGGATTTAATAAGATTCCCTCTTTCGAAATTCAATTAAAAATGTCATGATTCAGGACCACGACTTGTTGCCTCATTAATACTCTGGGTCTCATTTGCGGTTTCTGAACAATGTGTCTCATTTGTATTATCTGTGATGTTTCGCTTGCTGTTCTCGTTTGTTGTGTATCGTCTGTTAACCTAAATTACTATAATACAGAAAACATTTAAATATATTTAAAAACAATTGTAAATTAATTAAATATGGACAATGTATTGAATACATAATGTGCATTGCTGCAGCAGTGTATTGATGAACAAATGAACTTGTATGTGTGTCTAATGATTACACAATGCACTGGGTTACTCATGTAAGGGATGCAAAGCAACAGAAATATTCGCTAACACAAAAACACAAGACACAAGCAAATGTGCGCATGCACATGTGGAAGCTCTCAAACAGCCTTTCGCCCATATTCTATCTTGAATGTACCGTTGTTTAACTCTTTTCCAGAGACCGGGACGATTTGTCAGATGAAGAGGAGCATTTGGAAAACCTTTGGTGCAGGATAACTTTAATGTTCAGAAATAACCTAAGGCACATTTATTTTAAGTATCTGCTGAGACTAATGGTAACACACGTCTGTGTCTAACATTTACACCAAATGCAAGTGTAGCTAAGGGAGCTGTGTCAGATTTACTGCTTGTCACTGCATCTCAGACTGAGGTTTTTTTTTTACTTGAAACTCGAATTCAGTTTACACCAGCTCACGGGGAATGTCGAGTGACCTTCACGAGTTTTCTAAACAGAACAGCTGTGCTGTAGCCACATTAAATTTATTCCCTACAATTTCTCAAAAAAAATATGAAAGTGCCTTCAGTAGACTCTCCAGTGAAGGATTAGCCTTTACATCAAAATGTATTGGGGAAAAATAAACCTTTCAAACATGATTCAATCAAATGTGTCTTATTGCTATTTTATATTTTATTGTGAGTGCTTTGAAACAATATGCACCACGCATGATGTCTTGCATAGGTACTCAAGTATGGAAGAGAATACGGTAATGACGTACTAAGATATGCAGGCATATTTGCTCTCCTGAATCCTAAAAATGAATACCAGAGGCCATTTACAGGCACTCCAGCCGGGGTATTTATGCACTTAATACACCCTAAAGCCCACGAAGTTAACAAACAATAAACCAACTATTTCCAAAAGAATCACAGCTTCTGCTGCCTTTTTTATTATTTTCAAGCAAGGTTGACAACAGCATCTGTGCATTACCTCTGTCCATCCGTTATGGGAAGGGGGGAGGCAATATTAATTTTGTAAAGACTAATTGAGGGGAGGATGAGTAAAAGCCAGCTTACTCTGAATACTGGCTTACTCTCATCCGGCTTCGTGAGCTTTTGCTCGATAAAGTTGTGTTGCTACAAGGGACTTACCATTTTGACCGGTTATCCAAAACTTGGTAACACTAACCAGAGTACAAAGGACAAATACAAATGTATTTTGCTGCAACGGCTACCCGTAGATTTACCGTATTGCTCATTCCATACTTCCGAAGACAAAGGCGCGTTGAAAAATGTGATGCAGTTGATGCTTAAGCATATTTGTCTAATCTTGATTTGAAGCTTTCGTGACTGCAGGAATCCATATATTAAAGTAGCAACACTTTACAGAAGAACATGGCAATGTAAACAACTTAGACAAATATACTCTTTGGTTCTTTCGGTAAAGTCATGTAGGTATATATTATATACATTACCATGTTCTTCTGTAAAGTGTTGCTACTTTAATATAATGCTGAATAACATCTTCTTCACCACAACAAAGCCTAATTCCAAGCTGTGCTCAGACATATAAATTGCTTTCTTAACTTGGCAGATGTTATTTGTGCTGGATATGAATATACAAGTACAAGTACTTTGCATAATTGTGCAGCCTATCAAGTAAAAGTGTCTCCATTTTCAAAGGTGAGCAGCAGCGCTCATCTCTCTCTATCACGTGGAGTGGTATGCAAATGTATTCCTCTATCCCTTGCACAGCAAGTGTCCTGGAATGACGTATGAGAAGCTCAATGCACAGACAATGGGGAAATCCAGCAGCCTCAAAGCCAGACTGCTTCCTGACAGTTTAAATCATTCTTCTGCCAACAGGGAATATCTGGTGATGGAAAACTAGACGTCACTCTGTAAGGGACACCAGCTGTACGAGTGACAAAATAACTTGAACACACGTCCAATTTCAAGTCAATAAACACAATTTGGTGGTAGGAAAACTCACCCCCGTCCATCACAGCAGATGGCCTTGGCTTCGTGCAAGCTGGTCTGCAGCTCGGTCACCCTGCTGAGTTCCTGACACATAAGCACACAGTACAAGTTATTGCCGCATGGGGAAAGGAAGGCCAGATTTTTTTTTCCCACAGCGTAATTTAAAACAAACCATTATCTACCTGTTTAAATGTGACAGAATATGTATGTTGAACTTCTTTCGCACCGTACGTAAATCACTGATTATCATTCACAAATGATAATTCAACTAAGTTTTAAATGCACAGCAGGGAGCAGTTATGGTAACTATGACACACAGCGTCACAGTACTCATGTGACTGGTCACGTGGTCAATTAATTGGAAGAAAAGATGACAAGGTAAAATATCCTCGGCGTATATTTAGTTTTCCCACACCTATATTAACAAAAACTTTCCTAATGGTAAAAATTCCGTAAAACCAAAATCCCCCTTAACAGGTTTTTTTTTATTTTTGGTTGTCTGTCTGTGAGGGGGAATGAATAAAGAAAGTCTACGGTGGGAGATTCTTCAACCATGCCATAACATGGTTATTTTGAGGTCATAAATGTGCAGCCAATTGAAATACCAAATACACTTTAAAAAGCCTGCTATTGACATAATGTGGTCAACTGCAATTCGTAGTCATGTACAGGTATTTCATGCTACTTACGACTTCTGGGCTCACCTGTACATAGGCTGATTGCTTCTCCAGTATCAGGTCGGCAACCTTCTTGGACACCTGTTGGCAGGGCATTTATCATTCAAGCGGATGTGCACTGCAGAGTTAAAATAATTCACCCTCTAAGCAATCTCACATATTTTCACAATTCAGGAGTACAATTTTATTCAAATTTTTTTTTTTTACATTGTAGTGAATGCACTGAACCACTCGTCGCTGCAGGGGTCATTGATTAAAAAAGCGATTTGATGCATTGTACCATTTGCCAAATAATTGATGATGACTTGATGCATCGTTGCACCTCTACTGTGTGGGAATAACATCAACTGAATAAGCAAGACAACATCACGTGACTAAACAGCACCAAAAATCAATGGCAACATGTTCTGTATGTAATCTCTGCACTTCACACCAATGACTGCATGTGAACAGCTGAATGCCATTAATAAATAAGTAATATTTAAAAAAAAACATTTTTTAAAAACACGTTTTAATGAAATGTACCGTACTAGCAATGGAAGTACTCCACGACTCCAGGAAGTGGCCCCGAAGCTTGCCATAACGTAAGGGACCATGGGTGATTTGTAGCCAACGTCAGTTTACCGTGGACAATTAGAGCCAAACCGAACCATAACATATTAAAAATAATGTTTGAAAATATATGTTTTTTATTTTTTATGATAGAATATAGTATTGTCATCAGTATGACATAAGTATACCACGTATGCAGTCGATACCACATTGGGAAGTGGGTAAAAATTGAGTTAGAAGATTTGAGAATACAACAACAACAACAAACAGAGTGAGTTAATAAAATGTGTGTAAAAAGAAAACAATTTAAAGTACTGTACAGAAATAAAATGTTGATTTCATGCAGTGTTAATTGAAGGTATCATTAAACACTGTACAGTCATTAATAAATAAGTATACAAACGCTACATATATATTACCTCTATGTACGGGTTCGCAGAAAGAATGGTATAATAAATCAATTATAAAAAAAGTAACTAATTTAATTTAAACGCTCATTTAAATTTTACTGCTAGTGTTTCAAACTGCAGGTATTTTCAAGCCATTACCTTTAGACGCTGCATATGATTTAACTGGACTCCTTGCTCACTCTGCTGGTTTACTTCTTGTACAAAATATACTTTATATTTGCAAATTAAATATAGGTGGACTTTGAATATCTGCTTATCCTTTACATCATCTCTGGATTAAACCAATGGTAGAGACATATTTGATTTGACCACAAATAAAAGAATGACTCCTAAAGGGACATCATTCATGCCAAGGGTTAATCAAATGCAGTTCTAAAAACTCCACCACTGCAGCTTCCTACATGTAATAATGAACACATCCAGGTACAACTACAAGAATTACTTCACACATCAACCATGCTGACACAAACACAGCGCGTTGGCAAATCAGAATGGACAAATGGGATTTTGAGGGCTGGAGATAGACTGCACTGAGATAACAATGCACTGCTCAATGTGCCATCTTGGACGATGTATGTATGTGCCTGTCACTGATGTTAGTGGCATATCATGGACAGCTTGCCTCATTAACATGAAACTATAAATTACCTAGGAGGGAGGTTACACAAGCACACCGTATCGTAATTTGCATGATTAATTCACATCTCACACATCTCACCCATGTTGAGTAGTACAACCTAGGGTACAGTATTAATTCGATACTCAACTGTGTTCCAGATGGAATGCGCTCAGTAGCAAACTGTCCATTGGGATACAAATGGCGTTAAGTCATTTTGCTAATTAAAAACAGAGCACACATTTGCATGCAAGTGTGATGAAGTATTAATTTTGTAATAGTACTATTGTAAATTACTATGTTATTTTCATGACTGCCAAAAACAAAAATGCTTTGTTGCAATATCAAATATAAAGTGAAAAGGTATTGTTGGTCAGATGCTTTCAATTGGTTCAGTGGGTCTTGGGTTAATTTTATTCATGGGCAGGTAGAATTTTAATTTATTATATTTTTAAAGCAGACATCTAGCCAATTTTGCTTGATTTAGAAAAAAATTAAATACTCATTGACACTTACTTTTTGCAATTACTAAAAGCAATTGCAACTGAAATCAGCCAGGGCTGTTTTTTAAGCTGTGTAGATAATCAATGAACAACAAACTTTCTCTGTGGTCAATACATCCAACACTATTCCACGATAAGCACTTTTCTCACCACCTTTGCTGGGCAAACATTTTATAGACAAGGTAATGTGAGCACTCTGACTGCCACTGCTGACAAAAAGAAGCCAGAGCTTCCTCATTTGCTCACTGCCATGTGCGCTGCTACAGGGAACAAAGCGGGAGAGGGCACGGAGGGGGGCCTCACCACTGCCTGCTGCCGCTTCAGCCTGTCCCGGTACTCCTCCAGCTCGGCCAGCTGCATCACCTCAGGCAGCTTCTGTTGGTCGCAGAGAATTGCATGGGCACGGCTCGGCCAAACAGCAGTCATGGGGGCCAGTCGCAAGATGATGAGGTCAAAGGAATTGTGGAGTTGAGTGGTGAAATAGACTTTAATGCATTTTAAAAAAGTAAAATAGGTATTTGATGAGGACAACAAAGTTCGCTAAACAATTGGATGTGTATTTGCAAAGCAAAATATCCATGCTGAAAGCAACAAATATGGTAATCCACGGCATCCGCATGTGTATATTAACGTTATTATGACCTATAGTAAATTAACACAAGCCCAAATGATGTGAATTAGTAAATAGTTGAACCATAAACTTCTAAGCAACTTACATTTGAATTCAATATTACAAAGACATCAGGAGTGGGTTATTGTTAGGTGTAAGATTGTTCCAAAAAAATAGATGGGCATTGATTTTTACGGCTGCTGTCCTTTGAAATTTTTTATACTACACCTAACTTTCTTTGTGTTCTTCAAGAAATAAATGTCTCTAAATGTCACCTTCATGAACAATATCATAAGAGCACCCACACAAAATCCTTAAAAGATATGGAAAAACGCCAGCAAAAAAAGCGCCAATCAGCTCAATGTAGACAAGCATTCACACTTAATTAACAGAACTGCTTGTGTCATGCAATAATCTATTTTTACCAGAATTCAACGGAGCATGTGTGTTTTGTCGGGTGATTGCTACAAGCTGACTGCATGAGTTCTGGACTGTGCATGAAACCTAGTGGGGGTGCATCCTGAGGCGTGTATCCCACTTGTGGAGACAACGCTGATTTATACACACTAAACATATCCACCGCTTGAAAATTTTAATATATAAATACGTATTACAGGTGACGTTTTGGGCAATGATCCATATTCATAGCACATTTATTTAACCTTCAAGTCGTTTTTGTCCTGATTAACATTTGCTTCATCGCTGTTATTTAATTGAATTTGTTTTACTTTGTCATTTTCGTGAACCAGGCAACTCTTACAAAATATACTATTCGGTGAGTTCTTACCTGGTTAAACAAAATAAATCTCGATACATGAAACTCACAGTTTAACAGTACATAGCCCATGTACCTCCAGCTCATATCGCACGGGGTCGAAGGCCTCATCGTCGAAGTAGACCTTCTCAATGCTGTCGATCACCTCCTGCTCTGCCTCGGGGTTACAAGGGGTATCTGGCAGCTCCTCCTGCCCACGTACACGCACACACAATGAAACATCATTATACTTCTTTATTTAGCAGGAAAATCTCACAAAGACTTGATAATTTCTTTGAGGTTCTTGCATATGGATACCTGGTCAATTCTAATTCAGTAGTTCTATTCTTTGGATAGCCTTAAGAAAACACACATGATAGGACAACATTCAGAAACAAGTAGAGACAAGTCAGCAACTCGCTTGCTGTACTGCCCACATGCAGTACAATGCTGTGTGTAGAGTCGCTGAGTGTGAAGACGCTGGGTGCAAAGTCGCTGATTACGAAAACCCTGTGTGTAGAGTCGCTGAGTGTGAAGACGCTGTGTGCAAAGTCGCTGATTACGAAGACGCTGTGTGTAGAGTCGCTGAGTGTGGAGCTGCTGTGTGCAGAGTCGCTGAGAGCAGAGCTGCTGAGTGCAGGATAAGTGAGGTACAGAAGATATAGGAGCGGGGAGTTGAGTATATGTGACCGTACAGATAGTTATAGGTGTGCCTACAAATGGTGCAAGAGCAGGTGAAGAAAGTGTAAGCAGGTGACTTGTTACAACGTGTCGGTGTGAGTATTTTTTTAAGACACTACATATGTACCACCCAACTCAGCATTGTGTGTGTGGATGGCACTGTATACATTTCCATGCAGATATTTACATACATGATCAAGTTACATGTTAACAATGTGGAGCGATGTCAAGAAATGTTGTGTTGAAAAAATATATTTGTAATAACCTGTGATGAAGGGAATTCAACAAAACAGATATCGTATATTTTGTATTTTAATTTACCGTATTTTCCCGCATATAACCCGCGGGGTAGACCACTTTTTACAAACAAAACAAGGCCCTGCGGGGTATATGGAGGTGTGGGCTATCCCAAAAATATTTTACACGTGACATATCATAACTCGTTTAATTTCTTCATGGTAGGACTATCCACTATGCAACACTCACACCTTTGACTAAAGCACTGCTGAATAAACCATTCACACAAAAATTGCACATGTTATCACGTTTTAAATTATTCGAATCGTTTGTACAATGAAACGACAATGTTTGAAGTGGGCGCACTTTGTTTACTGTAATACTTTCAGTGGCTGTAGGGGGGTGCGAAAGTTTCAGCTGAGGCTATGGATTGCACAATGGGGAGGGCCTTAACAAGCGTCTACCAGACTCGAATCATAATTGCTGAGTCCCTTAGGCCGCTGCTATTGGCTGAGCATTATACAGTCGCGACCATGAGCTTTGTTTCAAACTTCCAATGGCTTTGTTGCCAGGAGGCAATGGCGTTACCGTAGTGCCGCTATTGTCTGCAATCCAAGGTTTTACTGTAAATATATCATGCAAACCATTAAAGCTACAAAAGAAAATACCTTTTGGAGAATGTTGCAAGCATAAGCAGTCATGATCATATAGTTTCCCTAGGTGGTTATGGATGGTGATATGACTGATTTGGGGAAAAACTCATGCACGTGTACCCATGTAGTGTATACCACCATGTATGAGCGTATACTGTACTTAACTATACTCCGAAGGCCTCATTACAATTGGCTGCACAGCAGGGGTTTTTCAGCATTCATACTGGTAGGAGCTCACATGCAGCCTCAAGCTCAGAGTTGCATGCTTTATACTTTTCCTGCATTCCTAGTTTGCAGGTTACAGAGCAATAGTAATATGACCTTCTCTTACAGCAAATTTAATAATTGTAAACTCGTTTTCTTGGTGTTTTAGGTTTTTTTGCTTTGATAAACACCATTTGAGTAAATATTTCCCATCTGTTACGATTGACACATGTGTAACCAATGCGTTTCTATAGGGAACACACAACCTTTCAGTGAGTAAGCTGGTTCATTTGCAAGTGGGGGAAAAAAATGTTATAAAAGCAGTATGTCACATTAATGCATCAAAACAAGTACCATGCAGGCTTCTGTAAAAATGCTCTGAAGATGCACATTCATGGCTGTACATTGAAATGCAAACACAAAACACAATGCAGCCAATTTAAGGCTTTGATTAAAAGGTAATTGTTAAGCTCGCAATCCAATCTGAGAGAGGATAAGGATTGGCTGATGTGCAGCCATGGGGGAAATCTTATTTCACGAACTTGATACAATATTTTACAAATCACAATGGCAGAAAGTAAACCAAGCATACTGCTCGTTCAATAAAATCGCTTCGTTGAATGTTAAATGGAAATACACAAGATGAAGCCAACTCCTACACCATAATAGGGAAAAGTGTTGCTTCGGTGGGTCTGTTAATCTTACAAATCAAAGTAGACCTTTGATATTAAATGTATATATTAAAAATAATTTGCCGTTTTCTAAGATGAAAATATGCATGCCCTTAAATGAATGCAGAGGCTTTTACTACAACAAAAATAAAGTTTAGTTTTTTCAGGAGAGATGGAAACTCACTAACCTTGTGTGGAGTCTTTGGAGGTTCATGTTGTAATGCACTTTCACTCAAATTCTCAGAAAAACTCTTGGAGACCTTATTAGAAAAAAAAATAAACAATACATGTTATAGATTTTGAACAGGCTTTGCACAATCTCATAACACAAATATATATTTAAAAAATATTACATAAAACTAAATATTTTCTCACGTAGATATTGGAGTGTGTGCAGCACATGGTGGTAAGCGAATCAGTCGTGTGTACGTTCTCTCAGCTGTTGGGGACCTACAGATTTCTTCAGTTCTTTCAGGCTAAATTCTATTCAAATTCTAAAAGACGTCAAAACCATTTGACATTCATTTGTGAACTCGACAAGAGTACGACTGCATGTTTCTGTTAGAGATGTATGTGGTAAGATGGACTGTTGTATGGCCCAAATGCACATCTCTGGCCAGGGAAACGTATTAAAGAAACAAGAAAATATTTTTCGATTTAAAGCTTTCGTGACTGCAGGGATTCATATTCTTGGTTCTTTCGGTAAAGTCACGTAGAAGAGAAATAATAAAATAATACAAATAAAACATAATAAAATAAAATTCTCACGACGTTTCGGCGACAACGCAAGTAGCCGTCCTCAGGTGAAGAACAGAGCTGTCGGAAAGACAGCCGAAGAGTCGTGAGAATTTTATTATATTATGTTCATTTTTATTATTTCCCTTCTACGTGACTTTACCGAAAGAACCAAGAATGTTGTAAAACCTAGCTTTCACAATTGCTTAATCACCTTCCCTGAAAACAAAAGCTAGCGTAACCTCCGTAATTCATCCAACAGGTGTGTGCACTTAACTGTACGAATATACCATTTAATATGCTTTGCATGTATACCATTTGCTACCTACATAGTCCAAATCAACATGAAATACGGTATTAATCAGAATGTCTTCACTTTCCAATGGACTTTCAATAGTGCTTTAATAGAACATTAACTCAATAATAATTAGAATAATTTAAGTATTTTATAAATCCACTCCTGGATGAAGGCGTTTTCGTCATGAGGGTTTAACCAAACTTCACCATGCTAATCAGTGTGGGTTGGTTAAGTGTGAAATGCAAAAACTGGTTCACGTATCAATCACCACTGATGTTAACAATGGCTAGAAATCGATTTCAAGTGGGAATTCGGTTCAGAGCGCAGTGCGCTCACCACTGTGCAAGGGCAGTTATTGAAGGCAAACCAGGATACAAATTATGAAATAACGAGGTGAATGACAGCAGGCTGGAGCATTATGTAAAGCTGAACTTAATCATGAAAAGCGCAACATCAATGTGCACCAGGACGAAAGTTTTGAATCGGTGCTATCTTTTATGGCAGAAGATTCATATGCATGGTCACAAGTGTAGCACCGAGGCTGTGTGTCTCTCTCACACTGTTCATAATTAAAAACTTGCCCTTTCTAACTGTATTAACTCAGATTTACTAACAATTAAGGACGTTTTGTCACACACACAATATTTAATATAAATGAACACACAGCCAACCTAAATCCTGAACATTAGTTCCAAGAGTGCAGATTTCAGGCCATGGTTAAAAAAAGAACAAAGCACAAAGGATTTGTCAAATCACCAACTCCAAAATATTACAAACGGACACATGTTGAAGTCATTAGCCTAGTTATAGCTATGTCTACAAATCGATAAGCTTGAAGACACTTCACATTTTCATCAAAACTAAGAATAAATTAATTGATCTGAAACTTGCCAGAATTGCAATGTCCATATTGGTAGAGTATTCACAAAAAAATAGCAAGAAAGGAATTTTCCGACGTTTTATGAAAGTGACGTTGCACACTGGTGCAATTAGAATCCATGTGGTAGATGTGCACATTGGTGTAAGTACGTGGATTATAAATTAAACATGTGGGTGCTAGCACGCATGTGGAGGTGTTAAATGTGAAGGAACACATGAGTGTAAGCACATATACATTTGTTTGTATGCATATTTTAATGTTTTCTTGTACAAATATCTTTGTAGTCAAATTCATGAATGAAATGGAGGCTGGCTCCCCATTTTATCTTTGATATTCTTAAAATATATATAGATTTCATATCAATAACTCATTGAAAAGGCAACAGATTTTAAAAGACCAAGAACTGTCGCTCAAGTTGAAGCGGTTCTCAGGGCCACAAAGTCCAACAAGTTCCTAAAGAAGCCTGGGACTACATGGGCAACAGTGGCTTGCAAACCTCATCACTATCATACACAGGATAGGCAAAATCCAGAAAAAAATCTAAGCAAGCCTGAGCCATCGACATTTTTTATATCGCAAATCCACAAGGCGTGCGCTCCAGTTATAGGCCACTATCCCTGTTGTCCTCCACCTCCAAGCTGATGGAGCACAACATGCTTGCCAGGCTTTCCTCCATTATCGACCCCCAAATGCCTCACAAACAAGCCAGATTTCGAACTGGCCATAGTTTCTTGAACAGATTGTTACTTTCACCACACTCATAGAAGCTGGTTTCCAGCATCAACAGAAAACAAGCACAGCAATTATTGACCTATCTACTGCCTATGACACTGGTTGGTGTCATGGCCTGCTGCTGAATATGGCCAAAATCATCAGATGCTGTTCTACTGCACACCTAATCGACACGATGTTTATCAGCAACTGTACTTTCAGGGTAAACCTTGCTGGTAAACACAGCCAGAAGAAATTTAGGAACAATGGCCTCCCTGAAGACTTGGTACGAGCACGTGACTCTTTAACATAGAGTCATCTGTGTTAGCTGCTGAGGTCGTGACAGGTTTCTTTTTTCATTTATGTTGCTCTGTGCCCCTGTGCCTTTCCCGTTCTGCTGGAATGTGCACTGATGCCTACTTTATTGAGGGCAATATTGGCATGTAAAAAAAAATAAGTGACCTGCCATGTACATCATCTCGTAAGTTCATATATGCAAAAGACACAGTCCTTGCTGCACACGGCACACACTTGAATAGTTTCAGCTCAATCCACAGGGAATGCAAGTTACTATAAATGTTTCAAACTAGTTATGTAACGGCACCAATCACACATGTGCACCATGACACATGCGATGCGCAAGGATGGCACGCAGTGGCTATTGTATTGCTGTATTGTTATTCCTCCCCAAGCCCACTTACATTTCTTAACAGACAAAATTACATCTCAGTATGACACCATTTCACGCTACTCTATTCTTGTAAACAACATAATTTGATTGTTTGTCTCCATGCCCAATGGTGGGAAGACTCTTCATGTATCAAGTGTGCTCCGCTGTTGATTATACATTTCATTAACAAATTCATCATGATTTAAACTTATTCTCCTCACATTCATTGATTTATTTGTTCATGGTATGCACGCATTCTATATATTATAATATATATTTAAATGAACAGCCTTTATATACAAAGCGAAATTAATGCAGACTGCTGCTTGTGTGACTGCAGTGGTCAAGAACACTCACATTCCAAACGATTACCGTTAATTAATTATATGAAAAAGGTTTAACCATTTGCCATGATACAATACAGAAATGGTCCGAATGCCATAAACTCATAAAGTGTCTTAATGTAATAGCTAAACATTTTTCTTCAACATCCATTTGCCAGTAGATGGCGCGTTTCAAATGCCGTACTGTGGGGGCCGCACTGACAAGCGGGTAAAAAACTACTGCAGAAATGGAACCTTCTGCAGGGTGGACCACAAATCTGGAATCATGGGGGAAAATAACTAATTTCTTTGTTTCTGCAGGCCCAAAATGTCTCTGAGTAAGGAAGAACAAGTCCAGATAATTCAACTCGAAGGAAATCGGAGTCAGAGGGAGGTCGCTGTTGAATTTAACATAATGAATCCATACCGTGAGCCAATAACAGAGTTGTGTTTTTCCGATTATTGCAGACTTATGGGACACCCTGTATGTGAACTGAATGTATGTGTTTTGAAAGTGGTGTAAATGTTCATTGGATAAACGTACACCTATGTGACAGATGTTAAAATGTGTGTGTTTGCTACGTGTCACCCGCCACCCAGGAAACCCATGAAAACAACATGTTCCAACGCAAATAATGATCCAGGGATCGCCACATTTCTCATGAACACAATAATGGAATGTATGTATCCAAAAAAATCTGAATCGTAAGGCTCCTTTTCAGGTCCTTGTATTGGGATGTTGCCAATTTAAATGAGAACATGTTGTATGAAACTGAAGTATTGAGGAAATCGAACATATGAGGGAATTACATAAAATACTCTGAAGACGGATTCTGTTCACTTGCTGCGAGGACTTTAAGGCTTCTCTCCACGCTTGGGGTCTCGCGGTGTGCGGGAGGTCTTAAACTCTGGAGATATGGGTTCCTGGGGTCTACAGGCGGGTAGGGACTACAGCTTTAAGGTCTCTTGGCTCTAGGGTTTAGTGTCTTGCAGCCAGGGGCTCACAATGTTAAGAGGTTGGGAGGACCAACTTCTGAAGAAGCCCCCCCGGGGTCGCTTGCCGAGGAGAACTAGGAAAGCCGTAAGGCCTGAGGCCTATAGCCGTCTCCCGCCCGCTGAGCGCTCAGCTTAGCCCGCGACGCCTTCCAGACTCACCTGCCGGCTCATGAGCGACTTTATCTTCTGCATGGCCGCGATGCCGTGCGCGCCAGGCCGTCGGGGAACGCAGCGGGAGTGAGGGACCGTGAGGGTCAGACGGCGGCCGCGTCCAACAGGACCATGACACCGCTCCCGTCCGGCTTGACGGGAGTCGATTCTCGCACAGCGTAACACGTCTAGCGATTCCCAACATCGTGAATCGTGTATAGTTTATCATATACGCTACCATTCTCCATTGTGTTGCATTGAATTGAAAGGTAATATCAAAAGCAACGTCCTAGTCGCGTCAAAGTATCCGTTAAAACAGTTTAGCGATCAGGATTTATCGGTCATTTACTCGAATCGATTATTACAGATTCACATGTTGTATCGATGCCGTAATCGACACAGGGTGCGTTCCGTACACAAGGTGGCCAAGCGCCGTGATTGGTCAGTTCCGAGCGAGCACGTGACATAGGGGGAGGGTGGAGTGGGTGAGCGTCACATCTGAAGGCAGCGAATCTGAATATTCATTCGTATTGGAGGAATCCGAAGAGCTGTAAAGCGTCGATTTAAAGCTTTCGTGACTGCAGGGATTCATCTTCTTGGTTCTTTCGGTAAAGTCACGTAGAAGGGAAGTAATAAAATAATAAAAATAAAACATAATAAAACAATTCTCACGACGTTTCGGCTACAACGCAAGTAGCCGTCTTCAGGTGAAGAATGAGACACTGCCAAGCTATGAGCTTATATATAAGCTGAGTTGGAGGTGGAAGAAAAAGAGAGCCTTAACAAAAGAATGTGCATATCAAGAGGAATTTAGCATATTCATGGGAAATGCGTAGGAGGTGGGCGGGGGGGGGTTTTCAAAGTCATATTATGCCCATGCATTATGCAGGATCAGCAGCACCAAAGGGAGGGGGGGGTAGCATTAACAAAGGGAGGGCATGTTAATAGTATGTAGAAGCAATGACACATGTGAATGGGAAAACGGTGGCAGGAGATCCGCAGCGGAGCAAATAATGCATTCCCTGTGGAGAACACAAGATACACAGTTAATGCCAGTGAGTGGACTGCTTTTGTTAAGGCTCTCTTCTTCTTCCACCTCCAACTCAGCTTATATATAAGCTCCTAGCTTGGCAGTGTCTCATTCTTCACCTGAAGACGGCTGCTTGCGTTGTAGCCGAAACGTCGTGAGAATTGTTTTATTATGTTTTATTTTCATTATTTTATTACTTCCCTTCTACGTGACTTTACCGAAAGAACCAAGAAGATGAGCTGTAAAGCGCTTTTTTAATCAGAAGCCCAGTAGGGGCGGGTCAGAATGTTACACCAACAAACAATGCACACGAAAACACGATAGGGGTGCAAAGTACAGGAAAGGTAAACAAATCACTTAAAAATATATAAAAATAAAAGTAAACTTTTTTTTTATCTTACCAGGTAAAGCTCACTTAGCTATGTATTATCTTGTTGTTTTCAGAAGTGAAGAGGCTGAGGGGCGCTGTGCTGAGTCAGGAAATGTTTGCTCAACCTGAGACTGGGCAGGCCATAGTCTCTTTGCTGATGGCTTTAATCTAAGTTATCTTGTGGTTGTTGTTGTTTGACTTGCATCCCACTGGGATTTTTGCACACAGCGTTGGTGTACGGTGCTTTTTCTGGAAGATTTTGCTGTTTTTTCCTGGATTTTTCTAGTTGCGCATAGTCACTTTAAGATGTTTTCTTGTTCGTGTTTTTTTTGCGGTTGCACCCGATTCAAGAGCCGAATGGCTCACTGGGCTATACCAAATAAATGAAACTGAAACTGCTGTATGTCCAGAGTTACAGGTGAAAATGCCACTTATACTGGGGATCATGATTTGTATTTTACCCTTCCCTGCACGAAATCCTGCAGTTTCACTCGGTGGTAATCAATTTATATCAGAATCGTTATTTCTCCTGGAGAAATCCGATGAGCTATGAAGCTATGTTTCACAGATGCCAAGTAAATCCCCTAGAGACAAGGCTGACTATTCCACGATCGAGGTATTCTACTTCTGTGTTAACATTCAGTGACTAAGTATGATGAGTGTGTTCCAACAACTGGTCTCGCTTCTTTGATGATGCCCACAGTTGTGCCATCTGGTCCAGGAGCTTGTCCATGTTCATACTGTGAACAACAGTCTTCATTTCACGTGTGACATCTGGAACATCCTCTTAATCTGAAAATAGTTTTATTCTTGGGATTTTATCTTCAAAAGGGGTTATATATATGACATGACAAGCCTCGTAATGCATATATAAAAAACACATACCGTAATATAAATCAAATCCTGAAAAAACCAGGGCCTAAAATATACCGTATACATATTTTTGTAAAAGTGGATTGGTGACATTAATGGATGACCTATCTTAAGATTTGCTGATGACAGTCATAACAACCAATGGAAACGAACTGAAATATATGAAAAATAAAGACAACAAAGTGGGACTTAACATAAAAAGGAGATACACAACTGGAAAACACTGCAGTATTTATACACAGTATTTATACCTTGCAGTCACGAAAACTTCAAATCTAGACTGCAGTATTTCCGACAAAGACACCGGCTTTGACGTTTGCCTGACAGCTCAGGGAAGAAGTCTTGAAGGTACTTGAAGGCTGCCGACTCATTATCTACAGCTCTGACAAATTGTTTCATAAGGCCCAATTTGATGTGCAGTGGTGGCATCAGCACCTTCTGGGGGTCCACCAGTGGCTCCCACTTGACATTTTTCTTCCCTACAGAGAACTCGGTCCGCTGTGGCCAGTCTCACCTGTGGTAGTGCGCCTTGGTGTCTAAATCTTTCGAAATAGTTTTTGTATTACTTTAGTATAAATACATGTTAATTTTGATTCATATGTTGTATTTTCTGACTTTATGTGAACGAAAAGACACAAATTCGCCAGTTTTCTTATTAAAAATAGGTACATTTTTAAATAGCACTGTCCTGGTCACAAAAGCAAAGTTTGTGGAGAATAATAGCCATTTTCTGTATTTTTGAGGCATACGCAATTAGGAAATAACACTACCCAGGAACAAAAAAAAATTGTTACACAGTGTAATAGGTGAATTATTTTGAGAAATGCTTAATAACGAATACTAACATCTTATGATAATTTTGGAATACACTTTGATATATATGGACAACCCTTCTGTACGAATGTAGCCATGCGTATTTGATAAAATTGGGTGTTTTGCACACTAAATAGATCAGCATTTGGAATACGTAAGAACAATGGTTGCACAACACGAGATAGGGCCGAGAAGATTTTGCTGACATGTGCTTTGTATTGTTAAACTCTTTTTTTCAGACGTGTTTTATCAGCCATTTTTGTGCAAATGAAGTGCTTAGAAAATGCACAAGTTTCATTACAGGTATATTATCCACGATAGATACTAAAACTGCTGTTGTTACCCGAACATGACTTGTAAATTGATGTTCCTCCTATTGTAAATCTACATCTCACCGAGCTATGTAGGCCACTGGTGTTGTGAAAGTAAAATGCACTAATACAGTTCAGGAAATCCAACCCGAGCCCTCCATGACTTTACGTTTGAAAGTGTAATACAGTACTACTGTGTACACACAAACGCGAAAAAGCACTCAGCCCTTGTGCATAAACCAAGTGGTGTATTGTGATCTTCTTGTCTAAGGTCACCATCAAAATGATTTTGAGCAATGTGACTAATAGGTCGGTGAGGCCGAGTTAGGGATTTAAGCTTGATGAAAGTTACCATCTCCCCGACTTTATTGCGATCACGTAAAGGGTTACAGAGACAGTAGCTTATACGTACGAATCATACTAATTGCGGTATTTAACATTGCGTATTAATTTGCGTGTCAGTAAGAAAAATAACAGTTAATTACATTCGTAGTGTCGGGTTGAAGAAGCATGCAGTACTGTATTGAGGCCGCATATACTTAAATAACGTGGACTGTATATATACTGCATTTACGCAGCTTGAACAGAGAACTTGGCACAGCAACTCGAGAATGTTGTACATTGTGGCGCTGAAGTTTCAAACCTCGAGTCTCGTCCTTTGTCAACAAAAAAAAACCACAGCTGCATTTTCTCTCATCACAACCACTACGCAAACTCTGTGAGAACATGCTTTTAACTGCACTTCAACCCCTAAACGCTGACTGCTACCGTACGACTTGCTTGCAAGCAGTAAACAACAATGTTGACTACTGTAGAGTAGCAATTATAAATGAAACGAAATGATTGACTCCGATACTACCGCCCCCTTGAGCAATGCGATCGGGGCCGCCCAGGAGTTCCCTTCCCCGGCTGAGTCAACTATCCGAGACCGCTGCCACCTCTCCCCGGAACTACAGGCCTCGTGACACTTTGGGGTAAAACATCACTAAAAACACTTGTTTTTACTAAAAACAAGTGTTTTTAATGATGTTTCAAATACGAAGAGCGGATCCAAACGTGACAACTGGTTTTCGCAGACTACTTGTGTATGCTAACTTGTTCCAATACTGTTGTGAAGATGTTTTTGTGATTTTTTAAGGATATTCCTTGTCTGGAAATGTAAACATTTAATGCAGTTGTGATATCTGCGGATGTGGCCGCTTCGAGGGGTAAACATTGCACCACTCTATACATTCGTCTATTCTAGGCTGGATGAGGGCCTCCCCACGTCGTGGTTGTTTGCAACTCACACAAGCCGACGTGGGTTTCATATAGGGAGCAGAGGTACAGATTATTCCCGCACTGCTATCTGCTGCCCACAAAACCAGGGAAAATACCATTATGAAGCCTCGTTACACACGTTTGTCGTTGTATCTTGCCGACCCGCCCATATCGGGCATGTGTGAAAGAGCTTCATAGCTCATCAGATTCCCCCTGCAGTCTAAGTAAATATTGACATGCTGAGCCGATGCCGTTTTATTTGTGAAATACAACGGAGGCACATTCTTGCATTTGAAACTCATTTCAGTCATTGTCAGGGCACATTTTTGTTTCCTCAGGTTTATTGCAATGTATATGTCATGTTGAAAACTCAGAACACAATCGCAATGAGCAACAACAACAACCCTCCGTGCAACTGGACGCGACCGCGACTCGGCGGCGTCTGACGATCCCGTGTGTAAAGCCGCGCGTTTCATTGGTCCTTTGGCCTCGGCTGCCGTGTCCCCATTGGCCACGCGGCTCACCACGTGATAGAAAAATGCAACAGCCAATCGGACGCGCTCCGCAGAACGGAACTTGCTTTCGCGCGCGCAGAGAACCCCAGCGCCGTCGACGGCAAAGCGACCGGGGATGCGGAGGGATCCCGAGGCGCTACTTTCTCTCTATATAAAGCGCGGCACAACTTTCACGATACATTGGTGAGAGGGCGCGCAGTGTCCGACCATTTAGTTAGTTTGGCACGCAAACTTCGTACTTTAACAATAGCTTTCCCCGCTTAGGGTTATTGTTTATTTACTCGAAAGTTTGTCGCTATTATACGAGTACACGTACTCGACACAACAACACCACACCGAGCATGGCGGCTGTGGTCTCCGGAGTGGCCCCGGGCACCATCGACTGCGACGGCCCCGAGGAGGAGGGGAGCGCGCGTCGCTGCGGATCTGGCCGAGCAGCAGCGGCCTCTCCCGGGCGGGCGGCGAAGGACGAGCGCC
Source organism: Lampetra planeri (assembly GCF_965212315.1). Classification (NCBI taxonomy): domain Eukaryota; kingdom Metazoa; phylum Chordata; class Hyperoartia; order Petromyzontiformes; family Petromyzontidae; genus Lampetra; species Lampetra planeri. The sequence goes on from NC_136107.1 coordinate 23,840,139, forward strand.
TCTGCGTTGGAGATGCTGCTGCTGCTGCACCCCCCCGCTCCCATGTTCAAACTCAACAACAGCAGCAGCAGCCGACGGCCAGCAGGAGGCGCCACCGACGGCGTCCCTCGAAGAAGAAGCAGCGGCGTTGGCGGCCCTACCTGTCGCTCTCGTGGGACGAGAAGAAAGCGATGGAGGAGCGTGAGAGCGAACGCGCCGCACGAATGCGCGCCGAGATGGCGGCCAAGGGGCTGGCTGTGGCCCCGTACAACACCACGCAGTTCCTCATGGACGAGCACGATCGCGAAGAGCCCGACCTGGAGCCCGCGGGCAGCGACGGCGACAACGACGGCGATGAAGACTCGGAAGAGGGCGAGGACGGCGGCGGGGAAGGTGGAGACGACGAGTTGCCGTCGCGGCTGCAAGGCGGTCGTGACGGGTTCCTGCAGCGCGACTTCTCCGAGACGTACGAGCGCTACCACGTGGAGAGCCTGAACGCCATGAGCAAGGGCGAGCTGGTGCGCGAGTACCTGGAGCTGGAGAAGTGCCTCTCTCGCCTGGAGGAGGAGAACCTGCGCCTGCGGGAGTGCCTGGGCGAGCGAGGCTGCTGGAGGGGGCCTGCCGTGGCGTTGGAGACGAAGCCAGCGAGCCGACCTCAAGCACCACTTGCTGCTGTTGCTGCTGCACCATCATCATTGCGTTCCCCTCCAGCCGCAGAAATTGTCACGCAGCAGCACCACCACCAGAGCACAGAAGGCTCTCCTTGCGGTGGTGGTGTAGAGGCCCCTTGCCACGGAGAAGGTGGCTCATTGGCGAAATCCCACGACATGCACGCCGGTGGTGGAGGAGGAGATGTGTCGGGAAAGCAGCAGCTGGTGGTGGACCTGCAGGCGGAGGTGGAGCGGCTGCAGAGGGAGAACGGCCGTCTGGCTCACCAGAACGAACTTTTGCAGCAGCAGCAGCAATCGTCTCCAGAGGCGAATGTGATGGAGTGAGAACGCCTCCCATGTGAGAACTGCCTCCCCCCGCACGTGTTGAGAGAGTTGGGGCCGATGGGGGAATGCCATCGTCCACCTTTGTTGGGATTTCATTTGGTCGATTCGCCCCCCCCCCCAGCCTATACTACTGCTGGCATTCTGATGGCATTTGACAGCGCGCCTAGCCGCTATAATCCTTGGCTCAGCCTCTCTTATTGGATTGTAAAGAAGCTCGTTTGGCCAAAGGGCTGCTGAAAAATAAACACGGGGCCTGGACTCGGCCAAATGTAATCGTCGTCTTTATTGGAGTAAAACGCACATTTGGTTTCTGAATTGGAATTTGTGCGCGTTAAAAGCCAACTCGATACGTCTCGCGTGCGGAATTTGTCTCCTAAGTCGTTTGTATTCGAGTAAAGATGTCGTTCGTCCTTGTTCTGCGGCGGTTTTAGAATTAATTGCTCATTGTGTTTGTTGTAGTTTATGGTGTCGTTTTTCTGAAAGTGTACCTTTTTTATGTGGTAATATAATTGGGCCAATTTTAAATGCCACCACCATCACCGAGTTAAAACTGTTCAGGACCTGAAATAGTTTTTTTAAATGACAAATAAAAGTTGGTCTCGATTCTAAATTGTTGTAAATAGTACAATTGTTGGGCGTTTGTGACTCTTAATTATGGCTGTGTATTCTGTACAGTAAATGAATTTACAGATATTTCATATTTTGCTTTAAACAAATATTTTTGTAATCTAGGCGAACGAGTCTTGCTCGCATCGTGTTTAGAATGTGGATGAAACTTTTAAATCTTGTGCGATTTCTGCATTTAATGCCGCTAAATTAGATTTTAATGCGATGGGTAATTTCGTTGGCAATTTGTCCAATGTAACATTTTATCTGTACACGTATGCAGGACGATGTTTACCCAACTGTTCTCAAGATACAAAACCAGCAAACTTGCAATTGGCTTTTTAACTTAATAAAGTGGGTGCATTTTGACTGACGTGTGTGTGTGTATTCGTTGCCAAGATAACGCGAGTTGCCGCAATTAAAAGCAGCAATTGAGTCGAGACTTGTTTCGCATTTAGCGTATACACATTTGTAAGAGGGTAAACATAGGTGGTAGTCAAAAGACCTGGCTTCCTGGGTAAATTTCTAAACCTTGTTTTGGTCTCCCTCGTATGAAATCCGGGTCAAAGGGTGCTTTAATCTGACATTGAGTCGCCCAAATGGGCAGACAACGACCTGCTGTTTCCGGTTGTTGGTTCGACACTTCATTTGGCAATTGTCACATTTTAAAAGGTCAAAGGAGCAGCCATGCAATGTCTTGCTGCTACTGGGTCCTCTAAGAGGGTATTTGGCCTATTTTTCTAAGCTGGCCAAACGTTTTAGGATGATCGACTCACTGGTGTTACTTATACTGCTGGACGGGTTGGGATTTAAGAAACGTGCCCATTGTTTCAACTGCTAGGAGATTGATGATTTGGTGGGCGGGGTTTTATCCGTAAGAGGAAACCCGAGTTCAGCAAACACGCCAATGAAAATGAATTTGCACTATACTGGATCCATTGGGCTGTCTTAATAATTATAATGTTGGATATTAGGTTGGGAATCTTTGCATCCTCTACCATATCAAGCACGCATTCGTAGACCGTCGTGGAGTTAACTTTTTAAATACTCTAAAATCTGAATTGTTAGATACGAGCGTTTTACCTCTTACTTTTACAACACCTCCGTACGTAGAAATGTGCTGCTTATCAAGAGGTTTTTGTGTTTAAGAGGCCACAAAACTCGAGAATGGAACTGAGCCTCTCTCTAGTGGAGATCCTTCTGCCAGTCGTGCCTTGAGCAAACAACGGCATGGCTGCACCTTTACCTTAATACTGGTAGGAACCTCCTGGTTACACCAGCCCACAGGGGATGATTGATGTCCGTCGTGCAGGGAGGGGCTAGGTGGGGAGGGGCTGGGTGGGGAGGGAGGGGCTGGGAGGGGCTGGGTGGGAGGGGTGGGGCTGGATGGGGAGGGGCTGGTCACCCCGTGGTGCCCTTATAAAACTCAACGTATAACCTACTCACGCCGGCTTGTGCCCGCCCTCACAGTCGGGCATATTTGCGGAATACACCACGCCGCCGTTGACCCTGGCCATTGACCGAGCAACCCAACGTTCCTACCAGCTCCCTCCGCAGGAATGTGTTCTGGACATGTTAACAAAAAATAATTATCCCCTGCTTTGGGGTTGGATGGTAAAAATCACGTGCCGTTTATGCAGGTATCGTGGCTTAATTATAAAAATGTAGACTTGTTTGCCATTTCCTTAATTTGGAACACCAAGCGCAACATCGCCCCCTCCTGGCAGACTAATGTCAGCGTGCAAGCTAGTGCTGTGTTTACCTTGGCCCGCACCTGGACAGATGCTCTATTAAAATAAAAGGTCGGCATTAGAATGATTGAGATGTGATGTAAGGTGCTTCGACTTTCAATCACCCTATAAGTACCAAGTCTCATCATTTACATGGTAAATAGAGATAATCAAATTATTTGTATTCAACAATGTGCTATATAATTTACAACTTGCTCTTTAGTGGATGTATTTCTGCTGCACCAGGGGGTTGCCAAACTGGTTTGCATTATATACTCGATTACATTGCATGTTTTATTATATTTTGCGAGCATCTGTTGATTGGGAAATGAAAAGACACTGAACTGGGATTTGAGAACTACTTTTTTGTTAAACTCCCAAGAAGCTTAAGTCTTCTGCCTTCCAGGAATGCAGCATGCTGCCTTGCCAATGGGCTCAACTCACAAGGTAATTAAACACCTCGAAGTGAGCTTCAAATATTAGATAAAAAAAACCCCATTATGGTCGAGTTTAAGCAACTTCAAGTTAAAGCAACACTGTCAAGGGTGTACATTCATAAGAGATGCATGTGAATGCAAATTGGAAAGCATTAAAGTTGCAAACATGCTTTCATCATCAGCTATGATCTATTCAATGCTGGATAAAGGCCTCCCCATGCCAATGCAATCCTTAGCAGTCCTGCAATGCCACATTCCATCTTGCTACTGCACACCGGCAGTTCCCATCACTTAATCTTCATAGTGTTCATCCTCTTGGATATCTCTACTTTCAATTCTATCTCTAATTTTCCCTTCCGGCAAAACGTTCCTTCGAAGTGGGCAGGTAGGAACTTGGTTGGACAGCGCATTCGTGCACGACAGAAAGCTCGCGGTCACGTGACGCACTTCAATCCGGGAGCGTACATGTTTGGGAGGGGCTATGCACGACAGACATAATCCCTGGTGGGCAGTGTGGAACTGTTGTTCCTACCTGGATTATTCCTTATTGTTCCCTGCCCAAGCAACTTATTTTCGTTAACAGTCGTTGAGGACTCTCATTGACATTTCTCTGATGCCTGTGTTTCACTTTTTGTGTCTCAGTGTGATTTCCACAACGTAACTTTTCACACTTCTTTGCTTCATTATCAGCCTTTGATCCATTGTCTTGATCAGATGTTTCTGATCCATTTGGCAGCGTGTACTATAGATGGAAGAATTATGCATAAATCCACATTTGAGGTCCAGTATTTCATTTTTGTTTAAACATTAAACACGTCCATATTATACTGGTAGGAACCTCCTGGTTACACCAGTCCACAGGGGATTATTGTGTCCGTCCGTCCGTCGTGCATCCAAAAATGGGAGGGGTGGTGCTGGGTGTAGAGGGGAGAGTGGGGAGGGGCTGGGTGGGGAGGGAGGGGCTGGGTGGGGAGGGGAGGGGCTGGGTGGGGCTGGGTGGGGAGGGGCTGGTCACCCCGTGGTGCCCTTATAAAACTCAACGTTTAACCTACTCACGCCGGCTTGTGCCCGCCCTCACAGTCGGGCATATTTGCGGAATACACCACGCCGCCGTTGACCCTGGCCATTGACCGAGCAACCCAACGTTCCTACCAGCTCCCTCCGCAGAAATGTGTTGCATAAATCCACATTTGTGGTCGAGTATTTCATTTTTGTTTAAACATTAAACACGTCCATATTATTTTCATCCAGGCAGGGCTTTTACTCACTTTTCATAGTTCAAATGGCAAAGGTTACTTATTGAAGTGTGACATCTGAAATGCCCCATTTTCCTCCAAAAACTTATATTTTCTAGTACAAATACGAGTTTGTAAAGGGTATATGATTTGGTTTTGCTATAGAGATATCTGCATAAATTCTTCTGATAGCTGTACAATTGAAGGGGTCATAATGGGAGCATAAAAACTGATAAAAGAAAGTTGGTGGTTGATAAATCACAATTATCTCTTGGCATGGTATAATCATAATGTGTGATGGAGACAATGTAAAAAATGAGCAAATCTAGCATTACAAATTGTACTCATTACTATGCTAAAGTGTATAGCTTTAGTAAATACAAATTTCAAGCATTTCGTAACTTTTGTGCAACGATCGCACTGTGCACAGGCACTTGACCGTAAACACGTTCCTTCGGAGTGGGCAGGTAGGAACTTGGTTGGACAGCGCATTCGTGCACGACAGACAGACAAATAATCCCTGGTGGGCAGTGTGGAACCTGCTGTTCCTACCTGTATAAGTGTAGTGTATCGTGTATAGTGTAGTGTGTAGGTTAAACGTTGAGTTTTATAAGGGCACCACGGGGTGACCAGCCCCTCCCCACCCAGCCCCATCTCTCCCACCCCCCACCCAGCCGCCCCCTCCCCACACAGCCCCTCCCCACCCTCCCACCCTCCCCAACCTCCCCACCCAGCTCCTCCCCACCCAGCCCCTCCCCACCCTCCCTTCCCTCCCCACCCAACCCTCCCCACCCAGCCCCTCCCCACCCTCCCCTCCCTCCCCACCCAGCCCCTCACCACCCAGCCCCACCCCTCCCACCCCCCCTCCCCTCCCCATATGCACGACAGACAAATAATCCTTGGTGGGCAGTGTGGAACCTGTTGTTCCTACCTGTAATATTTGATCTTACTCCTTGCCTGCAGTCATACCAGAGTCCCTGTTTCATGATGAGGTTTTTTGTTAAAATTACAAAACAGGTTGACTAAGTATGGCAGGTTTTTTTAAGGGTCAGCAATATGAGTGCCACTATGCGGGTACGTTATCAGTAATTGCCCGATTACAAATTTTGCTTCCAAAATGTGAATTCAAATTTACCCCACAGGCTCAGAACACATCACAAAAGAAACACACTTCTGCATTACTCCAAACAGGGAGATACGCGGACTTAAATCGTACCTCAATGCAACCCGATTTCAGATGGCAGGTTAACTTGTGCCTGAAAAGTCCTTCAATGGTAACCATGGAAAAAACAGTACAGCTCCTCTCATCCATGACCCTGTTAGGCGTGTGACTTTTTATCCGTGGATTAAACAATCCGCAAAATCGCAGACAAGAGGAGTCGTACAGTGGGCCATACTTTGTCTATTTTCTGTAGGTTTTTGATTAAGATAATGTTGATCTATAGTCAGGGGAAAATACAAGTTAGTTGAACACGTAGGCTTTCGCGACCAATATCCAAAATAGAGGTAAGGGCCAATGCACCGGCTACATTACGGCAGGTCTGCAGATTGCCTGATTTTGACAAAAAGAGAGTCACAGCTGCAATTTAATCCAATTCATGTGCATTTTTTAATCCGGGATAACAATAGCTATTATGTTGAAAATAGGATGTTGAATCTTATTCTTGATTTTGCTGATCTGCATTCAACGAGGATGACAGGAATTTCACTGTAAACATGGTGGGTCTGCAGGTAAGTGTTGGTCAATGTTCAGTCCGGAAAACTCCTTCATTCTCAAATTTCATCTGACATTTCAACGTGATACTCTGAGGTAGTGTTCTTCTAAGAGGTGCCATATTCCACGAGACATGTTAAACCAATGTATAATTGACCTTTTAGGTTGTTTGTGGTGCCCTTGACAGTACAGTAGTGAACACGAGCATCCCAGATACAATTCCACGAGAGTTAAATAATACCTCTTCGTTGCTCAAATGTATTTGTAAACCAAATACATTTTTAAGGGGTGCAACCTTTTTATGTCTGGAGTCACTCTGCCTGCGTCTTCTGCCAATATAAATTGCAATGGAAGCATTTTAATTTACTAAAATCATACAAATATCAAAAGAACAACAACAACTCTTAAGCACTATTTTACTCTCTCCTGATTTTCGTTGTTTTTGGTATTTCACGTTTCCTATTATTGACTGATTGCCAGTAATATGGTGTTCTACTGCAACAATTACAGATCAAATACAGTCATAACTTTGAATTTTCATCGTGCTAGAATCATGCCTGGTCTTTGTTTTTTGAAAAGGCATTTTAATAGACATTTATGCAGTCATCTAAGTGCTCACAACAAACCAAGGTCTTATGTATATAATTAAAATATTTTTTATAGAAATATAACAGCTCAACCAAGCTTCAGTTTCATTTATTAGGTATAACCCTGTGAGCCATGTGGCTCTTGACTCGGGTGCAACCGCAACAAAACAAAAACATGAACAAGAAACATCTTAAAGTGACTACACGCAACAGAAAAATCCTGGAAAAAACAGCAAAGTCTTCTAGAAAAAACACCGTATTTCAAGGCTGTGTGCAAAAAATCCCAGTGGGATGCAAGTCAAACAATAACAACCATAAGACAATTTAGATTAAAGTTATCAGGTTAACTGTACTACAACAAACAAATATGGCTAAACCAAAACATTTTCAAAATCACCAAAATAAAGCTATAAAAACAATGTAACAGTGATCATAGGAACTGTGATTCAAATTTAACAATAAACGATATACATAACATGTACGACCAAACTTTGCAGCCATATTTGGCTGCATGAGTCAATCCATAACAGCAGGAGTATCAGTAGCAGAATCAAAAAATTTCAATACACCTTTAAAGATCAGGACACTATAATCAAAACTCATAATCATACGTTGCAGCGGTCATCCGGAATGATTCTGAATAGCAGTGGTAGCTAGGGGTGTACAACTCCTCTAGAGCAGTTTTGAGTGAATATCTCACAGGTAGTGATCCAAGTTGCAGTTTATTGGCGATAGCATTCCAGACCCTGGGCGCATCAATAGAAAAGGCCCTTCCTCCAATATTTGTACGGCGATAAGGAATGTGAAGCTGGTAAATGAGCAAAGACCTTAGGTCATATTTGTTCTTCGAAACAGTGAGGAGATCCAGCAGGTAGTCTGCTGATTTTTTTGTAAGTACATCGTGAATAAATAAGATCTGATGCACAAGCCGTCGATCATTAAGAGACGTGAAGTTTGACCCAATGTAGAGATCGCAGTGGTGGGTCCTATATGGGCAGTTCAATGCAAATCTTAAGGCCGAGTGATAAATTGAGTCAAGCTTCTTCTTCTTGCTTAGTCCTTTTGCCGTGGCTCCCTCGGTCTGCTCAAGCACTCCGCCACACTTCACACGAGCATGAGCGACGCGTCACTCCTCACCACCATGACCCACACACCTCCTCCTGTGCCATGCCGGCCCCCATTTATGCTGCTCAGGAGCAGCACTTGCCCCAAAAGCACGTTAAGGCTAAATGTGTTTGTGAGTCAGTCGACCCGGGGCACCTGGGTCGTGCACATAGCCTGGCACAAGCGTCGTGGTGACGTCACCGCCACTTAGCGGCAAATTGCGGTTGTTGTTGTCACTGTTTGTGTGTTTGTGTGTGTTTGTGTGTGAGTGTTTGTGAGTGTTGAGTTGAATATCTGCACGATTTTAAACGTCCTGGGAGGCCTGCCTACGACCCGTCCTGGGCGTCACTAGGTCGTCTCGTGTGAGCAGCTCACAGACCTACGTTGAACTTTTTTCGCACCGTACACAGCCGACCGCGATAATCGGAGGTGCGGGGGAAGGACAACAAACTAAACACGCAAAAAAACTGTTCTAAAGAAAGTATATTTCAATCTGGCCCAGTGGCTTGCTCATATTCATTCATAAACCTTAAAGGATAATAAATACACAATACGAAAAGCCTGAAGCCTAGGGCTTTAGACGAGGTGCTGGCGAACTAGGCCTTGATAATTTTTTACTCAATAAACAAAGTAAATAAAAACTATCCAACCCAGAAGAATTCCCTCATCAAAACACTACACCAGCACCACCTAGCCAGTGAGTTGGAGCACGTACACCAAGCCCTCAGGATGAACGGATACTCGGACCGTACAATTCGCAAAGCTGTTTCCCCAGCCATGCGGAGACAACCTTCTGAGGATCCAACCAAAACCATCACTTTACCATACATAGCAGGTGTTACCAAAAAGAATTCCAAAATCTTAAACAAACACAAGATCCAGGTTCGTTTCAACACAGTACACAAACTCCGTGATTTAATCCCATCTGTAAAGGATGTGATTCCTGACATGCAATATCCTGGTGTCTACAAACTGAGTTGTGGTTGCGGCAGCAGTTACATTGGGAAACGAAGCGACATGTCTCGGACCGTGTTCGTGAACACAAGGCAGATCTGAAACACGGTAGGACCAATACCTCGGCCGTTGCCGATCATTGTTTTAATGCTGTGGGCTCACACGAAATAGATTTTTCCTAGACAGAGGTACTCTGCAAACCTACCGGCTACCTTCAGAGATTTGTTAATGCAGCCATCCAGATGTATAAACACAGACACAACTTCAACCGAGAGGATCGGTACGACTGAGCAATCATTGGAAGGACGTTATTAACCAGGTAAAGTCTTAACTGACTGTGTTTCCATCCTACCTGCCTATGTCAGCTGTTATTTCCAACTGTCTGTGTCTCTCTCTATACCTCTCTATACCTCTCTCATAGATCTCCCATGCTCACCCTCCTTTTCTACAGTTACATGCTAATTTCTCACATTAACATCATGCTAATCTCTCACATTAACATAACCAATTCCGTTCCCTCGTCAAAGTGGCCGCTCTCCTATCTTAAAGTTACATGCTAATTTTTCACATTAACATCATGCTAATCTCTCACATTAACATAGCCACTTCCGTGTACTCGTCTAGGAGGCCGCTTTCCTATCTTACAGTTACATGCTAATTTCTCACATTAACATCACTAGCCCCGGCCACTTCTTTATGACCCTTGGGCTACACCCATTTCAAACCTTTTAAAACAGTCTGCCTCAGTAGCAGACCATGCTTTCCCACCTGATGACGGACGCTTGTGTTGCGCCCGAAACGTCGTGATTTAGTTGATTTTATACCTACCTGACTTTACCGAAAGAACCAAAGAGTATGGAGAGTTTTTGTAGGAAGACACAACAGTGTTGTAGTACCTTGGGGAATTGCACCTTATGGCGGTACTCCGGGGTACCATAGTACCCCGGCTCTCGCATAATGTCCGTGATGCAGTCATTTTCAGTCTTTTGATTGTCGGCGATGCGGCAATCGACTCAACTCGACGAGCTGTACACGATGCACTATTATGCTAATGTTTGGCGTTTCGACATCGCGGTGTAGCACCGGTTTCGGATTGATTGGTACCCCAGTCGCGGAGTTAAGTATACCCCTGTAAAAAATAATGTCCCAGAAATAAAATATTTAATTGCCTCGGCCATTTTGTATTATTTGGTACCCCGGGGTACTGCCATAAGGATCAATTATTGTAGGCACCAACATTATGAAATAGAGGTGGACTAGAGCTGGTGGTTGGAATAATCTTGTTGAAAGCTGACCTTAACTCTTTCCCGTTCTGAGACGTCCAGCACGTTGCAGGGTTGGTCCCGTTCACCGCTGAATCTCGAAACACACACGCGGTCATGGGAACGGAATAGGAAGACATACATGAAAATTATCGGAATGGGAAAGGGTTATTAGCCTAAAGAAGAACATTTGTATTCACACCATATTTCCTACTATGACCTAAGGATCATGGATATTGAAGGTAACACAATCTGAAATGTGTGGAAAAAAGCGTAGAAAGGTGCATTTCTTGGATATACACTAACAGAAGAGGAGCCCATGGATCTAAAAACATGCGCAATTAGAGACTGTTAGGAAAGGTGGGCTTGGGTGGGGACGTGGCACGAGAAGGGATGATGGCCGGTGTTTTGAGATGAATGCAGTGAGAGCCAAAGGAGAGAATGTGCCTGAGAGGATGATCACTGTGGAGTTGAGGCTGATGTGCAGGAGTTAGATGGATTGTTGCATCATGAGACCTTGGGGAGGCTTTCGTCCAGCAGTGGAGAGATCATGGCTTAATTTTTTTTTTACAAAAGTGCACCATTGTTTATTCAAACGTAGTTTTGTAGATGGGGTTTGTCTTAATTTTCATTCAACCTATGCTGATATTTATTCCTAGCCTTTTAATAAATAGCTTAGGATGAACATTGAGTGGCTACCAGACCATATTCCGCACACCACATTAATACTGTGTGCATTTCTAATAGATGATAGTGTGAGATATATGTAATACTGCAGTGACAAAGCGGAATATACATGTGGCATTTATCCTGTATATCAAACATCATTGTGTCTGTGTGAAAGGCGTTCATTTCTACAGCTCTCATTTACAATCCTGCAATTATTCAGCCCAGACTATTCCCTGCACAGGTGGTTTTAACATGTAAATCTACAAATGCGGTTCCAATATCGAAGAAACAAATTAGCATAATTTTACAGTCTCAAGTCACATATGACCTTGAAATTCAGTCTGCTGTATGTGGCCTATAGGGGTGTTTAGAGTGATTGGAGTCTAAAGCTTCAGGTTTGCCTATCCCAGACTCTCATTACACCTGCTGTTAGTGAGGTTTAAAACATAGATGTTTCTGTGAAATGATGCAAATCCTACGTGGTATTTCTGGTTGGTAATTGGAGAGAACTTGGATCTCAAGCTGCTGGGATGTTTTCCTTGTCCAAAAAGAACAAAAACAAGTTATCATTTAGTTGTATAGAATATGGCAAGCGACTGTGAATGTGGAAGGTTTTTAAACTGATCACCAACCCTGACTTGAACTCGGATGAACAAAGATAGCCTGGAATGTGAAGTGCTTTTGGAAAATGTTAATACCCTATCGTTTTACCTGGATTATGCTTCTAATAGACTGATTAAGAGTTTCTTGAATTCCGTTTTTTAAACCTCTAATAACCCCTTATGAAGCTTTCATAAAGGTTTTCACAAATTTTACTGCAGTGTTAAAAGTTAATGTACAACGTTTTTTCTATGATACGCCATAAGTAATTTTACCTGAACATCTACATTTTACATTTCAATTTAAGCTGTAATAAAAACCTACGTTAGTAAAATGACTGAACTGAAGTTATTACTGCCACATTTACTGCATGAGCGCACATGACTAATACATTCATTTCCTATTATAGAAAATAATTGCAGTGGTGCCTAATATTTGCTTAAATGTGTTTATTCAGATTTTAACCACAATTTAAAAATACGCACATTTCGCCCCACATTAAAAAACAAACAAGCCCTCATTCACCAATGTATATAGTTGTATGAGTAATATAAATACACACAATCCTAGCCATACTGTACTCAATTGCCCATTGATAATCAACAAGGGATACCAGGCCACATCTGAACTTTGTTACAGCCATCATTAACATACTCGTGCCAATCACAAGCCTTGATTGAATCCCGATTGGAAATTCTGAATTCATGATCGGACATACACGATGGTGTGTATTTCTAAATTGAAAACTCATTTCCGAAATTGGAAACTCATTTTTTTCAACTGATGTTTGTGTTTGTATTACACTGGTCAACACACTTTTTCTGGCATAAGGTATTCCAACGGATTTAAGGTAATTTTGGGGTGCTAATTCCAAATCTGGCATCAGTTTTTGTCTATCACATCAGGTTTTTGAGATATCAAATATTGCATTTTCAATAAAAACTGCAGAAGAAAAATATGAAATAAATGTGGATATCTACATAAAATGATATTCTAAACACACTATCCTAAAAATACAGCACCATATATTAACACTAAAGCAGTCACGGACTCGCAAACAACTTGCAATCATAAGTGACAGAGTTAATTTCGGGTAAAATCAATAAAAATGGGGTATGCCGATAGCATAAAAATGAGATGTGATAGAGCAAATCTGAGATCAGATTTGGAATCAGCACCCTGAAATTAGTCTAAAACAGCTGCAAAAGTCCAGGCCAGAAAAAAATGTTTTTTTTTTGTTGACCAGTGTAATATCACTGGAACTAGAACTATCCAAAGGTTACAGGACAAAGGAAACAATTGATTCGCTTTGACCTTTCAAGTAAAAATGTTTGTGTTTGTATTATCCTTCCCCCGCACCTCCGATTAACACTGTTGGCTACGTATAGTGCAACATTTTAACGTACATACTGTACATGGGAAATCCGCACGAGATTGTTTCAGCAGGACTGACTCTGCTGTGTGCATGATAAACATGTAAAATAGGTGGCTGCTCGAATCTAAATTTTCCGTCCTCAGTATTGTACGGATTTATTGTGTGGTCGTGTCTAGCACTGGAATTGCAGTCCAGACGAAGCTATTGTATATTTCGCAGGAATGTGACCCCAGAGTTTTGATGGATTGTTAGTTTGGCATCCCGATTTAATTTCTAGATGGATTCATTTTTGTCTCATCTCTACTGCCTCGTTTGTATTGTTTCTTGTTTTTGTATGTCTTGTTTGTATGGTTATTTTCCCTCCTGGTAGTGTAAATATTATATTAGTGTATACTCTTCATTCTTACATGCACGGTTACATGCACATATCTACTGGACATCTGTGAAAAAGAGCTTTATAGATCATCGTACTTTACTGTCGCATGGGGTGGGACACCTCTCTCCCTTGGAGGCTTGGGGAGTCGTACCACCTCTGACACCAATCTGTGGGGGCCGACGTTCGCCCCACTGCCCTCGTTGGGCAGGTGGGGCGTGACGTCCGCCCCTTCCGCTCGCTCCTCCACCGCATCGATCGGCTCCTGCCGGGCCCCCGCCGACCGGATGATTGCCCCCCCCCCCCCGCGCTAGCGCCCTTAGCTAAACTGCTGGCGCACCGCCACATGGAGTTAACCCACACTCACCCAGTGTACACCACAGCCAACGCTAACGCAGGGCCGCGACCGCGCTCGCATCTGCGGGCGATTATCTCCTAGCACGCGCGCACGCGCGTTCACTCTCGCAGCGCGTTTTCCCACGCAGTCGCTCCACACGCGAATCACAGACACCACACCGATGCTCTGTGCTAACTTGTATTCGCGGCGCAAATACACACTACCTGGGGGAATATTTTGCGAAAAGAGCCTAGCCTAACGTTGCCTAAGTGCCCAGTCACTCAAACGTCCTACCACGTACCTCGAAGCTGTACTCACGGCGTCGCACGGACGCTGTAAGAGTCGGAGGGAGAAGGACGAGAGAAAACTTTACCTATCACTGCCTCGTAGCAGCCCTTGCTGGCATCACACGATGCTGCGAGCAGCTCGAGAAGGTAGGATGGCAGAGAGTGGGTGTTGTCAGCCAAGAGGTTGAAGACAAGAGATCGAAAATTGTCCCTTAACTTCAAAGGCCCGGGGTGACGTCGTACCGTGCAGTCAATAGTGCGCTTACCTATCGTCGTTCTTGCACTTGCACCTTTTCCTGCCTGTCCTATTCTCCTAACTTCAAAGGCCTAGGGTGACATCATACCAAGCAGCCAATCGTGCGCTTACCTGCGCCGTCCTCATATTACCGTGTCCTCCGTCGAGTGCCACGTTGGCGGCGACGATCACCTTATTGTCTCTCGTTGCCCATTGTCCAGAAGAGCGTCTGGCTGGCGAACACACACCCTGCGAGTGTGTATTTGGTATGGGGGCCGAGATGGGGGCGGCAGTGCCTCTGCGATTCTCCTGACCTCATGCTCTTCTTGCTTAATATTCCACCCTCAGTCCTCCCCCCAATGTCGTCGTGAATAACTTATTGCGGTTGGCCTAGTGAACCTTTTTTTTCTGCGCCCATACAATTTTAAGCCAACTTAGGGGCACCAAAATGTGACTTGTCCTGCGAGGTTCGGCCAATCTCCTGGCACCGGGAAACCGTGGGACTTTCCTCCTAGGGACCCTTCGGATGAAAACCCGTTGCGCCAGGCGATCCCCCGCCAGGACACTGCGGGTGTGGGCTCAGGGTGGGGGCCAGGGGGGAGTCGCGGAGCTTGTGGAGTTGCTCCGCGGACGTGGCACCACAGTTTCATCACTGGTGCACACCCGTATGTTGAACCTCTTCACTCACGAATGAAATAGGTAAGATATTTTCTTTTTTAATCAGTGCATATCACGTGCTATAACATGCAGTTCAGAAACATGGCTATTAATCAACAAAAATTGAATAATCTAGATCTGAAGTTTTCGTGACTGCAATGATCCATACTCTTTGGTTCTTTCGGTAAAGTCACGTAGGTATAAAATAAAATATAAAATAAATTAATTCACGACGTTTCGGAAGCAACACAAGCGTCCGTCATCAGGTGGGAAAGCCACAGCAAGAAACAAATTGCTGTCGTGGTCACAAGCAGCTCTTTTGCCCATAAGCCTGGAAAGATGTATGGTTGGAATTACATCAATAGAGCAAGAAGAACACACGGATTAGCGAATGTATGTAGGTTAAAACAAATTGCTGTCGTGGTCACAAGCATCTCTTTTGCCCACTACAGCAATTTGTTTCTTGCTCTGGCTTTCCCACCTGATGACGGACACTTGTGTTGCTTCCGAAACGTCGTGATTTATTTCATTTTAAAATTTTATTTTATACCTACGTGACTTTACCGACAGAACCAAAGAGTATAAAAATTGAATAGCAACTAAAAATATTGAAAAACAAGCCTGGAAAGATGCATGGGTTGGAATTACAGTAAGAGAACAAGAGGAACACACGGATTAGCGAACGTATGTAGGTTAATGACATAATTTAAATTGTGAAGAAAAGTGGAATTATGCAGGACAAGGGAAGATATGCGGCGAGAGTCGTGATGGAGTCAGCCGAGGAATAGAGTGCATCCAAGAGTCGTCGGTCGGTCGGGGAGATGGAGCAATAAAATCAGCTTGTGTGCAGGATTGTTACATCACAGGATCATGAGAGATGGCGGTAGCTTGAGAAGGCCTTCTTCATCTGGCAGTGAATTGACCATGACCGGTGATGATGATGAGTTATCGGCACCAAAATCAGATTGCATTCGATCAATTGAACCGTGGGTCTTCCATTTCGATGTATTCCAGGAGCGTTTATTTAAACAAGGCACTCCAACCAATTTCGACTGAATTGATTATCATCACTTGCATGTGGCCTGTTAAGCCAAAGCTACATGTGAGCACGATGTTATGAATGAGCCATCTACAAAAAAATCTGTTACACATAAACGCATGTTAATATACAAGTATATATCATGTCAATGCGCACACTGCAACAAATAGTGCTAGTAGATTCACTAATGTGCAGTGTGCACTATTTTATCCATTATTACAATCTGTTACTCTGCTGCGAGTAAACAGCATTTATATATTCGTTGTATTTTCGCATTGCAATCGAATGCTATTGTAATGCGAGCGTAAATGGGCGGGTCGGATGTGACGATCCGAGAGGGAGGAGTCAGGGTCACGTGGGGGAGAAGTTATAGCGGGGAGACAGGAAGACATCTGGGGCAGTCGGGGGAGTGAAGAGGGGAGATCACGTTGGGTGGTCGCCGTGCCTCAGCCTGGTGGCTGAGGGGCTCATGACGGCGCCAGCCAGCGGGGTGGAAGAGAGTGTTGGGGATAGAGACAGAGTGAGGCCACGCAGGGCGGAGGTTGGAGAGTGGCGAGATCGCCACACACACAGTAAGACTCGGCACCGTCGGCCAGCGGTGACCGAGCATGGAGGAACGGGGAGCAGCGGTGGAGCTGCAGTGAGAGCAGCCGGAGGACTGCACAGGGGACCTGCAGCGGAGCTGCAGGAGCGAGAAAGGCTACGGGAGCGAAGGCAGCTGTGGAGCTGCCAAGCGGGGAGGCTCTGAGTGAGGGCCGTGTGGGACAAGTGTAAAAAACCCAAATAAAGGACAACGGAGACAGACCCAGTGAACGAGTCCTTTATTACACTGGTGTCAGAAGTGAAACGGCATGTCAAAACAGCTCAGAAGAAAGAATATTCCTGCGCCATCATCTGCTACATCATCCAATGACGACGACCTTCCTCAGGCGGTGGACCTGCCTGCGATGGAGGAGGAGATTCGTGCAGGAACGAGTACGGGTCCGGGAGTCCAAGATGTCGCCGCGTCGGTGGACCCGTCTGCGCCGGAGGACGCGGACTTACGATGGAGACAGATGGCGGCGCAGCTGGAGACACTGAAAATCGTGCTGGCGCAATTGTGCGAGCTCGTCACGCCGAGGACGGCGTTGGGGGGAGCCGATGGTGGTCTGCAGGCCGCCGCCTTGCCTGCGCTGCCAGCGCCATCTGCCACGCGGCACGAAGACGCCATCTTGGGCGTGGCAGGGGAGAAACGGCGGGATGCCGCCATCTTGTCTTCACCGCGGCGGGAAGACGCCGCCATCTTCAACATCGCGGCGGAGAGGCGGCCTTGCGCTGCCATCTGGAGGTGCCGCGGGGTGAGCAGCCTACTGTGAGCTGCTGTTTTGCGAGGAGGAGCTGCGAGGAGAGGACGCCGACGCTGCAGCTGCTGGGGCGGGAGCTCTCCCGTCCTGGCTCGGGTGCGAGACAACGGAGCAGTCAAGTCATCGTTCGAGTCCTGCGAGGCGTCTCAAGTTACCACCCTGCCGTCCTCTACTCGCTGCAGCCCCGGGCGAGTCGTAAACGATATGCACCCGGCCTTAACACACACCTCACCCATCTAGCGTGTGCCGTGGGGCGATTTTTGTCATGTCTCGAGCGTGCGGAGCGCGGTTCGGGCTGTGTGTGTGTGTGTGTTCAGGATGAACGCACTATCTGCTTGTTGCTCGGTGTCAATTAGTGTGTGTGTGTGTTGAGAATGGACGGAGAGTCTGCTGTGCTTGCTGAGTGTCAAATAGTGTGTGTGCGCTGCGGCGTGGAGTTGTTATCTTGATGGCGAAGTTAATTATTAACTCGGGAGCGTCGGGTATCCTGCGCTGTACCATCTCGTGGGTTACCGTGTGCGACAGGCTTAATTGAAAAATATTTTTTTTTGGTGTATTGTGCTGCAAGGTGTCGTGTGCGATGTGGTTGTTTGCAAGAGAGAGAATATTTGTATTGTTGCTGCAAAGTTACGACAGGAATAATGGTGTGTTGGTTGCCTGCAGATCTGCTTGCTATTGTGCTTAAATGTACGCGTGTGATCGCGATATGCTGACTGCATGTGCTGTTTACACCGTTCTGTACGGTTACGGGGTGCGATGCATTGGTTGACTATTGGGGTTGGGATTGTTATTAATTGTGCGTACTTGTTTGGAAATTGGTAACAAATTCGAGGGGGACCCAAAAATTTGGTTATATGGGTGTTATGCACACGAGATTGCGTGTATATTTATAGGTAATTGCGCTTTTTGAGAGAGAGGGCGCGCGGTGAGGGTGCGCGATGACGCCGTTTTGGGTGGCTCAGATGTTAAGGGTGATGGGGCCGTAAATTGGCGCCAAGTGGCATCGCTCATTCGGTTCATTGCATGCGGCCAGGGGTTGCTTTGCGAGTTTGTGTGTGTAAGCAATCGGTTTTGGTAAAATATTGGTTAAAAATTCCCCGATATGACTGCTGTGCGCAGCAAGCTGGGGCTGTGCGTCTATCATTGGTGGGGTTGTTACAACGTGACGGGGGATGCGTCTTGTGACCCCCAGCAAAGGGCAGCTGGGGTGCACGCACGGGGAAAACTGGCGACGTGTTCGCACGTTGGGCCGCCATTTTGCGCGCACGCCGGGTATTGCGATGATGCGCTTTGCGCAAGGGGCCGCCATTTTGAGTGCGCGCGAGATATTGCGAGAACGCGCTTGGCGAAGGGGGCCGCCATTTTGAGCGCACGGGAAAAACCTCGGTGGGGCAAATATTCCATCTGTTTATGCCTGCTATTGTTGATTGGGTGATGCACGAGTTGTGGTCAAATCGGCCTATGGCTGATGGCTGACCTGACAGCCCGGAGGCGAAACCTCCGTGGTATGTCTCAAACTAATGGGCCGTGTGCTCATATGGCTCTTGGAGTCATGGTTCAGTTGTGCGGTGGCAGACTGAACCTGGTGTGCCGGGGGCTCACGGGATTTGGAGTAGAGGTTTTGTTACGTGCCAGCGAACGGGGTGACCTAGCTAGCATGGAGCAGGGATTCTCTATGCGGGTCCTCCAGCGGGAAGGGCCGCGGACTTGTTTCGCTCTGGGTTAGGGCGTTATTGAATTTATGAGAGAACATTGCCCCGTGGGGGGGGGGGGGGGGGTCGTTGGTGTCTGACCTTGCCGAGGGATTAATCTTCCCTTGGCTATAAAGCGTCAGACTATAAGATGCTGGTGTGTGTCCATCGCTGATGGGATAGTAAGGGAGGAGCATGGCCGAGTTGCTGCTCATCCCCGAAATTGCACTAGCCGAGAGTATGATCAGTGGATGTTGCTGTGGTTTGACGACCACGGTGAGGGTTAGGGCGAGTTAAACGTTACCGCTGGGGAGCGTGGCTCTCTCCACGTGAGGGTGTGCGACTGGGGGTTTTGTTGAGAGTGACCGTGGGTACATGCTGTGTACGTGCGATGTCTGTGCTGGTCCTCAAGGGAGGAATGCTGGTGGGCAAGAGCAGGACATTTTTTGTTGTTGTTGTTGTTGTTGTCACGTGTCAATAATATAGTCGTTAAAATGTAAATACTGGGGCTTCCATCGCGTCTATTTGGGTATTTATGGGGGTTTTCTTAAGCGGGCCGGATTTACATAATCTCCACTACCCTGGGGCCGGGTGGCTGTCGTGTACGACATGCTGATGTGCGTTGTTGTGCTGTGCCTCAGGGGATTGGACTCTCCTTCTCATCACAGATCTTCGGCGCCTGCCACACTGGGTGTTACCTGCTGTGCTAACTGGATGAGGACTTAAAGGAGCAATTGAGCGCCCGTTCGTCATTCCTGCTCTACCACTTGCTCTTTGATGTTGGACTTGAGCCGAGCGGATGGAACAGCAACATGGACACGCTCTAAGACACCACATTCCTGGGTTGTGCGCGTGTGCCATTCTTGCGTGTGGGTTGCCGTTGCTGTGCATTGTGCCATTCTTATTCTTGTTGTTGTTGCGCTGAGGACAGGCCGGTGTTCTGTTCCAGTTCCTGATCCCTCCCCTTTCGTTACTTGTGTTGTTGTTGTTATAATCTCCGTTGTGTCTGGGGGACTCCTGATTGTGATGCCTTCGCTCGCATTATTTTGTTCTGTTTCAGCCGAGGACGGCTGGAATTTTCTCTACGGGGGAGGGTGGTGTAATGCGAGCGTAAATGGGCGGGTCGGATGTGACGATCCGAGAGGGAGGAGTCAGGGTCACGTGGGGGAGAAGTTCTAGCGGGGAGACAGGAAGACATCTGGGGCAGTCGGGGGAGTGAAGAGGGGAGACCACGTTGGGTGGTCGCCGTGCCTCAGCCTGGTGGCTGAGGGGCTCATGACGGCGCCAGCCAGCGGGGTGGAAGAGAGTGTTGGGGATAGAGACAGAGTGAGGCCACGCAGGGCGGAGGTTGGAGAGTGGCGAGATCGCCACACACACAGTAAGACTCGGCACCGTCGGCCAGCGGTGACCGAGCACGGAGGAACGGGGAGCAGCGGTGGAGCTGCAGTGAGAGCAGCCGGAGGACTGCACAGGGGACCTGCAGCGGAGCTGCAGGAGCGAGAAAGGCTACGGGAGCGAAGGCAGCTGTGGAGCTGCCAAGCGGGGAGGCTCTGAGCGAGGGCC
Source organism: Lampetra planeri (assembly GCF_965212315.1). Taxonomy (NCBI): domain Eukaryota; kingdom Metazoa; phylum Chordata; class Hyperoartia; order Petromyzontiformes; family Petromyzontidae; genus Lampetra; species Lampetra planeri. Next base: position 23,860,911 of record NC_136107.1, read on the forward strand.
GTGTGGGACAAGTGTAAAGAACCCAAATAAAGGACAACGGAGACAGACCCAGTGAACGAGTCCTTTATTACACTATTGTACACACACTTTTCAATTATGCACATACAACTGAAGAGGTTTGCCCTTGAGTCTGAGTCACTTGAAGGCAGAGCATTCGCTTTCAAATAATGCGCTTCGGTGACGCTGCCATGGGTGTAATGACGAGCACACTGGACTTTTGCCATCCAGAGGTCGCCGGTTCAATCTCCCGCAACAACAGCTGAAACAATTGGCACGTTTTTTTTAAAGCACCCCCACCACCCTTCTCGCCTCCTTTTCACCCAGCAGTATAAACGACTACCCACAGTTCATCGGTGTGTTGTGTGTGGTGGGGTAAAGGTGGAGTACTCACACTCACCCTCTTCCAAGACATCTGGCGAGTGTGGAAGACTAGGGTCTCTGGGGGCTCTCTACGGCCCCCTCTAGCAGTGCTGTGAGCAAATAAATGCTGGACTGTACCTTGAACGTCTCCAAATTGTAATTTTATTCTCATTTCTCCATGAATGACACAGCTTTTTGATACGAAAAAAGCCTTGACATCTGCATTTTGTCGTGCCACAATTCCGATTGGACATCGTCAATGCTGTAAATATACAGTCGGCCCAGAACTGTGTTTATGTAACATTTAAATAATTCACACTACTAGCAGAGGACTTATCCCATTCAAATCCAGGCTCCTGGGGGTAGAGCACCCATGCTGAGGCTTAACCCATCGTCAGTGAATGATACAACGGGGACTGATCATCTACAGGAATTCGACAACCTTCTAGAAATAAACAGTATCAAATGGAACATTGCTCCTATACATACTGAACCTCCGTGAGGAGGACACGTGTACATTTAAATGTATTTTTGACAACCGCAATGGTGCACATCTGAGCAAAACCTGTGCTGGCATGACCTCCTGACCTTGATTTCGTCTGTGACATCGAGAGACATATACAGCGCTGAGGTCAGGTCATAACAAACACTGGTGCCTCAAAATCAGTGTTGCGTACATCATGACAGGACAGGCAGCCTGGGGGGACAGCATTGGTGGTGCCATCCCTGCAAAGAGGTATTAGCCGTGAGCTGCGCCGCATTGCAGATTCTTGTGGTGTGTTTATCACTCGAGAGAGAGGTGTCACAACCCCCTTGAACTAAGCCTGCCCCACCCATAGCTGCCCCGAGGAACGTAATTTTCACGTGTTTAGTGTTGAATCATTTTTAAACATACACGTTGTTAGAAGGGTATATCTTGAACATACACGTTGTTACAAGGGTATATATGTAAATAAGGAACATTCACTTATTCTACATGTTTGTTTCTAGATCCATCCTGCTTTTTTATTGTAACAAAAAAGTGTACTATTTCGATATCTGCTAGTTGGCTTTAAACTAGCTCTGTCACACATGAATTACATTTTAAATTGAATTACACAATATATTTCAAACTTACTTTTAATACTTCTAATATTTGAAGCAATGGAATTCTAAAAACATTATGCGGAAAGTATAACAGCACTGGCATGCTACACGCAGCCCTACATATACAAAAACAAGTTACATTACTGCAAAAACAACGGTACAGCTTTTTGAAAGCATCAACTGGTAAACATACCAACAGCAACCTCCCTCACCTAAATCTCAGGGGTCATCTGCATTTCCGATCGAAGGAAGGTTCTGTTTCTGAATGTGCTTGAGGTTTCTGTGCTGCCTCGTGGCGGCACCTGCAACACAGATGCGTTATGGCGAGATCACACCCACACGACACCTGTACTCATCACTCATTCTTAGAGGCCGTGGGTGTCGTGTGTGGAGTCTATTGATGTTCACAGCACTCCTGGATATATCTTCTCGTGCCTTTTTTGCTGCCAACACCAACTGGTGTGAGAGTGACTTGTAAAAAATCAGTGGGCATACCCTCCCAAACGGGCATGTGGCCACAGTGCTTTTTGTGTTCAGTTTGTTGTCCTTTCCCCGCACCTCCGATTAGCACGGTTGGCTATGTAAGGTGCGAAAGAAGTTCTACGTACATACATATGTTGCCTGCAAACCTTGTGAGCTAGTGAGTGTGTGATGTTCATCCAGATATCCAGTAGCTTTCATCCTTGCTCTGCACACACCGGGTTAGTGTTCATTTCCCCTCTGCGCATGTACAGGGCTGGATATTGCTGCATGCAACCACTGTGCCTGGTATTTCTGCACCATGTAATCTGGGTGAAGATTTGGGATTGTGTGAATATTTTCCTGGGGTCGTAGTAAACCATTCTACCACTGGTGCACAGTCAAGACTGAGTTGGGAAGGAGACATTTACTCCTCAACACCGGTTACACAGGAGCACCGCAATACTGACAACCTTACACAGGGCATATGACCAAACTTTGCAAGGCAAGTATGGCCACCGGTATTTGAATAGAACATTTAATACAATTTCAGTGCTGGAATTCTTACACAAAGAAGTGCATTCCCTTTGTTCCGCTTGTTAAAGCTTGTGCACACGTTAGCCTCGTCACCTGTGCCGTCATGTTTTCAGTAATTTATGAAGCCAAAACGTTTTAAAGACCTGTAACATGTCCGCAGGTTATTGACTGAACTAATGCAGTGAAATTGCAGTGACAAATTGTTATTACTATTAGGTTATGGTGAGCCATAGTTCAGTCAGCCTCAAACAAGAGAGGACGGTTTCTTAACCTCTAAGCCACACAGCGACTCTAAATAGTCGGCTGACTTGGGTGGATTCAATTACAAACAAAAACCTGAATTCTCTGATGGTGGCCTGATTGCTGCAGAATGTTCTCTGGTCCGTCAAGCATGAAGCCTGATATCGTGTGTTAAGCATTTTACAATATGGTTATGTCTGCCTGCACCCATAGGGGTCAGGCTATTAACACATGCATTATAAATACACAGTGTGTGTTTATATATTAAATAATATATTTGTGAACCAACCTAAAATGATCTGTTGACAGGTTCAACATAATACCACATGAATTATTTTACTCAAACAAGTCAAATGATACTCTTTGGTTCTTTCGGTAAAGTCACGTAGGTATAAAATAAAATAAATCACGACGTTTCGGGTGCAACACAAGCGTTCATCATCAGGTGGGAAAGCTACGTGACTTTACCGAAAGAACCAAAGAGTATGGATTCCTGCAGTCACGAAAGCTTCAAATCAAGAAGTAAAATGGTATGTTTTCCTGCTCCATATATTCCCACCCACTCATCACCCCCACCATGTTACATTTCACAACATTCCACTCAGCAATGGCTATCACAGCCATCACCTTGTTGGGGCATATTATCACCAAAAATCACGCCAATGCACATCATAAAGCATGCGACCATCGATCGAAAGATCTCTGAGAGATATCAGCTCTGAGTGGCAAGGTGAGACGTAGAGGTATTACACAAATAGCCCGGTCTAAGAGCCATGGTTTGAACCCAATTGCTCAGCCCAGGTGCTTTGAGGTTGCTCAGAAGAGCAGCACAGAATTCCTAGTCATGAGCTCAAAAGTAAAAAATCCAATCACCTTCCCCCACTCCTACCATGAGTGATGAGACAATGATTTGTGATTCGGGAACGATGTTTAATTGAAGGATACATTATTTTTGTCTCGTTTTACCATCTCATTTGTACTTGTTATAATTTATCTTATTTGTACTATTATGGTTACTCCATGAGCTTGAATTTAATATTAGCTTATAATTATAAAACGATTCCTATTCACACCATTCGATGCACGTATTGAGCATAACAATCATATTTGATTGAGCATGATGCACTTTGATATTTCTTTTTATCCGTTTACTTGGCAACTGAAAATGTTTCCACATATTTCATTATTTAGTAGGCTGTTATATTCAGATTTTTTCGTGTCTGAATTAGCCAAACATTCGGGCACAATATTTCACAAACAAAACTATGGCCTATTTGAAAAATTGGGCCATAATTTGAATTATCTCATTGTACAGTGTTACTAATATAAAGAAAATTATGAATTTCTTGAATTATGACTTGGATTTTTGCCACTTCTATATCCAGCCAACTCAGCCCATCACACCTTAGGGATATATTTTACAACTTCAAACAATAGTTTAAGTATATTTTTTGATGATCATATAATGAGATTGGGAAATGTTCCCTTGTGACTCTCGCAATGCATGGCCTCTTGAATATGACATCAGAAAACTACAGCAGTTGTTTCAATTACCTCGTTTTCTCAACGAGTCGTGTACCTTATCACATGCTGCTGCTGGGGAGTTGTTCACTGTCTGGGAATTCATCTTTAAAATGAATAGTTCTCAGAGCTGGAATAAACCGCATTGAGTGAAAAATCTAAATTTAACACGATAGGTAATTTTAGATAGTCATACTCTTAGGTTTTTTCGGTAAATGTGGTAGTCAGAGACTGGATTTAAATAAGCCCTTCCCCTTAACTTGTATTTAAGATCTTGTCTCTTGGATTTCTCCTCACTTGATACAGTAAAATTAGCTGTGACGGTCCCACCTGAAGACGGAGACTTGTGTTGCCTCCGAAACGTCGTGATTTAATTGATTTATTTTCATTTATTATAATTATATCTTATTATTTTTTACCTACGTGACTTTACCGAAAAATACCTAAGAGTATGAATCCTTGCAGTCACGAAAGCTTTAAATCTAGAATTTATACAGTCAGGGTGACTGGGTCGAGGTCAACTTGCTACACTTAATAATGGCTGTGTGCCTGGGTTCGAACCCAGGATGTTAGCTATGGTGACTCGGTGTTCTGATGTGGCATTAGGCCTGGGGAGCCTCTTGGCCAACTTTCACTACGATAAAAACTGTACGAGTTTCACTATTTTTTAAATTAAGGCTGCCCTATGGAGAGATTGTCCTTTGCCAAATCAATGTGAACATTTAACCCTGAGCTCAGGACAGCCAAAATGGATGATCCCCTCCCAACAATAATTGTACGGAGACACTGACTGACATTGTTCAAGATGTTCCACACTGCCTTCACACTCCTCAATCCCAACGAAGGACAGGGCTCGCCTCACCGGCTGTCTCGTCCACGGTGTCCTCCTGCAGTCCACGATCGTGACCACCGTTTTCCAGATGCAGAAGGGAAGCAACCCCAGTGCCACGACACCAGCGCACACAGCCGTGAATGTGCGCAACCAGGGCATGGGCCATGCACATCCTGCAGGAGGGTGGTGCCATCGGGACACGTTAGCCATGAGCGGAGCGGTGTGTGCCATCTTCCACTGTCATCGTTCACATATGTGCATTCATATTTCATTCATTCAAAACTTTCATAGGATAAGACATTACTGTTCAGCATTGAGAGATAGCTATTTACTTTGGCAATACTGTGCAGGTGTAGCATCAGAACTGTGGCCTGCGGTATATCTGATTTACTCTTGGGCAGGGATTGTTATAGCATGGTGTGCTGTGCCTGTGGCAGAGAGAGCGAGAGAGGGAGGGAGAGAGACAGAGAGCTGCCTTTAAAAAAAGAATTCAAAGGCAGAGAGCGAATTTTCATTTCCCTTCTATTTTATTCCAAGTTTGTCTATTTTCCACCGTTTGTGGTGGCATATTGCGACGTCGTGAGCTCTATATTGAAATGTAAATCACCTTCCCACTCACTATTATGTGGTGAAATTTTGCTGCCAAAAATTGTAAGATAGATATTGAATTGTGTACCAGGATGTGGGTAGATGACATTATCTCCACTGATATGCAGAAGCAGAAAATCAGGGAATGCATGTGGGTCACCGTCTAACCCCGATCGGGGATGGGATCCATGGAAGAAGCCGGCAAAAGAGAATGTGTCACATCTGTTTTCCTATGGGGCATATAATCGCATGAATAATTGAATCAGATAGTTGTCTTTGAAAATTACCTTATAATGTTAAATACAATAAAATGAACGCTTAAATACTATTTTACATGTTATATATTAAATATATATTTTGAGGGGGGTATTTAATTTCCTGTACTCTCCCCAGTGCTGATGTTACTTCCTGCCCCAGATGCGTATTTAAGGCTGAGTTGATTTAGGGGAGGCCTAGGACAAATCCAGTCACCACTTGTCACTAATAATGTCCATAGCCAGGAATCGAACCCAGAGCGTGTGTTTGCAGCGCAGTGCACACACGACTGAACAATTACGCCTCACCACACACAAAGACACAAATATACACAATCAGGAATTTCTATTCACCAGATAGATGGTCCAAGAAGGTGATTTTCACACTCCGTGCACATAGCACTTCCCGCTTCTCCAGCCCGCATTCCACACAGTCCCTGCATGCACAAAAACGGCAACTAGAAGCGGCTAGGGAAGGTTGGTTTCATACTAACCACTATGAGACATCTCCTTTACCAGTGGCAAAATATAGTAATAGGTTTTTACCCTTTCAACTGGTACAAAAACTGATACCTTATACAAGGGATCATGTTTGCAATAACCACAACACAAGCAGTCAAAATGCAAACAAAAATAAAACAACTCTGATAATGATAATGACGTCATCTGGTCCAACACCAATGGAGACTAGGCTCTAAGAAAAGCTGTCTCGGGTATGGACCAATCAACTTCAAGGACAGTGCATATCATTATCATAGTTGTTTCTTTTTGTTTGCATTTTGACTGCTTGTGTTGTTATTGCAAACATGATCCCTTGTATAAAGGTATCAGTTCATACTAACCCTTGCATGCATGGGAACACTCTCCATTGATATTTTTCACACAAATGTAGCTTTACAACGCCATATACTGAAGTTGTGGACAAATGGCTGGAAACACATCATTGCAGAATTTTGTATTATTGATAACAGTGTAAAACCCAGTGGTTAAGCTTTCATTAATAAAGCAAATAACAAGACAATGGTGAACATCGTGGAACAGATGCATCAATACATTTAAGCCAAAGAAGATGCTGCTTAATGATCCAGAAAAGTAAAAAATATCAAAGAGTGGAACTCTGCACCCCACGAACAGACTGCCTCATTCCAAGCTTGAGTGCTTGTGATGAGCCTAGCCTATCAATACAACATCATTAGTATGTGTTGTGGCCTATGATGCCTGCAAAGCCATTTTCCATTTCAAGCCACGAAACAGCCACTGTGCAGCCTGGTTCCACAGAAGATCATAAAATTAACTTTCTTTTCAATGCAATGGAGAAAATGTTCAAGATTAGCAACACTGTGAGCCAGCCATTCATGGGATTTAATTTGCATGTTTCTTAACAGGGAACAGTTGTTGATTTCCCCAGGAATTTTGTAAGTTTTGATCTGAATTATCAAAGGTGTGGACAGCTGAGGACAATAAAACGCTGTGCCATGATCACTCCAAAAGGTTGTCTTGGCGATGGGAGACAATGACTTTTGACCTTCACCTTGACATTATTTGCAGGACTACGTGTTGTGGTAGTCTACGCCCTGAAATAGAATATTGCTAAATCAATCTCCTTACTCAAGTGAAAAAATAAACGGTGCTAAATCAGTCGTAGAAATGCCAAATTCCTGTGTCAAGTTCACGCAGTGTTCATTTCGTATGTCTGCACAAAGTCATCCAGGTGGCTAAACATTACTGTGAGTATACAAAAGAGGACTTTCACTGAAAAATAATACATCTGGATGGTTTAATAAAGCAAACCAATGACTGTATGCATGTATGTTGAACTACTTTTGCGCCGTTCGTAGCCAACCGTGCTCATCGGAGGTGCAACTAATAAGATGCGTGACCACTGTGCATATACTATACGTGAAAAAACAAATAACAAACTAATGGGCTCATGCCCAAGGCATGAATAGAGCAATCTACCCATGAATGGGAGACGGGGTAGAGGAGGCGGTCGGGGGGGGGGGCTCCAGTAACAATCCCACGGCTCGGCCAGGCAAACGGAACTCACGACGGCTCTGATGTCTCATCCAAGCCGCTGTCTCCGAGTGGCCGAGGAGGGCCCATGGGGGGGGGGGGCGAGTGTAAAGTGATCGCGCGCAGCACCCCCCGAGCGGAGCACCCGTCAAGCCGCGTGCCACCGGCCGTCACCGATGCGACGAAGCTCGCGAGAAACAGCCGGCCACTGTGTGTGCTGCGCAAGCTCCACTGAGCACTTTGTACCTCGACAAATTGATAGCAAAATAAAAAAAAACCCAGAGAAGAATGACTTTCGCAACACGAGTAGGTTGGAAGGAAATCCCTGAGATGTGCGCCGTTTGGCTGGCTTAGTAGAAGCACTGCAGCGGCCTCAATAAGGCAAAGCGAGTAAAGTTGATTGTGAAATATGTCGAATTGGAGTGTCTGTATGACTAAGTGTTATCTTCTTGTGAATGTGTGAAACTATGGTACTCTGACACATGCAGGTCACGTTGTTGGCAGCTTAGAGTGATTGCATGGAGGAAAAAATAAATCTATTCGGTTTCAACTTCTCTAGTAATACTTTACAGCGGGGTAGGGGGACAATGGAATATTTATTTTTGTGCCATAAACAGAAACCCTCGACTGGCCAACATTTCATGTCTACAAAACCGAGACATTCACATGAAAAAGCACACGTTATTTCACGCATGTAGCTGCTGCTCTTGGTGGACTTTGGGGTTGAGTGAACTCACACTGCATGACCACAGTGGGGCTTGCTTGTGATAAAAGTAATGTTGAGAATCTGTTTGCGTTGATTTGAAACAGTTTGCTGCTGCTGGATGTTGGTGAAAATGGTATTGAAACGACGGCCATTTAGACTAAGTGATTTAGATGACTGGACAATGCATGTCATGGTGCGTGACACTGGAGCGTAGAGAAGCGTAGAGGTAAGAATAGTTGATTGTGAGAACAGGTGCTAAAACAAAATAACGGTTCTACAAGCGAAAATTAGTGTTGTCCGTATGTTAATGTGATGATTCTGATAGAGCACATGTCTGCACAAAGTCAACTGGTTGGAGCTGTGAAAGCGTACACGACTTCACAATTTGAAGGTTGGGAGGTCAAATCCTGGTCAAGGATAAATATATTCTTTGAGTCTTTCGGTAAAGTCACGTAGATAGAAAATAACAAAAAATTCCCGACGTTTCGATCGCCTCAGCAGTCCGCGTGCTGTATTTTTTCACCTGAAGACGATTGCTTGTGTTTCGATCGAAACGTCGTGATTTTTATTATTTTTCTTCTATCTACGTGACTTTACCGAAAGACCCAAAGAGTATGAATTCCTGCAGTCACGAAAGCTTTAAGTCAAGGATAATTATCATCGCCAATTATCCCTCCTATGTGCATAAAACGAGTAGCACTCTTTTTTTTACGAAGTTAACACTCGTTATTCTATGGAAATATTGGCCTCCACAATTGAAATGTGGCTCAGCCACCAACAAAGACGGCTTGAGCATGGAGACAAATGTATAATTTTGACACACACTGTGACTATAATGTATATGTAAGTATGCTGAACTTATTTTCGCACCGTGCTAATTGGAAGTGTGGGAATTAATTAATAAATGTTTATAATTGTACACCAATAATAATGAATAATTCAAATGATCAGGCTTCAACAAATGTCCTTTGCCATTTCGTAACCTGAATTGGAATGGCACTCATTCAAGTAAACTTTGCCAAAATCTGGCCCCAACCCCAAAGCATGTGAACACGGACAATGCTAAGTAGGCTCGAATGTAATTAATCATCTTTATTGCTCCTGGAGGAATCCTATGATCTATTAAGCTCTTTTTCACAGATGTCCAGCGGTTTTACAGATGTCCAATTCAAAGCACCGTCAAGTCGTCCAATGGGGCTTTTCCTCCATGCACAATGTGCGCAGGATATGGGAAGTTGATGAGACCGCGGGGCCGGTGACGGCGGCCGTGTCGAGAAGTGGTGTGTGCGCAGGGGACATGGGTCGGTGGGTGGAGAGTGAATGGGGGGGGGGGTTATGTTGATTTTTCTGCTACATGTGTGAATTATTAAAGGGGCCAATGCGTGTGTTTCCCCCATATTAATCATCACACGATGCGTGCAAACTCTTCACGCCGAGTTTCGACAACAAACGATGATGTTGCGGCTTTACTTTTCGACCAAATACAGTGAAATAAGTATGTATGAATTGCAAATAATTTAACGAACAATTATCGTCTTTCTTGACCGTGTATGTATGTTGAACTTCTTTCGCACCGCACCGTATGTAGCCAACCGTGCTAATCGGAGTTGCGGGGGAAAAACAGCAAACTAAACAAAAACAGCAGATTCAAAGATCTGTTTAGTCGTTGGAACGTGACTTCGGTTATTTAATTGCTCATTACATTGCTAGGCAATTTTCCAAATCGGGATATGATACACGATGGCGTGATTTGTGGATATCCATCACCAATATGCAAACAATGTATGTACATTTAAAGCTTTCGTGACTGCAGGGATTCATATTATTGGTTCTTTCGGTAAAGTCACGTAGAAGGGAAATACAAAATTTAAAAAATGTAAAAAAAATTATTGATATAAATTTTTTTATTTATTATTATTATTATCATTATTGTATTATTTCCCTTCCACGTTACTTTACCGAAAGAACCAAGAAAATGTATGGACACGTGCACACGCGGTCGCATCTATCTGCACGCACATGCTCTCGTCGACACGTCCAATGCATATTTAATACCACTGCACAGATGGTGATTCTCAGGATCCTTTTTAAATGCACTGTACAGTGCAAATGAGCAATGCTTTATTTATTTAATCCTCCCCTGCACTCTTCCACCGAAACCTCAGCTCTCGGTGTCCTCACGTCAACCGCTCGCTTTAATGAACTGCGCGTGTGCGCCTCGATCCTAGGCGCACCCCCCCTCCCTCCTCGCTCTCTCTCTCTCTGCACGGCGCGGCTGCTTCTGCTGCTGCTGCATGCGTTTGATAACCCGCGGTCAATCACCGTGACGCCAGTGGGGAGACGGCTGTCTTGGCTGGTGGGGCACTCCGTGCCTCGTCCTCACACCTCATTCGCGAGAGTTTGTGGCGGCTGTGGCGCCACGGACCGTTTCAGCACTCATCCACGTATTGACGTCCTATAGCATCGGCACGCGCGCGCGGGCCTTGATTGATTGGAGCCACTCACCGTGCCCTCGACGGAGAAGGATATCCACAGGTGGAGAGGAGGAAATGGTGCACTGCGTTCCACGATATCATTACATCATTGTTATTTTGCTGTCCGTGTCATTTTCCCCAAGAGCAATTTTATTGGAACAAGGAATGGCCCCCCGGGTTCTTGTACAAGCTGGGAACGACGCTTTGATGTTCATTGTTGGTTGGTGATGAAGTTGATTTGACTGCACGCAGCTCAGGGGTGTAAATCTGTGTGTGAAGGTACTTGAGACAGAGGAAAACGTATTGTCCTCTCGCAGAACCACATCTGGCAACCTCACTTAAGGTAGAGGAGGAAGCGTATTGATAAAAAAAACACAGAGGGAAATCCAGCAATGTCTGGTTCTGGAGCTTTCACTGCCACATTTGTCACTTTACTGTCAATCGGGCGACTTATTTTGATGGAATGGAGCTTCGCTTAGTGTTAAATGCCAGCAGCAAGCATACATGGGAAAAATATAATTCCAAAAGCCACCCCTCGGCTCTGAAAATAATAAAAACCCAAGCTTTCCCGCAAGCGCATGCATTGCAGTGACCAACAATGCAGCCTAAATGATGGACGATAGTCTAGTCACTGAGCAACCTTTCAACGGAGGCCTAGATATGTCTGTGTTCTGAGGCCATCTAAAGTCAAGCGATATTGTCTTGAGTGATGGCCGCTTATGTGCCGTTATCACATGTCAAACACAAAGCTGGCGGCATGCAATCTTTCCACTACAAAATGGGCATGGTGGCGCATTCCTGTAATCCAGAAATTTCGGTACGTGCATGAGATGCCCATCTGCAGGGCCAATGACGTGTCTGTAGGAAGGCAGTATAGTAAGTAGGTTGCTGACTTCTCATTTTAGTGTTTGAGTAATGTTTCCTTGTATGCATGACCTTTATTTTCTGGACCCTCTGGGTTTTCTCCAAAATGTACAAAACGGAATCGGTCCAGTATCCAGAGCTGGACCCTCCTGTAAAATGGCTCTTGAGACTCAGTGAAACTTTTTGTCAGTAAATATGAATATATTATGATTCTAAACCATGTTTAGTGATTCACAGTGGAAAACATCAATATCATGTCTAATAGGACACGTGCTATCATTCACATACCAGGACACTCACTGCCATTCATGGTCTGTAGGCACTGTTCCTACTAAAAATGCTAACAAATGTCATCACAGTGTGTGTTCTGCCTCACGGCAGGTGTGGGGGTGTGCATACACAGGAACTTCCTGTATTGATGTTGAGTTTAGTCACGTGACCAGGAAGTTACGATTTGACATCCTCTAAGCCATGCGGCAGGGTGTCAGCCATTACACAGAGTACAAAATGGAGGCACAAATAGCGTCTCAGTGAAGACAGGTGCATCTGTTCATTGTGGGACTTTAATAAGCATTGTCTGTAAGTTCGTTTATGTTCTTATAATACTGGGAATGCTGTTATAATGTTAGAATGGCCGTTATAATACTGTAAATGCCTTGAAATGCTGTTAAATTGTTATGATAAATATGAGGCCTAGTTAACAACGAAGCCTTCCACTTGCATTATTGTGAATGTTACTTGTAATTGAAAAAGCCGAGTCAGACTTGTACCCATGTAACCTTATTGAGAGCAAGGATGACAAAATATCTCACCCACAGTTCAGTGTTATGTGCAGCGCTGTACATTTAGGCTGCAGTATGGTGATTACACGATGTGCCCTTATTTAACACAGTAGCTTATTCTCTTGTATAGCTATTCATTACTAATGTAGATGCCTGGTCTATCCAGGATCTATTGTTGAGTTTCATGTTATCTAAGACAATGTTATGATGCTGTAGTGTTCATTCATTGTATTGATATTCCAAGTATTAACAGATGCTGTATTTGTGCTGTGTTTTTCCATCAGTTTTACTTCGTTCAATTCATTAAATACGTTTGGAGTCGGAAGTTCACCCGGACACTGAAGGTTTATTGAATGCGAGGTTATCTACTCGGATAGTGGTGCAACGCAGCGCACAGCGAGGCCGAGACAGTGTGATTCAATTATAATAGCTGCAAGTAATGCGTAATTGTGTTGTCATGACAACAATCACCATGTATGGTTGTTATTTATTATTTACGCTTTGTTCAAGACGACTAAGAGCGGTATTTGGATGAATAATGCACAAATTGACTCTCTCGAAGCCATCAAGATTTTGTCCAACACTCGAGTTTAGGGTCACGAGACCAGGTCATTTCATAAGCTCCCCTTCAGAGGACGGATTACCCATGATCAGGGGTTAAATTGCCCATGGAACGAGCTTGTGACTAATTCATTATTAGAAAGGCGATTTAAGACAAGCACAATGTCAAGGAAGCTGTCTACCATTGAATGTTCAGCTTGACCATGACTTTTCCAATGCATTTCTCTGTAATATTCTATACAAATCCTGTAGAAATTAAGAATTACATGTTATGTATATTAAGGGTTATACTAATGTTGTTTATATAATGGTGTTGAGCAGAGCTACACTGGTCTTTTACTCTACTGTATAACAATTAGCAGCAATTTTCAGGGTGTTTAAATAGATGGACCCGATTTGAAATCGCTATATCTCTGCAACCACGAACCGCCCATGAATGAAACTCTTACCACTTGAAAGGGCGGGGCATAGAGTTTCAAATGATTCCTGCTAGATGCCTCTCCCATCGCTCAAACAGCCCCTAGCCTCAGTCATTCGCAAGACACACTGCCTCAACGTTGGATAGGTCGCACGGGACCCCAAGACTTGGCGCTACACTCTTGGCCCCCAAGATCCCCAGACATCACACCCTGCGACTTTTTATTGTGGGGATACGTCAAAGACCGTGTTTTTGTGCCACCATTCGCGACTAATCTAGATGACCTCAAAAACAGAATCATGGCAGCGGTGACTTCAGTGGAAGAAGACACTTTGAGAGGCGTTTGCGAGGAAATCAACTATCGTCTCGATGTTGTCTGTACAGCAGGTGAAGGGCACATAGAGCATTTATAAAATGGTTAGTTAAACTTGAAAACTCATTAAACCGTTTGTAACTTTTTGTGTAATTGTAACATGTTGCCATCATGAAATATACTGCTTTGAAATTGGGTCTATTATTTTCAAACACCCTCTATAAGGTCCTAGTGGCAACAGAGAAAGCATAACAAAATAAAGTCTGTGTACCTGGATTTCCAACACTTCTCCATTCACCTGGTGAGAGCTTTATGGCCCGTAGCTACGTTACAACAAGCAATTAATTATGGGAGCTGCACAGTATTACAGTAGATGGGGCTCATAGCATTGCAGGTCGTTTGAAACCTATAATAGTAGTGCACTGCTTTCAAGTCAGAAAACACTTAAGTGAAATTACTATTTAAGAGAAGTATATTTCAACTTGTACATTGCCTAGTGTCAAAATTGCTTTGATAGTTAAGAATAATAAAAATAGCATGTAATTGCTTTTGAGAGGCATCCTACTTTGATACGGTGGAAAGACGTTCAACATACATAACTAAAGCGTTGAGTGATTTTCACAATTCATAGCCTGGAAATGTGATTCCATTCTTAGAATTATAAAGGAGTGTGAATAGGATCATGGGAATGAAGGAATTGTGGGCAATATAGACAGAGTCTCTCATGGATTGTAGGCAAGACGGGAGGGCCCTTAGGCCGAGCTGGCCTTGTGAAATTGCCATTGAAATAACTATCAACATTTTTATTTTACCAGGCAAGGCCCACTGAGCTATATAGCTCGTTTTCAGAAGCAACATGTTTCTTAATGCGGAGGGAAAAATCGGAGGACCCGGAGACAAATCCATGCGAACAACGGGGAAAACACAACCTCCTGCATACCAGGTGAGGTAGTTAACAACTTTCCACAGCAGTGCCCTTGTGTGGTCGATACCTCGTGCAAAAACCTGGCCCGATTCCTCCTTGATCCAATGTGGCCTTCAGGCAAAAACGGAATTGAACCCAATATACCAGCTAAATGGTATCGACAAGAATCGCCCAAGCATTTACCCAGGACAGCTACGTGTGTATATATTATTGGCAAAACACCTTGCTACTCAATGCATCCCAGTCCCCCATGAGCATGCATAAGCAGTGTGCCCATATTGGCCTCCACTCAGTTGTTCAAGGCCCACCGGCCCTCCCATCTTGTTTGCCATGCCGGAATCAGGGAGGAATTTTGACAAATTCCGTGCACGAGGTATCGGCAATGCATTTGACTGGTGGTCGTGACCACCTGTAATATATACACCGTAAGCTATATTTGCAACGAAATTGCAAAATAATATAATTCCATGACACTAGCCTTCCATGGCAAGAATCCCATTCAAATGTAAAATCGCCCATACAAATATGTTGATTCCTCCAGGAATCGACCATGGTGATATCATTGGAATGGAACATTTATTATTTGGTTCTTTCGGTTAAGTCACGTCTAAAGATAAAATAATAAATTAAATTAAATAATAGAATACGACGTTTCGATTGCAACACAAGCAATCATCATCAGGTAATATCATCAGGTAATTGTGTTGCAATCGAAACGTCGTATTCTATTATTTAATTTAATTTATTATTTTATCTTTAGACGTGACTTAACCGAAAGAACCAAATAATAATTCCTGCAGTCACGAAAGTTCTAAAATTAAGATGGAATGGAACACATTTCCTTCAGGAATTACCCAGCTCCACTTGGCAATGACGTCTAGTAAAGAGACCATACATGTGGCACCTGCAAGCATCAGTGATGGATGGACAGAGCGGAATGGCATCCGAAGAGCTGCTTGATCTGCCACGAGCAGGGCTCCAGGCTCTCTGACAAGCGTCCCCAATCCAGCCCTTGTGGCACTGGCACCTTCCAATGTGGCACACTCCCCGGCCTACACACCACCCACACGTCATGCCAGCATGCATCTGTAATCGAGCCTGTAGATGGCAATACAGCAAGGAACTTTCTAACTTTTATTTGCGAAGTTTGAGTGCTATCCCACATATGCATAGGATTTATGCAAGAACTAATAGTTCCCACCACACGTGAAACTACTATTTAAGTGACTAGCCACACATTCATAGCAGAATCCTCTTAAAATTAAAGGCTTGAGTCTCAGAAAGGCTTGCAAAGATAAATACATATATCTGCATTTACTAAACATATATTTTTAAATAGCACACTCGTATTTTTATTCAAATACAGTCATAATAATAATCATTTATAGCCATTGGTCTACCCGATGCTGGATGAAGACCTCCCCATGCCATTCAGGCATGGCGGTCGCTTGGCCATGTTTTACCAGGCTGGTCAGTGCAGTTTGGAGAAAGAGGGGCCAATGTCTGGTTCAGACACCACTCGCCACTAATGTGAGTCGTGTATTATCAGCTGAGTGTCCAAACTATGGCACCATCGCTCAACATCTGAAAATTCCTAAAATACAGGGTGCTTAAATTTGTTTTTAACACTTCTGAGAATTTGCAACAATACCACAAGAAATGTACCTCCGGGCTCTGGAGACCACCTGGAGAAGATTCCAGGCATCTGTTGACAATAATGGCGAACAAGTGGAGTATCTTTGACTTTTTGAAGCTATTAATGTGCATTTGTTATCATGTTACAGTGTATTATCCGTTATTTTCCATTAAAAACGATAGTCCCATGTAAGTGTTAACATTTTTTTTTAAACACCCTGTATTATCCGACTTATATTTTGTTATCTGGCAATGTAATAATGGAATTGGTCAGGTTGCGTTATTTGTGATGGTATGAATAAGTCGTATATTCAAGTTGTATCAGATATTCTCTTAAATAGCAAAAAGAAGTATGAATAATGAAATTGGTCGTAAAAACGAATGTATGAAATTGTATAACAGAAAACAGCCATTTGTTGGGTCTTTTGGTAAAATCACGTAGATAGGTTCAAAGAAAATAACAAACTACGATGTCTCGGACCGTGTTCGTGAACATAAGGCAGATCTGAAACACGGTAGGACTAATATCTCGGCCGTGGCTGATCATTGTTTTAATTTGCAAGCCCACTGGCTATCAACAAGATTCGTTCATGAAGCCATCCATATATATAGACACAAACACAATTTTAACCGAGAAGATGGGTACAAACTGAGCAATCATTGGAAGGACGTTATCAACCAGTTTAAATCATAACTAGCTATGATGTTGCCATCCTACCACCTTCCGATGTTAGTTGTGCTTCACGCCCATTTCACAGGATTCACACCAACACAGCCGCTTCGCGCGCCGACTACCCCTCGGTTGCGGCTCTGCGATGTTCTGTTAACATGCTAATCTCTCATTAACATGCTAATTTCCACATGGCAGCCCTTTGATTGGTGGAAAACCAACCACCGTCTGGTTGGCTGCCCACCACTTGCATTATCATTGGCTGCTGACATTTGGGCTAGGCCCATTTCAAACCCTTATAAATTGTTTGCCTTTGGAAGCTAACCCCCCTTTTCCTGAAGACGACCGCTTTTGTTGCGATTGAAACGTCCTAGTTTTTGTTATTTTCTTTGAAACTATTTATGTGACTTTACCGAAAGACCCACAGAATATGAATTCCTGCAGTCACGAAAGCTTTAGGTCAAGAGAGAACAGCTACTCTGAATGGACAACTGATATCCTGTAGCAATCCCTGTCTTTAATCTGCATTGATCCAATTGTCAGCTTGACCTGGAAGCATTATCCCATCACACACAGTGTAATGCAGTACAGGGAAACCTGGGCATTTTGGGTTAAAATTACATCAATGTATCCAAGGCAAGCACATAACATGCCCCACAAATGATTGGACCATGCCAATGCACATAATCATAAGAGACAATAAAACTGCACTGCCTGGTTAGAAATTTGAATACAGTATCCCCAAATAAAATATTCAACATTTACCATTCATGACCATTTACTTGAAGGTGGAAAATGTTAAGTACAGGCATTAGGTAAATTGATTTAAGGGTTGTCGTGTGAGCAAAGTACAATTGATTTGTGCAACCTTGATTGGATTATAAGTTGGTGATTGTAGATTTTTATTGTGGTGTATATTTAATCAATTTAAACTGGTGCATTGAGATGTTTCACTAATTTATAGTCAGAGAGATGTCACTATGTGCATTTGGAATCACCTGGGAAACCACAACCTGGGTATACAGGAGGTCGTGGGTTCGATCCCAAACCTGATGCCTGTATCTTTGGAGTTTGCGTGTTCTCCCCATGGTTGCATGGATTTTTCCCTGGATCCTCTCGTTTTTTACCTCCACATTTAGAATCATGCGTTTATAGTATTTGGCTGTTATACATTTCCAGTTAATAAGCCACTTCGTTGAACTATCATTTGTGGCCAGGTCGGTTCTGAAAAAGAGCTAATTAGCTCAGTGGGCCTTACGTGGTAAAAAAAAGTTAATAGTTCAGTTCATGATCCCCGCATCTCAAATGTTCCGAGGTCACATTGTTCACGCACCTCTGGTCACTATAGCTTCATTACCGACTTCCAAGACACTATTTCTCTGTTTGTTGGAGCCTCTTGGTTCTAAATGTATCAAACTGAAGAGGGCTGCAGCATAGTTGTACATTACATAGCCCATCATACAGACTTAAATAAGGTGTATTAAACAATGATACAATCATGCAAATGAAAAAGGTACGTGCAATATCAATGACCATTACTGGTGTGTCATATTAAAATTATATAAACAATTACAAATATGATTGGATGCACGAAAATTGAAGTTTCTGTTTGTCTCCGTGTGTCTTCGTAACTCTCTAAGTAACACAAACAGACCATCTAATGTGCGATACAAAGCCAATAGGTCCATCACCATGTAATTCCAAACAAAGCAGAATTAACTTAAGACGTTGCAGGGATTACATAGCATTGAAAAGGACCATACCATGAACATAGGCTTAATACATGTAAAATATTTTAGACACACGTTAACTATGAAATATTTATATCCCACCGTGATTTTCTTGGTGGTTCAGCAAAACCCCACTTTGATTTCTAGACTTAAGGAAATATAGATGATGGGATATTGATGCTATATCTACCACAACAATGTGTGGATAATGCTGCCTTAAGCTCAGTACTGTGGTCCGTATACCTAATTTAGAAATAAATACTGTGCCCTATGAATACTTCCCAAAATTGTAGGCTTAAATAGAATGGGGAAAATTATATGGGAAGTCCACAGTGGAGTGGAAGCACCAAGTCTACGAAATGTGGAAGTCTGATCATCCTACACAAAACAAACCTACAATGTGTAATGCGAGCGTAAACGGCCTCGCGGATATGACGTAACAGGTGGGAGGAGTTGGGTCACGTGGGGAGAGGGAGAGCTTTTAAGGGCAGGAACCGGAAGGGCTGGGGGAGAGTGTGAGAATAAAGACAGGAGGAGGCCACGCAGGGCAGGAGGTGGAAAGTGGCGTGATCGCCACAGGTCGGGACTCGGCACCGTTGGCCAGCGGTGTCCGGGCACGGAGGAGACGGAGAGCCAGCAGCGGGGCTGCATAGAGAGCAGCCGTGGGGCTGCAGGTCGGAGGCAGAGAGGCTGAGTGAAGAGCCAGCAGCGGGGCTGCATAGTGAGCCAGCAGCAAGTCTGCAGGAGCGACGGCAGCAGTGGGGCTGCTGAGTGGGAGACGGAGGAGACTCTGAGCGAGACGCCGTGCGGGCAAAGTTGTACGAACCACAATAAAGGACAACGGAGACAGACCCAGTGCAAGAGTCCTTTATTACACTGGTGTCAGAAGTGAAACGGCATGTCAAAACAGCTCAGAAGAAAGAATATCTTCGCACCATCGTCTGCTACATCTTCCGACGACCTTCCTCAGGCAGTGGGGCTGCCAACGATGGAGGGAGAAATCGACGCGGGAACGAGTGGTGGCCCGGGGGTGCAAGAGGTCGCCGCTTCGGTGGATCCGCCCGCGCCGGAGGACGCTGACCAGCGATGGAGACAGATGGCGGCCCAGCTGGAGACTTTGAAGACCGTCTTGGCGCAACTGTGCGACCTCGTCACGCCGGCGACGGCTTCAGGGAGGCCCGGGGGTGACCAACAGACCAGGGCCTTGCCTGTGCCGCCAGCGCCCTCTGCCACGCGGCACGAGGACGCCATCTTGGGCGTGGCAGGGGAAGAACCGCGGGAAGCCGCCATCTTGCGCCCTCCTGCGAGCGGGAGGCCGCCATCTTTGACACGTTGCGGTGTGACGCCATCTTGAACATGCCACGCGACGCGCCATCTGCAGAGGACAGCGGAGCGAGGACCCGCAGCCGTCACTTGACAACAGTTAAAGAATTTTCTATTTGAGGCGATTGGAGTGCATTCGCCTGCCGATTTTTGGCGGCGGTGCGCTCCACCAGATGGACTGACGCAGAGGCCCTGGAAGTTCTGCCAACTCTTCTCGACGATGAGTCGGTCAGATTTTTCCGTTCCATCAAGGCCGACACTGAGAGGGGATTTTGACGAGATGGCAGATGCGTACGAGCCACCGGATGACGCTCACCGATGATTCGTTCAGTGCCAGCGGGCACCCGAAGAGTCGCCGGTGGCATACAGGGGTGCTGTCCTGGAATTGGCCATGGCCGCATACCCTGAGACGGAGCTTGACCTACTGGAACCCCTTATTTTGGGCAAAATGCTTGAGCTGTCGAGAGATTTGGGGATCCCTATGCCGGTGTGCGGCCATGAGAAGTTGACGTCTCGGGCGGCTGCGAAGTGTTTGGATGCCCAGTTTAATCTGCACCTTTGGAAGCAGGTGACAGCGTGGACGGGGGGGGGCCCATCGTGGAAGGGGGTGCCGTGGGTTGGGATCCCAAGAAGGCGGTGTACGTTCCTGACGGTGGGGGCCCACAGGAATTGACGGCCGCCTCTGCGCAGTGGCCTGCCCGCGGAGGGCCGGGGCCGCGATCTGCGCCGCCGACGCGGGAGCGTCGAGATGGGGGGAGCGCTGTGCGTCGTAATGACGTCGAGTGTTTCCACTGCGGTCGCAAAGGCCACTACGCCAGGGATTGCTGGGCCCGTATCCCGGGGCCGCCCCAGCAGGAGGCCTCGACCACAGACGTGCCGCGGAAGGACCCTCCTAGACAGGCAAGTCGGTGCGCACCAGACACCCGGAAAGGCTTGGCACCTCATTCATCATTGTTGCCGCGCGATACGGGTGTCGTTAACAACGGGAGGCCGCCGACTGGCCCATGTCGCTCGGTAACGCAGTGGCGTAAACTGGCACGGCGGGTTGTTGCGGCCGCTACTGGTTCGTTCACCTTGCCGGGTTTTATACAAGGTGTCGACATGCGCATTTTAGTGGACTCCGGTGTGTCCGCGACGATAATATCGGATGTCATTTTCCATCTGTTGGGCATCCCGCCAGACGCAGTGCGCCCGGTTTACGATTCCTGTGTAGCAGCGAACGGGGGAAGTATGGGCATTGTGGGCCAGGTGGACGCCAATATATCCATCGGGAGGGGTGTCGGCCTCGGGAACTGTGTTGATTTCGAGATCCCTTGCGGTTCCGTGTTTGTTGGGAACTGATTTTCTGGCCAAAATGCCCATTCTAATAAGAGTTAATCAAAATTGCATTGAATTACCGGGGGGTCGAAAAATTACATTTTTGCCGTCGCCCTGGGGGCGACCCGCTCCGGTCTGCCAGGTGCAGGCGCTGTCCGAAGTATCTGTTGACATTCCACCTGGTTCACAGATGCTTATCCCCTTGCAATATCGGAAACCGGTGCCTGGTCGGGAAGGATCGCCGGGGGTTTTGTTATCGCCGTCCGCAACCATAACGGGCGGATCGGTGCTGGTCGGGGCGCAAACTATTATCCGGCCGGACCAGCAGCCATTTTTGCAGGTGCTTAATGGGAGTACGGAGAATGTTTGCGTGCCGGCCGGAACGGTCGTGGCCCATGCCACAACGGCGTTCACGGCCCAGGACCATCTGGGCTGTCGGGATGTTGTTGCCGGAGTTTCGGGCCCTGCAGGCCAAGATGATCGCTGGGTCGCCGAATTGTGCGGTGAAAATTCATCCCTGACCGGGGAACAGCGATCCACGCTTCGCGCGCTATTGTTGAGTTATTCCGATGTGTTTAGCTCCGACGATTTGGACTTGGGACGCACCTCTCTGCTTTCCCATCACATTGACACGGGGGACGCTGCTCCGATTCGGTTGAACTCGCATCGGATGAGCCCGACGGAGCGAGACCATGTTCGTGGAGCAGTGGATGACATGCTCGCTGTGGACATAATATCTCCGTCTAACAGCCCATGGGGTGCGCCTGTAGTCTTGGTCAAAAAGAAATACGGCAAATTGCGATTTTGCGTCAATTTTCGCAAATTAAACAAGGTGTCCGTGGCGGATGCGTACCCCCTGCCGCATATGGATGATTCCCTCGATGCCTTGTCGGGGGCGAAGTTCTTTTCGACGCTGGATCTCTCTTCAGGATTCTGGCAGCTTCCCTTCGATGAGTCCTCGCGGGAAAAGACCGCTTTCCGTACGCCGCAGGGTCTATTTCAATTGAATTGTCTTCCGATGGGGTTGAATGCTGCCCCCGCCACATTTCAGAGGTTGATGGAGCTGGTATTAACGGGGTTGCAGTGGGAGACATGTCTGATATATTTAGACGATATCATCGTCTTTAGCCGCACATTTGACGAACATCTACAGAGGCTGGAGGCGGTGTTCGCCAGGATGCGCTCCGCCAATCTGAAATTTAAACCTAAGAAATGTCACCTATTGCAACGGTCCGTGCGCTATTTGGGACATATAGTCAGTGCCGACGGGGTTGCCACGGATCCGGAGAAGACGGCATGCGTCCGCAACTGGCCAACCCCGGCCACGGTGGGGGATGTGCGTCGCTTCTTGGGGTTTGCCTCATATTACCGTAGGTTCGTTCCCAATTTTGCAACGATCGCTAGGCCTCTGCACCTCCTTACGGGTAAAGGATGGAAATTCAGTTGGGGACCGCCAGAGGAGGCGGCGTTTAAGGGCCTGCGTGATCGTTTGGCAACGGCGCCAACATTGGACTATCCCGATTTTGATCACCCTTTCATTCTGGACACGGACGCGAGTGACTCAGGCATTGGGGCCGTGCTGTCACAGTCCAAAGGTGGTGTGGAACGCGTGGTGGCGTACGGTAGCCGCGTCTTGTCCCCCGCGGAAACCCGCTACTGCGTCACTCGCCGTGAACTTTTGGCCATTGTCTATTTTCTCCGCCAATTTCGGCCGTATCTCTACGGCCGTTCGTTTATTGTGCGCACGGATCATGCGGCTTTACAATATGCTCTGAGGGTAGACCAACCATCTGGCCAGCTGGCACGATGGTTGGACACTCTGCAGGAGTTTTCCTTCCAAATTCAACATCGGAAGGGGGCGCGTCACGCGAATGCGAACGTGCTCTCCAGGTTACCGCAAGGATCCCCTTGCGCTTGCGCGTCGGGGACGCATAGGTGTACGCCGACCCAGCAGCCCCCTCGGCCTGTTGCGTTAGCGGTCGAGGTGCCTGAGGCTCCAGTGTGCCTGGGACCGGCCGATGGGGTTCTGAACCTTCCACGAGCAGTGTGGATTCGTGAACAAATGCTTGACGACTCGTTGGGGACCCTGCGGAGTCGGGCTGCAAAGGGAGGGGGGGGATTGGTTTCCGGGGGGACGCCGGGGGCCGCTCTCCGCGACGGACTGCTGATGTGGAGGGAGGGGTTACATGATTGCTGGCGTCTGGTTGTACCGTCGTCGTTACGGTACCTGGGGGTGCAGAAAACCTTGTTGACGTTGCAGCGAGACTACTTCTGGCACGGCATGACGACGGATGTCGTCGGGCACGTTCGCGCGTGTCCCGAGTGTGCCCGGCGGAAGCCGCCGAAACACCCATATGTGCCGCCGATACAGTCTATTCAAGTGTCTCGAGTTAACGAGTTGGTGGCGTTGGATATTTTGGGACCCTTCCCGCCATCCGCTAAGGGTAATAAATACTTGCTAGTTGGGGTGGAGTATCTCTCCCGCTGGCCGATGGCCTGGCCCTTGCCCGACCAGTCGGCGGCGTCCATTACGGACGCCTTTCTATTTGGATATGTCATGGACAAAGGGGCGCCGGAGAGGCTGCTCACGGATCAGGGCCGGAATTTTTCTTCTAAATTGTTGGGGGAGGTGTGCGCTGCTCTGGGGGCCAAAAAAATCCGGACATCCCCCTACCACCCGCAGACGGATGGCATGGTGGAACGACTGAATCGGATGCTGTCAGCCATGCTGTGTCACACGGTTAATGAGAAGCAAGCTGACTGGGATTTGCACATCCTTGGGGTACTCTCGGCATACCGGATGACGCCTCATGCGTCCACAGGATATTCTCCGTTTTTTCTCATGTACGGTCGCGAAAACGTGCCGCCAATGGATATGCAGTTGGGAACGGGAGTGAGAGGACCTACTAAGCCTCTCCCCGATTACATTCAGGACGCCGTTCGCCGCGTCGCTGAGGCGCGGGAGGGGGCCCGAGTGGCTACTGCCAAAACCCAGGCCCGAAACGAACGTTGCACTCGACGCTCGAAGGGGAAGTGCCCCTGGAAGGTGGGGGACATGGCTTGGCTGCATTGCCCGCAGGTGCGAGCAGGAACCTCCCCTAAATTGCATAAACCATGGCAGGGGCCTGTTAGGCTCATTGAGGTTCCTAACCCGCAGTCCGCGCGCGTTTGGTTCGGATCTCGGCGCTGGTACGTCCATACGTCTCGCTTGAAACCATACGTGGCCCCTCGAACGGAAGCGTCATCTCCTGATGTTGCCTTGCCGGTGTCTGTTGCCGCCGACGCACCCTTGCCTGTGCCTGTTGACCCTGCAAGAGCGCCTGTCGTGCCTTCTACAGACAAACCGGCCGTGACACTGCAGGAGGCAGCGGACTCTGCTCTGGGTGGGCCTACCATGGCTGCGGGGACACCTGGCCCCGCCGCCCCTCCATCCCCACCATAGACACGGTTGCGGGACACCCCGGACTCTGGTCCTTCGGGGGAACGGGACCTTGGCGTTGGCGGGCCTCCAATAGCGACAGGTGGTTTTGATCCTGTCGCTCCTAAAACCCCGTCGCGTTTTCGGTCTGCAGGGGGGCCGCCGCTCGTCCGGGACGGGCCGGCGACCCGCACGCGTTCGAAGTCCCTTTCTTTTCGTTGATTGTTGTTCTCGTTCTTGTTGTTATTGTTATATTCGTTGTATTCTCCATTGTCCGTTCACGGCTGATGGTTGGTGGTCGCTTGCATTACTTGTTCTGTTTCAGCCGAGGTCGGCTGGAATTTTCTCTACGGGGGAGGGTGGTGTAATGCGAGCGTAAACGGCCTCGCGGATATGACGTAACAGGTGGGAGGAGTTGGGTCACGTGGGGAGAGGGAGAGCTTTTAAGGGCAGGAACCGGAAGGGCTGGGGGAGAGTGTGAGAATAAAGACGGGAGTAGGCCACGCAGGGCAGGAGGTGGAAAGTGGCGTGATCGCCACAGGTCGGGACTCGGCACCATTGGCCAGCGGTGTCTGGGCATGGAGGAGACGGAGAGCCAGCAGCGGGGCTGCATAGAGAGCAGCCGTGGGGCTGCAGGTCGGAGGCAGAGAGGCTGAGTGAAGAGCCAGCAGCGGGGCTGCATAGTGAGCCAGCAGCAAGTCTGCAGGAGCGATGGCAGCAGTGGGGCTGCCGAGCAGGAGACGGAGGAGACTCTGAGCGAGACGCCGTGCGGGCAAAGTTGTACAAACCACAATAAAGGACAACGGAGACAGACCCAGTGCAAGAGTCCTTTATTACAAATGCTTGGCATGTGAACTATGCTGCTGACAGTGACATGCAACTACTCGTGACAAACGAAAAGCCATCTCTCCCATCTTCCAGTTACGAGGGAGAGAGATGATCAATGGAAGTGGAGAGACTGACCTGAACACAAGAGCCCGCTGGAAGCTGGACAGTTGACATCTGCACGTTGGTCATCCACCGCTGCCCTGGACAGCTGCTCCTCGTTGCTGTCAGTCTTCTCCGAGCCGTCCTTTGTCGTCGGGCTACAGTTTCCCGTTTCCAACTCCTGGGTGATCAATCTGGCCCCCACTTGTGCTGTCAAGGCTCCTATATTGGCGCTGTAACTGGATGGAGGCGTCTGATCACATGGGTCATCACTGCACGTGATATGCACGGACAGCAGCAGAGAGTGCAAGAACCCACGCGGCTTTACGACGAGAGTGCGGTGTGGCTGCATGCTGGGGCATCCAATGGCCTCCAGGCTGATGTTAAAACGTATCTGTGAGACATAGACAAAGATCTCCTGTATAGCCTTAACAGACTGTTGGGGCAAGCACTGTTAGCGAGCACATATGAAGGCCGGCATCGCACATGTGGGTGGCCATCAGCAACTCTGGTGAATGTAAATACAAAACTCTCTCGAAGTTGACAATCAATTTCCACAAATTTTTATTCTTGTAATGTTTCTGCTGTCCTCCCCAGAATAAAAAAAAAATCCAAACTGTTGCAATGTATATCAAACAAAAAAAAATCTCACCTTTATGTACACTTTCAACAAAGCCGATGTCATTCTCATTCGCCTATAGCATATGGCTCACACTGGGAAGGTTGCCAGTTGAAACCCAAATAGGGGGGGGGGGGTTAACTCAGTCCATTATCCCTATGTAGGAAGACTACAATATTCATCCTGTGGAACGACTGCCCCTCCATAATGAGAATGAGGATGCCAATGGAGATGTATGTTGAACTTTTTTTTATCACCTTACGTAGCCAACCGTGCTAATCGGAGGTGCACCATTGCTCATTTGAGCACAAGTACACTTTAACCTTTACTTCCTCTCTGCATACAGGTGAAGTAACAGCATAAAACGAAGTTCTTATTAAAATGTGAGAGTGACATTTAGGTTTCGACTCACTTGTAGTGTGTAACCGCACTCACCGCGTCTTCCTCGTCGTCCTCTTGGCACTGCTCCAGCCCTGCTTTGGCCTCATCCTGGCATGTTTCTGACACAGCGATGGACAGGTCCTGAAGGTTTCCTATCAGCTCCAGCTGGGATGTAAACTCCTGCATGTTACACGCAGGGGGCAGCCGTCATGCAACCACAATCTCACAGCGAGTGCTCGCAGAGCGTTTGCGAACACTCAACAGGACACAACCCTCATGAACAGGCAGGGGGTACAGCCCCTAAAGATACGCAGTGATCTGATGGAAGAAAGTGTCCCAATAGATCAGAGGCCTTACAAACAGCTATTGATCTTAAAATAGCCTTTTGAGTGTTTATTGATCTCATCAAGGCCTCCCAACGACGTGTCATGGGCAGTGGTGGCGCTGGTCATTGGGGGCCCTATCGGTTATATTTTTCTGGGGGGGGGGGCTTTTGGTTTTTAAACCCCCAAGTGAGATGACAGAGGAGATACATATAGAAAAGAGACAGAGATAAGGAACAGTGAGATGAGAGCGATGTGACAGATGTAACATGACAAAGATGTAGACAAAGATGGGGTTATATAAGAGAAGTGAGATGCAGACAAGATTATGATGAGATATATCAATTTGCGTATTTGATGTTTATTAGCTTTTTGTGTTTATTCTGATTTGAATTTGAGCTGATATTTGGCTCACCCATTGCTAATTATAGACAAAATTCAATAATGTGGAGTTATAGATAGGGTTGCATATACCAGCCTGACACTTATTCACAACTTAAACATGTGCGGGTCACATATGTGGAAGCTCTGGTTCAGGAACAGATAGCAGAATCTTGTAGTGTTATATTAGAACACATGTTCATTGACAAACTATTAATTAATCTTCATTAACATTTGCAGTCCTGTTTAATGAATTACATATGACCCTTATTATCTAGGTGGCCCCCAAACAAATTGTTATGATGGCCCTTCAGTGGGCAATCATAATCACCCAGTGACTGTTATGAGATTTAATTGACATGACAGGTAAACCCAATTGTGGAGCTATGTCCCTGTGCAGCGCCATCACTCACCCTGTACATGTTGAGGATAAGGTTCGGTACGATATGTGACCTGGTTTCTAGGACAACAGCCGTTGAGCCAGGGATCAGCTTTGAGTAGTTCTGCAATGATGAAAGGAGACAAAGTCAGAGTTATACTTGGATCAAGTAAATGTGGAAGTGGAGTTTGAATATGGCGCCTTTAAATAACCTAAATATACTCTCTTTCTACTCTGAAAAGAGTAGAAAGAGAGTGCTACCTCACTAGATGTTTTTTGTTTCTGTTATAGGGGAGTTTTATTGATGATGATGATGAGGAGGAAGAGGAGGTGTTTTCAGTTGGTTCCTGTACCCCACTGCTAATTTCCTTAAGTTTTATTTTAAATTGAATCTAAACAGACTCAGCAGTCGAACAAAAAATAAAAAAACCAGTGTCACGAATAAACAAGCAATAGGGTTGTGATCATATGTATTGGTGGTCGTGAATCATTGATGGAAATTCCATATTCCCTTGGTGGGGGGCAGTCTCTCCATAGGATGACCACGGATTATAAAAAAAAAAGTGACTGAAATGCTTTATATGTTAAAAGACCGCACCATTACACGAGGAGTGTGCCCCTTTGCTCATTATGTATTTGGTTGGGTTCTTGTAAATATCAATTAATAAATGAATGTTTATTTGTTACATGGAAAGTCCCATTTAGCCAGTTATCCAGTTATGTTTGCAAGGGAGAAACCTGTGGTGCATCAGCAGAGAACAAGAACATCAGAGTGATCCATATGGAATAACGGGCAACCACAATACCTTGCTGATCTCGTCAAGGAGCCTAAACCATCACGGGGACTCTGGTCATCCTCGCAGCGGCTTTTGGCTAGCCGTTGAACAAAGATGGCCACTGCATCGAGCGCTTTCAGATGAGTTCTGCAGCCGTCTGGAATGCTTTTCCTTCTGATATTAGGAAGCCACTGGAGCTATGCACTTTTAAATCTAGATTGAAAACTAATTTCTTTAGAACTGCTTTGTGTTTAGTTTGTTGTCCTTCCACCGCACCTCTGATTAGCATGGTTGGCTACGTACTGTGCAAAAAAAGTTCAACATACATACGTACAACAACGGATACTCTACCTGGTAGAGTTCATATTGGGTTCTGCTGACGGCGAATATGAGCTTGATGTTGTTTTCATTCAGTGCGTCGCCGAGCATGCCCAGTGAAGGGTACTCCTGCAGCCGTGAAAATTAAGATCTCAGCAGATCAGAGCAACTGTGGAAATGCGAACACGCATTAAAGCAATGAAGATACCGGGGATATCAATATTTCAAATGAGAGGCGATGTTCATTATTTATTCTCTTAAAGCATTATTAAATGCTTAAAAAATATAGTGGCATATTAATCTATATATATTTTAAAGCGTTCAGAGTTACGTAGGCAATCTCACCGAAGAATACGTAACTATGTTGCAGTCATTGACAATAAAACTTCACCTGCTGTTCACATGCTCGCATTCATGTACATTTTTTTGCTAAAGCATGTTTGATTCTTTGTAAACTCTCATACAGTTGTAGTGAGTCCAACTGATTCGCAGACGTTGTTCCTTTTAGAGGCAACACCTTTATTTGTAACACGTAACACAAACGGGTAACTGCGCCTTTACAAGACACAACCTAGGGTGGTGACCACCCAGCTAATTACACTATACAGGGGAGTTACTGCTACGAAGGGTCGGACACTCACTCGGGTCTCCGACCACGTGGTCCCTCGTAGGACGAAGCGCTTTAAGTTTGAGACGCAGAGCTTCCAGCTTGTAGCACGAAGAGACACAGGTTCCTCTCAGGGACCCGCTTTATATCCCTCTCCGGTCGGGGCCACTCCGCCCTGGGCCCTGCCCGCCTTCCCGAACATTCTCATTCCCTCTCGATCCTTCAAGAGCTCTCTCCTGACACGTGATCACCCACTAGTCCCCTCACCTGGGGCCCCCTGTGTGGACAACCAGAGTGCCACGGCCCAGGGCAACCCTGCCCCTGGGCTGACACTCACCCCCTCCCCCTCGGGGGAGCCCCCACCACATGCTGTGTTTGGTGCCCGTACTATCCCAGTGCTCGCCAAGCCCCGCTAGGGCTGGTATTACACACAGCCACCCACACGGTGCTGTCCATGATGTAGGAACATCGAACAGCACGACCCTTCTGGGCCGACACCATACAGAGACATCCATGATGTCACTACATCACCCCCCCCCCCCCCTTTGTAGCATCCAGCCGTCCCAGCTGTCAACTCCCCCCTCAAAGAAACAATAAGTGAGATGCAATGAGCAAAAAAACACAGTGTGCCTCAACAATAACAAGAACAGTAATAAATACCCCAACCCACCTGTACAAAAATTACACTATATACAAATGTACAAACCAACATAACAACAGCGCAACAATAAAATAAGGAAACGCGAAAACCACGCGATCCCCCATACCATCACACCTCCCATCTTCGCGATGTAACAACGCTCACAAGCTCGATGGCGGCCAGGTTCAGCCAATGACCGCCATGACTGAGCGAGCGCGACAAGCAACCAACAGCATGGGAGCGTGTGTGCAAGAGGATCATGAAAACCGAATCTTTGAGCGAGTCCGTGATGCCCCCAGGGGAGGTAGGCTCGCTCACCCTGGAGGACCCGGGGGGAATGTGCAAATGTTCCGCCGAACCCGGCTCCTCACGGAGAGCAGTAGGCCGGATCGACGGATCCTCCACGCTTGGGACCTGCGATGATGGCATGCGCGACCGTGCAGGGGATGTCAGTCGTGTGGCACCTAGGGGTGGGACAGAATCGCTCCGCTGAGGACCAACCTCAATGGGCACACACCCAAGCTCGTCGGACATAATCGACACTCGGCCCCTGCGATGTGGATATGAAACTAATTCACGCGGCGCAATAAACGGTTTCAGGCGAGAGGAATGCATGAACCAACTCTGCTGACCGAACTTGATCTGGACACACTGTGGTCGAACAACCCGAACGATATCGACCGGCCCCAAACCAGGGTTGTAGTAATTTAGGCGATGTACCCACCGGCACCTGCGGGCAGTGCAACCAGGCATCCAATCATAGGGAGAATTACACACACCCTTAAGCCGTTCGTTGGCCAATTGTCACGACTCACAATTAACCCTGGAGGCTTCCCGCGCCTCGGAAAGCTTCTGAATAGTGAAGCGAACGCAGTCCGAAATCCTAGATTTATACTTTGCCGGCGTGGCCTGTAACTGTACATCGATGGGGGGGGAGGGGGTCATATTCCCTCCCATACATTAGAAAAAACGGTAAGTAGCCGGTGGATGCGTGCGGGGCCATCCTGTAAGCAGCGAGGACCCCAGGGATATGTAAATCCCAATCGAGTTGTGACTCACTGACCTGGTGGCTCAACATGGAAGTCAGAGTCCTATGCAGCCGTTAGACCATGCCATCCATCTGCTGGTGGTACGGCGACGTGCGCACCTTCTTTGTACCCAACAAAGCTCAGACCTCATGCAACAATTTAAAAGAAAAAATGTTTCCCTGATCGGTCAAAAGGCGTTCCGGAGCGCATTTGTCCATAACATAACCAGTGAGGAATGCCGATTGATTAGGGAGCGGCCAAGCGACAGGCCATCGAGAAAAATACTCAACTCCCACAAGCAGGTATTTGTTCCCCCAAGCGGTAGTGGGAAACGGGCCAAGTATGTCCAGAGCAACCAGTTTGTTAACACGCGATACCTGAATTGACTGCAAGGGTGGTCGGCAGGGTTTCGATGGTGGCTTCAGCTGGGCACACTGCATGCAACCCTTGAGCAAATCGTCCACATCCGCGGCCATGGCCGGCCAACAGAAATCCCGTTTGAGCGTGGTCAGAGTTTTCTGCACGCCCAGGTGCAAGAGCCGCTCATGCACAGCCCAAACAACCTCGCCTTGCAGGGCGTTGGGGACAACTATAGTGTAACTGCACAGCCCCTTGTCCCAATGCATGAGCAAGCCACCCCGCAGGACCACCGAGGCGATGCCCCGTCGATCATTGCCCCCGTCAGCTTCTCCCACACGACGCCGCAATTTAAGTAGCGAAGCATCTTCCGCCTGAAGGCGTCCCCATTCCACGTAATCCAGCCCGAGGACTGCACCCCGTGCATCCGGACCGGTGCCTGTGCCGCCTGTCGGCGCATCGGTAGATGCGGCGAGAGGAGGGGGCGAGGTCATATCAGTCAGTTTACATCACCCGGAACCCGAAAAACATGCACAACCTTTGGTCGCTGGCAACCGCGATAGGGCATCGGCATTCGCATGACGAGAACCCTTGCGGTACATAACGTGGAACAAGAAATCCTGCAGGATGTCCAACCAGCGTGATAACTGGCCTGATGGCTGATCCACACTTAGCACATATTGGAGCACTGCATGATCAGAGCGCACCACAAATCATCTACCATACAAGTAGGGCCGATACTGCTGCAGGAAAACCACAATGGCTAGCAATTCACGGCGCGTAACACAGTAACACTGTTCAGCCGGAGACAGCACTCTACTGCCGTATGCAACAACCCTCTCCACCCCATCAACAACCTGTGGAAAAACGTTACCAATGCCGATAATGCTAGCGTCCGTATCGAGGATGAACAGCAATAAGAAATCCGGATAGCGCAATTAAAAATCCTGATGGCATGAAATGCAGCCTCCTCCTCCTCCCCCGAATGAAACTTATGACCCTTAGTCATTAACGCGTGGAGAGGTTTTGCAATTGACGTGAACCCGGCGACAAAGCGGCAATAGTAAGACGCAAAGCTAATAAAACTGTGCACCTCAGTCACCGAGGTGGGAGTGAGCCAAGTACGAACGCACGCAGTTTTTTTCCAGGTCGGTCGCAATACCCGCTTCATCAACAATGTAGCCTAGATATCGGACCGATTTTTGAGGCTTGAATTTAAGGTTAGCCACACACATTTTGAGAAAGACAGCCCGCAAACGGCGCAAATGGTCATCAAAAGTGCGGCTGAAGACGATCACATCGTCGAGGTATATTAAACACGACTCCCATTGGAGACCCGCCAGGACCAGTTCCATCAACCGTTGGAACGTGGCTGGCGCGGAATGGAGCCCCATGGGAAGCCGGTTAAATTTGAACAATCTCTGGGGCGTGCAAAAGACCGTCTTAGGTCTCGAGACATCGTCAAGCGGAAACTGCCAAAACCCAGATAGGAGATCAAGGATGGAGAAGAAGTATGCCCCCGCCAACGCGTCCAGCGAATTGTCCATGAGAGGCAAGGGATATGCATACGCAACGGAGACCTGATTAAGCTTCCTAAAGTCGATGCAAAATAGTAAGCTACCGTCGTGCTTCTTTACAAGCACAATCGGAGCTCCCCAGGGACTGGTGGATGGTGAGATGATGTCTGCGGCCAACATCTCATCAACCGCCAGTCGAACATGTTCCTTCTCCACCGGGCTCAGCCGGTAGGGATTCTGTTGGACAGGGGCCGCGTCGCCCGTATCAATGTGGTGACTCAGGAGCGATGTCCTCCCAATATCGAATTACCCTTTGCTGAAAATATCTGAAAATTCACGCAAGAACATCCGTAACGTCCCTATCTGATCCGCGGACAAGGTACCACTTTCAGTGCACAATTTGTCAATCAACTTTCATCCACATCATGGGATTGTCGTGCATGAGACTCAGTACCCACATTCCAACGACGTCCCATCCAGACGTGCCAGCGACGCATGAGCCAACACCGTACCCTCTTGGATGACCGTGGTGTCCAACCCAGCATTAAGAACCTGAATAAAGGGTTCCTGGTTGTTGGATACCAACGGTTGGGCTGCCACCAACGTCAGCCCGCGACTGACCTTGTTTGAAGGTCCCAAGATAATACCGTTCTCCGTAGCCCCAAAATCGAGCGGTTTCCTCAAGCGGAGGGGAACCAACATCTGCGCGCCGGGAGGGATGCTCACTGTTCACCACACGAGCGCCTGCACCATAGCATTGGCCGCACACAACTAAGTGGGAGAAGGCAAAAATGCCATGCAATGGCCGGAAGGCAATTCCAAACAGCCAGGGTCAATGCGGATTTTCACGGGCATCCCACCAAGGAAATCGGTTCCAAGCAAACATAGAACAGCCAGGGATGCGGAGACCAGGATGTGTCATGACAATTTAACATCAGCGATGCGCACCTCGGCCGTTATCCAAACGATAATGCCAAATGAGCCGCCGATGGTGGCGAAACATGGTGCATCAACAGGGTCTAGAACCCGACATTTACAGGACAAATATTGTAAATCAATTCTGAAATGATAGTGGCCGACGCACCTGTGTCAACCAGCATCCTTATTTCCACACCCTCGATAAACCCCAGCATGGCAGATGAACCCGCGGCCGCGGCCACCACTCGATGGGCCAGCTCCGACCGGATCAGTGGACGAACGCTACAATTACGCGTAGGAATCCCCCTCACCCCCGCGCGACCGGGACGCGAACCGAACTGCCTAGATGGGTGAGATGAGGCCAGGGGTCGAGTGTGGAGTGCATCGCGACTCGCCTTAGGGTGCAGGGGAGCATAGGATGGCAGTGATGCCGGGAGGCGCTGTCATGGTATGCGGCAGCCCGATGAAACGTGCCCCGGCAGGCCGCAATTATAGCAGGTAACATGGCCACCCCTGGAACGAGACGAGGATCTCGGTCGCCGCTGCTCGTTCGTCTGTCGTGCATCCCCGTCACCCCGGTCGCCACCACCCCGGATCGACGCATATGCTGACACAGGCTCCGCTCCATCCGACGGCTCCGGCTCCGTACAAGACATGGCACACGTCACCAGCGCCCTGTCCTGCTGCAGAAGTTGCTGGGCTTGGATGCATCTAGTGACCTGAAGAGATGAGACATCGCTATCCTCAGCTGGAAGGATGATTTGGAGGGATTTCGCTAATGCCAGCAGTTTCTCGAGGACCAACGCGTCCATTTTAGGGAACGCGGCTTTCGCGAGCGCCAAAAGAGCGCTACGGAAGGCAAGGGCCGACTCATACTCCCCCTTCCGTCACGTGGCAAATTTGTGGCGCATATTCGCCAGAGGCTCATAAATCCATCTGGTTGAAGACCTGCGTGAAGGTGGACCTTTTTGGCATCGTCATCAAGGGCGGCGGGCAACGCATGTAGCGCCTCGGCCTCCGTTCATCCCGCCAGGTCGGCATTTGTGAGGAATCGCCGCTTGAAGGCCACCCAGTCGCCACTGGTAGCCGCGAACCCCTTAATGAAGGGAAGTCGCCATCCGCACCGACGGCGCATCTTCAATTTTGGCGGGCTGCGCGCTCTGCACTGATGACAAAATGGCGGCCGAAAGCGCGGGCTGCGCCCCCGAGTTTCCCGCCTGCTGCAAAATGGCGGCAGAGTCGCTTTCCACAAGCGGCATCGCCGCTCCCTACTTCGCCGGCGAGACTGCGGGGCTGATCTCCGCCAGAAGCGAAGCCGCAGCGTGGAGGAGCTCCGCGAGGTGACCGTGCGCCTCCCGGAGAGACACCCCCACCGACGGCGAAGCATCGAGCCGTCGGCTGGTGCCCTGCTCCGCCGGCAGCGTCTCCCCTGCATCCTCCGGAGCTGTAAGTGGCACGAGGTCCTTGTCCTCGCAGTTTGACGTCCTGGTACGTGGTCTGCGACATGTAGACATAGTCTACAGCTAGCTGAGTAACTAGCATGTTGGCCACTTCCGACACCAGTTGTAGAGTCCAACTGAGTCGCAGACATTGTTCCTTTTAGAGGCAACACCTTTATTTGTAACACCGTTACACAAAAGGGTTATTGCCCCTTTGCCAGATACAACCAAGGGTGGTGACCAACCAGCTGACTACACTATTCAGGGGAGTTACTGCTATGAAGGGTCGGACCCTCACTCGGGTCTCCAACCACATGGTCCCTCGTAGAAACGAAGCACTTCCAGCTTGACACGCAGAGCTTCCAGCTTGTAGAACAAAGAGACCCTGGTCCCTCTCAGGGACCCGCCTTATATCCCTCTCTGGTCGGGGCTGCTCCGCCCTCGGCCCTGTCCGCCTTCTTGAACATTCTCATTCTCTCTTGATCCTTCTCAAGAGCTCTCTCCGGACACGTGATCACCCATTTGTCCCCCCACCTGAGGCCCCCTGTGTGGACATTCCGAATCACGTGTCTACGGGGTCAACCAAAGTGCCACGGCCCGGGGCAACCCTGCCCCTGGGCTGACACTCACCCCCTCCCCCTCAGGGGAGCCCCCACCACACGCTGTGCATGGTGCCCGCACTATCCCAGTGCTTGCCAAGCCCCGCTAGGGCTGGTTTTCCACACAGCCACCCACACGGTGCTGTCCATGATGTAGGAACATCGAACGGCACGACCCTTCTGGACAGGCACCATACAGTGACAAATCCATGATGTCACTACACATTCACAAAAAATATTCAAGAAGCAATGGTTGCTCACCACCCTTGGTTCAATATACTTGGTGAAATTGATAGGTGACACAAGACAAAAACAGGTGATTGAAGGGGTTAGTGTTCCTTGTAAGAAACAAGTGTCTTAGCGTATGGCCTCTTCAATTCCCCCTCCTTCCCATAGCAATCGGGAGAGATTTGCCAATCTAATATTTTTCACTCAACATCTGAATTTTTTATCTTTGCTACAAGACTATATCACACTATTTTTTCCAAGTTGATCAAAAATACATAATTCCATACTTGTGACCATAACCATTTAACTCGGATGTATTTTGTCTTGTTATTTTAACTAAACATAGCTGCTCAAACAGCAGGATGAATTCCAGCAACAAAAAAAGGTTATTACTTATTAGAATAAACGCAAAAATTCCTTTCAACAGTTTTGAAGCAAACATATTCTGGAGTAGACTTTTTTGTGGACTTGACTCCCTCGCTCGCATGTCCCACGACTGCCCCTCTCCCTCTCTCTCTATCCCTCAAGAGTGGCGTGCATCTCAGCCAACGTTGCATCCCCTGCCCTCCCCCAATCAGCACCATGTCGGCGGCGCGCGTGTAAACGGAGCGCCCGCTGAGGTGGCAGCGTCCATCGTGGGGTCGCACCACTCCGGCCAGACGCGCGTCCAGGGGCAGGTGCAGGTCGGCGTCTGAGGCTACGAGGAGCACGTGCAGCGCACCTGGCCGCCAGCCGAGCTGCTCCTGTGTGGGGGCGCACACAGGGCCCTGAGCCAGCTCATTGCTCAAGGCCTCCTCTCTCGCATTGTGTGGGTCTATCATCATCATTGTCATCGTCGTCATAATTTATTACTTGACCACCGTGCCTTGCCCAAGTATAAAAACAAATACAGGAGCACCAGTGGAATTAAGCTGCGTATTTGCACAATGCACATATTTAGCATGCATGAACTAAAAAACGCTAAACATTTTCAAAACCACCAATAGCATGTATACACTCGATTTTATAATAACATAATTGTACGCTTAGGATATCCTCAACGGTTTGAATTAAGTGCGTTTTTAAACCTCATCTTAAATTGTGGTACATTTTCTGGGGAAATTGTACGTCATCTAACAGATTACATTGCTGTAGCATCATTGCAGAAAAAGCCCCATCAGCTCTTCTCAAATAGGTGCAATGAGCGACTTCCGCGACACGTTGTGTAGAGTGTACTTCTTGTATATTATTCACACTGGGCACAACACAGGCCAATATTTATTCCTTCTCAAACTGAGTACAACATTAGGTATTAACGTCTCTACTGGCTACACACAGCCGATCACTCGGCGTAGTCCCATCGTCCTCACTCGGCTACGCCGCTGGCTGGCTGGCATGCTTGTTACTTAACCGTGCCCGTACCTGTGATTCCCCTTCCAGGCCAGCAGGTGTTACACTGTCATTACATAGATATGCATTTGCACCTACAAGCCACTGTGTCAGTTGTTTCAAGTATCACTTAGGAAAGGGATCATTACACACAATTTATGTATACGTATTTTAACAGGTGACATGCGTTAAAATTCCAAGCGTTTCCCTGCTCAGGTTAGTGTTTGGTGTTGCTCGTGTTTGTTTACAATACTGACATTGTCGGAAATTACGCATTTCTTTTCTGCATAAGGCAGCCACCGCTGGTTTCCCACAAAGATGTCCTCATTATATCTGACCGCGATGGACGATGGCCCTAGTCGGCAACGATTTGTAGCGTGCGCTGAATGCTCCAGTTTGATTGTGAGATGAGTACACCGACTAGCTAGGATAATGCAACTATGTAGAAATATTTTGTCAGAGGTATTGTATCGGCATTACACATTACCAAAAAACGTTTACTCTGCAATGAAGTTTACAATTACATCTGCCAACTATTAAGTCAGCTAGTTGAACAAAACATGGCACACACTTCACAGTTTCCATTGTTTATTTTATACATGTGGCGAACCTAACATAAGTGCATGAATTACTTGCATTTGCAAGTTCCATACACAGTACACAGCATTTATGCCATGCTTTTCATGAAAATACACTTTTAATATATATTTAGAATTGTATCAAGGCCATTTCTTACATTTAAAAGATCCTGAGATGAAAATGTTTTGGGGAAAAAAAGAG
This sequence comes from Lampetra planeri, assembly GCF_965212315.1. Taxonomy (NCBI): domain Eukaryota; kingdom Metazoa; phylum Chordata; class Hyperoartia; order Petromyzontiformes; family Petromyzontidae; genus Lampetra; species Lampetra planeri. The sequence goes on from NC_136107.1 coordinate 23,899,522, forward strand.
GGCAAGGCTGCATAAACCTGAATTTGTGGACAAAAAGCAAAAGTATCTTCCCACCCAAACAAGATAAGGGCATTACACATCTCTCTTTGCATTCCTACGGTGAAGGCCAGTCTTTGCATAGGGCAGCCACTCTTGACTTCCCACAAAGAAAAGAGCAATTGTAAATACATAATGAACAAACACCTCTCCCCTAACCTTGCAGACGGCAGCCTGCAGAATGGCGTCCAAGCCGCCCTCGGGTGCGTCCAGGTTGGCAGAGATGCGCTGGCCTTGCACTCGCAGCGTGAACTCTGGCACTGGGGGCACCGTCTCCGCGTCCGCCACCGCCACGCTGCCCAGCGGCAGCGCGTGCCAGAAGGAGAACGGCGGGAGGCACACGAGACCCACCACCCTGGATGTGCGCACACATAGGTGCAACAAAGACAAAGATCCCCCACCCCCCCAAACCCCCGTATTGTCTGTAACAGACTGTTGGGGGCAATTACTGATAGCGAGTAGCACTTATGAACGGAAGGCACAGCAACACGAGAGGGCGGGTGGCCAATACCACACCCAACCCCCTTTTCTCTTCCTAGTGGTGCTGTTTTTACACACTGAGGCCTTAGGGAGGCCCATGACCGGTTCAGATAATTGTCACTGGTGTTGGCCGTGAGTGGGAATAGAACTCAGGTCGCCGGGTTCGTAGCGCAGAACGCTAAACGCTGCACCACCGCTCCCCACACATACGCACCCCAAATGCACATCCACCCGCATGCGGCTATACATGTGTAGTGACGTTGAATAAGTCACTGTAGCGCGTGCCGCTGGGAGATTGGTAGACAATAAAATTAGGGGTAACAGCCCGTTCTACCAGTTGCACCTGTGGGCAAGGCATGGAGCCCTCTGGGGGATCCAGAGGGGTGCGGGGCCGAGGACGGAGCCTGGCCACGCTGTTCAGGATGAAAGGCGAGCTGCGACTCACAGTCGGGGCTGCTGCGTCGTGATCTTCGCTCTCTTCAAACTGTGGGTCTGGCAGCATGTTGGCTGTCCCGACCCGGTATGTGGTTATCCCCTAAGGCTGTGAAGGCCGGAATAAAATAGAGAGAGTACCTCCTACTAGTGTCTGTGAATTAGCACACTACACACGCGATGCGATCTGATGTGTATCTATGGTCGCACCGCATGTTGTTCAGCATGAAATCTGACATTTAGCTCCGTGTCCTGGACGCTTCGGGGATTTAATACAATTTGCATTTTTTTTGTTAACTTCTGCTAAATAAATGTGCAGTTCTATATATATAGAAGCGCATGCTTGAGTTTGACAAAATATTTGCCAAAACCAATAATTTTTTCTTAAGAAAAAAAAATTGGTGGCAAAGCCTGCCCTCGGTGTGCCGTTCATAACAAGCTGGCATGCACAAATCATGTCCCCCACATACACACACAAACCCATCCCAGCCAGCATGACTCGCCTGCATTGCTTTGAGACAACAGCTGGATGTGTCGGTATTATATTCCAAAGTCATGTGGCCAAAACAAAGAACCAATCGTGCATATACTGCGCTGTGCAAAGAAGGTATTTGAAGATTATAATGCAGGGGACGTGAGTCGTGCCCTATGTCGACTTGGGACGTGTATTTTTTGTGAAAATCGTGCTATGTGGATAATGCACATGATGGGGTCGCAGTCCACTCCTTCATCCCCACTCCCTTGAGAGGCACCGCTGACCCCTGCCCTCACTCGGTTTGCCTGTCGGTTTGCCTGTCGGTAGACTTGCGGTGAGGACCATACGTAAACAAATGCTGCACACGCGCTGCCCATTACTGAGAAGCGTGTGCACCACACAACCTACATATTGAATCCGCATGCATCCATGCACAAGCACAAACTGAATTTAAATTGACTCCACTGTGCCGGCAAATATATGATATTACTTATGTATCACTCATTTTCATGTACTCGCACTAACAAGCAAAGTTACAGCGTCTTCATGTTCAAACAGGCACAAGTAGTGCTCATGTCCATCGGTGGCCGTAAGACAGCGGTAGATATTTTCCACATTCCCTTGATGGGAGCGAGTCTATCCACAGGACAACCAGTAACCACTGGTTGACATTTCACAATACGCTACTCGTTTAATTAATGTCACATAAGTGATGGGTCTTTGCACCATAGAGTCAACACAAATATAAAGATCCGCCGTATAGCCTTAATAGACTGTTGTGGCAAGTGCTGTTGGGGAGCACTTATGAAGGCTGGCATGGCACACGAGGGGGTGGGTGGCCAGCACCACGCCCGGCCACCTTTGTCTCCCCAGTGAGGATGTTTACATACCGCACCAGGTAATTATTTGAGGCCGAGTCGACATGCGGGAGGCCCAGGACCGGTTCAGAATAATCGTTGCCAGTGTTTGTGGCCGTAAGCGGGGAATCGAACTCGGGTCGCCGGGTTTGTAGCGCAGAACTCTAACCACTACGCTACCGCTCCCCCACTGACAGACTCGACTTAGGACCTGACGCACCAGCAAGGGTTTAGACGGCGCTCAGGCAGGCTGCTGGCAAAGGGGCTCACGGGCTTGTCCACAAAGGCCCCAAACCCCAGGTGCAGCACGTGGTCCGCTCGACGAATGCCCGCACCACCTCCAGGGGGCCCAGTCCTTGGAGCTGCGTCTCCCAGGACCCGAGCCAACAGGGAACCCAGGTCCTTGGCCGCCCGAAAGTGCGGTAGCATGGAGGCCGAGGCGTCCATGAGGTAGTAAACGTCCAGTGCTGGCGGTGGCCCCAAATTCCGTCTCACCAGCAGCTGCACGCTTGCCGTGTCACCTTGCGGACACGTGGGTGAGAATTGACCGCCTCCGATTTAGCGCCTCCGATTATAATTAGCACGGTTGGTTACTGACGGTGTGAAAGAAGTTCAACATACATACAGTACATTGCAAAGGAATGAGAGAGGCTTTGACAGGAGCCTCCACCATAATCTTGAGTTTCTGCAGCCATAATAATTTGAATAACGTACTGTGGAAAATGATTGTTGATTGAGGAAAACCTCACTGAGTTGGCAGGAAAGACCCACCTGCAGAGGAGGAGGCAGTGTAGCAAGTGGGTTTCTAATCGGCTATATGTGTGAGGTTTTAATGTTAAGCATATGCATTTTGTGAGCACTCCAGTGTTCCTTCGTGTTAAAAAATACTTTCAGAGACGTACACCATCCATTCCAATGCAGAACCCTACTAAGCATACTGAGTCTCAATGAGACTTTTCTGGCCAAATTAATGCAAATGTATATAAATATAAATTGTGATGCTGTGTTGCCAGTGATTCACAAGCACAAATAAGAAAAGCTCAAAATGTCCATCAATAATGTTCTCATAAAAAATAATACATATATATAATAGACAACATTTTGGGCAATTACCTTTGCTATAAAGAAGGGCTGTTGCCTTAAACAACACCTATTTTCCTTTCATGGCCGTGTAAATATAAATACATATGTAGACTTAAAGCTTTCGTGACTGCAGGAATTAATATTCTTTGGTCTTTCGTAAAGTCACGATTGCTTGTGTTGCGATCGAAACGTCTAGTTTTTTTGTATTTCTTTCCTTTGAACCTATCTACGTGACTACCGAACGACCCAAGAAAATAATACATATGTTTTCATGTAAATCGTATTCCTACAGACTTTATCGCCTCTTTCCACTCTGCTTAACTTTGCCGAGTAACGCAGCAATGTACGCAACTTCGGCATGGGGGACCGTTCCGAAGCCTCGTGCTATCTTACAATGTGAGGGCCTGTCTCATCACATTGTGATGCACGTATACACACCGTCAACATCAGCCAAACCGGTTACGAAGCAGGGGGATAGACAGATGGGGAACGGGGGCTCGCTGCCCCAGACCACAAGGAGTCCCACCAAAAGGGGAAATGGTAGCTTCTTTTTTTAAGTAAGGGGGAAGGGAAGACAAGAGAATACCGAAACACGGCTGAAGAAAATAAAAACATAATAGGCGACATAAACGAGCAATCTTTCATTACAATCCTCTGAACCTGGGTCCCGTCTAATCTGCTGTGATTATGCCCCTTATCCTCAGTCCCTATCTCCCGACCCTCCATCCTGATAACTTATTTCAGCTATTGTATAAGGGGGGGGGGGGGGGGGCATCTGGCCTCGAATTCTCCCTCCATCCCCTTGAGCTTATGGCTCAGGTGTTCCATACCTTAATGTGCCATAAGTGTACTGTACCATTGTTTCCAGTTGGGTTTTACAACCAATTTTAATATATGTGGCAGCAGTCAAGTATCGCAAGCCCCTGGGCACGGTCACTTAGTTAGCCCTCCTCCATTCTTGACACGGGGAAATGAGACGTGGCGTGCGGGTGAGCACCTGGACGGAGCCACACGGCGGCGCGGTGAGGTGACAGAGGCCCCCAGGGGTCCGACGGGTCCTCCGTGTGGACGCACGCGCCGGCTGTCCTGATGTGCTGCGACGCGCAACGCTCCGCCAGCAACCGCCAGACCGGTCCACAACGTCCACCTGGCCTCCTGCATGGCTGGGTAGCAGCAGGGCAAAAGCACACATACACGGCGGTGACAATAAATGTTTTATATATTTAAGTGTAAATCCTCCAATCAGACCTACAGCCTGAAAGGATAATGGTGTTAGCAAGTGCTTGTAGAGGCTGTAATGACGCGCATGTGAGCGGGTGATGTCAGTACCAGTGATAATGTTAAAGCTTAATTGACCTCGAGAAAGCACAGGTTAATTTCAGTAAGAACCAATTTGTACTGATATTGTTTATGATCAGAAATAAAATTGTTATGCAACCATGCATCTGGAGGGCCCGCATGGATGACCCCTTAGATACAATAGCATCGCCCATACAAATGTCGTGACATCGCTGGATGCCACCACGCTGTGGGTGCAGTACCGGCCCTAGAGGGGCACGGTGTGCGTTAAGTAAGGGGCAGTCCATAAATGACGTCACGCACCTAGGGGGGGGGGAGGGGGGTCAGACATTTGTGACGATGCGTGACGAGGGGGGGAGGGGGGGGGTTTGAGAAATGTGACGTCACATCAAAATGCGCAACTTTAAATAAATATGAATTACATAAGAATTGTTATAACAACACTAATTTTGATGAATTTTAATTAACTATTTTATTATTTAAATTTACCAAGGTGACCTTTTATTTATTCCATGAAGGAGCATTTTGCTTCTCCACGGGAGAATGGAGGAGCATACATTTTGTAATTTTTTTTAATGATTGTTATTAAACATTTTGATTATAATAATTCTACCAGGGCTTTTCATTCTGTGGAATGAATATGTGATTGCTATAATTGTACTCTCCATTTTGCTTCGTTATACTACGAAGTTTGAAGTATTTTTTTATAGTTATAATTACTTTTAATATTTTAAAACTATAAGAGAATTTCAATATAATATTCTGAACATCTGCAGTTTTAGTTAGAGGTTGAATATTTTAAAGTGAATTTTATGCAAAATTTCAGCTTTTCAACGCCTCCTTTTTAATACATAGTTTATCCTACAACATCAGAGTGCAGCGCCACATTAAATACGCACTACAATGATAATAGTTTAAAGTGATTTGAAGCATGTTTTATTTTAGAAATGGAAATATGGTTTTGGGGGGGGGGGGCAGAGTTTTGTGACGTCATATTTGAGGGGGGGTGTGACTTTTTGTGACGCCGTGTGACGAGGGGGGTCAAAAATCGGCCAAAATCGCGTGACGTCATTTATGGACGGCCCCTCACATCGCTGGAGGACACCATGCTGTAAGTGCAGTGCCGGCCCTATAGAACACGATGTGTAGTTGCCGACCTAAGGGGAAGGTCGTGTGAGGCCATGGCACTCTGGTTGACCCGGGAGGACACGTGACCGGTTAAGATGAAAGGGGGGCCCCCAAAAGGGGGCTAGGGGGGGTCACGTGATTGGGACTCAGGTCCTTCCCGATGGTTCTGGAAGGGGGGCGTGGCCAAGGGCGGAGCCGGCCACGCCGCAGAGAATATAAGCCGGGTCCCGAGAGGGATCGGGGTTGTTCATCCTGGGAAAGAAACCCTTCGTCTACGATCTCCGTCCTTCGAGTCTTCCAGCACGTGGACCCGTGCAGATGCTATTGGTCCCGGGTCCGTAGTAACAGTTACGTGGTACCTAGTGTAGTTAGCCGGGTGGTCACCACCCAAGGTTGTTATTGTGTGAAGGGGAAGTGTACCCCGTCTGTTGGAACTAAATAAATGCGCTGCCTCCGAAGTCGACGTCTGCGGCTCAGTTGAACCCACGACACATACAGAAAACAGGACAACTCTCCTGCGTACACATACATGCACAAGAATAGCACACAGACACACACAATTGTAATACTCATTCTGTTTAAGGAAAAACACCATCTCTTTGAAGTGCAGCTTTGTTGATCAATGCTCAGACTTTAAAGTGTTATCCCAGTTGCGGGTGGAGTGATGAACGGTAGTGTAACGGTTACAGCGCTGCGCTACGAACCTGGTGATCCAAGTTCAATTCCCAATCACGGCGAACACCAGTGACCATTATTCTGAACCGGTCCTGGGCCTCCTGTAGGTCGACTCAGCCTCAAATGAATATCTGGTGTGGTGTGTAAACATCACCGCTGAGGAGATAAAAGCGACCGAGTGTGGTGCTAGCCCCACACACCCCCTCGTGTGCCGGCCTTCATCGGTGCTTTCTAACAGCACTTGTCCCAACAGTCTCTTAAGGCTACTCGGGGGATCTTTGTCTTTGTGGTGGGATGTGTGGTGGGATGTGTGGTGGGATGTGTGGTGGGATGTGTGGTGGGATGTGTGGTGGGATGTGTGGTGGGATGTGTGGTGGGATGTGTGGTGGGATGTGTGGTGGGATGTGTGGTGGGATGTGTGGTGGGATGTGTGGTGGGATGTGTGGTGGGATGTGTGGTGGGATGTGTGGTGGGATGTGTGGTGGGATGTGTGGTGGGATGTGTGGTGGGATGTGTGGTGGGATGTGTGGCGGCACAGCGCAGCGGGGCACCTCATGGGAGCACCACCCACACTCGGAGCCTTTCTGCAGGCACCCGGTGCACGTCTCATCCTCGCATAAGCTCTCTGCGGGACAGGGGGATGTTTACATCCGTCATTAAAAACCGAAAAGCTCCTGGCTTGAGTTCCATTCACTTTTAGTAGAATGTGTACACATTGGCGACGGAATCAAAATACTCGCCCCGATGTTGTTCATGGAGACATCTGCACGTTTCGATTTAAAGCTTTCGTGACTGCAGGGATTCATCTTCTTGGTTCTTTCGGTAAAGTCACGTAGAAGGCAAATAATAAAATAATAAAAATTAAACATAATAAAATAAAACAGGGCTGTCTTTCCGACAGCCCTGTTCTTCACCTGAGGACGACTGCTTGCTTTGTGGCCGAAACGTCGTGAGAATTTTATTTTATTATGTTTTATTTTTATTATTTCCTTTCTGCGTGACTTTACCGAAAGAACCAAGAAGACATCTGCACGTCTTTGTGATACATTGTATGAAAAGGGACATTTGCTAAAAAATACAGGAATTGTCCTGGATCCAAACATTGCCCATGGGGTTATTGATATATTGTGCCTAATCGTCGTACGGTAATTGTATGCAACTGTCTCGTAGCTGCAACACAGCAGTGCTGCCGGGGGAACGTGCAAGGATTACCGTAAAAAGCCACGCAGAACCACCATTGTTTAGTGTCTCTCCTCTGTGTGGCCACTCCGTCAGACTAAAATGTCACTCAGACGTTATTTCCAGAATTATTTTGTCAAAGGGCAACGATATGAAACCGGGATGCTGATTTTTGCATTTTTGTCATGTTGTCACAGTGCATATGGGTAATGCAAAACATAACATAAATACTGCAGTTTGTTTTAAATAATCAACAAGGATGCAATGAAACATCAATAATTTCAATTGTTCACAAATTACCATACGTTTGGAGCTTGTGAACTACTTCTGATAGCACGTGAGACTTTATTCAGTGTTTACGCTTACTGTCCCAGCAAACTGTGAATATGCCAAAAAGGTACAATTTGAACATTATTTATCACATCGTCTTACAAGATATTAATATATAAATAATAAGTTAAAATCTTGGATAAATGCCTCTTTTTAGAGAAGGCAAAGAGATGGGAAAGGCAGGAGATTCGGACTAAAATTTATCCACAATAAGATCCCAATAAATTACTATCGAGTAACTGGTTATACTTGAGCAGTGTACTTTAGAAAGTTAAACTAAAAATATCTCGATTTATTTAAAATCTTACACGCAAATAAACAGATGTACAAAAAAACATGGAAAATTACTTTTTTCATATGTATAAAATCTGAAAAATACTTTTAATATAACTAAATCAGGATCCGCGACTCACCTGTGCTGATGCACAGACAGAACAATATTGGTATGCTGATCAACGGTCGCATACTTGTCACTGCCAGAGGAAGATGCCTAACACCGGTTGGCGGCTCAGAGTCAGTACAGGTGAGTGATGAGTCGTGCAGGTGAGCGTGCAGAATGAAAGGAAGAGTGATGCGTGCACAAGAGGCAGGAGGAGTGCCCGTGAGACTGGAAGAGCGTTCGAGAGGGAGAGGTGGTGAGAGAAAACAGCGGGTGTCAGAGAGTGAGGGTAACGGGTATTGTGTGAGTGATGGAGACAGCGATGGAGAGTGTGCAGGTGAGTGTGTGAGAGGGCTGGTACGAGTGAGAGCGGATGACAACACGAATCAGAGTGAGGACAGAGCTCGAGTTGAGGGTTAGGCAGTGCGTGAGAGGGCCACGGTGCTTGTGATGGGAAGAACACGGAGGAAGAACACGGAGCAAGTCCACGCTACTGCCTCAATCTCGATGCAATAAATGAGCCAGCGAATTACGGTAAAACGCTCATCACGAAATATCGCATTTAAAAGGTGCACTCATCAGAAGGCTTGGCAGACACCTACCACTGAGGTATATATATGGGTTCAATGAGAGGCTGTCTCTATGCGAGGTTTTAACTGAAGAGCTTGATGCTTGATATAATCGCAAAGTTACCTTCAGGGTAGCTCCAGTGATAATGAATAATGCAATAGCTCCGGCAAAAGCGTTTGTGATCGTCGGTGCAGAACGTGTAGATATTTGAGTCTTGTACGTCTGTGTGTGATATCGGATAAGTACACGCACACGGACACCCTAACCAGCCTCCCCCCCCTTCCACCTCAGTGGGATCAAACACACAGCATGCTCAAGGGTGAGTGACTTGCAACAAGGGCTATCGTCCCATTGAGCAATAAGTGGCGGTTGATTTCCCACAGCTCATTATCCAACAGAAATGTGTAAATAAAAACAGTACCTTACACAAGGCTCCTTCAAACACAAAGTTTACCACGATCGCATGGAACTCTTGCCAGTTCTTGGATATTGTTAGAGATGTTAACCCTTTGGTATGCATAGCCGAATTAACGGATGGTTCAAATACAAACCCATTTCCGATACCACATGAGCACTTGCATGTAAGTTAACTGCCAAATTCACATTGCTATCAATTAAATCATAAAAATTGGTACGTAAACATCCTGTACTACTTTACAAAAATCGATATACAGCAGTGCAACATATCAAATGCTGTGTTCCTTTTTTAACATGTCATGAAATTGGAATCGTTAATATAAGTGGGTAATTTACTGTAACATAACATCCTCTGGACCAATTACAACTCATTTCATGGCCTACTCCTGAGTGGTTTTGATAATAAACTGGTTTCAGGACAAACGAAACATTTTATTACCTCAAGCTCAAATCATTTAACTCACAAGCAGTCAAAACGTTGTCCCGCATGTAAAATTACAGTACCTGAAGCCAAACAGTACAAAAATATTGTATATATTCTACACATATTACATGTTTCATATTTCCTATGCATAAAACAAACAAACGTGATTAGTCACGTTTATTTACACATTTGGCAATGTTTTTTTAAATGTATTAATGACTTCCATATGTCGATCAATGTGACAGTTAAATACAGGGCCTATGTGAACATTTATTCCAATGGCCTTTCTGTAGCAAGCAATGGGGAGTCACTCGAAACGTTTGCTCTGTAAGTTTCCCAGGTATAGTGTTGACTTTTGCGAGGCATATTTTTGATATATGCTTCTTCCACCACGGCCAATCGAGTTCCTTAAGCGTTATGCCAATAGCCACGTCAAGAACAGGGTTTCCCGATGGGAAGGCCAGTGCCTAAACTCAGCATGAAGTTGCCTTGTGGCAATTTTCACAGATGTCTGCCATTGCCTCTTGAAAGGAACAAGTCTGGGCGTGACACCAACCGGTTCTCCAGTTTACTCGCGAATACCTTCAAATTACTCCTGTGCAATCATGGAATGGGCTGTAAACGCCAAACAAGCAATGCTTTAAATAAACAAACCACTTGGTGTCCTGATCCGTCTCAATGAAAACTTTGCCAACATGTTTTTTGTTAAGTGGTGCCGAATTTAACGGAAAGGAAAACACAGTGCACAAACTTCATAAAGCAGCTGATGTCACCCTGGAAAGGTTGGCTGCATTGACTAAAAATGATACTGCTTGCTTAGTCAGCTCCAGATATCTTTTTAATTACATCATACCTACTTTATGATGTGTGGAATAGTTGACCAGGCTTATGTCATAAAAAGATAACAACTATCTTTTTGGTCTTTATTGACAGCATCAAAACACTCGTTTCAGTTTCTTAAACGAAGTCGCCAGTTTACTTGCAGATTACTCACAATCGGTCCGTTGAAAAATGTAAGATCACCTGAATAGAAATGTACAGGGCAACTTATTTATCATACTTCTACTGTAACGCCTTCAATGACGAGTCGCGTGTTTTGCACTGCATGGACTCGAGTCGTCGTAACAGCTCGGACCCCCTTGCCTCTGGCCAGACGTAGAAGGGTCTCCAGCCAACATGTTGAGGCTGCAACTGACCTAAATCTCCGGAGCAAATTCCTAAAGCGTCCCGCCACGGTCACCACCCACGAGTACTACATCCCATAAGCACAACGAATGCAGGTTGACCCACATTTGGAAAGCAGCTCGTGAGAGACACGAAATAAGTGATATAAAAAAAAGTTTTTAAAAACGCGCTTTAATGAAATGTACCGTACTAGTAATGTAAGAACTCCACGACTCCAGGACCGTGGTGATTTACAGCCAACGTAAGTTGAGCGTGGACAATTAATCCCAAGCTGAAACATAACATATACAATTTTTTTTTTTAAAAAGATAGATATTTTATTTTTAATAATAGAATATAGTATTGTCATCAGTATGGCATACGTATACCTAATTTGCTGTCGATACGACATTGGGAAGTGGGTTAAAATTTAGTTACAATATTTGAGGATACGACAACAGACAGAGTGAGTTTATCAAAAGCATGTAAAAAAATGTCTTAAAATATATGTTTTTGATTTTTGATGACATAATATAGTCTTGTCATCAGTATGACATAAGTATACCAAGTTTGCAGTCGATAGCACATTGGGAAGTGGGTAAAAATTTAGTTACAAGATTTGAGGATACAACAACAGACAGAGTGAGTTAAATAAAAGGGTGTAATAAAAAAAGCGTGTAAAAAGGACACGCATTCGTCTGATCACGTCCGTTTTGAATTTAGCCCCTCTTGAGACCAACGCAGGCAAGACATTTACACATGGTTGTTCTAACTTGCCCTCCTCACCTTGAAGTATTTTGGACTCAAAACTTTTTCATGACATATATATTCTTCAGACTGATGTATGTGTAATAACAGCCATAGAGGGTTCACGTGGGGATTGGCTTGCCGGTCCTGCTTTGTAGCCAATAAGGGATGAGCCAGGGAGCATGGCCTCGGCGTGATCGCGGCGTGTTAGCAGGGGTGATTGGCCTGGCCAATCGGGGCCTCAGCTAATGGGGAGCCGGATCAGAGGCGTGGTCCCGGGATTGACAGGGAACCATCGGGAACGAGCAACGCTGTCTATAGATGATTGGCTGGGGGGTACCATGTGACGAAGGGATTAAGAGAGAGGGAGAGAGGACAGTCATGAGCAGACTTGGGGACGACAAGAGCAAGAGGCACGCGCGTACGGGGCTCTGGGTGCCACGTGCGCGGTGGGGACTTGGCGAGAAGTCTGCCCTCTCTCTGTTGTCTGCCAGCAACGGGGAGTGTGTGTAAAGTGTAACTGTGGAAGTTGAAAATAAAAAGAACTGATTCCGGAAGCCGTCTCAAGGAGGTTTATTACATTGGTGTCAGAAGTTCTTCTGCGACCGTTGGGACGATCGGCAAGATGTCCAAACACCTCAGAAAAAAGAACCTGCCCGTGCCTCCATCGGAGGAAGAGGTCGAGACGGATGAAGATGAGCTGTTGGGGGCTACAGTCCCTATGCCGCCTGCTGATACTTCTCTCCTCGACGCCTCTCCGCGTCGACTGGGAGAAGATGCGACCACCGCAGGAACAAAAGACGGATGGCGGCTGATGGCGGAGCAGATCGAATCGTTACGCGCCATTCTGCTAAGTCTGGTGACCGCGGTGGCGTCCTCTCCAGCCGTGGGTCACCAGATTGCGGATCAACTGGACGCCGCGGGAAGGGGTCCTGAAAAAGAAACTGGGTCCGCCATCGCTCCTGCCACGCGGGAAGAAGCCGTCGTTGTGGGCGGGCCGGCTGCGCGGGAGCCGTCGGCCGCCATTTTGGGCGCGCCTGCCAACACGCGGCCGCCGGACGCCATTTTGCCTGCGACGGGTGGGACGCGGGAACAGCAGTCGGAGACGCCCGCGGCGCGCGCTTGCCACCGCGGACATCGCCTTCCACAAATCAAAGAATTTCTCGCCGGGGGCGATTGGAGTGCTTTAACGTGGCGCTTCGAGTCGGCTTTTAGATCCGTCAACTGGACGGAGGATGAGGCGCTGGGAGCGCTACCTACACTGCTTGATGACGTTTCTCTGGGGGTCTTCCGCTCCATCCCAGCGTCCAAGAAGAAGACACTGCGAGATGCGTTCGCAGAGATGGCGGAATTTTACGACCCACCGACGTCAGCCACCAGAAAATTTATGTCGCGTCGCCGAGGATCGGAGGAGTCACCTTTGGCTTATCGGGGGGCGTTGATGGCGCTGGCCATGGCTGCCTACCCCGACGCGACGGCCGATCATTTGGATCCTCTCATCCTTTCCCGTATGCTGGAGTTGTCTCAGGAGCTCAACATTTCTCTACCAGTCTGCGGCCACGAACCGCTCACATCGCGATGGGTGGCGCGCTGCCTGGACGCTAAGTTTAATATCAAGCGTTGGGACCAGATGGCGGCGTGGACGGGGAAACCTGAAATCGACGGGCCGCCCTTGGGGTGGTCTCCACGACTGGTTGTCCACTGCTCCGACGACTCCGGCGACGACGACATGCTTGCTGCTGCTGTTCCGCATAGGGTTCCGGGACGGCGGCTGCGCGACCAGCGAGGTGACTACGCAGGCCGTCCATGTGCGAGGGCTGGGTCTTCCGACCGCCGGCCGACGACGGCCGCGTGTTTCAAGTGTGGCAGACGAGGCCATTTCGCCCGTGACTGCCGCTGCCGACCTCTGCTGTCGCCTCTTCTGCCAAGGGGACCTCCATCTCCTCCACCTGCTGCGGAACTGCAACAACCTCGGGCGAGTCGGCACAAATCGGACACCCGGCAGGTCGTGTCAAATCACTCATCCACTCGCACTCATTCTTACACTCCTAAGGATAATTTCACTTCTCCTGCACCACTTACATGCTCTGCTACACAGTGGAAGAAATTGGCTCGCAGGGTTGTGGCTGCGGCGTCGGGCTCATCGACGGTACGGGGTACCATCGATGGCGTTGACATCCGTATCTTGGTGGACACTGGCGCATCTGCTACCATCATTTCAGATGTTATTTTTCATTTGTTGTCCATTCCTGCGTCGCGGATACGCAAGGTTAATGATGCGTGTATTGCCGCGAATGGGGGAAGCATAGGTATCTGTGGTCAGGTAGATGTGAGCATCGCTATCGGAAATATTACCGCCGCAGTACCTGTGTTGATCTCTCGCTCGCTGGCTGTCCCATGCTTGCTTGGTACTGATTTCCTGCGCCGGATGCCGCTGAATATACGGGTCGACCAGGATTGTTTGGAAATGCGGGGGGTCGTAGGATGGCGTTCCTGCCTTCCCTGCTGGCCAGTGCGCCTACAGGTAACGCAGTTATGGCCGTAGTCGCTGCTACGGTGGAGGTTCCGTCGGGAGCTCAAATGCTCATTCCGCTGCGTTACCGAAAACCCCTTCAGATTGGAAGGGATGCGAAGGGCGTGCTATTATCCCCATCGAATTCGGTATCTAAATCCTTTTCTTTGGCGGTGGCACAAACGATCGTGCGACCAGGTCAGGCACCTTTCATACAGGTGTTGAATGGGGGACCTGACCGCGTTGTTGTTCCGGAGGGATCGGTGCTGGCTCACGCCACTACCGATTTCGCCTCTTGTGACGAGACGCCGCGCGCCCGGATGCTCGCTGGTGGGCCCCCACACGATCGTTCGCAAGAACGCTGGATTGCAGATTTATGCGGGGAAAATTCTTCCTTGTCGAATGAACAAAGGAACGCTCTGCGTTCACTATTACTACGGTACGCTGATGTTTTCAGCAAAAATTATTTGGACCTCGGCCGCACATCGCTTTTGTTGCACCATATTGACACCGGTGCGGCACCTCCCATCTGTATGCACCCTCATCGCATGAGCCCAGCGGAAAGGGAGCACGTGCGCGGGGCAGTAGATGAATTGCTGGCGGCGGAGATTATTTCGCCGTCCAACAGCCCTTGGGGCACGCCCGTTGTTCTGGTTAAGAAAAAAGATGGTGGTACAAGATTATGCGTTGATTTCCGCCGGTTGAACAAGATTTCGGTGGCGGATGCGTACCCCTTACCGAGGATGGATGACTCATTGGATGCTTTATCGGGTGCTAAATTCTTTTCCACCCTTGATCTGTCCTCGGGCTTTTGGCAGCTTCTCCTCGATGACGAGTCAAAAGCCAAAATGGCATTCCGCATGCCGCAAGGTCTCTTTGAATTTAATCGGTTGCCTATGGGCTTGAATGCGGCTCCGGCGACGTTTCAACGGCTCATGGAATTGGTGTTGGCCGGACTACAATGGGAAACGTGCCTCATATATCTAGACGATATCATTGTTTTCAGCCGCACGTTCGAGGAACACCTCCAACGCCTAGAGACGGTTTTTCAAAGAATGCGGGCGGCTGACCTCAAATTTAAACCTAGGAAATGTCACCTTTTGCAACACTCCGTCCGTTACTTGGGTCATATTGTCAGTTCGGACGGCGTGTCCACTGACCCTCTGAAAACAAAATGTGTTCAAGAGTGGCCCACACCCACTTCCGTGGGTGATGTTCGGCGGTTTATAAGATTCGCTTCCTATTATCGCCGCTTCGTTAAGAACTTTGCGACGTTGGCGAAACCATTACACGTTCTAACGGGCAAAAATCAAAGGTTTAAATGGGGAGTTGAGGAAGAAAATTATTTTAGAGCGCTTCGGGACCACCTCGCCACGGCGCCTACGCTAGATTACCCAGACTTCTCGCAGCCGTTCATCCTTGATACGGATGCTAGTGACATCGGCATTGGGGCCGTTTTGTCGCAACGTAAGGACGGTGTTGAGCGAGTGGTGGCGTACGGCAGCAGGGTTCTGTCCCCTGCGGAAACGCGATATTGCGTGACGAGGCGGGAACTTTTGGCAATTGTGCATTTTGTTCGATTGTACCGGCCGTACCTGTATGGAAGGAAATTCCTTGTTCGCACTGATCATGCGGCTTTGCAATACTCCTTGAAATTGGACCAGCCGTCAGGCCAATTGGCTCGGTGGTTGGAATCGTTACAGGAATTTTCCTTCCATATTGCATATCGAAAGGGGGCCCGTCACACGAACGCTGACGCGCTCTCGAGGCTGCCACCCGTTCCTCCGTGCACTTGCCTGACGGGCACGCACCGCTGCACGGCACCGCCCACCTCGCCCTGCCCGGTTATGGGGGCGATAGCTAATGAGGACGATACAGGGGCGAAAGCGAATGAGGACGACCAGAAGGTGTCGGTGGACACCGATGATACCTTACGGCTGCCGCATGCAGTCTGGTTACGTGAGCAGGAGGCTGATGCCTCGCTGTCTCCGCTACGGAAATAGGTAGGGAAACAAAAATCTCAATTGGCGGGATGGAAGTGGCAGATGTTCCGAGGCAAGTCGGGATTGTTAATGTGCACCGACGGGTTGTCTGACCGACCACGCTTGGTCGTGCCTACTTCGCTTCGCTACGACCTGCTTCGCGCTCTGCACGCTGATAAGTTGATGCACCTCAGCGTCCAAAAGACTTTGGCCGCGATGCAAAAGGATTTTTTTTGGGCCGGTATGACGGCAGACGTCAATGACTTTGTCCGCTCATGCCATGATTGTGCGAAGAGGAAACCGCCTCGGAACCACTATGTACCACCGTTACGTTCCATTGAGGTGTCCCGCATCAACGAATTGGTTGCTCTGGACATTCTGGGCCCGTTTCCCCCGTCGGCTAGGGGCAATAAATACCTTTTCGTCGGGGTGGAATATTTTTCTCGATGGCCGATGGCCTGGCCTCTGCCCGACCAAACGGCTGCGTACATCACCGACGCTTTCTTGAACGGGTATGTCATGGATAAAGGGGCACCTGAGAGGCTGCTCACAGATCAAGGGCGGAACTTCTCCTCTAAATTGCTTAAGGAGGTTTGCGACGCACTGGGTACAAAGAAAATTCGCACTTCCCCATACCATCCGCAAACAAATGGTATGGTGGAACGATTCAACCGTACCCTCTCGGCTATGCTTTGTCACACGGTCAGTGAAAAGAAAACCGATTGGGACTTGCACATACCAGGCGTCTTAGCGACATACCGCATGGTTCCACACACGTCCACGGGATACTCACCATTTTTTTTTATGTATGGCCGTGAGAATGTTCCACCCATCGATGTGCAACTGGGTAAGCCGAGTAAACAACCGTCTCGCTCCTTGCCTGATCACGTGCGGGACTCGCTTGAACGAGTTACGGAGGCGCGAGAGGCTGCCAGGTGTGCGACGGCCCGTGCCCAGGCAAGGAACGAACGGTGTGCGCGTCGATCGCATACTCGCATGCCTTGGTCAGTGGGAGACCTGGCGTGGCTCCACTGCCCCCAGGTACCGGTGGGCACATCCCCTAAACTGCACAGGCCATGGCGGGGGCCCGTGACACTGATAGATGTTCGGAACGCACAGAGTATCCGCGTTCAATACGGAAACCGTCGGTGGTATGTTCATTCCTCGCGACTTAAACCCTATGTTGATGCACGTGTCGGTCCTTCATCCCCACTAGCTGACCTGCCGGGGTCTGCCAGGCCGATTACGCCGATTGCCACACCCGTTGATCCCAAGGGGGACTGTGTTGTGCCTCCTACAGATGAACAGGTTCTGAGGGCTGAGGAAGCCCCCGCTGCCCCCCCTCCAATGGGGCCTGCCCTGGACATGACCGAGAACCAACATACTTTTTCTTCTTCAAGTCTACCACCTCCTGTCGATCTGGCGGCAAAGCGACCATGCGCCGGAAGCGGAGAGGGTCCCGCGTCGCGTACGCGATCGAAATCTCTCCCGTTTCGTTAACGTTTGATCGTCTAGCTGTTCTCCCTGTTGTTACCGCGCTGCAGGGGCGCCCTAATGTATGTCGGGATTTACATGGGTGTCTTAAGTGTTGTTCGGCGCGGGGACGCCGTCACCCTTTATTGTTAAACGCACCTTGGTGCCCTAATAAGATGTTTTACTGAATTGGTTGATCACCCTTTTCCCAGCCGAGATGGCTGATTTTTTTTCACCGGGGGGGGGGGGGGGGGGGGTGATGTAATAACAGCCATAGAGGGTTCACGTGGGGATTGGCTTGCCGGTCCTGCTTTGTAGCCAATAAGGGATGAGCCAGGGAGTATGGCCTCGGCGTGATCGCGGTGTGTTAGCAGGGGTGATTGGCCTGGCCAATCGGGGCCTCAGCTAATGGGGAGCCGGATCAGAGGCGTGGTCCCGGGATTGACAGGGAACCATCGGGAACGAGCAACGCTGTCTATAGATGATTGGCTGGGGGGTACCACGTGACGAAGGGATTAAGAAAGAGGGAGAGAGGACAGTCGTGAGCAGACTTGGGACGACAAGAGCAAGAGTCACGCGCGTACGGGGCTCTGGGTGCCACGTGCGCGGTGGGGACTTGGCGAGAAGTCTGCCCTCTCTCCGTTGTCTGCCAGCAACGGGGAGTGTGTGTAAAGTGTAACTGTGGAAGTTGAAAATAAAAAGAACTGATTCCGGAAGCCGTCTCAAGGAGGTTTATTACATATGCATGGGGTCTAGCACACAAAGCATCTGCTCTGGTGCCAGTGTTCGTTGTTGAGAAATGAGCGCCTTGTCAAAATGTCCTACATGCATCAGTAAACATCTCGCATGAGACAACCACGCTCAGACCGCCATACAATACAACGGGGAGCTATGGGAGCTGCGGTGAACACTGATAACACTCATGCACTCACATTCACGGTTAATTAGAACCAAAATATGTTTGATTGATTCATGCAAATAAATGCTGGAGTTTCAGTTTTGTTTTCTCCCAGATTCAATTTTGCCATACCTGGGTAAGAGTGATAACAAATACAAAGCAGACAATCTGTCTCACCAAATAAGGGTCTCTCTTTGTCACCATTCATCATCATAGTAAAAGTAATATGAATTGTGGTTTCATAACATGCAAAGCAGAAAAATAGTTTTCTCCTGAAAATCAGCGAGTGGGCTCTGACAGTTGTGGCCTATAGGAGTTCGGCTTGGCTCTCTGGCAATGACAAACAAAACCGAAATGTCCCATTGCTCTGGTGATACGAGTTTTAATGAGATTGCATTATCACGTTCAGCATAAAAGCAACTGCAGACAGGGGGGGGGGGGATGGCGTTGGCAGTGCTCTGCTGTGCACAGTATGTGTGTGTGCAGGGTGGGGATAGAGTGCAAGGCAAGTCTGCCACAATTGTTGAGTGTAAGGAGGACGTGTGTGTGTGTGCGCGCGTTGTGTGTGATTGGTGCTGCAGTGGTTCGCGCACTGCATTACGACCCTGGCGACTCGAGTTCGATTCCCGCTCACAGCCAACGTCGGTAACGAATATCCGAAGCGGTTCTGGGCCTCCCCTAGGTCGACTCGACCTCAAATGAGTGCCTGGTGCGGTGTGTAAAAACATCACCACTGGAGAGACAAAGGCGGCCGGGCGTCGTGCAGGACTAAAAGGCGACATGATGTGAGTTGTGTAAATGTATATGGAGACAAATGTAGGGTATCTTTTTTTACATCACCCGCTGGTAAATTGGTAATTAATCACTCAAGCGATGGTTTGTTTAAAATGCATTCTGCAGAAATCCACAGTTACCTGGCATTTTTTGAAAATCGTGCCCTGTTCGTATTTTTCACAGTTGTTGCAGATTAAAGGGGTGCGCAATTAAAGCCACTGCTTAGATATATGTGCTATCGACGTAATTTTAGACTGCTAATTATGCGCAGGCCATCGTGCAGACCTGACTCTCACGGCACTATACTCACTCGCGTGTGAAGACATCCACAGTAGTCGGTCTATTAACTGTCAGTGGCAGCTTATTGTACTCATTAATGAAGACCCATCAACATAGACACACTGATGGATTTTCAACGGAAATTATGGAATTATTTCACAGCATTTATACCTATTTAATGGTGGCAGTCAGTGAGTTGAGACGTTCAAATGCTGCATGGCAATAGTGGTCTAAAAATGGACACAATTTGCCGAAATGGCTCATTGAGTTTGATTAGCTGCTCGAAATTACCCAGCACGTCTATGAATTAATCAAACGTGTTTATAAATATCTCTCTCAAGTAAATGCATTTTATTTGAATGGAGCAAAACGAGGTGATGATAACAACAAAACACCTCCATGCAATAAGCGCTCCACCATTAAACCTAACATCAACTGATCATAGGGCTCTGCTCATCTGCTATTTACTGACCCGAGCCAGGAGTAGAATTTCCACATTCGTTGAGTGAGGTGAAGTTTTCTACAGGACAACGGCCACCACTGTTGACGTTCCACGAAAAGTGGTACTCGTTTTATCGACCCCCAAAGAGATGAAGGGCTGAATTGACCGCCAATTGAGAATCAAACTGGAAACTTAATGATTGAAAGCTGCACTCTACTTCTGTACAGATAATGCACCATAAAAAGGTATATTTTGAACTTCATCCAGTTATTCTTAAATACATGAATATGCAGCCGGTAATAATATTTTATCTGAACATGTATGGTCTCTAGAATAGGATATGTGATAATTGTACAATGCTTGTATATTCACTTTTGGCAATTTCAAAGACCTCAGTACATAACCCGAACTGAGAATATCTGTAGGAGGACATTTGTTATGGCCTTATCTCACAATGCAGTCTGGCTATTTAAACTGGTAAATATTAAATACAGACATTTAATACGCGCTCGTAGCATGCACAATGTCTGCTCAATAAGCTGTGCTTCGAAGAATATGCTTGTTTGCATAATAGCACCATACTAGACCAACACAAAACACATAACTGCTCCTGCATAAGACTGCGATCTCCCTTCAGCCAGCATGGTTATTCTTGAAGATACTTCTAACTAATTTCTGCAAACGGGGGGAGCTTTAATTACTTGGCTTTGTTGTAGATATTGCCGAGATTATAGCGTCAGTCGGAGTGAGAGGTAGGTACCTCTGGGCTTAGTATTGTGGAGCCCCCTATGGGCCACTGTTGATCCTCACCAGCGCTGGAGAGGCTTGGGTGAGCCCTGTTAGGAGAACATCCCGCAAGCTCTGAAATGTATCACCGACACTACGCACGTATAGCACAGCTTTGTATGCCTGGGGAGACTGGGACATTTAAGCAATGGCTGAGAGAGATGAGGAATTGGCATATTCTTGGTTCTTTCGGTAAAGTCACGTAGATATCAACATGACTTTACCCAAAGAACCAAGAATATGAATTCCTGCAGTAACGAAAGTTTTAAGTCAAAAAGTATTGGCACTTGCAATCTATTGATATAGAATGATACTGCATCTAAGCTGGTCCCCAAAGCATGACCCATGTAGAAGTAAGAAAAAAGTTGCACATAGAAGAAGACCTCATGATGCAGGCAGTGGTGAGAAGGAAACTGGCACTGTTTGGGCACATGTGTAGGATGGACAACAACAGGACAATTAAAAGTGTGTTGTTGGGAAAAATGGAAGGAACCAGAAAGAGGGAGACTTAACAGAGAATGGCTTGACAACGATATGAGAGATTGGTGCCAGCAAGATGTGGTACTACTTGAGCATATTGGCATAAGACAGAGGAAGATGGAAACGAATAACGAAATGTGATGACGCACATATGCCTGATACATGCAAGTGATAACATAAGCTTGTAACGTTTAGTTATTTTTAACAAGTAGGCTTTCGCGACCAATATTATCCATAATAAAGGTTTTTTGGGGGGTTAGATCGCCAGCACTGTGACCAGTGGTGGGTGAGCACCACCTGCACACGCATGCGGATTGGAATTAGTTAATAAACATTTATTGAATTGTTAGTCCTCGTCTATTGATGACAACATGTGGAATGTTAGCGAAGGCCCGGTATTCTTAGTAAATGGCTCGGGCTCTGGCTTGGTTCTGGCGGAAGTGAGCCGGCTCAAAGCTGTGCTTAAATTGAGCCGTTTTGAGCGCGGTTTCAGCCATGCTCAAGATTTCCATGAGCTGAGCTTGAGCTGTACCGTGGCTGAGCCGTGACCGAGTGGCTCACGCCTGAGCCGAAGCTGTGTGAGAGGCTGAGCAAGAGGCGAGCCGTGTTTTCACAATGCGGGCCTAGAGTCTGTGGACTTAATTTAGGTATTCTCTTCGTTTTCATTTCTTTAGAACTGCATTTTGTGTTTAGTTTGTTGTCCTTTCCCTGCACCTCCGATTAGCATGGTCGGCTATGTACGGTGCAAAATAAGTTCAACATACATATATATACGTTTAGGCAACTAAAGCAGCCACAAATGTCGTCAACTCTTCATTATTAAATGTTCAGAATAAGAATATATATTTATACTGGAGGAATCCAACGCGCGATAAAGCTATTTTTGGATGTCCTAATAAAAAAGAGACCTGATGGTTCAATGAGCCACTCTGTCTACAGGAAAGCTACCCATAATGATGCTTACCTAAAACCGGATTCCCACCACCATCCATCCCAGAAGAATTCCCTCATTGGTCCACACCAGAGATAGCTTTCTTTTGAGCCTCGTCTCAAACGGTGTTAGACTAGATGGCACACAGTGAATGTGTAGGGGTGTTAGAGAGAGAGCCCGTTATGCATGGCAGCCTATGGTAAACAAACACAGTAGGCGGGGCTACATGTGTGCACGAGCAGGTGCCCTCTGCGACGTCCGCGCCAGACACCCTGGGGGGTCGATTCGGTCATTATGATCCCCCGGGGCCCCACCCCTCAGGGAGGGGTTGGGTATAAAAGGGGAATGTATCGAAGGGCTCGGGAGTGTTGTGTTAGCTAAGAAGAGAAGAGGAAGACGTCCTAGATAGAGCCCTGGTCTCCCCCTGGCACGCCGTCCTTATCAGGACCGCGCAGGCTCGAGCCAGTGGCGTGGTACCAGAGCCAGAGCCAGTGCTGGTCTGGACTCTGGGTACCGGGCCCGACTGACCAGTGTCGGGCCAAGATAGCCTCCCCTAGCCCATTAGAGGAGGACTCAGAGGCAGGCTAGGGTTAGCCTAGAGGTGTGTCCTCAGATAGACGGGTGAGGGGGCCGATACCCCCTCAGTGTGTATGTCACAACGTATGGTGTTAAATAAACAAGTGTGCCTCCAACTCCGGTGTGAACGAGTCATAAGCGTTACTACATCTGGCGTCAGAAGTGAAACAAAGTACGAACATGGATACACGCCGGACGACTCGAGTCGGGGTACCAGAGGCAGAAGACACCACTGCAGTCGGAGGGCCCGAGACGGCTGAAGATGCCATCGACCAGCCGGGGCTGGGCGCATCCACGCCACAGCAGCTGGAGGAAGGGGAGCCGTCGATGGAGGGGCTGAGGGAGGCGCACGCGAAGCTGACCGAGCTGCTGTACGCCGCAGCCGCCATGCTCGACACCATCACGCAGCTGGGGGCTGCGGGACCGCCACGGGGCAACGGCAGCCGACGATCACAGCGCCTTCCCGCCATTTCCACGGAGCAACATTTTGAAACTCCCGCCATCGCCGCAGCTGCTGTTGAGGGCGTGGCCGCTCTAAGCATCGCGTCCAACGGCGGGAGTACAGTACCTGCCGCGTCACCACCAACGGGCGGAACGTCACCACGGGTGCGACCGGCGATGCCATCGCTGGTTCGTGCCGACGCTGACTTGAGTGAGGCGGACGAGGGAGTGCGTTCTTCCTCTGCAGCCGCTGCCTTACATCAGCGGCTACCTCCACTCAAGGAATTTGTGGGCGAGGATGGTGACTGGGGCGGCTTCCAGCGGCGCTTCCTCGCTCACCAGGAGATGGCACAGTGGACAGACGCCGAGGCTCTCCGCGCGCTGCCAGCACTTCTCGACAGCGACGCCCTCGCCACTCTAACATCGGCTTCGAAGGAGAGGCGCTCCACGCTGCGGAAGGCGATGCAGGTGCTGTCGGCGGTATATGGTCCACCATCGGACTGTCGCCAACTCTTTTACGATCGCCAGCGGGGGACGAAGGAGTCGCCCCTGGCGTACCGCACAAGCCTCCTGGCACTGGCGAAGGAGGCCTTTCCACGAATGGATGACGAGGGTGTCGACGCCATGGTGACAGAGAAGATACTTTTGCTGGCGGACGACTTAGACATCGTCATTGTCGCACAGGACGATGCAGAGATGTGCTCCCTCCAAGCGGCCCGTCTTCTCCACGCAAACCTGTCCTCTCAACGACGGAAGGCCAGCAAGGCGGCGAGCGGGCGTGCCGTCGCTGCAGCCACCCTCCCGGCGGAAGAGGTTTGCGCCATCGACCATCAACGGCAGCATGGAGCGGGAGTACGGGAGGACCGGGCCGGTTCAAGCCGTCTACAACATCCATCGTCGTCACCAGCGCTTCCACGCTGTTACAACTGCGGCTTCCGGGGCCACGTCGCCTCGGGGTGCCGCTCTCCTGGGCAGCGCAGGACGACACCTCAACGGGACGCCGGCCCTCGTCACAAGCTCCACCATCATAATCCGGCGAGTCGCGGCACCCCTCATGCTTGGCCCACGCACACGCCCGTCACACACTCAAACACCGCAGCGAAGGGGGGGCCAATATTGCGTACCATGGCACCAACACGCACCGCTCTGGGTACTCAGATTGAACCCAGCCAGTGGTCCGTGTTGGCCCATCGGGTTGTAGCCGCGTCGTCAGGGTCGTCGGCCGTTGTGGGCCACATCGATGGGGTCGAGGTGCGCATCCTGGTCGATACAGGAGCATCGGCGACCATTATTTCGGAGTTGATTTATAACATTCTCCCTGCCCAAAGCCGTCCTTTGATGCCTGTTAACGTGCCATTCTTTGCTGCTAACGGGGGTTCACTTGGCATCATCGGACAAATTCGTGCCCAAATTTGTGTCGGGGATATTAAATTGTCTGGGCCGATTTTTGTTTCCTCCTCGCTGGCGGTTCCGTGCCTGCTGGGGACGGACTTCCTGGCCAAAATGCCGATTAGGATATTAATCGACCAGGGATGCATTGAGCTCCCATCGGGCCGACGCATGGCGTTTCTGCCATCCCCCGCTACGAGCCGGACGGCGTTCGCGACGGTGCCGGCGTTCGTAGATAGAACGGTGCGCGTTCCTCCGGGGGCGCAAATGTTGATTCCTTTGAAACTTCGGCGGCCCTTCGCTAAGGGCATTGGGGCTCAAGGGGTTCTGTTGGGACCATCTAGGGCCGGGGTCAGTGGACCTGATTTACTCCCGGCCCAGACCATAGTGAGAGGGGAAGGAGAACCCTTCATCGCGGTCCTCAATGTGGGCTCGCAGACGGTGGTGGTCCCACAGGGGACCGTGCTTGCTCACGCAACGCCGGTGCCCTGTGAGGAACCCGTCGCGAGTCATGTCGGCGCTGTCCCTGCACCGCGACCACATTCGGACAGCGATGAAGGGTGGCTCGAGGCGCTTTGTGCGGGATCGACGGACCTGTCAAATTTAGAGCGTCAACGTCTTAAGACACTACTAAGGGAATTCTCCGACGTTTTCAGTCGAGATAAATACGATTTGGGCTGCACTAATCTGCTGCGTCACCATATTGATACGGGTGACAGCGCGCCAATACGCCAGAATCCTTTTCGGTTGAGTCCCGCCGAAAAGGACCATGTCAAATCGGCTGTTGATGACATGCTAGCCGCCGACATCATTTCTCCCTCCAACAGCCCTTGGGGAGCGCCGATCGTCCTGGTTAAGAAGCAGGACGGTTCGTTGCGGTTTTGCGTTGACTTTCGGCGCCTTAACAAAATTACGGTTGCCGACGCATACCCGCTCCCACGGATGGACGAATCGCTTGACGCCTTGGCGGGAGCGCGATTCTTCTCCACATTGGACTTACTTTCGGGATTCTGGCAGCTTCCTCTGGACGATGATTCAAAGCCTAAAACTGCTTTCCGTACTCCGCACGGCCTGTTTCAATTCAACCGGTTGCCGATGGGCTTACACTCAGCGCCGGCAACTTTCCAGCGGTTGATGGAATTGGTTTTGGCTGGATTGCAATGGGAGTCGTGCCTGATTTATTTGGATGACGTTATTGTCTTTGGCAAAACTTTTGATGAACATCTCCAGAGGTTGCGGGCGGTTTTCCTAAAGATGCGGGCTGCTAATTTGAAATTTAAGCCCCAAAAATGCCATTTGTTACGCGAGTCGGTGCGTTATTTGGGGCACATCGTGGGACGCTCAGGTATTTCTACCGATCCCGCCAAAACGCAGTGTGTAAGCTCCTGGCCGACTCCCACCGTCAGTGGGAGAGGTTAGGAGTTTTATTGGGTTTGCGTCGTATTATAGACGCTTCGTCGCTAATTTTGCGACTATAGCAAAACCCCTACACGCTTTAACATCAAAAGGGGTTAGGTTCTGCTGGGGTCGGGAGGAGGAAGCTGCTTTTTGCTCCCTTCGGGACGCTTTGGTAAACGCTCCTCCCCTGATTTACCCTGATTTTTCAAAACCATTCTTGCTCGACACCGATGCGAGCAACACGGGTATTGGGGGCGTGCTCTCCCAGGTGGTTGACGGCGTGGAACGTGTGGTTGCGTACGGCAGTCGGGTGTTGTCTCCAGCGGAGCAACGATATTGTGTCACCCGTAGGGAACTGTTGGCAATTGTCCATTTCATCCAACAGTATCGCCCATATCTGTACGGTCGGCATTTCACCGTCCGCACAGATCATGCGGCACTGCAGTACGCCCTGAGGGTTCAACAGCCATCGGGACAATTGTCCCGATGGTTGGAGGTCCTCCAGGACTACGATTTCCAAACCACATACCGTAAGGGCGTTCGCCACACCAACGCGGACGCTCTGTCGCGCTTGCCAACCACCTCCGAGTGTGCATGCCTCCTGGGGTCTGGACGTTGCAGACCTCCAGGGGACACATCGGTTCCTGTCTTGGCGGCCGCCAACGACGACGATACAGTAGTTACTAATTCGATCGAACAACAGGGCAAAGATTCCCTGTTGGGGTTGCCCGTCATTGACTGGGGGCGCCTCCAGATGGAGGATGTGTCCCTCCTCGGGTGGCGACGTCGCGTTGGCGGTGCGGCGGGGGGAAAAAGAGGTGGTTCCGACGCATGGGAAATGTGCCAAGGCCTGCTGATGCATTGGGACGGGAAGTCGCGTCGACATCGGCTGGTGGTCCCTACTGGGTTGCGGGGCAGGGTTGTATGGGCCGCTCATGAGCGCCTCCTACACCTGGGGACCCAAAAGACTCTCGCCTTGCTGCAACTTGATTTTTATTGGCCTGGCATGACGAGGGATGTTGGGGATTTGTTGGGATCATGCCCTCGATGTGCACAACGCAAACCGCCGGCACGGGAGTCTAACCCGCCCTTGCAATCGATCAAAGTGTCCAGGATAAACGAGCTGGTCGCTCTGGACATTTTGGGACCATTCCCCGCCACCCCCAGGGGGAATAGATATTTGTTGACTGGTGTCGAGTATTTTACACGCTGGCCTATGGCCTGGCCTCTGGCCAACCAGTCGGCAGCAGCCATCGTGGAGGCCTTTGTTCAGGGTTATGTCCTGGACAAAGGTGCTCCGGAGAGGCTGCTGACCGACCAGGGCAGAAATTTTTCCGGTAAACTACTCAGACAAGTCTGTGATCTCCTGGGCACAAAGAAAATTCGGACCTCCCCATATCACCCACAAACTGACGGGATGGTCGAACGGTTGCATCGCACCATCACGTCCATGTTATCACAACAAGTTTCGGACTCGCAAACGGATTGGGACCTACAAATTCAGGGGGTCTTGGCGGCGTACCGGATGGCACCCCATGCAGCTACGGGGTTTTCTCCCTTTTACCTCATGTACGGCCGAGAACCAGACCCGCCTGTTCGTGCCCAGTTGCAGATCCCCGTGCCGCAGGGAAAAACTAATCTGGCTGACCACGTTAAATTTAATCTGGACAAATTGACCGAGGCACGGGATGCTGCAATGCAAAACTCTGACCTCCGTCAGAAGGCGAATGAGCGCCTCAGATTGAGTCGAGCGCACATGCTGCAGTGGAAGCCGGGGGACAAGGCATGGCTGCACTGCCCCCAGGTGCCACTGGCAACCTCCTCTAAACTGGTGCGGCCGTGGCGGGGCCCTGTGGAAGTGGTGGAGGTGTTACGACCGCAGTGCGTGCGCATCAAGTGGGGGAAGCGGCGATGGTTCGTGCACCCCTCTAGGTTAAAACCCTTCTCTGCGGTACACAATCACACTTCACACGCGCGTGGCCAAGCATGTGGGGGGTCGGCCGACTCGCTGGGTCCGTCTCCGTCGCTCTCACCTAATGCCTTGCCGGCTGTGCCACCTTCAGGTGCATCAGGAGTGACGGGCTCACGCCCAATCACCCCTCCTGCGGATACCGAGGGTCACGCGGAGTCGGATGAATGCTCACCCCAAGACGGAAAATTGCCACCTGATGGTCCGCCACACGCGGTTACCCCGTGTGAGGGGCCCGCTGCAAGGACGCGCGCTAAAATGCGCAAACTGTTGTGAGGCCGGAAAATGTGTACATAGCTGTTGTGTTCATTGGATGTTGTGTGGGTGGTGTGTTCCCCACTCCTCGGATGTACATATGTTGGCTTCACCGTGTGTTGTGTGTGCGTGGTGGGTTCCCTGCTGATTGTATATAGGCTGTTTTTTTACGGAATTCGTATTTATTCGGGGGGGGTGCGACGGGTTGTTTTCTCATCTTGCTGTTGCGTTCTTGTTCTGGTTCCTGTTATTGTTCAAAAATAGTGAGGCACACGCGCGGTCAGGGGGTGAAGGCACCTTTATTGTCAAATTTTTGTATGTTGGCAGCCGGGACGGCTGCATGCTATGCGGGGGGGAGTGATGTAGGGGTGTTAGAGAGAGAGCCCGTTATGCATGGCAGCCTATGGTAAACAAACACAGTAGGCGGGGCTACATGTGTGCACGAGCAGGTGCCCTCTGCGACGTCCGCGCCAGACACCCTGGGGGGTCGATTCGGTCATTATGATCCCCCGGGGCCCCACCCCTCAGGGAGGGGTTGGGTATAAAAGGGGAATGTATCGAAGGGCTCGGGAGTGTTGTGTTAGCTAAGAAGAGAAGAGGAAGACGTCCTAGATAGAGCCCTGGTCTCCCCCTGGCACGCCGTCCTTATCAGGACCGCGCAGGCTCGAGCCAGTGGCGTGGTACCAGAGCCAGAGCCAGTGCTGGTCTGGACTCTGGGTACCGGGCCCGACTGACCAGTGTCGGGCCAAGATAGCCTCCCCTAGCCCATTAGAGGAGGACTCAGAGGCAGGCTAGGGTTAGCCTAGAGGTGTGTCCTCAGATAGACGGGTGAGGGGGCCGATACCCCCTCAGTGTGTATGTCACAACGTATGGTGTTAAATAAACAAGTGTGCCTCCAACTCCGGTGTGAACAAGTCATAAGCGTTACTACAAATGTATCGTCACTGCAAGAGTAAAAAAAATGCTAAATTGCCATTTTCCTTTGTGTTTATTTCTCCATTGATATACAGTAGCTGAAACAATGATTGTACCTGGGCTTGTGTAAAAGTTCTGCAGCAATAAACAAAAATATGCTGTGTGTACGTCATAGCCATTGGATCGTGGAGTGGCGAGAAGATGACAATTGTATCCTGGGATCAATATGTGGCATTTTAATTATTATTATTATTATCCTCTCGTATAAGTGGGATTTCTCCAGGTACTCTGGTTCATTCAACGTGCCTCAAATAAATCAAATTGGTGAAACATCCCAATTCAGTCTCGATTTGAAGTTTTCGTGACTGCAGGGATCCATACTCTTTGGTTCTTTCGGTAAAGTCACGTAGGTATGAAGCATAAAATACAAATTAAATCACGACGTTTCGATCGCAACACAAGCGACCGTTATCAGGTGGAACCGATACAGCAGGACAACTGCTGATTTAGAAAGATCTGCTAACAAAAAGAGCTTATAAAGGGTTTTGGTGGTATCGGTTCCACCTGCTGACGATCGCTTGTGTTGCGATCGAAACATCAAGATTTAATTTGTATTTTATGTTTCATACCTACGTGACTTTACCGAAAGAACCAAAGATAATTATAGATCCCATTTCAGGTCCCTCCTAGAAGAGTCGTTCGACACCGCGGCTAACCCAAATAAAGAGTGTTGTTACTCTTGAAATATCCATCATATGTTGATGCATTTCACTTGTATTGGTTAAAGTACAGTATAAATAAATCGAAATATCCATTTCTTGCGATAAAAATGCCCTCTTCGGCCAATGGGCTGTTCATTATGCCTTCCACCTGCAGAGGGCAGCATTTACTCGGATACTGGCAGCCGTTGAAGTTTCAGTGAAGTAAATAATTAAATTTTGACTCAAAACTATCGTGGCTGCATGAATTCATATTATTTGGTTCTTTCGGTAAAGTCACGTAGATAGAAAAATAATAAGAAGAAAGTGAATACAAATACAAAATAAAATAACAAAAAACAAAAACCACTCATGTAGACTGGAGCCTGGTTCTTCATCTGAATGAGTGTACTGGCAGGCTATAATGTGGACTGTAGTCTGGTTTTAAAGTTTGGTGAGTGTACTGGCAGTCTATAATGTAGACTATAGCAATAGTTATTAAACTGAGTGCACGTACTGGCCGTCTATAATGTAGACTGTAGCTTGGTTCTTAACCTGAGTGAGCGTACTGCCAGTCGATAATGTAGACTTATTATTTGGTTCTTTTGGTAAAATAATAAAAATAAAATAAAAATATGAAAATAAAAAACAAAAACCACGACGATCACAACACAAGCGATCGTCTTCAAAAGGAAAATGGGGAGGTCACTGAAGGCAACTGTTGATGATGGGGGTGTCCATTTGGAAGACGTCACCTGTTCACGATAATTAATGAGGGGGGGGGGTGCTACATGTGGAGTAACGTCACCCGCTCATGAATATTAAGGAGGGGGGCTGGCCTACGTGGAGTGACGTCACGCGCGGGACACACAGACATCAGACATTATTGGCTCATTATAGTAGTTTATATAGCCAGTGGCTTGCCAAGTACCATCGTCTTTGATAAATAGATTTCGTGTGAGCCAGCCGCATTAAAATAATAATCAACCACAGCAGAAGTATTGGTCCTACCGTGCTTTAAATCTGCCTTATGCTCACGAACACGGTCCGAGACATGTCACTTAGTTTCCCCAATGTAACTGTTGCTACAGATACAGTTTAGTTTTTAGATGCCGGGATATTGCATGTCGGGGATCTTGTCCTTCACAGATGGGATCAGATCACAAATGTTATGTACTGTGTTAAATCGGACCTGGATCTTGTGTTTGTTCATGATTTTGGAAATATTTTTTGTTACCCCTGCTATGTATAGCAAGGTGATGGTTTTGATTGGAACCTCAGATGGCTCCTTCCTCACGGTTAGAGTGATGGCTTTGCGGATTGTGTAGTTAGAGTATCCATTCGCCTTGGTGTACGTGTTTGAGTTCACTGGTTAGGTGTTCATGGTCGGAGATACATTGAGCTCTATGGTGTAGAATTTTGATGAGCGAATACTTCTGGGATGGATGGTGGTGGGAGTCAGGTTTTAGGTAGGCATCAGTATGGGTTACTTTCCTGTAGACAGAATGGCTCATTGAGCCATCTGGTCTCTTTTTGATTAGGACATCCAAGAAAGGTAGCTTGCCATCCTTTTCTACCTCCATGGTGAATTTGATGGCTGGGTGTATGGAATTCATGTGGTTGAGGAATTGGTTCAGAGCCGGTCGGCCATGTGGCCAGATGACAAACGTGTCATCCACGTACCTCTTCCACAAGGACGGGCTTAGAGTGGATGCCTGGATGGCGTTCGTCTCAAATTGTTCCATGAAAACATTGGTTACAACTGGAGATAAGGGAGAACCCATTGGGGTGCCTTCAGTTTGTTTGTAGAATGCTCCATTCCAGGTGAAGTATGTATTGGTGAGGCAGTATCTCACCAAGGCCGGTACATTAGCATTCAATCCTTGTGGGACCAAATCTTTAATGTTTGCAATGGTATCGGGCACAGGGACTTTGAACAAAGAAACTACATCGAAATTAACGAGCAAGTCACATGGGGACAGTGAGATGTCCTTAATTGACGATACCAGGTGAGCTGAGTTAAGTACAGAAGAGGTGGTCTTATCAGTGAATGGCTGTAAGGTCTCAGACAGTTATCGGGCCAGTTTGTAGGTGGGTGAGCCAATGGTGGAGACGATGGGACGAAGGGGTGTGCCCTCTTTATGGATTTTTGGTAAGCCATATAATCTGGGTGGTATAGCAGCAGAAGGTTTTAAGGAAAACCGTTTATTCTGTTCAATTAATGAAGCTGAATCAGTGATTATACTGTTCGTTTTTGTAACGAGGCTGTTGGTGGCATCTCTCTTAATTTTTGTGTAGCTACCATCAATGGTATTGTTGTACACGGTTTTGTCCATGATGACCGTGGCATTGCCCTTGTTGGCTAAGAGGATGACGATATCATCCTTCTTTTTCAATTGAGATAACTCAAAACGTTCATCCTTACTGATGTTGCTGACTGGTATCTTTGCGCTTTTGAGGGTTGCAGCGATGTGTCCCAAACCCTTAAGGGTTACATCGATCTGAGCAATGATGTCATCCACTGGTATGTGTTTGGGGGTGACTGTGAATTTCAGCTCTTTAGCCAGAACTGATATTAGACCATCGGAAATTGGACTATTACTCAGATTAATAACAACTTTGTCAACGTCTAACTTTTTATCGTGGGGATCTGGTTTCTTCTTGGAAAGGGGGTTGAACTTGGAAATCAGGTTATCTTTACATTTAGCTGACATTGTAGCGGCAATTATGTTATCTACATGTTCCCAATCAGAAGTAGACATTTTTTACGTCAATGTTAAGTGTAATTTCAAGAGTGTCTTGTCCACATGATCTAGTTCAGTTCGGAGCAGTCTAATTCTCTCTGAGATCAGGGCCACTCAAATTAAGAACCAGGCTACAGTCTACATGAGTGTTTTTTTTTCACTTCATTATTTTTCTTCTATCTACATGACTTTACCGAAAGAACCAAAGAATAAGTAAAGAATTGGCAAGAACTATAACAGAGCACTTTTGAGTTGGTTTAACGAGTTTGGTTTTGGCTTTAATTGTATTCGGTGTTCTACATTCTACAGTGTTTGTCTCTCTGTCTGTGTGTCTGTGTGTCTGTCTGTGTACGAAACTTAGGCAGGCAAGGCTGCGTTGGCTGGGTCATGTAGCCCGCATGCCCAGCCACCGCATGCCTAAACAGCTTTTGTTCGGCCGGATCGGAGGGCGGAGGAGTGACGCTCACAACAACGAGCGGAGCGCCGGGTGGCTAAAGCACAGCAAGTTGGCACAGTAGGGGGCACAGGTGGTGCATCAGCCAGTCGTCTCGGTCATCTCAGTCAGTCGACCCGTGGCACCTGGGTCTGCCCCGTGACCTCCTGCCAGCGGGCGTTCGACACTTCACGCGGCCTCAAGGTGCACATGGCCTGGCACAAGCATCGTGGTGACGTCACCACCACTTAGTGGCGAATGGCGATTGTACGAAACTTACACGAAACTTACGAAGGATTTGGCTTGCAAACCATGGGGTTTACATGTAGAAAAAGTAGTCAGGTACCACACCATAAGCCCCGTGGTATTTCATTTTCCCAACAGTCAACTTTAAAGTAATGAAATAAAAATGTTGTGCTTTGCACATTTATTTATTTATTTCCTTCCGCCGCTCTGCGAGCGCCAATGCACGCATTTGCTCCTGCGCGACAAAGCTGACCGGGGGTCGCCTCTAGCAACGCACACGCGTTCGTTGGGAGGGGGGGGGGGGAATTCTCTTTCACGTTAAAAATGCAAAAAAAATACTCACAACGCTAAGGTAAATTCTTCAAAGTATAATGTCCTCTTCTCCCCCCCCCACCCCAATGTGTGCACTTTACATTGACATGCCAATCTCTCCCTTTAACGCAGCTGCTGTGAGTACGTGCGGCGACGGGACCCCTTTCCATCTCTGACCCCGCCTACTTACCCTTGGGTGACACCCACCTCAAACCTAAATACAGTCATACCTCGGTATACGACCGCTTTGGAATACGTCGAATTTGGTACACGTCGTGTTTTGACGAGGAAAAAATATCTTGGGAT
The DNA here is from genome assembly GCF_965212315.1 of Lampetra planeri. Lineage (NCBI taxonomy): Eukaryota > Metazoa > Chordata > Hyperoartia > Petromyzontiformes > Petromyzontidae > Lampetra > Lampetra planeri. The sequence goes on from NC_136107.1 coordinate 23,933,436, forward strand.
GCGACGTCATGCTTGGGATACGACGCGCTTGCTAGAACTTGTATGGGTCGGGATGAGTCACCGCGTACCCGCGTATACCCCATTCACGACTGAAACAAAGCGCCGCTCCTCAGTCTGCCAGCGCAGTAGATCTCGTTCAGTGCACAACCCTTGCTATCAACTCCTCTCAGCAAGGTAAATTGATGTTACATTTTATTTTTATTTCAATTAATTGTAATTGATTTATGCATTTATTTTGATTTATGTATGCATTTTAGTAACAAGTAGTGTCTAAATTATTTTATACAACCCCATTAATGTATAATATGCCATATAAAATATAATTTCTTATACTCTGGAACGGATTATTTCCTTTCCCTTTATTTCTTATGGGAAAAATTCGTTTGGTATATGTCATTTTCGGTATAAGTCCTACCGTCTGGAACAAATTAACGACGTATACCGAGGTACCACTGTATAACCTCGTGTTGCAGCAGCCCTTTCCTGTTCAGCAGTTCTACTGCTGTATCTTTTCACCTGATGATGATTGCGATCGGAACATGGTGATTTATTATTACATTTTCTACCTACGTGACTTTACCGAAAGAACCAAAGAGTATATTTATATAGCAATTTATTTGAGGACATTTTCCCTCCTTACTTTTGACTTACATGCAACATATTGCACTTTTGTGTTTTACTAAAACTGCTTAATACGTATGCTTAAGTGCTTTCTATAAAATGACATGCAACATACATATCCACCTAATTACTTTTGAACAATGTATTTCTAGGCGTATAAATAACTTAGACATTTGAAAGGAGTTACGTTTTTTTTTTAGATGGTAATTTCTGTTATGCATTATAGTCAAATGTCAAGCCTGTCCAGCCCCCTTTTGTTTTAATACTTTAAAGTAATAATGTGGAACACACACGAACCCGTTACGCGACAGCCCAGCTTTGCGTCCTGTGTGGGCCACTTTCCGAGGGCTATTGTGTGTGTCCTTACGAGGCTGAGCCAGCAAATCATGCATAGCTATAAGCCAAAGAGGCTTTTCTCCCAATTAGCAACGTATAATACAGTATAGGATTACATGGAAACGATGTGTAGGTTGGAATGCACTGCACAGGCATTAATGACATTTATTTAACGTGTTACGCCCGTCAAGAGAGATTAGTCAGTCACTCCAACAATGCAGTCACTCTACTCTTACTTTGAGTATACCGAATATATTAACGAATGCGTTGCATTACTGGATGGCACATGCGGCCACAAGACCACCGATTGGGTTTGTACTCACGAGGTGCTTCTCAACGCCACGGTGTCCACTTGACAAACATCGTTGTGAAATACGTATTAACAGTGATGCCAACACACTTACCATCATCAATCTCACATGGTTAGCATTATTGCCACCGCAATTATTATGACCACTTTCGTCATCATTCCCATGACCAACATCTATAACAATAACCCATATTCAAGTGATTCTACATACTCTCTTGGCAGGGCGCTTCTTGGGATGTTTTGCCAATTTCTCATTGAATATAATCATCATCTTTTCGTGCGAATTGATGGATTTCCAGTATTGATTTTTCCAGCTTCCAATTGTGCACGAAGACTTGTTTTGCGTGTTTTAGTTTAATAAATACATAATTACCGCCGCTAGGCCGCATTAGTATTGCAAGGATACCATATCGCCTCTTCATACAATGATTTTGACTCCGAACGCGCACCACATTCCCTCGCCCTTGAAGAGAGAGAACGATTGAGAGGAGCGAAGAGGAACCACAGACAAGCGGGAAAAGGCAGCCACGCGGTGGGACAACGCCACATCGTATCAATATATTATCGACTGATGAATGAGTGTTTACATAGCGGGGGGGTGGGGGGGGACCGGAGCACCTAGAGGAAAGCTACGTGTGCAAAGAGACAACGCTCTATCCCATACAGATGGAATAGGTGGGGGGGGGGGGTCCACATTTGCTGTACTGCCTGCTCCTGGCAAGTTAGCATATGACAACTCGATGCTCATAGGAAAGAGAGATTTATCACAGCATGTGTGGGATCCACGAACACTTGCCTCCACTTACAGGGCATGCACCACCAATTGAAGCATCGTTTGCATTGGAATTTTTCCCATACACAGAAGCTTCTGTGCAAAACGGACATATACCGTTCTGTGTCAAAGAATAGGTTGCATTTCCTGGAAGGGGTGAAGGCTCCTCTCTAGTGGCCAGAACCCTGTGTGTAAGTGTAATATCGTTGAGGACTCTTGGACGCCGGGGTTGAGGCACACGTATTTATTTCGCAACAGTTGTCACAACCGTGGACATACAACACTGGAGGGGGTATCGGCCCCCTCACCCGGCTAGCTGGGAATACACTGCTAGCTATCTCTGACCTACCTCCTAGTCCTCCACTAACGGGCTAGGGGAGGCTGTCTGGCCCGACACTGGTAAGTCGGGCTACGGTACCCGGAGTCCCAGAGCACTAGCTCTGGTTCTCGGGACCACGCCGCTGGCTCGGTCCTGCGCGGCCCTGACAAGGGCGGCGACCCAGGGGAGTCCAGGGCTCTAGCTAGACGATCTTCGGTCTTCACTGGTTTAGCTTTAACATTGTTCCCCCAGCTCTCCGGCTCATCCCCTTTAATACCAAAAACCCCCCGCTGAGGGGTGGGGCCAGCCCCCCAGGCTGCCCGGTGCGGACGTCGTTGAGAGCACCTCCCCGTGCACTCACGAAGCCCCGCCCACTGTGTTTGTTTCCCGTGTGATCCTATGTATACAGCCCCTCCGTAACACCCTTACATAAGTCTGAACGTTACCAACTTTGAAAATTTTAACTTAAACCTTGATTTATTCTCGACAGTATATGGGCAAGTATCTTTCATATAAATTGCATCTATTTTGTGAGAATGGACATTATTTCCCCTATGGATATTTAACGAATTTCAGAACATGTTGTTCTCATCATTAAAACATAAATATAATTCACATGAAATTAAAGTATTATGTGAAATGTTCGTACTTTTGTGGACAGCCAGCGCAACGAAGTGCTCACACGCTACGCTCCTTTCTTGTGGTAGTCCGTGTTCCCAAAATGCATTTCAGGCATTCCTCGTAAGAGTAAGACGTTAAGGGCGATCATGCGTCACGCTTCTCCACCTTTGTCAACCTGACCCCGCAGTGAGCCATATTTCTATAGCAATGCATGGTTTTAAAGGTTCAAAAAGAAACACACCGGCTTTTGTACACACGTGGAATCTCTACAGACCCAAGCAAACATGTGGTTAAATAACACATCTGGAGAACAGTTATGCGCCGACACTTCCTCATCAGTTTTGCTCATTGTGACTCTCCACGTTTTGGTTTGTACCTGAAGCGCAGTGACACTGAATCATCTGAAGAAAGGGAAAAACGGCCTCTATAGCTGTGGTATCATCCCGGCAGTCACAAGAGTGCATAAACATGTCTGCTGCTCTCATACACTACTCACTTGGCTATACTGAATGCTCACATTTAGATCGCGAGGTAGCAAATGTGGCTTTGTGGTTAGATGGTTGGCTGGTGGTTCGGTACTGTACATGGTACTCCATAAGATGCCACGAAGAAAGTTTACTTTTGCAAAGGAGACATACTTTATACATACTGTATTACCATTTATTGCAGGGTGTTTTTTTTATGAAGCTCATCAACCGAGACACTCCACATCACACAATGATGTGGAGCGCCTAGGTTTCGTTTTGGAAAAAATAAGATTTACATGTTGGGCAAACACTGCACTGCCTTGGCTTGTTTTACATGCAAGGGCCGATGCCAGTTAGAGTGAATGGAGGTAGACAGGGCAGCTGGCCTTGGAGAGACGCCAATATAGCGCTGGAATTTGCGACGTGATAAATGTTATAGAGTTGTGGGCCGTGGCTTTTATTTATTTATTTACGGAGCTAGTAAACACCTATTGGCATGAACTGTGTCAGGGTATATATAAAAAGGTTCTGGCTTGCAGCTGGGGAACTTATAAATGCCTTTCTGACTGGGTGGTCCAAATCTTTCCGTTTTCACCGTGGGCGTGTTAGCGTACCCGGTCAGCACAATGCGTTCTTCAGCTGAAGCAATCAACGATAATGAGCAGGAATTCCTTGCTCAACACTGCAGTAAATGTGTCATTATATATTACTGGTAGGAACCTCCTGGTTACACCAGCCAACAGGGGATTATTGTGTCCGTCCGTCCGTCGTGCAGGGAGGGGCTGGGTGGGGAGGGGAAGGTGGGGAGGGGCTGGGTGGGGAGGGTGGGGCTGGGTGGGGAGGGGAGGGTGGGGAGGGGCTGGGTGGGGAGGGTGGGGAGGGGCTGGGTGGGGAGGGTGGGGAGGGGCTGGGTGGGGGGTGGGAGGGGTGGGGCTGGGTGGGGAGGGGCTGCTCACCCCGTGGTGCCCTTATAAAACTCATCGTTTAACCTACTCACGCCGACTTGTGCCCGCCCTCACAGTCGGGCATATTTGCGGAATACACCACGCCGCCGTTGACCCTGGCCATTGACCGAGCAACCCAACGTTCCTACCAGCTCCCTCCGCAGGAATGTGTTAAAATTAGGTTTACTTTTTGCATGGATGACCCCGTTTAGCCAGCCAGTTGCCCGGCTATTTTATAAGGGAGGTCCGTCGTACCTGAGCACAGCTACAATAAAACAAATACAACGTCAATATTACAGAGGACGAGTACAGGGTCCTTAAGGAATATTGGCCAACTAACAAAATAGGTATTTAACGGTTATAAATGAAACACATGTGAGTTAAAATCAGTGTAAGTGTAACATCACAAGGTGCACGTAAGCTTTAGATGTTATTCTAACAGTGACGTAAATTCACGCAAATCGAAAAAGACAGCATATGACTGCAGTAGCTGTCATTCGTCAAATCATTCATGAATTGAATAATTCCCAGAAGAGCTGTACCTGAAAGATAGTTTCAATATGCAAACATAATTATTAATAATAATTGCAGCCCTTTGTCAATCCATACTTCAACACGCTGCAAAGTGCAGGTTGTGAAAAGGGGGGGGGGGGGTGAAGAGACAGCACCAGTTCAGATAGAACACTCACCACTCATGGTTAGGAATCAAACTTAGGTCGTCAGGTTTGTACCGCAAAATACATAGAATTTTAAACGTCCAAGTGCCTCCCCGTAAAGTAATTTAGACTATCATGTTTGCTGGTGCCATTTCAATTGTGACAATCCCATATTCCTATAACAGGGGCCAATATGCATCGCTGTTGCTGAGCCTCAAAGGGGTATACATTTTATTACCCAAGAGTGGTTGAGAGCTGAGCCAACCCCAAATGGGATTTCAGCTCCCAGTCTTCTGACTGTGCTCTGCCACAGCACCACCCAGTCTAGATATGCAATAAAAACTAAACTTTATCTGACTGAACAAAACACTAGAAATATATTTAGCCATCTTGCATGGACCATATCTGGGTGATATTTTTTATATTATTACTTTGAATCGATAATGAGCATAGATGCATGACGTAGTTACTTCAAGACCACATTCAAGACCAGACAAATGTGGTCCTCCACCATGGCCTGCTGATAATGTTTTGGAAAAACGATGGATTGAGTATATCGCCTTTCAGAGTAGTGTCTTGACTGCAGATTTTTTGCAGGTGCTACGATCTCGTAAAGCTCACCATGAAAGTCGGACAATGTGCAATGAAGTGTTTGCCAAAGGCGTGAGCGAGTTTTAATTGGACCAGGTAAAGCCCACTGAGCTATATAGCTCTTTTTCAGAAGTGACCTGGCCATAAATGATAGCCCAACGTAGTGGCCTATCATCATGTGGAAATGTTTTAGCAGCCAAATACTCTAAACGCATATTGACTATGCATGTGGAGGGAAAAACCGGTGGACCTAGGGAAAAATCCACACAACCACACGGAGAGAGACATGCAAACTCCAAATATACAGGCGCCAGGGTCGGGATCGAACCTATGACCTGTATACCAGACGAGGAAAATAACATATCGACACCTCCATCTGTTAAAACACTTTGAAAGTACACATACACACACGGCAACGGACACAATTATAAAGCATCGCAGTGAACAGACCCATATAGCACTACTCTACAATTCAGGAATCAGACACACATTTCACATTGTAATTTTCAAACACAGCATACGTTGTTTGATCTCTTTGAAGGAATCTGGGTAGCTGGCAGCACACTTGAGAAATGCTTGAGAGCTGACAGAGGGTTCTTCCATAACATGTGGAAAGACCAATTCAATGCCAAGGCTCTGAGACACATACTGTATACAGTTCCTAAATGTTTTCGGTTTCATTTTTTTGTTCACACTAATTCTTCGTGAGTTGATATTAAAGCCCTTCCCCATTTCCCTGATCTCGAGGCATGAACCAGCAATTGAATGACTAGCACTGCATCTGGTTAAAGGTACGAGTGAAGAGTGCCAATAGCTCGCGATTGCCTTGGCTGTAAATAAGCCATCATGTCAAGCATTTGAAAAGCCACGGTTGATCAGTGTGTTCATACTGCTGACGTCCGAACATGTTTGCGCTTGGCTCGTGGCCTCAGGCAATAGTGGTACACCATGAATAAGTAAGTTGATCCTCTGCTATGTTTTTTTGTTTTGTCACATAGAGAATTACAGGAGATCGAATGATCTGTTGTAATGGCCAGTTTGCTTGTAAATTGTTTATGTTATACCCTAAGACCAGTCAGTGATCCATATTACAATTGGTGGATTATCACTATGGGAACCTCATTTGCCAGTAAAAATATGATAATGGGTTTTTTTTACCCTTCTATCTGGCAACAAAACTGACACCTTTTTACAAGGAGTCATGTTTGCATAGACCGCAATACCTGCAGTCATAATACAAACAAAAGACATAACTCTGATAATGTGCACTGTCCTTGAAGTTGATTGGTCCACACCCGAGACAGCTTTCCTTAGAGCCTAGTCTCACATGGGTTGGACCAGATGACGCCAAAAGGCGCACAACTCAAAGACAATGCACCATCAGAGTATGAGAGCTCGGGGCAAGCATCTAAACTATGGGAACCTCATTTGCCAGTAAAAATATGATAATTGGTTTTTTTACCCTTCTATCTGGCAACAAAACTGACACCTTTTTACAAGGAGTCATGTTTGAATAGACCGCAATACCTGCAGTCATAATACAAACAAAAGACAACTCTGATAATGTGCACTGTCCTTGAAGTTGATTGGTCTACACACGAGACAGCTTTCCTTAGAGCCTAGTCTCACATGGGTTGGACCAGATGACGCCAAAAGGCGCACAACTCAAAGACAATGCACCATCAGAGTATGAGAGCTCGGGGCAAGCATCTACACTATGGGAACCTCATTTGCCAGTTTTGTTGCCAGATAGAAGGGTAAAAAAACCCAATTATCATATTTTTACTGGCAAATGAGGTTCCCATAGTGTAGATGCTTGCCCCTAGCTCTCATACTCTGATGGTGCATTGTCTTTGAGTTGTGCGCCTTTTGGTGTCATCTGGTCCAACCCATGTGAGACTAGGCTCTAAGGAAAGCTGTCTCGGGTGTGGACCAATCAACTTCAAGGACAGTGCACATTATCAGAGTTATGTCTTTTGTTTGTATTATGACTGCATGTATTGCGGTCTATGCAAACATGACTCCTTGTAAAAAGGTGTCAGTTTTGTTGCCAGATAGGAGGGTAAAAAAACCCAATTATCATATTTTTACTGGCAAATGAGGTTCCCATAGTGTAGATGCTTGCCCCGAGCTCTCATACTCTGATGGTGCATTGTCTTTGAGTTGTGCGCCTTTTGGCGTCATCTGGTCCAACCCATGTGAGACTAGGCTCTAAGGAAAGCTGTCTCGGGTGTGGACCAATCAACTTCAAGGACAGTGCACATTATCAGAGTTATGTCTTTTGTTTGTATTATGACTGCAGGTATTGTGGTCTATGCAAACATGACTCCTTGTAAAAAGGTGTCAGTTTTGTTGCCAAATAGAAGGGTAAAAAAACCAATTATGGTGGATTATCGTTATAATTAATATATGCACGCATGTGAAGTCAGCATTGAAATAAGTGAAAAGGTCTTTGTCACAGTGTTACATTTGAACATTTAGAGGATTTCCAGCCATAGCAAAAAAGACAGGGGTAGAGAGGAATCTCTAGATTTAGGGCAACTGGGAAGGTGGCAATAGACTTTAAATGTGGGGAATGTAGTAAAATACAGCATATCCCATTCCTCACTGTTTCCATTTCCTGTTTCCATTCTGCACTTGGCCTTGCTTCAATCTGGCAGATGGAAGGAAGCAATGGTGAGGTGTGATGTCATCAACAGCTATAGCCGTGATGACCTCCTGACCTTGCGTTAACGTCTCCACTTTGGCGATAAAGCAGTGTTCTTCATTGCAAGGCCACTGGCGGCCCCTGATGACCTTCAGTCCAGCCCTGACGTGCGGCCCGCGACAATACACAAATGTAAAAACACACTCATTGTGATGGTAGGTTTTTACCCTTTTAACTGGTACAAAACTGACACCTTTATTCAAGGCATCATGTTTGCAATGACCACAACACAAGTAGTCAATAAAGCAAACACTCATTGTGCTGTCAAACCCCCAATGGTTTCAAATGTATGGCGGCCCTCACACTGATGATGTCTTATCGGCGAAAGTACCCCCCTCTGAAATTTTGGGAAGGACACGGCTATAGAGCACGGGTGCTTCTACAGCGAACTGTTCTTGCCATGGCAAGTCGTGGACCACGGTGGTTGTGGAACAGCACGGTAGGTGGCGTTGAGGAGGCTGGATTCGGCTACAGCTTGGTTTAAGCTGTGTAACTCTACGGCTGCACGGTCGTTTGTAATGCACACGTCAACAGGTGTGCAGTCGATTGAATTCACATCTTCAGCAATACGACTGCAATGAGGAGTACCGATAAACAATGAGAGAGCGTTCCACCTGAAGACGGAAGCTTATGTTGCCTCCGAAACGTCGTGATTTTTATTTTATTTTACTTTTATTAATTTTAATGTTTTACCTACGTGACTTTACCGAAAAAACCTAAGAATAAGAAAAATGAGAGAGCGACTTGGGGTTTCCGAATCCAAACTGTACTCTGTGGATGATAACGTTGCACTATCACCGTTAGTAATCTAGCTGCATTGAATATTGGTTCGAGCACATTACTTACAAACAACATTTTGTTATCCGAAATGTAGGTCGAAGATCATCTCAGCCAAACATCCCAGAAACAGAATCAGGTACCACTTTAGGTCCCACTTAATGGGAAGTTAATGGTGGTTATTATTTGGACAAACTGGCCCCTGTAATAGAAATGTGTAATTCCTGATATTAGCTCATGATCACCAATTTTAATTATTGCTCCTGCATTTTTTATTTGAGCAGGGAGATTATTTATCTTTCAAATACATGTAACTGTGAGCAGTTTTCATGAACTCCCCCACCTCTGTCCACCAAGCAGCAGTCCCTTTTGACGGTCTTGAAAAGGTCACAGTTTTCAGAATAGCGTTTGCATTGTCTCGTGTGCCTCCCTGGGGATTGTGTCACATGTTAACAGGGAAGTTGTAACCCGCCCGCACGGCCACACAGCGCGAGGTCGTACAGACGGGGCCCCAGACATAGCTAACCACAACACAGTACGATAGGACGCACCTCTTGTACCTGGCATATTCAGCCAAATGTGCACACGCTCGGTGTGTCACCAGTTGTCCCAATAGTTATTTTAAATTACGGGTTGTCACAGATGGCAACAGGGAGAGCCTCAATACTGACTGCTAATAGGGTGAAATCATGTCTTCTGTCTAGCTCTTTTAATGCAAGTGATGATATTTTAGTTTAGAGTGTATACGATAGATGATTGTGAAAGTGGCATGATCCCAAAATAAACACATCGAGATTCAGTGTTGGGTGTGTTTATACGTGGCCCCTACAATTAACATGAGTCCTCTGTCTCCTGTGCTGCCCCTTCATTAGCAGATCAATTATCATCTCTAAAAAAAACGTATCTCGAAGTAGTATTAGTCAATGGGTCCAGACCAGATACTAGAACTGCAGGTTCCACCTAAGATGGCAAGACTTTAGTAGCAATATCGATTTATTTAGATGCCTAATAACTAATGGTGTTAACATTTTCCTCTTTGTATATTGGGTATATAAAGAAATTGATACAAACAAATGATTATAACCTCAGATGATATAAATGGAGGGGTGCGGCATGTGGAGTGACGTCACCCGCTCATGATTATTAATGAGGGGAGAGGTGCGGAATTGGAGTTCACGACCTTCTTGTGCGTTAATGTAAATTTCCACGCAAGCATGAATATTAATGAAGGGGGGGGGGGCTCTTTTGCAGTGACGTCACACACGGATGTAGCACTGCGCTGTGTAGATTTTTTTACCGTCACTTTCTGTAAAGAAACGTCATATTTGAAGCGACTTCGCGTAATAAATTATTTAATTCAGCGCGACCTTCCTCTGCGTTAGTGTAAAAATCCACTCACTCATGAATATTAATGAGGGGGGTGGGCCTCATGTGGAGTGACGTCACGTGGGGGAGGGGTCTCATGTGGAGTGACGTCACGCGCGGGACGGACAGACATTTCTGGGTGATTACAGTAGGTAATAGTGCTCAGGGGATATGCTGTGCTCAGGGGATATGTTCTCCAATGGTACACTGTTGTGAACGAGGTTAGTATTCTGCTGGTGTCTCAGAGTTGCTCACTTCCCTGTTCGTTTAGTTTGGATTGATTGGCTCCTTAACCTCTGCTGGTGCTGACGGTGCCGTGACACTGCATTAGCAGGTCTTTGAAGTAGTTTAGTGCCAAGAAAACATTTCCAACATTAATCACAGCCCTCTTAGGCTTGGTAACGGAAGCCAGTCGTAAAACTGGCAGGAATTAAATGTCCAGGTCATATGTGCACAAAGCATGTTCCAAAATCAGGTGGCACTGCATTCAATTATGCAATCTCACCATAAACACAGTGGCGATTCCTTTTGCCTTCCCTCATCCTTGCCTATAGTTTATCCCTCACGGTGTATGTGGCACATTAGGAATGGACCACTCTTTTAATTATTTACTCGTGCATCAATGGAGTAAAGTGTGATTTTGTGAAGGTCCTTATATGCTGTGCAAGTACATCAATGCACGTGTGTACACCAGCATGTAATACTGAGTCGGGCCTGTAGGTGGCTGGCAGGGTTAATGAGTAACCTGACATATACACCAGTCACGTGGTTAATGGCGACTCGATTGAGGATTGCTGTGTGTGACACACGTACTGTTGCATTTTACAGATTATCACAATAAATGTGTGTGCCATCGATTTGGAGCACCTGCCTACATCCTTCATTTCGAGTGTGCAACATGTACTCAGAGTGCCAATTTGTCTGTGAATTGAACGAGCCTCCCACGCACCTTCTTGCAACGGTGTCATTTCAGTGCCCCCCGTCTGACTTAGTCTTGTCACCCGTGGGACCCAATGTAAACCTCGCTGTGTTCTCTTATAGCACGGAGTTGCGTTCCTGAAGAACACACCGCATTATGGAAAAATCGCGTTTAAAAAAAAATGTCAGGTAAAGCACGGTCCACAATGATGCCTGAGATGAGTATGCAGGCTGAACAAAGACTGAAGCATGTGGGTAGGATCTAGAAGCATCCAGCAGCATCCCAATGCCCTTGTCTGATGCTACGCAAAGGCAGCCGTACAACCACTTATTCCTTCTCACGTTATATCCAATTCGAATCCACGTTATAAAAAAATGTGTTCCCTCATACATTCATCGCGTTTTATCCAATTCGCGTTATGAAAACACACGTTATAGGAGAACAGACTGTAGATGCAGCCATCATCAATGTCACAGTCTATCAACGCTCACATGAGCACTGGAGTGGCGCTCATCCCCATTGGTAGCCCTGATCCAAGTCAAGGATGGGGGTCAGCTTCTCTGTAGGGTGACTACTATTGATATCCCACGAAGCAGGTACATTATCATCCTGAGAGGTGTGATGGGCAGGGTCAACTCTCAAATGTAATTTTAACTCACAACCTTCTTATGGTAAGATGAGAGCTCTGACCGCAGCATTGCCAAGCCAGATGGAATTAAATGTATAACCTTTAATTAAATTGTTATATCCGTAGCATTGGCAAAACAAGAACTGTGTTGACATTTTTGCACAATAAAGTCCTGAAATTGTGTGGGTTTGGTTAAAGGATAGAGGTTGTGGGTAACATTATGGCAGTATGAAATGTGAGTCGGTTGATTGGAGAGACAGCACATTCCTGAAAGGACCACCCTGCAGTGGAGTCGTACTCAGGTATTTTTTCTCTCTCACAATAATGTAAAATCATTGAGCAATGGGCATGCCGAGAAGTTATAGCGTGTTAAAAAATTCCATTGCAGTGTTTGTGTGCGTGTGGGTGGACTCCCTGTGTCTCCATGCCAGAGAGATTCAAGGCATGCTTGGCATTATACTTCAATAAAGAGCCAAAAGAGACAACAATGATGGTAGTTGTGCGAGGGTATGTGATAATTGCATTCCCAAATACTACAAAAAATGTACCTGCAATGAAAGCTATGACCACCCTTAAATGCTTCATTCTTTTGCAGGGATATGTGAACATAAAAAACGTCCCCAGGTGAGGTGATTAATGGTGCAGTGTGTGAATTCCCATCTCAGTCACGTTGGTTCCATAGCAATGTCTCTGCCCATTATAGTAATATTCTTCTCAGAGGCCAATGCCTATAGGAATATTTCCACATTTAATTGATCCCAAACTTACCCATCCACGAATACCCCTGAAACACGCAAACCTTCTGGAATATGGTCGAGGCTCTGAGCAATTCGTGGATCGACGCTAAAGAACGATGGAGACAGCTTTGGACGAACAACAGCATCCCCAACGAATGTCTCGTCACTGACTCAACCATTGCCCCCCTTGGATTAGCCTTGCTTTGAAAACAACAGTCTGTGTCACCCATGCCAGATGTGGGCACCACATATTCAGGTGGAAAAATCAGAGAAAGCCCAGTGGCATGCGGCAGTGGAAATCAAGACCAGTTCATGGACTTCATTTTTAGACCATAGTGAACATCGGAAATTCAGCTAAGGCATTGACGACATCCATTCAGCTACCCTCGAGGCTGTACTCTGTCTATCACACCTAGATAATTGACCTATGATTTGCTTTACAAAGCCATATAAACAATGCGAGAACAGGAATGCGTAACTCCCCTTTTGATGAGCGTTTTACTCTGTAAAGTGTTGGGGAAGTAAAACAGTGGCTTTCATAGCCACACATATATCCTCCCAGCTGAATATCATTTACCATATGCAACATGGGCAAACATTCCCTTATAGGCATATAGACTGTTTAGGACAAATGCTGTTAGTGAGCGTTGTTATAGCACACACAGGACATGAGATGGTTGTATGGCACGGACCGCACTCAAGTACCTCTGTCTCTCCAATGCTGATGGTGGCACACTGCACAATCTACCGATTTTAGGCTAAATCAACTTCAAGGTAAGCTCACGGGAGAATCATATTTCAATCTCAATTTTTTTCCTCGCAAAGAACCAAACCCAGGTTCATGGCATCTTAGCACAGGGCACACCACACTGCTCCCAAAATGCACCCCACTACCCAATATAACACACGCACGCACGTACATATTCTACACAATGGAACCATCATTCACCACCAAGTGATGATGACATCACCACTACCACCATATTTTTCATGTTTTCTTTTGTGTCTGTTATGTGTGTCACACAGCACACACACCCACGCATACATGTGGAGTGACATCGGGGATGTCACTGTATGGTGCCAGCCCGGGAGGGCCATGGCGTGCGATGTCCCTATGTCGCGGATAGCACTGGGTGGGTTGCTGTGTGAGGCCGGCTCTAGCACCGCATGGCGTGCGATGCACGTTCATCGCGTACACCCTGTAGCCGGGTGTAGTACCAGCCCTAGTGGGGCTTGGTGAGCACTGGGATAGCGCGAGCACCACGCATAGCGTGTAGTGCGGGCTCCCCCAAGGGGGAGCGGGAGAGTGTCAGCCCAGGGGCAGGGTTGCCCCGGGCCATGGCACTCTGGTTGACCCCGTAGACACGTGATCTGGAGGGTCCACAGAGAAGACCCCAGGTGGGGGGGCTAGGGGGTGATCACGTGTCCAGGGAGAGCTCTCCAGAGGGATCGAGAGGGAGCTAGAACGCTCGAGAAAGTGGGTGGGGCCTAGGGCGGAGCCGGCCCCGACCCGGGGGGATATAAGGTGGGTCCCTGAGAGGGACCGGGGTCGCTGCATTCTACAAGCTGGAAGCTCCACGTCTACAAGCTGGAAGCTCTACGTCCTACGAGGCATCAACACGTGGCAGGGGACCCGAGTGAGGGTCCGACCCCTTCATAGCTGTAACTTCTACGTATAGGGTAGTTAGCTGGGTAGTCACCACCCCAGGCTGTATCTGGTAAAGGGGCAGTTATCCCTTTGTATATACGTGTTACAATAAATGTGTTGCCTCTAAAGAATAACGTATGCGACTCAGTTGGACTCACTACACATGCATACATACGTACATACACACACCCCGCAAGTAACATTACAAAAAACAAACACATTAGAGAACTGCATACACGGACATACACAGAAGTTATGTATGGAAATAAGAAAAAAATACAAACATAGCGCCACAGTGCACAGCGTACACACAGGCTACTCCATTGTTCAGTACCCTGATTTAATCTTCAGACATGATGTTTATTTTTTTCGAGATAACCACTGTTTAGTTTAGTGTCCCTCTATTCATTAAATGTTTCCATAAACACACATCTAAAGTGTGTTTCACGATATCTTGCGTTAACTCATTGCTCTTTTGTTTCCACCGCGAAAAAAAGGTTATCTTAAATCATATATTTCTTAGTTTCCTTTTACATTTTTTTACCGTGAATTGACAAACCAATAAAAGTTGACTTCGTACAAAGCGGTATACTGTATATTTTATTGACTCCAGAGGGATGATTGAGTCAGTCCCCAAATGCGGATTTGCAGTCGTAATCCGAAGACTGACAGTTTGTGTATTCCAATAAGCACAGCTCCAAAATAATCTACCATGGCCCTACATTGTCACCACGAGGGATCATGATTCACCGTGGTCGCATGTATTCTGAAATACACAACATCTGCACCCTGCCGCCACAGCTTGGAGCTGTCACGTTTCATTATGGTGACGTACCACCTCTTATACTGACCGCCTAAACCCTAACCCTGTTTCCTCTATCCCCCCACCAACCCGCTATTGACGCCCCCCCCCCTCTATCTTCCCCCTTTGGGCAAGTTTGGGCCTGTCCCCTCACCGCATTCCAAAGAATAATCGGTGAACCCAGAAATATTTCAATTACTCACATACGTTTGCTAGAAATGTTATAAAAGGTGCCGATGGCAATTCGAGAAGGTTCTGCATTTTTTTGTGAAATGCCACACGACAGACTTCTCTTACATCAGCACCAAGTCTGCCCTTTAGTTTAAATATAGTCACAAATAATTTGCTGGTAAAGTAATAACTTACGCGAAGGTCCTTTGTTGCATGGAGTCTTTTGATTGCGCTGGCATAATCAACCATTCCATGAATGATGACAGCCAATTGAGGCATAACGTATATTTTTCTCAGGAGAAATGGAAGTGCTGTGTGAGCTGTTCGCTTCTCAGGAAAGTCTCTATATCACACTCGGTGGTCTAGTCATCAATCTGGATGGTGGGTGGTCCAGTGATCGTGCCTCTATGGCCATCCAAATAACATTGTGGTGCACGTGTATTATCAATAAGGCCATAATACAGTGTGCGAGTATTCACTTCTTACAGAGCTACAGAGAAATTAAATGTAAATAGTAATCCAATATTACTTTTTCTATTCTCTCTCTTTCCTCTGATTCTCTTTTTTGCCTTCGCTTATTCTTCAGAGCCGTTTGTTTATACCAGACCAGTAGCCCTTCTATCTTGGTTCTCTGTTTCTATGTGTGCTTTGTTGAACATTTAAATAATCTTTAAAATATATATTAATAAAAGCAACATGTTACTTTATTTCACCACTTGCAGTTGTGTGTAAACGGAGAACTGTGGGTGCTTTTAATTTGCTTTTCATGTCCTTTCCCAATGTAGTCTAAACGAGACACTAGAACGTGATTTTATCTGGTTTAACAATGATCTCTGTTTTCTTTGCTGATGTACTGTGTTAAAGAAGACATTTCAGTCAATGAAATGCTGCTCAACGTCGTGGCGAGAAAACTTTTCTTCACAGATCCAGTGATAGAACGAAACAATGCGCGTGTGTATTTTGACTTCAGCTAAAATATTTTACTCTACTTCAGCTGGAGAAAAAAAAGACACACTTATAAAAGGTAAAGGTGCAGCCCAGAAATGGCTTGTTCACATCCAGTGTGTGACTGTTGTCATCCAGAACAGTCTATACAGCATATACCGACGATCCACAATCACGATGGAGACACTACAGCGATACACTCTGCTGCTCCTGAAACGGTTATCTGGCTTGACCTCCTCAATATGGAATTGTAGTTGTTGCTCTGCATCTACATCAGTCCTTTGGTGGCCCTTCCACCAGAAGTCTTTGGTGGAAGGACCTCTACGAGAGTGAACTCTAGACAGCCCCTCTAGAGGGTATCTTGGGCTACTCTTATATGCTGGCCAGATATCTTGGAAGGGCTATTAATTTCTAAGCACTGACATTGAACAGCACATAAACAAGAAAGTGAGGACAACATTCTTTTGGGCTTCAGGGGGCATCCTGATAAAGTTAAGACTTCTACTTTGGACACCAGTTTAGAGCGGCCTATCTGATCATAAAGTGATATAAATAATTAAGGCCGTAGAATTATAGACATCCAATATTCCAATGATTATTTTGACTTCCCGCAAGTTATGATCCCAGTTTAAAAACAGTTCACCCATAGAATGTCTAAAATAACAGACACAATTCAGCTCTGTATTCTCTTCAATAGCTTAGATTGCCCCAGGTTATTAGCCTTGTAATTTGCATTTTATTGACTACCATTTTTTAAATGTGCTCAAAGTATGTTCAGGTCTAATGTTTAATCTCCACCAAAACCAGTTTATCTTCTCAATACAGGATTACAATATGCTAGGAAAGCAACGTTTAGTACAATGGACTTTAAACGTGAAATATGCCGATGACTACGTCATTCTGATTCCGTTGTGGTTTTTGGCGGCTATTTAAACAAACTAAATAGCGACTGTGATAGGTTATTGACGTAAAACAGGTGTAAGGGCCTTGGCAGCTCACACATAGTATCTGTATCTGTGTGTGCGCGCGGCACAGGCACATTCCAAAAATGCCCAAATGCCATAAACCCATCGTGCACTTTACTTTGAAATACAACACAGGGCCCATTGACTCTCAGCAGAATGATGCACCTGGCACTGGCATGGGCTTGCACACTGTGTGGCACGATGTTGCCCGTGTTCGTGAAGTGGGGTGAGGGTGGCACGACTGTGGAGGTCTTTGCTTGTATGTCACAAGGCACGGAGATGACCGGCGCGTTGTCAGGGTCAGCGTCTGCATGTCGACAAACATTTAATGCACGGTCAAGAGAAGTCCTTTCATCGATGAGACTGGAAACTGATCTGCCGATTTGCTAACATGACCACCAGCAGTGTCTGTGGCGTACCAGGCAAAAACTTTTTTTGTGGAGCCTTGATGGGCATACTTGAGCCAAGATGATCACAAACAACGCTCCAAGTGGTATATGATGCCATCGACATGACACTGGAAGTTTATATTTTGACGTTATAGCGATGTATAATAATTAAAGTGAATATGTAATATTAGGTAAAAGGTGAAAAAATTGGGAAGATTTGGGCCCCTAATAAGTGACTTGTAATGCAGCTCACAAGGGGCCGAGTCACTCGTTCCTCCGCGGGCCCTCCAAGCCCTACGGTAATGCCTTCTCTCACTGATGAAGTCCAGAATCAATGAGGCTCTCACCCTCCAATACATGAACCTTCCCATGGGAGGTCTTGTGTCAAACCCAGCTGCTCAATGTTTGTTTAAAAATATTGAGCCACGCTTCTGCTCCACGACCCTCCATCTGTTCAGTCTTGTGACTGCGTGGCATCGATCCAAAATAAACATATTTTTTAGGCGAAGTCAAAGCCCTGGCTTAATATAAAAATCAAGAATCCCAGAAACAACAAAAGCGTCGTCCAAAGGAAATTACTGCATCTGTTTCTTGAGCTCCTCAGAGTCGAGCCAGCCTGCGCGTGATCGATGTTCAAAGGGCTACGGGCTGGAATGCGATACATGTGGGAAGGATTCGTTTTCTCGCCGCTGTGTGGGCAGCACGTGACGGGGCCCTTCACAAAGCCAAAGAGAAACAACCTGGAAAGCCAGACAATTACCGGAGCCTCTGCTTTGAAGACCAAACATGGCACATGTGCATGGTCAGAGTGCCAGCAAGTAAATGTTTGGGAGGGGGGCATTGTCAACCCACAGGCACCAATGTCCAGTGGCATTAAATAATATACATACATCTGCTATATATGGCTGTTTATGGGGACGGGATATTTATCATAATCCATTAATTGGCTTATGTGAGTGCATTATCGTATTGTGGGAAAATTACAGGAGACTGAATAAATGACTGCAGGAATTAATATTCTTTGGGTCTTTCGGTAAAGCCACGTAGATAGAACAAATAATAATAATATTACTTTATTATTTTTACCGAAAGACCCAAAGAATACTGAATACATACATAATGAAACGAGAGCATTATATTTCTTTCTGGCATTTATTCTGTATTAGAGTGACGCTCATGTCGGAATCCATAATTAAACGCTGATGAGGCAGCTGGCAGCGGGAAGCTGTTTGAGCCGATTCAGTTCCGGCTGAACGTTCAGCCGCACGTCTATTTGGTAAAATAAACAGAAACCTTCATGTGTACATTAAAAGCTGGATTTTCCTGTTGAAACTTTACCCGCAATTCCAGCTAAGTCCAGTCACCAGTGTTTTCTTTTCTTACAAAGGATCTGAAAGTGGTTTTTTTTCGTCTGCATGTGATTGATTAAAAAAACGGCTGTAGCTTAGGAAGTTCTCCAGTACAAATATCTGTTCCTTGTTGAATCATTACTGAATGTATGTATGCCGCAGTAATTTAAAAAGTCTTAAAATGTTAAACGATATAGGGGCTGTTTCTGACCTATACCAATACATTACTAAGAATGAATCGCTGTTAATTAATCCTGTGAGCCTGTCCAAAGCTTTAATGTCCCATTTAACAACACTTTAATGGCCCGTCTTCCAGACACGCACTATATCGAGCACTCGAATATAAAGTATGACAGACAAACTGAATTGTTAAACAATAATGTGAATCATGCTTAAATAAGGTTTTTTTTGTTGTAAAATATAGTTGGGAAAAATATATTTAATATACATGAAAAATAAAGATACGTTTAACCATTATGCATGTGTTCCTTCCGCTCCGCCGAATCGCACAGTTGGCTGCGTACGGTGCAAAAGACGGTTAACATACTTGCGTGTCTTAAATCCCTCCAGCTCTGTGCACCCAGCGGAAATACATAAAGGGTAAACCACAGTTCATTTATCGGCTGGTTGTGTGCGGTGGGGCAAAGTCTTTGGGTAGTCGTACCTTTTTCAATGTTTCTGGCCAGCGTAGATCAGTGGACAAAAAATATCTCGATGGGTTCCATAGAATCCCTACCAGTGTAGGCCTTTCAGCCTTCAGTGACATGAGCAATGAATTTCAAGGCTGTGTTTTATCTTAGCTATGCTGTATTTTGTTGTAACTGTCAAGGCCTGCGCAGGGAGCTGTAAGTGTGCACCCACAGAATGCTCTGGGAGCTGTCGTGTTTCATAGCAGGACAATGGCTTTCTCATGAGCTCTAATGAAAATGTGACCACCTGCCTGTTGAAATATTTGAAAGTATTTGTCAATGAATAAAATATGCCTTCAAATTTTTTTACGTATTTATTTGTTCCATATTATAGTATACATCATGTTTTTGATGACTGTATCACATGACGATGTGCTCATTAGGTCAATACAAAAACAATGAATGTTCTAAAAAACATTTTTTTCCCATAATAGTAAATATTTTCACTTGGCCACCACTTAATTACGTGGAATTCAATTCAGACCAAAACAAGATCAGTCTGGCCCATTTCTGGGCTTCCGAAGCAAGTCAATTGCATTTTTATATTTAGCACAATATCTCTGAACTTTCCGCTGAGCTCACAAAACTGTCCACACTATCATGCACGCACGTGATGAACCAGGAGAGAAATCATAATTGCATTGCTGCCAGGGCTACTCTGCCCTCTGGCCCACATTCAGTTTAATTTAGAGTACACTGTTGTTGGCTCACACTTGGGATAACGGTGATTGAATGCATTTGGTAGAACAAGGAAACATCCGCTAAGTGGAATGTAAACGTCTCACATCCTGCGTTATTTTGGGACGGGATGGGCAGCCCCACGTGTGTTTGTAAAGGGGCTGCTCCCCCTCTGAATCTCACGGGGCACGCACACGGACCACATTCCTCGCGTGCATCTCCTCGGGGTGGGTGAAAAACTAACGGAAAGTCCCCAGAAATAATCCACCACAATGTTGTAAAAATCCAACCTGATCCACTTATTTGTGTACAATTTTCAAGTGAAGGTGCAGCCCTGCAGTTGCTTGTTCATATCACTGCTGGCGGAATGACCTCCACGAGAGGAAGGTCGACAAAGTCCCTCTAGAAGGTACCTCTACACATAGGCGATTACTATATACAAGCTTTAAACCATGAAGACATTTAAACCAATTAAATATGTCCGTCTTATTTGGAAATGACAGCGTATTGGGAGAACACGTCATTTGCAAGGGAGATAAACACAAGGATAAAGATTATTTTAAGGTGCAAAATTCAATGCAGAATCAAAGTCAGTGTAAGAATAGCACAAGACAGTGAGCAGGAGGGAATAATGTTTTATTGAATAGTGCAAAGCAATACAAAAAAATCATAAAATTGTGTATATAGCAATCCTAGCTAAAAACATTCTAACAAAAAAAATGAACATTTGTGATAACAGCTGTACAATTTAACCACGATAAATTACCTTAATCTAACGGCTGGCATAAATTAATTTTGCATTGTGTGTGTACGTTGTCTCAGCATCTTGCGTGTACCTCCGATTTTGAGATATTGAATTTGCACTAAATAAATTTCGCAAAAGTGGAAATAGGAATTGTACTCATTATGCTCTCCAAGATAATACTCAAACTTCGCGATAAAAAATGGCTTGTTCGAGGTTTTGTTTTGAAACACTCAATTTCGTTGAACGTTTTGCTTCCACTCCCTACTCTTCCACTTGTGCTTTTTTAGGACTCCATGCGGTGGTGGAAACTGTGGTGGCTTTCTTCAAACAAAAGTAAGCCTTGACATTGTGGACACCCTCCTGAGATAAGCAACCCTTGAATGATGTATTTATATATATTACATCCTTCGGAATGAAATTCATCTGGGAAGAAGGGCTATCTGAATAATGATTTTACTGGCAGGAAGTTTCACATTTCAAATCGGATAATGCTGCGGGTCTTATCGAGGATAAAGACAAATCTTAATAAGATATACACGTTGGAGTATAGTTATCCAGAGATTTTACTTAACGACCAATAAAGGCAATGGTGCAGTCCCGCAACTGCTTGTTCACACCACTGCTGGAAGAAGGGTCTCCACTAGGGAGCTCTATAGAGCCCCGGTATAATTACCAGTAATTTACTTTTGTTTGAAAGTGGTTGTTATTTTGGGTTGTCTTCATTTATTTATCTTCGATCTCATTTATTTATTTTCTTAGATCTCATTGTAAAGAAATGTTTCACTCCAATTCACTTCAAGATGCGTCTAAAAATGGCAATTGTTTGAATTATTATAACAGAGAAAGTGTTATTTCACTGAACTATTATCTGGTTATGAACTGATTTCAACATGCTTTTTCATTTTGCTAAGTATTGTTGACAATGAAACATTTTAAACACTTGACAGATCATGACTTGTACAGTTATTTATCGCTATTAACTACAAATATTTTAACTCAATGAGTCACAAGACTTTTATTCACGAATTTTCTGTTGGGTTTGACAAATTACTTTTGTTCACGCTTTTTTTTATCGTGGTATAACAACAACAAAAAACATTCAATGGAAGAATAGTCAAATGTCACATGCATGCATAAACAAGCTTCTTGTTGCATTAAAATTAAACTAATATAATGCCATCACAGCCAAACCGATGCTCAAAGAACAATCAGGGTATGTGTGCACATGCATCGTTAACTGAGCTGTAAGCTTCCATTGTGGATTGCATGGCAGTGAGGTCATAATGCTCAGTTAAGTTGGCAGGACAGAACGGTAGGAAGGGAAGGAGCTGTGAAGGCCATGTTATCAAACTCATTACAGCACAGAGCATGAGTCACCCCAACATGATTTTGGTTTGCCGTTGAAATCTGTGCGAGGCTATTGAATGAGATCACAATTCTGGTAAAATAGTGGTTTGCTGGATGGAATAGCTGTTGGGCATAAGATTAGTAAACGTTCACGCTGGAACCTGTTAATTTATTCTTCTAAGAATGTCTCTTTGTTTTTTTGTAAAGTATGTGTCACCTAGGAAACACGAGTAAAACACAGCCGTTTTCACCACCCCATCTCACTAAAAAACATTTTAAGACGCAAGTTATATGTGCATTTATCTGCATTCATATATATGAATGTTACATCTGATAATGTACACCAAAATAAAACTCTACTGCAGCAAAATAACGTGATTCTTAGTTTGATCATCAATCTCATCACCCATCACAATCATAATATTTATTTAGACTGGAGGAATCCAATGAGCAATGAAGCTCTTTTTCAACGGGCTTTACTTAACTTGACTTTCTGTCTGGTGGCCAAATCTTGTAATCTACATTCCGTCCACTTCCCGTTGTCCAATCAATCCCTAATTTTGCACACGTACTCAGATCCGGTGACAATGCACGTCTGTATTAAAATCGGCATCAATTAAACAATTAATTGCCTCCTTTCAAGCAATAAAAAAAAATCATGGACGGCATATTAATTATATATTTTTGTGTAGGTGAAAAACGCCGCGGTCCGTAAACTGTGGAATCGGCTCGCACAAGAAGCAGGCGCCACGTGTCTCTTTGTAATCAAGATGTCGTCCGCTTCCCGTTGTCCAATCGAGTTATTTACTTTTTAGTGCACTTTAAATTAAAAGTTGTTTTAAAAAAAACTTTTTAAAGGTGTTTATTTTTACAGATGTTCCGTAAATGTCCATCATCACCACCATCATCATCACTCACTGCGCTACCCACCACCACGATCACCTTCTAAAGTGCACAATACAAACGACATGTCTCAGTGTGCAATTAAAATAAGGTTGCGATATATATGTTGAACTTCTTTTGTACCGTGAGTAGTCAACCGTGCTAATCGGAGGTCATTCAAACAAAAACACCAAAAAATACATCAATATATAGTATATACATAATAGTAAAACAAAATAAAAATAACCCCTATAGGAACAGCTCTATTTGGATTTGGATCTGGTGAGGCAAAGTCACACTGACCACAAAACTATTATATGCTTCAACATATGTATGCCTGATGTGGTTACATGGAGAGGTGGGAGACTCACTGGCTTGGCTTGGAGATGTTGTTTTGAAGCCAATCTCTGCTGGTCTCGCCGTGTCTTCATGCAGGAGTTCTGCTCAAACACGTCTCCTGCATGAGCATGTCATCACAATGCTGGGGTAAAGGTCAAATAAATGGCACTTAATACTTAACTCATTTTGTCAGAGAATGGCACTGTTTAAACTAGTGCTTTTACTTTGCCAATGTGGTTTTCTAAACCAGGGTGGACGCTCGAAACAGGGCTGCAACCAAAACAACAAACTTTAAAATAAAGACGAACAAAATAAAGATCAGGATTTTCTCAGGTGGACCGGTGGCTTATGGGGCTAATACCTTTGACACATTCACTGAGTCAACACCAACGGGAAAGTGGAATTTAGTTCCAGGTAACCCTGCTGAGGCGAATATTCGTTCTATGATTCTATAACAAACAAACAAAAAGATACATACACATCAATAACACGGGCATTAAAAGAAAACAACATGCAATCGGTGACATTTCGGAAAATGGTCCTTCATAGCAGACGAATGTGTTGCGTTTGTTTAGGGTTGTTGTGCTTGTGCGCGACCGCCAAAAAAGGGGGAATTCTCATTTGGTTTCTGGCGGTATGAGTTGTTGGCCTCTGTCCAGTCATCAGTGTCTGTTCCAAACAAGTCTTTAAAATATGAATTAACATTTACTGCACTGTATTTCAATTCATCCCAGCTGCGGGAGGCTTAATATTTGTAGTATAGATGTTACTCATTATTGACGAAAAGTACGCTTTTTTAAGGGACAATGTAAGTCCTTGGTTTATCTCGAAGATACAGTGCAAAGCCTCATCTTACATTCTTTCATGAGGATTCAGTTAGGGACGTTTGACCAGTCCCTTCTGAGTATTTTTGTTGAGGAAGTGGACGTGAGGAATACACATCGACAGCCAGGTTCACTCTACAGTTAAGAGTGCTCATGTATAGTAACTATTAATAATAATTTCAACTCTTGACGTGCACAATATTCGCTCACTCTTGAAAATAAAAATGTACCCAGAAGCGCGAGGAATCACATACGCCCCCCCTCCAAGCTCTGCAATCCTCCCTATACGTCCAGGTGTTATTGGAACACATTCCTGCGGACGGGGCTGGTAGGAACATTGGGTTGCTTGGTCAATGGCCAGGGTCAACGTCGGCGTGGTGTATTCCGCAAATATGGCCGACTGTGAGGGCGGGCACAAGCCGGCGTGAGTAGGTTAAACGTTGAGTTTTATAAGGGCACCACGGGGTGACTAGCCCCTCCCCACCCAGCCCCACCCCTCCAAACCCCCCACCCAGCCCCACCCTCCCCACCCAGTCCCTCTCCCATCCCTCCCCACCCAGCCCCTCCCATCCCTCCCCACCCAGCCCCTTCCTCCCCACCCAGCCCCTCCCTCCACGACGGACGGACGGACGGACACAATAATCCCATGTGGGCTGGTGTAACCAGGAGGTTCCTACCAGTATCAATGTGTTTACATGTGGGAGAAACCCGTAGCACCCAGAGAAACCCCACACGTGCGAGGAGACAACACGCTATACCATACAGATGGAACGGGTGGAATCCACATTCGCCGCGCCGCCTTCTCCTTGCAAGCCAGGGTATGGCACCTCGACGCCCACGGGAAGCGAGTTTTAGATTTTGTCACATCCTCTGTGTGATCCACCAAGGCTCGCCTCCACAGTGTTGGATTAGGGGCGTGTGTCACCATCCCTCGGCTCCATTATCGGAGAACAGATTGCCTGCATTGATTGCATCCACGAAGCAACTACGCAAAAACACTTACTAAATCATTAATTAGCGAATTCACGCCAAACAAGAGTGTTGTTGTGCATCATTCAAGTGTACACGCATGCGCGGGAAATTGCAAATTGCACCGTCGTCAATACAATCCGTGTTTGCAAATGGAATTATCGAGTGATGTTGTTAAATGTTTGTCGTTTATCGCCCCAACGACGTGGACTTGACCAGTGCTATGCTAAGTGTTGCACTTTTTCCGTGTTTGTTTGCTTGTTTAGATTGTAAACAATCCCTCGAGCAAGGTGGTGCAGCAATCGTGGTGTGCATAGAAACAAATATCACGGTGAAAGGAATCATCTGCTCTCACCTGTTGCATCATTTGAGTGTGGGGTGACATTTTTTCCAGAACTTCGTTTTTCAGCTTGGCTTACTTATTATGTGCTGCCGTTTAAAAATGTAAGGCATTATTTCCTAGATGTGTTTTGCGTATATTTCCACATTGTACCTGTTGACGCACATGACAGTGCAAAGGATGATTTTTATTGTGAATAATACATGTCCAGTACACTATGATGTTGAACAAGGCACTGGGTGTGTACTCGTTTCGAAAAAAACTATTAATTGACGTTCATGCTTAAAGAGTGATTACTTTGCAAAACAACGAAATAGACAAATAATCGCAACAAATAATGTGCTGCTCGTCATATAAATTACTCATTTATTCTATGACGAATATATTGAGTTATTTTTTTCTATTGTCAAATTGAAGAGCTGGCTGCACTGTAACCAATCTAAGCATCGCTTCAATGATGTGTAACTTTTACATTATGCTGTTAATAGACATTCCTAACGTATGCTTTAATTGTGAAATGAAACGGTTCAAAAATAAACACTCTTTGATTCTTTCGGTCTTCAAGGCGGTTGCTTGCGTTGCGATCGTGGCTTTATCGAAAGAACCAAAGAGTGTGGATTCCTGCAGTCAAGAAAGCTTCAAATCTAAAATAAATGGTAGTTACGCCCTGCGGAATTTTGACGAAGCTGTTCGTCACACTCCCAATAACAGCCTTAACACAGCAAATGTTTTTTAGTACGATTGTTAGGACTAAACTTAGCACACAATGGGACATAAAGGCCAACGTTAACAAAAACCACAAAAGCCAATTTTAGGTGACCTGGGTGAGTTGCAGGGTGGGTAGGAAATCTCCGTACATAAAAAATGAGGTTACTCTAGTTTTAATATAAATATAGCATTTAAAGGGCCTAATCACAAAGATAATCACATTTGCAAATGTATGGAAAATTATTCCCTCTGATTTCTTGTAAGTTCCTACTGAAAGTGGTATACTCATATATCATTTGGCAGACTGCATTAAAATGAAACAGTCTGAGACATTTTGGTCCATATATGATAATTCTTGACAAATTTGTAATATGATACCTAAAATGTCAGCTGTTCCAGAGGATCCGGACGAGAATTGTCTCGCTTTATTTTAATAATTGAATAATGTTCAACAATTTTCATGACACACAAAGTGCTTTCCACAAATGGACTACACTACCTTACTGATATCATCAAGGAGCATAAACCATCACGCTAACTCTGGTCATCCTCGTAGCGGCTTTTGGCGAGCCACTGAACAAAGGCTGTCATTGCATCGTGTGCTTCCAGTTGCACTTCGGCGGCCGTCTGGAATGCTCTTCCTTTCGATATTCGGAAGCCACTTGAGCTATGCACTTTTAAATCTAGATTTAAAACTCATTTCTTTAGAACTGCTTTTTGTGTGTTTAGTTTCTTG
This sequence comes from Lampetra planeri, assembly GCF_965212315.1. Classification (NCBI taxonomy): domain Eukaryota; kingdom Metazoa; phylum Chordata; class Hyperoartia; order Petromyzontiformes; family Petromyzontidae; genus Lampetra; species Lampetra planeri. Next base: position 23,960,732 of record NC_136107.1, read on the forward strand.
TTCTTCCCCCGCACCTCCGATTAGCACGGTTGGCTACGTACGATGCGAAATAAAGTATACGCAAATATTTTCAGCCCTTTGCCAATTTGCAAGTGAGGACCTGTTGATGTCATGTCAGTCATGGGTGGGAGGTGGGGATTGGTTTCGACCATCGTTTACCATGCTGGCCAGGACTGGTTAAGATAATAATCAACACTGATCTGAGCCATCGCTGGGAATCAAACTCAGGTCTCCTAGTTCATAGCTCAGTTCACTAACCATTCCTCCATTGCCCCCCTCCCCTCCCCATATTATTTGATAGACTGCATTACAACAATCATTGCAAGTTATTTAGAAACCCGCAATATTTTAAAACTGTCCGGCGCCAATAAGCCACAAATTACATGCAGGGCAGCTTTGAAATCATCTGTAAGTGCTCTGAAAAAAGTCACCATAAATAGAGGTGCTCCTGGCTGGCGACATCACTGTGGAATCACGCACGTTAACATTATGCTGTAATTTGCAGGCTATTTCCAAACCAGCGTTCATCACACATATCGTTCGTGGCCTAATTCCTCGCTTTCTTGCGCTGTTAATATAACATCTCTATGCCTTCCGAATGACGTGATTGAGAGGAGAATTATTGAGGCAGCCGAATCGAGTCTGAACATTTTTTTCCACCCGCTGTTTTAGATTCCGAGTATTTTGTTGTTGTAAGCCGCTTGGAAAGAAGGCGAGGGTCCCTAGCAACGATCAACAAACTGGTTGTTAGGACAACTTTGAATGGCGTTTTCCTGCAGATACATTTGAACCTCATGGCGGGACCCCGGGGTCCCGAATAAATTGAAGTCAAAATCGTAATTAATTTATTTTTGGCGACTCCGTCCCACCACGCACATAAACGCCGCGACCCACGTGGCCCGGATCATTCTGTCGCCACGTCGTCCAAGCGCAGCAGCGAGGACAAATGCGCAGAAGAAACACAACTTTGAAACTTTGATTAGCGCATCGTGTAGAGGACGCTGAGAGGAATAGATTGCCGTATCGTTCGCCTTCAACGGACATAAAATGACGTCGCAACGCAGTTTATGCGAGAGCCGGGGGCTTATGGGACCCTGGGGTCCTGCCATAAGGTTAATAATTTTACACTACTAGAGCAATATCCCATTGTTTTAGATTTTGTTGGTGATGATATCTAAAAAGCGAATCATCTGAAGCTCACAAATAACAAAACGAAAAGTACTAATTATAATTTCATCCATGATGGTATCATCATTAAATTAAACTCTTCGTATGTAGCCCAAACCCCTCCACCGTCTGGCACTATAAATGAGAATGCATACAACTAACCGAATCACCTTTTTGTTGGACACGTGAGATATAAAAAACAAACTTACGTACTAAAATATACTGATCCTGTGTTACGTGTTTAAACGTGCGTATACAATATACACACACATATAACACGAATAACCACATACAGTGTTAGGTCTGGGCATATTTGCCATGAAAGCATGGACGAGGCTTGTAATTTCAATCGGTTGCAATCATATAACACTTGCAGCAGTTATATTTGGCTTACATGGAATGCGATAAGCGTGCATAATGCAAATTACAGAGCTCTCCCACAAGCAGTGTTTTCTGGCAGGGAGTTGCTTGGCTTTCCATGAAACGCCACCACACGCCGATTGAACCGGCTCTGATTTAACCACAGCCCTTGGGGATTTTGTTTTTTTGCAACGATGGAGCCTCTTTATTGCTGCCAATTAACCAATTAAGCTCCTGCTCGGTTTGATTTGCAACTGGTCCTTCGTGTTCCAGAAAGCGCTTCTACGGGTACAGACTGCAGATCACGAACAAATAGCACGTGTGTGCAAGGTCCAAGGTGCACGAGCCACGTGGTGATGGGAGAGACCGGTTTGCTGGGGTTGTGGATGTGGCACCCAGGTAAGAGTACACATTGAGCCAAGTGACACAAACACTTGTGAGCCAAGAGCCGTGTTGGCATTAAATCATTCACTCATTCACCAGTGCAGCGTGAATGGTTGTGCGATTATTACATTGTTCGTAACAAGATATCATCGGAATCTTTATTTAGACTGGAGGAATCCTGTGAGCTGTAAAACTCTTTTTCACAGATTTCCAGTAGAGGCGGGTAAGAAAGTTGCAACAACAAACAATACAAAAACACGATAGGAGTGCAAAATATAGGAAAAGTAAAAAAATCACAAATAATGAACTATTTTTTGTATCTTACCAGGCAAGGCCCACTGAGCTATTAGCTTCTTTTTCAGAAGCGACCTGGACACAAATGATAGCTCAACGAAGTCGCTTATCACATGGAAATGTGTAATATCCAAATAATCTCAATAAACCACAGTTCAGCAAGGTTGGGGGAAAAAACATGTACTTTAGGACTGTTTGCCTTAAGTATCGGCTGCACATTTCACACCGTGTATGTTATGTACACATATGGCGGGTGCAATTGCACGGTGTACCTGCAATAAACCCTACCTGACAACAACAACAAAAACCCAAACACGAATCGTGGTTGCGATAGGGGGGTGCTGGGCAGATGTGAGTTCAACGTCTGCACTTGCAGCTTGAATGCCTTTTTAAAACATTCTAGTGTGATTGGCTACGGCGAGGTAACTGACAAACACGTCATAGTATTATATAGCCCTGCGTGTGTTTGACTGTTGTAGCATCTTTGGCGCGACCTATGGGAGTGAAGGTTACAGTTTCAGAATAACTAGTGAAACTTTAACCTCGTGACAACACCCTAACAACGGCCACTCGATGCTGCTTTACAAGTAGCTGTGTTTTTTTTTTAAAGAAGAATGCATGTTAACGATAGCTTAAAGCAATAGATTTGTCTGTTTGATTCCCTACCAGATATGATGAATAATGACTGAGACATTGACAATATCCACGCAGTATTTTTTGTTGCTAAGAGATATCTAGTGATTTAGAATTAAGGTTGGCCGCGTTTATGCATTTGCTCAGCCAGAGGGCCTTCTGGGATTCCATAATTTCAGCAGCATTTATTCAAAACAAGCAAACTTAAGACCGCTTTCAAGACACGGCATCTCTAAACCGATCAAGAATTTTATTTGGAGGCAAGCAAGGGTTGTTGAATAACACACAAATTAGTGAAACTCCCAAACCTGCTGGGCTGCAGGGTCACCATCTCCTGGCTTGCCAGAGTATGATGGCAGTACGCCAAGTGGATTCATAGCCATCTGTATTCCATCTGTACGGGGATTGAGTGTTACCCCCCTACCTCACATGATAGGGATTGTCCACAGGTCCTTTGGTTTCCTCCCACATGTGTAACCGCTTGGGCAAAACATCCCACTACGGGCCACAGAGCTTGGGCGATTCATTGTTGGTGGCTCCAGTTGCGGCTGCTGTCTCAGCTTGTCTGTGGGGTGTCCGCGACTCTCAATCTATGAAAACTGCACCTTTGTCTTAATTTTATTTATAACAAGTCACTCTACCTCAACTGCATCGATGTTTTATCGTGAACACATTATTCATGAACAAGATCACGTGGTGTCATCTCTTTACGAGTGACATAATTTAGTTCAGAAATAACTTGACCGTGAATATATAGTATTCACTTTAAAAAAAACGCCTGTTGAGGTCTAGTACCTCAAGGGCCTGGACTGCCTTGCCAGGTTCCCCTGCCCGGACCCCCTTCATCACCCTGGGAAAGGGAATCGGCGGTGAGACCGTGGTGGGCCTCAATCACTCCTAACAATCATTATCAGCCATTATATATCCACTGCTAGATGAAGAATACGGTTTATTTAATGTATGTATGCTCAAAACAGTGTATAGCAATGCGTGTTTAAAGATAATAATGAATACAAGTGGAAAATGAAATTTTAAAAATGCAGCCCAGAATAATATGATCACGTACAGTAGTAATAGTTTGGAAGCAATAAAATAATGTTTTACATTTGCATGCTTGTAAAATTACGAAAAATTGTTAAAATTCCAACTTTGGCCATACTTTTAAATCTGCTGCCATGGCAGAAAGTGACATAACAATAACTACACAACCATGAAAAACAGCTGTTTACTAAACACAACTGACAACCGGCTCAGAAAGCAATGGACCGTGGAGAGAACAAACTGAACGAAATCAGCCATCTCAACAGTGCTTTGAGACTAACCGCAGAGAATTAGGTAAAGCTGAAGAGATGCATCGGCAAGGACGCTTGCCCAAAGCCAGCTGTGTGATCACAGGCACCCGATAACTCCCTCTCATCCTGCAGGGGTTATCCCTTCCTTCCGCCACGCACACAGCGGCATTGCAGTGTTTCCTCACTCCACGTTGCGCACACAGGGCCTGTCCAGATTGCTTACCGTGTACTGTGTTTTTTTGTTGGGTCCTTCTTTTGCCAGCCGGATGGATGTTGCCATGGTGCAATCAGTTTTATTTTGAGTATGGGGCCGTCCATAAATGACGTCACGCGATTTTGGACGATTTTGACCCCCCCCCCCTAGTCACACGGCGTCACATAAAGTCAGACCCCCCCTCCTCAAATATGACGTCACAAAGCTCTGCCCCCCCCCCAGAAAAAAATAAAACATGCTTCAAATCTCTTTAAACTATTGTAATTGTAGTTCGTATTTAATGTAGCGCTGCACTCTGATGTTGTAGGAGAAAACATGTATTAAAAAGTCTATTTAATTAAGGAGAACGTGTTGTCTATATTCTCAAACACCCCCCCTCGTCACACATCGTCACAAATGTCTGACCCCCCCCCCCCTCCTAGGTGCGTGACGTCATTTATGGACGGCCCCTAAGACCCATTGAACTAAAGATTATTATTTTTGGTTAGCACAACTTGACTTGAAAACCAAAGGTCGCCGATTTAAATTTGCCCCGTGAAACACTCCCCCACTACAGGCAGTCGATTGGCAGGTTACATATGGTGGGGTATAGTGTGTGTACTCTCACCTCTCAAGACGTCTGGCCAACGAGGAAGAGTAGGCCAAAGATATCCTCTAGAGCAGTAGTGGGTAACCTGTGGCCTGGTCTAAGTGTGTATAGGGTGATGCGTGGGGGTCGTGATTAGTGCACAAGCACGATGTTAAGCTTGTGGTCCGCTCGTAAAAAAGGTCTCAGTTTTGTTGCCAGATAAAAGGGTAAAAAAACTATTATCATATTTTTTACTGGCAAATGAGGTTCCAATGGTGAAGGAGGGCCGCTCATGGGGCTAACTAACAAATCTAGGTTGCCCATGACTGCTACAGAGGGACTCTTCTGAGCCTTCCGACCAGCAGTGGCGTGAGCAAACAGTTGCAAGACTGCACCTTTACCGATTGTCAAATGTGGAAAATAGTGTTCCCCTCCGTAGTAAAGAAAGGCTGCTGCTGCTGTGATTCCCCAAGCAGGATGCGGGGAGTTGAGTTACGCTTTAGCTGGGCTATTGTGTGAAGAGCCCAAGGTGCAATTGCTGCTTTCACTGAGTGTGGACTCTCTTGACACTGTTGGGGGACTGATGCCCGGAACTGTCACGTGGCTCATTTGTAAAACGAACCTGGCTCTCAGTACCACAATGACTTCCAGGTCAAGCCTAACAAAGTACTCTCATCACGTGCTATATTGTGACGCACAAGCCCTTTCCCATTAAGCTATCTGGGACACTGGTAGATGTGTTATGTGTGAGGAGTTGTCAAACTTCCTTGTGAACACGATCGACTAAAAATGCAATGGTTCTTTCATTTTAAAGTATAGTCATTCATAGAACGAAGGGACGTTATCTTTCAACCCAATTGTACACTTCTACATTGGGGTTAACATGCATTTACATATAGTGCATAGTTACAAACAAGAGACCAGCATAGGAAAATATATTCTTAGGTTTTTTCTGTAAAGTCACGTGACTTTACCGAAAACACCTAAGAATATGACTCCTTGCAGTCACGAAAGCTTCAAATCTAGCATAGGAAAAATCAGCTATCGTGGAAACAAAGTACAGAAGTTAATGAAGAATATATGTGAATCCACTTATTGGCGAACAAATGTAAAGCTTTGGATGGATATGGACTTTGATGTAATCTGTGTAGTTAGCTAACTCGTGCATTACCGGCCAATTTCACCTGCTTATAATCTCCCATTGATCTTTCTAGTTAAAATCAGATCTCATTTGTCGACATTCAATTATTTGTATAGGAGCAGAATTATAAACTTTTGACACATTTTCAAACGTATGTGCACATGTGCTATACACATATCTTAGTACATTTTCTACACACCAACCATTGCATCTTGAAACGCATGCGTACTGCTATTTATGGCGATTAAACTATTACATTCTGATTCATATGCGTTAGGGTATTTGTGTCGACGAACTACGTGGATTACAAAGAATGAAGGGCTTTTTTAAAGACACTGTTTTCACAAAAAACAATGACTATATATGGGCACACGAGTCTTTAAGCTTTGAATGTCGGTATTGGTGGAATTTCATGGTGGTTATTCTTTTCAATGGCCCCGCTGCGCCTGAGGGTGTATGAGTCAATTCTAAAGATACCGGCTCTATTGATGAATGTTTACACAGATTCTGATTGGAGACAAGCCTTAAAGACAGGGAGTCTGAACAGGACTGGCTTGGATTTATGGTGTGAGGAGTTGCCGCTCAGTCTGGTCTTAAGAAGATGGATTTGCATGATCATACAGGCAGAAGCAGTGGCGGCTCCTGCAAAATCTCTTAGTGGGGGGAAATGTCTGGATGATTGATAAGGATAAGGTCCACCCATGCAATGGATAAATTAACAGCTTAAGCATGTAAAGGCAACTTCACTTCTTTAATATTAATGTGACTCTTACAATACATCTTGTTTGTTTCTATACTCACTATTAAAACAAACCACTCAAGTTTCTTTTATTAAAGATTCCACTAGGTGGCGACAAATTATATTGTTGGATGAAACGTGCTTACGTATGATGACGTAAGCACGTATGATGACGTAAGCACGTTAGGGCGAGCCCTCCCGGAAGCCATAGAGAATGCATTGCAGCGCCCCCCGTTGGAAAAAAAACATCTTTGAATGTAAGTCTATGGGACCACTCAGGGCGATTCTCAGCTGGAGGGAAATCGCCCAAAAAGAGGCGGTACTCCACAGAACGTAGCATGACGCTGATTGGACTATATCCAGAGGCACAGTGACGGCTAGCGTGACTCTGTGGTTGAATGACATTGGTGGTGCGTCGCCCAATCGCCTTAATGAAGAAACCGCCCCTGGGCAGAAGCTAGCTATTGTGTCGTCACGGATAAGGGCAGTGGCTGTGGATTGCTGTGGATTACTGACGGTAGAAGAATACTTTAGTTTGTTCCTACACCACTGTCAGTGCATTCCTTCACACTCTACTGATGATAAGCACCTTCATTACGTTGAAAATTTCACAACTCATGCAAATGTCAAAGTTTTACTCCCAGACGTGAGCGTGCGAAACATTCTGAGATGGGAGAGGTATTTCTTTGTTTCAAAACATAGTTCATACAAAGTTCAAAGTTCATTTATGAGGTATAGCCCTGTGAGCCATTCGGCTCTTGAATCGGGTGCAACCGCAACAAACAAAAAACAAAAACATGAACAAGAAAACATCTTAAAGTGACTATGTGCAAACAGAAAATCCAAGAAAAGACAGCAAAATATTGCAGAAAAATCACAGTACACCAACCCTGTGCAAATATCCCAGTGGGATGCAAGTCAAACAACAACAACCAAAAGACAACTTAGATTAAGGCCATCAGTCTAACGTAGATAGGTTCATAAGGCGATGTGTCCTGCAACACAGAGGGCTAACATAAGAATATTCAGTAAGAGTTCACAAGCTTCTTGATGTGATTCAGGTAATGTTAGGTTCGAGAGGTAAGAGAGTGGTACTCCAAAGCTGAGCCACGTGAAGAAAAGAGGAACTGATGAATGTTTTGCACTGCAGAGAGGTGGTTGCATGCAGTATTGGTGAAAGGAGTTTTGTTGTGGCACTCAGAAGTAAATATAAAAACCGTGATGGGAGTGATCTCGCCGCCACGGTGGTGAGATGTTAACTACCTTGCCGCCTGGTACGCAGGAGGTCGTGCGTTCGATCCTGACCCTGACGCGTGTATATTTGGAGTTTGCATGCTTTCCCCATGCTCACGTGGATTTTTCTCCGGGTCCTCTGGTTTTTCCCTCCACATTTAGAAACATGCTTTTAGAGTATTTGGCTGCTATACATTTGCACGTGATATGCCACTTTTTGAGCTATCATTTGTGTCCAGGTTGCTTCTGAAAAAGAGTTATATAGCTCAGTTGGCTTTACCTGGTAAAATTAAAAATATTTAAGTAGTTTATAGTTTAGGTAGCGGAGAGCTGAAGCAAAAAATCAATGATGAGATAGTGGCAGTCGCAAATCAGAATATTATATTTGAAAGCCAGAATACAGGTTTGAGGTAACCAGGCAACTGTGGAAAATATATGTTTACCTGCATAGTAATTTAGTTTTCAGTTTATATTCTACCACTCGACAGACTTAATATCACCTCCAGACATGCCACTGTTATTTTTCAGTATATTTTGGTTGATGTGAATCAAATAATGAACATTGTACATCTGTTTTCCCATGGACATGCATGTATTTGGTATTATTAAAGTTGCCTGAGGATGTGAATAATTACAAATCAATGTTCTGATATCATAAATTATAGATGGATAAATGAATTATGATTGTGGTGAAGTAAAGCCAAAGGAAATACAAAAACAAACAATCAGTCTTTAAAAAAGCATGCCCCTGTATCCTTTCAATCTCCCTACCTAAGATACAATTGTTATAAACGAAACATATAAAAATTGTAACATTAAAATTACACTTAAAAGCTACTTGTGGAAAATTATATAAATTCTGGCTTTGATATAAGAATTTACACATGTACAATCTCGGTAGATCTTTGATCACACATGAGAGAGAAAAAGTGTTTCCCATCGATTTATAAATGTGCAGAGAAGGAAAAAAAAACTCCTTACAACGCCCTTCCTGCCCAGCACAAGGCTCGGCTGCTACATTGTGTTCTGCAAAATATCCGGCTTTAGATACCCATTGCTGGGGCAAGCGGGGCGAATGAAAAAATTACCCGCACAATACAACACACATACTGCCAGGGAGTGGCCTGCCAGCAGCAAGGCCACGCACATCCCACACAGCATGCATTGGTGGCCGTGACTGATATACGACACAAACGGGAACAAGTATAACCCGTAAAAACAAAGTTTTTCACTATAAATCCTTTATATGCGTGGCATCGGTTTAATTTTATTATTCATTTCTGTTTTTCTTGAGTAAGAGTTTCATTTTTATCACATTGGTATTTTAAATTCAATCTGAAAAAATGTTTTTCCTAAAAAGTGGAATATTTTGGAATTTTTTTTCACGAAAATGCATTGTCACGCACAACGAGTCTGTGTGCAAAATGTCAGCTCGATTGGACCACGGGAAGTGGTTTAAAAAACGACCGAAAGATTTGCACGGTCCTAAGCAAGCAAGCAAGCGAACTTAATATAAAGGATTTTAAAAAGGGAGACTCTTTTAAAAACTGGTGGCCACTGCCTCTCCGTTAAATGTGCAATGCAATGGCATTCTGTAATGCGTGGGTGAGCTGATCAAGTGAATTCATTTAAAGGTTTTATGCAATATCAGCGCTTGAGTTACACATGAAATGCCCACCTGAGCAGGTAAGACTAACTGATATGGAGGGATTGTGTTACAAATGCTGGCATCGACATGTGTTCGTAAAACAAGGCGTAATTGTCTAACAATGTTAACCAATTACGCCTTGTTTTACTACATTATTGAAGACGACATTTAGTTGTGCATTACGAGATGAATTTAAGTTTCAGCTTCAGCGTATTGAATAATCATTCGTATATTATTTGCTTGCAAGTTATTGCCGTTACAGAAATTTCCCAAGGACTCAAACGGGAATTTACTGATGTAAAGCTTTCGTGACTGCAGGGATTCATCTTCTTGGTTCTATCGGTAAAGTCACGTAGAAGGGAAGTAATAAAATAATAAAAAAAACATAATAAAATAATTCTCTTTCGATTTAAAGCTTTCGTGACTGCAGGGATTCATCTTCTTGGTTCTTTCGGTAAAGTCACGTAGAATGGAAATAATAAAATAATAAAAATAAAACATAATAAAATAATTCTCACGACGTTTCGGCCACAACGCAAGCAGCCGTCCTCAGGTCGGAAAGACAGCGTCCTAATTTCCGACAGCTCTGTTTCTTCACATGAGGACGGCTGCTTGCGTTGTGGCCGAAACGTCGTGAGAATTATTTTATTATGTTTTATTTTTATTATTTCCATTCTACGTGACTTACAGAAAGAACAAAGAAGATGAATCCCTGCAGTCACGAAAGCTTTAAATCGAAAAAAAGGAAGGAATTGTTATTTCAATGTTTGTCATTTTCCAAAAGTGGATAATTTCCAACTTTTACCAAAATGTTGCTACGTTACTAAAAATGGTGTACACTTGAACGTGATGTGCCATGGTGTTTTGGCGCTCGTATTAAACGAGATAGTTCAATTTTACTTGACAGCTTCAGTGAGCCAAGGTTGGATTTGAAATGCGGAACCCTTACACCTGACTTTTTTTGCCGAGGTGCCTGGTGTTTATTGGCGGCGAGGCTATCCAGCTGATATTCCTTCGTCGGTTTTTTGCGGTTGTGCTGTTCAGCTGGGGTTGTACCGCTCGTGGTTCGACGTGAAGTCCAATGTTTTGCTGCACGTGCTGGGAGTTTCCTATTAACTACACTAAAGCTGAAAATTCTACTGAGCTCACAATCCATAACGAAATGTTGCGTTCAATAACGGGGTAAAACTAGGAGCGAAATGTCAGACGCCATACCGAACAACACGTGGTACAACCTGAAAACACACCAGAGATCCAGATTCAAACAAACTCTAACACTGTAATGGTTGGGTCTACATTTTTACAAGCCAATGATGATGATGCTGCTGCTGGTGCTGCTGATGCTTATGACGATGAAGCTATTGTTTTAGATTATAAGGTTATACTGATGATAATCAACGTGATGATGATGATAATGATGAATTTAGTTATCCATCAGAGCCGCACAGAGTCTGATGGTCTGTTTTTAAAAGCACACTGCTTTGGATTGCTTTAGATAATTACATTTTAATGAGTGCTTTGCGAGTGCGAGGAAACCAGATTAAGTGGAGGAAGAACTCACCATGCAACGCAGACTATCAGACAAAGAATAGGACATGCCTGAGAGGATGACCACCACGGGGGTAGAGAAAATAGATCAGTTCGTGTGCAGAAGCGATATAGATTATGAGTTGGTGATAGCATGGGGAAGCCTACATCTAGCAGTGGATAAACATGTACTGATAACGATGGTGATGATGATAATATTGACACATGATCAGAAACACGTGTACAAATATGGTTCTGTATAAGATATTTAACTCAATCAACATATTGCCCACTGGTGTACTGACAGCACAATAATAAAAGTGGTAAGTAGAGGTGGCAGGAGCTGGACACGCCTTCTGTGGCGGCATTGCACGCGTAGGTTGCGTGCCAACAGGGTTTTATAGTGAGAAGCTGCTTTGACAACAAAGTGCTGATTTTGAGTTCAACGCTAACCCATGCGTCATGGCTTCTATAAATAGAAGGCCGCCAGCATGTCTGAGCTACGTGAGGAAATCCAACACCTACCCGTCGTGTGAATGGATATTTGAGGCAGAAGAGGCAAGTTTTATGTTTATTTATCTCTTTCCCCCGTGAGTTTGCTCACTTATAAATTGATGATCAAACTAAAAGTACCACAACACAAACCCAGCACTGGTGTAATACTAGACGAATCTGGCTCATAAGTGCAAATGACATGTTCAATATATATATTTTTTATCTGAAAAGTTCATTTTCTTGAATGCTAAATTTTTGGCTGACTTGGACAATAGATCTTAGTGCTTCATTAACATGTCAAGGACTGCTTTGGTAAGTGATGTAGAATCACATGCCTTCCTGATGAACAAACACCGCTCTACTACGGAAAAATATACAATACCGTAGGCTCATGCTATAGGGAAACGCCCTGTAGTTCAGGCCCTGCTTGTTTAATGAATGTACATTCACAGTGAAAAACAAACACTGATACAGCAGCACAAAATACTGAACATTTGTTTGCGTTTCTATGGTGTGTGTGTCTCTTTGTATATATTTGTTCGTTGCATTTCTAGGACTTAAAAATCTGAGTGGGAGGGTAAGGAGGGAGCTGCCGTTAAGGTATTTATAATGAATCCCCCACAGTTTGACTATGAATGAACAATTCAGTTCTTAGCAGCAACACAAATATTGACCGTAATGCTCTTCGTTTCTTCTGGTGTCAGCAACCTCGATGGTAATCAGTTGTTTATATATATACACAGTACTCCGTTGTGCCCATCTGTTCTTCTGGTCCTGTTCGCTCAGCACCAGTCTGTTGTGTGGTGTTGCGATTTAGTGCGTGGCTACCATTTGGAAGATTGGGAGCAAGAATCTCTTTCTAAGGGATCAATTCAACCAATTACCCCCTTGGATCAATAAAATTACAGCACTTCCACTTTGTTACAAGAGGTTGTCCTCTGGTGCAAATTTCCCTTTCCCATCGTACGAATGTAGAATTTTTATTTCTACCACTGACTCAGTGTCATCAATGTAGATGAGCGCTCCCCACGTTAGAGTTTAATTACTTTTTTTTTACTTTTGAGATTTATAGTTCGAGATATATTTCGGTTTTTTTTGTCAAGGGTTCTGTGGTGACTGCATTTTTTTTCAGGGAAAATATTTATGCCAAAACACTGATCGGCGCTGCCTGCCAAACCAGCCTGCATGATATCCTGTGCACATACCCCAGATGCATCTTGTGTTCCATCTGTCCAGCACAGACGGGTAAACTCGTATGTTGTTTGAAAGATTCGGTCCTTCACTTTTACAGGGAATAAAATATAAGTAAAATTAAATTGCTGTCAAATTAGAGTTATTCGGCATTGAAAATCTGCTAAAAGCCAATATGCTTTAATAATACGTGTCAACACCAAGTATGCTCCGAGTTATTTATGAACAACATGAATTACTGAATAGCACATTACTCTCCTTCAAAATGTGCAATGACAATTAACACTTTGCGCGGGTCACTTAGGAATCCCATGATCTTTTATCGAACCTTTTACTTATGCTATATCCAATCTTGACAAAGGTGTTAGTTTTGACTCCTTGTAGTCTTCTCACATTGGTGCCAGGTCGTAGCTTCACCTGCAATAGAGGCAGAAGGTGTGGGTGGAAGAGACAGAATGTATGCTGTACTGTGATCAATTTAACACGTAAGCTTTCGCGACCAAAATTATCCATGTTAACGTTTTTATTGGGTTAGATTGCATAAACGTCGTACTCGAATTACTCTTTGGTTCTTTCGGTAAAGTCACGTAGAAACAAAATAAATTTAATAATAGAGTACGACGTTTCGATTGCAACACAAGCAGTCGTCATCAGGTAGAACTCAATTTGAGAGAGAGACAAAACACAGACACGGAGACACACAGACAAACACACAAGCAGAGAGAGAGACAACACAGAGACACACAGAGAGAGACACACAACATAGACACACAGACAGACACACAAGCAGAGAGAAACAACACAGATACCCACAGAGAGAGACACACACAACATATTTCGATTTAAAGCTTTCGTGACTGCAGGGATTCATCTTCTTGGTTCTTTCGGTAAAGTCACGTAGAAGGGAAGTAATAAAATAATAAAAATAAAACATAATAAAACAATTCTCACGACGTTTCGGCCACAACGCCTGAGGACGGCTGCTCGCGTTGTGGCCGAAACGTCGTGAGAATTGTTTTATTATGTTTTATTTTTATAATTGTATTACTTCCCTTCTACGTGACTTTACCGAAAGAACCAAGAAGACACACAACATAGACACACAGACAGACACACAATCAGAAAGAGACAACACAGAGGCACACAGAGAGAGACACACAACATAGACACACAGACAGACACACAAGCAGAGAGAGAGACAACACAGAGACACACAGAGAGAGACACACAACATAGACACAACTACGTGACTTTACCGAAAGAACCAAAGAGTAATTCCTGCAGCCACGAAAGCTTCAAATCAAGTCGTACTCGAATTGTAAATGTGGGTTTACTCTCTAACACTGGTGTGCTGAACTAGTAACTAATTGGCATGTTTTGTTTACATGACAAACCTTACTAATTGGCGGTCTCGGGTGGTGGCGGTTTGAACGACACATTTATATGTACGCGGTCTAACACCAAAAAAACTTCTATTCCACACTGATCGCTTGCGATATGGTATGCAGATGAGTGGCCCCTTAGATGGAATGCAGTTGATGCAGTTCGAGTTGGGAGAGACCAGGTCGAGCCAACCTGTTGGCAGCTGCTCAAGTCAAGGTCTCTGCCGCCACGCGCCGTTGGTCAGTCTCACTCAGTGTGGAGGAGCAGGACGGGTGTTGATGTCACAGTTACGCCATAATCTCTGCCTTGTTGACGTCGATGCATTGCAAATTGGGCACGAGAAGGCGTTCACTGGGGATTTCCATGTGCTTTCTGAACGCCGTGACAGCATGGCGCGAACACGTTAGCTCTTACGCAGTCAAAAAGTCAAACTGTCACCATGCTCAGTTGAGCATTGAGAGAGAGGTCGTCTCGGTGGCCCTGAACCAGCGGTGGAAAATCCACATTCCTATGACAGGTGCTAATGGTTTCACATTACAACCACTGCTGACGTCTGCAGAATTGCCGACCATTTTATATGCCAAGAATTTTTTTTTAGTTTTGAGTTGAACCTCAACTGGGATTTGAACTCTTAACCTTTTGACTGTGAGATGGCCACTCTGCCTCAGCCAGCCAGTTTGAGAGCAGTAGCAGCAGCAGCAACAAGATTTGTGATTTACAATGGATGGGCAACTATTGGAGTGTAGCTGATAACCATGCTATATGGTGGCCCTAACAGTAAGGATGAAGGGACCACTCCCAAAAATAGTCTATGATGTGAGGACAGGGCGATTTATATTGGAAGCACAACGTCTATGCAGTTAACGTGTCTCTAAATTCAGTGGTGAGGCAGACATGGAGGCTTTGACATTTTTCAGCAAAGGCCTCTGCTGTGTTCGCCTCTTGAAAAATATGATTCTTCCATCCGATGAACACTCGTCAGCTGTTTCTGAAACAGTTTGGAGGACCGTTCCAGCTCAGCGCATGCAGACAATTATATAACTGACTGTCAAGCCAAGGAACACACGTATGTAACATAGGTGTGCCTTTAGGCATAAAATACTGAAGCTAATAATAATACTTCTTTGGTTCTTTCAGTAAAGTCACGTATAAAGATAAAATAATAAATTAAATAATAGCATACGACGTTTCGATTGCAACACAAGCAATCATCATCAGGTAAAAATGAAATAGCAACAAAAAATCTAACCAGAAAACTATAGACAGACATATAAGCAGACAGATATCACCAAGATACATAGAGAGAGTAACACAGGTACAGAGAGGGAGATCGTCTCTGTGGGGTGGCCTTAAATAGACAGAGGGGGGCGGAGGCAGAGAGAGGGAGGGGTTAGAGAAAAAATGTGCATGTCAATGAGTACGAAGAACGCGTAGTAAAGTACACACTAAATTAAATAACCTAGCAAGGTTATTTAATTTAGTGTGTTCTTTCTCCCTCTCTAGCAAGGTTATTTAATTTAGTGTGTTCTTTCTCCCTCTCTCCTAACCTAGCATGGTGTTTTAATTTAGTGTGTTCTTTCTCCCTCTCTCCTAATGCTCAAGCCTGCGTACTTTACTACGCGTTCTTCGTACTCATTGACATGCACATTTTTTCTCTAACCCCTCCCTCTCTCTGCCTCCACCCCCCTCTGTCTATTTAAGGCCACCCCACAGAGACGATCTCCCTATCTGTACCTGTGTTACTCTCTCTATGTATCTTGGTGATATCTGTCTGCTTATATGTCTGTCTATAGTTTTCTGGTTAGATTTTTTGTTGCTATTTCATTTATACCTGATGATGATTGCTTGTGTTGCAATCGAAACGTCGTATGCTATTATTTAATTTATTATTTTATCTTTATACGTGACTTTACCGAAAGAACCAAAGAATAATTCCTGCAGTCACGAAAGCTCCAAAATTAAGATTAATAATAATACTGTCAACTATAAGTTAATTAATATTACTATTAATACATTCAGAAGTCAAAGAGTCGCCATGCTCACGGGGATTGTGTGAATTCCATATCTCCATGATGGGGGACAAAAACAATGTTTTTTATTCCAGTGACCTCACGCTGTTGAAGGACTAAATTGACCCCTGATTAGAATGCCAACATATAACCCTCCAATAACGTGCCGTCTTCTCGACCAACACAAACTACTTAAAATCTTATTATAGTGTTGTATGCGTGTTTAAAATATATACAGGAATATATATGCATTAAAAGCTAGCATTTCTGGCAAGGACTTGTTGTATCTGTTTTTAAAAAGGGCCATATACGGTAGGACGATAACATTTGCTCATTTAATGCGTAGACAACTGTAGGGCAGCCTTCGTTAATACTGCCGGCGGCCTAGTATTTTTATATCTAGGCCTTGCTTGTGTAATGCGAGCATAAACGGGGTGGTTGCTGGCCTCCGCGCCAATCACACGGCCCGGAGCATTGGGGGGCGGAGCCTGGTCGGCGGAGCGTGTGGGAGGAGCCACTGCTCACCTCGGCTCCAATGGAAGACGAGGTGAACGGGGGGCGGAGACGGGGCCAGTACGGGCAGGAGGAGTCAGGGTCACGTGATGGGAAGGATATAGGGAGAGAGCCGGAAGAGATCAAGGAGTGGGAACAGAGCGAGAATAGGGGAAGCCACGCTGGACAGTGCGGGAGGAGCGGCGCCATCTGCCACGTGGTCGAAGACCTACGCACACCGTCAGCCAGCGGTGTGCGTGGGGTAGACGAGCTAGCGGTGTGTGAGGGGCTAGCAGAGTGTGCGGGGCACACGTGGCTAGTGAGTGACTAGCGGAATGTGCGGGGCACACGGAGCGAGCGGTGTGGCTGGCGGCGTGTGCGGGGCACACGGAGAGAGCAGAGCAGCCACCTGCGAGTGCGGCCCACACGGAGCGCGCGCGGGGCGCACGGCGGAGGCGGCGCGGGTCCGGCCGAGGACCAGCAGGGTGCGATACGAAGAACCTAAAAAAACGACAACGGAGACCAAGAGAGCCTGACAGAGTCGTTTATTACATTGGTGTCAGAAGTGGAACGTGATGTCTAAACATCTCAAGAAAAAGAATATACCGGCACCATCTTCAGAAGACGAAGAAGATCTTCCTCCGGCGGTAGCAGTCCCGACCATGGAAGGCGTGGGCGAAGTGGCGGCGAACGACACGCCAGGAGTACAAGATGTCGTCGGGGCGGCCGGGCCGCCTGCGTCGACGGGCGTCGAGGACTGCTGGCGACACGTGGCAGTCCAGCTTGATTTGCTGCGGGCCGTTCTGCAGCAATTACTCACCCTGGTGGCACCAGCGACGATGCCGGATCGCCCAAGCGGGGAGCCTTCGAGTGGGTCCGAGCCGTCCGCCATTGGGACCTGTGCGACGCTTCCCGCCCTCTCCGACACACGGCAAGATGCCGCCATTTTGGGTGTGGTCGGGGACGAATGGCGGGAAGCCGCCATCTTGTCGCCTCCACCGCGGGAAGCCGCCATCTTGCCCCCACCGCATGGAGACGCCATCTTGTCGCCACCGCGTGGAACACCTGCAGCGGGAGACGGCGACTCGGGGACCCACAGCCATCGTCTGACGACGGTTAAGGAGTTCTCAGTTGGCGGGGATTGGAGTGCATTTGCCTGCCGGTTTGAGGCGGCGGTCCGATCCGCCAAGTGGATGGATGCGGAAGCCTTGGAGGTCCTGCCGACGCTCCTGGACGACGAGTCTGTGAGATTCTTCCGCTCCATCAAGGCTGCGAGGAAGACGACGCTGAAAGGAGTGTTCGAGGAAATGGCGGAGGCTTACGAGCCCCCAGACGACGCACATCGCAGATTCGTGCAGCGGCAACGGGCACCAGAAGAATCGCCAGTGGCTTTCCGGGGCGCTGTGTTAGAGCTGGCTATGGCCGCATATCCGGATACGGAGCCCGACTTGCTGGAGCCTTTAATATTGGGCAAGACGTTGGAGCTGTCCAGGGATTTGGGCATCCCCATGCCGGTGTGCGGCCATGAGCAGCTGACCTCCCGGATGGCGGCTAAGTGCCTGGATGCGCAATTCAACCTACGCCGGTGGAAGCAGGTGACGGCCTGGACGGGGAGCCCCAACATCGAAGGTGGTGCCGCCGGGTGGGATCCGTCCAAAGCCGTCTACGTACGGGACGAGAGGGGGCCTGAGGAGCTGGCGGTAGCATCGGCACAGTGGGCTACTCGAGGGGGAGCGGAGTTGCGCTCAGGCCCACCGCTGCAGGATCGGCGAGACAGAGGGGGAACCGGACGACGAGCCGACTCGTCATGCTTTCGCTGCGGCCGTCGGGGACACTTCGCGAGGGAGTGTTGGGGTCGCTCTTGGCCGCCTCTCCAGCTGGAGGTCCCTGCCAGGGACGCGACGCAGGAAAATCAACCACGTCAGGCAAGTCGGTACACATCAGACACCCGGCAAGGCCTGTCATCTCATGCATCACCGTCACTATGCGGTCCGGGAGACATTCCTAACGGGGGGGGCGCTGAGAGATCCACGTCGCTCGCTGACGCAGTGGCGGAAATTGGCACGGAGGGTGGTTGCGGCCGCTACTGGGTCGTCGACTGTGCCGGGCTCGATCCAAGGGGTCGACGTGCGCATTTTGGTGGACTCGGGTGCGTCCGCGACCATTGTCTCCGACGTGATATTCCATCTCCTATCCATTCCGCCGGGGCGGGTACGACCGGTTTACGACTCGTGCATTGCGGCGAATGGAGGGAGTATGGGCATCGTGGGTCAGGTGGACGCGAGTATATTGGTTGGGGGTGGTTCGGCTTCAGGGACAGTGTTGATCTCCAGGTCCCTCGCGGTGCCATGCTTATTGGGGACCGATTTCCTGGCGAAAATGCCCATTCAGATAAGGATGGATCAGAATTGTATTGAATTACCGGGGGGCCAGAAAATTTCCTTCTTGCCGTCACCGTGGGGCCAGTCCGCTCCTGACTGCCAGGTGCAGGCACTGTCTGAGGTTTCGGTTGACATTCCACCTGGCTCGCAGATGCTTATTCCGCTGCAGTATCGGAAGCCAGTGCCGGGAATCGAGGGCGCAGCGGGCGTGTTGCTGTCACCGTCCAAAGCGATTACGGGTGGCTTGACGCTGGTCGCAGCACAGACGATTGTTCGGCCGGGTCAGCCTCCGTTTTTGCAAGTGTTGAATGGAAGCGGGGAAAATGTCATTGTGCCGGCCGGAACGGTTTTGGCACATGCTACGACTGCCTTCACGGCCCATGACGATCGGGGCCACCGGGGCCTCATAGGGGGGGTCTCGGCCTCGACGGCACAGGATAATCTATGGATTGCCGAGTTGTGCCAGGAAAATGCGTCCTTGACTGCGGACCAACTGTCCGCGCTTCGCGCGCTGTTGGGGAAATATTCGGATGTCTTTAGTTCGGACGATTTCGATCTGGGACGCACCTCGTTGCTCTCCCACCATATTGATATGGGGGATGCCGCTCCGATTCGGATGAACCCACACCGGTTGAGTCCGGCGGAGCGGGATCATGTACGCGGCGCAGTGGAGGATATGCTGGCCGCTAACATTATTTCCCCGTCCAACAGTCCGTGGGGCGCTCCGGTGGTCCTTGTGAAGAAAAAGGATGGGAAATTGCGATTTTGTGTCGATTTCCGCAGGTTAAATAAGGTGTCGGTTGCGGACGCGTACCCCCTGCCGCGTATGGATGATTCCCTCGATGCCTTGTCTGGAGCGCAATTTTTTTCTACTCTTGATCTCTCGTCGGGATTCTGGCAGCTTCCCCTGGACGAGTCCTCGAGGGAAAAGACGGCTTTCCGTACGCCGCAGGGAGAAGACGGCGTGCGTCCGAAACTGGCCGACTCCGGCCACAGTGGGGGACGTGCGTCGGTTCGTTGGGTTTGCTTCCTATTACCGCAGGTTCGTTCCAAACTTTGCCACGATCGCTAAGCCATTGCACCTCCTTACGGCAAAGGGCCGGAGGTTCAGCTGGGGGCCGACGGAGGAGGCGGCGTTTCAGGGCCTACGCGATCGTTTGGCGTCGGCGCCGACGCTGGACTATCCAGATTTTACTTTGCCTTTTATTCTGGATACTGACGCTAGTGACACCGGGATTGGGGCCGTTCTGTCCCAGTCTAAGTGTGGCGTCGAACGCGTGGTGGCTTACGGTAGCCGCGTGCTATCTCCGGCGGAGACCCGCTACTGCGTTACTCGTCGGGAACTCTTGGCTATAGTGCATTTTCTTCGTCAATATCGCCCGTATTTATACGGCCGTAAGTTTATTGTGCACACGGACCATGCGGCTTTGCAATATTCCCTGAGGGTTGACCAACCGTCTGGCCAATTGGCACGATGGTTGGAAACCTTGCAGGAATTTTCGTTTGAGATTCAGTATCGTAAAGGATTGCGTCACGCAAATGCGGACGCGCTCTCCAGATTGCCGCAGGGGCCCCCTTGCGCCTGTGCTTCGGGCACGAATAGGTGTACGCGGGTTCCGCAGCCCCCGCGGCCTGTTATGTCCGCTGTGGAGGTGCCTGAGGCTCCCACGTGTCCGGAACCGGCTGATGGGGTTTTGAATTTGCCGCGTTCTGTATGGGTTCGCGAGCAATTGCTTGATGAGTCACTGGGGGCCTTGCGGGGTCGGGCTGCGAAGGAGAGAGGGGGGCCGCTGTCCGATGGGACGCCGGGAACTGCTCTCCGTGATGGCTTGTTGATGTGGAGGGAAGGCTTGCACGATCGCTGGCGTCTTGTTGTGCTGTCGTCGTTGCGATATGAGTTGATTCAGACTCTGCACTCTGAGAAGTTGTTACATCTCGGGGTGCAGAAAACCTTGTTGACGTTACAGCGGGATTATTTTTGGCACGGCATGACGACTGATGTCGTCGGGCACATTCGGGCGTGCTCCGACTGTGCCCGGCGGAAGCCGCCTAAACACCCATATGTTCCACCAGTGCAGTCCATACAGGTGTCACGGATTAACGAGTTGGCGGCGTTGGATATTTTGGGGCCCTTTCCGCCGTCCGCTCGGGGGAATACATTTTTGTTGGTCGGGGTGGAATATCTTTCCCACTGGCCGATGGCCTGGCCCTTGGCCGACCAGTCAGCGGCGTCTATCACGGAGGCATTCCTGTTCGGATACGTAATGGACAAAGGGGCACCAGAGAGGTTGCTCACGGACCAAAGGCGAAATTTTTCTTCCAAACTGTTGGTGTGCGCTGCACTAGGGACCAAGAAGGTTCGGACATCTCCCTACCATCCGCAAACAGATGGGATGGTTGAATGGCTGAATCGGACCCTGTCGACCATGCTCTGTCATACGGTTAGCGAAAAGCAGGCTGATTGGAATTTGCATATCCCTGGGGTGCTCTCCGCATACCAGATAACGTCACATGCGTCGACGGGGTACTCACCTTTCTTTTTGATGTACGGCCGCGAGAATGTGCCGCCGGTGGAAGTGCAACTGGGCACGCGGGCGAAGGGTCCTGTCAAGCCTCTCCCTGAGTATATTCGGGACACCGTTCATCGCGTGGCAGAGGCGCGGGAGGCGGCCCGATTGGCTACGGCCAAGACCCAGGCCCGGAACGAACGTTGTGCACGGCGCTCGCATGGTGAGTCCCCATGGCGGGTGGGGGACATGGCCTGGCTGCACTGCCCACAGGTACCGGCGGGGACCTCCCCTAAGTTGCACAAACCGTAGCAGGGGCCGGTTGTGCTTATTGAGGTTCCTAGTCCGCAGTCCGCGCGTGTTCGGTTCGGATCGCGGCGCTGGTACGTTCATACGTCTTGATTGAAACCCTACGTGGCCCAGCGGGTGGATGCGTCATCTCATAATGTTGCCTTGCCGGTGTTTGTCGCGGCCGACGCGCCACTGACCTTACCTGTTCAACCTGCAAGCGCGCCTGTCGTGCCTCCTGTAGACGGACCGGTTGTGATCCTGCCGGACACAGGGATTCCTGCACCGGGTGGGCCTACCACGGCAACGGGGACACTTGGCCCCGCTGCCCCTCCAACCCCGCCGCGGGTGCAGTTGCAGGAGGCCCCGACGACGGGCCTCTCTGGGGAACGAGACGCTGGGATTGACAGGCCTCCACCAGCGGCGGGCGGTTCCGGTCCCGCCGCTCCTAAAACCCTGTCAAGATCACGGTCTGTGCGGGGGCCACCCCCCATGCAGGACGGGCCGGCGACCCGCACTCGTTCTAAGTCCCTCCCCTTTCGTTAATTGTTGTTGTTCTAATCTCCGTTATGTCTTGTGATTCCTGATTGTCATGTTGTTGCTCGCATTATTATTGTTCTGCTGCAGCCGGGGACGGCTGGCTTTTTCATCAGGGGGGGGGGGGTCATGTAATGCGAGCATAAACGGGGTAGTTGCTGGCCTCCGCGCCAATCACACGGCCCGGAGCATTGGGAGGCGGAGCCTGGTCGGCGGAGCGTGTGGGAGGAGCCACTGCTCACCTCGGCTCCAATGGGAGACGAGGTGAACGGGGGGCGGAGACGGGGGCAGTACGGGCAGGAGGAGTCAGGGTCACGTGATGGGAAGGATATAGGGAGAGAGCCGGAAGAGATCGAGGAGTGGGAACGGAGCAAGAATAAGGGAAGCCACGCTGGGCAGTGCGGGAGGAGCGGCGCCATCTGCCACGTGGTCGAAGACCTACGCACACCGTCAGCCAGCGGTGTGCGTGGGGTAGACGGGGCTAGCGGTGTGTGAGGGGCTAGCAGAGTGTGCGGGGCACACGTGGCTAGCGAGTGACTAGCGGAGTGTGCGGGGCACGCGGAGCGAGCGGTGTGGCTGGCGGCGTGTGCGGGGCACACGGAGAGAGCGGAGCGGCCACCAGCGAGTGCGGCCCACACGGAGCGCGCGCGGGGCGCGCGGCGGAGGCGGCGCGGGTCCGGCCGAGGACCAGCGGGGTGCGATACGAAGAGCCTAAATAAACGACAACGGAGACCAAGAGAGCCTGACAGAGTCGTTTATTACACTTGTACTGTCACATTAAGCAGGCCAATCGGAGTCGTTAATTTTTCCCTCGACCATTCCTATGCGACGTCTTCGCCTGCCAGAGCTCAGGGGAGCAACACAAGCAGTCCAGTAACTCAAATGTATTTTCTTTTTTATTTGAGCAGGTAAGGCCCAATGAGCTATTTCGTTTTTTCAGAAGCCATCATAAATGATAGCTCAACGAAGTGGCTTATCGCATGGAAATGTATAGCAACCAAATACTCTGATTAGCACGGTTGGCTACGTGCAGTGCGAAAGAAGTTCAACATACATGCTTTAAACGCACGTTTCTAAATGTGGAGGGCTGCTGTTTCCTCCGCATGCGCTGCTGCCAGGTGGTCTTCAGGATTCGTGAAGACAGGCACTTGGCTCACACGGACATGGCACCTTTCATTGAAGGGAGGGAAGGTGTCTACCTAAACGAGTGCGTGGAATAGCTTCACCTTAACCCTAAGAATGTAATCATACCTGATGCTTATAGCACATTCATGTCAGATGCTGTAACAGGTAGTTAAGAAAAAGTCCCTTCCTGTCACGAACGTTAGGGAAATTCTGTTGTTAATGTTGTGCAGCGATTTCACTGCTTGTACTAAGGCGACTGTATTTTTACATTTAAAGGGATGCTGCTGTGGTGTAATGGTTCGCACATTGGACTTGCAATCCAGAGCTTTGCCGGTTCGATCTCCTGGCGGGGCAGCTTAAACAATAGTGCAAGTTTCTTAAATCTACACCCTCTCCCCGTGCCTCTGTCCACGCATCAGTATAATGAGTACACAATTGTCGATCGGCAGGTCGCATTTTGTGGTGTTAAGAGTGGGTCATCCCACTTCTTCCAAATACGTCTGACCAGTGTGCATTAGTAGGCCAAATATTCTGTAGAGCTTCCTCGAGTGGGGGCCCTTCTGGTAGCAGTGAGATGAGCAACCGATTGCAGGGCTGGACCTTCACCCTTTATGTTTGTAATACTTTCCCCCAGAAAATGGATACTCTGTCACGGTGGGCACCCACCTGGTTAAACAGTGTAAATCTGTCTGTTTATTACCCCAAATCAAAAAACGAATCAGAATTAAAATTGTAACACAATACATCATATGAATATCACCCATTGTGGAAAACTTTCCACAAATAGAAACAATTATTTCATGCATTCTTTCGTTTTATGTGAGGCAGGAGGACTATAATATCTCATTTTTTATTTTTACGTCCAAAGCATGAGTGCACATTGTATACCCTGTATGTATGCTGCCATGAACATAGCACAACATGGAGAAATTTGTGATGGTTTATTTTTATTTTATTATGGAAAACATTTCATAGTTAATTGCAAACCATCAACAAACAACAAAACTCTCCCCGAAAGGACTGATAGTGTCCAATGACATGAAAACTAAAGGAAAGTTTACCTGAATTTGTTTATTCATCAGGAAGGTCCTCCTAAATGTTTGCAAAATGTATTATTGAGTATTGTATAAGCAATTGATCTTAACCTGTTTTGCTTTATCTGCTTCATTCTACGTTTACCCAATCTTATATATATTTATATCGCGCCTTATTCCAAGGAGCTATATACAACGGTTATAAAATTGTACGTAATATATTCTTAGGTTTTTTCGGTAAAGTCACGTAGGTAAAACATCAAAATTATTTTATTTTCATTAATTTTGATGTTTTACCTACGTGACTTTACCGAAAAAACCTAAGAATATGATTCCTTGCAGTCACGAAAGCTTCAAATCTAGAATTAATGTACGTAATATGATTGTCGATTTAAAGCTTTCGTGACTGCAGGGATTCATATTCTTGGTTCATTCGGTAAAGTCACGTAGAAGGGAAATAATAAAATAATAATAAAAATTCTCACGACGTTTCGACTGCAACACAAGCAATCATCACCAGGTGTGAAGAGGTCCCAGAAAACGCTGCGCGGCCATCAAACAACGCCACGGGGGGGAGGGGGAGAGAACCATCAGATGATGATTGCTTGTGTTGCAGTCGAAACGTCGTGAGAATTTTTCTTGTTTTATATTTATATCATTTTATTATTTCCTTTCTACGTGACTTTACCGAAAGAACCAAGAATATAATATGATTGTCGTTGAAATAACGGGTGGGGTTATTAAAAGTGGTGGTGTAGTTATGGTGACAGTTAGGAGGACAGGTGAGAGTGGTTGTGGTTGGCCTGGTTATAGCTGAGGGGTGGGGACAGGGAAGAGTATAGTACTGCAGTGGTAGTGGTAGTTCGAGGTTGGGATAGTCACCTGGTAGTAGCTGAGGCCTTTAGTGAGGCCCCTAACGTGCGTCGCCCCGACAATACACAAATGTGAAAACACCCCCATCGTGATGTCAACCCCAATGGTTTCAAATGTGTGGCGGCGCTCACACTGATGATGTCTTATCAGCAAAAATGCCCCCCCCCACCCTCTCGAAATTATTTAAGAACACTGATTTATGGTACCCATGGCTCAAATTCTCAGGATTCATTGCAAAAGTCTGCCCAAAAACAATTAAGCCCAACTTGACAAATCATGAACGGTGGGACCTTGCCCTCCAGGAGCGAGCCAACAGATTGGCAATGATTGCACGCAGTCGCCAGGAAACTATTGGTCGGCTGTCACGTCCCTGTGGGATTGAGCAAAGTAGATTGGCAGAAATGTTTGACGGGTGCACGGGGGCGTGGGTGTGGAAGGTGAGGGTGGGGTATGGCAGCATTTCTTCGCGTCTGGAGGAATGACCTCATCGAATTCGACTTGCAGCCACTGAGGTATGCAAAGGCCCGACCTGCCGCTTTGCTGAGACAAGCTACTCTGGTGCCATGTGCTACTGGGCTGGTCTCTCTGGCTCCTGTCGGCTGACTGGCATTTGAAAAATGTGAGACATGTTCTGAGACACTATTTTCGGGCAGTTATCATTGTACATTTATTAAAACCAAGCCTCCGCTAACCCTGTGATTACACCATTGTGGTCTCGCGAGCAGTATTTCTGCATTCCGAATTTAATTGCGTGTTCTCTCTCTCTCCATCCTCCAAATGATGGGTAAATGTTAAAAGTTGATTGTCATTAGTTACTATTTACTGTTGATATTAGCAAAACATAATCATAACAGCTTGGTGCCTAATAAAGTTGGCAAAATATTCTTTATATATGTAAGAATATTAAATCAAAGTGCTTAAATAAATGTCTGCAGCACATAGCATAAATATTCAAAACAATGCTGCATGAGGTGTTGCGAATAGCTGGTGTGTCGCCAATGTCATGCCTTATATCTTGAGGTTTAGAGGGATGGATGTGATAACATTTTCCACCTACCAAGTTTGTGATGTGTGGAGTTGTATCGACCCAGCTCAAGCCGGTGCATAATTATACGTTTTTACCAATGAATGATACATTTATGAACACCCTATACGATCTAACGTGATGAAAGACAACAATGATTGCAGTATGCTGT
This sequence comes from Lampetra planeri, assembly GCF_965212315.1. Classification (NCBI taxonomy): domain Eukaryota; kingdom Metazoa; phylum Chordata; class Hyperoartia; order Petromyzontiformes; family Petromyzontidae; genus Lampetra; species Lampetra planeri. The sequence goes on from NC_136107.1 coordinate 23,987,443, forward strand.
GAATAAAAAGCATATAATAGCCAAGGGATAAATTAATTTATGCAACTTAAAATACCTTCCATATATATGCATTGTTATTTGATTTTCCTTATACGGTGCAATGTTGCATATACACCCTGTAGATGTTCACAAATACAACCTTTTCACGTAAAGTAATGCATTCTCGTGCAGTTAACAATGTTTATGTTTAAATCAGCCCGTGCTTTATGTTTTGTCTCATCACCTGTGTTTGCATGGTGCACCTGGCATCAGCTATACGTATTAGTTCACACACCGCCAATACACCAGTCCGCAGGAAGGCGATTATACAATTAATATAACAAAGGGGATATCACATTTACGAATAAATAAAAATTGTCATTTGAACTGTTAACATTGTAACACTAAACTGGCGAATTCATTGCCCAATGAACGGACACATTTCGCGCGACATTATCATGTCTAGCAGAGCCCGGATTAAATGACACCGCAAATTGCAAAAGTGCTACCCTGTCATGTTTATAACAGGACCACATTATTTAAAGAACGTGGGAAGTTTTTGGATGTATAGATTGAGAAAATGCCTCGTGGAACATCTCCCTTTGCCCTTTTGGTTATGATCCATGCTCTCCCAGCCGTTGTGACTCGACTCTGACAGCCGTTTAATAAACCAGACCAAGGCACCTTCCTCGCCTAACCGAGCTGATCGGATAAAATGCCTCGTTGATAATATAATTATACAGCGAACGCCATTGAAGATTACAAAATGTATCGCAGCATTACATGGGCTACAAATGTGCAACGTTTTGTTGTTGATGGAATGGTTATTACGTAAAAATAATTAATAATTTACTCTACCGTGCAAGTTTGCTTTGACTGAAGTGTCTCAGAGACGAATAGCACGATACTTTGCGACTTAGCAGTGCACAAGCCACGTACAAACGTTAGGCACAGGAAGAGTTATGCTGGTAGGAACCTCCTGGTGACACCAGCCAACAGGGGATTATTGTGTCCGTCCGTCGTGCAAGGAAGGGCTGGGTGGGGAGGGTGGGGCTGGGTGGGGAGGGTGGGGCTGGGTGAGGAGGGTGGGGCTGGGTTGGGAGGGTGGGGAGGGTGGGGCTGGGTGGGGAGGGAGGGTTGGGCCTGGGTGGGGAGGGGCTGGTCACCACGTGGTGCCCTTATAAAACTCAACGTTTAACCTACTCACGCGGCTTGTGCCCGCCCTCACAGTCGGCCATATTTGCGGAATACACCACGCCGCCGTTGACCCTGGCCATTGACCGAGCAACCCAACGTTCATACCAGCTCCCTCTGCAGGAATGTGTTGCATTGGATGCATGGCCGCCTGGGTAACGTTGCCTGGCAAGACTATTTCAGTGATATACAACTCTGTAAATAAAGAAACGTGCCGCCTGAACTCATTTAGTTTGCAGGAAGCAGATTCCAAAGCTGTCATGGAAAGGACCTATTTCAGCCAAGTTTTGGACAAAAATAAGGCACTTTTTGCATCACTTTTTCCAACGTGGGAATCAAGCCTGCTAACACAAAGTTTTTAACGATTATTTTAGTTATGTCTTTATCTATTTAGCTCCAAAAATGTTTGTAGGGACAAAACTAAATGTAGCAAACAAGTGTGATAACCAGATACATACAATCGCAATGTGGTAGTCTCATGTTTTTGGAACAAAATAAATAATTGTAGTAAGCAGAAAATTGTGTAAACTTGAGCAAAGTTAAACAGCACCATATGTTTAGTTCTATGTACGTATGTTAAACTTCTTTCGCACCGTATGTAGCCAACCGTGCTAATCGGGGGTATGGATATCTAGTACCTAGATATACCTAGATATGCATAGCAATTGTAATTACGTTTAGAGTATGAAACATTTTTATTCTACTGTTGCATTTTGCACAATTTTATGACAATTGTGCTTTCAGCAGCATGCCATGAAAGAAATATTCCAGTAGAGGAGTGCATCGCCTATTTTCAGCCTCGGCCCCGCCATAGGAACGTGTAAATTTTACCATTGGCTAATAACTACTAACGGAGGTTAATGCCTGCGGATTGCTTGCGTTAGAACAGGCACATGAGTAAATGCATTGTTTGCTGGAGCAATACATACCACGAACCACTAATCTGTATGGCATACAGACACAGAAAGCATAAGCTTATGTACACACCCTGGAACACTGCGAATGTGGAACGCAGGACCTGCTTGGTATTTACACAGCCACCGACAACTAGCTCACCAGAATGGCACTTGTCATCCGATTATTATGTATTAATACCCCATGGTGTGTACGGCCTACGCTCAGTGCATGTGCCGAGTTCACTAACTGGGTCACAAAGTGGATAGACAGCGTAAAATCGAAGAGATTAATTAATGCCCCCCCCCATAAAAACAATAGTGCCTGTGCCATGTGCAACCCTTTGATATTAGAATGTATCATTGGAGCTATGGATTTTATCTCCATATATATAAAAGGCAAAGTTGTGAATATGTGTGTCTATTCAAAATGTTTAGCGTACTTCCCGACATGCAACAAACTTGAAATTTGCCATGTGGGTACTTTCCAGACTGTACACCATGCAAAAATTATGAAAATACACTTTTATGTTTTTTTGTGGGGGGGGAGCTCAATAATGCATATATATTTTGCACGGCAAGTGAGCTGTCACGTCAAATCTGCCACGTGACCCGCGCACGTGGAAGCGTAACGCATTGTAGTGTAGCAGGTAGCGCACCGCGCTACCAACCCGGCCACCCGAGTTCGATTCCTGCTCACGGCCACCACCGGTGACGATTATTTTAACCGGTCCTGGGCCTCCCCTAGATCGACTCAGCCTCAAAACGAGTAACTGCTGTGGTGTGTGAACATCGCCACTGGGGAGACAAAGGCGGCCGGGCGTGGTGGATCCAAGTCCCGGGCGAAGCCGGGTAGTCAAGCTAGTATTCTCTAAAAAGCTATTTCAGTCATACATGGCCTGTTACTTCTTCATTTTGAGATCTTGAAATGCCTTGAGTGGAATCTAAGTTAGCTTAGTGTTTTACGCTGGCATTTGTTAAATATATAACTTTTTTATTATGCAAATGTTTATTCGGTTAAATACATCAGCATAGAGTGTGCTAAAACGTCCTTTTCACACCCAAATCCCCACACATCATCAAAGGATAATTATACTAATTTTCAGTATGTTGTGGAACCTGCTGCCTTGTGGAAAGGTGGCAAGCGTGTTACAGTACATTCAAACGAGAGATAGAGTAACAGCTTGTATTACCGAAACATAATTACTACATTGCAACTTTATGTAAAGTGATATCTCAAGACTTGCTTACGTGTCAGATTTGTAAATGTATGTCCATGCCCATGGCATTATTTTAAAGTTTAAACTGCAATGAATAATAAAACCAGGGTTAAAATGAAAAAATCATGTGGTCCATAGGGGTAACCAGCAGTTGGGAATTTCAGCAATTGTTTGACACCGCTTGACCCCCGGGTCTGCTATTATGAGGGTGCCCTTATTTTCCTCATTTTCCTACAGGGAAAAAGGAGACAAACCTGATTAACTTGTTTGCCGAGTAATAGTGGTTGTACATTACCTACTATAATACTGGTAGGAACCTCCTGGTTACACCAGCCCACAGGGGATTATTGTGTCCGTCTGTCGTGCAGGGAGGGGCTGGGTGGGGAGGGTGGGGAGGGGCTGGGTGGAAAGGGTGGGGCTGGGTGGGGAGGGAAGGGTGGGGAGGGGCTGGGTGGGAAGGTTGAGGGTGAGGAGGGGCTGGGTGGGGAGGGTGGGGCTGGGTGGGGGGTTCTGGGTGGGGATGGGCTGGTCACCCCGTGGTGCCCTTATAAAACTCAACGTTTAACCTACTCACGCCGGCTTGTGCCCGCCCTCACAGTCGGGCATATTTGCGGAATACACCATGCCGCCGTTGACCCTGGCCATTGACCGAGCAACCCAACGTTCCTACCAGCTCCCTCCGCAGGAATGTGTTCACCCAGAAATGTCTGTCCGTCCCGCGCGTGACGTCACTCCACATGAGGCCCACCCCCCCGCGTGACGTCACTCCACATTAGGCCCAGCCCCCCTCATTAATATTCATGAGTGGGTGGATTTTTACAGAAACGCAGAGGAAGGTCGAGCAGAATTAAATAATTTATTACGCAAAGTCGCTTCAAATATGACGTTTCTTTACAGAAAGTGACGGTAAAAAAGAAATTTACGCAGCACAGTGCTACATTTGTACGTGACGTCACTGCAAAAGAGCCCCCCCCCCTTCATTAATATTCATGCTGGCGTAGAAATTTACACTAACACACAAGGTCGCGCACTCCACATACCTCACCGCTCCCCTCATTAATAATTATAAGCGGGTGACGTCAATCCACATGCCGCACCCCTCCCCAATAACCATTAGCGGGTGACGTCACTCCACATGGGGCAACCCCCCTTCATTAATAATCATGAGCTTAAAAATGTTTCTCTTGAATATTTCAGATTTACTGCAATATACACCCGTCTTTGGACGGGCAAAAAAGCAAGTTAACACATGTTTTAACAATTAATGAACATGGAAATATATTTTTTACACACAACAAACTGGGGGAAATAATACCGTGTCTGCCATTACTATGAGTATTTATCTCGCCGTTGTGCTTTTGGGTTGCGCTGTACCCCATGGTGTTTGCATCCAACGTTTCATGCTTCGTGCTGAGAGCTGCTTCGGGAGCTGAATTGCTTCCAGCAGAATCTCCCAATATATGCAGCAAAACGTTGAACATCATGCCTGATAATGTACGGTACAACTTGAAATATTCAGAAACCGCGAAAACCTATGCAGTATTGTACCAAGATTATCCTTAAGACGATCTAAGGACATTTAGCACATGGAGAGTCATGTTTATTTATGGTTTGAGAGCAGCAGGTGTTGCTATTGTGTTTAGCAGACTTCTTGAAGCAGCTGCGGTGTAAATGAAAGTCAGTAATTACAGTAAATCTTTGTTCACAAAAACCAAATGGTGTATTTGGCATGCATGGCAATTATTGTTATTTTAATAGGGTTATGGATTATTGAAAGTAAAATGTATATTCTCACCAATGGCTGATTGAACACATTGAGAAATGTGTAGTCACAAGGTGCCATGCAGTTTATAAACGATTGTGTTGTTTGCCCACTTGCCTTCCATTATAAAACCCACCAATGATGTGGCCACTCAGATCCACTATTCATTATTGTGTGTGAATGGGTTTCTGTAATGCACGATGGTATATATTCTGTATTTGGTAAAGCTATAACAAAGATTAATATTACCCCTGATATAATTGTGGCCGTAGCGGCACAGGTGTTAATAGTGAGCTGTGGAGGTGTTTGTCATTCTATTCCAATCAGGTATATGATGTTTGGACAATGTGTAGGAGTTTGTGAACAAATGCAAGTAAAATGTACTAAATCGTATTTGCCGAGTAGCTGTCGTTCGAATAAGTATTGCTTAACTGCACAGTGGTATTTATGATCCGTTTTATCTTCATTTGTAAGGAGGTTTCTTTATATAATGCAGAGATCATATACACGTTGTTTAATACCTTGCTCTTTTGACACTGACACCAGGGCTTCTCTTTTCTAGTGCACACCATCCGTAGCCTTGTTCAAGATACACCATATTTCATTATCGGGTTTGTCCCCAACGTACTGCTGTTTGTTTATTCCAGGATTTCTTCTCAATTAAAATTGGTAACCTATTGCATCAGCAGTAACCAATTGGCCTATAATTACGAACCCTAGGGGAAGAAATGTGCTAACAGCTTTAAAAATGGCAACTTGGCAAATGTGAGAAAACGAGTTGTGACATCAACTGTCCTTCACCTGTGTTGATATTGCAGTCAATGCAGTGCCATGTCTTATGGGAGAATTTGCAGCTGTGTTAAATCTAGATTTGAAGTTTTAGCTGTGTTAAAATTAACATGTTGTGCCATCGAGACTCGTCGTCTTGTCACGACAGAGACGGTAAATATTTGCACCGTTTTGCACACATTGACCACATTACTCGATTGTCATTGGTTGATTATAATCGAATGTTTATCTCCCGTGCCATCACCTGTTTACAATGGTCTGGCTGGGTATGACACTCACTGTCGCTGGGGTACAACTGACTATTGTGTTGTGCTTTCCGAGAAATTATAGCGACTGAAATGTAATTACAAATTCTGTAATGTACTTGCGATTGTCAGTTTCCTTTTAAACCATTGTAACTGCGGTTTCCACAAAAGTCCCGTAGATAATTAGGTTGCAAAATAACACTATCCCATATGAGAAGGTATGGGAGTTAACACGTTTTTTGACAATTGTATTTAATCACTGCCACATTGACTAAATGCTTAATTACATATGTAGTGAGTCCAACTGAGTTACAGACGTTATTCTTTAGAGGCAACATATTTATTGTAACACGTATATACAAAGGGGTAACTACCCCTTTACCAGATACAGCTTAGGGTAGTGACCACCCAGCTAACTACACTATACGTAGGAGTTACAACTACGAAGGGTCGGACCCTCACTCGGGTCCCGGCCACGTGTTGATGCCTTGAAGGACGTAGAGCTTCCAGCTTGTAGAATGAAACGACCCCGGTCCCTCTCAGGCACCCACCTTATATCCCCCTGGGTCGGGGCTGGCTCCGCCCTCTGCCCCGCCTGCCTTCTCGAGTGTTCTAGCTCCCTCTCGATCTCACTCGAGAGCTCTCCCCAGACACGTGATCACCCCCTAGCCCCCCCACCTGGGGCCTTCTCTGTGGACACTCCAAATCACGTGTCTACGTGGTCAACCAGAGTGCCATGGCCTGGGGCAACCCTGCCCCTGGGCTGACACTCTCCCGTTCCCCCTTGTGGGAGCCCGCACTACACGCTATGCGTGGTGTACGCGCTATCCCAGCGCTCACAAAGCCCCGCTAGGCTGGTACTACAGCCATCTACGGGGTGTACGCGATGACGGTGCATCGCACGCCATGCTATGCTAGAGCCGGCCTCACACAGCAACCCACCTGGTGCTGTCCGCAACTTAAGGACATCGCACACCACGGCCCTCCTGGGCCGGCACCATACAGTGACATCCCTGATGTCACTACACATACATTACTGCAATTGTTGTCACAAAAAATAAACTTTAATGTGCAGTGAGCAAAGTTTAACACCAGACATTTGTTCTTTTCTTCCAAAATGGCAGGTTTCTACTTGATTTTTGAGGGCTATGATTGCCAGTCTCATTTCAAATAATCGCATCTGTGGTTTTCGATAAGTACTCTGCTGTCGAGAATGATGTTGCAATACATAGTTTAGCACCAATACCCATGTTCGTTTGCTTGAGGCGTACAGCTTTCTACTTGAGTCTGGGGGAGTGTGATAGTGAAGGATTGTATGTGTACGTGAGTGGGAGATCGTGCAAGTAGTGGTCATTTAAATGTTGCGTTGAACAAGTCAATTTGGCTGCTATGACACCGAGTTCCCAAGTTACTCCTTTCCAAGCAGTTTAAATATATATCTGTGAATATAGCCATTGACTCACTGCAAACGTATTTGTGCATGTGGTGCAGGTTGTTATTAGCTGGTAAAGAACCCCAAAAATGTGTCTCAGTTAAACATGCATAGCTGGGTCTAAACATGGACCCAGTTACAAAATTGTAGCGATATTATTGGATAGAATTGTATTATAATGAATTAAACATATACCCATCATGTATACATATCCACAAAAACACAAGTGTTTTATTTAAATCCAGGTAAGAGCCAGTTGAGATGAAAAGTATCTTTGCCATGGAAAACTTTCTATGTTATGTGCATTAAGATTTGTTTAATATAGTCTATATTTCCCTGTGTACATAAGTACTAATGAACTAGATACGTTTCACACTATTATTTAGAGTTTACAATTGTACAATAGAGACACAAGGTTCTTGAGCCACATTTCTATTCAAACACCAGACGAATCCATGTAGAATAATGCAAACAATGTTATAAGGTAGAAGCACATTTTGACAACATAGATATGGGGTTTTATGTCATTATAGCACAGAGGTTTCTGGATATCTCCAAGATGGTGTTATGCACTTTGTCTGCTGTGGTGGACTTGCATATTGTGTTTGCATTATCAGTGAAACAAAATATCCAGCCAGAAAACGTTTGAAGGTGAGTGATTTTCTGCGTTGGTTGGCGATTATTGGTCACGAAGAACTGTGTTTGAATGGTGCAAAAGAGCCGTAAATTTGTCACGGATGATGCACATGTTCATCAACAACCCAATGTTGTGGACTTTCACTAACACAAAATGCGTGGGCCACTTGATTTCGGACTTCCTTTGAATGAATGCACGTGATTTTACAGCAGGCCTTTGTTGGGAATGTTCAAACATTTATTCACGCACATGCTTACTTAAATGACCAGCACCAGTGACAATATCTGTAATATAATCTGCAATAATAATACAGCCTGATTTTGTTTGTTTGTAATATTGTGCTTCTGTAAAACTTTCAACTCAACAAACCACAATACAAACAATTCCAAACGTGCCGTCACACACTGAAAGCTACCGACTAAGTCAGCTTTTATCTGTAACAATGGCCAATCATAGCCCAGTGATGTCGGTTATTTTACGACAGTGAACACTGCCCTAAGTTCTTTCTGGTTTGATTTCCAAAAATCATTGGGGAAGACATGAATATATATATATTTTCAACGCATTAACTTTCTTATACCATTGGAGCACTTTAATCAATGTTCGATATACAGTATGTGAACAAGATAATACGTTTTCTCATTTGTGACAGTTTAATTCACTTCCTTGAACATATCCTATATGTAAACCATAACTACGTCTATGTATGGGCGTTGTCACAGATGGGAACATTCGACAGTTGCGGGAGAAGGAATATTTGTAAATGTGGCACTGGTGTGTGTGTGTCCATCTCAAGTGCCATCTTATGGTGTCACAAATGTTTTTTTTATATTATGTAGTATGAAGCCTGTAATAGTATTACTGCAATACACTGCATTGACAAGGAGAGAGTGCGAGGCAATGTGGAGGGGATATAGCCTGTAGGGTGGTGGCAGGGTGGAGATAGCCAGTATTCAAAGTAAAAAACCAACAACTATTGTACACACAATTATAAAGGATTGTTATGTCTGTATGATGACCACTGTATACGCTATGTATGGATAAAATGTGTGTTTTTAAGGCAACGAGCTTAAGTTGAATGGTGTGAACATTTTTGGTAATTTACTCGGAATGTTATAAACTATTGTAACACCAATTGACAAATAATTCCCACTCCTTAAATTATATTCGTATTAGGATCGTCTTTGTAAATCAAGGCTAGGCTTCCAGGGTTAAAATTATGCCTTGTCTGTCAATACTGGCCGTGATATAGAAACTATTTAGCCAGAAATGCACTCAGTGGGTAAATGTACATCTACGGTACATTAGACAGCACGTGACTTTGTGAATTTGTGTGTGATACAGTTGAGAATCTTGAATTTCTCTAATGGCACTGCATCTATATATGCTATGAAGAAGACCCATGTCACAAAACTATTATATATATCTCCTTTTAAGGCCACGGTGTTATTGACAAATGTGGTGAGGTTTTTTTTAATGTATGTGCTGCTTGCTGCTAGCCGAGTTTCTGGTAAAGGGCAATAGGGGTGTGTGTGGGGGGGGAATTATCGTGCATTCCACCTCTTTGGCAACCCGTACGTTCTGACCACGGTCACACACCCACGCAAGCCTCTCTCTCCCTCCCCACCCCGAAAACCCAACCCCACGCAACCCCTACCCCAACCACCAGCGCACAACACACACACAGACCACACCACACAGGCAAGGCAGCAGGCAGCAGCGACAGGCGTCAATGAGTTGGCGGCGCTGGGCAGGGCCAGTGGGATCTTGCGCGGCGTCGGGAAGAGAACGAGAAGGAGCGATCGGCCACGAACCTGGCACAGAACACCACAAACAAAGTTCCAGGCATAGAACCCCCCAAAAGTTCCCGGCACTGGCGGCGGAGCTGAGCGACATCGGGTACCGGGTTACGAGCTTGGGTAAGTGGCGAGCACATGGGGGTGGCTGGGGGTGACCCCGAGTGGGTTTTAATTGAGTTGACGTGCGGATCATCGTGGCTTTCGTAGGCTACGGATCAAGTAAATTGGGGGTTTTGTACGTCAAGTAGGGGATGACAATAACGTTGGTGGCTTCTTTGGGCATGTCAAGGGACGCGTTAATAAAGTGAAGCGTTTGTCACTGGGGTTAGTTATGCGTGTAAGTCTACGCGTGTACAGTTGACTTCTTGTTTGTATTGTGAAAACAATGGAGGAGGCATCTACTGGATGTGTCCTTGCTGGTGTGCTCAATGTTATTTTCAGACCGTGCTTGTCGGCTGTGTTTAATAATTAGCAGGTTATGATGAGAAGCTGGAATTCCTCGAGCTGAGATCGAGTCAATGAAATGCGTATCACGTATTTATGAGTGTACATCCTGCTTAGACATTATTTAAAGTTTAAGTAAAAACAATTGTTGTTTTTATCCAGATGCGTTGAGAATTAAATGTTTAGTTCACGTACATGCCTTAAATGTTTCGGTCGAGATTCAGTGGCAGAAGTGCTTTAACAGTCACCTACTTTATTCTTCAGATATTCATTATCAGAGGCCAACGTTTCCCTTATCGCATCAATTAAGATACTCATAATCCTGTCCCAAATGAATCCCAACCCTGCCCCTTACTATAACAAGGGCCATGCCTTAGGGATAGTTCGAGAGCCAGCCTTACGTACCCTAGTTTAGTCGCATATCACATCACAGTACTGTACACTAACAATAAACTAGTGCATCCTTCTCAACCTACACACAACCTCAAGTAAACATTGCGCAAACTTGACACATATTTTGAAGGATACAGTTTTTTTTATTTGGGACACCTTTCTTGGACGTATGAGGTGTGTGCTGGTTACATTGTTCCAAAGAGGTTCCTGCAAGGCACTGTGTGATATTATCTTTACTTGGCAATGTACTTGCCGACGTATTCACAAGGTGGTTGGAATTCTAGCCGATGAAATGTGAACATTGGACTCAAAGATTGGCAAACCCACGCAGTAAATTTAAAAAATGCGACGAACTGAAATCTGACGCAAACTAAATCTTAAGCCACCGTTCAAGTGACTTGAAATGCACTCGGCATCACTCCTTTTTGACATTTGCGGTGATTTTATTTAGAACAGTCGTGAGATTTCATAGTTACTTTGCAGTATTTAAAAATCTACCAACGTCCGAATCCGTTAAATGTCCCCGTGACATCACGGGCATGCGGAGTGATGGGGCTTGCGAGATGTGGCAACACGAAAACCACACGGGAGGAGTCTCATATCTCTCTGGGAACCCACTGACTCTTCTCTCATGCTTCTGGCCAACAGCTGCAGTGTTCATTGGATGTTAGACGTAAGTGTTGTTAGCGGGAGGATGCTAATACAAGTGTGAAAACGTTTACTTGGTACATCGCGTAAGAATGTTTAGTTTACCATGCTAGTGACGCGTTATGATCGCACACTGCTATCATTACATGTGTTTCAGCCGTGTGAATGGCCTTGTGTAAAATGTTTTCAATGATTATGTTGGTGTTTGCTTTGTGTATCGCTACTTAAACACATTGGGTGGAACTGCCTGGTAAACAGGAATAGGGAAGGTTTGGATGGTTGGGGGGGTCTGTGATGAGTTGCAACATGTTATCAAATTGGCGTAGCTAATTTAATTCAAGTTGCGAATGTCCATATTTAAACCTGCCAAACACATTTACATTGCTTATGCCATAATTTTGTCAAGTATAGCCAAGGAATTCCTTGTTAACTTGTGCAAATAATTTCTGGAGGGCTTTAGCTACAGACCCATGCACTCCATCTCCGTGTTTTAAACAAAACTATGCACAACATACATGGGTTGCCTAGTTCCATGGAATAGATGAAAACAGAAATGTGAAAAAGTCCATAAATTCACCCGAGATGAGAAAGTTCCCCAGGGTTTTATTTGCGACACAATGGTGGGTCAAAAATAGCAGGGTTGATGAGACACTAGACACAACTGTTACTTGTAGCATTTTCGAGACAGGCGGTGGCATAATGATAATCTCTTAACTCATTCTTGGAAGAGATGAAAAGATAGTAATTGAATGGAGGAAGTGATGTCATTGATTTAAATTTGTTTTACCTCTGTTCGGTGTTGGATGTGTTCTCTGTAATTTATAGAGCGGACATTCCAGCTCTAAATCTTTACTGGAGATCATCCTTTGAAGTTTTCACTCCACACACCAAACTTCAGCCAATAGGATATCAGTTGCCACAGCAGTAACGTTTGATCACCACGGTGCCCTGCATACCATTGGCTGGGACCTTACTCTGTGAGCGAACCTTGGGAATTAAGCTGGGGTGAACCATACATGGTTATGGGCGAGATTACAAGCTTAATGAGCCCTACCAAAATGTGGAATGTCCCCTGTGCCCCCCCCCTTTCACATAAGCCTGGCTTAGTCCGATCTGTAGTGGCCTGTGAAGTGTGATTTACTAAGGTACCAGAAAATAGTATCCAGGAATGTAATGTACTGTATTTTAAAACAGTTTTAAACTACTTGCATATGTAGAACTGAAAGTAATATACGGACCTACAACACATTTTGGAACTGTTACAAAGAAATACTGGATTGTAATATACGTGCTTTCTTTACAAAATGGCAACTTGAAGTTGCTTTATGTGTGTGTACACACTATGGTACATATTACTATTTTTTAAGGATGATTCTGTGCTCTGTACTGTATTTGCAAGTTTCAAAATTACGTTGAATACAGTGGGGGGAAAAAACGTCATACTAGTTGTGTGGTGTTGTGTATCACCATAATCTAGAGCGATGAAACTTTTATTTTCATAATTATGGGTTACACAAAGCAAGGCTTTCCTCTCACAATGTCGGACCCAGCTGGAACCACTAAAATGAATGCATATTTTAGTACGTATGTTTTACGGTTGTGGATGTGCCTGATAAGACATTTCTCAGTCTCATTTAGTACTGGAATTGTACCATCAACAGATTTCGTTTTCATGAACTTACTAAGTACATGCAACTTCAATTATACTTGTTTATCTTTCACAAAGTTGGATATGTGACGTACACACCTTGCGTCTGCTTGCCAACCTGTATAACAGGAAAGCGTTTTACGTATATGGTTGGTATGACGATAGAGTGAGTACATTATGCAGAAAAACGGACACGTGTAGACTACCAGATACAATGACTAATACCAACCTTGATATGGGCTTCCCTCTGATTAGCAAGGTTGGCTGCGTACGTAAAAAAGTTCAACAAACATACATACATATTAAGTGCATCTAAAATGTCAGCTTCATGGATGATGATGGCGATGACAAAAGAATGCTCCTCAAGTGATGCCAAACTGGTTCTTGGGTCCAGTGTACACATTATACACATTAGGCAACCCTCGGCTCCAGTCTGCTTTCAATCTCAACAATGGCGATTCTTTTTTTGTACTATGTAGCACAAAAGCACAAGTGCTGTGGACATTATACATTACGGAATGCATGCCTCTTTGTAAAACTGCATATGTACACTCCCCGCACTGTTTTCGTACACAGGCAGTGTTATTAGAGTAGGTTGGTGAAAGTCCCGATATGCACCAACTCTCTTGTCCATGAATCCTGGTATCCGTGGGGTGCAGTGGAACATTGATTCATCCTGTTATCTGAGAATTTATGGACAACGGGGTGACCACGAACGGAGATGGTATTTCAAAATATGAAACCTCTAACAGAGGGCTCTTCGCATTCTGATTTACACAATAAAAAAAGTCACGTGATAATTCCATATCCTGTAATGATTGATGTTAAGGTTTAGAGCTTGTAGATACAATGGGCTTTTCATGTAAAATAGGAAAAACAAGGAAAAGAAAGTGCCTTTTTGGTTATCCACTTTGCTGCATGCCTTGCAGGTAGGAGTACTACTTTATACATACTGTATACAACTATATTAAAATATGTTATACTATGCAAAAAAAATACAGTTCAGTGTAATAGAAACAAAATATGCAGATGAAATTTGCATGTTATATACATTTTAATAAAGCAAGGTATACTCTTGGTCACCCAGCAATAAAAGTACCATACATAGCCGTATTGAGAAAATAAAACACACAGCCCCTATAAACCTTAAAAGTGTTATTGGTGAAAACTTTTGAGATGGGATTCCTCCACAGCTCTGTTGACGTCTTGTGGGCCAACGTGGGTGCCCGGTGATGGCCGCAGTCATCCTTGCTGTCAGCCAAGTCAGCAGCAGCACGAGGTGGTGTCACTTTTCGATGGCAGTGGCGGCTTGGGTTTAACGTCGGCCAACACATTCCATTCCCATTACCCAAAGAAAGAATGCAGCGTTATTGTTGGCAGAAAGGTCGCAACTTGGCCCGCTTGACGCCAAGCGGTCTGCAATGGTCGCTGCTGCTTGGCCCTATTATTAAGGCCCCCCACCTCCTCCCGGATTATTTGTAAGCTTCTCAACAATGTTTAACATTGCGCAGGCAGTCTCGTGGTTTTTATGCCCAGGGGACTTGCAATGGGTTTTGTGGTTTACCACCTCGCAGTATTGTGTAACCTATATACTAGCATGGTGGTGTTTGAGAATTTTTTTTTAAACATATAGACATACTTCATGGGACCTCCTTTGCCAGTACCAAAATATACTAATAGGGTTTTCCCCTTTTTTCTGGCAACAAAACTGACACCTTTTGCAAGGAATCATGTCTACATTAACCACAATACCTGCAGTCAAATGCAAACAAAAAAAACAACACTCTGGTAATTTATGCATTGTCTTAAATTACCAGAGTGTTGTTTTTTTGTTTGCATTTGACTGCAGGTATTGTGGTTAATGTAGACATGATTCCTTGCAAAAGGTGTCAGTTTTGTTGGCAGAAAAAAGGGGAAAACCCTATTAGTATATAGACATACTTTTAACATTTACACACATATATGGACCTTATGGCTGTACCCCGGCTCTCGCATAATGTCCGTGATACAGTCATTTTTAGTCTGTTGATGGTCGGCGATGCGGCAATCGACTCATCTCGTCCAGCTGTACACGATGTACCACCACGGTGCGTTCAGGATTTCAGAGAAATCGTCCTCGCTGCGTTTCGACATCTTGGTGTAGCACCGATTTCCGATTGATTGGAACTCCAGTCGCCGAGTTAAGTAACACCCCTGGGACAAATAGTGTTCCAGAAATAATGTATTTAATTTGCCTCGGCCCATTTTGTATTATTTGCTACCCCGGGGTACCGCCAAATCGAAGAAAGATTTAGTAAAAACCTACTTGTCATTCAGAACTGTGGTGTTCACATTGTAGCATTGTGCATTTCTGTTTGATGTTGCCGAGCCAGTGAAGGGAATTCTACATCGCTGTCAGAATCTTTAGACTTGAAATCCGATGAGCTATGAAGCTCTTTTTTTCACAGACGTCCTATTGCAGCCATTGTAACAGTATACTGTAACATATACTATATATGTAGAGACTAGATTTACTACCCGGCTTCGCCCGGGACTTGGATTCTTGTCTTGGATTAATACATGGTCTACTACGTGGAGGGTGGGGGATGCGTGACGTCAGTAGGCATACTGCGTGACGCTTCCGCATGCGGGTGACATTACAGGTGTGACGTCACCGCTCACTTTCCGTGCAAAATATATCCATTATTGCGCCCCCAAAATACAAAAGTCTATTTTTAGACTTTTTGCATTGTGTACAGTCTGGAAGCTACCCACATGACACATTTCAAGTATGTTGCATGTCGGGAAGTATGCTAAACATTTCGAACAGACACACATTCACGAATTTCCCTTTTATATATATAGACTATATATGGGCCACATTCCCATCCCCTGGCAACAGTTGAAACGCATCGTCTTGGCGATGTCTCTGTAACAATAAATACAGAGTTTGCCCGTGAATTCTAGTGTACAGTATAATACATGCATGGCGAGACGTACATGTATTTCTGAACACTACTGTACAGTAATATATACATCCTGTTTCTTTAAGTCTAAAATTATACGGTATGACTAAACTACATGTCAGCATTGCTGAGTTTACTTTAGTTTAACGAACATAGATACCATGGATTTTATTATATAAATTATATTTTTCATTAATATCTGTACTGTAGTATGGTTGTTGAATAAAAACATAAACTAATCCCAACATCCTTTTAACAAAATATTTATCCAGCATTAGCATGTCCTCTAGTGCCATGCACAATGCAGTTTGCATGCGAGGCTTCTGTCTTACTGTAATTGTTAAACATAAATATTTGTACTCCAGCCAATACGACAGGATAATCTACAGGATCATACTTCCCCCCCCCCACCCATGTACTCAGAATAAATGCGAGGGAGCCTCTTCAGTGTCCCTGGCTAACGCACAGGCCAATTAAACTGGCTGTGGGAAAGTGTCTGGGGGGGAAGTGCTAAAGTGCCCTTTCTGCCGTGCGAGAACGATGCGATTGCAGGGCCCACTGGGCTCTTCTCACAAGTCCGGGCTTGTCCAACGGAGAAGCCAAATTGCCCACGTTGTGTGTTATTTCTTTCAATAAGCTACCAGCCATGCATAAAGGGGGCCCCCCCCCATTTTAACCGTGTGACTGGAAGGCGCTCGCCGCACTCTTGATTTAATGCAAAGATGTAGTGTGTAGATATAACTGCTGCAACGGTAGAGGCTATCTCATAGAAGCTTTCGTTCAGGAAATGTAAGCGTTACTTTGAATGTGGTGTTACCTTGCATGTGCGCGCACATCACAGAAACTCATTTAATGTTGTATATACGAGTTGGTGAAATGGAGATCCAGGACAGGTTTTTTCCAGTGAAATTGCATATGGTCATAACAGGAAAAAAAAACCCTTTGCTGGAATCCTACATAGCGCAGCACACAAACCACTACAAATCCGCCTCGCACACAAAGATCCCCTTAGATTACAGGGGCTGGCAACTTGCGGCTCTGGAGCCGCATGCGACTCTTTAATGACTGCTTCGGGATGTTATGTATTAAGGACCACCACGTCTCATATTCACATGCATTGCGGCTATTGATTTTTTTACCGAATTTGAAAAAAAATAGCTATTGTTATTTTGGTTACCGACACCTGCCCTCGAAGGTGTATACAAATTATTGGGACAAGGTATTTGAGTTTGCACACACACTGTTAGAAGGCCAGCACAACTCACGAAGAGGTGGTGTGGCAAATACCAAGCCCATTGATTATGTTTACACACCACACCAGCTACAGATTTTAAGGACTGAGGGGGGAGGCTCAAGCCAGGTGAAGACACCACTTTCCACTAATTTTAGCCATAACCAGTATTCAGACACTGTAGAGGACGCTGGGTTTATCGTGCACTGTGCCAAGGGCACTTCTGTACCCCTCTACACATGCACACACACCTGTTTAACCCTTACATTATTCCAGTGTACCAAAGATAGTAAAAAAAAACTCGTGACTTTGATACAAAATGGCCTCCAGCCCGCTTCATATATATTTTTTATTTAGTTACTCGACGAGGCTGATTGCGTGCGTATGTGTCGGTATGGACGTTGCAGGCCACAGGGCGTCAGGCTGATGCAGGATGGCGGCCCAGAGGATCCGTGCCGTGCAGGCGGCCGACATGTCCCGCAGTCACTCAGAGGGCGACCTCATCGACTTTGACGCCGACGACGAATTCTCCTCAAAACGACTCTCCGACAGCATACCCGGTAGGGCAGCGCTCGCGACATTGTTTCCGCTAAGGTGGCCGGTCGTGGGATGTGGCCGTGGAATAGTTGGTTCGCACCACTTGAGCTGCGATCCAGGGATCACCAGTTCCGATTCGATCTCCTGACGGCAATAGGCAACGCTCTTAAATACGTGCCCAAGCTCTGTCCGCTTGACTATTGCGATTTTTCTTTTAAAACTTGCAATGACCTGCTTCTACAAACGTTGCCAAAGAGTTTTACACATTTACACTTTCCAGCATGCCTTGGTAATTCGTTGCAGAAATCGCCAAGCGTCTGTAGGATTTGGCTCGTCGGCCACGTGTGAAATAGGTATAGTGGCAAGTGTGTTGAGCACCAAGCTGTCTGGTTGCCAAATAAAATAATATCTCTGTAGTCCTCGTCATAATCCGATGCACCATATTACTCATGTGCCGTATTTTGGGCTCATTCTCAAATACAAATATATTTGTTGTTACTGTGAGCAGTTTTCCTATAATTTTACTGCTAACATATAATTAGATCATGGCTGCTGATGATGGTGAAGACATGATGAAGACATTTAATGTCTCTTGTAGAATATAATTTTCCCTTGTATTTTTTAAAAATAACTGGCAGTGGTTTTAAACTGAATTATACTTTGCAAAAATGATGACTTTTTTCAAATGGAAATCTGCGAATATATTTGAGGTTGCCTGTTATAAATGTTTTGTACAGTATATTAATATTGTCACGGGTGTTGTATTAAGATAACCATGGTCAATTTAAGGGGAGAATATTCATTATTAAATCAGGAAACTGAACCAAATCATCAAAGCCATACAGGCATATATTGAAGTTGCCTTGATGTAAAGTGCCAAAGGCATCACAGTTAACATCATCACCCAAAAATATTGTTTATTTGAAGTCCGTTATAAAAATTAAATGTCTGTAGGCAATGAGAAGGCATGTCAGTTATGTTATGAATTTGTTTCGATGAAAGCTAAATTATGGTGGTAATGTGTGATAATGAAAAAATATTTCATTGGAATGGTGGTGGCGAGTTTGTCTGGATGGTGGCAATGATGATAACGATATGGCGGCGATGTGAATATGCCGGACGATGCAAAAAAAAACGGTTCACAGCTCAGGGGACACCCCTTCACTGTAAAGACCATCGTATGACGGAGCGACCCTCGCGTGTTTCCCGCACAGCGAACGCGTCATCGCCCTTCGCCAAGAGCTCAGTGTGCGAGGTGGTGGCCGTGCGTGACTTCTCGCCGGCCGTCTTCCCCGCGCTGTCCATGCAACGCGGCGACCGCCTCTCCGTGCTCGACACGGCGGGACCCGAGTGGTGGTACGCACGCAATCACCGCTCTGCCGGCTTCATCCCAGCGTCCCACGTGCGCCCGCTCGACGGGGCGGCGCCCCTGCGTCGTGCGCTCGCAGACAGTGGCATGGTGGACTCCGGCGAGGGGGACAGCGTGGAGAGCGAGACGGATGGGTCCTCTGGTGAGGGGCGGCCTCTTGCAGAGATGCCCGGCCGCACGGAAGGCGCCGTCGCGCCGACGGAAGTTTCGCCGGCGGAGCGGCCGATGCTCGCGAACGGCGACGCCGGGGACCGCCACTCCTGCGCCAGTACGGGTGACCTACTGCTGGAGCGCAAGATGGGGAACAACCCGTTTCTGCAGAGCGCTTACATCTCGAACCCATTTCTGAATGATATTATGACTCCAAGCCCTTCAAACAGTTTCCACAAAGCTGAAAATACGTCTGCCGAAAAACTGTTGTTTGACTTCGATTCCAAAATGGTTCTGAGGAATGGTGTCGTGAGTGCAGACTCTGAACCGCAAAATAACATCGCGTCAAGCGGCGTTTACAGTTCCAACGACGTCTTTGCAGTGGACAATTCTGATGCCTTGGTGTGTATGGACTTGAACATGGAAAAACTTCTGAGCCGGCAGATGCGATCTGGCAATGGCCAAAAGCCCAGCAGACACGATAGCGGGAGGAACAACAAACAGAGGTCGCACAGCCTTTCGGAGCTGAGTGCCATGCAAGCCACGCAAGCGGGGCAGGACACGATGGACTTCTTGGACCCACTGGGACAACCCCTCACCCAGGACTATGGTTCACTCCACGACCGAGAGGCCTACCGGACGGCCTGGCTGCAGCAGCGTCAGATGACGCGGTCGTGCCACAACCTGGGCGCCCTGTGCCGCAACCCCGGCTGGGGCCAAACACAGCCTCTCCAGACCCAGGCTGTGTTCCGGCTGGAAAGCTCGGGGGGCTCCGTGCAGGTACCCGAGACGTCCGTGAAGTTCCACGCGGCGCCTCTGCCGACGACCTCTTGTCTGGACGACGACAATGGTACCGGCGTCACCAGGGAGGTCAGACTCAGGGCCCTGCTTGACCCACCAATCAAGCTGAGCGGAGACATGATGACGGCCGTCAGCCCCGTGGTAGAGGTGCGTCTTGTTGGCCACCCAGTGCTGAACCCACTGATGCTGGAAATGAGGGTGGCGGCTCACGTGAAAGAGGATCCGCTGAGCCAGATGTGCGCTGAAATTGTGTGCCTGGGTGCAGAAAATCCCGAGGGCCCCTACGCCCTCCTGCCCGAATCCTATGTCCATGGAGACATCATTCATGTTCAACTGGACAATAAAAGGCATTGTGTCTATGTGGTCGCAGTGGCCCAGTTGAAGAGCAATGGTAGTTCACTTCCGTGGGATGCCCTACAAGATGCGGAGAGCATCAAAGAGGCCCTGGTTAGCCAACCACGTGCAGTATCTGAAACCTCATCAACAGAGCAGCAGGTTGTTTCACAGATGGCACAGAATGCAAATGGCAGCCGAAGTTCCCACACAGGAAAAACAATATGGGATTTCATTCGAAGACAGATGACACTGGCAGTCTACGGGCCAAAGCACCTGCACCCGACCTTCACTCTAGTGCTTGCACTGTTTGGACACTTCGAGGCTCCATCTACTCTGCCTTCAACAGACACCAACTGGGAAGGCAAAGTGGGGAAGAAAAGCCACCAGCAGCCAATTGGGCTGACTCTTTGGGGGAAACACGAATTCATCTTGAACAGGCCACAGAACGTGGACGTGTCGCTGTTTTCCAGTGAGCAAAATGTGCAGGTCACTGGCTCCAAATCGGGATCCGCCAAGAGCTGCTGCACCGTGCGGGGCTTTCAGCTGCGCCTGGGCCGCGTGTGCCGCATGGCATTCCAGCTTTCATATCACGACTCGTCGGCAGGCCTCGCCGCGTTTGCACTGCGGGCGCAGCTGCACACCGACGCCCAGGAGCTGCTTACTCAGTTCAGCGTGACGACTCCACCAGCTACAGCGCCTGGCAAGGTGCCGGCACCGCGGCGCTTTGTCAAACGCAAGGAGCTCGGCAGGTCCTTGCTCTCCTCCATCTCCTCGGCGCCACCCTCATTCACGGTGCTCGCACATCGGTCTGCTGAGACAGCCACCTTTCAAGAGCATGACTTCACGATGCCTATGTGTGCCACAGCCCTAAAGACAATCGTGCGCCAGACCAAGTTCATGTACTTTTTGGAGTACAGGAAAGGAGCCACCATTGGGCTGTTGAGCAAGGAGAAGATCCGGGCCAGAGGCCATGCAAAGACCAAGGAGTGGTACGTGGGCTACACGAACGGCTGCGTAGGGCTGGTGCACTGCAAAAACCTGAAGCTGTTACCAGACAACGAGCAGGTGGCTCCATCGGAAGTCCCGCACGTGAACACCGGCACCCTCCTCGAGCTCCTGCTACGCCCCTGCCACTCCCTCAACTTCAGCTGGTCCACAGTGTCCACGAAGGTGGCAGAGGGGCTGGCTGACTGGCGGCCGCTAGCCCGGGTGCTGGGCTACCGCGAGGAGGAGATGGAGGAGAGCTTTGTGGAGGAGGATGTGGACCGAGTGTCTGCCGTCCTGGAGAAGCTCAAGGGTGACTGCACAGGTGGTGACGGGAAGAGGAGGTGCTTCTTGAAGGAGCTGTTTTCTGTGAGTATGGCCTAGCATTTCTTTACGTAAGCATGGTGAATCTGAGGTTCGCGGAGAAAACCTATGCATACGTGACATTAACACTCAAACTCAACAAACAACTTACTTGTTTACTGCCACCTGAAAGGCACCATGCTGCTCGCTCTATGGTACTTCATACAATTATGAGGAATGATGACCCACTAACCACTTCGTATCAAGACGAACACAATTGAGTTAACGTGGCCGATCATTAACAGCTCACCCACGGACCTTTTTCTTAATGCAATGGCCGATGTGCTTGCCGTTCCCCAGGCCCTGCTGCGCCTGGACCAGCATGCCGTGGTGGTGCGCGTGCTGCTCGACTGCGTGCTGCTCACGGTGTCCGTGGACCTGGGCGCCCGGTGGCGCGAGCTTGCCGCCCACTTGGCCAATGTCACACGGCAGCAGGCCGAGGCCTACGAAGCCCCGCACTGCCAGGACGGGGTCCTCCTGCCTGAGGTCAGCCTCCATGTACAGCAGTGTTTTTCATTAATTTACAGAGGGGCGGCCACTTTCGCCAATAAAACATCCATGCGAAGGCCACCGCACATTTGAAACCATTGGGTTTGACAGCACTATGGGGGTGTTTTGACATGTGTGTATTGTCGGGGGGTGCACATCAGGGGCCGCACTAAAGGCCACCAGGGGCTGCCAGTGCCCCTTGGGTCTTGCAATGAAGAACAATGATATACAGCATCTATGTGCTGTAGGGTTTCCACTGGTCCTGGTTTTGACCGAATCGTTCTCTCTGAGGTAGCTTTCTCCAGTTGGTACTTGTGGTAGCGTAGGAGTTGTGCAAGTATATTTCTAGTTTGTGTATCGAGTGAATGTACCACAAGCCTCTCTTGCAAATGAGACATTTTGTTTCACTGACTGTTCATGTGTTTCAATATTAAAGGTCAATGCTAGGTTAACCAATTCACAAATGCACGTAATAATTTCAATGTGAATTTCTATTCTGTGTTTTGAGAATATTATTGTGCACTTTTATGTAGTTTGTGCTGTCGGCTTCAAACTATAATATGAGTAAACAATCATTCTCGCACCGAGGCGGTGACATAAAAGAACACACAACCAAAGTCACTTTAGCCCATCCATCCCCATTTGTTGGGTGCACCCTTGTACATGCTGCAAAGAGTGTTCGTCATGGTGGCAATAAGGCCAACAAGCTCCTCTGCACTGACATGCCGATTATGAGACCCCCCCCATCTCAACCTTCTGGCCGCACCTTATGAAAGTTTCTTCAAAAGACACTAATCGGTGTATTCGTTTCTCCGCCCTGTCCATCGTGAGCAGACGGTGTGGAAGCCGGCGTTCGACTTTCTGGTGACGTGGAGCGGGTCATCGCGCGAGGGCTACTGGGACACACTGCAGGAGATGCACACCGCGCTTGACCGCACGCGTGGCAGCGGGGCGGCGCGCGGGGACCGCGCCCTCACCGGCGTCCTGCTGCTTGCGCACGGCCTGGACACGCTACGAGCGCACGCCTTCCCCGTCGCCGATGGGTGACCTGCTCCTCTTTGTCATCGGGCCTTGCACTGCTGATGAAACTGAGTGAAGTTGAAACCTGTTCAGGCTTTGAATGTATATATGTTGAACTTCTTTCGCGGCGTACATAGCCAACCGTGCTAATCAGGCCGTGCTAAACACTGCAAGGATACATTGATATGCAAAGTCGATTGATCGATGGATTCAATGCCGTTTAGTTTTGGCGTTGAAACGAGAACCCCCTTTCCTGCGAATTTACAGACTGGAAAAAGTTCGCCACATTTACCTTTAATTCTGACGACAAATAGAAAACTGTAAGCCAGTGTTTTAGGCAATAACGTTGAGAATTAAGCCACTGTTTAAGGCAATGGCCAGAAGAGGAACCATTTCCTAAAATGTTAGAATATATTTCAGTTAAAAAGCAGTGGTGATGACAATGGTAATGATGAGGTGTTTTCAGTCTGTGCTTGTACACTGCTGCCAACACAGTTGTCTAAGTTTTATTTGTATGCTTTATTTATTTATTTTATAGCATCCACAGTTCACCTGGATGGTGCATAATTATTATAAACGACTTGTAGTGCCATCTTCGTTTGCTTTGTTCTATCACATTGCAGAATTGTGTTTAACTAACCAGGATGGGCCAAGATTAAAAAGTTAAGCAAAAGGCATAGTCATGGCGTGTTAGTAGAAAATAGGAAGTTGCACACTGTTCTTCTACATTTGATTTAAAGCAAACAAATAGATACTCTTTGGTTCTTTCGGTAAAATCACGTAGGTAGAAATTTTTATTTAGTTTTATTTTATTTCTACCTACGTGACTTTACGGAAAGCTTCAAATCAAGATCAAATAAATAGAAGGAAAATGTTCACATCAACAAAAAATTAAGATTAAACTTAAGTACAGGCCTGCCCGGAAACTTTCTTGAGATTTTGCGATAAGCACTGCCCATGCTGCTCCCAATGTTGACCAGACACAACTTGTCTGCAGATCACATTCCGTTCGCCTGCATGGCGGGAGATGTGAACTGTTTTGGAACAGGGAATGTAAATAAATCTGTTTTTTTAAAGTGAGCAGTTTGCTTATCATCACAGCCATATTAATACTTTATTTAAAGCATAAACCTAACTAATCTGTAAAAAGAGTATAACTGGTGTAATAGGATATTTTTTCCTATCTTTATTTTTTAAGATGCTTTTTGATCTTTTGTAGTTAAAGAATGAAGCCATATCTTGCATTCACGTGAAAAAGAATCCCACTTTCATTCATGTTAACACAAAGTGTATGGCTGTAGAAAGATTGCTGATAAAAAACCCTTCAATGTCAGTCAACATTCAATTGTAATGTTATCTTATTGATGTTAAAGTCATTGGGTTATATCGACCCTATAAATCGGTGTGCAAAAGCTTGCCTATGACCAAAAGGAGAATCCGATTTAATTGAACAAGGTTAAAGTGGATTGAACTGCATGTTGCTTGACATGTAGAACATGAAAACCCAGCAGATAGCAATACAGCACAACCGAAAAAGAACCTTACATAGCTCGGTTAAAATAAACACATTACCAATTGTAATGACCGAGGCAGTAATTACATTAGCCTCGTTAAAAGTTCCATCACACAAGTCATGAGACAATCGTTCCATTGGCAGGCAATTTTGTCCACTATGGCCCTCTAGTGGTTGATAGCAGTATTTTGTAGGCGTGGCTCGGCTGCTTTTGAGATACACGATACAGCAGGGGTCCCTAACCCCGGGCCGCAGACCGATACCGGTCCATGGCCTGTTAGGAACCGGGCCGCACAGTAGCAGGAGGTGAGCGGTGAGTTCGCGCGTGGTCCGCCCCCATTGTTTTATTATTTAACACTTCCATCCGCGCCTCTTTTCCGCACTGCGCACTCGTCTCAGTCACACAGTGTTGGTAAGCCCACAAGCTCTAACCCCTAGCCAAAATGAGTAAAAAACAAACGTCGCTGGAGAGCTTCTTTGAAAAGGAGGAAAGACCCAATGATGAACCCCCCCCCCGGTCCGTGAAAAAATAGCCTTCCACGAAACCAGTCCCTGGTGCCAAAAAGGTTGGGGACCGCTGCTATACAGTACAGGTAGCATATATTAATTAGTGGACTTTGAACTACTGCTTGTGCAACTATTTGCAGGTCACCTCGTGGGAGTATAACAAATTGGAATTTGTTCTAGGAGGAGGAAAACAAGTTGTGTCATTATGGGCTGAAAGTGTGCCTTGCTTACTGCTGGTGGGATTGCAATAGCTCACGTGAAAAACACCTTTGTCACCTATCCTAGACGTTTGAGATAATACGGCTCTGGTTTCCATGCCTTATTATTATCCTTTGTGATGTGAAATATCGGTGGTGTCCCAAAAGGGGTGAAAGAAAGCCTCAAGGATTTCTACCCAGCCCATGGTGACATTTAAAGTGAAACGTTTTGTAACGAAAACATGACGGCAATTTGAAATTAATTTGTAAATATTTAAATATTGGTCATGTTTCTTACACAGTTACGCTTTTTTCACTTAGTTTGCTGTCAATAGTATGACATTTAAGTCTTGAAAATGTAAACAAAACAATCACTTAGCACAACACTCCAGTATATTATCGTTTCATGTTTTATTTAATACCGTATTTTAATTACATTCTCATTGTGCGCATGTTCAATTAGCCAGGCACACACATTGTCAGAAAGGGAGCAAGTTGTTTTAATCTCACATTTTCAAGCACACGGGGTATGTTGTATCAATTTGCTCTCGCTTGTTTCACTGAAATGTATCTATTGGCTTTAGTGGGACTGTACTAATGCTTTGCTATTTTCTGAAAACACGTAATTCCTATCTAATTGGCTGAATACATGTTGGTCCCTGCTGTCTGCAGCAGTGAAAGCTAAATTTGTGTCAACATCATTGCTGTATATATTTAAATGTAGCCTTTATCCAATAACTACCAGCGGTACAGGATGAACATTCAAGTACCGCACTGCATTAGTGTTGGTTGCTAAAAATTAACTTGAGTCCACAACATTGTGCAGTCCATTTCTGGGGGCATGATAACTTCATTCTCCTCAGCCAGGTGTCGGAAAACTGCGACATTATTTATTACAAACCCAGCGTCTCGTATTCACTTGCTTTAGCGGCTCTTGTATTGAGTTTTTGACTGAATTCGAAAAAAAAATGGCTCTTGTTATTTTAGTTGCCGACCCCTGCGCTAGGCAGTGCGAAGGCCACATTCTAAACGGCAAGATGGCAACATGGATTACAACGCAGGTGTTTCACGTGAACTTCCTCGTCAGAGGCCTAAGAAACAAGTGGTCAGCTGGCTTGCGATTTATGTCTAAGAGCCTCGGGCAAATCACTCAAAAAACATGTTCAAAACTGATCCATCCAGCCTGACTGCCAAAACAATACGGCTGTAGCTAATACGACTGTAAGAATACAGTGGGGAGAACTGTAGCTGAAGTACCTCGTGGCCCCAGGACATTCCCAGTAAGCTGTTCTTGCTGTTGAAAGGATAATTATCCTCTTCGTGCAATCGGCTAACCTTCCCTCCCACCCACTTCTGTAGGGGAAAAGGCAGTCGGTTTGCTATGGCTTAATGTGTATTTATACATTTCTTCACTATTTATTTTCAGTTTTTCTCATTTTATAGATTTGCATGACTGCATTTTCTTAGTTAATATAGTTATATTTTTATTCTCGCATGAGTGACAATATTGTACATCAATGTGTAATCCTATAATGCCATTGTTTTCTTTTTTTACAATTGTTGAATGAAAAGGTCGTTTTTAATCAACCTAGTTTCTGTACCAGAAAAACACCTTAAATTGTACAGAGTAATTGAGGTTAATACTGTTTATGTCATCATATGCAGGTGGAGTATATATTTAAATAACAATAGTTTTTAAATCTTGATTTGAAGCTTTCGTGACTGCAGGAATCCATATTCTTTGGTTATTTCGGTAAAGTCACGTAGATAGAAAATTAATAGATCACGACGTTTCGATCACAACACAAGCGGCTGTCTTCAGGTGAGAGACAGAGAAAGCTACTGAAACAAGGCCTTACATAGGCCTGATATCGTGTTTGCTTACAGAGAAAGGCTAAGTGTTTAGGCTGCCCGATCTTCGGTATCAAAACATTTACCATCAATAAATTGAATCCATCTTTTGACTCCAGTAACTTAAGAGATTGTAATTAATATTCTGTATATAGTAAATAAAATAACAGTAAATTATGTTGTGCTTATTTTTCAAGCATTACGATTTGAATGACCTGACTATAGGGATTGAATACTGTGTTAACATCTGAAAGTCATGAACGCTGAGTATAGGGACCCCCCCCCCCCCCCCCCATTGCCATAATAAAGAATGAGCGCCCGTCACTGTGGTCAGCACAAGAGCAGCGGTTGCTTTAGGTTCAGGCTACACGTGTATTGTGATCAGACGAAGTCCACGTGCTCAATACGCGATGTTGTTCTCTTACACCCCCCTCAGTCGCATTACACGCCGCCGTGCTTTGTGAACGTGTCGGCGGTGCATCCTAGGACGAGGTGCGTGTTGGGCTCTGCTGTTGCTGTGTGGGAACATGTCTCATGTTTGGCCGATGCATCTCGATGAAGCCGACGTTTTGATCACGCCATGGAACGACTCTGCCATGATACCTACACTCACTAAGGAGCGGTGTGTTTAGTGATAAAGAGTTCAATAGTCACTTAATTACGTCCTATGTTAAGTGTGGTATTTCAATAGAAAATGTATTTATACCCCTACTGTTGTATTAGCCATATGCTATATAACTCCACATTGTATAAAGTCTCTTTTTATAACTTGGCCATAACGATGTTAGGAAACCTGAGAATCAAGTTTCTTTGTGGTTTTTTTTGTCTTAGTTATTTTAAATAAACATCAAAACAATATTTACGAGTTTTGCTTCTTTATATACTGTATATACATCTGTAAAAACATTAATATTGTTCAGCTGTATCATTACTCATGTACCCGAGACAATGCTCTTCTTCCTAGCGTTGTTCCCGCTGTGGCGCAGGGTCCGCTTTTCGGCATTGTCTTCTCCATTTGGCTCGGTCCAAGGCATCTTCAGGGGATGCGTTGACCGCCTTTATGTCTTCCTTTATTCGATCCATCCATCGCTTCTTCGGACGTCCGCGTGGACGGCGGCCCTCTGGCTCAATACGCATGGCAGTCTTGGCCACTCATGACTCTTCACTTCGCATCACATGGCCGTACCGCCGAAGCCTTGCCTCAAGCATCTTGTCCGCAATGGGGGCCACACCAAGTCGCTTCCGAACGTCTTCGTTCATGACACGATCCCATCGAGTGAGTCCGAGGCTCCTTCTGAGCATCCTCATCTCCATGGTGTGGAGAGCTTGTTCGTGTACAGTTGTGGCTGGCCAGCACTCGGATCCATAGAGTGCCACCGGTCGGACGATGGTCTTGTAAATTTTTCCCTTCAGCCTATCCGGCATTTTCCGATCACAGAGGACTCCGGTGACTTGCCTCCACTTCATCCATGCCGCATTGACTCGTGACAGTAAAACCTTGGATTGCGAGCATAATTCGTTCCGGAAACGTGTTTGTAATCCAAAGCACTCGTATATCAGTTGTGATCACGTGACGCTCGGCAGACAAAGTGTATACACGTACTACTCGTATTGCAAGACCTCGCTCGTTTATCAAATTAATATTCATTAAAAATGTGTGCTCGTCTTGCAAAACACTCGCAGACCAAGTTACTCGCAATCCAATTTTTTACTGGATATCCATTTGGATTTTCCTTCTTTGACACTGAAGCTGCAACTGCAAGGAGACAAGCATTGGACAGGTTCCGCTTGAAGGAGAAAGTCTGTGAGATGGGCTAGTCAGGAGGGGATACAAAGGGTAGCTTGTCAATGCAATTTCATCCGCAGCAGCTCTGGGTTCAAAGGTTTGCACAGTGGCCCACTGCAGCTTGATTCGAAACAGGCGGCACCCATCCAAATCAATCTCAAGCCTCCACGTTCTGTTAAGTGCACGTAATATAGCTGTGTAAGTCACTTGTCAATGACGTTACCCGTTTATGGTTCTATCTTAAATCTGCTCTGGAAGTGCTGCATTGATTGTAGACAATGTGTTGAATGCACTCGGCCATATTTCAGTCGTCAAACTAAAACTCGAGGATGGGACGGTCGTAAACGACTTTATTTTAAAATGAGAACACTGTACGGTATGTTCAAAGTCAAGCTGCATCCTTGCCTTGCTCACACGCGAACTGGGGAATTGCTCATTTCCAGCCAGTGGGTGACATAACTTCCTTAATCTCAGCGTGAGAGACATTCTACACATGACAACTTTTTATTCCCCCACAAAATATGAAAAAAAATTCTTAACAGAAAGGATGATGCACTGAGTAACTCCATCCGCTTATAAGGCAAGTGTTCCACTTGATACAGTAAATTTGGCTGTGACGGTCCCACCTGAAGACGGAGACTTGTGTCGTGATTTAATTTAGTTATTTTCATTTATTTTTATTTTATTAGTTATTATCTTTTTTACCTACGTGACTTTACCGAAAAAACCTAAGAGTATGAATCCTTGCAGCCACGAAAGCTTAAAATCTAGCTCCTAATTGCCAAGATATACACACAACACTATCATATTGCAGCCCTTTGTCAATCCACTATTGGATGAGGGCCTCCGCCTGCCGTGTCGGGGAAAGGGATTGTTTGGCCATGCTTCAACACACTGGCGATGGAGTGGCCGGAAGGGCAGGACCCATTCGGATAACTTGCCGCTGATATTAATCATGGCTCGGAATCGAAATCATGTCGCCGAGTTCAAACGAAGAGTGTGCAAACCGCTACACCACCACTCCCCACCGTGTACACACGTGTATACATTATACATAGGGGCCGTCCATAAATGACGTCACGTACCTGGGGGAGGGGGGTCAGACATTTGTGACAATGTGTGACGAGGGGGGGGGGGGATTTGAGAAATGTGACGTTACATCAAAATGCACAACTTTAAATAAATATAGAACTGTTATAACAACACTAATTGTTATAACCGCCACATAAAATACGCACTACAATGACAATAGTTTAAAGCGATTTGAAGCATGTTTTATTTTTGGGGGGGAGGGGGGCAGAGCTTTGTGACATCATATTTGAGGGGGGGGGGGGTCTGACTTTTCGTGACGCCGTGTGACGAAGGGGGGGGGGTCAAAAATCGGCCAAAATCGCGTGACGTCATTTATGGACGGCCCCTTATTAAATATAAACAAAGGAAACTTCATCTATAATCATATTTCCGACAGGTAGCGAATAATAATCATGATGATGATATGTCCATTCTAGCGCCAGGGCATGTTTTGCGGTTAGTGGAGAATGGAGCAAATCGGGACATGCACGTGCTCACCCATCACACCCTGTCGCGCACAATTGGAGGCATTCTCCTCTCGCCAGGTGTGACTGACATGGCGTGGGACGCCGTCTCACAAAGTCCCCCCCCCCCCCCCTGTGTAGCCTTAATGCCTTAACACACTATAGAGGCAAGTTCTGTTAGCGAGCACCTATAAAAGCCGGCAAGGCACACGAGGGGGTGGGTGTCCAACACCACGCCCGGCCGCCTTTGTCTCACTAGTGGCGATGTTTCCACATCGCAAAGGGTACTCATTTGAGGCTGAGTCGACCCAGGGGAGGCCCGGGACCCGTTGGATAATCGTCACTGGCGTTGGCTGTGAGCGGGAATCGAACCCGGGGTCTCCAGGTTCGTAGCGCAGCAACGCGCTAACGGCTGCACCACCGCTCCCCGTCTCTGTCACACACACAGACACGAGTTTCAACCCAGCTCCGTGCTGGGTGGCTCAGTGTGGGCGTAACACAGACAGTGCAGTGTAATCCCGGATGAAGAAAAACACATCCTTTTGTAACAAATAGCATGCATGTAAATTCATGTTCCATTAATCGTGTGTCATCGTCGTCCTATCTACCACGATTGTAATCAAAATCCAAGGCCGTAATTATAATATATATTGTGGGGGACACATCTCCCCAATATTCAAATATGCTCAAAATGTCCCCCCCAATATATTGCTAGAAAATAGATTTCTGTTTATGTGATTGTGGTTATGGTTGTACTTTATTCATCCCTAAATTCTGCCATTACATACAATGAAACAAGAAATGGTAAAAAAAAACAGAGCAATGTAATACAATACACTATTAGACATTATTGTAAAAAATAAATAAAAAGTCCATCCTATGTGTTAGTGATTTTTTAAATATTTTAGGCAGGAAATGGCAGGAAATTCGTTTTCAAATTTAGATTTTTTTTTTTATGGGGGGGACACCCCCAGACCCCCTGGAAGATTTGGTCCCCCCCAATGTTGACTCCATGACTACGGCCTTGTCAAAATCCCTGTAGGTTGTAATTGCAGAGCACTGCGCTTTAAAAGTAGTTTGCTGAATAAAAAAACATAGAAGCTCTGTAATTAAAGCCCGTGTTGAGTACTGTATATATTATGATCGGTAGCAGTACATGTAGGTGAAGCGTGTGTTGACATAAGGGGGCGTCCATAAATGACGTCACGCACCTGGGGGGGGGGGGGTGTCAGACATTTGTGACGATGTGTGACGAGAGGGGGAGGGGGGTTTGAGAAATGTGACGTCACATCAAAATGCGCAACTTTAAATAAATATGAACTAAATAGAATTGTTATAACAACACTAATTTTTATTCATTTTCATTATTAACTATTTGATTATTTACTAAGGTCACCTTTTATTAATTCCATGAAGGAGCATTTTGCTTCTCCATGGGAGAATGGAGAAGCATACATTTTGTAATTTTTTTAGATTATTGTTATTAAACATTTTGATTCTAATGATTCTACCAGGGCTTTTCATTCTGTGAAATGAATATGTGATAGTTATAATTGTACTCTCCATTTTGCTTCGTTCTACTACAAAGTTTCAAGTATTTTTTATAGTTATAATTACTTTTAATATTTTATAATTATACGATAATTTCAAAATAATATTCAGAACATCTGCAGTTTTTGTTAGACGTTGAATATTTTCAAGTGAATTTTATGCTAAATTTCAGCTTTCCAACGCCTCCTTTTTAATACATGTTTTCTCCTACAACATCAGAGTGCAGCGCCACATTAAATACGCACTACAATGACAATAGTTTCAAGTGATTTGAAGCATGTTTTATTTTCAAAACAGAAATATGGTTTTTGGGGGGGGGGGGGCAGAGCTTTGTGACGTCATACTTGAGGGGGGTCTGACTTTTTGTGACGCCGCGTGACGAGGGGGGGGGAGTCAAAAATCGGCCAAAATCGCATGACGTTATTTATGGAGGGCCCCTAAAGACTTAATCCAATGCATTGAGGGCATCTGTGGAATGAGTGTGCCTCAATGACATCTCGTCTGGATAAACAAAACAATGTATTTAATAAAAACACATATGAGCAATTGCCAAACAAAAGAAAGACTGTACTGCATAAACCCTAACGCATAAAGCATTACAGCAAATATGGAAAGTGCTAAGACAAAAAGATAAAGATCCCCTGTATACCCTTAATTGTTGAGACCAGTGCTGTTAGTGAGCAGCACCTATAAAGGCCGGCATGGTACCCTAGGTGGGTGGGTGGCCAGCACCACGCCCGACCGCCTTTGTCACCCCAGTGGCGATGTTTTGACACACAGCCAAGATACTTTTTTGAGGCTGAGTCTACCGAGACAACACAGGGCGCGTACGCACACAGTGCAATACTCAAGCCCTGCCACAAGGCGGCGGCAGTCGTTTGTTTCAAATCAAACCATTATAATATTGAATCTTGACTTAAAGCTTTCGTGACTGCAGGAATTCATATTCTTGGGTCTTTCGGTAAAGTCACGTAGATAGGTTCAAAGAAAATAACAAAAAACTACGACGTTTCAATCGCAACACAAGCAATCGTCATCAGGAGGAAAAAACATTACGGGAAAAGCTGCAGAGGCAGGCTGTTGTAAAGGTTTGAAATTGGTGTAACCCAAGGGTCATAAATGAAGTGGGCGGGTCTAGTGATGTTAAAGTGAGAAATTTGCATGTTAATGTAAGATCGGAGGTGGCTATTGTAATGTGAGAGATTAGCATGTTAATGTCGGCATCATCAGGAGGAACAAGTATAACTCGTAAAAACAAAGTTTTTCACTATAAATCCTTTATATGCGTGGCATCGGGGCGGCTAGAGTCCTCTCGTCCTCTGGCTTGAGATGGCTGCCACCTATGGGTCAGATGATTGTCTGGCAGCATTAAACAATTGGTAATTAAATATTTAAAAACATTTCCCTAAACAGTGTAAAATTTTGGAAAACATTTTCACGAAAATGCATTGTCACGCACAACGAGTCTGTGTGCAAAATGTCAGCTCGATTGGATTACAGGAAGTGGGTTAAAAAACGACCGAAAGATTTGCACGGTCCTAAGCAAGCAAGGCAGTCTGTTTTAAAGGTTTAAAATGGGTGTAGCCCAAGGATCATAAACTAAGTGGGCGGGGCTAGTGATGTTAAAGTGAGACTAGCATCGGAAGGTAGGATGGAAACATCACAGACAGTTATGACTTAAACTGGTTGATAACGTCCTTCCAATGATTGCTCAGTTTATACCCATCTTCTCGGTTGAAATTGTGTCTGTCTATAAATATGGATGGCTTCATGAATGAATCTTTGTTGATTGCCAGTGGGTTTGCAAAGTACCTTCGTCTTGGAAAAATCAATTTCGTGTGGGCCCACCGCATTAAAACAATGATCAGCCACGGCCGAGGTATTGGTCCTACCGTGTTTCAGATCTGCCTTATGTTCACGAACACGCTCCGAGACATGTCGCTTAGTTTCCCCAATTTAACTACTGCCGCAGACACAGCTTAGTTTGTAGACGCCGGGGTATTGCATGTCAGGGATCACATCCTTCACAGATGGGATCAGATTACGAATTTTATGTACTGTGTTAAATCGAACCTGGATCTACGTGACTTTACCGAAAGAACCAAGAATATGAATACGTGTTTACTTACTTTGTTTGCAATGCGTTTTTTGTTGAATTATTTTTTTAATATAGGACAGTAAACATGCCAACATTGTACCAACGTTGTTCCAACAGTTCCATGTTTACTGAGAGCAATTTTTAGAGTGACTCTGTGAAAGATTTAATATACAATGCATCCACAGATACGATACATTACAGTAGCACACACAATGTCACGTAAACGTCTCAACATGAAATGTAAGTGAATAATTTCAATACTTTACTGCAATGTAACCACACTGTTTAAATTGTATTTGAAAATTCGATGTTATTGATATGAGGTTATAATACCCGTTAGGTGGCACTATTGCACTTTGAAGTCGACCTTCACATTACTGGACAGTACCATTCGGGTCCTGTGCTTCAATTTAATGCGTGTGCAGAAGGTACACTGCCAAACACTGAATGTGTGGGGGTCGCTAGCCCCCGAGATCCCTCCCTCGATAATACTAACGGCCGGACTAACATCATCAATCGCCCCCCCGCTGCTAAGCGAACCGCCGCTAGGCTCCTCACCCAGGGTGTGGGAGCCGTCACCCGAGGATTCCCCTCCACCGCGGGTCCGCGTAGCAGGCATGGATAACCACGCACGCGCACACCCACACACAGCTCTGCACGGCACTCACCCAACCCTGACCACTCACGTTAGGATCGCGCACCTGTGTTACACACGTCGTGAACGTGCGCGCACACACGCATACAGCTCCACACGCGATACCCACTCCTGCGCCGCTCTGCGCCGCGCTGGCCGCCCACGTTACGATCGCGCACCTTGGGCACGCCGATTACGCACGCCGAGAGCTTACGCAAGTAACGAGCGCACGCAAGCGGGGCACACGCCGACACGACGACTCGTCCCCTCCCCCACTCGCGCGTGCACGTCAACACAAATATCGTACAAGGACGATTCTCCTCTCACACGGCTGCGTAGTCACGCCAACACACCAAAAGTGCTCTCCCCGGGCGTTAACGCACACACCTCCGTACCCGCACAATCGTACAGAGACCACGGCCTTTATGCGTACAACGACCACACACTCGCGAATGCAGTGCACGCTAATACCACGTTCCAAAAACACCCAACAACACGGTTTTGTTACTACGCTCGAGATTTTATTAGCCCTTGCTAACCAACCGAGCCACCCGTGTGTGTGTGCGGGACAGCAAGGCGCTTCTAACCCACCCTCTGGTGCCGTGTAGCCCTATTCTATGCTGCGCTCTCTGCTAAACCGCTTTCCTACTCGTCCTTACCCCGAACTAACCCTCTCCTACGGATCCTACCCTCCGCTCTGAGGTGTTGTAAGGCGCGCAACACGATACCGTCTGTAG
This sequence comes from Lampetra planeri, assembly GCF_965212315.1. Lineage (NCBI taxonomy): Eukaryota > Metazoa > Chordata > Hyperoartia > Petromyzontiformes > Petromyzontidae > Lampetra > Lampetra planeri. The sequence continues at coordinate 24,023,160 of NC_136107.1, forward strand.
TCCTTGGTGACCTTGCGGCGCTCAGATCGTCCTGCAGACAATCTAGCGGCTCGCCCGATGACTCCTTCGTCGCTGACCCCGTGTCCAAACTCCAGAAGAAGAGAGTTCCCTACTGCCCCTGCGTTTTCTTTTAAACTATTCACATCAAAAGCTAGGCGCCCCCGTCCCGACCGCCTTGGTCTCTCGACCAATCCTGAGCCTAGGATTTCCCGCTCTTTTGCGATCCCGCCGGCCTTTGAACTTTCGACCAATCAGTCGTCCCGGGTCCTGATCCCAGCTATCTGCCTTGCTGACCCGTGTTTGTGTTTGTATGCGTTTCTAACTGCGGGGCTCTCTGAGCTCGCCATGGTCGTGCGATCTCAAATCCGCCCACGGCGCCGCAGTGTTACTTGGCCTGGGAAGGGTCCTGTCCAATTCCCTGGCCCTGAGAAACCGTGGGGTAACCCCCCTAGGGGGCCCTCGGGTGAAAACTCAGGGTAGGTGACCCGACCACGAGGCCCTACGTGGGTGCGGGTGCGTGTTTATGTGGGGGGGGGTGATGGGGGGCAGTGCGGCGGTGGAAGCCGGGCGGCTCCCTGGCTCGGCCGAGCGGCCCCGTCGCTGTGGCACCACATAGCCCCCCGGGGTGCCAGTCCCCGTCCCGGGTTGACTGGAGCACCTCGCCTGGGTTGCCCCCACGAGGTATCGCCGCGGGGTCCGCGGGATTCGCCCGGCCCTTGTGGCTGGCCTCGGGGGTGGCGGCTCCGTCTCCTGGGGCTCCGGCGGTGGTCTCCTCCTCCATTCCAACGGCTCCCCTCGGTCTCTGGCACCTGCGGGCTGGGGAACAAACTCAGAGGCGGTGGGGTTTAAGGGTCGCCGTCCTCGTCGCCCCCGGCCCCGCCCGGGGCCCCTCGGAGCCCGGGGCTCCGTGGGGCCCATATACTGCGCGAGGCCCCCGGGCACGGGGGGTGGGGGGACCCCGGGGTTTCGGGGTACTTGGACGGCGGGGCTCCCCCCCTCGGGGGCTGCTCGCCACGGCTTCAGTCGGCGGATGTTGACCACCATCTCCCGGCCCCTCTCTCCTCCCTGAATCAGCACCGTCCATGGTGAGATCTGCCGTCTCACAATCCAGGGTCCTCGCCAGAAGGTGGTCAGCTTCCCCACCTGTCCGGCACCGACGCGGGGAGTGTACAGCCACACCTCGGAGCCCGCAGTGTAGAAGGGGGGCTCCATACGGGGTCAGGCGCCCTGCTCTTGCCGCTGGTGCGCGGCCTCTCCGTGCGGGTAGGCTCGGCCCCTGGCCCCTCGCAGGGTCTCCAGCAAGTGCTCCACGGGGTGGCTCCCTTCCTCCCGTTGCGGCGGAGGGACACCGAACAGCAGATCTGCGGGCAGGCGAGACTCGCGACCAAACATCATTAGGAACGGGGTCTGTCCTGTAGATGTGTGAACGGCGGTGGTGTAGGCGAACAGGGCATAGGGGAGGTGTTCGTCCCAGTCCTGTTGATTCGCGGCCGCCATGCGTTTAAGCTTCCCGGCCAGAGTCTGGTTCATCCTCTCTACCATCCCGTTCGCCTGGGGGTGATATGCCGTGGTTCGGTCCTTCTGGATCCCGAACTCTCGGCACAGCGCCTGGAATAGTTCGGCCTCGAATTCACTACCCTGGTCGGTAATGACTCGTTCGGGGATCCCGCACTTAAGTACGTAGTTTTCCACGAAGGCCCGGGCCACTACGAGGGCTGTTTTATCCGGGATAGCCACCGCCACGGGGTAGCGGGTGAAGTACTCCACCGCTACAAGAATATATCGGTTGCCCCGGTGGGATCGTGGAAAGGGCCCCTGCAGGTCGATTCCGACCAACTGATTCGTCCGACTGACTCGGAACGGCCTCAGGGGTACCTGGTACCTCGCCGGCTTTTGCCCACACTGCTGACAGGCCCGGCAGCCCTGCACCCAGGCGGCCACATCTTGCGCTAATTTAGGCCAGAGATACTGGCGACGCAGAGTCTCCCGGGTGCGCCGTTCCCCATCATGGCCCCCGAGCGGGTGGTCGTGTACCAGTCGTAGTAGTTGGGGTCGCACATGGGCGGGAACGCAGATGCACCCCGGCTGCCCAGCGTCGGCCAGTTCCCTCACCACCCCGTTTTCTACACACAACCGGGCATACAAACCGCTCCAGGGCCCTGGTAGTGCATCCTTCCTCTCTCGCAGTGCCGCCTCCACCGCCGCCAGATCCGGATCCCGCTGCTGGGTTTGTCGCAGCTGCTCGTCGTCCAAGCCCGGGAAGGCGCAGCCGACATCCTCTTGGATCCGCCCGGTTGGGGTGGGATGATCCGTCTGTCCCCGGGCTCCTTCTGCAGGGGTTCCTGCGGCGCACACTGCACTCTCTCTCGGGGGGGGGAGTTTAGTTTCCGCGCGCTCCTTGGGTTCTGCTGCCTGGCGGCAGCGTCCCCCCGTGAAGCACGGGCAGGCGTCTCCCTCCCTCGTCTCAGCGCGCACCGCGGGCCGTCTTGACAAGGCGTCCGCGTTCGCGTGTGTTCGCCCCGCTCGGTACTCGATCTGCAGGTTGTACTCCTGCAGCTGCGCCAGCCATCGAGCCATCTGCCCCCGCGGTTCCTTGAATGTAAGGAGGAACTGCAGTGCATAATGATCGGTGCGCACACGACATTTCCTGCCGTACAAGTACGGTCGGAACTGTTTACACGCGAAAATTACAGCATACAGTTCCTGACGGGTTACACAATAGTTCAGTTCGGCCCCGCTCAGGGTCCGACTGGCGTATGCGATGACCCGCTCCGTCCCACCCTGCACTTGCGACAGCACCGCGCCCAGCCCACTGCTGCAGGCGTCAGTGTCCAAAATAAAATCGGTGGTGAAATCTGGGAAAGCCAAGGTGGGGGTGTGGGTGAGGTGGTCTTTGAGTGTGGTGAAAGCCGTCTGGCAGGCCTCCGACCACTGATAGGGGTTCTTAGGGGAGGTGAGTTGGGTGAGGGGGCGTGCAATCTCACTGAATCCCTTTACAAATCGACGGTAATAAGTGGCGAGTCCCAAGAATGACCTGATCTCCGTCAGGTTCCTCGGCCGCGGCCAATCCACTATGGCACGCACCTTCTCGGGATCGGTGCTCACCCCTGCCTCGCTGACTCGGTGTCCGAGGTACCCCACCTCGCGTTGCGCAATGTAACACTTACGTGGCTTGAGCTTGAGATGGGCTGCTCGCAGTCGCTGGAATACTTCCCGCAGCCTGGACCAGTGTTCGGACAGCGACCTACTGAACACTATTACGTCGTCCAGGTAAATCAGGCACTGTTCCCACTGCAAGCCCCGCATCACCAACTCCATCAACCGCTGGAACGTCGCGGGCGCGTTAGTGAGTCCGAACGGCAACACTCGAAACTCAAACAGGCCCATCGGGGTGGTGAATGCTGTTTTTGGCCGATCCTCCTCCGTCATCTCCACCTGCCAGTAACCGGACGCCAGATCGAGGGTGGAAAAATACCGCGCTCCTGCGAGACTGTCGAAGGTGTCGTCAATGCGTGGGATGGGAAAAGCGTCGCCGAGGGTGACTGCGTTCAATTTTCGGTAATCAACGCAGAACCGAGTCGATCCGTCCTTTTTCGTTACCAGTACCACCGGGGCAGACCAAGGGCTCGCGGAGGGCTGGATTATGTTATCGCGTAGCATATCCGTGACTGCCTCTTTGATCTGGGTCCGTTCAGGCGCGCCCACTCGGTATGCAGGGAGTTTGATGGGTCGGGCTGCACCTGTGTCAATTTGGTGCTTGACCAGGTCGGTCCGGCCCACGTCCGAATCGTGCTCACTGAACACGTCGGCGTACTCCCGCAATAACCCGCGCAGCTGATCGGCCTCCCCCTTAGGTAAGGCTGCCCAAGGCACATGTAACGCATCCTGCAGGGGAACAATCTCGGCTCGGGGGGTCGGGCCGACCCGCCAGGCCAGATCCTGGCTGTCCTCGGGGCGGCCAGGGTCCTTCGCCCAGAGTGCGAACACCGAGTCGTTCGAGTGGCGAGCGTGCAGGGGGTGTACGGTGGCTACCGGGGTGCGTCGTCGTATCATTGCCGGGGTACTGTGTGGGTTAAACACACGTATAAACAGCCGGCCCCCATCTGCGTTTACCAGTGTGGCTGACCCTACCACCCCGTATCGCGATGCCAACTCCGGGTGAGGAGTCAGCATTACCTCGCCCGATGGTCGGTGGGTTGGGTCGGTGGAGAGGGTTGCCACTGGCACCAGCATCTCGGCGAGAGGCCCGATGGTGACGGCCGACACCAGCGTAGCGGCCACGGGTGTGAAGCGTGGGCGATTCGGCTCCTGTCCTAGGAACGGAATCCGCTCCCCGCTGCCCTCCACCGTAGCGCATCGTTGCCGGGGCTGTACGTTAAGTCCCAACTTTTCCAGGAGGTCCGTTCCTGCAATGCACTCGTGGCACAACACACTCGAAACGTAGAATTCCTGTGTGCACACCTGGTTTCCTAGACGGACCTCGAGGGAGACCTTCCCCAGCAACCCCATCCCGGCTCCGCTTGCCGTGTGCAGCGCGCGATCCGGGGCCTGCAGGCAGCCCACGTCCACCCCGAGCATGCTGCAGTGCGCGGCGCTCATGAGAGAGGCCACGGCGCCCGTGTCCAACAGGATCCGGGTGCGCTGCCCGTTCACCTGGCCTTCCACCAGCGACGTGGCTCCCGTTATCCCTGCCACCAGCTCCCGCAGCCAATCGCCCGAGGTCCCTGCGCCCTTGGGTGTTGTCGTTGTAACCTGTTTATGGATCACTCGCTCGCCATTATTATTACAGCTGGTTTGGGTCGGGTCTACGTCGATTTCATCCCCCGGTGGTCCCCTCTCTAGGGGGGGCTTAGTGTTTGACCTATGCATCGGCCTCGCACGGGCGAGCTGAGGGCAGTCCCTCATGAGATGCCCTCGACGGTCGCACACATAACACGTCCTGGGAGGAGTGGCGGCTCTGTGGCGAACTTTCTGCCCACTCCCTCCTCCCCCTGTGCGCTGTTGCTCATACTCTGCTTCTAGTCGGGCTATCCTTCCAGTTAGCCCTCCTACCGTGGAGTCTAGGTCCCCCATTTCGGATCGGATGGTCTCAACGGAGGATTGCAGTTGGGTCATATTTTTATTCGTTTCCTCGCGTACCTGGGTTACTTGGCCGGAGACATCCTTTATACCCATTTGTATACCGGCAACCCATCCCGGGGTTGTCTCGCGGGACACTGGAGGCTCTCTTTCCCGGCCCCTTACCGTCCTCGCGAGCTCCTGTTCCTCCTCCTCGTCTTCCGAGAGCAGGCTCGCAATGGCGCGCTCTCGTCCCAGCCCCCGGAGCTGCGCGCGTTGGCTGTGAATTCTTTCACACTTACGTGCGCGCTCGACAAGGGTGTTAAAGGGAAGACGTGGGCAGCTCATGTCTGGCTGCCACCACGCCGTGCGAGACAGGTACCGCTGGATTTTCTCGGCGGCCAGTTCCTCAATAACATCAGTTGCGTACCCCGGGCGTGCGATCTTTGTTAACTCGCGCACATCCTCGGCGTAATCACGGAGATCTTCGCCAGGTTGGCGACGGCGCGCCTCTAAGGCCGATTTTGCTTCCTCCTCGTCACGTGTGCCAAAACGCTGATCGAGTCGGCGCATCAGCTCCTCTAGCTGTGTCTGTGCGCTCGCGGGTAACGCTTCTACAAAATCGGCTGCCCGCCCATCAAGATTCATATTAAGTTGACGTACTGCCTGCGCGTCCGTCCATCCATTAATTTCCTTGGCCCCTAAGAGATTGCGGGCGAATGCCTTCCACGAAGGGGCCCCCCGGCCGGTAAATATTAGTCTTATTTTAGCGTGAGGTAACGCGGGGGTCCATCCCACTTCTGACACCAATTTGTGGGGGTCGCTAGCCCCCGAGATCCCTCCCTCGATAATACTAACGGCCGGACTAACATCATCAATCGCCCCCCCGCTGCTAAGCGAACCGCCGCTAGGCTCCTCACCCAGGGTGTGGGAGCCGTCACCCGAGGATTCCCCTCCACCGCGGGTCCGCGTAGCAGGCATGGATAACCACGCACGCGCACACCCACACACAGCTCTGCACGGCACTCACCCAACCCTGACCACTCACGTTAGGATCGCGCACCTGTGTTACACACGTCGTGAACGTGCGCGCACACACGCATACAGCTCCACACGCGATACCCACTCCTGCGCCGCTCTGCGCCGCGCTGGCCGCCCACGTTACGATCGCGCACCTTGGGCACGCCGATTACGCACGCCGAGAGCTTACGCAAGTAACGAGCGCACGCAAGCGGGGCACACGCCGACACGACGACTCGTCCCCTCCCCCACTCGCGCGTGCACGTCAACACAAATATCGTACAAGGACGATTCTCCTCTCACACGGCTGCGTAGTCACGCCAACACACCAAAAGTGCTCTCCCCGGGCGTTAACGCACACACCTCCGTACCCGCACAATCGTACAGAGACCACGGCCTTTATGCGTACAACGACCACACACTCGCGAATGCAGTGCACGCTAATACCACGTTCCAAAAACACCCAACAACACGGTTTTGTTACTACGCTCGAGATTTTATTAGCCCTTGCTAACCAACCGAGCCACCCGTGTGTGTGTGCGGGACAGCAAGGCGCTTCTAACCCACCCTCTGGTGCCGTGTAGCCCTATTCTATGCTGCGCTCTCTGCTAAACCGCTTTCCTACTCGTCCTTACCCCGAACTAACCCTCTCCTACGGATCCTACCCTCCGCTCTGAGGTGTTGTAAGGCGCGCAACACGATACCGTCTGTAGTCCTTGGTGACCTTGCGGCGCTCAGATCGTCCTGCAGACAATCTAGCGGCTCGCCCGATGACTCCTTCGTCGCTGACCCCGTGTCCAAACTCCAGAAGAAGAGAGTTCCCTACTGCCCCTGCGTTTTCTTTTAAACTATTCACATCAAAAGCTAGGCGCCCCCGTCCCGACCGCCTTGGTCTCTCGACCAATCCTGAGCCTAGGATTTCCCGCTCTTTTGCGATCCCGCCGGCCTTTGAACTTTCGACCAATCAGTCGTCCCGGGTCCTGATCCCAGCTATCTGCCTTGCTGACCCGTGTTTGTGTTTGTATGCGTTTCTAACTGCGGGGCTCTCTGAGCTCGCCATGGTCGTGCGATCTCAAATCCGCCCACGGCGCCGCAGTGTTACTTGGCCTGGGAAGGGTCCTGTCCAATTCCCTGGCCCTGAGAAACCGTGGGGTAACCCCCCTAGGGGGCCCTCGGGTGAAAACTCAGGGTAGGTGACCCGACCACGAGGCCCTACGTGGGTGCGGGTGCGTGTTTATGTGGGGGGGGGTGATGGGGGGCAGTGCGGCGGTGGAAGCCGGGCGGCTCCCTGGCTCGGCCGAGCGGCCCCGTCGCTGTGGCACCACAAATGTGTCTCTTTGCTCATTCCGCTTGGCAGCTGCGAGCCATTGGTGAAAATGATATGTTCCTATGCCGAGGATCAGTCTACTTGCTTTTTATACACCATACAATGATATCTGTATATATCTCCAACAGGTACTAAATCCGTTTTTCCACTGTCAATGAAAGGCGGAATGTAACGCATGCAAGAACACATTTAAAAGCTCTCCTTATTTGGGAATTGGCAGCCCATCCCAATGTAGATAGGACCTGTTTTACACGCTTTTATTTAACGCACTCCGTCTGTTGTCGTATCCTTAAAAAATATTGTAACTACATTTTTACCCACTTTCCAATGTGATATCGACTGCAAACTTGGTATGCTTATGTCATACCGATGACAAGACTATATTCTATCATAAAAAAAAAATCAAAGACATATTTTTGAACATTTTACACGCTTTTATTTAACTCACTCTGTCTGTTGTCGTATCCTCAAATCTTGTAACTCAATTTCAACCATCTTCCCAATGTCGTATCGACTGCAAACTTGGTATAGGTATGACATACTGATGACAATACTATTTTCTATCATTTAAAATAAAAATACATTTTTTAAAACAATATTTTTTACGGCTCTAATTGTCGACACAACTCACGTTGGCTGTAAATCACCACGTGGTCCCTTACGTCACGGCAAGCCTCGGGGAGCCACGCCCAGGGGCGGGGGATGTGGAAGGAGGGGGGGGGGCGATGGGGGAAGGGGGCAGGGGGAGGGGCAGCTCGGACAGTACATTTCATTAAAGCGTGTTAAAAAAAAGTATTTTTAAATATTTTATTCCATAATAGAGGTTTTTGGGTTTCGAAAGAGAGTCATGAGACTAACAACACTTTCCTGAATAAAAATACAATGTCGAAAATTGTAGGGTTTTTTTTATTGAACTTCCCTCCAGTCCAAACTCAAAAAAATGGTTACAGAGAACAAATGCAGATTACGTACTTTCAGCACTCAGTTGCATAACTGGGGTGAACTAATATCAAGAACACCTGTTATCCGCTACCCTATTACCCGTGACTCCCATTATCCGCGGGTATCCGCAATTTTCCCTGGTACATAAGTGGAGTAAATTCCCAGATAAGCCTGCGAATAATATGATCCGCAATACACTATCACTTGCCCCATATCATGACGGATATGGGTTATCTAATTATTTCTTTAATCATAGTTAATTCGTGTCATTATTGCCCCTCATCTGGGTGCTGGTTACGGGGCAGGGTTTAGGTCCAGTATACGTTCCGTTTCATGGATGTGGTGGTGCCTGATGCATACGAGATGATCATGTGCTCCATGGTGTGTTAAAATGAACCTGCATTCACGTTTTAAAGCTTTCGTGACTGCAGGGATTCATATTCTTGGTTCTTTCGGTAAAGTCACGTAGAAGGGAAATAATACAAATAAAACAATTCCCAGATAAGCCTGCGAATACTATGATCCGCAATATACTATCACTTGAATCATAGTTACTTCGTGTCATTATTGCCCCTCATCTGGGTGCTGGTTACGGGGCAGGGTTTAGGTCCAGTATACGTTCCGTTTCCCTTCTACGTGGTAAAGTCACGTAGAAGGGAAATAATACAAATAAAACAATACAATTCTCACGACGTTTCGATTGCAACACAAGCAATCATCATTAGGTGTGGTTTTCACACCTGATGATTGCTTGTGTTTCACACCTGATGATGATTGCTTGTGTTGCAATCGAAACGTCGTGAGAAATTTTGTGTTTTATCTTTATTATTTTATTGTTTCCCTTCTACGTGACTTTACCGAAAGAACCAAGAATATCTGTATTTACGTGTTTGCCTGTGGACATACTGTAGTTCATATCTATACTACACATTTGCATTGGTCCACCACGTGCTGACAGGGGGTACCTTGTGGCTTGAGCAAAGAGCTGGGTTTTATTGGCTTAATAAAACGGCGTCCTAATATGCTGATTTACGCTCACATACTTACGCCCACATATACGGACGCGCAAATAAAATGTTCTCCCTTTAAGTCTACGTTGGCTATAAGGGCGAGTGCTGTTAGTGGACAAAACATTGACAGGGTGTTTTGAACCTGATGAAAGTTGCCGAGCGTAATGCATGAGGGAGGCTGGGAGGGAGCCGGGCATGTGGGAGCAGCCTCCGGGCTGGGTATGGGGGGTGGCTGAAGAGGGAATGGAGGGAATAGGAGGGGGTGCGGTGGGAGTTGGGGCTGGCGGTGGAGGTGATGCGAGGTGGTTGTAAACGGTGGCTGTGCTCAATCAACGCGTGTGTTCATATTTCACGGTGTGTGCAGATGGCACTGCAGCAAAACTCTAAGAGCAATGCTAGGAGCCTCAATTGCCTGGATGCCCAGCAGCGTGCTCTGCAGAATGCTTTGTGGCAGAAAACGTGACGGTTGACTTCAACTAGAGCAGGCAGTTCTCCCTTGTAAAATAAATATTCCATCACACCGGAGCTGTCGTCTGAGTGTACGACTGTTTATTTTTTTTAAATCCCATTTATTTAATAATCCAAGAAACTCATGAAACTCTGAACCAAAAAGAGTACGACAATAAATAATAACATACCAATTAATTATTAACACGAATATAAGTCATGTTTTCAACCTACACACGGGCTTGTCTCTTGTAAATGGCACCGATTTTGGTATATACTGTTCAAAGTGCTCACCAGTGTAATGCCGCCTATTGTTGCTGATCACAAGGTCAGTTGCGAATGGATTGCAAACCTTTAATTGACATCACGGAGAGCACACAATTAATGATTCTCAAATGCAGTACTCAAACATCAGGCAAAGGTAGTATGGATTTTGCAAGCAATATAATTAAGTTACCTTCATAGAGATCTCTCCAAAGCAGCAATGATGGCCTTGCAATAGTTGTGAAATTACATAATCAGTTCAGTTTGTTACTGCATTGTGTCATTACATATCAATGGAGATTGTAGAATTACCATGGCAGGGAGCAGTCTCTCCAATGGATGATCATTCTCAGTGAACCTTCAATTTGAGGACAATAATTCACACAAAAAAATGTGTTTTACGTCGTGGTTTTAAAAAAAGCGAAATTTTCTGTACTGTGTATATACTGCGTGGAATCATAGGGCTGTGTTGTATTTATAGCGAGGTGTAATAGGCAGCAGGGGTTTTGTGTTCAAGGAGTTCGTTTATGGTTCTGAGCAGCGTGAGCAAGTGATCTCATCACTTTCAGTGTGAGGAATGGCTCTTTAAAACTACTGACAGGTGTGTGAGAAGGCTGTGATGTTTACAACACGAGGTACAGAGGTACAGTCGATGATGATGATGTCAATTTCATAACTGGATGTGACATTAATTTTAAGCAAGTGTATTGTCTGTTGTTCAACGCCTTATACCATTTATCCTTCAACACCATTTAACGTTTTAAAATGCAGTAAATAAGAGACTTTCTTTAAAAAGTCGAACATTGCTTTGTTAGTCACTTAGCCATATTTGAAATATTTGGTCACAGAATACAATCAAAATGGTCGTAAAAATAAATCCAGACGACATCATCTTTAGATAAACTGGTGTAGTCATAGACTAGTGCTTGCGTGTATCATGCATCCGACACGTGACATGTGCATGCAGGTTTACTACTTTATCTCTGAAAACGTTACACGATGAGTTTGCGTTTATTTGATATGTTGCCCGGATGTATCAGTTTTGCCAGTTTCACGGTTATTTGACAAGGGAGATCTGTGGCGCGTGAGTATTGCAGCAACAAAAATAGATCATACAAAAAACAAAGCATGATTGCAGACGAGAACAGGGCTCTGAAGGAATAATGCACGGCGAACTAACGAAGTATTTAACTGCAAAACGAGGTACACGTATTAAGCAACTATATATTTAAGCACACAAACACCGACGTTTGTCTTACACCAGTGACACGTTTGCCGAGGTGATGCACACAACTCGCTGGTTGGTAACTCTGGCTGATCACCAACACAGGTGCCCCCTGGGGACAGCTCTTGACCAATGCAGCACATAAACATTTGTGCATTCAGCAGTGTGACCAGTTGGGTTGGTTGCTCGACAAAAGAGGTCACATGGTGACGCTGCATTTCCAATAAACTCAAGACATTTGTCAATAACACTGTATAACGGCCGACGTTTCAGGTAATAGCCCTTCTTCATAACACATAGTACGACCATAGTGAGTGGACAATGAGTTGACCTGAGGAAAATACTGTACAATTATTGAAAACAATATACTGATCACCGGCCTCCTCGACAAGGGCACGGAAGTGGCTATGTTAATGTGAGAGATTAGCATGTTAATGTGAAATCGAACAGTGGTGCAATGCAAAGGCATGAGAGTGCCCTCGTCGAGGAGGCCACTTTGGATTGCACCACTCTTCGATTTCACATTAACATGCTAATCTCTCACATTAACATAGCCACTTCCGTGCCCTCGTCCAGGAGGTCGCTCTCCGATCTTACAGTTACATGCTAATTTCTCACATTAACTTCACTAGCCCCGGCCACTTCTTTATGACCCTTGGGCTACACCCATTTCAAACCTTTTAAAACAGTCTGCCTCAGCAGCAGACCATGCTTTTCCACCTGATGACAGACGCTTGTGTTGCGCACGAAACGTCGTGATTTTTTTTATTTTATACCTACGTGACTTTACCGAAAGAACTAAAGAGTATGGATTCCTGCAGTCACGAAAGCTTCAAATCAAGATTGATAAGGCTATATTTTAAATGAAGGTGAGGCAGGCATTAATTCTGTCCTACCAGCTGCTTGGTGTTCAGTTTGAAATACAAGGTGGCATTCTATCCTTTTTCTGGTCTCATTCCCACCAGAAATCAAGACCACGCATTGACATATCACGAGGGCTGTGCTCCCCGCTGTTGAAGTGACGGGCCACTGGTTTGGACATGTCTTCGCGGTAATCTGACAGACGAATTCGGGCAAATCTATCACTGAGGCATTCACCAGTTTCTCCAATGTAGGTGGAGGCCTACAGCTTTGAACGTGATGCAATAAACCAGATCGGTATGTGCAGTGGCGGCTCCTGCAAAATCTCTCAGGGGGGGCAAATGTCTGGATGATTGATAAGGATAAGGTCCACCCATGCAATGGATAAATTAACAGCTTAAGCATGTAAAGGCAACTTCACTTCTTTAATATTAATGAAAAATAAAGTGACTCTTACAATACATCTTGTTTGTTTCTATACTCACTATTATTACAATCCACTCAGTTTCTGTTACTAAAGATTCCACTAGGTGGCGACAAATAATATTGTTGACTGAAACGTGCTTACGTATGATGACGTAAGCACGTTAGTGCGAGCCCTCCCGGAAGCCATAGAGAATGCATTGCAGCGCCCGCCGTTCGAAAAAAAACATCTTTGAATGTAAGTCTATGGGGACACTCTGGGCGATTCTCAGCCGGAGTGAAATCGCCCAAAAAGAGGCGGTACTCCACAGAACGTGACATGATGCTGATTGGACTATATCCAGAGGCACAGTAACGGCTCGCATAACTTTGTGGTTGAATGAGATTGGTGGTGCGTCGCCCAATCGCCCTAATGAAGAAACCGCCCCTGGGTATGTGTATAATTCACTCTGTGGTGACACTTAAAGAACGCAAGTGTAATAAAAACACAGTGAAATTAATATATTGCCCGAGTGAATTGATCATCTGTTTGGGAAAGAGAACAGTAATTATAATAGAATAATGGGTCGAACAGTACACACACTGCCAGTTATTCAAGCACCTGTGCAAACACCGAAGCCAAGGGCATGAGTGGGAAGTCTTTATATCCACAGAAATCTTTGTTGTTTCAGTCAACACTAATAACGGACTCTGTGTGCAAGTGCATTTGTGACTTGTGTGTGTTAGATTAACGGTAAATCTGAACATCTAGCCTCAGTATTCGTTTTAAAGACATGTGTGGGTGTGTGAATGAGTGCACGTGTTACTGCATGTGAGTGTTGTGGTGAACATGGGAAGTGGTAGCGTAATGGTTAGCAATAATGCCCTATGAACCTGCCATCCCGAGTTCGATTCCCAGCCACAGATAACATCAGTGGTGATCATCTAAACCTGTCCTAGGCCTCTCTTAGGTCGACTGTGCCTTAGGTGAGTATCTGGTGCAGTGTGTAAACATCAGCACTGGGGAGACAGACCCAAGCGGTCGGACGATGCCCTCGCAACGCCACCCCATCATGTGCCATGTCGGTGTGGACGGCCCGTCCTGTCTATTTCGTCGGTGCTCGCTAACAGCACTTGGCCCAACAGGCTGTGTAGGCTATGCGAGGGGTATCTTTGTCTTTCGTAGTGGTTAATGCATTCACTTCACAATTAACCTAGTGACGTTGGTTTGATTCTTAGCCAAGAAAAACGTCAGCGCATGCTATCTGAACCTTCCCGGGTCGTCCCGAGGTCAACTCAACCTTTTACGAGTATTTGGTGTGGTGTGTAAACATCAGCACTGGAGTGACAGTCATGGTGCTGGCCACAATCGCATGTGGCATGCTAACCTCAGCAAGTGCTGGTACCAGCACGTGCCCTACAGTTTTTATTAGGGGTACTTTGTGTGTTTCAATTTCCCTTTATAAAGTAGCATTTGACATATCCTTCAGCTTGTAAGGCAAAGTAAATATATGGATGAGATGGAAGATATAACGCGAAACCTTGGGGAACCTGCTGTAAATGTTTTTAGGTTTTTTTTAGTTACATATGTTAGTGAATCAGTCTCCTCTGTTAAACTAGCAGATGAAATAAACTCATTGAGGGCACAGGAAATGTTTCCTCTTTTACTAGGGTGACCTCGACTGTCATGGCTGTTTATATAGATAATGTAATAACATATTTGTACAGTGCTATGGGTGTATGTGAGTTCACGTGTGCATGTTCAGTATTGAGTCGTGCTTATGTCCTTGAATTTACCACACGAGACCTGCAATTTTGTAACGTTTTTGAAGAGAGCAGCTGCATTTGAGTGGAATATCAACACCAAGAGGCATTTGCCCTCAAAAATCCATGTGCACGCCGCATCACACACCCCACTTGCTGTGTTTTTTACTGTGCAATAAACCTTGAATAGAGATGGGAATATGGTTCCGTACCCAGATCTAATCATACATTTTCTATATTATTATTGGCTTTGCCAAAATTTGATAATACAAAAAGTGGCCCTGAACCTAAAAAGCAATCAACGTTTATACTATTAAAAAAAATTCTGCATCATAAAATCGATATCTTCTGGACGCGGTGCAGTTCATGGACATAACATTGCATATAATGCAGAATATAGACATTTGTAGGAGTAAAAAAGGAGTTCAAATGAAATCATGCTCCAACGAGCCTTGTGTGCTGCTTATTATAAAAAAGAAAAATTCACCCGGAAAGTTTCAGTGAATCTTCAGATTTAGTTTTCTTGAGGGTCCAGCAATGGGATGTTTGGCAAATGTCTTTCAGAATGTACAGTATTCTTGTTCGAAGTGAGGTGTGCTTATACACTATATATACAGTACAGTACGGTGTGAACTCAGTGTAAAGTGCACATCGTGTGTTGGCAGGGGCAGTTATGAAGCTACACAAAGCTGAGACTCCAATAAGTCTTGCACTGAAAATTTTGCACAGTGGTTTGAGGCCATGAAATAAAAGGTGGTCAAAAATAATGTTTAAATGTGTTGTTGTTGTTACTATTAAACCAAGGAAAGCCTTGTAAATAATAGCATAAATACTCTATCAGGAGGATCCATAATTGGGATGTTTAATTAATTTTTCTTTAAATTTGTGCATTTAGACGTTAACGGTCAAAGAGCCACGTGAGTGGGTCACATAAAGGTAGTCCTCTACTTACGATGGAGATGCGTTACGACGACCCCATCGTAAGTCGAAAAATCGTAAGTCGGACCGTCGTAACTCGGGGACTACCTGTACTTATCTTGGCCACCTGCTGTGCTGCCATCTCCCGACCATCTCGCGTTGCAAGGAGGGTTTAAGACGTGTCCACAGCACATTGTGAAAACTGTGTGTTCCACCGACCCTGCAACCAAAAGTGCTATATTACAGGCGTGCCCCATCATGCCTGGCAAAATGTGATTATGTCTGCCACAGCCACGCAACGGAGCACTGCATGAGCATTGTTTTCATTCATTGACCCAGGCCTCCCCTTAAACAAAACAAAACGACGATTACTCAGAATTGGCCCTCGCCCGTATAACACATTGAGACGTTGCTTGATTTAATTTAAACTGAGAATGCTCGGTACAGGCGCTCAAAAATAGCATCGGAAGTAACCATTTGTTGCACGTTCTGACAGTGTTCTCAAGGTGCTGGCAGATCACAGGGGGTGAGGTGACCAGAATATCATCGGTAGCCAAAAGAGTCAGCGTGCTCTTGTGACATCGCTCACAAAAAGCTGTGCGTGCCCTAGCCACGCCTTCACCGCTGACTCCCCTATAAATCAGTCAGGTAGGTAGGCGTTCACACAGAGGGTTGGGCCATTGATAATTATATTATTGACCAGGTCTGTATGTGTACTGTACTGTGCTAGCACTCGCGAGGAGCGGTGGCGCTGTGGTTAGCAGATTTTGCGCTACACACCCCGGTGGACCAAGTTCGATTCCCGATCACGACCAACACAAGTGATGATTATTTGAACCGGTCCAGGGCTTTCCCCTATGTCGACTCAGCCTCAAATGAGTACCTGGTGCGGTGTGTTAACTTAAGCGCTGGGGAGGCAAAGGCGGTCGGGAATGGTGCTGGCCACCCACCCCTCGTGTGCCGTGCCGGCCTTCATAGTTGCTCACTACAGCACTTGCTCCTACCGTCCGGCTAAGGCTATACGGGGGGTCTTTGTATTGTGCTAGCAATGCAGGATAAGCCAGGCTTGATTTTTGGACAAGGTGCCCCATGTCAGCTATCCCGTAAGAGCGCTCACCCTCCTGAGTTTACCTTGCAGTGACAGCCAATTGTGTCTGCTGAAGCGCACGCGATTCGTCTTTAATTCTACAAACAATGCATCCCTTTCCTGCAGCTGTTATTTAAGGATCAACCATGTCACCCCTTGAATGTGGCCTTAAACGCGCTCAGGTATCAGCGGGCACGGCACCCTCTCTGGGGGGGTTTTGTACAAATTTTACGCGTTTTTCATCATAGGCGTAAACAAATATATAAACATGACATCAAATGCACTTAACTGATGGACAGAAGAAAGTCTTACATTTGCTGAACAGTGCCACATTTTTTTTTGCATCAATCTATAATGTATGCTATTGTTAGGTTATGTTGAGCTGAAAAACATTCAGCTCACTTAGTTTAACAACGATGTGAATTGTTTTTGAAAGCATATCTGAGCGCTGACAAAACGCCTTTAATGGCCCGCTTGTACAAATTCAGCATTTAAGCTTTCTTGTTTGCTTTTTAACCGATCTTCCCTTCAAACTTTGCATTAACCATTCGAAGCAGAAAAGTAGTTCAAGCGAGTCATCCGCAAATTGTGTTCTCTATGCCTGGCTTTCAGGTGAACATTTGTGTCTACAATGTTTCTATTACCCCCCCCGCCAAAAAAACTACCGCCGTATTCCACAACAACAAGCCGTAATGCACTTTCACCTGTTTTGATTCCAGCAACCACGGCAGGCCCTTGGCTGTGAGAAAACCATGCAACAGAACGGGAGCTGGAAAATAAACAAAGCGCCATTCCGTACCACAGTCACATTCCTTGCTGGGCCCTTTCGTGCGCGTGAAGTGAAACTGTTTATAGAATACGTGCTGAATGAGGGCTGGTGTGCTGTAGCCTGTGTAGCACACACACACCTTTGGTGGTCTGTCCTTGCTCATTTGAGCTCTATCAAAATGCACTTGGTGCAAACTGCTTTTTATTGAACTGTTATTGACAATATCGCCATCCGTGGTGTTTTTTTCTGAAATAATTGTCACAAAAAAACCTGCTATGATTCTCAGTGTTTGATGTGGCTTGGCACTGTTCCAAATATGAAGGTTTATGAGTTATTGTGGGCCACTGATGTCCTATGTCACTGGAGGATAATTTAATCACCACTGGAACCATTGCCACCGACCATATCATGGTGGTATGGTCGGTATATATTGGAACTATTGTCACTGGAATGGAGTACAGTACAGTATAACCATGCTTGCAAGAAAGTACTGTACAGCTGTAACATGCAACTACTGTACAGTACTATCAAAAGATTATCGATGTTAATAATAGCAAGGCTAACTTAACGATATTGCTTTCAACATACAATTGGTCAGGTTTTTGTTAGTCCAACAAGTAATTATTAGCAATTAAACTGTTGGAATAGCCTTCACAGATGAGACACATATTGGCCACTGCCCTGCAAATGTGTTGGCCAGGCACCTACTTTTTCCATGAACAATGGTATCACAGTATAGGCAGCTGGAGTGTTGTGTCTGTTGCTGGCCTGCAATGGCAACAGCTGCGATTAATTCAGCGCAGGTATTTTATATGCATGCAGTCTGCTTCGTGAATTCACTGGAATTGCTTTGGAAGTGTCTGTGTCTCATTCTGTTGGCAGGAGGATACATTTTTCAAAGGCCATTCTCGCATTTGTGTTAAGGTTCCCACTGCAAGCCCACTCCACCCTTAAAACACAAATGCAAGTCGTGCGCCAAATTCATGCCGTTGCTGCAAATATTAGCCTGAAGTTGCTTTCTTTATAAAGGAGAACTCAACTTAATAATGGCCGTTTTCAATTGATCTCTCTCTATCAATGGGAAAGTAATGTTTCAATAGAACTCTTTTTCAAAATGCGGTATTGCTTGGGGCTTCAGATATGCGCGTGGTGTGTGCGAGTGTGTGTGAATGTGTTTTATGTATACGCATTGTGTGTGCCCACCGCATATTGAAACACCCGTCAATATACTTTGATTGTATAACTTATTTTTGCGTTTAGTTTGTTGCCCTTTCCCCGTACCTCATATTAGCAAGGTTGGCTGCATACGTTGCGAAAGAAGTTCAACATACATACTGGACATCTGTGAAAAAGAGCCTCATAGCTCATCGGATTCCTCCAGGATAAATGCAGATTCTGATACATTACTCGTGTTACAATTTAAATTGAGTCCCCATAAAAACTTACGTGCATTTTGTAGCATTGGCTTAGTGCCGTTCGTACAGTGAAAGTTGGATTAAATATAATTAATCTAACTTGTAGGTATTATTCTGTGTTCCCAATTGTGGGTTACCTCTAGTAACATCACCATTTTACATTGTGCTGCTATGGGCAGAATGTCATGAGAAACTGGTAAGAACATATTCATTTCATTCTGACTGATTTAGTCGGCAGCAGTGTAAGAACCCCCCCCCCCCCCTCTTGATTCTATTCATTTTCGCAATTAAGTTTTGATCGATCCATTGGCCTGATGTAACATCGGCTTGTCATTTTAAATGAATTATTAGTAGTTGATTCCCACACACTATTTGATGCATGCAATTTGAGAATAATTTATTTTAATTGATTAATAAATGCATCATTACATGCCTATGAGTACAAAAAACACACCTTCTTGCAACACACTGGTGCCATATACTGTACAGTACTTTTAAAAACAGTACAATAGTTCAGGTAAAACTAGCCTTCGTGTGTATACACATCTTGTGAGCAACCATCATGTGGCCTGCCTTACTTTATGAATGGATTTCTACCTGTGAGCCTTAGACACGGCACACATTATGCATTATAGGTTCAAACCGGTCTATATTTCATACCATAGGGCAAAGTTGTGGTGCCCAATATAACCACATATCAGTGGGGATTTCAGAGCAAGTGCCCAAGGCTCAAAGAACAAAACGTCGGTACCAAAACGACACAATGACGAGATGAAAAGGAGTGAGCATGATGGATGGATGGACTCCGGGGAGATGCCATGCGCCAGAATGAAATATGAATTGGACTTAGGCAGCCAATTGCAACGTTCTCTAGTCTATGCCCTTTGGTCATTTCTACCCACGTGCAGCACAGTCAATCACATTGGGGTTAATTTAGACTATGGCTGTTCTACAGTTAAGATGATTGCAGCACTCACGATGTTTGTGTGCATGCATGTGTGGGTGGGCCGACTTTGGGGAGCCTGTGGGGAGCTGTAGTGTAGCAGTTAGCGCGCTACGCTACGAACCCGGCGACCCAAGTTCGATTCCCGCTCATGGCCAACACCAGTGACAAGTAACTGAACCGGTCCTGTTCCTCCCCTTGATTGACTCAGCCTCAAATGAGTACCTGGTGCGGTGTGTAAACATTGCCACTTGGGCGTGGTGCTGGCCACCGACCCCCTCTTGTGCCATGCCGGCCTTCAAAGGTGGAAAGCTGATATTAATAAGCTGGTACCCTCATGGCATGTTTGTCGCTGTCACAGTGGCCAATGGGGGATCTGGGAGGGTGTGTGGGGACTGGTAAATCCACCATCTTCAACTAAATTACCAAAAAAAACTACGGAAGAAAAATCCCAAACCAACCTTGTGCTGGAGGCCCCAGGGAGGCAGTGCACCTATGACATTTCCTGGCCAAACCTCATTTGGTGGAGCTAGAAGACTGAACCCTGCCACTTGGGGGTTCCTCCAGAAACAGCAGGAGACCACTGCGGTTGACCATGTGGATTGTCGAAATGCTTTCTGCAGAGGAAAGGCTGAAATTTCCTTTGTCAGGAGCTAGACTGGTACTGCCTGCACCCCTGTGGAATACAAAACATATATTGGGCTGGTTCTAGCTCCAGTCACTACAAGGGGTGGAAAGTCCTCCACTCGGTGCAGAAAGAGCAAAAAATTGTGCACCTAGCCTGGCATAAACGATATGGAGACATCACCACCACTTAGTGGCGAATGACAGCTGTTGTTGTTGTAGACTACTGTATAGTATTTTATATAACTCAACATGTATGTGCAATTTAATGAGTATGGACATGGATAAAAATGGGCATTGGAAGGGCATGTCACACGAAGACTGAGCAAGTTCTCTGTTGGACTATCTTATCATTGTGAATCGGCATACCAAAATAATGAGATAAATTATAAATGTAATATCACGTTTCCACACAGGTATTCACTTGTAATTTTCCCTCCATTCACATAGGTTCCCATCTGTGCACGTAATACCTTTGAAGCACTTATTTCTCAAACTGGAATCAAACGCTCGCTGGTAACTGTGACAACTGGCAATTGAACACACTTGTTTTTTTTATATTATGGCTGCAACCGTTTTATTTAAATAAAAACAGATTTTTGTTTTCAGAAATGCAGACCTGGCCTGTGTTAAAAAAAAAACCCCATCTGAAATGACATGTTGACCTTCGTCGGTATGAAAGGTTGAAAGGCAGCTGGAATTCTGCAGTCACACCCCAACCCACCTCCTCTTTATGAAAACGTCCTCCTGAGTGCCAAGTATCTGGCTGCTGTTGCACATTATACTGTAAACTGAACTGTCGAAATACAAAGGTACTTCGATGCTCAATCAAACAATTTAAGATCGGTGCAATTCTTTGCTTGAGGATAATAATAATAATCATAAGTTTCAACTCGTAACGAGCACAGTATTCGCTCACTCTCGTAGAGAGAAAATGACTCGTGAGATGCAGTCAACCGGAGACAATTGGGAAGGCAGCCACGTGGTGATCCGGTGCCAACACTTGCCAATGCACTGCAGTCCTCGATATATGAAGGTGTTATCAGACAATTAATGAGCATTTACACGTGGGAAGAAACTGCAGCACCTGGATCAAATCCACACGTGCGAGGGGGAAACACTCTATCCATACAGACGGAATAGGTGGAGTCGACATGTTTGCTGCACTGTGTCGTCCTGGCAAGCCAGGGTATAACATCTCGATATCAACAGGAAGAAAGTTTCGCAAAATGTGTGCTATCCACCAGCCCTTGCCTCCACAGTCTTGGATTACATGTGTCTTGCCACCACCGTCCAGCTATAAGTTGACACTATGAATGGACATCTTTCACTTCGGGTAAGAAATCAAGGGTCGAGCTCAACAGTTGAGTGGCTCATTGCTTTCACACGAGTATCATCCAGACACCTTTATGTATTCACATGTCACGTGGCACATGCCACGAGATCAAACAAGAAGCAGCCGGGAGGCTGCGTCATCCATCCACGACAGCGTCACGGTGTCCTCACAGTGCAACAGTAATGCCTCCACATCACCTTTCAAGGGGGTAGAGTTGGAATGACTAGCCGAAATGCATCCTTAATTTTCAGCGTTAAATTAATGGGAAAAGTCATTCCGATTGACGAAATTTCGCTTTACGCATGTTTTTGAAAGAAGGGCTTATTTAACTCATTATATCCATGAATGTTTACACAGAAATTAAATGCATCAATCAATGATTTTTCAGTCATCCTATTCAAACAGGCTTATGCCACTTGTTTGAAAATTTACAGACCCATACAGGAGTATCAATACAGCTTATACCATATAAAAAGTACATATCCTTTACGTACAGTAATGTACACGTTTTTTTGTTATAAACGCATGATAAATATTCATAAACACACCATTGTGTGTGTACTCAGCTGCTTACCAGTATTAGCACAAGCGTCAAATAATAAATGGAGTGGATTTTTTTTACATGTCTGTGCCAAATACATTCGCGAGGTTAATGTTGAACATATTTTGTCGCTTTTGTGATTTTAAAACGCAGTGCACTCATTGCGATTGTGTCCAGTGCACCATCTTGTGAAATATCATGGTGTGTTTTTACCATTCCCTTTGGGAATCTGCCATTCATATGCAGGGGATATTGTTGCACATATCGTGCTGATCGAATTGAAACATCTATTGAATGCTGTCAGGTGAAGCTCCTCATCCGTCCAGTCTCGAAACCAGGTGTGCTGCATTTGCCACCGAGCATTCGATTTAATTGTAGGGATAAAAGTGGAAGGGGGTGGAGGGAAGGTGGTTTCTCAGGGCGAGGTATGTACTTTATTTTGTTGGCGTGTGAACACACTGTCGGATGGTCAGCCTCCGGCCCGCAGGCCTGATTGCTGTAAAATTGTTAGGTAAGGTAAGTCAGGAATGTGTTCCACCCCCTCCCCCGCACCGAGCGGCCAACATACATTACTGCAACAGCGTGCTCGCACAGAGGCAACAGCTCAACTCGTGTGCAATCACGCTGATGGAGACTGTAAGCATGGACTGAAGCAGTCGTGAAGGAGATGGTGGTCTGATAAATGTCGCGATTTTGACTGTCATTCAGCCACTTTTTTTTTATAGAACGATGGCCATTTCCAAATAAAACGGAACCCAGCTACCTGAGTTGGATTTATAGCGATGGATAATATCGCTGGGGAGTGAAATCTGGACCGTTCTGGCATAACCTTCACCAAACTGCATTGAACATTGGTGAAGTATGGTAATGCAACTCCCTTGACCGATCGAGCACGGGGAGAGGCCTTCATCCAGCGGTGGATCGACAAAGGATTGTACATATGATCACACTGTACTCAACAACACATGAAATGTTTTTTTTGTATAACTGATAAGTGGATTTCCTCTAAAGGGGATTTCCAGAGAGATAGCTGACAATTCCACATGGAATGTAACCCAACATGTTATTCATAGAGCTCGGTGTGAATTCCTAAGCCCTTACATTCTAAAGTAAGCCACCTTAAACAAAGGACACGACTGTTCCGCAATGTATATGCTCAGAAACTCTCTAAGGCGACAGTGGACATTGCAAGTGCTTAACGAAAATTATGCATTAATAATACACGACGGTACATTCATGCTACAATGAAGAATAAGAACTTAGAAAAGTGTCATTGCATTGTGGATATAAATATAGTTTCTTGGTCCCAAACATAACAGTGGTGGCGAGATGTTAACTACCTCGCCTGGTATACAAGAGGTCGTGTGTTTGATCCCGACCCTGACGCCTGTAGATTTGGAGTTTGCATGTTCTTCCCGCGGTCGCGTGGATTTTTTTTCTCTGGATCCTCCGGTTTTTCCCTACGCATAAAAAAATGCGCTTAGAGCATTTGGCTGCTATAACTGTTCACATGATAAGACACTTCACTAGGCTATTATTTGTGGCCAGGTCGCTTCTGAACAAAAGAGCTATTTCGTTCAGTGGACCTTACCTACTGAATTACAATAGTTTTAGTTTAGTTTAACAGCAAAATGTGTTTCACGTGTCAATGTATGTTATAAAATATAATTACACTTAAAATGTATCAATGAACATAGTGGTACTTTAATCATGGTTGGCTGATATTAACAGATGCCTGGCTGTTTCATATAATAATGCTATTACATTTTAATAACTATCTTCTTGAGAGAATGGCTCATACATAAGAGCTTAACATTTCCACCACTGGTTCAGGGTCATCAATGGAGGTGAGCCGCGATCCGATGTGCACTTGAGTATTTAACACAAAATAAGCATCGGCGTCTTGGAGAACATAAATAACAAAATAATTGAACAGACATCATGCCTCCTTCCCGTATTTTCCTCTCCAAATAAAAAATTAAAGTACAATTTAACGTATCTAATTCATGGAGTGAAGCTTTTCACCAGCATTCTTTTAATACGGGCAATCTCAGGACTGGTCAGCAGAGTCAAGCTTACTTAAAACCAATGCTGGTGAACGGCCAGATGAACCGTCACATAAGTACCGTATTCAGGAATATATTGTATTTCTACATTTTCACTTAACTTTGAATTATATACAAAAAACTATACTGTCATACAAAGTTTAGCTTTTATTATTTTTTACCCTATATTTTGTAAGCTTTTTTTCACTTTCATATTTTATCGTTTACTGTTTATTTTACGGTAGAATATGGGCAATTTGCTAGCACACTATAGTTGATGAAGAGCAACTGCAGTTTCTTGGCAAGGAGGCCCATTCCCTGCTGTGCCTCTATGAATGCTGTCCTTAAGAAAAGCCTTGTAGGAGGACGTTTGTGCGTGCGTTGAGTTTCATAAACAGCCAGTGACATGCAGTGCTAATAGCCAGCAGTGTTTAGCCTTCTGGACCATACCATTCTCCCTCTGGATCAAATCAGCCTGCCAAGTCAGGTACATGTGCAAACTGGTGGTGTTGGCTGGCCAGCGCTGGCTAGAGGCAGAAGCAGGAGATTATTTAAGCAAATGCTTCATTCTCATTCAGAGTTAGTGGGAGAACAAACTTTCATAAGAGGAAGTTCTGTGTTTTTGTGCAAATTACATTGACATGATAATGAGATAAGATGCAAACCAGGCCTATCAGAAACAGAGGACTATAGTGCTAATGTCACAACAATTATTCCGATAAATGTTCCATTATTTTACACTGTTTGAAGCTATGCCCGGTTAGACATACCAAGGTATACCAAGGGTTACTTAATACAAGAGCAAGAACAACACTTGTGTTATGGTTCTTTAGTGTTTTGTCTGAATTTCATCAGCAAGTTAATTTTATTTTGTTCTGTTTTGTACAAATTACTCGTAGAACTTCGATGATATATGTTTTCCCTACGTACACCAAACACTTGCTTGCAAAATAAATATTGCATCCCAATGAGCAGTCAGTTGCTTGAAAATGAAGTATGTATGTTGAACTTCTTTCGCGGCGTACGTGATGGATTGAATCTTTGTGTTACAATGTCACACATCTGAGATAAACCCAGTGAGACAGCATTGTAGCACAGTTAATTCTACGAACAATGTCTCATACATCACACAGTTCTAGAGGTGTTTGTTATATTTTGTTGTTGCGAAATTACCCAGGCTGACATGAATTATTCCATATCCCTATACAACATTATAAGGAATGTATTAATAACAACTACTCTGGATAAAATAAGAATACAGTAATACCTTTCACAAACGTTATCTAAATATTAGTTTTATTTATATTGATAACATAATACAGCCATTGCTTTCAACAGCACTTTTTCAAAGCCTTTTTCTTAACGTGTCAGCTAATACCATGCAAAGTTCAGTAGCGTAAAGTTAAATTCAGGCGAGCACTTCTGCAGATTTCAATTGGCCCAGTTCTGAGCCTCTGACCTGGTGGCTGAGCATGTTGATTTGCCAGCATGCACCTCGTTAAATTGTTCAGGGAGAGCATCAAAAGTTGCTGTGGTTTCCCATCTGTTTTTCCCTCCCCACTCCACCTGCCTCACGTCCAAATTTTGCCATTCAATGTAAAGCCACACCTCTGTTTTGTAGCCAACGTTTAGCAATCCTCACTAGCCACGAGCATAGACTTCATGTGGATATGAGTAACACATGTGCTCATTTTAAACTCATTCTCCTTATTTGGTACTCATGTGCCCGTGGGCAATGTTTCTCTATTATGCAAGCATTGTCAATGTTTGAAACCTATGAAGGTTCATCAATAATATATAAATACATATTTTTAACATGATTACGAGAACACTCATGCAAGCGCACACACTTAAACTCACACATTACTGTGGCGCACAGCTCTCCTAGCGAACATCAAAGGCGAAGCATTTTGCATGTCAAGTGCCAAGAATAGCAGTGGCGGAAGCTTTGATGGATGTTTTTGGGCTCAGATGATCAGACTGGGCATAAGCACACCAACGAGCTCTCCCCAGGGCTAGATCCTGAGATTTAGCTGCCAGTAACTACAACTCAATCATACACATATGTACGCTCAGACATACACACACCAGCACCATCATGCGTGTGTAACTTTCTGTGTACGTTTAACAACATATATATTACATGGATACATAATTTGTTATGTTGGAACACGGTACAGTTTCAAAGGGGCAAGTCACGTAGTTTTTCAACATCGGTCATGTTTCTGATTAGTCTGGCCACTTACTGGATTGATTGAGCAGCTTTCATGGGAAATTTAGAGAGCTTTGCTTGTCAGCTAAGCTATGCAACGTCATGTTAGCACCCAGAGCATGCTCACCAGGTCAAGTGAGTACAGATGTCCTCATCGTCACTGACTGCCGGATGAGTAAGTGCTTTCTATCCTGTGGGTTAGGGCCTTCGGTTCATCAGTGTGGCGTCAGTGACTGTCCTCAGTTGTTCGATCTTCCTCAAGATGAATATGGGCTGTATCGATATCGATCACATGAATCTCCTTGCAGGCATGGATCCCATCAAGGCGTGGTTGAATACCTTGTGCAATCACCATATGCGCATGCTCTTTTGAATACAACCGAAATTAAATGCAGTGCAGCCGATTTGGCGGCCAATATGTCAGTACCAGGGAAATCGTCCTCGTGCACGGGTCAGGCGTGGACAGCAGATGTGGTACAAATGTTGCCTCAGTGACTCCAGAAAGTCACGAGCAGCTGATCATGGTCTCGTATCCCAGCAGCGAATCCCCATCTGAAGATGGTGCACGATGATTATAACAGTTTGGTTCACATGTATGTCTTCTGCAGTGAGTGTTGATAATTATTCATGCACGGCAGTGGAATGCATATATATTTCTTATGCAAATCTCCATGAAGTGCTTGACCATGCCAATATGAACCATGATATTAATTCGTCTAAATAAACGATTGACGATTTTTTTCTTCTAAACTTTAATGACTCATTATTTAGATTTGGTCAGTGGGAACAATCAAAGGCATGATTTAACTGAGTGTGTTTGTTGTATTTTATTATTATATATATTGTATACATTTACAGCAAAAAAACAAAAGAAACCTTGAAGTTATTAAATTAAATTAAAAGTATAAAAAATAAGGGTGTAGATGATACAGTATCTAGTATTTCAAAGAACTGTACAATCAATTAAACATTGGCTTTTCGGTAACAAAATTCTGCCTCAAAGTACCCAAACAGTATCTAGCATCAAGGGAAACATCAAGTGGAGTCAAGTTGTTTTGATTAATCAGCGCAAAACTCAAGACACGAGGGGAGTCTCATTTTGCAAGGGTTACCTCAGCCACCAAAATAACAAAAAAAATTAACCCGTAAAAACCAAGTTTTTCACTATAAATCTGTTATATGCGTGGCGGCTAGAGTCCTCTCGTCTTCTGGCTTGAGATGGCTGCCACCTATGGGTCAGATGATTGTCTGCCAGCATTAAGCAATTGGTAATCAAATATATAAAAATTTTCCCCTAAACAGTGTAAAATTTTGGAAAAAAATTTTCACAAAAATTAATTGTCACGCACAACGAGTCTGTGTGGAAAATGTCAGCTCGATTGGATCACGGGAAGTGGGTTAAAAAACAACCGAAAGATTTGCACGGTCGTAAGCAAGCAAGCAAGCACGCAAGCAAGCAAGCGAACTTAATATAAAGGATTTAAAAACAAGTACGGATGTAAAGCAAATAGAAATCAGTTTAACACGTAGGCTTTCGCAACCACTATCATCCATAAAAGAGGTTTTTGGGTTGCCGCCTGATGAAGCTAGTTGTAATTATTGGCGAAACGTCGTACTCAGTTTGTAAATGTTGTGGCTTGGCTCTCCAACACACCGGTGTGCTGTACTAGTGACGAATTGGCACGTTCTGTTTACGTGACAACCCTTACTAGTTGGCTGTGTCGGGTGGTGGCGGGTTTTAATGACACATTTGTATATTTAACCAAAAAAACCTCTATTACAAATATAAATCAGTTCAGAAAAAAACAACTTTCAACGTGAAGTAATAAATTCCCTCCAGCGTAAGTCCGCTATGCCAGATTATTTCTAACCTGATTTACAATTACAGTATACTCTTTGGGTCTTTCGGTGAAGTCACGTAGATAGAAAAATAAAAAATAATCGAAACGTCGTGATTTTTAATATATTTTTTCTTCTATCTACGTGACTTTACCGAAAGACCCAAAGAGTATGAATTCCTGCAGTCACGAAAGCTTTAAGTCAAGATTTGATTTACAATTACTTTACAGAAGCATTAAACCGATTCTGTGTTAGGTAGCTATTATACTCATATGTAAACAGACAAAGATATACGGGTAAGTACTGCTTTACTTCTTGACATCATTCCATCCATTTGCTCTCAGAACTTTAAGAATGCGTGACCACTCGCTTGATTTTTAACAGCCATCGGTTGATTCTCCCCTTCAAAGACGAAGTACGCCGTAATGCAATCGAATCTTCCCCCCACCCATCCAACCCATTGCCTGACTGCGTGCTCTCATCTCAATCTCGTGCACATTCGAGATCATCCGCACGAGTTGCAACGTCAATCTCGTGTCCGCAGCATTAATCAAAAGCACAAAATGAGAGTGAAAAAATAATTCCCCAGTCAAACGAACACCTATTCATGTTTTAAATTAATCTTTGTTTTATGCTCACGTTCACTTTATATCGATTTTAAAAGTTTGCCCTTTGCTCGTTTATTTTTAAGTGGTGAATGTTGAGGGCAAGTGCTGTTGGCGAGTAGCAACTATGACGGCCGGCACGGCACACGAGGGGGTGGGGGGGTGGCCAGCACCACGCCCGGCCGCGTTTGTCTCCCTGGTGGCGATGTGTACACACCGCACAAGGGTCCGGAGCGCAGCGCGCTAACCGCCACACTACAGCAGCAGCACACTACAGCAGCAGTAGTCTCACACACAGACATCATCAGCCATGCTCAAACCATTGCTGTGAGAAGGCCTATCCAAGTCATCGCCACCTCTCACGTTACTGCGATGTAATAATCCACATAATACCTGAACACGAGCTGATATCACAGCTCCATCCCTTTGGTGCACGCACTCTCCGACGCGTTCCATTCCTTGACTGTCAATCGGTCCTCTTGTGACGTGTCCTGCCAAAGCGAAATTACTTTTATTAATACTTTTGATGAGTTATTAAACATGCATATGTTCTGTAATCAATGTGTTCCTCTTTTTGTCTAATGGTCTAATTCAAATCATGCATTCTTCTTGTAAAATGTTGTTCCTTTTTTGAACGGGTTAAGGACCATGTTTCTGAACCATATATCATAGCAGGTATGATGCACTGATTAAACATTGCTTTTTGATTTAAAGATTTCGTGATTGCAGGGATTCATATTCTTGGTTCTTTCGGTAAAGTCACGTAGAAGGGAAATAATTAAACAATACAAATAAAACAATACAATTCTCACGACGTTTCGGCCACAACGCAAGCAGCCGAAACCTCGTGAGAATTTTATTATGTTTTATTATTATTTTATTATTTCCCTTCTAAGTGACTTTACCGAAAGAACCAAGAATATTGCTTTTTGAGTCACATTGGCAAGTTACTGTCCATTTTGCAAGAACATTTTGAAAGAAAATATCAGTAGAAAGTTATGAAGTTTTAAATATAGTCTACTGTTTTTAGACACCCATAAATTAATTCAATCTACGTGAAATACATTTCAAGAGTCTTGAAGAGACATTCCATTGGAATATTTCGATGGCTCTTACATCAATCTAAGCAGGAACATTATAAAGAAAAAATAACGTGACATTTAAAGATCCGAGTCTTAACTATGTTTAACACTGTCACTTGCTGTCCATTAATTACTCTGAAAAGAGATTGTCCTAAAGTGTACGACTTGATCGTGCTAACATGCCTGAGTGCTTCTGTGAAAAGTGAATACATATACGTAAAAAAAAACGAAACGTTATTGTTGTACGTGTAATCTTCTTTGGCAAAAATTTGGTATTGCTTCGCTAAAATCGTGACAACTGGTTATTTTTTGTAGCATATTTCATGCTCTAAATAGTAATAATTTACTTTCTGGTTATTTCGGTAAAGTCACGTAAATAGAAACAAATTATAAAAGTAATGCTTTAAAAAGTTATTATCTCACAAAGGGACCCTGTATGTAAATTAGCCATGGTTAAATAAAGGGACAGAAATGGGAATTAAGCATTGTCCCCACGTATAAATGTGACTATATAAAAGTGGGGATGATCATTTTAATCTTTTACTTATGTAGCAGTGACGCGATTAGACATTACAGGAAGGCGTCATAACAATCGCTTTGTTTAACAAATTAAGTTATATAAATTAAAACTATTAAACTAAACTATTTTGATTGTACCAGGTGTTGAGTAGTTGTTGAGTAGTAGACGGAGGTACTCGGAGACGGAGGTGAGTTAGGGGCTTCCGCCAGGGTTTATTAACACATATCACTATCCCTGGTTCCCTCTTTACCTTTTCTACTATCCCCGTTCCTCCAGTGACCCCGCTTACGTCACGGGGTCTCCCTTAAATACCCTAGGAGGGGTGACGACGTGCACTGCCCAGCGCGCGCGACCCCACGTCCCGTGATGTCACCGCACCGGACAGCGCACACGACGCCACCACTCTCCTCTACTCCTCTACATCACCCCCCCCCCCCCGTGAAAAAAAAACAGCCGACCCGGCTGCAATCACCCCGCAAGCAGGGCCCCACACCGGACCGAAGACCGAATATTCTCGAGTTCGTGTGCCTGAAGGTATAACCGGCTGCTAGAAAACTAAACCTTAGGGCAGCACGGCCCCTGAAGCAGAACAGCAACAACAACCACAACAACAAAAAAACAAAACAAATAGAACCCGAAGGCCTCATCCGCCGGATAGCGCCGAACGGGCGCCAGGGGCTGGGCCCGCTGAACGGCCATCAGGGCCGTCACCGGAGCCGCATCCCCCTCGAGCGGGTATGCGCTGCTGGCCCGTGTCCCCGTATGGTGCCCGCCACCCGTGCAGGTGGCCCGTCAGCGGGCAACAGGCCCACCGCCGTGGCCTCCGGTGA
Organism: Lampetra planeri; assembly: GCF_965212315.1. Lineage (NCBI taxonomy): Eukaryota > Metazoa > Chordata > Hyperoartia > Petromyzontiformes > Petromyzontidae > Lampetra > Lampetra planeri. Next base: position 24,054,246 of record NC_136107.1, read on the forward strand.
CCGGGGGGTCTCTGTCGGCCTCACTCGGGAGGGGCCTGGGGGCACACACACAGGTCGGACGTCACCTCCGTCAACGAGACCCAGCCAGTCAGGCACGCCGGATACATCATCAGCCGGCCACTCCGGAATTGGGGGTGGATCCCCCAGGGTAGATGGAACATAACGTTTGAGCCAGGACGGGTGCACTATCCACTGCCGGCGACCGAACCGAATCCGGACGCATTGCGGCCGGCGGACCTCCACAACCTCCACGAGTCCCTGCCAAGGGCGATGCAATTTGGCCGATGTGCCAACGGGGACCTGGGGACAATGTAGCCACGCTTTTTGACCCGCTACCCACGGGAGGCCAGCTGCCTGGTGTTTGGGCAGCCGCTCATTAGCCGCCTGCCGGCTTGCGGAATTCTCGACAGCGGCCTGTCGCGCCTCGCGCAGCCGGTCAAGCGCGACCTTCAAAGGGATCGGCACCGCCGACCCCTTCTTGGAGGAGCCAACGTCCATCTGGACGTGCACCGGGGGCTCCGGTTCCCTACCGTACATCAAATAAAAAGGCGAAAATCCCGTGGAGGCATGAGGGGCCAACCGATACGCCGCCAAGACCCCCGGGACGAACAGGTCCCAGTCTGACTGGGACGTGTTCACCTGGTGGCACAGCATGGACGTAAGGGTGCGGTTCAAGCGCTCTACCATCCCGTCTGACTGGGGGTGGTAGGGCAAGGTGCGGATTTTCTTGGTGCCAAGGAGGTCACACACCTCCTTGAGCAACCTAGACGAGAAATTCCGCCCCTGGTCAGTCAACAATTGTTCCGGACGAAGGCCTCGGTGATAGAAGAGGCCAACTGATCGACCAAAGGCCATGCCATGGGCCGACGTGTAAGGTACTCAATGCCCACCAAGAGGTATTTGTGGCCCCGTTGGGATGCAGGGAATGGCCCCAAAATGTCGAGCGCCACGAGCTCATTAACGCAAGAAACCCGGATGGACTGCAGTGGGGCCCGGTCCCGGACAACTGGGGCCTTCCTCCGCGCGCAGTCGTGGCAACCCTTTAAAATCAGTGCCACGTCACCCTCAACACCCGGCCAGTAATAGTCCCGCTTAAGGGTCAATAAGGTCTTGTGGTAGCCAAGGTGTATAAGCTTCTCGTGAATGGCTCGGGTTAATTTACCACGCAGGCTAGTGGGCACAACCACACAATAGCGTTCCAATTGGGCATCCCAACGCATGAGTAGTCCGTCATGCACGGCGATCGCCGGGGCAGCCGACGAAGCTAAGCTCCGGGCCTTGTGTCTGACACGGCGCCGTAGCTTCAGCAGAGAGGAATCCTCCATCTGCAAGCCGGACCATACCTCCCGGGGAAGTCCAAGGCCGAAATCCGCGGGCGACGCCGCACCTGGAGGGGTGTCCGCCTCGGCCGACGCGACCAACTGGGCCGCGGCGTCCCCTGGGGCCTTGCAACGGCTAGAGCCCAGGGCGCAAGCACACCCGCCGCCTGCCGGCAATCGGGATAAACCGTCCGCATTTCCATGCTGTGTCCCCTTCCTGTGGATTACATCAAAGGGGTAATCCTGGAGCACTTCGAGCCAGCGAGACAGCTGACCCGAGGGCTGACTAATCTTCAGCGAATATTGCAGGGCCGCGTGGTCGGTTCGGACCGTAAACAGCCTACCGTACAAATATGGTCTATACAACTGAACAAAATAAACTATGGCCAAAAGCTCCCTCCGGGTCACACAATATCGCTGTTCCGTCGAGGACAGAACGCGACTGCCATAGGCTACCACCCTCTCAACCCCGTCGACCACCTGGGCCAGGACAGCCCCAATTCCCGTGTCGCTGGCATCGGTATCGAGCAGGAAGGGTTTCGTAAAATCCGTACCCCAAGGGCGGCGCATCCGCCAAGGCCGTGCGAAGCGCCGCAAAAGCCGCCTCCTCCTCCGCGCCCCAGTGAAACCTTTGGCCTTTGGCGGAAAGGGCGTGCAGTGGCTTCGCAATTGTCGCAAAATCGCGGATAAACCGGTGATAGTACGATGCGAAGCCAACGAAGCTACGCACCTCCGCGACAGATGTGGGAGTCTGCCACGTCCGGACACAAGCCGTTTTATCCGGGTCCGTGGCGACACCTGACGTGCTAACAATGTGTCCCAAATACCTCACCGATGGTTGTAGCAAGTGGCATTTCTGGGGTTTGAATTTCAAGCCAGCAGCACGCACTTTGACGAACACCGCCTCAAGGCGTTGCAAGCGCTCGCCAAACGTACGGCCTAAAACAATAACGTCATCCAAGTAGATTAGACAAGACTCCCACTGCAGCCCCGCCAAGACCATCTCCATGAGACGCTGGAAGGTGGCCGGGGCCGAATGGAGACCCATAGGAAGCCGATTGAACTCGAACAACCCCTGGGGCGTGCGGAACGCTGTTTTGGGTCTAGAGGCCTCATCCAGTGGCAATTGCCAGAAGCCGGAGAGCAAATCTAAAGTCGAAAAGAACCGCGCGCCCGAGAGGGCGTCCAGGGAATCATCCATGCGAGGCAATGGATATGCATCAGCCACCGAGATCTTGTTCAATCTACGAAAATCGACGCAGAACCGGAGACTCCCGTCCCGTTTCTTGACTAGCACAATGGGGGCACCCCAAGGGCTAGTAGATGGGGAGATGATGTCCGCCGCCAACATTTCCTCGACAGCCGAGCGGACATGATCTTTTTCCGCTGGGCTAAAGCGGTGGGAATTAAGTCGAATAGGGGCCGCATCGCCCGTGTCTATGTGGTGGTCCAAAAGAGTAGTGCGACCCAGATCAAACTTACTTTGGCTGAACACATCGGTGAACCGCTCGATGAGGTCGCGGAGTTGCCGACGTTCCCTGGAGGACAACGAGGCATTTTCGTCGCACAACGTGGCGATCCATGATGCGTCGGGGTCCCCCAAGCGCATCACGCCCGCCACGACCCCTCCATCCGGGGCAGCGCTCTCGGGTGGAGGAGCCGGGGTCGCGTGTGCCAGGACGGCGCCGGCCGGGACTACGACCGGCAAGGGTCCCGAATTGAGGACCTGCAAAAAAAGGTCCTGGCCCCCCGACACGGCTGTCAAGGCGCCCACCAACCCCTTCGTCCTTGAAAAGTAGCTTGACGGGGACAGGAGGATACCCGTCTCCGTGGAGCCCATTTCGAGCGGTTTGCGCAACCTAAGGGGTATCAGGATTTGTGACGCCGGTGGTACGGTCACCGGCACTTTATTCAAGGCCCGTACACCGGCGACCAAGGGAGACAGGACGGTAGGCGATTGTAGGAATTGCAGCCGCCTCCCTGACGGCATTTCCACACAGCCCTGGTCAACGAGAATTCGGATGGGCATCCTAGACAAAAAGTCGGTCCCCAAGAGGCATGGCACTGCCAAGGTCCTGGAGACCAAAATCGGCCGGGCCAACTCAATCTCGTCAACCCGAACCAACGCTACAACGTGGCCCAAGATGCCCAAACTGCCGCCGTTCACGGCGACACAAGCCCCGCGAACCGGCCTTAACGGACCCACGCTGTGGGGTAGCAGCCCAAAAATGGCCTCAGAAATAATGGTGGCCGACGCCCCCGTATCGACCAGGAGGCGAACGTGCACCCCTTGCACACATCCTGCCACCGCTGAGGAGCCGGCAGCTGCCGCCACCATCCTATGCGCAAGCGCATCCCAGTGGCGGGTCTGTCTGGGCCATTGAGGGGGTGATGACGATGGTGCACCCAACCCTTCGAGGACAACCCCATGACGATGGGCCCTAGCCCCGCTAGATGCATGAGGTGAAGGGAGCGGCCGCGCAGATGATGCGTCGCGACTCGCCTGGGGCCCCGGACCCGATGCCAAGGAGGGTCTGGGAGAAGGTGGAGTTCCTTTTCCAAAGGCCCCCGGGGCATTCCGGCAGCCCCGCTCAATGTGGCCCCGCTGACCACAGCGGAAGCAGGCCACCGTGTCCGCCTCCTGTGGACGGGAAGGTCCCGGCCGCCCCCGCTGCTCCGGACGGCGACCACCCGCCCCCCTTCCTCGACGATCGGGCATCGCCAGGGCCGCGAGGGTGTCCACCCCCTGAGAGGTGGCCACCCCGTCCGTCGCCGTGACCCCCGCACACGCCGCCATCTGAGGCCGTTGGCGGAGGGAGAGGTGCGCCTGAATGTTTTCAGCGACCGCCAAGGATGTGATCTGCCGATCATTGTTGATTGCCCGGCGGGCGCAGCTTGATGTAGAGCCGCGTCGTCGCCGGCGGCTGGTCCCGCAGGAGCGGCGTGCCGAGAAACCCCGGCCGCGTCGGTGGAGAGACGCGGCGTCGCGGTCGCCATGGCAGCCATGGCGCCGACTTGCGGCGTCGCAGCAACAATGTCCGCCGGCCGCCGCGTCGCAGCCGTAGCAGCGGCCGCATACGGCTCCCGAGCCAACATGGCCGCCGCGGATTGCGTCGCAGCCAACATGGCGGCCATTTCCGGTGGAGCGGTCGCTGGGAAAACGGCGGCGCTTTCAACGTTGGCAGTTGACAGTTGCTCCCGTCCCGAGTGTGGGGCGGCTGGCTGCGTCCGTGCCTCCACCTCGGCCAACCTGACGGTCAGCTGCCCCACCGCCTGCAGGAGCTGGTGCAGCAGAGCTACGGGGACGCTCTCCATCCCTGGCGGCGGCGGTGAGCCGGCACTCCCCGCAGCCGCTTCCTCCCGCTCCGGCCCGCTCGTCTCCATGGGGACCGTCACCGGGGTCCCGGGCTCCGGGGTCACCGCTGGAGCCTCCTCTCCGCCTTCGGCACCCTCCAAGTCATGTTCCGGTGGGTTCTTACGCCGTGCGCCCGCTTTTGACATGTTGGCGACGGTGTAAACTTCTGACACCAGTTGTTGTGTAGTTGTTGAGTAGTAGACGGAGGTACTCGGAGACGGAGGTGAGTTAGGGGCTTCCGCCAGGGTTTATTAACACATATCACTATCCCTGGTTCCCTCTTTACCCCTTCTACTATCCCCGTTCCTCCAGTGACCCCGCTTACGTCACGGGGTCTCCCTTAAATACCCTAGGAGGGGTGACGTCACGTGCACTGCCCAGCGCGCGCGACCCCACGTCCCGTGATGTCACCGCACCAGACAGCGCACACGACGCCACCACTCTCCTCTACTCCTCTACACAGGTAAGAAATACTATGTATACTGCTATGCCATAATCAGAAGACTTTATATATAACAGTGGTGTGGAACCAACCCTAGATGCCTAAATATGTATTATGTGTCAAACCAGACGTCCTTGGTTGGTTTAGTAAGTTGAGGCACTTTGTGATATTTTTTGTTTTAGGTAAAATACATATTTTGTTCCATTGTTTTTAAATTAAATTTGATTGTTTATAAAAGTAAATATAATTAGCTTCAGCTTTATGTTCAAGGCTGGCAATTTTTCCATTCATCACATTTCCCCACGTATTAAGAGACCTTGATGGTGTTATTGCTGCCCCAGTAACTCTGTGCACATGTGGTTTTGATGTTATCACTCAACAGATAACACACACACACACTTGTAAATCAATCAACACTACATGCAAAAGGCACAAGGTTACCCAACGTATTGTGGGATTCCAAAGTCAAAGTGTGGAAAATCAAAGATGTGCACATCAGCAGTTTAAACACGTTTAAAAATCATTACCATGTACAGAAGTAAAAAAAGCAAACTAAAAAAACCCGAAACTATTTTATCAAGTAAATCCCACTGAGCTATGAGCTATTTTGCAGAGATAACTTGGCCATGCATGATAGCTCATCGAAGTGGCTTATATAATCACATATGGAAATGTAGGGCAGTCAAATAATCTGAACGCATGTTTATAAATGTGTAAGGAAAAACCGGAGGACCCAGCGAAAAATCCACGCCACCACGGGGAGAGAGAACACGTGAGCTCCAAACATACAGGTTTTGTCAGGGTTAGGATCGAAACTACGACCTCCTGTGTGCCAGGCGAGGGAGATAACATCTCAGCACCGCATGTAATCCTCTGCAGCACAGGTAGGTCTTATTATGCATTTTGCAAGAAGAGTGTTTATACTGTCAGATTAATTAGTTGGTATAATATTTCCACTCTGTATATATGTCATTGCATAACTATCCGGGTGTAATAAGGCATTCATATATATTGTAAACATCGTGCTCGATGCAGAAAATAATTTCTAATAATGAATGTTGTTTTATTTACATATGTTGTACTTGGTTCATGTAACCCCTACAGTTGCCAGAGATGGCTACATCATCACAATTCAATGTAAAACAAGGTATTGATTACTGAATTCCGTATATTGCATGCAATTGCGACCCTGGATCGCGATTATTCATAGAATCGTGAGTAGGAGTTCCTTATTACACCTCTAGTTTCTACCTTATATAGTTCACCAAAGGTGTTCTACATGCATTACATTGTGCCTGTCAATGCCTTGGATTTATGTACACGTACATAGGCCTGTATTTAGACAGGATTACTTTTGGAATACACGTTGGATTACAAATGTTCTTATTCTTGGTGTTTTCGGTAAAGTCACGAAGAAGGGAAATAATTAAATAATAAACTACTACAATAAAATACAATTCTCACGGCGTTTCGGCCACAACACAAGCATCCGTCCTCAGGTGAAGAAACAGAGCTGTCGGAAAGACAGCGTCCTAATTTCCGACAGCTGTTTCTTCACATGAGGACGGCTGCTTTCGTTGTGGCCGAAACGTCGTGAAATTTTATTTTATGATGTTTTATTTTTATTATTTTATTATTTCTCTTCTACGTGACTTTACCGAAAGAACCAAGAATATGAATCGGTGCAGTCACGAAAGCTTTAAATCGAAAAATACGAATGTTCTATTCGCCTGGTGCAACACGTGAAGGGCGTGGCCAATAACATTCCTCGCTGCCTGTGTTTGCCCACCTTTTCTGTTGTTTACACCATACTGAGCGTTCATTTTACCGAGCTCATGAAGGCAAAGTTCGGACACCAATTGCCCTTGAGTTTATACACAAGGGCCATCAACACTAATTCAGCCTGCGTGCACTTTGACGCCACGTGAGGTTTCGAAGGCTCACTTCGTAATCTGGGTCACGGGACAGACTCAGGTGTTATGGGTTGTCTGGCCGTGTCACCTTGCTGTGTTTTAGCCACCAGACGCAGTGCACCAACACCTATGCGCTTCCACTCCCCTCTGTGTAGATACAAAATACTAATATCCCCCGTACAGTCTTAACATACTGTTGGGGCAAGTGCTGTTAGCGAGCACCTATGAAGGCTGGTATGGCACACAACCTGGGTAGGTGGCCAGCACCACGCCCGGCCACCTTTGTTTTACTGGTGGCAATGTTTATACACCAAACCAAGTACTCGTTTGAGACTGAGTCGACCTAGGGGAGGCCCAGGATTTGTTCAGATACTCCTTACTGGTGTTGACTGTGAGCCGGGTGTCATACACAAAAGCACACACACTTAACACATTTGTGCATGTTGGTGAGATGCATGCAAACACAGTTGTACATGTAAATCCAGATACACATGCTCACTCATACATACATACATGCACACACACGCATAAGCTCACATGTACATATCCATTTACAACAGACTTTATATAACCGTAACTTGTCAGCCTTAGGAAACCAGCATCGCCATTGTTTGGTGCCATGGTAATGGATGTATTTGGCACACTGCCCAACAGCACAGACAATATAGTAACAACTGATTATCACGGCTGGGTAATTTTGAAACCTCAGTCCTTACATCCTGCGACGGTCCATCTTTCCTTGCTGGCCCTTCAACATGTGCACATAATGTGCCCTGCTCAGTTTGTACTCTATTATGAACACAGCAGACTGAAAATAAGGACCTTGTAGGGCATTGTGCCCATACAAACAGGCACTCAGAAAGTGACCCGGTGGCTCATGGGTCAGAGCACTGAGTTGACGCCACATATCCTGGATTCGAATCCAGTGAACCACCCGAAATTCAACCAGTGCAGTGTTTTTATGATCTCAGCTTAGTCACCAATGACTGCACCCCCCCCCCCCCATCATATTAGGTTTCGTGTTTTACTCAATTTGGCAAAAAATCTTTAGATTTTCAAGCATTAAAATGACAGTTTCATTAACTTGTCATAAAGAGGTCCCTTAAAGGGAATCTCAGAAGTACTGTAGTGCTGTTATACTCTTAGGTTTTTTCGGTAAAGTCACGTAGGTAAAAATAAGTAATAAAAATAATAGAAATAATAATAGAAATAAAAACTACTGTTGTTCTCTTTTAGCCCCGCCCACCTCCCCCCCAACACGTTCCATTCATTGGCTACCACATTCAGATAAGCCCCTCCCCCCTCCCCCCTTAACTTGTATTTAAGAACTCGTCTCTTGGAATTTTGCCTCACTTGTTACAGTAAATCTAGCTGTGACGGTCCCACCTGATGACGGAGACTTGTGTTGCCTCCGAAACGTCGTGATTTATAATTTTTATTTTTTATTTCTATTATTTTTATTATTTATTTTTACCTACGTGACTTTACCGAAAACACCTAAGAGTATGAATCCTTGCAGTCACGAATGCTTCAAATCTAGAATTAGTGCTGTTATATCACTATCGCATTCCGCGGGCCTCTCTCAGTTGGGGGGTGATGCAACACTGCACTTTGACAATTCTGAAGGAGCACTTTGTCACGTGGCAACAGGACAGCGATAGCACAATATGCTATCGCGAAAGCAGGCACTGATATCATTATGTAAACAACAATATTGTTATGTAAACAACAACAATAGATCAACAGCGTAACAATAGGCGTACTGTAAATGTTCAGTTGCTCACAGGATGTTTGGAAAACAACAACTTCACGGACATAAAGCCAATTTGTGAAGGCAACTGCGCAACATGGAGAGAGTGCCGGAACTGCTCTAGATATAAAGCACTGGAACGCAACAATGTGGTCTGTGGCAATGATTTTCTTAAATTTAACCTCATTGTTGACTGAAGTAAAGATGGATTCCGAGTGAAACTACCACTGTCACAGGACTGTTGCCTAAATAGAGCACGTGGGTCTCTTGCTCAAAGTATCTTGTGGTGAGAGCTTATGTTCGAGATAGGAATGTCCTTGTACATTCAGCCTCTCAGAGGATGTCCCAAAGGACACAGGGTTGTCCCACAGCCACCACTGGCTTAATCAGGCACTCCGAATAACTCCAGTGCCTCCTCGTGCTGAGTCGACCACACGTGTATCACCAGCAGTTTCAGGCTTGAGTTATACTGGTAGGAACGAAGTGGACCAGACCACCAATAGATTAATGTGTCCGTCCGTCCGTCCGATTGTCCGTCTGTCCGACAAGATGGCCGCCCGCTCCCCCTGCGATCTGTGAACTAAACAAGATGGCCGTCACTTCCGGCGCCTCACGGCGAAACTTTAAACTTCGCTTAAAATTTACTTTATTGAAACGCAGCACGTTTTTTTTAACACAGAGACAAGATACATTTATCCCAGGACTCAACAAATTGATCGTTTGGAAATGAAAGACTACGAGTCTTTAAATCTCACAGCGTTTCTTGTCAAAACAAACACTTTTAATTAACGTTACACTAGAATACAGTAATTTTTTCTTTAACTCCTCTATACCCGGTCGATATCCCTGTACCGGTACTAAGTATTATTCCTACCAGCCCACCCCGCAGGGTCCTGTTCTCCATATATATAAAAGGCAAAGTTGTGATTATGTGTGTCTGTTCAAAATGTTTAGCGTACTTCCCGACATACAACAAACTGGAAATTTGCCATGTGGGTACTTTCCAGACTGTACACCATGCAAAAATTATAAAAATACACTTTTTTTTGGGGTGGGGGGGGAGCTCAATAATGCTCTTATTTTTTGCACAGAAAGTGAGCTGTGACGTCAAATCTGTCACGTGACCCGCGCATGTGGAAGCGTAACGCATTGTAGTATAGTGGTTAGCTCGCTGCGCTACGAACTCGGCGACCCGAGTTCGATTCCTGCTCACGGCCACCACCGGTGACGATTATTTGAACCCTAGACTCAGCCTCAAACGAGTAACTGGTGTGGTGTGTGAACATCGCCACTGGGGAGACAAAGGCGGCCGGGCGTGGCGAATTCAAGTCCCGGGCGAAGCCGGGTAGTAAAGCTCGTGAATAATAATACTGTATATTCATGAGCGGGTGGATTTTTACACTCAAGCGGAAGAAGGTCAAGTGGAAAGATTCGTTTTTTTCGCAAAGTCGCCTCAAATATCACGTTTCTTTACAGAAAGTGACGGCCATCTACGCATCACAATGCGACATCCGTACGTGACGTCACTGCAAAAGAGGCCCCCCTCCCCCCCCGTGATTACTATCATAAGCAACACATTTTTTTACGCAAATTCGCTTTAAATTTGACGTTTATTTATTGAAAGTTAATCAAATAAATAATTATACGCAGTAACAAAGTGTATTTGGTGTCTTTATATATTTCTTCAGCACTTGAAATAAAAGATGAGTCAAATTTTTGCTTCAAAATTATGATAAAATATGAACATTTCTCCGTGAATTTCCAGACACTGAATCGAATTCAAATTGATTGCAACCCCGGCGAGCGAAAGCAGAAGAAAATAAAGTATCAGAGCAGTGATTTCTAACTAATTGCAGTGCTACAGTGACATGAAGTGAGGTGTTTCATGACATAGTTTTGTGCAAGAATCACTGCCATTAATACGGTACAAGAGATTCACACAAAATATCGTATACCGAGGTTTCATTTTTTAAGTTAAGACAAATTAATTTACGTGCAACAATTCCTAAAAAAAAATTACAATCGCACAAGAAAACGTAAATATACATCTTTAAAATTACAGCTTCCGTCCTAGGACGGGCAAATGGCTAATTGAAGGTCAATTAAATAGTGCTACAGTAACATGAAGTGAGGTTTTTATGACATCGTTTGTGTAAGCATCACTCCCATTAATACAGTGCTACAGTGAAATGCAGTGCATTGTTTGATGACATTATTTCGTGCAATATTCACTGTCATTAAATTTACACAAGATACAATTATACTCTGCTCAATTTTTTCGTAAATATTACAGCTTCCGTCCGAGGACGGACAAAAGGTTAGTATCATATAATAACACTATGTAACACAATTTTTGTTCCTGGGTGGTAAGTGTTATTTCGTAATTGCTTATGCCTAAAAGTATAGATAATGGCTATTATTCCCCACAAACTTTGCTTTTGTGACCAGGACAGTGATATTTTGAAATGTACCTATTTTCAATGAGAAAATGTGCGAATTTGTTTCTTTTTGTTCACATAAAGTCAGAAAAAACCCAACATATTAATCAAAATTTACAGGTTTTCCCACCTGATGACAGATGCTTGTGTTGCGCCCGAAACGTCGTGATTTATTTTATTTCATACCTACGTGACTTTACCGAAAGAACCAAAGAGTATATATTTATACTAAAGTAATACAAAAATTACTACAAAAATTTAGGAGTAGTTTTTCGAGATTTACTATTATACTGTAAACCACTTTCACAAATCAGCCCCCAAATGTAGTCTCCCATCATGTTCTCGTTATACTGCCCTTGGTAGCGGCGTTCAAAGTCCAGTATTTCCTGGTGGAAGCGCTCGCCTTGCTCCTCCGAGTATGCTCCCATGTTCTCCTTGAATTTATCAAGATGAACATCAAGGATATGGACTTTGAGGGACATCCTACAGCCCATTGTGCCGAAGTTCTTCACCAGAGTCTCAACCAGCTCCACATAGTTTTCGACGTTGTGTTTGCCCAGGAAGCCACGAACCACTGCGACAAAGCTGTTCCAAGCCGCTTTCTCCTTACTAGCGAGCTTCTTGGGGAATTCATAGCACTCTTGGATATTCTTTATCTGTGGTCCGACGAAAACACCGGCTTTGACCTTTGCCTCAGACAGCTTAGGGAAGAAGTCTTGAAGGCTGCCGACTTCTTATCTACAGCTCTGACAAATTGTTTTATAAGGCCCAATTCGATGTGCGGTGGTGGCATTAGCACCTTCCGGGGGTCCACCAGTGGCTCCCACTTGACGTTGTTCCTCCCCACAGAGAACTCGGCCCGCTGTGGCCAGTCCCACCTGTGGTAGTGCACCTTGGTGTCTAAATCTTTTGTAGTAATTTTTTGTATTACTTTAGTATAAATACATGTTAATTTTGATTCAAATGTTTTTTTTCTGACTTTATGTCAACGAAAATACACAAATTCCCTCGTTTTCTCAATGAAAATAGATACATTTCAAAACATCACTGTCCTGATCACAAAAGCAAAGTTTGTGTGGAATAATAGCGATTTTCTGTACTTTTGAGGCATAAGCAATTAGGAAATAACACTTACTACCCAGGAACAAAAACAATTGTTACACAGTGTAATTAATACATTAAGTTAAATAAATATATTACATAGAAAACAGTAACGATAGTAAACTTATTTTACCCTAAGTCTCTTTTGCAAGGGGAGACCTGAGTTACTGTTAGTTTAAAGGCAGAACAGGGGCATATTTTGCAAGTAAAAAAATTGGTGCTAAATTAATCATACCGAAATTACTATTAAAATTAAATGTATACGCTTTTTGGTTACATCCACAAGATCTTGTTTGTTTCGTGATTTTAGTAGTGGAAAAATGGTTTGTGCCATCACAGGTACCTATTCAAATATTTACATAAAAGTGACAAACTGTAAAAAAGAAACATTGTATTAGGTGTAATAATTCACGGCAGCGAAAGGGCATTTCAGGTCCCTACTGTTTAAATACCTTTAAAAGTCAGTCTCCTTCCTTAAATTAGCATGGGGTGTTTCTCATCTTCATTGATGAGGTTGAGCTAGTGATTAAAAGTCAAAATTTCAATGGCATACACCAGTCTGTGAACAACCACTGTTATTGTTAGCAACAACCATGTATTTGTGGAAATATATATATTTTAATGCACAGTAACTCAAACCCTAAACAGTGATTGGTAACTTCACAGCACACGGACGCACGTGTCTCAGTAAAGATCTCCAAAGCACACTTTTACGTGCATCAATAAATCTATGCTCAAAATATATGGATCAAACCTATATTTTAATGTGTTCGTGTTGTAATAGTGTGTGCACATCAGATGTGCTTCATATGCAGATGTTCCAGGGTCACGCAAGTGAAAAATCACAACCGCATTTTGGCAATGTTTAAGCAAAAGAAAATGTTTTGTGATGGCTAAATAACATGCTAAATATTTATCCTCCCATGATGGAACATTCAATTTGCACTCCCTCTTTGGGGTTGAGAATATGGGACCTGTTATGGAGTACCACAGACGGTTGAGATGGACCAGGTGGCCTTTCACGTCAAGGCAGGCCTACAAAAAGAGCTAATTTATTATATCACAGTGCCTTCCCATAGGTCTATCTGCACACAAACCCTTTCTCTTATAAGCAAAAGGGACAATGTTCTCACGATTTTCAAAGGCATATACAGTAAAACATGTTTTACAGCCACCGAAAAAAGTAAAATTGCAATGAGGATATCTGAGAATGCCTCCTTTGGCAAACCTGTTGGATTTCCTGTTTTTGTCAAGAAAAAATCGACTCAAGTAAAGGAAGTTCCCCATTAAATATTTTTCTTCAGAAAAAAACACCCACAGTACAATAATCTTCTGACCTCAAGCATGACATCCTTGGTAGTAGGTTGCATTATTACATTCTGAAAAAATAAAGCCAGGAATATAATTTTTAGTTTTAAATGCATACACTGAATCATATTTAAACTACACATATTTCCATACATTTCAGTATGTATACAAGATGCAGTCATGTTTTTATATTATTTTAGTTACTCATTAAAAAGTGAGCATGTTTAATGCTGTTCCATTGTTCGCTATCTTTTAGGCTTTCTCATCAGATAACATTGCTGTAATGTTGTTTTCATCAGAATGCTTTGATTTGCAGCTGAGCCTAAAGACTCCTCCAGTGATTCTAATGATTCTTAGTCATGTGTGTCCCCCAAATTATGATAATAAACTTCAGCCTAACTGGATCAAAGAAGATTCATCCTGGCCATAGCCATATGGGTAGTTTTTGTAATAGCATGTTTACGTAGTTCATGGTGTGCAGTATCTTACTTGGCTAGGTGACAAGGTATCAGGCGCTCGTTTATGTAAAAAATCTGTTACTGGCACTGGTTGAATGACAAAACGGCATTGTATGTAGAGGAAATGAATGGGACTTTGTGAGTGTGCATGGCGGTCTGCAGGAACGAACAGCTCTGTGCCAGGAAGAATGACAACTGTTAATCACGTGACACATATCGTTGATGAATTAGGCTTTTGGCTAACACATCCTAGGATAAAGGGAATGTGGGGGAGCTGGGAATAGGGGCAATAAAGGAGGTTTGTTCGAGTACCAAGTAATGGCTGGAGATCAGAAGGGCCATAACGGACACCTTTTGCATGGAATCATGCTTACATTAACTACAATACTTGCAATCAAGGGGAAAAACCCTATTAGTATATTTTGGTACTGGCAAAGGAGGTCCCATGATGTAGCTGCTCACTCCGAGCTCTCATTACTCTGGTAGTGCGTTGTCTTTGAACTGTGCGCCTTTTGGCGTCATCTAGTCGAACACCATGAGATTAGGCTCTAAAGAAAGCTGTCTCTGGTGTGGACCAATCAGTTTCAAAGACAATGCATAAATTATCATAGTATTGTTTTTTGTTTGCATTTGACTGCAAGTATTGTGGTTAATGTAAGCATGATTCCTTGCAAAAGGTGTCAGTTTTGTTGCCAGAAAAAAGGGGAAAACCCCTATTAGTATATTTTGGTACTGGTGTAATAAACCTCCTTGAGACGGCTTCCGGAATCAGTCCTTTTTATTTTCTTACTTCCACAGTTACACTTTACACACACTCCCCGTTGCTGGCAGACAACGGAGAGAGGGCAGACTTCTCGCCAAGTCCCCACCGCGCACGTGGCACCCAGAGCCCCGTACGCGCGTGACTCTTGCTCTTGTCGTCGCCAAGTCTGCTCACGACTGTCCTCTCTCCCTCTCTCTTAATCCCTTCGTCACGTGGTACCCCCCAGCCAATCATCTATAGACAGCGTTGACCGTTCCCGATGATTCCCTGTCAATCCCGGGACCACGCCTCTGATCCGGCTCCCCATTAGCTGAGGCCCCGATTGGCCAGGCCAATCACCCCTGCTAACACGCCGCGATCACGCCGAGGCCATGCTCCCTGGCTCATCCCTTATTGGCTACAAAGCAGGACCGGCAAGCCAATCCCCACGTGAACCCTCTATGGCTGTTATTACACTGGCAAAGGAGGTCCCATATAGAGATGACATAGTCATCCTCTCAGCCAACAAGTGAAACGCCACTGTCATAATGGACAAAACCACATACAACAACAAGATTCAGGACCTACTTAATGATACTATTTCAAAATCAATAGAGATCCCACCAACCACCTGGTTACGAAAACCAACAATATCATCACTGATTCGACATATTTAATCGAACCAACCAAGCAGCTTTCCTTAAAACCCTCTGCTGCTAGACCACCCGATTTTATGGCTTACCAAACATCCATAAAGAAGGTACATCACTTCGGCCTATCGTCTCCACAATTGACACACCCACCTACAAATTGACCTGATTTTTGTCTGAGACCTTACACCCATTCACTGGTAAGACCACTTCAGCTGTGCTTAACTCAGCTCACTTGGTATCATTAATTAAGGACATCTAACTATCTCCAGGTGATTTGCTTGTCAGTTTCGATGGAGTGTTTTTGTTTACCAAAATTCCTGTTCCTGACACCATTGCAATCAATGAAGATTTGGTCCAACAAGGACTGAATGCTGATGTACTGGCCCTGGTTAGACACTGCCTCACCAACACTTACTTCACCTGGAATGTAACATTCTACAAACAAGTTGAAGGTACCCCAATGGGTTCTCCCTTATTATCAGTTGTCGCCAATATTTTCACGGAAAATTTTGAGACAGATGCCATCCAGGCATCCAACCTACGTCCTTCCTTTTGGAAGAGGTACATAGATGACACGTTCGTCATCTGGCCACATGGCCTACCAGCTCTGGACCAATTCTTCAACCACATAAATTCCATACACCCAGCCATCAAATTCAACATGGAGGTGGAAAAGGATGGCAAGTTACCATTCTTGGATGTTTTAATGGAAAAGAGACCAGATGGCTCAATGTCTACAGAAAAGTCATCCATACGTATGCATATCTAAAACCTGACACCCACCACCATCCATCCCAGAAGAATTCCCTCATCAAAGCTCTACACCATAGAGCTCGATGTA
The DNA here is from genome assembly GCF_965212315.1 of Lampetra planeri. Lineage (NCBI taxonomy): Eukaryota > Metazoa > Chordata > Hyperoartia > Petromyzontiformes > Petromyzontidae > Lampetra > Lampetra planeri. Next base: position 24,070,566 of record NC_136107.1, read on the forward strand.
TTTCTGACCGTCATCACCTAGCCAGTGAACTGGAACACGAAGCTCTCAAGATGAATGGATATTCAGACTACACAATCCGTACAGCTTTCACCCCAACCGTTGAAAAAGAACCATCTGAGGAACCAATAAAAACCATCACCTTGCCATACATAGCAGGGGTCACCAAAAAGAGTTCTAAGATCATGAGCAAACACAAGATCCAGGTTCTATTCAACACAGTACATAAAATTCGTGATCTGATCCCATCTGTGAAGGATGTGATCCCTGACATGCAATACCCCGGCGTCTACAAACTAAGCTGTGTCTGCGGCAGTAGTTATATTGGGGAAACTAAGCGACATGTCTCGGACCGTGTTCGTGAACATAAGGCAGATCTGAAACACGGTAGGACCAATTCCTCAATCGTGGCTGATCATTGGTATTAATGCTGTGGGCACACACGAAATAGATCAATCCAAGATGAAGGTACCCTGCAAACCCACTGGCTATCAGCAAAGATTCGTTCATGAAGCCAGCCAGATATATAAACACAGACACAATTTCAACCAAGAAGATGGGTAGGACATTATTAACCAGGTTAAGTCATGACTGGCTGTGATGTTTAGTAGTTATTTTCGACTCTCTGGTGTTACATTAACAGGTTAGATGCCTTTACATTAACAGGTTAAATGTCTCACTAACACAGCCACCATTGCTCGTTTTCCTTGATGTGGCGGTGGCTCTACGATATTACATTGACATGCTATCTCTCACAATACAAGGGCCACCTCCGCAGCTTCATCATCATTGAGGTTGCCCAGCTCTCAGATCTTACATTTACATGCAAATTTTATCACTAGCCCCGTCCACTTTGCTTATACACAATACCATGGCCACCCCCGTTCCGTCATCATCGTGGAGGTCGCCCAGCTCTCTCCGATCTTACATTTACATGCAAACCACCTTTAGCCAGTTACTTACTCAGCTAGTTTCGGTGGCAACGACTCCGCAGCATCCTCAAACAAAATAAGAGATACCGTTGGGGTGTTGAGGAGCCCAGCCAGCAGCCAGCCGGGAAACTTGAGGCATAGATGAATTATTATAACCCAGGTTTTCAAGGGCCAATATGCTCTCGATTGATTATTGAATTAAATATTTAATTAAATAAAAACGTGTTTGACCCATAGCTGGTAATAAGACTGGTTTCCTGCTTTCAGCTGAATGATCGCCTTTGCCACATTGAGAAACTTGAAGATTGTTTTTCTCATTTAACATTTTTAATTGCAAAGTACCGAAGAGCACCAATATCAACTGTAATTAATTTAAACTAACAATTAATCCCTTGACGTTCTGTACTAAGTTCTTGTGGCCTTGCATCCAGATAATTGTTCAGAGCCAAATTCATTTTCACTATGACATCTCAATGTTTTAATCGTAGCCACTTAAATATCATGAATTGCATTTTCTTTGTTAGATATCATGTATGCTTTGTTAAATTAAGGGAGAGAGACCATATATGCAAATATAGGGTTGTGCTTTACTTTTCATTTAATCAGATCATCTTAAATATACCCAAGCTTCCTCGTAACTGCATAGCATGACCAAGGAATGTCGTTATACTGTACATTCTTTATTTTCCTTACGTTAATTATATGAAATGTTGTGATCAACACTTAAATTCCCACGATTATATGGCCACTGTATCTCTATTGGCTTACCAAGGATAAATGTGGGGCAAACGAATGATTTGACTCAACAACATTGTTCAAATGTTAACAGCATTCCTCCCTGGCAGCTAGATAGGTCCCAAAAGTGAGAAAAAGGACAGTACAGTCCGTTCTCCTAAAACGCATCTTTTCATAACGCGAATAGGATATAACACGATCAAGTTAACAGAACCACGTCGTGCGAGTAGGAATAAGCGGTTGTGCAACTGCCTCGGTGTAGCATCGCACAAGGCATTGGGATGCTTCGAGATGCTACCGACGCATCTCAGTCCTTGTTAAGCCCACGTATGCATCTCACGTGTTATCGCGGACTGTGCTTTACCCTATATTATATATTATGACGAGATTTTTTATATATCACGTGGCGTTCTTCGGGCACGCAATTACCGCGTTATAGAACAGACAGTACTTATAAATGCAACCCCCCCCCCCCCCAAATAAAATTCTCAGAAAATCTTTGACTCAGACACTTATTTTTAAGCAACTACAATGATGGACTTGGTCTCTTTATCAACAGCATCTCAGTCAATCTCGAGCAGATGAAGCTGACAATGACACGTCTTCAGAAGGACAGTGCTGTCTGTCACCTGCATATTTTCATATCTAAACTCAAAGTCAAACAAGCGAGGGCAAAAAAATCTGCACAAGACACAATTGTTAAACTTGTACTAGACGGCAGTGTGACAGACTGCGCAGAGAATGTTATCTCGTCAATCGGTCGGTTGTTTTTGTGCCCACATTGTCTCACTGAAATGGAGAAGGATTTAATTCTCAAGAGCTGTTGTTATAAGGATAGGCTGAGCATGTTGATCGTCTGGTGAATAACACGCGGGCATGTTTCGGTCTTGTGAAGCACTGCAGTACGTAAAACAGGCTAGGCATGTGGGATATTCCAACATGTTCATTCTAATTTGTTTTCATCTGTTAATAAATTAACCTATAATTGTACTTCAGATGCATTACAGACGCTGTATAAAACAAAACACTATCTTATAATTCATATAATAACGTACAATACAACTAAAATACTGTAATTATTAAATGTTATGTATTCCTTGAAAACGATTTCAGCATCATCAACATTTGCCACATTAATTCAGTCTTTTACTTTAACCAGGCTGTATAACAAAATTGTAATTGAATAATTACACCACCTAAACAAATGAGGAAAAAGACTGGCATGTGATATACACCGATACACCCAAACAAAGTGGGACAAAGTCAGCCAAAGAGCTCGGCAGCAGAACAGTCAACTGACAACCAGATGGTTTTCATGAGTTTGAATCCCATTCCAGGGTTTATTCAGGGCATCATTTATCTGGGGTCAATAAAGTATGGACTGGAAAGTAGCAGCGGTTGTCCTGTCCAGAGGCTTGCACCGCACCCTAGGGATGTTGCAATTTCCACCCCTATCTCAGGGTCACCAATGGAGATGAGCACCGACCCACGCTTCTTTGAGCCGGGAGAAACTCTCGACTTAAAAGTGGCACGGACAGGATGCCAATGTGTATGTGTTGTGGGTGTAAACTTGGAGGGAGACTTCTCTCTTAGAGGCAACGCGTTTCTTTGATATAAACGATAACAATAGCCGTAACACTAAGGGCTATTGCCCCTGTAACACTACGTGGTACGGCCCCGTCACCCGATAACCTAAGGGAGGTTGTACCTCCCTTCTAGCGGGCCCTACAGACTCCGGGCTACGCTTTCACGGGGGGGGGGGGGTTACCCCAGGTTAACCACTGCACCTCCCGCTCACTCTTCCGTCCGCCCCCTATCGGCCTGTGAGCGTGGTGACAGTGATACGACATACAGCGCCTTGGTATGGCGCAACATATGTACAACACAGGCCCCTTTGTGTGAGTCTTGTATGCCGCCAGACAGCCCGGGGCTCTGGGCAAGATTTGGCACCGAGCCCAAGTCCCCTCCCTTGTTTTCTTACTCCTCTTCTTCATCCTTTTGCCAGTGAGCTTCAAGCGGCGAAACTCTCGCCTAAGTGAAACAATATGGGGGGGGAGGGGGGCATTAGCGATTAAGTTGGACAGTGGAAGGGGGACAACTGCACGGCACGCATGCACAACACAACCCGCAGACCACACTTTCACATTATACCCATATACAGTACTGTAGATGCAGGCCACTCGACACTATTGTGGTTTAATGCGAGTAAACCGTTTTTCTCCCAAGGGCTGGGTAAGCAGATCACTGCTTTTTGAATAACAACCTGCAGAGAGCTGGAAATGCTGTGACAGCCATTTCTCATTAACAATCACTGCCATGCCACTGATTATAGTAAAACTATCAGATGTAACGACAGTTAATACGTAAATTAAGTGGTGGACCAGTGGATTAGCACATTGTGCTATGAGCCCAGCCCCTTGAGTTCTATGCTAAGCCATGGCCAACATCAGTGGAAGATTATATCTGAACAGCTTCCAGAACTCTCCTTCACAAACCCATATTGACCAGCACTGTGAAGTATGGCTAACTTAGCCCTTTGTGACCGACATGGTGTTGTCTGAACCCTGGAAAGTTCTTGAAGGCTGATTGGGATCAAAATTATTAAGTAAAACAGGATAAGTACTGGATGGAGTGCCTTTTTGAAGTTAAAAATGGGAATGAAAAAGCAGCACACCGGCGTTTGAAGGCTAAAGTGTAAATATATTGCATAGCACCAGCTGTGACATGGATAAAAAAACACACGAACACTAACTTTTGTTCTATATTATTTGTCAAAGTAAACAAGGATGCATTGAGACGTTTATGCTTATAAATCCACTGGGAGAAAGAAAACGGTGCACACAAATCAATATACAAAGTACTTGGGCACTGATATTACCTGTGACCAGAAATCAAACTTAGATTGGTGGGTTTATTGCGTAGGGTGCAAACCACTCCCGGTGTGATGCCTCCAAAATAAATCATGCTCTGTTTTTTTTTACTGTGGCTTAACAATAACAAGAAATAAACAAGATAAACTAACCAAACACGAAAAGTAAGGAATGGCACTTTCAGTTCTGAAACATGTACATTGTGTCACAGGTCATGAAGTCTAATATACTGTACATAAATCTAAATTTAAAAGGTTAAATAATGTCTGAACTTTAAACGTTGAATCTCAACTATCAACAGGCACACCTTTTAAATGTATTTTATGCACGACATACCATCGCTATACATATGACACCTATATGGGAACTTTTTATAGAAAAAGAGCACAAAGGGGCCTTTGATCCTTTAACTCTGTCACAAACAATCTTGAGAGCACTGGTTCTTAACCTTTACTGCAGCCTTGCACCCATTTGGCTCTGTATAAATACATAGGTTTTATGAAACAAAGTAGTTGTACTTATGTGGCCGTGCTTAATTTGTGTTTCGATTATTTACCTTCTAAAAAGATCTGGCCATGTCTCGCACCCTCAGAAAGGGCATCTCGCACCCCCAGGGGGTGCGTGCACCCCAGGTTAAGAACCACTGCTTTAGAGTGGGACCCAGTATCTTTTCATGAACCACATGCTTGCCATTCTGTCTCATTACCATGTCAGGAGGAGTTTAATTTGTAAGTCCCGTGGATAAAGCCTACTAATTTTAAACGGAAAAAACATTATCTTTCTGTCTGGGCTCTGACAGCCCTGCGTGCTGATCTGACCCGAGCAGCCATGACGTGTCGGGCACCAAGGACCCGGTGTGGCTTTGGGTTGTATCATCCAGCACTTGGTAACGTGCGCATTGATACGATAGGCATGCAAACGTCCATAAGTGGCATCCGAGGCTCACACAAAGGGACCTGTGTTGTACACACGCGTGGCATCCTTGCCGTGCCACTTTAAAGTCAGTGTTTCCCTGCTCAAAGAAGTGTGGGGCGGTGTTCGTCTCCATTGGTGACCCTGAGATAGGGGTGGAAATTGCACATTCCTGTGGTGTGGTGCGAGCCTCCCTATAGGACAACCGCTGCTACTTTCCATAAAAATAGCAATTCATATGTTATTGACCCCAGAGAAATGATGCCCCAAATAAACCCTGGAATGGCATTCAAACTCATAATAACCGTATAATTAGTTGACTGTTCTGCTGCTGAGGTCTTTGATTGAATTTGTCCCACATTGTTTTGGTGTATATCACGTGTACAGTATTGTTTTATTTTCGAGGTGGCGCTTCCTTTACTGACCACCTTCCGCGACGCCGACATCTTAACGGCATGGTGTGAGGCTTAACAAATCTCCCCTACCTGAAATCGACAGTCACCAAAGACCCTTTTTTGCATTTTATGAAGATTTTGTCAGGCAGAATGTCACTGACAACTGCGTTTAGCTGCTACTCATTCACCTGACGCAGCTTAACGTCACACGGGTTTTTTTCTCGCGAATACTTATCTAGGTTTCACCGAGAGAAATAGAAGACAGCATGTTCATGCTTGCCCACTAAAGTCACAATTGTGACCGTCCGCGTAAGTGGTACGCTCTGTGACGGTGTCATTCTCCGGCATTCTACATTCCTTGATGGGTAGAATTTGCACAATATCAGAATGCTTGCTAGGATGGGTATAACACTAAATGCGACCAATTAACAACAAGTTATCAAGAGCCAATCTTGGTAAAATTACACAGCATTAATTTGTTAAAATGCAGTGTTGGAATTGTATATCATTGTGTCTACTTGTCTACACAATGTAATATCTTTCATAGACAGGTCAATGACTCATTCCTTCATCCTGTATGTGCATGCACAGCAGCTATAAGTGTAGTGACTGGGAATCTCACTGTGTTTTGCCGGGCCTGCGAGGCCACGGCGGGATTTATACTGTTGTGTGTACACCCCGGACTCGGTGTGTAGTACCAGCCTTAGTGGGGGCTTGGGTGAACGCTGGTTCAGCGCTGGTTCAGCGCGGTGGCAGCATGCACAGCGTGCGGTGCGGGCTCCCGTTGAGAGAGCGAGAGAGTGTCAGCCAGCTAGGGTTACGTTGGGGGCATGGTACTCTGGGTGACCTGGGGAGATGTGACCGCGTGATACTGAAGGGGGGACCACCGGTGGAGGGGGCCAATGGGTGGTCACATGGTCTGAGAAGAACTCTCGAGAGCCTTCAAGCAAGGGCGAGAGAGATCGAGAAGGTGGGCGGGGCGAGAGGCGGAGCCAGCCCAGCCCGGCCCGATATAAGGGGGGCCCTGAGAGGGGCTCGGGGTTCTTACTGTTGGAGAGGCAGGAGATCCACGTCAAGCTTGAAGAAGCCTCCAGCCACGCGGTCCGGGACCCAGCTTGTGGTCTGGACCAGGATAGTAGAACCGTGTCTAGTTTCGCCGTAGCGTGGTTAGTTGGGTGGTCACCACCCGTGACTATGTTGTGTTAATATCCTGGGGTATGTTGTGCTAAGAATTTAATAAAAGTGTTGCTCCCAAGACAACGTCTGCCACTCAGTTGGACTCACTAAATAAGCATAACACATCCGTAGCCAGATGTGGTTGCTGTGTCTGACAAAAAAGACTGACTGTGTGTGGGCTTTAATTGCCTCGTTCCCCAGGAAATCTCAAAGCAGGAAAACAAAACCGATGAAGTCCCAGGTATGTGGCCGGGAGTGAAAGGGATGTTGACATTCTCCCATTTCTATACATGGGACACAGTGCATTTGCAATGAGGGACACTGTTCCTCAAACACACCCTGAATTGTAAACAAATCATAAAATGCACCTGGCAAGTGTGGTGGGCTATCTCCTGTAGATATGGTAGCTCACTGCAGTGTTAGCAAATGAACACGCACGTTTTGGGCAAAGTCTAATTATGATGTGAGCAATGGGTGTCCATGAAGAAGCCATAAAAATCACTCAATTGACTGAAATCGAATGTTCCCTGTCCGTATTCAAGTAGTAACTTGCCATTTTCCAAAAACGGAATCTTTTTTCTCGTAACGGCCCCAACTGGTGTCATCGTTTATTTGCCGCTGTCTTCACAGACGGCACCTCCCTCCACTTCTCTCTGCCCTCCGCCGGTCTCGCCTTCGTTTCCGTAATCTGTCCATCGACTTCTTGCTCTACTATCTCCGGATCTCTGAAGAGGTGTTCATCCTTGTGTTATGGCCTCTTTTTTTAGACAACTGACAGGTTTCGTGGATGAGGTGTCCATGATTTGGACACCTATATTTTCGTGTATGTACGTTGAATTACTTTCGCACCATACGCAGCCAACCGTGCTAATCGGAGGTATTGGAAACACTCACTGTTCTGTCAATGATCTAGTATCTGTCTATAACTCCACATCTTAAATGCTTCGATCTATTGTTGCTCATTTTACTTGTGATATATATGTAGATGTATGTATATGCCTGTCATCTGTCCTCCGTGTATCCTTGGCCACTCCATGCACTCTTTTCCTTTGTCTCTCTCATTCCTACAACCCCGATCTGTAATGCATTTTAAGACATTCTGGAAATATGCCTAGATTCAGTGGCTCACAGCCAATGCTCTGGCTCCGAGAGAGATTCCTATTAAATATTTCTCAAAAACCATGGTTGATGTGCCCTGGGTAAATTGGGCTGCCCGAACATCTTTCAACACTTATTGTGTCATCCGTATCGGACAGATATTAACAGTGCATGGGATTTAAAATAAGACTGTACAGTGGAACCTTTTTCGCAGTTAATAGTTGTGCATATACTGTTATGATGTTACCCATTCTATATTAGGGGAACCCACTGCAGACAGTCTGAAGTTATGGAATACAGTACCGTTATAACATTTTTAAGTGCATGTAAAGTAGTTATAAATAATCTACAGTATCCATAATTCACGCGATGGGTTGTTTTAAACTGTAGTGACTGGGTATTTAAACAACAAAAAACCCATAATTAGCTGCCTATAAGGGGGGTAAACCTTGTTCTGCATGGTCACGGTAATATGAGAACACTGTAGTGAAAACTTTGACAATAGCTAATACATCTAACGAACATGTACAAAGAAATTGCTGAGGGCACACAGCATGCCCAAGCGTGTAATATTGCCATTCACATTGACAATGTAACCACATTAAAGGTTGATTGATATGGATGTTATTTTCTAAATTTCAATCCTTCATGTTAGAAAAAAAGAAAAATTACTTGAGAGCTTATTTAATAATTTACAGTCCTTTAACGTAACATTATGTCTATTTTATGTACGTGTAGTGTACCGAACGAGCGAGCGGAGCGAGCAGACACGCAAGCGGGAAAATCACGACGTAGTTACGGGGTGTCGAACGCGAGGAGTTCTGTTCAATAAAAAGTGACACAGGAGAAAAAGAAGTTGTCTGCGTGAAATAAAAACACTACATATGCATTAATCATAACGCATTGTCATGTGCATGCTATAATGAGCGTATTGTGAGCATGGGAATCACCTTTACTTAATTGTCGCCTTGTCACATGCCTATGAAACAGCATACAGTTAAATTAATATTGTTGGTGGAAATGTCGAAATCACCACTATTTTCTGAGAATTTATCTGTTTTCTCACACACTGAAAGAGAAAAAAAACTTTCACCAGGTCCTTGGAATTATAAATTAACAAAATAACATATCACCGCACCTCCGATTAGCACGGTTGGCCACGTATGGTGCGAAAGAAGTTCAACATACATACGTGTTCGTGTTGCAATAGGATGGCATTTTAAAGTTGACTGCTTCACCAAACTAGACCTACAGTGGGCAGATTTATGCAAAACATTTGCCAGGAAAACAACTCATGCATATGCAGATGTAGTGTTTGTACATCTGTAGGACTTGAAATATCACACGCCACGCGTTCAGTTGCTAGGCAAGCGAACAGAGTACAGTGGGAGCATCTGAGGACACGGTTGTTGTTGTCGTGGCATTAAGGGCGAGGTCGTTAAGAGACGCGACAGGTGTTAGGGGTGACTAAGGACGCAGGCCGGTGATTGGTCAGGAGGGTGAGTGGTTAATGACCGGCGCCGGCCTGGCGGCAATAACATGGGGGCGAGTAGCAAAGCGGGGGATGAAATAATTGATTGGGACTGCTTGGTGCGGGGATAAAGGGCAAAGCGTAACGGAGAGACGGGAGTCTTGGTTGGGATTGGAGCTGGAGTGGTTGGTGCCCGGGACAGAGACGGAGCAGCAGTGAGCAGGAATAGATACGATAAGGATAGAGAGAACACAGTGTACGGTAGCAGTGGATAGAGAGAACACAGTGTACGGTAGCAGTGAGAGTGAGCGAGCGAAGTCGCGGAGCGGAGCGAGCGAACGGGGAGACATGGAGTGTTGTTAATGGCGGGTTGTGCATCGGAGCGAACAGAGAGACACGGAGCGATGGTGTGGAGGAAGTGTGAACTCTACGCGTGAATAAACGAGACAAGAAAGACAATGAGAGTACGAGTCCTACACATCTATCGATCGATATATATAAAAGTCAAATATTGTCTTTGGGTTTGTTTGTGGGTTTGTGTGTCCGCGCGCTTGTGAACGATTTGCCTCTCCAACGGTGGGGTTTACGTAAAAAAATAATAGCCAAGTACCAAGCCGTAAGCCTCGCAGTGAGCAAGCGCTATTCCTTTTTCACATCCGTCAACTTTAAATATGTTTAATTAGCGATTTAGTGCGATTTGTGTGCACTTATAATTTATTTATTTATGACGTGTGCACGACCATACCAACTCACGCGCGTTTGGTGGGGGGGACGGCCCATGCCAAGTCGCACGCCTTCGGTGGGAGTGAGGGAGACATTTTCTTTCGCGTTAAAAATGCTATAAAAATACACTAAACGCTGACGTTAATTCTTCACTGTGTGATGTCCCCTCCACCTCGATGCGTGCAGTTATTACTACTATACACTCGCTAGATGCTACCACTATAGGCCGTAGATATTACTGCAGAGCGGCCGGGGAGATTGTGGCTGGGGGGGGGGTCAGGGGTAGCAGCCCAGCCCCAGCCTGCCAAGGTGCCACCTTGGCCGGCTGGACAATCTAGGCGAGGCCGGAGGCTCTGCACGGGACTAGGCCTCACCACGCCACTCTGTCAGGTGAGTACTTTGTGCTATAGAGTCGATAAATACTGCTATAGAGTCAGCATGTACTACTGTAGTGATAGCAGGTACCACCACAGTCGGTATGCACTGCTGTAATCATAGCAGGTACCACCACAGTATGCACTGCTGCAGTGAAAGCAGGTACCACCACAGTATGCACTGCTGTAATCATAGCAGGTACCACCACAGTATGCACTGCTGTAATCATGGCAGGTACCACCACAGTATGCACTGCTGTAATAATAGCAGGTACCACCACAGTCAGTACGCACTGCTGTTATATTTTTAAGAGTAGTTTTGAAATATTTTTAAGACCCGGGCAATACCGGGTACTTACCGCTAGTTACATATATATTTTTAAAAGTACCGCATATATAGTACGAGGTACTGCATCACTATATTTACAATTACTACATAAAAAAATGTATGATCAGCCACAATCTATTATCTTGTGGATGACCGACTCCACACAGTTGCCAGCTCTCACTGCCTCGCGATGCAAGTCCCTCTTGCTCCTGGATGTGAGCTGTGCTGCAACTCCACCGTGATCAATTAACAGTACATAACATAAGGTTATAATACCACTTCAGAATCATCAGTCATAACCAATGTGTGTGAATGTTGTGGGGAGCAGTCGTGCAGCGGTTATTGCGCTGTGCTATGAACCCGGCGACCCGAGTTCGATTCACGCTCATGGCCAACACCAGTGATTATTAATTATCTGAAACATTCCTGGGCTTTTCCTTGGTCGACTCAGCCTCAAATGAATACCTGGTGTGGTATGTGAAGATCACCACTGGGGAGAAAAAGACGGCCAGGCGTGGTGTTGACCACCCACCCCCTCGTGTGCCATGCTGGCCTTCATAGGTGCTTGCTAACAGCACTTGCCCCAAAAGTCTGTTCAGGCTACCACGGAGGATGTTTGGTCTTTGCCACCACCAACCACGTTATTTTCCTGCTAGGATATCCTTATATTGCTCAATTATAAGTAGGAAACAAGTAAACACTGCTAAACATAGATCTTTATTTACATTCACATTTGGTGCAACTGCGTGCAATTCAGAGCAATTACCGCTCTGGATAATTGCTCAATTTAAGAGGTCAAAGGCACCATGGTCATTAAAAACTAACTCTGGGTATGGGCACAAGATGTATGTAAATATGAACATCTTGTGCTCACACATGAGTGACACCAGCAAAGCATGGAGGCAGGATATTCCCAGCCACCCTGCTAAAAAGAGTAATGTCCATTCTATTATGATAAACTGATATTTTTATTCTCAGAGCTGAAATTTTGTCAAATGAAGTGGCAAATACATACCTGTCAACCCATACAGTTTACCCGTATTCTTGTACAGGGAAATTGAGTTTTCAGATCCATTTGTGTCAATACGGGCAAAAAAAAGACGTGTTTCTCCATTGTGATGGGACTTTGTAGGATGAACGTTGAGATATATAAGGGCATGGTGTGACCAATTCGGTCTGAATTTGTCTGTAATAAGGTAGGCACTGATAAGGGGTTGACAGGTATACAAATGTATTTTTTCGGGCAGTCATTGGTGCATGCGTAGTGACATTACGGACGTCACTGTGTGGTGCCGGTCCTAGAGAGGCACTGCGTGCGATGTACTCGCATCGCGGACATCACGTATGTAGCAACATCGTGGATGTCACTCCGTATTGCCGGCTCTAGCGAGGCACGGCATGCAATGTATTGACATTGCGGACACCCGTATATGTGGGTGTAGTACCAGCCCTAGAGGGGCTCGGTGAGCGCTGATAGAGAGCGCTGAGTGGCACCACGCTCGGCGTGCAGTGCTGTCCCCTATAGGAGGGGGTGTGAGAGTGCCGGCCATGCATGGGGTTAATGTAGGCCATGGCACTCTGGTTGACCCGAGAAGGCACGTGACAGGTATAATCTACACAGGGGCTCCAAGTGGGGGTTAGGGGTGGTCACGTGTCGGGGAGAGATCCTGCTCGAGGAATCGAGAAGGTGGTAAAATAACTTTAATGAAAGTTTGAAAGGGGGGGGCTGGTAAAATATGCGCAGTGGGAAGGACTGCAGCTTAAATAATGATCATGCCCTCACATAGTTTAAATAATTGTTTTCTTTTCTACGTTTTTGGAATTAAATTGAGTGTGTTCATCTTCACTTAAAGCTTTCGTGACTGCAGGAATTCATATCTTTGGGTCTTTCGGTAAAGTCACGTAGATAGGAGAAAAAAGATGACTATTGCTTGTGTTGCGATCGAAACGTCGTAGTTTTTTTGTTATTTTCTTTGAACCTATCTACGTGACTTTGCCGAAAGACTCAATAATATGTGTTCATCTTGATTGTAGTAATAATTTCTACAGTGGATTTGACCAGTGCCTTAATTAAGAGATACAATGAATTAGATTTTGATCTGGGAATACATTTTGACTTTATTATTTAGTATGCTAAATTGAAAACTAACTTCCTTAGAACTGCTTTTTGTGTTTAGCTTGTTGTCCTTCCCCTCGCACCTCCAATGAGCACGGTAGGCTACATACACTGAAAAATAAGTTAAATATACATAAATACATGCTGAATAATATTCATTAAGGTTTTTTTTTAATGCTGAATAATATAATACAGTATTGGGTATTCGTGAGATGATGGTCTGAATACATGTGTAGTGGATTCAACTCAGTCGCAGACGTACTCTTTGGAGGCAACACATTTATTGATATCAACACAAAGGGATAACTGCCCCTTTACCAGATAACAACCTATGGTGGTGGACCACCAGGCTAACTACACTAGTTGCACTGGGAGTAGCTACAACGGACCGGACCACAGCTTGGGTCCAGGTCTACGTGTTGGTGGCTCTTCAGGATGTAGAACGTAGAACGTAGATCTTCAGGATAACAACAGCAACGCTAAATCCCGGTTCCTCTGGGGACCCGGCTTATATCCTCACTGGTCGTGGCTGGCTCCGCCCTTGGCCACGACCACCTTCTCGAATCCTCGAGTTAATGTAGGCCATGGCACTCTGGTTGACCCGAGAAGGCACGTGACAGGTATAATCTACACAGGGGCTCCAAGTGGGGGTTAGGGGTGGTCACGTGTCGGGGAGAGATCCTGCTCGAGGATTCGAGAAGGTGGTCGTGGCCAAGGGCGGAGCCAGCCACGACCAGTGAGGATATAAGCCGGGTCCCCAGAGGAACCGGGATTTAGCGTTGCTGTTGTTATCCTGAAGATCTACGTTCTACGTTCTACATCCTGAAGAGCCACCAACACGTAGAGCTGGACCCAAGCTGTGGTCCGGTCCGTTGTAGCTACTCCCAGTGCAACTAGTGTAGTTAGCCTGGTGGTCCACCACCATAGGTTGTTATCTGGTAAAGGGGCAGTTATCCCTTTGTGTTGATATCAATAAATGTGTTGCCTCCAAAGAGTACGTCTGCGACTGAGTTGAATCCACTACACATGTATTCAGACCATCATCTCACGAATACCCAATACTGTATTATATTATTCAGCATAAAAAAAAAACCTTAATGAATATTATTCAGCATGTATTTATGTATATTTAACTTATTTTTCAGTGTATGTAGCCTACCGTGCTCATTGGAGGTGCGAGGGGAAGGACAACAAGCTAAACACAAAAAGCAGTTCTAAAGAAGTTAGTTTTCAATATAGCATACTAAATAATAAAGTCAAAATGTATTCCCAGATCAAAATCTAATTCATTGTATCTCTTAATTAAGGCACTGGTCAAATCCACTGTAGAAATTATTACTACAATCAAGATGAACACATATTATTGAGTCTTTCGGCAAAGTCACGTAGATAGGTTCAAAGAAAATAACAAAAAAACTACGACGTTTCGATCGCAACACAAGCAATAGTCATCTTTTTTCTCCTATCTACGTGACTTTACCGAAAGACCCAAAGATATGAATTCCTGCAGTCACGAAAGCTTTAAGTGAAGATGAACACACTCAATTTAATTCCAAAAACGTAGAAAAGAAAACAATTATTTAAACTATGTGAGGGCATGATCATTATTTAAGCTGCAGTCCTTCCCACTGCGCATATTTTACCAGCCCCCCCCTTTCAAACTTTCATTAAAGTTATTTTATCAAATGGTGAGAAAAAGTTAAACAGGTCCACTGAGTATCATGTGAAACTTGTTGGCCGAGTCCTTTGAGTAATTCCATATTTTTTGTTTTTTTGGATTCTTTGCATTGTTGAGGCCGTCTCAGGGGTAATTCTGTAATAGTTCCCACCTCCTTCGCAATTCATGAGAACATTTTTCAACAGCTTTTTACAATTCCTCATCTCCCACCAGCACCATTTCTGGAAATGTTTTTTGACTGCCGTTTTTCTCAACTCCCAAAACCCTCCCCCCTCTTCCTCATTTTGGTAATTGTCAAAGGAAACTTTTTTTTTTCGCCACTGCATCCTTAACTGTCTGGTTGGATATCACATGCTTCCTAGGCTTGCCCCAGACCCACGTGAAGTCGAGGAAATGACATTGTCTGGTATAAAACAGAACATTCAAAAGCAGAAGTATCAAAAGCATACTCTGTAAAGAATTTCAATTTGAGCCACTTCCCATTATTATGCAGCTGTAAACTCTTTCTAGTCCACCAAAGAAGAACTACTCGGTAAATATGGATATGCAACAATCACATTCAAGTAATGTAGATACTTTACAGTCAACGATAGAGAAGGTATCATTTATAAATTGTCATTTGGCAGTAAAAATCTCCTGCAAAGATAACTCAAAGTAAAAGTGTACCAGCACATGAAATTGCAAGGTCTGCCCTGAGAATGATGATCTGCAGGTGACATCAGATATGTAACTTATATGTGAATTATTTAATTGAAAGCATTGGTAACATGATCTTAAATGATCAAGGTTGACTAAGGGTTCCTGTTATCAAAGATTCCTTCTCCTTCCACACTCGTTGACTTCGCCGCTGCAGGATACAGACTCAGCATCTCACACTATTTAAAGGCACTTTCTTTTACACGTTCTAGCTTCTTCCGTGCATATCAACTTTTCAGTATCCAGCCTTGACAGGTGGTAGCCGGGTGGCTCAGATGTCAGAGCGCTGAGCTGGCAATACTTAGACGCTAGGTTCGAATCCAGGTGGCTGTCTGTGATGAAACTGGTTGCTCAAGTGTAGTGAGTTCATGGTCTCATGCCAGTCACCAACCACTGCACAACCATCATCACATTCAATTTGGTTAAATTCCAATTTCAGAAATTATACTGTCCTGTATATATTGAAACGAACATCACTCTCTCTGGCAGAGTGGTTGGGAACATGCTTTCCCCTGTTGAGCAGAGTTTACTTGAAAATGTTTCTGGGGTAGTTCTGTGGTATCTGCTTCTGTAGGCCATTCTCTAACAACGGGTTGCCCTTCTCTACTCTGCAATACATATAAATGGATTGTTTTATGACATGACACCGATAGCACAATTGGGATAAAACTGGGAAACAAAAAGTTTCCAGCTTTGAGACCTATTAATGTTTTGTCTCTCTTGATTAAAAGAGAAACAGGTACTGTCATTTGTAATTTTGATGGAGACCAGTCCTTGAAAGGAACTCATGTCATTGGCACCTGGTCGTTGTATGAATGGCTACGTATCTTTAATGAACATCTTCCCACAACAAAATGTTGGCCAAGAATTCGAATATTTACATTTATAGCTTGTTATACAGTACACACATCTTTAAACCGCAGTGCACTCGAAATGAAAGTAATCATACAATTCTAGCACTCAATGTACACGAATACCTATCTTACAAAGACCATTCAATAGACAGGATTGCACTTTGTGTTTATAGTCCTGCACATTCATTAGTGGTATTCGTGCATTTGTCACAACTGTATTTCCTATGTTTTCGTATTGGTGATCGGGGCCAGTGTGGTCATACACCACTCGCCACTGATATCAAACGTGGCCCAGGATTTGAACTCGGGTGGCCGGGTTGATAGCGCAGCACTGCGCTAACCGCTGCGCCACCAACCCCTCTCTTGAGACCTTGTTGTCGCCTAACCATTTTACAAAAGCCCATCTCTCTCTGACTTGCATCGCGAACGCGTTTACAAGCGTGGGCCGGTTCACGCGAGCTCCACCGCGTCACGAGGCAGCCCGGACGAGGTTGAGTGTCCACCCGGTGGCTTCGAGGAGATGTACGTCGATTCCAGTTCGGCACCATGGAAAGTGGCTCATTCATCTTGCACGTAAAATTACAAACACTGCGTCGCAATGTGCCGTGGACTCTTGGTTACCGTATTATGGGCGGCGCATGATTTGCTGACATTACTCTGTGATAGATTACTGACGTTTCAACAATGAGTTATTGTACACCACTTTAAAACACCACTGCCTTTTCGTACTGAATATACTGCACATAGTTTGAGAGAATAAAATGGCACTTACGTTTGGTTTAAAATAGATTTTAAACGCATTTATCACTCGACTAACTCAAGCCATTAGATCTGTATGTGACAAAGCAGACAATGCCAGTCCCTTACACTTTTTTAAAATAAAACAATTTTCCGGAATTCTCTTGGGGTCGCTAAGTTACGACCGTAACTATTACCTAAGAAACACGGCCAGTTTCATGACAGGCATGGGATTTGTGTGTTATTTCTTCATGATGGGTTCGTCTTGTCACTGGCATATTTGATAATAATGTGTGCGTGGTTGCTGTTCAGTGAACGTGACTGTGATATGTTGTCGTCCTTCAACCGCACATCCGATTAGCACGGTGTGTTACGTACGGCACGGAAGAAGTTCAACATACAGTATCTACATTCACTGGGGCAAGATTTTGGTGCGATGGAGTTCTCGCTGGGAATTCAATGCCCACCATGCCCTCTTGCTGCTCTCGTGCACTCAAAGGGGTTGCTTTGTGGTGGTACCCGCACTCTCACAAAGCACATTGCATTGGACTTGCAATGCGGGGCTCTGCTGACCTTGAAAGACCCTGTACTAGTCCACGGTTATTATTCCCCACCAGCCTGCCCGCCCCCCAAACAAAAACCATGGATCAACTACTTTATTGATGCAAATTGATTACCGCCCACGTGTTCAGTACTGTTTGTTCCTTCCCCGTAGTTGGAAGTTTTCGCCCACACAACTGTGGGGTTACCTGTCAGCTACTGAGCAGATGCTGCTGTGGTATGCAGTAGTCAGGGCAAAACCATGAGACCTTGTTGAAAGAAAACACCCCCATTGCAAGTTGTTGACGGCTGGGAGTTAGGGAGTGAATAACTTTGTTGCCCAAGGCACCCAATGTGGTAGTGTATGGTACAGTATCACATGACTGTACTCTACTTGCTGCAGGGCTGTACAGACTTAATATCCGCAACCTATCGGGCGGGAAAGGTGAATGCAGCTTTCATTTTAATAAGATCTAACAGTATCTGTTCAACCGGTACAACTTTTTGTAATATTGTATGAAACTCATCACATTCAGGCTGCAGGCTGTACTTAACACGATTTAAAATTGAAAAAATGCATATGAATATTATTAACTATTGAAATAACATGGACACCCTTCAACAGTCAAAAAGTTGTGGTAAATCATCTCCTTTGCATTAAAAGTAAAGTTATAAAATGTTGCTGGCGCATTGCATTGTGGGAAGGTTTGTTTACGGTGCAATCCAGAGAACAATGCATTCACGATCTGAACAGAACACATTTTTACTGCTCTACATTTCCTGAGGCAGAGAAGTTTGAGAAATAAAATGAGGTACTGTACACACAGTATATGAAACTAAACGAAACGAAAAAGGCGTAAGTTTTGCTTTGCACTCAATAATAAAGTAATGTTTTAAGTGAAAGTGAGGTGTTCATTCAGTCTTGCCGGCTGAACAGTGTTCATCAGTTGTGCTTCTGCACCACTGACAGCATCACCAAATACTGTTTTATAACAGGCGACGTTTTGGGCAATGGTCCTTCATAGCACACATCGATGTTGAGACTGACATGACATTGTAGCAAGTCAGACAGGCTAGCCCATCAACCTTCATCAGCCAAGATCAATCCACTGATAGATGCAGGCCTCCCAACGCCGCCTTTGTCACATATCACGACGCAATAATCCATCCAGCATCTGCACCCACCAGCTGATTTCATTACTCCGATATTATTCTTGAGCATTGCCAAACTTTTCTTAAGTTTCGACGATGTCATTAAATTGGGTATGTTCTCTTATCCACGTGTGCCACTTTCTTTCTCAATGCCCAGGTAGCCCTTGCAAAAGGGGCAACTTTTCAGGCGTCCCAATAGGGTTGTTTCATCGAGTTAAAGGATGAGGCGATAACTATTTTTATTTTACCAGGCACGGCCCACTGAACTACAAAGTTATTTTTGCAGAAGCGACCTGGCCCCAAATGATAGCTTCAACGAAAGTGGCTTATCACGTGGACATTTATAGCAGCAGCCAAATACTCTAAACGCACGTTTCCAAATGTGGAGGGAAAACCCGGAGGACCCGGAGGAAAACATCTACGCGACCAGAGGGAGAGAGACACGCAAATTCCAAATATACAGCATCGAACCGACACTCCTGTGATTCCAATCGTGCACCTCCAGGAAACGAAAACTGTCTTCAGCGTTCGTTCATATGCTAATGACCGTGATCGACCCCTACCCCTGCTACGTCACAATGGGCGGGAGGGAGGCACCCAATCTCGGCCAAGTTCACGCCCTCATCCCGAGCGTGCAGCAGCAAAAACGTGCGCAGAACGTAGCGCAAATGCGCGCGGTCCCTCGCCCGTGTTGTTCGTTCCGCATCGGAGAGCCGTGGTAGGGGAGGGGCTTGGGGTGTGGAGGGCGAGGGGAGGGGCTTGGGGTGTAGGGGGGAGGGGCTTGGGGTGTGGAGGGCGAGGGGAGGGGTGTAGGGGAGGCGAGGGGAGAGGCTGGGGGAGTGGGGTGCGGACACTGTGTTAGGGGCTGGGGTGTGGATGGACTAGGGGGGGGGGGGTTGGATTACTAGGGGAGGGGTTGGGGGACTCGGGGAAGGATGTGGGGGGACTATGGGGGAGGGGTTGGGGGACTTGGGGAGGGGTAGCAAAGTGGGCGACTGGGGGAGCGACTGGGTTTTGGGGAACGAAGGTGGGGGGGGGGTAACTGGGGGACGAGGGGAGGGGCTGGGGGACAAGGGGAGGGGCTGTGGGCCAAGGGGAGAGGAAGGGGAGTGAACGACTCGGGGAGGGGCTGGGGAGTGAGTGAACGAGGGGAGGGGGCTGGGTGGGAGGGGAGGGGCTGGGGAGTGAGTGAACGAGGGGAGGGGTCTGGGTGCGAGGGGAGGGGCTGGGGAGTGAGTGAACGAGGGGAGGGGCTGGGGACGCAGTGAACGTGGGGAGGGGTCTGGGAGCGAGGGGAGGGGCTGGGGAGTGAGTGAACGAGGGGAGGGGCTGGAGGAGGCGCGCCTCCCGTGGCTTGCGCTGAGCTGCGCGTTGCCCATTCCCCAGCGCCCGAGCGAGGAGGCTCCCGAGCGCTGGTCGTGACTCTGGTGGCAGAGACGAATTCGGGTGAGTCGCGCGGTCTCACCGTCGACGTATCTTGCCATTCGTACCAACTCCTTCATCGCGACCATCGTTGTTGGTTTACTTATCTGTGTCTGCTTTGAAACCGTAAAGCTGTCAGACCCGTCGTCACGAGCGCATCGAATTATGTGTAAGTGCCGAAATGCCTAACGCGGTGGTGTATCGACGAAGTTGATCTCAACTCGTGATTGTTAAAGGTTACTTGTAGGAAAGTTCAGAGGTCGTGGGTACAAATGCTACTCTATCCCTGTTACATTACTTCGGTGGTGTGTGTTCTTCATCTACAACACACGCTGCTGATCTCCATACGTAGTTTGCTGGCTGCAGTTTCTTTGAGTTCAAGACCCAAACCATCTCGCATTGAATCGTTCTGCCCGTGGGTGTTCACGTGAAGACGCCACGGTGACGTGAACACTTTTGTCACCAGACAGCCCAAAGGACTCATCGTGCTGGAGGGAAGAAGCCGCCGACATGAGTTCGACTCTGGGCATCAGCCTGTACGCGAGCCGCAAGCGCAAGAAGCCCGTCCAGCGCAGGTACATGGCACGGCTTAACGACTACTACCTTACCTGGCACCCACTACTCAACTACAACAGCATCTGTTACCCACTACCTTACCTGTCACCCACTACTCAACTACAACATCACCTGTCACCCACTACTCAACTACAACATCACCTGTCACCCACTACCTTACCTGTCACCCACTACTCAACTACAACATCATCTGTTACCCACTACCTTACCTGTCACCCACTACTCAATTACAACATCACCTGTTACCCACTACCTTACCTGTCACCCACTACTCAACTACAACATCATCTGTCAACCCGTTATTCACCCGTCTCATTACCCACTCAGCATCCACCTTACGATTGAACCCCCCTTGCCAATTCGACAATCCCCTCACCTGTTTCGTCGCTCTCTTCCCCCCCTCTTCCTACAATCCACTCACCTGTATATTTACTTGTCTGCCAGTCCACACTCAAATGTCTCCCCATTCGGCTTCATGTTCGCTCACCTGCCTGGCCAAGCACTCACCTGACTCTCACCTGTACTGCTATCCACTAAACCGAATACCCACTCACCTGTTATACACATTCTCATCTATCTGACTTATCAACTTACCTATCTGACTACTCACCTGCCTTTGCGACAATTCACTCCCGTGTCTGATTATATACTCAACGCTCTGCCCGTCAACTTGCATGTGTAGTGACTTGTACCCTGTCACTGTGTGGTGCCGGGACTTTATTACAGATCAATTCAGACCTTGTTGGTCACCCCGTGCCCCTTATAAATGTCAACGTTCATCCTACAAAGGCCCATCACAAGGGAGAAACACAAACAAATAGACACACTTTTTTTTCTGCCCGTATTGAAACGGCTGTACGTGTATGGACCTGAAAACTCGATTTCCCTGTACAAGAATACGGGGTAAACCGTATGGGTTGACAGGATAAACTAGGGTATTTGTCTTGCTTCCTGCCTTCCTGAATGCCCACCAAACTTCCATGACCTACCTGCATGTTCACCCGAAACTCTGTCCGGTCAATATGCCTATCTGTTTATCCATTGAGCCCCTGTTGTTGTATCGCTGCATTTCTGTTCGCAACAGTCTATAATACAATGGCCACATTTACAAGACTGTTAACGATTACTAGATTAAATAGACACGGTGTTGTGCCTATCGGTTAATCGCGAATGTATTAAGAAGTACCTCTACTGCATATGTAAAATTGATGCGCGTATATTTTCAAGATGTTATGACACTGGCTTCATATTTGAAAACAGCGATCCTGTACAGCTTTCACACAAGGACGCGTACTATTACACTGGATGCTCTATATTCTGCAAGACTCACAACACCCCATTTCATTTCATAAAAATGTTGAATGAGAACGATCACATTGTTGTTGCCCTAAAAGGAGCTGGGCCCTTTTTTGTTTACATTATTTTCAGGGTTGTTGACGGGAATTTGTTATGAAATCATGATGCGTGAAAAGCTGGTCGTTTCGTTTTGTTGGTGTCAGCCCTAAACTGGTTTTTGAGCACCCAGTGTTCCAAACTTCCGTTCAACTCCACGTTGCACTTTGTATACAGCCTTTTGAGATGTAATGGTGGTGTGTAGTTCACCCAGAAATGCTCGTCTTTAAATAGGACTGAGCGATGCATCCACCTTTTTTCGATATCTTACCTTTAGCGGAATGTGTGTTGTTTTACGTTAAAAACACGGTGTAGCTGTCCGATACAGTATGTATTATTATTGTACTGCATGTTAATCAGCATGAAATCTGACGTTTCACTCCATGTGCCGGGAGTTTCTTTAGGAATTTAGTTCCTGAACATGATGCCAGCACATGGAGTGAACCGTTGGACATCATGCCAAACACATGGTACAACCCGAAAACGTAACAGAATGCTAAAGCCACCGCATTGTTTACAAGTCTTACCTTGTGACACAATAATATAATAGCCCCCCCTCCCCCTTAACTTGTATTTTGCCTCACTTGATACAGTAAATTTAGCTGTGACGGTCCCACCTGATGACAGAGACTTGTGTTGCCTCCGAAACGTCGTGATTTATAATTTTATTTCTATTATTATTTCTATTATTGTAATTTTTATTATTTATTTTTACCTACGTGACTTTACCGAAAAAACCTAAGAGTACACAATAATATATCTGCACTGGAACATCATTTGTGTTGTGTTTTTATGCTGTCACAAAAGATGACACCATTTGTATACATCTGATTTCAAAGACACATGGTGATTACATATTGTCCATCTTACAGAGACAACCACCTCAGATATCAGACTTTTCCATTGTGTAATGTTTCATTTAAAAAAAACACAACACTGATAATGAGCTTCCTGTATGTACAGTGAACACATTCTCAAGGGGTGACAGTCACTAAAATAAATCACAATTTGGCTTGGATTGTGTCAGCTATGTTGTTCGTAAGGACACAGGACTTTTCCTTGGATATTTGAAAGTGTGATATATACGTCTGTCTGCCTTGTTCCGATGTGTGTTGCCCACCGTATTACCTTTCCTATATACCCTGCGTTTTAGCGTGAGCACAGGTTTTGTTTACGAAGAAGCAGTGCATCATGTTATTTCTCGTTCGTGTGTCCATGTTCACCTGTCTGCGTGGGTTAGGAGGAATTGTGAAATGTGTCAGTACCTTTGTGTGGGGAGCGGTAGTGTAGCGGTCAGCGCGCCGAACTACGAACCCGGCGATCTGAGTTCCATTCCCGCTCACGACCAACATCGGTGACGAATATCTGAACCGGTCCTGGGCCTCCCATAGTTGACTCAGCCTCAAATGAGACACTGGTGTGATGTGTAAACATCGCCACAAGGGAGACAAAGGCGGCCAGGCGTGGTGCTGGTCACCTGCCCCCCCTTAGGTGATGCTTGCTAACAGCACTTGCTCCAACCGTCTGCTAAGGCTGTATGGGGGATCTTACTCTTGTATTCCTGTATGAGTCTGCGAGTCCCTATGGAAAGTTAGGACATTTATTAATCCCAAATGTCTCTCAAAACATGCTTTACTGCAAGATTTCGCCACGGGATTCATTCTGTACTTATCCATGATAGGCGTATTTTCATTGCATGCTTATGCAATATTGAATACTGTACAGTAGTTTTCACACGTGAACATTACCATGGGAAATTGTTATTCTGTACATGTAGTGCTGTAGTTGGTAAGAAGTCGAAATTCCATGAAGAGGAAAGGGCTGTGCAACGTTTATAATATCACGATGCTGATATGCAAAATAAGATGTTATCTTGCAGTCCGGTTCCTATATATTTGAACTTTTGCAGCCTGAATAAATGAAGTTCATGAACCAGTGATATTATGGCTGTTCTACATATGAACCTCATGGCGGGACCCCGGGATCCCGAATAAACGGAAGTCAAAATCGTAATTAATACATTTTTGGCGACTCCGTCCCACCGCGCACATAAATGCCGCGACCCACGTGGCGCGGATCATTCTGTTGTCATTTGCAAGCGCAGCAGCGAGGACGAATGCGCACAAGAGCTGAACAAGCGAATGCCACTCAATGCTCGGGTTTGGGCAGGATCATAAGTCGTATCCAAAGCTGCTCAAACTGCCTACAGCAGCGGTGCCCAACCTTTTTGGCACCAGGGACCTGTTTCGTGAATTTTTTCACGGACCGGTGGGGGTCTTACCATCCTTTTCAAAGAAGCTCTCCAGCGACGTTTGTTTTTTACTCATTTTGGCTAGGGGTTAGCTTGTGTGCTTACAAAAACTGTGACTGAGACTAGTGCGCAGTGCGGGAAAGAGGCGCGGATGGAAGTGGTAACTAAAATAATGGGCTGGCAACACGTGCGGACTCACCGCTCACCTGCTGCTGTGCGGCCTGGTTCCTAACAGGTCACGGGGGTTGGGGACCCATGGCCTAAAGGATTTAAGTCCTTTATTTGTCATAACGGGATGCATCATATAGTGAAACTGCCCTCTTATCTTCATTATTATTTGTGACCTACCAATGTCTGCAGCCAGGATCAATCGATGACAATTCTATTACCTGCAGATATTTAACAGACGAGATGCGTTGCACCGTTAATTCCTCCTGTTTGATAATACTTCTCTTGTCCGTATGCATCTGTGCAGATAGGTTTTTTTCTTGCGGTTAAGCCATAGTCCCCACATACCGCTCATATCAATGCGGATAAGAGGAGCGGCGACCCACTACTCTGTCGAGTAACATTGGTATAAACGCTTGTTACAATATGAACAGCGCATTGAAAAGGCGTGCTATTTTATGTACTGTTTACAAAGCGTATACACAAATCCACACTGAGAAACACGATGATTGACAGAGGGGTGTAAATTATTTTTTCGATAGTGTATTTAAACAGAGGTACTGCAGGTAAGTAGTTTTCAGTTTTAAAGGCGAAGTTTAACAAGACTTGCCACCATCCTTCAAAGCCATTGGTGAAAAAGAGCAAAGTTTTTGTGTAAATGATAATTTCATGTTTATGCGAGAGCCGGGGGCTTATAGGACCCCAGGGTGTCGCCATAAGGTTCATATGGGCAGTGGTATGGCCAGCATACAAAGCCCCACTGTGCATCAACGTATTTATTGTTGGGAAAGTGGTTTTCATAGTGTGATATCATAATATGGCATGGCACAGCATGATAATGTGCAGTTGCTGCAGAGTGCAATGCGATATTGCATAAGCAGGGTAGTAATGACTCAATGCAGCTTGGGATATATTTTGTTATATATATTGTGAAATACATTTATTTTCATTCATTGTTTCCACAGTGTTTCGTACACACGTATTCTTTGCCTGCTAAAAAAAAATACGTTTACTTAACTTATTGAATAAATTATCTAAATGGATGGAAGTGGCCAAGTATAGCACTCTCACCCCACCCCCCTGCCCCGGGCTGTACCCACACGTGCGCAGATACCCAAACTCGCTGGGTATGAATTGTTTTTTTGGAAAATGTGGAGGCGCGTGACCCTGTGAGTGGGCACGTGCACACGCAGAGAGGAAGAGATCATGCAGTTCAGTATTCCCTCGTTATTCGCGAGGGATACGTTCGGGATATGATCGCGATTAGAACATTTAGTGGATAACAATACAGGCCGACGAAAACCTATTTTATTTGAAATTTGTTTTATTACCTTCAATAAATACGTAAATACGCGAGTGAGTACGTGAAAATTATCTCATCACTCTATCATTTTATCTAATCACTTTCTTGCATCACATTCTCTCTCATCACTTTATCTCTCACTTCATCTCATTACATTATCGCATCACATTTTTTACACGCATTCTTTTAACTCACTGTCGTTGTATACTCAAATCTTGTAACTCAATTTTAACCCACTTCCCAATGTGATATCGACTGCAAACTTGGTATACTTATGTCATACTGATGACAATACTATATTCTATCATAATAAAACATATTTTTTTACATAAATTTTTATATTTTATGTTTCGGCTTGGGTCTAATTGTCCACGGTCAACTGACGTTGGCTGTAATTGGCCACGGTCCCTAACGTTGTGGCAAGCTTTGGGGCCACTTCCTGGAGTCGTGGAGTTCTGCCATTACTAGTAAATTTCATAAAAGCGTGTTGAATTTTTTTTATATTACGTATTTCTCTCTCTCTCGATGCAGTCGTGTAGAGTTCCAGATGTGATAGGCAAAAGAGCGGATATCAAGGTCGCGAATAACGAGGGAATACTGTACACACTCAGTGCACGTATTACCAGAACCTGACAATTGATAAAGCTTTATTTAATTCCTCCATGGGTAAAAGTTATTAAGCTATTACATTGTTTTTCCATTTAATTCATATCAGGATCCATGGTGTAAAGTGAAGTCGAACTCACATTCAAACCATCTGTCTGGCCTCTTTCCTGCAACTTTGCTTACGTATTTTTTCTTTTAAGGCAGTGTTATTGATGAATGTTTTTAGAGTGTTTTAGTTTTGTATGCTTTAGCACCACTGCCAACGCAGTATCACTAACGTTTTGATAATATAGTAGCATTATAATTATTAAATACACTACGAGTGAGATGCACATGGTGGAAAATGCTTATTTCCGTCCGATTTTTTGGTAAAATCTTTCCAATGACAATGAGACAACTCTCCAGGGGTTGTGTTTCTGTCTTTTTTTCGACACGTGCATCTGGCCATGTGTGTTTAGCTCGAGGTGAAATCATGAATTTTCCCTCATGCATTGTTATACAGTACATAGATTAGTTCAACCACAGTTGTTTTGAAAGCCAATTTGTTTCCAGTAACCATAGTAGTTATACAACATAGCTTTCTTTACAGCTGCTATTTGTTTACTTATCAGATAATGCTCATCAATTGTAAAACAAGTAATGTATATATGGTAACGATTGAAAAAGTGGTATAGCTCTGCTTCATATTTGCATAACATTTAAACTTTAAACGCTTTACATTTTGGTACACATGCAATTAGTATTAATTTAGCATTGTGGCTTACCTTTGCAAGAGTAAATCAAATACATCTATTGCAAAATATGCTATGCATGTAATTGCTGAAGAGAGTGATACTCTGGTAGAAAACGGAAATACAGATTGTGCAATTCATTTCTCATGGCTGACTTGTTAAACAAACATGTTTTTTTACGTGATTTTAGGTGATTCATAAATGAACAACAAGACCTTTGATGACAGTCATAATAATCAATGCAAACGAACTCTAGGAAAATACAAACTTAATAGAGTCATGGCCGTTGCAAATGTTGCTCAAGATATATTTTATCTAAACCAAAGTTTGCTAAACTATTGAAGATGAGTTCAACACGTAGGCTTTTGCGACCAATATCAGGCTATCGCCTGATGCAGTTGGTTGTAATTACCGGCAAAACGTCGTACTCGAATTGTAAATGTTGTGGGTTTACTCTCCAACACACCGGTGTGTTGAACCAGTAACGAATTTTCATGTTTTGTTCACGTGACAAACCTTACTAATTGGCTGTGTTGGGTGGTGGCGCGTTTAACGACACATTTATATTTACAATATTAAGATGTTACTGTATCCTGAATATTTGAACATCATTATTATTTACGTTTCATTTTTGACATTGTGTTAAACAAGTTATGTAATAGATAAGCTGACAGTTGTGTTATTGTGGTATCCCATTTGGCCAATAATAGTTTCATATTTTTTACTCGTGAAACTTGGATCCTAGGCTTAAACAGAGGGTGACTGCCAAATCAACAGCCTACTTTATACTTTTGTTGTAACGCATTGTTAGACACAATGGTGGTGAGATATGTTTGGTCTCTGCGTGTACTGCCAACACTGTCAACACGGATCCCGTACATTTCATTTCTCATTAATCCCTCTGCAGTGCTTACCCATTAAATCTAAGTGTAAAGAAATCAACATCGCTTACACCGATACAATTGTAAGAGCTGAAACACTCAAAGATGGGTAGACGGAAGTGAAAACATAAAAAAGGTCTAGGAGATGAGCTGCCGCCCCTTCACCCTGCTCCGACTCACACGTGCGCCTGTTCTTCTCACCGGCACGTGTGCGCCGTTTAGCCCTAAGATGGAGGGCGGCCCGGCGGTCAAGACCAACCCGTCCAAGCGGCACCGCGACCGCCTCAACTCGGAGATGGAACGGCTGGCTGGCATGCTGCCTTTCCCCCAGGACGTCGTGGCCAAACTGGACAAGCTGTCCATCCTGCGACTGAGTGTCAGTTATCTACGCGCCAAGACCTACTTTAACGGTGAGTGATGCCACGGCCTGACATGGCCCGGTCGCTCGCAGCTCGAGCACGCTCCGTTGCTCCCGGGAGGTCCGCACGATGCCGGGATGGAAGGTGGGGAATTATAGGAGCTACCATTTGTTGCCAGTCGGCCTTACCTGGTAAAATTAAAAAAGGTTTTTCTAAAAGTTTAGTTTTGGCTCTGTTATCATGCCAATTGAAAGCAATTTAGGTGAATTACTGTTTGGAAATCAAGACTCAATTCTGTCAGTCTTGTGTTTAATGCCTCGTTTGTATTGTTTTTTATTTTGATCTGTATTGTTTGACCAGTTTTGTTTGCTCCATAGACTAAATATGCCCGCGTATCATTAGCAAACATTGTGAATACTCATTGCATTGAATACATTTTAATTCGGTAATCGATTAAACGTTACCTGCCTATTGTGCGCATTGACCCATGTAACACTTGGGTCTGTCCTGTCACCTGACATCGTTATTCCATTAATAGTCCATGGTCTCTCAGTGCACCTCGGCTGTGTCAAGGATCACAGTGATGTCACTACGATTTATGGTGAATGGTGACCTTTGTTGTTGTAGTGCACCGAGTTACCAAACTGCGCTGTTTAGTCGTGCATAGTAGTGGGCTCTTCTAGGATAATTTGACATAAAGTGAGCATCTAATGTGGTGTGTTAATATCAGCACGTGGGAGACAAATACATCTGGATAGAGTGCTATACCTACCTCCCCTGTTGATGCTGTGCTAGTTTCTACAGTGATTCCCTGATAGTACTTGTCACAGGAATATATGACTATTGTGCAGTATATGCCAGCACTACAGTGTATGTAGATCAGAAGGGAAATTAAACATCGTTTTCCTGTGTGTGGGGGTGGTGGTATAGTGGTTATGGGGAGAGGTACTGTCGTGGTTAACACGCTGGACTATGAACCTGGCGACCTGAGTTTGATTCCCGCCCTCGGGTAATAACAGTGGCAAATATTTGAACCGGTCCTGGGCCTCCCCTAGGCCGACTCAGCCCCCAGTTAGTCCCTGGTGCGATGTGTAAACATAGGGATACAAAGGCGGCCGGGTGTGGTGCTGGCCACTCACCCCCACGTGTGCCGTGCCCACCTTCATAGGTGCTCGCTAACAGCATGTGCTCCGACAGCCTGTTAAGGCTATATGGGGCATCATTGTTTTTTTATGGTGGTTAGCACATTGCGCTACGAATCCAACAACAGGCAATTGACGATGGGCCCCCTATGTAACTCATGCATTTTCACTATTCGGTGTAGTCATGATTTGATTAAATAATTAAGCTTATATTTTACATTGTGGTGAATATAGCACATCTAGTGGCTGCAGGGGTCATATGAACCAATTACATAGAACGCATACGACCAAACATAATCGATTTCCAAGTGCATGATTCGATGCATTAATTTTGCTTATATGAATCTTCTTGAAATAAATTAATTGATGCAACGGTATATACCTATTTCGCAACTTGAGTTTGAGTGGGGTTAGAACCTGCCCTGGTGCCTCCCGTAGGTCAACATTGCCCTATATGAACAACTGGCCAGGTGAGTAAACATTAGCCCTGGGTAGAGAAGAGTTAGCCAGCTTTGGTATTGACCACACCATCTCTTTATGCATCACGCAGTCCTTAAAAGGTCCTTAATGGATTGATGGCACTTGGCCCCAATCGTCTAATAGGCTATTTGGGGGGATTCTTTTTTTTAACTGCTTTGTTTATGTGTGCGCAACATGGGGGGAGGGACGTGTCACCGTGCAAGTGTTTTTATTCTGGCCCACCGTTGAACGTTGTTGCCGATTCGGGCCATCTCTCTGCATCACAGTTAATGTCAGAAGACTAGAATAGACTCAAGTAAATAAAAATGACTCCTTGCACGCATACAACCACACACAGCAGTTACGGAAAGGAGGTGCATTGTCTGATTATTCATTTTCTACACGGTGCGGTGTGATTGATAATTGATGTATGTGACGGAAGCATTGATTGACTTGTGGGAATAAATATATTGTAATTATTTTTTATAACACTTTGGATGCGATGATTTATTTACACAAAGTTTCAAACCATCCAAAGCTTCCTTTCAATCAGTAGTCAGTCATGCACAATACCAGGCACTGTGTATGCACTGTCCATTATCGCCGATGTTTATTTAATCTCTTCACACTCACTCATCCACGTGTTTACTTGGTCCCAGACATCTGTGGATTAACAAGCAGTTACTGTATAGATAATGTAATGTGTGTGCGTGTATAATGTAGTATATTGTTGTGCCTGGCTGAAAGTCAATTTGCTTTGCACTGATCTGTTCGATTAGTGAATGCTCATTTTGCACGCCAGGAGCAATGTTGATATCGATGTATAATTGGCGTGTGCACAGACGTAATGTGAGCAAATGTGTTTTATGGTGCACAAATGCCAATCTTGGGAAAACAACCCCAGAATAGGAAAGCAAGGAAGGATATATCGTGTCACCTTTCAACAGTTACAACTTTTGAATCTGTTTTGATGCTTATTGGCCAAGTCTTGCTCGCACACACAGAGGGAGAGTGCTCAACAACACATCTGTTTGCCTTTACCTCCCAGTTCAAGAAAATACCAATCTCGTTACTCACTTGGTGCCCAGTTACCCCTATAGGAGGCCCACCATGGGTATTGTCCAACTGGAGGCAAATGGCAAGTGCTCCGATGGCACTTGGTTTGATGGTGAAGCAGTGTTAAAACCCAACTCCCAAGACCGTTGTAGCAAGCTCCAGACCACTGTGCATTAAATATTTTACACCTACGGACACGCGTAGGTGGGGTAAATAGAGATGTAGGTAGTAGCTTGGCCGTGTTGGGTGGGAGGGTGTTTTGTTGTCTTGGAACCTGGACTCTTGGGGCCCTGCTGGGGGGCATGGATCCACGCGTAATACTGCCATCGTGTGTGGCATTTGTATATATGTGGAACTTCTTTCGCACCGTACGTAGTCAACTGTGCTAATCGGACGTGAGCCAGGTCAACAAACATAACGTGTGTTTTCCCTTCTTGGCTTCAGTTCCAAAGTTTCACGGTGGCTTTGGTATGCAAATACTACAGTACTCCCGTGTTTGTTTGAATGTGATATGGCAGTCCAGTGAAAACGATTTAAATAACCCCTTCAACTCCTAATTGTGGCATCTCACTGTTACAGCTATTCTTTATCAACCCCTATTTTAAGAAAACCACTGAAGATGCAGTTCGGAGTGTTTTGATATTCATTTTCTTACCGTTGTTACGTGAAGACATTTTCCAATAAAAGTGTAAGCATAGATCACCCAGGCGCTCAAGAACCGTGGGCTCTCACTTGCAGTAAAAATCACGACAGTATTTGTCATTTTAGTGAGTGATGGGTAAACCAATGCCCGCATAAAAAAACACATAGTAAAAATGTAGTTTTGTGCTTTCTTCAGTCAAGCCTTACTTAAAGGGCTGGTTCTGCACAGATGTGCTGAGAGAACAGCACTCTTAACCGAGTCTCAGACAGTGCGGTTGCTAAATTAAACACCCACTAAGCATTTTGGGAAACACTGTCGATCACTTCTATCGTACAGTTGTATGGTATGAACGACAGCCACAAATAATAGAGAGCACATACATGCCAGTAGATACGTAAACCTATGCACGTAACATTGAGCCCAGTTTAAAGCGCTCGAGGTAGATGCCCACGTGCATGGTGATTTATATAGAAGAGTCAATGGCGTTCATGAAGTGATCACAAGGGGACCGGATGAGTTGCTATTGCGATGTGATTATGAAGTGTCAACTCGCAGCCACGGTTTCTGTCCAATGGACAAACCAGTAAGAAATTCACCAATGCAGCTGATTAGTCGTCGCCAAATTGAACGGTTGAAGTGTTTGTTTAACACGTAGGCTTTCGCGACCAATATCATCCATTATATAGGCGAAACGTCATACTCAAATTGTAAATGTGGATTTTCTCTCCAACATACCGCTGTACTAGTAACGAATTGGCATGTTCTGTTTAAGTGACAAATCTTACTAATTGGCTGGGTCGGCTGGTGGCGGATTTAACGACTAATTTATATTTACGCGATCTAACCCAAAACACCTATATCATGAGTTCAAATGTTTGCTGTCCTGTCACTGTTTATCATTTCATTGTGGGTATTTGACAGTTCAATCAATAGCAGAAGCTCTAAAGTCATGCCCGAGTGGTAACACAATTCTAACCCCCATGACTGCACTAGTCTTGCAATCATGCCGATCAGACACCCGCAGAGTGAACTGGAAGCCATGAACAATCTCATCACCAGTGACTGCCCAGTGTTTCAACCGAAGCGATACTCTGCACCCCACTTACACAGAGGGACTCACTCCTCTTTGTGTCGATCACCATACTTGTTAATGTCCCCTGCTGCGAATGTTGTATATATTGTGGGTGTATTCTGAATGGTGATTTATGGGTACCAGAGAGCGATTGCATTTTATTTCTGCAATATGATCGCAGCCACTTTTGGTTTGAGTTTTGGCCATCTACACCCGTGGAAATTTGTATCCAAAGTTTTTTTGGGCCTCTTCTGGGCCAGTGTAACTTACAATAAAATAATCGTCTGGGCTCAGGAGACAAAGGTGGTCAGCCTTTGTCTGATGGTGGCCTCCATCAGCCTATTTGCATGGCCTACTTGCCTAGGTAGGTGCTTGTTAACAGCACGTGGCCCTGAAATACAGGTACTGCAGACTAAACGGGGCATCTTTGGCATTTACTGCAGGATAACGCCTCTGATCCATAGTCCTATTACTCGCAATTTCTATTATCTGCAGCAGCTGTAGGGTTCCCGAACATTTTGATAACCCATCACCCTACTTTCTATTATCTGCGAGTTATCCGCAAAGTTTTACCCCGCAGGTAAGAGGAGTAAAATCACAAATAACTCCGTGGATTATAGGATCCGTGATATTGATCCCCCATATCACCAAGGATAAGAGTTCTTCTATACGTGCATATGTCATCGTATGATTATAGTTTTGACAATTCTACAGTAACATCATTCCAAGACCCGTGCAGGTGTAATAGACACGGGGATTAAATGAGCTCCTACATACTAATCACACGGGCCTGTGTAAATAACAAATTAGGAACTACAAATACCTAAATGATGTTTTTTGTAAAATGTTTGAATTTCTACAATCCCATGATTATAGAATTGACAGTCCAGCGCTCAATCATTACAAACAAATGCAGTTCAGCATCACTTGTTACATAACCTGCTTGCTGTGCTTCTTATAACTGACGCTATGAGTGTTACCAACTGTAATCGTAGTTTTCATATGGATGTAACTTGGCTGTTTCTACCTAGAGTTGGTTGTTGACTGTTGGATAATAATGTCATTCAGTTCAATGATCTCGGGTCTCTTCCCAAGAGCACTGGCTTTCCCATTCATGATCGCGGTCTCCCTTTCTAAGAATGTATACATTTAACCATGTTTGTGGCTTTATCAAATTTTATTTTTACGAACACTTTTCACAATCATGCCTAAATGTCACGTTTTAACCGAAGAAGTAATCTTCAATAATAAGTACATTTATAACGTGAACATTTTTTAATACTGTAGGTACATTTTTAAGTTATAGAACCAAAACTTTGAAGAAAAAAACCCACCAATAAATTCATTATCACATGCTATATGTACGGGCTGGGGCAAAACTATAGGTGAAAACAATAACAAACTTGTTTTTGGGAGTCTTTTGATGTTTACTTTTGGCTTGGAGTTGATTTTCAGCCCCGAGTGCTTTCATCTTAGCGAAACTGCACAGGGACGATCTTGATTTGAAGCTTTCGTGACTGCAGGAATCCATACTCTGGTTCTTTCGGTAAAGTCACGTAGGTATAAAATAACATAGATCACGACGTTTTGGATGCAGGCTGCATCAGCAGCAGACCATGCTTTCCCACCTGATGACGGACGCTTGTGTTGCGCCCGAAACGTAGTGATCTATTTTATTTTATACCTACGTGGCTTTACCGAGAGTATGCACAGGGACGCTTTAAAAAATGTCACCACAAACAACACGGCCGTTTCACTTGCACTGCCCCTAAGAACAGAACGACCTTATCTTCTTGGTTCTTTCGGTAAAGTCACGTAGAATGGAAATAATAAAATAATAATATAAATTAAACATAATAAAATAATTCTCACGACCTTTCGGCCACAACGCAAGCAGCCGTCCTCAGGTGAAGACCAGGTCTGTCGGGGAGACAGCGTCTGAAGACGCTGTCTCCCCGACAGACGCTGTCACCCCGACATACCTGGTCTTCACCTGAGGACGGCTGCTTGCGTTGTGGCTGAAACGTCGTGAGAATTATTTTATTATGTTTTATTTTTATTATTATTTTATTATTTCCATTCTACGTGACTTTACCGAAAGAACCAAGAAAATGAATTCCTGCAGTCACGAAAGCTTTAAATAGAACGACCTTAGTTCACCCAATTTGACCTCGCACTTTATGATTAGGTCCCAGTTTTTCCTGTGATCATTCATACTGATTATGGATACCACGATCTACATATACAGTTGTTGTAACACACTTGGCAATACACAACTGCAATATTAGCTGTTGAAATTACAGATTCATCCATCGACAATTGCTTTAATTAATTTCAATTAAAAAAAATTGGGCTTACACTTGGTGAATTTGACAATTACTTCTTGCAATTCAACAAATGTGCGACTTGATTTTATAATTGATTTAGAATCTTTATTTATCACAATCAGAATCTTAATTTTGACTGGAGGATTCCGATGAGCTGTGGAGCTCTTTTTCACAGATGTTCAGTATCAATGTATGGGCCACTATTGGCTGGGACACTTGATTAAGAATCGATATTAATTAATCGATGCATCGTTACACCCATAATAATCTGCATTGGTTAACTTGTAGTTCATAATCAACGTTTTTGGGTTTAGATCGCGTTATTTATAAATGTGTCGTAACCCTCCACCACCCGACATGGCCAATCAGTAAAAAAGTGTCACGTTGACAAAAGACAAATAGTTCACTGCTTTAGCCCACCGGTGTGTTGAACTGATTGGCCGTGTCGGGTGGTGGAGGGTTATGATACATTTATAAATAACGCGATCTAAACCCAAAAACGTTGATTATGAATAATATTGGTCGCGAAAGCCTACGGGTTAAACTAACTTGTAGTTCTTTTGAATGAATGAAATGCATAACAGTTGGTAAAATACGCTTCACGAATGGATAATCTTTACGCCTTCTGGTGTCATCTGGCCCTACACCAATGGGGACTAGGCTCTTAAGAAAGCCGTCTCGGGTGTGGGCCAATCAACTTCAATGACAGTGCATATTATTATCCTTATCAGAGTTGCTTCTTTTTGTTTGCTTTATTGACTACTTGTGTTGTGGTCATTGCAAACATGATGCCTTGAATAAAGGTGTCAGTTTTGTACCAGTTAAAAGGGTAAAAACCTTCCATTATATTTTGCCACTGGTAAAAGAGATCTCATAGTGTAAGCCTCTAGGATATTCTTTGGTTCTTTTGGTAAAGTGCTGACGTCAGCAGTTCTCCTGCTGTGTTTGTCTCACCTGATGACGGTTGCTTGTGTTGCGATCGAAACGTCGTGATCTATCAATTTTCTACCTACGTGACTTTACCGAAAGAACCAAAGAGTATGGATTCCTGCAGTCGCGAAAGCTTCAAATCAACATTAGCCTCTAGGATGCTTACAATAAAGGTTTCTTAAAGTCCAGAAAATCTTGTAATGTAAAATTCAGCGTCATATGTGTTAATCTCGTGGGATTGATCCAGTGTCACGTTGCATTTCCCTATCAATACATTTACACCGCGAGTAGGAAGTGACACGGTTGAATAGTTTGCATCGGGGCATGTGATGCCCATTGGCTGCGTAGATGATAGCCAAACGGGTTATGCTGAAAGCTCAGGATCACTGAATTGTGAACGACACGGATATGCTATACTGTAGAATATTTTTTGCACTCAAATTATTTGTGAGCTGGCTTTTGACTTACTCAAACAAGTATATATATACCTTTATAGCGGAATGCAATAAAAAAGTAGAAAATGCCTTTCGCAAATTTATACTCCTAATATAGATGTACGGAATCCGTTGCCGGCCACTCCTATATGGAAACACACCTTGAACCTTGTTCACTTACACTTTTAAAATGGTCGTTGCCACATATGTACTACAGTACTTAATGCTTAATGATTGATGCCTTAAAAAGCCTTCCACAAACGCCCAATATTTGTTTTGGAGGGTGGAAACTGGTCACATAAGACAGTGCATTTAAGAAATCTAACACTAAATCTCAGGGCTTGGAGTGGCAGTAATGGTTTCAGTAACCCATCTTGTCCATAAATGTACTTTTCAATGTCCGATGTGCTATGAGTTAGAATAAAAATAATTAGTGATGACTTACATGTTACGTGGCCCACAATTCACAATGCATTGGACAACAAATGTATGTTTTAGAAATAAGATGTTCTATCATTTGGCTTGGATAAAAAAAATTACATTCAAAAGCAAATCCATATATTTAGTTTTAAGACGTCTAATAGTCCACGTGAGCAGTGAACAGCATGTCTACCGTGCACAGTGAAACACACGTAACGTTTACGACAGTACTGTCATACACAAGCTTCTTTTGTCGCGTTCACTTGCAAAGGCATAACGTGAATGGTGGAGGTGGCGTGTGGGCGTCCCTGCTTTTCATGTCGGCATTATCTCCACCTCCGATTAGCACGGTTGGCTATGTACGGTGCTAAAGAAGTCCATCGTACACGCAATACAGTTCAGTGTTAGTAGCACTGTCGGGGGGTTCGACGGGGTATGGTGGAGCAGCCCACCAATAATTGCACCCACAAATCCCTTGCCATTAAGGGCCCCATTGTTTGGGTTGCAAGTGCGCACAGGAAGGGTGGGGGGTGGTGGAGCTTGCTTGGGGATTCAGACTTCCAGATGGAATCCAATACTGCGGGGCGGCCACAGCAGCAGAGGGGAAACTGCTGAGTCATCGTCTAATCGCACTTGGTCTGACTTTTGGCACACTGGATTGTTTTTAGCCTCTGCTCCAATCAACTGGTAAGTTGATTTGTAAATCTATTCGTGGTTGAAAAACAGGCCGCAAATCGCTGCACAGAAGCCATCGTCTCCAAGGAAAGTTCCAACGTGAGCTCGACACGGCTTTGCGTGCGTCAACCGTGTCCCCAAGTTCTGTCAAAGAGGGCTAAGTAGGAGAATGCACCTGGATCAAACTCAGAAACAATCGTGATGTTATGGTGACCCTTTGACCTTGCTTCACTCAAACACTAAATCGTGGTGGGGTATGCATGACATGTTTTTTTTTTATCCACACAAAGTGCTGTTTTAGAATGCATTGTGACCAAACATAACCTACCCCTCGTGAAAAATGATTGTGGTTCAGTGAGGCACATGCTGCAGGAAGTCTAAGCTTTGATTTAAGTGCTAAGCTGTAAAATATAACTGAATTAACAACTAATAGCCGTTCAGTAAAACATCCACATATTAGCGCAGGCTGCA
Organism: Lampetra planeri; assembly: GCF_965212315.1. Classification (NCBI taxonomy): domain Eukaryota; kingdom Metazoa; phylum Chordata; class Hyperoartia; order Petromyzontiformes; family Petromyzontidae; genus Lampetra; species Lampetra planeri. The sequence goes on from NC_136107.1 coordinate 24,108,669, forward strand.
TTAGCGCGTGGTTAGGCGGAGGTGCAGACGTGCATGTTGAGACCCTTACGCTCGTGCTGTGTTCACTTCATATTGTGCAGTTTATGTGCATTGAAACCTTGGGTTTTTCCTCCCTTACCACAACTCTTTGACTCATGCACCAAGCCTGGAAGATGCCATTCCATTTGCTCAGACTGCATGGAACTTGGAAATGCGGTTCAAGTAATAGGTCAAGTCTAGTCCCCCAGCGCCCTTGCTGACGCAATACCCACTAGATTAAGTTTCAAACGGTGGCGATTAAGCGTGCAAAAAAACCGGTGTGATTGTGAGCAGCCTTCGATTATTCATCCGTGGACCTGCCCAATGATTGTATCTCAGTGAAAGGCAGTACAGCAAGTAGGCTGTTGTGTAAATAATTTTCATTATTGAATAATTACAATGTTCAAATGCTGTAGTTGTGTGCAGTGGCCAAAATGGGAAGTGCCGTTACGAAATCTCGTTCGTCCAGCAGTCCATGTTCACTGCCATTTCCCATTTACGGAAACGTCGTGGTATTGGCGTTCTGAAAAATACCGGTAGACGCAATCTTAATTTAGCCTTCTGAAAAGTGCCTGTATGACATAACCATCATATACCGGCACATTTAATCCACCGTTTGTGTGCGTACATTATTTTTCTGATTCTTCCACGTGTTTGTCCCACTCATGTGAGGACCGCTGTCCTTGCCAGTCTTCTCCATGCTGCCCTGTCCTGCGACATCTCTCTTTCCGTTCCTCGGGCCACCATGTGCGATCACACCACATCACCCCACCTCCTCTTCTTCTGCCTTCCTCTTGATCTCTTTCCTTCCACTTGCATCACTTGCACCTTCTGACCCACATCATTTTGCTGTTGTCTCTCCACATGACCGAACCACACCATCCTTTTCTCTCTCTTCGTCTCTGTGATCTACCACCTTGAGTCTTCTTCTCACTTCTTTATTTCTCACCCTGTCCTCCCTTGTTAAATCCAACATCCACCGCAACATCCTCATCTCTGTGACTGCCGTAGTTTTGTCCTACCTCTTTCTTGTGCCCCAGCACTCGGCCCCATACAACAGCACCGGCCTCACCACCGTCTTGTACACTTTTCCCTTCAACCGAACTGGGACCCTCTTATCGCACACCACATCCTTCATCTTTCGCCATTTCATCTATCCAGCCCTTGTTCTTGTTGTCATCTCTCCTTCGAGTGATCCATCAATAAACATCGTTGCACCCAGATACTTAAAATCGTTCTTCTTCATTAACTGGCCACTTCCAATTTGAAATCCTCCTGCATTATTTCCACTGAAATTTTCCACTATGAACTCCGTCTTTGTCCGACTGATCCTCAACCCAATCTCTTCAATCTTTTGTGTGCGTACATTATTACATTTTAATATTATTGGAATAAATATTTACACAGTGCCACGGATTGAGAAATCCTGCTTCTTTGTTTAAACTTAACTCAACACCAGGATCCATAGGGACAGTGCTTTGTTTTGGGTGTGTCTGTTACTCAGTCTACTCTTAGGCAACTATTCTCATGTTTATTTAAAAACTTGTCATAAAAACGTTAAAAAATTTTAAATTCTCATCAAGCCCCATGGTGTTAAGTGCAGTTTCCAAGTCTGCTTGACGTTGTCTCCTTGGGCCTCTATTTATGTACTATGAAGAAGAGCCATTGCTTGAAACGTCGCCTGTTAGATATATTTTTTTCTTTAAGGCCACAGTGTTTTTGCCAAACGTATTGAGTACCTTTTTATTCAACTACTCCACTGATCTAAATTAAGCGAATTTAGAGTGGCTTCATTCAATAAACACAATCATAGGCCACTTTATTTACATCTATGTATCAAATTGTATATATAGGCCTGCTTTCCATATATTGATTTATATATATTTTTTTATGAATTTGTAAAATGTTACACACGCTATGTAACATGTTTTTTGTTGCTGGGTAGTAAGTGTTATTTTCTAATTACTTATGCCTCAAAAGTATAGAAAATGGCTTTTATTCCCCACAAACTTTGCTTTTGTGACCAGGACTTTATGTGTAGGAATGACACAAATGCACACGTTTTCTCATTGAAAATAGGTAAATTAAAAAATATCACCGTCCTGGTCACAAAAGCAAAGTTTGTGGGGAATAATAGCCATTTTCTGTACTTTTGAGGCATAAGCAATTGGAAAATAACACTTACTACCCAGGAACAAAAAATACATTTTTTTTTGTTACACAATTATCAGCAGCAAGAACATTTCGGAAGTCGTGTGCTTTATTTAAAGATTAAGGAACTATGCAGTGTTATTTTTTCCCCTTCATACAGTACGGTGGTTTGGCAGGAAATTGTCTAGACTTACCCGCCACAAACGTACCTTAGAAGGACATTTTGGTTTTGTTAATAGGCAAAAGATACCCACTGCTCGTATTTTACACAATATATAAATGTTCAAAAGAGCCCACATCAAAAGCTGTATTGGCACTAATCATGAGTCAAACGTTAGCCTTTCACATGGAATATATAAGTATAAATATATTTGTGGAAGTAAACCTAATTTAAATATTAGATACGGATTTAAACTTAAAGGATGAGTAATCAAAGGTCATATAACAGAACATTTGGGTCATTGGTTTACTTGAATATTGAGTTAATTACTCACAAATTGCCTTTAGTGGACAACATTTTCCAACATAAATTTGTCCTTTTTGTAGAGGTAATATCACAAAGTTCAGTGAAATGCCTTGTTATATGCATACCTTTTAATCAATGCGGATTGATTTCCCCTGTTATCTGAGCTAAGTTAGGTAATGGGAATACTCACCATCAAATTATTCATATTGTGCAGGCGAAATTGCATAATAAGGTCAATTTGGCACGTAAAATTATCATAAAAATGCATCTGACATGCAATCTAAAATGATGAAAATATTGTTTTAGACGATAATTTGTGTTCAGTGGAGAGGCTGAATGGGTAAGCATTATGAGGTGCTTGCAGGGCACAGGAAACCTGTTTGGATCATTATCAAAGTGAAAAAGTACACAATGTTCAACCTCTTTACTGCAAAAGAGTATCAACGTAGTGCACATCTCAGAGGATATACTGTGCAGGCATGCCACACTTAACGGACGTTCTTTCTTCAACAATTCGCCATAACGAGCAATTTGAATTTAGACCCATTTGTTCGCAAAACAAAGCTAAATATCAACTTATCGAGCAGAGACCAATCGATAAATAGGCGTCCCGTGGTGGCAAGGGGTGCAGGATGGGCCACAGCAGTTTGTTTACCAGCTGTGCTGCGTGCCTCGTGTGTTTCATGCTGTGTGGGACGGGGGCCTCGTGGTGGCACTGTGATGGTGGGTGGTAGGAGGGGAGCGGTGGTATAGCGGTCAGTGCGTAGGCGCAACAAACCCGGCGACCTGAGTTCTATTTCCGCTCACGGCCTACACCGGTGACGTTTATCCGAACCGGTCCTGGGCCTCCCCGAGGTCGATTCAGCTTCAAATTAGTATCTCGTGCGGTGTGTCAACATCTCCACTAGGGAGACAATAGGCTTGCAAGCGTGGTGTTGGCCACCCACCCCCTCGTGTGCCATGCCGGCCTTCATGGGTGCTCGCTCACAGCACTTTCCCCAACAGTCTGTTAAAGCACTGTGGTTCTTAATGTCTGGTAAGTGTTAGATTTGATGTTTTATTACTTACTTTAAAATTCTAATTTGTGTTTCTCACGTAAAAAAAGTTGTTAAAGAGCAAAACATTTTGGGGCTGAAACATAGCTCAACTTTCACCGTGGGAAGGAGTCAATGGGAAAACGATGATCGTTTCACGGGGTTTTGCTGAACCGAGAAATTATCGTGGAACGTTTCTCCCTCGTTCAAACGAGACGACACGCCTGCACTGAGGTGATGCAAAATTTGAATGTCTGAAAACTGCGCATAAACTTTGGGAAAGATTTGATGAGCAACAGTTCTTACGTAGTGTAGGGTAGTTCCTTGAAACCTTAGACATTACCAGTAAATCAGAAAAAAACCCACAAAATGTTTTTAAAACGTGTCGTAGATAAGACATTTATTTTGACTTGTTTGGAAAATTATTTTTTGGGAAAGCACACCACAGATAAGCAACTCAACTTCAATTGTCTATTGTTCAAACTAAACAAATAGTAAGCTTAGGGTAGAGCCATACTCTGCTCGGAATATTACAAAACAAAGATCCCCCGTATAGCCATAACAGACTGTTGGGGCAAGTGCTGTTAGTGAGCACCTATTAAGGCGGGCAAGGTGCACGAGGGGGTGGGTGGCCAGCACCACGCCTGACCTCCTTTCCTCAGTGGTGATGTTTATACACCGCACCAGGTACTCATTTGAGGATGAGGCCCAGGACCGGTAGGGAAAAACGTCACTGGTGTTGCCCGTGAGTGCAAATCGAACTCGGGTCGCTGGGTCCGTAGCACAGCGCGCTAACCACTACACTACTGCTCCCCCAATATATTACAACACGTCACTATACACACATTTAAATAATTGCTCGTTGCCTCATGTTAAGGTTATTCAACATATGGCTGGTTAATTTGGCTGGCAGGGGCAGGTGGCGGTGTTGTAGGAGACCACTGCTCTGATCCCCTCACTCACGTACTTGCTCGTTTGAAATCCGAGTCTGACCACTGGTGCCCTGAACTCCATCCACCCAAGAGGCAGCATCAATCATGATGAGGACACTGACAATGATGCTTGTTGTTCTTGGTGCATTAAGTAATTATAAATCATTTACAACTCCAGTCTGGTGCTGTTACAGCAGAAGAGATATTATTCACATGGAATTGTCAACCCTGTAAAAATGTGAAAACAAATATTTACAAGACTTAATTTGGATCCAGGAATTTCTGTATAACGTATATATTGGATTTTCCAAGTGGCCTACACAGGTACACAAGTTAACGTCACAGCACTAAACTGTGGTAAAGGTCACTTGAGCTGTGACTTGAATATCTTTTTTTGCCTGACTTGATTAAAGCCAGGCTGTACTCGACAAAGTAAAATAACATTAAACTACAGCACAGAAAGGTTCAATGTTTCTCACTGGTGCAGTTTGAACTTCATTGCCGTGTTTCACATTGTACATATCTTTTGATTTTGTGACGAGCCATTGGCTATACAACAGCTGTACACCACAAGCTCTAAATGTGCACTGGTCATGCCATCCGACCACATTCCTGCCCATTGCACAGTTTTACCGCCACTACTGTAAACATCTCCTAGCCTTGTCGGCAAAGTCAAAGAGTTTTGGCTGCACCACCAATTGCACATAAACCTTAAACAGTGTGACATAGACATAAATAGCATGTGCCTGCCTGCCCTTATGCTACAGGTTCCTAGAAAAAAAATACTTAAAAAATATTTTTTTAGCTTTTCTACAATTGGCTATGGCCAAAATTTGTTGAAATGATAATTTTTAAATTGGGGCATCCACTTTCGTTTTAGTTAAAGTTACATTTCCCTGCCTGAAGCTGTACGGTGCACAAATTGTATTCGTTTGCTTGGAAATTATTTTTCATATCTCTGAAGTTTGCATGTAACACGCATGGTTATTCTCTCCTGAATAATATAATCGGTGCTAGTTTTTAAACGGAACAGCCGTTAGCTATTTTAGGTTGTGATTCTCATATTGAGTGTAACATGAATTCATTTTGTACACTACAGAGGCAAAATGCCAATTGCAAGATTTGTAAATTGGAGTGTTTTATTTGTATCAATAATTAAGGTCTGATCTTATTTTTAATGTGCGCCTATTCGCTTTTTACATGTTCGTGGGTGACAGCCGCGCCAGACTAGAGCGTTGTAATCGCGAGCACGTGACGGCAGTTAGTTTGGTTCATTTTATTTCTTCCACTTGTGGTCACGTTTAGCCAGTTGCCTGGCTATTTTACAAGGGAGATCCGTGGTTTGGTGTTTGAGCACAGCAACAACAAAGCAAAGACACAAAAAAACGTAAATATGGCAGAGAACTAGTACAGGGTCCTTAAGGAAAATTGCACAACATTTACACATAATAGTGATGTGCCGTGTCACACAGGCGCCAGTTAATTGTCAAAGGGGTGCCTCCCGTTCAAAACTGCAGGCCTGAGCTTCATTATCCTAAAAACGAGTTATTATAGGATAGCTGTAGGCCAGGGCATGTCCATATGTACACTGTTGCTGATTCATACAGATGCGAGGTTTTACAGTTCGTAATCTTGCCTGTGCTTGTGAAGGGAGAACTTAAAGTCAGCTCATTTAATGTGTTTTTAATCCACATAAGGATGCCCCATGGTGTAAAAAGTTAGTCAACTTGACTTGCAATCCAGGGGTTGCCGGTTAGTTTTCCTGGCAAGGCAGTTTAAACAATGGACAAGTTGCTTAATCCCCAATCCTTTGTCCACCCAGAAGTATACTGTAAATGGGTACATGACGTTTATTTGTTCGGAAGGTCTCGTGTAGTGAGATAGCATGTGGGTAATCCCACCTTTTCCAAGACGTCTAGTTAGTGTGGAAGAGTAGACCAAATACAGTACCCTAGAGAGGGGGTCCCACTAGGTCAGGGGTCCCCAACCCCTGGGCCACGGACCGGTACCAGTCTGTGGCCTGTTAGGAACCGGACCACACAGCAGGAGGTGAGCGGTGAGTCCGCGCGTGGCCCACCCATTATTTTATTTACCACTTCCATCTGCGTCTCTTTCCTGCACTGTGCACTTGTCTCAGTCACAGTTTTGGTAAGCCCACAAGCTAACCCCCAGCCAAAATGAGTAAAAAACAAACGTCGCTGGAGAGCTTCTTTGAAAAGGGGGAAAGACCCAATGGTGAATCCCCCCCTCCCCGGTCCGTGAAAAAATTGTCTTCCACGAAACCGGTCCCTGGTGCCAAAAAGCAGTGGTGTCAGCAATCGATTGCAGGGTTGCACCTTCACCTAACCCATGTAAAGTATTGATAAGGTCAGTTTCTCTGCTCAAACAAAAATTTGTGGCTCCAATCACCTCCACTAGCAGCCCTGAGCCAGTGGAAGGCCCGCAGGCCACTGGCAGCCCCCGGTGGCCTTTATTGCGGCCCCCTGATGTGTGGCCTTTGATGCGCGGCCCCCTGACAATACATAGATGTGAAGACACCCTTTGCAGATGGTGTGGCGGCCCTCAAACTGATGGCTTATCGGCGAAAGTGCCCCCACACCTCTGAAAAACAGTGGAAAGAATTACTACTGTTGACTTACCACAGAGATACACCCGTTTAATGACTTCGGAAGGAGTATGGGCTAAGTTTACCCCCTACTGGGATTTTAAGTCTTTGGTATTCATCTTGGATAAGAGAATGATGAAATTGTGGCTTTTGTGAGGTGTTACGTTTTAAAATTATGTATCCATTTTGTGCTGTGGATTACCAAAAGTACAAGATCATTGTATCCATTCATTATAAATGATAATATTCCTTTTACATATGTGAATAAAGACTCAGACTAGTTAAGGAAGTTGTTTACCAATACCATACATTCCTTGATACTTATCTCCCTTGTCAAAGACATTGGATCTGACTCTAACCTGGTAATACATTTGTAGTGTTCTTCACGTAGACACACACTAGAACTTGGAGGCAACACGTTGATTATAACACCCCAACAGGGTAACTGCATACACGTACACTTGGTTAACTAGACCACAACGGGGTATACCACAATGGGGTAACTACATAACCGGGTCAGTCAGTAACATACTGCCTGACCCACGAAGTCGAGCGTAAAGACCGAAGACCGAGGATCGAAGAGATGTAGCACCGACGGATTCCATTCCAACAGACAGCCGCGATCGCTCTCGGGACTTCCCTTTTATGCTCCCGAGCGTGGCCTCGCTCCACCTTCGGCTACGTTCCCTTCTGGATCTTACCAGAAGGTTCTCGACCAAGAATCACGTGTCCCTCGAGGCCCCTTTTGGGCCCCCTCACTACCCTGTCCCGGTCACATGCCCTCTTGGGTTGACCCAGACTGTCACCTCGTTACTTACCCTCTCTCAAATCATCACCAGAACTATGCCCCCTAGGGCCCGATCCATGCCATACCCACTCTGGTGCCAGAGAGGCTCAAGACGCACAGTTCCACTCTTGTGACAGTAGCTGGCGCTAAACTCCATAGTGACTCCATTGACGTCACTACACATTAATAACGTTTGCATAACTGTATAGTCATGTGGATACATGTTGAATACCATGGTGTCTTTGGTAGTAAAGCTAATGTGTAAATATTAAAATGAACTATGATAAGTAGGTTTCAAGCTTCGTGTTTTAAAAATAACACTCTTCTTATCTGCCAGTACCCGGAATATATTTCAACGAGACATTGGCTGCATGTAAGTCAAAACCAAGCATATCCCATAATTGTTTTTCAAGCTAGAATATAATTGCAGCCTCAGTTAACTAAACGAGAAATAGGGTAAGCAGTTAATTTTTAGTTGAGTTAAAGTCGGTTTTATGCCTCTCAAGTATGAAGTGTATAGCCTTGCCCTTTAATCATTTTCTGTTATGCATGGTTTGATATTTTCCATTAAATAAGGTAAAATTGTAGTGAGTACTATCAAGATAGTACAGTATGTGTTAATTCATTCATCATAAAGGTTTTTGGGTTAGATCGCGTAAGTATAAATGTGTTGTAACCCTCCACCTCCCGACACAGCCAATAAGGTTTGTCACGTAAACAATGCGACAATTAGTTACTGCTTCAGTGTAACGTTTCGCTGGTTTCCCAGAATCGCCCGATGATTTGCCAGACTCGCCCGATGATTCTGGATGTAATTACCAGCGAAACGTACTCAAATTGTAAATGTTGTGGATTTAATCGGCAACACAACGGTGGACTGAAGTAGTAACAAATTGGCGCGTTGTTTACGTGACAAACCTTATTTGCTGTGTCGGGTGGTGGAGAGTTATGACACATTTATACTTACGCGATCTAACACAAAAATCTTTGTTATGAATATTATTGGTCGCAAAAGCCTACGTGTTAAACGGTGTTAACTCATATTCGAGGTCTTGCTGTAGTGTTATAATGTAAACATTTGCAAATCCGTTTGCGAAAAGCAGGCAGTACTGATGTGCTTTTTGGAAAATTTACTTCAGAATAAGTATTGAAATTGGCTGAGTTTCGTTCCATACAGTCATATTAACTAATAGGTATGTTAATAATCAAACCATGCTTTGTACTGCACATCCATTTGTGGTGCTGTTTGCTCAGGAAAAACGTGTCACTATAGAAGCAGATCTTTGGTTAATTATCCTATAACAAAGAAAATATAACACTTTACAAACTATCTGGATGATTATTACTTTTCATAGCCTATAAATACGATTCCATCCTTGGAATCAAATGTGAACCCTAGCAAGAACATGGGATTGGCAAGGGCCGCATGGAGCCCGCGTGGCTTAACAATGCAGGGCCCGTAGCGCCTGGCTGGCCTAGGGAAATATATATCCATTTGCTATCCATTTCTATGGTGATTCTGGTCAATACCAGCTGGCAGGTATTGGCCAGAATCGCCATTCTCCAGTCACGTAACACCCTGTGAATGAGTTGATGAGCTCAGTATTATAACTGTTGAGTATGTGTTTGCAGTGAAGCAAGCATGTCTGCTTTTGCTTGGATTGCACGTGTGATGGAAGGTGCTGACAATATGGCATCAACGCACATTCTCTGTGACTTACGTGCCTACGCATGTAGAACATTTCTAACTGGGAGATGTCTCGTACATTTTTACTAATTTGATTAATTGCACCAACACAATTCCACCGTTTGGTGAAATTTTTTGACTGCCATTTTATAAAATGTTGAAGCATTGTAGACTGGAATCCGGGAGCCTTATGCCATACCAGAAGCAATGTTTTTCTAGGAGTTATGCTGTAATGGATGCCGCTGTTGTGCAATGGTTAGCGCAATGTGCTTGCAATCCAGAGGTCGCTGGTTTATTCTCCCTGCGCCCTGGTTGAAGGGACATGCTTAAATCTCCCTCCCACCTCTATTTAGTCCACGTGGTAGTTATACATCGGTACACCACATTTCACCGGGGGGCCACGTGTGGTTTAGAGATGTGTGGTACGTCCGTATCTTCTCAGATACCTGGCCAGCATGGAAGAGCATTTGGAAACTGTCTAGGGCTCCTGGAAGCCCTTCTGCCAGCAATGTTATGAGCAAGCAATTGCAGGGCAGCACCTATACCTTAATTTTACTGTTATAGATTGTTATTTTAAAGATACATATATTTTAATGTGGGCTAGATAAGCATAATTTTAACCCTGAAAAACCGACACAAAAACAGAAAACCGTCATTTGCACCACCATGTGGCGTGCCCAATTAAAGCGGGAAATTGTGGTTTCAAACGCCCCAATAGCGAGCGCTTTGAACGGCAGCTATTTCCACTGATTGAAAGATATCTTGCAGCGTGACGAGCAACAGGAAACGGGCAGCATTAGATGTAATTTTACTCCCGGTATTTATTGCCTCGCAGAAAGAAGAGAACAAACAAGCGTCAGAACCATGGTCATATGAATGAGTAGTAAGAAGAGAGACTAGTAAAAACACCATCCGAAGTAATATGTATCTGTATAATGAATCTAAATTACTGCTTCTTTAAGGCCGAATGGACGTGACTTGCATGCTTTCAAAGCAAATCCATGCGTTCGCCTCCAGAATAGATAAACACGTTTTTTTTAATCATCACATGATGCTCAAGTGTAACGTACACAAGCACTTTCGTGTTAATAGTAATTCTATATGAAATAATCCAATGCGGGATGCAGACCTTACCATGCCGTTTCAGTCATGTTTGACCATACTTCACCCTGCCACTTTTTTGTATAGCTGACTATGGGGGAGTGGGCCAGGGACCCGTTCAGATATCACTCGACATTGAAAATGTTTGCCGTGACCAGACAGGAATCAAACTCATGTCGCCAGATTTCATAGCGCAGTGCACTTAACCACAGTGCCACCATTCCCACCCCCTACATGCCATGTTATTTGTGCAACATTGTACACATACATTAAGATGTTTTTTTTTTGTAATAGTATGTAAAACGTTGAGCAGCTGGCTCACATGAATTACTTAATATGGCCCTCATGCCACAAGGCTTTTATTTTATTTCATTTTGAAAGGAGGAACGGAGAGCTGTAGAACCGCAGCAGACACACTGACGCCAGACTGTCTGAAGCAGATATAAACAGTGCCAGCTACCATAAACAAAGGATGTTGCTTCTTTGGGGCGGAGTAGACGAGCTTTGCTGCACCTGTTTAACCTGTTACTGGGATATGTGTGTGTGTCTGATTCTCTTGTGTTTGCATGCTTTTTGCAATGCGGGGTTTATCGTTATTTTAATTAAGAACATATCCTTGTGTGTTGTTCATGGTGATGCACTTTGATCTTTCGAAAAAAAAACTATGTATTCACCCCCCCCCCCACTTATAATTAAGGTTCAACCCAGTCTATAATTACACTCCTGGAGCCACACATAGATATTAGTTTGATGTTTCATGCTGGCGATTATTTTTGTTGATTCAAGTTTCATTCTTTATCTAAGGTGTTTCCATGAATGAAGCTAAATGCTCACAACAAATCACAAGCATTGGATCTAGAAACTTTCAGGAGCGGTTCTGAAGTTAGATATATTTTGACTCGTATAAAACAAATATAGGGGCCAAAATCCCCAAAACAAACACGAATGAAAACCTCAAAAGGTGGGGGCAATCCCCCAAGACCCCAAAGGAATTTCCTTGTGGAATTCACAGCACTGAAGGTTTTAAGTGACCCACTGCCAAGTACATGGCTTGATTTCATCGCTCCATCTCCCGTTTTGTTGTACCTCCGTGCACGTTCCCTCGCTTCTCTGCTAAACTGTGGGAACGCAATGTGCACAATACCGTCGTCGGTGTCGTTTATTTTTAACCTCGTGTGAGGCAAGACGTTTAAGTACAACGGGGGCATGGAGATGGCACGCTGTTTGTGTTGGCCCGCATTGTGATAACGCAACTATTTGGGTGTCGCTGTCAGTAACTTTTCAATAACTTGCTGTAAGATAAATTTCATTCAGAAGAAGAGGAAGGTTAAATAGGACTCTACATGTAATATTATAATTGTTTAACAGAGCCGTTAGTGAATTATACGCAGATTATACTCTTTTTTTTGTAAAGTTACGTAGGTTAAAAATAAAGCAACTAAATTAAATCACGACGTTTCGGGCGCAACACAAGCGTCCTTCTTCAGGTGGGGACAACGTAGCGAAAGCACAACCGCTTAAGTGTGTCTCAGAGATGGCTGTGACGAGGGATTATATAGTCGCAGGGCCTGGAGGGGGAGGGGGGCATGGTAAGTGTGGGGGCGGGGTGTGGGCTGGGAGTAGGCCTCGGCAAGGTAAGGTAAAAGTTAAAAGGTAAAAACAACGAGCCTACCTTTACCCTACCTTTTACCTTACCACAATACAATCACTCTACCCTTACTTTTTACCCTTTAGCAGGTAAGGTAAAAGGTAAAAAGCAACGAGCCTACCTTTTACCCTACCTTTTACCCTTACCCCATACAAATTACCCGATTACAGGGTAATTACTGGGGTACTACGACATGAAGAAGGTTTATAACGATAAATGCTAGGTAGAGCGCTTTATCCATATAGAATACTCTCGATGATTCCAATTTTACACGCTTTCTTTGAACTCACTCTGTCTGTTGTTGTCGTTATTGTTGTTGTTGTCGTTGTTATTGTTTCATGGGAACTCTTTTGCCAGTACCAAAATATACTAATAGGGTTTTTCCCCTTTTTTCTGGCAACAAAACTGACACCTTTTGCAAGGAATCATGTCTACATTAACCACAATACCTGCAGTCAAATGCAAACAAAACACAATACTCTGGTAATTGATGCATTGTCTTTGAAACTGATTGGTCCACACCAGAGACAGCTTTCTTTGGAGCCTCGTCTCATATGGTGTTCGACCAGATGACGCCAAAAGGCTAACGTGCGGTGTGGACCAATCAGTTTCAAAGACAATGCATAAATTACCAGAGTATTGTTTTTTGTTTGCATTTGACTGCAGGTATTGTGGTTAATGTAAACATGATTCCTTGCAAAAGGTGTCAGTTTTGTTGCCAGAAAAAAGGGGAAAAACCCTATTAGTTGTTATTGTTGTCGTCGCTGTCGTATCCTCAAATCTTGTAACTCAATTTTAACCCACTTCCTAATGTGGTATCGGCTGCAAACTTGGTATACGTATGTCATAATGGTGACAATACTATATTATATCATTAAAAAAATACATATTTTTAAACGATCTTTTGTATACGTTATGTTTCGGCTTGGCTCTAATTGTCCACGCTTAACTGACGTTGGCTGTAAATCACCACGGCCCCTTACATTATGGCAAGCTTCGGGACAACTTCCTGGAGTCGTGGAGTTCTGCTACTACTAGTACATTTAATAAAAGCGTGTTTTAAAAAAAGTTTTTTTTTATATTACTTATTAAATGGAGGCCACGGACTGCACCACGGAGCTTCTAGCGGTAAACAAGGTACCGTATTTACCGGGTATTACTTCGCGCTCCCTTTACCCTACCGGGTAATTCTTCCGAGCTACCTTTACCCTACCTTTTACCTTACCCCTTGGCATGTCGACACCTTTACCCTTTACCTTTACCCTTTTACCCGGTAAAAAGGGTAATTTACCTTACCTTGCTGAGGCCTAGCTGGGAGGCAAAGCTGCTACACCAAGGATATACATACATTATTGGGGATATAGCAAAAGTTTACGATTACATTTTGTGCATTCTTGCTATTATCCATGCACCGTAATCCAACATCAGTATGTATGTTATCTGTGCAGTATTCCTATTGTCACGTGGATAATAGGAAGCAACTGATAAGTGGTGTTAAATTATTAATATTATGCTTGTTTATCCATACTTAACCACGAGGGTAAAAGGAGTAAAATGCAATTATAAACACATACTGTATTAGGATCCAGAAATTAGAGCCTCTAAATATGAAATCGTCAGTATGAACTTCAATATAACTAGTTTTTTTGCCTGTCCAAGGACGGGTGTATGTTGCAGTAAATCTGAAATATTTAATAGAAAAATTGTTCAGCTCATGATTATTAATGAGGGGGGTGGGGTTTCTCCATGTGGAGTGACGTCACGCGCTAATGGTTATTGGGGAGGGGTGCGGCATGTGGAGTGACGTCACCCACTCATGGTTATTGTGGAGGGGTGCGGCATGTGGAGTGACGTCACCCACTCATGGTTATTGTGGAGGGGTGCGGCATGTGGAGTGACGTCACCCGCTCATGATTATTAATGAGGGGAGGGGCGCGGCATGTGGAGTGCGCGACCTTGTGCGTAAGTGTACATTTCCACGCGGATATGAATATTAATGAAGGGTGGGGGGCTCTTTTGCGGTGACGTCACGCACGGATGTCGCACTGTGCTGCTTAGATGTATTTTTTCCGTAGTTTTCTGTAAAGAAACGTCATATTTGAAGCGACGTTTCGTAATAAATTATTTAATTAAGCTCGACCTTCATCTGCGTTAGTGTAAAAATCCACCCACTCATGAATATTAATGAGGAGGGGTGGGCCTCATGTGGAGTGACGTCGCGCGCGGGACACATTCTTGGCTCATTATAGTACTAAAAAATAGTGCTGCTCGTACTTATATTAATGTAGCTCAAATCTCAACATATTTATTCAAGGATGGTGAACATGAGGGCAAACATATATACAACACTATATATGCAAGTTGTGCATTCGGTTGTGTATAAACGCGCTTCTTGATCAGAATGCGTGATGTCTTTGCTATCTTGAAAGCCCTTTGCTTCCCCAGGCATGATCCACATTGTATAAAATGGTTTGGCTTCCATTTCAAAAAAACTGGTCAGTCAAAGTGAAAGCCAGTGGCTCTCCCAGCTGACCAGCCAAACTAAATTACACAGATCATGACATAAGCTGTTGTCTTTGTGGCAGTAGTCATTTAGTTATGCAAGTGTGTTTATAGTAATGTTAATAAAATTGTATCAAAATAATGGTGTGCTACTCACGACGGACACAAATGTATAGCATCGTAGTTTTGTCGAATGTACAGTTAGTTGATTGTTAGTACAGTATTAGTATTCTGCCAAAAAGGAATGCTCATTTCAAATAAATGATAGTAATCAGTTCATGTATTTTGTTTAACCACGTAATAATGCTGATCTGGGGTTGACTCAACCCATTATTACCATGGGGTTGATCAAAAAGTATGACTTTATGAAATGTCAACACAGTTATCCTATGGGTAAATCTACTCTGCAGTTTAATCCAAGTCATTTATCATCACCATGAAGCAGCGGGGAAGGTTCACTGGATGTGGGAGGCTGCAGAGATTATCTGTTCATGCCAATTAATGATCGAGTAAACGTGATCAAACAATTTCGATTTAAAGCTTTCGTGACTGCAGGGATTCATCTTCTTGGTTCTTTCGGTAAAGTCACGTAGAAGGGAAGTACAACGCAAGCAGCCGTCCTCAGGCGAGGACGGCTGCTTGCGTTGTGGCCGAAACGTCGTGAGAATTGTTTTATTATGTTTTATTTTTATTATTTTATTACTTCCCTTCGCCTGAGGACGGCTGCTTGCGTTGTGGCCGAAACGTCGTGAGAATTGTTTTATTATGTTTTATTTTTATTATTTTATTACTTCCCTTCTACGTGACTTTACCGAAAGAACCAAGAAGGTGATCAAACAAGATAAAGAGCCACGCGCCTTTATGCCAGGCGGTGGCGGCGGCTATGCACGTCTGTAATACATCACTATGGAGGTGAGAGTTGGTGGATTGCACAAATGTTGTGAAACTCCCTTCCCGTGGGTGTTGAGTTTAACACATTCCTGCGGAGGGAGCTGGTAGGAACGTTGGGTTGCTCGGTCAATGGCCAGGGTCAACGGTGGCGTGGTGTATTCCGCAAATATGCCCGACTGTGAGGGCGGGTACAAGCCGGCGTGAGTAGGTTAAACGTTGAGTTTTATAAGGGCACCACGGGGTGACCAGCCCCTCCCCACCCAGCCCCACCTCTCCCACCACCCACCCAACCCCATCCTCCCCACCCAGCCCCTCCCCACCCTTTCCTCCCCACCCAGCCCCTCCCCACCCTCCCCTCTCCACCCAGCCCGACCCCTTCCATTTTTGGATGCACGACGGACGGGCACAATAACCCCTGTGGGCTGGTGTAACCAGGAGGTTCCTACCAGTACCATTCCCTGACTGGCTGGGCGATAGCAGGACAGCAATTGTGGACTATCCATTCCATCTGTATGAGTAGTGTTGCCACCTCACACTTTTCTCCAGTTACTCAGCCACGTAACATATCGTGCACAGCTTAACTAGTACGTGACCCATGTTCCAGTTAGAGTTTAAATATTTTACTTTAAATGTATTTATCCATGGATATTAGTTGCTTTTGCCACTTTCCCATAAATTTGCCTGACTGGGGTCTTGCTACAAGTGGTTTTACTGTACATGTTAAAGTTTTACCAAATGCAGCCCTTTGTCAAGTTTAATCAGTACAGCAAAATACAGTAAAACACAGTGTAATGATGCACTGTGATTGAAAATAAAGAAATAAAAAAATATATACATTCCTAAACCTTCAAATATTTACAAAAAGGACATTTTTTCACACAAACCATTCAGGCAATGTGCGTGGCATTACCTTCACACCGAGCAAGTTTTTGTTACAAACTGTAAATCGTTGTCTGCCCATCTGTTATCGTGCTGCCAAAACTCGAATCGGAAATACTGATGGTTTGCACGCACATGGCACAAGTGACACTGGGTGATTGTACCTTAGAGACTCACCTAAGCACGTGACTGTTTCATATCCTCATACGTGAAGAATAAACAACCATCCACCTGTGCCCAAAACCGGTATTCGCTTAACCCAACCCGACTTGCCTATGTCAGACATTAAGTTAAGATAGTGGTTGACGGATCATACGTGTGTGCTTGGAATGTTATTTTCCTGGATATGTCACGTTAAATATATTTCAATGACATCTGTTTGGAAGGTTGTAAAGGCACACGTTTACTATGTAAAGTATTATGCAGTAGCAACACGAGTATAGAAGTGAGATGAGAATGCCCGATTAAGGAAAATTAATTGCTGTGTTTATTTGTAGCCATATTTTATAAGTCATAACAAACATGTCCATGATGAAGCCTACTTTTGTAAGCATGGTACACTTATTAAGACAGTTCTGTGAAACTCATATTGCACGTTCTTTTACATTTATTACAATGAAATGTGTGTGTGTGTTTGATTACTAGAAACGATATGTTATTGATTGCTTTTCCAACACCTTTTCTGCCGCCCAATGCCCTTCAACCCTCTCTTCCCCCCCCCCCATTTCTTGAACCCTCCAGTCACGACGAATCGGAGTCAGAACCAGCTCACAAATGGAAAGCAAATGTACGGTGGCTCGATGGGCCCAGGGCCACCTGGAATCCAACCTGACCTGGACACACCTATAGCAGAGGGGGAGCACCTGCTGCAGGTGAGGATGCAGCTGCTCCCCATGCTGGCTACTGCCTGACGAACGAAGGGCATGATTATATGCCTGGACCTCCAAGTGATTAATGGTTGGTGAGGCTGAATGTTGATTCACGGAGAAAAACTTAAATATCTGGCGAAAAAAAATTGCTAGTTTTTTGTTTATTAGGCTAACCTTTCTTCCTTTTTTTCCGTGTAGCCAACACTGTTGCATATATATGCACGCGTGCCCATGTCTCACCTTTACCAAGACGACCAATAAAGCTGCTTCTGTACCAATTTATAACCTACCCTGCTTATTTCACGTGTTTACTGCCTTACGCCTGCCCATTCTGCAATGCACACTGTTACTCACTCCTCTTACCCACCTGACGCTTGGATGTGAAAATGTGGAATACAAACAGCATTAAGAAGATGTTTACATTATTAATGTTGTGCAAACCATGCCGAAGGATGTCGTACAGTTAAAATAGTGCACACTTTTTAAAATACCCACATGCACTTATCCACTCACATGCTCACAAACCCATGCATAAAAACAGCTTAAAGTCTGTAAATAGCGCCACACACGCATGCTATGTTGCTGCAGCTGTCGCTGTCTTGCCTTGCTTGTGTCGTGAACACACACATTGAAGCCTTCAGCTTCCTTTTGCAGTGCGGTGCCATCACTCTGTAAACCTTGCTCAAATAAACAAGGAAACCCCAGGAAATTCTGGCATGTCCGTGGGACAGATTTTGGCACGCAACGTTATGCCAAAAATATCGTGGCGAGTATGGAATATTGTAAATGTTGTAGTTTCACGCTTCAATACACCGGTGGGCTAAAGCAGTGAACTATTTGTGTTTTGTCAACGTGACACTTTTTTGCTGATTGGCCGTGTCGGGTGGCGGAGGGTTATGACACATTTATAAATAACGCGATCCAACCCAAAAACGTTGATTATGAGTGTGGAATGACTGCAGCCTGACCTCAAACCCACAGGTTTTGCCCCTTTGACCTAGGCCACCATTCGTAAATGTTGCTTTATCATCTCAAAGAATATATAGAAACTTTATGGGGCCTTTATGGATTTGGGACACATTGTTTGCATGAGCTTTGGCACACTCGTATGAGCACAATTGATAAGCATGGCTAAACACACAGACTTAGAATACACATGAAAACATTTGGAATAGCGAATCCATACAATACATTGCAATTCATTCTGGATCTTGGTGGTGTTTCGCAACATTTGCTTTCCAGCCAGGATAGCATTGAGTTGTGACAGTGGAATGAGTTAGATGAGTATTGCAATGAGTGTTTTTAGATGAATAGTTTTAATGCACAAGAATATCTATTGTTTCACAACCATGTTGCCTCTATCTCCTTTTCTTCTGTGGGTTATCCACGAGTCATGACCAGCCTGTTTTCACGGCATTTACTTTGAGGAAATACGTCATTGCTCCCATTATTTATAAATGTTTCACGCATAATTGAAGGACATTGGAAAATGCATCCTATTAGCTTCCTTTGTTTGCAAAAAAATGCCCACGCATAAATGGAGTCAATTCACAGAACAGTGGTTCAAGCACTGCACTCTGGACCTGATAAACTATACTGCATTCTTTTGCATTAATTGTCTGCATATAAGCCCCCATATGGGCTGCAAACACAGGCATAAAACTTGTGGGCCTTAATAGCATTGCATACCTGACATCCCCTTATCAGTGCCTACCTTATTACAGACTAATTGAGATCTTTTTGGTCACCCCGTGCCCTTATAAATCTCAATGTCCATCCTAAAAAGTCCCATTACAAGGGAGAAACACAAACAAATAGGCAATTGTTATGCCCGTATTGAAACGGCTGTACGTGTGGACCTGAAAACTAAATTTCCCCGTATAAGAATATGGGTAAACCGTATGGGTTGACAAGTATGGCATTGTGGGAATTCAATATTAACTCGTTACATTGTCCATCATATGGTAGGGCCATTATTCTATTGACAGTTGTTCCTAGTCACATAGTCGATTAAACAGCAAATGCAAACAAGATCGTTAATTTACGTGGTTGTTTAAACAGATGACTGTCACGTGTAATAGTTTTCACGACTTTTGAAATGTAAAGAGTGAAAATTAAAGGAATGTGAAGATCCAAAAGAGTTAACCAATTATTAAGCCTTAACTATGTGACGTAATTGTTTTGGATTTATAACAACCCATATTCAAGTCAGCCCACCTAAATGTAATTAAACTGTTTGCGATAATTGTATGTATTAAATATATGATGGCAATAACTATATTAAAAAGTTTGTATGAACTTATTGACTTATGGAAGAAGTTTTAGACAAGTTATCGCAATATAAGTAATTGATTAAAAGAGTACCTTTGCAATTGTCTTGTGTAAAACAGAGTACAAAAGAGGATGATTAACTATTCAAGTGTTAAACTGAACACCGCATTAGTATCTCTAAATAAACGATGTGCACTTTATGTGTACACTATTTACATGGATTAGTTGTGATGATTTGAGTATATTAGTTAATGTTGACACATTTATAGACTTACCAATGAAAATTGTAAAGTATTGCTTGCATACTTGCTTAGCCATGCTGCACTAAATTACATGAGATTTTTGTCCTGTTCCGACGCAACCAAAACCCAAAGGGTAATACGAGTCAACAGTTACTTTTCATATTTTATATAATCTTTATATTTCTGGTCTAAATGTGAACATGGACCATGAGGAAATGTGTGGTGGTTGGGAAATACATATTCCCATTCATAATCTGGGTTTATTTCAATTGACACATGCACATTCTATGGAGGGATATTGTTGCTTGTGTTAATCTAACGAGATAAAGAGCTAAATGGTATACTCCTAAATTAAAACTCTGCTCTTTACTTTTCCAAGTGAATTCGAAGAGTTAAACTGCTCATGTGGTTTAAAACTGCTTTTTGTGTTTAGTTTCTTGTCCTTCCCCCGCATCTCCGAGTAGCACGGTTGGCGAAGTACAGTGTGAAAGAAGTTCAA
The DNA here is from genome assembly GCF_965212315.1 of Lampetra planeri. Lineage (NCBI taxonomy): Eukaryota > Metazoa > Chordata > Hyperoartia > Petromyzontiformes > Petromyzontidae > Lampetra > Lampetra planeri. Next base: position 24,129,251 of record NC_136107.1, read on the forward strand.
CATATGGCAGTCCTCGGCTTACGAACACAATTAGTTCCTGATGCCCGTTCATAAGTTGAATGGTCAGAACACAGTAATATACTGTATGTAAATGCCCAGACACACAAACACTTGCTCCCAGCATGAGGCTGACTCATTATATCTCACGGAGGATCGCTCAGCTGAACAAAATAGTGCCTCAGTTCAATTTGCAATTGAGAGTTTGTGTTTTAAATGAACGTAAAAAACAACTTAATGGAATCTGGTTCGTAAGTGCAGGTATTTGTAAGTCGGGCGTTCGTAAGTTGAGGACTGCCTGTACATGCGTACAACACTTTCCACAAGTTTGAGCCATAGGGGTTTCGTTAAAGCCTTTTTTACTGTGGCTTCCAGATACTTGCTCAAGCCACAAAAACACCAAGGCACAGTTATTCTTCACATAACATTTGGGTGATGTCTGGTGCACTGAATACAATAACTATCAGAATTGCAATTTTATTGCTTTGTTGGTTGTGTTAGGCACTTTTCAAGATTTGTATATACAAAGTGGCAGATCAAGAGTTGTGGAAGAGAAGGCAAATCACGATGTGACTTTGCAAGAAGGAAGAAGCCGTTTAAATTGCTGCATTAATGTACATAAGTTAAGTAGTGTAAAGTGTGCAGAGGTTTGGTGTTTTTTTGTTATTCTTTGAGTGAGCCTAAAGCTTGTACTTGTTTGTGTTTATAGCACAACAATTATAGAAAAGTTATCACAACTATAAATGATGCAAGTGAGTTTTCTGCAATGCGAGCATGAAAGCAGAAAAAGCGAGGTCAATGATGGGACATTCACAAATGGGAGAAATTTGGAAGCATATTACATGACAGAGATAGAATCTTAAATTCAGTGGAGGAATTGTATGCAGGTCTTTATAGCAGAAACATTCATATATTCCAGCAGTAACCCTATTCTTCAGATGAAGACGTTCAAAAAGCCACGAAAAAACAATCTTATGTCCGCAATATTATGCAACCTTAATCATGTACATACATCCCGTGAGAAGTGAACTGGATTATTTTTCATACATAGATTGCTGCCGTTGATTAATTTTCTTTTTAATACATCCATTTCGTTTATTGTCTCTCCAGATGAGGCCTTGGTGTTCGTTCATTTAAATAGTCACTGGCCTTCATTACAGCATACCCCTGGCACTGACCCTACTTACTGGTGCCTCGCCATACCTTAAATACCCATCCACTATCTGAACTATCGCCTTCTCTGAGCAGTGATGCTGAACCCTGATAAAGTTCCCTTTGCGTGACTTATCTGCAGCAGAAAACAAATTGTTCAGCCCCTTCTCTGCCTTTTTACCAGTCCATACCCCAAACTACGCAGTCTGTCTGCCCCCCCACCCCACTCCCCTGACTCTGGCGCCTCATAGTTTTAGGTTTATAAAGAAAATGGAGAGGTGGGCAGAGAATTGTGGTAAAAACTGGTAAAGCCTACCTTGAACATTACATCCACATTTCTTCCCTCTTGCTTTGCAAAAGTGATGATGGGCAGCATTTCAATGGCTATCTCTTTTAGTCGAGCTTATCCTTCCCAAAAAAAAAATTCTTTTTTTTTAATAGACAAAACTAGTTTTAGAAATTAACAACCAAATAAATGAATTGATTTAAGCAGGGCACATGTAAGAGGAGATTGATGTCATGGCAATTATTATATAGCATCAAATAAAGGCTCCCTTCAAAGATGAGAAATGGCAGCCCACATCAATCCAAAGTTTTATTTCAATCTCTAACCGGGAAACGTCTCCCTAAGGTTTACTCAAACTGCTTTAAGTACAGTACCCAGAGTTGTGAGTGAGGTAAAATCAACAAAGGCAGCCAAGCCTGGGGTTTGGCTGGCCATCCATTGAGTAATGGAACCATAGGTACGTGAACTTTTGCAGTAGTTGTCCACTATGGTTCACAAATGCTGCATACTGTGGGAGGTCCTTTGTCCTCAAATAATGAAATATATTCAGACCTTCATTGCAATTTTCCTGCACAGCAAGCATGGAAATTATTTGCGAGGTTTATTGTCCATTTGAAAGCCTTTTTCTGGGTTCCATTATTTAAGCTGGATTAGCCGGTGGCTAATAAACTGTCCATTCTATGAAGCTGCACTAAATTGAGGCTTCTATTCTAGCAGATAGCAGAGCAAACGTTAAAGAGCTAATTCAATTGCGTGCAAAAGTAAATGATTATGCACTTGTGTCATAAATCAGTTTTAGTTATCACGCAATTGGATGCAGCACCAATATATTAATAATCTCTGCACTTATATAGATACCCAGGTATTTATCGCAAACGGTAATATTTTTTTAATGGCTCTCACGTGAATAACCGAGTATACAATAGTTATCTAATTTAAATTACCCACACTTTTAAGTGTCTTTAACAGAAAGCAAAATCACGTGTGAAACAATGAAAATGATGTGTAAAAAATATATATTATACCATACTCTTTGGTTCTTTCGGTAAAGTCACATAGGTATAAAATAAAATACGTGACTTTACCGAAAGAACCAAAGAGTATGGATTCCTGCAGTCATGAAATCTTCAAATCAAGATATTACACCATTTTCAGTATTTATTGGAAAGAGTGGAGCAGTGACTCAAGGGTTAGGGGGCACTGCGTTTTGAACCCTGTGGCCGCAGGTCCATTTCCAACCCACCCCTAATATCCTTGGCGAGTGATATCTTAACCGGGTCTGGGTCCCCCTTCACAAAATTCCATTGACTACCACAACACATTTTTTTGTCCGTGAACTACAGTCGTAGGCGTCTGATTTTGCCTGTCGGTCTCTTCGTTGTGCATTCAACAGGTACAAGGTTATCTAACTTCCCATAGACCATGTTTTATGAATACTGGGCTGGTATTGTTTTTATTACTGTCGTGAATTTTTATCGATTAAAATGAATTGAGCTTGTTATAATCGTGATCAAATTCTTTCGAGTTTTTTTTTATTTAGCCCACACACAGTGCTGCCTTTTCATTTTCTGAAAAGTGGTGCACACTATGATAGGAATGTTATCCTATTTTGAATTCCATGAGCTTTACTTTATCTAATCATTGCTGTATCAATGTTTTAACAGAGTACCATGAAACTACTGTTATCCTAGACCATATTAGCCATGCCATACACGATCTGCACACCTTCCTATTTAATTTGTGTGTTAAATTCTCCATATTATCCAAGCCTTCACATGGATAAGAAGTCACCTGGCAGTATCGGCAAAACCATCCTTTTATCCGTGATTATCTTTAACTGGGGACTATGCACACAAAGGCTAGTGAATACACATATTCCATCAACAACACCATGTGAGTACTGTGCATCTGCTTTAATGCCGTGGTAAGGCTTTCTAATGGTTGGTGTTCCAACGTTTTTGCTCGGAGCTTTCGAAACCAAATCCAAGAACAATCTCCCAGCACATCGAGCAAAGCATTGGATATGGTGCCGAAAAACACGCAGCACAACCAGACATCAGAGAGCTAACCAAATTAATGTGTATTTAATTAAAAGCGTGTATTATTGAACCTGCTTTTAAGTAATGTGTATCTCCATTAGAGGGCAATGTATTATTGAATTTTAGTTAATTATGCCTCTTACATTCACTTTCAATATTTATTATGCACCTCCGATTAGCATGGCTGGCTACATATGGTGCGAAATAAGTTAAACATACATACGTAGATTTCATATCTCTGAAGACTGAAATGCTGAGGTTTTGTTGAACATGCTATTCCCCATTATTGACCATTTTTTTCCGAACGACAATAGTGTTCTTGTTTACTGTGCTCAGTGTACAAAAAAAGTTGACCCAAAGTGAAAAGGCATGAGAGATTTTAGGCGGTGTGTCGTGTGAGCTTTACTTGACCTTTGTCTCGGTGTTATCAGTGATCTGATATGTAGGTGAGTGTTAAAAGAACCATGAGTTTCCTGCAGACACACACACGAGTTCTTGGTATGTTCCTCCCTTTGAGACACTCGTTTATCTGCCCAGTATTTACAGAATGGGTGAGTGGTCTTGCAGTACAAATGGTACAAAACGAAGCGGATCCCATTGTTATATGCTGCCTCTGTGCTGGAAATATTAGGTGCTTCACAAAAAAAGGCCATTTCTTTTAAATAATAATCAATGGCTTGTGCATGCGAGGGTGTATTAACGGTATCTTTATTTATATATTGACACAACCGCACAAATGTGCAATCGTTTAGCTTTGCCACAATTTATTCTTTCTTGGTTAATTATATAATTCTTGATGGACACTACTGTTCTGCAATCAGCAAGTAAACAGATTAATTATTGATGTTTGTAAAACTTGCATTTATATTATGCTCATAAGTTAACAGTATGTCTTGGTTCAGTTTTTTTTATCCTATGCGAGAGCCTCATAGGTAGTTTGTCCCTATGCCAGACAGGGGACAATTGCTGTGAACTTTGACTATCTGTGATATGTTCTAACAATAGCAATCATGTTAATACTTTTATAGGAACTGGAAGCGTGTTTTTGGGCTTAAATTATTTGTAAATCTTTAAACAGTGTTTTCCTTAATATAACCTTATCAGCAATATAAAGTTTCCTAATAGCAGCCCATTGTAAATTTGTGTATATGGGTTGGATTGTGGGATGCTTGGGTCTAATGCTGCTGCATGCTTTCTGGTAATGTTGTAATGGACATTGTGCCGCTCGGGGTACCCAGATGTTAATAGATAGGACTCAGGTGTTAGGCAGGCAATATTTTTCCGTCTCTCTGTCCCTAGACTGTGGATACCTCTCGGCTTTTGTTGGTTACATTTAGGTGGATGCAGTGATAGAAAATAGTACAAAATAATACATAATACATTTTTGAGAAATATAACGCGTAATAATTTTTTCTAAACTTTCCAATGGTTGGCACAACCACCGATTGGAGGAGTCCTCGGGGTTTTGTCATGGGATGTATGTCATACATAGATATTTGGCTTGCAAATCATAGACTGATAATAATAATGCAATTTATAATGCGCGCAAATTTGCGGTCGTAACGGCCGCAACTCAGAGGCGCGGAGCCAAGCTCAGAGTCGCTCGAAAGCGTGGTTATAGAGGTGAGTTTTTAAGTGTCTCTTGAAGGAGACGATTGAGGTGATGCTGCGAATGTGCAGAGGGATAGCGTTCCAGACTGTTGGGGCTGCCAACGAGAAGCGACGCATAGACGTGACCATCCTGGATCTTGGTATCAAGAGGAGGTCGTGAGTCGCACTGCGCAGCATCTGCCGTGTGCTGAGCTGCAAGTCGTCAATAATGAAGAAAGGTACGGCGGGCGGGCAGATGTGAAGGCATGGTGGCAGAGGCAGGAGATCTTGTATATGACCCTGCTGGCGATGGGTAGCCAGTTGAGGGCACGGAGACAGGCAAGTGAGCTGAGACGGGGATAAGTGCGGCCAATGACGACGCGTGCTAGGTTATTTTGTAGTCTTTGAAGTTTTTTTAGGTTGCCAGTGGAGGTCCGGACTAGGACTGAGTTGCAATAGTCGAGGCGAGACCCAACTATGCAACATGCCAATGTGTTGGCAATTTCAGTGGAGATGAGAGGACATAGGTGTCTGAGAGCCTTCAGGTGAAAGTTACATGAACCGATGATATGATTGGTTTGACGGTCGAAGGATAAAGTTAAATCTAGGATGACACCGAGGTAGCTGAAGTGATCGGTGAACCTGATGCTGTGACCAAAGATGTGTATGTGTGTTGGGAGTGCTGATGAGTTGAGACGTTGCTTGGTACCTAACATGATGGACACTTACTTTTTCGGATAAAGGGCTAGGTTGTGTGCAGTGAACCACTTTTGCAAGGCGGTGGTACATTCCGAGAGCTTCTCGAATCCAGATGCATTGCCTGAATCGATGGCGGTGAATAGAATAGTGTCGTCCGCGTCCGAGTGGTGCTTAACATCGAAGCTTGCGATGAGCCGGCCGATCGGGGAAGTGTAGGCTGTGAAGAGCAGGCTACCTAGGACGGAGCCCTGGGGAACCCGGCATAATGCTTTTGTTTCAGGCGATGTGGACGTGCCCACCCTGACTGAAGATTGCCGGTCAGATTATACAAAACTATCCACTTGAGTGCTGAGCCACATATACCGAAGTCGGATTTTAGGAGGGAAGTAAGGAGCAAGTGGTTGACGGTGTCAAAGGCTGACGGCATGTCCAGACTTACAAGTGCAACAATGGAACCGGAATCAATAATCGTTAAAATGTCATCGAGCACTGTAGTGAGTGTTGTTTCTGTGGAGTAGTTTTCACGGTAAGCTGACTGGAAGCAGCAGTAGTTTGGGGAGGAGGTAATGTGTGGTTTTAGCTGGGCGAGGGCTAGTCGTTAGAGGTTCGAGAGATTAGTGATGGGACGATAACTAGATGGGTCATCCGGGTCGAGACTTGGTTTCTTTAACAAGGGGGAAACCAGTCCAGATTTGAGGTTGGACTGAAAACACCCCATAGAGAATGAGGCATTTGCGATGTTCCTGATCATGATGGCGAGTTCCGGAACACATTGCTCGAACAAGGAACCTGGGAGCACGTCGAGTGGAGATGACTTAAATTGAAGGGATTCAATTAAAGAGAAAATGTCTTTTGTAGACACCGGCTTGAGCGTAGTTAGAAAGGTGTCTGGGTGAATGCTTACAATTTCAGAAAACTGGAGCGGGGTACAATGGTGAGATGTGTGGGTAGACGTGCAGGAGTTTGCGATGGTGATTAGCTTGTTGGTGAAGTAAGTATTAAAAGAGGTGGCAAGTTTCAGTGAGGCCAGGGGATCGCTAAGGTGAGGGACCATGGTACTACCAGGATGTAGAAGATACCTGAGGGTTTTCCATAGAATGCGCGGTTTTCCGGTTTGCTGTTTTGATGCGTTCTGCAATGTAGGAGGAACGTGAGACAAGGCTACATTTGTTAGTTTTCCTGCAGGCAACTCTGTAAGCAAGTCGATCAGCAGGTAGACCACTGCGGGATGCGATAATTTCAAGGCGCCTCCTTGTTCGCTTAGCAATGATGGCGTCTCTTGAGAGCCAGTGAGTGTCGTGGGAAGACTGCCTAGCCGTTCGTGATTTTAATGGAGCCAGTTTGTCCAGCGCCGCCCTCATGTCAGCTTTTAGTTGGAGAGCGCAGATGGTTGGATCCGATGATGGGGATAACATTGAAGGCGAATTTGCGAGGAGGTGGTGTAAAGCAGAAAACTCGATACCCTTGAAATTACGGGAGTGGCGGGTGAATTTGATGGTGATTTGCTTGGGAATTTGAAGGGAAAAAAGTACGAGGCGGTGGTCGGAGTAACCAGTTTGGAAAACTCCCAGTGCAGTGATGCGTCGATGCTGGTGAGGTTCCAGAACCAGGTCAAGCATGCTCTCAACATTTGTTGAGGAAGCTCAGGTGGGGCCTCGGTTTGTGATGACCAGGTTATGGCAGGCCAAGGTTGACTCAAGGTGACTATCAATGGAGGCTGGGGTATTGCGTAGGCAATTAATGTCTCCTGTAAGCACGAGCCTGTGAGATGGGTTAGGAATGAGGTAAAGGAATTCCGAAAGCTCGTTTAAGAAGGTAGTGATGCTGCCATCTGGAGGGTGATAGATAGAAATGATGGAAAAGCACTCGTTAGTAGTGAGGGTTACGGACTGGACCTCAAAGGTGGTGGGAGACATCGGTAGATAGAGCTCTTTAATAAAGGGGTTGTTGACAGTTTGATTTGGCTGAATGCCATAATGCCTTACAAAACATGTTTTTTTAGGAGATCTTTTTTTCATGAATGAATGTGTTCATAATATAATTGGCTCAAGTGTAATTAGATGCTGTTTTGTTATTTACATATTTTGGGCCAGGCTTTCAACAGGCTTGGGTACCCATACAGTCTATAAAAGCTTTAAAGGGGCTCTTAAAATGTTGTGTATCCATGTGAAAAACATGGCAGAATGCACATGAAGACATTAATAAGGAGATGCTTTGTTTCCCCCCCACCCCCCAGGCTCTCAATGGCTTTGTGTTGGTGGTGACGGCTGAGGGACTGGTCTTTTACGTCTCCCACACCATCCAGGAGTATCTGGGCTTCCATCAGGTTGCCCTTGCCAAAAGATCACAATTCACACACCGCCCGCTCTAACCTGTACTCAACTAAATGGCCATAGTCACCCCATGGCTGTTTGATGTAATAGCCAGGAATGCACGATCTTGTTCCCTCAATATGTAAACACCTCACTCCTGTTTAGATAAGCCATTTTATAAACAGGGTTTATTTTTTTACGTAATGAAAACAGATATTTTTTACTGATAGTATGGAAATGTTTCCGTAGATCCTTTGAAGTTTATTGTAAAAGAATGGCTTTGTTTTTTCAAATGTAGTAGAGCCTTTGTGGTTTTACGAAGGAATCAAATCACGGTTGTCACTGTGTTTGTGAAGAATGTCAGCATGTTGGATTCAGCGAGTGGGCCCGTATGAGTCGCATTTTCTGCATGGGTCCTGGATTTGAGTTCAACCCTCAACGCGAAACGTCAGCACAATCTTTGTGGTTCAACTGAAATGGGTCCCATGCAAGACACCCCTGCACATCCCTCACCACTTGCCCCTTTCTGAACGATGTTGTCCTGGCATATATAACATAAGCACAATCCTTTAGGAGTGTGTGTTTTTTTATTATTGCGACTCAACACGATGTCCAGTACATAGCAACCAGTTACAGCACAGGTGGAGGGGGGGGGGCAGGGTTTTGGGGGATAGAAACTCTGCCAGTAAAAACCCGAGATCCGGGCGCACCAGGGGCTTAACGAAGGGGGGAAAATCGAGCTCTCTGTCCCACCCAGGTGGGGACCGCAAGCCAGAACACGAAAGCTTGTATGGGGAGGGAAGGATGGGGAAAGAAAACCAACATAATTAGGTAAAGAAGGGGAAGGGGGGGAGGAGTTGGCACTTTTAAATATAAATTTTATTAATGAGGCCCTCCTCATGGCGTGTTGATCATGGGGGTAGTTTTACCATATGTCACCACGCTGGTCAGTACAGGTTAGTGAAGGGATGCCCAGGACCGATTCACATCTCACCACCGATAGCCACGCTCGGGAATTTGACTCTCATCGCAAATTTAATATTGCAATGTGCTGACCAGTACAACATTGCTCCACCGCAGTTCATGTGTAAATATATTTCTGGAATATATAACAACAGTTTCACTATAAAAAAAATAATTTAAATTGTATGTTTAGAAACTAGATTTGAAGCTTTCGTGACTGCAGGAATTACTCTTTGGTTCTTTCGGTAAAGTCACGTAGAAAATCAAATAAAATAATAATAGAATACGACTTTTCGATTTGCAACACAAGCAACCATCATCAGGTAAGAATGAATGAGAAAAAAAACAAACATAGTAAACTTAGAAACACAATGCAACACAACACAGAGAGAGCCAGCCAACACAACAGCCAACACCCCACTTGGCTGACCACGCTCCTCCAAAGAATGACAAACAGAAAGACAGCGCCACTGTGTCGAGGCCTTAAATAGAGAGAGGTTAAGGGGTTGGGGCATTGAGAGGGGGGGATTGGGGCAGAGGACAATGAGAGAGTTGTGTAGAATTCCGGACCATAGTGGCCAGAGAAGGGACAATGGACTCTAAACAAACCAGCAAGGCAATATTTAGAGCAAGAAAATCGGAAGTTTGAGAAAGTAAATTTAGTAAAATTAAGTAGTGTAATGCAATGCGACACAGAGAGTCGAGTAACACGCAATTAGCGCATAGCCTGGTTTATTACGTTCTTCCAAAGATTGCTAAATTAGAAGTTAAGTGTGAAACAGACATGCAAGGAAAAATTAGAGCGAGAAATAGGAAGTTTGACAAGAAAATTAGTGAAATTAGAGAGTTAAATGCAATGCAACAGAGAGAGTCAGCTAACACACACTTAACGCATAGCCTGGTTGATTATGTTCTCCCAAAGATTGCTAAATTCGAAGTTAAGTGTTAGTTGTGATGAAACCCTCCCCGTAGAGGTGGTTCATACTAGATTAGAAGCTTTCGTGACTGCAGGAATTACTCTTTGGTTCTTTTGGTAAAGTCACGTAGAAACGAAACTAAAATAAAATAATAATAGAATACGTTTCGATTGCATTCATTCTTACCTGATGATTCTGCAAACATGACTGCTTATGTACATAATTACAATGATTAAATAATACGATATACATGTAGAAAATATTGCATAAACATTGTTGAATTTTCCCATGGACACAAGCAAATACAGTAATATCCGATTTAAGCCTCCCACTTTTAGATCGTTTTGCAAATACATCACCACTTTATTATTAATACCGCTACCTGATTTGCATCGCCTCAACACACGCTTAGCTTTGCTGACAGCATCGTCCGTCCTTTCTCGTATCCGTCGCCTCTCAACCTTCGCCTCCACCTACTTCTCTGTAAATGCCTTCGATTGACGTTGTTTGGGATTTTCGTTGTGGCACCGCTCAGGGACGCATCCCCAACGTAAACCGGGGGGTAATACTGTATAAAGGTAATTTCGTTGCAAGATGGTTAAATTTCTTAAGGTACTACTTCGTCAAATATCTATGCTACAATTATGTAAACTAGTCTCTCATTGTAGTAAGTACTTGGGTTGCAGGCCACAATCTCTTACAGACACATGCTGCTACATATTTTTCTCACCAGAATGTCTGGCCACCCAGGTACTCCTATGATGTTACTTCCTGCACACACAGCTGCCACACACACATGGTGAATGCCGAACTTGATAGCCATGGTCACCATTCGTTGAGGCTGAGATTTATGGGTTCTTTGCCATGTGCACTGTTTCGTGGATGTAAACCTTTAAGAATGCTGCAGTTTGAAACCTGTAATTTGACCTCTTAATGGGGGCCGTGATGGAAGAAACACACTTCTTTTACCATAATAATGCATGTTAACCAATATAACGCATGATGAGGTTGGATTTGTGTAGTCTCCAAAATCCCTAGTTGAAAGTGTTTTACGACATTTCCAGCAGGCACCCAGCCTTCGAGATCACCTGCTAACAATTTGGCCAGAGAAAAAGTTATTTTAACATTGTAAATGTATCCTCACTTGCCATGTTGTAAGGAATGCCCTCTTTGGATGTTTGGCCATTGTCTTATTAAGTGTTTATTAACATACGGGGGGAAACCAAAGTGCCCAGAGAAAGTCTGCCTTCATCAGAACTGCTGATGTTTTTTTAGAACTCCTTTCTTCATAACTGCTTTTTGTGTTTATTTTATTGTCCTTCTCCCGCAACTCCGATTAGCACGGTGTGAAAGAGGTTCAACATACATACATACATCAGGGGATAACACTCAACAATCTTTAAAGCTAATTGAGCTATCCACTTGCTGTGGTGACATTCTATGTGATCTGCCTGCCAACCTTGCACCCATAGCATTGAATCATAGGCATGTGCTACCGTGTATGACGTCGGCTATTAATATTAGCAGGTTGCATGCAAAAGGCAGGATGTCCTGCATGGGGTTTGCTTTTCTCATGATCTTTCTCGTTGGTGTGCAGTGCGACGTGGTCCATCAAAGTGTATACGAACTGGTCCACTCTGAAGATAGATACGAGTTCCTTCGACAACTCCATTGGGCTCTCAAGCCACCACCAGCAGCCAGAGAGGCACACAAAGATGGTTCAGGTATACATGGCAGCTTCAGAATTGCAATTAACAAATGCCTTTGTCTGAAAGTTGCACTTCAAATTAAGCAGTGGCCTTGTGACTGTTTTTGTGAATATATATATACACACATTTAATGCCAAACCCAAAACTGGCCTCTGTATTTTGTGAAATTGTATTTGGCAGAGGTGTGGACTCGAGTCATGCGACTTGGACTCGAGTCAGACTCGAGTCATGATTTTGATGACTTCAGACTCGACTTGGACTTGCCTCATCTTTGACTCGACTTGACTCGGGACTCGAGAGCAAAGACTTGAGACTTACTTGTGACTTGCACAACAATGACTTTGTCCCACCTCAGAGGTGTGGACTCGAGTCATGCGACTTGGACTCGAGTCAGACTCGAGTCATGATTTTGATGACTTCAGACTCGACTTGGACTTGCCTCATCTTTGACTCGACTTGACTCGGGACTCGAGAGCAAAGACTTGAGACTTACTTGTGACTTGCACAACAATGACTTTGTCCCACCTCTGGTATTTGGTGAAAATGTAATTTCCCTGTCTTTGGCTCAAGGGCTGCTCAGTTTGGTGCGTCTAGCTCATATCCACATTAACCAGGGCTTAGTATAACTGGATGGATGCAATGTATGATATGACTTTGTTGGGTTGATTAAACGATGTGTTTTACTCTCAATATCCTACATAAAGGATACTGCTAATGAAACATAAAGTAATGTAGTGGCCTATTGGCATCTTTGCAATTTACAGAATATTTGTTTAAAGGCATAGCAAATGTTTTGTCTACACATATAACATAGTTTATTGTAAATATGACTCCGCAATGAGAGCATGGATATTGGTTGTGACCGAGCCACAGTTCTGAGTGGGTATGAAATGTGAGTTAATTATATGTTTTGTACGATATAACATTTGTGGTTGGATGGTATAACCAGTTTCCTTAAATAAAAAATTATGATTTACCATCGTGTGACAGAGCAGTCACATATGTTGTACGGAAATCCCGAAGGAGAAGGTACATGATGCCAGGCTTGCTGTAACACAGCCTAATAAAAGTTATAGTTTCTACTGTGTGCACCTCTCCAATTGCCATTGTACAAATATGTAATCCATGTACATAGTAACCCATGCACATAGAGTTGTGACGTATGTACATAGTACTATAGGGCTGTTATATTTGATGAATCACTGAATAGAGAGGATACAATCCAAATACAACCACATTGCTTTTCGCCTTTCCTTGTGATTTATTGCATGGGGCAACAGATTAAATCACCTGTTTTTGTTTATATTTAATTTCCTTTCGGCTTGCATTTTATTGCACTGATACGTGATACAATATTTGTACTAGCTTATGGAAAGTCACAATAACAATCCACTGTATGCTTGAAAATGGCACCTTTTAAAACACTCATATATCCTTGGGATTTTTCTAATGGCCCTCTTATGTAATTGCACATTAGAATTACAGCTTAAAAACATAACTTAAACTCATTGAGGATACGTATAGCAGCTTTATGTGGCCCACATATTGCAGTGTTTCTGGATTTGCTGTACATTGCATTTGTTCTGCTTTTAAGCTGTGTACGCATCTCACAATTTGAGCTTGATACAATAACTTTTGAATCCTAAATGTAATTTGTAGTAAGGGAACAGGCTTTTGAATGGTTAGTCATAGGTTAATTGATCAGATTGAATTTCTAGGCAGGCCTCTGTTTTGTGTTGATTAGATTTGCCTAATATGTCCCATAAATGGTTTGCTTCCTGCAGTGCCTGAATTCCACATATAATTGACCAGTCACATGTGGATCTGTCTCTTTGCTGTGTTTTTTATTCTTCTCTGGAGCTCAGCCGGAAAACAACATTTTGGAAATATGGCATATATTGGGATAGCTTGTGCCATGATGATCTAAGGCTTATACACCTTGTTTCCTCCCATTGTGCTTTGGTGATGAGACAATCACGAGACAGTATAATATGTCACCCAAGATGATCGTTATTTATTATCTGCTTGTGTGTGCAGGTGACCAGGATGGCAGCACATCATCAGTGGCAGTATACAACCCACAGCAGCTACCGCCTGAAAACTCCTCCTTCCTCGAACGCCAGTTCATTTGCCGCTTCCGCTGTCTACTTGACAACTCCTCTGGCTTCCTGGTGAGATGGCATGTGCCCACACGATTGGCTTCCAAAACAAACTCGTGTGAGCTCACATTTGAATTTCTTTGAGAGACATTTGATGTCAATTATGTGCGCGTGTGTGTGTGCAACTTGTCTTTCACTGGAATTCATGATTTCTCCACATACTGACAAATATTCAATTAATATTATTTATAATATAATTTACCCACAATGTCTTGTCTGTATGTATGTTGAACTTCTTTCGCATCGTACAGAGCCAACCACGCTAATTGTAGGTGCGGGGGAAGGACAACCAACTCTAACGCAAATATAACGAGACAGTACATTTTTGGTAGCGTTTGGCGTGTGTAGCTTGGTTTTTGGTCGTGTTTGGTAGCATTTGGAATGTGTAAGAAAAGCAGACTATCCTGAGAAAACCCACGACTATGAGGTGGTGACACTGAGCACTGCTATCTCCTGGCCTCCTTGCAAGCCCCATGCTGACAACATCTGGCAAACTCCCAGTGGTCGGTACTCAACAAATGATTTGCCGATCCTGTGTTGACAGTGTTGCAAAAGCATAAATAACAAAACGTTTAACACCTTTGTCAATAGTCTTGCCTTAAAAGAAAAAAATGTATAATAGGCAACCTTTTGGGCGATGGCTTCACAGCAGATACAAAGAGTACTGGCAAGTCTCCAACCTGCTTAGCTTCTTCGACTCCATAAGGGCGATACGTCCAGAATTTTCCCAAACCTTTTTCGCCTTGTCTTTCACGAGTATATAAACTAATTTTGACAAAGTATGATGCTTTGGTTTCAAGGATGATTCTTTGGTCTGAAGGAACTATATATACAACATAATATCACCACACATTGTCTTCATCGACAATGATCCTCTGTTTCCATCCATAAGTTGAAGGGTCTCAATGCTTTAACGAGTGTTGGATTCTCCATTTGGTGTCGATAGAAACACGGTGGAAATTCCACATTCCTACAGTGGAGGATAACCACTGTTGATTGCCCCACAAATTGATACTTTACCAATCCTGCAGGGTAATAGACCGAGTCAACTCACAATTGGGATTTGAACTCATGAATGTCTAAATGTAAGTCAAGCACTTGACCACAGTATTAGTTGGGCCAATATGGGTTTCTTGAAACTTCGTAAGCATGTGTCAATAACCAACAATAAAATGTGGAGCTCTCATCCACCCATGCATTACAACTGATCCCCCGTGCCAGCATTGACATGCAAGTTTGCTCTCTGTACGCGCCAGGCTTTGCAGATGCAGGGACGCCTCAAGTTCTTGCATGGTCAGAACCGTCGTTCGGCGGATGGGTCCCTTCAACCCGCGCAGCTGGCGCTGTTCGCAGTCGCCACCCCTCTCCAGTCGCCCTCTATCCTGGAGATCCGCACCCGCAACATTATCTTCCGCACGAAACACAAGCTGGACTTCACGCCCATCGGTTGCGATGCCAAGTGAGCATTGTCTACTGGGCACACAATCACGTAACCATACGACGACTTGACAGTTGGTCACGACTCGTAGGTTGTGATTCCATGCAACAATCAATTATTCTTGTCAAATTTTTGGCCATCTTGTTTGTATTGTTTCTAGTTTACCTCTGACTTGTCCGTCCAGTTTTCTTTGCTCAATTAGGCTCAACGAAACATCACCAAGTAATTTTCATTTGATTTGTATGAATTGTAATCATGTCTAACTAACATGATTCAATGCATGCATCCTGAGCATGTGAACTGATTATAATAGATACCTCAATGGATGATTACATGGCTACTAAGAGAGCCCAATAGTTTGTAAGTTTGACTACGAGTCCATTTGCATGGAGCTTATGGTTTGATTTTCAATGCGGCTCAGTCATTTTTCTGTGTAATTGCATTTTGTCTGCAGTTAAGTTGATGTTAAATACCATTTGTGTCATTATGTGCTACTCATGAACATTACTTATTGTTAATTCCTCCTGCTTCATTTAATTGCATGTGGTTTAAAATGTTCCTCTATTTAAATCAAATTAGGAGTTAGACTGATACAACATAACCCATTATATGGAAAATCTAATTAAAAAAATTGACAATGAGCATAACATGTTAATCCAGAGTAGTTTTGGCTGTTTTTATGACATGATGGTGGGTAGCTTTATTGATTTATTTCATATACATATGGTCTTTTGTCGTTCCACCGTTGGGATGAAGGCCTCGCCGACACTATGTCAGTAAATGGGGATTGGCTGCGCTCCACCACGCTGGTCAACGCGATTTGGTAAAAAGAGGGGCCCAGAACTGGCTCGGATAACCGCACTTCACGGTTAGGAGTGGCAGGCAATCAATCTGGGAGTCGCCGGGTTCACATTTGAGCGCGCTGCGCTCGCCGCTGTGTCACGGCTCCGTTGTTAATTGACCGATGTGTGTTTGTTTATAGGGGACGTATCGTACTTGGCTACACTGAGCTGGAGCTTGCCATGCGTGGCACTGGGTACCAGTTCATCCATGCCGCCGACATGCTGCATTGTGCCGACAACCACGTGCGAAGTGAGTAGCGGTTAGCACAGCCTGTGTGTCAGAGTGAATTATGATTGGCTTCGCGCTTCAGACGATGTGTTCATCACTTATCCCGTGGCCAAAATAAATCACAGAAAACTTTTATGTTGTCATGATAATTATCTTCCTTAGGTGGTCCAATTGAAAACGCTTTCTGCTTTTGTAATTTTATTTACAATAGTATTTATTTTGGTAATATGTCAGCATGCCAATAATCACTTGTGTGAGCATCATTTACATGTTTGAAATGTCATAATTCTTAAAGTATTAAAGTGTATATAGGAAGGATTATTTGAAATGTAAAAATTGCCTGAAACATGAGGCACATATATTTTGTTATGAGGAAGTGTTGTTAACAAAAATCATTGCTTGTATACACTGTTGAATTGGTAAAGATAGAATGGATATATTACACCGCTTCATTCCAGAACTGCTGTTGACAGCTAAATGCTAAAAAACATTATGCCAATAAAAAAATACTCCCAAATCTTCAAGACAGCAGTTAACATATCTGGCGTCTTGCTTCCAGTTAAACTCGCCTTTAGCCCGTCTAAGAATGGGTGTATCGCAGTAAATCTGAAATATTCAATCGAAAATAATGTTCCGCTCATCATTATTAATAATAGCGTTACGGAATTAGCGTGACATCAGGGTCCTGGATTTTTACATATAAAAAATTAAATGTGTCAAAGTGTAAGTGATCGGATTGAGCTGAGTGCGATGTTTTCTGCTCTGCCCTGTTTGGCAGTGATGAAAACTGGGGAGAGTGGCATCACCATCTTCCGGCTGCTCACCAAGGGCAACCGCTGGGCTTGGGTACAGGCCAATGCGCGCCTTGTCTACAAGAACGGCCGCCCAGACTACATCATAGCAACACAAAGGCCACTCAGGTGGGCCATGCCTTGACCTAGTTGCATTGTATTGAAGGACATACGTTTGCTCTGAGGTAGTCAGGTGGCATGCCAAATATTGCCCCCTCAAGACACTCGGTCCCACTGCACTGAAATCAATGGGTTAAAATTACAGATACAAAAACAAAGATCCCCCATATAGCCTTAACAGACTGTTGGGGCAAGTGCTGTTAGCGAGCACCTACGAAGGCCGCCACGGCACACGAGGGGGTGGGGTGGCCAGCACCACGCCCGGCTGCCTTTGTCTCAGGTACTCATTTGAAACTGAGTGGACCTAGGGGAGGCCCAGGACCAGTTCAGATAATCATCACCGGTGTTGACCATGAGCGGTAATCAAACTCGAGTCACCGGGTTCGTAGCGCAGCTCGCTAACCGTTGCACTATTGTTCCCTACAAATACAGTTGTACAAAGACACACCCAAAGAGACGTGTCTATCTGTATCTCCATGTGAGCAACAGAGATTCTACAAAGAAGCACTCGCAGAGATATACACATATGTAGTTAGTGTATTATTGCACTTTTAACTGTATTTTGCTGGGGACAGCAAGTAATTGAAAAATCACGTGATATAATACGTAAAAAATTTGTGGTGAAATACTGCCATTGTATCTTTGTGAAAAAGGTAACATTATATGCTCAGCAGCTTTTACTTTAAAGTGACCACATTTTCCACTTTTAAATGTGGCAAATATACAAGAATGCTGTCGAAAATGTTGCTTGTTAGTGGAAGCTGCAGACAGTTGTAGGCTTACACGATGCTTATTTGTGCTCCTGCAGCAACGAGGAGGGAGAAGAACACCTGCGCAAGAGGGCACTGCAGTTCCCTTTCGCCTTCACGACCGGTGAAGCGATGCTCTACGAAACAGGCTTCCTGCCCCCGGAGATGCAAGGGAACCTTCCCCCGAAAGATGAAAATCATCTGTTAATCAAGAGGATGAGCAGCGGGAAGAATTCTGAGTGGGACAAGAAGGTGGATCCCAGCTCGCTGCTCGGTGCCATGATGCAGCAGGATCAGACCGTGTACGTGCGGCCACCAGCCACTGAGAGCCGTTTTGCCACGGACTTGGCAGGAGGTTTAAGCATGCCTAGCTTTGTGGCAGAGTCTTCACACAGCGTCGGTCAGGCTTCTGGGTGGAATGGAGGCAAGGGCAGCTTGTTAAGCTACGTGAAGATTGAGTCTGACGTGGAGAAAAGCCTCTCTGAGCCAAGTTCATCGGATTCTGGCTTTCAAGTGCCAGACGAATTGAATGATATTCTGGAAACACTGGGCCTAACCATAGATGACATTGAGTTACTTGAGGAGGAGGAGAAACAGCTGATGATGGATGTGGATTGTACACCAGACCTTGAGAGTATTCTTTCAAATGATGATATCCTTTCCTTGGTTCAGGAGTCACTCAATAAAAACAACTACCTGAGGGTACAACAGCCACAGATGCGTCATGGAAGCAGCAATGATTCCACCATGCAAACATTTGAGAACTACTTGCAGCCTTCACAGACATTCAACGGAAGGTTGCAGTCTCATCTTCCAACACAGAAAATGCGTCCGTATGGACAGTTTGGTGCAATGCCTGCTGATGGCATTGAACAAAAGTTTAAAGTCCCATGCAACATGCCGGGTTCAACAAGTACAAGTGGAACACAACCTATGTCCATTCAGAATGTCAGCTTGCAAAACACTCCCTTTGTAAGTTCTGTCCAGAATGCTCAACATGGTCCACTTCAATGTGCAACACATAATACTGTGTTTCAAAGTGGAATGAGCCAAAATATAGTGCAAGCCACAACCAGGAAAAGCAACATACCTGGTCAGCTATCAAACTTGCAGCCTCAGGACTTCAAAGGACAGCCTTGGGGCACCATGCATGCACAAAGTCAAGATTTTGCAAACACGATGCAAGGCCACTTTGTCATGAATGGAAGTAAAGGGCAAAATGTAGCAGCAACTCAGAGCTATAGAGACAGGTTTCCAGGACAAAGCATAACTTACAATGAAACAATTAAATATGGAGTCCTTTCCCAGAATCTTGTGAATGGTGTACCGCCACAGAACCAAATGGGTGGAGTCACTGTCCAAAGTCCAGTCAGTGCCGTGCAGGTTGAAAGTCCACTGAATAGTCTTCCGGTTCAGAGTGCATTAAATACAATTCATGGACAAATGCAAATGAGTAGCCCAGGAGTGCAAAGTGAAATAGATGCTGTACCAACGCATGACAGTGCTCTTGAAAACATTTTATCCAAAAACTGCATGCAAACATCATTGGTTGGTGCTCAACCACAAGGCACCTGTGACTGGCCTCGTAAGACTCACCCGCAAAACATGCATCTGCAGCCAATGGAGTTTCCTGGAGGACATACTGCAAACTTTAATGGGACAGTCGGCCACAGAGAGTTCAGTGCACCACAGCAAATGTGTACTACTGGAGTAGCAGTTCCTTTACAGCAATCGTCATTTCCCGGCCAATCCCAACACTTCCTGGGCTACTCCACAGACTCGTCGCAGTTGGGAAATGCAAGGAACCAACAAGTGAACTCACACCAGTATAACAACGACCATCAGCATCATCCGCTCCAGCATCAAGGCCAATACAATGAGGAAAAACGTATGGCTCCCTGCAATTTCCAGATGCAGAGTTCCTGTCCGCCAGCCAATCAGCAACGACTCACTGCTGAAGAGGTGAGATTCTTAAAGACAGGGGAATTGTATGAGCGATGTTCTCTGAGCAACTGCAAAAGTTATTTCTTTACAAGATATTTGCCTTGTCTTGCTTGCTTCTGCAGATATGTGTACTTAGGTGTGCAAATTAATGAATGATTTTTTTTATAATGTAGGTGAAACCATGAGGACATATTCACTTACTTTATTGACAAAACCACTGAAACACATCATCACAGATTGCCTCCTTGTTGGGACATTTTTTGTATCAACATTTTAAAAATAAAATAGAAAGGATAGATGCAGAAATTCTAGGATTTAAAAATATCTAATTAGCAGAGCCAGTTTTTTTGCTTCATAGAACTGAAATACATATTGGCCATATACCCAATTGTGTTTGAGTGCAAGGACACCTATATCACCAGCATGAAAGAATACAACCCTCTTGCCAAGATGTGAATTATGGCATAGTATTACAGAATAAACTCGAAACTAAGCAGGAGGATGGAAACCACATGGTGAGATTGGCGACTGATCTATCCTCATACATTTGACCAGCAGCTTCATGAAAATGCCTTACCGTGCAAGATATGCGTGCACACACATATACAGTTCACACTGTACGTGTGTGCGCACGTAAATCTTTGTTTATTCATATATTTAGCAAAACCCTGTCACAAGTAGGATTTAGTTTGAATTGTGCGATGATCCAGCAAATTATGAATGTTGGCTTTCCATTGTGTTTTAATGCTACATACAAAATAGGTAATGTCATGGGTTGCATTGTCAGACTTTTACACCCACCCATTCACCTTCAATTTGAAACGCATGTGTTCTGTGCTTCCGGTGATATTAGTAAGTTTGGAAACAAAGTAACTTGCCAATGCAAAAGTGGAGAGATTTGTTTTTATTGCTTTTTCTAAATTATATCATTATTATTATTATTGATCTTAAGTTAAAACTTTAGGATTATGGAATTGGCAGCACTGGCTTATGACCACCAAGGCAGATATGAGCACTGGGCCTTGCTTATTTGTGCAGGGAGAAACAATGACTTTACTGTAAAAAGCCATAGAAACCCGAAATTCCACTGGGTTATCAGAATCCTAGCCATAGACAGGTGTTGTGTATGGATGGGACATGGGAAGAAAAACACCGAAATATCGGACACATCGATGTACTCTACACGCAAACATCGGGTCAAAAAAGTTTTAATTAATCCTTTACAGGAAAGAGTTATTTGAAATATTCAAAATCAATGTTTAATATAGAATAAAATAATGAATAATTAATACAATAGCAAAACGTATACTCAAAAGACCGATGTTGCACGATCAGCACTCAATCAACAATGAACTTACATCTACTTTCCAGAATGTCAACTTTAAACCTATCTATAGTACTTTCAATGACGACACGTTGTTTTAATCAAATAGCTTAAATATATACCAGCCTTTCAGCGTGAAAAACAAAACAGAAACGAATTTCTTTACAACTGCTTTTTGTGTTTAGTTTGTTGTTGGCTACGTACGGTGCGAAAGAAGTTCAACATACATGCATATAGCAGCTCGATACGAGACATTCGGCCATCGGGGATCCTAGTCTCTGTTTGCACCACCTGGGTTAAAGGGAGCTTGGGGGGGGGGGCGGCGGCGTCTCACTGTCGGCACACATGGTATTATTGTTGCTGTCAAATGGCGGCAAGTCACTTGTACATAATTTATTACCAATGCAGCTTTAGCATTAATTTAACTGAACGCTTGCTTCACGTTTTGACTCGTTGCTGATATTGCAAGTGCAGTGTTGGCTTAAGTGCTGCTGTGAATGTGAAGCCACACGGTGGCTGGAGGTTTCGTCCGTAATTCGATGTGTTGACAGGGGAAAGATACTGATATGAAATGAAGCAAAAAGTTGACCTGTCTTGAATTTAGTTGAGGTTGCTCAACACCTGGATGGATATAATTGCCACTTGGTGGCAGGATGTACGTTTCTCTGTCGTATGAACCTGAAGCAACTGCAGCGACCTGCAGAACACATGGTTGCAGCAGACCACAATTGTAGTTGGCAAACAATACATACATATTCCAATCATATCAACATTACCAATGATTAATTTCTAAAAGTTGTGTTGTGAGACACCACTTGGTCAGGAATCAGATTGTGTCGTTGTGAACAGCTAATTGTGATGAGCTACAACTGTAAATGCATCTTGAATGTTAAATGTTTGGACTCCTGTATTACAAAACGTTTCCTGCAGAAAAAAAACATGCTTTGTACTCACGAGACTCTTTATATGAATGTGTTCCGAAGGCTTTAAAAAAAAAGATCACTCAAGCCACACTTTTTTTGGTAGAGTTTTTTTCTTCAATAAGAGGTTTTTCAAGAATGAAACCTGTTCAGAAATACAATGGTTGATACATTTCTCAAGACAGTTACAGACACACCAGAAAAGACACACAGCAATAAGCACGCAGGCATACTTGTGCTGCCCATTCACATTTGTTTATTTCAGATTATCACAACCACACTGATGTTCATCTTCAGAATGTACAGAGTATAACATATGTATTTTGTATAGCTCACAGGTCAAATTGGATTTTAATGTTTGCCAATGATGTCATGTTGGGTCTGGCTGGAATAGGCCTTGGGTCAAAGTGTAACAGTGGAGTGTTCAGTCCAGGTATTGTTGCAGGTTGCTTTGTATTTAAATAGCGATGACTCATCCACATATGTTGTAAAGCCTAGGAAGAAATGCATACTTTTAGCTAATTACGAAGTGCTTTTGACAATACGGGTACTGGTGGTGATCATTGACGCATATTTAATTGGTTATCAATTAGCATAACGTATAATGCTAAACATGCATTGAGGGGTTTGTTGCGAAATAGAAGAAATCCCTTGAGCGGTACGGTTTTTCCATACTAAGACCTCGGATGTCATGCCACAGTTCACTTCACATGCAAAACTTGAGTCACATTTGGACACAACCATTTCAGTGTAAGGGGGGGTGTTTTATGGGCTAGTTTCCTAATTTCCTTACGACTGTCCAGGGAGTCATTTCAGCCAAGTCTATTGAGGTTGGTAATTCGGAAAAAAATTCCACATGCTTTACGACATCCACCAGTACTTATACCCCTCATTATTCATAATAGACGTTTTTTTGGTTAGATCGTGTAAATATATGTCGTTAAACCTGCCACCACCCGACACAGCCAACTAGTAAGGGTTGTCACGTAAATGGAACATGCCAATTCGTCACTAGTACAGCACACCGGTGTGTTGGAGAGCCAAGCCACAATATTTGCAAACTGAGTACGACGTTTCGCCAGTAATTACAACTAGCTTCATCAGGAGACAACCCAAAAACCTCTTTTATGGATGATAGTGGTTGCGAAAGCCTACGCGTTAAACTGATTTCTATTTGTATGACGTTTCGTGGCGGGTTTAACGACACATATATTTACTGATTGGTCCACACCTCTGGTCTAACACCGTTTGAGACGAGACTCAAAAGAAAGCTGTCTCCTGGTGTGGACCAATCAGTTTCAAGAACAATGCAGAAATTATCAGAGTATGTTTTTTGTTTGCATTCTGACCACAAGCATTGTGGTTAATGCAGACATGATTCCTTGTAAAAGGTTTCAGTTTGGTGTTTTAACATCTTAACACAACGGTTTTGTTGCCATAAAAAAGGGGAAAACCTATTCTCATTCAACACATGGTTGCTGTTTACACAGAAAAATACTTGGTCTACAATGTGGCAGGTATACAAGGTCATGGATAAGGGAATTTGTGACTGCAAAAATGTACATATTTTATGCTCCGTTGACAAAAGTTTGATAGTTCTATAATGACTGCCAACAAAGTCCCAATATACTTCACAGTATATCGCTCAAATGATACGACTCCCAATAAATGATGCATTGGCATGCAGGGTTTACCATGCTTTCCGTGTCTTCACAACAGCCGTGTTCACAAAACGAATACCGAATATAGTGTAGGATTCAGCTTTGCAGTGACAATGATGGAATACACACACGCACATCATTGTAATGTACGTAGCGTTGGACACATGCCGAAAAAAGGGTATTAGGACCGTTTGAATAGTCGGTTGTACGTAGCAGGCCTAATGCATGTTGGAGGAAAGGCAATGTCTTCCTGTTTGGCAGATACACGTTAAAGCGGAGCATTTTTTCCACGAGTTTTGCACGTAATTATTTTTCTCCTTGTACTCATTAAATTCACGTTCCTTTCTCTGACCATCCCACCCCACCTTTGGTCTTCTCCAGATGGCGGCCATTTACTGCACTCAAGGCAGTGTACTGCTCCCTGCTGGTGGCGTCGGCACGGCGAACGCGGCAAGCCTGGCTCCTGCAGATGGCGCTCAACCCTACCCTGAGATCAGCCAGACGGATTACTACGGATAAGTGTTTGAAAAGAAAAGTTAGATATTCTTCATGGGCTCAAGTGATGGTTTTTTTTCTCCAGATCCCCAGAAGGCACGTTCAAAGGACAAAGAAAACATGGAATGTGAAAAACAGTGAATCGGACGTTCAAGAAAAATTTCACGTCATGTATATAGACCTCATTTTGAAAATACCAATAATGAAGTGTATATCTCAACAAAATTCAAACACGCATGAGCATTATTGAATGCAAGTTCACATTTTAGTGTATGCTCTGATCCGCGTATGAGGTCATGCACAAAATCTTCCTTACGCACACTTTGGTGTATGCTGCTTGAATGCTCTTAAGGAAGGATTACATATTTTTCCAATGAACACTTCTGTGAGCTTTATATTTCGATGAGCAAGCTGCTTGTCGTTTCCAGCTTTCTGTGTCTTACACAGCAGAAGTTATTTATGTTAACAATGGTACACACATTAAATATATTCCTAAATGGTATCTGCATTATCATCAACGTTGGTGCTTGATTATATTTGCATAGTCACAGCAACGTAATAGTTATTGTAATCAGAACGAATGTTATTGTTAGAGAATGGCTGCAGTAATTGTTTGTCGGGTCATATCACATACAGAAGAGAATGTCTGTAAAGGGCTGGTCTGTTCTGAAATGTTATAGTTACCACACAATGGGTACATACAGTACACCCTTTTGATTTAAAGTTTTTAAAATGTGTCAAGCATACCAATTTTGTGTCCAGAGCACAACATAAGTGGCCTAGAGTTCTAACAATTGCAGGTCGTCCACTGGGTTGACAGTACAGTAATTAAATTCAAGCAGAAACATTTAAATTTTGATGATTGCCGTAATGCAGCTGTATTGTCAGTTTGTCCAAGATGATCCTGACACTGCATTAATTGTTGAAGCATGCAATGGCACCATTTCCAACTAGCTTTCAATGGCACTACACTGGTTCCATACAACAAAAGTACATGGTACCTAGGAGAAACACTAGTCTCATGAATGGAATCGTTTTTACACAGCTGTTTTACAACTGCAATTGTGCACAGCACGGTTAATTTAAAACAAAAAAATACATTATGTAAGCAATGGCTCATTATTTAGCTCTCAAATACTACACGGGTTTGTGTAACAAGCTACTCGCACTTGTTTGCAAATACTGAACTTTGCACTTGTTTATTTTCTCACACAGCCACTGCAAGAGAGGGCACTGTGATCAGTCTTTCACGCACTTTTGGCAACATAAATAATCCCTTCTTGACTGTGGAGACCAAATTCTATTCAGTTCTTCACTCATGTTAGTTTGGTCCTCAGTGAAATGTAACCTATCTTAAGATGTGCATTAGGAGGAAATGTTTTAAAGTGTTACCAAGTAAAACTCCAGCATATACCATTGTTAATACCATCAATTTGTGCGATTCGCAAACATTGTCTATGAAACCAGTAAATACATATATTTGTTTATTTTACTCGAGTACATCCATTCTGTAAATAATCATTTATTTGGTCCTCTGATGATGTGTATATACATAAACTACAGTGTGTCGGGCTTCTTTCTGGTCTATAAAGTCTATTTTGATATTTTTGCTTCCATTAAAACATCTTCCACTGCAGGTTCTTTACATTACCTTAAAATGAGGTCGTTTTAAGTTTGTTTGTTCATTTCTCAGTCTTAAGTATGCATGTTAATTTCTGTAGTGGAAGAGGTTGTGGGAATTAGATAAAATAGAAAATCGTACTTGTTTTTTTCTTGTTTAAAATGTTTGTAAGTTGTCATATCACAACTTAAGATAAAACATTTACTGTTTGAGGCTCTTATTCTTGTAATTATGTAGTAAATATTGTATCAAAAATATTTTTACTTAAAATTAATTAGCACTTACTGTGAGGACAAATCATGAAAATTGTAATCCTTACTGTATAAAATACATGGTATACAATATACAGTATACATAATTGCATATTGGAGCTGGTTGGTGACAAATTGTTCATATAAACTGTTAAGTTTATTCAAATGTCAATTTGGCTTTGCTCAGTTTTTCTGCTGCTGTGTTAACTATCTTTTCAATTGCATGCATTGCTTTTCTATATTTTTGTTACTAATTGTTAATAAAAACAAGATGGAGACTTGGGATAGTTTTCAGGCCTTGCGTAAGAGGTTTGGATAAGGACACTAATAACTAGTGAGAAACAGTTTTAATTGTTATTGTTCTTTTAAGTCACTAATGTGTTGTTGTAATGGTAGTCTATTAGTTGCAACCTGGTGCTTCTTAACATAGTTTCAGAAATATTGGTTTCAAGGTCAATCAAAAATAAGTCAAACACAAATGTGTGTCAACTTTCAAGGAAACCGAGGCAATGAGTTGGGAGAACCTGCAGATGCTCATTGGTTGCCACTTTTTTTTCAAAATAGGCTTGACATTGAGTAGACGGCACAAGTGAAGTGTAGTGGTAACACAGTAAAGTGTACATGTATGTCCATGCCATTAACATGCACATTTGAAAACTCAAATGCTGTGTAGAAATGTATTTTTTACCCTCACTTTGTTAAACATGTATGTACCAGCTCTTAATCTTTATATGTATACTGTATATATGAAATATGTATTCACAAACGTAGATTGCATTGCTATTGCATATATATTACACAATATATTTGGCTATCATATAATTGATATTGTACAGTACTAATATTTAATTAGTTTTTACACGTGTCAAATATCATTTGTTTTTGTTATATTGTTAGATTTTACTTTTTGGCAGCCGACAGCATGTTTTGTAAATCATTAACCTGCTCAACACACCAGAAGTTTAAAACTAAAATCTACTGTCCTGGAGGCAAGACCTTTTCTGTGGTCTCGCTTCACCACACACACGAAGCTTCACACTGTGGAAGCCCTCAGTGCTATCACTTCTGTGGCCATCAGTGGTTTTCGTGAGCTACACATCAGGGGTTATATTTTTTGTTGCTAATGGAGTTTGCTCCCTTAGTGCGGTGCTAGCAGGGACATAGCACAGGCCAGTTTGGCTCAGGACTGGCTCTCAAGTATTAACCCGCTAGAGTTGTGAGCAATCAGCTGATCCCTGCAGCGTTTCAATGTTTTGGTAACAGAGAAACAAGTCTTGGTCATATGCAACCTCTTAAGCGGTGGCAATGAGTTGCCAGGGCTCACCTCATTATGATCTCCTCATGCATCTTTATCCTTATATGAGTGAAGGAGGTGGGGATGTGACTGGTGGTGGCCCATCACTTGGCAGGTGTAGAGAACAGAGTTGTCGATTGGCTAGGTCACAAAACTCGTGAGGTCCGGGGAGTGGAGCTTGCTGTGTCAGGATTCAGTCAGGTTCAGACTGACTGCCTTGAGGTGAAGATGGCCATATTTTAAAGGATCAGCTTGACATCAAAGGTGCTTGACGTTGGAAGTCACAGAGAAGCTGTACTCGCCGAATCTACAAATCATTGGCATACATTTGGGATCTGGTGTTCAATTGAATATTCTGCCATGTCAGCAGTTTTGAACGTTCGAGTGGAGGAGTTTCAAAAAGGGACTGGCCCTATCCTTGCTCCATAAGAGTGGCCACAATTTTGATGGGTTTAAAGGAAAATTGGTTGGCTCATCTAGTCTGGTCATCAAGCAATATGTCAGGTGAGGTCCTGCAGTGAGGTTGGAGGTGGTCCCATTGAGACCTTCTAGCCTTTAGAGTGTATTGCAAATCAGACTTTGAGCCCCTGGCTACGTGTTAATTTAAGCTTTTGAATATGAAAATTGTGTTTCTGGTGGCCGGTAACTTGACCAGGAGAGTTGGAGAAATCCACGCGCTACTGTATATTGCAACCCTTCATTCATTGCTCTTCATAGGGATAAGATAGTGTTGACGATCCTGTCAGGTTTTTTTCCCAAAGTGGTGTCCATGATTCACGTAAATCAGGAAATTGTTAACCTATTTCTGCCCAAACCATTCAGATTTGAGGGGCAGAGGTCCTTACATAATCGTGGACGTGATTTGCTACTTGACGTTTTATTCTGGGCAAAACAAGGATTGGCATTAAAATGAACAACTTGTGCTTTATTGAGGCTCACAGTTATTTAGGTAGTCTCAAAATCGAGAATTGGCATCTGTATCATGAATTAAGAGGTATTCAGCCATCTCTAAGCTGTATGGTCCTCTCTGCAAAAGGGCTATGGCGACGCCATGCTAGCAAAGTGCAAGCTCAACTGGAGAGGTATTTGTGAGGGGGTTGTGTGGTGAAAACCACACTTTTGTTAAGCACTACAGGCTTGACACTGGCCTCAAGGGATGTCACGTTTGTCAAAGCAATTCTCTTGTTGGGTGTCCCTTAGTGTTATTGATGCATTATTCTCCCACCTCCGGAACTGCTATGTATTGTTTTACGATTTCCAGAATGTCAAAAGCTGCTGAAGGTAAACACCTGAAACCTGGTTTTGTAAGGCAGCCGTTGGCATGTTCCACTCCCTTCCCCACTGAATGAGGGATCTGTAGTTTTTGTGTGTCCCCATCTGTCTAATTTATTTGAGAGCAGTTTGGAGTTTTTTTTATTGTTTAGTTTCAACAGTCACTGAGGGCTTCCATTGCACAGGGTCACCTGCGTGGTGATGTGAGCCCCAGCAGTGACAGGTGTTACCTAAGGGTGGTTATTTTTCGAGTGGTTATTTTTCGAGTTTAAGACCTTCTGGTGTGCTGGGCATGAAGTGAAGTTAATGATTTATGAAGCAAGTTAATTTCTGACTCAGAAATCCATGCTTTAGGTACTGCTAGTGTAATCCTAGTAGACATAGCCTGATGTTATATGATAGATGGAGGTAAAACTTATTTTTTTATCGTATCATAGTCATTTAAATTTTAGTTTTTTTTTAGCTTTTATAATACAATATTTCATTACCATGTTTATATATTGTGTCGGAATATTTGACATACTTGATTTGAAGCTTTCGTGACTGCAGGAATTACTCTTTGGTTCTTTTGGTAAAGTCGTGTAGAAACGTGACTTTGGTTCTACGTAACTTTACCGAAAGATCCAAAGAGTAATATTTGACAAGGC
Source organism: Lampetra planeri (assembly GCF_965212315.1). Lineage (NCBI taxonomy): Eukaryota > Metazoa > Chordata > Hyperoartia > Petromyzontiformes > Petromyzontidae > Lampetra > Lampetra planeri. The sequence continues at coordinate 24,158,672 of NC_136107.1, forward strand.
TGACAACTAAATCTAACTTGTAAAAAACATCGTTTTAATTAAGTGCCTTTAGATGAAACAAACCGTTTTTAATACTTGTCGGTTAATTTGTATTTGCTGTTTATAAGTGTAATTACAGGAAATATATTGCGAGGAAAAAATAAACATCTTTGCTGGCGTGACTACGTGCCCAGGTCTTACCACTCATGACTCTACTTGCCATGGACTACACTTATCAGACTCACAATCACAAGACACTCACCACTCTCAAGACACCACTCACACCCATCAGACACTCACCACTTAGGCACTCACCAGACATTGACATGAAACACTACTCACCATGCTCTACGCACTCATCAGACACTCAACCGCAAGTCTTATATATGTTGAACTTTTTTGAACGATACGTGCCCAACCGTGCTAATCGGAGGTGCGGTGGAAGGACAATCTAAACAAAAATAAATTCAAAAAGAAATGTTTTCAGTCTAGATGTAGAAGTGTATAGCTTCAGTGGCTTCCTAATATCGGAAGAGCGTTCGAGACGGCCACAGAAGTGCATCTGAAAGTGAGCGATGAAGTGACCATGTTTGTTCGATGGCCAGCCAAAAGTTGCTGCGAGAAAGACCGGAGTTTGCGTGATGGTTTGTGCTCCTTGACGAGATCAGCAAGATAGTGTGGTTAATTCGTGGTAAGTACTTTGTGTGGAATGAGTGCGACCTTATAATGTATTCGTTCAGCAATCGGAAGCCAATGCAGCTCAGCGAGCACCGGACGGACACGGTCGGATCTTGCAGTACCCGTCACGAAACGTGCTTAACAAATTCCCCAGACCTCGCGATTTTTACCTTCGACTCATATCCACTCAACAGTGATGGTGACGGCCTAACACCGGAGCAAATCTAAACCTTTACATCTGTAGTATTGTACAGACGGACTCTTCAACGTCTTTTGTAGCACACACTTTTATTCGTCTTATTGACACAGTCCCTATGCACTGAGGGGTATACGGTCCCCTCACCCGTTACACTCAGAACGTACAAGCCCCCGTACCCTACAGGCTACTTAATATCCCGCTCTTTCAGTGTCCTCTGACTGGACCTAGGGAGATGTCTCCCCGACCACTGGTTACTCTGAACCCTAGCCCTTATAAGGGCTGGAGGGCTTGGTCCAGGGTCCTAGGCTTCTTCCGCCGTCTTGGGTCTTCGTGTAGTCGAACTCCCCGAGAGCTCTGAGCGCTCTGGCTTTATACTTGTTCGTGGCCGGGTTATCCAATCCCCGGCCACCTTGTGGAACCCTGTGATTGGTCGTTCCCAATCTGCTTTTCGATCCCAATTCACCCTATCTGACCCTGACCGTTTGGTCGCGCGGGAAAACCTTGTTTACGGTCAGCTCTCACATCTTGTGAGACCCTGACCATTAGTTTGAGCGGGAATACCTTGTTAACGATTTGCTCTCCCAGTTTGTGAACATCGAGTGGGTAACTCTACTACACATCCTCGCGTCTTTCTCTCCGCCGGTGTGCCTCGTGCACCCTCGTGGAGCGCGCTGCCAATTGGGCCACAGCCTTTGGCGGGGAATTGAAATGCGGCCAATCAGAGGGCACACGACGTGACGTCAGTGGTGATGGGGAATCGACACCGCCGAGAATTCTGATTGGTCAGTGATAATGCCCCGACAACTAAGCAGCGTTATTGCTATTGTTCAGTGATGACAATGATGGATGTTCTTTGTCCGTTATTAAAAACTGACGCGTAACAAATATCCTAACCAGTATTTATATTATGAGACCTTTGCCAGTAGCAAGATATGGTAATAGGTTTTTACCCTTTTATCTGGCACAAAAACTGACACCTTTATACAAGGGATCATGTTTGCAATAACCACAACACAAGCAGTCAAAATACAAACAAAAAGAGACAACTCTGATAATGACATGCACTGTCCTTGAAAGTGATTGGTCCACACCCGAGACGGCTTTTCTTAGAGCCGAGTCTCCAGAATTTCAAGGACAGTGCATATCATTATCAGAGTTGTTTCTTTTTGTTTGCATTTTGACTGCTTGTGTTGTGGTTATTGCAAACATGATCCCTTGTATAAAGGTGTCAGTTTTGGTTCCAGATAAAAGGGTAAAAACCTATTACAGGTAGGAACAATGTTCCACACTGCCCACCAGGGATTTATTGTATGTCTGACTGTCTGTCGTGCATAAATAAATATATAATACACGCAGCTCTTTGATTGGTGGAGACCTTACAAGCAGCTCTTTGTTTGGTGGAGACCTACTGCCGGGTACGGAGAGGGGAGGTGCCTAAGGGAGGAGGGTCAGGGGAGGGGCCTAAGGAAGGGGGGAGTCAGGAGAGGGGCCTGAGTGGGGGGGGGGGGGTTCAGAGGAGGGGCCTAAGGGAGGAGGGGTGAGGGGAGGGGCCTAAGGATATGGGGGGTTTGTCAGGGGAGGGGCCTAAGGGAGGGGGGTAATGGGAGGGGCCTAAGCAAGGGGGAGGGGCCGATAGTTAAGGGGGCTGGCTACCTGGCTGGCTGCCTGGCTACCTCAAGTGATCTTGTATACAGGTAGCAACACCAGGTTACACACTGCCCACCAGGGATTATTTGTCTGTCTGTCGTGTACGAATGCGCTGTCCAACCAAGTTCCTACCTGCCCACTCCGAAGGAACGTGTTACGATATCTTGCTACTGGCAAAGGAGGTCTCATAATGTAAATGCTTACCCAGAGCTCTCAATACTCTGATAGTGCGCTGTTTTTGAGTTGTATGCCTTTTGGCGTCATCTGGTCCAACACCAGTGAAGACTAGGCTCTAAGAAAAGCCGTCTCCGATGTGGACCAATCAATTTCAAGGACAGTGCATATCATTATCAGAGTTTTCTCTTTTTGTTTGAATTTTGACTGGTTGTGGTTATTGCAAACATGATCCCTTGTATAAAGGTGTCAGTTTTGGTGTCAGATAAAATGGTAAAAACCTATTACTATATCCTAACCAATAATTAAATTAAAACAATACTGTATGTAAATGGAGTGTGTGTATGTGTGTTTTCCTTATAGCTTTTGGCAGAATTATCAGCAATATCAAGAGTGCCCTATGGTTAAATTTCGATTTAAAGCTTTCGTGAAGGCAGGGATTCATATTCTTGGTTCTTTCGGTAAAGTCACATAGAAGGGAAATAATAAAATAATGTAAATAAAACAATAAAAATTATCACGACGTTTTGGCCACAAGAAAAACAGAGCTGTCGGACGCTGTCTTTCCGACAGCTATGTTCTTCACCTGAGGACGGCTGCTTGCGTTGTGGCCGAAACGTCGTGAGAATTTGCATTATGTTTTATTTTAATTATTTTATTTTTTCCCTTCTACGTGACTTTACCGAAAGAACCAAGAATATAGTGCCCTATGGCTTAGACTCTGCCGATGTCGGGCATTGATGGATGTGTGAGCCACATGGTTGGCTCGGCATGGAGCGGTCATTCCCCACGTGCGGCAAGCACAGAGCGCGGCGGCTTACCAAGTGTCACACCGTGACACCAACAAGGGCTCAACACTCCACCAGATTCCTGAATGCAGGCTCATATGAAGATGGCGATGATGATGGTAAGGGGCCGTCCATAAATGAGGTCACGCGATTTTGAACGATTTTTGACCCTCCTCCCTCGTCACGGCGTCACAAAAAGTCAGACCCCCCCCCCCTCAAATATGACGTCACAAAGCTCTGCCCCCCCCAAATATAAAACATGCGTCAAATCGCTTTCAATTATTATCATTGAAGTGCGTATTTAATGTGGCGCTGCACTCTGATGTTGTAGGAGAAAACATTTATTAAAAAGTATATTTAATTAAGTAGAACGTGTTGTCTATATTTATTTAAAGTTGCGCATTTTGATGTGACGTCACATTTCTCAACCCCCCCCCCCCTCGTCACATCGTCACAAATGTCTGACCCCCCCCCCCCCCTAGGTGCGTGACGTCATTTATGGATGGCCCCTAACGACGACGACAGTGGTTCTTATAATGATGAAAATGAACATGGCTAAATTACTCTAGCTGATGACGATGTTTCTGCGGCTATTCTACTGATGATGGTGGCGACGGTGATGCAGAAAAGTGTTCCCTTTACGCCTCATTTGTAAGATGATTTGACATGTGAATGCAAACTAGAATACCCAGAGAAAAATCATGCTTGGAAGGGATAACGTTAAAAAAAGTCCACAGATTTAAGATCCAATGCCTCTTGACTTCTGGACATCGAGTACTTTAGTGAGTTTTGGACTTCTCCACGTGATCCAGCAACCCATGCATCGAAAGTGATGGGTTACAGGCATCATTCGCACGCCACATGAGACGCGCATTTAACGATGAGTCGACCTAAGAGAGGTGACCCAAGTGTGATTCCTGGCCATGACAAATAGTGGCATGAGGTATTTTAACTGGTTCCTGGAAATGCTGAAGGAAGTGAAGCTAACAACGTGCGTGGGATTGCTGGTCACAGCTCACGTCAGTGACGTTCAGTGTTGCCAAGTCTCACGAGATAGAACAGCGCACTGCTTTTAAAAACAAGCCCAACAACCGATTTCAGAGGAAGGGGAGTAAATTATATTTTTTAGGAGTTCTCATTTTGATACATACCACATTAGGTTACACCTGATATCAAATATATTGATGGATACTTACATTATTTTAAAAATAAAAGGTCATCCTCACTCCCTCCATCTCCGTGTTCTCTGTTGCCTCAATGTGGCACATTCCCGTGTTGAAAAAAACATTGAAGTATATCCCATGTGGCGTGGTGGGTTAGAGGAGTTTACCCATGTGCGGGGCCATCCATAGGGGGCCCAGGGCGAATCACACTGGGCCCCCCGACACCTTCTAACTAAATCGGAAGTATTACATCTGACACCGTGACGTCGAAGCGCGACCACCCCGGGGCCCGGGGTGGTCGCCTGATTCGCCGTACCCTGCCCACGTGGGTGTTGTTTTCTTAACTGAATGGGAGAGGAGGGTGGGGGATTGGATGATTTTAAAATCATGAATGTTGGAATCGAATGAGTGTTAATACATGCGTTTTGACATTGACATCAATCACCAAAACCACCCCGACAACGATTGCTAAACTATAATCTGTGTTGAAGTCACCTCTTACAACACACCCCAAATAAGCGACAAGGACCAAAAACGATCTCAAAAGGTAAAGCAATTTTATAACAGATAAGCTCATTCTACTTATTATCAACAGACTTTGACATCACTCGGTGGCATCTATTCTGTGGATCGTTGCAGCATAGGTGTTGGTGTGGGTTGTTGTACAGTATTTGTGGTTGGTAGTAGTTACAGCTGCATCAATATTATAATCGCATCTTCAGATATCATCTATCGCCATCACCATCGTCTTAATTCATGTATCATTGGAACCACTATTACCGTTGTCAACATCATTTATCATTCCTGTCAACTTCGTGTAACGTTATCTTCATCATAATCACTGTCAGCGTCTTCAGCATGATAATATTCAGCATTTATAACCGGTAACAGCATCACCATCGTGTTCTTCGTCATCATCGGCATATGTATTTTTAAGTAGCGGCCAAGCCATTTTTGACTAAAAGCTTCGTCATTTCGCACCTCCGTCAAGGACTGAACAACCGTCTCGCACGTCTTCTTGGTTCTTTCGGTAAAGTCACGTAGAAGGGAAGTAATAAAATAATAAAAATAAAACATAATGAAACAATTCTCACGACGTTTCGGCCACAACGCAAGCAGCCGTCCTCAGGCGAAGAATGAGAACATTATCAAAAATTCGTCTCGCACGTGTTCGCGTGTGACGTCATGGGCCCGAGACTGATTGGTCGCCTCAGGTTGTCGGCGGAGCGAGCGTGCTGTATGTATTTATGTTTCTGGCGCATTAGAAATGGACCACTCTTTTAATTATTTCTTTGTGCAGCAATGGAGCAAAGTGTGGGTTTGTGAAGGTCTTTATGTGCTGTGCAGTACATCAATGCACGTGTGTACACCAGCATGCGATACTGAGTTGGGCCTGTAGGTGGCTGTCAGGGCTATTGAGTAACCTGACCTGTACACAAGTCACGTGGTTAATGGCGACTCGGTTGAGAATTGCTGTGACACACGTGCCGTTGCATTTTACAGGTAAAGGACCCAAATGTTTTGATAGTTATATAAATGTTTTAGTCTTTAAGCTTGCCTTTGAATTGGTAGTGTGTGTATATCAATAGAAGGGGGTTTATCACTGTACACTGTTAAGGATGACGTGCTGTAGTTAATACTGGTAATTCTCTAACCCTGATACTGTTTATTCTATAACCATGCCCATGCACCCAGAGTATGACTACTTGCAATGCTATTGCATTGCTATTGCATTGCAAGATATCAATATAAGTGGATGGTATAGAGTAGGGGTCGGCAACCTACGGCTCCGGAGCCGCATGCGGCTCTTTACGGGCTGCTTCTTGACGATATGTACGTATGTACATAGATGCATTGCGGCTCTTGAAATACTGAATTTTGTACCGAATTGGAAAGAAATGGCTCTTCTTGTTGTTTTGGTTGCCGACCCCTGGTATAGAGTAACCTGATCTGTACACCAGTCACGTGGTTAATGGCGACTGGTTGATAATTGCTGTGTGTGACGCACGTGCTTTTGCATTTTACAGATTATCACAATAAATGTGTTTGCCCTCCATTTGGAGCACCTGCCCACGTCCTTCATTACGAGTGTGCAACATGTTCAACTTCTTTCGCACCGTTTATAGCCAAACATACTTATCGTAGGTGCGGGGGAAAGGACAACAAACTAAACACAAAAAAGCAGTTTGAAAGCAGTTTTAAAGAAAGTAGTTTTTCAATCTAGCTCCAGTGGCTGCCTAAGAGCGATCCAGATGGCTGCAGAAGTGCAGCTGAAAGTGCGTGGTGCAGTGACCGTCTTTGTGCAATGGTTAGCCAAAAACCGCTTCTGCGAGGATGACCGGAGTTCACATCATTGTTATTTTTTCTTGACGAGATCAGCAAAGTATTGTAGTTGATGTGTCGCAAGCACTGTGTGTAATGAGTGCACCCTTAGATTCCAAAGAACACAGGATGAGATGTTACTATCCTTTGTGCAAGCACTTCCAAGAGTTCATGAACAGTGAGCCTGGTGAAATTTGGGGAGCGCATCGTCAGTAGTGAACCTTTGGTTCCTAGGGTGTTTCGGCCTTTCATACTATACACCCTCCCCAAAGGCGGCCAGCGACAGGGTGATCAATCCTACGCTTGCGTCCCATTCCCAATTAGTCATAGGAGTTGCCTTGTTGTTGACAGCCAACATCCCATGGGACTATGCATGGCAGGGGTGTCCTCCTCCCTGAGTCAAGCATTGTTGACTGCATACCTCCCGGCCCTCTCACTTTGGGGCCCAGCTGGGGTCTTTCCTCTTCATCCAGAGCCACTGACTGCTGCCTTCTGCCGCCTCCGATACAGCTCTGATTGCCGAACGCTGGCTCTGGCCCTTAATTCCCAGGTCTCTAAGCAGTCTGGTTGTAGATGTTGCCACAAAACCTTTGCAGCCCACCGCCACTGGTCAGACTTCTGTGTTCCAGCCATGATGCCGTGCTTCGGCAGCTAGATCGGCATAGCGCAGATGTTTTCTCTCATAAGCCTCATCTACTGAGTCCTCCCAGGGTACTGTGAGCTCAATGATGAAGACCTTCTTGAGCGAACGGGACCAGAGCACCATGTCAGGTCTTAGGGTGGTGGTTGCAATCTCCGGAGGAAACACAAGTTGCCGGCCAATGTCAGCTAGCATTTTCCAGTCGCGGGCCAAGCACAGCTGGTCTCGCTCTATTGGTGTAGAGCCGCTCTTCGGTGGTTTAGCCCCTTCGCGGACAAAGGTCGTCCGTAAGGGGTGTGATGCTGCTGGGGGTGGTAGGGAGTTGGTGGCAGCTCGCTTGTCCTCCAGGGCGGACGCAAGGTTTTTAAGGACTTGGTTGTGACGCCAAGTGTAGCGTCCTTGGTGAGGCTTGTTTTACACCCTGTGAGAATGTGCATGAGGTTGGCTGGCATAGAACAGAGGGCACAGTCCGGATCTTCACCATACCATTGGTGAAGATTAACTGGTGTTGGAAGGACGTCATATGTTGCTCTGATGGAAAAGATCAACCGCCTCGCTTCCATGGCCCACAGATCCTTCCAGCTGATCTTCCTCTTCTCCACACTGTCCCATCGAGTCCACTGTCCCTGTTTGGCAAGAGAGACTGCCTTGGCCCACCTTGCAGCCTCCTCCTGATGGCGTACTTCCTGCACTACCATCTTCCGCCGCTCTGGTGCAGTGGCCTTACTCCAAGCAGCACGGCTAGTTAGCCAAAGGCCTCCTCTCCCTTGCTGAACATGACCCACAATGTCAGCATGTCTGAGGGCTGCTGTTGCCTCCTGGACTGCTTTTCCTGGCCTCCATTTGCGCCCAGTTGCCAATGTCGGCGCGTTGTTGCTCACCACTGGGTCTCGAGATTCATTCAGTGTCATCTGGAGCCTGGTTTTTGCACACTTGAATTCCTCGGTTAGACTGGTGAGGGGCAGCTTGAGGACACCATCTCCATAGAGGCCTATGGTGGTAAGGCATCGTGGAACTCCGAGCCACTTCTTTAAGTAGCTCGTGACTTTTCCATCTTCTCCACTGTTGAGATTGGAACCTCATACACTGCTAGGGGCCACAACACCCGGGGTAGGAGACCAAACTGCAGACACCAGGCCTTTAACTTTCCAGGTAGCTGGGTGTTGTCGATGGACTGTAGGCTACTACTGATGTCTTTGCGCAGCTGTTGCACCTGGTCTTTGTCCTTCAGGCTTGCATCATACCACCTTCCAAGGCTTTTTACCGGCTGTTCAGACACTGTTGGGATTTGGTCATCTCCGATGAAGAATTTCAGGTCACAGAGTACTCCCTTCACAATCGAGATGCTGCGTGACTTGGATTGTTTAATCTTCATACGGGCCCAGCTGATGTTCTCCTCGAGTTTTCTGAGCAGTCTCCTGGTGCATGGGACAGTGGTGGTCAATGTTGTAATGTCGTCCATGTAGGCTCTGAGTGGAGGGAGGCGAAAACCAGAGTCGACTCGCTCTCCACCAGCAACCCATTTTGAGGATCTGATGATAATCTCCATTGCCATTATGAATGCCAATGGAGAAATGGTACATCCCGCCATTATACCTACATTCAGGCATTGCCATGAGGTGGTGAACTCTGAGGTGGTGAAGCAGAACTGCAGATCCTGAAAGTACGACTTCACCAGGGTTGTGATGGTGTCCGGTATGTGGAAAAATCTGAAGGCAGACCACAGGAGTTCATGGGGCACAGAGCCAAATGCATTGGCGAGGTCGAGGAAGACTACATGGAGGTCCCTTTTCTCCACCTTGGCCATTTGGATCTGGTGCAAGATCATGCTGGAATGTTCCAAGCAGCCAGAGAACCCTGATATTCCTGCCTTCTGTACAGATGTATCGACGTACGCATTCCTTTGCAGGTACTCAGCCATCATCTGGGCAATGACCCTAAAGAAGATTTTACCCTCGACATTCAGTAAGGAGATTGGGCGGAATTGGCTGATGTTCACTGCATCCTTCTCCTTAGGGATCAGGACCCCGCCTGCCCTACGCCACACTTTGGGTATTATCTTCTTTTGCCAAGCTGTTCTCATAAGCCTCCAGAGGAACCTCAGGACGTCTGGTGCGTTCTTATACACTTTGTACGGGACTCCATTTGGCCCCGGGGCTGATGCTGTTCTTGCCCTTCAAACTGTGTTTTCCACCTCTTTCCATGTCGGAGGGCTGGTCTCAATATGATGTTCCGGGGGTTCAATGGGTGGGATATCTGATGGGATGGCCAGATGTTCATGTCGCTTTGAGTCAAAGTTTGTTGTTCTCAGGTGCTCTTCTAGGTCTTTCTTTGTTGTTTTTAGAACTCCACTTTTTTCCTTCGTGAAGAGACTTTTAAGGAACTTGAAGGGATCTTTATAGAATCGAGTTCTAGTTTGTTCTTTCTTCCTTCTGCGCTTCCGTAGGTTCTCTGCTCTACGGAGGGATGCCAACCGGGTTTTGATGTCAGCCTGAAGTGCCTCTATGCCCTCCTTTTCCACTTCCGAGGCTTTCTTCCACTGTTTCTTAAGCTGTCTCCTTTCTTGAACGAGGCGCTTGATTTCTTGTTGCCTCCTGGAAACTGGTGGGGTTGGAACCTTTCTCCCGCCTTTTGCCTCTTGCACTCCAAAGCTTTCTGCCCCGTACTCATAGATGATGTCCCCCATCCTCTCCAACTTCTTCTCCACTGTGCCTCGAAGTTTCTCGAGGGTCAAGGTAAGGTCAGTATTCACTGTTTCCCACAACTTCTTGTCACTGGCGCCAGGCCACTTCACATACGGTCTGTGCCCTGGTAGTCTCCTCTCGACTGCAGGTCTGGGAGGCTGGGTGAGTTCCACTCCTGTTGTTGGTTCCACCTCAGTTGTTACTTCGGTGCTTGAGTTTACGTCCTCCATGACAGTGGTACTGATGCACTACAACTATGGTTTGCGTCCAGTTGCTGTGCTTCATTCGACTGATTTGATCGCTTTCGCAGAAAGTAATCAATGCGAGGCCTCTGTCTCTCTTTACCCAAACACCCATTCTTCCCCTGGTGGATCCTCAACCCATGGTGTGATGTAACTTTCCTCCAACCACAGACACATACCTGCATCTGTTTGTGGCCTGCTGTTGCAGTGGAACTTGTGACAGTTGCTGTGGTGTTCTCTTGTGCTGTGCTCTCATTACTCATAGTCGTTTCCGGTCCAGTCGTTACCATGTTGTCAGTCGATGAGTCATCTTCCGCCCCCGATCTCGCAGACTCTAGGGGTATTCTCGTATATTGACTTTCTGTAGCTAAAGCGGGTGTTTCCAACATACTGCGAAGCATGGGCAACTACAGAAATGGGAAGCTAACCCATGACTGTCCCAGTGGGGTCTATTCCCTCCTGTCAGCCGTCTCTCCGTGCCGCCACAAGGACTTTGCCCTGTTGTCAGCTGATCTTTCTCAGCAGTCACTGGACAAGTCCAGATATTCAGATTCCAAAGAACACAGGATGAGATGTTACTATCCTTTGTGCAAGCACTTCCAAGAGTTCATGAACAGTGAGCCTGGTGAAATTTGGGGAGCGCATCGTCAGTAGTGAACCTTTGGTTCCTAGGGTGTTTCGGCCTTTCATACCATACACCCTCCCCAAAGGCGGCCAGCGACAGGGTGATCAATCCTACGCTTGCGTCCCATTCCCAATTAGTCATAGGAGTTGCCTTGTTGTTGATAGCCAACATCCCATGGGACTATGCATGGCAGGGGTGTCCTCCTCCCTGAGTCAAGCATTGTTGACTGCATACCTCCCGGCCCTCTCACTTTGGGGCCCAGCTGGGGTCTTTCCTCTTCATCCAGAGCCACTGACTGCTGCCTTCTGCCGCCTCCGATACAGCTCTGATTGCCGAACGCTGGCTCTTGCCCTTAATTCCCAGGTCTCTAAGCAGTCTGGTTGTAGATGTTGCCACAAAACCTCTGCAGCCCACCGCCACTGGTCAGACTTCTGTGTTCCAGCCATGATGCTGTGCTTCGGCAGCTAGATCGGCATAGCGCAGATGTTTTCTCTCATAAGCCTCATCTACTGAGTCCTCCCAGGGTACTGTGAGCTCAATGATGAAGACCTTCTTGAGCGAACGGGACCAGAGCACCATGTCAGGTCTTAGGGTGGTGGTTGCGATCTCCGGAGGAAACACAAGTTGCCGGCCAATGTCAGCTAGCATTTTCCAGTCGCGGGCTAAGCGCAGCTGGTCTCGCTCTATTGGTATAGAGCCGCTCTTCGGTGGTTTAGCCCCTTCGCAGACAAAGGTCGCCCGTAAGGGGTGTGATGCTGCTGGGGGTGGTAGGGAGTTGGTGGCAGCTCGCTTGTCCTCCAGGGCGGACGCAAGGTTTTTAAGGACATGGTTGTGACGCCAAGTGTAGCGTCCTTGGGTGAGGCTTGTTTTACACCCTGTTAGAATGTGCCTAAGGTTGGCTGGCATGGAACAGAGGGCACAGACCGGATCTTCACCATACCATTGGTGAAGATTAACTGGTGTTGGAAAGACGTCATATGTTGCTCTGATGGAAAAGCTCAACCGCCTCGCTTCCATGGCCCACAGATCCTTCCAGCTGATCTTCGTTCAGCAACCGGAAGCGAATGCAACTCGGCGAGCACTCGATGAACATTGCGGGACATGTGCTGATCCGAATCAGAATATACTGGAGGCATCCCATGAGCTCTTTTTAAAATGTCAGCACGTCCTGCCCGACTACTGATTGGCCTTGGGATTCTGTTATTTGCAGAATGGTGCTCCACCCGTTCTGCACGGACTAATCGGGCCAAAAATTGACACGTGAATTATTGGGGAAATGCTTTTTTTCAGAATTGACGAACGTTGGAAGTTTGCAAATGTGTGGAAACTCTGCATGAATCAGGCAATTTTTATTGTACTGTGTTGTATGTAAATCTCCATTGCATTTCAAACCTGGCCCTGCTGTGGTCTGTGCTTTTAAATGTCTTTAAATACATGTATAGGCATGTAACTGTAATAGTGCTATATATTGCGCCACAGCTAAAGACTGCCCTCTAGAGGTATGTGCAGTCGGGCGGTTTCGGTGGTGGGGGGTGCAGATATTTCTTCAACCCAAGGGCCCACCACAAGTTTTTGCAGCCCCCTACCACGACACACCTACCCAGTGTAAATTGCAGAGAAGCACGTGCAAGACTGATCAGCCCAATTATCGAGTCAAAAGGTCAACGTTTTCATAATTTTGACCTCACATAAGCCAAGATAAAGAACGAAGCACAAACTGGGAGCGTTGTCACCTTTTACTTGCAATAAAGTTACACTGGATGTGTGTATATATAAACATACACATACAATGTGATAACTTTCATTTCATGATTTTAACCCCCTGATCATGTACAGCATATCCAACTTTAAAATTACAGCATTACATTTCTCAAAAACGTTTGTGTGTTTAATAGCTATGAAATGACTCATATCTATAAATAAGTGTATTCTATTATGGTAGTGTAATAAATAATCTAAATAACTTTAGTAATTAAGTTAAGTTGTAAAAAATAAGTAAAGTGGACATTACAATATTTTCCAACACTCCTCACCAACACAGCTACAAACTTACACTTCATCTGTCTTACTTCCTCATCGATAGTTGTGAATATTGTGGTACAGTAAAATTGAACCCATCTGTTATACAAAATCCTAAAACTCACACAACAGTCACGGTATAACAGGGCAACTAGGCTTATCAGTTACGACAAAAAGGTATATATGAATGTATTACCTACAATTGTATCTACTGCAGTTGCTATTGGCAGTAATGTAAGAACCATAACATTGAATGGAAGGTTGCTACTTTCACAAGGTTAGTTACAATTGAAGCCTCTTTATGGTAGAAATAAGTGCCATTAAAGGCATCTGCTGATAAAAACACTCTTCGATGCAATATTAATGGTAAATTGTACTTTAAAATGTGCACAACATTCCCATTGCACTCGTTACTCCCACTCTTGTCAAGTGATTTGGGATTGCCTATTTGTGTAGTCTTATTCATCAATTATGTATTATTTACATGCACATACAAACTGTACATAAACCATTGATAGCCACTTCAACGTTTCATACTGATTTTCATAAAGTTGTTGGGTTTACAGAATACGTGCTTGCAGTAATATACTTTTGTCGAAAGATATTGTTCAGAAAGGTAATTTACATTAAATGGAAATTGTGCATTTCTCAATGTAGTAATGATGATCCAAAAAAGCAAGAGTTACTATCCATCGTATGTTCTGTTAAACATGTGTTTATGTGAAGATATCTTTAATTGTGTTGCTGTTTTCGTTGTTGACTTGGATCTTATCTGCAAATAAAAGAATAACATTGGAATGAAAACATGGATATGCTTTTTATTAATCATTGCCAATTTGTTAAGCATTACTATATGTATTAAGCATAGTGTTAATATGTAATATCCGGGTTAAAACATAACACAGTTAAAGAGTTTGTTTTGCATAAGAATAAAATGTGCACTTAAATTATATTACAAACTTAGTAATACTTTCAATGTGCTTTATAGAAAACCCAATTTGATAACTTAGTTGCAACATCTAAATTTAGATGCACACTGCCTTGAGTGTTGTGACTGTCTCATAGTGCAGGATAGGTCAAAGTTGCATTAATTCACCTGCTCCTGCATCCCATACACATGTGCAATTTGACATTTTGTAAATGGTAACATGTGGACATAGAAGCTCTGCGCTCTTATTTAAGCTTTGTGAAAATTGTCAATGTTTTAAATTTGCATGGTTCACGTATATTTGGTACTTTTATTAGTATCGCAGTAGATGACTAATAATTATATACCAAACATTAAAAAAAAAATTGCCCACAAAGTGTCATGGAATTCCATATCTAAACACCCAGTGTCTGCGAGCAACCTTATAAGGTCAAATAGCTATTGCAGCAAATATAAATTTATTTTTGAATCCCGTTGTATCTTGTGGGAATTATGCACATTTTGCTGATGTAAAATGTGCTTTTGTTTACAGTGTTTTTTTCCCTTCTATAATCACTGGTGACGTCATCTTTTTCAGTAGATGGCAGCAGATGCACCCTTTTTATCACGTGGTCTTGATGTTTCCTTCAATAGCCGATGTTATATCGTGCAGGGTTTCCCAAACTCCGGTCTTCAGAACCCACCACGCTACGTCTTTCCTCGCAGACAGCCTGAATTGCCGAGCGCATCACTTGGGACGTGTTTAACAATTATCAGGTGAAAGCAGCGTGAGGGTTCATTTGTATTTGGTGGGTCACGAGGACTGGAGTATGGAAAACTTTGTTGTAGTGTGTTTAATGTATGCAGCTCAGATTTTCACTTTAAAACAATCCACATGCATTGTAGAAATGGGCTCATTGTGACCATCTACATATCCTGAGTTTTCTTTTATATATTTTTCTTCATCCTTGAAAATTAAACTACAACTTTCACAATGCATAACTTATTCTAGAGAATTGTGAAACTGCACCTTTTATCAATATCAGTGGCAGTAATATTCAAATCACTATAAGCTGAAGGCTTCCCATAATACACACCTGCTAGTAGCCTGAACTTCACTGCTCTATCTTAGACTTTCGTTGTTCACTCATTAGCATACGTTTCCCTGTATTGGTCTCCATTCACTTGTGGTTTATTGAGTGCGTTAATGGGGGGTAAGAATGGCATGGCATTTGCTGGGTTCTCACCACTGAGACAAGTTGACAAGCAGGTCTTGGCACTGATGAAGTTGTTGTTGTTGCCGCCACAGCCCGAGTAATTAAATGGAAGACAAGAGCGCTTCTGGATGTTGTAGTAGAAGCGGCGGAAATTTCCTTGGCAGTCTCCAGTATCATGTCGGCTCAGACATTCCCGCGGGGTGTCTGCAAAGAAGGATAAGAGGGAGTTGGGAATGTGATGTACTTTTACTCTATTCAGAACAACTCACGTTGCACGGTCGGAATACTCTTGAAAGAAGGGATAAGGGCTTCTTTATAAAGTAATATTGATTGACGTGTGTGTGTTTTCTCCCATAACATGAATGTAATTTAACCTCCAAGTAAATGCAACGTTATTTTTCCAGATGCTTGAATACGACAGCTCACAGTAATAAATTGGCTTTGCTACAATGAGCCTTTGAAAAGCTGGTTTGCTACATTGATTTGCCAAGTGCAGCTGCCAGCATTCACTTGATTTTCAAGAGAGAACCTTTGCAGGGTCTCTGCTATGTGTAAAGAATATAAATTGCTAAGTTTTCAATGATATTGTGCACACAACCAAATTCAAACAACTCTACCTTTGTGTGCACATCGTTAGCGCACCTCAATGCAATTCCACAACACAGGGTTTGATTCATGACCATGCACAACACCAATTTCAACGAGTAACTGTATCTGACTTTGGGCTTAGGAAACAGCCGGGGGTGGTATGGTCAGTAGCATGTCCCATTCCCCCTTTGTTCCTAAGCGCTTGCTTGCAATGCCTGTCCCTGCTGTCTATAATGTGTCATCAGATGTCTGGAGACTTACTGGGCTTCTCAATGCAAGAAAAGACGCAGGACTCTTTGTCTTCAAAGCGGTTACTGTTGCCACCGCAGCCTCCATATACAAAGGGCATGCACATGCCCAATGTCATGTTATAGAAGTAGCGGGTAATGTGTGCTCGGCAGCGTCCCGTCTCTGCGTCTGGTCGGCAAAGCTTGGGAATTTCTGCAAAATAAAAACAACAGATTTAAAATGTATAATTAGAATCGCCATTAGCAGCAGCAGCAACTGATGCATCAACAGCAATAATGCTCTGGCTGATTATGGTACGGCACATTCACAGTCTTCATTAACGCTGCTTTTATAACGTACAATTGTATAAAGCTATTGTTTTAGGCAGTTGCTTTTAGCAAATGTCATTGCCCACTCACTCGATTAGTCTATAATCATACTTTGCAGTCCTTTGTAAATTCTGAGCTAGCTCTCTATCCCCTTAACCATACTGCACTGACCAGTGTGGTGAAGTATAGTAAAAAAAAACCCATGACTGGCATAGCATGGCCTTCATTCGTTTTTATTGTGTATACTAAAACACTGAGTGGCATCACAGAAATATTTTAATATTGTTCTGGAAATGCATGCCATAATATGAACTTAAGAGTTGAAATTAAACAAATTGTGACGAAAACTATTGGCAATTATGCCCTCCACAATGCTGTCTCAGTTCCCTGGTAAAGGCAAAGCAATACATCCCCACAATCTACCCATAGTCTACTGCTCAGCTTTTTCAGTGATGCCGCTTAGCTCTTCGATGATTCCCTGCAGAAGCCCTTCGCATGTTAAGTGAAATGTTGGACATCACACCAAACACACGACATCACATCAGAACTACACCCGTATTTTCCGTCACTTGCTAGCGAGTCACAGAGCAATTGCTGGTAAAAAGAGACTCGTGGCACTCACTTTTGATGAAGCTGCATGCCGCACGGCACTCCTGCATCGTCTCGAAGTTGTTCTCATTGCTATGGCATCCTCCGTAGATGAAGGACTCACAGCGGAGGGTGCTGCGGTTAAAGAAGTAGCGTGGGAAGGCGGCACGGCAGTCTCCAGGCTTTGCAGGCAGAGTGCATGTCACCCGCTGGTCTGCACACGCCACAAGCACAATACGAGATGTTCACTGTGCTCACATTAAATATGCCCAGTTATGTGGCTCTACCATGGTCCCGTTGATCATACAGCTGCTGGGTGATGCTGTGGCAGAACACTCAACTACTGATTGCGAGTTTAAAATCCAAATTGTACAAATGTTGGTCAGTGCAGGGTGCCCATGACAAAGACCACCCGTATAGTCTTTATAGACTTTTCGGGCAAGTGCTGTTAGCGAATAAGCACCTATGACGGCTGGCACGGCACACGAGGGGGGGGGAGGGGGTGGCCAGCAGCACGCCCGGCCGCTTTCTAGTTGTTTAAACAGCGCACCAGGTACTCATTTGAGGCCGAGTCGACATAGGAGAGGCACAGGACCGGTTCAGATAATCTTCACTGGTGTTGGTAGCCGTGAGCTGGAATCTAGCTCGGGTCACTAACCGCTATACCATCGCTCCCCACCTGATATCATTTACCCTCAATATTACAGGCATGCCTCCGTTCTACCCCGTAGTATGTGCACACACTGTGGAATAAACCGCACCGCACTTTATACCATAACGCACAATCACAAATGTATGTACGTTGGACTTTTTTCGCACCGTACGTAGTCAACCGCACTAATCGGAGGTGCGGGGGAAGAACAACAAACTAAACACAAAAAAGCAGTTCCAAAGAAATGAGTTTTCAATCCGGACTTAAAAGTGCATATAGCTCCAGTGGCTTCCTAATATCGGAAGAGCATTCCAAACGGCTTCCTCCAGTATAAAAATGCACATTATGATTCTGATAAATACATACAGCGCACTGCGTTCTGAACCCAATGAGCACCTTAAATTGATTCCCAGCCATAGCTAATATCACTGGTGATTAATATGAAATTTGGTTTTTAAAACCAATTTAATAGGTTTTTAAGACTAATTTACGAATAACTTTTTGTGTGTGTGTGTGCGTTAAGTTTGTTAGCACGGTTGCCTACGCACGGTGCGAAATAAATTCTAAATAAAAATAAATGCTCCACATACATACGTACGTGATTTCTACATTTGAAGTTTTCTTGAGTGCAATGACCCATACTCTTTGGTTCTTTCGGTAAAGTCACGTAGGTACCTACTAAGTGACGTAGGTACCTAAAGTCAGACTTTATCTACGTGACTTTACCGAAAGAACCAAAGCATACGTACGTGACCCAGTTTTTGCATCTCGCACTTAGCCAAATGATCAGCAATGGTGAAAATTTGGTCAAACAGCCCTTACGATCGGGAAAAAGGCCTTCATCCAAACCGTACGAGAACGCGGCGGAACGCGTGACGAACGTTGCATTACCGTCCAAGCTGGGTGAGCCATTCACGAGCACCACCACCGACGACACCAGCAGCAAAGCAATAGCAGAGGCGAGGCGTTCCATCTCGTCTCTCCACTCGTGGTCGCTCTGAACTTGTTGGAGAGCCTTCGAGTTGATCTCACCGCCAGTCGAAGCTCACTCAGCACTACCGAGTGGGAGGTGAATCCCGAACCACGTTTATACCCGCGCGAGGATGCCGCCCCGCAGCGTCAATCAGCCCAGCAGCCCTCTTTGCCTCCTCCCCCACCGTTGTTCCATCCCCGTGCGCAGCGCGGGTCGGGCGTGCGAGGTGAGAGGGGGCGGTGATGATGCGGTCATCCGCGGGGACTCTGTGAGTCACGCTGACGCACGCGCGCCACTTCATGGGAAAGACGTCTGGCGGGGGTTGATAAATTGCTCACCGCATTTCATTAACTTTTGCTGCACGTTGGAGAAAGTGACGCCGTTCGCCCCACCGTCAAATATGAAGTTGCGTAAAATATAATTGCTCTTTGGTTTTCTTGGTTCTATCGGTAAAGTCACGTAGAAGGGAAATAAAAAAATATTTTTTGACATATTTTTTATTATTTTATTATTTCCCTTCTACGTGATGAAATAAAATGTTTTTAATATTTTTATTATTGTATTATTTCCCTTCGACATGACTTTACTGAAAGAGCCAAGAATATGAATCCCTGCAGTCACGAAAGCTTTACATCAAAATTTACTCT
Source organism: Lampetra planeri (assembly GCF_965212315.1). Classification (NCBI taxonomy): domain Eukaryota; kingdom Metazoa; phylum Chordata; class Hyperoartia; order Petromyzontiformes; family Petromyzontidae; genus Lampetra; species Lampetra planeri. Next base: position 24,177,961 of record NC_136107.1, read on the forward strand.
TTGGTTCTTTCGGTAAAGTCATGTAGGTGAAAATAAAATAAAAATAACTAAATCTACGTGACTTTACCGAAAGAACCAAAGAGTATGGATCCTTGCAGTCACTAAAACTTAAAATCTAGAATTAAAATGTAATTATTGTGTTAATATGTGTATACGGCTTGGTGAAATGTGCAGTCGGCAATTGCCATCATCATGATCATCATTATTGTACTGGAATTGTTTCCAGACTGATATTTAAGCATTTGAATGATCTCCGATCAGTGAAGATAATAATTATACGGAACACGTAAAATAATAAATCCCTATAAAGTACAGTAAAACGTTGGATTGCGAGTAACTTGGTCTGCGAATGTTTTGCAAGACGAGCAAAATGTTTAAATGAATATTAATTTGATAAACGAGCAAGGTCTTGCAATACGAGTAATATGTATACGCTTTGTCTACCGAGTGTCACGTGACATACGAGTGCTTTGATATACGAGTGCTTTGGATTATAAACACGTTTCCGGAACGAATTATGCTCGCAATCCAAGGTTTTACTGTACATAGTTTTACATTTTTTTTTAACCTATGACACGGCGCTGATGCTATTTTTAGCCTAATATCTAACCGATATCGTCATCAGCGATATTCAATCCACTGCTGGATGCAGCTCTCCTCAAGCTGCAACGATCTCATGTTCTTGCGATGTCATAATAATGATAACCTTTATACTGGTAGGAACCTCCTGGTTACACCAGCCCACAGGGGATTATAGTGTCCGTCCGTCGTGCAGGGAGGGGCTGGGTGGGGAGGGGAGGGTGGGGAGGGGCTGGGTGGGGAGGGTGGGGCTGGATGGGGAGGGGAGGGTGGGGAGGGGCTGGGTGGAGAAGGTGGGGAGGGGCTGGGTGGGGAGGGTGGGGCTGGGTGGGGGGTGGGAGGGGTGGGGCTAGGTGGGGAGGGGCTGGTCACCCCGTGGTGCCCTTATAAAACTCAACGTTTAACCTACTCACGCCGGCTTGTACCGCCCTCACAGTCGGCCATATTTGCGGAATACACCACGCCGCCGTTGACCCTGGCCATTGACCGAGCAACCCAACGTTCCTACCAGCTCCCTCCGCAGGAATGTGTTCTCAAATGTACATAGTTAAACGAAGCATCTTTGTAAACATTAATCACGTTAATAAAGTTGACCTTATTTAAACTTGTTTGGATATGCAGCATGTATACAACATATATAACACAAGATTTTATGTTTATTTTGGAAGCTGTTCAATTAATATTATTTGGGTCTTTCGGTAAAAGCCACGTAGATAGAAAAACATATATCACTACTTTATACTGTAACTAGCAGAAGTACCCGGCGTTGCCCGGGTGAAAAATATATTTCTTAATAACCTTACATATATACACAGATTTCATTGTTATGTAATGTTTGAAAGTTTTCAGAAGATTTTAAATGTATTTTCCCCCCGGGCAACGCTGGGTATATCGAGTTTATACCACAAAGTCGTCGCTTGACACGGGTGGGGTGTCGAGGCCGAGTACCGTGCAGAGCCTCCGGCCTCGCCTAGATTGCCCAACCGGCTGAGGCTGGGTACTGGGGCCGTTACCCCCCCCCCCCGCGCTACAATAATACTGTCTAATCGCGATAATTTTATTATCTACCAACCCTATAATAGTAATTGCACACATTGGGGTGGGGGGGGGGTGAAGAGGACGTGAAACTTTGATGAATTTACCTCAGAGTCGCGTGTTAATGCGTGCACATATTTTTAACGGGAATTAAAAATGGCGTCCACCCCGCAACGAATGCGTCGCTACCCATTGCCAGGGGCAACCGCCGTGGAAAACCAAACGGACCAATCGTGTCTCGTAAATCCCTCACATTTCGTCCAATGAAACTGCGTATGGTCCGGCGACATACAGACAGACAGACACACACACATACAGACAGATTTGCGATTTTATATATATAGATATAAACTCCTGTGAATGCTTCTAGAAATGTTATGCATATTATGTAATAAATAAATAAAAAAGGATGTTTTCTGGCATTGGGTCTGGAAGTACATGTTAACACCTGTAGCAATAAGCTGCGAATGGCAGGCTGGGTGTTAGGTGAGATCATTCGTAACGACCATCATGGCTTCAACTTTTTCGTCAAAGGATTCCATTTGCGTGTTGCCAATCATCTACCTCATTTTTTCTGCTTTCAACACTCCCCATTGCTTGCTATGACACATTGTATGCGCTATGTTTATTCGAAATGAATATTATATAAGCTTTTGTCAAACCAGTATTACGTTATATGAATCTATGCTTAATATGCAGGAAAGACTTCACGTCATTGTTACCCTGTATTGCCATGGCTCCTCTCGGTCACCTACAGAATCAAATTGTGAAATGTGTTCCCATGTTTTTTTTTTAAATACCGTTACCATGGCGAGTGACGGAGACTCACTTGAATTGCTTTTTTCTGTTTTATGAAGCGGATGTTTTTTTAATGAGGTTTGGGTGTGGACTCTGCGGTTTGTGGGAAAGAAGTCGCACGCGGTATACGACACTCTTCTGAACTGAGAACACCACCGCTCATGCGGAACACTTCGTAGACTGATCTATGACAACACTCAGAGGTCAAGTCAAAGTTGCCTCCACGTTCGAACGAGATATTTCACGCCACTCATCTCCATCGGTGGCCCTCGTCTTGTTTGAAAATTATTGTGTGATGAGAGAGGACATTGTGTCAGTAACTTCCGAATTAAGCTTCGGGATTGTATTTGTTTGAACACATGTATACATGTATTGATACTGTATTCGTAATATTATTTATTTGATACTGTTTCTAGTCTCAGTCCATCATCCCTCTGGGTTCACTAAAATAGTTACCCCTTTTCCGGAAGTCAACAGTCCAGTCGTTGTCTTATGGGTAAATTAACCCCCTGCCTATAGGAATGAAGATTTCCATTGGTCTGCTCAAATACTGCTGTGAAATTTCTATGATGCTGACTAATTGTTCATAACTAGTGTTTATGGGAAACAATAAGCCAGCTACAAATATACAAAACTGAACCCCACAATCTTAATTTTAGAACTTTCGTGACTGCAGGAATTATTATTTGGTTCTTTCGGTTAAGTCACGTCTAAAGATAAAATAATAAATTAAATTAAATAATAGAATACGACGTTTCGATTGCAACACAAGCAATCATCATCAGGTATAATGAAATAGCGACATAATATCTAACCAGAAAACTATAGACAGACATATTAGCAGACAGATATCACAAGATACATACATAGCGAGAGCAACACAGGTGACAGAGAGGGGTGATCGTCTCTGTGGGGTGGCCTTAAATAGACAGAGGGGGGGCGGAGGCAGAGAGAGGGAGGGGGGTTAGAAAAAAATAGCATATCAATGAGTGGTCCAAAAGAAAACGTGGTGCTGCGAGTACGATGGCACAGCAAGCAAGCCTGAAAATCAGGAGAAAGACACACTAAAATTAAATAACCTAGTAAAATATCGAAATGTAATGTGTTGTATTACATTACATTTCGATATTTTACTAGGTTATTTAATTTTAGTGTGTCTTTCTCCTGATTTTCAGGCTTGCTTGCTGTGCCATCGTACTCGCAGCACCACGTTTTCTTTTGGACCACTCATTGATATGCTAATTTTTTCTAACCCCCCTCCCTCTCTCTGCCTCCGCCCCCCCTCTGTCTATTTAAGGCCACCCCACAGAGACGATCACCCCTCTCTGTCACCTGTGTTGCTCTCGCTATGTATGTATCTTGTGATATCTGTCTGCTAATATGTCTGTCTATAGTTTTCTGGTTAGATATTATGTCGCTATTTCATTATACCTGATGATGATTGCTTGTGTTGCAATCGAAACGTCGTATTCTATTATTTAATTTAATTTATTATTTTATCTTTAGACGTGACTTAACCGAAAGAACCAAATAATGAACCCCACAACTTCTCGCCTTCAAAACGCAGTCTTTTTTTTTTATTACACGCTTTAATTAACTCACTCTGTCTGTTGTTGTATCCTCAAATCTTGTAACTAAACTTTAACCCACTTCCCAATGTGGTATCGACTGCAAACTTGGTATACTTATGTCATACTGATAACAATAATATATTCTATCATAAAAAATATACTGTATATTTTTAAACATTCTTCTTTATATGTTATGTTACGGCTTGGGTCTAATTGTCCATGGTTAACTAACGTGGGCTGTAATTGCCCACGGTCCCTTACGTTATGGCAAGCTTCGGGGCCACTTCCTGGAGTCGTGGAGTTCTTCCATTACTATAGTACATTCATGTTTACCATGTGACGATCGATCTACTGCTGGATGGCTGCTATGAATCTCTACACGAAGTGCTACTTCGTTGAGCTATTGTTTGTGGCCCAGGTAGGTTCTGCAAAAAGAAGTTAAAATAAATTTTGGTTACAATATTTGATGACACGAAAAAGTACAAAATAATATATATTTTAAACTTTTTTTAAAACACGCTTTTATGAAATGTACTAAAAAGTAAAAAAATTATGTTCAAGTACTTTGCATTATATATGTTTAATATACTGTTGTTGTAACTGACTACAAATAAAAGCTTGGGGCACTCATATTAACGCCTTTAAAACTTTAGGTTACAATTACAACATATGAACAATATATGACCAGTTACTTTCGATTGTCAATCCACACATATTCAGAAAAATAAACGGATTACAAACTTTACGTTTAAATTACAACATATGAACAACATATGAGCAGTTACTTTACGTTAAATAACAACATATAAACAACATCAAAAAATAGCACGAGCGCCTCACGCTTTTATTTTTAGTCAGTTAAAACAACAGTATATGAAACATATATAAGGCAAAGTACTTGAACAGAAAAAAAAATATTTGTAACTTTTTAGTACATTTCATAAAAGCGTGTTTAAATTAAAAAATATATATATATATTATTTTACTATAGCACACAAACGAAGGCCAAAATAAATATGGGTATTACCAAAAACCCCAGACCAAAACCTGTCATGTGCAGACATTTGGCACGCACTCTGTCTCGACTTTATCCGCAGCCATTCACCCCATTCTTGTGAAGGACCTACGTTACTAATCTCCTAAGGAATTTCAAACAATGGTTCACTTATTAAATTCAAGACCAGTGCTCTTTAATTAATGTTTTTCTTGCTGGCCCCTTGACAACGCATATTTGCATGTACATGTGTAGTTTTTCAGCAAACAAACATCAAGTTTCAGTTTTAAGTTTCTTTTATTTGGTATAGCCCTGTGAGCCATTCGGCTCTTGAATCGGGTGCAACCGCAACAAATAAAAAACAAAAACATAAACAAGAAAACATCTTAAAGTGACTATGCGCAAACAGAACATGTAAAATTAAGCAATAATAAAATACCATTTGAAATTCAACAACACTGTAGCAACACTGCAAACATACACTTTTGGATGGTCATGGCAGCATCACGTGATTTTGGGACAAAGTATGAAGCCCGTGTTCAGCGTTAAGTTTATGCCTCTTCTGGATTTTATTATTTTTTTTAAAGAGGTTTAATTTATTGTCATCACTAGATAATGAAGCATGTTGACAACTTGAGGGAGACCTTAGACCCACAGTGGATAGATCATGGCTGATGACTATGTACAGCTAAGGTAATTTAAAACGTATTATGACTGCGAATTGCTTGCAGAGGTTTAAACATCTGAAGAGTTCACCAAAATGGTGGTGTGCTCCAACTTGTAATGAATTATATCGCATACATTACAAAATCTGTCCAAATTGCACGACATAGTCTTGCTCAAGTCTTCCAACTATTTTGTCAAATTTCTTCGACACCGATACATGGTCAACACTCACACTATGTTCCATGTAGTCTCAATGTCTCACTAGTTAGATAAATGTCTGGTGTGCTCCGACTTGTCATGAGGTTTGATATTTCTCGTCACCCTATATTATGCACTGGAAAACCACTTAAGGTGCTGTATGGTGCTTCAATTACATGGACTGATATTGTTATTTATCATCTCTGCCATCTCAAGCTAGATTTCACCGCTTACACCTCCTATTTGAAACTCACAAATAAAATTGTTTCGAGATTATAATGCAGAATACTCTAAAGTAACATGACTAAATTCAAAATTAAACTGTTACCTTTTTTAATCACTATTATGGATTATGATTTTTAAAACTTATTTTCAATTACCAAGGTTTGTAATATATCATTGCTGTGCAATGATATATTAAACGTTGTGATAAGCATGTAACAGTGCATGTATGCATCAAATAATTAATGAAAATATATTAAGCTCACAATAAATGTGTCGAATCATGCATGTAAGATTAATGTATTACTCTTTGGTTCTTTCGGTAAAATCACGTAGAAAATAATATGATAATGGAATACGACGTCTCGGTTGCAACACAAGCAAGCATCATCCGGTAAGAATGAATGATAAAAACACAGACACGGGATCACCGAGCGAGACACACTCGCTTGGCGTGTCTTTGTGTGTCTCTCTCTGCATGTGTGTCTGCCTATGCTGTTCCCGTGTCTGTGTTTTATCATTCATTCTTACCTGATGATGGTTGCTTGTGTTGCAACCGAAACGTCGTATTCTATTATTATTTTATTTTCTACGTGACTTTACCGAAAGAACCAAAGAGCAATTCCTGCAGTCACGAAAGCTTCGAATCTAATAATGTATGACCTTTCATATTCGTCTATCATGTTACATTTAGAGCAGTGTTCTTCATAGCTCTAGCGGCCCCTGGTCACCTTTAATGTGGCCCCTGACGTGCGGCCCCTAACAATACACAACACGTAAACACACCCCAAGCATCATCCTGCTGTGAAACCCAATGGTTTCATATGCGTGGCGGCCCTCACGCTGATGATGTCTTATCAGCAATAGTGGCCCCCCCTCTAAAAATGAGTGAATAACACTGATTTAGACTGATGGTGGTTGGTGTAATTGAGGCTAAACCTGAGGAATAACTCTAACAAGATGGAGAACATGGGACGAGAAATTATCAATTGCAGTATTGAATTGAATCACAACCCAGAATTGTGAACATGCATTACATCTCTGGTGGTGATGGTGGTGGTAAATGGTTGCTTCCCTTTAAAGTCGTGTGTAAAGGGAGGCACAAGCTACATGTCTGAGCTTAGGGCAGAGTTCCCTTCAGCGTGCCCCCTTGGGTAAAAATAACCACGTTTGACCACACGGACACATGAAATTCATCACGTGTTAGGCTCACTTTAACGCAATCAACTCACGAGATGCCTTCAGTGTGTTATGTATGGCCCTGAGCAACTTGACGTTTGGATTGGCGTGCATTAAGTATAGCCTTGAGTTTTCACTGTGTGTTGTATAATAAAATAGATAGACCCTTATACTTTATGGAAAGCGTAACTTGGTACAACTCAGGGGTAAATCTTGCACAAGCAAGATACATTCTCGTCTCAATGAAAGCTTCGCAATAATATTTTGTTCTCAAATTTCACATAAATGTAATAAAAAGCATTGCTCACGACGTAGTTTAACCCTCTGTTAAATTCTCATCAAGCTTTGAATTGACAGGTCTTCTATATCTTCTTGGTTCTTTCGGTAAAGTCACGTAGAAGGGAAGTAATAAAATAATAAAAAACATAATAAAACAATTCTCACGACGTTTCGGCCACAACGCAAGCAGCCGTCCTCAGGCGAAGAATGGGAACATTATCAAGCTAGGAGCTTATATAGGTGTAGCGAGGAGGAGCGCCTTAACAAAAGAATGTGCATATGAAGAGGAATTTAGCATACCAATGGACAATGCGTAGGGGGTGGGCGGAGGGGTTTCAAAGTCCCATTATGCCCATGCATTATGCAGGATCAACAGCACCACGGGGGGGCGCAAGGAACAGCGTTAATAAAGGAAAGGAATGTTAGTGATATGTAGCTGCATTTACCAAACAACCACGTAGAAAACCGAAGTGAAAACTACATAAAAAACTAAAATATAAACTGATAATTACTATACTCTACAATAAGCTGAGTTACTAACAACAAATAATAAAATTACAATTCTACGTCGTAAGAAGTATATAATATACTTCCATCTAAACTTTATTCTCTTAGCATATACAGTACTATATACTGCCATAGATAAACCCAACATTAAATTATATACTGTATTGCTGTAAACCACCCTATACTTTATACATTTTAATATAACACTATGTATTATTCAACTCACCCTAATGTGTATCGAAATGGTTTATTACGTCCTTCCAATGATTCAGGCTTAGCAATCATTGGAAGGACGTAATAAACCATTTCGATACACATTAGGGTGAGTTGAATAATACATAGTGTTATATTAAAATGTATAAAGTATAGGGTGGTTTACAGCAATACAGTATATAATTTAATGTTGGGTTTATCTATGGCAGTATATAGTACTGTATATGCTAAGAGAATAAAGTTTAGATGGAAGTATATTATATACTTCTTACGACGTAGAATTGTAATTTTATTATTTGTTGTTAGTAACTCAGCTTATTGTAGAGTATAGTAATTATCAGTTTATATTTTAGTTTTTTATGTAGTTTTCACTTCGGTTTTCTACGTGGTTGTTTGGTAAATGCAGCTACATATCACTAACATTCCTTTCCTTTATTAACGCTGTTCCTTGCGCCCCCCCGTGGTGCTGTTGATCCTGCATAATGCATGGGCATAATGGGACTTTGAAACCCCTCCGCCCACCCCCTACGCATTGTCCATTGGTATGCTAAATTCCTCTTCATATGCACATTCTTTTGTTAAGGCGCTCCTCCTCGCTACACCTATATAAGCTCCTAGCTTGATAATGTTCCCATTCTTCGCCTGAGGACGGCTGCTTGCGTTGTGGCCGAAACGTCGTGAGAATTGTTTTATTATGTTTTTTTTATTATTTTATTACTTCCCTTCTACGTGACTTTACCGAAAGAACCAAGAAGATGAATCCCTGCAGTCACGAAAGCTTTAAATCGAGGTCTTCTATAAAATAACAAGGCGGTCCACAGAATAAAACGTGTGTGTAAGAATTTTACTCCCTCACATGGGAACATCACAATCAGAAGCTTTATATATCCTGGAGAAATCCGATAAACTATGAAGCTCTTTTTCACAGATTTCCAGTAAAGGCGGGTCAGAAAGTTATATCAGGTAGTTATGCCAGGTATAGTCTCCCGAGAAGAGCCCACTGTGGTACATGGGTGTACATATAAAACAACACATGTTAACATTGTTCGTAACCATAAGCAACCATAATTAACAAAACAAAGTGATTCTATCCGTAGGTGAGGTTTCTACAAGTTAACACAATTGCAATGTATCAAGTTCATCACTACAGGTGTGCCCAGATGAGTTGATGTCACTTGGGAAGCTAATAATGATTTATTTGAACACCTTATTATGGTAATATGAAATCCAAAACTTCCCACTGGAAGCATGAGAGTTGCTTAACACTCTTATAAATCTCAATGATTTGAAATAAATCTAAATACCTCCGTTCGTTTTTCCACATAAAAGCAAATATATATATTTTCAATGGCCTTTTTGACCAATACTTTTCAGGAATGAGAATAGGTTTCCCCCCTTTTTTATGGCAACAAAAAAGGTGTTAAGTTGTTAAAACACCAAACCGAAACCTTTTACAAGGAATCATGTCTGCATTAACCACAATACTTGTCGTCAGAATGCAAACAAAAAACATACCATGATAATAAATGCATTGTCTTTGAAGCTGATTGGTCCACACCAGAGACAGCTTTCTTTTGAGCCTCGTCTCAAACGGTGTTAGACCAGAGAACGCCAAAAGGTGTACAGCCCAAAGACAATGCACTATTCGAGTTATGAGAGCTCAGGGTGAGCATCTACATCATGGGACCTCCTTTGCCAGTACCAAAATATGAGAATAGGATTTTCCCCTTTTTTCTGGCAACAAAAAGGGTGTTAAGTTGTTAAAACACCAAACTGAAACCTTTTACAAGTGTAGTGAGTCCAACTGAGTCGCAGACGTTGTTCCTTTTAGAGGCAACACTTTTATTTGTAACACCGTAACACAAAGGGGTAACTGCCCTTTTACCAGATACAACCTAGGTTGGTGACCACCCAGCTAACTACACTATACAGAGGAGTTACTGCTACGAAGGGTCGGACCCTCACTCGGGTCTCTGACCACGTGGTTGCCTCGTAAGAGCTTCCTGCTTGTAGGTGTTGAGCTGCCAGCTTGTAGAATGCAGCGACCCCGGTCCCTTTCAGGGACCCGCCTTATATCCCCCTACGGTCGGGGCCGCTCTGCCCTCGGCCCCGCCCGCCTTCTCGAGCGTTCTCGTTCCCTCTCGATCCTTCTCAAGAGCTCTCCCTGGACACGTGATCACCCACTAGCCCCCCACCTGGGGCCCCCTGTTGTGGACACTCCAGATCACGTGTCTACGGGGTCAACCAGAGTGTCATGGCCCGGGGCAACCCTGCCCCTGGGCTGACACTCACCCACTCCCCCTCGTGGGAGCCCCCACCACACGCTGTGCGTGGTGCCCGCTCTATCCCAGTGCTTACCAAGCCCCGCTAGGGCTGGTATTACACACCGCCACCCACACGGTGCTGTCCACGATGTCGGCCCTTTCTGGGCCGGCAACATACAGTGACATCCCCGATGTCACTACACAAGGAATCATGTCTGCATTAACCACAATACTTGTGGTCGGAATGCAAACAAAAAATATATTCTGTATACTATTCAGCCATGTTTGTTTATTCTAGATTTGATTCTAGATTTGAAGTTTTCGTGACTGCAAGGATCCATACTCTTGGTTCTTTTGGTAAAGTCACGTAGGTAAATAAAATAATAAATAAATAAAATAACATAAAATAAAAATAAAAGATAAAAATAAATGAAATTAAATCACGACGTTTAGAAGCATACTCTGGACTGGTTTTCACTTTCATGGTCCCATCAGCATCATCAGGCATGTAAATAATACACTGAAGGGTTGCCAAATCTTATTAACAAGAACACTCAATCTCTCTTTTAGATGGAGTACCCGTGATGTGCCACATCAACACATGAGTGTTTATACGTGATTGCATTTGGGCTGTGGAATTTAGCATTTTCGTGGCACACAGACCAACACATCCTCTTGAAGTGTCTGTGATATGTATTTTTGTATTGTTATTTTAAAGTGATGAATACCCCTCGTGTTCAGCATACTTTCAATCGAACTAGCTTGCTTTTTAATTTCATAAAATTACCGAAATTTGTGGTCTACTGTGATTGTAACAGCAAAACACAATAGTATATTGACAAAATATGATTGTTCTTCCTATACAATTGCTCCACCTAGTTTGCAAACACTGTGCATGAACTGAACAATGATAGTGGGGTGGAGTTGAGATCTTAAAGGTGACCAAGCAAATCTGTACAAATCAAAAACTGAAGGCGACTAGAAACATAATCTCTTGTTATTATTTTAAACTAATAATATTTCTTTTTTATTCTAGCAGGTAAGGCCCACTGAGCCATATAACCCTTTTTCAGAAGCGTCCTGGCCACAAATGATAGCTCGAGGGTCGGGATCGAACCCACGACCTCCTGCAAATAAATGAATAAATCGAGAGGCTATTGTGACCCAGTCTATTATTTATTTGGTGTCACTAAAATCAGTACCACTCTGAGCAGTAAACAGTCGTTGTCAGACATTTTCGACCAGGGGTCGGCAACCAACATAATAAGAAGAGCCATTTTGATAGAATTCGGTATAAACAAAACCCTCAATATTTCAAGGTTCCACAATGAATGTGAATACGAGACGGTCCTTAACAAATAACGTCACGAATCAATCCGCAGGCTGCCGACCCCTGGTCTAGATCCAGCATAGTAATAATGTGGACTTTGCAACTCTGGCTCAGTGACAATGTCAGTAACATCCAACACTTGTCTGAGCATGGGTAGAGACACTGGACACAATTCGCCAATAATAATGTGTCATCAGTGTTTTATTCTGAGAGATACCAGATGCTGACGTTCAACTGGCACATCACGTCCCTGAACTCACACATGCAGTCTGTCTCGTATTGAGGAAACCTCGCAGCCTCTGAGTAGGCGGCCTGTGAAAAAGCGACTGCAAGTTCAAAAGGTTAAGGAACTGTGAGTAATATTTAACTTGGAGCCAGTAAAAAAAGACGTGTTCTCCTAAAGAATACTATGCCTGCTTTGTTGAAATTGGCCCCCTTTTAAAAACTTTAGTGTAATCGTGATATTTTCCCGTGTGGGCGTTTCTTGCAAAATCATATATACATTTCAGATTCAGCTCATGAAAGTCGTAAATAGTTTTCCACATTTAATATAGTTCTATATAATTACTTAAAAAGGGTCCATATTCCTGACACTGAACAAAAGTGGTATATCATCTCAAAATACTCATCAACATCACCAAATGAATGATAACAGTCTCAACCAGTACAGTGCTCAATAGAGGACATATAATGTTCAATACACATACAGTACATCACGTTACAAATGCAAATCTATGTCCCAGCTAATTCCCCATTCATTTTCTTGTCAAAAGGTTATTAACACAGCCATAATCTCAGATAGCAAATGCGCTTTTTTCGAGACATATAAACAGTTTTCATGGTAAAGTTATACTTTTAATTGTACAATGGCACTTTAAACCAGTGGAATTTTTATACAATTATTTGTGTTTCATTAGATAAAACAAACGATTGGCGAGCCAGAATGCCCCTTTATTATGACATCATCAACTCCCGTTATCATTTTCTGTCCTGTACTTCACTAAAAAAAACCTTTCTTCAACCAACATTTGATCGAGCCATGGTCATTCAATCAGTAAATGAAATAGTGTTGAAATGTAACCTCTATCAGATTGAAAGCATGACGATATGATGATCACTTGAGTTAGGAATGCCACAATACATGTGATTGTTCTGTTACTATAATTGCCCCTGACATCGGCAAATAGACATTGTACCGATGGAAATAAGCATCACCACATATTTGTTTGAGCAGATAACATTTTAAATTTATGCTGATGCAAAAATATCCCAGCAAAGCCTACAGCGTTTGAAACAAAACTGCAGGAGGATGGATTGAACTTTCGCTCTGGAATTGTTTATGACTAAACTAAACTACAAACTTCCATGATACAGATTTTGAGTTATATCGCGTAAATATATAAATGTGTCGTTAATTCTGCCACTACCCGACAGAGCCAACTAGTAAGGGTTGTCACGTAAACAGAACATGCCAATTCGTTACTCGTACAGCACACCGGTGTGTTGGAGAGCCAAGCCACAGCATTTACAATCTGGGTACGACGTTTCGCCAGTAATTACAACTGGCTTCATCAGGCGACAGCCAGATTTGTGGAGAAGTCCACTTGTTTCGTTCCTTAAATAGAGGCGTAGATGTGATGACAATTGGCTGTGTCGGGTTGTGGCTGGTTTAACGACATATTTATATATTTAGGTGATCCTAACCAAAAAACCTGTATTATAGATGATTTTGGTTGTGAAAGCCTACGTGTTAAACTAAACTATAATTTTTATTATTATTTTACCAGGAAAGGTCCACTGAGCTATATAGCTCTTTTTGAGAAGCGACCTGGCCACAAATAATAGCTCAACAAACGTGGCTTATCGTGTGGAAATTCATTACAGCCAAATACTCTAAACGCACGTTTCTCAATGTGTATGGAAAAACCGGAGGACGCAGGGGGAAAATCCACGCAACCACAGGGAGAGAAACATGCAAACTCCAAATAAACAGCAGGCGTCAGGGTCGGAATTGAACCCATGACTTCCTATATACCAGGCGAGGAAGTTAACATCTCTCCACTGCGGCGTACAAATCATTTGCCAGCGTGGTGACAGGCTCCCCCACATTATTATTACCCAGATTTCTAATGCTGATAGCTGACATGACATTGATGTTTAAATTATTTTCTAGAATATTAATGAATAGTCGAAAGTACATGGTGACAATTAATGGTGATATTGACAAACAATGTTACGGTATCATGTAATGGTTCCACAAATACAGCAAAGAGTGTGTAATTATTCTCTTTGGTAAAATTTCTGGGAATGGCCAACCCTTTAGAATTATATAAAGCCCACCAAGTTGCCTGAATTAACATTTTCTAACTTGATTTGAAGCTTGCGTGATTGCAGGATTTACTCTTTGGTTCTCTCTCTGCTTGTGTGTCTGTCTGTGTGTCTCCGTGTCTGTGTTTTGTCCCTCTCTCAAATTTTTAGCACTCTTTGGAAGAACGTAATCAACCAGATAAGGTGCTGACTGCTGTGTTAGCCGACTCTCTGTTTTGTATTGCATTGTATTTCTAAGTTCACTAGGTTTGTTTTATACGTGATGATGATTGCTTGTGTCGCAATCGAAACGTTGTATTCTATTATTTAATTTATTTTCTTTCTACGTGACTTTACCGAAAGAACCAAAGAGTAACCTTTCCTAATAAAGCATTTTCCTTATAAGCTCTGCGAATGAATATACTATTGTGTTTGTACTCGTGTACGAGTGCACGTGTGCATACACTTCTATGTGTGCCTGTGAGTGTCAGCATCAGTGTGGCCCATGATAAATAACTGGAGGACTGTCGATAAATAAAGCTTACAAATACTATTCATGTAGTGTAATGGTTTTCTCACTTGATTTGCAATCTGGAGGTATTCTGAAGCTGTTGGTTCTTGCCCCCCGAAACAATGGGCGTTTTCTGTCCATTGAGTAATCTACATCGGGGCCCACCACAGTCGTGTGTGGTGAGGTAAAATGTGGATACTCCCACCTCTTTCAAGTTACGTGGCAGTGTGGAAGAGCAGGCCAAATACCCTCTTATAGGGGTCCTCTAGAGTTGTCTTCAGTGGAAACCCTCTGCCAGCAATGACGTGAGAAAGCAAGTGCATGCTCCAAATGAGAATCGTAGGATAACAAAAAAAATCCCATACAGATTCTGGTTTCCACCCCACTGATGTGAGTCAAAATGTTGCAAATTATATTCCATTTCTACCCATTGCTTATACAGCTACACTGCGATAAAGCAGAAGGACAAGTAATTGCAACGGTTAGAATGTTGCGTTACAAACCTGCCAACCTGAGTTCGATTCATGGCCATGGTTAATATCAGTGGCAACATGATATCTGAACTGGTTCTGTTTCCCCCCCTCTCCCTTCACCAACTCGCAGTGAGTAGCATGATTAATTATGGTCAAACATCCCCCAAGACGTGGCAAGGCCTTCATCTGGCAGTGGCAAAGAGCTCTACGTGATTATTGCATGATCACATTGCGGATACATCGCCTCCGTCTCCCCCAGATTGCGATGCTGCAGGAGGAGTTTCCCAGACTGAATGAGGGGGCAGCCTGGCACGCCACACATCATGCGCACGCAATAAAGTGTGAGTCTTCATGCACCTGTCATGTTCAACTTTGTCACGTAGAAAGTTGTGTGTGGTGAGCTGGCAATTTCACTGTTGTCCAACGCATGTGAAAATGACTCAGAGGCATTCGTAACTTATTCCGTGAAGCAACACCTTATTTTGCAAGACTGTGTAATTTTGGACAAAGCCTTATCCAGCTTTTTAATCCAGTGGTTATTATTTATTTATCTCCCCTCCCACACAGACCTCTTTCCATCAGCAGGATATATGGGCATGGTCGAAGGTGAATAAAATGAGCTTCACATCCTTGAACCTTGTCGCCTAATATGGCCGGCCCCCTAAGCTCCTCGCATTCCATGTGTGCATGTCTATGCTACATTTCATTATCACGGCAACAGACGCATGATTTAATCCAGCGGAATAGGATTTGTTACGGTCATTGAAAAAGGAATGTTAATGAGGGATTACAAATCAGTGCTTTTGTACAAGGTGAAAAGGTAAATGTGTAGCCCTGTTGCTTGCTGATTTCACTACTGTTGAAAGGGCCTCCATATTATAAGGAGAACTAGAGATGGCTTCTAAAGGTTATGTTAACCTACTCTTCCACGGTGGCACAACATATTAAAAGAGGGTGGAGTACCCATACGTTAACTCAGCATACTTCACCTGCCGATCGACTAACTGTGGTGCGCCTATTTATACTGCTGGGTGGACAAAAGCGGAGGCAATGAAAAAAACTTGTCCATTGATTCAACTGCTTTGCCGGGAGATCGAACCGCCAACCTCTGGAAGTCCAGTGTGTTAACAATTATACCTTCAGCCAATCCTTAAAAACGCAAGCATATTTTTTTCGTCCACACTTTAATAACAGTTTTAAGTTTGGGCTTTTGGCTTTGCGTCAAAATTATTAAGAGATCATTTTAAACTTTGCACATCTTATGCATTTGTTCTCACTGCTGTCCCAGTTTACAGCAGTTCAGTTTCCACGTCCATTTAGTAAGATGTGAAGTGCATTACTAAGGATCTCTGTGTTTTGAACACATTCCTGCGGAGGGAGCTGGTAGGAACGTTGGGTTGCTCGGTCAATGTGTAGTGATTGTGGTATCATTGCTGGGTACATACGCATACGTATGACGTCACTGTGCCAGGAGCGTTACTACCACGTGGGTCAACTCACACACATGACGTCATCCCAGCTGAAGGCAGGAATGACGTCAGGGCTGCTGCTGGACACGTGACCGGATCCCAGTGGGGGCCGGGGGTCCAGGGGGCCCTCGGGGGGGGGGGGCACGTGGACAGCAGGGGGGCTTCGAGAGGGTACTCGAAGGGAGGCGTGGCCGGGGTGGGGCCCGGGCACGCCGAGCCCCATATAAGCGGCCTCCTCAGGAGGTTCGGGGCTGTTCCTGCGAAAAATGAAGACGCCTCGTGAAGATGACCACTGTTTCATTGCTTTTATGGCTTTATTTTGGTGATTTTCGAAAAGTTTTTTGGTTTGGCCATGTTTGTTTGTTGTAGTACAGAGTTAGACTGATGGCCTTAATCTAAGTTGTCTTGTGGTTGTTGTTGTTTGACTTGCATCCCACTGGGATATTTGCACAGGGTTGGTGTACGGTGATTTTTCTGCAATATTTTGCTATCTTTTCTTGGATTTTCTGTTTGCACATAGTCACTTTAGGATGTTTTCTTGTTCATGTTTTTTGTTTGTTGCGGTTGCACCCGATTCAAGAGCCGAATGGTTCACAGGGCTATACCTAATAATTGAACTTTGATGCCAAGAAGAGAAGGCCTACAGTGAGCGGACTGCCAGCAGCCACCTGGCTGGGTCACGCTGGAGTAGCTAAGAGACAAGTGTGTGTTAGCTAGGGTAGGTCGGTGGTCACCACCCTATGTGTAGAGTAAGAGTAACTGTTGAGTAACCGTTGTGTTCATTAATAAAATGGTGTTGCCTCCCAAGAAGTGTGTGCGCCTAAATTGAACCCATTACAAATGGACAGGGTCAACGGTGGCGTGGTGTATTCCGCAAATATGGCTGACTGTGAGGGCGGGCACAAGCCGGCGTGAGTAGGTTAAACGTTGAGTTTTATAGGGGCACCACGGGTTGACCAGCCCCTCCCCACTCAGCCTTACCCCTCCCACCCCCCACCCAGCCCCACCCTCCCCACCCAGCCCCTCCCCACCCTCCCCACCCAGCCCCTCCCCACCCTCCCCTCTCCACCCAGCCCCACCCCTCCCATTTTTGGATGCACGATGGATGGACGGATACAATAATCCCCTGTGGGCTGGTGTAACCAGGAGGTTCGTACCAGTATAATTGGATCCTATAAGGGCCCGTTGTGACCTCATATGCAACAATAGACTATTGTGTCCTCAAGAAGTTAGATAAAAAAAAACGTACATTACACACTATATTGTCGCAATGAATCGGTTCATATTTAGCGTCTTCCAGTTCTTCACTGCACAAAGGTAACAACATCCCAAGGAGGCCCTTGCCTGGTTACATAGAGGGGGCCTACCATACATCCAGGGCATGAGAATGCTGCGCAACTGCTTGTGCTTTAACGTCTCAAACGGTATACTCTCTTAACAGCAAATCGGTCAAATAACGTGTCCAAAATATAATGGCATCTTTTCATGTGGATATAGCATAATCAGAAGAACGAGGTTCAGTTTCCCAGAAATGTGTAGTTTGTCCTTCGATCGTTATGTTTACATCAATGAGTAATTCAAATGAAGAGAGGGACATAAGAGAAAATACATTGGCAGGGCAACCCCAAGGGAAGTTTTCCAATGGTTTATCATGACCAACGTGACGTGCGCACGCATGACTTAAAATATGCTGTGCTGGAGGATGCGGAGGCGGTTTTGATTTGTATGCCTACGCTGGAAGTTGAACACGCAAGGCTGCATTGCTTTCGACACTGCAGAAAGTGCTTGTCTGAAGTTTGGCCAAATAGTTATCCTCTTTGGCATAACTCCAAAAGAGCCAGATATGAAGCATACAGACGTATCACTGGGCCAAGAAGGAAAAAAATAAATACATTAAAGCATTCCCCACCACGGGAAAAAGCTGCAAACAGTCACATTTTCCATAGATGTTTTCTTTAACTTGGCACTAAGTCAGAATAGAGATTCAAAGGAATGTTTTACTAAAATGGGCATTGAGGGGGTGCTCAAAGTGTGGGGGTACTCGCACATCTACTAAGATGTTTGGCCAGCAAGGAAGAGTCCGTTCTAGAGCAGTGGTTCTTAACCTGGGGTGCAAGCACTCCCTCGGGGTGCGAGATGCCCTTTCTGGGGTTGCGACACATGCCAGATCTTTTTAGAAGGTAAATCATGGAAACATAAATTAAGCACGAGCACGTAAGTATAACTACATTGTTTCATCAAACCTATGTACTTATTAACATTATACATTTTTTTAAACGATTGATAACCAAAGGGGTGCAAAGCTGCAGTACAGGTTAAAAACCACTGCCCGAGTCACTCTTTAGAGCTCCCTCTAGTGGAGGCCCTGTTTAAAGTAGTGAACTCTTGAACTATTTTTTTTATTTTACCAGGTAAAGCTATTTTTCAGAAGCGACTTGACCACAAATGATAGCTCAACGAAGTGGCTTGTCATCGTGAAAATTTATAGCAGCAAAATACTCTAAATGCATGTTTATACAGGTAGGAACAACAGTTCCACACTGCCCACCAGGGATTATTTGTCTGTCGTGCATAGCCCCTCCCAAACATGTACGCTCCCGGATTGGTTGAAGTGCGTCACGTGACCGCGAGCTTCTGTCGTGCACGAATGCGCTGTCCAACCAAGTTCCTACCTGCCCACTCCGAAGGAACGTGTTTCTAAATGTGGATTGAAAAAACCGGAGGACCTTGACAGAAATCCACGCAACTACTGGGAGAACATGCGAACTCCAAATATAAAGGTGTCGGGCTCTGGATGGAACTCACGACATCCTGTATACCAGGCGAGGTAGTTAACATTTCGCCGCCATAGCATCTCAGTGGTGTGAGCATCCAACTTGGGGGCTGCACCTTCACCTTATTAACCCACTAGCTTTACTACCCGGCTTAGATTCACGACGCCCGGCCGCCTTTGTCTCCCCAGTGGCCATGTTCACACACCACACCAATTACTCGTTTGAGGCTGAGTCGACCTAGAGGAGGCCCAGGACCGGTTAAAATAATCGTCACCGGTGGTGGCCGTGAGCTGGAATTGAACTCGGGTCGCCAGGTTCGTAGCGCAGCGCGCTAACCACTACACTACAATGCGTTACGCTTCCACATGCGCGGGTCACGTGACAGATTTGACGTCACAGCTCACTTGCCGTGCAAAAAATATATGCATTATTGAGCTCCCCCCCCCCCCCCCACAAAAAAGTGTATTTTTATAATTTTTGCATGGTGTACAGTTTGGAAAGTTCCCACATGGCAAATTTCAAGTTTGTTGCATGTCGAGAAGTACGCTAAACATTTTGAACAGACACACATAATCACAACTTTGCCTTTTATATATGTACTGTATGGAGAAGAATCACCCCCTGATAAAAAAGGGGCAATGCTGCTGTGTGGAGCAGACTGCAGCTCTAACATGTCAGTGGCTGAAACAATGATGGTCTGCGGCTGGCATTTTCCAGAACTTTTATACCGAGGAGCCTGCTCAAAATTCATCTGTGACCATCCTTGAAACTTTCTTCAAAATGTGTCTTGTATGCGAAAACACCTGACCGCCTTTCATACATTGACTGTGCAAGGAAGAAGAAACACAACGTAGCAACATTCCAAACCACAAAACACTGCTCTTTATTTAAGATTTTTATTGACATATCCCAGTTATGGTTAACATTAAACAAAGGTTCAACATTTTTTGCTTTAGGTTCTTACAAATAAAACGCTGGTGGAAAAGTGTGCTATAGAGCCTATGGAGGGGGAGGAATGCGTCAAAAGCTATTTCCTTGGCCCAACTATATAAAATAATCAAGAATCCCTGATGTTCAAATTTCTGTGGAAAACACTTAACAGTTTTATTTTTGTGGTCGTTTTATACGCAAATAGTTTCAAATTATACTTTAGTGTTTGTCCCCATTAGATCCACGGTTGTCCCCTTTTGTGTGTGAGAATAAACTTTTGAAGAATGGTTCCAATGCACCCATCCACAGGCTTCATTTTGGAAAGCAAGGCGAATTTTACAAAATAGCGACAATGAAATAAAAACGCCAACATTGAGCACCTAAACACGATCAAGATTTATAGCACCACTTGGACTCACTGGATCTCAAGCAAATTGAGTAATTGTAGAAACTGAAGCCACACGATGTGATAAGAAGCACTGATGAACTCCTGACATCCAGATCTGAACACTCCTTTTCCAACTTAATGCGTTGCTTCTGACTGAGGTAGCTAAGTCCGCAAACGGAAGCTGGTGATGGTAAGCACTTCCATGCAGCAGGTCAGGCACGGTACTTCCCAGGAGTGGTGAGATGTGGCGGCGTGCACCGGACATGTTGCACGGGACGTTTTGTCACGGCTGTCGTGAGAACAGCGTCAAGACCCCACTCCTCTCGCCACTGGGTATGGAAAACCGTGGACCGAGAGCGAGGGAGGGTTCATGCGATGTGCCCACCCCCCCAGTGCACGTGGCCAAGGCTCAGAGGACGCCGCCTGAGTTTGAAACCTGCCTTCGCTCAAGCTTTGCTGGTGAACAGACCAGGAGGGGGAAACTTGATTGACCACCTACGTTGCTTTACAGAGTCCAAAATTCCAAGCGTGTGGATGGGCCGCTGGGGACCAGAATGAAGGTCGGCAGTTCAGTGCAGCAGTTCTGAAGGTGTCGTGTCTGCAGAGGGGGAATTGGGAGTTGATTTTGGGATTTTACATATTGAAATGTTTTGTGTCCATTTTACAGGAAGCAGACGGGACCGACATCTACGCCAAACTCCTGGTCGGAACCACCGACGTCCATTGGGGCTATGTCCATGAACGGCAGGCGGCTGGTCTTCTGCGTCCTGTACTCGATCACCGTCTTGCCCCACACGCCGGTGTGCGTCTGCGGGTTCACACAACGCAGCCAGCGACAACGTGAATGCACCGCAACACACGAGACCACTACACAAGAGGCATATGTGCAAGCAATGCACGCGCACAAAGACGTGAACATGTGCGCACACATCTACCATTTCCTCCCAATTCTCAAATACAAATATAAATATGGACACAACTGCAGTGATATACTATTCGACAGCATATTGTTTCATGTGATACGTATAAATAAATGTTTACAACACATGATATAGAACCAGCCTCAAAAAGGCTATGTGTATAGGATAGCAGTCTTATTCTAAATTAAAAAAAATGTTATGAGGTAAGGCCCACTGAGCTGTACAGCTCTTTTTCAGAAGCGACCTGGCCATAAATGATAGCCCAGTGAAGTAGATTATCATATGGAAATGTATATCAGCCAAATACTCCAAACGCATGTTTCTAAATGTGGCGGGAAAAACCGGAGGACCCGGAGAAAATCCACGGGACCACGGGGAGAACATGCAAACTGCAAATATACAGGCGTCAGGGTCGCGATGAAACCCACGACCTCCAATATACCAGTCAAGGTGGTTAACATCTCGCCACCGTGAGCACCTCGCTGCCTCTGCAGGAGGTTGGCTCGCACACGTAGTATCACGCGCGGACCGCCGAGTGGGGGCGACGAGTGTGTGCGCGTGACTCACAGTGCACCCATCCTCCAGCACAGAGTAAGTGAACCGAGAGTTGCCCTCGGCACGGATCTCCACGTCGCTGGAGCCCTGCAGCATCAGGGCCTTCTTGAGGTTGCCGGCACGGCTGTCCAGGTAGGCCACGCTGTTCTTGCAGTGGTAGGTGATCTTCTGGGATGCGTCGGTGGACAGCAGGCGCAGGAAGGTCAGCTGCACCTCCATGTTCGGGCTGCCATCACCGTACGTGAACTGCAGGGGCACAGCGGTGTCACAGTGACGGTGTGGCGATATTAATGATGAGAGGAAAACAGATATAACTTTTGGTGTATATTAGTCAGCATGTGGCAGTGTCGCAAATAGATGGCTATTTGATATGCTGCCATCTACTGACGAACACAGAGCCCAGCAGCTAGGCATTCTCACACACATGACAAACTGAGTGTGACCTACCAAGCCGCCTCTGAATGTTTTACATTTGGTCGCAGCATGGTACTGCTTTAGGCACCGATAACGCGGCTACAAATTTGACGTCGGGTAATTTCATAACGCGGGTAATCCGATGTGGGTAATTTGCTAAAAACAACAATGATAATAGTGAGGTAAGCGCAGTGAACAAGCCAAGCCCCCTTATTGTTGCCGCCTGCTCTCACCTGGGATCCGGGGCTCATGGTCTCTCCGAGCCACACGTGCTTCTTGTCGGCTGCCTGGCTGCGCCACCAGTTCTTGCGTGGCAGGCTGGGCATGCCCGGGTTCACGCAGCTCTCGCCTGTCTCCATGTTGCACCACACCTTGATGGCGTCGGCACGGCAGCCCTCGTTGGGGTCAATCCAGTACTCGCCTGTGTGTGGAGGACAGCACCTCTGTTTAGGGCTCTCTGGCCTCACTCTGCCCCTGGGGGACACTCGCAGTGCTTGTATCAGAGCACCGGACCGATTAGCACGGTTGGCTACGTGCGGTGTGTAAAGGAGCTCAACATACATACATATACATATGGCAACATTACATACAACATTTCATACGTATGTATACATGTGGCAACACTACATACACGTATGTATGTATGTATACATACGTATGTAGTGTTGCCGAATCCAGCTCTGAAGGTGAGTATGAATACAATGGATGACTGAATATATTTGCTAACCATCTGATGTTCCGTGAGAACATTCTATTAACTTCAATCGATCTAGCACTGTGGTGTCATCTTCTGGGGCCATTTCCTGGCATGGCAGGAAGCTTTTCAGGCTAAATTACTTTTAGAAGAACTTTCTATCTCATGGGGTGCTTTAAATAGCATTAGTTATACATAACTGGATATTAAATAATGTGTAAATAACTTCCAGCCCACATCAGGCAACTGGTGGACAAACACAACATCTGTGTGTGTGGTTGTGCTTCATCTTCCTACCTATGTAGATAACAGTCGAAATATCCCACGTAAAAATTAAAACCTTAATGAAAAACAAGAACGAGAAGAAAGTTTTACCACTCTTGTACTCAGGATGGCAGAGCATGAGATCCCGGCAGGATCGGGCTGGGTGCTTGCGGCTCCCATCCGGGGAGGTGATACTCTCCACTTGGGCGTTCAGTGCCTTGATGGAGGCGTCCAGCACCAGGCCGTATGGCAGCATGTCAGTAGACTGGTCACCCATCTTACGGCGTGCCATCAACCCAGCGTATGCGCCCATGTCGTAGCCAGCGCCGGAGCTGCCGGGAGGGCCGGGTGGTCCAGGAGATCCGGGAGGGCCCTGCGGCGGTGAGCCACGCGAGACAGGTTAGAGCGCAAAATCCGTCAGGCACCACCAGGCACCCCGTCTGACTCAGTCGGGAAAGAGCATCACTTCCACCAGTGAGGCTGGTCAGCTACTGCTGGCCCCACCATGTTTCGGTACGCTGCTGGTTGGTGCAATTAAATTAATCCCACCAACGATAACGATGTACTTCATTGACTCATACAAGACTTGATGTGCCTCAAGACGAATTTTTTAGAAGAGTCCTGGATTGGAATGTTTCATCAATTCCGGGAATGTTTGACATTTTGGGAAGACACTGGAGTACTCAAGGAGCACCCACATATATTAGGTGATAACACTTCGAGTTTTATAAATATATTTTCAAGAATCCATTTCTATGTTGCCATCGAAGCAGTCTACCAACACCTGGTATTCCTTGGTGGTCAACCATCTCTTTATCAATTAGGCTTAGGCCTGCTGAGCTTCCAATTACTGTATTAACAAGATCAAGCACATTAAGGGTGATTTGGGCAAATGTAGTTGATCTGTTGCTGCTTTTAATATAATTAAATGTGAATAATTGTTTTAATCCTATAGGGAAATATAGATTGTACTCCAAAAGGGTAGGTGGATATGGTTTACTATGCCCACACAGCTAATGAATAGGCTCATTGTAAACACTCTTATGCCTGAGAGCAAAGCTATGAAACTTGTGTTTGAGGTCCTCTTACCAAAAAATTATTCCGTGGGAACTTGCTCAGTTATAAATAAAGGTCATTGTTTAGCATCTCTGTTCTTGTAGTTTTGCCTCGCAACTTATACCATTACTGTCCAGTTCATATGCACCAAGCAAGGGGAAGATGATTAACATATCAAAGCAATAAAGAGGGGATAAAAAATGTATCAGCAAGGCCTATGGGTAAGGCTTACGGGAGGACCGGTCTCTCCATTGCGGCCTCGAGGTCCAGCAGGGCCGGCAGGGCCAGGAACGCCACTGACGCCATCCTTACCGCTGGGGCCAGTTGGGCCAGGGAGACCCTGTACACACGCAGAGGCATGGCCACACGCAGCAACGAGACAATGGAATGACGCATTAAAGCCTGTCGAGCAACACAGCTCTTGTTCTCGGTGAGTGACACGCAAGTGAAAAATGGAGGGTGTGGGTGTCACGTACCCTGGAACCAGCGGAGCCGAACACTCCAGCAATGCCCCTGTCACCTGGAGCACCCTTTGAGAAGAAAACACATGGAGATTGTCGTCTTAATTTAGACCGTTAACACAACACCACGCATACATTTCTAAAGTAATTTGATTGCATTCGTGGTAAAGTGCAGAATCTGATTTAAGGCATTCGTGACACCACCAACAATTTTTAAGTGGCATGGCCACCATATTTGTACAGTATGATCGTAATATGTTCTGCACCTATAGAGCTACAATATAGATGAGGGGCAGTGTAGCAGAGGGCTTAACTCACAATAGTAAGGATGCAAGCTCATATTATGGTTGATGAACCCGAACATTTGTCTGTGGATTACCACTTTGTGCGGATTCAACAGTGATTCCCACCATAGAAAAGTTAACATTTTCACAACGAGTTGAGGACTGCAAATTAAGATAATAACTGGCATGTGCTTGTTTGAACGGGGGATAAGCGTTTACTTAACTTGACGTTGAATACAAAACCATTATGCATTTTGTAAACGACCATGTTTTTTTCGGCAAATAAATATGGTGACACATCTGTGCATAGTTATTAACGTGACAGACACTCCATTGCCATGTAGATACAACTACAATATAATATTAATTCTCCCAAACTATTACTACTCCCAGTGCACCCTCCGTGATGTTCAACCGTTCGCCTACTCAGCCAGGTTGGCCCTGGAGTTGGGTGCTCACCGGGGGTCCAGGGAGACCAGGCAGACCCGAGAAGCCACGGTGGCCCTTCATTCCTGATTCTCCAGCGGAACCGGCATCACCCTTGTCACCACGAGGACCTGCAGGACCCTGTAGGTACACGAAAATTACATGTAGTCAATACGAGGTGCTCACTGAGCAGAGAATTTACCAGTAAATGTGAGATAACGTATGGGTGTTATGTAATGCTCCATGCACATTTGACACCCAATCTTCATATGTTTTGCCTCTAGGGATTTGAATTAGTAGTTCAGAATTGGTATACATGATATTAACTGTTTTCCATAAATAGAGTTTTTTTGGGTTAGATCGCGTAATATATAAACGTGTCGTTAAAACCCGCCACCACCCGACACAGCCAACTAGTTTGTAAATGTTGTGGCTTGGCTCTCCAACACACCGGTGTGCTGTACTAGTGACGAATTGGCATGTTCTGTTTACGTGACAACCCTTACTAACCCAAAAAAACTCTATTATAGTTGATATTGGTCGCGAAAGCCTACGTGTTAAACTGATTAACTGTTTTGTTTTTCCTTTCATTAGTTTCGTCTTCTCTTTGGAAATATTTAAGTGTAACTGGTATCTGACTGCAATAAATAATGGATGTTTTAGAGGCTGACCAGGCATGTCAGCAAGCTGGATTTAGGTAAAGTTTTGCCGACTATTGACGACATACTATAAATCAGATCTTACAAAAGACAAATTACTTAACAATGTCCTGATGCCTGGCTTTTAAAGCCTATGAAAGGTATTATATTTATTAAATCAGATACGGTTATCCAAGCTCTCAAAATTAATGTACATGACTGGTAATGCAATGGCAAAACATTTAGAAAATGCACCCAAGAGGATGATCACCAAGACGTTGGAGCAATTAGTCGAGTTAATATTGTGACATCGCAGAACTGTGAGATGTTAATGGCACGGAGAGGCCTCCATCAAGCAATGGATAAGCAATGGCTGGTGATGACGAAAGTGATACCCATTGAATTGAAATTGGTTTAGTTGCCCACATTCTGCGCCATTTGTGTGTTTCCTTGGCGTACGTGTGTATAGTTGCATGTTTAAGACAATGCGTACGCACGAGTGCATGTGTGCATGCTACATATGTGTGCGTGTGTACGTGTTCATATGCATGGTTGTGTATTTGTGTGTATATCTGCACGTTTGTCGGTGTAATATGTTTATTGCATTGTTGCTTCAGATTGCTTGTAAAAAGGACACGCTTCGGGTGAGAGTCATATTGTCCAAAAACCATGTTGTGGGCAGGAGACTTACCGCAGGACCACGGGCACCAGTGGTACCGGAAGCACCAGAAGGACCAGCAGGACCCTGATGAGAAATGGAATCAAGATAAGACAGCCTCAGACGTATTGTTAACACAGGTCCAATATGCTTTATTTAGATGCTGTTATCAACGGTTTATTTTTTATTTTTTAACAACTGCAGTATTGTGTGAAAACTCATTAAGCCATGTTAGTAGATTGGCAGCTCACTTGTAGCTGGGAAGAGTGTGGGTACTGCCACCTATTTCAATGCATATGGCTGACATGGAAGAGCAGGCCAAATACCTGCTGGAGGGGCTCTCAAGAGCTCCCTTTGGCAAAGGCCATTCCGTCAGCAGGGGAAGGTGCTTGAAGGGCTGCACCTTTATCTTACTGAAGAGGTCCTAACAATTGCAGTATTATACAAGAACTCAGTACGTCCTGCTGTGGAGCATTATAGGTAATAAGTCTGTGGTTTACTTCTTTACAACCTGTCGACATTATCTACGACATGCACGTTTTAACCGAGGGACAATCGAACATGCGAAGAGAATCGTGTTCACGTGAGAAGGGAAACTCACAGCCTCTCCCTTGTGTCCATTATTTCCAGCAGGGCCAGGGGCTCCGGGAGGACCAGCTGGGCCGGGGGATCCGGGGAGACCAGAATTTCCGGCTGGACCACGGTCTCCCTAAGCGTGCGACAAGCAGGGCACCCGCACCTCCCATTAGCAACCGTTGGCTAAGTACGGTGAGGAAAAATGTTAAACATACATGCATACATACAGGGCACAATGAACCTCATAGGCGTGCTGACGCAATAGGGAAGCTGGAGAAGACAGTTAAAACAATGTCTTGACAATTCATCGACAAACCATCGATGCAGAAAACATGTTTAGAAAAGAGCTGGAAAGTGTTGTGGTCAGAGTACACGATTCACAATTTACAGTGGATTCTTCTGTGATCAATAAAATATGTACCACTGTATGGAACTATAACAGTTGTTTTCTTATTGATTGCTGCCATAGGAATATGCAACATCCGCCATTGGTTGATTCAGGGCCACCAACGTGCCAATGACCAAGTGTTGTCAGTGCGTTTTTTTAGAAAGTCATTCAGTTGCCGATAGTGTTAGATAGCTATGAAAATATATTTAACAAGTTTCGTCAATTTTTGTTTAATTAAAATGGAAAATGTAATTCAAATTAATATCTCTTGTTATTCCACGATATCATTCACGGTTACTAGATATGTCTCCGTGCAACAGATGTTAAGCTGTTACTTGGTGATCCAATTGATGACATTGGCCAACACTTGATGAGCAACATAAAGCAATGGGCGATGTATAAGCGGGACAGTCCTGTCTCCTCACCTTGTTGCCCTGAGCTCCATCGCGGCCAGGCAAACCATCGCTTCCTGGGTTTCCCTGCAAACAAATCAAACGGCGAGTGTTACAAATGACTCGTCATGCATTTAGAGTATTCGCCGCTGTACATTTCCACGTGATAAGCCACTTCACTGAGCTTTCATTCGTCGCTTCTGAAAAATAGCTATAGAGCTCAGTGGGGCTTACCTGGTAAAATACAATTTTTTTTCTAAAGTTTAGATTACTATTCAAGCCTTTCTCAAGTCCTCCACCATTAACAACTGCCAGTGGACCAGAAGCAGATTTCGAAACTTCCCAAGTGTTGCCGGGAAGTGGGGGGCAGTCCTCAACTGTCAATATTTTAAAATATGGCCCTCCAATAATAATAATTATGAAAATCAATATATTATCTCTGTTAAATATATTCCGCATATCAAAAGGAGGGCCATCTCCCCGATCCCCATTTGACCTCCTGGCATCTAAGACTGACTCCACTGGACTGCTCTTCAAGTCAGTATCTACATATGCCACTGAAATGGCTTCCCTAACATATTTGACTTCAGTTCATCATATCTCAAGGGTCACTGAAATAAGTAACACTTTGTAACAATTCAACATTTGTGGTTTTATGGCTATAGTTCCCACCATAGAAATGTGGATTTTGCTTCATCAGTTCAACACCACCATTTAAAATTAGTGCCACACAATGCTCTTGTGAGGGTAGTAAAATGTCTTTTGACTACGCAAAGTGCTGCCTACGCAAAATGCTGCCCAAAACCAATATTTCAAAACAATGTTTGTTGTTGAAATTAGAAGTCAGTCCAACTTGGCTGAGCTTCCTTTGTTTTCATAGAATGTATTAGGAACAGATGCAACTCCAAAGCCCACATCAATCGAAACAAAACAACAGCAAGAGCCTGGGTGAGAGTGAGTGCAGTTGGCGTACATCGCGGCCGCTCTCTCCAGATGGGCCAGAGATGCCGGGTGGACCTGCAGGCCCAGATGCTCCTCTCTC
The DNA here is from genome assembly GCF_965212315.1 of Lampetra planeri. Classification (NCBI taxonomy): domain Eukaryota; kingdom Metazoa; phylum Chordata; class Hyperoartia; order Petromyzontiformes; family Petromyzontidae; genus Lampetra; species Lampetra planeri. The sequence goes on from NC_136107.1 coordinate 24,207,416, forward strand.
TCCAGCGGGACCCGCTGGGCCCTGCCTTCCGGGCTCACCCTACAGCACACAATCATCTCCATTATATGGCCGTGCGACGCACATTCAGAGCACAATCTATCACTCTTTGCCAAGTCCTTATAGTGTTGAAGTATTACTAAATGTGTACAGCGCTTTTCCTGCTAGATGAGGGCCTCCCCACGCTGTGCAGGTCTACAATTGATGTTTTAAAAACATATTGTGTTGTCGAGGGGGTTATGGGTAAACAAATGAATGAATTTAAATAATTGGATTGGTCGAAAGTAGCCCAGCTTTTGCTGTTTTAAATTAATACTGCTAATTAACATTGGTCTGGAATGCCTAAAGGCGGATGGATTGAAACATTTTATTATTCATATGGAATGGAAGTCTATTAATATTGTCAAGCAATCATATAAAATGGCAGTCATCATTCTATCAAGAGACTGGCCTCTACCATGGTAAACTGTTCAATGAAGGACACCACCTTATGGTGTGAGCAAGGAGAAACTTCACTCGACTTTAACAACTTGATCAACTTTGTCAGACACTTTGGTCTTAAGTGAAATACGATGTGTGAAGTAGAAAACGACCTTTGTGCACCCCTATCCACACAGGACAGCCACAGTGAGTGGCATGCTCTGATAGACAATGTTCAAACCACCCCGGGCATGTGTACGCACATTTGTCAATGCAAAGTTGAGTGCATTTTCCCGGGTGAAGTGTGAGCATCTCACGAGGACACTGAAGATGAAGGACGTCGACGCCCTTGCACTCCAAGAAACCCAACGTTTCCAGCGAGGAACAAGCGTGCCATTGCCATGAACACCGCTTCAAGCCGCTAAAATAAGTGACGAGCGGGGCAATGGGTGACGTTTTACTCACCGCAGGTCCTGGAAGTCCAGAGAATCCACGCTCTCCACGCTGGCCAGGCATACCAACCAAACCACGGCTGCCAGCCAAACCAGATGATCCAGGAGGTCCTTGGGGTCCCTGTGCATGTACAGAGGAAATACGTTATCCCTCGTCAAAACACCGCTTTATGCAATACCTAATGATTATTATACGTACTTATTTATTTACCCAGGAGAGCTGCACTTAGTCGTCAGACTCTTTTACTGGAGGGTCCTGCATTGGGTTTTTATTTTAAGATGTCTTCAGCCGATTAATGAGTTGTTTATACAGGTGGGAGGAAACCAGAGCACTTGGAGAAAGACCACATGCACCAGTGGGGAACATATGGATGCAAAGAGATAGTGATGGGTCCGTAAACTACAAAGCAAAAATTAACAAATGGGAAATCGTGAAGAGAAACTGTTTGAATAGTGTTGTATCACACGTCTTCTTTTTTCCTCTCCAAAGTGCTCTTTGGGCTACCGTCGCTTTGTCATTCGGCACGAGGTCCGACATTTACTCTCCTTGTGCTGGGAGACCCTTCAGAAACTGGGCTACACAGCTCAACCGCGATAACCTTCGCAGGCGCAACGCCTCGTTTTTATTGTGAAGCGTATGCGCTTCACTCACGGCAGGGCCATCGCTGCCAGATGATCCCTTCTCGCCAGGAGGCCCGGCAGGTCCTGCAGCTCCAACCTCTCCACTCTTGCCGGGGGGACCGGTCTCTCCGCGCATTCCCCTGCCGCCGTCCTTTCCATCGGGACCGGCTGGGCCGGGAGCACCGGGGCCACCCTGGACGCGGCAAACACCGTTCACCGTTAAGAGTGGCACCGACAAGACAGCCACGCAGATTGTGCCATGAGTGGGGGGATGGTGAGTTGCCGACCTGGACGAATTGTGTTAGGTCGGTGGAGAGCTGAGATTGATCAACGTTGGTGCTGCTGATGATGATGATGATGAAAACGATTGAAAGCAATTAATTGTATTATATGATGTGTTACACATATAGTACATATGCTATTTTTTCTGATTCATATTGGTTGTAACTGATTTAAACAAGCTTTCACCGAAATTTCTTCCTTAATTTTTTTCGGAGCAATTACTGATATTGTGTGGTGATTTAACATCAAATGAGCTGCCCAAGCCTCTGTGCTGCAATAAAAATGGAGGCTGATGCTGAAAGTGACACTGTTGCAGTGCAACTCACAGCAGAGCCTGGAGGTCCCACTCTTCCTGCAGCACCTGGGAATCCAGTAGCTCCCTTTACGCACACACAGACAGAGACACACATGCGCCACATACATGTGAACGTTAGTGTGACCTATGACGAGCACAATTATATTCTTGGAAACAGAAGTGAAATGTCAATGAGCATTGGGACATTTGTATGCAAAATTGCAAATTTTATTCCGCAGGCACATATTTGGTGAAAATATAATTCTCCTCACAATATTTACTGGAAAAACAATGTTGCCGAATTAGTAATGTTCATGTAATATGTAGGATTTGGGTTTAATGGTGGCCTAATCCGAAAAATTAGCTCTCAAGAAAACAACGTCTTGTGATGGCAATAACATAACACAGTTATAATACCTTTCTTGGTAATAACATCATGGCCCCCTCAGAAGCTTCCACATTTTATACTGCTAAACTGGCCACAGCACAGGCTCATGTTTAAGATGCTAGACGCTCTCACAGGTCCTCGAGTCCTCCACTAGTTTGTAGAGACCAGCTCTGTCACACCTGGCTGCATCAGATTGAGATGGATTTGAGCCTTTCTTCTGTGGAGGCATGGACTGTTGAGAGTAACCGGAGCAGTGGTAGTAGTCGGTGGATGATAGTTGGTGGATGTACTCACCGGAGGACCAGCTGGGCCACGGTCTCCCTTAGCACCAGTAGCTCCAGGTGGACCCTAGGGTAGGATCGGATGACCATGGTCATGTGCAGAAAGGCAATTGAGAAAATGATACGTACATCAATGGTGGACATTGCCTGTCTATTCCACAAACATTTGCGTGTTTGTAATGGACATTGCCTGCATGTACGAGAAACTGGCAAATGCAATGATTGAAGTTGCCCTTTCGTTTTAAATTTACCTATCTACATTTTTACTTGAGGGTTTCATTCAATGATACATTTAGATAATGCAAAGCAATTAAAGTCAAAGGATACTTTTTCAAGATAAGTTGCTCAATACTGGTATTTAAAAAGAATAATAATAGCACAATTGCTATGGATTTCCCTTGACAAGATCTTCCATGAAGCGATACCTATCACACCCAATGTGAATGTAAAAATAAGAATGAATAAAATATTAATTAACTCACGACAGGGCCAGAAGGACCACTGTTTCCTGGGGGTCCGGCCTGGCCTGGCTCTCCACGGGCTCCCGTCTCTCCAGCCTCACCTCGTGCCCCGGGCATACCATCGGCGCCCTGTGTGCACACGCGTATAATCATCGTGACACATTCCGCACGTGCGACAATATGCGGCATTTGGATATGAACGTATGACGAGTATGACTTTCAGTGTGGTGGAGTGAAAATGAATGCAACAATGCACCTCTTTATTGCATTATAGCCATGAAGGTAGGACTGAAGACTCGTGTTCGAGAAGGTAAATATTGGTGGGAATACATGCCAAAATCCCTTGATATGAAACCTTACTTTGGCCATGTCTATAAGTGCTTCATGGTAATTATGATCTTGAGGCATTCATGGTATGATCATCTGTGGCACTTACAGGAGCCCCTGGGAATCCAGCTGATCCAGGAGGACCTGGCTCGCCACGCTCACCCTGTCATGGGAGGAGGTACACAAACGTTAATGAACCATCAGTGCAGCGGTTGGGTAATATGTCAGAGTGGTGCTATCAGTGTTGTTGAAATGCGAAATATAAACAGAAACAGATGAGATCGTAGATACATGTGTGCTCCAGCACTTGCACTCATACACAATAGCACAAACGTCCCATTACAGCCCACATGGACTTTTGTAGATCGTGAATCATATAATTGGCATGTGCCTAATAAGGCACATGAGCAAGTGGTGGGGCCATTACTATATTAAGTCACCATTCCACCAACAGCAGATGTTGACAGATTTAAAGTGATAATATTAGACAGCTTGAGAAATGTAACCCCTGTCCAGTTTTACTCAACACGGTGTATGAAATGATGTCTCAATGTGTAAACCTGATGCTGGACAGGTTATGGGGTAAACAATGCGAGGCCGGTCACAGGTCAGCGAGCACCTGTCCATCGTCCAGAGGAGGATGTACCACGTGCATAAATTATGTATGCTGATTTATTGTGACTAATCCAACTAATAATAGGTATCTATTGTAATTTATATGACTACATTAACCCCTGGTCTTCGCACCTGATCGGCTCACAGTGACGACATCACATTTACCCCTTCTATTTAAGACAGAAACAGGAGGAATTCTTCAAGATTCTGGATGTCACCTGATGAAGATGGCTGTAATTAGCGGCGAAATGCCGTATTCGAATTGAAATTGTCGTGGGTTTACTATCCAATACACCGGTGTGCTGAACTCGTAACTAATTGCCATGTTTTGTTTACGTGACAAACCTTGCTAATTGGCTGTGTCGGGTGGTGGCGGGTTTAACGACACATTTATATTTACGCCATCTAACCCCCCAACAAAACCTCTCTATTATTGGATCAAAGGAGGATGTGTGCACAAACACAGAAGTGGACGTGCGACTGCTGATACTTACGGGAGCTCCACGACCACCAGCGGGGCCAGCAGGGCCAGGAGGACCTCCCTCACCCTGCAGTCGCAACGACACGACACCACCATAAACATCACGTGCACCGGCACGGACACAATGCACAACAAACATGTGGCTCGCATTGCAAAGGCGACAGCTCCTTTGCCAAACCACATCGGCTGCATGAGGGCCTTCCCCCCACACTGTGCGTCTCGGAAGGGTTTTATTGCGCACCACACTTCACTACGCTGGTCAGTGTGGCTGAGCGAACTCGGTGAGCATATACGTTGAGGCATAATACATTACAACATATTGAGTTTGTAGCACTGTGTCTTGCTGACAACGTAGTCCCACAAAACAGCCTACAACATCTGTTTTAGGCATAGTGGTCACCCATCCAAGCACTATGCAGGCTCAATACTGCTTAGCTTCCAGATATCTGACAAGATTGGGCGTATTCCAGGTGATGTGGTGGCCTGCAGTTGTCTTGATAAGAATGCATCTACGCGAAATATAACAGGACAGCACCATATGGCTCACTCTGTGCATGTTAGTGAATGCAATAATTGTATTACAGGCAACACGTGTATTGAACAATACACTGCATTTAAAAATACACTTGGAAAATAATACGATGTGAGTAACGTTAAACGCTCCTCGTGGGTGCCATTGCAGGCAAGTGCAATGTTTTCAAGAACACCTGTAAATGAACGTAATTCAAAGGGCTGTCGTGTTTCATTGGGATATCTCCCTCCAGTGGTCACACACGTGCACTACACCACCTACACTACCCGGAAAAATCCGTCATGAGAGTGAGATCACGCGTTTGCTCATCTTTCGTCTGAGCAGTGCAGACATCAGATATGTGCCTTATATTATAGAACCCTTAAAGCGGAACAAGTTAAGCTTCAATTATACCTATGGGGCCGTCCATAAATGACGTCACGCGATTTTGGCCGATTTTTTACCCCCCCCCCCCTCGTCACACGGCGTCATAAAAAGTCAGACCCCCCTAAAATATGACGTCACAAAGCTCTGCCCCCCCCCTATAACCATATTTCCATTTTGAAAATAAAACATGCATCAAATCACTATAAACTATTGTCATTTAATGTGGCGCTGCACTCTGATGTTGTAGGAGAAAACATGTATTAAAAAGGAGGCTTTGGAAAGCTGAAATTTAGCATAAAATTCACCTAAAAATATTCAACGTCTAATTAAAACTGCAGATGTTCCGAATATTATATTGAAATTATCTTATAATTATCAAATATTAAAAGTAATTATAACTAAAAAATACTTGAAACTTTGTAGTAGAACGAAGCAAAATGGAGAGTACAATTATAACACTCACATATTCATTCCACAGAATGAAAAACCCTGGTAGAATCATTAGAATCAACATTTTAACAACAATCATCAAAAAAAATGTATGCTTCTCCATTCTCCCATGGAGAAGCAAAATGCTCCTTCATGGAATAAATAAAAGGTGACCTTAGTAAATTTAAATAATCAAATAGTTAATGAAAATTCATCAAAAGTAGTGTTGTTATAACAATTCTTATTTAATTTATATTTATTTAAAGTTGCGCATTTTGATGTGACGTCACATTTCTCAAACCCCCCTCCCCCCTCGTCACACATCGTCACAAATGTCTGACCCCCCTCCTCCCCCAAAGGTGCGTGACGTTATTTATGGACGGCCCCTATGTAGTCTGTAACTTTAAAGGTCACATCGGCATGTGTATATTAAGTAAGGAAATTGCAGAGCTATTCCAAAGGCGAATCTAGGCTCAAACGTGTTGCGATTTAGATACATTCAATTACATTGAAACCCTTTGTAAAATGTAATAGGCATCACTAATCATAGGTATAAAATAGGCTGTTTTCATGGATTTTTAATTAGGGTTATACGTATGTATCTTGAACTTCTTTCACACCATACATAGCCAACCATGTTAATCGGAGGTGCGGGAAAAGGACAATAAAATCAACTGTGAGTTAGTTTGGAAAAAGAAAAGAAACATGAGCAGGATTTCACAGGGATAAACATGCAGTGCTCATGATTTTAAATCGCTACCCACTATGTGTCGGGTTTATCGGCATCACACTGGCGTGGTAAGACACTGAGGTGGTGCTGGGCGCAAAGGTGACAACTCACCCTCTCTCCGTTGGATCCGGTGGGCCCAGCAGGGCCGACTGGACCGCTCAATCCCTGGTGGACACACGCGAATATACATTAAAGCAGGACAGATAGACACAATTAATCGTGGTTCAAATTTGTTGTGTTTTATTGACTCATGCGTTGTTCTGTTCTTAATCGATGATTGGATAACATGAAACACCAATATTCATTTTTCACTTTTCTTGTTTTGGTGTTAGGAGCCAGAGATTAATTTTACTACCATTTAACAACGATTGTGTATTTCAGACTTATTTCTAGATGTGGCGAGATGAAGACAAACTGTCAGAATTTCCAAGTGAAGAGATTGCATGTTTTGTTCTCCGTGGTCAGAATAGGTCTCAAGATTGCGCTTCTACAAGCCATGAAATGCTACTCCCTCCAGTGGTCACACACTTGGGGTTTCATTGTCAGGAAACACATTCTCAAACACACACTTTATAAGAAAGCTTCGTGGCAATCTCTATTCTTCAACTGTGCTTCTTGGCCCTACAAATATTTATGAACTGCAAACTTACTGAAGTTTTTTTACTTTGCACTGTTCAACATACCTACCGAACATCTCATGAAAACCAGCATTATGGACTTCGAATAAACTGTAGTCATCACGAAGTCTGTTTTGTATGCAAAGCCTACCAATAAAGTAACCCTGTTTTCAGAGGATGTTAAGTGGCCTTCCAACGAAAGATACAATATGCTCATGGTGTTGTGCTGTATCGACTTCATGTGGGCAAAAACAATGCTTAGCGCTCGAACGTTGCAGGATAGTGTGAAAGTGCAGTGGTCGTGTTTCTGAGCTATAACCAGGGGTGACTTCCTGCGGATGAGAAAATTAGGAGGCGCTCACCCTGGGGCCATCCTTGCCGGGACCACCAGCGATACCAACAGGACCAGCCTCGCCCTGGGGGATATCACACAGTCACAGGCACAATGACATCATGCTGCAGGACAAATTTACAATGCAGTAAATGCGCATGCATTATTCATGTATTTTAGGTAGTAACTATTTATTTATGATCAAACTCAGCTTTGCTGACACCACAACATCATTAAATAATTCTGATCCTATTCTTGAATTGAACATTTTGTATCATATAATATGCTAAAAAGTTCCATTCTCATTCATGAAATACTGATATGATGTTGGCAACTATAGTTCTTTAAGGCACGTGATCCCACTTCTAGATTGCAATACAATGATATAGCAATGTGATGCCCATCAGCATTACAGGTATTTCCCCAATACTGGCTTTCTCTCATAAAAAAAATACTGTATATTATATATTTAGCTGTATCGCTCATTGAAAATACCTTCCATATATTAATTTAGGCTGTCCCAGATGAGCAGCTCTTAATTGCAAGAGACACAACAAATTTATATCATTTACCAAGGTATTGCTGAATTTATTTAATATCTACAAATGTAATAAATTGAACACAAACCGTTTGATATGACCATTGCCAAGGTATCATGATCTCAGATTCGCGAAGCAAGATAAGCATACCAATTTGTATTGCTTCTTGAAATCCTGTAATAGCACTTTTAGGATTGTGAAACTAGTATCGCTATACATGCAGGTATCTCCAATAGTAACATCATAGGCATTTAAAATCGAAATTGTGTTTAGTTTGATGTCCTTCGTAGGGTGCAAAAAGGTTCAACATTCATACGCACATTGTGTGACTCTGTCCTAATGCCACGCAGTGTTTAGGGGCTTGAACAAATCCACACGCATGCCCGCGTCTCCCCCGCAGGGGGCCGTGTACTCACCCGCTCGCCCTTGGCGCCAGGCAGACCAGAAGCTCCGCGCTCTCCCGGCATCCCTTGCAGGCCGGCAGCACCAACAGTGCCCGCGGGACCAGGGGGACCAGCAGCACCCTGCAGATTGCACACGAAGAGCAAGACCTCCCGTTTAGTCAGGCACCATCACAAGGGATACGTGGCCTTCAAGATCAAGATGTCATCATGGCCAAAGCTCTTGCTGCTACCACACGTTGCCAATGCTTTCTACCTTCTGCCAGATCCGCAGCTGCTGCACAGTAGACACGTGGCATCTAAGATCTGCCACAACCGTATCTCACCATCTGCTCTGAGGTATCTCATTTGGTGGTTTGACTTGTGGAGACCATTCCCAATGCACGTCTCATTACCCGGCCCTCCACCAATCCGCAAATGTGTCCAACCCGGTGCAATAATGATTGTCTAATCACGTCTACAACACTCACCTGTCATGTTCTCTTCCAGACTTGTACATTGCTTAGCCTGTCTTGCCATGACATTCCGAGCATCCATCTCAGACAACATATGCTCAAAGGCTAAGAATAGTTTTTTTGTAACTGCTTAGTTATCAAGCACCTACTGAGGCCATGCCTTGCCAGTGGTCCCCGTGAAAGGTGTCAGGAGTCACGTTGCTGGCCCGCGATCTCGCCGACGACTGCTCGAACCCCAAAAGCATAATTGGTGCAGCAGGTAAAGGACCTCATCTTCTCCATGAAGATCACTGATAATGAAGCCAGTGTGAGCCAAGCCAGTGTGTGTGTTTGTTTGTGTGCATAACAAGTCTCATAGTCACACATTACAGGCTCAGAGGACAGTACCGTCTACCAACGGTCCTGGTGCTACGGTCCCAGTTAATAGAGCTTGCTGTCCCGTGAAGCTTAGGACCACTATGTGGTGCTGTCAGCTGGCAGGATCTTTGGGACCGTGGGAACGTGGGGATCGTGAATTCGTTGTCCGAGTCGGGCCACCAGGATCGCCCGTTTTCATCGCCCGCCATGGCACGTACCCTAGCTCCATCCTGGCCAGGAGAACCGTTGCTTCCACGGGGTCCGGGTGGGCCCCCTGCGCCGGTTTCTCCCCTCTCTCCGGGAGCTCCACGCTCGCCCTACAGGAACACACAGTCACGCGTACCGCTCAGCTGAAGCCTCATCTTCTGGCTTGGGTTTTATCCTGCTGTAAATTTCGTGCATTTGTTGTTACAGACTATGTTATGCACGCTTTATATTAGTCAATGACTATGGGGTGGATGGGTACAGTTTAACTGGTTATGGTTTTATGATTGATTTTGCCTGTAACATCAGGCCACGCTCTGCAGATAAGACTCAAGAAAATTTAAAATCAGTGCAAGTTTAGGGAACGTTGGTTTAGATGGCAGATGCATTGGTGGACATTTGTTTTAATAATGAAACAGACATTCCTACCAATGTGGTTATTTTGTTTTTATGTATAATATCACCCACAATCCACCAAGAAAGTGCCCACGTATTCTGTTTCCAAATGGTTGTCTTTGTTTTTGCAAATACGCGTAAGTATTGAAAAACTAAGTTATCCAACTCAGTTCCGTAAAACGGAACTCAACCACATGGCAACCATAATCGATCTTTCATTCACTCTGTAGTTTCATCGTGTTTCGTGATGCAATTTTCATACTTTTACACGTGTTAAGAGGGACTACTTTTCTTGACCAAATGGTGCCACCTGCGCTTGAGGCACTGGCTCCTGCGTAAGGCTGTGCGTTTGACGTAGAGAAGCATTGGTGGTGGGGAGGCAACACTTACTCTTGGACCAGCACCACCAGGCATCCCATTCTCACCAGGGAGACCCTACAGGGACAGAGCAGAGCACAGTGGACAACTACCCACAACACACATAACAATGACATTAAAAACACAATATTTATTTTATTTATCCAGGTAAGACCCACTGAGCTAGAAAGCTCTTATTTCAGAAGCGACCTGGCCACAAATGATAGCTCAACGAAGTGGCTTATCGCGTGGACATGTATGCCAGCCAAATGCTCTAAACGCATGTTTCAAGACAAAAGTCCACGCGACCACGGGGAGAACATGCAAACAAATACTGTATACAGGTGTCAGGTTTCAGGATCGAACCCACGACCTCCCGCAACCACCTCGCCAGTTGCAACCACACCTAAGACAATCCTGAAAGTGAAAAACTACATTTACAGTCAATTACATTTCATGCTGTGTACTGGCAGAGGCGTAGACTGTGGTTGTTATTATTATTACTGAGACTCCACATGAGTGTAAACAAGCTTTTGTTTCAGGAATCCCTTCATTGTGCAGACAGAGGAGTGGAAGAGACCTGTGTACATTTACAAAAAATAAACACAAAAACCTTTTATTTATGAGAACCCCCCCCCATAAATGTCAGCACTAGACGGGTGCATTTTCTGCACCGATATTTCTAAAATCTTCACCAGCTTTAAAACACTTCCTTAAATGTTCAGTGATCACGTGATGAGGGTCATTTCAGTGATGCTGATGATGCTCTTTTGTGATAACCACGATTCAAGCAGCGTAAATGTTTGCGATAATGTGTGTATTCGCATACACGTGCGCGTGTGCACATGCATTTGTGACTTTGCGTGCATGTCCGTATGTGTGTGTGTGTGTGCGTGTCTGAAAGAGACATCCGTGCAGGCCATGCACTGTCAAGATGCCTACCGGCTCGCCACTCTTGCCAGGCTCTCCAGGCGCACCAGGAGCACCAGGCAATCCCTGCACGACAAACGACGCTGTCAGAACGCTGTGCCCACCGCAACACCGGGCAACACCCTCGGATGATCACAACTGTGGTGAACAGTGCTGCCTGCAACTCTGCAGTCACACACTGTGTCATGGGGCCACTGCCTCCATCTCCTTCACATGGCATTGTCATATAGTAGACGTTCCATTTGGAATACATAGTTGTATATATATACTGTGTAGAATGTGTTGTAATGGTTGCAGAGGTATTAATATTACATTTAACAATTTCATAAAACAAAGGCAATGAATGACCTTCAATTGCATTAACTCCAGCTTGACAGGACATACATTACGCATAACTATTTTGAGCTTTTTGTTAAACTCAGACACACAATGCAAAACATGTAGACTCTGTCTGGATTCATTCGTGTGATTTGTCGTGTAGTGTTGTATTCAATTAATTATTTTTACATAACAAAATGTGACGGGATATAAAAAATGAATAAGGGGAGCACATTTTATACGGGCCGGATGTGGTATGAATGTACACTGTTAGCTGATACCTGAAAACCAGGGGCACCAACGGGACCTGCTTCTCCCCTCTCTCCACCAGCACCCTGTTCATTATATCCGTAATGCAAGACACAGACACACACAGAGACAGACATGTCAGTGCATTCGTAGACGAAAAAAATACTTTGATTTTACACCCGGGCTTCCTACTCTCTTTTTCCTGCTGCTCATTTTGATTTCCATGAAAAGAAAGCAGAGTATGATGTTTTTCTTTACTTCAGCGGACAACAGGGTTTGTGACCTGCTCATAAATTGAACTACGGTTTTGAAAGCGGTAGTTTAATACTACCAACTGCGAAAAAGTAGACGTTTTAGTATGTACTCTTATTAAATTCAGTAAAAGCCCGTTTAGATGAAGTCTAGTTTTTGCTCAGGCAGGTGAGAACTCCAGAGACCAGGGTGAGTTTGGTTTACAACATCACAAAAAATAACTATATCAAATGAGGAAATGAAAATCAGTCAGTAAATATGTAAATTAATTGAGATAAAATTGTAGGTAGATGCTTTAATAATCCAAATAATTTTGGCATTGTATAATCATACTGAAACTGGTTTAATTATACAGTTAAACATGCCATTGTAAAAAGTATACTATGAAAAGGATGAGGCAGTTATTTTCAAAAGTGAGTATACATTATTGGCAAATGAGGTTTGTAGTCACTGGAGATGTAGGAAATTGACTAATTTAAATGCAGTTGAATAGGGTAATGTATTTCTGATGTGTTGCAAGGCATTTGGGTAGCTTGGTGCTTAGCGTGATTGCCACTGAGCCAGGTTGCAAGGAGCTGTTAGCTGTGAGTGATTCTTGTGAGGGCATTATTAAATGCATAAATTGCCAGAGTGCAATATGGCATGTTGATGTCACAGCGCATGGCTCCAATTAAAAATTGATCTGCAACTGAATTAAACAATGAAAGCTGTTCCTACAGAATTACATCTACTCTTGCTTTTCTTGCAAGTGTATCCAATTGGGCTCCCACCTAGACACAAAGTGTATAATGGAATAATTCTATTGAGGTCATGAATTATACCGTAATAATAATGGAGTAGTAGAAACACCTCTATATAAGGCCATGACAGTATAATATGAAGATAAAAGGAATGAATTACAATAATGCCCTCGACAATGTTAAATAAATACTCGCTGAGTGTTTCCAATTTATTTTCAGGAGGACCTTCACAAGAGATGTCTGACCAAGCAGGACTGATTACATAAGGGGATGTCAGACACGGCGCGCTGGGGCCCTGAGTGTGCCGCTGCGTTTTCGCGAGTGAATTCTGCTGCTGCTGCTGTGTGTGCAGGTGTGGAGGTTTTCTCAGCATGGTTACGCACAGCAGGCCCAGCGGGACCAGCAGGGCCAGCATCTCCATCCTTGCCAGGCAGACCCTGTGAGAAAGCACGGAATACAGTCGGTCAACATCTGCATCATGAAACTGTCCAAATGCGTCAGCTTCCATTACTGATTCTACTTCGAGTGACAGCTTTGTCCCTTTTTAGAGACAATTACGCTGCACAATAACTCGTATCTCTACTGCAATTAACACTGTTGGACCACTATGATTGACAGTGTGGTATTTAGTTGTTTTTACTAGTTCTCATACTCTTAAAATAAGCCACGCAGGCTACACTGGCAGGTGCTGTGAGTGAGAACCTACAAAGGCGTTGCATGGCACACGGGGAGGTGGTGTGGCCAGCACCATGCCTAGCCAACCTGTGCCTCACCAGGATTGACGTTTATGTACCGTAACAGGTACTCATGTAACGCTGAGTCAAATTAGGGGAGGCCAGAACAAGGTAAAATATCACTCGCCTATTGATCTTTAGACATAGCAATAGGACAAAGTTCTATGTCCAAATGGCAAAGAGATCTCATTGTCTAAAATTCTGGCTATTTTGACTAGTGTTGTACATTTAATAACATTTCTACCAAGTACAATTCAAGTAGAGTCTGAGATTCAAGGTTGGGACCCACGAGGTCAAGGCTGAAAGCCATCAGGCTAGGAGCCTTTTATGTCAAGGCAAGTGTCAATTCCCGTAATGATGTGTGATGTCACACGACGTCCTCGGGAGCAGATGTGAGTGCGTGATGTGTGACATCATTGCCTTGGTCGGCCAGGCTTATCCTTTAATCGATGGATTTAAGTGCGAATTTTTGGGTAACCCTTGGGTCAATTTGGCTGGTTATCTCCATGGTAAGACCATAAAGGGAACACAACTATATACTAAAGTTGATAGTTACCATGACCCGTGGCTACACAAACAATGACAAATCTCATGCATTAACGATCTTAACGCGTTTCAAACACCCAACTCCTCAAATCCCTTGGACTGAAGGCACCAAAAGCCAGACCCCTGAGGTCAAGGTCAAGGGAAAAAACCTGATCAAATGTCCATGAGCTGCCTCACGGCCGAGGACTGGTCTCGAGAACCCGAGACTGATTTCATGCATCCAGTTCATGAGGATTGCAACAACACTCATGCCAGCTATGTTTTGGTACTGAGTATAAGCAACACATGCTGTGGATGGAATACACATTACGGCTCAGAGAGCAGAGGGCACTTACAATGGGGCCAAGGGGTCCAACAGAGCCCTTCTCTCCAGGCTTGCCAGACTCACCCTAGGGGAACACACAGGACACAAAGACCGTTGACATTGAGTTAATTCACAAAGGCCATTGACATGAGCGGTCAACATGACTAAAGTCTGAGTGATGAGAACGCAGGTTACAATTGTACACATTAAAATTAAGTACTGGAGCTCAGGGCAGCTGAAATTTAACTCACCTCATAGTGTAGGGAGCTAACCACTGCACCACCACTGCATCACTGCTAACAGTATATGTCGACGGTACACTTCAAGTGCCTGGGAGCTGCAATAATATTTTTTTCACGATGAAAATAACTTGGAAGTCAACTGTCTCTGATATCTAAAAGGGCATCTGTGCGTTGATACATGTATTGTTCCCTTTTATTTAATGCATCCCCTTCAAAACAACGGCATCCTGAATGGGATGTCAATTGAAATTGTACAATTTTTCATCCTCGTGTAAAAAAAATCCCTTCGACTTGAACACTGATTTTTTAAAAAAATATTGTGAATAGAGAACAGCAAAAAAACACCCTGTACGTTGAGGTGTTTTAATCAACATTCCGGAGAACACCTCATCTCCCACTGAGACCAGTCACGTATAAACAAAATTCAGAGGATGGGGTGAGGGACTTTGAATACACCTCCTGTCCAGCTGCCACTGCTCTGTTTTAAAAAAAAAGCCACTGTTTGCTTCCCAGTGCCCTTCCCCAGTAAGGTGAAAATATTTTCAGGGTAACATTTCGTGAAATGATGTGGACTAAATGAATCTGCCGATAAACCCATGATTGTGCTTCAAATGTTTCCACTGTGACTGAGCAGGCTACCTACAGCAGGCGGTTGTAATTGTACATTGAAATCAATAACAATGAATGAGAATATTTTCAACTGTATTTCAGCATGCATCGCCTACACCTACAGATGACAGTAGGTCAATGTGTGTGTGAAATACTTAATGAACCTAGGCAATTCCGAAAATGAGAAGTAATTACAAACATTGATCCTCTAGCCATGAATTAATCCATGGGAATTCAATGCCACTCACGTCAAATGAATTAAGCCATCATCATACAGACTGAAAGGAAAATTACACATTTCAGAGACAAGAGTGGGGTTTAAATTCAGGGGCACTTACGGATGGGCCCTTGGCACCGGGGAAACCCATTGCTCCAGGAGCGCCACGAGCACCAGCAGCGCCAGGGGATCCAGGGCTACCATCATTTCCAGCGGGGCCCTGTATTCAGATGAAAGTCCACGGGCAGGAGGGCAATGGGACATGAAGGACATATTGATTCAACGCACAAGGAACAATTCACCCCACGAATTGTCACAAATAAGCGTCGACATTTGATTCAAGTACTAATTATTTTTATTCGTCTTGTTTTTGCCATCTCGAATGTATTGTTTATATTTCTCTTTTATCTCATTCTCACAGTAGTGTTGCTCAATTAGCTCCAATGTAACATTGGCATACCATTTTGCATGCGTGTACATACATTTCAGAAAATAGATTATCACACCCACCATTTGATACATTCAATGAGTGCAACAGTGATCTCCATCAAAGTATCGATTCATGATATAATGGGCTTATCTTCACCAAATTAAATAAACACAAATATATCATAGCAACAAAGAACAATTGAAACAACACACATATGTCTATGCCATCATGATATATATGTTGACATTTTATTTTTAAATTTAGTCTATATAATAAAACCTAGGTGAAAATAATAACAAATATTTACACATTGGCTATAGCAGAAAAATATGCATATCGAAATTTATTGTTTCAGCAATGCTTTAATGCTCAGAAAAATGGGACTTCGTTTATCTTGTTTTTATTCATTCTTGAAACATAATTACTGTTCTCAGCTTGCCGAAATAGGATGGTCATTCATAAATCAGTTGCATAAAAACACAAACGGCAAAGCCATCAAAATACATTCACGGTCGATAGATATGTGAACCTGTATTGAACTTTGCAATTTTACGCATCAATAATATGTGAAAGTCAGAACACATATTGGAACAAAACGGAGAAAAAAACACACACACGTCCACTATGCACAACCACCCAAATACATCAATATGCATGCTCTTGGCAGAGGTCGTTTAGACATTGACTGGGCTATAAGGAGCATGAAACCAGGCAGACAGGGCACTCACGGGGGGACCGGTTTTGCCATCGCTGCCAGCGTGTCCGGGACTTCCAGTGGAACCCTACAGTTCACGCGCACCAACACGTCATGGTCAGTTACAAGCTCATCATTTCACTTGTCTTTTTGAGGATGTATATGACCAACTTTTCATTTGTTAAAGGTCCACTACTACTGCTACTACAGATTTCCTTTGGCTGCAGAGCATTATAAAAAATAAATCTTTTTTAACATGCCTCACTAATGATGAGACTGAAAACGTTTTAATGCGGGTTCCAGAATGCCCTTATTTAAACAAATGCTGCTGGCGAAATTACGTACTGAATGTGCTGAAATATACTTTTAATTTAATGGGGAAAGAGAGATGAATGGAACACTTTATTTTATTACATTCGGATAGGCACAGTCACCATTGCTGTAAGTGACAAAACACTTTGCTATTTTAAATGAAACACCTGCGGTGGGGAACATGAGCATAATGAGACACTTTATCACTACGAAACCTGTTGCTACTGCTACGATGAAAGACATTGTCGTACTGAATCATATTGATGCGACCAAGTACACTGCTCCGACAAGATACCCTGCGATGCTGTGACCTACCCGAGGACCAGGAAGTCCGGCCTCGCCAGGCCTGCCAGGGTCTCCAGAATTACCCTTAGCTCCAGCTGGGCCTGTGGCACCCCTCTCTCCAGGAGGTCCCTGTGAGCGGGGAAGTTAACACACATCACACTCCTGAGCCACTCTCAGCAACTTCTTGAACATAATGAGAGCTACTGTGATGCGTAATGCTCTGATGTTGCATGAACTCAAAGGCATCATTGCACAGAACTGCTTTTTGTGTTAAGTTTGCACTCCTTCGCTGCACCTCCGATTAGCAAGGTTGGCTAGGTATGGTGCGAAAGAAGTTCAAGATACATCCATACATTGCACACTTCACACATTAGAAACATTCACATCTAAGGTGTAAACTGATTATAGCATGAACTTAAATGTAAACCTTGTATATTTAATTATCATAATTGCATCTTCTCAGTGGTTTTGTTGTTGAAGATTAATGTCACACAGTATGATGTAATGAAATGGTTTGATTTCTAAAATCATGCAATATATTAATGTTATACAAAGGCCGTGAAACAGGATATTTAACAATAAATGGAATAAACAACATGTATGTGAAATGTTGCATAAACGTATGCCAAAGTGTTTCAAATAAGCTCTTAAGCTACAAAATTTAATTATTCCTGTACTTTAACTTCGATCAGCCAGGGCGAATATAAAAACAAACTAAACAAAATAGAATAATGAATGTAAATGGGTACCCCGGCTATGTTGTAGGTGTAGTTTCAGAATGATAATTCTCTTCGATTTATATTACCTTGCAGATTGTAATTACTTGTGAAAACAAGCCCTGAATCATGTTTTTTTTCGTTTCAAAATGTATCAACACAGCCTGCCTCTCAACAAGTACAATTTTGCATTGCATGGGATGTGCAGGGTCGGTATAAAAAGCGGTGCTACCTTTGCGCCAGGTGACCCATCGCCACCAGGGGCTCCACGGCTTCCATGGGCTCCCTGCGAATGGCAGCGTGCAGAACAAAACGCTCAAGGTCATTGATGGTGTGGACAGTGGCGGCGCTGGCCATAAACGAACCAAGACAAAAGCTCAGGGACCCAAGTAACACAAGGTCCCCGGATTAATTAACAAAAATATGGGTGCATCAAATATTAGCTAAAATGATGCTCGTAAACAAAATCAGCTTACGAACATAGCACATGACACTTCATCTATCTCAACTGTATCATGTCCGCATCTCTCTTCCCTCTTTTCAATACCTATCTATATTTGTCTATATTTCTGTTATCTCACTACAGCTATGTATATTATCTATATACTGTATTTTGTCATCTCATGAGGATATTCATTAATTGAAAGAGGGCCCCACAAAATAATTTCTGCTTAGGGCTCCCAATTGGCCAGTACCATCACTAGATGTGGAACACACAACCCACATTTTTTTACAAAGCAAAGTATGCGGGTCCCAAGCTAACACAGGGCCAGTCTGCAACCACTACCAATTGTACCTTTGCCATTACCTGCATAATCTCTTTCAACCTTTTCCATTATACTATGTATACCGTGAGGCATTGGAATCCACATTTGCGAGCAATAATCTACTAAGTTTGGTTGAGGTAAGATCTGATTGGGTACATGCACAGCTATTTTGTTAGTCCACTGGATGGGGACCACCCCATACTGTCCAAGTAATGGGGGTTATTTGACCATACTTCACCGTGCTGGTCATTCAGAGTTGGTGAAGGTGAGGAGCATCGCACAGGACGTCATTGCCTTATGTTGTACTGCCCTCTGCTGCCCACAATTTAGCCCTTCAACGCTGCACGGTGGCCACCCATCCAAGCCCTGTCCGTTGTGAGATCTGATGAGATCGGACACTTTCCGAGTAATTTTCCAGATGATTGAATAGTGAGTTAAACGTGTGTTTTTAACCGACAGTTGCATTAATATACAATAGTTTATTGAGCTTTGAATTGAAGGCTAGTTATAATATTGTTGTTTGGGCCTATATTGTGAATTTATATTTGTTAGTTTTTTCCAGGTCTTAAAAGTACAGAGACAATATTTTTTTACCAGTCCTGAAATACATCCTACACAGTCGCTTGTATATCTACGTGAAGTAAAATGAAAAGGATAACAATAATATTAATGTGAGAATTTTAGACAAATATTGTGTGATGTTATGATGGCGTCTTGTTCCAGGCATAAATCATTCTAATAATAAGCCCATTTGGCTAATGTTATCAGCGTTTGAAATTGTGTAACCATGGAAATCTCACTGGATATCAATAAGTTTGATAAGTATTTTGCTTCGTATTCGCAGCGCACAACGCCATTGTACGTTTATTGTCGCGTGCCTACTTCAAAAAGCCCTTCACTGAGGAGCTCCATTGTGAGTCACCTGCGATTTCATAACAAAGCATTTTAGAGCGCGTTTCCTTGTTGATTGACACCGCTCACAGCTCTTAAATACGCAAGAGCCGCCTTACCCTCTCGCCAACGGGGCCGGGTGGGCCTCCGGATCCAGGCTCTCCACGACCGCCACGCTTGCCGGCTGCTCCTGTTGGGCCAGAAGGACCCGCACCCCCAGATGGGCCCTGTTGACGCAAGGTGAGGCGTGGGGAAGATGGCAACAGGACACACGTCATTCGCATCGCTGGACCCACGCTCGCAAACGGTGCATTTCTTCTAGCTAAACGAAGATACAGCATTTCTAGTGCAGCCCAGTCTTGTTGAGCTATGTTGTGCTCTTTTTCTTAAACATGTTACCTCATGGCTGTTACTCCCATTCTCACTCTATGATGCAAAATCCGAGAACTTATGGCGTACAGCCAATTATGTTGTACGAATTTAGTTTAATGCATGAACTGTAACGACTGTCCTATAGATCGACAGTAATGCACATACAGACCGTGACCTGTGGCACTTGAAGCTAACCCAAATTAGTCCGTCGAATGTAAATGTCACTTATCACGGGGTAAGTTTTTGTTGGCAGTGGTAACAATATTTATACCATAACTGAATACCATAACAAGTGCAAAGTACACAATAAATAAAGCGACAACAGTAAATTGCAGATGATGTCACCACATGTGATGGGACGACATTACTACCCAAACCATGCCCATATCTATTTTTTTCATGAATCATGTGACTTACAGAAACATTAGATATGGGCATGCAGCCAAGCAGATGCCTATTAATTGGTGTCAAGCTCTCATATTTTTCCAAACAGAATACGCATTGCCTATCTGCCAAAGTACGCCACGAATATTGCGTGTCCATTCATACCTAAGCTACAATAAAGTTCCTGACTCACGCAATCCCTCCTGGGTCATCTTTTTTTCTATATGAAATAATTTACAGACGTAGGTGTCACCATACTCACAGGGTCACCCTTGGCACCAGGCTCACCCTTGTTTCCATTCAGGCCAGGCTCTCCCTGCATGGACACAGATACCAAAGCAGTCAGCACACACAGCATTACACTACCTACCACGTTATTACGGTGCTGGGAAACACTAAGCCACACTCTTTGCCTTGGCATCACAAACTATCACAGGGTTGGGTGATCAGGGTGGCTACCCAGAGTGCTGTGCTAAGGAATGACAGGCCTCAAACCTATTATGGGGGCAGTAATTCACAGGGTTATGCAAGTATAAACTGATGGGTGACACACACGTGGGTAGTCAAATAGTGGATAACAGATGGAAACACATGTTATGGTTATTATTAGAGTATTATTTTAAAGTGACGACACGTAATTCTTCGTTTGACGAGGTTGCCGTTTATGTTAAGTAAAATTTGGATAAAATACATTTAACCAATGATAATCCAAAGGTAGGTTTAATATTAAGTAACTGGACATAAATTGTTCAAATGCATTCAGGTTTTTATGTTGTGTTTGGTACTTTTGAGATAAAGTCATAACAAAAAAATTTAGATTTAAAATATGTATATTATGCCCTAGTAATTAGGATGGATACAAATGCATACTCCTTTAATAGGAAAATGTAAGTATACAAATGCTGCTTATGTTACCTTATACATAAAATAACATCCATAATAACATGTTATCTCAAAATCAGAAATGTTTTTTGTATCAATAAGGGGGAACAAAATATCTCAATATTTCAGACCGATTGACAGAACCATCAAAATGAGTATTTCTTAAAGAGTTCCAAACAGTTGAAACCTCAAAATCTTCCTTTGATGCCAGTCGCCTGAACATAGTGCTAGATTTGAGGCTGGTGTTATGGCAATATTATTAGTATTAACCTTGACTCTAATACTCAATATTTGTAAATAGGCAAGGATTAGATTTTAACATGAAAGCTAAGGTTGTGTTTTACATTTATCAACAGGTTCTGGTTTTAGATTGAAGTAAAAACTATGGCCATTGTTTGTATTGGGGCTGATGGAAGATGGAAAGTTTTCTGCTCACGGCCAACACCAGGGACGATTATCTGAAACGGTCCTGGGCCTCTCCTAGATCGACTCAGCCTCAAATGAGTACCTGGTGCGGAATGTAAACATTTCCACAGGGGAGACAAAAGGCGGCCGGGCGTGGTGCTGGCCGTGCCGGCCTTCATCGGTGCTCGCTAACAGCACTTGCCCCTACAGTCTTCAAAGGATTTAGGGGAATGCATTTTGTCTTTGTGATAGAAAGATGCCTTACACTGGCACCCCTGGGGCCCGGAGGTCCAACTGATCCGGCAGCTCCTGGGCCACCAACACTTCCTGGGGAACCTGGGGCACCAGCCATGCCATGGGCACCCTGGTGATATGCACAGAAAGAGAAATATACGTGATTAGTCAAATTATAGATAATATTTTGTATGTGTATATATTAAGGGTACCTAAGAATTAGGATGAGGCAATTGTACTATTTACTTTGTTAGCTAATTCACTATACACTCATAATCAGCAGCTGTCATGTATCCACTATATTCAATCTATCTTACGCCTGCACATAAATATATCTTATCAATCCCTCTCCGGAGAGGGATGTCCTCTCAGGGGTGTTCCCTCCTCTGGTTGCCACCCCCTAACCAGTCTCGTCCATTGGCTATCATCTCTTTTAGCAATGCATCTGACCCAAGCCCAGTTATTATGTGTTATTCAATATGTCTCTAATATGCATTTGCTCTCTCATGCGTGTCATCCTCTTTCTGCCTCTGCTTGTCGTTCCCTCTGTACATTGTAAAAGAGGATCATAGTGCACGTCTTTAGGAGCTGCTGATGGTTTTATGCATAATATACAAAAGCAGAGAGAGTAGTTTATACACGTTTGTATGGCTCCTTATCACAAACGGCAGAGTTGGTGACTGAGCAAACGTATTCTGATCATATCAAACAAAAGTAGCCATTACAGCCAGGACAATCTTCCAATTCTATAAATGACTCGTGTGAATTTATATCATTGCAGGATTTTCTGAAAAGCAATGAGAGCACAAACACAAAAGGGACTGCGTCCATGTGATGTTGAGCCATAGCAGGTGCAGGAGGTGATGATTGTAAAGGAAAATGACTCAGCGTTTACTTATCCGTGTTATCACGGTGTGTTTGATTGTGTTTTGTTCATACCGATTCACCCATAAAAAAAACCTCATATGTAAGTACACCTTCAGCAGGAGGATAATCTATACACTATTGATTGGTCCAGGTAATATACATTATATCTGATATATGTATTACACTACTTAAAATATTATACTAATTACACATATTTACAGTTACAAAAATGTTGATGTAAAATATAATTATTCCGTTTATTTATTGTTTTATCACTGACCGATATTAAACTGGCCTTAGTTTTACATACTAAACATATAACCATTTTCCCTACTCATTTCCTTGAATGTTAACCCCTTTGCTTGGCATAATTTTCCGCGTATTTATCTCTAATTATTTTTTCATCATTTTATATAGCCATGCTTTATAGGCCCCATTTGCAAAGGAACACATTATTTTAACCGTACTCATATAACGAGCACTTTGGATATCTGGGTGAAATGATGGTTTGCAAAAGTTAACATTGTGATTTTATTTTCACCCACCAGCTCATGAGGGACACCTCATGGTAATTAACTATCTGCATGGTGGGATGATGCATATTAAGCATCATTACCGTCAGGTGTTATACCGTAATAAATACAGAACGTAATTAACATAAACCTGGCAAGCAGAATGCAATAAAACGCAATTAGTTCCCAGCCTCTTCCTAATTTGTCCGAAAATGTTTGCAGTTTACTAAAGCTGGAGTGCACTACCAAATGTAGCTTTACTACAAGCCACGTAAGCACATTTACCTTGACGTTTATTTACGCTTGTGTGGGACTTACACATTTTTATTTAATGCTATCTGAGAATTACGAAGAGATAATATATATTTGTGTTAGCATGATGTAGAGTACACGCACAACAGCTGGAACAGCACAATGCTAACAGCATCGAGCATATGTTTAAAATCGAGTATTTATTCTCAACCTGTGTTTAAGTCGTATGCTAAACTGCAGAAGCTCCACCCCTCTCAATTAGGAAGCTCAATGTCATAACACAGCGTGTCAGTATTACATTTACGTGTAAATTGTGAATTATTTTTTGCAAATAGTTTGATTTGTCGACTTACAGCAGCACCTTTGGCTCCAATACCGCCATCAGATCCTGCCAGACCCTGAAAGACATCACAAAATAATCACAGCTTTGAAAACCCAACAATATTTTCATTTCATGGGTGCCAATAGCCGCACGATTGAATCATTCTTAAATTGTGATAATTATTACTGAATTCTTTATACCTCCCATTTGAATTGGGTAATCCGATTTGTGTGGAGCTTGGTAATCAGTATTGGTAATGATGACATTTGTATGGTGGAGTACAGTACAAAGGATTTGGTGGGTTTGTATTAATTGGATTTGTTATAATTTTCCACCAGGGATCTGGTTTGAATTGTGTTCTTAAATACCATGACCACCACACTACAGCAGTGCTTCAATTGATCTGACTAATGCAAGTATCTCTGGCTCACAGACACTGAACAATGTGTATAGTCTTGATTTGAAGCTTTCGTGACTGCAGGAATCCATTCTCTCTGGTTCTTTCGGTAAAGTCACGTAGGTAGAAAAAATAATAAAACAAAATACGACGTTTCGGTCACAACACAAGCGTCCATCTTCAGGTGACGTTCGGTCGCAACACAAGTATCCGTCTTCACCTGAAGCGAACGCTTGTGTTGTGACCGAAACGTCGTATTTTCATTTCTTTTATTATTTTTTCTATCTACATGACTTTACCGAAAGAACCAGAAAGAATGTATATAGTTTAAAATACAGATTTTACGGGTTATGGAACTTACATTAATTCGTGTTAAATATAATACGACAAAATGTATACTCGGGTTGGATTATTATTGTGATTACACAACATCAATAGCAATTAATTTAAATAAGTAACATGATTGAAAAGCTGATTGATAAAATCTTCTAATTTTTGCAATTATTCAATAATATTATTTCCAATAATAATTAAGTGTGATTTATTGATAATGCTGAATTGTAATGGCCCTGCTTGCGCATGATGCAAACTCTTATGTGTGAGCGCAGCAAGGGATTCTTTATGAGTGGTGTGGCCGCTCAGGAGATGCAGTGTCACTGCTTCGACGCACGGCAGGCCCAGCAGCTCCTGCAGGGCCTGAGGCTCCAGGCTCTCCACGTGGGCCCTGCGCCCCATCAGGCCCACGAGCTCCAGGTCCTCCTGTGTCACCCTGTGAATGCGCGACACACACAGATAGGCCCTCGTCAACATTCAACGTCTGTATGGATGGTCGTGATCTAGACACAAAGTAGGCTTCTCAAGGAATTGGAACGGTCAAGCACTGAAGCATATAATAAGGTGTGACATCATGTCATGAGTCAATTTGGGGTCTCTGAGGTACAAAAATCTGGGAGAGACCACGGGAAGAAGAATATTTAATAAAAGCACAACCATATTTCAATGCGTTGCCTCAAGTGGTGTATTATAATTATTATTCAAATGGGGAAAAACATTGGGACTTTTGTTTCCCAGGAACAATGACCAGATATATCACGACAACTACCTAAAAAATAAGAACATTCTGGAAAAACTAGGACAGGTGGAAACCCAGAGCCATATTCGCATTTACAAAAGGGCACAGAGAGCTTTTGGGCCACGTAGCATTTGGAGATCAAAAACCTTTGGTCACGCTGTTTCCTTGTTTAAGCAGTCTCGGAGAAACATGGCATGAGGCATTTTCAGAAATAAACTCTTTAGGAAAATTATAAAAACAGCCACAGACAAGAGGTAATCTGCTTTAATGCAGTGTGAGGTCTTTAGATAAACTTAATATTGCCTCAATAACACCTTACACGACTTCTGAAATAACCATAAACCTTTGTTATTCTTTCAAAATGTACTGTGAGTGTTCAAACAGAACTGTTTGCAACACTGGCTCAGCACTTCCCATGTAGATGAGCCTCATGCCAATGTTTATGTTAACAGCGAGTTCCTTACATTGACCAAATAGTATTCGGGGGACATAATTTGACTTTGGCCATAATGACATTTTCCTCTTGATCTAGTATTCTATTACAAATGCACTAAATATGTTATTGCTATCGTCTCACTCACCTTGGGTCCTGGAGCACCGGGGAAACCAGCTGGGCCAGTGGGTCCGTTGGGTCCCTGTTTGGGAAAAATGAACACAATCATGAGTGAGGGATGAAGATTATACGATAGGTAATTCGTAGACTTATGACAGACACCTCAAGCCGAAGGACAATCTCATGTATCACTCCAAGTTGTGTATTTATTGTCCTGAGATGAGTCAGTTTATATTTTTCTTGTTTTGGGGACAGGGGAGATGGGCAGAGGAGAATCAATCCTGTACACGTAGATATTTTTCATCATTAACAACCATAACCAATTCACTGCTGGATGAAGGCATCCCCACGTCATAACCATCCACCAATGTCTTGCGATGCCATAATTAATTTCGCCCTTGCAGTTGAGCTAACACCAGGTCGTTTGCAATTTGTGAGTTCAGTAGAGGAGATGTTGGTATTTTATAATCGGTCATATTATTGTTCAATTTCTGTTTGTGGAGATATTAACCCTGTTTGCTAAAAAACCCATTTAAGACATATTTGAACGAAGTCTGTTTTTAAAGAATTGAGGATGGCAATTATATGTATTAAACATTTTATAAACATGCAAAAATGATGTACATAAGTAAATGAACCAACAGATATTAATTCCCTAATAGGAATCAAATGAAGGTATGGAAAACATCAATGCACCTATAACATAGGTTTCAACTTCTCTTAGACTAAGGACCCTTTACCCTCTTGCAGACCTCCTGCAATGATGACCGCTGCCCCCTAGGATAAAATCTGTAAATGAGGACCACAATGCCACAAAAAAATTACCATAGAAGAGGACGACAGTGCGAGTCTTCAGGAACTGCTGATGCTCTTATGCATAATGCACAAATACCGAGTGCTTTATACACGTTATGTGTATGTGTTGTTTGAAACGTATGTCCTAGGAGTTTGATAAATCCATTCTTGACACCCCCTGATCCGTAACACTTTTACAGACATTAATCTGGGCAAACACATCAATTCAGCGTGGACTGTCTTAGCTTTGTTGTAATGCTAATGGGCTGCTTATGCTTACCCTGGGTCCCGGGGGTCCGCTCTGTCCATCGTTACCACGTGCTCCCTGCAAGATGACACAAACGCAGGCCAACACTCATTAAACATGCAGCAGGAGTCGGAGGGAAGTGTATGCAGAGGCGTAGCTAGGATATTTTGCGCCCGGGGACGAACTATAAAATTGGCGCCCCCCCCCCCCCCCCCCGTTTAATCACATTTTCCTATTACATCGAATAAGGAATAACAATTTAAATTGTAATGAAACATTGTATTTAAAGAAGCAAATTTATAGAAATTATAATACATGGCTCACTCAGTCACTGTCGTAGACTGGTTGACATAGTCTACAAAAGATTAATTTTTCTTGATTTCACTGTCGCAAACTGGTCAATCACGTAATCAAAATCTGATTTTTCCAATGTTTCTCTTTCAACGCTAAGAAGAGCAAGATCGCTGAGACGATCTTGTCCCATTGAAGCACGCAAATACGACAAAATAAGTTTCAATTTGCTGAACGACCGCTCACAGCTTGCAATTGAAACTGCTATTGTTAATAAAATTTGCAGTGAAATTCACAAATTCGGAAATACGTCGTCTGCATAAAACACAATAAAACCAAGAAGATTCAAAGGAGTTTCTGGTAGAACTTCATTCCGGTTACTGAGCAGCATTTTGGAATCTCCAATTTCTGTGAAAAGTTCGTGGCCATTGATGTCGGTGTCATAGAAATTTCCAAAATCTGTGCAATTTTGACTCATTGCATCGACATCTGTGTCGGATAGAAGAGTTTTGACGTCCAGCAGAAATCCAAATTTTGTGTTCAAGTCTTTTAGTCGTAAAAACCGTGTTGACATTTCCTGTTGAAGTCGATTAAATACACTCTTCATAACGCGCACAATTTCTTCTTCTGCTGAAAGTCCTGCATCTCTTGCCAGTTCTCCTGGCATCTTACGACGTCGCCTAATTCTTCTGTCCACATCGATCCCCCAGGCTGTGCATCTTGTTTTGGCGTTTTCTACAGCAACTTGGCTCAAATCATCACGAAGCTTGACAAATTCATTCTCCAAAGATTCAAGATCAGTTGCTGCTTCCTTGAAATTCATAGTAGGATCCTGTAAGCGCTTCTGAACACGATCAATTTTTCCAAGAATGACATTCCATAAATGTAATAGAACTATGAAGTTAAAATTGAATATGCATGCCTGTGTAGTGAGTTACACCTGTAACTGTTCTGCATCACTTCTGGTTTCAGGCGTCATAGTTACGTCCTCCGATAATTTGTCTAGCAGCCCTACTAGTTCATCCAGTCCTTCATAGATAGCTTGAACAGCTTTCTGATCGTGCACTCCAGCGTGTTTCAGCCTCCCGCTTTACTGTGATGGGCACAGCTTTTTTTTTACTTTTCCCAATGAATTGTTGAACGAGAGAGAAACAAATATATACTTTCAACTGTTCCAAAAAATATGACAAGTGGATCCTGTTTAGCTGAGTGTACTCCTGCTAAGTTTAAGCTGTGGTTGTCACAGTTGACAAACAATGCTCTGTGATTTTTGTCACATATTCGTTGTTGAAGGCGGATATATGCCCAGTCATCACAGCAGCATTGTCATAACATTGTACCCGACAGTCGGCTAGAGGTATGTTGTCAGATTTCAGTCTCTCGACGATGACTCTTTCTAGGCTTGCTGCATATTTTGCATGTATCTCGATATAACCTAAAAATTATTTTTGATAGTTACTTTTTTAGTTTGAAAATCCACATCCACAAATCTTATGACCTGAGAAAGCTGTTCCCGATGTCCTAGATCAGGAGTTGAGTCAAGTAAGATACCGTAGTACTTGTTTTTCCTGATATCACTCAACAATTGGTTCTTTAAAGTCGACGTAAGTATGTGGATAAATTCATTCTGGATTTCCGGTGACAAATAAGAAACTGATCCCGGATTTTCTCCTGCGTGCTGTACATGTTTTGCTAACAATGGGTCATACTGAGCAACGAGTTTGATCAGCGCGAGAAAGTTTCCAACATTTTTATCCTCATCCGCATTCAAATTTTCCGCGTACCAAAATGTAATTACATGACATGTAGGCTGTGTGGCAGGATATATAAACTTTTAGGTTGAGGTGTAGATTTGTGCAGTAGTTTCAGGCTGCCGCGCCTGCCGCAATAAGTTACAATGTAACGTTGTAAGCCTCATTTTGGCGCCCCTTTACCTTGGCGCCTGGGGACATATGTACCCCCCTGCCCCCCCCTAGCTACGCCTCTGAGTGTATGTGTACCTTGACGAGCGTTTCATAGATTAGGGAACAAACAACACGAGGACTCGTTGAAGTTAGTACCAAGCCAGTTACCCGTGATAATTTAAAATAAAGGTAAATCCCATTTGGCAAATAAATGCTCATTTTCTATGGGGAACTTTTTACACCATAGAAACCTGGTTAGAGCAATAAAAAAACACGAACAAGAGACCATTGTAAAAACACAAGGGGATGTATACAAATATGCGTTATATGATTTGGGTGTATATGTATACACCCATGTGTATGATGTTGGTTGAAGGTCTACTCACAGCAGGGCCATTGGGTCCTGTACGGCCCCTCTCACCAGGCGAACCCCGTGGGCCCTGAAGTGCAGAAGATACAAATGAGCACCACATAGCAGCACAGCGCAGTCGACGTGATACCACAGCAAAAGCATAAAGCACCCTTCATGCAGGTGACTGCCACGGCAAAATATAATGCAGGTGAACACAAATGTTGGTCCCCGATACGTGCACTCCACTTCTTGTATCTCAGTATAATTTCATGCATTGCATCTCTCAATGCGTGTTTTCGTGTTTTTGGTTTCAACTATTGTTCAACTTTTCTGTTTAAAACATTGTTACATTTTGTTTGTGAATGTACACGCTTTTCATTGACGTGTCGCGGCTGGTAATGTGCACAGATTGACAAACTTTGTCTGAAAGCATATCGGTATTATAAATTTCATTATCGTAATATGCTTGATTATAAACATCAGCATACCAAAACATTCCATAAATACATTCTTTCATTTAAATTGAGATATACACAAAACAAAAAGTAGCTATCTGAGTACTCTAAGTAGGATGAACTATTCTGAGTATGTGTCGATTCATTTGTTACCCATGTTAGGTCCAGAACAAAGCATCTTTTTTACACCATTGGAACCTCATTTGCCAGTAAAAAATATGATAATTGTTTTTTTTTACCCTTCTATCTGGCAACAAAACTGACACCTTTTTTACAAGGAGTCATGTTTGCATAGACCACAATACCTGCAGTCATAATGCAAACAAAAACATGCACTGTCGTTGATTGATCAACTTCAAGGACAGTGTATACATTATCAGAGTTATGTTTTTTGTTTGCATTATGACTGCAGGTATTGTGGTCTATGCAAACATGACAAGGGTAAAAAAAAATTATCATCTTTTTTACCTTTACATTTTTTTGACAAGTAACGTTATTTCAACGATGCTATCTGACTCATGTCAATAAGCAAATAAAATTATCTTCAGAACCCTCATAGTCTAAGAGGGCATCACATAATGTCAGAAAACAGCTTCGAAAGATAAGAATCAGAACATTTATTTAGACTGGAGGAATCCGATAAGCTATGAGGCTATTTTAAAATCCTTTATATTAAGTTCACTTGCTTGCTTGCTTGCGCGCTTACGACCGTGCAAATCTTTCGGTCGTTTTTTAACCCACTTCCCGTGATCCAATCGAGTTGACATTTTGTACACAGACTCGTTGTGCGTGACAATTTATTTTCTTGAAATTTTTTTCCCAAAATGTTACACTTTTTAGAAAAAAATAAATGATATTTAATTACCAATTGCTTAATGGTGGCAGGCAATCATCTGACCCATAGGTGGCAGCCATCTCAAGCCAGAGGACGAGAGGACTCTAGCCGCCACGCATATAAAGGATTTATAGTGAAAAACTTTGTTTTTACGGGTTGATTTTTTCACAAGCCGATTTGATGTTGTTAAAGGGACAGTGTTTTGTAATCACTTTAATTGGATTATATAAACCGGCGCAAGAATGCTTGCCTTTTTTTTTTATCATGAATGAGTGATTCGCTGCAAGTCTGCCATCTGATGTACTTATAGCTCCTTAGTATTCACAGCTAGTATATGACATTTAGACAAACCACGTACCGCTGCTCCAGGTACACCATTAGCGCCAGGGCTACCGGACTCTCCCTGTAAAAGAGATCATGAAGGTATGTTATTAAATTAACATCAATAATATTTTTAAATGCACCATAGAATAGTTAGTGATAATAATAATGTAGAGCACTTCGTTAATCCGCTGCAATCCATGATCAGATTTCACCCTCCACAGAAGTTAACCGTCGCCAGGAATTGAACTCAGGTCACCAGTTTCATAACAGGCACTGACCATTGCACCCCCACTCAATCCCCACGTTAGAATACCATTCTTAATATTCCCAACATTACAAAACTGAACCATTTCTATTTGTTATACCCAAACCCACATAGAACTACATCAGAAATTATGTGCAGATGCATATTTTGGGCACTGCAAAGGGTTAGGATATATTAATTTCATTCCCATGTTAGGTCTTCTTTATGCTGAAACATATTAAGTGGTAGATTTGTGAATCTACTGCTGGACAGAGGCCTCTTCACATTGTGTTGGTTATGGGAGTTGTTTGCACTTCACCGTGCCCAGTAAATCTAACCACAGCTGCAGGTGCTATTGTAGTGTGTGTGTGTGCGCGAGTTAATATAACACAGTTTAGTTTTACAGAGTAACCAACACCACGCTATCTCCGGATTTTCGTGAACAATGGTCCTCACCCTTGCTCCAGCAGCACCAGTCTCTCCCTTCCCTCCATCTTTTCCGTTGAAGCCCTGAAATGGAAGGCAACGTCAGTTCGCAGAACCCAGCAGTAACATTTTAAAAAAATACTGCTGTCAAAAGCGTTTATTATGGGTATATATTTTTTAAAAATACATTCATATTTCGTTACGTTCGAAAGTTAAGGATACAAAGCATTCGTTGCACTGCTTTGTTTTAAGGTTAGTATGTATGATATTGGACTTCTTTCGCACCATACATAGCCAACCGTGCTAATGGGAGGTGCAGGGAAGGACAACAAACTAAACACAACGAGCGGTTCTCAAGAGTTTGTGAATGACTGCAGCATCGCACAGCAGTGTGGTGATGCCACTAAATTCACTTACCCTGCTTCCCTTGATGCCGGGAAGACCAGGGGTTCCTGGGAACCCACGACCTCCCTGCCGAAGACAAACATCAGCCATGTCACCCGCGCACTCTCATACCACTTCAACTTAACCAGTGACCTCAAGCGAACAGTCACAGTGAATGCAGACGCTATGTACCACCTATGGTTACATTATCTACTCCAAAGGTGGGTCGGTTGCATAGCCGTGGCAATATCGCATGCACTGTAATGATGTGGGTAATTAATATTTGTGATAGAGTTTGTGAATATGTGTAATAGAGGCCCTGATGATGCAGGCAGTGACGAGAAGGTAACTGGAGCTATTTGGACGCATGTAGGGTGGACAACAGCAGCAAAATTATAATTGCGTTGTTTGACAAAAATGGAAGGAACCGGAAAGAGAGGAAGACCTAACAGAGGATGGCTTGATGATGACATAAGGAGATTGGTGCCAAAAGGATGTGGTATTACTTGAGCATATTGGCACAAGGCAGAGGAAAGTGGAAACATCACACAATGGGCAGTGGACACCTAAGGGCTGTCTGCCCATGGATCGTGATGATGTGAGGATGATACAGTTCACAGTTTTCTTGTAAGTGCACCCTGCAATCCCATACCTGTCAACCCATACAATTCACCCCGTATTCTTGTACAGGGAAATTTAGTTTTCAGGCCTATACGGCATATAGCCGTTTCAATACGGGCAATTATTTCGTCTATTTGTTAGTGTTTCTCCCTTGTGATGGGACTTTGTAGGATGAACGTTGAGATGTATAAGGGCACGGGTAACCAATAAGGTCTGAGTTGGTCTGAAAAAATGTAGGCACTGATAAGGGGTTGACAGGTATGTAATCCATACATGGTGTACCACTTGTTAACGACTTTGCAATGAAACCAGTGTGCTGTTAGCACATTGTATGTTGGTGTGTGATATTTAACAAGGGCAATAATTACATGGCGGTTTCACCATAGTGATGGAATAAAGGGTGACGATCAACTTACAGATCTCAGCGATTCCACCATTTTGACTTTGTGTCGCATATTATATTACAACAGGTCGATTAGATAAATGTTTTTACAAAGACTGCTAATTCAACAATTTGAAGTGTTTATTATTGACCTGGAACCTTCAGTACATGTGGCCTTGGTCATAGTTCCATCACGTACCTGAGCACCGGGCAATCCTCGCTCTCCATTCCTGCCTGAACGGCCAGCCTCACCCTGCAAAACATCAGCATTACATCAGTGAGGGTGACACCAACGTAACTGTATATATGTGCTATACAATGGCTAATGGTAGTCAGTGAAAAACAAGTTAAATAAAAAAAAAATCTCCCCGATGTGTCTTAAGATTGTACCATGCGTCGTTCTGCAACATGCCCGACGTTTTAGCTCCATGTGCCGGGAGCTTACCGGAGAAGTTCCAAGCTCACAGATAAGCTCCAGGCACGTGAAAGCGAAACGTTGGACATTGTGCCGAACAACATGTGGTGCAACCCAACAACACATCAGAGAGTGATAGAGGGAAATCGCAAAATCTACGCGGTGGTATAACTGAAATGTAAGCGATTTATTTATTGAGGACATGTGGCCTATTTTCCATAGCTCATTTCACTTACATCATCTCCATTCTTGCCAACAGCGCCTGGGGGACCTGAAGGTCCGACTGGGCCCTGAAATGGGACACAAAGTTAAAGATTAAATGGTTACATTTTGAAGGCAGGTGTTTTATTATTATTCCATTGAACAGTACATAATGCGAAGTCAACTACCCACGACAATGAACTGATGAACAAGCCATTGCGCTGTACATAATCTATTCCTTGCTGAATAGAAAATGGGAATGATCATTCGTATTAAAATGTAAATAGTAATGCTATAAATGTATAGGGCTCTCATTCCACCAATGTTTTTAGCGAAAATACATTTACCATTTGATATAGTATTTGATAGAAAGATAGATTGATCTGGTATTGGACATAATTTCCCGAAATAAATAATTTATTAAGTTTCAATTGAATGATTAATTATCAACTCATATTTTTAGTTCAATGAAAATCATATTCAAAACTTGATCATTAATCCATACATATATAGTGTATTTTTATGAATATGGTATTTAACGATTATGTAGCAATAACATTCTGCTGGACTCAATAACGCAAGAACTAGAGATCTCAGTTGTACTTACAGGTGGTCCCAAACTGCCAGGCTCACCAGGGGCTCCTTGGTATCCAGCTGGGCCCTATGGATGCACACGAGGTAGGTTAGTACACACAGGCCTACAAATACTAATACACATGTGTGCAAAGGCCTGCGGAAGAAAAACAAGCCCTATGATCATCACAGCTGCGATCTTTAAGGTACATCTACATTACATTGTTCATAGACCTTTCTTAAAACCAAACCCCACAAAGTGTGTGTGGGGGGGGGGGGGGGTTGATATGTCAACAATATCAGTGCACCATACTATACTGACAGCATTGGCATTCAATGCAAACACTAGCTTCTAAAGATGATCATCAGGCCAACGTGTAATATTGCTCCACCAATAAAACCACTGAGACAACACAAGGCCAACTCCAGTGCACTCAGATTACAATTGACCCAGCCGCATTAACCGTTTTGGTCCATTTCAGGATACACTCGGTAGGAGACATGCATGACTCTAAACTAACAGGCTCATTAACCAGCAACAGAGATCAGTAATTATCTAGAACGATGCACTGGCCAAATGCATGTATTGGGATAGTCACCTTTTGCCAATGATGATTCATTTAAGATTTTAATAGAGCCGGTGTGTAAAACAGTTATGCTCTGGATAAAGGGTTAATACAGTGGGATCTGTTTTTCAGTTTTTGTCCATGAAACATTGTGGACAATCGCGCTTGAGGAGAATGTTCTGTCCTGGCTACTTGCATCCAGAAAATACCCTCGCCACCCAGCACACGCCCAATAAGGCATCATCCAGTAAAGTCATTCTGTAATACACACAGCCTACTCCGTGCAATAAATAGAATGGCAAATGCTAAGGCGATGATACAATGTGGAAAGCACTGATGCATTGGGGCAATGGGTCAGAGATGCAGTGGGTCAGTGCTACACGTGAAGATGAAGAAAAGACAATAGTTGATTAAACACATATTCAGACTGTTAATAACACCACAGTACTTGCCTCCCCAATGCATATAGATAACCTAAAAAGACAATAGTTCTAATACTGTACCAAACTTGTGCAATTTACATGTGAAAATAAATCACCTATACTTCTTCCTTATAAGCAATGTAGTATGGTTTCATTAAGCTGTAAAATTCGATGTTTGACTGTTAAGCATATGGTGTGTTTAAAATAACTGGTTATAATAGTCATACAGATGAAACGTGAACTTTGAAGTGGAAGTTAAAATGGAATATTTAAAGTACATCAAACACACAGCTCTTGATACATTATATACACTATACCCACATGTTATATGTTAAATAACCTAACACAATAGAGCAATCATATTCTATTCAGACATCAAATCCTATAAATTCAAAGCAAGCCCATGTTATATTTATTTGTTTCACCAGGTGAGAACTCAAGAGACCAGGACAGGCTCATTTGCAAGAGTGGCCTGGGTCAATAAACCTTTACTTGAATAACTTTTTCTATAAATACATTTACGTCAAGCAAACGAAATTAACACAACGCTTTTTTTTCTTCATATTTAAAAAATATATATATAATTTTCACATCGTTATATTAACAAACTTGCGTGGGTATTTCAGACGCGATTTATCCTGAAGCAGTACCACCCTGAAACAATTCCATAGCGATCATTTGGACGACATAAAGAACGCTGCATTTGGGTGAACGCCTTCACGAGGCGAGGGTGTAGCACGTGCAGGCGACAGCATCGGGTTA
The DNA here is from genome assembly GCF_965212315.1 of Lampetra planeri. NCBI lineage: Eukaryota > Metazoa > Chordata > Hyperoartia > Petromyzontiformes > Petromyzontidae > Lampetra > Lampetra planeri. Next base: position 24,243,437 of record NC_136107.1, read on the forward strand.
GTGGGGGACCATTCTCACCGGGGCTCCGACGGAACCGGGAGCACCTCGGGGTCCCATGGGTCCCTAAGGGAAAGAAAAAAAACACATGTTGCATGTTAGCCACGGCCACATGAACGTCTCAGCAAAGAGCTATGGTAACAATAAAAAATTATATTTTTTGTGTGAACACTTACTGCACACGTTCAATATCTATATAGAAAAGTACTTTATGTGTTCCGTTCATTGCACCCCCCCCCGCCGCACCTCCGATTATCACGATTGTCTACATAGGGTGCGAAATATGTTCAACATATACGCTTAAGGAAAAAGGACAACAGCCCAATAGTTATCACGAGATCGAATAACACAATCATGACCGTGGAATAATAATGGTGTGTTGCCAGTTTTATCACTACCGTGAATGTCCATTTTAGGCTAAATTGCACAGCACTGCAAATAGTACTAATTTATGACCGAACTGATATTCACAAGTGCCTCGCTATGTGGTTTCATTGTGTGTTAGAGAGGGGTTGAATAAAAATCGTCATGTCCGCGTACTATTTTAGACCAAACGCTATGGAATTTTACATAAAATAACTGAAAAGGGTGCTAAAAATAAATACGTATATGTTTACATAAATAAATGAATGTAACACCAATGTAAAACAAAATGTGTTTTCTTAATTAAATGTCCTGAGATATATAATTAAATATTTGCTGACCAGTGAATACAATTTGTAGATTGTATATATTTTGAACATCAACTACTAATAAAACAATATATGGATTTATTTAAATCCCTCTGTACATACATTGAGATTCTCAATATAATTTCGGTGTACAGGGGATATTTTCTTGGGGAAGATTAATAAAAATAAAGACATTTCATGACATCCATACATTAATCTGAACACCAACTATAATTAAGGTAGTGTGCAACTCAATATTGTGAGCTTCTATATTATACAACAAATGGTAGTGTTGTAGGCTGATGTGTAGTCTGGTTATGGAGAGTGTGGAGTCTGATTAGGACTAGTGTTTGGAGTCTGGTTCGGGCGAGTGTTTGGCTAGTGACTAAGGTGGACTAAGGATACATACCGGGGGTCCGGGTGGTGGAGGTCCAGGTTGATCCTTGTACTGAGCAGCAAAGTTCTGTAAATGGGAGACGATTGCAGAAGAACACACTTAGATTGAGCCACATTTGAACGACTTGATGCTTAACACAATGCCCATACAGAAATCACGATACCAAGTATGTATGAAATAAAATTATCAAGTGATTGTGAATATAAACCCGTGAGTTTAGTACAGTATTCTACATTTTTATGTAAATAATGTTAAATATTCACCAAAAGTGGTGAATGATGACAACACGTCGTGAGAGGTTAATTGACGAATTTCAAATCGATTCTTGACCAAAATGTGAAAACGATCACATTGTTTGCATAACTTTTCAACATTTTGGATCTGTTCATCCTCCTAAATGCATGCATCCATTGCATTAATTCATCACTAGATGTCCCTCGACTGACAATATGCCATTAGGCTCTTCCAGAAGGTGCCGTTCACGTGGACAGAACTAAGTACAGAACAATGGATTATCACTGTAGAGTTGTGATCAGCTTTCCATGTGGACTAGTGACCTCCGTGTTGGGAAAATGTGAATGCCAAGGCGTTACTTCTTTTCCATCAGCATATTTTACATATTTTCTATTTATGCATAAACGTTTTGAAAATAACACGATGTTATTGAATAAGTATGACAACAATTCACAGCAAATATGTAACTCTGGCTGATAATTAAATTGCGGGCATTCACCATTGATTTTACATTTATTCCTCTCATATGATAACATATATTTACATTCACAATTTGTATAATGTGTAAATCTTTATTGAAGATGCTTAAATATCTGGGCTCTTCTACGAATGCTTACTTTAAACCATTTTCTGAGAGCTGGCCACGTGGTGTCTATACAATGAATAAGTAAGTATGCTCACATTCATTTTTGTGACCAATACTCCAGTGCCTTTTAAAATACTGTTTACCAATTATAGTCATCTATTAGCATATTAGTGCATAACTTGTTCAGTCTCTAGAGATAATTTTGCATTTTCATGCAATAAGTAAAGACAGAAATATGTGTGTGCGGGTTGCAAGTGTTTGAGTTTTTGTGTGAGTGAGTTACGCATGTATGTGAACGAGTGCGCGTTGTGCTGTGGGGTAGTGTAGCGGTTAGCACACTGCACTATGAACCCGGCAACCCGAGTTCGATTCCCTCTCACGGCCAACAACAATGACAATAATCTGAACCAGTCCTGGGCCTTCCCTAGGTCGACTCAGCCTCAAATGAATACCTGGTGTGGTGTGTAAACATCGCCACAGGGGAGGCAAAGGCGGCCTGCGTAATGTTGGCCACCCACCCCCTTCGTGTGCCATGTGGGCCTTCATAGGTGCTCGCTAATCTGAACCAGTCCTGGGCCTCCCCTAGGTAGACTCAGCCTCAAATGAGTACCTGGTGTGGTGTGTAAACATCGCCACTGGGGAGACAAAGGCGGCCTGCGTAATGTTGGCCACCCACCCCCTTCGTGTGCCATGTGGGCCTTCATATGTGCTCGCTAAAGGCACTTACCACAACAGCCTGTGTAGGCTATACGGGGGATCTTTGTCTTTGTTGTGCATGCACTTGCATGTGTGTGAGAGCAAGTTTCACGTGATTGCTCTGTATGTCTCACCCCGCCCATGCCCAAGTAGGAAGTATCATCAGACATTTGGCCAGCTGGTCCAGCCACACCGGGGTTCCCGGGAATTCCGGGTTCTCCATCTCTTCCTTGGGGACCATCCATGCCCTGTAGGAGAGCACAGTTTTCTTACATTTGTGCTCCTTGCAGGTGTATTTGTTTTGTGCACTTGCTACATTAAGATCATGTTGCAATTTGGAAAGCCCTGGATGTTCAACATAAATGCATATCAATCAAGGCACATGTTAGATAAGTCTGTAAGTGAAGTCCGTTTCATGAGCATAAATTAATCCAAATGGTACATCGCAAGTTAGTTGTCCTTTGCAAAGATTCATCCCTGCCATGGATTTGCAGAATTTCAAGCGCTGGCTCAGGATGGTAAATAAGAAGAAAAAAACACCGCTCCATGTTTATTTCAGTTGGAAACACCATTAACTTATTTTTGGCACATAGCACCAAATATATATATTTTAAATGTATTAAGTGTGTGAAGAGGTAGACAATATTCGCATAATTAGAAGCAATTAATATCATTCAACAAATAAAACATTCTAAATTAAATAAAACACTGTGGTTTAAACACATTTGTAGGTCACCGATCTAATGTATTTGGTCAGAATTGGAATTATAACACATTTGATGAAGGTGGTTCACCTGCGTTGGCATGAACACTATATATTTTTGTTATTTATATACTGTATTTAAGAATAGAAGATACGACATAGACTTGAATGAGCCTGCAAGGCAAATGACAGTCCTAGCACCATGGACAGCAGCCTCTCACCTTAATTCCCTTCCGTCCCCGGGGACCTCTGGGACCACCATCGCCGCTGGGACCCTATGAACAACGGTAACAGAGACAACTGTAACATCTGATTCTCATGGCGGTACCCCGGGGTACCAAATAATACAAAATGGCCGAGGCAATTAAATATTTTATTTCTGGGACACTATTTTTTCCAGGGGTGTACTTAACTCCGTGACTGGGGTACCAATCAATCCGAAATCAGTGCCACTCTGCATTGTCGAAACGCAGCCACGACGATTTCGCTGAAACCCTGAACGCTCGTAATGCACCACAGTGCATCGTGTACAGCTCGTCGAGATGAGTCGATTGCCACCTTGGCCGACCATCAACAGACTAAAAATGACTGCATCACGGACATTATGCGAGAGTCGGGATACTATGGTACCCCGGGGAACCGCCATACGGTTCAATTCTAGTATTAAACACGTCGCGATTATGTTTAATAATGGTAATGTCCTTTGTTTGTGTATATCTATATATATATAAAAGAGAAATTTGTGAATATGTGTGTCTGTTCGAAATGTTTAGCATACTTCCCAACATGCAACAAACTTGAAATTTGGTATGTGGGTAGCTTCCAGACTGTACCCAATGCAAAAAGTATAAAAATAGGGGGCGCAATAATGGATATATTTTGCACGGCAAGTGAGCCGTGACGTTACATCTGTGATGTCACCCGCATGCGGCAACGTCACGCAGTGTGCCTGCTGACGTCACGCACCCCCCCCCCCCCAACCCTCTGCGTAGGCCGTGTATTAATCCAAGACAATAATCTAAGTCTCGGGCGAAACCGGGTAGTAAAGCTAATATATATATAAAGGACAAACTTCAAAAGTCTCCACACTTTATCGAGACGGTTCTGCTTGGAACGTGTAAACCATTCGACATAGCGTTTAGTGTTTTGTGTAAGGAGCGTTTTGCCCATTCCTTATCTATACACAGACTAGCAACCTACTTGGTTGACTCCCATCAACTGGCAACCTTGCAGGCAGCTAAACATGTTTTGGTATTTAACATGGAACGAAAGCTGTGCCATCCCGCAATCCTGACTTCCAAAATACTACACGACATGCCTTGTGCCAGCATGCACAGAATGTTTAAAAGTATTGAATACTGTGACATGCGTGCAGACAAATCACGCTGCTGCCTTAGTAAAAAAGCGTGTGGAATAACTAAAGGTATGTCTGATCAAATTAATAATTGTTTTCACTGGCCTTGCACACAAAGGACAATTTGGGAATATGTTTGCGAGCATAGTGTCAACTCTGGGAGCGTAATTCTAATATTCTACACAAAAATCGTGTTATCGTTTATATTGTATTAGTTTTTTTTAAAATATTAGTTATCTATTGTTTGTTTTAGAATAATATAATATTGCATATTTTGTAGATACTGTATAACCATACCGCAATGCTATAAATGAATTGCATAATTTTCAGACTGTGTTAGTGATGTTTAAAGTGTGCAGAAATAACTGATAAATCCTTACCACTCCTCCCTGAGGTCCAGGGCGAATCGTGAACTAAAGAACAAACAAACAAAAAAGCACCATTAGTGCTCCAGTTTCAACACTCCACATATAAAAATGTGGCAACAAGGTTTATCATTGGATGCTTACACACTGACGTATGTATGTTGAAGTTCTTTCACATAGTATATAGTCGACCGTACTAATTGAATGTATATTTATAAAGAAGAATGAATTAAAAAATACTTCATAGGGGATTTGTATTTTAGACCAAAGTGGCTTTGATGTAATCCACAAACAATGTAATTGACAAATACATATTTTATTCACTAGTTTAGCCATGTAATATACATTATATGCCAGAAGTTGAGAATTACAATATTTGTTAGAGCATGTGATACATAAACTTTAGACATTTTTAGAAGTCAATTGTCTGTTTACGTAAATATATATGTAAATGTTATAATTAAAATTAGTTTTGGCAATTTACTATTGTGAAACAAATTGCAGTTTGTAGAAATCACGAAGCTGTGATTTCAATTTTGAAAGTTGGTGGTGGAGGTTAGCGTTGCAAACCAAAAGTTGGCATTATCAAGCATGAAAATAAGAATAACATTTACTGGCCTGATGGAAGAATGTTTATCTTAAAAATGTGAACAGCCTTCAAATTTTCTGAAAGTGACTTTCTGTTCACTTGTACATTAATTTGTTTGTTATTTACAAAATAACCCTGCCATTGGATTGCAATGACTGGGCCATTGTTACGTCCTTTGACTACCAATTGTATTCTGAGTATAATATTCAATGATAAAAAAATACACATCAACAGAGATAAGCCAGAAAGTGCGTGTAATTATACTCACTCTGGGTGGGTCTCCAGGCTGACCCTTCTCTCCCTGAGAAAAAGTAAATCAATGTGATGATCAGAATTCAACTTCATGACTATTAACCAGGTTTGGCTCAAGCCAAAAGCAATTTTCCACATCTAGATCAGGGCTAGATCTCAATCGGGTTTATAGTGGATTGCGGCCCTGTGTATCCTCATACTATATCTCTCTGATTATGAGATTGGTTAGATTTGTATTTGTTTGTTCTCAAATAATGATAAAGCCAGAGGCATGGTGTATACATGTACATCCACGAAATTCATAATCCATTTCATAAATAAAATTAGACGTTGAAAAAAACCTATTATCAATGCGTATAAATAAATGGCACTAACTTAAAGTTACATATCATGCTAATAAAACTGGTATTGTTACATGTGTTTTGTATTTAGTAGTTAAACTATTGCGCTGAAGATACTTGCAATGATTATTCAAGTTATTAATATAAACATGTAATGCGATGACTATTTACAATAACTACCATAACCAGTGCAAGGACCAAAACGTTATAATTAGTTAAGAAAGATCGCCACATGAAATATGAATGTGTTTCATGAATACAAAAAAAAATCACGGTTAAAGCCATGAGCGCATATAACATTTTAAAATCATAATGCAATCAATTCTATACGTGAATGATACATCATTGCATCTGGTGCCACTGACAAGGTAAGACCTCAATACTGTACTCTTTGCTTGACAAGCAGTTATTACAATATTTTTTTTGATGTAATCAGCAAAATATTAAATGCATTACTTGAGTATTTCCTCTATATGACCACTGTACAGCAAATTCCACGTTTCCAATATTAGAACATTTGGCTTTCGATAGCGAGGCTATTTCAATTTACTCAATTTTGTATTGCTATTTGTTTTGATACAAACTGTTAACATGACTTACTTGCGGTCCTCGGGCTGTGGAAAAAAGAAATAAAGAGATTGTTATTGGCATATTGAGAATTAAAACCGTGTCGTTATTAACGCCGTTAATGAAATACATGTAAATATATTCAATCCAAGTGGACAGACTAAAAGGATATATAACTATTATTTTCATCATCAACTGTATTCAAATGATGCCTCAGAGAAGAGCCCGAAACATGTCACTGGTTATGCCTTGTTCAAGAAAATCATACTTTTAATCAGTTTGTGTCACTATATAACCCACATCTCGTTTCAATTAGGCTGGCTAAAATATTGTTTTTTGATGCTTAATGAAATGTTTGTCAAGCTTTTTCGAAAATGTGTTTTGTGTTAGAATTATCTATAATTTAAATACCAATGTCTGCCCATCCGTAATCATTGACCAATCAGAACGCTCTCGAGGATTGTTCTGTCGTGATCACTGAAGATCTGTCATCGCCGATGTTACACTTCCCCTTGATTGGTCGGATTGGAATTTCCCACCAAACACTGGACCAATCGGTGCGCTAAACTCCGGCGTGCGAGCAAGCGAACGGGAGAGCCGCTTACATGAAGTGGTACATGTCATTTTTTTCTTCTACGTGTCATGTTTTGTTTTGGCAGCTGCTCATGTGAAGTTGGCAATGTAAAGGGGTCGATTTACTGCTCCCTGGTGTAAGTTCATCACCAATGAGTGCGTGGTTCATGGTGACTGGCAAGTAGACACCCCTCTGTGGTGAGTGTTAGTGAATCGTGAGTGATGAGTGTCAAGTGAATAGTGAGTGTCTGGTGAGTGAGTGGTGAGTGGTATCGGAATGATGTGAGCAATGCTCGCATTATACTAATCTCAGCTGAGCTGCATTGTTGATTATGATACCATAACTCAAGTGGGAGGCAAAACACTCGTGAAGCTTTCCAATATGGAAAACATAGATTATTCATATCCTATGTGAATTCGTAGGTAAATGGGATCTCACTGTAAACTATTTATCAACCCTTAAATTGATCAGCTATGTTACATTTACAGTTATCAGATACTGTCACAATGTATCGTAACAATACGCAATCCTTTGCCGTCTCTCAAGCCGTTTATTTTACAGAATGGAGGAAAGTAATGGTTAACTAGACTTCCCTAAGTAAATATTACACACTTACATGAGAGTCACTTCGAATCTGTGACCCAGATATGGATTTGCTCATAATAGATCCTTTAATAACCTTAATTTGAAATAGTATTCCTATATAAGCTACGGTATTTCTATTACAGTTTTTGCAGGTTTTTGTTCTCAAAGCGCATGTCAAATTTCAGAAATGGTAATTGGACTAGATTGGAAATTAATAGTCACGGCTTGATAAACATTGCATAAGAAATTAATACCTTCACACCTCAAATATGAAGCAAGATCTTGTCGTCATTGGCATTTATTCATTATCTAGCTAACTCCATAGAAGAATGCATGATACATTGAGATGTGTACTACATTCTGATGATAACGGCAATATGAAGTTTAGCATTAAGAGATCATGAGCACATTGCCTCTGTAGTAAATTTCAAATCTAACAAATCGGAGTCGCAATTCAAGTTCCATCGACGTTATTTGTCATGATTTTAGAATTGAAAGTTTACATGAAACAGTACACACCTTTGAAATATTAAATGTGAAGGTTTTGTTTTGTTATGAATTAAACCTGTAATATAGAGGATGAACCACTTCGTTTCAGTTTTATTTAGATTTTTATTTATTTTAACTACTCTAGACTGCCAGTACACTCACCCAGCTTAATAACCATTGCTATAGTCTACATTCTTGACTGCCATTACACTCACCAAACTTAATAATCAGGCTACAATCCACATTAAAGATTGCCAGTACACTCACGCCGTTTAAAAACCAGGCTACAGTCTACATTATAGACTGCCAGTACGCTCATCGAGGTTAAAAACCAGGCTACAGTCTACATTATAGACTGCCAGTACACTCACCAAACTTAATAACCAGGCTCCAGTCTACATTAGAGATTTCCAGTACACTCCGATTAAGATCCAGGCTACAGTCTACATTAGTGTAAAAAAAAAATATTTTTTTTATTCACTTGATTTGTATTATAATAATTTTTCTATCTACGTGACTTTACCGAAATAACCAAAGAATATGAATTCCTGCAGTCACGAAAGTTTTAAGTCAAAAAGCAGATCTAGATTTAAAAGTGCATAGCTCCAGTGGCTTCCTAATATCGGAAAGAACAGCATTCCAGACGGCCACAGAAGCACATCTGGAAGCGCGTGATGCAGTGCCCATCTCTGTTATGACCCGAGTTCGTGTGATGGTTGATGCTCCTTGACGAGGTCAGCAAAGTATTGTGGTTCGTTCGTGGCCAGCGCTTTGTATGTAACGAGTGCGACTAAGATAACGTAGCACTGCGCCGCACACGTGACTCACCTTGTGTGCATACGGGGCAGCACTCGCCCTGGGGTACAATTGAGTTGGGGCAGTCAAGTTGCTCGCATGAGATCTGGTCGCACATTATGGTTCCCTGGTCACACAGGCAAATGCGGCAGGGCTCTGGCTTCCATATCGCCCGGTCTGTGTACTCTTGGCCGTCATATTCGCAGCTTCCTTCCGCTGTGATGGGACAGAGAGAGAAAAAAACAAAAGTAAAATCACACCACCATGCATGACACTTGCGTGTGTGTGTGTTAACTTTTTTTCTCTGTACACAAGTGAACATGTAAGTATTTGTTTAGCATGAATGTGGCATTTAAATAATACAATATATACTGCCAATAATTTTTTTCTGCCAGGAGTTGATCCAAATTTTGAAATTGTATGACAATTCACAAAATAACATGTTCGATTGATCCATCCTAGTTAAGGAGGCTTCTGATATGTAATACAATATCTAGCAAAAGCACACTTGGTATCAATTACATTTTGAAAAACATTGAACATGTTTGTCAATGAGGTGACACATTTCTTTGTTTATTCATAAAAGATTCAAATGTATATATGCAATCTATAGAAATTATCCTATATAATAACATAGCTAGAGAAACATGCTGCATTCAGAGATTTAGGTTAAATAATCTAAAATTTAAAGTGGTTTCATAAGGCGTACTGCCCACGAAGAAGTGACCAAAGACATAGATATGGGCTACTCATAAAATGGAATTAAATTACAATAAGATGTGCAAGAATATTCACGGATACCTCTTGGTAAACATTGCATCATATTCAAACAAGTATGCGATCTTGCAAAGTAAATGTATAAACATAGTTAACGTGATGGGTATTGCTAATCATAAACTGTATTACCATTCGTTTTTACATGAATTCAATAGTTAATAACCATTACTAACGAATACAAAAAAATCCATGAAACCTAGTGACACAACGGAGTGTCAGAGCTTTTGTGCATGGTCTATCACATGAATAGGGAATTGTCGAACGGAACATTAAAACATTTACTGACAACATTTTGACAGCATAAGTCCTATTATATAGTGAAAGCATAACAAAACTATCATTGCTTTAATAACTGTTGAAAGTATTGTTTCAGGTGTTGCCTACATTACAACCAACCGTTGACCTACGAGTAATCCCCAGTCATGATGTCTTTCCAAAATGATTGTTATATCCCGTAATATTGTCATACTTAAAAAAAAATGAAATCTTGATTTGAAGCTTTCGTGACTGCAGGAATCCATACTCTTTGGTTATTTCCTTAAAGTCACGTTTTACTACAGAAAGAGTTAGCTGGACAAAGTGACGGACTTCACAAAAACTTTACTAGGCATGCAATAGCAGGAATAAAATGTATAACATGCCACTTTTTTCAGTCGTATGATAAACGAATTGGTATTTTTTTTAAACCTCAACATAAAGATTCTGAACATTTTAACACGTAGGCTTTCGCGACCAATATCATCCATAATAGAGTTTTTTTTGGGTTAGATCACGTAAATATATAAACGTCGTACTCAGATTGTAAATGTTGTGGCTTGGTTCTCCAACACACCGGTGTGCTGTACTAGTGTCGAATTGGCATGTTCTGTTTACGTGACAACCCTTACTAGATGGCTGTGTCGGGTGGTGGCGGGTTTTAACGACACATTTATATATTTACGCGATCTAACCCAAAAAAAAACTCTATTATGGAGGATCTAAACATGTTTGTGCATTGACATAGACCTTTCAATGTTATCAAGAGTCCTTTTTTATTTATTAATGAAACTTCTTGGACTACCAAATGTCTGACAAATTTGCTAAAATCGTGTATATTTAATAACCTTTAAATATCACGTTTTTCTATATTTCTATTACTATCCCAATTAAATGTAATTGAAGTATTAATTCCTATTGTGACGAAAACAATCAGTAGACATGTGTCAATTACGAAAATATAAATTTCTACCCTGAGGAGTGTCCAATGCAATGTATTAAATGTTATTAAATGCTGTTTGGAAATGGGAATGCAGCACTAGAGTTTAAATGTTAAGTGTGGAATTGTAAACGATAATGGAGCTTATGAACAAACTAATTCCAATTTAACTTGCCTTAGCTGTTTATTTTAGGTCACTCTAAGTAAATACAAGTAACTGAACTTGGTATCCCTAGTTAGAGAGCCTGCTACACAATCAGCACAAGTGCAGAGGTGGGGATGCTGTTTAAAAATAAATGAGCAAATGTTTTTTTGTGCAAATCGCTAATCCAGATGTGATTTAAAACCTTAGAAACAATGATAAAAAAAACAAGCAATCACATGATCTGTCAAATCGTGCATATCATGTTAAACTGTTTTTAGAAAATTAGATATAATTCAATTGGGCTACGAAATCCAGATAATGCAATTTATACCCTTAGTTTTTGTCTGCTTTTTGTTCAAATTCATTTACTGTAATATTGCTTGTGTAATAGGTAATAGTTAAAATCAATAAGAAGATTACAATGTAATTATATTTCTACTTGGTTCTATGACATTTGAAAAAAGCCACATGGTTAGAGACAAGTTACTACCTAATATCACGACTCTCAAAATAATATAACTGCACTAAAATAATAATAATGCACCGAACCTTCAAGTGTGTATCATACTGATGTAAAACTGCTTTACGAAACGTATGCATTAACAGAACAGTGTTTATAGAATATCCTATTATAATAAACTCACGTATTCAAGTTATAGTACACCAATTAGACTACTGCTTGTGAAGGAAAATGTTGCTGAAAGTACGGCTACATCTGTAACTGAAATGTACTTTGAAAATAAATCTTGAAAATGATTAATTTTAAAAGGCCAGTAAAACATTTAAATAATTAGCAAATGCTGAGAAATTAAAAGACATATGGCATTCGAGTTCAGCTGATAATTCAACTCAGTCAGTGCTCATTCCTATCGGCCACTCATGTGGGGCACACGTGCATTGAGCCCTTTCTTTAATTACAGAAGCTGTCAATTCTTCGCTCCTCTGTGCCTGGCAACGCCTCCCATTGCCTCCCATTGAGTGTGGCGGGCTCCGTAGGAGCGCTGCTGCTGCCATCCTGAGTGGAAGTGTCAGCGCAGCACCACGGACAGCGCCACGTATTGCGGACACGCGGCGCGAAGTTACCGCTGAGTTCTCTCATCCACTAACCTGTAGCGCACGCGATAGGAGTGAAGTTAAAATAGCGTTTTGAAGCGTACTCTCTCTCTCTATAAAATCACGCTTTGGATTTTTAAAACGCTCTGTTCCGTGCCTCAATAATACGTCTGTAACTTGAAAGCAGGGCGTTTGATCCTCTGCCACGCGTCCAGACCACGAGGCCAAAACCGCAAGCCACATGGGGGGACGTCCTCCACCGCCTGCCTCCTCGTGGCGCAGATCTCAGATTATAGAGTCTCTCTAATACGTGACATCCATCACGCGCAACAACCTGCCACATCTGCATCGCTCTACTGGATGGTGAGATCACTACCGTAGGGCCCTTGTAAAAGTAGCCTTGGTCTGAATGATAAACACAAAACCACACGTGCCTTTTGAATCATGAAATAAAAAAATGTCCCCTCTTCGTGGATTAGAACGTGGTTATTAGACGAAGTTACATGGCACATGTTATGTTTATCTGACTTAGCTTCGCTGGTAATAGATATGGGACCAACAACTTTAAAGTCAATTAAAGTGTCAACTGGCATTACGCTGGTGTAGGTAAACAGTTTAGTACACAGCTAATTTAGACGATGCTACTACTAGCTTTAAACAGTCCAATAATGTACTTTGGATATAAGACGTCAATTGTTTATTGCAAACCAAAACGGTTGCATGAGGAATGAAAATTGGAACTCCGTTTCAAAGCTTGCGCGATACCTGCTGCTTTCGTTTCCAAACAAAAACAAGCGTTACAACAACAAACCTATCTTCGATGTTCACATCAAATAAGCCCTGGTGACAATGTCGACTTTACACTTCACGAGTTAACTTTGAATTCGATCGCGTCGTCTATCAAACATTATCTCGGGCTCAATGGGTGCGACATTTATACCACCCACCGCATACCACCCCGCCTATAACGCACAATCTCTTCAAGGGTGTTGGGTTCAAACAATGTCGCACACCTGCGTGGGAGTTACGTCCTGGTGTGATATACAACTTAGCTCAATACTCGCAACGCAGTGTTTGCGTTGGTGGCGTGATGAGGCGTGGAGGGCACATCCATTCATTAATTGGGGGGTAGAGGGGGGCACTTACGATTTTGCCGCTGGCTGCTGACTGTGATGAAGAGCGCTTGTAACGCTGCCAGGAGCAGCAGTATCCGGCCGTGCACAAAGATTGACATGTCTAAATGTTAGACATGCAAGTCCTTGTGCGGATGGGGGACGAAAAAAAAACGCAAGCGCGTTCAAACAACGACCGAGGGAATTGACGAGGCTGCACTATGGTGCAGTCATAAAGGGGATCAGACCTTCATGCACTGCAGCCGGTCCCCGAAAAACAATTATATGCTTTACCCAAGCCCTCTTCTTACTTTTACAATATATATGCGGAGCCCCGCCTCCCGTCCAATCCACCCTCCACAGCTGATTGATCAATTCCGGGGCACCACGCCTTCGGCATGAAACCCGATAAGACTCTGCAGCGTCGGACGTTTATAAATGTACTCGCATGGACGAAGAGGCTCTACGATCGTCAGCCTATCAGGAGTGGGTGGGGAAATGAGGGGTAGTTAACAAGACAAACCCTCTGGTTGAGAATGAACACTTTTTTTTAACGGTCGTCTAATTTACACAACGTGCTTTGGTATGCACCATGCCTGGGATCCACGTCGTACGGTTACCACCTCATTCATTCATGAATGTCATCCATTGAAGACGCACCTGAACGGAGCACCAGGAGACGTTGGCTGCGACGTGGGGGAAACAAGATGTACATAAGCGTGGCCATAAAACGGCTACTTATTGTGTACACATTGTTCTTTCCGATACTCATAATATACGTAGATGTAAAGTGTCAATAGTAATTGTATTGATAGAAACACGAGACATCTTTTAGCTGACAGGTCACGTGGCATATTTTTACATGTATGGTGGTCCTGGATAAATAACTTAACTATAAAAAAATTAAGCTAAGAAGAAGAAGAAGAAAAAGCCCTGTTGTAATCTTTTATTATTCAGAGATCAATGTTACTACTTATGACATCGACAGGAAATTATCTACATGATTAAGCAAATGCAATTCATGAGCAAAGTGCAATTGCTTACATGTTACATTATCAATGTATGCAAACGTATGCCGTGTATTTCTTCTCAAATGAACGTAGGGCAGTACTGATTTTTATTGGAAGCCCTGAGTCAAGAGTAGAAATTCCACAATTATTTGGCAGGGTCAGATTTTAATTAGGATTTACAATGATGACTTCCCACAAAGTGGTGCTGATTTTATTGACCCCAGATTCACGATGGGCTGATTTGACCTCTAACCAGGATTTGAACTCATAACCCTATGATTATGGGGTGCCACAGCATCGCTCATATATAAACAAATATACTAAAGTATGGCTGATTCTATTTATTTGTATGCTTTCATCGTGCGTTTAGGTCAAAATGTCATCATAGCCATGCGGTTGATGCCAACACATCCCACCATCGCTTCCTTCTGCCAGATCTTCGACTGTTGCACTGTTGACGTCCACCCTCCAAATGTTGCTCTAGCAGTATCCTACCATCTGGCTTGAGGTTTTCACTTCATCGCCTGCACTCCTAATTCCTGCACCACCTCCCATTGCAATGCATCACCCATTACACGTGAAAGTGAAAGCACTCACTGGCAAAAAATACACAACGCTTTGCCTAATACATCACATTTAGAGTTTTGCACTAAAACATATTTTAAACTACACAATATTCTGAAGACACCCATTGCGATATTATCTGTTCCAACTATGAAAAGCCATAAGCACACCTTATGATGTATTTTACCGTCATCAGCAGGGCACCACTGCTTTCCTTTATGAAACCCCTCGCGCATAGCCTCATAAATGAATGTGCATAGACATTTGTGGTTGTGGAGAAGGGAGATGGTGGAGTTCGAAAGGGATTTAGAACAGATGAGCTGTTGGCTGGAAATCACATGGGCACACTCGCTGTGGCTCCCGGCAATGTGCATGGAACTCGATACAGTGCCAGCCCCTCTTAGACACTGTTGCTGCCTCGGTGAATGATTAACCTTCCCATTTGTATCTACATATCGTGGAGTTCTAGAGTGACAAAAGTCCCATCCGAGTATCTGGACGTTTCGTTCAGTGGGACCATCGCTGTGATATTTGATCACGATTAAGATGTCATCATGACCAAGTTAATGCCACCACACCAACACTTTCCACCTTTTGCCAGATCTCACAGCTGATGCACAGCAGACACGTGATTTCCTCCGTGATCTGCCCTAACTGCATACCACAACAATCTGGTATGAGGTCTTCCCGTCATTTCTGGACTCTTTAGAGACTTACATTTCGATTTAAAGTTTTTGTGACTGCAGGGATTCATATTCTTGGTTCTTTCGGTAAAGTCACGTAGAAGGGAAATAATATAATAATAATAAAAATAATTAAATGAAATTCTCACGACATTTCGGCCACAACGCAAGCAGCCGTCCTCAGAAACAGAGCTGTTGGAAAGACAGCGTCTAGGAAAGACAGCGTCTTTCCGACAGCTCTGTTCTGTTTCTTCACCTGAGGACGGCTGCTTGCATTGTGGCCGAAACGTCGTGAGAATTTCATTTTATTATTTTTATTATTATTTTATTATTTCCCTTCTTTAGAGACTGTTTCACTGCCTGCCTCAGTGAACGGCCATCCTTCATTCTGCACGCGTCCCTCACTGTGCAATATTTGTTGTCTCTTCATATCTGGGACGCCTACCTTCCATGGCCATTTCCAGACTTCGGCATTGCTGATCCCATGTTGGCACAAAACACGGATGTTAGGAATTGAGTTTGATATATTGCAGTTTGCCAAATTTGTTGGTGATTATTGTTTGCATCTATTAGGAGTACCGGGTGAAGATCCGCACATGCAAGGATGTGACATAAACACCCATCCCGAGTGGTCAGCAACTGCACCTCCGATTTGCAGGGTTGGCTATGCACGAGGTGAAAAATAAGTTCAACATACATACTTTTATAATGCCTCATACTGGGAGTGGCGTATCCGGGGGGGGGGAGTGCAGTGGCGAGATGTTAACTACATCACCTGGTGCACAGGAGGTCGTGGATTCAATCTCGAGCCTAACGCCTGCTGTATATTAGAGTTTGCATGTCTCACTTCCCGTGGTCATGTGGATTTTTCTTCGGGTCCTCCAGTTTTCCCCTCCTCATTTAGAAACATGCGTATAGCATATTTGGCTGATATAAATTTCCACGCGATAAGCCACTACATTGGGCTATCATTTGTGGCCTAATCAGGTAAATAAAAATGATTAATTGTTATTCATTTGTTTGAGGGGCCCGCCATCACCCCTGTCCCCTGGATACTCCTAAAATTATATTTATTTCGGTTCTTCGAATGGCCACACCTTGGGATTTTAGTCGATCAGCCTCTATATATTGGACACCTCAAAGCCCGAGATTCTCTCTCTCACGGCGGCTGTGGACCACGCTGAACTGCTCTCAAACGCAGCACGGGAAATATGCGTCGTACACGTTTCATGGATGGAAAATTAAAGAGCGCCAAACTCCGACTGTGGTAAAGCCCAAACCATCAAACGCATCATCGACGAGTGCGCCATCCACGCACACCCTGGCGGTTTTGCTGAAATGCCATCTATACAAACTGTTGCTTTCCCCCCCACCCTGCCCCTATGCCATATGAAATAGGAAGAGCCTCAAAGCCAGACGTGTGGATGTTTCAGGCACG
Source organism: Lampetra planeri (assembly GCF_965212315.1). NCBI lineage: Eukaryota > Metazoa > Chordata > Hyperoartia > Petromyzontiformes > Petromyzontidae > Lampetra > Lampetra planeri. Next base: position 24,260,609 of record NC_136107.1, read on the forward strand.
TGATGATGCTCGCACAATCTCCCAACTCTTCCTCTAGATTGATGGATTACATTGTAGGCGTGCCGCCACTTTTGTGCAGCAATCCAGTTCCTGTTGAATCTATTTTCATTATAAATGAACACCACAGCTTTACAGGTTACCACTTTGCTGGACATTGGCACTGGAATCAGCATTCGTAAAACTTTAATTCAGCAATACAATTAAAATGAATACTGATGGTTGGTCATGATGGTGATAAGAGGGTAAAACATTAGCACCGATTCTGCCCTATTTTTATGACAACACAGTTCACACTTTGTAAAATTTCACCAATCAGAATTTTAGGAATCAATGACCTCCTGGCAGACGTAAGGAAACATTTGGGTGCCAAATGTGTACATGTCATGCAATTGAGCCTGAAACTGCAACCAAACATGTGGCATCCTTTCCATTCTTTAAGCTGGAAACTGATGGTAGCTGCCAGCATTTTATATCGCAAGAAAAACCTGCGTACATTTTGAGTGTGTATATTTTGTTCACACAACAAATAATGAAACTGGAAGATGGGGGACACATCTAATTTACAAATAAATAAATGAGAAGATAAACTAGGTTAATCTTGTGTTGCTTTAGTTCACCACTTTTGTCCACTATTTTTCACGTGGGGTCGACCTTCCTGGTCCCCTTTTTGTTCTGGGCTCTCTCCACATCCACTCAGCAGTTCATATTCTGGTTCATGTATGTATGTCGAACTTACTTCGCACCATACGCAGCCAACCGTACTAATCAGAGGTGCGGGGGAAAGACAACAAACTGAACACAAAAAGCAGTTCTAAAAAAATGACTTTTTATTCTAGATTGAAAAGTGCATAGCTCCCATCCCTATCTTTCGTACATGCAGGCCTGCCTCTGGAACCTTCATCTGCCATGATGGTTCCCATTTCATCACCTTTTTGCCTCATGTGTGTTTTGTCCTTTTTTTTCCAATCGAAGTTTACATGAACATTCTCAACAAGAAGATGGCATCTATTGCCAACCTTCCTGGAATTGGTCCTCACTGATTTGCACATCTGCTGTCAATCTTTTTTTGATCACTTTTCCCAAAGCATTAAGGAATGAATTGTCAGCTTGATACCACGATAGCGTGCACATTCTTGGATGTCTCCTTTCCCCTTAAACAAAGGTGTGCTCTATACAGACATCTCCCAATCCTTTATCTGTCATGGTATTGTTGATGAGCCTAATAAGTGTAAGTACACCTTGATGGAGTATTAGTAGCTACCGATAAAAGGATGTCAATGTCGTATTATATTCCTTGTTGATATAATTAAATACATATGAGTGAGTCAAAAATATAATGCGTACCATTCTACTGGCAATAAAACATTATATAACTGCACGAATACTTCAGCAATTTTGAAATTATTTCTAGTTTGTATCAGGCATTATATGTGTACATTTTTACAATCTCCTTACAATGGATGAAAGTGAATACTAAACTAGGCTTTTTAAATTACCATAACAAATTGAGAAAATAAATAATATTTAAACTTTAGACCTTAGAACAATGACCTATCATTATAAAAGCAATGGCACAGGCCTGCATCTTTGAGCAGGGCCGAACAAGATCTTCCCTAGCGCTAAAATTGACGCAAACTCTGTGGAAGACCCTGGCACAACGAAGTCAAGTAAACGGATGACCTGCTTCTACTGTGCAAGTTTTCATGAATGTGCCTCATAGCTCTCCGATGTCCTTTTGGATTGTACTGTGCTGTACAACTGGAGGATACATCAGATAACTGATGACCAATATGTTCATTTTTTGACAGCAACTTAATCCTCTCCACTAATCTGAGTGGCTAATCAATAAATAGGGGTAACTTTACAATGGCACGTGACTATTCACCTCTTTGATACCCAACTCTCATCAAGAGTATACAAAATCTAAACTGGTCATATTCACGTGAACATTTTCTCTGTTTTCTTGACTTTGATTAGCTATATCATTGAAAACACACAATGCTCAGATCTACAGAGACATTCAATGTATATAATGAGAATAAACTCAACCCACAATTAAAAGTATTGATACGTACGTGGGGTAATGTTATGCGTAATTCAACTAACGAATCTGGTTGAACTTTTCATATCTTCGCATGAAAATAAACTTACAATCCTGCCCCATTCACTTTTTAAATTTCACACCATTTTTGAAACAACATAAACTCTGTATTCAAACTAATACAGTTTAAGTTTATTAATTGTATTTTTAAAATGATGCTACTTTCAACATTTACAAAAAATATTAACTTCATATTCCAGGAGTACTGGTGCCAAAATTCAGCTTTAGCCACAAACTGGGCGAGTGTGGCCAGATGTCGCATGCAGAATGCATTAGCTTCTCATCCTGAATCTTCTGCGGCTCCTATAGCCAAACCACAATAGTCCAAATGGCACAGCATGTTGCACGACACTCCCTCCCAGCATCCCAGCCCCTTCGTGAAGTACCAAAGTTTAACCCTTGCTCGCGCAATCCCCTGAATGGAAGCAATGAAAGTGATTCAAGGTCAGGAGTGTTGTACATTTAAAAAAAATAATTCCCTGTAAACAGTTGTCAACATTGCACTTTCTACCTTTTTTGTGAGACCTGAACCAAAATCTTCGCCAATTAAAATTGGGGATGTACTCATTTTCCTGTGTTTCGATTCACTTTATTTTTTATTATTATTTTTCAATCTACGTGACTTTACCGAAAAAAACAAAGAATATGAATTCCTGCAGTCACGAAAGTTTTAAGTCAAAATTTGATAAAGGTATCAAAAAATTACATTTATCTGGCTATGGACTGAACAAGTACTACATTGTTTTGAATGTTCAGCAATGCTCAAAACATTTACCCGCTTATAATGTAGAACTCACTTTCATGAAACTGTATGTTTTCATATTACTACTTATATAATCACACACAAACCTAGAAAAAAACGTATGGGATCAATTTAATATCTCCACCAGTATCATCATGAAGCATACCAAATGTTGATTGCAGATTTTAGATCTGGAACATATGTCTTAATGAACTATTAATTATTTTAATTGGGCAATATATTTCAATCTCAATCATATTTCCTGTGACCAAATAACTCAGAATTGTACTGATCTTGTCAGCTCGGAGAAGCTAAGCAAGGTTTTGAGCCTGGATAACGGTGGAAGGGGTAATCACCATTCACAACAGTTTGTTCTAGGCTAGACGCTATGTGGTGGTCAACTAGGGCAGTGAAGAACAATCCATTGTATTGTACTTCTATGCTTCCACATAAATGTCCCTTACTTTCATCAGCCCACATTGATTAGTGTGCTGAAGCATGGCATGTGGGGTGGCCCTCATCCAGCAGTGGTTTGAAACAGAGCTTTACATCCCCATTATTAATTTAAAAAATTGCACTCAACAACATAGAATTACCAACATTATAAAATAGTGTATAAAATAGAGTGTAAAAATGTTCCCATCTTGAAAACATGAAGATACATTATGACGTAAATAGCTACAATATTTGCAATTAGTTTGAATGTAGTAACACTATGGTAACATTGCTTGGATCATATATTAATAATTTTCTTTGGTTATAAAAACATTTTTCAATTATTCTAGACCGTCTTTTTCATAAGAGTGCTGCACTGGGATGTTTTCCAATTTTCATTAATGAGTGCTTGGCATGTGGGAGGAAACTGGAGTACTCAGGAAAAAGCCATGCATACAAGGGGATAACAGCTACATTTGCACACAGGTGGATTAAAATCCACACGATGTACTATATCTTCTGGCCACCACAGAGCCCAGTGGGTTTGGAATTTCCAACCAGAGCCGTCCCTAGGGTGCAGTGAATCGGGGAGACTGTCCCGGGCCCCGCACTTTAGGGGGCCCCGCCCTTCGCCTTTAGATGTCGTACTTACGGTTTAGTTTGAAGACGTCGGGGGCCCACACGGTGTGATTTGCCCCGTGCCTCACTCCCCACTATGGACGGCCCTGGTTCCAACAATGTATGGGATTCACCAACCCTTGCCTACAACGGGCTGTATTACACAAATGCACCGCCGTGCACGGTTATTTAAATATTAAAAACATAAATATTTTTCATCGTGTATTTTTTCCCCAACAACAACTCAAACAACAATTTTTTTCTTGAGCTACTATGCAATCCATCTTTGGGGAAAGTATTATTTAATCGGGTGTGGCAAGCTAAATAAAATGTTACCAGTGAGCTGTTGTGAGTTAATGTTAACAATTATATATTGTCCTATTATATTACTAATAGCTTACCTTTACATATAGGTAATATTCATACCAAAGACGTTCTGTGGAAAAAGGAAAAGTTCTACCAAATGTTTTTTTAAAGAATCTATCTGTTTGTACCATGTAGTCTCTGTGTGTAGGCCTAGTATTCTCGTTAATGTCATCTCAATGATATCGGTCCACTCAGGTGGCACTGTGGTTAGACTGCTTGACTTACAGTAAAAAGGATATTAATTTAAATTCAGGGCAGGGGTTCAATCAGACCATCATCCCTCTGGGGTAAATAAATAAGCACACGTTTGCGGGGGAGCATAACGCTGTTCCCCTATGGAAAAGATCGTCCTATGGAGTTGACTGCCACCTTCAGTGTGCCTAACACATGAACCCCTGTGTGTACATTAATTCATAAAGTATATATATAAAACAATACATTTCACGTGGATATGTGCATACTGTGTAATATCCTGTTTTTTTTAAAAATGTGTAATGAAGATATTTGCAAAGACAAATACTAAAACAACCAGCAGCATAGGCCAGCCTGAGACATGGAGTACAGTGCAGGGCCATCTGTTGAAGGGTTGCGATCAAAGGCTGCATTTTATCACAGATGATTTTAATAATTTGTGGAGGGGAAAATACTTGTGGCTACCTCTGTATTGATTAAAATTCTCCTCCACGCCCCAGGGGCAGGACTTGCCAAAGTAAGCCAAACTTGTGAGTGTATGTTTTATTCATACAAAATCCAGGAAAAATACTCCAGCATACATTATTTAATGACGATAAGTTAAATTAATATCAAGGATACACACTTTAATACCTAAAAACATTTATGTTTATTAAGTTAATACATTTCCATGCCCTACTCTGACTTTTCTTTCAAGATAGAACTTGTTTTCTGTCTATCAAGTTGTTTAAAAACATAAATATTAATACTTATTGAACAATAACCGTACAGAGGTAAAATACCAAATGTTTTTGCTTGAAAAATCATTGTTCTTCGTTGTCTTCACCGTTCTAATGAACATGGCGTTTGGGATGTGCCCCCAATTTTGGGATTCATCTTAAACTTTTTCCCGCACGTCCGATTAGCACGGTTTAGAATGAACCAAAAAATATAGTTTTGGATTATTCCAAAAACGTAAGTGATGTTACTAGTGACATTACTTCCACGGTTATCCAACCCCAAAAAGTAGCTGCGTAGATATGTAAAGCTTAAATAATTGAACATCCTACTTTGTTCTTTTAAATAATTGGCAAACTGATTATATATATTTTTGACAAACAATCCCCTTTTTAAATGGAGGGAAACCCCGTGGCATAAAACATTAGCAAGTCTTCATTATAAAATGGTGTCAAATATGAATTAATCTTCTATAAAGATACCCACACCATTTACAGGTACAATTGAAAATGTTCATGATTTTGCCAAGTTATTCAGTTCATGAGTAGAGGAACCAACATCATTTTTCAAATATGATGGCATCATACAAATTGCACAACACCTCATGATAAAATCTATCTGCATATTCTGCTCACATTATTATAGTATTTTAACATGTACCATATATTAAATATAAAACAAAGTCATGACATGAAATAATTGTCAGTGCTTTCTCAAGCCTCTTTGATGAAAGCTTCATCACATCCTGTCATTTGTAGTGGGATATGTTTGACTCTACTTCACCACTCTGGTCAGTGCTGGTTTGCGCAGTGGGGACTGCAGGTTTGGTTCAGATGTCACTCACCACTGATGCTAGCTACGGCTGTTAATATCGCAATATAAGTTAATATCGCAATATGTTAACCACTGCCCCACCACTCTTTATTAAGATAACACCAATTAGATACCACCAGTGACAATTATAAATTCAACACTAAGTGGCCACAACATATAGTTTTGTAATAAAAACATATATATGGACACAGTCCTTAAACAGAATAACACTGATTAATTCATCATCAATAAAACTCTATTGTAACCTCAAATGACAGCTGTAAGACAAGTGCTAAATTTTGTTAACACATTACCTGACGTGAATTCCTACACATGGCAACCAAAGCCAAATTGTATACTCTTATATAAGCGCGCAACTTTTTCTGTGATGAACGCTGCACTTTCCGTTTTCATGCAGGCGCAGGGACAGACGTTCGATTACGTTGAAATCGATCTGCAGACGGTGGTCTACTCGCACGGCCAGTTCAATGTCGACTTATCTCGATCCCGCAATCCTAAACAGGTGAAAGTCCGCATCGATCCGAACCCCCAGCAAGGACATCTACTTAACGACGAGAGAAAATTGACACGAAATATCGTTTTCAATGAAGTCTTCCAGATGATATCAGCTTTTAATTAAGAAATACAATTATCTAATTCAAAACATAACACAATTCAAAGATGTTTCATTTTTAAACTTCAAAACGGAGCATCGGGTGCTTTCGTGAATGCGTCGTTCGTGTGCAATTTTTTTCGTGACTTTCCTGGCCGAAGGCCGTAAATGGTTGTGAGGGGGCACCACAGGCGCCCCCGAAAAACCGCTAGTATGATTATAAATAAAGACTGCACTTTTAGCTTGAATAAACGTGCAGTTACAATACCCTTTTCTGTATTAACAAGCGTAATAACCAGTGAGAGTCAGGATGTTTTCTTTCAATGGATATCTCAGTGATTGTTGATGGGTATAATCATTTGTTATTTGGTTTGGTGCGGAGTCGTGGTGCAGTGATTTGGTTAGTACACTGTGTTTTGAACCCAGTGGAGTTTGATGTAGGCCACAGTTACCATACGTGGTAAGTGATATATGAACATGTCATGATCCCCTCCTTCAACCTGTACTGACCAGCATGGGGAAGTAGGGTTGACTAAATCGACAGTTGTATGGGGGGGGAGGGGCCCTTCGTCAGGCAGATAATTAATAAAGGGTTTTGAGTTCAGTAGGAGTATATTTTTTAAGTCGACATTGGGCTATTACATTAGTAATGGCCTACTCTTGAGAATTCTGTCATAGGGTCTCTTAAGTGTATTACACAGTGCGGTATACGGCGTACCATAGCTCTTTGGAAATGCACTTCAAACATTGGCGGCCATATTTTACCGCACGTGACGATCCAGCCACCAAAGTTGGAAGTTAATATTTTACATAATCTGGAGCATATTCTCCATTTTTTTTTACGTAAAATTAAATATTGCTTTTAAGTCATGGGACCTCCTTTGCCAGTACCAAAATATAAGAATAGGTTTAAAAGAAAGCTGTCTCTGGTGTGGACCAATCAGTTTCAAGAACAATGCGTATATTATCAGAGGATGTTTTTTGTTTGCATTCTGACCACAAGTATTGTGGTTAATGCAGACATGATTCCTCGTCAAAAGATTTCAGTTTTGTTGCCAGAATAAAGGGGGAAAACCTATTCTTATATTGCTTTTAAGGTTAAGTGGACGGAGCAGTATCGAACTTGAGAATACAGTTGAGCTTTTCTTTGCCATGTGTGTCGCAGGCGCTGGGCAAGCCAAAGGAAGTGCCAAGGAAGCTTGCACGTGGCAGGCATCGTCCACTGTGCTCATCAAAGACCGGATGTGGGCGGCACGAAAGCCAAGCCAAACGCAGCTTTTAAAGCATTTGCCAGAATGGTTGCAGGCTGCCCAGGTCTGTGAACAATATGCCACAGCAGTATTCAGGCCCCACCACCTCTATGATTTTGCAATTTCGTCGTTCTAAATTACTTTATCGTGATAGTCTATTGTTTACGGTAGATAGTGAAAGAAAAATGATAAATTGTACACGATTGTATGGGTGGTGGTTGGGTAGCACAAACTAATTGAAATCAATGTCAAATTGATGCGCCATTGTTCAGGTTTCAGGGTTAAGGCCTAATGGCAATTCAAACATATCTTACTTCCTCATTATTCATTGCTATCTACAACTATTTTAATAATTACACTGAAATGTAGTCTATGGCATTTGTAAAAGCTAAGGATCCCTACCTGGTCAGCCTGTAAGAGTTATGTGGTAATGAACCAGAATCAGAAACTTTATTCATTCTGGAGAAATCCGATGAGCTATGAGGCTCTTTTTTCCACAGATGTCCAGTAAGGGTGAGTCAGAAAGTCACAGTAGCATGGAATTACATTTCCGCACTTGCCCAGAAAGAACTTTACTTTGTACTTTAAAATAAAAGTTTAAAGCAATTACTACGAATAATACATTGATAAAACAAAACACACATCTTGAAAATTTAATCACATGACAAATATATTTTCTGAAATATATCCACAATAGATTTATTTTGACACATACATTACAATATATAGACTAATTTTGAAAGGCAGGGACATGATATCAGTACCTGGCCACATTAAAAGCATGACTCATTGCTATCAATGCAGATAATGAAAGCCCACTAAAACAAAGGGGGTCTGTGTTCATTATCTGGAATTGATTTACTCTGCATTGTATTTCAAATTTTTTGAAAATGAAGAAATTGTCCTCGTGTTTTAAAAGTTAATTAGCTCGCACAACATTTATGGTAACAATATTTTTTTTACTTTTGAACATAATCAGACTTATCTCACCTGCACTAACACCGTTATTTCCAACATTCAGTGGGACTAGGCTCTAAAGAAAGCTGTCTCTGGTGTGGACCAATCAGTTTCAAAGACAATGCATAAATGATCAGAGTATTGTTTTTTGTTTGCATTTGACTGCAAGTATTGTGGTTAATGTAAGCATGATTCCTTGCAAAAGGTGTCAGTTTTGTTGCCAGAAAAAGGGGAAAAACCCTATTAGTATATTCAGTGGGATGGTAAAATTAAGTAAAAACACCTGTACAAAGGTGCAGTGTGAAGCTGTTACACAGCAAACACAGAGGGGTAAGAGTCAAATAAACACCAGCACTCGTAAACAAATGACCATATGTTAAAGTGTTAACCACCACTATGCCATATACCATATTGAACATTAATACAACTTGATATATGCTGACATACAAATTTAAAGTAAAAGTGAGCAATTTCCACTATAATGTAAACCACAAGGATTACTTTATATCTGAAACACACAGAAACTCATCAGAAGCTGATATAACGCTTAACAAAACCATTTTAACACTGAAGTTAAACAGCCAACAAATGGATCTAGAAATGCCCACACAACTGCCATATAATAAACACCTCTTAACACATTGTATAATGTTAAACTAAGTACTAAGTATGATAGGATTGACATAAAATACAATAGCTTTGCTGTGAATCAGTATTCCATTGGAGATCTATACATTTGGCTGCCTTCAGGAAGTCTACTGGGACAGGATGTGCTAGCACAACGGTGTTAATAAAGATATATAAAGTGTCATCCTCAGAGCTGAGGGTCAATTTCCATGACAGATGCTTTCCATTCTAGATTTGAAGCTTTCGTGACTGCAAGGAATCATCTTCTTAGGTTCTTTCGGTAAAGCCACGCAGAAAGTAAAATAAAATAAAAACAAAAATCACGACGTTTCGGAGGCAACACAAGTCTCCGTCATCAGGTGGGACCGTCACAGCCAGATTAGCTGTATCAAGTGGATACAGCTAATCTGGCTGTGACGGTCCCACCTGATGACGGAGACTTGTGTTGCCTCCGAAACGTCGTGATTTTTGTTTTTATTTTATTTTACTTTCTGCGTGGCTTTACCGAAAGAACCGAAGAGATGCTTTCCACTTTTTTTACGATCTTCATCGTCTCGAATGAAGAGTCCCGTCCAACTGCTCATATCCTCCCAGCAAATTTTCTAATTTCTTTATCTTCTGCAGATTTGTATGCTTCATATCGCCAGCTCACCTTCATAGATTGTTCATTGTTCCACATATTCCATCTTCCTTCTTCAACATACTTCTTAGTAATTCAGCACATCTTCATATTCTCATCGTGCCAACTGTAATATTTCAATTCTAACTGTGCCAGGTTTGATTTAAAACTGCAATGTTGCTGTTGCTCACCCATCCTCATATGTATTTTGTAGGCTAAAGTAGACACCTCTAACAGAGAAAAAATGTAAGCTCTTCATGAACAAAATGACGACACACAAACCGGATCTTTTTTAAAGTTATGCTGATAAATATTGTATTGGTCTTTCGGTAAAGCCACGTAGATAGAAAAATAATTTAAAAAATATCACGACGTTTCGATCGTGGTGAGAGACGATTGCTCTCACCTGAAGACGATTGCTTGTGTTGCGATTGAAACGTGGTGATATTTTTTTTTATATCTACGTGGCTTTACCGAAAGACCCATAGAATATGTATTCCTGCAGTCACGAAAGCTTTAATTCAAGACTATGCTGGTAAACACAGTTGAATATTTGCATGGAGTGTGTGTTTGTCCCGTGATTCCTCAGTGACCAGTCACATGAATAATAACTGTGTTGCCGCTTTTAGATACAAACTCATTGGAAATTATAAACAAAGAGGCCATAGACACTTGGCCACATGAGGTCGAAGATGATCTGCACAAAAAGTTAAAATGCTTTTTTTTTCTTCTTAGTTCTTTCGGTAAAGTCACGTAGAATGGAAATAATAAAAAAATTAAAATAAAACATAATAAAATAATTCTCACGACGTTTCGGCCACAACGCAAGCAGCCGTCCTCAGGTGAAGAACAGTCTTCAGACTCTGTCTTCTCGACAGACCTGTTCTTCACCTGAGGACGGCTGCTTGCGTTGTGGCCGAAACGTCGTGAGAATTATTTGATAATGTTTTATTTTTATTATTTTATTATTTCCATTCTACGTGACTTTACCGAAAGAACTAAGAAGATGAATCCCTGCAGTCACGAAAGCTTTAAATCGAAATTTAAAATGCTTTGTACCATAACTACTCTAACAGAACACGTTTTGGAGACTCTCAATATAGTGTGGTACTTGAATGAATAATACACAGTGCCTCCTTATGTCCAGACGAAAGGTTTTTTGAAATGCCTGGATGTTTCTCTCAACAAATATTGAATTGTTACATTGTATTAAAATCATTCTTCTGTTTTTCCGTTTTCAGTTTCATTTATTAGGTATAGCCCTGTGAGCCATGTAGCTCTTGACTCGGGTATAACCGTAACAAACAAAACATGAACAAAAACATGAACAAATCAACTCTCAACCTTACAAATGTTAAGCCCACGTAGATGGCTGGGCGTTTTCACACGCCCTTTTCTTCAAGCAGAAAGTGACAACACGTTTAAGAGTTAGTATGCATTGCAGTATCAAACCTGGTACGCTGGCCCATTTCCCAAAGTCGATTCCATTGAATGCTGTTGAACTTCGCACTTCCCTGTCAATCCGCAAGTCAATGATCTCACTTGTTGATCTATTATTACTTTCTAAGACTGGCCTCCAGCCACCTGAGCACTTCCATACTCAAAATAACGAACAGACGACTTTTAGCCTGGACATTTAAGTGCACACTTAACAATCCACCAAGCAAAGTTCTACCATTGATCAGATTCACTTTTCTCGCTGAACTTACCAACCTTATATTTTCTCTGGATTCCCAAACCTTCCTTGATTATCTTCCACCTGTTTTGCCCAAGTTTCCCCATGCAAGTGCTCCAAGCTCGCCATCAAGTGCCATCCTCTTCCCTGAGGGTTGGTGGCGTCCAGCACCACCCTCCACTTATCTCTGTTCTCCGCGCGGTCTCGCGCTGTGAATCTGCGTCTTCTGTCATATGTCCAATTGCCTTCTTGGTCCATCTCGGAATTTCTGAACAGATGTTCAACCTCGGATGAGATATCCATAAAATTATAGTTTGTGTCTTCGTACACAACCAAAGTATATGCTGGTATAATGACTATAATATGTCAGGATTACATCTGACTCTAATTCGGCCCTTGGGGTTAGAAATTATCAAGTGCTAACCTCACCCTTTAGGGTAAACTTTTTGGGGTTGATTTGAAGGTGAGATATCAGCAATATTAATGGGCAAGGGTACTTTACATATTTTGTTGTACATCACTAAACTTACATTAGCAATGACTTTATACATTTAAAATGCAATGAGGAGCTGTACATTTTCAGGAAAGATGGAATTAGTGCAAAGTGTGACGATTTTATTTTTTATTTCAGGGCAAAAGTCATGCACGTATAAATTCTTGGGTGGCTGTAACCAGGACAACTTCGTGTGACTGAGCTCATGTGGCCAAAGACTGAAGGAATAACCCTAACTGCTGAGAAGGGCAGGTGAACATTTTCTGTGATTACTTTTGTCATTCATCCCTAGAGAGAGAAAAGATGACAGAAATCGGTCAATGAACACTTGCGTATAATTTGTTTTACTTCTTATCTATGCATTGTTGTTGTTGTGAAAGCTAGATGTATGGCTCATCAACATACCCAGTGATGTCTCAGAAGGGTGAGGCATTGGGAATCCATGCTCATCCACTTTGATCCTGTTCAACACACAGACCAGTTCCAATTAGAGTCGTATAACTTGGAACCTTATGCAATGAGTTGTACAATAAGAACATAGGATTATAAACCTCCAAATCTCCATTCACGAACATCACGGAAGCTCAGCACTAATATCATATAACTTAAAATGAGAGCTGCCTTAGTACATTGTTTGCGTATTATCATTTATAATGCATCGTGTGATATTGACAACTACGTATATTCTACACAGTTGAAAGATGTATTTAAAAAAAAGCTAAGAATGAAAATACTTGTATTTCCAAAGCTTTTAAATTACTTTCTTTGGCACGATTGCAATTAATGCAAGGAGCATTGTGATGGTAACAACTGAAGCAAGTGTATTATTGTAACAAGTACATTTTCTTTCAGTCGCCAAATTAATAAAGCACTTTCGAGAACTTTATTAACAGCCTCTGTGTGAGCAATCATTTTCCTTTCCAGTAATGATTCATGAATTAAAGCATTCCTTTCCTATAAAGCTCACCAGGGTGAAAATTATTGCGATTTTGTTCAGCTGGAAGGCTACAAAAATTGGCCAATTTGGTCCAAGGATATAATGAGCAAATGTGTATTGAGATTTTGACAGACACTTAACATTATAATCGAGACTTGAGGGTTATTTTTGTGAATTCCTAAGTACTGTACCATGTTCTAACAAGGAATCACAGAAAGGGGCATCCCATCAGGGTTTAACATGTATTAATGCAGCTGAAGATACATTTATAGACAACACAAAAATTGTTACTAATTTAGTTAAATGCAAGCGTGTGGAGGGACGGCACAGTAAATATGAAACAAATTTCAAACAAATGTCAATCTTGACTTAAAGCTTTCGTGACTGCAGGAATTCATATTCTTTGGGTCTTTCGGTAAAGTCACGTAGAACAACATTTTTTTTTGTTCTATGTGACTTTACAAATATCAATGTTAAGAATTTGAATGGAGGGGATAGGGTTGATAGTTGTTCAACATTTCTATGCAATTTTCATTCGTGATGGTTAACTAAAGGCACAAACTCTGAGATGAGTGTGAAATCTCATGTGCAGTACCTGTGTGAAGGTTGGAGAACTGGAACCCATGATCTGGCAAACAGAATTGAGATATAAACACTGGGCCGTTGGCTGTCTCTGAAAGGCTGCCTGTGTTGTCATCAGCGGCTGTAAAGGTTGTACCGACTGGAGAGTCGTGCTCTGCTTTCACCGAACGAGGGCTTAGGCTTTCAGCCTCTGATTCGTCACTTTCGGGCTGTAAGTCTGTTGCACTGAAGAGAGGTGAAAAGGGCTCCATATCGAAGATGTCCGTTACTCCAGAGTCTGGAGATTTACTGCCAGTCTGGATAAATAAATAGAAACACAGAAAGTGAGTGCACGACTTAACTTGAGTGCAATGCACCCGTTGACCTTCAGTAGACATATAACGTTCAAATTGAACCACGTATGTGTGTGTTAAACTTCTTTCGCACCGTACAGAGCCAACCGCACTAATTGGAGGTGCGGGGTAAGAACAACGAACTAAACACAAAACGCGGTTTGCACAAAAGTATTTATATTTGACACATTTTCAAAAACATACAAATATATATTTAATCGTTAATATTATAGAAGCCAAAACAAAAATGGCACGCAATTCAATGACTGGTAAATGTCAAACTGACATATTGATCAAATACTGTTATGAAGCAAAATACAAATGTCTTGTTTTGGAATATCCTTGTAAAATGAGTAATCGTCAGCACTATGGTGTCTACTACCTTTTGAGGGTGCCAGGGTGGCGAGATGTTCACTACCTCGCCTGGTATACAGGAGGTCATGGGTTTGATCCCGACTGCGACGCCTGCATATTTTGAGTTTGCATGTTCTCCCCATGCTCGTGTGGATTTTTCTCCGTGTCCTCCAGTTTTTCCCTCCACATGAAGAAACATGCGTTTAGATTATTTTTCTGCTATACATTTCCACGTGAAAAAAAAAGTTTTGTTATCATTTTTGGCCAAGTCGCTTTTGAAAAAGAGCTATATAGCTCAGTGGGCTTTATCTAGTAAAATAAAAAATACCGTATTTTCTAGCATATATCCCGAGAGGTATACCACTTTTTACAAACAAAACAAGACACTGCGGGGTATATGGAGGTGCGGGCTATCCTAAACATATTTTACACGTGTGACAAGTCATAACTCGTTAAATTTTTTCACTATGCAACACTTACCTTTGACTAAAGCACTGCTGAATAAACCACTCACACTAAAATTGCACATGTTATCACGTTTTAAATGAATTGTTTGTACAATTAAACGACAATGTTTGAAGTGCGCGCCCTGTTTACCGGCGACGGGAGCTGGGGGGAGCGAGAGGTAGGGGGCGAGGCAACGGCGTTACCGTAGTGCCGCTATTATCTGCGCAGTGCGCAATCTACCAGTGCTAAAACTGTACTTACTTATCTACTAGTTATGTGTTGCTTATTTATTGGATATTTACTTTTGTTACTTATTTACTGTTTTAAGTTCACTCGTTTACAGTTAGTTTGTTTTCTTTGTGCACGTTATGATTTTAATGTTAACAATTGATAGTGGAATGTATTACAAATGTACACTTCTTATTAATATGATGGAATTAAGCTGCGGTAACGACGTTAAATATATGAATGCATGCGGGGTATAAGGAGGTGCGGGCTATCTGAAATTTGTTTTACACAAAACGCTATTTTTGCGAGGTATATGCGTCTGAGAGTTATATGCGGGAAAATACGGTAGTAAATAGCAAACAGTAATATAACGTTTGTTGATTGATGGTCACGATGTCAGTCCCACACGGGAGGTCAAAAACCATGGTATTCAGTGTGACTAGTCATTATCCTTTGAGGCACACATATCTAAGGTGGTTAAAATGTCCCTTTTTCACCTTAGAAATATTGCCAAAATGTATCGCTTTCTGTCACCTGCTGACTTGGAGAGACTGGTCCATGCTTTTGTGTTATCCCGACTCGACCACTGCAACGCCTGACTGGTTGGGATACCGAGCAAAATCCTGGACAGACACCAGCTTGTTCAGAATTCATTGCACAATGGAATCCCAGGATGGAATGTGCATTATACATTTGAATTATTATTATTATCATAACGTCGCTCTATTCAATCTCACATGAAAGCTACATTAGGCCTGGGATGCAATGTCAAAGCTGTAGCTCTAGGTCACTGTGTCCTAGAGCAAGCCATGGTTGTTCCTGACTCCACCTCTACAAGCTCTCATCACTGCCTTGTATAGTTCACGAGGTGCATTCTCTCTGTGTGTTCCACCCGTTGAGTGCTGTCTAGAGCGCCTACAGGTGGAACGAAGAGGGTCGAGAGCTCCGTGTTTGGCAGGGTGAGGCAAGGCTGCAGCAGCAGGGAGTTTGGCCGCTTGGTTTCCACACTTCTCTCCAGCCCACTCTGCATGTGACACACACACCATCATTGCAGTACAAAAATAAATGCTGCATTTATCAGCATTATAAATTGTTCATGTCAAAGAACAACTGAATTATATCGATGCAATAATCTCGCTGGTTTACTAGCTGACGAAAGCCCTCAATATCATTAATTCAAGGAAATAATGGAGCCATTTATACGTGCTAAATATTTTTATTTATTTTGGTACGTCTCATTAAGGTTACTGGTTTGTAATAAAACACAAAAACACGTTTTAAACGAGATGCTAAAATTATTGTTATAATGAAACTGCATACCTGTGTACTCTCAAACATGTCTTTCAATCCCTGAACCTGCTTCTTTAGCTGCCCATTCTCAGTCTCCAGGTTGACCACCTGTGCAATAAAAACAAAAACTGAAGATAATTAAGAATCATGCAGAATCACCAGGAATCACTCGCTCTTTTGACAGTCCCAGTCAACAACTACAAGTATCTCCCTGTCCAAATTAGCACAACGATGGCACTCATTTCCACTGGCAGTCCTGAACCAGTGGTGGAAATTCCGCATTACCCATGGAGGAGTGATAGTCTATCCACATGACAATCACCGTTGACTTCCAATGGTGGTACTCGTTTTATGGACACTGGAGGGATGATCGGCTGAACTTACCCCTGACCAGAATATAAACGTAAGTTTTCATTTTGAGATCAGCACTGTAACCACAATCAAACGCTTCTGGGTTATTTGGCAGCACTTCGTTTTAATCAACTATTGCTTAATCTATGCTGCCATGAACATATCTGTCATTAAAGTGACTAATGATTGGTTGGGGGACTGATAGTCTGCAACAACAACAATGAAAGAGAAACGATATAAGCATTATTTTAGCACTTTAATGGAATGTGATCAATTTTGGCTCTTTAATCTATTTTTTTTATAGCTAAATTTAGGCCAATGTCAAGCTAAATGTAATGAAACTTCTTTTTTTATCCCCTTCTTTGGATTATGAAAATATATTTTTAAAAACAGGTAATTAAATGAGCTGTTCAGTAATTAAGCTTCCTTTGATTCGTACAAATCCAATTCCCAAGTATATCGTTAGTCATTCATAAGTAATACACATGTCAATCATTGCATGTCTATGGCAGCAGGTAAAAAAAATGGGTTCCATTATTTTAATGAAGCAGGCATGACATTAATTATTTGATCAACATATACGGATGGGAATTGAGTAATATCTACCGCTAACGTTGAATAACTGTCCTACGTTTTGATGTATATTCCAGATATGTCCCTCCATCAAATCATCTTTATTTTATTATGCATAACTGTTCATCTCACATTCATCTTGAGTTCAAATTTCAACGATTCTTCATTAAGTAATTTAGAATTTTTTGTAATTAATTTCCATTTGTTGCAATGACAGCCATAATAATGTATGAAATAGTTGTATAATTTCCCCATTTATGTCAGTGCATTCATGCCGCGATTTTGTTGCTTGTAAAACTTCGTCAAATGTCCCTGTGAATAACTTTAGTGAGAGGTTATCTACTTGCCAGACTCATCTTTTGATAAATGTTGTTGCATTCTTTATGCAACGTCAGTGTAGTTGTTCCATTCGTGTGTATGTTTTTTTTCAATAACAAATATATATTTTACGTAGGCCTCGAATTGTGATCATCAGTATCCACTGAGTGAATTTCTTTTTTGCAGTCCACAAAGGCTATAGCCACGATGGTATTTGATATTCATTTGTCTTTTCCCAAAATCGAATTGATAGCATGTATGAAACAATATTTTACTAAATCCGACTGGCTAATGTGAATAATTTACACATATATATATAGTTATTAATTAAAGACGTCTGTGAGAGCAGGTCAGAGTGCTTTTGGAAAACTGAATTTGTTCATGAAAAGCAATACACCAGTGTTCCGAAAAAAGGGAGTTTTCAAACATCGCATATTACCTGCTATGGCATATGGATCGTAAAACAGAGACACTGACAAATAACATTTAACAAAAGCTGAAAATAAAACAGTCTGCCTCAGCAGCAGACCATGCTTTCCCACCTGATGACGGACGCTTGTGTTGCGCCCGAAACATCGTGATTTATTTTATTTTATACCTTCGTGACTTTACCGAAAGAATCAAAGAGTATATAAGAATAGGTTTTTCCCCTTTTTCATGGCAACAAAACTTAAACTTTTTTACAAGGAATCATGTCTGTATTAATCACAATACTTGTGGTAAGAATGCAAACGAAAAAACACACTGATAATATATGCATTGTCCTTGAAACTGATGGTCCACACCAGAGACAGCTTTCTTTTGAGACGAGGCTCATGATGGAAAAAGCTGAAAAGTGTGCAATCAAGCAAGGGGAGGTGAATGCTCTGGATTACACGGATAGCAGGAGGAACATATATGAAAATTAGAGACATCATAATGACTGAGGAAAAACAAATGACCCTGGGGTGGGAGACGTCTCACGAAGGAATGATGGCCATTGCTCGAGACTAAGGATGACGTGTCAGCCAAAGTAGAGCACACGCCGGAGAGGACGACCACCACGGAGTTGGCGTGATACGCTCAGCTCATGCGAAGAAGCTAGATCAGGGGTCGGCAACCCTTTCAAAAGAAGAAGAGACATTTTTTTCTTTGACCAAAATAGTTCTTAAGCCGCATCACACGCAGAGCTACTTGTACACATACACAGCAGGTATACAGCAGATGACAGACCAATTCTGGCTTTAAAAAAACAAAACAGGTGATGAAATAAACTGTGTCAAATAATGTTTCTCTTCCCTTATTTATTCTTCAACAATACAGTTTGACTGTTGTACATTTTGTTGTCACCAAACATTCCACAGTGACCCATTCCCTGCCATATTTAATACATTATTTTTACGTTAAATCACGTTTAACATTTAATTTTTTTGCACCAGCTCCCCACAAGGGGGGAAGCCAAAGAGCCGCATGTAGCTCCCGAGAAGCAGGTTGCCGATCCCTGAGGTTGATGACTCACAAGACCATTAGGGATGGCGACGACTGTGTGAGGCCTTCATCTTGAAGTGTGTTCATCATGGCCAATGGTGATGATGAATCCGATCATGAGATTGCCAAGACTTTTGAAACTTCTCATCCTTAACCCATCATCCTCAACCCTGACATATATGGACAGTACATATGTACATGTTGTATTCTGTATACAATTTAATAGAGTACATAGCACGTGATACATTTTGAGTTGGCCTTTAACGTATCAATTTGAGTTTTAACAGTTTCATTTATTTAAGCCTATGTATGCCTGGCACAAAGACTTGGATAATTGTGAACTTATGCATGGTCCAAAGCATGCTAGCTCGTGGTTTCCATTAAAGGAGACCACAGCTATGCACTGTATTTGGGTCTCCATGTGTGTGTGCAAGCACATGTGTGCATAGGCATCCATGTGTGCGCACATGTGCCATTAAAACGTTAAGTACATGGCACTGGGCACACGTACTTGTGTTCACATCTTTGTGTGAGAGCATATGTTAAAATACGTGCATGTGAGAGAACGTGGGGAGTGCCTTTGTGAGCAGTGTAGCGGTTAGGGCGCTTCACTGCCAAACTGGTGATCAGAGTTGGATTCCCGCTAACGGTCAACAGCAGTGACGATTATCTGAACTGGTTCTGGGCCTCCCCGAGGTCGACCCAGCCTCAAATGAGTACCTGGTGCGATGTTTACAGGGAGACAAAGACGCCAGTCGTGGCGTTGGCCACCCCGCCCCTCGTGTGTCGCATAGGTTCTCACGGCAATTGCTCCAACAGTCTGTTCAGGCTATATGGGGGATCTTTGGCTTTATGTCTGCAGATATGTGCATCCGTGTTTTTGCATTCGCCTGTATTCGTTCTGAGCATGTCATACCCGCTGGCATAATGACGCCATCTGCTTTCGGAACTCTGCATCTCGGGCCCCAGAGTCGACGTACTGCCGATACGCCACCTCAAACGCCTGCCCGATTGTCAACGCAATCTCCTTTGCCTGATCAAAGACAGCAGATTAGATTATCGATCGACATGTTGAATATTATGGGAAGACTTCTCAACAACTAATGATATTCTTAATGATTATGCAATGTATGGATCAAGTGGTTGCGATCACAAACATGTGATCAGCATGCGATCAGCATGTTTGTGATGATGGTGGAAGTGGTGTCCATTTAATGCTTAAACTCCAACCGTATGTTGAGAGCTTTATTTTGAATGACAGGGGAAGGATGAATTAAGCACGAACAGGATTTTCAGTCATAGGGATGCGTAGGGGACCGTTCATGGAATAATTACACGATGTAACACAATTTTTGTTCCTGGGTAGTAAGTGTTATTTCGTAATTGCTTATGCCTAAAAAATATAAAAAATGGCTATTACTCCCCACAAACTTTGCTTTTGTGACCAGGACAGTGATATTTTGAAATTTACCTATTTTCAATGGAAAAACGGGCAAATTTGTGTCTTTTCGTTCACATAAAGTCAGAAAAAACAATATATTAATCAAAATTAACATGTATTTATACTAAAGTAATTCAAAAATGACTACAAACGATTTAGGAGTAGTTTTTCTAGATTTGCTATTATACTGTAAATCACTTTCACGAATCAGCCCCCAAATGTAGTCTCTCATCATGTTCTCGTTGTACTGTCCTTGGTAGCGGCGCTCAAAGTCCAGCATTTCCTGGTGGAAGCGTTCGCCTTGCTCCTCCGAGTATGCTCCAATATTCTCCCTTGAATTTATCAAGATGAGCATCAAGGATATGGACTTTGAGGGACATTCTACAGCCTATTGTGCGGTAGTTTTTCACCAGTCTCAACCAGCTCCACAGTTTTCGACCTTGTGATTGCCTAGGAAGCCACGAACCACTGTGACATAGCTGTTCCAAGCCGCTTTCTCCTTACTATGAGCTTCTTGGGGAATTCATTGCACTCCAGGATCTTCTTTATCTGTGGTCCGACGAAGACACCGGCTTTGACCTTTGCCTCAGACAGCTTAGGGAAGAAGTCTTGAAGGTACTTGAAGGCCGCCGACTCCTTATCTACAGCTCTGACAAATTGTTTCATATGGCCCAATTTGATGCTCAGTGGTGGCATCAGCACCTTCCGGGGGTCCACCAGTGGTTCCCACTTGACGTTGTACCTCTCCACAGAGAACTCGGTCTGCTATGGCCAGTCCCGCCTGTTGTAGTGCGCCTTAGTGTCCCTGCTGTCCCAAAGGCAAAAATAGCAGGGAAACTTGGTAAAACCGCCTTGGAGACCCATCAGGAATGCCACAATGTTTAAGTTTCCGATGACCTCCCAGCCGTACTCATCATACTTCAAGGCGTCCAGCAAGGTCTTGATACTGTTGTAATCCTCTTTGAGGTGTACCGAGCGAGCCAGGGGAGGTAATGGGTACTTGTTACCATTATGGAGCAGCACGGCTTTGAGGCTTCTGGATGAGCTGTCAATGAAGAGGCGCCACTCATTCTGGTTACAGGTGATTCCGATTGCCTCGAACAGACTGGTCACATTGTGGCAGAAGCAAAGCCCATCATGATGGGTGAAGAAGCTGCAAAAAGGTTGGTGACGCTTCCTCT
Source organism: Lampetra planeri (assembly GCF_965212315.1). NCBI lineage: Eukaryota > Metazoa > Chordata > Hyperoartia > Petromyzontiformes > Petromyzontidae > Lampetra > Lampetra planeri. The sequence goes on from NC_136107.1 coordinate 24,282,328, forward strand.
GATCTGCGATTTACACACTTTCATCCAACAAGTTCCACTGCTTGAGACTAGACGTCAAAAGCTCGGCATTGGACTTGGTGATACCAAGATCTCTGATCAAGTCGTTGAGGTATTTTTGGTTGGGGTAGTATGGGTTTCTCTCCTCAGCTCCATCTCTGAAATTGTTATCTGGATCTACATCTTCCTTGCTCTCTGACTTGCTGCCTAAAGACGGCTGCTCTCTCTCCGGAGGAGTGGGTATGGGGAGCTCATGGCAGTGTGGCACCGGGGCGATGGACGAAGGAAGGTCCGCATACATGATAGCACGTGCATTCTTGCCAGTCCGTCGTTTGGAAGGGTCCACCATGCAGAAGTAGCAGTTGCGTAAGTGGGCAGTGGGTTCCCGCCAAATTCTTGGGATTTCAAACTTCATGGCTCTCTTTTCCCCTCTACCATCTTACAAAAATACATTTATTTCACCCATGGCTAATGTGTAAGAGATTCTCGCAACATTTTTCATATATGATATATTTTTTCAATAACATTGAAAATTGTTAAACATTTAAAAATGAAAAACTTTTACAATTATTTATTTTAAACAAATTTGATAACATAAAATTCTGAGCAATAATTGTCCATCTTACCTTCCAGAGTGTTTTTGCATTGCTCGCTGGTGAAATTAGGGGCCCAGGGTTTGTCTTGATCCCCGACAGGCATGCCAAAATATGCCTTGTAGGCCTCACACATCTTACAACAAGCCTGATGAAGCTTGTTGTAATTACTGGCGAAACATCGTACTCAGATTGTAAATGTTGTAATAACGAATAGGCATGTTCTATTTACGTGACAAACCTTACTAATTGGCTGTGTCGGGTGGCGGCGAGTTAATGAAATATTTATATATTTACGCGCTCAAACTAAAAACAACATGTATTATGGCTTATATTATTTATTTTAAAAAAACCTATTCTAGTGAAATAAACACTTCAGGTATTATTTACCATTGAATACACGTTCCACATATATTAAAAAATGTAATTGTTGATCCAAGTTTGAAGAATGACACTCAATCACAATATCACTTCATTATAAGAATAGTTGTTTGAAAAAAAATAGCCCTCGTCAAGGCAATGAACAAAAGACTTGTGATGAGTGAAGAATATTTTGGTCTACTTGATCTCCTTTCGATGGTCATGACTACTCTGATGTTGCCCCAAAGGGCCACAGGCAATAAAAAACATGATTTAATATTATGTCAAAGTGAAATAAATGTAGCAAAGGCTAAAGAGCCAATTCATAGACTTGAAGATTGTTAAATTAACTGTTATCTATGGCCTTTAACCCATTTTGTAAAATTCTAAATCTATTGACACCTCAACAGGGAATGGTGTACCAAAGAATATATATGTGCAAAACATCTAAGAAATGTACACAGGTATCTGGTAAGCACTAATCATATCTGTTAAGAGCTCAAGTATTAATAATATGGTGTTATGAATCACTCGAGTATTTTTTGGGCTACAAATGATGAATAAACTATTGTGACATTAGTGCAGGTGGTGTTTGTAACAAACTATCAAACGCGGCAGATTGCAGAAGACGATGGAATGGAATGAATCATGTATACCAAGTCATAATTTACCTCCACAGTGCCAGTATCCACACCACACCAAACACTATCATATGGTTGAATCGAACTAGCAGAAGCCCATTCGACTTTTTGTGAAATACATCTTGAGTCTCTAAAAATGTCCCATGTTCTTAAACGAACTTTATGTCACCCAGGTCGCCCTTGCAGAAGATGGAATGTTTCATGTGTCTCTATGGGTTTATGTTATCTGTTGGTTAAATAAAGGATACTTGCTGGATCGTCGGTACCCTAGCATAATGATCTAATTACCACACGATGATGTTCTATCCCACATACACACATGGACATGCGCACTATATCAAGACCCCCCCTCCCTCCACTAGGGCCTTGAACAGGCTGGTTTCAGGCGGGGCCACCGCAATCAATAGTCCTGATTCAAAACGTTGAAGATTTATTTTAGCCTGATAAGGAAAGAGGCACTCATCCCATTAGACCTACTGCAGCCTATGACATTGTTTGGAACACTAGCCTCGCTACAAAACTGCTACGTACCAGAGGCATCATGGAAATGACCAGCAACAGAAGTTTATTCAGTTGCTGGTCATTTGGAGAGCAAAATAGCAGGCTACAAAGACTTTGCAATGTTTCACTGCAGGGGTCTGGAGCCAGAATGAGGTAAAGGTGGCGAGAAATTAATCATGTTTCTGGGTTCTTATTATAGTAAGCTCACACCTCATCACCGCCCACAATACATCACCGCCCATACTACACCACCACCCAAACTACACCAACGTCCACACTGCATCATAGTAAGTTATACCTCACCACCATCCATACTATACCATAGAAAGCTAACACCTCACCACTACCCACACTACACCACCGTCCATACCGTGCCATTTTCTGCCCAAGCCCAGTCATATAAAAGTCAACATGACTTGACAGTGTTATCATTTACGTGTTCCCTTTTCCATCACTAAGTATAGTTCCAAACATGCTATTATTACACACTTTTCATATGTAACCATAAACCACCACACGACGTATTTTAGCATCCTTGTCTACTGCAGCAGTAAAAACAGGTTAAGGCGTGGTCTTGAAATTGCTCGCTCACGCCACTGCTGGCGAAAGGACATCAACAGACCTCTGGATAGCCACTCAAGAGGGCATTTTGCCCGAAAAATGTCATGCTGGCTTGACATTTTGGAAGAAGTGCGCATACTCACACTTTACCGTAACCCTACTGACGGACAAGTAGTGTACCCATTCCTATGCCTGTGTGGACAGAGATGTAGGTAATGAATACACCTGTCCAATTTTTAAAATTCCGCGCTCTGGGAGTTCGAACCAGCAACCTCTGGAGCGCATGTTCACAGTCCTACCACTCATTACACCATGGCAACATACCCACTGTAGTGGTACACAGCTGTAATTCAACAAGTTCGTTGCTGACCTTTAACAAGGTTGAGTGATATGCCCTCAGTCGCATCACATTCCTTCAGGTTCCACTGTTAGATTCAACGTGACACACGTCCCCCCCCGGCCCCCCACCACCTTCCCCCATTGTAATTGACTCAGGTGTTTTTGGGTGATGAAATGTATTATTTAATATGAATATAATTAAGGCCAACTCAAGAAATTCAGCAATGTAAGCCAATATAAACGCATACCCACATTTCAATGAGAGGGTCAAATTGACTCCCTCAAATAGGAAAGATATAGGATTATGAGAGCGTGTAATCACTATCCTGCCTTTTTCTGGGACAGACATTGTTTATTTTTTTCCCTCAGGCATTCTCAATGCCCTGATGGATGAAGGCCTCCCCATGCCACGTCGGCCATGGGGGTGAACTGACCTTATTTCACCATACTACTTCATGCAGATTGGAAAAGAGGAGGGGGAACAGGTTCTGATATCAATTGCCACTGATGTTAGTCTTGGTCAGGAATCGAACTTTGGTCTTTTGGTTTGTAGAGCAATGCGCTAACCACTGTACCAATGCTCCACCCCGCAGTTAGTGTTACAGTTAGTGTTACTGCTCCTGTAAACCTCGGTTTTTCATTCAGCTTAGTCGTCACTGTTAAGTCAAATCAAAGTCAAATCAACAAACAATGGAGTTGCAATCATCCCCATTACTCAGAATAAGTCAATGGTGAAAATTCCTACATCCCAAAAGTGGACGCCAGTCTCCCCATAGAATGATGCTATCAACACTGCCACATAAACCGAGTAATGAACATGAAGCCAACACGATTCATAGCACAAATAAAACTGACTCCATATGTTGCCTTGAATAGACTTACCGATGGCTTCTGCATAACGGATGTGGGTGGAGTGACTCCTAGTGGCAACTCCAGAAATACACGACTGTCAAAAATAAAGGCCCTTAATTCTGTGCTGGTTATTTACCTTTGAGACCAGTTCCAGTATATTTGCTACAAGTAGTCAAATGCTCAACACTCACGCATTTATCACTGTCAAATGCATAGCAGAGGTTCCTGTTTTTGTCCACATCCCTGCAGACAAAGGCAAGCATCCTTTTGTCCACCTTGTCATCCGCGCAGAATGAGATATGGTTGAGTGGAATGCTGTGCAACAGCTCCTGTGAAACATAACATACGTAGGCACTTCCATTTGCAAGAAATACAATTCTGGAAACACATTCAGGAGTACAAATTCAAACAATTCAAGCATTAGGACCCTAATACATTTTTAATTAATTGCCATCGTTAAGGACACATTTAAAAGCACATCTGGCTCTGTTTGGAGCTCAGCTTTTACCTGCACCATGCAGGAGCATATATATATACACATATTAATGTTACTAAGCTATATTTCTGAACATTGGATTGAAGGAAGACAGGCGTACATATGAATGGAGATAACATTAACAATATCATATTTGCTAACGACATCGTGATTAGAGTGTCCAATGGGAATGAACTTCAGGAAATGATTGAAGTACTTAACTGAGAAGGCAGAAAAAGTTGGGCTCAGGATAAATACGCGCAAAACAAATTGTTACGTGCAGCAAGTTCGCTAAACATTTGGAGGCGTCTGACCGAGGGATACAACAAGAAAATTCAGTAGAATGTGCACCCACGAGAGCTATTGAAGGCAGAACAATATCAAAATAATGAAAAAACACGTAGATGACAGCAAAATGATTGGATTTTATACGCTTTGGTTCTTTCGGTAGAGTCACGGAGGTATAAAATTAAATAAATCACGACGATGATTGATTTATTTTATTTTATACCTACGTGACTTTACCGAAAGAACCAAAGAGTATGGATTCCTGCAGTCACGAAAGCTTAAAATCAAGATTGATTAGATTTTGTTTTTAATCAGTACATACTATCTACCGTTGACACTGAAGTCATTCACAAAAAAATAACAAACTGAAAGGTGCACAGAGAAGCATGCAGAGATGCAGACTTGGAATTGCGTTAGAAACCATAAATAGGCACATTTGGATGAGAGAAAATATGCATATTAATGACGACATCCAAACTTAGTCGAAGTAAGTGGAAATGGACAGGGTCCATAGCTGATGGGATGATGGTCAAGAATAATAATAGAATGGCAGTGGAAGGAATTTAACACATCTGAGAGGATGTCCAACGAGGAGATTAAGTAATTAAATCAGTTCATGTGCTGGTCCTGGATGGCTTAGAAGCCTTTCATCCACCAGTGACTCGAACATGGCTATGATGATGACGACACTAATTTAATCCAGCAGTATTTAGTTGCAATGAAATTTATACTTTAGAAATGTTATGCTACCAAACTACGAATTAATATTCCAGTTGTGTTATTCAAAATAACAATGGGAATCATTGTAATTCCAATCATTATGAAAGCACTCAAATGTAGTGCATTCCATATAAGAATGCTATTTCGCTAAGAATAATCACATGTGTAATAATTTGTAAATACAGTCGAAGGCATTACAAATATAAATATAATGAATTATATACAATAAGAAATGGAATGTATATTTTTAAGATAAAGGGCATTCATTCTTAAGGACGCTTTTCCGAGGGCTAGTATTAAACATGGAGATGTTATTGTGGGGAAAAGGTCATGTTGTAATGATGACTACAATGGTATACGTGTTTAGGATATAAACACGGGTAAAAAGGCATGCAGCAGAAAAGATAGGTTTTATTTACAAAGTTTCAAATTTTTGATTTAAAGCTTTCGTGACTGCAGAGATTCACAATATTGGTTCCCTCGGTAAAGTCACGTAGAAAGGGAAATAATAAAATAATAAAAATATAAAACAATAAAAATTCTCACCACGTTTCGACTGAAACACAAGCAATCATCATCAGGTATGAAATCCACAGCAAGAAAATTTGAAAAAAGTGGCGGTTTTTTTCTAACATCAGCACCACGAAACGTCGTGAGATTTTTTTTATTGTTTTATATTTTTATTATTTTATTATTTCCCTTTCTACGTGACTTTACAGAAAGAACCAAGAATATAAAGTTTCTAATGTTTAGAATTTCAATTATTGATTTTATGCCTCTAGCTTTTAATAGACTAGACCAGTTACTCAGGGTGTCTGTATGTGTTTCAACATTCTTAATTGCTGTCAACCAAAATAGCAACATATTTGTTCTCATTTATGCATCTTATATATACAGCCCTTTGTCAATCTACTGCTGAATGAGGGCCTCCCCATGCCAAATCACCTTGACATACAGCTGGTCTCATCATATATTAAGAGCTAAGCATAGCTGAGCGAGGATAGTGCTTGAATGGACAACAACCATGCATAAAACAGGTGATGGAGGCTGCTGCGGGAATACGTTGTCAGGAAAGGACAGCGATCAAATCTATTGATGTTACGTCACTATGCTCCAACATCTATGCTCCCTGCCTTCACTGCACTGACCAGCGTTGTTAAACACTGCATGATCAAACAACCCTCCACAACCCGCACAGCATGGGGACGCCCTCATGCAGCAGTGGATTGATTTTTTTTTAAATGTAACTTGTAAACGATTAGTATACATGCGGGGTTTGTATGTATAAGGTCAAGTGTTATCTTAGTAGCATATAATAGATTATCTCTCATATAAGTGAGTGATATGTAAAGGCATGGGATTCAACATGTCAAAATACAAGAGGGGTTGGGTAAACATATTAAACAGTCTATCTGTTGAAATAAATATATTATTGCAAGCAGGCATTGATAACAACTAGGTAAAACATTATACCAAGGATTGACATCACTTGACAGGAAGGGGGAATTATGTATGCATGTTGACCTTCTTTCGCACCGTAAGTAGCCAACCAATTGGAGGTGCGAGGATTATAATCATCACACGTTCGAATTATAATCACACGGTCTCAGATTGAAGTAAAAACATGCTTCCTATAATGGCAGATATTACAGAATGACTGTCAGTAATGTTACCAGGAATGTAGAATCCCAACCTCCCTCTGCTGTACCTGGCAACACGAGGTTACAGCTCATGGGCTGAACCTGCAGAGCCTTACACCACTCAGCCTCATAACTGCTCACCTCATATCACCTCACCTCACCTTGTCAGAGCCGGTTTGTACTTTGTAAAATCAATTTGCCTTTATGCATCACTTTCAGAAAAAAATAATGCACCTTTTACGTAAAAAAAACACCTTTGTCCAGCATTGATTGTAAGCTTAAGGGTTTGAACAATTACTGTACTACAAAGCAAAACCAATTTCATGCATAAACATACAACGGTAAGTCGGTTGCTTGTGTTGAAATCGAAACGTCGTATTCTATTATTATTTAATTAATTTTCTTTCTACGTGACTTTATCGAAAGCACCATAGAGTAGATACAAATAATCGATATTGTTTATTTGGTTGCACACACTTTGGGGTTTAATGCTTCTACAGAATGCCCTGGGATTGATTTCAAACATTCACATTCTATCCACACACCCCAACCGTTGGGAAAGAACCATCTGAGGACCCAATCAAAACCATCACCTTGCCATACATAGGAGGAGTCACCAAAAAGATTTCCAAAATGATGAGCAAACACAAGATCCAGGTTAGATTTAACACAGTACATAAAATTCGTGATCTGATCCCATCTGTGAAGGATGTAATCCCTGACATGCAATACCCCGGCATCTACAAACTAAGCTGTGTCTGTGGCAGTAGTTACATTGGGGAAACTAAGCGACATGTCTCAGACCGTGTTCGTGAACATAAGTCAGATCTGAAACATGGTAGGACCAATACCTCGGCCGTGGCTGATCATTGTTTTAATGCGGTGGGCTCACATGAAATTGATTTTTCTAAGACCAACTGGCTTTCAACAAAGATTAGTTCATGAAGCCATTCATATATATAGACAGACACAATTTCAACCGAGAAGATGGGTACAAACTCAGCAATCACTGGAAGGACGTTACCAACCAGTTTAATTCATAACTGGGTGTAATGTTTCCATTTTAGACCTGGCAGCCCTTTAATTGGTGGAAGCCCACCACCAGCGACGTCATTGCCCTCTACGAGTACCATCACTTACATTAATATTAGCTGCCCCGCCCATGCTGCTGACACTTGGGCTACGGTCCATTTCAAACCTTTATAAACAGTTTGCCTTTAGAGGCTAACCCCCTTTTCCTGATGACGACCGCTTGTGTTGCGTTCGAAACGTCGTAGTTTTTTGTTATTTTCTTTGAACCTATCTACGTTACTTTGCCGAAAGAACCAAAGAATATCCACATTCCAGTATAATGCACAAGAGAGCAGTTGCTATATTTTGTCAATCTTACCAATACAAACTCACTCGGTGATGAAGATGATGATCACTCGGTTATCCTGCCACTTAAATGTGTATATGTAGCATGGATGCCTTTATTTATGTATATATGGACTGGATGTATATTAGAGGCTGGCTCAGAGGATCATATACAAGAACAAATAAATAAAGTCCATTTATCTGCATCGTTTTTTACAAATATTTTTTCAGTCCATCAGCCTATGGGCTTTCCAGATGGGCTGAAAAATGTATTTGTCAATAGATTGCCTTTTGTTATGTTATTTTAAATATATGTATTTATTTGCTTGTCACCCCTGATGCTTTGCAACAGTGCTTGACGCTGAATAGGCCCTATAGCTCAAGTAGTTGGATATTTCTACTTGACACTTAACACAGTGGTGTTTGTTTAATAGGCCTAACTTGGCTGAAGAGACTCAAAAGGTTGAAACCAATCCAGTCTTTGCTGAGTTAAACAAATGCTGCTATGAAACATCGGTGCAGAATACCTGTAAGGTGAAAGACTAATTTATTTGCTTATATTACTGTGGAGTAGCCAATCTGTTTAATAATATTGCATTGAGGATGAAACTTGAGTGCTTGGAGAAAACCACGTATGTCAGGAAACTACACTCAATCTCTGTATGGATAACTTCTTGCTGTATTTAACAGGACCCTGCGGGGTGGGCTGGTAGGAACGGATAACCAAAGAATATAAACATAATGTATTATTACACTTGTTAAGCCAGGAAAGCCCCACTGAGTCAAAAGGTTTTTGTAGGGTCCTGCCAAGTGTTTGCTGTAGGGGTTGATGTTGATACACCGACGGACGGACGGACGGACGGATGATATAATCTATTGGTGGTCTGGTCCACTTCGTTCCTACCAGTATTAATGTCCTGAAGCTTGCCGATGCATGCTGATTATCCACAAATTGAAACTATTTTATATACCACCTCATTATCAATCGCTGGACTCCACATGATGCATTTATTTATATGCAATACAAGACTGCCATGTGCTGACCCAGCCTCGATTGCTTATACTAACACTGAAGTTTTTTAAGCCATTTACCTTGGACTTCTGTTGCACAATTCGTACTATGTGGACGGAGATATGGAGCTCCACCTTCTGCAGCTTCTGTCCTTCAGCTTTTTTGATGTGGCGTGTAAACTAGTAACAAAAAACAAGCAGACAAACAAATACAGAAAATGACGGTTTCGCCCGCATGGTTGAAGAGTCTACGAATAAAAACACAAAACATAACATACCAAAGAAAAACCAAGATATATACATGTTTTACTTCCGTTATGTTCTCATGGTTCAGATTGGCTCTCATATTATGGTGTAATAAAAAAGCTTGGCATAACTGTAATACTTGTCACTAATTTTAAGCAAATATCCATGCACTGTAACTTCATTATTTCAACATTTAATATAGCAATTAAGTGCAGATTACTACACTACGCCAAGAAAGCCGTCTTTAAATAAATCGCCTGCATTGACCTGTATTGCCTATAGTTAACACAAAAGTGTATTAATTAAAAGTTACTAAGCAAACAGCCACCATCAAATTTTAAATACAGTGTTTGAGTGCATTTTGCCATTGATAGTTTGTTGAAGTTGTACAGGGATGATGGCGTCATATGTCGGTGAGAGTTTTCACAAGGCCCCATCTGCTGCAGGGTGCTGATCACACACCATGTGTTGTACCAGGTTGTGAATTGAGAAGGCTGCATTATTTTTTTCATTAAGCATGCAGCGATTCTACAAAGACAATGTAAAAACGCAACCATATAGCGTTATTAAGGAGTGGTTTATCTTACCTATAAACGTAATTTTTTGTCTGCCTATCTGTCCGTCTGTCTGTCCGTCTGTCTGTGTGTGGATGCAACTTGCGAAGGATTTGGCTCGCAAACCATGGGGTATACATTTTTTTTAAGTAGTCAGGTACCACGCCATAAGCCCCGTGGTGAGCCAGCGCTATTCCATTTACCCATCCGTCAAATTTAAAGTAGTTAAATAAACAATTAAGTGGTCATTCTTATTTAATTATTTCCTCGCGCCGCTCCGCGAGTCCTAAAGCTGCCCTGGTGTTGCCCCTAGCAACGCACACGCGTCATCCGTGGAGGGGGGGATTTCTCCTTTGCATAAAAAATGTAAAAAAAATACACACAACGCTGAGGTAAATTAATCAAAGTGTCATGTCCTCTTCTCCCCCCCCACCCCAATGTGTGCACTTACTACTATAGGGTCGGTAGATACTAATATTATAGCGCTTAGATAGTATTATTGTAGCGTGGGCGGGGGGATGGTGGGGGGGGGTAGCGACCCAGCCCCCAACCTGCCAAGATGTCACCTCGGCCGGCTGGGCAATCTAGGCGAGGCTGGGGGCTCTTCACGGGACTAGGCCTCACCACGGCAATGTTAAGTCAGTACTTTTTTCTTGCTTCTTTCGCTAAACTCACGTAGATAGAAAACTAATATTAAAAAATCAAACTTAATTTGGAGCTTTTATGAATGCAGGAATTACTCTTTGGTTCTTTCGGTAAAGTCACGTATAAAGAGAAATTATAAATAAAATACTAGCATACGACGTTTCGATTGCAACACAAGCAATCATCATCAGGTATAAATTAAATAGAAACACAAATCTAGTATACTTAGAAATGTAATGTAATACAACAGAGAGTCGGATAACATAACAGTCAACACCCTACCTGGTTGATTACGTTCTTCCTGAGAATGCTAAATTTGAGAGAGAGATAAAACACAGAACCAGAGATATATAGACAGACATATAAGTAGAGACAGATATCACAGAGATACATAGAGAGAGACAAACTTAGGCACATAGAGAAACCACGCCTCTGTGTCGAGGCCTTAAATAGAGAGAGGGGGCGGGGGCGGAGAGAGAGGGAGGGGTTAGAGAAATTAGCATGTCAATGAGTGGCACGCTGCAAAAAGCTTGGAAAACATGAGGAGACAGGAAGAGAGACACACTCAATTAAATAACCTAGCAAAATTTTGAAATGTAATGTGATGCAACACAGAGAGTAGGTCAACACACAATTAACGCATAGACTGGTTGATTACGTTTTACAAAGATTGCTAAGTTAGAAGTTAAGTGTGAAATTTTAGTGAGAGACAAGACGCAAACACGAAGAACAGACAAAAGCAGAGAGGGAGAGTGACAACAGCCGAGACACACAGAGAGAGCAGAACATAAGAACGACAAAACGAGTGGAGACAGAGAAAGTACACTAAATCAAATAAACCTAGCAAAATTTCGAAATGTAATGCAATGCAACACAGAGGGTCGGATAACACACAATTAACGCATAGCCTGGTTGATTACGTTCTTCCAAAGATTGCTAAATTAGAAGTTAAGTGTGAAATTTGAAAGACACAGACAGGAAGACCGATACACAAGCAGAGAGAAACAACAAAAATCCAGAGAGAGAGAGAAAAAACTACTTAAAACTTCCCCGTAGAAGTGGTTCATACTTAATTATTACATTACAATTCTAAGTATACTAGATTTGTGTTTCTATTTCATTTATACCTGATGATTGCTTGTGTTGCAATCGAAACGTCGTATGCTAGTATTTAATTTATTATTTTATCTTTATACGTGACTTTACTGAAAGAACCAAAAAATAAAAAAATCAGTTCGGAAACATTAAAATAACAATGTTTGTGTGTAGACAACTAATATTTCAAAATTAAGTTAGTAAATATTAAAATAATAATGTGTCTGTCTAAGTCCTTGTGTGCGTGTGAGAAGTGCGTGTCTGCGATGATGTGTGTGTGTATACATCCGTGTGTGTGTATAAGTCGATGTGTGTGTGTGTGCAAGTCGATGTGTGTGTGCGCGAGTTGATATGTGTGTGTGTCAGTCGATGTGTGTGTAAGTCGATGTGTGTGTGTGTGTCCGTGTGTGTGTGTGTATCAGTCGATGTCTGTGCGTGCAGGTCGATGTGTATGCGTGTGTGAGTCGATATGTGTGCGTGTGTCAGTCGATGTGTGTGTGTGTAAGTCGATGTGTTTGTGTGTGTCGATGTGTGTGTGTGTATGTTCGTGTGTGTATCAGTCGATGTGTGTGCGTGCAGGTCGATGTGTGTGTGCGTGAGTCGATATGGGTGTGTGTCAGTAGATGTGTGAATGCTGAGGGAGGGTGGCGTTTGTGCACAGACTGCCCTATATGACATCATAACAACAGTCTGGACCACTGGACGGGTTCCGCAGGACTGGAAGGATGCCCTGGTGGTCCCCCTCTTTAAGAAGGGGGACCGTACCGACTGTAACAACTACAGGGGCATCTCACTCCTCAGTGTGCCGGGTAAGGTCCTGGCAAGGATTATTCAACATCGCCTTGCTAGGCACGCTGAGGAGAGGCGTGCGGAGCCCCAATGCGGTTTCAGGAAAGGGCGGTCCTGCACAGATGCCATATTTTCTGTCCGTCTGCTACAGCAGAGGTGTAGGGAATTCCAAAAAGACCTACATCTCTGCTTTATTGACCTGGTCAAGGCCTATGATACCATCAGTAGGACTGGGCTCTGGGTTGTTCTTCGTGCTTTCGGAGTCCCTGACCCTCTGCTCACGATCATTAAGGACCTTCATGATGGTGAGCGGGCCCGGGTAAAACTACGTGGCCGGGAGTCGGAGCCTTTCCCTGTACACCTTGGGGTGCGACAGGGATGTCCTCTGGCTCCCACATTATTTAACATCTATTTCGACTGCGTAGTTCGTGAAGCCTTCAATAGCTGTACCGGGGGAATTACCATTTGGTACAGATATAATGGGAGGCTGATCGACGCCCGGGTGCGATCAAGGGATGGCTCCCTATTGGTCAACCACGTTATGTATGCCGATGATTTGGTAATAGCTGCTCATTCAGAAGAGGAGTTGGAGACGCTGCTGCTAAGACTGGAGTGTGCCACTAAGAGGTGGGGCCTTACCATCAGCCCCACCAAAACTAAGCACCTGCCTGGGTATTTTGTACCATCGGGCACTCCACCCCCACAACTCCCAATCGGTGATGGGGCAGTTGTGGAGAGAGTGGAGAGTTTCCCATACCTGGGCAGTGTGCTTATGACCGGCTCCAGTTTATCAGCAGAGGTCTCACTCCGAATCAGTCGAGCGGCAATATCTTTTCATCGGTTGCGTAACGCTGTGTGGAAGCTACCTGGTCTGTCGCTCCGCACGAAGCTTCAGGTCTTCTCGGCCACGGTCATTCCCTCCCTTCTCTACGCTTGCGAAACGTGGACCCCCCTAGTGGAGCATCTTCGCCGGTTGGAAACATTTAGGCTGGCCTGCCTACGATCCATCCTGGGTTTAACTAGGCTGGATTGTGTGAGGAGCTCACAAGTCCTTGAAAGATCTGGGCAAAGTCCCATCAGTGAGCTCCTCCGGCAGGCAAGGCTGCGTTGGCTGGGTCATGTAGCCCGCATGCCCAGCCACCGCATGCCTAAACAGCTTTTGTTCGGCCGGATCGAGGGGGCTAAACGGGCGCGGCACGGGCTAGAGAAGAGATGGAGTGATGTGGTACAGGAGGATATGGAGCTGAGTGGACTTGCCGATGACTGGTACCAGCGGTGTCAAGATCGGCCTCAGTGGAGGAGGCTCGTGAAGGACACTACTGGGCAGTTGGAGGCAGTCGCCCTCCAACAACAACGGAGGGCGGAGGAGCGACGCTCACAACAACGAGCGGAGCGCCGGGTGGCTAAAGCACAGCAAGTTGGCACAGTAGGGGGCACAGGTGGTGCATCAGCCAGTCATCTCGGTCATCTCGGTCAGTCGACCCGTGGCACCTGGGTCTGCCCCGTGACCTCCTGCCAGCGGGCGTTCGACACTTCACGTGGCCTCAGGGTGCACATGGCCTGGCACAAGCGTCGTGGTGACGTCACCGCCACTTAGTGGCGAATGGCGGTTGTTGTTGTTGTTGTGTTAGTCAATGTGTGTGAATGGTGTGTGTGTAGACAACTAATTAAAAAAAAAATTAGTTGGTAAATTATAAAATAATAATGTGTGTGTCTAAGTCCATGTGTGTGTGTGTGTGAGTCGATGTGTGTGTCTGCTTCGATATGTGTATGTAAGTTGATGTGTTTGTGTGTGTGAGTCCATGTGTGTGTGTGAGTCGATGTGTGTGTGTACGTCGATGTGTGTGTGTGTACGTCGATGTGTGTGTCAGTCCATGTGTGTGTCAGTCCATGTGTGTGTGGCTCTATGTGAGTGTGTGAGTCGATGTGTGTTTGTGTGTGAGTCTATGTGTGTCAGTCCATGTGTGTGTGTACGTCGATGTGTGTGTGTTTCCACGTGTGTGTGTAAGTCCATATGTGTGTGTGTAACTCCATATGTGTGTGTGTAACTCCATATGTGTGTGTGTGTAGGTCGATGTGGGAGTCTTTGTATGTGTGTGTGTGCTCGATGTGTGTATGTGTAACACCATGTGTGTGTGTTTAAAGTCGATGTCTGTGTGTGTGAGTCCATATGTGAGTGTGTGTGTAAGTCGATGTGTTTGTATGTGTGTGGGTCGATGTCTGTATGTGTGTAAGTCGATGTGTGTGTGTGTTTTTTTGACCCAGGCAATGCCGTGTACTTCCCGCTAGCAAGCATATAATTCAATATTGTATACATAGTGCAAATACCATACCATTTACAATTTGTTTCGGTTTTCAGATCAGAAGGGTTTTTAATACAAAATTAAACCCAGGCAGTTTATTTACTCTTATACCTTAATTTGGACATCATTGTAAACTATTAAAATGTCACAAGGTATTCAAGTGTACTGTTATTCGTTGCTATCCTAATTTTATTCAATTTTACATAGATTTTAAAACTACTTTGTAACACCTAAGATTGTATACATTTACTACAAAGTTAAATTATGTGGTTAATATTTATATTTGTATTGACATGGCCCGATTCGCACTCCAATGTTTGCCAATTTCATAATTGTATCACCAACAAATTAGTGAGAACTGAGTTTTTTTTTATAAACACACGAATGAGGACTTTTTAATGAGGCTCTTTGTATGTTTGGATACATTATGATGAGACCTTTATTCTTGTAATTGAGAGCTCCTATAGCAGCAGCAGACCGCTTCCTGTGAAACACTTCTAGTTTCATTCGTATTTATATTATACGTACAAACTCTATGGACCCAACTATATCATGCATAACTAATACTCGGAAATCCACATGCCTGGAAATGTATCCAATGGCATGTTATATATTTCACTGAACTTCACTGTATTATTAATTTGGCAGGAGTTTTATTCAATTGTTTAACAATCCCATCATTGCAATACGAGACAGCGATCTATTATTGAGCAGTACATATGAAAAACTGGTTTGTATGAAAAATGTAAAATTCAAGAAAACATCAAACATCTAAAAATCCACGTCTCAACCAGAGCTCCAGCCTAATAAATACGCGTCCAAATTCATTTTTCAGCTAAACAAATGTATTCACTATAAAATGCATGGGATTTTGCATAGACACCAACAGAGCGAGCGGTCAATAGAATGATAAGGTTGTACGCATTTCACAATAGGTGCTGCGTATTCCAGTCCAACCACACACATCAAAGTAGCATTTGTTGAAGATAATGTTTTTAATTTGACAAAAAGATACACTTTTGAAAAGATCCAAACTGTAATACTGTACATTTTAATTTGAATTTGCTTCACAGCTGGAAGTCATCGACACAACGAATGATGGTTTTCTTAGTTGTGTCTCATTCTGGCTTCTACATGAGTTTATGTGAAATGCTAAAACTATACAGTACTGCATTGAACAATGATAAATAATACGCGATTAAATAAATCAAACATTAAATATACCTTTAACAAACAAAAAACAAGAACGTCTGTTTAGTTATCCCATTTATATCTGGCCTTGTGGAATATAAGCTGGAAGTAAATGAGGGATAAAGATGAATGCCCCGTATGTTGCTAATAACACAACAAGCCAAAGGCCATTAAGTCCATTTAGCACTCCAGCTCATAAATTCATGATGGAGAGTATGGTGCATTTAATGTTATCCATTAAACACCAGGGCATTTATAACTTGTAATCATTCTCTTGCCCATATATTAGTCCTGTGAATATTAATCTCTCTGCTGTAAGGGTGCCCAAAATGTAACTAGCGACCTTCAACGAAGCATCCATATTGCTCATCTCCAATGGCAAATCTTAGCCAGTTGTGGAAATTTCACATTCCTATGGTGAGAACCAATCTGTCTGCAGTACAGCCACTCTGGACTTTTCACAAATCAGCAATTATTGATGGACCCCAATGAGCTGAGTCGATAAACTCTGACTGGGATTTAAACTCATGGCTTTATGATTGTGAGTTAGGGATACTAATAAGGAATTTCCTGGGCATTAAGAATCGTGTGCTTTATTTTCAGTTTGCATTAATCGTTTAATGTTCATCATAAACCGAACAGAACTGCTCTGCATAATTGATTGTTATTTCTACAAAGCAGGTGCCATGCCGATACGTGTGTAAACAACCTACTCTTTATTTGAAGCTTTTGTGACTGCCGGAATTACTCTTTGGTTCTTTCGGTAAAGTCACGTAGAAAGAAAATAAATTAAATAATAAAGATAATGTATTCAATGAATTGTGGTGATGCAATGGGTAGCGTAATGCACTATGAACCCGGTGAGCTCGATGCCCAGCCACGGCTGAGACAAGTGGCGATTCATATCTGAACGGTCCTGGGATCTCTCCCCTCTTTCACCAACCCGCATTGACAAGCATTGGTGAAGTATGGCCAAACTACCACAATGACGGACACAACATTAGAATGCCTTAAGTAATAGATTGAATTTTTTAAAATATATATCTATCAATGCGAGCGTTTTTTTTCCTGAACCATCTATGTCCTTGAGATTAACATTTAGTGGGGTTCATATACTGTAAATACGAGCTAATTGTTGACAATCTTGTAATTTTCATTTCAAACACGACAGAATTTGCTCTGAAAAAAGGTAAGCCCCTTAATTTAGATATATATATTGTTTTAGAAAACAAGGGTGGCATAGATATTAAATGACCTTCGCTAATGAAGTATGCATTATGTCAAGGAAATTTAACAATTACATCATCACGTGAAAACAAAGATAACTTCCTATTATCCATTAATCACATGGGAGCCATATCAATGTTGTCGACTTTGGCTTGTCCCAAGTTTTATTAGCAGACATTGAAGTATGTATGTTGAACTTATTTTGCAACATACATAGCCTACCATGCCAATCGAAGGACAACAAACTAAACACAAAAAGCAGTTCTAAATAAATTAGTTTTCAATCTAGATTAAGAATTGCATAGCTCCAATGGATTCATAACATCGGAAGGAAGAGCATTCCAGACAGCCGCAGAAGTGCATTGGAAAGCACGCGATGCCAAATGGCAACCACATTTTTTAATGTTTTGGTTTTCAAACGTTAAATTAGATGGGTGCTTGCCTGCTTCTGAATAAATAATTATTGATTATTATAATGTTATGATGACCTCACTATAAAATCAGAGTATGGTTACAAGCATGGTCATACTTCAAGCAAAAGTCATCATAATATGAAATCACCATCAACTGATATCATGCAGAAGCTCAACTAATGAATTTCTTAAACAAGTCCTGGTTATTTGTAAGGTAGCATTAACATAGTGTCCGACTGTGAAACCACTCATTGTTGTGCCCTGCGGAAGCCAACTTGTTTTTCTTAACAGTATGAATTCCTGTATGCGTTTAATCTATGTATTTTCTCCAATTCACGTGTTCCTCCATTTCTCTTTCTGTGTAATTTTGAGAACGCATTTCTTTGATGATCACTTTTCAGTGCTTGTTTAATGGTCTGTGTTTATGGTTCTCATACCAGGTAGTACACACTAATGAAAACAAATCTTCTTGAGGCACATGTTTTTGCGACTATTTCTTTTCGAGTTCAGTATTCGAAAATTACTCCAACCTGTTCTCTTGTATATCTCTATGTAATCCTTTTGATCCCAGGCCGTCTTAAATTGCTGTTCCAGATACACATGCTCTACTGTTTCCCAATCGTTAACATGATTTCCTGTAAATGACCTTTGCTTTACTCATATTCATCTTGGCTCAACTTTGCAGGTTTCTTTATTAAGTTGTTATCACATATTCTGCCATATTCCTTTGAAAATTATCATCAATATTGCATCCGAAAATCTGAAGTTATTCATTGTTTCTCCATTAAAATGTATGCCATTGCTTCTCCAATTACATTTGTAGAGAGTATTTTCTAATGTTGCTGTGAATAACTTCGGCCAAAGTACATGAGATTATGCCTCCCTTTTTATAATGTTTATTTGTACTCTCTTCATGTCATCTTCGTGCGGCTGTTCCATTTTTGTAAATGTTTTTTTATAAAATAAAAAAAAGGATTTTTTATTTAGGCCTTGGCTTGTGAGACCTTGGATGAATGCATATATTTTTTTAACTGATATCGAATGGATTTTCGTAGCTTACAAAGCTCCGCACAATGGTAGCATAACTAATTACCCATGTCGCCCTTGCAAGAGACAATGTTCCATGTGTCTCAATGGGTTTATTTAATCTGCTGGTTATATTAAAGGCGGTGTAATATTTCACACTAGTCTTCCCCAAACTCTGATTAATAGTATTATATGGTCAATCAATATCATGAAATAGGAAACACTGTATATGTTATAATTCATATTACCATTGCTTCATTTTTCTTCTTGGTTCTTTCGGTAAAGTCACGTAGAATGGAAATAATAAAATAATAATAATAAAACATAATAAAATAATTATCACGACGTTTCGGCCACAACGCAAGCAGCCGTCCTCAGGTGAAGAACAGGTCTGTCAGAAAGACAGCGTCTGAATGAACACCACCAGGCTTGGCAGCGTATATTTAAGCTGGGTTGGAGGGGGAAGAGCGCCTTGACAAAGGAAATTGCATATCAAGAGGAATTTAGCATATTTATGGGAAATGCAGGTATGTGATTAGTACTACTTATGCCCGTGCATTATGCAGGATTAGCAGCATCAAAGGGAGGGGATATGGGAAATGCAGGTATGTGATTAGTACTACTTATGCCCGTGCATTATGCACACCATAGAGCCCAATGCATCTCCGACCAGGAACACATTGCCAGTGAACTCAAACACGTACGCCAAGCTCTTAAGGCTAATGGTTACTCCGACAACACAATCCGCAAAGCCTTCACTCCAACAATCACGAAGGATCCTGTTGAGGAGCCTTTCAAGACCATCACCTTACCCTACATTGCTGGGGTCACAAAAAAGATCTCCAAAATCCTGATAAAACACAAGATCCAGGTCCGATTCAACACAGTACATAAAATCCGTGATCTGGTCCCGTCTGTAAAAGATGTGGATCCAGACATACAGTACCCTGGCGTCTACAAACTAAGTTGCCTCTGTGGTAGCAGTTACATTGGAGAAACCAAACGACATGTCTCGGACCGCATCCGTGAACATTAAGCAGACTTGAAACACGGTAGGACAAACACCTCAGCCGTGGCAGATCACTGTTACAATTTAGTGGGCTCACATGATATTGACTTCTCCAAGACAGAGGTTCTCTGCAAGCCATCTGGCTACCATGAGAGATTCGTTCATGAGGCGATCCACATATACAAACACAGAGACAATTTCAACCGAGAAGATGGATTCTGGCTTAGCAATCATTGGAAGGACGTAATAAACCATTTCGGATCTTAACTGATTGTGTTCACGTTTACGGTGACTTTCAGACCGCGTTCCACTCACTGGCATTGTCTTCTTTGCAGGGAATGGATTCTTTGCTCTGCTGCAAGTTTCCTACCAATACTCTCCCATTGACATATTTCGTTGCTTCCTCTTAGTATCTTTCACACGACGGTCAATGGTACAGTGTATAATAACAAATAGTATAAAATTTATATGCTTAATACAATGTACAAAGTAATATATAGTATCGTAATTGTATAGTGAATATACAGCAGTGTGATATACATTAGGGTGGGTAGAATAATACATAGTGTAATATTACAATGTATAAGGTTTCGGGTGGTTTACAGCAATACAGTATATAATTTAATGTTGGGGTTGTCTATGGCAGTATATAGTACGGTGTAGACTCGTGTGATGTAAGAGAATAAAGTTTAGATGGAAGCATATTATATTTTTTACGACGTAGAATTGTAATGTATTACTTACTGTTAGTAACTCAGCTTATTGTAGAGTATATTTAGTATACTTGTAATAAACCTTCTTGAGACGGCTTCCGGAATCAGTCCTTTTTATTTTCAACTTCCACAGTTACACTTCACACACTCCCCGTTGCTGACAGACAACGGAGAGAGGGCAGACTTCCCGCCAAGTCCCCACCGCGCACGTGGCACCCAGAGCCCCTTCTCGTTCCCAAGTCTGCTCCCGACTGCTCTCTCTCTCTCTCTCTTAATCCCTTCGTCACGTGGTACCCCCCAGCCAATCCTCCATAGACAGCGTTGACCGTTCCCGATGGTTCCCTGTCAATCCCGGGACCACGCCTCTGATCCGGCTCCCCATTAGCTGAGGCCCCGATTGGCCAGGCCAATCACCCCTGCTAACATGCCGTGATCACGCCGAGGCCATGCTCCCTGGCTCATCCCTTATTGGCTACAAAGCGGGACCGGCAAGCCAATCCCCACGTGAACCCTCTATGGCTGTTATTACATACTGATGATACTATGTAGTTTATACTTTAGTTGTTTACGTGGTGGTTTCAGTTACTGCAGCTACATACTATTAATACTCCTTCCCTTTATAAATGCTACCCCTATCCCCTCCCTTTGATGCTGCTAATCCTGCATAATGCACGGGCATAAGTAGTACTAATCACATACCTGCATTTCCCATATCCCCTCCCTTTGATGCTGCTAATCCTGCATAATGCACGGGCATAAGTAGTACTAATCACATACCTGAATTTCTCATAAATATGCTAAATTCCTCTTGATATGCAAATTCCTTTGTCAAGGCGCTCTTCCCCCTCCAACCCAGCTTAAATATACGCTGCCAAGCCTGGTGGTGTTCATTCAGATGCTGTCTTTCTGACAGACCTGTTCTTCACCTGAGGACGGCTGCTTGCGTTGTGGCCGAAACGTCGTGAGAATTATTTTATTATGTTTTATTATTATTATTTTATTATTTCCATTCTACGTGACTTTACCGAAAGAACCAAGAAGATGAATCCCTGCAGTCACGAAAGCTTTAAATCGAAACATTGCTTTATTGTTGTATTTCCATTATCATCAGAATATTTCAGACATTTATACGTGCGTGTATATAAAGGATGACATATCCACAGATCGTGAACTCCAAATGGCGATATGAATCATTGCTTGAGCTGTTGCATTACATTCGGTGTATTGCACACACAACCTCTGTATCAGTGTGGCTGTGTTCAGGTTCCCCACTCATCCGTCCCTGTCTCAGGGCTTTGACCCACCAGCTCAGAGGTATGCTGGCTCCTTACCCATGACATGGGCATCAGTCCCCAAGTCGACCAACTATTTCACCAATTTCATTTTGAATGCAATTACATTGTATTCATTTTATTTTCGGAATCGAACTCATTTTTCTTTCATTGTGCAGAGTCCGATGGATGAGAAACGACACAATGGGGAAATACATGGGGGCAGAAAACGGGGATAAGAATTCGAAAAAAAAAGAACATGATGTGTCGTATTCCTTGAGCAAGGCAAAGCTGTTCATTTTTCTTTGTCGTGTGATCCATGAACAAATACAGGATAAAAAAGTTCTGGCACTCACACCAAAAAAACATCAAACTAAACATGAGGAAAATGTTCAATACTGTACATATAACCTACATGAGAAGTAGGACAGTTTAAAGTTAGCACAGCACATATCTTATGCAGTAACATACATGGGAACTCCCCTGCCAAAAATGACAAATCCATAAAATTTTATTTTACATTAGACATCTCATTCATGTCAGTTTACTCATCATGAAAATTGAATGCAGTGCTTCTCTGAGTGGACCTAGCCTAAAAGGTGTAACAGTTGTCAAATGTAGTAAACAATAACAACAAATTGTACATTAAATGTGATCTGCTCATAACAAAACTCAAAAGGCGCACCATGCTAAAATGAGTATTGGGTGAAACTGATCCACATTGGCAGTCCAGAGTCAGTGGTGGAAATTCCACATACTATGGTGGGGTCTCAGGGCCAGCCTTTCCATGGGACAACCACTGCTGACTTCCCACAACGTTTTACTCGATGAATTAATCAAGAAAGCATGATGGGCAAGGTCAACTCCTAATTGGCTTTTGAATTCGCAACATTCCAATTGTGGAACTAATTTTAACACTGCTAACTTGGCAAAAAGAGCAATTCAGAATTTGGGGAGGAGGAAGGTTAACAATTGAAACTCACCTTAAGTTTGTTGACGGCATCCTTCACTATATCTGACCCCTTGGGCTGATCAACCTCACGGCTCCCAAGGAACTGGGAATACAGCCAAAAACATCAGGGTTAAACATTTCCGTTTATAATAAGCAACTTATTTTATTTTTACCAAGGACAACAAATTGAGGCAATGAAATAATAAGGTAGAAATATTTTTGTAGTTGAGCACAAAAAAGGCAATGTTTTTAAAATTTGCTGTCATTAAAATGTATTTAGAAACGGCTGCATGTAATGGTGGAATTTGTATTTTGAAACAGCTCCTTGGGATAGTTGCATTTAATGCTGAAGTATATGCAATTGTATTTGCATGTTGATGTGTAAAATTATATTCGTAAATTTCTTGCAGGAGCAGTGCAAAGCCCCTTATTTGTCAATTGGTCAGAACAGATATAGCTGAGAATGGATGTGTAGTCAGTCCAAGTGAGTTGCGGACGTTGTCTTGGGAGCAATACTATTTATTTCACCAACTCAACATAACATAACAAAATGTAAACAATTCCAACTTTAAAAAAAATCACAAAAAATCTCAACCTTTGCGATTTGCTAATCACATTGTTTCAAATTGCAATTTCGATTTGAAATCGATTAATCGTTCAGCCCGAGTATGTACATAGAACTTATTTTGCATGGTACATAGCCAATGATGCTAATCGGAGGTACATAGCCAACCTTGCGAATAACCTCAGGTGCTACCACCTCAGGTAGCCGAACTTTAGCACTACAGATTTATTTACATGGCTTATGAGAGTGAATTATTGCATAACCCAGTCATTGCAAATGGTTATCACATAATGGACTGTTGTTGGCCATATCAGGAAACTGGGCCTACTAAAGTCATGCCACCTCAGGTAGAACTGGCAAGTCCAATATCTGGTCTGGGCTCATGGACTGAGGCTTTGCAACAGCGATAATCTTTCCAAGTTCCCTGTACTATACTGTATACAATTATACTTTTCTACGTGGAATATATACTCTGCTACATATAATGATATATATTTGTACATTGAGACAATGACCATTCATGTTGTGCATGCCAATGTTCATATGCCAGTGCATGAACCACAATGCCACGACTCTACATGTAGTCTTGTATATTATACTAGAGAGCAAAACATGTTTGCAAAGTAAATAGTCATATTAAATTGAATGGGTGGCTTTAGTGGGTAAAAAACTATGAGGTTGAAATATTAAAATATCTATAATGTTCTGGGAAATGTTTTATCCTGTATGTGTATACCATATATGCTGTATGTTGATGTCGTGTAAAGATGATTAGCTTCTATATATGCTAATTTAATAAGTTAAACAAATATCAATGAATAAAGGAACTGTTGACACATTAATTTGAATTAATTAATTTGTATAATCTTTGGCAGCAGACCTTCTTTCCCAATTTATTAAAGTCATATATTTTAAGAATTACTGTATATTCCTCTGAAAATGTATTAATTTTGCATTACCACAATCTTAAAATTAAACAACTACACCTTAAAAGTTCCACATGCAAAGCAGATTGCAAGTTTGCTATTTCTTATTTTAAAAAATGTATGCTTTTTTGATAGTTTATCCAAATACATGAAGATACTTTAATAGACAACAAGTACAATTTCTATATTTTGTCAGATACAGTTGATTTATATCATGCAATATTAAATTGGCAAGGATCTACTTTATTGACAAAAAATACTCTGTGAAGGTGGCACCATTAAAAAATAAAATTTATGAAATGGTCCGGGAGAAAAGGCTGGGGTCAAAGTGCAGGAGATTCTATCGATTATGTTCCACCTCATGTAATTGCAAAATTGCTTGCACTGTCTACGGTGTTTAGACAAATGCCCTTCCTCCATACGGTCTGGCTGGCAATGCTAATGGTAGTGCTGTAACAAAAAAAATTCTTGCTGTGGTTGTCACACCTGATGATGATTGCTTGTGTTGCAATCGAAACGTTGTGATTTTTATTTTTTATTTTTTTCACCTACGTGACTATACCGAAAGAACCAAAGAGTATGGATCCTTGCAGTCACGAAAACTTCAAATCTAGAAAAAGTGGTGTATATCTCACACACAAATAAAATTGTGCACAATGAATACGCAAATTAAAAATAATCTGCAACCCAGTAAAATGTAGTTTCAAATTAACGTGCATTATTTCCACGTTACAAAACAACTGAATTCTGTTAAATATATTTAAAATATCCTTGTTATTCAACCAGACATTTAAAATACAGTGGTACCTCGGTATACGTAGTTAATTTGTTCCAGAAGGTAGGACTTATACCGAAAATGACGTATACCAAACGAATTTTTCCCATAAGAAATATGTATATATATATCAGTTTTTTTGCAAAAATGCTTTTGTATATTACATTTTAACCTTGTTCAGCATGATTTTCTTAAGACTTGAATGAATCTGGCAATAACAATATTACTCAAGCATTCATCGCCCACATGAATATAAAAAGTCTTGCTCTCAAGGTAGTATGCTGGAAATGTGGGAGTCCTCATGACAATAATAACCATTGTTCATCGAATGTCTTTATTTGAGGAAATACCATTGAAATTTGTACCGACAACTTGAATGAATGTCACACCCGAAGAGGTAGACTTGTATGGTGGGTGCTATTCTACAGGCAAATACTTAACCTGCTGTATTTGACCAACAGTCACTGCGTACTTCTTCTGTTCTCTTTATCCTCATGCTATATACATAAGTACAATGTTCATTGTAGAATTTACTTCAAGCACTGTAAATGCCTGTAATATTGACGGAAACAAAAGTAAAAAGTAAAATCTTTCATAAATTCAGTGACATACGTGTAGGTGGATGCTGTTCTGCCTCACGGCAGGTGTGGGTGTGCGCACACAGGAACTTCCTGTATTGATGTTGAGTTTTGTCACGTGACCAGGAAGTTACGATTTGACATTCTCTAAGCCACGTGGCAGGGTGTCAGCCATTACACAGAGTACAAAATGGAGGCACAAATAGCGTCTCAGCGAAGACATGTGCATCTTTTCATTGTGAGAATTTAAGAAGCATTGTCTGTAAGTTCGTTTATGTTCTTATAATACTGGAAATGCTGTTATAATGTTAGGATGGCCGTTATAATGCTGTAAATGCCTTTATAATGCTGTTAAATTGTGATGATAAATATGAGGCCTAGTTAACAACGAAGCCTGCCACTTGCATTATTGTGAATGTTACTTGTAATTGAATAAGTCGAGTCAGACTTGTACCCATGTAACCTTATTGCAATCTTAAGAGCAGGATTACGAAATATCTCATCCACAATTCAGTGTTATGTGTAGTAGTGTATATTTAGGCTGCAGTATGGTGATTACACGATGTGCCCTTAACACAGTAGCTTATTCTCTTGTAAAGCTATCCAGTACTAATGTAGGTGCCTGGTCCATCCAGGATCTATTGTTGAGTTTCATGTTATCTAAGACAATGTTATGATGATGTCATGTTCGTTCATTGTATTGATATTCCAAGTCTTAATAGATGCTGTATTTTGTGTTGTGTTTTTCCATCAGTTTTACCTCGTTCAATTCATTAAATACGTTTGGAGTCGGATGTTCACCCTGGCTCTGAAGGTTTATTGAATGCGAGGTTATCTACTCGGATAGTGGTGCAACGCGACGCCCAGCGAGGCCGAGATAGATGCAATGGTTATTTTAATAAAGTGCAGTAGTAATCAGTGATTTTGTGAGTTATGTATGCCACTGTATTCACATTCTGTACTAATGTTAATGCGATATTTACATATCACAATTAAAATAATTAACTACATGAGGCTGTGGTCATGTTTATTCGTAGTCATGAGGCAACGTTTGAAATTCCACAATCACATGGCAACAGTATTCTCACAGGCCAACTGTACAATAAGTAGAGAAAATATGAATGCGTAAAAAATTAGCTGCAGTAAATTATATCAGTCTTATTGCTAAAGCCACCATTGCCAATATTTAGGTATATACTTTAGTGTCACTGTCTTACTGATCATTATGATAAGTGTTACTTTTGCATTATCCGAAAATCAGTAAGAGATGTGTACGCCTGCATGCTTGCATTTGAATTTCATAATGTTACACAATAAACCCTCGACTGTTCAAAACTTATTTAATGTTAGTACAATTTACTAAAAAATTGTTAGAAGCCAATTGGCTGGAATAAAAGAGGTTTGAATGCACTAATTCCACACAATTACAATAAAATAGACTTCTTCGTATTTTCTCTTGACTTAAAGCTTTCGTGACTGCAGGAATACAATGGCCACCTCCACAGCTTCATCGTCGTGGAGGTAGCCCAGCTCTCTGATCTTATATTTACATGCAAATTTCATCTAGCCCCGCCCACTTCGCTTATGACCCTTGGGCTACACTCATCTCAAACCTTTATAACATCCTGCCTCAGCAAATCTCCCGCTATATTTTTTCCTACCTCAGTAGCTCTCCCGCTATATTTTTTCACCTGATGACGATTGCTTGTGTTGCGATCGAAACGTCGTGATATTTTTTTATTATTTTTCTATCTACGTGGCTTTATCTTCGTATTTTGTTCTAAATTTTAGTAATGTTGCCCATGTAAAACCATCAGGGCATCTAATAGGCATGCAACAATTTACAACCTGCTGATTCAATGAAATGCCATGAATTATGTGTTCCAATTTTATTCAAGACTCAATATATTTTTACATTGTTGTACTCTTATTTATTTTGCTTTCTTTTTTGTGTCTTGCTTGTTCTGTTACACCTACGGCTTATAATCAGCATGAAGCATAAATTATACATTGTTAGTGTCATAAATGTATGCATGTATTGGTGGATCAATGAATTGCTGCATTCCTGCTATCTCAGAATTTACATTTGTGCCACGTTCAGCAATTATTTCATTATCAGTGTAAGATATACCATATAATATACATGGATATGGATTAATTGTACTACGGTAGTTCCTGGCAGGTTTGAATGTGTACCTTAACAGAATAGAGGACAGAGCCCAGTATGAGGACTTCAGGGGGATGTATCCAAATCTTGTCTGTCACAAGAAAAAAAATCACAATATAACCATTACACGAATGACAAATACAACTCCAGTGCCATAATTTTATCTACTCCTGTCACCCCAAACTAATCACTGAAAAATAATACTCTTTAAATAAAGCATCCATGTTTTATTTCTGTGATACAAAATATATATATTTAGTTAATTTCCAATGCTTCTAGGTTCCATTCCAAGAATGGCACATCCAGATAATTCTATACTGGAGATGTAAATTGAGGGACAGCCATAATTCTGGGTTGATGGATCGGAAACCCTTATCAAACGGTAATCACTGTACATATCAAAACTTGAAGGGAATTACATGGGGGAATTATAACCCAATAGAAATGGCTTCTAGCATCTACTCTATAAATCTCGCTTCCTTGCCTCCCGTCAAGCAATTATGTAATTTAATGCTGAGGTAATCGAGGGTACTTTAAAAACTTAAAATATATTTAAGATCAGCAGATTAAGAGGAATTTTATGTTTTGTTAAATTGAAAGATTTGCCTGGTTTAACCCATGTCTTCCCACAATTACATTAAATACATTATTATTCTGTCAGGGTCAAAAACTGCCTTTTCCCATTCAGCTAAAAGGCGTAAATAAAACACATTTCAAAGGACCAAAAGCTGATGATTTAGGCTCTTTACCTGGCTACTGGGGGTTTAACATGAGCAGGGAATAAAACTACATAGATCGAAATGCAAGGCATTATTTACAATTCATGACTAAGTATAGTATTCGCACACTTAATTAAGATAACAGGTGCAACAACAATCCATATATAACCAAATAGAGCACTGTGTGAAAAAAACTCCCACAGCCAAAACCAAAAAGACAATTTTCACACGTAAAAGAGTACACTGAATAGCAATCACTCACCTTTGCGTTTGTTGAAGGGGCGTGGCATTCTCACGATCGTCGTTGCCAGGATGTTTGACTGAAACTTAATAAACAAAGAATATGCAATATTGCAAATAAATTTGCATTTCTTTCGTAGCTGTGGAAGATATATGTTAAACCAACAGCAATAAATAAAGTTTAGCTGGATTGAGTTTGTGCCCTCCCTGCAAAAAACACAGCCAGCCTAGTTAGTTATCCACAAAGACATGTCAATGCCAAATTATTGACATTACATGCGATTAACCTATTGATTTTTATGAGGAGGATTTCCCCTATTCAATCATATCCTTGTATATACGATTCAATGTTATATGCAGCCTTTTTTGCAGAAACAGCACAATATATACTGCGCTTTGGCATGATCTCAACACGCCGTTCTAGTGTTGTGATACAGTGATAGCATGATAACATCTCTGTAAATGAAAATAAATTATTTAAAACATCATTAGAACATAATGCAGCATTATGGCATACACTTGCCCCAGGGTAGGTCAAACGCCTTCACTGCATGACGGTTGTGACTTGCAATGGCTTAGCAGCAAATTTAATCATTATAATTTATGAAAATCTCTTGATCTAAAACCCAATGGGTTATGGGGTTAGGAAAGAACATGGGAATCCTGGAGGATACTATATGTACACTGTTTGTTCACATGGGATGATGTTTCACACTGCTTGCTGAGAGAAATCCAAGTCAAGTTTTCATTTCTAATTCAGCATAACTTTAGCTCAATTTAAATGTGGACAATAATGCATACCTTACAATCGGGTTGTTTTCATGATGCTAATGAAATGTTATGGGAATTGCTTGATTTCCATTTGGCAAGTAGTGTCTGGGCTAAAATATACATTTAGCTATTTGGTTGGTAACTTGACCAACCAGTGAGTTTCTCTGGTGGCTTTCTTTTTTTACAAAAACACAGCCCTGAATTTCAACGAGCCATGGGATGCCAGTTTTTTTTATTACAAGGCTTATTTAGTCAAGAGAGGCTCACTGAGTGACATGCCTCTTTTTGAGGACAGTACTGTCAAGTTTTCTTAGTAGGGGGGCAATGATTGTCTATGTACTGTATAAGCCAATCGAATAATGTGCAGGTTATTTTTCGAAATTGACAAATTTGGACCGGGACGTCGGCACATAATGGCCTACTCTTGTGAATGACGTCGCGAGGGGTGTTTAACATCCACTGTGATCAGACAGCACGTGTATATTTTTGGTTTCAAATGCCCTGCGGGTAAGAACTAGGATGGCCGCTGATTTCGAACCCTGGGAGTCTGCAACAAGCGAGGAATGCACTGTTGTGAGGCTGCGTCACCGCTTGGACCATCGATGTTGTTGCAGGCTACAAGATCACCTTCCATGAAGAAGAATGGGACATGATCCTTTGATGGTCATGAAACATGGAACCCTAACAGCACTTGCCAGGAGACTCCACTGCTGCTATCTGGAGCCCAACAGCTCTGCCTTACTGTTGGATAGTTCAAAATCCCTGACAAGGTCTTTCAATTCAACTTGTGTTATGAGTTTCGATTTAAAGCTTTCGTGACTGCAGGGGTTCATCTTCTTGGTTCTTTCGGTAAAGTCACGTAGAAGGGAAATAATAAAATAATAAAAATAAAACATAAAATTATTCTCACGACGTTTCTGGGACAACACAAGCAGCCGTCCTCAGGTGAAGAACAGGTCTGTCGGAAAGACAGCGTCTGAATGAACACCACCAGGCTTGGAAGCGTATATTTAAGCTGGGTTGGAGGGGGAAGAGCGCCTTGACAAAGGAATTTAGCATATTTATGGGAAATGCAGATATGGGATTAGTCACTACTTGTGAAATGCGTAGGAGGTGGGCGGGGGGTTTCAAAGTCATTATGCCCGTGCATTATACAGGATTAGCAGCATCAAAGGGAGAGAGTAGAGTTAGCAAAAATAAAGGGAAGGAATGTTAATAGTATGGAGCGGCAGCAACTAAACCACCACGTAAAAAACTAAAATATAAACTACATCAGTATCATCAATATACTAAATATACTCTCCAATAAGCTGAGCTACTAACAGTAAGTCATACATTACAATTCTATGTCGCAAAAATATAATATGCCTCCAGCTAAACTTTTTTCTCTTACATCACACGGGTCTACCCCGTACTATATACTGCCATAGACAAACCCAACATTAAATTATATACTGTATTACTATACACCACCTTATACCTTAAACTATACATTGTAATATTACACTATGTATTATTCTACCCACCCTACTGTATACCACACTGCTGTATATTCACTATACAATTACGATACTATATATTACCTTATACATTATATCAAACATTACACTTTTATACTATTTATTATTATACAGTCTGCTATACAATACCATTGAAATATGTCAATGGGAGAGTGGTGGTTGGAGACTTGCAGCGGAGCAAATAATCAATTCCCTGTGGAGAATACAAGATATATAGTCAATGTCAGTGAGTGGACTGCGGTCTGAAAGTCACCGTAAACGTGAACACAATCAGTTAAGATCCGAAATGGTTTATTACGTCCTTCCAATGATTGCTGAGCCAGAATCCATCTTCTCGGTTGAAATTGTCTCTCTGTTTGTATATGTGAATCGCCTCATGAACGAATCTCTCATGGTAGTCAGATGGCTTGCAGAGAACCTCTGTCTTGGAGAAGTCAATGTCATGTGAGCCCACTGAATTGTAACAGTGATCTGCCACGGCTGAGGTGTTTGTCCTACCGTGTTTCAGGTCTGCTTTATGTTCACGGATGCGGTCCGAGACATGTCGTTTGGTTTCTCCAATGTAACTGCTACCACAGAGGCAACTTAGTTTGTAGACGCCAGGGTACTGTATGTCTGGAACCACATATTTTAAAGACGGGACCAGATCACGGATTGTATGTACTGTGTTGAATCGGACCTGGATCTTGTGTTTTATCAGGATTTTGGAGATCTTTTTTGTGACCCCAGCAATGTAGGGTAAGGTTATGGTTTTGAAAGGCTCCTCAATAGGATCCTTCTTGATGTCATACGTCGAATAACCTCATGCTTATTCGACGTATGACATCACACCAAATACGTTTTACTTCCAAAAACAGTGTAAGAGTACAGGGTGTTTCAAACATATTGACTCGATTTGAAATCGCTATATCTCTGCTACCACGAACCACCCATGAATTAAACTCTTACCACTTGAAAGGGCGGGGCGTAGAGTTTCAAATTATTACCGCTAGATGCCTCTCCCAGCGAGCAAACAGCCCCTAGACTCAGTCATTCGCAAGATGGCGACCCCGCAACACAAGGCCTTTTGCGTTCTGCAGTTCAGCAAGAATGAATCCATAATTGCAGCGTGCATTTCAACGGCGTTTTGGCATTGATCCGCCAATGTCAGCGAGCATTCGTTGTTGATACCGACAATTTGAGGAAACAGGCTGTTTATGTAAGGGAAAAAGCACAGGGCGACCACGCACCTCAGAGGAAAACGTGAGATAGTTTTCTGCCGAGAACTTGCGATCCCTCATACGACTGTCTGGCGTGTGTTAAGACGATGCTTAATCATGAGGCCATACCAGTTGCAAATGGTACAGGCTCTTCGTGCAGGCGACAAAGGCAAGCATGAAGAATTTTGTGATGTGATGTTACAGAACATGGAGGACCACAGCTTCTTACCACGTTTGATTTTTAGTGATGAAGCAACGTTTCATCTAAGCGGTAAAGTTAACCGTCACAATGTGCGCATATGGCGATTAAAGAATCCGCACGAAACTTTAGAGCATGAGTGTAATTCCCAGAAAGTGAACGTGTTTTTTGCTGTTTCTCAAAGAAAGGTTCATGGCCCTTTCTTTTTCGAGGGAAACAATTTTGGGGCAAGTGTATCTCGAAATACTACAGAAATAGCTCTTTCCACAACTTGATGAAGATTCCGATTACTTCATTTTTCAGCAAGACGGAGCACCGCAACATTGGCACCTGCAGGTTCGACGTTTTCTAAGTGACACACTGCCTCTAAGTTGGATAGGTCACACGGGACCCCAAGACTTGGCGCTACACTCTTGGCCCCCAAGATCCACAGACATCACACCCTCCGACTTTTTCTTGTGGGGATACGTCAAAGACCGTGTTTTTGTGCCACCATTAGCAACTAATCTGGATGACCTCAAAAACAGAATCACAGCAGCGGTGACTTCAGTGGAAGAAGACACTTTGAGAGGCGTTTGGAACGAATTCAACTATCGTCTCAATGTTGTCCATACAGCAGGTGGAGGGCACATAGAGCATTTATAAAATGGTTAGTACAACTTGTTAACTCATTTAACCGTTTGTGACTTTTCGTGTAATTGTAACATGTTGTCATCGTGAAATATACTGCTTTGAAATTGGGTCCTTTTAAAAAAAATCATGTTAAGCAAAGTAACTTAGATTATTCTGTTTTGCAAAAGTTCCAGATTACCGAGACATTAACTCTCTCAGGAAGACCAAATATTCAATACATGCTCATACACTATAATTGACATTACTATACTCTAATCAAAGCTGTATTAGAAGTATTGCTTTTGTAAGGATTTGGGATGATTGCATATGCTAAGGCATGGGTTAAATGATATAAGTTGTAATTTGGCTGCTATAAAATGTCTGTGAATATCAAAAACGATATCAGAGTTATTTGTTAACATTTAATTCACGTAAAAATATATAATTTAAGCCGATGAAATTTGCATACAAAATCGTATTCAAACAGATAACAGTATGCACATAAGTATACCGTGAATGGTATTGAAATCAAGACTGAAGATAACTTAATTGTATCACTCATAATCGCGCAGGAGCTACCTATGGATTCCTGGCACATGAATGGTAAAGGTCGTGGCAAATGATTTTGATACGAATTAAGTGCAACTGTGCTTCAATGCCTTCAATCAACCGGCCCACCCCAAAGTGCACTTATAAGAATAATGTCACCCCGTGCCTGCTCGAGTAACAAGTGAATATGATTACATATTTACCCCTTCTGGCAATACAACAGGTTTTACGATGATCGAACACCAAGGCACCAAGTCCATTTGGTGTTTGAACATCGGTTTTATTTCTTGAAAACCTATTCTTATTTTTCATCATTTTTTATACTGACAAAAAGGTGCCATAGATATGTTGACCCCTGTTAGCAGTGTTTTCAACTAGCATGTCATGCAACTATATTTTGGAAGCGTTCCCTTGATAATCATCACTAGGTTGCATACCTCATCAGTTGGTTGTTACACGTCTAAGCTCATCATCAGCCATGATTTGTCCACTGGTGGATGAAGGCCTCTCCATGCAATTGCTATCCTTCATCATCTCGCATCGCAACACATTGGAAGAAGTCAGCATTGGTTGTTCCTGTAGGGAGGCTGGTCTCCATCATATGTCTGTGAAATGCCCACCACTGCCTCATGGCCAACAACAGGGACTGGCACTGCCTACACATGCTGTATTCTTAAAAATCATAGCTCTTCACCGAGGGTATAAATATTGAACAAAACAAAATTATAGCAGTACGGTATATGGGTTTTAAATTGAAAACAAATTTCTTTAGAACTGATTTGTGTGTTTAGTTTGGTGTCCTTCCCCTGCACCTCCGATTAGCACGGTTGGCTATGTACGGCGCAAAATAAGTTTAACACACATTCATACGTTTGACAGTCACTGCCAATCAAACTAAGGACATTTTCAGGCAAGAAGTTGTAATGCCCTTCAAATGATGTTTTGTGTATGACCCCTGGGAGTAGGCATGCTTTGGTGTGAGCGTGTGTTATCCGCTACACTTCTCATTATACCAATTTATGCTCATGCTACTCTATATCACCGACTTGTCATTTTCATCATGATTCTATGAACGCACTTGGGCAAGCAATGATAATAGACAAGTGTAAATTACATTTTAATGTATGTTCAAAAAGTGTATCTAACATGAATATGTATGTAAACCTATGATATAAGCCCATTTAGTTAAATGCAATACATTCATAAATAATGTAATTGATTTAAATGGAAACTATGCACACATGCATTTGAATAAACGTATTTTTTTATCTAACCGAATTTCACATTAATTTTACTTGACACAGTAAGTACTGTATGTTGCAAGTCTGCATATATGCTATGTATAAATACTTTTATAAACTCTCTGGTTCTTTCGGTAAAGTCACGTAGAAAATAAAATCAAATAATAATAGAATACAACGTTTCGATTGCAACACAAGCAACCATCATCAGGTAAGAATGAATGAAAAAAAAACATAGTAAACTTAGAAACACAATGCAACACAACACAGAGAGCCGGCCAATACAACAGACAACACCCCACCTGGTTGACCTATATATATTACTTTTATATAACAAAATTATGTTTGGTGTAGTCTCAAGTAAAAAACATTGTTACACTTAGTTACTAAAAACCATCCCATATTAGGGGAGAATCTCATTTGAGCAGATGTGGTTACAATGTATTTTATTATTTTCAGCAGAACATTAATTGAATGCAGGTAAATTGGTCACGTGCGTTAATTTGACTTGGCGTCTGCATGCCACTTATATCGATGTATGAGCATAAGTGCTAAAGATCCAGGACCTCAAAATAAAGGTACCTAAATTTGTTCTGTTTTCTCGTTAAAAAGGCGCTAGATTTCTGTTTGGCCCATTTGTTTTTTTATTCTGTTCACGTTTAGAAATACAAATGTATCATGATCATATCTGTTTAACAATTAGGCTTTCGCGACCAATATCATTCACAAGAGGTTTTTGGGTTAGATCGCGTAAATATATAAATGTGTCGTTAAAACCGGCCACCACCCTACACAGCCAACTAGTAAGGGTTGTCACATAAACAGAACATGCCAATTCGTCACTAGTACAGCACACCAGTGTGTTGGAGAGCCAAGCCACAACATTTACAATCTGAGTACCACGTTTCGCCAGTAATTACAACTAGCTACATCAGGCGACAGCCAGATTTGTGGAGAAGTCTTACTGTTTCGTTCCTTATATCGAGGCGTAGATGTGTTGACCATGCAGCTGCGCTCTTGCACATTGTGGGGGGGGGGGGATTACTGAGGCAACGTATATTATGCATGTGCATTATGCGAGCCCTTTGAGTCACGATTATATGCGGCTTCATGATAATACAGGATGGAAAAGTAGTTCTCAGTATAAAGGATCTATTTTAATCTGGGTTCACTGCATACAAGCCAGATAAAGGCAGCAGTGGATCTGCCTTGAACCCGAGAGTGGCATCTGTTGGTGACCTTGTGCCAGGTGTCGACATACCACTTTCTTATGGCGGTGGATACGTCTTTTGAAAGGATGACCACTGATCATTTTCGCAAAGTAGTCATTTATATACAGCACTCAACCATAGAGGGATGATTAGCTGAGCCAACCCCTAACTACAATTTGAACACTTAACATCCAGCTGTGAGTCAAGAATCAAGCCAAGGCAATTCCAAATTGTATTTCATAACAATGGCCAAACACCCAAGAAAAAAATACCAGCAATTTAAAGTGGTGACTACAACTATGGAAAGGTGTTCCTGTGTAGGCAGGTGGCAAAGGTGGCATTGACTCGTTAAGGCCATTTCATTTCTTAAAACCATACTATTTGGTTCCTTCTGTAAAGTCACGTAGGTATAAAATAAAAGAAATTAAATCACGATGTTTCGGGCACAACACAAGCGTCCGTCATCAGGTGGGACAACCACAGCAAGAAACAATTGCTGAATTGTTTGACTTTACCGAAAGAACCAAAGAGTATGGATTCCTGCAGTCACGAAAACTTCAAATCTAGATTCTTAAAACCACTCGTGGTAACACCACCAAATTGATTCGCATTAAT
This sequence comes from Lampetra planeri, assembly GCF_965212315.1. Classification (NCBI taxonomy): domain Eukaryota; kingdom Metazoa; phylum Chordata; class Hyperoartia; order Petromyzontiformes; family Petromyzontidae; genus Lampetra; species Lampetra planeri. The sequence goes on from NC_136107.1 coordinate 24,318,983, forward strand.
AACATGTCACACGAGTCTCACACGCTTGCTCAAGAATTACGAATTCATAGCAATCCATCCCATTGTGAATTCAATCAGTTTGAACGTCATCGGCCTAAAAAGGACATGTCCTGATTACAGTATATAAAAGCATGCAAGCGGAATGACCGCTGTGCATTTGAGATAATCTGGTGCAGTAGTTTGGTTGAGATGTTCTATCTGCACCGTGGTGCTGACACAGAATTATACTCGTGTGGTCATTATATAAACAATGTCCGTGATAATGACGAATATATTTTGCACATCAATAAAAAACTCCAGCTGATTTACCCTAGGCAATGAAGCACTCCAAAGGCAATAATGAGATACGTAGATTCTCCACCCCTTTGTTGTTCACATACCACCCATTGCTCTTAGGTTTCTCTCACAAGTAAATACATGTTTAGTCTGATATGGTTGGAGAAGTCCCATTTGCCAACAATAACCTCACACTTGAACATCCTCATTTCTTCTGTATTTCATGAAGAACCTGAATAAGTATTCACTTGATTTTTGAAATTCTGACTTTGCTTTTTATAAAAGTGTATTTTAATACATTGTATTTACTGAAATATATTTTCATGATGTAATTGTTACATTTGAATATTTTTTATTCATCCTACATAACACATGCAATTTTGTAGGTACCTTAAAAATAAAGTTAGATTGTTGTGAGATATTCTGGGCAATGAAAGCAAATTTTTCACCATTATGATTCGAATTATAAGGTAATTCTTATGTTTATCATGGGCACTAAAATATAATATTAATTAACATTTGTAAGGCGTGATTCATTCAGGGATCTCAGTGTGCCATGCCCTTAAACCTCTGCGGTCCGGTAAATGCAACTTCAATAGTTCATTGTGCATCATGACAATAAGAATCAGGCACTGCCCTTAAAATCTCAGAGAGCTTGGCAGCAATAACAATCTTTATCACGCCAAAATAATAAATTAGTGTAGGTTTCTAAAGTGTGTCCTCATCCCTCTCTCTTTACAAATTTTTATTCCTGTAAACAGAGGTGTGTAATTCGTATGATTGATTTAATGATGTGTACAGCCTCTTGGCAATACACTGCTAGATGAAAGAAGGCCATGTCCAACATGGGACTATGCTTCGTCACTGTGGTCGCTGTGAGTTGTTCAGGGGAGGTCCAGGAGCAGTTCAGGTATCACTCGACACCGATGTTAGCCATGCCCGGGAACAGGCCCGGATTATGACATGGTCAAAAAAATGCAAACCTATTTTCAAATGATTACCTTATTCCATTCTTCTACTACGGCAGTGGTTTCTTGAATCTGTTTTACAAGAGGACGATGAGGTCTGTAAGACAGATATGACAACCAAATGATAACGAGACTCAAATGAAGATGATTTTGGATAATTTGGTACAGATTGCCAAACAAACGTCATGGAATTGTAACTGCATTTGACTTGCTTCCCATGCTAAATGTTACAGATGAGACCATCCATTGACAGTCTGGCACTGGCTAGAAAATATAAAGTGTGTTATTCATCATCACGGACACTGTTGTGGCTATGCATGATGCTGCATTGCCTGTTAATGTTACACGGGTTAATTTATCTGATATAATAGTATCACCATCAGATGAAATTGCAGCAAGGGTGAACAATTACAAAGAATACAGACAGGTATGCCTACACGTAGACTCCAGTGCTTGAAGTGAATGAATTATACATGATAGTATATAATTACATAAAATAACTCAGCCACAATAACATGAGAGGGGAGATGTTGTTTTAAGTTATAAACTATGGAGACTGTTGGTAGCCAAATACTATGATGCATATAATAGACGTTTATGCTGTTGGTATATTGCTTGCTGGTTCACGCTCACATTAAATTAAAAGATACATACTCTTTGGTTCTTTCGGTAAAGTCACGTAGGTATACGTACGGACGCTTGTGTTACGCCCGAAACGTCGTGATTTAATTTATTTTATTTTATACCTACGTGACTTTACCGAAAGAACCAAAGAGAATGGATCCCTGCAGTCACGAAAACTTCAAATCGAGATTAAAAGTTAAATCTTCTGACGTAATTACTTCAGAGCGTTACTCGTACCAAGAGGAGGTAAAACTATCGCACCAACACATTTCTATGGAACATTTGAATCTGTTCAATGACGCACATATAACATGAAGTGCATTTATTCCAAAGTGTATCTTTGTTATTCATAATACAGTTTTAAACACGCAAAATTCACATGCCCAATGTTAATTTTGTTTGCGGTAAGCATAAATAAACATACTAATTTCTCAACTTTATCGCATGAGAACAATTTATAAAGACGTACCCAGGGCACATTGCAGTGCCGCTGTCATGCTTGCACATTTATTATTAAACTATAGACCATTTTCATGATTAACCAAACGGTGACAATCGAGGTAATATTAAAAGTTCCTTGCACAGCACGCAAATGCAATCAGCAATTTTACTAATTTAATTCACTAGAGAGAGCTTATATGATTATAAATTACCCACCGATGGATCTTGGGTGCTGAGCACCCTGCCGTCTTCCTCGCTCCTGTCGCTCTCATCCACGCGAACCGCATGCACGGAGCAAGCACCACGGACAGCCACCCAGCCCCTTATAAAACTCACTCCCGCCCCTTCGACCCACGACTACCCTGCCCGGCCCATCCCCGCTTGCCCCACACGCAGAGATATACAACTCCCCATGCTCTTACCTCTCTGGATTTTTGCCCTTATCCACAGGAGCACAATAGCGAATATATTAATGAGCTGGAATTTAGTATCAGCCTATGATGACATTGAAATTATACTCATGAATTACCGATGTTGCTATTTTGCACGGACTCGAGATGAGCGTGGTTTTTGAGAGCGAGGCTGCTTTGTGGTTCATTTGCTTATCTACTGGACATCTGTGAAAAATTGCTTAATCGCTCATCGGATTCCTCCAGTCGACATAAAGCTTTTGATTATTATCACTTGTGTAGTGTTTTTTATTTCATGCGGACAACTTTTTCTAATAATGAAGGTTTTTGGGTTACATCGCGTTATTTAGAAATGTGTCATAACCCTCCACCACCCAACACGGCCAAACAGTAAAAATGTGTCACGTTTACAAAATACAAAAATAGTTCACTACTTTAGCCCACCGGTGTGTTGAAGAGTGAATCAACATCACTTAAAATTTTGAGTACGCCGTTTTGCTGGTAATTACATCCAGCATCATCGGGCAATTTGCCAGAATGGTGAAGCCATCCACCTGCTCCCGGTCTTAAATAGAGCAGCAGCAGGGCGACGTCATCATTTAACCCAATCTGGTGCAGTGATTTGAGGCAGAGAGGGAGAGGGTATTGTAATTATATAATATATTGGTAATCATTCAATTGTTATATATTGGTATTCGTTTCCCCTATAAGGAATTGTAATATATTTTATTTAATAATACGCTTCCAGGCCGCACTAAAACCTGTAGCTGTCAGAGCGATTAAAGTTATTTGCATTTCTCTCAATTTCGATGGATTCTCTCATTAGTCTTGGCCAGTAATAAATTCGTTTTACACAAACACTTCAACGTTGTCAAAATAAATTGAGTGTCCTTGTTGACAAGCATGTTCTGCCACTGCCGACAGTTGAGTTTTTTTTTCTCCTGCGTCACTTTTTATTGAACAGAACTCCTCGCGTTCGGCATCCCATAACTCCGTCGTGATCTTCCCGCTGACGCTGCTTCGCTCCGCTCGCTCCTGCTCCTCCTCTCTCTGCCTCTCCACTGCTAGCTTGTTCTCTCTCACACTTTCTTTTTACTTTCTTTTTACGATCAGAGGAAACAAGAAGATGCTCAGTGTAGTCGACACTTTGCTTCGTTCATCATTTCGTTTTTTTGTTTGTTTTATGTTTTGCTTTATGTAACCCTCCCCCCTATGCCCCCCCCTCTCTATATACCCCCTCTCTTTCTACTGAATGTCGCTCTCACTCTCACAGCCTCTCCACTGCTAGCCTGTTGTCTCACTCTCCTGGTCTCTCCACTGCTAGCCTGTTCTCTCTCACTCTCCTAGCCTCTCCACTGCTAGCCTGTTCTCTCTCACTCTGCTAGCCTCTCCACTGCTAGCCTGTTCTCTCTCACTCTCCTAGCCTCTCCACTGCTAGCCTGTTCTCTCTCTCACTCTCCTAGCCTCTCCACTGCTAGCCTGTTCTCTCTCACTCTGCTAGCCTCTCCACTGCTAGCCTGTTCTCTCTCTCACTCTCTCCTAGCCTCTCCACTGCTAGCCTGTTCTCTCTCTCTCTCTCTTAGCCTCTCCACTACTAGCCTGTTCTCTACTGCTAGTCTGTTCTCTCTCTCGCTCTTCTAGCCTCTCCACTGCTAGCCGGTTCTCTCTCTCTCACTCTCCTAGCCTCTCCACTGCTAGCCTGTTCTCTCTCACTCTGCTAGCCTCTCCACTGCTAGCCTGTTCTCTCTCTCACTCTCTCCTAGCCTCTCCACTGCTAGCCTGTTCTCTCTCTCTCTCTCTTAGCCTCTCCACTACTAGCCTGTTCTCTACTGCTAGTCTGTTCTCTCTCTCGCTCTTCTAGCCTCTCCACTGCTAGTCGGTTCTCTCTCTCTCACTCTCCTAGCCTCTCCACTGCTAGCCTGTTCTCTCTCACTCTCCTAGCCTCTCCACTGCTAGCCTGTTCTCTCTCACTCTCCTAGCCTCTCCACTGCTAGCCTGCTCTCTCTCTCTCCTAGCCTTTCTACTGTTAGCCTGCCTGCCACTCTCCGCTAGCTTCGCTCTCTCCGCTGCTGGCTTACCACTACACACTCTGGTAGTTTCTCCACTGCTAGCCTCTCACTATCTTCTGCTAGCTTCTCTACTGCTAGCCTCTCACTATCTTCTGCTGGCTTCTCTACTGCTAGCCTCGCACGCTCACACTTAGGATTCCGATAGCTTCTCTACTGCTAGCCTTTCTACCCTCGCCTCTCCAACCTCGCCCTTGCCTCCAGTGGGGGTTCAGCCATCACCGCTGGAGAGGGCCAGGTGTGGCGAGCGGGGCCTTGGACTTCTCTCGTCTTTCCTCTTGTCTTCACTCCGACCAACTCAACCCGCTCACTCTCACGCTGCCGTATATTTCCCCCTCCTCATTAATTAAGCTGGCGACCTTCCGTCGCCTCATGCCCCGTGGCATCAGCCATTATCGCCTCAATCTCCCGTCAACCTGGCGCCTGTTCCGCGCCTGCATTTGCAGCCAGCCAATCACTCCGATGCATCCTAATTGGCCATCTCCTTTCCGTTGCTCTCTCTCGCCGAACCTGCGTGCACACCGCTTGCAACCCCCCGTGCGCGTTATTCCACTACACTTGCATTAACTGTAGATAATGAAAGTGACTTTTATCCTGAAGTAAAAAATACAGATTTTAAATCTTGACTTAAAGCTTTCGTGACTGCAGGAATTCAAATCTTTGGGTCTTTTGGTAAAGCCACGTACATTTAAAAAATAATCAAAATAATAACAATATCACGACGTTTCGATTGCAACACAAGCAAACGTCTTCAGGTGATTGCCTGAAGACGATTGCTTGTGTTGCGAACGAAACGTGATATTGTTATTATTTTGATTATTTTTCTAACTACGTGGTTTTACCAAAAGACCCAAAGAATATGAATACAGATTTTAGCTGGACTCAAGCCAGCACACCTAATGCAAACACTGATCACAATGCAGCACAATACAAAGCAAGTTGGATTTTAGTATGTATCCTCTAAATGTAACCTCATCTCAAGACGCTGTTGACAGGCAGTGAACAGCTGTCTCACCAAAGTTCATGAATGCTTCGAAACTCTTTTTGCTAAAAAAATCAATCAAAATGTTGCATTTATATATACATAGTACAGGCTATTTTTGTTGTTTAATTATATCCTTTATTCACGACTATGTCTCATTACTTTAGTGCACTGCCTTGTCATCCTTTATTATATGTACATTTTATTTTATTTGTGGAAATAATACTGCTACAACCAATTACTGTCATGACAATATACAGTACATCCAAATAAATGATGATCATTGAGCATCCTAGTGGAAAATATAAGTACCATAATAAATACGCATCCACAAAGCTTCCTTCCCATCCAGTGTCTACAACGACACTCAATGATTATCATGTTATATCTTCTTTGATCTCACCTTGTTTTATATTTATACAGCGCCTTATTTCAAGGCACTTTACATAGTTTTAAAAGCGGTAACAAAAATAGAGTGATTTAGATGGCAGTGGCATGCAAGTGTAATGTGAGGTTATATCCGGGTCGTTAACGGATTACAACTCATCACGATGATTGGCTCTGCCGGTCCTGGTTCATAGCCAATGGGGGGACGCCTAGGGGCGTGGCCCTGACGTAATGGAAAGGTGACAGCTGGTTGTAGAGGATTGGTTCTGCTGGCTTTAGCCACAGCCAATGGGGAGACGAGTCAGGGGCGTGGTCCCGGGAGCCTCTGGAATATTCCATAGAGGTTAACCAGGATTGGTGGAAACGTACCACGTGACCCGGCTATTAAATAGGGGTGGAGACGGACGACACGGGGTCAGAACGGGAACGAACAGAGGAAGGGGGCCACGCGGGAGCGGGGCTCCGGGTTGCCACGTGGCAGTGTGTCTCTCTCTCTATCTGTCCCTCTCACGCTGCCTCTCAGCAGCGTGAAGGAAAGCTGTAATGCAAAGTTGAATAAAAGACCGGATTCCAGAAGTCGCCTCAACGACCTTAATTACACAATGGTCGAAGAATGAGTGACCACAACAGAGGGAACGTGGGGATCATGAAAGGGTAGGGGAGGGACGGGAAAGAGTGGAGGGGCGAGGGGAGGGAAGCGGAAGGGAATGGGCAATGGAGAAGAGATGTGGCTTCGAGAGAGGGATGAAAGGAGGTTAAGGAGGGGGCGAATTAATGTACAGGTAAGTTTATTCCAGTGGAAGGGCGCAAGGAGGGAAAGGATCGAAATCGAGATTGGGTACAGGAAGATGGGACAGAGACAGAGAAGACTGGGAACAACAGGATGAGAGGGGATGTAGAAGAAGATGAGAGAGGCAAGATCAAGAGGGGCAAAGCCATGGGAAGATTTAAATACTAGTGTAACATATTTGAAAAGAGAGCAAAAGTAAATGGGAAGCCAGTGAAGTTTAATTACGATCCTTTTTAAACCAGGAAGGGTCCTTGCTTTTAAACATTTAGTAGTTCACCGGCATTGGCTAAAGCAATCCTGACTTAGCTGATGAGACACTGGATGTAGAAATCATAATTTTCTTGCATTAAAACAATGATTATGAAGATATGCACTCTCACAAGTCTGTGCAACCGATGTATAAAACATTAATGAACTCCTCTACGTGGAGAGGCCAATGTAGGAAACGGGTTTGAAGCTTTTGTGACGGCAGGAATCCATACTCTTTGGTTCTTTCGGTAAAGTCACATACGTAGAAATAAAATCAAATAAAACAAATCACGACGTTTCGATCGCAACACAAGCAATCCTCATCAGGTGGGACAACCACAGCAAGAAAATGCTGAAGTCGGCGGGAGAACCAAAGAGTTTTATAATATACGATTGACACAATTGCAATGGCACAGGTAATATAATTATATTAGAATAAACATGTAATATTTAACGTGTAATTTTAACGTTGATTGATCAGATTGGTCAAAAAACCCATGACTCATAGACCTACACAGAGACCCATAGACTCCCATAGACTGACTTGTGATTAAACCGAATTCTCAAGTGTAGCAAACTGATTGTTTCAGCCCTGTAAAAAATGACTGCACAAAAATATAATTAAGTTTGGATCCTAACTTAATTTGGCTCAATTTAAGTTCTGAGATTTCAAACTTGGTTTGATTGACAAGCGTCAAACAATATTTGCATGGAATATTAATGGTACAGATAAGGAGGACTGTTAAAATAACCTCAGAAGTAGTTCTGTGACGCAATCTTCGAGGTCCATTCTCTGACAGCGCCAGTTGCAGAGTTCCAAATGGAATTTCATTTGTCACATAACATAATACTTTTGGGAATATTTGAATGTACTTGGTCAAATATATATATATATAAAACAGTATTGATTACTATTTAATTATGCTTTGTTCAAAATACAATGCTACATTTCACATTTACAATATCTCATAAGTAGTATATAAACAAAAGGGCCCGAGCGAATATGAAGGTAAAATTGATTCTAGTTATAGAAATGATATTGTCTTTAACTTTCAATCTTAAAAGTAATTAGATTTTTTTAAATTAAATGGTATTTATCATATAAATGCAAAAAATATACCTTTACTAACTCTACAAATGTAAAAAACATTGTTTTTAAAGAAATACAAAATATATTTTTTCATGCACTGCGAGGTATTAATTCCTAATCCATAATACCAATATTTGAAATAAATAATTTTAAGTAATTTACCTTGAAGTGCAAGCGCCTCTCGTAAAACGCTGTCTTGGCCTCTATTTTGATCACTCCATCGCCTGTTTAATGGTTCTCTTTTCATCTCTCTGCCATTGCATCACTAATTTATTAGTAAAGTTTTGAGCGTCGACGGTTACAAAAATATGGCAAATGCACCTGCTTTTCTTAACACTGAGTCTTGGCTTTGCTGAAATAAATCCATATTTTTTTTATATTCTCCTCCTGACCATGTGTGTCTTACTCTCTCTCTGTGCATCTCTCTCCGATCTCTACTCCAGTGACCCGGGTGCTGCCGTGGGGTCCACTTTCTGCCCCGCCTCCTTCCCCCCTTCTCTTTTCCCCCCTGCAGCCGATCGCTCCAGTGCTCCCGTGGTGGTCCACTTTACTCCAGTTACCCTGGTGCTGCTGCGGGGGTCCACTTTCTGCCCTGCCTCCTTCCACCCCCCCCCACTTCTCTCTCCCCCCCGACTGCCGAGTCCTATATCACCTCGTGCCACGGCAGATCTCTCGCCTACTTCAGCAGTTTTTTCTCGCTGTGGTTGTCCCACCTGATGACGATTGCTTGTGTTGCGATCGAAACGTCGTGATCTATAATTTTTCTACCCACGTGACTTTACCGAAAGAACAAAAGAGTATGGATTCCTGCAGTCACGAAATCTTCAAATCAAGATCGTATAGTATTAATAAACATGTAACATAGGTTCATGCAAAATACGTGGCAGGATGTAAAATATGTTTGTGTTTACGGCATGGTCGTTTAAGGTACAATTATGGAATACTGCAACGTTTTGCATTCGCTTAGCTTGAACATGCTCTAGGGAACTTAAATAAATATAGGTTAAATATTTCCTGTTTCAAAATACATCACACAACATTTTTATTCGACTATTTTTATCAGAGGAAACATTTTGTCGGAAAAAAAAGAAGCGATTTCTTCCTTCCAGCTATTTAGACAACAAAGCCACCACTGTATTTAGAGACCGCCCACTGAACCCCGACAAGATGGACTGCACACCATTCACTCTGACACACCACTTCGTTCTCCATTCTGATTGATAGCACATAAGCTGCCATGTCATTTGTTTGCCTCACAGATGTGATGAGATATTCACCTTCTAATGGCGGGGACCTAGAACTGCTTATTAGATTCCATTACAGGAATTTGGAAAATGCACATTTCAGGATGTGAAGATTTCCAGTGACATGAGAAGACAGCCATCATATTTCATGAATCCTTGAACAATCCATCAGCTTTAGCAGTTAAGACATCAATAACGACCTGATCAACCTAAATAAAGCAAAACACACATCAATGTTGTCCAGGTCAGACATTGTGCCGTACACAAGTGTTAAAAGGAATTATGAAGAAGGCAATGGGATATGCTTTGCATATATAGTATCTCCCAAAATTGTAATGGCATTTTTTTCTTTGTGATCAAGAACACCTCAAGTGAAGTATTGTTGTATGTACATAATACATTATCACATGCAAAAATAAGAGAACGGGATATTTATTTATGCTTTATTTTATTTTAATAAATCAGGTCATAATCATCATCAGCCATGCTCAATCCACTGGTGGATGGTTCCACCAACTATCAAGACTTTCCAGAAAAAAAAATGACACAATCGGTGAGGTTTTTTTCTTAATAAAAATGATACATTTTCACTAGATGTTGTTTTAGTCAAGGAGATGCGAATACGATTCCATCAATTTTTAAAATAATTTTAATGATACAAATCCAGTTTTAGCTCTCTTTTAAGTGTGTAATTGCATACACTGTGGCGTAGTCCCAAACTTCACTTGAAAACAATACTAAACACATAATTTAAATGGCCAGACTTTTGCACGCCATTGACCTCACTGTGATGGCTTGTAGCAGTTAATATCTGCTTGACAAGGGCAGGAAATTAAGGAGTCATGGTTGATCTATGATGCAAGACTCATGCAGCCCTTGGGGATGCGTTTATATCTTGATAAGTGGCACAGCTGTGATGTGCAGACACGAGTATTTCCTTCTAGATTTTAAGCTTTCGTGACTGCAAGGATTCATATTCTTAGGTTGTTTCGGTAAAGTCACGTAGGTAAAACATCAAAATTAATGAAAATAAAATAAAACAAAAATCACGACGTTTCGGAGGCAACACAAGTCTCCGTCATCAGGTGGGACCGTCACAGCCGAATTAGCTGCATCAAGTGAGGCAATGATTCAAGATGTAATCCCTTATAAGCAAGTTGAAGGGGGAGGAGAGGGGGGGGGGAACTCATCAGAATGTGGTAGCCAATGAATGGAACGTATCGGGAGGGAGGGGGGCGTGGCTCAAAGACAGCACGGAGTGCTGTCTTTGAGCCCCGCCCCCCTCCGTGCTGTCTTTGAGCCCGGCCCCCCTCCCTCCCGATACGTTCCATTCATTGGCTACCACATTCTGATGAGCCCCCCCCCCCTCTCCTCCCCCCTTCAACTTGCTTATAAGGGATTACATCTTGAATCATTGCCTCACTTGATGCAGCTAATTCGGCTGTGACGGTCCCACCTGATGACGGAGACTTGTGTTGCCTCCGAAACGTCGTGATTTTTGTTTTATTTTATTTTATTTTCATTAATTTTGATGTTTTACCTACGTGACTTTACCGAAAAAACCTAAGAATACGAGTATTTCCGTGTGAGTGTGAAGCCAATCTTAACGCTTGATCAATGGACACCCGAAGGAGATCTATTCCTCTCTCTACCTTTTCCTGGACATTGTTGCTTATGCAACACAGCACTGGTGCAGATGATAACATCTACCGGGTGATTTGCACATACTATATCAAGGTTCCATTAATTAAATGTTCATCTGAGTGGCCCCGTGGTTAGAGCACTTAATGCAGAATCACAATGTTCAATTCCTGGCCGTGTGACTTTTCAGCCTATCATCTCATTGGGGTAAATAAAGGATTCCGACGATGGGGATGTCAATCGTGGTTTCCCGAAGAAGAAACTGACTCGAGACGTGAGGGCGAAGCATGTCCACCACTGGCTCAGTGCAGCCACTGGAAATGAGTACTGCCCCATTGCACATCTCAGCAGATACGCACTTAAATTGTTTTAATATTATTTCTACTATTAGTAATATATGTGCACGGTACAATATTCAGCGAAACCAATCAGGACTTAAGTACTAATGCATTTCATTGTGCACTGTACACATTTGTAATTAAGACTGACTTGCTGGACAAGGCGAGTAAGCAGTGTGTCATCCACATTTCGGAGAGGGTCACACAAGCTACAGGGAACATGGGGCCATTGTTAATGTCCATAAGTCACCTGGCAGAAAGTATAGTGCTTTCTGTTGTGACAACTCTACATTAATTGAATACGTGAGAGAATGTGTTTCCGTGTTATGGGAAATTATGTTGGGATTTTGTCTCCTTTGGTGCAAAGGATCTCCTGCCATATGTGGCACGTTAACATTTAAAGGTCAGGTTAATTAACCCTTATATTAATTTGTAGAATCAACATATACATACATGTGAAAGTGAAACTCATACGCAGACTTTTTACATATTTCTAGAGGAACTTGAGGCATGAATGCAGGCTATGTCAACCTCAATCATGAAATAAATCGCTCAATGACCTTCTTCTTGGTTCTTTCGGTAAAGTCACGTAGAAGGGAAGTAATAAAATAATAAAAATAAACATAATAAAATTATTCTCACGACGTTATTATGTTTTATTTTTATTATTGTATTACTTCCCTTCTACGTTACTTTACCGAAAGAACCAAGAAGATGAATCCCTGCAGTCACGAAAGCTTTAACTCAATGACCTCTCAGTCGAATGAGCACAAGACCAGACATCAAAGTCGACAACACAATTTTCGACATGTCATGTGAGTACCTGTCGAAGGCAATATAATTGCTTGTAAATACAACCAAAACACTCATAGTTGAATGTCGGTGGGTAAGTGGTCTGGCAACGTTTGTGGAGTGCAATTTTGCGTCTATAAATACAGTGCTTCAGTTTGTAAGAGATGCTATCCTCAACGATTGTATGTTACCGTGGGCTCAGGCATAGTGAATATTGTATAATTATATTAATAATTACTTATCTACCAGGAAAGCCACACTGAGTCTTAGCACTATTTTTCTGGAAGACCTTGCATTGGGTTTATTATTATTATTATGTTTTGAGCCAATTAATGAGTTATTTATAGAAGTGGAGGAAACCGGAACATCCGGAGAAAAATCAAATGCGTGAGGGGGCAACACTCTATCCCCATATAGATGGAAACAGATGGTGATTAGTCAACTTTCTTTACTGCCTTTTCCTGGTGAGCCAGGGTATGGCACCTGGACGTTCATGGGAAGGGCGTTTCTCAACATTTGTGTGATCAGCGAACCCCTTGCCTCCACAGTGCTGGATTCGAGGCGCAATGGGTTCTGCTTTTTGCGCATTTTTAGTCTACCTAAATTGGTACAGTGGAACCTCGGTATACGTCGTTAATTCGTTCCAGAAGGTAGGACTTATACCGAAAATGACGTATACCAAACGAATTTTTCCCATAAGAAATAAAGGGAAAGGAAATAATCCGTTCCAGAGGAAAATAAATTATATTTTATATGGCATATTATACATTAATGGAGTTGTATAATATAATTTAGACACTAATTACTAAAATGCATACAGAAGCCACGTGACCGCGCTACTACCAGCTGCGCTGGTCACGTGGCGTGCCTCAACCCCGCACGTCGCGCGCGCCTCGACCCGGGGCTCCACCCTCCATGGGGGCAGCCCCCCACGTCCCCCGCCCCTCTCCCCCACGTCCCCCGCCCCTCTCCCCCACGCCCCCCGCCCCTCTCCCCCACGCCCCCCGTCCCTCTCCTCCACGTCCCCCGCCCCTCTCCCCCACGTCCTCCACCCCTCTCCCCCACGCCACCCCCGCCCCTCTCGCTTTGTTTCAGTCGTGAACGGGGCATACGCGGGTACTGTACGTGGTGACTCATCCCGACCCATACAAGTTCTAGCAAGTGCGTCGTATCCCAAGCAAGACGTCGTATCCCAAGACATTTTCTTCTCGAAAAAACACGACGTATACCAAATTCTACGTATTCCAAAGCAGTAGTATACCGAGGTTCCACTGTATGTCCAATATTCGTATGAGATATATGCCTTGGCTCATGATGGAGCTGAACCTCATGGCTAGTGACAATGTGACTCTTAAGATGTGTAGAAGGTAGGGCTCGGCAAGGTAAGGTAAAAGTTAAACGGTAAAAAAAACAAGAGAAACTTTACCCTACCTTTTACCTTACCACAATACAATCGCGCTACCCTACCTTTTACCCTTTAGCAGGTAAGGTAAAAGGTAAAAAAAGAACGAGCCTACCTTACCTTTTACCCTTATCCCATACAAATTTCGCGATTACAGGGTAATTACCAGAGGTGGGACAAAGTCATTGTTATGCAAGTCCAAGTCGAGTCGCAAGTCATCAAATTCATGACTCGAGTCTGACTCGAGTCCAAGTGACATGACTCGAGTCCACATCTCATAGGTGGGACAAAGTCATTATTATGCAAGTCCAAGTCGAGTCGCAAGTCATCAAATTCATGACTCGAGTCTGACTCGAGTCCAAGTCACATGACTCGAGTCCACACCTCTGGTAATTACTGGGGTAAAAAACATGGAATTGTTTTACGATAAATGCTAGTTAGAGCGCTTTATTCATTTTTCGATTTAAAGCTTTCGTGACTGCAGGGATTCATCTTCTTGGTTCTTTCGGTAAAGTCACGTAGAATGGAAATAATAAAATTATAAAAATAAAACATAATAAAATAATTCTCACGACGTTTCGGCCACAATGCAAGCAGCCGTCCTCAGGTGAAGACCAGGTCTGTCGGGGAGACAGCGTCTGAATGAAACAGCACCATGCTTGGAGCGTATATTTAATCTGGGTTGGAAGGGGGGAAAGGGCGCCTTGACAAAATAATTTGCATATCAAGATGAATTTAGCATATTTATGGGAAATGCAGGTATGTGATTAGTACTACTTATGCCAGTGCATTATGCAGGATTAGCAGCATCAAAGGGAGGGGATATGGGAAATGCAGGTATGTGATTAGTACTACTTATGCCCGTGCATTATGCAGGATTAGCAGCATCAAAGGGAGGGGATATGGGAAATGCAGGTATGTGATTAGACCTACTTATGCCCGTGCATATGCAGGATTAGCAGCATCAAAAGGAGGGGATAGGGGTATCATTAATAAAGGGAAGGAGTGTTAATAGTATGTAGCTGCAGTAACTAAAACCACCACGTAAACAACTAAAGTATAAACTACATAGTATCATCAGTATACTTAATATACTCTACAATGAGCTGAGTTACTAACAGTAAGTAATACATTACAATTCTACGTCGTAAAAAATATAATATGCTTCCATCTAAACTTTATTCTCTTACATCACACGAGTCTACATCGTACTATATACTGCCATAGACAAACCCAACATTAAATTATATAGTGTATTGCTATAAACCACCTTATACATTGTAATATTACACTATGTATTATTCTACCCACCCTAATGTATATCACACTGCTGTATATGGTACAGTGTATAATAACAAATAGTATTAAATGTATATGCTTAATACAATGTACAAAGTAATATATAGTATCGTAAATGTATAGTGAAGGATGTAGAGTGGAGGCTGTCTGGTGCCAGGATGTTGAGTGGAGTTTGTCTGGTGCCAGGATGTAGAGTGGAGGTTGTCTGGTGCCAGGATGTTGAGTGGAGTTTGTCTGGTGCCAGGATGTTGAGTGGAGTTTGTCTGGTGCCAGGATGTAGAGTGGAGTTTGTCTGGTGCCAGGATGTAGAGTGGAGTTTGTCTGGTGCCAGGATGTAGAGTGCAGTTTGTCTGGTGCCAGGATGTAGAGTGGAGTTTGTCTGGTGCCAGGATGTCGAGTGGAGTTTGTCTGGTGCCAGGATGTAGAGTGGAGGTTGTCTGGTGCCAGGATGATGAGTGGAGTTTGTCTGGTGCCAGGATGTTGAGTGGAGTTTGTCTGGTGCCAGGATGTAGTGTGGAGTTTGTCTGGTGCCCTGATGTAGAGTGGAGTTTGTCTGGTGCCAGGATGTAGAGTGGAGTTTGTCTGGTGCCAGGATGTTGAGTGGAGTTTGTCTGGTGCCAGGATGTAGAGTGGAGGTTGTCTGGTGCCAGGATGTAGAGTGGAGTTTGTCTGGTGCCAGGATGTAGAGTGGAGTTTGTCTGGTGCCAGGATGTAGAGTGGAGTTTGTCTGGTGCCAGGATGTAGAGTGGAGTTTGTATGGTGCCAGGATGTAGAGTGGAGTTTGTCTGGTGCCAGGATGTAGAGTGGAAATTGTCTGGTGCCAGGATGTTGAGTGGAGTTTGTCTGGTGCCAGGATGTAGTGTGGAGGTTGTCTGGTGCCAGGATGTAGTGTGGAGTTTGTCTGGTGCCAGGTCGTAGTGTGGAGTTTGTCTGGTGCCAGGATGTAGAGTGGAGTTTGTCTGGTGCCAGGATGTAGAGTGGAGTTTGTCTGGTGCCAGGATGTTGAGTGGAGTTTGTCTGGTGCCAGGATGTAGTGTGGAGTTTGTCTGGTGCCCTGATGTAGAGTGGAGTTTGTCTGGTGCCAGGATGTAGAGTGGAGTTTGTCTGGTGCCAGGATGTTGAGTGGAGTTTGTCTGGTGCAAGGATGTAGAGTGGAGGTTGTCTGGCGCCAGGATGTTTGAGTGGAGGTTGTCTGGTGCCAGGATGTAGAGTGGAGTTTGTCTGGTGCCAGGATGTTGAGTGTAGTTTGTCTGGTGCCAGGATGTTGAGTGGAGTTTGTCTGGTGCCAGGATGTAGTGTGGAGTTTGTCTGGTGCCCTGATGTAGAGTGGAGTTTGTCTGGTGCCAGGATGTAGAGTGGAGTTTTTCTGGTTCCAGGATGTAGAGTGGAGTTTGTCTGGTGCCAGGATGTAGAGTGGAGTTTGTCTGGTGCTGGGATGTAGAGTGGAGTTTGTCTGGTGCCAGGATGTAGAGTGGAGTTTGTCTGGTGCCCTGATGTAGAGTGGAGTTTGTTTGGTGCCAGGATGTAGAGTGGAGTTTTTCTGGTTCCAGGATGTAGAGTGGAGTTTGTCTGGTGCCAGGATGTAGAGTGGAGTTTGTCTGGTGCCGGGATGTAGAGTGGAGTTTGTCTGGTGCCAGGATGTAGAGTGGAGTTTGTCTGGTGCCAGGATGTTGAGTGGAGTTTGTCTGGTGCAAGGATGTAGAGTGGAGGTTGTCTGGCGCCAGGATGTTTGAGTGGAGGTTGTCTGGTGCCAGGATGTAGAGTGGAGTTTGTCTGGTGCCCTGATGTAGAGTGGAGTTTGTCTGGTGCCAGGATGTAGAGTGGAGTTTGTCTGGTGCCAGGATGTTGAGTGGAGTTTGTCTGGTGCAAGGATGTAGAGTGGAGGTTGTCTGGCGCCAGGATGTTTGAGTGGAGGTTGTCTGGTGCCAGGATGTAGAGTGGAGTTTGTCTGGTGCCAGGATGTTGAGTGTAGTTTGTCTGGTGCCAGGATGTTGAGTGGAGTTTGTCTGGTGCCAGGATGTAGTGTGGAGTTTGTCTGGTGCCCTGATGTAGAGTGGAGTTTGTCTGGTGCCAGGATGTAGAGTGGAGTTTTTCTGGTTCCAGGATGTAGAGTGGAGTTTGTCTGGTGCCAGGATGTAGAGTGGAGTTTGTCTGGTGCTGGGATGTAGAGTGGAGTTTGTCTGGTGCCAGGATGTAGAGTGGAGTTTGTCTGGTGCCCTGATGTAGAGTGGAGTTTGTTTGGTGCCAGGATGTAGAGTGGAGTTTTTCTGGTTCCAGGATGTAGAGTGGAGTTTGTCTGGTGCCAGGATGTAGAGTGGAGTTTGTCTGGTGCCGGGATGTAGAGTGGAGTTTGTCTGGTGCCAGGATGTAGAGTGGAGTTTGTCTGGTGCCAGGATGTTGAGTGGAGTTTGTCTGGTGCAAGGATGTAGAGTGGAGGTTGTCTGGTGCCAGGATGTTTGAGTGGAGGTTGTCTGGTGCCAGGATGTAGAGTGGAGTTTGTCTGGTGCCAGGATGTTGAGTGTAGTTTGTCTGGTGCCAGGATGTTGAGTGGAGTTTGTCTGGTGCCAGGATGTAGTGTGGAGTTTGTCTGGTGCCCTGATGTAGAGTGGAGTTTGTCTGGTGCCAGGATGTAGAGTGGAGTTTTTCTGGTTCCAGGATGTAGAGTGGAGTTTGTCTGGTGCCAGGATGTAGAGTGGAGTTTGTCTGGTGCTGGGATGTAGAGTGGAGTTTGTCTGGTGCCAGGATGTAGAGTGGAGTTTGTCTGGTGCCCTGATGTAGAGTGGAGTTTGTCTGGTGCCAGGATGTAGAGTGGAGTTTTTCTGGTTCCAGGATGTAGAGTGGAGTTTGTCTGGTGCCAGGATGTAGAGTGGAGTTTGTCTGGTGCCGGGATGTAGAGTGGAGTTTGTCTGGTGCCAGGATGTAGAGTGGAGTTTGTCTGGTGCCAGGATGTAGAGTGGAGTTTGTCTGGTGCCAGGATGTAGAGTGGAGTTTTGTGGTGCCAGGATGTAGAGTGGAGTTTGTCTGGTGCCAGGATGTAGAGTGGAGTTTGTCTGGTGCCAGGATGTAGAGTGGAGTTTGTCTGGTGCCAGGATGTAGAGTGGAGTTTGTCTGGTGCCAGGATGTAGAGTGGAGTTTGTCTGGTGCCAGGATGTAGAGTGGAGTTTGTCTGGTGCCAGGATGTAGAGTGGAGTTTGTCTGGTGCCAGGATGTAGAGTGGAGTTTGTCTGGTGCCAGGGTGTAGAGTGGAGTGTGTCTGGTGCCAGGATGTAGAGTGGAGTTTGTCTGGTGCCAGGATGTAGAGTGGAGTTTGTCTGGTGCCAGGATGTAGAGTGGAGTTTGTCTGGATGCCAGGATGTAGAGTGGAGTTTGTCTGGTGCCAGGATGTAGAGTGGAGTTTGTCTGGTGCCAGGATGTAGAGTGGAGTTTGTCTGGTGCCAGGATGTAGAGTGGAGGTTGTCTGGTGCCAGGATGTAGAGTGGAGTTTGTCTGGTGCCAGGATGTAGAGTGGAGTTTGTCTGGTGCCAGGATGTAGAGTGGAGTTTGTCTGGTGCCAGGATGTAGAGTGGAGTTTGTCTGGTGCCAGGATGTAGAGTGGAGTTTGTCTGGTGCCAGGGTGTAGAGTGGAGTTTGTCTGGTGCCAGGATGTAGAGTGGAGTTTGTCTGGTGCCAGGATGTAGAGTGGAGTTTGTCTGGTGCCAGGATGTTGTGTGGAGTTTGTCTGGTGCCAGGATGTAGAGTGGAGTTTGTCTGGTGCCAGGATGTAGAGTGGAGTTTGTCTGGTGCCAGGATGTAGAGTGGGGTTTGTCTGGTGCCAGGATGTAGAGTGGAGTTTGTCTGGTGCCAGGATGTAGAGTGGAGTTTGTCTGGTGCCAGGATGTAGAGTGGAGTTTGTCTGGTGCCAGGATGTAGAGTGGAGTTTGTCTGGTGCCAGGATGTAGAGTGGAGTTTGTCTGGTGCCAGGATGTAGAGTGGAGTTTGTCTGGTGCCAGGATGTAGAGTGGAGTTTGTCTGGTGCCAGGATGTAGAGTGGAGTTTGTCTGGTGCCAGGATGTAGAGTGGAGTTTGTCTGGTGCCAGGATGTAGAGTGGAGTTTGTCTGGTGCCAGGATGTAGAGTGGAGTTTGTCTGGTGCAGGATGTAGAGTGGAGTTTGTCTGGTGCCAGGATGTAGAGTGGAGTTTGTCTGGTGCCAGGATGTTGTGTGGAGTTTGTCTGGTGCCAGGATGTAGAGTGGAGTTTGTCTGGTGCCAGGATGTAGAGTGGAGTTTGTCTGGTGCCAGGATGTAGAGTGGAGTTTGTCTGGTGCCAGGATGTAGAGTGGAGTTTGTCTGGTGCCAGGATGTAGAGTGGAGTTTGTCTGGTGCCAGGATGTAGAGTGGAGTTTGTCTGGTGCCAGGATGTAGAGTGGAGTTTGTCTGGTGCCAGGATGTAGAGTGGAGTTTGTCTGGTGCCAGGATGTAGAGTGGAGTTTGTCTGGTGCCAGGATGTAGAGTGGAGTTTGTCTGGTGCCAGGATGTAGAGTGGAGTTTGTCTGGTGCCAGGATGTAGAGTGGAGTTTGTCTGGTGCCAGGATGTAGAGTGGAGTTTGTCTGGTGCCAGGATGTAGAGTGGAGTTTGTCTGGTGCCAGGATGTAGAGTGGAGTTTGTCTGGTGCCAGGATGTAGAGTGGAGTTTGTCTGGTGCCAGGATGTAGAGTGGAGTTTGTCTGGTGCCAGGATGTAGAGTGGAGTTTGTCTGGTGCCAGGATGTAGAGTGGAGTTTGTCTGGTGCAGGATGTAGAGTGGAGTTTGTCTGGTGCCAGGATGTAGAGTGGAGTTTGTCTGGTGCCAGGATGTTGTGTGGAGTTTGTCTGGTGCCAGGATGTAGAGTGGAGTTTGTCTGGTGCCAGGATGTAGAGTGGAGTTTGTCTGGTGCCAGGATGTAGAGTGGAGTTTGTCTGGTGCCAGGATGTAGAGTGGAGTTTGTCTGGTGCCAGGATGTAGAGTGGAGTTTGTCTGGTGCCAGGATGTAGAGTGGAGTTTGTCTGGTGCCAGGATGTAGAGTGGAGTTTGTCTGGTGCCAGGATGGAGAATGGAGTTTGTCTGGTGCCAGGATGTAGAGTGGAGTTTGTCTGGTGCCAGGATGTAGAGTGGAGTTTGTCTGGTGCCAGGATGTAGAGTAGAGTTTGTCTGGTGCCAGGATGTAGAGTGGAGTTTGTCTGGTGCCAGGATGTAGAGTGGAGTTTGTCTGGTTTATAGCAATACAGTATATAATTTAATGTTGGGTTTGTCTATGGCAGTATATAGTACGGTGTAGACTCGTGTGATGTAAGAGAATAAAGTTTAGATGGAAGCATGTTATATTTTGTACGACGTAGAATTGTAATGTATTAGTTACTGTTAGTAAGCAGCTACATACTATTAACACTCCTACCCTTTATTAATGCTACCCCTATCCCCTCCTTTTGATGCTGCTAATCCTGCATAATGCACGGGCATAAGTAGTACTAATCACATACCTGCATTTCCCATATCCCCTCCCTTTGATGCTGCTAATCCTGCATAATGCACGGGCATAAGTAGTACTAATCACATACCTGCATTTGACATATCCCCTCCTTTTGATGCTGCTAATCCTGCATAATGCACGGGCATAAGTAGTACTAATCACATACCTGCATTTGACATATCCCCTCCTTTTGATGCTGCTAATCCTGCATAATGCACGGGCATAAGTAGTACTAATCACATACCTGCATTTCCCATATCCCCTCCCTTTGATGCTGCTAATCCTGCATAATGCACGGGCATAAGTAGTACTAATCACATACCTGCATTTCCCATATCCCCTCCCTTTTGATGCTGCAAATCCTGCATAATGCACGGGCATAAGAAGTACTAATCACATACCTGCATTTCTCATAAATATGCTAAATTCCTCTTGATATGCAAATTCTTTTGTCAAGGTGCCCTTTCCCCCCCTTCAACCCCAGATTAAATATACGCTCCAAGCATGGTGCTGTTTCATTCAGACGCTGTCTCCCCGACAGACCTGGTCTTCACCTGAGGACGGATGCTTGCGTTGTGGCCGAAACGTCGTGAGAATTATTTTATTATGTTTTATTTTCATTATTTTATTATTTCCATTTTACATGACTTTACGGAAAGAACCAAGAAGACGCTTTATTCATATAGAATACTCTCATATCGGGCGTTTAGGCTGTCGACAACACCGTCCTCCATAACCTCCTCATCCCAGTCGTCTTGGTCGATGGCGATCTCATCAACAACCTGATCAAGTTCGTCATTGCCATCATCCTTGGACGGACGACAGGCAATAAGATCCTGCGCCTCTCCAGCCCAGTTAGACGGAACCTTCAGGCAGCCGGCCGTGATCCATGAGCGCAAGCACATGGAATTTATAAAGAGCGTCGTTGACAGCGACTGGCGAACGCATGTGAATTCCCGCCCGGCTCCGCTATTCGCACGTTCACAGGGAGTTGACGTCGCCGGCGCTCCCAAGTAGTCGCAGGCCATCTTGTAGTGGGCGGGGAGCAGCTCTTTGCGGAGAAACCACCACTGCATTACGTCAATGAAGGCGCTGGCGGTCGTGACGCCCATGCTCAGAAAACGATCGACTTCATCGCCATCGTCTATGGAGTTGCCGACGTTGCTGAACAGGGTGCTGAACAGCGACCGCTCCTCCATATGGGCAGCAACTGCCGTCGGCGAGATCGTGAGCACGTCCGAGTAGCGATGCTGCAGGACAGAGCGGATTGTGGCCTTCAGTGTAGCTAGCTCGTCTTGGTCTGTCGTTTTCGGCAGCTGTGGATTCAAGTAGGATGCCACAATGGCGGGTTCCTGAACCAGTAGGTGGCGGTACCGCACCAGTTCGGCCTTCATCCCCGTCGCAGTCAAGGGCTCATCGATCGCTCTAAGGGCGGCTTCACCGTGATCGCAATGACGGACGAGGTGCTCCATCGTCACCAGCACGAGATCCAATGTCGAATTGTGGTCCGCCGACAACGAGGCCATGACCTGGCGCAGCATTCGCAGGAATGCTGTCACGCCCTCAATGTTTGCCCACTGCAGTTCAGATAAAGCACCGACACCGATCACATCCTGGAAGCGCGCCATGATAATGTCCAATGGGACACGCGTCTTGATGGCGGCGTCGCCCATGTCAAACGTCGAATGCCACCTGGTCGGCGAGTCCTGGTGTGTCGGCTCCTTGCTGGTGAGCTTGGCGATCTCAGCCTCGCGGCGGTACGACTGCCGGACGACCTTGCTGCACCTGATATTGACGAGCGCCTTGCGCAGTTCGGCATTTGTTGACTTGATCAGTTTTAGCACTTGGACGACACCGATCTGGACGGAATGATCTGCACATCGAATATGGTGGCAAGTCCGCAACTGCTCATATCCGGCGTCCACGTTGACCAGGGCGAACAACGTCTTGACAGCACTGTTCGCATCGGAGCCATTGTCGCTGGTGACAGCGAGCAGCTTGGTCGAGATATTGTGCCCGAGGCTTTGGAGGTGCTCAAACAGAGCGGCCCCAATGCGCTTGCCGACACCCCTTCCGGACTGCACATCGAGGATTGTCAGCAGCATGGATTTTGACGCACCAGATTTGCTGTCGATCCAGTGCACCGTGACCATCCAAAATCCCTTCAGGTTGCGGTTCGACCACCCGTCGATGGTGAGCGAGATTGCGACATCCAGGTTGGAGAAGAACGCCCCGACGATGGGCAGCATGATGGCGTGATGCTCGACAATCCTGCGAATGATGGTGCGGGTCGATGGGCCCTCGTATCCCTGCGTCAATGTGTTGACCAAGGTCTTGAACTTGTCGCTGCCGGCGGCTCGCAAAGAGATTGCACCTTGGATAACAAAATCCACCACCGCGTTCTCAAACTTTACCAGGAGGTGATCCGGGATTGCTGGCCGGCTCAGTGTTTGCTGTATTAGGCGGCTCGCCGACGCCGACGTCCCGACCTCACTGCCTGGGGTGAGCACGCTGTGTTTCTTGAGGTGGGCTTTCCACCCCGACGCGTTCGTGTGGGTGGAAAACCACTTGCAGCAGTGCACGCACTGCCGCTTCCCTTGCTGTGCATGCGGATCACCCTACATCCAATCGTGTGTGTGCTCCCACGGGAACGCATACCGCTGCCTCTTTCGATTGCTGTTCGCAGCAACCCCAAAAAAGCCGTTGCTGGCATCCTCGTCCTCTAGTACCTCGACTTCAAGAACGTGGACCGTCTCCATGTGCTCCGCCATCACTTTAAAATGGAGGCCACGGACTGCGTCACTGCGCCACGGAACTTTTTAGCGGTAAACAAGGTACTGTATTTATCGGGTAATTATTCGCCCTACCCTTACCCTACCGGGTAATTCTTCTGAGCTACCTTTACCCTACTCTTTACCTTACCCCTTGGCATGTCGAAACCTTTACCTTTACCCTTTTACCCGGTAATAAAGGTAATTTACCTTACCTTGCCGAGGTCTAGTTGAAGGAGTGGGTGTTCACCACTGTAATCCAGAACTTTATAGACAGGGTTGGTGGATTTCACAGGAATGATCATCTGTGATGGAACTAATTCTTTAGTGCCATCAATGATGAGCTGGCCAATAGATGTACACATTTATTATTGTTGCGCTCTCAGTTTAACACGTAGGCTTTCGCGACCAATATCATCCATAATTTAGGCGATCTAAATCAACAATCCTCTATTATGTTACGCTGTCGTTTGAAATAAGTATATTTGGCAGTTGGCGGATCACGTTCACCTTGTGTTGGTGTGGAGTGATGTAAATTGTGTCACTAGGGTGTTCGCGCCAGCTACTATTACAGGAATGTATCTGTGCGTCTGGAGCCACTCTCTAGCACCAGAGTAAGTACGGCATGTCAGCCAGCCCTAGGGGGCATAGTCCTGGTGATGGCCTGAGAGAGGGCAAAGGAGGACGTGGTAGCCTGAGTGGGCACGCGATTCTCGTTCGAGATCCTTTGGAAAAGGTCTCGAAGGGGGCGTGGCCAAAGACGGAGCGAGGCCACGCCCAGGAGCATAAAGGGGCAATCCCGGGCGTGTTCTTGGCTCGTCTGTGGAATCAAGCCTGGGTCCCGTGTCTCGTCGTCTCCGGGTCTTCGTTTAGAGTTAACTCGCTACTCGCATAGTTAGCCATATCCCCTACTATAGAACCCGAGTTAAGTTCAGTGTTACCTGCTAGGGAAGTTGTTAAATAAAAGTATTGCCTCCCAGTCCAGAGTGTGTGCCTCCGTGTTGAACACTACAGGTGTAACGGGTTAGTGTAGCCCATTAGCCTTTGTTGCAAAGCTTGTTGCACCAATACGTCCAGCGAGCGCAGCAATGGCATGACAACGCACACAAGATGACCCTATCCTATCATATGTATAGTGTATGTCGACTGAGGTGCACAAACACCATTGTAGGAGGCAACTCGTTTATTAAACAACTAGGTTGTTGGGGGGCGACGCAGGCGTCCCCCCTGTGTTTCTTAACTCTATTGATCCCCGAATGAGCCCCGAATCCCGGAACACGCTCCCCCTTTATCCCTTGGCCCCAGCCCCGCCCTTTGCTGTAGCAAAGACGATGCCCCCACTTCCGGCCACGTGCCCTTAGGTAGTCCAATCGGGGCCCGCTTCCGGTCATGTGCCATAGGGGCACCCGGCGCTCCTCCAGCACTGTGGCTGGCGTGACCCACAGAGACATCGAACTGTCTCTATACTTACAGTAGTGGCTCTATTCATGACACTACATATGTATAAGTCCTCTCAGGGTACTCTGATTACCTTCCACGAAAAAATATATTCATGAGTTCTAAATAGACCAAATCTCATGGTGCACGACACAAATCCGAAAACAAATATTGGGTCTTTCCTTCATATAAAGTAAATATTATTTCATAAATCATTCCCTTTTGTTTTCAGCTGTAGCCATAATTGGTTAGTCTAGTAAAGCTCCATTGTGATTTTCTGAACACATGGAACACTATTGTGTTGACTTGTTTGCTTCTCTCTAAACGTATACCCAAAAGCATTTTATTTTGAAAATGCAGTAAATGTATGTATCTATGTTGAACTGCTTTCACACCGAACAGAGACAACCATGCTAATTGGAGGTGTGGGGGAAGGAAAACAAACTAAACACAAAACGCAGTTCAGTAAAACCTGAATTGTAAAGCAGGAGATCGAGTTGGTGGCTACTATAACACAGCCCTGGAGATTTCTGATCATCCTGAGCAGTGGTATCTGTCACATCACATGCCTCTTTGCGTTTAGATAGAACAAGCCAGATGTAATGATAGGTGATGTTGATGCTACAAATAATACAAAGCAGTGATTGAAAATGTAAACAACACTGTCCATCCCTTGCATTAATTTGAGAGGCTATGGGTACCTGTGTAGAGGAGTACTGCAGGGACCGAACGAGGGGCAACCGCGGGAAGGGGTCCAAGCAAAAAGGGGAGTGCCAGAAGGGCGAGAGAGGAGGGTAAGTAGGCAGAGTGAGACGTCTGCTTGTGGGGGGAGCCAGGTAGAAGGAGGAGAGCCAGGTAAAAGGGAGGAGCCCGGGCTAAGGGGATAAAAGGGGAACCTGGATGGAAGGGGAGGGGTGAGAGACAAAGGAGAGAGAGATAAATAAAGAGGAGCCAGGTAGCAGGTAGAAGGGCTCCTGAGGCTACGGGTGGAAGAGTACGAGGTAGCTTGGACGAAGGTCGAGGGAGTCGGAAGAGAGGGCTAAGGGACAGGGAGTAGTGAGTGCCCGCGACGGAACTGAGAGTGCGGATGTTGGCGTGAATTAACGGCAAGCAGCCATGAATATTTAACCCTGGTCTCCGTCTGAGTCTACAATCCCACAGGGCATCACGAAGCACGACTATACACCTGCAATGAGTGCATGTGCATGTAACTGAAAAGGGTGGTGTCGGTTGTTTTCTCTCATTCTGGACCAATGTACCCTGGAGCAGGACAATGGCAACTGATTTTGCAGATTTTTTTACAATATTTCAGTCTCTTTTTGCTTTTAAATGAATGATTAGAAGAAAAGCACAATAATATTTTAAAGTTGGCACATAAGATGCAGGTAATTCAATAAGTCCTCAATGGGCTAGTTTCCCAGTCCATTTGAGCCAGGAATTAGTTGATTTAGTGGACATTTATTCATCAAACGTGATGAGGCAGCTCTCTTGTCAAACTCTCTATGAGAGGAGCTTTTCAGCAATTATGCATGGTCAAGTTTCCAACGGCCTCACAATGTAAACTGCACACTGCCCATTTACAACATCGAGTTATTTAAGCTGCTGGTCAGGTAGCCGATCCCTGTTGTACGCCTCATTATGGACAGATAAGTTCCCACCCACTACGAGCGGAGTGAGGCACAAGCTAACAATCACTCTCCCAGCGGTGCTCATGAATAGTTTCAGATCACCGAGATTCGGTCGCTTGTCATAGCAGTAGAACAAAAATTGGTCCCAATTATTATTATACATATGCACAACCTTTTACAGAAAATCTTGACTTAAAGCTTTCGTGGCTGCAGGTATTCATATTATTTGGGTTTTTCGGTAAAGTCACGTAGATAGGTTCAAATAAAATAACAAAAAACAAAAACTACGACGTTTCGATCGCAACACAAGTGGTCATCTTCCTTATTTTCTTTGAACCTATCTACGTGACTTTACTGAAAGACCCAAAGAATACTTTTACAGCAACTTTTCACAATTGTAAATTCATCAATTTTAATGTGATGAACAAGAGCAAACAAATTTAGTTGTACGAACATATGTAAGGAGAAATGTAATGATCAAGAAATAAAGACACTTGAAGTTTCATTATGTGACTGAGCAGATAAAACCATCGATTGAGACCTACATCACTTGTTTGCTAGGATATTTCAGATGGTTGTAATAATTATTCAACAATTTATTTGGGAGTATGCAACGACATCTCTCATTCAATATGGCGGTGGGAAATGTTTAATTTATAACCAGGCTCAACTCAGCATGTCTTCCCTCTGGATTTCCAAGAATGGTCACCACTTGACAAGAAGACAAAACTTTGCAGAAAATGAACAGTGGTTGTTCTCTGGAGATAATAGTCTCTATGTTTAAAATCAAGAAATAATTTGTTCCTCAATGATTCAGAGCTACTAACATAGATGAGCACTACTTATTATGCATAAAAGGATGGGGGAGAATTAATATTTTTATTTATTTATATTAGACTGCTCAAATTAAGTACGAAAGTTGCTTCTGAATTATACACGAAGCAATCGTGAGCCCATTGGACCTAATAAGTGCACAATTCCTTTACCTACAAGGAGAAAACATAATCATGTCTAGTCTCGTTTAAAGTATCACAATAATAACAACTCTCACAAGGACTGACAGAATGAAGGGCATCTGCTGCGTAATACATGCCTAATAATGAGCATGATAATTAATTTTCCTTGCTGTAAATTGTTAGATTATAAAATGTCACTTGCACCTATCAATTGCAGAATTATGGACATTTCTAATATAACCCAGGCCTTAATAAAAAAAAATCAACATCCAAACATGTGAAGATACGAATGGAATGCTTTATTCCTGATATATCGTCAGTCTTCAAGGTTCAATTATCTAAAAACCCAAGTTACTTGAAAAGTACATGTCAAGAGTTTGAAAATATGTACAATATTTGCTTTTTTCGACATTGTCTTCACATCTTTAATTTATGTGCATCTTTGTTTTTCCAATCCAATGTTTAGAAAACACCATGAATGATGATGGAATATCGCTTTGCCTGACTCCCCTTCCAATATACAGTAAAACGGTGCTTTCCAAATGTAATCTCAGTGCGGCTGTTCCATTTTTTGTATATTAACAGTACTATTATTATTTCTAATGACTATCAATTTCCACTGAGTCAAAAGCCTTTTCATAGTATTTTTTTCGCATCTG
Source organism: Lampetra planeri (assembly GCF_965212315.1). Taxonomy (NCBI): domain Eukaryota; kingdom Metazoa; phylum Chordata; class Hyperoartia; order Petromyzontiformes; family Petromyzontidae; genus Lampetra; species Lampetra planeri. Next base: position 24,346,918 of record NC_136107.1, read on the forward strand.
ATAGACAGTATGTATGGTCCGTGGTAGAGACACATTTCCTAAACCCTCCCTGCCAAAGCAGATGATTGGCCTCCGATTTGTTTTCTTTTATTGTGTTCCTCATTTTCTTCATGAACAATGTCTGTTAATGGTATGTATTACAGTAATACACCAGGTGGCATTTTAAAACTCAAGCAGTGTTTTAAAGTGTAATCGTGATGTTGATCAAAGTTGAAAGAAAAGTACACAACGTTGATTCTAGATTTGAAGCTTTCGTGACTGCAAGGATTCATATTCTTAGGTTTTTTTCGGTAAAGTCACGTAGGTAATTTTTTTTTTCATAAAAGTAAAATAAAAAATAAAATAAAAATCACGACGTTTCGGAGGCAACACAAGCTTCCGTCTTCAGGTAGAACCGTCACAGCACGAAAGCTGTATCAAGTGAGAGAAATTCCAAGAAAACAGTCCTTGTATATATACTGGTTGAGGGTGGGAGGAGGCAAGGTAGGCCCTGAATATTATTTTTGTGAGGTTCGGTGCGGCTGAAGCACGCTGTCATTCCTAACAGCGTGCTCTGTGGAATATCTGGGGGCGCACACAACCACACCCCTCGTTGGGGACGAGGCATAAAAGGGCAGCTCCCTGGCCGATCAGGGCCAGTCGCAGCTCAAGACCCAAGACCCGCCAGCCAGCCAGCTTAGGACACTGGACCCCCTCGTCCCGCTTGTCCTTGTAAGGGCCGGGACGCTGTGAGGGCCAGTGGTGGGACTCTGGGACTCCTGGCTCTACGTCCTTGTAAGGGCGAGTTCCGAGGAAGCCAGAGTCCAGACCTGCACCTTGGCTCGGTCGGGTCAATTAGCCTCCCCTAGGGTAATTGCAGCCGGAGGACCCCAGAGCGTAGCCAGAGTAGTGTATCTAGGCTGTGTACCTAGGCTGTGTACCTAGGCTGTAACAGAGTATCAGGACTATTGGAGTGTTGTATTGTAATAAAGAAGTTACCTCTACAAGTGTCTCCGGAACCCATTACATATGGATACAACTTTTCATGCAGCAGTTGGGAATGTTCGATAGCACATGACCTCGAAATGTAATACCAGAAACGTAATGTTCCCTTCTGAATGTAGCCTCAAACTGATTCATATATAATGATGCCCTCGAAATTGGACTAAAATAATAATTTCACATTGCAATGAATGGTGGTAATGTAATGTCTGAATACAGGAACTCCTTTACTTACAAACATTCAACTTACGGACTTTCAGAGATACGAACAAACCTGTCCATATGTCCAGTTGCCTTTTCGGACCGAGAGTCGTAAGTTCAACCGCCACGCAATAAATGGCGGTGGTTGTTCGGCGTCATTACCCAGTATTCCTAGCATTTCTGCCTGGGCCGCCGCCATTGTCTGTTGTATTATCGGTGTGTGGATCACTGCGACATTCTCTCCGCTTTTCATGAACATTATCAACCCCCATCATGTCTCAGAAGCGTAAGAGTGGTGAAAGTGTCGAGGGTGGTAGTAAGAAGAACCAGTGGCATCTACATCTACTTGGAGATTATACAACTTTTAAAGCCATTCCCCGTGTTTTGCGTACATGCCATGCAACATGTTTGGAATCGACAGGAGTAAAGTTGGACTTACGAACAAATTGACTTAAGAAGAGACCTCTGGAACCTAACTCGTTCGTAAGTAGAGTCCCTGTATAGGTCATTTGGAATGCACCATCTTGCTGATTCCACCAATTGCAGTGATTACATTTTTATTTTCACAACAGTCTCTAGTTAGAAGGCCTCTGGATAAAAGGGGCAGATGGCTACATATCAAGTAGTGAACTCCCATGAGCATTGTTCAAAATGCAGCTTTGGGAGACATTATTATAAGCACATTATTCAGTGACCATGAATGAAAAAGTCTGCAAAGCTTCCTGAAAAAATATAATGACAGGAGCAACTGTAGAAAATATTGCAGTAAAACTTAATATTACAAGGTCACTCCACATGTCGTTTAATAAAATGTCTTCAAAAGGTACATGCACTTAATCCACAAATGGCTACTTTTAATATATTTTTTAAATACTTAGTGTTTGCACCTTCTTCTTCCTAGCGTTGTTCCCGCTGTGGCACAGGGTCCGCTTTTCGGCATTGTCTTCTCCATTTGGCTCGGTCCAGGGCATCTTCGGGGGATGCGTTGACCGTCTTCATGTCTTCCTTTATTCGATCCATCCATCGCTTCTTCGAACGTCCGCGTGGACGGCGGCCCTCTGGCTCAATACGCATGGCAGTCTTGGCCACTGATGACTCTTCACTTCGCATCACATGGCCGTACCACCGAAGCCTTGCCTCAAGCATCTTGTCCGCAATGGGGGCCACACCAAGTCGCTTCCGAACGTCTTCGTTCATGACACGATCCCATCGAGTCAGTCCAAGGCTCCATCTGAGCATCCTCATCTCCATGGTATGGAGAGCTTGTTCGTGTACAGTTGTGGCTGGCCAGCACTCGGATCCATAGAGTGCCACCGGTCGGACGATGGTCTGGTAAATTTTTCCCTTCAGCCTATCCGGCATTTTCCGATCACAGAGGACTCCGGTGACTTGCCTCCACTTCATCCATGCCGCATTGACTCGTAACCTCACATCAGTCGTGATGCTTCCATCTGAGCTGATGGTGGAGCCCAGGTACTTAAAGTCCGTCGCTTTCTTCAGATCTTCTCCGTCAATGCTGATGGTGCCGTCGGTTTGGGGGCCACACTCCATATACTCCGTCTTTTTGATTTTGAACCTCATCCCGTTTTCATCCAAACGTTCCTTCCACAGGCGCGTTTGTCTTTCCACATCTCCTCTCTCTTCATCTGAGAGGAGGACGTCATCCGCATAGAGAATTGACCATGGCAGGGGCGTGTGCAGGTCGGCAGTGATAGTGTCCATGCACAGGATAAACAGGAGTGGTGACAGGGCCGATCCTTGGTGCACTCCAACGCTGATGGGAAATGGCGGTGATATGTCCACTGCGCACCTGACTGCACTGGTGACGTTCTTGTATCGGAGTTGCACCCAATGCACGTAGGTTTCAGGGTCTCCATGGGATCGAAGCGAGTGCCAGATGAGGTCGTGGGGGACCCTGTCAAATGCCTTTTCAAGGTCGAGGAACGACACGTGCACAGCTTTGTTCTTCTCTCTGTGCCTCTCCAGCAGGAGCCTCGCCACGAATATGGCGTCCATAGTGCCACATCCTTTGACGAAGCCGCATTGGTTGGGTGATAGGGTGATGATGTTTCTAATCCTCGTGTCCAAAACTCGCTCAAAGATCTTCATCGCATGACACAGGAGCCGGATTGGCCTGTAATTCGAGCATTCTGCCACGTCTCCTTTACCCTTCCAAATTGGAACCGTCGTGCTGGTCGACCAGGCTTCTGGGACCTCACCGGTGCTCGTGATGGTGCTGAAGAGCTGGGTAAGGAGGGCAGCACCCTGCCTGCCAAGGATCTTCCAGGCCTCAGCAGGGATATCGTCCGGGCCAGTCGTTTTCCCATTCTTCATTCTCTTGATAGCTTGTTCCACTTCGATGATGGTGATAGGCAAAACGGGACCAAGGACGTGTTCAGCGCTAATAATCGGTGGGTGGGGAAATTCCTGGTTGCAGATTCCAGAGAAGTAGTCGCTCCAGCTTTGAAGGATGGCGGGCGGGTCTCTGAGAGCGCTGTGATTTTCATCTTTTATCCATTTAACCTGACCAATATCCTGAGTCGAACGATGGCGCGCCTCTGCCAGTCGATAGATCTTATTGGCACCTTCTGGGGTGTCTAGTTGGACATACAGTTGGTCGTATTGAGCTAATTTCACCGCTGCTACTACTTTGCTTCGCTGCCGATATGCAGTTTCTGTAGTGTTGGTAATCCAGATCTGCGAGCGTTTGGCGCCACTTCTTGAAAGCTAGCTTCTTCTCTTTCACTGCTAGCTGTTCCACCACCATATTTGATTGTCAATGAAACGTTTTCCCGGCTTAGTTAGCCCCAGTGCTTCCGTTGCTGCTGTGCACAGTTGGCCGGCGAGATCTTCCCAAATTGCATTCGCTGGTCGGTTGGTGTTCACGTCAATCTGATTGAGGGCGACTCTCAGCTGATCCTTGCATTCCTTCATCAGCCACCACTTAATTCGCTGCTGTCCCGTTGTTGGTGGGCGATGTTGCTGGCCAATGTCCATTTTCATGTCCATGACCAGGATGCGATGTTGTGGGGCGATGTTGTCCGATGGTATGACTTTAGTGTTTGTCACCGTTTTCAGCTTATCCCGCTTGACAAGCCAGTAATCAATTTGAATTGATCTCCCACCACTGGCGTACGTAATGAGATGGGATGGTCTCTTCTTGAAGAAGTTGTTGGTGAGGACAAGATCATGGGCTTCCGCAAAGTCCATGGCTCGGTTTCCCTCATCGTTCCGGGTACCATATCCTTGGCCACCATGGTTTCGAGGGTATCCATCCCGGGCGTTTCCAACGTGTCCATTTAGGTCTCCACCAATTACTAACTGCACTTCTCCGTTTATCGATTGCATGTGTCCATCAAATTGTTCCCAAAATTCCTCCTTGGTATCTGCTGGGCAGCCAGGCTGCGCCAATATACCAAAATTGAATAAGTTGTTTTAAATATGTATTCATAAAAAGCTTTACAAGTGACGTTTGCTTGTTAGCACTTTGAATGATAGAATGACCTTGGCACAGAATGCGTTACATTACATTGTAAAATGTCTATAAAAACGTTCTATACTGGCAGTGCTTTTAATTTAATTAACCGCAATTGCATAACTGACAGTTTTTCGAATGTTTTTTTTATTTCCAATATGCATTTTCTAAATGAGAACGCATATTTCCAATGACATTGCTTTTCATATAAAATTGTGCTTATAATTGTTCATTCAATGGGCAGTCAGTCAGTTTCGAACAAATTAGCAAATAAATATTAGCCACTTACGAATACTCTATGTACATAATAAAACAGTCACCTGCTATTGGGGACACATTTAATACAGTCTTGCATTATTCTTGCCCTGAAATGATTGGACCCAAGGGACATAATCTGTGCTAATGCTATATCAATTGAAAATTAGCAACCAGTCTAATCTATTATGTATTCACTTAGGGTGTGTTATTAGTTCCGATGAGTGAGATCCACTGGAATGTTTTCATGAACTCAGAAAGGAGTTCATAATAAAAACGTCCAGCATATATTGAGTTATTGGGCAAAACTGTTTGTGTTAAAATTCCAAAGAATATTAGGTTGGTCACTTGGTGCTTTATTTTTACTTTTCATTTGTTTTTGATTGAATGATGGTTTTCAATAGATAACTATTACATGTAAACGCCAATATGCAAACTGGTAAACATGTTCATTGTTTAAGTGAATCATCAAAACAACTACATCACTGCAAATACGCTATGTGAGTGCACGCATTTGCATACTTGCTGGTGTATTCTTAAGAGATCAATGTTCATTCACAAGTCCGAGTCTCATTGAAATAGACTAATGGAAACGCTCAGTATTCTATAGAACACATTCCTGCGGAGGGAGCTGATAGGAACGTTGGGTTGCTCGGTCAATGGCCAGGGTCAACGGCGGCGTGGTGTATTCCGCAAATATGCCCGACTGTGAGGGCGGGCACAAGCCGGCGTGAGAAGGTTAAACGTTGAGTTTTATAAGGGTACCACGGGGTGACCAGCCCCTCCCCACCAAGCCCCACCCCTCCCCACCCAGCCCCTCCACACCCTCCCCACCCAGCCCATCTTCACCCTCCCCTCCCGACCCAGCCCCTCCCTCCCCACCCAGCCCCTCCCCACCCTCCCCTCTTCACCCAGCCCCATCCCTCCCATGTTTAGATGCACGACGGACGGACACAATAATCGCCTGTGGGCTGGTGTAACCTGGCGGTTCCTACCAGTATATTAGTTAATTGACAAGGTAAAGCTAAACAGAGACTATTAAGAGCTTTAGGTTTTTTTGTATTAATGTCTAAGCCAATGTTATATTTAACACAAAGAGAAGTTTCCATTATAGACCCGACTTGTCAAGTTGTCCTTACGACAAGTGGCATGCGGACACATCTGCACTTACACAACTGCCTCGTTGTGTGGTTAGCCACTGCTTATGTTTTATACTGAGATGTTCTCCAGCTGCCTGCACAGTGAGAACAAGCACTTTAGAGCCCATGGGAACAGGTACAGGAGATATACACCTCACTCTTAAGAGTATGTGTCAATCCACAGCTGGATGGGCAGTGGAGGGTTTGTTTGATGGTACTTCACCATGCGGGTGTGTGCATATTTGTGAGCAGGTAGAACATAGATATCTGAACAAAGACGTAGAGTACAACAATTGATCTTTGCTGCACTGCCCTCGGTTGCCCACCACATTGGCACCGCAGCAGCTTATCACTCTAATTTTAGGCATGTTGGTCACCCATCCAATGCGCTATCCACTGTCAAACTTGCTTGGCTTCCAAGATTTCAATATATAGAGTGCATTTGGGTGAATTGGTCGTAGGCAAGAGCAATTAGCCACCGTGTAATAAACTCTATGTTTAGTGGCGACATTGCTGAGGAGAAGCACGCCGCTGCCTGTTGCAGAAGGTTGCAGTCCGAGCCTGGCGGTTGCCCTGGTTAGTACTGTGTGTGTATTTACCACGAAAAAATACCCCACCTGCTGCACAGTGGAACCTACATATCCCGTGAAGTTTTTAAAAAATAGTAGGCCCTGTGTCCACATTTTCTAAATGTTCAAATTACCTGGAAATTACCAGATTTCCTGATTGTGTAAAAACCACAGAGAAAGCAAAGTTGCTCCCAAATGCCAGACTATAGCTGTGCCCAAACATAGCCCCTTCGTAATATTATTGCATTATAAGAATTGCGCAAATAGCAAATTCCCTCAATGTTTAATATTATTTTACTGTTTAATAATGTCAGGCAATGCGACAAATGCTCATACATGATGTTGTCTGGACATTTCTAATGAAGTTAACAGCCAATTTTCAAGTAGTACCCAGTGTTGTATTCCTCGACGTACACAGCAAACAGTGCACTTCCCTATGTAGTATTCCGACTCTATATTGAGTAATCTATCAGGGCTCAGGCCGCTCATGTATATTAGATGTCCACTTAAATATAACTCTGCCAAAAGCTGTCAGTGAAACACATTCACTCAAAATGATAAGCAGTCACAGCTCATCTCATTGCAAGATGCACATGTGCAATATAATGGGGAGAAGTACTTTGGCTGACATGTACGTTTCTTGATTGCATCGGAATTTCACACGTGCACCAATTTTAGATTGGCATGGATTTGTTTGCAATGATTGTGTCTTTTGTGTTCACTTTCTAGTTTCGTTCTATTATAACTGTTAACCCATTCTATTTACGCAATCTAACCCAAAACACCTCTATTATGAACCCTTTATAAATCCACATTATTATGGATTGTGGTGTCAGGTTCATCACAGGACACTGTTTGGCTTATTGCAACATCATATGCATTTGATCGACCTTGAGGAATAACATGCTGTGCTATCTCCCACCCAACAATATGATCATTGTCCTGCCTGAATGAAATGGGTTTTTAATAAAGGTATAGGTGACTACATACAATCATAGGTAAAGGTGCGACCCTGGAATTGCACATTCAAGAACTAACACACATGTTATTTCATTTGAGCCACCCATGAACCCTTTACCTGCCTCAACATTTCCCCAGTCTACGTAAAATTAACTCTCATGGAAATTACATTTACTCTTACCATGTATCTGTAGTGAGTCCAACTGAGTCGCATACATTATTCTTCAGAGGTAACACATTTAATTTAACACGTATATTCAAAGGGGTAACTGCCCCTTTACCAGATACAGCCTGGGTTAGTGACCACCCAGCTAACTACACTACACGTAGGAGTTACAGTTATGAAGGGTCGGACCCTCACTCAGGTCCCCGGCCACGTGTTGATGCCTCGTAGGTCGTAGAGCTTCCAGCTTGTAGATGTTGAGCTTCCAGCTTGTAGAACGAAGCGACCCCGGTCCCTCTCAGGGACCCACCTTATACAGTGAGGGGAAAAAGTATTTGATCCCCTGCTGATTTTGTACGTTTGCCCACTGACAAAGAAATTATCAGTCTAGAATTTTAATGGTAGGTTTATTTGAACAATGAGAGAGAGAATAACAACAACAAAATTTGTAAAAATGCATGTCAAAAATGTTATAAATTGATTTGCATTTTAATGAGGGAAATAAGTATTTGACCTCTCTGCAAAACATGACTTAGTACTTGGTGGCAAAACCCTTGTTGACAATCACAGAGGTCAGACGTTTCTTGTAGTTGGCCACCAGGTTTGCACACATCTCAGGAGGGATTTTGTCCCACTCCTCATTGCAGATCTTCTCCAAGTCATTAAGGTTTCGAGGCAGACGTTTGACAACTCGAACCTTCAGCTCCCTCCACAGATTTTCTATGGGATTAAGGTCTGGAGACTGGCTAGGCCACTCCAGGACCTTAATGTGCTTCTTCTTGAGCCACTCCTTTGTTGCCTTGGCCGTGTGTTTTGGGTCATTGTCATGCTGGAATACCCATCCACGACCCATTTTCAATGCCCTGGCTGAGGGAAGGAGGTTTTCACCCAAGATTTGACGGTACATGGCCTCGTCCATCGTCCCTTTGATGCGGTGAAGTTGTCCTGTCCCCTTAGCAGAAAAACACCCCCAAAGCATAATGTTTCCACCTCCATGTTTGACGGTGGGGATGGTGTTCTTGGGGTCATAGGCAGCATTCCTCCTCCTCCTCCAAACACGGCGATTTGAGTTGATGCCGAAGAGCTCCATTTTGGTCTCATCTGACCACAACACTTTCACCCAGTTGTCCTCTGAATCATTCAGATGTTCATTAGCAAACTTCAGACGGGCATGTATATGCACTTTCTTGAGCAGGGGAACCTTGTGGGCGCTGCAGGATTTCAGTCCTTCACGGCCTAGTGTGTTACCAACTGTTTTCTTGGTGACTATGGTCCCAGCTGAGATCATTGACAAGATCCTCCCCTGTAGTTCTGGGCTGATTCCTCACCGTTCTCATGATCATTGCAACTCCACGAGGTGAGATCTTGCATGGAGCCCCAGGCCGAGGGAGATTGACAGTTGTTTTGTGTTTCTTCCATTTGCGATTAATCGCACCAACTGTTATCACCTTCTCACCAAGCTGCTTGGCGATGGTCTTGTAGCGCATTCCATCCTTGTGTAAGAATACAATCTTGTCCCTGACATCCTTGGAGAGCTCTTTGGTCTTGGCCATGGGGGAGCGTTTGGAATCTTATTGATTGATTGCTTCTGTGAACAGACGTCTTTTATACAGGTAACAAGCTGAGATTAGGAGCACTCCCTTTAAGAGTGTGCTCCTAATCTCAGCTCGTTACATGTATAAAAGACACCTGGGAGCCAGACATCTTTCTGATTGAGAGGGGGTCAAATACTTATTTCCCTCATTAAAATGCAAATCAATTTATAACATTTTTGACATGCGTTTTTCTGGATTTTTGTAGTTGTTATTCTGGCTCTCACTGTTCAAATAAACCTACCATAAAATTATAGACTGATCATTTCTATGTTAGTGGGCCAACGTACAAAATCAGCAGGGGATCAAATACTTTTTTCCCTCACTGTATCCTCCCGGGTAGGGGCCAGCTCCGCTCTCGGCCCCGCCCACCTTCTCGAGCGTTCCAGCTCCCTCTCGATCCCCCTCGAGAGCTCTCCCTGGACACGTGATTACCCCCGAGCCCCCCTTCTCTGTGGACACTCCAGATCATGTGTCTACGGGGTCAACCAGAGTGCCATAGCCCAGGGTAACCCTGTCCCTGGGCTGACACTCTCCCGCTCCCCCTTGTGGGAGCCCGCACTACACGCTATGCGTGGTGCCCGCGCTATCCCAACGCTCACCAAGCCCCACTAGGGCTGGTACTACACCCACCTACAGCGTGTATTACGCGGTTACGGTGCATCACACGCCGTTCTATGCTAAAGCCGGCATCACACAGCAACCCACACGGTGCTGTCCGCGATATAGGAACATCGCACGCCACGTCCCTCCCTGGCCAGCACCATACAATGACATCCCCGATGTCACTACATATCCATGAGCATTGTTTTTTTATTGCCCACTATTTGGTGATCAGAAAGTCTCCTCCGATCTCTTAATCTGCCATATACTTTTTATCATACAGCATGTGAGTTCAATTGTGTTTTTGACAATGGATGTCCAAATATATTTTCCACCTCTGTACAAAGATTGTTAACTATCCACTGCATAGCATGCTCAGCGCTCCTACATTTAATTTTGCTTATTTAGATGTTCCATATCTATAATACATTGCGTTTTAACAGGAAAAAGGTTGTAAAAAAGGTTATACAGTATACTCTTTGGTTCTTTCGGTAAAGTCACGTAGGTAGAAAAATAAAATATATCACGACGTTTCGATCGCAACACAAGCGGTCGTCCTCAGGCAAAAAAAAATATCCACCAGTGGAACTGGCGAACCAGCGAGAGAGCTTTTACAACAAGAGGTTATTTATGTGGTGATGGGCAAGCAAGCGGGGTCTGAGCTGGAAAGGAATTCCAACTCCGGCCGCAAGCACGTCAGTTGTGTTAATGGGGGAGATTAGGGAGAGTTTAGGGAGAGATATTAGCATGAAATGAGTTTCAGTCGCCGCATAAGAGTATCGTCCCCGCATATGCGCACAACAGCAGTGTTAATAGGAGATTAGGCAGAGAGATTAGCAAGTTAATGTCATGTCCATGTGTAACACAAGCTGTGGCGCTGCCAACTGCGCTGTGAGAGGCAAGCGCGTCCACACAAGAAAACCACCGCAACGGTGGTCGTGCCAGTGAGACACACAGCCCATCACACGCGCCTGAGGACGACCGCTTGTGTTGCGATCGAAACGTCGTGATATATTTAATTTAATTTTTCAACCTACGTGACTTTACCGAAAGAACCAAAGAGTATGGATTCCTGCACTCACAAAAGCTTCAAATCAAGGTTATACTGTACTAGCGGTAAGTACCCGGCGTTGCTCGGTCGAAAAAGGCAGACACACACATGGACTTACACACAGACATTGACCCACACATATAGAAACACATCGACTTAGACGCACACACACACATATATGGGTAAACCCAGGATGGGTCGTTAGCAGGCCAGCCTAAATGTTTATAACCGGCGAAGATGTTTCATTAGGGGGATGCACGTTTCGCAAGCGTATAGAAGGGAGGGCATTACCATGGCCGAGAAGACCTGAAGCTTGGTGCAGAGCGACAGACCAGGTAGCTTCCACACAGCGTAACGCAGCCGATGAAAAGATAATGGCACTCGACTGATTTGAAGTGATACCTCTGTGGTTAAACCGGAGCCGGTCATGAGCACACTGGGCAGGTATGGGAATCTCGGCAATCTCTCCACAACTGGCGCATCACGAATTGTGAGCTGTGGGGGTGGATTGTTCGATGGTACAAAATACCCAGGCAGGTGCTTAGTTTTGGTGGGGCTGATGGTAAGGCCCCACCTCTTAGTGGCAAGCTCCAGGTTCAGCAGCAGTGAGCAGCAATCACCAGAGCATCGACATACATAACATGGTTGAGCAATAGGGAGGCATCCGTTGACCGCACCCGGGCATCGATCAGCCTCCCATTGTATCTGCACCATATGGTAATTCATCGGGTACAGCCATTGAAGGCTTCACGAACTACGTAGTCAAAAGATATGTTAAAAAATGTGGAGCCAGAGGACATCCCTGTCACACCCCAAGGTGTAGAGCAGGGGTCCTCAAACTACGGCCCGCGGGCCACATGCGGCCCACCGAGGACATTTATCCGGCCCATGGTCACTAATTGGGCTGCGCTGGTGAGCACTAATTGGGCTGCGCTGGTGAGCACTCATTGGGCTGCGGTGGTGGGCACTGATTGGGCTGCGGTGGCGAGCACTGATTTGGCTGCGCTGGTGAGCACTGATTGAGCTGCGGCGGTGGGCACTGATTGAGCTGCGGCGGTGGGCACTCATTGGGCTGCGCTGGTGAATGGTTCAATGGGCCAATTGACTGGACTTGCCCCCCAGGCCTAAGGCTGCCAGCCCTCCCCTGGCTGCGCTTGACTGGCTCTCCTTCCCTCAGCTCCCTCACTTGCCCCTCGGCTCCACTCCCAGTGATATTCCTGTGTGCTGAGTAAATGATAGAGGGGTAATAACAGAGTGATCTCTGATCTCTGGAGGGGCTGCCTGCTGTTTTCCCGTGCTGGTCAGTGACAGACAGCCGAGGAGTAGGAACCCCAATTTAAATGACAGTAAGTGCATTTATATTCTGATTGCTATTCAGTTGTATGAGGTTATATGTTGTATGTTGTGTAAGCCCCGGTTCATACTGTTGCGATCTCTGAGCAGTGCGAGTTCAGCCATATGCTTGTATGGCTGAACTTGCATTAGATTCGGAAGAAAAAAGGCACATGTGCCTTCTTTTTTCCTGCAGTGGAATCGGATCGCATGGGTCTTCTCCCCCATGCGATCAGATTCCTATGCGAGTTCGCAGATCGCACTGCGATCTGTGAACAAAACTGCAGGTGTAATTAACTTTTTAATGGCACCCGCACCAGTGTGAGCCTGGGGTAAAAGCGGAGTTCCCCCAATCAGACTGCATTGATGGGCAGTGCAGTCTGTATGTCTCTGTGTGGGCAAAGTTATTGCTGGTATATTGTTTTTGTAGCGCTGTATATATATTGGAATTTTACTAATAGCAATTTTGACTCCCTAGAAAACAATGATGTCAAGAAAGAGAAAAATTGACTCGAAGTGTAGGATATTCAAAGAACAGTGGACTTATGATTACTTTTTCATGCAGTACAAGGAAAGAGCTGTGCGTCTGATATGCCAGAATATAGTGTCTGTGTTCAAAGAATACAATTTACGTCGACACTATGAAACTCAACATAAAGATAAATATGATTGTTTGGTCGGAGAAGTGAGAAAAGATAAAATATTAAAACTGAAAAATACATTAACAACTCAGCAAAATACTTTTGTGAAGCAGAAGCAGCTAAATATTTCATCACTGCGAGCAGGTTTTCAAGTTGCCAAGCTAATAGCGTGCACTGGCAGACCATTCATGGAGGGAGAATTTGTTAAAGAATGCCTTCTTTCTGTTGCCAAAGAGATGTGTCCAGAGAAGGCCGATTTATTTAGTACAGTGAGTCTTTCAGGACCTACAATTACACGGAGGATTGAAGAAATGGGAGACAATTTGCATCAGCATTTGCAAAACTCCACAATAAAACTTTCCTATTTTTCCTTGGCACTCGACGAAAGCAATGATGTTCGTGATTCTACACAACTTCTAATTTTTATTCGTGGGACGAATGACTATTTCGAAGTCACAGAAGAGCTTGCTGCACTGCAAAGCATCAAAGAAACAACTACAGGAGAGGATATCTATGAAAAGGTTTGCCAAACTGTAAATGGTTTGGAGCTGAACTGGGCTAAACTAGCCAGTGTGACAACTGATGGTGCTCCTAGCATGGTGGGGTCTAAGAAAGGAGTAATTGATCGCATTAACCAAGAGATGGACAAACATAACCATTCTCATCCAATAGCCATACACTGCCTCATCCACCAATAAGCGCTGTGTAGTAAATCACTGAAGTGGGACTCTGTTAACTTCATTAGAGCTCATGCACTCAACCACAATTTCAGGAATTTCTGTCTGAGCTAAATGTTGACTATGAAGATGTTCTGTACCACACAGAAGTCCGTTGGCTGAGTCGAGGGAGAGTTTTGAAACGTTTCTATGACTTACTTCCACAGATTACAGCTTTTATGCTTTCAAAAAACAAAGAAGTACCAGAGCTCAATGATGCAGAATGGAAATGGCACCTTGCCTTTCTGACAGATGTAACAGAGCTACTCAACAGTTTCAATGTGCAACTTCAAGGAAAGGGGAAGCTCATCTGTGATATGCAATCACATGTCAAAGCATTTGAAGTAAAATTAGGCCTCCTCATCAAACAAGTGAAGGAGGAAAACTTCTGCCATCTCCCCACAACTCAAAATCTGTTAGCGGAAAAACCATTGGTTGCATTCCCAAACAAAACATGTGTGGATTCACTGGAAAAATTGCAAAAGGAGTTCCAATTTAGATTTAAAGAGCTTCATCTCCATGAACAGGACATATAGCTTTTCCGTAACCCATTTTCTATTGACATTGAAAATGTGGATACAATTTACCAAATGGAACTGGCTGAACTGCAGAATTGTGACTCTCTGAAAGACGCATTCAAGTCAAGCAGCCTTCATAATTTCTATGCATCTCTCCCCTCTGAGACATATCCTCATCTCAGGAACCATGCACTCAAAATGGCAACCATCTTTGGCAGCACTTATATCTGTGAACAGATTTTTTCCAGAATGAAACATTTGAAATCTACAACCAGATCTAGACTAACGGATGCACACTTGCATCACTTGTTACGACTAGCAGTGACAAATATGGAACCGGACATTGACCATCTTATTAGCCAAAAGCAGGCCCATAGTTCCCTTTGAAATACTGGCAAGTTTGTTGATTTAACTTTACTTGTTCTTCATTTTAAATATTGTATTTGTTCCCGTTTTGTTTCTTAACTTCAAAATAAGATATATGCAGTGTGCATAGGAATTTGTTCATAGTTTTTTTTAACTATAGTCCGGCCCTCCAACGGTCTGAGGGACAGTGAACTGGCCCCCTGTTTAAAAAGTTTGAGGACCCCTGGTGTAGAGGGAATGGCTCTGACTGACGGCCACGTAGTTTGACGCGGGGCCGCTCACCATCATGAAGGTCCTTAAGGATCGTGAGAAAAGTTTGAGGGACTCCGAAAGCATAAAAAACAACCCAGAGGCCAGGCCTACTGATAGTATCATAGGCCTTGAGCAGGTCAATAAAGCACATACATTCACTCACACACACACATGGACCTACAGACACGCAAAGAAATGGACTTACACTGACTGACATGGAGCCATGCACACAAAGCGACTAACACAGACGCCCATGGACTGACACACACAGACATATCGACTGACACACACAAACACGTGGACTTACACACACACATATGGACTGACACGCGCATAGACATGCACTTTAGATACACACACATGGAGTTACACACACATACATAGACTGACACACATACAACGACTCACACACACATCGACTCACATACAGACATACGTGGACTCACACGCACATTGACGTAAACACACATGTACTTACACACACACATATCGACTAAGACACACACACATGGACTTACCCTACATACATAGACTGACACACACATTGCCCTACACACACATAGACATATGTACTGTGACACACAGACATCTACTTTAGATACACACATGTAGATTAACACACACACATCGACTAACACACATAGACACACAAACGCACATTGACTTACACACTCAGATGGAGCCATACACACACATCGACTCACACACACACGCATTCACTTAGACACACACACATCGAGTGAAACACACACGTATGGACTTACACACACATGTGAACTAACACACACACAGCGACTGATACGCACACAAATGGACTGACAACACACACACAAACACTTGTACGTACACACACACATGGGGCGTTGTCGGTTTGAAAAAGACAGACACACACATGGACTCACACACAGACATGGACCCACACACATAGAAACCCATCGACTTACACGCACACAAAGACATATGGACTCACACACACAGACAACGACTTTAGGGACACACATGTAGTTTCTGGACACAAACATTATCATTGTAATATTTGTAAACTTATTTGTTTAATAATAGTAAACAATAAACCTCAGTTCTTAGCGAAAGATGCAAGAAAATTGTACTTTACATTGGCGTGGTGACGCATCGTCCCGTGCAGAGCCCGCGGCCTCGCCTAGATTGGCAAGCCGGAGGTGAGACGTTGCCAGGCTGCGAGCTGGGCCGCTACCCTCCCCCCACCATCCCCCCGCCCGAGGCAGAATAATAGCATGTAAGCGTTGTCATAATATTAAATTAAAATGTAAGGGCTTTATAGCAGTAACTGCACGCATTGTGGTGGGGGGGGGAGAAGACGACATGACACTGTGAAGAGAGATCGGCAGCGTGATGTGGATATTTATTCCATGTTAAACGCGTAAAATAAAATATCTGCTGTGAGCTGGAGCGAACGCGCTTCACTTGGTAGGGTCCCCCCCCCCCCCACGCAATTGTCGTGAGTTGGTATGGTCGATGTCGTGCAATAAGTAAATAATGAATATTAGAAACGGCACAAATGTGTTAATTCAACTACTTTAAAGTTTACGGATGGGAAAACAGAATCGCCTATTCCCACCGCGGGGCTTAGGGCGTGCCGCCTGTCAAAAACATTTCTACGTGAAGCCCACCGTCCGAGAGCCAAATCCCCCGCAAGCGCGAGCGCGCGGAGACTTTTATATATAAGAAGAAAAGAAAAAGAAAGAAGAAGATATTAGTAAATGCAATTTATATGGAATCTACTTCAGCACCAAAATACAATTATTTCGACAAATAAATTGTAAGAGTAGTCCAAATACCCTTTAGAGGGGCTGTCCTGAGCTCCCTGTAGTTGAGGTCCTTTTGCCAGCAGTGATGTGAGCAAGCAGTTGCAGGGCTGCACCTTTACCCATAGACCAATGTGTCTTCTCGACAAAGGTTAGAACAAGGCAAACCCTGGAACAGATTTGAGTTTCGTCATGGGTGTAGCCTAATTATTTTATAAGCAATCTTATATATAAAAGTCTCCGCGCGCTCGCGCTTGCGGGGGATTTGGCTCTCGGACGGTGGGCTTCATGTAGACATTTTTTTGACAGGCGGCACGCCCTAAGCCCCGCGGTGGGAATAGGCTATTCCGTTTTCCCATCCGTAAACTTTAAAGCAGTTTAATTAACACATTTGTGCCGTTTCTATTATTCATTATTTACTTATTGCGCGACATCGACCGTACCAACTCACGACAATTGCGTGGGGGGGGGGGGGACCCTACCAAGTGAAGCGCGTTCGCTCCAGCTCACGGGAGATATTTTATTTTACGTGTTTAACATGGAATAAATATCCACATCACGCTGCCGATTTCTCTTCACAGTGTCATGTCGTCTTCCGACCCCCACCACAATGCGTGCAGTTACTGCTATAAAGCCCTTACATATTAATTTAATATTATGACAACGCTTACATGGTATTATTCTGCCTCGGGCGGGGGGATGGTGGGGGGGGTAGCGGCCCAGCTCGCAGCCTGGCAACGTCTCACCTCCGGCTTGCCAATCTAGGCGAGGCCGCGGGCTCTGCACGGGACGATGCGTCACCACGCCAATGTAAAGTACAATTTTCTTGCATCTTTCGCTAAGAACTGAGGTTCATTGTTTACTTCTAGATTTGAAGCTTTCGTGACTGCAATGATTCATATTCTCAGGTTTTTTCGGTAAAGTCACGTAGGTAAAAACATTAAAATTAATGAAAGTAAAATAAAACAAAACAAAATAAAATTCACGACGTTTCGGAGGCAACACAAGTCTCCGTCATCAGGTGGGACCGTCACAGCCGAATTAGCTGCATCAAGTGAAGCAATGATTCAAGATGTAATCCCTTATAAGCAAGTTGAAGGGAGGTGGAGAGGGGGGGGAGCTTATCAGGCTGTGGTAGCCAATGAATGGAAACGTATCGGGAGGGAGGAGGAGCGGTGATCAAAGACTGCACGCAGTGCTCAACACAATGAATGGAGACGTGTCGGGACGGAGGGCGAGCGGCGATCAAAGACTGCACGCAGTGCTCAACACAATGAATGGAGACGCGCCGGGACGGAGGGCGAGCGGTGATCAAAGACATCACGTAGTGCTCAACACAATGAATGGAAACGTGGCGAGCGGTGATCAAAGAACAATGAAGAGATTACTGTTAAACACTGTGGATGTTAACACTCGGTGAAGTAAATTAAAATAGTGCCTGTCAGATAAGATGGTCCAAAAAGTGTAATTAAGTCTTTTTTGCGTGGTTAATAACATCTTTCCAGTGATTACTGAGTTTGTACCCATCATCACGGTTGAAATTATGTCTGTGTTTGTATATTTGTATGGCTTCGTGTACAAAAGAATTCTCTCATCAAAACGCTATACCACAGAGCCCATGGCATTTCTGACCAACACCACCTGACTGATGAATTAAGACATGTACATCGGGCCCTCAGGATGAACGGATACTCTGACCGCACTATCCGCCAAGCTGTCTCTCCCACCACACAGAAACAACCACATGAAACTCTGACCAAAACTATCACGTTACCATACATAGCAGGCGTGACCAAAAAGATCTCCAAAATTCTAAACAAACATAAGATCCAAGTCCGATTCAGTACAGTGCATAAAATCCGTGATCTGATTCCATCTGTGAAGGATGTCGTTCCTGACTTACAGTATCCTGGAGTCTACAAATTGAGTTGCATTTGTGGTGATTGCTACATTGGAGAAACAAAACGTCATGTTGCTGATCGTGTCCGCGAGCACAAGTCAGATCTGAAACACGGCAGAACTGATTCTTCGGCCGTTGCCGATCATTGCTACAACTCGGCGGGCTCTCATGAAATTGTCTTTTCCGAGACCAAGGTTCTCTGCAAACCTCCGGGCTACCATCAAAGGTTTGTACACGAAGCCATACAAATATACAAACACAGACATAATTTCAACCGTGATGATGGGTACAAACTCAGTAATCACTGGAAAGATGTTATTAACCACGCAAAAAAGACTTAATTACACTTTTTGGACCATCTTATCTGACAGGCACTATTTTAATTTACTTCACCGAGTGTTAACATCCACAGTGTTTAACAGTGATCTCTTCATTGTTCTTTGATCACCGCTCGCCACGTTTCCATTCATTGTGTTGAGCACTACGTGATGTCTTTGATCACCGCTCGCCCTCCGTCCCGGCGCGTCTCCATTCATTGTGTTGAGCACTGCGTGCAGTCTTTGATCGCCGCTCGCCCTCCGTCCCGACACGTCTCCATTCATTGTGTTGAGCACTGCGTGCAGTCTTTGATCACCGCTCCTCCTCCCTCCCGATACGTTTCCATTCATTGGCTACCACAGCCTGATAAGCTCCCCCCCCTCTCCACCTCCCTTCAACTTGCTTATAAGGGATTACATCTTGAATCATTGCTTCACTTGATGCAGCTAATTCGGCTGTGACGGTCCCACCTGATGACGGAGACTTGTGTTGCCTCCGAAACGTCGTGAATTTTATTTTGTTTTGTTTTATTTTACTTTCATTAATTTTAATGTTTTTACCTACGTGACTTTACCGAAAAAACCTGAGAATATGAATCATTGTTTACTATTATTAAACAAATAAGTTTACAAATATTACAATGATAATGTTTGTGTGCAGAAACTACATGTGTGTCCCTAAAGTCGATGTCTGTGTGTGTGAGTCCATATGTCTTTGTGTGCGTGTAAGTCGATGAGTTTCTATGTGTGTGGGTCCATGTCTGTGTGTGAGTCCATGTGTGTGTCTGTCTTTTTCAAACCGACAACGCCCGTGTGTGTGTGTACATACAAGTGTTTGTGTGTGTGTTGTCAGTCCATTTGTGTGCGTATCAGTCGCTGTGTGTGTGTTAGTTCACATGTGTGTGTAAGTCCATACGTGTGTGTTTCACTCGATGTGTGTGTGTCTAAGAGAATGCGTGTGTGTGTGAGTCGATGTGTGTGTATGGCTCCATCTGAGTGTGTAAGTCAATGTGCGTTTGTGTGTCTATGTGTGTTAGTCGATGTGTGTGTGTTAATCTACATGTGTGTATCTAAAGTAGATGTCTGTGTGTCACAGTACATATGTCTATGTGTGTGTAGGGCAATGTGTGTGTCAGTCTATGAATGTAGGGTAAGTCCATGTGTGTGTATCTAAAGTGCATGTTTATGCGTGTGTCCGTCCATATGTGTGTGTGTGTGTGTAAGTCCACGTGTTTGTGTGTGTCAGTCGATATGTCTGTGTGTGTCAGTCCATGGGCGTCTGTGTTAGTCGCTTTGTGTGCATGGCTCCATGTCAGTCAGTGTAAGTCCATTTCTTTGCGTGTCTGTAGGTCCATGTGTGTGTGTGAGTGAATGTATGTGCTTTATTGACCTGCTCAAGGCCTATGATACTATCAGTAGGCCTGGCCTCTGGGTTGTTTTTTATGCTTTCGGAGTCCCTCAAACTTTGCTCACGATTCTTAAGGACCTTCATGATGGTGAGCGGCCCCGCGTCAAACTACGTGGCCGTCAGTCAGAGCCATTCCCTCTACACCTTGGGGTGTGACAGGGATTTTTTAACATATCTTTTGACCACGTAGTTCGTGAAGCCTTCAATGGCTGTACCCGATAAATTACCATATGGTGCAGATACAATGGGAGGCTGATCGATGCCCGGGTGCGGTCAACGGATGCCTCCCTATTGCTCAACCATGTTATGTATGCCGATGCTCTGGTGATTGCTGCTCACTGCTGCTCAACCTGGAGCTTGCCACTAAGAGGTGGGGCCTTACCATCAGCCCCACCAAAACTAAGCACCTGCCTGGGTATTTTGTACCATCGAACAATCCACCCCCACAGCTCACAATTCGTGATGCGCCAGTTGTGGAGAGATTGCCGAGATTCCCATACCTGCCCAGTGTGCTCATGACCGGCTCCGGTTTAACCGCAGAGGTCTCACTTCAAATCAGTCGAGCGCCATTATCTTTTCATCGGCTGCGTTACGCTGTGTGGAAGCTACCTGGTCTGTCGCTCCGCACCAAGCTTCAGGTCTTCTCGGCCACGGTAATTCCCTCCCTTATATACGCTTGCGAAACGTGCATCCCCCTAATGGAACATCTTCGCCGGTTAGAAACATTTAGGCTGGCCTGCTAACGATCCATCCTGGGTTTAACCATATATGTGTGTGTGTGCGTCTAAGTCGATATGTTTCTATATGTGTGGGTCAATGTCTGTGTGTAAGTCCATGTGTGTGTCTGCCTTTTTCGACCGAGCAACGCCAGGTACGTACCACTAGTAATGATATAAAAAACACCGATTATCATCATTATCTACTTCCTTTCAAATGATGTGGCTTCCCCATGCCAACTTTTGATGATGTGATGCTACAATCTATTGCATTCCTGCATGATAACTGATCGTGTGGATCCATCTCCATGGTGGTCATCCTCAAGGACACATTTTCCTCCGTTGGCCGTCATTCCTTCGCCAGTCTCGTCCATCGGTCATCAACCCCTCTAGCGATGTCTCCTGCCCAAATGCAGGAGGTTCTGAAGTGACCCATGTGTTTATCCTTCTGTCTCTCAATGTAATTCAGAGCACGCATTTCTGCACACTTTTCTGCCATTTGTTCCCTTTTACTTTGTCAGCCTCTGTGCTTCTGATCAGTATGTCATAGCTGGAAATATAAACCCATTGGAAACTATATTCTTGGGTCTTTCGGTAAAGTCACGTAGATAGGTTCAAAGAAAATTATAATAAATAACAGAAAACTACGACGTTTCGATCGCAACGCAAGCGGTCGTCTTCAGGACGTCGTAGTTTTCTGTTGTTTTTCTTTGAACCTATCTACGTAACTTTACCGAAAGACCCAAGAAAATGAATTCCTGCAGTCACGAAAGCTTTAAGCCATTGGAGACTCTTTGGGCACATCGGTATGCTGCGTTTCATGACTCGTTCAGCTCTCCAAATATGCTCAATGCCCTTGTTTTCACCTCTTTGCTTATTATCTTGATCGTGATCATATTTTAGATACATTATACATTTTCATTGCATTTAGTTTCAGCAAACTTGGTGTGTGTGAGATTTGTTTTTTTTATATTTACTGGAGTCATTCAGTTATTCAATCACCCACTTCTTCTCGAAATACGTTTTCATGGATAATTATTACGAATTTGATATAACTTTATGCTTTCCCCATTACAGTTTCTGCCTAAATCCAATGTCATTTTATTGAAAATAGTTTCTAACGTTGCTGTGAATAGGCAAATATGTGGAGCCCAAAATCACATTGACAAGGGTATGAAAGAAAATGCCACACAGTACATTTAATTCCCACTAACATGGGTGTTACTGATCTGGACAACTATCATAAAAAGTTGCACATTCGCAACTTTCAGTAGCTGCGATATTTAAATTACAAGCCTTCACGTTATTACTTCTGACTAAATGTAATCTGGCTTTCATCTCATTAGTTTATGTTACATGTCACGACAACCCACAAAAAAGTACATAGTTGAGGCATTAATGTGCATTACATGTCTAAGGTTTTGACGCCATCTCAAATGTGAGTGATCACCTGACCATTCCTATTATCTCACTGCTATAAAGCACCTCCCCATCTCATTTCTTTGTTAACATGTAAAACATACAATACGTAATAACTTACAAAGACGTTGAGAACAAAAACCAGGGGGAATGTAAGACATTGTACTATGCAAAATATATCTGTGCTGAGTAAAATGATGAAATCAAGTTAAATGTATTATCGTACTAAGTTAGAACAAAATTTTGCTGGCTGGAGGGAGGGGAGGGAAGGAGCGGGGGGAGAAAGGTGGAAGCGGTTAATATAAATAAGAAACAAATATTCTTCAATTTTCTTCATACATTTCCAGATGTATTGATTGTATTCAGCATGACTGATTACTGATGAGATCAGATCAACAGTACCCAATGCACCTGAACATCAAAATAACACAAAGGTCATCCACATTTGTATTTTTGGCATGTGGTTGCACATTAGTGGATGCTCTAACTTGTTTTTTTCAGAACTTTCCCTGAAATGTCATTGCACTTTTCTTGTATTATAAACAACGTTTTTCTTTGTACTGATTCCATAATAAAAGGGAGAAAAAAAACCCAGTTGCACACAAAACTGAGGCTTTTAATGCAGAGCACGAGTGTTTCAGCGTTGCATCCACCAATGTGGTGCACAAAGTTTAGGCTCCAGGCTATATAAACACAAATCATTTAAAAGCCCTTTTCATCGGAAGGTAGAGACTGCTAATGCTTTCTGACAAGGGTGTATTCAGTACTCGGAGAAAAGACGTAATAATAACTATATCTCTGTAAGTGCACGGCAGGGGGGGGTCTGCATAAACCTATAGCACAATCAACTCTCCAATGCCGGAGGGAGGGAAATGCTATTTGAAGCACTGAGCATTCCCAATATAAACCCTCTCAGCATCTGTGACGGTGTAGTTGAAATTTACTGGAGCGTTTTACCCTCACAATATTGCAAGAAATGAATCATTGGACGTCAATCTCGTTCCAATATAATTATGGGGCAGCCTGTAACTTTTGCTAATGTGCTCTCAACAAAACCACTGACGAAGATTGTGGCACAACAATCATCAATCATTATATACTGTACATACCTGTAGATACATATAAAAAGTTCAGTACATGGTAAGGATAATAAGCATAATGTTATGGCTTCACATTGCACCCAATTAAATCTGTGTAAATCAGTTCCTGGAAACTTGCTTACGGCCAATTATAAAAAATAGCTATCACACTGACATCATCTGCCAGGTATTCCATATTTCCACTAAAAATAGCAAAAAAAAAATATAGAAACAATGCATGAATGAAGGTTTAAATGTTTCACATGTTTGTATTTAGCTTTTCTCATGGAATTCCTATTAAAAACATCACCATCTATTATGGATGTGGGATGTAACTACCTCTTACATGAGCTGATTTCATCACTCAATTCCTGCAGAATATGTCCACGTGTAATTGGTGGCTCATGGGTCTATAATTCAATGCAGTTTTTTAATAGAAGAATAATTTAGGATGAATGAAAATACATTCAAGTAAAAATGTGGTGAATAGGACAGCTAATGTTCCAATAACTGGCCCCACTTCTTTGAGTATAGGGTGCTCCATGTTGTGTTCATGCTAAATCTTCTTTTCTTCTTCTTATATATAAAAGTCTCCGCGCGCTCGCGCTTGCGGGGGATTTGGCTCTCGGACGGTGGGCTTCACGTAGAAATGTTTTTGACAGGCGGCACGCCCTAAGCCCCGCGGTGGGAATAGGCTATTCCGTTTTCCCATCCGTAAACTTTAAAGTAGTTTAATTAACACATTTGTGCCGTTTCTATTATTCATTATTTACTTATTGCACGACATCGACCATACCAACTCACGACAATTGCGTGGGGGGGGGGACCCTACCAAGTGAAGCACGTTCGCTCCAGCTCACGGGAGATATTTTATTTTACGCGTTTAACATGGAATAAATATCCACATCACGCTGCCGATCTCTCTTCACAGTGTCATGTCGTCTTCCCCCCCTCCCACCACAATGCGTGCAGTTACTGCTATAAAGCCCTTATATATTAATTTAATATTATGACAACGCTTACATGGTATTATTTTGCCTCGGGCGGGGGGATGGTGGGGGGGGTAGCGGCCCAGCTCGCAGCCTGGCAACGTCTCACCTCCGGCTTGCCAATCTAGGCGAGGCCGCGGGCTCTGCACGGGACGATGCGTCACCATGCCAATGTAAAGTACAATTTTCTTGCATCTTTCGCTAAGAACTGAGGTTTATTGTTTACTATTATTAAACAAATAAGTTTACAAATATTACAATGATAACGTTTGTGTGCAGAAACTACATGTGTGTCCCTAAAGTTGATGTCTGTGTGTGTGAGTCCATATGTATTTGTGTGCGTGTAAGTCGATGGGTTTCTATGTGTGTGGGTCCATGTCTGTGTGTGAGTCCATGTGTGTGTCTGTCTTTTTCAAACGGACAACGCCCCGTGTGTGTGTGTACGTACAAGTGTTTGTGTGTGTTTTGTCAGTCCATTTGTGTGCGTTTCAGTCGCTGTGTGTGTGTTAGTCCACATGTGTGTGCAAGTCCATACGTGTGTGTTTCACTCGATGTGTGTGTGTCTAAGTGAATGCGTGTGTGTGTGAGTCGATGTGTGTGTATGGCTCCATCTGAGTGTGTAAGTCAATGTGCGTTTGTGTGTCTATGTGTGTTAGTCGATGTGTGTGTGTTAATCTACATGTGTGTATCTAAAGTAGATGTCTGTGTGTCACAGTACATATGTCTATGTGTGTGTAGGGCAATGTGTGTGTCAGTCTATGTATGTAGGGGATGTCCTCTGGCTCCCACATTATTTAACATCTATTTCGACTGCGTAGTTCGTGAAGCCTTCAATAGCTGTACCGGGGGAATTACCATTTGGTACAGATATAATGGGAGGCTGATCGACGCCCGGGTGCGATCAAGGGATGGCTCCCTATTGGTCAACCACGTTATGTATGCCGATGATTTGGTAATAGCTGCTCATTCAGAAGAGGAGTTGGAGACGCTGCTGCTGAGACTGGAGCGTGCCACTAAGAGGTGGGGCCTTACCATCAGCCCCACCAAAACTAAGCACCTGCCTGGGTATTTTGTACCATCGGGCACTCCACCCCCACAACTCCCAATCGGTGATGGGGCAGTTGTGGAGAGAGTGGAGAGTTTCCCATACCTGGGCAGTGTGCTTATGACCGGCTCCAGTTTATCAGCAGAGGTCTCACTCCGAATCAGTCGAGCGGCAATATCTTTTCATCGGTTGCGTAACGCTGTGTGGAAGCTACCTGGTCTGTCGCTCCGCACGAAGCTTCAGGTCTTCTCGGCCACGGTCATTCCCTCCCTTCTCTACGCTTGCGAAACGTGGACCCCCCTAGTGGAGCATCTTCGCCGGTTGGAAACATTTAGGCTGGCCTGCCTACGATCCATCCTGGGTTTAACCAGGTTGGATTGTGTGAGGAGCTCACAAGTCCTTGAAAGATCTGGGCAAAGTCCCATCAGTGAGCTCCTCCGGCAGGCAAGGCTGCGTTGGCTGGGTCATGTAGCCCGCATGCCCAGCCACCGCATGCCTAAACAGCTTTTGTTCGGCCGGATCGAGGGGGCTAAATGGGCGCGGCACGGGCTAGAGAAGAGATGGAGTGATGTGGTACAGGAGGACGTGGAGCTGAGTGGACTTGCCGATGACTGGTACCAGCGGTGTCAAGATCGGCCTCAGTGGAGGAGGCTCGTGAAGGACGCTACTGGGCAGTTGGAGGCAGTCGCCCTCCAACAACAACGGAGGGCGGAGGAGCGACGCTCACAACAACGAGCGGAGCGCCGGGTGGCTAAAGCACAGCAAGTTGGCACAGTAGGGGGCACAGGTGGTGCATCAGCCAGTCATCTCGGTCATCTCGGTCAGTCGACCCGTGGCACCTGGGTCTGCCCCGTGACCTCCTGTCAGCGGGCGTTCGACACTTCACGTGGCCTCAGGGTGCACATGGCCTGGCACAAGCGTCGTGGTGACGTCACCGCCACTTAGTGGCGAATGGCGGTTGTTGTTGTTGTTGATGTAGGGTAAGTCCATGTGTGTGTGTCTTAGTCGATATGTGTGTGTGTAAGTACATGTGTGTTTACGTCAATGTGCGTGTGAGTTCACGTATGCCTGTGTCTGAGTCGATGTGTGTGTGTGAGTCGTTGTATGTGTGTCAGTCTATGTATGTGTGTGTATCTCCATGTGTGTGTATCTAAAGTGCATGTCTATGCGTGTGTCAGTCCATATGTGTGTGTGTGTGTGTGTAAGTCCACGTGTTTGTGTGTGTCAGTCGATATGTCTGTGTGTGTCAGTCCATGGGCGTCTGTGTTAGTCGCTTTGTGTGCATGGCTCCATGTCAGTCAGTGTAAGTCCATTTCTTTGCATGTCTGTGTGTGAGTGAATGTGTAATGCGGGCGTAAACGGCTTCGCGGATATGACGTCATGGGGGGGAGGAGTTAGGTCACGTGGGAGAGAGGGGTGAGGTCTTTAGGGAGTGATACCGGAAGAGACGGGAGAGTGTGGGAGATGGAGTTACAGTGAGGCCACGCAGGGCGGAGGTTGAGGAGTGGCGAGATCGCCACACACGCGGAGTAAGACTCGGCACCGAGGGCCAGCGGTGACCGAGCACGGAGGAACGAGGAGCAGCGGTGGAGCTGCAGTGAGGGCAGCTGGAGGACTGCACAGGGGATCTGCAGCGGAGCTGCAGGAGCGGGGAGGCTACGGGAGCGAAGGCAGCTGTGGAGTTGCCAAGCGGAGGGGCTCTGAGCGAGGGCCGTGTGGGAGAAGTGTAAGAACCCAAATAAAGGACAACGAAGACAGACCCAGTGATCGAGTCCTTTATTACAAATGTATGTGCTTTATTGACCTGCTCAAGGCCTATGATACTATCAGTAGGCCTGGCCTCTGGGTTGTTTTTTATGCTTTCGGAGTCCCTCAAACTTTGCTCACGATCCTTAAGGACCTTCATGATGGTGAGCGGCCCCGCGTCAAACTACGTGGCCGTCAGTCAGAGCCATTCCCTCTACACCTTGGGGTGTGACAGGGATGTCCTCTGGCTCCACATTTTTTAACATATCTTTTGACCACGTAGTTCGTGAAGCCTTCAATGGCTGTACCCGATGAATTACCATATTGTGCAGATACAATGGGAGGCTGATCGATGCCCGGGTGCGGTCAACGGATGCCTCCCTATTGCTCAACCATGTTATGTATGCTGATGCTCTGGTGATTGCTGCTCACTGCTGCTCAACCTGGAGCTTGCCACTAAGAGGTGGGGCCTTACCATCAGCCCCACTAAAACTAAGCACTTGCCTGGGTATTTTGTACCATCGAACAATCCACCCCCACAGCTCACAATTCGTGATGCGCCAGTTGTGGAGAGATTGCCGAGATTCCCATACCTGCCCAGTGTGCTCATGACCGGCTCCGGTTTAACCGCAGAGGTCTCACTTCAAATCAGTCGAGCGCCATTATCTTTTCATCAGCTGCGTTACGCTGTGTGGAAGCTACCTGGTCTGTCGCTCCGCACCAAGCTTCAGGTCTTCTCGGCCACGGTAATTCCCTCTCTTCTATACGCTTGCGAAACGTGCATCCCCCTAATGGAACATCTTCGCCGGTTAGAAACATTTAGGCTGGCCTGCTAACGATCCATCCTGGGTTTAACCATATATGTGTGTGTGTGCGTCTAAGTCGATGTGTTTCTACGTGTGTCGGTCAATGTCTGTGTGTAAGTCCATGTGTGTGTCTGCCTTTTTCGACCGAGCAACGCCGGGTACTTACCGCTAGTAGGTTTATAAACATCAGAGGTTGCTGAGACGTGCCTATAACATTTGGCTGATTACCAAATATTTATACCTGGCAAGCTATTCTTAAATATGTAGTGGTAAGATGAGAGCTTAATTCACTTTAAATTGGTGGAATCATATGTAAGTTTTACGTCGTAGTGGAATTCAGTCAACAGTGAATTAAGAATGGCTGTAATGATGAAGGTACTTGTATATTTCCAAATAAGCGGTGTGCTGACAGCTGTCATGTTGTGATGTCGGTAAATATCTTTTTTAAAAATTCCAACATTTGTTGGGCCCTTTATCTAAGTAACATTGAGGACCACTATACTTAATTGCCTTATCTGTGATCATAAAATGTATTTCGTAATGTTTATTTGAGAAAAATTGCGTGTTCTTGATGTCGAAGGAAAAAGTGGAATGCATGGGGGAATATAGATTTACTGAGTTCACCAACTCTCACAGTTGTGGAAATCAATTGGATTGTAAGTGTACAATGGGTTCATCAATATAACAGCCAAATGCCTTGTCTACATTTATATCCTTCCAATCATTCCCTCGTCATTGTACCAGAACATATGCACCGTACATAGCCAACCGTGCTAATTGGAGGTGCAGATTATGTTTACAACCCTTCCATTCGTGACGAGTTTCTTCTGCTATTCTTATCAAGTAAAGAAGAAAGTAAAATTTCATAACTGGCATCTAGCAAATGCATCAGTCTCTTCCCTACATCTATGATGAGCTCATCTAAAATGTTACCAAATAGTTTCGTGTAAATATAAATATTATCTGTTAATGTGCAATCAACATTAATATAATATCAACAGCGTTACACGTTTCCATGAGAGTATATATTATTAATTATAAATTAATCAACCTAAAATGACCAATCATCTCCTCAAACAGATTTTAGTTTTGTTTTCACTAAACACTCATGAGCAAAGTAACAACCCACACAAGTTGTAAAGCGGGAAGAAAGTAAATATTTCAATCTTTGTGTTCAGCTGGATGGAATTTGGCATTCACTTCTTCAATGTTAATTCACCATATTCATGCTCAGTGGCTCTCGTGGCATCGTACCAAAATAAAAAAAAATGAACAGAATGCCTTTTGATACTCTTCCCTTAGAGAGGCAACTTGGTTGATACGTTGAGAATAATCTCGGGCCACGGTTATTTTGAACAAACGCCAATTTCAAGCCATTTAATTAGAATGCATTATTAATTAAGAAAGACAAAAAATATAAATATGTTCATTTAAATTAGCTAACCAAAAGAAAATGTACTAAATAGTGAGCTAATACTACATACATAACTGGTTATTGTATTTGAATGGATGCTTAGACTGCTGGAACGCAACTTGGTGTAATGAGTGTCTTAAGCTATCAGTCAAAAAACACAAACTGATATCCTATCTTGGATGCAGCACCCAGTTGCTACTTCACTACATTCGACAGAATTCAAGTAAAGAAGTCAGGGTGATGAATGATCCAGCACTCACTGATGCACACCAGTCACTCGCAGTGTCACATCCTTAATCATTCTTCTATCACATGATCATTGTTAATGTTTCTGTGAACTTCACTTATTGATTCCTCCGCCCATGTTGAGAACTCGGTCTACCGGAGTGACTATTTCGTCCCATCTATACTCTGCTCAACCACCGTGCTGCAGGTCAAAACACTCCTTTGTCTGCTTCTTATCCTTGCACCTCTCGACTATGGAATTCCCTCCCACTGTCTTCTTAATCTCCTTATAAGATTGCTCAATTCAAGAAACATGTTAATGCCTGTTAGTGTTGATAGTTGTTTGTTGCTGGCTACCGTGTAAACAATATATGGCCACTTACATGATAAATAGATTGTATCATGGGACCTTTTTTGCTAGTGTAATAAAGGACTTCGCCGATACACAGCTTGGTCTCCGTCACTCTTTATTCCCGTTGCCGCTCGCACTCCGCTGGTCCCGATAGCGGACCAGCTGCTCCTCGCGCGTGCCCCGCACGCGCTCTCCCATCAGTCGCTCCTCTCCCCCCCCCACTCCCGCACACCGCTGGCCGACGGTGTGCTCGAAGCTCCTCCAGCCACGTGGCTGATGGCGCGGAAACCCTCCGGCCACCCAACGTGGTCCCGCTTCGTGACTCCACCAACTGACCCGGAGCCCTTCCGGGATCCCACCTATATTCCAGGGGCGGTTTCTTCATTAGGGCGATTGGGCGACGCACCACCAATGTCATTCAAGCACAGAGTCACGCTAGCCGTCACTGTGCCTCTGGATATAGTCCAATCAGCGTCATGTCACGTTCTGTGGAGTACCGCCTCTTTTTGGGTGATTTCACTCCGGCTGAGAATCGCCCCGAGTGGCCCTATAGACTTACATTCAAAGATGTTTTTTTTCGAACGGGGGCGCTGCAATGCATTCTCTATGGCTTCCGGGAGGGCTCGCCCTAACGTGCTTACGTCATCATACGTAAGCACGTTTCATCCAACAATATAATTTGTCGCCACCTAGTGGAATCTTTAATAAAATAAACTTGAGTGGATTGTATATTAATAGTGAGTATAGAAACAAACAAAATGTATTGTAAGAGTCACTTTATTTTTCATTAATATTAAAGAAGTGAAGTTGCCTTTACATGCTTAAGCTGTTAATTTATCCATTGCATGGGTGGACCTTATCCTTATCAATCATCCAGACATTTGCCCCCCCTGAGAGATTTTGCAGGAGCCGCCACTGCTATATTCCCTTCACCACGTGATCCTGTCTCCTCCCTCTCACCACGCCCTTCACCAAACCTTCCAGATCTGGCCTCCGCATAGCGCCTTGCTGGCTCCGCCTTTAGGTTCCGCCCTACTCACCTCGCATCCGATTGGACCCGAGGTGAGCGGCGGACCTTCACATACGCCCCCATACTGGGCCCCGCCCCCCAATACCCTGGGCCGTATGATTGGCCCAGAGCCGAGCCGCGAACCCAGCTTACGCTCGCATTACACTAGTATAAAAGTATTACAAAATAGGAATAGGTTTTACCCTTTCTGGCAATAAAACACCGTTCGCCTTTTGGCGTTCTCTGGTCCGACACTGGTGACACGAGGCCCTAAAGAAGGCTGTCTCTGGTGTGGACCAATCAGTTTCAAAGACAATGCATACATTATCAGAGCACGTTTTTTGTTTGCATGTTCACCATAAGTATGTGTGGTTATATTCTTGGTTCTTTCGGTAAAGTCACGTAGAAGGGAAATAATGAAATAATAAAAATAAAACTTAATAAAATAAAATTATCACAACGTTTCGGCCACAACGCAAGCATCCGTCATCAGGTGAAGAAACAGAGCTGTCGGAAAGACAGCGTCCTAATATTCGTTTACGCGTTTGTCCTTGATAGACTTGTATTGAGCTTTACAATAAGATGAGCACCCTCATTTCCTCTGTTTAATTGTATACAAGACGCACGATTACACTGTGTATGACATGTAGGCCATGACCTCCTCGAAACCTGAAATAAGGAATCAATATTGTTCATTACACAAAGGAAAGAAATCCTGTTCATATTTTAAAATGTTTTTTATTTGGCTGACTCAAAGCAGTTGAAAAATGAACACGGTTCTTGAATTTCACCCCACCTCTCTGTCCACTCAACAGTATAACTAGATACACGATAACAGATCAGCAAGTCCTGTTGATAATATAACTCAAGCATTAAACTTGCATTAATATTTTGTATGTTTTGTATGTTGAACTTCTATTGCACCGTATGTAGCCGGCCGTGCTAATCGGTATGCATATTTTGTCAAACACGTCCTTATCTCTGTCCCTGCCATGGTATTTTTACACTTGCTGTATAATTAAATGAGATATCAGAGGCTTAGTAGAAAAATAAATATTGGTTAAAAATGCAATTAAGTGTAATTGCATTTGAGGAGTAGCAACCGTGTTGATACTTTAATAAAAGCAAAACAATATTTAGTAGTAAAATGTCTGCACTCAAATTATTCCTCAAGGAAATAATGGCAGGGTAGGTGTAACAACATTGGATTGGATAAAGTAAAGTTATGGTCATATTTCTGTCAGGAAAAAAAACTCAACATGTACTATATTCGTAATAGAGGTTTTTTTGGTTTAGATCGCGTAAATATATAAATGTGTCGTTAGAACCTGCCACCACCCGATACAGCCAACTAGTAAGGGTTGTCACGTGACAGAGCACACCGGTGTGCTGTACGAGTGACGAATTGGCATGTTCTGTTTACGTGACAACCCTTACAAGTTGGCTGTGTCGAGTGGTGGCGGGTTCTAACGACACATTTATATATTTACACGATCTAACCCAAAAAAACTATATTTCGAATATAGTACATGTTGAGTTTGTTTTTCTTACAGAAATATGACCGTAACTTAACTTTATCCAATTAAAAAAACCTATTATGGATGATGTTGGTCGCGAAAGCCTACGTGTTAAAATGTACTACATTCATTGTAAATGTATTACTGTAAAATTAGTGTGCTTGTACTTTGAGCTGTAACATTAAGATGCAAAGTGGCAATACAGTATTTAAATATTGTAGATGATCAAACATAATAAAACGGAAATATAGTTTTAACTTACATTTTTACTTGCATTATTATATTTATCTGAATTCGGCTGACAGTTAAGTGAGCATAATTTGATTTTTCAAGCATTGATATGCAGAAACCTTGAGTAAAACCATACATAACAGTGACAATCGAGCCAATTACAGCAATTTCCCTGAAGGAGAGAGAAGTTAACGCTATGTTGGCATGAGGTCCTACAGTCTGTGAGCTGACCAAGCTCCTGATCATGAGAGGGGGATATGGCAACACTCCATCGTTTAGGTAAACCATAACGTTGGTGGACATTTACAGATGTGGATGTTCTGGTTAACCAAGCAATGGAGCAGCTGAAGCTAAATTGGCACAGCAGAATAGTACAGGCTGCTGGGAATATCGGCATTGACTTCCACTTGTGGAAACTAAAACAACTTTACTGACCCCTGCTGTCTCAAGCGAGTCAACACTGAAAGCGCACAGCATCGCAAAGTGGTGCTATGCGCTATGCCAGGGATTGGCAACCTTTCAAGAGCTACTTGTACACGTACACAAACAATAGCAGGTGTATGGCAGATGGCAAACACATCTGAATTAATTCAACAAAATAAGTGATGAAATATACTGCATCTAATTATGTTTTTTCCTGAGTATCGTTTTCCACTTGGAGTTATTCTACAGTTTGACTGTACATTTTGTTAAGTAGGATCCGATCTACTACGATCCGATTTACAACAGGGTTTCCAGGAAGATGGTGCCGTAAAAGCGGGTATTCCCTGTACTACACTTTGGAGCAGCGTTTCATAACCTGGGGTGCACGCACACCCTGGTGGTGCGAGATGCCCTTTCTGGTGGTGCCAGACTTTGCCAGATTTTTTTAGAAGGTAAATAATCGAAACACAAATTAAGCACGGGCACGTAAGTACAACTACTTTGCTTAATCAAACCTATGTATTTATTAACATTTGTTTTTACGATTTAGAACCAAAGGGGTGCAAGGCTGCAGTAAAGGTTAAGAACCACTGCTTTAGAGTTTAGAAAGTAATAAACCAAATAAAGTAAATTGGTTTTTTTTAAACGGCTGCCCGCATGGGGGTAAGGCTAGGCTAGATGACTAGGGAAAGAGCAAGGGCGAACCTGTGAACCTGTGAAGGTGTTAATGAAGAAGGTGCTCCTGAAAAACCTTGTTTCCCACTCTGCTGACACTACACATGTAAAGCACTCTCAATCAGAAATTGAACATTGCATTTTCATATATTCACACGATGGGATATATTTTGTATTAATACTTTAACAAAAGAGAGCATCATATATACAAATACTGTACACGGTAAATAATACATGTTCGCATGCACTGAGGTCACCGTTTCTGATGTGAATTGTAAAAAAAAACTGATAATTACCGACTTCCTTTTAGCAAAACCAATCACACGATGCATAATAGTGTTTTGGGTCAGATCGCATGTGTCGTCAACCCTCCTCCACCCGACACATCCAATTATCGTAATTAAGATGTCACGTGAACAAATGTTCAAATGTATATTGCTGCTTCAGCAGCACCAGTGTGTTGCTGAGCAATTTACAACATTTAACAATTTGGGAAGATGTTTCGCTGGTAGTTAAAGCCAGCATCACTAGGCAGTTGCTAGATATCTGGAAACACACTGATGTGCTTAAGCAGTAAGAGATTGGCATGTTTGACAAATTTATTTATTGGCT
Source organism: Lampetra planeri (assembly GCF_965212315.1). Taxonomy (NCBI): domain Eukaryota; kingdom Metazoa; phylum Chordata; class Hyperoartia; order Petromyzontiformes; family Petromyzontidae; genus Lampetra; species Lampetra planeri. The sequence continues at coordinate 24,381,399 of NC_136107.1, forward strand.
GTATAGGGTGGAGGGTTTACAATACGTATTTAACTTACACGATCTGGCCCGGAATTCAATCATGAATCATGACCAACATCCTATTGAAAATGAGTATTTTCAGAAGAGCTGGGTAAAGAGGGATTATTTGTATGTACCGTAATCCAGATTGTAGCCATAAGCTGCCGTGCTGGAAGTATTTTTTAAAGCCACCTTTTATTCATCTGAGTCGAAACCTAGACACCCCGCTGATGGAACTTTATATTCTGTTTTGAAGCATTTACCCTTCTTTTTTCAGCATTAAGAACAGATAAAGGTGAACCAATTGCAACCCATTGTTTGGACATTACATTTGTTGATCTGCAGCTCACAGTGCTGTATTATGAAGCTACCATTGCAGCATTTCATTTTCTCTTTTTAAACTTCCAATGTTAAGTATGATAGAAAATTCGTGAAATGGAAATGACAAATACGGTATAATTCTCAACGAAAAACATTTGGCACTGTGATCATCGGTTGGTGTTGTCATTGAAAGAACAAAGTTGCAACTAATTCCAGCAACAAATTACACAGAGAGGCAGTGTACCCGCATCACACAAATCACATCACATTCACCCCATATCCTCCAGCCCCTTATGGTGATAATTTCAAACACCAAGATACCATCCACGGTGCTATTTATGCAGTGAAATCTGTTAAACAACCTAAATATGGGTTATTTCTCTTTATTACATTTGAGGCACAAAACAAGCAAAACTCGTTTGCAGGAATAAAAGCACTGTAATTCCAAGTTATAACGAATGGGGGAGGGATCACAGGGAGGTTGGAGGCAGGTAACTGAATGCAGAGCTTACACATACTGGAATATACCATTAGATATATTCTTGATTTATGGATTTCAATAAAGAAAAGGGTGAAAAGCATGGAGATATGCGTGCTGGGAATAATACAGAGACAGGTGAACATGTGAATTCGGGACATCATATTGACTATACTCTTTGGTTATTTCGGTAAAGTCACGTAGGTATCAAATAAAATAAATCACGACGTTTCGATTGCAACACAAGCAATCATCATCAGGTGGGAAAACCACAGCAATTTTTTTTTTTGCTGCCGGGTACTCATCTATTATTCCGAGTTAACCCCCCCCGCATCCCCAGCTCTCTCGGCCTCCCACTTCCAGCCCCGCCAACTTCCCCCCCAGCCTCACGTCCCTCTCCTAGCGTCCACGCAGCGCTCCCCCCTCCCTCTCCCCCTTACCCCTCCCCCTTTCTTACCTATATAACCTCTTACCACGGCAACTCTCTCCCACTTCAGCAAAAAATAATTATTGCTGTGGTTTTTCCACCTGATGATGATTGCTTGTGTTGCAATCGAAACGTCGTGATTTATTTTATTTTATACCTACGTGACTTTTCCGAAAGAACCAAAGAGTATGGATTCCTGCAGTCATGAAAGCTTCAAATCTAGATAATATTGACTTTTAAGGAAAACATGTGAGCTTGAGCTGGACGTATTACTGGAAGAGATGATGGCTGCACGACGAGACCGGTGATACATTGGCATCAAGAGGGGAATGGCCACTGTGGTGATGGAGCAATGAGATCAGTTGATGTGCAGGGGTGATGTGGATTACGGCATTGCAAGACCCTGAATGATGGCAAAAATGGAGGGAGGACTTCATTCAGTAGCGAAATATCATTGCTGCTGATGATGATGATTTCCAAGAAATCTCTCCATCAATGTAATATATATGGCTCGTGGATGACTAAACATGATTTGAATTTGTATCTGCAGAAATATGATAATTTGAGACTCTGGGAGCTCATATCACATCAGAGCACTTAGTCATCACTGCTGATGTCCTGGGTTTGAATCCAGGCTTGAGCCACCTGTTATTAATCAAGGTTCTCTGAATGTAGCGAGTTTATGGTCTCTAGTTCGGTCACCAATAATGGCGCAAAAAAAACCCCATTGTATTTCATTTGAGTTTTCACTTCATTGGTATATTCCAGATGTTTGAAAATACGGGAAAACCTATGTTTTATTGACACATCACCCCTCTTTGCAGGCTATGCTCAAGTTTGTCCGGTGTGAATACTGAGGTGTAAGGAAGTGACTACAGAAGTAGTTCTGTGGCAATATCTTCCAGTACCATTCTCTGATACAGGGTGAGACACTGATAGCTGCAGAGTTCTGAATGGACATATCGTCATCTCATGAGATCATGCAAATTAGGATAAGGATAATATAATTGGGGAGAAAAATAAGTAAACACCTGTAATTATGTTTTTCATTAAATGGTTTCATATGTTTAATAGTATTGGCCTTGACTAAAAAAAGCATTACAAATAAACTTGAAATAGTCAGATTAATCTGCAAATTTATGAAGATTTCCTGATGTCAATCAAATTTAAATTGTATTCTCTCAAGGTTGTTTATGGAAAAGTTAAACATGTTTATGATTTAGAGTAAATTAAAAATGTACTGTGCTGTATTATAATAGAAAATAAAGTGTATTTAATCTTGAATTGTAAGTAAGTGTGTTTATTAAGTGTGTTTAGGTCTACTTTGAAAATGCACAATTTTGACAATATGTAAATTAGAGTAAATGCCACATTAAAGAACCATTCTCATGTGCCACAATTCGTTAGCTCGATTAAAACAGATTTTTTTTTTGGGAACTTCAAACAAAAAAAACATGCGCAAGATAATGTATTGACTGGCTCATTGATCATGGCATTTATATCTTATCTGTCTGGTGAATGCAAGTTTGCTGTGCATTGATCTGCTCTGCCGTGGACTGACACGGTGATGGGTGGGGAGTCAATTATCGGATACCACGTGACATGATCAGAGAGTGTCCCCTAATCAGCAGCTCCTGCTTCAGCACAAACACGAGATAAGGTTATCACAATCGCACTCCTATACCTTTAATCATGCAGTTGAGTGATTATAGGGCAAGTGTGCATATTAACTACACATTAAAACCCCACGGCGTTGCATTGGTCCTTCACTTAATCTATCTAAATTATAGCTCTGAGAGAAATAAAAAGTGACCACCGATGCAGTGTCGGCAAAGAGATCCCAGTGCATCAACTGTGTATTTAAAAAAAATACATGAGTATAATATAGAACATTCTTGATTTGAAACTTTCGTGACTGCAGGAATCCATACTCTTTGTTTTTTTCGGAAAGCATGCTTTCCCACCTGATGATGGACGCTTGTGTTGCGCTTGAAACGTCGTGATTCATTTTTTTTAATACCTACGTGACTTTACCGAAAAAACAAAGAATATAGAACATGTATCACTTTAATGACCAGTTCCAAAACTATAAAGCCTCAACATACTCTGGTATAGTGAATGCAGCATTCTGTCGATACAATATGCTCAGGGGCTTGAGGGCTCATTACATCGGTTATATTCTGTTCTTGCACCATGGCAGCAATATGTTCGGGCGTGAATTGCCAATGTCAAGGTCTGCTGTTCACAACAAGGGGGCTTCAGGAGAGAGTTTGTGTCGTGTTGCTGTTCCTCCTCTGTTGAAGCAGCGCCAGACGACCGTGGTTTACCATATGGTCCAAAGTTTGGGTTGCATGGACACAATCGCACGACTGTCACTTAGCTTTAATGTACGTCTCCGTGTATCGCTCCGAGTCCCTATAGAGCACCAATGTGACTCTTTGCGTTTCCTATACAGTTGCGCCACCGTGGCTTGCCTTGAATCTTCCAGTTGTGCAGGGGGTGTGCACATTGGCACGTTGTCCTGATGGGTATGATGGTTACACCGGTGTCTTCGTGGAGAAATGCCAAAGCCAGGAGGTTTGCGATGTTTGCGTCTCCAATGAGGTGTTTGTTAATGTGGACGTCCGCGTTGTTGGTGGGGCATGGTAGCCGGCCTCCTTCTCACGGTGGCGCCGTCTGTTATGTGTTCGTGTTACCTTAAAACAAACACCTAATAGCGGCATCTGGTTTCGTTAACTTGAATCCAGATATGATCGCTTACCTTGGTGAGCCCCCTCACCTCCAATGCTGTCGTGAAGCCCAGCGAAGGCGCATCCGAGTGCAGCCCCCTGGATTTTATTTCACGGATTAACATTCACTCTGTGCATTCCACTTGCAAATCCAGCAGATGGCACCATATTCCTTTGCTGTGAGGTTTCAATCATTCAAAACACCGAGACACCCTCTTCACAAAGTGTGAGGCCAGGAGGGTACAACAACCACAATATGTAGTATCAGAACATCTGTTTAACGAGTGCACCTTCTATTAACTGCCACGTGTCTATCGTGATGTTGGCCACACACATCGTATACATTTTTGAGATCCTCAGGCTTTCACCAACATGGCTCAAAGACTGTCAGAAGATGTGGAAGATCGCTCAAAGCCTCTCCGTTTTACAATGCGTACGCACTTAAAGAGTGTATTGCAAGACGTGCAATCACGCAGTGTAAACTGTTATTAAACACACACCAAACAATGCTAAAGACAGCCGATGGAAGATATCTGGCTTTGAAGTTCACAGCCAGCTCTTGAAAGCTCACACTACATCATATCAGCCAGCTCTGGCTTGGTTCACATCAAAATTATCCTCTGCTCTGATTGCCAATGTTTCTGGGCATCCTAAAACCTCATTTGAAATCCTCTAAACTTCCTGCTGCATTCACAGAACCTGTCTCTCTCCACTACCCCAGCAGCAGTTGCCCAGTGCGAACGACTCCCCTCTAATGTTTCTGAAAAGGTATGAAAAAGGTATGAATGCATGCTTGTTTCTGATTCTGCCTTCTGTTGCTTGTACCGACCCTTGACATTTTCACCACCACCACCACCAACCCTTGACATCTCTCCAGTCATCCCAAATAACGTCACCACCATTATTTGCAACCTACATTCTTGATTCCTCTAGCGACGCTGACTCTCTACCTGCGCTACCTCATACATCATAATAAGATCGCTTATAGCCTCCATTTCCTCTGGTACTGGTCTCAGAGCCCCCAAGACACATGCCACCACTCCCATCCCAACAGCCCCTACGATGGTCCCTCGATATTCCTGCAAATATCCATCCACCTCAAACCTCCCCCTCCTTGGAACATTTCTAAAAAGGGGTCACCGATAAAGACCTCTCTAAACACCCTCCCTCCAGTCTCCACGACCCAGTACAACCTAGTGTCCGTCAAGTCATTATGCTTAAACTAACATTCCACGTGTGCTAAATGATATTCTCTTAGCAGACCATGTCCCCCTATCAATATTAGGTCTCCTTGTTCGCTATGCCGCTTTGAAAACTCCATCTTCGTTGAGCATCTTCTGCCGAAATCCGCGGTCAATCGTTGCTCAGTGGGAAGTCGCTCTTATGTGCTGCCCCCATAATTTGGAACTGTCTACCTGGCCACTGGTCTTCTTGACTACCTGTCCCTGTCGAAGTCCAAGCTCAATACTTGGTTATTCTCCTCTGCCTATGACGATGCCAGTGTATTGCCTATTTATTCATGTGAACCCTAGATGTAGTTACACTCGATAATTATTTGAGTTAAAATAAAATACAATACTGTAAGCATAAAGGACAACGCCTTTGTAGAACTTCATAGCAACGCCTTGCACAACCATGATAGCAATGCATGAACATGGATCAACGCAGGAACTTCTACACAAACCCAGCAATTGTGAGGCCCTCGGTTATACAGCTGTTGTCACGTGAGTATACTATGCGTATGTATGTACTCACAGAGGACTGTGAGCGCTGGTTACGCTCATGACATGGAAATAGCATGCGTTTCGCATTGCTCCGTGTCAAAATGTTAATGCTTTTGACCATGAAATATGCAATAGTCAGAATTCTTTACCATGAAACATGAGTCTGGCTTCTTAGTATAAAGTGGGAATGCCTGCCATAGGTTGCAGAACATCTTGCATTTTGTCACTTGTTCATTAATCATTAGATTTTAGCTGCAAAATGGTTGTTCCATGCAATCTCAAGAATGATTCTTTCCAGAATAACCTACAATCATTAGAAGTAGACTCCTATCCCACAAAAAAATACTTTATATGAACATCTGGCCCTTTAATGATTAATTATGCTTTAATGTCTATGCTTATTCAATCTCTGTTAAGATATTGGAAATGAATCCTAATGTATGATTAAAAGTAACTGTTATAATTAATTTGATGCTGTAAAGCAATACTTTATTGGTTCGAATTAATACAACTTCAATATAAAACGTTCTTCCTAGTTCAAGAAGTAAGTAGAATACACTATGTCCATCGCAGAGTGTGTGCAATTGGCATCCCCTTGTGAGTTTATACGCGCATTACGAGTCGGCCTACCAGTCACAGTGTATGGATGTATGTTGAAATTATTTTTCACCGTGGGCAGCGAACCGTGCCAATCGGAGGTGCGGAAAATTATCTAAGGCGTGCACCATGTTGTGTGTGCTGCCTACACAGTGACTATGGAAAAGGCTGTCGTGACCCATGCGACATTGGCATGCCGTCTACGGAACATGTGAGAAACACGGAGGAGGTGCCAGCAACGTTTTAAAAAAAACATCCCTGTGCAGTCGTAGCAAGTGAGTTTGAACACAAAGATATTGTTATTGAAATTAGGCTGTCATAGTTCACATGGACTGATTCGTGTAACCTTATCAAGTTTTGGCACACCATGAAAACAAGCTTTGTTTAATGATAGGTAACTAAATAATTTATTATTACCCTGTACAAAGGAACATGGCAAAAGTAGAGAAAGGGATGCAATGGTTAACTACTATCGTCCAAATGAATCATAAAACAATATATCAGGGTCAAATGGTAATGTTTGGTGACCGTTTCCATGGGGGCTAGTGATGTTTGTTGAACTTCATTGCAAGTGTGTAAGTTCACCCAGCCTCCTGCTCTGGTGGATTAAGCAGCGCACACTTCCCACATGTCAAGCAGGTTTCAGATACTTCCGAACAAACACGATGCCATGCAAATACAGCAAATCTTGCCTTGCTACATCACAATTCATGGGCGTGCACGACTCTCACGGTTAGCGAGATGTTAAATACCTCGCCTGTCATGCAGGAGTTCGTGGGTTCGATCCCGACCCCGACGCCTGCTGTATACGTGGAGTTTTTCGCGTCTTTCTCCCCGTCGTCGCATGATTTTTATCTCAGGGTCCTCCGAGTTTTACCCTCCACATTTAGAAATATGATAAGCCACTTCGTTGAGCTATCATTTATGGCCAGGTCGCTTCTGGAAAAGAGCTATATAGCTCAGTGGACCTTACCTGGTAAAACAAAAGTGTAGTCAAAAATATAGTTTTCTAGTTTTTTATTTATTGAGAAATTGATAGCCCAATGAAGTAGCTTATCATAATGTGGACATTTATAGCAGCCAAATACTATAAACATGTTTCTAATTGTCGAGGGAAAACCGGAGGACCCGGCGATAAATCCACGCGACCACGGGGATAAAATGCAAACTCCAAATATACAGGCATCAGGGTCAGGATCGAATCCACAACCTCCTGCATACCAGGTGAGATAGTTAACATATAACCACTGTGGTGCCAATTTGCCCTTCAGCTTCATTTGACTTTGCCCTTCAGCTTAAATTGTCCACACACAGGTTTAATTGTAGCACATTTGCCGATAGAGAAACACTTGCTTTTACAGTTAAAGTATACCCACTGTCAAGCAAGTGTAGAGGTGTAATTGTGTAGATGTGTACAGGTGTAATTGTGTAGATGTATGGGCACGGATGGGAAACAAACACAAGGGGCGGAGTTAGGGCTGTACACGGAGGAGGTGCTCGCACCGACGTCCGCACCTACATCCCCCACGGGCCCCTCCCGGGGGCCGAGTGCTATAAAAGGTGGTGAGCCGGAGGGCTCGAGGTCGAGTGTTAGCTTTAACCAGCGAAGAGTGAAGACCAGCTAGAATAGGCCCCGGAGCTCCCCTGGCTCGCTGTCCTTGTCAGGACCGACCAGGGCAAGCCGGTGGCGTGGCCCCGAGAGCCCAGACTGACGTTCTTATAAGAGCCGGTCTGGAGACTCAGGGTGCCGGGATCCCAGCTTGACCAGGGCTGGGATAGGTAGCCTCCCCTAGCTCCGTAGTGGAGGACTCGGGCGTAGGTTAGCGGGGTTAGACGTTGTGTCTCCCTGATAGACGAGTGAAGGGGACGATACCCCTTCAAGAGTTGTGTGTACCCGTTACTGTACACGAGTTGGTATTAATAAATAAGTGTGCCTCCGACCCCGTCGTCAAAGCCTCCTGAATACTTACTACACAAGTTTAGGGGTCAATTAATTGTCAGTTACAGAAAACCTGTCTTGACTTTGGTTCAGCAATCCTTCAAGTCAAGACCATAGGTTGTAATGGTGTGGAGGGGTTTACAAGGCAATATACTTAAAATCGCTGTCACTGGCAAGGGCAATTATGTATGTTTACACATTTCAAAGTGTCACTCTTCTCTTCGTCACAACATATGCATTTGCAAAAGTATATTGTATAGGCACATATGTTGCCTACATGGTGTTACCTGCAGCATCATTGCCTCCCATTCCCATTTCCAACGTCACCCTGCCAATTCTAAGCTCGCTTTTACCTCAAACTGTCGGTGGCAAATTCATATAAATCCAACTACTGTATATAGTTACACAACCTCAAGTTAACGTTTTTACAATAATGTGAGAAATAACTTAGATTCTGTACAATGCGCTTTGATACGGTAATCCCGACAGGAATGGGCTAGGCTTTCGACTGGTGGTTTTGGGATACGTTATCAGAAACGGTGAGATGAAAGCTAGATCCAAGTCCAAACACACTTTGGGAAGGAAGCAAGACTTCAACAACACCGATTGTGATTCACTTCACTTGAGACACAAACATCCTTATCCTTTGTACAATCAAATACTTTTACATGTTTTGCTATTCCACTTGCACGGCTACCAGACGTATTAATCCACTTAGGTAATTTCCTCGTATTGTTTCAATGTTAAAACAGCAATAAAGTGTGCAGCTCTTCTCACCCCTCTTTGTACAACACGTGCACTTTAGTGAAATGTATTTGCTATACTGTTTCCCCGACTATGAAAGTGCCATTCCACCACAGTTACATAAAGGCCACCACTGGTGCACTGTATACAGTTTCAGCATTCCTTGACAACAAGAGAGCATCCCTACGTCCACATGTCAAATTTGGCAGTAGAGACGATTAATTTGAGTAACACGTGGCAACATTTCCCTTTGCACACCACCACATGATTCAATTGAATTTCATGAGTAAGTGCTCGAGCAGCAGCTGTGGCTTCACGATATGCATTGACCCCTCACGTTGATCTGAACGAGGTCTATAGAACACGTTGCCTCCTTCACCACCCCAAGCAGTCAAATGCACATGAGAAAGAGTGTAACCGTTGCCTGACGTCGTGATGCATACCTGGAACGTAACATCGTGGATGTGGGATTGGTGGATAATGCAGAGATGGAGCTAACACATGTGTAGTGACATCGGGGATGTCACTATATGGTGCCGGCTCGGGAGGGCCGTGGCGTGCGATATACTTACATCGCGGACAGCACCGTATGGGTTGCTGTGTAGGCTGGCTCTAGCACAGCACGGCGTGCGATGCACCGTCATCGCCTACACCCCGTGGGTGGGTGGGATAGCGCAGGCACCACGCATAGCGTGTAGTGCGGGCCCCCACAAGGGGAAGCGGGAGAGTGTCAGCCCAGGGACAGGGTTGCCCCGGGCCATGGCACTCTGGTTGATCCCGTAGACACGTGATCCGCAGTGTCCACTGAGAAGGCCCCAGGTGGGGGGGGGGGGGGCTACGGGGTGATCACGTGTCCGGGGAGAGCTCTCGAGGGGAATCGAGAGGGAGCTAGAATGCTCGAGAAGGTGGGTGGGGCCGAGGGCAGAGCGGCCTCGACCCGGGAGGATATAAGGTGGGTCCCTGAGAATCTGGAAGCTCTACATCTACAAGCTGGAAGCTCTACATCCTACAAGGCATCAGCACCTGGTCGGGGATCCGAATATGGGTCCGACCCACTCCTATGTATAGTGTAGTTAGCTGGGTAGTCACCACCCGAAGCGACCCTCCGGGAGGCGCACGGTCACCTCGCGGAGCTCCTCCAGGCTGCGGCTTTGCTCCTCATGGAGATCAATCCCACGGTCTGGATGGTGAAGGAGGGAGCGGCGATGCCGCTCAAGGACGGCGACTCTGCCGCCATTTCACAGCAGGCGGGGAAGTCGGCGGCGCAGCCCGCGCATTCGGCCGCCATTTTGTCACCGGCGCGGAGCGCGCAGCCCGCCAAAATTGAAGTCGCGCCATCAGCGCCGATGGACATCCCGGCTCTCCGACGTCGCCTACCAGTGGTGACTGGGTGGCCTTCAAGCGGCGGTTCCTCACGAACGCCGACTTGGCGGGATGGACGGAGGCAGAGGCGCTGCGGGCGTTGCCTGCCGCCCTCGACGACGATGCCCTTGCAGCGTTTCTAACCATCCCGCTGCCGTAGAGGTCCACCCTCACGCAGGCTTTCGACCAGATGGTGTCTATTTACGAGCTTCCGGTGAACACGCGTCACATTCGCTACGCGACAGAAGGGGGAAAACGAGTTGGCCCTCGCCTTCCGTAGCACGCTTTTGGCGCTAGCGAAAGCCGCCTTCCCTAAAATGGACCATGATGGAATCGACGCGTTGGTCCTCGAGAGATGGCTGCCCTTGGCGACAACCCTCCACACCATCCTTCCAGTCGAAGATGATGACGTCTTGTCTCTTAAAGTCGCTAAGTGCATCCAAGCCCAGCAACTTCTACAACAGGACAGGGTGCTGGTGACATGTGCCATGTCCCGCACGGAGCCGGGGCCCCTTTCGGCATGCACGTCGACTCGGGGTGGTGGCGACTGGGGTGATGGCGGCGCGTGACATACGGACGAGAAGCGACGGCCAAGATCGTCGTCACGTTCCAGAGGCGGCCATGTTACCTGCTACAATTGCGGCCTGCTGGGGCATGTGTCATCGGGCTGCCGCATACCACGACGGCGCCTCCCAGCATCACCGCCATCCTACGCTTCCCTACACCCTAAGGTGCTGCGCGACTGACGTCCCCTGAACGGCCGCGCATGCCAACTTTACAGGCTTCAAGCACGAAGGATCCGTCGACCCGGCCTACTGCTCTCCGTGAGGAGCCGAGTTCGGTGGAACATTTACACATTCCCCCCAGGACCTCCAGGGTGAGCGAACCCACCTCCCCTGGGGGCCCAGCATCACGGCCTCGCTCAAAGACTTGTTTTTCGTGATCCCCTTGCACACACGCTCCCACGCTGTCAGTTGCTTGTCGTGCTCGTTGAGTGATGGCGGTTATACTGGTAGGAACGAAGTGGACCAGACCACCAATAGATTATATCGTCCGACCGTTTGTCCGTCCGTCCGTCCGCGTCCGTTTGTCCGTCCGTCCGTCCGACAAGATGGCCGCCCGCTCCCCCTGCGCGTGTGTGTGTGTGTGTGCGTGTGTGTTTGCGTGCGTGCGTGTGTGTGCGTGTGTATGCGCGTGTGTGTGCGTGTGTGTGCGTGTCTGTGTGTGCGTGCGTGTGTGTATATGTGTGACTGTGTGCGTGTGTGTGCGTGCGTGTGTGCGTGTCCGGCCCACTCGAGCGGCGTGATGAATGGGCGCTATTGGGCTTCGGATCGTTATTCACGGCGAACTGGAAGCGTAGCAACACAACTTCATTACGTGTGCGTGCGTGCATGTATGTGTGTGTGCGTGCGGTGTGTGTGCGTGTGTGTGTGCGTGTGTACGTTTATGCACGTGTGTGCGCGTGTGCGTGTGTGTGCGGTCGATATCCCTGTACCGGTATTAGTATTATTCCTACCAGCCCACCCCGCAGGGTCCTGTTTGGCTGATCCTCGCCGCCATTGAGCTCACTAGCGTTGTTACACGGTGAAGGTGGGAGGTGTGGTGGTAGGGGGGATCCCGAGGTTTTACGTGGTTTGTTTGCTTGTTGATGTGTTGTTGTTATGAGTTCGCTGGTTTACACCCTTCTCCCTGTTTGGCATGTACATTTGTGGATAGTGTCATTTTTGTACAGGTGGGTTTGGGTATTTATTGCTGTTCTGTTATAGTTGCGGCACACTATGTTTTTCTTGCATTTCAATAATGTGCTAATGTAAGCAGTACGACAAGTACATCACATATCTATCAGTGCGTGAGGTGTGTTTCTCACACAACTGCAAGAACAGATTTGATTGTTTCCTCACACGAACATAAAAACAACCGTTTTAAAAATACTAATGAACTCTCCAACCCAACTTAAAAATAATCGTGAAACTTAGACAAAACTTTAATGGATAATGTAGAATTATGATTATCATTAAGTATTAGCTAACATGCTGTAAATACAGACACAATTAGTGATTGAAAAGCAAAAGTAGCTATCCTTGCTCAAGATCCAACTCATGAGGTTTCAGCACTGCCTTTTCACCTTCAGGCCTACCTGGACCCCATGCCTTAGTATAGATTGTTGTGTTGTTGGTCACGCACACATCTGCAGCATGAGTTGTGAGACTTGTGATCTCAGCTCCATGCAATATGCCACATCAGCTGTGTGATGAATTAGGATATTTTGCGTTGACTGTGGGTAACACAACAGATTCTGTTATACACTCATACTTGTAGAGCTTAAAAGGCTGTATAATGTCTGGATAAAAGGAATGTGGAAGTGTGTGGCCTCCCATATCATTGATTTTTCACCTGGTTAAACAGAATATACTTGAAACTTGATGTGAATCAAGAAGGGTCCGCATGGATATGTGAATAACAATGTTTTTTCTTTATTCAATAATACCGTGACAATAGTATCAAATTCGAAGCAAATACTTGAATTCAAGTACCAGAAATATCAAAGACCCCCCCCCCCCCGTATAGCCTTAACAGATTGTGGGGAAAAGTACTGTTAGCGAGCACCTAGAAAGGCCAGCACAGTGGGTCGCCAACAACACGCCCGAACGCCTTTGTTTCCCTAGTGGCGATGTCTACACACTGCACCAGGTACTCATTCAAAGCAGTTGACCTACGGGAGGCCCATGACCGGTTCAGCCAATCGTCTTTGGTGTTGACCGTGAGCGGCAATCAAATCCGGGTTGCCAGGTTCGTTGCGTAGCGCACTAACCGTTACACTACCGCTGTGTAGGCCACTTATTCCGTACACATTCATACATGAAACACAATCTCATTCTGTTTACAAAAAAAGCCATACTTTATTCAAAATAATGCTATATTAGAACACATGTACATTATTTACACAGCAAAAGGATTGACATAAAACAAAATTAAATGCAGTCCTCTTTTTTTAATAACACAAAAAGCAAGCACTTTGTTATTGTTGTATTGATTGGGGCAGGCTAATGAACTCAATTGATTAAAATCACACTTTTTTTTTACAAACTGCATTGTGATAATGTTTATACATATATACTTGTGCATGTGTGTGTAATTGTTATATACTCTTTAACACATTTAACTAGCTATGGTATATTTAGACTCAAATACAATAAAATCGGCATACCTTAATTCGAAATTGGAGCACATACAATCGGTATTGGCATACAAGAGTCACACGAATGAGTATGCTGATCATGAAACGCACATTAACTTTCGCACCAGAATATTGGTTTAAAACAGCAAACTGGAACGAATAAGAGCAGTACACTGCTAGTTATATTATTTCGACGAGGTGAAGATGCAGTCAGGCGGAGAAACGGGAAAATATGTCGGAGCTCAGGTTACACTGTAAATTAAGTTAATGTGTTGGCTCATACGTTGTCTGTTTCACTGAAGCCAAGATGAAGGTCTTACCAAAGAATATTTAGTTAATATTTATTTCATCTCGGTCTCCATTGAAACACACACTTCCATTCTCGACAGGATAAAAAAAAATACTGTAATCTATCATTAACCTACATCGCCTTGCACGTTGGAAATAGAGTACCTTTAAGGACCAAACAAAGCTCCATAACATACCACATTTACCTAAGTAATAATATTTTTTTCTTTTCTTAAACATCCATCGTGGTCAATGATCAACTTCTCCATATTTTCCAGAAACGTCGTAACAGCACAAATGCTATGGGTTAGTGCTCACCGCTAACATTATCCTCTTTCATCGGAAAAGTTTTAGACAATTCAATTCAACGGCAATTAAAGCTAAATGTTAAAGTATCTATTGGCAGGTTGATGAAATTGTTCTCCAGCCACGCTTATCAAGGGCATTAAGGTGTAAGGAGCTCCTGAGTCTGGCTTTGATTGGATCTCAACTTAACATCGCACGTTAAGTGTAAAACGAACAGCTTCGCAGGACTTAATTTAACATATGCAACTTAACGCTCCTACGGGTTGTGAATATTACAGATACCTTATCAACTTGTTTATATGCAAGTTGTTTTTGTATTGCAAACTATTCAAATGTAGGTTGTGCTGTGTTGTCACGTTTAACAAAAAAACGTGGCATAAAGCCTGCTGACAGTTAAAGCAGAAGACTATACGATACTATTCGGACGTAAAATTACAGGAGATGTAGGATTAGTTACATTGACTCAGAATGGACTCGACAAAAGGTTATGTTCGGTGGAAAGTCTACACAAACTAGGATGCTACCATCCGCGTAAGAAACAGATGTGTGGGTTTAGGAGGAAGTGTGCTCGTTGAAACATTCGTCTTAGGTCAGACACATTTGTCCATCAAAGAGCCAAATAACGTTTCCACTTACTACTTGATCTAAACACATTTACTTGGGAAAGTCATTACCTTCTAGGTACAATAATCAATATTCAAACTGAATAAAAGTAAAACAAATTCTAGAGAAAAACATGACTCAATTGAATAACGCACTGCAGTCAAGCAAAGATGAGCCATTACTTTCAGCTAACAAAGTCTTGTGCAAATTTGAGCAGCACTATTACTAAACCACAAACTGTCATTTGTAAAAAACGCGGAAAATGAAAATATAAAAAATGAGAACCTGAACTTGCATTATTTGTAAGTATCATGTTTTATACAATGTAATTATTCATCAGTATGTTTAGGAAACTTTAAATTAAAGCCATCAGTGGATTTGAGTCAGTTTTTGTAGACTTTCCATGGATCTGGTAATTTTCCCAACCAATACAACAAATATTAGCAATTGCCACATTAAATACACCATTTAATTCAATATGCAGCTTCAAAAAAATGCTGCAAGAAGCTTACAATTAATTTCCGATTTTTTTATTAATCATAGAACATTCCAGTAGAATTCATAATCTTGCCAAAGCAATTCCACAAAAGCCACTACTTCCTTGGCCGAATAAATCACTGTGATAAATTCATCACTTGCAGTCTAATCTGCATTTACAAAATCACTTTATTAATTACAAACCCACTCTTGTACAATGTCAGCAGCACACCCAAGGTAAGAATCTGCAAAAGCATTGCTCAGAATTTTGTACTCGCACCAAATATGCAAACATGTCAAATGCATGCATTTTAATGTCAAACACATAGCTGACAGACAGCTCATGTAAGTGTTTATTTTTGAAAGTCACATATTGGAACTGCTTTTAATGATTTGATAAAGAAAAAATTGCTGTACGATTTGTTGGAACATGTGTTATACGAGCCACGGTTACAGGATCTTATCATAAAACAGTTACTACTGCTTTTGGCAGACTCTTACCCCAGTCATTCTTCATAGACCTTATACATATTACAGTATTATGCAGTCTACCAACCACACTAGGCAGTGTACAAAATAAAACCGCACACACACTAAACGAAATACAAAATAAATGCCACACTTAAATCAAGTTGGCAGACACCACAATATGCAGAAACTTTCATAAATCGTGAACCTGTTACAAAATAATTTAACTTATAAAAATAACAATGACAAGTGGAATTGTATGACCTAAAATGTCTACATGGGGAAAAATGAGTCGTATACCCATGTAACAAAGGCTGAACGAATAGAATTGGCTCATGAATATACGAGGCGGAATCAAAATGTCACAATGTTGCCTTGCTCTTGTGGCAGGGCCTTGTGTCTCACCACAATTGCGGACCCAATTATAATTGAAAAGTCACCTAAATTAAGTGCACACTTTCCAACTGTTGGTAAATTCAATTTCTGACCATATATGTAACCAGATAATTCCATGAATGAACGTTTACAAAAAAATATATCAATGAGTATGTTAAAATGTATGTTTTCAGGACCCAGTTTGCAGTGCTTCATTAAAAAAAGGCAGAGGTTTCCCAAAATTAATTCCTCCCCCTTTACAGGCTTTATTATTTTTTTACCAATGTCCCTCGTGTGCATGGAAGATGAATTAAGATTTGAATGTAGATGTTCATTGTAGGGCAGTCCAGGGAATGAAGTTTGAGAATTTCTATACAGGTTAGGGGGGAAAACCCCAATTATAACGCATGCCATCATGTGATCAAAAACAAAGCCAAACCACAGAGCACTCGTTTATTATCCGAGGACAATTCTGTAAAGACAAAGTTTTCACCCCAAGCCCAGATGACCACGCTGTCTGCAAGATGTGCTCTCGTCGGTGAATGCACTGAAATAATGTTCTTAGTGAACCCCAGTGTAGAAAAAAAAGCACAGCATTCTAATACAGTCGAAAGACACAGCCACAATGCTTCTATTTTAATTCCAACAATCCCGCCTTTGTGGCGTGGTTATTGCCAATCTTACCTGTACATTTCCATCGCTTGTATGTGCCAAGAGACAGGAAATACAACACAATTATACAAAAAAAATGCTTGCATCATGATTATGGCTATTACAGTAACGGGAGGCAGATAATAATAGCGACCAATGCTCCACACTACACTTTATTTTATTAACTCCTGATAAATTAACCCTTGAAAGGATCTAGTACAAGCGTACATTTTGGAAGGTGTATTGGCTTTGATTGTACAATGCTCGCAATAGCACAAGACAAGAGGTCATTTTGGCAGTAACATTATTGGCAAGATTTTCCACACTTCAACTATTCCTGACTTTCTAACAGTGATTAAAAGTGCACGCAGCCGATACATTGGGGACATTATTAAAGTAATGTACAATAAAATGAAATGTCTAAATGTGTTAAAATTTGCCTTTAAAGTGTTTTATATAAACATTTAATGCGCTTTAAAAAAATCCAGATTTTTAGATCAGACATTTGCTAACATGCCTTTTGCAAGTAAAGTGCAGGAGCTTAATTATTTGACAGATACAAAACACGAGCATACATCAAAACCAAGACAAGGGGAAGTCATTGTATCAAAGATAGCTGAGCAACATTAGTGTTCTTTTTTAACTTGATGGCCAATTCACATCAAGCCAATGAATTGTAAAACATGCATTGTGATGATATCCATTGACTATATAATCTGTGATTTAATAGTATGTGGCAGTCACGAAAAGGGGTTATAAAGCTGGATATCTGTTGAAATGTCAAAGCCGTATACGTTACAATATAATTTGGTTATTACATTTGAGACTACCATAACGAATAACCGAAAACTCTCTCCTGCATTGTCACATACCAAGTAAAATTCTATAGCACTCCAAAGGCCACAACCACCACCACCACCACAAAATCATCTCATCCCTATATTCGCATGCCATAACTATGCAGTCACAGGTGGTCACAATTGGAAATTGTATGCATCATCAATTAGTCAGTGTGTTTTTTTTAATCCTGATGCAAACATAAAATATAGTGATAATCAATTATATGTTGTATGTAATTCGTTCGCATGGCCCTCCGCCGCCACTAAAGGAGATACGTTTACCACAATGTTGAAACAATAGTTTATTAAATTGGATTGTGCCCCAAAATTAGACGGGTAGCGTCTGTTATTCCTGATACAACACCAGTTTACAGGGCTTTCCAACCAAGGACAAAGCACGTGGAAGAAGAACATTGTCATATTGCACTCCAACGAGGGCAGTATTACCAAATTGTCATGCAGCCATCAAGAGCATCATTTTTGCAGTCTATGTTTTTCTTAATTCTTTAAATTACCCTACAGCTTATAAAAAACATAAATACTTTTGTGAACAATGCATGTTGTTACTATTATAATTAAGATAAATATACATGTGTTTTGTCCTCAAACAATGAAGATCAATTGTAAATGTGATACCAGACACTCATAATTCAGCACCAAAAAAAAAACAGAAATAGCTACATATGCAATTCCAACAGACACTGCACCTCACACACTTCTTTGGCTTCTAGGAATTTGCAGCTGACTGTGGAAAGGGTAGCAGTGATTAAAATAGAATGCCTATAGAAGCATAAGTGGCTTATGTCGGACGTGAAGGCACATTGGCAAAGTGTCGAAGCCACTCCTGTGGAAGCGCGGCATTTATTATTCTGTCAAGCAATCAACATAAAAGGTTTAAACATTGGTGCTCCAAACTCTAGGTGTAGAGAAATGCATAATTAAACCAACCCAATCAGCCGAATACCTCTTAAAATAAGATGCAGAGTTGAACAATCGACAATATGTTTTGGTAGCATATGCAGCTTCATTAATTACACGACTCGTGATGAGGGGAAAAACCCAAAATTTATATTTTTGTCATTGTTTATGGATCAGGCAGGTTGAAAGTGTGCATGTCAAGGCTTGCATCGGGGGGGTAGGCATTGATACCGAGCAAATAGCCCAGTGCTTTCCCTCAGATGGACGGTGCAGAAATTAAAGTCCTTAACAACACGCGACACTGAAGAAAAACAGTTGTTAACATTCAGTGCAAGAAGCAGAGGTTTTAAGGAACCACCATCCAAGCATGATCCAAAGAAATGCTGGCAGAGACCTGAGTTAGAACAGCAAATCCAGTTCAACCTGTTCCTGTCATTTCACACAGCCCAGCACAGTGTGGGTCTGCACAACTCTGCATGGCTTGATCAACTCTTCCCATTCAGTAGACAGTGTATTAATCAGACAGACAGTCTCGTGGCCTAACATCTGTTCTCTAGGGACCAGGTCCCTTGCCAATGCGAATAAAATAATTGTTGAATATTGTCTTTGGATATTTAATGTAATTTTCTCTGTTGCGATTGCTCCCAATTTGAGCATCATATCTTGTCCGTGGCGTTTCATGCTGCTTGATCCCATGCAGTCCGTTTCTGGCCATTCCAGGCATCTGACATTTGGCTCAGTGTTGCTGCTCAACGTAGTCAGACGTGAGGCCAGCTTCTTTCAGAATCTAATTCAATCCGGTCTCGTCAGGCCTGGTGCAGATTAGTCCCGGCTTGCTTCGGTCAGGCTTCCACTCCATTCTGCCGCGGCTTGAGAAATGCTTTTTCAGCGGGAATCTCATCATGCATGTAGCGCTCCCGCTTGAAAAATCCCATCTGCACGTTTGCATGTGTACGTGTGCAAACGTGTGAAGGTGTGCATGCAGGTGTGATGGTACATAGATGCAAAAGCGTGATATTTTAATTTGTGTGTTTTATGCAATGGACGGACACAAAAACAGAAACAAAAATTACGTTAAACATTGTAAAAGGAAGAAGAAATCCAATTGAATACATTTTAGTGTCAGCCACGGTTATAAGGAATTTCCTATTTTTTCCGCAACTGTTTGAAATGTCCTTTTTTACATAAAATGACGTAAATTATATTCTCAAACATCTCAACCACTTGCGGATGTATGCGACGTGTAAATGCAATGGGTGTAACCGCAATGACCCAGCCCGCCCCCTCCCTAAGGGCTGCAACTCACCTTCCACAGGGCATAGACGAGCAGGGCCAAGAGCAGCAGCCCGGCTAGCACAGCCAAGAAAATCACCCAGTAGGGCACAGGGCGCTGGAATCCCGCTTTCACAAGAACCACCGTCGTGTTCACCTGGCGACCCACAATGCACACACGATGGGAACGTCGTCGATGTCATCTCCTCCACTGTGCCATTATCTCCTATTTAAATGGGTGTCCTTCACAATAGCTTTAACAGCCGACGAGTACTACTACAATCTGGAGGCAAATCCCCAACCCAAAATGAAGGATTATGACAGCTTAGCACTTCATGTACTGAATATTTACCTGCTGCTGCTGTTTAAAACAAACTATTTACATTACAATTATTATAAATATCTTGAGCGAAGTGAAGGATTAATTCCTGTTACACAATAACCTGGGTCAGTGAAAATGGTTGGTGTTACAATATCCTTAACGTATACATAAAAGCATTACCAATTCTCAATGTTTATTTTATCAGGAAGGCCAACCATTGATAATATTGGAACATTCCTTAATGAGTATATATATCTTTTGTAATAGGCCGCACATGCCAAGCATGTCAACAAATAGGTTGGTGCTCCATTGTTAACAAGAATTTGTCTCAGTCGGCTCTCACCTGGTTGTAAATAACACGTTCTGTTCAGTCAATGCATTATTCATTCATAAGCCTGCTGCAGTGCTGCTGATACTACTTCCTTGTGGGAACTCTTTTTTACAGTTTGACAATATGCTTCAAATACGAAGACGCATATTTAATCCATTAGGCATGTGGGATTACTCTTGATGATTTTCTGGCAGATTCTATTTATGTTTGTACTCGTGCTTACCGTGCAACCCAATAACACGCACTCACTGTTAATGTTCCAGTTCTAAATTATAAAACATGGCCATTACATTGCCCACCGTGCCTGGGTTGAGCAATCAATCTGAAGGTTATTTTAAAATGGCCTTTCCCAGAGGTTCTGTGCTACGACCGCACAGTGCACTGCCTTTTAAAAGCCTCGGCATAACTAAGGACTGGGAGCCAGTAGTCAATGTAATGCAGCGCAATTGCATTCATGAAACATACCACTCTGCTTCCTGATGGGAATTCATCAGGAAGTAGTTTGTAGGGCATCTCAGTGACCCGGAAAGCAGCACTGGTTTGTAGGACGACTTGATTTTGTCCTCCCTACACAAATGGGTGCACACACACAGACACACAAGTTCAGCATTGTTCAAATCTTGGCGTGGGTATCAGTAAGTGCCACTCATTGTGGCAGGCAAAGAAAAGGGAGTAGCCAAGTGGCAAAAGCTGATCAGAGATTGTAGATTTGCTATGTTGTCCCCACCTTAAGAAGGACGCTTGTGTTGCGCCCGAAACGTCGTGATTAAATGTATTTGTTTTCATTTTTAATTTATTTTATATTTTTTACCTTTTTGACTTTACCGAAAAAACCAAAGAGTACTGATCAGAGATCCTTAATGCTGTTGAATACTTGACTTTAATCTATTTCACCAGTGTGAGGCTAACCACAATTGGCCTGATTTGCAACTACTTTCTTTATTAGAAAACAGTGCGACTGTTCCAAGGAAGTGAAAAAGCACATTATTTTAAAACTTAGAATGTAGCTTGTATAGGCCGCAAAAACATACTAAATTAATAATATGACCATCTGTGCAACCAATGTTACTACAAATGATATATTGCAAAAATAGCCACCTTGTTTAAGCTTGGAATGTACATTTCTGAAGGATATCCATCTCACGTGAATATATT
Source organism: Lampetra planeri (assembly GCF_965212315.1). Lineage (NCBI taxonomy): Eukaryota > Metazoa > Chordata > Hyperoartia > Petromyzontiformes > Petromyzontidae > Lampetra > Lampetra planeri. The sequence continues at coordinate 24,402,903 of NC_136107.1, forward strand.
CTCAATATCTAATTAATGCTAGGCAGCTTTGAGCACCTCCTGACTATCCATGTAACCCACTGGCATCCACTAGAAGTGCCATTTTAAAAAAAAATGTTAACACTTGCTGCCCTGTAAACTATACTTACACCACACAATCATCACCTCAGATTTGTAACTGGTCAATAGGCCTAACTGAAAAGCATTACACATCCACGTCAATCAATTTACTTTATTTAGTTCACTGATACTAATTCAGAGGGATTCGTAAAAACAAATTAAATAGCAAACCCTCATTAAGTGTTTTTACAATTTAGTTACAGGTAATTTTCCAGCTAAGTATTTATGTTACAGCATTAGTGTGGAGTAATCTATTGAAATAAATCAATAAATACAAATGTCGTTAATGTGCATTCCACAGCAGACATTTAGCAATCAAACTCCAAAATGCAAGATACACTCAATGACAATACCCCTGATGCAGTCACAATACTATGATGTGTCATGTTATCTTATATACTACTGCGGTTGATGGTCCTCTAATCATTCTGTAAACCTTCACACCGGATTCCAACTAGTTTTCCAGATTACCCACATTTTCCAGCAAAGCCAGGAATCCACAAGGTACAAAAGTTATCATATTTCAAATTGGTGTTCATTTCCCTGAATTTTCAGAAACAGGTGGTCCCAGCATTTAGTGCATTAACAAAACATTATATATATATATATTTTTTAAATTATTTCATGGAAAGCTGCATTCTCCCATGAGCATAACCAGACAGTGACCCACAACTATGAATTCGTGAATCATACCCAACTGTTTAGTTGGGAGTGGATTCAAATGAACTCTACATTTTCCAAGTAATTAATGTCAGCACTCAGCCAATCATTATGAACTGTAATTATACTTAGAAACGTTGTACCAAATCCAGCTGCACATATCAAACAGGTATATTATATGATGATGCATGTGATGATATCCAGGGCAATGAATTAAACATTTTTACATGGAATGCTTAAACAAACCCAAAGCCCTCATTAATTGGCTGATAACACCTGAATATACCGGAAATCAGAGCTTGGGAAATTGTATGCACCAGCTCACTGCATGGCTGCCTCTGAGCCACTCGTCGAGCGTGAGTAAAAACTGTGCATGTTACAAGTTGAAATTATTAGGAATAAATGAAGGTTAAGTTTTCATTTGTTCATGGAGTTGCATAGAAAAATCCACCGTCATGAATTTGGTTCTGTTGTACGAATTCACCTTTAAGTGTACCGTATAACCACGGCAATGAAGTATCTGAAGTCTCAAAGAATGCTTTTTAACCGTGCTTATTTTTCAAAAACATATCCACTGCCTTGTTTGAAACATCACATCAATGGGGTCCACATGAACGCAACCATGAAAAACCCTTTACTTCCAATGAGAACGACATTGGGTACAATTCCACAGTCACTACACGGCTGATTTTTTTTCTTGTCAGGAATGGAGTTGGACAGAGATCAGCTTTCCATTTGACTGGGACTGGCTTTTATTAAGGGAGTGAAACGTGAGCCTTGCGAGTGTCTGCCAAGTGTAAGGGTCTGCCCTGCAGTAAGTTGCTAATTAAATTCAAGTAGGTGCATGTGCTCAGTGTGCTTATTTGCAGAGAACACAATTGTACATCGGCATTGGCATATGCAGTTGTTATGAGACGAAGGTTTCTGTAACTAGGCTCAGTTGGTCATTTTAGGGTAGACCTATGTTATATGCCACTTTCATCGTAACACTTTTTTTTACATTTTCAATGGACACCTTTTCTGGATAACAAAAAAACCTCAAGACAGCTACAATTTTAGTTTGCACACTCCTCATTTGAGCTTGGTTCACTCGATTTGGCAGGGTACTAAATGCAGAGAAACATAAAGGAAATCCTGAGTCACCCTATGTCATACAGCTATGCACTGCAAATGAAGAGTTGGCCTTCAATGCTTTTAGGAGGGGTCAAGCGATCATTGTACAAGGCATGCATTTTCTCTTAGCAGATTCAGTAAAATTCGAGTGCATAAATCCTCCAGGGGATACTCTAGGTCACGCACCACATGTACGAACATCTGAGCACTCAAATACATCCACAAAGGACCACGTCCCAAAGGCATTTTGGAGAGCGTATAAAATGCTGGGGGCAGAAAACCTCAATCCCAAATGTGCAGCCTGACCAGGGGTGGCAGCTCCAACGAAAGAGAGTAATTGCTCTGAACAACAGCGGCAGAGCTACAAGCCAGGAGAGAAAATGGTTGCGGCTGGATGAAGACTGGGAATAGGAAGCCACGGACCTTTTATGTGTTATCATCTGCAATATCAAGAAGCCATTGGTATTGGAAGAGGGATATGGTAGGATTTTATATTTGTTTGTTGTAATATAAGTGTAGTGGCATAGAATAAGTAATGTAGCAGCATAGCGCTGGCTGCTGGCGGGGAAGGGGATCTGCGGCTTACGGCAGCCCTGACATCAGCAGGCCTCGTGACACCCCAGAGGGGGATCTAGGGGAAAGGTCACAGAAGGGGCACACCAAGAACCCGCTGTTGAGTCCTATAAAGGGGGCGTGGCCGAGGGCGGAGCCATGCCGACAGTATAAGAAGGGCCCCTGTGCAGGACCTCGTGGCTGTTGATTGTAAGTGGGATCCCGTCGTGCTGCTGCTCAAGTCCATCGTCGTCACCATTCTTCTCTCAGTTGCTGCAGTCGTCGTCGCTTAATATTGCGCTGCTATACGGTTGTTAGTTGTATCGGTCAGCGCCATTGGTGTTAGACGGCTCGTGTTGTGGAAAGGCGAGGGTGTGTGTAGCCGAGGCGACTGTATGGTGTGTTAAGGGAGATTGTGCATATAATAAAGTGCCTCCAAGAATTACTGCCTCCGAGTTGAGCCACTACATAAGTATAAAGTACACAGCCGAGCCCTAGCAAATAGCCTGGACAACCAAATGAAAATACGTTTTATGATAAAATAAAAACAAGGAAAAGCATTAAATTCTAAATTTACTTTGGTGCACTTTAAAAAAAATATTAAATAAGTACTGCAGGAACACCCTTCTGGGGCCAGGAAATTATAACAGTACCCTGCTACCTTTGATTGGCAGCAGTCAAGACCATCTACGGCAACATATTGATCATTAATAACCACTGCAGAATCCCCACAAATTATGGAGTGCATCATCCATAAGAGTCCGAATCTAAGAATAACTCAAACATAATCAGGCAATTCCACTACAGCTGCACTGAGCAGCGCCACAATTTTCAGCCGTGTTAAATAATTATCAACCACCGCCATTCCATAAATAACCCCACTTGACGCTTGACAAGAGATGGCATCTGCCATTCACTGCCACTGCAAAATCCTTCTGAAGTAAATCCAAGCATTGAACAGCTGGAAACGCTCAGGTCCCGTTGATGGATGTTCATCTGGAGAATTCGGCGTTACCTCTGAAATTCTTTAGGGAGCCTAACTTGCTGCTTCATCATCATTACACGCTGTACACTTAAGTCTAAAAGGACATTCACATTCGGCCACCTCACGGCATCAAAACAGGAGCCTGCTCAAGTGACGGTGCCTTGGCCTGCTCAGGTTCATGAGCCAATATAACGGTTATCATTATAACCTCAGAATCGTGTAATTTATTAAATAAATGCAATACAATTGAAGTGACAATACCAGAGATAAATAAATACAATTATCGAGCTCTATTTCATCATTATCTTCACCATTAAATACGTTTTAAATATTCAAACTCCTAAGTAATATTTGTTTTGACTTTCTAAGTCACAAGGGGCAACCAGACTAGCTAGCATGGCAAATATTTGCTGAGTCGTGGTAGGGCACAAGTGAAACCTAATAACTTGGTGGTAGGAGTCGTGGTTCATAGAAATGAGAGACTGTGACACTGACCTATAAAGGTAATAAGCTGCCATTGGAAAACAGTACAGAAAGTAGGTCCCTATCTGTTCTGTACAGAGCTTTAATTGTGATCCAATTTTGGTCTAATTTGTCATACCTACATTATTAACTTAATTCCCACATATTGATTCATAACACATATAAATGATGGAATACCAATGTAATTTTGCAATGTATATTACCAGATGTGTACATCATATTATCCAGCACGGTATTAAGTGGAACAACTAATATATTTCTAACCATAATGGCTCAGTACTCAGGGTGAACTTAAACCACAACCTTCAACAAGGCAGAATGTATAATTTCAAGGTTACTGGTCTAGTATGCTGAGAACAATCCACGAAATGAGAAAACAGCAATAAACTATGCTGTGATGTTCTTTGAAAAAAGGTTACATAACTTTAAATTTCGATTTAAAGCTTTCGTGACTGCAGGGATTCATCTTCTTGGTTCTTTCGGTAAAGTCACGTAGAAGGGAAGTAATAAAATAATAAAAATAAAACATATTATTTTATTTTATTATGTTTTATTTTTATTATTTTATTACTTCCCTTCTACGTGACTTTACCGAAAGAACCAAGAAGAGGGTTACATAACTTTTAAGATAGTTTTTGTAAGGATTCGTTAATACAACCAAGAGCACCGATGCTACACCATGAAATTACATTTTTAATTCCATCCCTACTGTGCGAAATTATCACCTTTCAAAATATGTTTGAAATGTATTCGCCTGTGAAAGCAACACACCTGGGCCAATATACCAGACGACTATAATAAAGAACTGCAACATCAGTATGGCATGATTGAAGAGAGACAATGACCACCCAACCATTTTTTGGCAGAGGACTAGGAAAAGTGCACAACGCTTGCAAGAACGAGGAACGGAAATAGCGAGCGTCATTTCGTGAGTCAGAGCGAGGCACACGTACATTGTGCACGGAGCAAGGACAGACGCTCAAGGTTTTTTTCCAGCTGAACTAAACCGCAGCAGCAAGTTTTCCTCGAGCTACGGAAGAGGATGCCGACTGTGCACGTGTGCAAGCATATGGACGATGAGACAAAGATTCCCCATATAGCCTTGAGAGACACTTAGGGAAAGTGCTGTTAGTGAGCACCGATGATAGCAGGTATGGCACATGAGGGGTTTGTGGGGTGACCAACACCACTCCCGACCGCCTTTGTTGACACATCGCACAAGGTACTCATTTGAGGCCAAGTAGGCATAGGGGAGGCCCAGGACCGGTTCAGATATACACGATACACACGTGGTCGTACGCGGGATATGGACACTCCAGCATCCCGCACTCAGAAAACACGCGTTCCAATATAAACGTCCACGACTCTTGGGGCTAGTATCCGACTGTTAAGCGAGGACTTTTTGCGGAGATATAAAACAATTCTATGATTTTTTTTCCAATAAATTCAAAAATCAATTATTTTTAGCAACATGGTGAATGTCGCGTATATTTAATAAACATTCATTCTTACTCGTGATTGATGCATGTATTTTCAGCTTTAGAATTAATATTAACAGATTAATAAATGCACACTTGTGATCATATGGGCTAGCATCATACCTGGCCACCTTTTTTTCTCTTGTACAAATATGAACACATGGTACCGATTTAGGCTGAGTCACTCTAGGGGAGACACGTCAGGCTCAGATACCAATCATAACTTACGTCTCTCACCACGCAAATATACATACACACGAATACATATACACACACACATCTAAAGTTACATGCAGACAATGACAAAGATCCCCCGGATAGCCTTAACAGACTGTAGGAGCAAATGCTGTTAAGCAAGCACAGCACACGAGGGGGTGGGTGCCCAGCACCACGCCCGGCCACCTTTGTCTCTCTACTGGCGATGTTTACATACTGCACCACGTACTCATTTCATGCCGAGCCGACCTAGGGGAGGCAAAGAACCGGCTAAAATAATCATCATTGGTGTTGGCCGTGAGCAGGCATCGAACTTGGGTCACAGGTTCCATAGTGCAGCGCACTAACCGCAACACTACCCCTCTCTCCCCACAATGCAGACAAGCAAATACCGACAACCACATCCTGAGGTATGGATATAAGGAGTGGGCATAGCCATGCAGAGTGTTGGGCTGAACACAGCCCTGTTCAAAGCACACCCCAAAGGACCAGACAGCAGAATCATTCCCCTGTTCCGCTCAAGGGTGGTGACGTCCCCTTCGGTGACTCCTTGCGCACGTGTTCCAGAATGGAAGGAATCCCTTCCCAGACAGTCACACACTCCCCACGGAAATGTCAAATCCTGTTTCCTTTCATTCATACCCTTGAACGCAAATCCATTGAGAACAGCATGGCGTGCATGTGCTGTGGAATGTTAAGGTCAAGAGCCAAAGCCGTGGTTGTTTTATAGCTCGCATTAAGACAAGATCTTTGATTGCTGTTGATAAAAGTTTTAAAAAAATGATGCGTCGTGAGCTCTTACCTTTCATTGTAATACCAATATTCGAATGTAAAACACATGGACGTCACATTATGTTACCTTACACATCGTAGTATATGTATGTAGACCTTCTTTCGCACCGTGCATCGTCAACTGTGCTAATCGAAGGTATAAAACGTCAGACAATTATTTGTGAATGTCAATAATTTGTAAATTTTCAGGTTTATAAATTAACCTCATGGCGGGACCCCAGGGTCCAGAATAAACGGAAGTCAAAATCGCAATTAATAAAAAAAATGTTAGCGACTCCGTCACACTGCGCATATTAATGCCATGACCCGCCTGGCGCGGATCATTTTGTTGTCGTCAAAGCGCAGCGAGGATTAATTCGCAGAAGAAACAAAACTATGAAACTTTGATTAGCGCATCGTATCGAGCTCATCGAGAGGAATATATTGCAGTGTCGTTCGCCTTCAACAGACATAAAATGACGTCGCAACGCAGTTTATGCGAGAGCCGGGGGCTTATGGGACCGCCATAAGATTTAAATATGGCCATGCTGAATATCATCAACATTGAAGTACTGTAGCAAGTATTTTCATCTACATCGACAAGTACTCTCATCACTGATAACATTTTCACTTCTAAACTGTACAATGGCAACAGATATTCCATTAAGGAGACTTTTTTTTCATAAAGTGTAATTTCACCTCATACCTCAATGGCTGCAGGCATACACTCAAATACCCACTAAACCAATCACGCCACAAAGGCCGCTCACTAAATAATATTTTAATATTTGTGTATGTATACTGAACTTATTTAGCACCGTTACGTAGCTAACTGTACTACATCATCATGCCCAGCACACAATTGACGAGCGCCGACGAAGATTTTACTAACTGTATAGGCCGCAATCAAACGTCGGGAGAAACTGCCTACGCACAACTTGCCAATTTGCAGAATTGCTTGCCAAATACGATGAAACAAGAACATTTTCCAACACGTGAATCGGGCTCAATGTGTATACAGCATTGACAAGACACACACAGAAACTGGGGTTCCTGGAAAAAAAACCTTTACACGAAGGGGAAGAAAACTTGCAATTTTTAAGTACCAGAAACGTAGTCTGTACTGCCTACTACAGGCCTTATTAATCTTTACCCTCGTTTAGGTGCCACACAAAATGTTTTTGCATCCTTGCACGATCCGCTAACGATCAAGTCAAGTACATGAAGGGACAGAGAAAGTAAACATTGCCAGAAAAAACAGGATGTTCTTTTAAGTCAATTTTTTGTTCAGTAAAAAATGTCTAGGGCCTATTTGACTGTGCCTTGTAACTGTAAAAGTACACTTTTGCTGGATTTCACCATGACCAAATAAAAACTCAAATTCACAGCTAGTTAACCCCCCTCGGGCAGCTCGTATGTGCCAAATGCTGCATTTACTTGACTGCGTCCGTGTATTCCTCAATGCGACCGAGCATGTGCCTGGTGCAGCTTCAAAAGCGGCATTAATGAATGTGATGTTTCATTTCCTCCCGGGGGCTAAAGGATCCATTCGCCATCGCAAATAGACTGAGGCCTAACAAAGCATACCACTGGATGGTGATCAACTGCCAAATGCCTTCCATTAGACATGCTGTTAAGTAGACACGACAAACAATAATATCATGGTCCACATCAGGATTTACCTTTGTTTCATTTCATCAGGATATGTTTTTTACATTAAATATGTTATTGCCTTACTCTTTGCGGGGTTTAGTGTGTCGAGACAACAGGCCTTGTCTGTCGGCTATAGTCAGTGAATGCATCCATCCATTTGCACGCATCTGGATGTTTGAGTGATGCAGTGCCAATTATACCAGACAGTGTCTGCAAAGAATGCAATGGGCTTCTGTACAGTTCTATTCCTGATTCTCGTTCATACACGTAATATACTCAAACGATTTGAAAGCGGTCCTAGATAATTTAGTGGAGTTTCAACCAATTATATAGTATTATAGTTTAGTGGCATTTTCTTTGGTTCGTTCGGTAAAGTCTACGTGACTTACCGAAAGAACCAAAGAGTATGGATTCCTGCAGTCACGAAAGCTTCAAATCAAGATTGTAGTGGCATTGTTGGACGCGATCGCCACTACTCGTAGCTGGCAGTACCGGCCCCGTGTCAACAGGGAGCAGAAGGGAGGCTGAGCCAGCTAGGTAAATGGGTCAGGCCGTTAGCCCAAGGTAATCCCTCGGGAGCATTGTGACCAGGGGTGCGGGACCCCAGACCCCATGAAGGGGGCTGAGGGGGATGACGTCACACTCCAGGTCCTTCGGGAGGATTCCAGAAGGAAGGTGTGGCTAGGGGTGGAGTGAGCTGGGACTGGGTATAAAAGCCGGGTCCCTGAACGGGCCCGGCAGTTGTCGTCCACGCGAAGACTCAAGAAGCCACCTGGAAGACCTGAAGCCAGGGGCCAGACCCAAAGACCGTGGCTCGGTTGGGTCTGAGCAGCCCCATGGATAGCACCCGAGGACCTTGGCTGGGTCGGGCCAGGTTAGCTTCCCTAGGTCCCGCTAGCCGGAGGACTCTTAGCGGACAGCTCTCCCAATGTATAGGGCGTGCGAGTTGGAGGACATACCTCCTTAGGGTATCGGGTGGAAGGGGCCGTAACCCCTTTGTGTTAGGCTGTGTTAAGCTGTATTGTTATTGAGTAATAAACGTGTTGCCTCCAAAGAAGCCTCCTCCCATTTGTACCCACTACAATAGTGTTATCCTTATACGACTGATTTGTGTGCCCAGTGTATCCGATTATTACCATGCTTGTTTAACCAGGAAAGGTTCGCCGAGTCAAAGTACTTTTTCAGGAGGGTCCTGCCAAATGTGTGCGGTAGGGGGCAATATTGCTGTATGTTATCTGAATTGGGTACAGTAATTTTTCAGCGTTGAGATGTTTGGCCAATGCCAGTTACACCGGATGCATTTGTTGCTATTGGAAAGAACCAGAGAACCCGGAGGAAAGTCCATGAAGAACAGTCTGAGAACTTATTTCGCACCATACGAAGCCAACCGTGCTAATCGGAGGTGTGGGGAAAGGAGAATAAACTAAACACAAAAGGCATTTTAAAGAAATGAGTTTTAAATTTAGATTTAAAAGAGCATAGCTCCAGTAGCTTCCTAATATCAGAGGGAAGAGCGTTCCACGTAGAAATGAACGAGAGTTGTGAATTGCTATGAACACAAGTGTAACCACTTCTCCACCCTGCCACCCAATTACAGATTGGAGACCTTTAATTTATGATGCATTTAAATTCCATGCCTTGGTCATACTGAAAAACACAGGTGATATCAATCTTGATTTGAAGCTTTCGTGACTGCAGGAATCCACACTCTCTGGATCTTTCGGTAAAGTCATGTAGTAAGGAAGGACGTCGGGTGGATGCCTGGATGGCATCTGTCTCAAATTTCTCCATGAAAATGTTCGCTACCACTGGTGATAGGGGAGAGCCCATTGGGGTACCTTCATTCTGTTTGTAGAAAGTACCATTCTAGGTGAAGTAAGCGTTGGTAAGGCAGTGCGCTTTACCAACGAAGGTACATCAGGATCCAATCTCTGTTGGCCTAGGTCTTCAATGATTGCAATAGTAACCGGTTGTCGTCGTCCTCACTCACCCACCCTGTTGTCGTCGTCCAAAGACTACTTGTACAAGTCCATTTACTTGCTAATTTCTCTCGCTCCCCCCCAGCCATGCATGCCACAAACCTTCCCCCCTCTCCACCCCTGGTGCTAGCACCCTCCCGTCCCCTGCATGCCAAAAACCCTCCCCCCTCTCCCCTGTGAACTCCTACAGCCAAACGCCTCCCCCCCCCTTCCCTCTCCCCTCCCGTGTCTATATAAAGCCACAATAGAAGATCAATGTTTTCTCACCTGAAGACGGACGCTTGTGTTGCGACCGAAACGTCGTGTTTCATTTTATTTTATTATTTTTCTATCTATCTACGTGATTTTACCGAAAGAACCAGAGAGTACAGTTTTTGTCAAAACACCAACACAGAAAGATGAAGATATTCTTAGCATTTCCACACTTGTTTATATTTGTATTCTTTAACACATTCTGGAAAGCCTCAGGATAGCATCGTTATTTACAAACCCAAATTTAATCTGGCTGCCTTGTGAGAAAATTGCAAAGCAACTCTTCTGAAAAAAAATTCAGGACAGGTCTTTTTTAATGCAATAGTTGCCAGATATTGAGTTGAGACCATTACATTGAGTATGGGTTTAAAATAGCCACTTGCTCCCAGGGCCACCTGCTAACCTGTTGTGGTCCTATATCTGACTCTTCTGTGTAGCACATGCAACAAAAACAATGTTGCAATAAATGATTGTCAAGATCAAGCAATTGCAATGAGGGTTTGCTACATGGGGAAGTGTCAAATATATTTGTTACGAGTTTGTAAATTTTCTTACACATTCCATGTCTACAGAATATAGTGTGTGCTTCAGCTTGTAACTGTTAATGCTTATGAAGGCACACTTCAAAATGTGCAATAACAACAAAAGTCAAACGGGAAGCTTAACTCGAACATGAAAATGCAATTTAGTGGATAACATTATTGTAAAGAATTAAATACGAATTGTAGCCGAGCTGAGCGCAAGCGCTGAGCAATGTTTCAAACAGGGTAATACAATTAGGTCACCATTTGTCCTCCTAGCGGCCCGGTCATCTCATTCCCCAAGGCCATTAACACATAACAGCTGTGTGATACAAATGCAATTAACACACACACTGACAGCCAAAGTCTGTTGGGGATGTACCGAGTTTTATTTAGGAACTGATATTTACCGCATTAGTAAAACAGAGAGGTCAACGTTTCCCTTCGTTGCAAGAGTAGGGTTCACAAACTCAGTGATTTTAAATATAGGTATAGGGCATGTTGACCAAATTTAAGACCTTGTGTCCCACATATTGTCTATACTCCTGCATATGATTTGCTGGTGTTGATACAGGGAATATAGAAAGTTATACACAAATATAACTCAAGCATATATATGTTAGACTTGTGCAATGACCATGTACCCTAGTGTGTAAAGGACAAAATCATCTTTGAGGATGTGAATGTCATACGGTAAATACTTTTTCTAATTAATGACAATGTTATTTGACAATAAAATGTTGTCTGTGGTAACCAGTTCATTTGGCACATGATCATTATGACTGCAGACTAAGCAACATGCAAAGCTGCATCATGAAGTGAAAATTATGCATCTCTGCAGAAAATGTAAAGTCACTCATGAAAAATGATTAAAAGTCACATGCAGTAAAACAATTCCAGACGATGCCAATTTGTTTTGTTTACTTTTAGAGGAGGCTGGAAAATGCCATCAGCCATTCAGGGGCCCATCTTCTTTGCAAATATACTGTAAATAAAGCACTTGTTTGTGTGTTTAGTTTGTTGTTGCCTCCCCCCACACCTCTGATGAGCACAGTTGGCTACGTACGGTGTGACAGAAGTTCAACATACATCCACCAGAAAAGTATTCGGTGCTCCGTTGTGAAGTCATCTCTCTCAAGGTGTCATGTATTACACAGGGGAGTGGATTTCGCACGGTGACGCGAGCATCTGTGCTGCACCTTAAGGAAGCTGGGGACCCAGAGTCGGGAGCGAAGAATAAGCACGGCGCTTGTACGTCGCGGCAGCAAACCCAGCTGGCAGGTGACATGCAGGCACTGGCTGCTGCTGCAACCCTGTGTGTGCATGCGCGCAATGCACAGGAGAGCGATAGCGTCGTGATTAGTGCGTTGCACTACGAACCTGGCGACCCGAGCTTTATTCCCGCTCATGGCCAACATCAGCGACGATTGTCTGAGCCTTTCCTGGGCCTCCCCTAGGTCAACTCGGCCTCAAATGAGTATCTGGTGCGGTAGAGTAAATATTGCCAATGGGGAGACAAAGGCGGCCGGGCGTGGTGTTGGCCACCCACACCCTCATGTGCCATGCTGGCCTTCAAAGGTGCTTGCTAACAGCACTTGCTCCAACAGTCTGTTAACACTATACAGGGGATCTTTGTTCGTCAACCTTTGTTACCATGGCAATGATGTTTGAAATCCCATAAAAATGTACGAGTTTCCTTTGCCTTATATGCGGGTTCAAGTTTGTGCGATTTAGCATAAATGCAGCGAACCCATTTATACTCAAAAATAGCTATGTGCGGTTTGAATTCACTCTATATTCAGACGTAGGGCAACATTGTGTGTGTACCGTGAGCGCTATTCAGCAGGTATCTGTGGTCTCACTTTGAGAGCCCCGTTTTTTGGAATTTATTTCATTGCATAGAGCGAGGGAAACCTGTACTTTTAGTTATGACCAAGTTGACCAGGAGGCTCCAGTTCGATTTACAATTGCCAGTGCTGTTGAGCATGATCTGGAATTGAACAGGGATACTTTTAACGGAGTGCACCAACCACTCGCTGCTCATCCACAATGTCTGTGTGTAGTGCTGGAGAGTGATGCATTACCGTTTCAATAACATCAGCCAAAAAAGGTAGGTGGTGCTGGTAATGGTGTATTTACTCAATTAGCAATTTGTAACGAGATAACCATTACTTACCGTATTTTTTTATTGTTACATTTTTTTTAGACTTTAACGTTGTTGACCTGTATTTTGTTGTATAACAATAAAAATTTAGATGTATTTGCCTCATAGCATTATACGCATCTCTATACACTGTGCAATAACAGCTATTTTATCCAACAATGCTGATGAAACATGCAAAATTAATTTTAAAAAACTTTCCAAAGTGACCTGACACACATGAGGGCATGCGACTCGTTGTAAAGTCTCAAGCGCTTAGTAATCAGACAGATCACTTTGCGAGTCAGTTTAACATGACGGCTTTCGCGACCAATATCCATAATTAAAAAAAAAATTTGGGGTTAGATCGCGGAAATATAAATGTCTCGTTAACCCGCCACCATCCAACAGAGCCAATGAGTAAGATCTTGTCACAAACATGACAAACCTTACTTCAGCAAACCGGTGTGTTGGAGAGTGTGATCCTCCCCCCAACACCATGTGGTACACATGGAGCATCTCCCCACTGTACTGTGAACGAGTGAGTGAATGAACGAGCGAGTGAGTGAATGAACGAGTGGGTGAGTGAGAGTGAGTGAATGAACGAGAGAGCGAGTGAGCGAGTGAATGAACGAGTGAGTGAGTGAGTGAGCGAGCGCAAGCTGCTCGTACCAGCACGCGTGGCGCCGGTGGTCGCTCCCCGGCCTCCCTGCGCACGATGACATGGCGAGGGTTTGGCGATGGTGCCACTGTGCTGGAATTGTCGGTCGGCTCCATTGAAGTCAAACGTGGCTGCGTCACGGAAATCCAACAGGTAACAATACAACAACAGAAAAACATGTTCGCATCCCGATCCGCTATATATTTTTTACTCATTCCTTTCATATTACCTCCTGTGCTCAGAAGACAAATCAGCTCATCTGGAAAACAAAGATCTGTTAGATTTGAGGCTTTTGTGACTGCAGGAATCCATACTCTTTGGTTCTTTCGGCAAAGTCACGTAGGTATAAAATAAAATAAATCACGGCGTTTCGGGTGCAACACAAGCGTTCGTCATCAGGTGGGAAAGCATGGTCTGCTACATGACTTTACCGAAAGAACCAAAGAGTAAAGATCTGCCAACTGAGTAATTGCAGCAGCAGCGGCAGAACCCCTGAATGTAATTTGCTATTGACAGAACATGCCAAAACTCTCATTTACACAAAACAATAATTACGCATCGAAACGCACGCAAACATGCAAGCAATAATTTCGACCAATTTGTTTACATACGGGTTTAAAAATCACAGTAACGTTATGCTGTTACACATTTGACAGTAAAAGATTGAAAATATACGTGGCAATCTAATTTATTTAAAAACCACATCCAAGTAGGATTCGAAAAAACACATGGAAACCTCTCCTAATACAGACAGATGATAACAAAAATACATTCAGGATGGACAGAACAATACAAAAGGGCATTGTTGTCAACTCAATCCAAATTGTAAAAGTAAACAAAAATTAAACAATCTTGATTTGAAGCTTTCGTGACTGCAGGAATGCATACCCTTTGGTTATTTCGGTAAAATCACGTAGACGGTCGCTTGTTGTTGCGATCGAAACGTCGTGATATTATTTTTTCTACCTACGTGACTTTACCGAAAGAACCAGAGTATAAAAATTCAACAGTTATTATGAGAGCGCGATAATGTAAAAACATTGACATGTTATTGCCGATTTGTTTTTGTCCTTTTTTGGTGTGTGTAGGGAAGAGAGTTATCATCGTGGTTAGGGTTAAAAAGCCAATCTTGGGAAATCTCTCTAAACTGCCTCATTCCATCAGCCCATAACGGTAAACAGGAAGCTGCAGTTTCCCTGTGGCAGGAAATGTCAGCCCTTACCATCGCACTGGGAGCACAGCTGAACTTCAAGGACCGTAAAGAGAGATTTGTAGCCGAAAAGCTCCCTCAACTGGAGCTTTTCGTTAATTACTTAGACTGAACTTTAACCTAAGCATTAAAATGCAAATAACCAAGTTGAATTTTATAATTATCGCATTTCTATGAGTAGGCTTGTAACAGGCTGCTCAACCCTGCAAGTCTATTCAGTCCATCTTCTCTTCATGTCAATAAAAAATACAATAGTGGCGATACAATGAACAAAAGTGGTTGTCCATTGGAAAGAATGACTCCGAGCATAGAAATGTCGAATTTTCATCCAATGGTAAATACTACCAGTGGAGATAAGCAATGCTCAAATGACCATGGAAACATTATTGGCTATGAACTCTTGCAATAACAATAAATTAGTGTTATCATCTATTGCTATGCATTAAAATATATCCACGATATTACACCGGTTAAATCATGCATAAACACAACATTTGTGCGTCATGGATTTTGGTCTAGCGTTTTGCCCTCCAATGATACGGACGACACAAAATGAAGTATCTGTGCAGATACTCTTTGGTTCTTTCGGTAAAGTCACATAGATAGAAAAAAAATTAGAATAAAGTGAATACAAAAAAACACAACGTTTTGATCGCAACACAAGCGGTCGTCACCAGGAAAAGGGAGTTAGCCTCTAAAGGCAAACTGTTTACAAAGGTTTAAAATGGGCGTAGCCCAAGTGTTAGCAGCATGGGCGGGGCAGCTGTTAATCTAAGTGATGCCCATCACTTACATTAATGATGGGCATCACTCACATTAACATTAGCTGCCCCGCTTGCGTTGCGATCGAAACGCTTTTATTTGTGTTCACTTCTATCTTCGTGACTTTACCGAAAGAACCAAAGAATACGAATCCCTGCATTCACGAAAGTTGCAAGTAAACATTTTTCTGTGCAAATATATGCAATAAAAAATATACAAGGTTTATGTAGAGTAGGTGGACTATATAAATTATGCTTCAGACATACAGCATTTAATCCAAATGGGATTTATTTTAGAGATAAAATGTTAACTTGCAATGTGATTTGAGCAATTGCACCGACCAATTTTCAAGTGTTATTTTTATCCCTCTACATCATTAATTATGGAACATTATAATTTAACATCAGCAATGTATGGTTTGACAGAACATTTTATTGTGCTCGTTAATATTAACAATTCCCCATATAAGACATTAAATGTACAAAACGTTCACTACATTTTTTTTTCAGCAAGGGAAGACTAAAATGCCACCTGTGTAACTTGATTGGAATTCATTACTGTTCATGGGCTAGTCTTGTATATGTGGGTCCAGTAAAGACAGGGAGCATAGATTTATTGTTTAGCAATACATTTTGCACTTCCCTCTGCTGCCCATAACGTAGCCCCACAGCCTTCAACATCTGTTCTGCATGGTGGTCAACCATCCAAGCATGGATCCAGGCTCAACCCAAACTTAGCTTGTGACATCTGACTAGATCGAGCACATTCTAGGTAATTTGGTCAAATTATTTATACATTTACATTCGTTTAAACTATTTGATTCATATTTGATCTCGGTTTCTCAACCGCAATGCCATTCACGTACGGACCCTTATACAGAAACCATCGTATCTCCTGAAGAAAGCCATCAAGACTTTGTTCCTGCTCACCTCTGATTTACTTCCCTCTGGATGATTCTGGAGCAAAATAATGCCGACACTCCCATCGCTCAGTCGGTATCTGCATGAGATTTGCTGGCAAGTTTGTTAATTACATTCTACAGATTCACACGTTCAAATAATTCTGTAATTTATTTGTATAAGAAAGGTTGACCAAGTATCACACCTTTTAACAGGTTCCCTGCATTGGGCTGTTTAACATTCATAAAAAAAACTAAAAAGGTATTTTCTGTTGCATTAAATGGATTTTTATAAAGACTCTCAATGGCCACAAGTGTTGAAGAAATGTAGAATTTATTTTACGATTTTCACAATTCTGCATACAAGTACTATGCTCATATGTGCTTCCTTCCTACTTTAATATCACCATATGTTATCCTGTTTCCAGCATCTAGATATGCCAATGAAGTTTGGTATGCCATAAAGCCAAGTTTTTTGGATTATGGAATGCTGTGGTGTTTGCCAGTTATTGTGTGGTATTTTTCCAGAAGCCTATAGAAGAACCACTCTTGGTACCTTTCAGCTGGCCATGCTAAATGGCCATGAGGCATTATATAGCGTAATTTCATACACAATCAATTTCAGCATACATATGTGAAAGCAATGCAATCTTATTGCTGTAATAATAAACAAAAAACACTGATAATGTATGCATTGTCCTTAAAACAGCTGGTGTGGACCAATCAGTTTCAAGGACAATGCATAAATGATGAGAATGTTGTTTTTTGTTTGAATTCTGATTGCAAGTATTGTAGTTAATGTAAACATGATTCCTTGCAAAAGGTTTCAGTTTTGTCGCCAGAAAAAAGGGGAATAACCCTATTATATTTTGGTACTGGCAAAGGAGGGCCTCATGATGTCTTATTGCTGTAGTTAATCCATCCATGTGCATCACCTTATGGAATCCACACAGCCACACACTTTGCCAAACAGTAAAATTGTACCACTCATTTCATGCATGATATATATTTTAGAGCCAGAAGAGACCATCACCACTATTGTATTTATCTTCCAATCTACACCCTGGGCCTACTTTTTCGCCAAAATTCACTTGGGGAAAAGACTGGGCAAGCCTGCTGGAGTCTCCCTTATCTCCCCCAGTTGCACTAAGTTGCACTGCATTCAGATTGGCCCAGACACCTGAATTAGTGTCATCCCCTGCACATGGCAATCTGCCTCTTCTGATCGACCACATGCTAAGAGCTCCGCCCAGATCAACTACAATGGCTGCAGAAGAGATACTGCACCTCCATGCTCTATACATTCCACTTTCTACAGAAACCACTCATTAAGATGTTTATCAGCATCATTACATTAGAGCTTTACTTATACAGTTCCGGTGGCGCCAAGCATGGGCATTTTTTTCCTGCGCTGGCTGCCGCAGGGGAAATGCAGTGTTGGGTTTGAGCAATGTGGCCGTAAAATTCTATATATTGTTATGCTACTAAGGCAGGTTTTGTGGTAAAATTTCCTTTGGAAAAATAACCTATTTGGAGAGGGAGTTCGGTGGGAAACAGTTATTAGTTTTCAATGTGCTTTTTGTTGTTGCTGAAATGTAGACCATTTATTCGAGGGTGAAAGGTCAGCCGTACAATTGTTTCCTTAAGGCACTGCCGATGGAAATGACTGCACTAGAGGGAGCTCCAAAAAAAACCGTCACGAGGGTAATTTCACCTAATCTTACACGCTGGCCAGACATCTTGGAAGAGGTGGGAATACCCACACGTTACCCTACCACACGTGACCACCTGCCTATCCACTATGTTCACTCTGGCATTTGACCTGGGTGGAGTGAAGTTGCAGAGCACATTATGGTAACATAGTTTTATTTAAGTTTTTATAGTTAAAAGTGACGTCATATTACCGTTAAAGCAGTAGCATTTTCGTTCCATAAAAACTGCATCAAGTGAAGAATTACGACGCATAGACTAATGAGCTGAAGTGATATATTGCACTGCACATGGAGTATAGCTGCCCCTCTTACTGTAATTTGAGTGTTGGCCAATTTGAGGCAATTTGGTACAGGTCAAAGTGGATTTTATTTTAACACTTAAAACAATAATAAAGTGGGTGGGGTACTCATCTGCATTGGTGGAGCTGTGCCAATTAAACCATACTCTTAGGTTTTTGCGGTAAAGTCACGTAGGTAGAAAAATAGTTTTTATTTATTTATTTTAATTTTCTACCTACGTGACTTTACCAAAAAAAACTTAAGAGTATGAATCCTTGCAGTCACGAAAGCTTCAAATCTAGAACCAATTAAACCAATTGTTGATTTTGCACAAAACGATACCACATTACAGACCCCAAAGGGATCAAAGACTGGCTTGACCCAGAGACCAGTATATTCAATCCAAATCTTGCACTCGTGAGACCACCGCTCTATCAACTGAGCTATCCTGATAGTATCACAAAGCACAAGGGAGTGCCTTTAAATAAGTTGCTACCCATTTAGAGAACTTAAGCACACGCAGTACAAGGGCAAAAGTGTGGATTTTCATCTCTTTACATATCACTTTGAAAAGATGCACGATGGATAACAGAAATAATTTTAACTTTGAAGCCACTTGTTTGCAATAGTTATAAAAAGCAGACTAAAAAAAATGTGCAAGCTCAATTTTAATTAGCAAGTATTACCAGCTGTGGATTTTCTCATTGAAAGTGAATAGGTGTTATACTATATACCAAGATACTCTGGAAGCTCTCACACATGCGCACATAATGTGAAGTTTTTTTTAATCAATTGTGCCATGCAATACTCGGTAAAAATCATTCTCTGGATTTTTATAACATGTACCACTTGTCTATTCCACACAGATTTAAGTTCTCAGCATGATGGCTTCAGTTTTTTAATGTCATTGCTCAACAGATGTCCTGTGCGTTTTCACGTCATGCCCCATGTTAATAGGGGTTTTCCCCTTTTTTCTGGCAATAAAACTGACACCTTTTGCAAGGAATCATGCTTACATTAACCACAATACTTGCAGTCAAATGCAAACAAAAAACAATACTCTGATAATTTATGTATTGTCTTTGAAACTGATTGGTCCACACCAGAGACAGCTTTCTTTAGAGCCTAGTTTCATATGGTGTTCGACCAGATGACGCCAAAAGGCGCACTGGTCGAACACCATATGAGACTAGGCTCAGTTTTGTTGCCAGAAAAAAGGGGAAAAACCCTATTAGTATATTTTGGTACTGGCAAAGGAGGTCCCATGATGCCCCATGTTGTTCGACATGTCTGAAGTTTGTATTTCCTTTAGAAGCTCCAAAAATGTGGAATAAAACATCGGACATCTTGCCAAGCAACGTGCAGAACAATAAAAAACACATCGGAGAGCTATATTGCACCATCACAAACAAAACAGAGTAGTCGCACTATGAAATATATCTTTAACACGTGATTTCAGTTTTTAAATACATTAAACCCCCACTGAAAAATGTATTATGAGCATTTTTTCAATTATAAACATGCCGCATTGTTCATTATGCTATACTCGCAAGAGTTAGCATGCCAAATGCAGATGTGTTTACATCGGGGAAGTAGGAATTACTATGCTTGCATATAACCTCTATTAATAACCAATAGCATTCGTTTATAACTGGGGCCCCTCAACACTCCCTGCACATTCCCAGAGGGCACTTCCCTATACAGCGCCCGCCCCTCACTTTACACTGGATTCCCTAAGGACACACATCACTCACACTTGCAGGCACTTAAATAACTTCAGGCAAAATGGTTTGCGGTCTAGGAATGACGTGGTGTCTCAGCAGTAAATGTAGCTATTTGGAGCCATCCTTTTGAGATGATTGATCCGATTATTTTGAAATGAGCACATCTAAACTTTAAACGTTAATTGGGACATGACAATACTGTTATAATACCATGCAAAATATCATTCACATTGGGTTTCTTTTAACAAATCTGGCCAGGTGGTCCTATGATTAGTGACAGCACTTTACACACAGTCGGAAAGTTGCAAACTCAAATCAAGGTTGTGGGTCAACTCTGCTCATCATATTTCCAGCGTCAAACAAAAACTCCTCAACTTTGTCAGAACTCAATAGTAGCAATTCTATGGGAAAATATGGCAGTAGAGAATTTACACCACTGGTGTAGAGCAAACACCAGATAATTAATGCGAAGCTAAATAAATAACTTTTGGCTTGAAATCATCAAGCGATGTTCAGCAGTGCAGGGATACTGCAAGTCCATCGAGGAGGTCATACCTGTAGATTTAACGGGTTCAAGGGCATGCTGAACGTGCAGTTGAGGGGCCCTTCGGTGGCGATCTGCAGCGGGTAGAGTAGGAAGTCGTCATCATGCTGGTGGGGCACCTTTACGTCCAACCAGCCTGCCTTCACCCAGCTCGGCCCATTGTTGTGGACCTTGGCATGTGCAGGAGGGAGGAGGTGCAGAAATGCAAAACGATGTTAAGAAAAAAACCGCCACTTTTTTCAAATTTTCTTGCTGTGGATTTCACAACTGATGATGATTGCTTGTGTTGCAGTCGAAACGTCGTGAGAATTTTATTGTTTGATATATTTTTTATTTTATTATTTCCCTTCCATGTGACTTTACCAAAAGAACCAAGAATATGAATCCCTGCAGTCACGAAAGCTTTAAATAAAAATATGTTAAGTCTGTATAAAACACGTTCAATCATTTGGCCTTTATTTAAAAATCAGGTGAAAAGCTTATATGAGGAAAAAAGTCTCAATTGCAAGTCCAGCACTTTGCCACTGCATCGTGCAACTTGGATAAACGACGTGAACAATTCCGTTATTTGAACGTGTGTCGTCAAGTGAGAGGGCTCAGAACATAAATACCTCAAATACTTGCTGGAGTGAAGGTCCGATCTCCTCCTGATAAGACATGGGTGCGGCCAATTTCCACTCTGCAGCATAGATGGCTGTTGCATCTGGTATCGACACGCTGCACAAAACACAAGAACATCCTTTTACCTGGGTGGGAGAGATGCAACTGATGGTGAACCCTAAACATTATTCACAATCAAATAATAGAAAAAACAATTACTGTATTGTTTAGCTAAGGAACATTTTACTTGTTAAATAAACTCGCCCGACAAAGCAAAGTCTAAAGTGAAATCGTTTTGAAGTTGATGTATGTATTACATAGAAATATCTGGCCTGATGGTGTAATTGGATGGCTGCGAGTTTAAATTCCAGTCAGGAGTTGGCTCGGTCTAATAAAGCCTCCAAAGTATGAACACATTATGCATAAAAGGTGCAAATCATTACTGTATTTTGTTTGCCAATTCAATAAAAAAAGACTTCAGATTATATTTGTAATTTCTTAAAGAGTAAGCCACAAGGAAATACATCTGTAAGTGTTAAAATATAATAGAGAATAGTTTTCGACCCATTTGTCAACCTCCTTCTCTGCATGAAGTCCTTTTACACTGCTATTCATGGGAATTGGTTTGATTAGAAGTGCAATATTTTAAAAATTTATCTAAAAAATCTATCAAAATTAAATCAACTAAGAGACTTAACAGGCATGTAAAATTTTGTTGGATCAATGATTTGAGAGTAAATGCAGTGAAATAGTTGAGTTGGACTAGGAGTGAGAAATCATGGGAACTTCATGATCTCAGACTTGCAGTTTCTCAGTTTAATATCTCAACCAAGCATACAGCATCTTACGGCTCAATGCCCTCAAATACCCTGTAAAAACAATGAGTGAGCCAAACAATAAGATATAGTGCCTTACATTAAGCCACCAATTTCACTCATAAACAAAAAATTTTTCCCCATAGCCACCAAATAAACAATGCATATAAGTAACATGTTAAAAGTCAGATAAAAAAAATGTCGTGAATGTAAAGGGGTGATTTATTTAAGGTTGCTCAAGGCTGCTAATTATACTACAACATGGATTTAAACCTGTAAATAGTTAGATGAAAATCCATGCAAGTGTTTGCTGTAATAAAACAAAATCACTTTTCCATACGCACTTTTACGAGAAGAACAAGTGTTCTTTTTCGGAAAAGGAGTATTTCATCTTCTTGGTTATTTCGGTAAAGTCACGTAGAAGGGAAGTAATAAAATAATAAAAATAAAACATAATAAAATAATTCTCACGACGTTTCGGCCACAACGCAAGCAGCCGTCCTCAGGTGAAGACCAGGTCTGTCGGGGAGACAGCGTCTTGCGTTGTGGCCGAAACGTCGTGAGAATGATTTTATTATGTTTTATTTTTATTATTTTATTACTTCCCTTCTACGTGACTTTACCGAAAGAACCAAGAAGATGAATCCCTGCAGTCACGAAAGCTTTAAATCGAAAAGAAGGAGTATTTGTTTAAAATTTATGGAATAACCAGAAATTTCCACACCATTTCATAGTTCAACTGATTGACACTGAATGAAGAGTTCTTGACATCCAGTGTCAGTCTTCCGAAGTCAGCTGCCTTTGTAACCCAACGTTTCAAAAGATTTATTTTAGTTGGACATTTGTTTATGATTAGGTCACCACAAATAGCATAACTGCGCATAATAGTTTTTTTTTCTATTAACTCACAAAAACACAGGGGCAGCCTAACAGCTCGGGATTTTATGCACAAACACCCGCTCACGAGGGCACGCGCTTTGTTTTAACAGCTGAGAGTTTGAAGGTGCTCATTTGTTGACATTTTTGTGGTTGTGCAATGTGCACTCCCTGTGCCTCCCCCTTCAGTTGCTGAAGTTTCTGCAAGTGCGGACTTATGACAGCTGTTTCAAATGACATGTATGTTGAACTTCTTTTGCACTGCACATAGCCAACCGTGCGTATCGAAGGTGCGGGTATAAATACATTATTGCATTTTCAATGCATACATTTATGAAGTTAATTTCTAATAAAAACAAAATTCACCAGCGAATCACCCCAAAGAGGGACTTTCAAAAATTAAATCCTCTGATACTTTCCCAGGCAAAAGCCTCAATATTTCAGTTTAGTAGTTTTCAGTGTACACATTTTTTGCAATAAACCTCGGGACAAAAGCTCATTATTCTTCCAAAAGAGTAAACCCACAAACTCACCACCACACCAGTGTGCTGTACTAATAACGAATTGGCATGTTTTGTTTACGTGACAAACCTTACTAATTGGCTGCGTCGGGTGGTAAGGGGGCTTAACAACATTTATTTTGACGAGATCTAACTCAAAAACCTCTATTATGGAAAAAAAAAACACCACTCAAGTCACAATGTGGCCCAGCACATATTGTTTGGGGAGGGTGGGGGGTCCTTCAAGAAACATCGAGTGAGGATGAGACACCTGTGTGTGGCCAGGGCCATGTATATAGTTGCGATGTTGCCATGGGAGACGACTCACCCCCGAATGTCAACCTGTGCCAAAACAGCCAGCTCGGCGCGCAGAGCGAGGGGCTGACTCTCCGGGTTGTCTTTGTTGGTGCTGAATGCAAAACAACAGCAGCAGCAGCAGCAGCCGTAGGTTCAGCTTTGAACAAAACACTTATGCATCTCCAATGTTAAGTTCAGTTTAACACAGTTTTTTCAATATTGTTTTGGTTATCGACTTTATTATTTGGAAATATGTTAAAGTACAAACCTTTTCATGTTGGCATTGAATGTGATGGATGAGCTGTCATAAGCCATGTTTTTGAAATCAAACCGGAGCCCAATCAGAAGCTACATACACACACACAAAGGTGCACCCCACATACCGACACACACACCATTCGTTATGTAAAATAAACTATACTCCAGCTTATACATTGTAATTCCATTGCGTCAGCTGTTTTTGGAGAACACGTGATGTGAAAAAGATATGAAATTAACTCCAGTGGATGCATAGCTGCCTTGCTTACATTCGTTCCAGCTTTCATTGGGTTCCCCAGGTCACAAACAACCAACCTCGTGTTGTTCTCCTCCTTCAGGGTGCAGATTGGGGCGAAGAGATTCTAAAGCAGACAAAACACGATGAGCAAAAGGACAACAACACAGGAACACGAGGTTAAATGTCAAATCCTATTTCACATTCTTACAACTCTATCCACCTTACTTCGATTTTTTGAAAGGGCATTTGGAATATGTTTGGTGTAAATGTAAAAATACAAATGTAAAACCCTTGACTATTTCCAGCTGGGTAGTACAGTAGTGGTTGAAGCACTCCACCCGTAATTGTAACCTGCAAGCTCAAATCATGGTCAAGTTTGACGCAGTACATCCTTCGCCTCGGACTGATAAAGCATTTGCATCTTTCTGGGAACACAACAGTGATAGAGCGTTATGGATAAACCGACCCCAACAGTGGAAATGTTAATTGTCCACCATTCTGAGGACCACAAACAGACACACACCTCTCCTCTTCTCGTTTGAGTACAGGATCAACCCCGAGATACTATAGATAGTATTTTCCGGCGACTGTCATTTCTTCCCATGACCCGTGCGGGTTTATGACTCACGTCGTGTACTTGCGGTCTTACAAATACGACAAGTGATATAATGAACAAATGACAACCACCACGGCCCCTCCATCATCCCCCACCAGCCAGGACGACGTACCCCATCGCTCGTTCCCAGCCCCTCGCTGCTGCGTGTGCTGCCGATGTAGTCCCCCTCGGGGGGCACGGCTACTTGCAGCTCCGCCTCGTAGGCGCCCTCGCCGTGGTTGGAGCAGTTGAGCGTGAGCGTTAGCGGGCTCGTGTCACCCATGTAGAGCTCCGTGCGCTCCCTGCGACGACACAACAAGGCCGAGGCTGGCACTGTGAGCGCGTCATCCAGAATGCGGCAGTGAACGGCAGCGGGAGGCGGTCGAGGCAACGCACGCCTGCACACTATTTTTACTTTGTTTTACCTTACCAGGTAAGACCCACTGAGATAGAGAGAGCTCTTTTTCAGAAACGACCAGGTGGTCACAAATTGCAGCTCAACGAAGTGGCTTATCGCAAGGAAACGTATAAAAACTAAATACTCTAGACGCACGTTGATTCTAAATGTGGAAGGGAAAACCAGAGAAGCCTGAGAAAAAGCCATGTGACCATGGGGAGAGAAACATGCAAACTCCAAAAATAAACCAGACGAGGTAATCAACATCTCGCCACCAGACTGTTGCACACAGCAATGCTAGCCAAGCAACTTGCACACGAGGTTGGTGGATCTTTTACGCAAGCCAGCAAAAATCAATTCCATTCGGTTTGTTCAATGGATCGACCAGTAATGCTGGTCGACCCATTTAGCAATCAAATGTTCTACCTTTGCAAGTGAGAGTTGTCTGGGCACACCAATTTATTTCAATGAAGCTACAACTTAAAAAAATAACTGATTGAACATTCTCAGCAGAATTATACGAAAAAAAACACTCATTGAGGCTTCTATTATTACTGATATTATTATAAGGAGGTGAGATAGCAATGTGATTCAAAATGTGAAGACCAAAGAAATTGCCTACTCGTATATAAAATTAGGTTTTGGTATGCACATGGATTTGAGCTATTAGTGATTACAAAAATAGGCTTACAATTGAAAACAATATCACAGCGTCATCAACATTCAAGTTAGAGCATATTTCACTATGTGATAACTCCTTGCAAAAGTTCATAAGCGGCAGTATTAACCACGTGACTCAACAGACAAAACATAACATTTACTGTCATACCATGAACAAAAGCATCCTGCAGAAAAAAGGCTCTTGGTATTTATAGTTCAGCTTTCAGTGGATTCATTATTATAATAATGTGCCTGGTGTACATTTATGGGCCCCTCATGTGTTCCAACTTTGCAGTTGATCAAATTTAAAATTGCAAAATTACGCAAAGGACAGATGTGCACACAAGTTCGTCACTCAATACCCATTTAACCCACTGGGGTGAGTGCATATGAGGATAGATCTGCATTTGCTGTAAGTTGCTCATTACTACCACTTCAGACAGACATTCCACTGCACTACAAATGGCAAGGCAAGACCACATCGGATATGATCAATTCTAGATTTGAAGTTTTCGTGACTGCAATGATTCATACTCTTTGGTTTTTTCGGTAAAGTCACGTAGGTAAAAAAATTAAATAAATTAAATCACGACGTTTCGGAGGCAACACAAGCTTCCGTCTTCAGGTGGAACCGTCACAGAAAAATTACTGTATCAAGTAAAGAGAGCTCTAAGAGACACGAGATTATATATAATATATAATCTCGGCATGCAAGCGACATGACCCAGCCAACGCAGCCTTGCCTGCCGGAGGAGCTCACCGATGTGATTTTGTCCAGATTTTTCAAGGATATGTGAACTCCTCACACAATCCAGTCTGGTTAAACCCAGGATGGATCGTAGGCAGGCCAGCCTAAATGTTTCTAACCGGCAAAGATGTTCCATTAGGGGGGTCCACGTTTCGCAAGCGTAGAGAAGGTAGGGAATGACTGTGGCCGAGAAGACCTGAAGCTTCGTGCGGAGCGACAGACCAGGTAGCTCTTCCACACTTCGTTACAAAACCGATGAAAAGATAATGCCGCTCGACTGATTCGGAGTGAGACCTCTGCTGTCAAACCGGAGCCGGTCATGAGCACACTGCCCAGGTATGGGAAACGCTCCACTCTCTCCACAACTGCCCTATCACCAATTGGGAGTTGCAGGGGTGGTTCGTCCGATGGTACAACATACCCAGGCAGGTGCTTAGTTTTGGAGGGGTTGATGGTAAGTCCCCACCTCTTAGTGGCAAGCGCCAGGTTCAGCAGCAGTGCCTTCAACTCCTCCTCTGAGTGAGCAGCAATTACCATATCATCGGCATACATAACATGGTTTAGCAATAGGGAGCCATTCCTAGACCGCACCCGAGCATCGATCAGCCTCCCATTGTATCTATACCAGATGGAAATTCCTCCGGTACAGCTATTGATTGCTTCACGAACTACGTGGTCAAAATAGATGTTAAATAATGTGGGAGCCAGAAGACATCCTTGTCGCACCCTAAAGTGAACAGGGAATGGTTCCGACTCCCAGCCACATAGTTTTACCTGGGCACGCTCACCATTATCAAGGTCCTTAATGATAGTGAGCAGCGGGTCAGGGACTCCAAAAGCATGAAGAACAACCCAGAGCCCAGGCCTACTGATGGTATCATAAGCCTTGACCAGGTCAATAAAGCAGAAATGTAGGTCTTAATGCAAACACACACACGTGTGCACACACAGTCCTATGTTGTTTCTGGCTAACAAAGGATCGGTGAAAGAACTGAGTAGGAGTAGGAAGTTTAGGCGTCTGCTCCTCCCACATTATGTACAGGATAAGCAGAGAAGCTGTGGTACTGAATTACGTTCATTCTTTCCCATCAACCAATATCTATGTTGGGCGATAGCTGCAGGCCAAGTATAGCATTTCAGACGCTGTCTCCCCGGCAGACCTGGTCTTCACCTGAGGACGGCTGCTTGCGTTGTGGCTGAAACGTCGTGAGAATTATTTTATTATGTTTTATTTTTATTATTTTATTACTTCCCTTCTACGTGACTTTACCGAAAGAACCAAGAAGATGAATCCCTGCAGTCACGAAAGCTTTAAATCGAAAAGTATAGCAGAGTTTAATTCAATGGTACTGCACAGCAAACTCCAAATAGAACATTTTTAGAAATACATGCACTCATATCAAATGGCAATTCCTGCATCTTCATTAAAATCAGTCTAATTATATTGGATGATTATTTCTCATGTGGAATTCCTGTGAGAATCCCATTTAATTAAATAGATTTAAACATGGGAATCGCCAAAAGAAAAATGAATCATCTATGGTGCAATCATGGCATTTGGATCATATCCCAGATGGAATTTCCCAGCACGACCGCTGGCGGTGATGTGCCTTTATTTATGCAAGCACGCTGTGCCGCGCGAGTGTTACGCACAGATATCCAGCGAGCTGAAGGTCTGGCATGCAGATGTTGTCTTCTCCACAGTCCAGCAAAATGTACGCCTGTAGAAGTACAATGGGAACAGTTCAAATGGAAAAGATTTAAATACTTAACGAGAAGGTCCACATCTGTGAAATATAATATTGCTTTCCTCCCCACCCCCAGGGCAGTTTTCATTATAACATTTCCCTCCATTGAAGCTGAAATAACATGGAACTCTATGTAACTTTTTTGTTCTTTGCTGAAGCAGGTAAAAGGCAGTACACGCAGGCACACCAGTATATGTTTACAATGTATAATAATACAAATATTTTTTTTTAAACTGCAAATCATTTTTAAGTGAGACATTAGTGCTCAGCATATGTCATGCCTGAACTCAGCATATGTTATGCTTACTCTTCAAAATGTCACAATAGCTTTCTGGTTCATAATGCCTAAGAGAAGCAGTGACTGTGGAAATTGAACTGTTGACCCAGCATGCATTGGCTATGGGGGAAGTGTCGACTCCCATAGCCTTAAAGATGTAATCAAGTGTGCAAACATAATGAGTTAACCCGACTATAAAGTTGCAGAGGAACGCGAAAGCTTCTTGACAAAAACAATGGTAGAATTATTAAATGTATATTGTTCGTGAGCGGTAAATAATTGACACACTCCAATGTATTACACATATACAATAACATTAAAAGTAACAAATGGTAAAATAAAACGTTTGTTTTTGTAGTCGTTGACGACGTGAAGAACACCATCTGTCTCGGTATCACAGATGGGTCAAACGTTTAGGCATTCGACCCAGAGCTTCCCTGACAGCAGCACCCATGTCTTGCCTTGCAGCACAGCCCTCATGCCACCATTTCCCCCCCCCCCCCCCGCTGTCCTCACCCCTCCACTTACAGTCACTTTCCCACACCTCCGTGACCCTCTGATTATTTACCAAGTGCATTCCCCCAGACCTACGAGTGTCCGCATCTCCACAGCCTTGCTGGTGGTTATATTACATAATTGCCCGCGATATGGGCAACACAACAAAGCTTCTTATCGTTTCTATGGCTGCCAATGCAAGTGAATATTTCACAAAGCCACATGACCAGTTTTCTCTGCCGTCAGGAATTTAACTGCATCAAGTTTGATAGAGCAGACTTTGTTCGCTTCTGAATGTCACTGGCAATGCAGGGGGATTGTGTCCCATGGAATTTGTTGTTGGAAAGCATGATTCGTGAAGTATAAAGCATGACGATCATCAATGTCGTTGGAAAAGTCTTCACAATTCACATGGCCATTGTCTACATTCATGAGTCCGAGTTGGCCAATTTGTTTCATGGTCACGAGGGGGCTTCCATAATACCATAAATATGTAAGACACCAGCAGAACACTGTTGTACTGTACTTCAAAAGTCATGGATATGAATATTAATTTTGAAATGTAACCCTCAGTAACTTTACAAGAAATGTACCGTTAGTAATTATTAATCGTTGGAATTATTGTATTTTTATTACAGGGCAAACTTGTGAATAAAGTTAACAATGTACATGGAGCATGTGATTTTCAAATGTTGTGTTGAAGTTTTTACTATTTATGGTCGAGGTTATGGAAGATAATTTTGACAAAATAAGGTTATGCTTTATAAGTAGAAACCTATTTCAAAGTTATTAAAATAGCAATCATAACCTGTTTCCAGAGCAAGATATGGAAGTAGAGACCTTGTACAACCCTAACAATTTTACCAGATCCATGAAATGCACTCGATCATTGAACCAAACAATCAACGTATACAGTGCATCAGTTCCAATTCATGTTTTGAAGTATCAATGGTCATTGCACAACACCGGTAAGCATTTGTCTAGGGGGTACCTGCTTCTGGATGTGGTCTGCCTGGTAGTGGTTAAGAATTGGCACCACAGCGCTGTGATTTGAGTTGTACTCTTCATCCAGGCTGTAGTTCAGAGACACCACGATGGGAGACAGCTTGTCCCGGAATTCACTTTCATCCTATAAAGGAGGCACACAAATAGATGAACACGTACCACATGGCTGTAACAAAGCATGTTGACTGCAGAGGAAGCTTGTGAATAACCGTGTACACGGAACATTGTATAATTTGCATGATAACGTGGTCTGGAAGCACCCGAGCTGTAAGTCCAGCATTTCTGATCTCGGATTAGTAGAGTTCCCCCTGAAGTCAACACATTGGCCTAGACAATCATGTGCGGGACTGTGAGATGTTCTGTGTTAAAGTGCCGCACAAAGGTGCATGACTTAACTGGAGGATAACTCCTCTTGATGCAAACCAATGTGGGGGTGATCTTTAAATCAGAATTAGAATCTTTATTTAGACTGGAGGAATCCCATGAGCTATGAAGCTCTATTTCACAGATGCCCAAGTCGGGGCAGTTCAGCAAGTTAGAATGAACTATGTGGATCCTATTATCAGTGGATGCTTTATTGCACTGATCCACGTGAAAGAAACCTGATAAACATTGATAAACGGGATCCGTTTTCTGTTGGACTTCCCTTACCTATTGAAATCGTGTGGATTAATAAAAGAAAATGAGTATTTCCTATCAGCAAATGCCAGAAAAAATGGGCCAATCAAGACTCGTGGATAAAATTATGAATTTGCCGAGACTACTCTCATCTGCAAAAATAATTGTGCAGATAATAAGCTGGAACGCTGAATTGCTATAGCACTGCCTTGTTGATAAAGTGTTGCTTAACATACTACTTTGAGGAGCCCATATTTTAGCTGTGATTTCTGTAGGATTTTATGACAGTCTGATGCAAAGTATTTCTCACTATTTAGTGTAAAAGTACAGGACTCCCATGATGACCTAATGCCTTCCTGGAATGCATTTGGCTGAAAGATTGAGCAGTATTAGTCAAAGAGTAAAACTAAACATTTTACGTAAATAGTATATACAAACAACATGCGTATTAAAATAGGCTGGTTTTCCACAACAGATGAGCTTTCCTTTCTTGTTGATAGACAGCCTTAAAAAAATCCACTCTCAACCTAAATTAAAGACAATTAAATCCCTAGCTGCATCAAAAATAACACTGGAGCCACAGACAAGACAGCTGAGAGGGTTGCCACAGCGGGTATATTTACGCACGTGCAACTCAAGCCCACATAGGGCCCCCTTCGCACTCAGAGCAACGCCCTCTCCTACAGCGGGGAAGGGCAAAATTAAGCCATGCCATTTGGAATCCCAGCAGATTATCTGCAAGCGTGTGTGGAAAACGGTGCCAAAACGTGCTGGCAAGAGAGCTAAGGGGTCGGGTGCGTGGATGTTTGAATGACTTTGTCGGTTCCTATACTTTAGCACAGAGCACCGTGAAGGCCCCTGGCCCCTGCCAAAAAAAACAGTGACACCATGCGAAGCACACAACATGCATAGCACGGCGTGCTGCAAGAAGCACGCCACGCTTTGCTTCAGCTTCATATCAGATCTTCCTCCGCTGGGAGTCTGTCTGTACAAACTGGAGCTGTGGCTTATTTCAGAACAACCTATAACCAGTGTAATTCCACTGACGGTTTCAAACACCAATTGATTCTTAAAGTCAGTTTTGTCATACCATTAAAAGCACACACTCTGCGTGTCCTTTACACATTTTTGCCGGAGCAATCCGATGAGCTATGCAGCTCTTTTTCACAGATGGCCAGTAGTGATGTATGTTTTTCAGATATGTACACATACAATCTGCTCACGCATAAATGGGCAGTGGTGACATGGCCGAGTGGTAGCAAGTTCGCTGCTTGTTGCATTAAACCAAATAGAACCCCTCCTGAAAAAAGTGTTTGCATCACTGTTTGTAAACGCATCCTTTTGTTTTGTTAAAACGTTGGTCCCCTCTTCCACTCTGACTACGTAAGGTGGATCTGGTGAGGATGTAGACCATTAGTGCAAGCATCCGCTTCATTACAGTATGCAATTCACTGCTGGGAAGACAAAGAGGGCATCAGCCAAAATGTTCTGCTTCCTTGACTGAATGTTGAAATAATTTCCTTAAATACGAGTTACAGATGCCACCACAACACCCTGGTGATCGCGTTGCATCTTTTTTATTTATTACAATATATCTAAATATATATTAAATTACAGAAATTATAAGTCGGTCAAAAATATTACTTTTCACTCCGTTATAATTTCTACTTTGCCAATTGCAGAAGGCGTGGTACACGAGCAGTGGAGTGTACTGCTGCACCCTTTGCTACCAACACATAACCCCCCCTCCTTCCCCAACTGCACACCTCAAATGAGTAAATAATTATATTTTTTCAAAGTCATTCTCATTTCTTCCCCACTTTCTGGGACCTGTAAAAAATATCTTTATATTAGTTGAAAAGGTTTACTCTAATAATATTGAAAAATTGCCTTCATCATTGCATTCCAGGCTAATCTACATTTACTTATAATGATTGTGGTCTCACAACCTTTCAAATTGAGTGAACATATCTTTGGAAACGTAAATGATCTCAAAAACAGTGACAGAATTGCTTAATAAGTTGACACTATTATAGCAGGGCCTCAGCCAAACCATAATGTCCCTCTACATTTAGAAACATGCGTTCAGAATATTTGGCTGCTATAAATTTCCACATAAGCCACTTCGGTTAGCTATCATTTGTGGCCAGGTATCTTCTGAAAAGAGCGATATAGCTCAGTCGGCCTTAACTGAGAAAATAAAAAAAAATTGTTTAGTTTTAGTTTATAATGTGAGGCCATGCAAAACCAGACTTCCTTTATCAGGGAAATATGGAGTCATGCGTGAAAATGTCTTGTTAAAACATGACTCCACATTCCAATTTATTTGACCTCTAGCTGCTTATTGCAAAGTTTATTTACACGTGCTTTGATTCTGAAGAGACCCACGTTTAGGCACAGGCAAAGCAGTCAGTAAGGAGGCAGCAAAATGCGGCATTTATTTAGCCGAGGGCACCGAGGGAATTACCCTTTCCTCTGAATATTCTCAAAATACTTTGTCAGAAATAACCATGGCACCGAATAAAGGCTACATTTTTAGAATAAAAAAACAATTGACTAATTGCAATACATTTTCATGTTTTGTGGTTATAATGTACACAGTGGATTATGACTTTTCTCCCAGAAGCCCATTTGCTCACCGTTCAATGAGCACAGATGGAAAGAAACGATCACACGGTCTCCTGGTCAAACTTTCGGTGGAAATTAATAACATTGCCATGAAAAATAACGGTGCATTTTCATTAACGACTAGCCTAAAATATGACTTGTGGCCCACCGAATTACAGTGGAGAGACTCGGTGGACAACTTGACCCAATATCTATCTTTGCCATTCTTATCATTCTATTACAAGCTGATGAAATAGAAAAAAACCTCTCTCAAGCAGAGCTTCCAAATCTCCAGTCTTTATAAACTATGGCAACCCAGCATTAACTTTTCACCAATCCATTGGATAAATGGTATATAAGTGGACAACATTTTAATCTATATGTGAACAGAAAACAAAGCTTCATGCAAAAAGCTGGTCTAATGTGGGGAGAGTGAGGACCAAGGCTGGCACTAAAAAAGGGGGTGCTCAGGTGGACCCCTACACTACCAAATATCCCTGTGGCCCATCCAAGTTCACTCTCCTTAGATGTGAATCACTGTTACGATTGCCCCCTATACAACAGCTCTACCGAACACCCCCCCCCCCATCCAAGAATAATTGGAACCGGGCCCTGGTAAGGACCTTCAAAAGTACAAGCGCCCCTCCAGTTGCGGTACATAATCTGGTGGGAATGACGGCATACCCACCCTGAGATACGCTGTGAGGGTTGAGCACTGCTCCTGAAGTCCTCGGCCCATCTGCAGACGCGTCCTGAAGCGCGGCGACTTGGAGTCCCGGAAGAGCACTCGACGGATGGCGCCTTTCTCCTTCAACTTGTCCAGCAGCACCTCCACCTCCATGCCTGTGACCACAGACAGAGGTGTGGACACATCATTAGACACGCCACAACCGGCGGATGGATAGCTGCCTAGCCCGATGGGTCAACTGAACTTGGATTCAATTGACAAATTTACGTGCTTTCGGGCAACAAATCCAAAAATGAACTTGTCTGCTGTGAAGTAGATACTCTGGTAAGAAACCAGTCTCTATTGGAAAACTACTCTGGACTTTGTGCAAA
This sequence comes from Lampetra planeri, assembly GCF_965212315.1. NCBI lineage: Eukaryota > Metazoa > Chordata > Hyperoartia > Petromyzontiformes > Petromyzontidae > Lampetra > Lampetra planeri. The sequence continues at coordinate 24,437,388 of NC_136107.1, forward strand.
GTGGCACACATTTTATTGTAGAAAGATGGTGGAATGCGTGGACTTTCAACTTGGGGTTTGAACTCATTAATCTCCCAATTGAGAGTGGACTGATCTGCCACAACACCCAGCCATATATATTGTATGTATGTAGAACTTCTTTCGCACCGCATGTAGCCAACCATGCTAAATCGGAGGAAGCAGATATTAATGTTTTTGCATTATTATAATGAGGCTTTATTAATCCAACAAATAATATTTCTTCACAGGGTTCTGCATTGGAAGATTTATATATGAAAGGAAGTAGTACAAACATTACCAAAAATATCACTAATGTTTACGGCATATTTTTTTATAGTAAGACATTGTATTGAGTCGAGTACAAATTCCTAATTTTAAGATTTCAGGAGTGTTTACAATAGAGACAATTGGTGTACAGTGTATTCTCGTTTATTGTTTGTTCTGGCAAAATGGCAACTTTAATAAAAGGGAATTCCCGTAACCTTAAAATGTCTCTTCAATTGCCATTATGATCAAACATGGTATAAACACGTGTATTGATGTTAGTTTAAATATATTAGTGTTTAACCTGACTGTTGTCAGTTCTAATAAAATAAATCAGGATATGAAATGATGTCGCTTAAAAATAATCATTAAATCACACATTATCATTCATCTTCCATCAATCCAAGTTACGTGAAAGTACAGTTAATGTATTGGCATATAACCATGTGAATACGCCTTTGAGCATGCACAGACTTGCAGAAAAAAGGCATTCACAGTGCAACCCCCCAAACAAATGTTGATTTCTTAATATACAAATGTTGAATGTGTATCATGCAATTACATTAAGACATACAAGTTATATCTTCTGATTTACTCCCCCCCCCCCCCCTAATTTTTTTTTACTATATTAACCACTGTGTATTTTAAGGGGAAATATACCCCTTTTACTTAATGGACTTCTGGCGAAGTGCTGCAAAAGCAACATCTGTTAAGGCTGCCCATGGCACATGAGGTGATGTGCCCAGGGCCACGCCGAGTCACCACCAGCACTGCCAAACGCTTACAATGAAACACCACCCAGGAGCTGATTTAAAGAAATCTAGTGCAGGAATAGGACAGGTTCCGATGCAATTTGTCACGGATACGGTTCACGGCCAGCAATCGCATAATGGTCACAGAGATCATGACACTGTACACTAACTGCTTTACGCACACGTGCTCCTTCCTGAATCTATTGCATGCACACCAGCGTTATTTTTGGCCAGAGAAAAGTGACGTTTCATCTTACTAATGTTAGAACGGCAGCAATGAAGCCAGGCATAGGGCCGAAAATCAGTGCCTTCATCATCATTACCACCATTGGATGTGTTTCTTTATTTAACACACTTCCAATGAGTCTCCAGGGAATGGGTTATTCAAGGCAAATTTGGTACGCAATTTGGGAAATTTAGCCAACATTACACCTAGTTAGTATTTAAAACGCCATAGCGAATTAAAATGTTAAAAGTTGCCATCAACTTCATATATATGTCGTTAATGACTTTAAAGGAGCATGAATTGATAGCTTGTCAGATTTTTTTTTTTGCCAAAGACAGTGGTCAATATCTACTACATATATCCATTAAGAGAGTATGCAGTGCAAAGCTAATTTTAATGGAGTTATAGTTCAAAATGTATTTATGTAGAACTTATTTTGCACCATACGCAGCCAGCCGTGCTAATCAGAGGTTAGCACTGTTGGCATCGGAAAATATTCTAGTGATGTATTATTTCAGTACATGAAAACTAAAGTCTTGTCAACATCCGTTGTCATGTCAACACGCCACACTTCTTATATCCCTACTTTGGACTGAGCTGACCAAGAATGGGAACTCGTATTCATTGCAATAATTAGTCCCACGCATGTCCATGGTCAATGCATAACCAGCATTGCTGGAAGCATTCCCACTGCAGCGATTCAACATTACTGCTAAATGTTTGGTTTGATGAATATTGACACACACTGCCCCTTCAATATGTACCCCATCCCTCTTAAGCAAATCGCACTGGTACCATAATCCCTCTCAGTTCCACGATAATTGTGGTGCCATAGCGTGTTGATCAATTCGTTGGTGGGCTTAGACGGCTTTGATGAGGAGGAGTAGGTGGTGGTTGAGGGAGATGGAATGGTGTGCAGATGAAAAAGTATAGTGCAACAAAGCATACTTTTGCCGACTGTGTGACATAAATCACTGTGACAAGCAGTGGTAGGTATTCAAAATGTCCGCTATTGGCTGCTTAAGTTGCCGAATGCAATGGTTAAGTGTATTAAATAACATACAGAACTGTTTCTTAACGTCGGTAATTTCTCAATCCTTGGAAAAAGCCGATTACATTCCCGGCTAATATATGTAAATAAACGGGCACATTCGCCGTTAGCGCACAGCAGATAAAAGAGCTAGACCACATGCCGCAAAAGCCAGACGTAAAAACAGGAAAAAATATCAATGTTCTAGTCTAAGATTCATGTTTTTTCTCAACGACATGCATCATCTACAGAGGCAACTTTCAGAGCCTCGGAGGAACTAGAAAAAAACGCACGATTTGCTTCACCAAAAGTCAAATTCAATGGCTCTTGCACACAACCACAGCGAGTTGCAAGGTTTTGTTTCATTCTTGTACAATTCAAAAATATGAAACAAAGACTTGTTCTGAATGCTGCATCAGCTAATATGAGTATATGTATATCAATAAAATTTTCCAAATTTATTCCAACTGTGCCATTGGCGTCACGGGACGAAGAAACCATTCGGGAAAATATTGCAGAACAGTGCACCCCATGTGTCTGAGCAGCCCGCAAAAGAGATTTGTTACAGCACTTGTCTAAAAAAAAATCCTTCAAGTGGGCTTTTCATCCCTCATACAGTTGGGACAGTACTTTCTCATACACTCTGCCAATTGACTGTCACATGATCAAATAGATAAAAAAACATTCCCAGAGCTAGAATTGGTTTCAAAATATCATGCAAAAACAAATGTAATTGTTTCAGTTTTGTTGTGCCTTAATTGGTGACCAATCTGTGTCCAGCAACAACTAGCTACACTTGGGAACCTGCTTTAATGAGATGGTGGCTGCCTGTATTCGAACACAGGATTTCATCAGTGGCAGCTCAACGTTCTGAAGCTCCGAGTCACTTGGCCACTTCGGCAAACATATGTTTTAAGATTCACAGCGGACATATTCATCTTATTTGTCAACACAGTAAATCCTCATCAAATGTTCACTGTACCCTCGGCCTCATCTATTTGGGATCTTCGGAGAAAACTAAATCACGTTATATTGTCACTTATTGGTCAGTGTTTTTACAAAAAAAAACCCACTAAATCTGCATTGATGAAGCAACTGTCAAAGACCTGTTACAATGTTTAAACATCTTTGACATGTGCACAGCTTTGTTTCTGAGTTTTGACTAAGAAAATAGCAACAAACACCCATACACGGTTACAATTAGTCCACGCCAGCCACCTGTCACTTGTGCTTGCATCTGTATTTATACAAACTACGCCACTTTTAAAACCAAAATCAAATCTCTGAGCCTTAGTCTAACAACTGCTTTCATTCAGTGAGATGTCTTCGCAGCCTGAATGCTTAATTTTTTTTAAATATATTTATTGCCATACACCACCATCAATTTATCAACCCTCAATTTTTCGAAGTCTACATAATAGTCAAAATACTGCTAATTCTAGAAGAGACCACTTTCTGTAATAATTTCGAGTATGCAAATGTTTTCTATAAATATCTTGTTTGTCATCGAATATGAGAACTGGACTCTTTAAAACAACACCATAACCTTGAATTTTGGACGATTATTTGTCCATGATAGTATACTGTACTTAAACACACATCAAGACGAATCATCCATAAGAGGTTTTTGGGTTAGATCGCGTAAATATATAAATGTGTCGTTAAAACCCGCCACCACCCGACACAGCAAACTAGTAAGGGTTGTCACGTAAACAGAACATGCCAATTACACGTTAATAACATTTGTCCAGCAAACAGACATCTCCCTTCTGGGATTTGTATGTGGGGTCAAGAGGCTAAAGGTCAATTGCCCAGCACACAAACAGCAGCTCTGGTTTAGTTGTGAAGCAGATAGGTCAAAGGTAATAAGCCAGACAAAGTCTACAACACGATAACAATTTGGTAGAAAGCAGAGCAGAACGTGCTTGAACTAAAGCATAGACATTTAGATTACGTGGCTACTACAAATGTCCACGTGATAAGCCACTTCGTTGAACTATCATGTGTGGCCAGGTCGCTTCTGAAAAATAAGCCAATAGTTCAGTGGGCTTTATCTTAGAGAAATAAAAAATAGTAAAGTTTTATTTATTGAGAGATTTGCTTACCTTTCCATTACACTCCTGTCGTGTTTTTGTATTGTTTGTGGTTCTAACTTTATGACCCGCCCCTACGGGACATCTGTGAAAAAATAGCTTAACAGCTCATCGGATTCCTCCAAGATAAATAAAGATTCTGATTGTATTAAAAGCATATCTACAACAATACATAGCACATCAGTGTCTGCAGAATGTTGGTTTGTAGGATGCCGTGATGGCTGCCTATTTCGAGGGTCCAACGATGTTTAAGTGAGGAGGGGGGTAAGGCTGTTGACCTGAGGTTGTATAAAGAAGTGGGTTGTGGTGTTCATGTCAGTAATGTTAAGGGGAGGAGGTTGTGAGGAAGAGGACTGTTTTACACAGTGGACGGAGTGGTTATTAAAGGGCACATGTCAACTGAACAAATGAATGTATTGTAATGATCTAGTTGTATGGGCATTTTGGCAGCTTTACCAGCTATATAATGTGGCCAGAATCTCAGTTCCAGCATGACATCAGTGTGGCTGCAGGCATTCGGTGCATGCGAGCTGTGATTAATGCTCAGCAGAGACCTGAAGGCGTTTCATTTTCTGTGCAGCTTTCCTCGAAGCACACCCAGTCATTTTCCCATGTAGGACATACACATGGCTAAACTTTATGTAAACCGTGTCGGAGCAAGTTCTAAGGAATGTCTGAGTTTTATTTCAATGTCTTGACACCAAAGTAAGCCAGAAATATTTAATCAGAAGACCAAATCAGTCCATTAATTTACAGCTGCGGAACATCTGCAATTAATGTTCTCTTAAAAACAGTGCTCAGCAAAGGAGACTTTTTTCTTGAGAACGAAAAAGTATAAATGGACATTCAATAATTATTGGTCTGCAAATAAAGTTGGACACCAAAATAAAACACATTAAATAGATCTTCAATTGCAATGTCAACAAAGTCGTCACGTAAATTATTTCTGTTTGCGTTTATCTTAGAGCACGTGAAGACCTCCACTTACCTACAGTATCAGGTATTCTCTTTCCAGAAACCTTCAGGCAAAATTCCACTGAAAAGCTGAGAGAGGACAGCACAGATCACACAGGTTATAGTGTCCCCAGCCCAAATGCAACACATTGTGGCATTGACTGCACTTCCTTTTATAGGATTTCATGGTGAAAAAGACAATAAACAGCCCAAATCCTCAACAGTTGCTTGTGATGTTTTTTTTAACAATAATAATGGACTGTGTATAGTTGTGCGGGCACTTACCTATATTATTTCTACTCTCGAAATGTGTCAACTTTTCATCGATTAAAATGTCTGATGAACAAATTAATTGTGACGAAGCTTGGAAATTTTTGTGTGTAAAATGAAAGCCAGAGCACATTCCGACTAAATACAGTGACATCGGAAGAATAGCATCTTCAGGAGAAGCAAATAAACAAACCTGAAATAAGTAATTACAAAAAACAATACTTGAACAGTGAATAGTGACTGCTATAAATGTTTACCTAACATTTGCAGCTTAAAATCTGATGGCCGCAAAAGTCCCTTCCCTAAGCATGCACTTACAGACACCACCACTCTCTATTTTCATCCAACTGTCTGTTGATAAAAACTATCACGTTTCAGTCAAATAACGCCAGTGCCAAAGTGGGTCCACTCCATATTACTAAAGGAGCAATGGGTGGGTGTTCATCCCCACTCATTGGTCCTGGGCCAGTGATGGACGTTGCTCCACGCGCCTATGGGAGTAACCAGTAACTGCAAAGGACCTTCACTGTCGGGACTACACAAAGCAATACACATAGCATAAGTATTAATTCGACCATTATCCAATCTAACAGGAAGCTTTGTTCACAAAGGTGCTTTGACTCATACGTGGTTGATGTCAGCAAGTTTCAGGAGAAGGTCGCCATGAAGAATAACGCTGCTGAGTAGAGGCACGTGGACACGTTGTCTCGAGAATGTAAGGAATGTGAAAGGAAATTGCTAACAGGTGAGGGCACATTCGGTGCTGGGATGTTCATTTAATTGGTACCAAGTGGCCACACAGAACCTTTCATCCACACGTCATGAATAAAAATACAATGCCACAAGTAGAATTGTTTTCTAGATTTCAAAGCCTGTAAGTTGTCAAGATTGAGATCGTATCATTTTTCCTTAAAAAGGAGAACCATTTTCAGATATGTTTGGACTGTTTGCATGCTGGTTAGTTTGGTCACTTGCTACTGAACCTTCCAGCCCACACGTGGATGAATCCCACACGTGAATGAATCCCACTAAGTTTTTCTCAAAGGATTGATTACCCTACACTGAGCCACCAAAGTAGCAGCACACCGAATAAAAGCACAGTATAAACACCATATTTGTAAAATAAAATGTATATATATACACAAGTTTAAACAAAGGACAAAGAACAGAGAATGCACTCTCAAACTAAAATATATTCTAAGAAACTACAGCATTTCTTTGAACATAGTCAATGTTGTATGTACATCGTGTATTATGCCCATGTTTATTATGAGTTATAAGCACGGCAAGCGTAGCAGTAGCAGCAGCTACACATACACGACTAAAACAGTCAAACACTATTAACACGTGAAATTTACATCATCCATTAGTCAGTAGCAATTCCACTGACGCTCTCATTGTTCTCTTTAAGAACATTTATAAGTAATTACAACATCCAGGCCCAGCCAAGGGAGCAGGGCAGCACAGGCTGCGATGCCCACGCAAAACACAAGCCAGAATGGGGAGAGCATTAAAAATTCCTACCTCGCCACAGCCAGTGCCAACACACAACACTCTTACATTGATTTATGCCAGCATTTGCATGGCATTTCTGTTACTGCAAACTCCGGCATGTGACCCACATAGGGCAAAGGCGGTTTTGGTCATTTGTCAAATTAATTAGATTGGCCTACTTAGCCATGAAACTGCAATACAGAGCCTTTGTATGGAGATTTTTTTTTCATTGGGTGCTTTTAGTGTGCTAGAGACATGCAGAAGCTTAAATTAATAAATGAGCTATACTTAATGTAGTTAAATAATCAAAAGGAGTAGTGTGGTGGTTGTCGATAGTGCTGGCAACCCTCAGCCACAGGTGGAAATTTCACATTATTAAAGTGGGAATTAGATTTCCCAAAGACGATGACAACTTCTCACAAATGAGTAGATAATGCTCAATTTACAGACCCCAGGAGGGATAGCAAAGTGGATCGAGCTCTCACTGAGATTTTGAACTCACACCCTTCTGTGATGAACGGTCAAGAACATTCAGGCACAGTGCCACTCAACTATAATATTGCATCATGCAGTATGGATTATTTTAATCATAATAATAAGAAACAACAATCTAATTTGTGTGGTTATTTAGACCCTTGTCATATGTATATATGAATAAATATGTTCATGGAACTTAAGAAAAGTAAATCACAGGTGTTTAATTATACATTTGTCATGCTGGAACCGGCTTAGACAATGCTAAAATTCTCCATTAATGTCTAAATTGTTCCTTTGGGCCACTGATATTGCAGCATTACTATGAAGGTAATAAACCACTCATCAGCACAGAGGAGAGGGGTAATGTGCGCCTGGACTTGCTGAAGTCTAGTTGTGAAAAGTGGCAATAATAAAGCCGGCAGCAACAATGATGACGAGTGCACACGTCAGATACCCAAACGGGGCTTGTATTTGAGTTTTACTTTTGAAGCATGCTCCTGTTAAATAAAGAAATAAATGTTACCATGAGGCCTTTATCAGCAATATAAACTTAAACTTGTCAGACATGACATGCAATTCACCTGAGGACGGCTGCTTGCATTGTGGCCGAAACGTCGTGAGAATTGTTTATTATTTTATTACTTCCCTTCTACGTGACTTTACCGAAAAAACCAAGAAGATGAATCCCTGCAGTCACGAAAGCTTTAAATCGAAAAATACTGGACGATTTATTTATTTACTGCGGTTTCTATTATGCCCTCTCACTCGCTCTTTAAGTCTAGATCCTGTGGCAGATTTTGAAGCGTCAGTTTCTCTGTGCAATCCAACAAGTTGGAACCGTATCAAGAAGGGGTAAGATTCACACCCACCCACTCACTACCCACCCTTCCCAGCAGTAAGTCCATGAATTGACAATTTGTAGTTTTTAATTATCATCGAATTTGTATTGTTTGTTTTGCTGTTGTTTGTAATTTGTGTTAAGGTTTTTGCTTGCTCCTGTGAGCCTAAATTTAACACGAGCGTATCAATTTCAAGCATTGCAAAACATTCTCACATGCGAAATTTGACGCATGTTCCATATTTATAAGAATCGGCTGTGATTTATGATTCAATGCAGCATTTATTGACGAACCAAGAAGATGAATAGCAAGTGGTTTATGATATAATTTAATTCAAGTATAAAGACATGTCATTGCCATCACCAAATACTGTCATTATCACTCAAATGTTATAATCTATTCAGAGAAAACAGTATAGTATCCAGAGTTATTTTGCAGTTAACAGAGAAATTATATCTTATGTTTTATTTAAATTATTTTATTATTTCCATTCTACGTGACTTTACCGAAAGAACCAAGAAGATGAATCCCTGCAGTCACGAAAGCTTTGAATCGAAAGAGAAATTATACCTTTGAAATACCTTCTTGAAGACAATCCACTAGGAGCCAAACAAATTTAAACCATTCTTCAGATGTTGCAAATGCTCTGAAGTGTATAGAACCTTTAATAATGTAATGTGGGTTTTTGTATATCTAAATCTCTACAAATTAATTATAGGAATTAAAAGCAAATTATGAATTCCAGCACAAGCATCACATATACCTTTGAAGTCTAGAACCATAAATCATATCAGCCAGTGGAAAAGGAATTGGGTGAAAAAGTGAAATTAAAAAAATTGAGTGAGTAAATTAAGAAATATTACTGAATGCAGCTGGGCCATATAGCCTTAATTGACTTTTGGGGCAAGTGCTGTTAGCAAGCACCTCTGAAGGTCGGCACAGCAGACAAGGGGGGTGGGGTGGCCAACACCACACCCGGGCCGCTTTCGTCTCCCCAGTGGTGATGTTTACACATAACACCAGGTACTTTTTTGAAGCCGAGTCGACCTAGGGGAGGCCCAGGACCGGTTCAAATAATCGTCACCGATTTTGGCCATGAGCGGGAATGAAACTCAAGTCGCGGGTTCGTAGTGCAACGCACGAACCGATACGCTACCGCTCCCCACAGGAAGTGACAGAGACGTGTGCACACACAGGAAGAGATGAATGAGGCAAGCAGGTCAGTGCATCCAGCAAAAAACAAAGCTCACCAGGACTGCAGGGTAGTGTAACCAGTCACCATGCAGCTCCTGTTCTCAGGGTGCAGCACCATGGGGGAGACCGTGAGCTCCGCGCTGACCGTCACAACTGGGCGCGCCCTGCACACAGTCGTGCACACATCACGTTACCACCCGATTGTTCCTATCACTGCCGCCTGTGCTTTACAAGGGAGTTAAGACTCGGTACCCTTGATGCCTGGAGTGGGCATGGGTGCTTAGTGTATGACTGGCATACACGCCAAGCACTTGTGGGGTTTACTCATCATCACCATCAATCGTATAGAATTGTATTATCATCCATCTAATGTTGGGAAAACCGCCACCTCTCGCGAGGCTCCATCACTTGGTGGTGGTCAATAGTGGTTGTCGTTTACATCGATTGCTTCTTGCAATAAAACCATGGAATTCCCACCACATGTCTCTTGCAGCGGCTTTTGGATAACTATAGAACAAAGATGGTCACTGCATCGTGCACTTTCAAATGCGCTTTTGCGGCCGTCTGGAATGCTCTTCCTTCCAATAATAGGAAACCACTGGAGCTATGCACTTTCAAATCTAGGTGGAAAATGTATTTATTTAGACCTGTTTTTTGTGTTTAGTTTGTCGTCCTTCCCCCACACCTCTTATTAGTATGGTTGGCTACATACGGTGCAAAATAAGTTCAACATATATGATTACATGATCATAGTTCAAGTCACATTAGACCATAGGGACACCTTCAGATTTGACTGAACACACTCATGAAAATCAATTACTATATACTACAAACTCAATCATGAAGGTGCCCAGCTGGACAAAACATCAACTTTTTCAATCGTTCCCAGCAAGAGAAAAATAGATTGTATTATACATATTCCACACACATAACATTTACAACACCATGCTCTATGGAGATTATTTCCAGTTCTGGCAAAAAAAAGATTGCAAGACCAACAGGACTATTTCCTCACAGTCTCTAGAAAAATAATTCAGCAGTCTTGTGCAGCACATTGTGAGATATGCCTCATCACTGTCAGCTTATCTTGTCGGGGGTGGCCAGGTTTAGGGACAACAGCTATACTTGTGCCAGCACCCTCCGTAATTACACTGGTGAACAAAAAAATCATTTTTTTCTGGCCTGGACTTTTGCAGCAGTTTTAGACTAATTTCAGGGTGCTGATTCCAAATCAGATTTGCTCTATCACATCTCATTTTTATGCTATCGGCATACCCAATTTTCATAGATTTTATCCGAAATTAACTCTGTCACTTATGATTGCAAGTTGTTGCGAGTCAGTGACTGCTTTAGTGTTAAAATATGGTGCTGTATTTTTAGGATAGTGTGTTTATAATATCATTTTATGTAGATATCCACATTTATTTAATATTTTTCTTCTGCAGTTTTTATTGAAAATGCAATATTGATATCTCAAAAACCTGATGTGATAGACAAAAACTGATGCCAGATTGGGAATCAGCACCCTAAAATTACCTTAAAACCGTTGGAATACCTTATGCCAGAAAAAGTGTGTTGACCAGTGTTATCTTTCATCTCAGACATTCTCAGCCCATTGGTGCAGGCCCAGCATAAGACTCCTACCAGCCTAGTCCCCACTGAGGGCGTTTATTCTCTACAGCCAGGCAAGGGGTCATGGAATAAGACCCCCGAGGAGCCAGACTTCAGCAATGATGAACAACATTGCTGCTGTTGCCATTTCATTTTATAGGCTTTTAAGAAATAACAATATTCCAAAGTAGTAAGGGATAGGTACTCGGCTCCAGTGGTACTGCCACAAGTGGTGACATTCACATGCCTAGGCCAAGGAGCAGCAGCTCCATAATCACACAATTGATTACCACGAAGCAAGGCCATTGTTAAGTCAAGCAAAATGTTATTTATTACGTGATTATATAAATGCTATTTTAAAATACTGCAATGCACTATTATAGGATTGCACTATTTGCATATAATATTCTTAGAGTATATGGTTTGATTTGTGCCATATATACAAACATACATATAGTATACTGCATAAACTTGTATGTGTACACACATACACATGTTAACAAAATAATAATGAATAAAGATATACTTATGCATACATTTATAATATAAAGCAATATGTATATTTCTACGAATACAATAACCAAATCATCTACTACCCATTCCCTTAACACCGAATACCTCCATCGAACTAACATTATGTAGGTATGTTGAACTTACTGCACGTAGCCAACAATGATGTGTGACGCATACAAAGAGAGCGCCCCGTTGAGTACTGCGCTGCCCTGTAACCTCAGCAGCGATACAGATTGTCGCCCTGTGCATAGTTCGCCACTCGCACGACTTGGGGGATAGGCACGGGTCAACAGGAAAGACTTGAGGACGTCAATCACGCGGGCATCAAGCCGTGTCAGAAACAGAGCCCTCGTGTGCAGCCTTTGTGCGTCCTACAGCGAGGCACGGCAAATTGAACGCCAGATACGGTTATGCCGCAGCATTTGCAGATAACCTAAATGGGCCACAACATTTCTCCCAAGCACCGCACCGGTGGGTCACACAGGAACACCGCACGCCAGCATGAGCAGCGCCGGGGACTGTCGGTCTCTCCGAGCAGCTCTCCCCCCGCTGTAACGCGAGAGCACTCACCATGACCCAGCAACATCGGTGAATGCATCACCGTGACCAATGATGTTAACGCTGGCATGACTTTCCAACCACATGTTGCACACGACCGCTCTAAGTCTCAGTCCATGCTCATGGGTAATCGTAGCTGCACAAGCAGCAGATTGTGTGTCCCCGTTCAGATTTGATCTTTCTTTCCTAAGACGGGTTTTATATGAAGACACGGAGCAGCCATGCAGTCACTGCATGGCTGCTCCGTGTCGAGATGTATTTGACATTGAAATTGCACGTCAAACAAACTTAGTTTTTTTTTATACTAGGGAAGTGTGGCCATGTTTTAATGTCATTTTAAACTAGTAATTTTCCTCTTACATCAATTTAAATATGTATTGTCAAACCGAGTTTAAGGTTATTATCCTCATTTTTTTTTATCTAAACATTATGACTATTCCACAAAGGTGTATTGATGATTTCCAAAACAATGTGTTCTTTATTACACAATTAATGTGCCGAAACCTAATCGCTACGTGTATATGGGCGTTAACTAAGAGACAATCTCTTCCAATGCTCCTGCCAAAGTAATCTGCTCGTTTTCCTCATATATAAGAGGGTGTGGGGGTTAGATTCTCACCCTGAGACCCGTTTATATTCAGAGTTTGCATGTTCTCCCCGTAGTCATGTAGATTTTTCTCCAGATCCTCCGGTTTTTTTCCCTCCCCATTAAGAAACATGTGTTTAGAGTATTTGGCTGCTAGAAATGTCCACGTGATAAGCCACTTCATTGGGCTATCAGTTGTAGCCAGGTCACCTATGAAAAAGAGCTGGCAAAACAAAAATAGCGGAGGAAATAGTTTAGGTTAACAGTGCAACACTCACCTATACACAATGGCCTTGTCCACTCCGAAGGCTCCAACAATCAAATCTGTAATAAAAACAGGAGGGAAATGTACACTACATCGTTTCCTCTTGTCCATACATAGCAAAACACAACACCCATTCATATCACCCCCTATAACGTTCTGAAACAAAACCCCATTCGAGTGTCAAGCTAAACAATGACACACCCATCATCAGCGGGAACAATGTTCAATTTAACCATCATCCCTCATCGGAGATCAGCGCTGTTCACGCTTCGTGATGCTGCACATTCTGTGGCAACACTTTCATGCACTGAATAACACAGTATTTAATTAACAAGTCCATTGCATTTTTTTCTGGTAATGGATTTACAATGTGGGCATGGGGCAGCTAGGATCACAGCAATAGTTTTGTGTATTTATATGCAGTACACCCATTTAGTATGCAAACTTCAACAGTAATGTCCTATAGTTGCAAAAACATTATTTTAACCTAAACTTAAATGCAAGAGCAAAAAAACCCCTCAAATAATCAATATCAAAACTTCTTAACAAAACTAATTTGAAATGCAAAATGGTTTCAGATATCTTTAGAAGTCCAGGTGCATTGATGCAGTAAAAAAATAAGAATGACGATTGAGATTGATTGAAGCAGTAATAGTGGCCAAAGAAAGAGAGCCAAGTCAGAAATGTGTTAGTCGTGACTTGACAGAAGATGATGCATATAGCTCTCACAAAGCACCCACTGGACAGAAGGCCAAGCTCTAAAAGTGGACTATTTATATTTGGATGAAAAGCTGAACTGGAAATTGGTTTTACTCGTAGAATTCCTTTCGTTTCACCTGCTACGAAGGCGGTTCCAATTCTCTAACTTGTTGCTTATATATTTCGATTGGGTATTGATGCAGGCAGACATCATTATCTGGAAGTTCAGGATTCCCAGCAGCTGGTCAAGCAAGACTATTTGTGGTTATGCGATGCCATCCAAGCCGGATGAGAGTAAAGCTCCCCCCGCTTATTGGGAGGTGGTCATTTATTCTAATTTTGGCTGATTCCACTGAACGTTATCTGGCATCCAGAGAAGTAGGGATTGGAGAGTGGCACCGCGGCTTGGTTCTTAAAACATATTGGTCAGGACATGTTATTATTAAGTGCTTCATAAAAGTCATACTAATAATAGTATTACTCTGTATTCAGAATTGTCTTCAAATGCATGAAATATGCATCACAGTGTATAGTGTGCTGACATAACAGAAGACAATTTCTCTGAACTGTCAAAATCTCTCCCGTTTATATGAAATGCATTTTTTTTTTATCACTCTTGCAGTGGTGCTAAAATGTAATATAACTTTCACAGGACCCAATCAGGTGCTATGAGCCTGCTAATATGCTCCACATTCACAAAGAATGGAAGAAGCCAAAGGGTAGGGAAGCACTTCTATGAGAGAAACTAAAAACCGTTTTAAAAACTCCAACCGAAACCTTTTACAGGGGGAAAACAACTTTGGAGTTGTTTTCCAATGGTGCTGTAAAGTGTGCCACACTGCTTTCAATCCGAATGAACAAGAGTAAACATTTAGAAATCGCTCCTTTGATATTAAGATCTTGGCTAAGGTGTTTCTGGCTATATGCAGAGGAAGTTCTGCAAATCTCGAGGCAGCAGAAGGTGCAGAATCGGTCACTGGTATTCTTCAACTAGCGTCATGGGAAAAAAAGGGCCAAGATGGAAAATTTCGATAAAATAAATAAATTAATGTAACTCTTCAGATAATTTTCTGTTTTTTAATAAATAATATATTTTGTGTAAAAAAGCATACAATTTTCTTATTCCATCTGTAAAACTATTTGGCACAATTAGGGTTAACATATCCACACACACATTCCCCAAACACATTAACATTGGCGTGAAAAGAAAAACACGTCGTGTGTACATGCCATGTGTGGCGTTGAGCGTGTGCTGCTGGCCAGACTAACAAATGATGTGACCATGTTGATGTAGCATCTCTTGATCACACAACACTGGGAAAATTGCACACTTCCCATTGTACATTTAAAATTCCATTCAAAAAAGTCAGCAAAAGGTTGAAACTAGTTTTTCGTAAAACATTAATGTCAGTAGCAAACATTAAAAGGCAAATTAGAGTTTCTTGAGGTGCAATAAAATTAAGTGCACCCAAGAGGCAAGCGGAGTCCACACACATGCAATGTAGCCATGACACTTCTGTCCATTGCTCAGTCAATGCCCCATTCCCCCTCCCCCTTCTGAAACCGAGCACCGAGAGCCGGTGCTTCTTCTCTGCCCGCGGTACACGTGCTGCGTGTGTTGTTATAGCTCAGAGTGAGAGCCAAAACCACACGGTCTTCATTGCAGGATGTTTATAAGCCTTCGTTGTGGCTTGCACGAACCCATTGGAGGAGAAAATGACTTTGCGTTGATACTTCCATGCCTACTTGGGGTTCAGACAGAGTCGGCAGCCTTTTGTGCACAACATTAACAATTAAATAAAGGTCACTTGGTTACAATGGAAACTCACAATCAGTGGTGTGCCATTGTTTAGACCCCATGTAACCCAACAATTAATCTTTCAAAAGCAGACCGTACCACTCTGGAGCAATCGCAGTGCTGGCCCGGTTTCCTTCAAATGTTTTCCCATTTGACTCTCCCGTTTAAAACCACGCACCTATCTGCTGCCATCTTTGCAGGAAAAATAACAGTCATTATTTGGAGGCGTTTTTTTTTACCGAAAGCAGTAATTATGGGGTCATTATGCAGCCCGAATCCTGGGCCAATTAGACCTGGAGGCGACGGCAGCTCATAGGTTAACCAAAGGCCAGAGAGCTACTTGCACTGAAGCTAAAAGGGCTTACCCTTATGTTGGGGTTTGGATAACCCAGAGTAATTCACAACTGCTGCCACTTAGGGAGTCAATTGTTCGACTGTTTGCAGACCGATTGTGTTCGTAGGTACAATTGTGCGAAATAGCGTTGGGGACTAGAGCAACGTTGTAAAGTTATCTCTGAATGTGGTACAATTAATGATTTAATTTCCTCGCATTGAGGTGACAATGCATGCCTGTAATGCAGCAATTTGGAAGTAGAGGGGTCTCATGTTAATAATGATGGCAAAGATAGTGACATCATTAGCATGACACACCAACTTACAGGGCAGAGGTTCTGGAAAACGCAGTAGAGCAAGTAGGTTGTTGACCTATCAACAGAATTCACTGTTTTACACTCACATGAGTGGGGTTTCTCCAATCACTCAGTTGGTGGTTGTGTTGCTGATCACATCCCTTCATGTACCAATACTCACTAACAGCACTTACCCCAAATGCCTGTACACACAATCTGTATGCCAACATGGACGATCTGTCTTTTGCTTATGTGTGCTAATGTAGGGTCAGATGGAGGATACTGTTTTTTTTAAGCTTGCATGAGCAATTGATAAACTTCGCTAACACATTCTCTGAAATTAATCACTTTTTGCTGTAGACAATAAATAGCCTTGTTCGTTTTAGCACGTAAGAGGCCGTCCATAAATATAAATAACGTCACGCGATTTTGGACGATTTCTGACCCCCCCCGCGTCGTCACAAAAAGTCAGACCACCCCTCAAATATGACGTCACAAAGCTTTGCCCCCCCCAAAATGTTTTTTGTAAACATGCTTCAAATCGCTTTAAACGATTGCCATTGTAGTGCGTATATAATGTGGCGCTGCACTCTGATGTTGTAGGAGAAAACATTTATTAAAAAGTCTATTTAATTAAGTGGAACGTGTTGTCTATTTATTTAAAGTTGCGCATTTTGATGACGTCACATTTCTCACCCCCCCCCCCCTCGTCACACATCGTCACAAATGTCTGACCCCCCCCCCCCCCTAGGTGAGTGACGTCACGTGTAGTTGATTGGGCTCGGCGAGAGGTGTTGAGCATTCCTTCTGTCAAGCTTTCATCACCCACGGACTGCAGGCAGTTCCTCAAGATACCAAGTTGCATTGGGTTTTATACGAGAAAAAATGGCGTCCAAAATTGCGAAAATGCACCAAATTTAGTCATCCCGATTACATAAACAAAAAACTACAAAATGTTTACAGTCGATAACTTATTTCCTTCACAAGCAGTTTTCTGATTGAAGGGATAGCCAGATACTGAAGTCATATTTTCCCACCAGCTTTCAAATGACGTGCCTCAACACTGGTATCTTAATAATGTTGTTATAATTGATAAACTGGAACAACAAACCCCACATCCATTCAAGATAAAAGATCCTGAAACTGTTCTATAAGTGTAAGCACCAAATTACTTCCAGTCACAAGAATGCCAGGTCACTACTTTTTTTTGCCACATTGTAGTTGCATTAAAAAGGTTTAATTGACTAATTATATGAAACGTAACTTATCTGTATCTTTTTGATTAAACTACAAATACTCTAACAACACACGCATGTAGATATAATCACACACACAAAACACATCCACCCACTTTAACACGTAGGCTTTCACGACCAATATCATCCATAAGAGGTTTTTGGGTTAGATCGCGTAAATATATGTGTCGTTAAAACCCGCCACCACCCGACACAGCCAACTAGTAATGGTTGTCACGTAAACAGAACATGCCAATTCGTCACTCGTACAGCACACCAGTGTGTTGGAGAGCCAAGCTACAACATTTACAATCTGAGTACGACGTTTCGCCAGTAATTACAACTAGCTTCATCAGGCGGCAGCCAGATTTGTGGGAGAAGTCAAACGGTTTCGTTCCTTTTATAAAAGGCATAGATGTGTTGACCACACTTCTGCGCTCTTGCACAATGTGTGGGGGGGGGTTACTGAGGCAACATACATGATGCATGTGCATTATTCGAGCCCTTTGAACTTGTCCTTCCTGTCTATTGTGTTTATTAAAATAGCCCTACCAACATTAATCCCTATTGAAGTACGCTGCCCTTTGTAGGCATGCATTTAAATAATGTATTATTTGAGGATTCGCTTCCACGCAGCACTAAGGCGGTAGCTATCCGAACGGTTAAAGTTATTGATTTATTTCAATTTCGATAGATTCTCTAATTAGTCTTGGCCAATAGTGGCTAGTTTTGCACAAAACTTCAACATTATCAAAATCAATTGAGTGTCCTTGTTGGCACGCGTGTTCTGCTACTGCTGACAGTGGCATTTGGGAGAATTTAATATTTTTCTGATGTTCTTTGAGTCTCGTGCTGATCATTCGTCCAATTTGCCCAACATAACACTTACCACACGTGCAGTTCATCCTGTACACACCTTCTGTTTATAGCTTTCTCAATACATCTTTTGTACCAGATATTAATTTCTGTATTTTATGTACTGTGCCAAATCTGACTCGGTTTCATTTCTCCAAACATCTGGCTAGTTTATCAGTTACTCCCGCAATGTACGGTATTTTTTTATAGTTTTCATTACTTGGACAGTTTCAAAGCTCTTGTTATTTGATTTGGTTTTGGCATTCAATGCCCTGTTGATTTGTGCATCATTGTAACCGTTCATTTGCAGCACTTCTTTAACAAGATTAATTTCACTTCTCAGGCTGGCTGTCACCATCTGACACTTTCTTAGCTCGATGAATGCAAGTCTTGATAAGAGCAGATTTCTGCACGGGGCGATGGTGTGACTGCATTCAGATAGGCGTCAGTATGCGTTTTCTTTCGGTAAACACTGTGTGTTCTTTACCATTTCCAGAAATGTTAGAGTTCTGTCAGCTTCCACTTCCATGGTGAACTGGATGGATGTATTTTTCCAGTTGATATGATTTAGAAATGCGTTCAGTGTATCTTTGCCGTGTGGCCAGACCACCAATGTGTCATCCACATATGTAAACCAAGCAGATGATTTTGGTGTGCTTGAAGCTATTGCTTTTGTATCACAATCTTCCATGTACAAATACGCTATCACAGGAGACAAAGGAGAGCCCATTGCTGCGCCTTCCTTTTGTTTATAGAAGTCACCTTGCCAGAAGAAGCATCCACCCACATCAGTAACCACCACAGCTGCCTCAAAGATCCCCCGTATAGCCTCGGACTGTTCAGGCAAGTGCTGTTAAGTGAGCACCTACAGTATGAAGGCCTGCAAGGTACACGAGGGGGTGGGTGGCCAGCACCACGCCCAACCGCCTTTGACTCCAAAGTGGCGATGTTTACACATTGCACCAGGTACTCAATCGAGGCCGAATCGACCTAAGGAGGCCTAGGACCAGTTGAGATAATCGCCATTGACGGTGGCCGTGAGCCAGAATCGAACTCGGGTTGCCGAGTTCGTAGCACAGCACGCCAACCGCTACACTACCGCTCTCCATGCATGCGCGCACACACACACACATCATAAAGTTTAGGAAGAAGTACTATATTTGTATCCCCCACTAATTAAAAATCATCGCTAATCAAAATCAGGGGACCACATTAAACAGCTTCCAAAAACAGCAGCAGACATTTCTCTCCAAACAACTGTGCACGACATCGCCATGTTAGAGATGCCTCCGTAATCCCGCGGCTTGGCTTCATGCCTGCCCTTTCAACGTCCCCCTAATTGGCGCGGTGCCCATTTAAACCCGCCTCATTACACAAATTTCAAAAAGACCCAGAAAGCAATATTCATGATAGCATCCTGGCCGATTTTGTTTAAAAGCCAGATTTTTTTTTGTTGCCGTTGCAAATGGGGGTAAGCATAATTGTTGGGTTTTAGTGAATTCATTAAAAGGCTTTAATAAACTGAGAGTTGCAGCAGGAGGTCAAACAGCTGGTGGCGGTGGATGTCTGAAACTTTGCCACATCAAGCGCTGCTCGCTGTAGAATATGGACAGCTGTGACAATATGTCCCAATGCTGCCCAATCCTGCAGTTGCGACAACCCTCATTACAGGATGTTACTGCTGAAATTGGAGGCCATGTGTATAAAAAATAAGAGCTTAAATGCTGCCTCTCAATCATAGCATTCATTGCCTGCTGTACTCCAGCACCCATGAAATGTCAGATATGAATGCAATCCACTCAAGTAGAATTTCTTCCTAGTAGAGTTACTCTTGAAAGAATGTGCCTACACATTTTTTTTTACTTCATGTACAAAAAAATGTACTTATTTATTAGCATGTATCATACCAGCCATGTTTACCTGCTTGGTGTATAGTATGGCAGATATAATTATAACATTCCCAACATTTTTATTTTAACCTAACGTGACAAAAAATGGAATCAGTGGAATTATTACAAATGTCAAATAGATTATTGCCATTCCATTTACTTTTGAGAAAACAGCCAACCCCTATCATTAGGGGCCCTATTAAATTTCCAAGCAATATGTGCAACTAAACACCATACATAAATCTCTGTTAATACATAACTAACGTCTCCATTGCAGCACACCTGTTATGTATGGGCTCTCACCTGTTTATAACAGCTTTCAATAAATTATTTTAAAGTCTAAACAGTGGTATGAAAAGATGTCCGTTGCTTACTTGTGCAGATGTAATGCTATTTAAAATACGAAAAACATGTTTAATTATTCAATTTAGAGTAATTCTGATTATGGATAATATATTTATATTCTTAATAAGTCTATCACTTACCCTACAGTGGCAAAACAATTGAAATGCTACAGAGCAGTAAGCATCAAAGCAAAAACAACACAAGTTCAAAGTGAAAAGTTTATAGGGCCTCACAATCCCATCTGGAAGGGATAAAAACAACCCCAATGTCTCATCTTTAAAAAATTAGTCGTTTAAGCTTTGATAAATGTACACTTACTAGAATGAAACATTAGACCGACAATTCATATCCATAAATTAATTTACCCAGGAAAGCCTCATCAAGCCTAACGACCTTTTCAGGAGACTCGTGCATTTGCAATATTTGGCAAATTCAGACTGTGCCCATATACATGCCATGGAAGCGAATCCACAACACTCAAAGGTCAATCGACATGTTTGTGAACCTACTTTCTGTATTGGCACCATGAAGACATATAGAAGCAAATGTATACCTCACAGCACAGTCGCGGTTTGGGAGGATCAACCAAAATCTAACCCTTGCCTTCAAAGCACGCGATGACATGTGTGCCACCATGCCTGGCTGTCGCTAACAGCAGCGTGCTTACTGGACGCAGCTCAAACCACATTCGTTACACATACAGATGTAACATGTACACAGCAGACTGTGGAGGGAACATGGCAACCTGGAATACATTATACCGCAGATTCAAAGCTGCATCGCTGATGTTAACTCTCACTGTGTAATAAAATGTTGACATTATATTTGCCAAACACCCACCTACTATAAATAGTTGTATTGTGTAAACTCCATACTCAACGTAAACTGGTTTCACACACGCCAACAAGATGCACTGTGTGCGAAAGGCTGTGCAAAGAAATAATATTTAAATGAATGATATACAAAACCATCTGGATAAGTGGGGATTAGATACAACCCACCAACCAAACAATGCACGCAAGCATGAATACAAGAGGTCACCAAGCACAGCTAAACCAGAGCATGCAGGTCACCAACTCCAGCTCAGCTTGTGATCAAATACTTAATTTCAAATACCCCATTCGTTGTCAGCAATGTCGTCAGTGTAGAGGACCTCCTAAAGTAGACCATACTAAACCAACACACACAGAGACAAAGATCCCCTTTTCAATCCTGTATATACTGTGGGAAAAGTGCTGTTAACGAGCACCGGTACAACACCACACCCAGCCACCTTTGTCTTGCCAGTACTGCTGTTGATACACTCCTGCCAGCAATTACTTTATGCACAGTTGACCCAGGCATGGGCCAGAACCCACATTGCTGATTGTCACAAACGTACACAAGCAAGATGCCAACCTTGATCACTAACATCAGTGTAATGTTTTAACGATCGGTCTCCATGTAGACAAGACTTCTACCATACTTGTACATATGCAAAGCACCCAAGTACAAACATACGTGCAAACTCAACCAACAAACACCGAACGTAAAAACCTTCAACAAAAACACAAATTAACAAGTGATCACAATATGTAGAGAGCAACCGTCGGTAAACATACTACAAAGAACCACCTTGAAAAAACAGTCAAGATACATACAGCCTTGGAGAGGCATCTGTAATGGCTCACTGCTATATTCCTGTGTAGTGACATAGAATTGGTCACTTAGCAGCATAGCGCTGGTTGCTGGCAGTGAAGGGTTTCTGCAGTTGCAGCAGCCCTGACTGACAGCAGGTCACATGATAGGCCAGAGAGGGGGATGTAGGGGAGAGGTTACGAAGGGGCACATTGAGAATCTTCTAGTATGTTTCAGAAGGGGGCGTGGCCGGGGCGGTACCAGGCCACGCTGACAGTATAAGAGGGGCCCCAGGAGGGGACCACGGGGCTTAAAATGCCTTAAATGTGGTCTAAAGGTTAAAAAACAAACATGTAAACACTTGTTTAACATAAAGGCTTCATTTATCCTATGCTCAGCACCAAAGTCTACATTTGCAGAAAAATAATAAACATTTTAAGTTTACCGAGATCGATAAAAAAAGGTACAATTCAGCATAAAAAATATAAGTAATCAACCAAAATGATAGACCTTCATCTTGTAAAGAATACTGTACATATTATTTGGTTCTTTCGGTTAAGTCACGTCTAAAGATAAAATAATAAATTAAATTAAATAATAGAATACGACGTTTCGATTGCAACACAAGCAATCATCATCAGGTATAATGAAATAGCGACAAAATCTAACCAGAAAACTATAGACAGACATATTAGCAGACAGATATCACCAAGATACATAGCGGGAGCAACACAGGTAACAGAGAGGGGTGATCGTCTCTGTGGGGTGGCCTTAAATAGACAGAGGGGGGGGGGGCGGAGGCAGAGAGAGGGAGGGGGGTTAGAGAAAAAAATAGCATATCAATGAGTGGTCAACAGACGTGGTGCTGCACGGCAAGTAAGCCTGAAAATCAGGAGGACACACTAAAATTAAATAACCTAGTAAAATATCGAAATATAATGTAATACAACACAGAGGGTCGGTCAACACACAATTAACGCATAGCCTGGTTGATTACGTATTTCAAAGATTGCTAAGTTAGAATTTAAGTGTGAACATTCTAAAGAGGACACAGGCAGAGAAAACAAGTCGCCAGAGAGAGAGAAAAAAAGGTAAGCTTAAAACTTCCCCGTAGAACCACTTCTCTCTCTCTGGCGACTTGTTTTCTCTGCCTGTGTCCTCTTTAGAATGTTCACACTTAAATTCTAACTTAGCAATCTTTGAAATACGTAATCAACCAGGCTATGCGTTAATTGTGTGTTGACCGACCCTCTGTGGTATTACATTACATTTCGATATTTTACTAGGTTATTTAATTTTAGTGTGTCCTCCTGATTTTCAGGCTTACTTGCCGTGCAGCACCACGTCTGTTGACCACTCATTGATATGCTAATTTTTTCTCTAACCCCCCTCCCTCTCTCTGCCTCCGCCCCCCCCTGTCTATTTAAGGCCACCCCACAGAGACGATCACCCCTCTCTGTTACCTGTGTTGCCCCCGCTATGTACCTTGGTGATATCTGTCTGCTAATATGTCTGTCTATAGTTTTCTGGTTAGATTTTATGTCGCTATTTCATTATACCTGATGATAATTGCTTGTGTTGCAATCGAAACGTCGTATTCTATTATTTAATTTAATTTATTATTTTATCTTTAGACGTGACTTAACCGAAAGAACCAAATAATAATTCCTGCAGTCACGAAAGTTCTAAAATTAATACTGTACATAAATGTCGACAAAAAAATCATAACCAGTGGCCTCAAAGATCAGGCCCTCATAAAAGCCTGTAAAATGTATTCAGGAGCCAAATAAAATGTTTGATTCACCAACTTTTTTCTGCGAGTTAGTGCAGTAACATGCACATGGGACATCAAATTAAAATGTCAAGGCAGACTGGGGTTGTAACCCCAATAAAAAGTGGCGCTGCAGTGCTGCGACCACTTAAAACAGCCAGATGGGAAGTAACTATCGACCACGCTGAGGACACGGTGAATTAAAACTTGTGTCAATTTGAAAAAAAAAACACAACAGTGGTCTTCCTACGGAATACTGGCACCCGCCATAGGACCGTGAACATTTCAGATCAAGTTGTGGTCGTGCTCTAAGGATATTTGGAATTCCATGAAGTAGGAATGGATAAATGTTGCGAGAACACAGAAGTGAAGAAGACGCATGTCCGATAGGACGTGAATGGAATTGACCTAAAAAATTAAAAGTTGTGGTCAATAAAAGTCATGTATGTGAACGGATTCTGAGAGCGAAGGAATTCACTATGAAGATGACAAGGCAAAGAACATGGTTCTGG
Source organism: Lampetra planeri (assembly GCF_965212315.1). Classification (NCBI taxonomy): domain Eukaryota; kingdom Metazoa; phylum Chordata; class Hyperoartia; order Petromyzontiformes; family Petromyzontidae; genus Lampetra; species Lampetra planeri. Next base: position 24,461,864 of record NC_136107.1, read on the forward strand.
GGTATGGGAGATGAGCCTAGTTGGAAGACTTCCATGGATTCGCAGAGTGAACAACAAAAAATATCGGAGATAAAACTAGATACATCATTAACATGGATGTTAAAATCACGGATAATCAAGTGAAGAGAAAAAGAGACCCCACGTGGAGGTGATATAAAATGCAGGTGGATGTAAAATGAGGGCTTGGCTATAGTGAACAGTAGATGTCAGAGAGTTGGACATGGGAGAGAATGTAAAGTCGGGTTTAGAGATATTCTCCCCCCCACCCCCTTCTATCCCCTTACTTTTGTTATTCTTCCCTTATCTTCCCCTCCCCCCCCTATACATACCTGGATGGGGGCAGTGAGCCCAATTTTCTTCCCTCGTCTAAAAACCAAGAGCAGTGAGTTCGGGCTTTAGTCCACAGTTTCAATCCCTCCACCACCACCACCCCCCCCCCCCCTGTTACAATTTGTGCTTTGTGCCAGACTCTTGTTAAAAAAAAACACAGAAATTCTACCACCCATGCCAGAGGCGTGAGCACGCTAATATAGGCACTAGCTGATGGTAGTGGCAGGGGATCGGTGGGGGGGTGGGGGGGGAGTGTGGAGCTTGAGAGAGAAGGTGAAGCTCAGGGGCTACATGTCGCTTGTCGGTGAAAGAGGATGTCGACAGTGCCCTCCTCCTGCAAGAGACCGTGGGACTTGTCAGCAGGAGAAGAGCCGCACGTCACCTGGGTAGCCGTTTGAGTCGAGGTCAGTTCCCCCACGGAGTGCGAATCCGAAGCTGGCTGGGAGGCCCTGCGATGCCCAGCGTCCACGCAGCGTCTGGGATGGTATAGCCATCAGGCCCGTATCTCGCCCGTTATAAACAAACACTACACCGGTGCCATCCTCCCCTCCAAACGGCATTCCCACTGCAACGTCTGTGATGAACACAGACACGCGTGCACACAGGAGCTGTTATTCCACATCAATTGGAGGCGAGGTCACCACAGTGCTTCTACAAGACTATGTGCACTCTGAAACCATAGGTGTTATGGGTTACCCACAAGACAGAAATCCCCAGTGTTGTCTTGAACAGAGTGTGCGCTCACCACTATAAAAAGACACGCACACACACACACCCTGGACAGATTGTCAAGGTAAGTCCTGTTAGCAAGCACTAATCTAAAACAGGCATTGCCTGGCACATTAGGAATCCTATGGCCAGAATCACGCCTGGCCATCATTTTTATCTATTTTTGATTTGAACGTGCGGTGGCCAGACTCAACCGATTAGGAGGCCAATGGAAGCGGTTAAGATACTCATGCTGTGTGCAAAGTGCGTAAAATGAGAATCACTTTGTGGCAAGTACGCTATGGTAGTCCAAAGAATAGACTGGCTACCGCCATAGGAATGTAACATTTGTATAACTAACATCAGAAAAGAGTACTGCCTAATAAATGTGATTAGGTTGACACTGCAACTTTTGACTATTACCTTTTGCAGCGATTTATATTGATAACTAACGGAACATTTCACGTTGATTTCTGCAACCAACCACAGACTCTGTCTGGCTAAGCAACTCGCTTCAGAGTAGGTTTCCGTGGTTGTGCTGTAAAGTGCCGATGTTTTTGCATTCTGTAGCATGACGTCAGATGTTTCGCTCCACATGCTAGGTGGGAGCTTTTTCAATTCGGTTGCTGAGGAACCTCCCTGCACGTACAGCAAAGCATCGGGCATCTTTGCTGAACCATATGCGGGTAGTATGGCTCGAAAACACAACGGAGAGATGAACTCGCTGAACTCCATTTCACTCCAAACTATTACAACTTAACAATTTTTATTTTACCAGTTAAGGCCCACGGAGTTGTATAGCTCTTTTACAGAAGCAATCTGGGCACAAATGACAGCGCAACAAAGTGGCTCATCATGTGGAAATGTTTAGCAGCCAAAAACTCGAAACGCATCTTGATTGTAAATGTGGAGGGAAAAACCAGAGGAAACCGGGAGAAAAGTCCACTCAACCATGGGGAGAGACTGCAAACCACAAATATACTGGTGTCAGGGTTGGGATTGAACCCACGACTGCCCGTATACTAGGCAATGTAGCTAACATCTCGCCACCGTGGTGCCGAGTGTAAACACCGAATCCGCCCACCATTATATCCATCCTGGTCGAGGTCTCCAACCGGCGTTATGGCGCTGCCGTAGCGGCCATAAACGTCTCGCCCCGACAGCGTCTGTGCGGCGCCCAGGCTGAGCGGGGCCTGCTGCAGGTAAAGATAAACGCGACCCAGCTCCTCCAGGCGACCCTGGGAGCCGCGCTCCATGTAGAGTGGGGCACCCACGAGCAGGTCGTCCAGCCTGTGTGGGGGGGGGGGGGGGGGGGAACACGTGCACGGCACACGGCATACGCCACGGTGTCAAGATGTTAATTACCTCGGCTATACACGAGTTTGTGGGTTCTGTTAGCGAGCACCTGTTAAGGCCGGCACAAATATGTGGGTGGCCAGAACCGTGCCCGGCTGCCTTTGTCTCCATGGTGCTGATGTTTATACACCCCACCAGATACCCATATAAAGGCTGAGTAGACCCAGAGGAGGCACAGGACCAGTTTAGATATTCGTGACCAATGTTGGCTGTGGGCAGGGTTTGAATTCAGGCCACCAGGTTCATAGTGCAGTGTGCTAACCACTACACTACCGTGCCCCACACCAAGCACTACACCACTTTTCACACACAAAGTACCATGAACAACATTCTTCTTGATAATTGTTTTTTTTACCCTTCTATCTGGCAACAAAACTGACACTTTTTTTTACAAGGAGTCATGTTTGCATACACCACAATACCTGCAGCCATAATGCAAACAAAAAACATAACTCTGATAATATATGCACTGTCCTTGAAGTTGATTGGTCCACAGCCGAGACAGCTTTCCTTAGAGCCTAGTCTCACATGGGTTGGATCAGATGACGCCAAAAGGCGCACAACTCAAAGACAATGCACCATCAGAGTATGAGACATTCTTGTTGTTAGATCGACCAAGTGGGTATTCATAGTGAAGCCAACTGGCATTCCATAGTTAGGGTGCAACGGTGGTGATGTGCAGAGTAAACTTTGTTCAATATTCCATATTACAACGAATACACGAAGCTACAAAAACTGATGATCGATGCTTCATGCGATCATTTAAAATTATGACAGATTTTAATCACCTATTGCAGATATGTATATACTTAACTGCTCACATATCGATGCTGATTTTCTATATTCAAGAAAACAAGTGCCCCATAAAAGATGAAAATATTTAGCAATGGAATAATATAGGTGCCACTTGAGCGAGCAGAAGTAGAGGCATTTTTGGAATCAAGGAGACCTCAGAATCCATGGGGCCTTTTTTATTTTGAGAATTTGGGTGAACTTTGGTGCAGGAAAACTGAGGGAATGCATCTCACAGCGAGTCAGCTACCCAAGCCATCCATATTCACACGGCGTTCGGCCTTTCATGGTACAATGCATACCATACATTCGTGGGTACATTTAATAAAAACTATTTAATATTATATACCTCACACAAATAAAGTGGGATTTAGGTAAGGTTGATGGATATTGGCCTGAGGTTAAATAACTTTAGATGTATGTTATTACACGACCGACTAATGGCTACACATTACAACTGCCAGTCTCACTTTAATTGGCAGATATCGTACAATAAGCTCTCACTTTGACCATATATATATGGGAGCATTGCCAAAAAGTGCACGTTTGCCCAAATTAAATTTCACTCACTAAAAGAAATACAGAATACGCCACACCCAACCTTAAAAACATTCCAGCAAACTGTGCTCCTTTGTGGATTTCCATTGACCTTATGCAACAGCAATTTGCAATTGCTTGGAATGCCTTACCTACAAACCAATCCACCGAAGCTTTGAAATGCTAAGGTTTTCTGTGGTAATGGAACCAGTCAGGGCAAGCAGCCGACCTAACTCGAAATGCCCAATGCCTAGAGGCCAAGCCAACACAAGCCAAGTTCGGGTTCCAAACATTTTCCATTCCAAATGCCCAGGTATCAAGGCCATGTATTCAGAATAACGGATGGCACTTAAATTTTACACCTTGGTCTGCAGTACTCATTCCAGTTGCAATGAACTGAGCAAATAGTTTCTGTGTGGGTGGGTAGCCACTTACTGTATATCAGTAATAAGGGTGATCATACCAATGGGGAATTAATTCTCCCTTCTGCCAAACAAGAAAACAATTCACTATCATCATGTTCTTCCTTATAACATTATCACACCAATATTGAATCATTGTGTACGGTGAGGCAAATAAAAATAATAAATAATTATTTCTTAACTCAGGAAAGCTTCACTAACCCTCAAGAGTATTTTGTAGTTCTGTTTTCGATATTTGATCAAACAATTTTTGAGTTTGTGTGGTAGAATAAGTGGGAGGAGTTAGGTCACGTGGGAGAGAGGGGTGAGGTCTTAAGGGAGTGATACCGGAAGAGACGGGAGAGTGTGGGAGATGGAGTTACAGTGAGGCCACGCAGGGCGGAGGTTGAGGAGTGGCGAGATCGCCACACACGCGGAGTAAGACTCGGCACCGAGGGCCAGCGATGACCGAGCACGGAGGAACGAGGAGCAGCGGTGGAGCTGCAGTGAGGGCAGCCGGAGGACTGCACAGGGGATCTGCAGCGGAGCTGCAGGAGCGGGGAGGCTACGGGAGCGAAGGCAGCTGTGGAGTTGCCAAGCGGAGGGGCTCTGAGCGAGGGCCGTGTGGGAGAAGTGTAAGAACCCAAATAAAGGACAACGAAGACAGACCCAGTGATCGAGTCCTTTATTACACTGGTGTCAGAAGTGAAACGGCATGTCAAAACAGCTCAGAAAAAAGACGATTCCTGCGCCATCATCTGCATCTTCATCCGACGACGACGACCTTCCTCAAGCGGTGGACTTGCCTGCGATGGAAGAGGAGATCCGTGCGGGAACGAGTACGGGTCCGGGAGTCCAAGATGTCGCCGCGTCGGTGGACCCGTCTGCACCAGAGGACGCGGATTGGCGATGGAGGCAGATGGCGGCGCAGCTGGAGACGCTGAAAATCGTGCTCGCGCAATTGTGCGAGCTCGTCACGCCGAGGACGGCATTGGGGAGAGCCGATGGAGGTCCGCAGGTCCGCTGCCTTGCCTCCGATGTCGGCGCCATCGGCCACGTGGCAAGAAGACGCCATCTTGGGCGTGGCAAGAGAAGAACAGCGGTAAGCCGCCATCTTGTGCTCTCCGCGGCGAGGGGCCGCCATCTTGAACACGTTGCGATGTGACGCCATTTTGAATATGCCGCCTGGTGAGTCATCGGCTGAGGACGGTGCAACAAGGAGTCGCAGTCGTCATCTCATGACCGTTAAAGAATTCTCCATCGGGGGCGATTGGAGTGCTTACGCCTGCAGATTTTTGGCGGCGGTATGCTCAGCAAGGTGGACGGACGCTGAGGCATTGGAGGTTTAACCGACTCTTCTCGATGACGAGTCGGTGAGATTCTTCCGTTCTATAAAGGCCGAGAAGAAGAAAACATTGAGAGGAGTTTTCGACGAGATGGCAGATGCATATGAGCCACCGGATGACGCTCATCGCCGGTTTGTTCAACGTCAGCGAGCACCCGAGGAGTCGCCGGTGGCATACAGGGGTGCGGTATTGGAGTTGGCCATGGCTGCATACCCGGAGACGGAGCCTGACCTGCTCGAACCTCTCATCTTGGGTAAGATGCTCGAGCTGTCCCGGGATTTGGGGATTCCTATGCCGGTGTGTGGCCACGAAAAGCTCACATCCCGGGCGGCCGCTAAATGTCTTGATGCCCAGTTCAACCTGCGCCTTTGGAAGCAAGTCACGGCGTGGATGTGGGGGCCCATCGTCGAGGGAGGTGCCGCGGGTTGGGATCCCAAGAAGGCGGTGTACGTTCCTGAGGGGGGGGGGCCCGCAGGAGCTGACGGCCGCCTCTGCTCAGTGGTCGGCCCGCAGTAGGCCGGGGCCGCGATCTGCGCCGCCACCACGGGAGCGTCGGAACGGGGTGCCTGCGGCGTGGCGCAACCACATCGACTGCTTCCGCTGCGGCCGTAAAGGCCATTACGCCAGGGACTGCTGGGCCCGTGTCCCGGGTCCGCCCCAGCAGGAGGCCTCGACAGCGGACGTGCCACGGAAGGATCCTCCAGGACAGGCAAGTCGGTGCGCACCAGACACCCGGCAAGGCTTGACACCTCACTCATCACCGTTGTCGTGCGATCCGGGTGTTGTTAATAACGGGGGGAGGCCATCGATTGGGCCACGTCGCTCGGTAACGCAGTGGCGTAAATTGGCACGGCGGGTCGTCGCGGCCGCTACTGGTTCGTCCACTTTACCTGGTTCTATACAAGGGGTGGACGTGCGTATTTTAGTGGATTCCGGGGCGTCCGCGACCATTATATCGGATGTAATTTTCCATCTGTTGGACATCCCACCTGCGGCCGTGCGTCCGGTTTACGATTCCTGCGTCGCTGCTAACGGGGGTAGCATGGGCATTGTGGGCCAGGTGGACGCTAAAATATCTATCGGGGGAGTGTCGGCATCGGGAATTGTGTTAATTTCGAGGTCCCTCGCGGTTCCTTGCTTGTTGGGAACTGACTTCCTGGCCAAGATGCCCATTCTAATTCGAATTAATCAAAACTGCATTGAATTACCGGGTGGGCGAAAAATTACATTTCTACCGTCGCCCTGGGGGCGACCTGCTCCGGTCGCTCAGGTGCAGGCGCTGTCCGAGGTATCTGTTGATATTCCACCTGGCTCACAGATGCTTATCCCCTTGCGATATCGGAAGCCTGTACCTGGTCGTGAGGGTGCAATTGGGGTTTTGTTGTCGCCGTCCGCCACTATAACGGGCGGAGCGGCGCTCGTAATAATATAAAATTCTCACGACGTTTCGGCCACAATGCAAGCAGCCGTCCTCAGGTGAAGAAGAGGGCTGTCGGAAAGACAGCGTCCGAATGAACACCACCAAGCTTGGCAGCGTATATTTAAGCTGCGTTAGAGGAGGAGAGCGCCTTGACAAAGGAATTTACATATCAACTCAGCTTAAATATATGCTACCAATCTTGGTGGTGTTCATTCGGACGCTGTCTTTCCGACAGCCCTGTTCTTCACCTGAGGACGGCTGCTTGCGTTGTGGCCGAAACGTCGTGAGAATTTCATATTATTATGTTTATTTTTATTATTGCATTATTTCCCTTCTACGTGACTTTACCGAAAGAACCAAGAATATGAATCCCTGCAGTCACGAAAGCTTTAAATCGAAAAATTTAAAGGGGGCTGTTAAGGTACCCTCAACTAACAACCGATGATAATATTTCCTGTCAAAAATATTTGAGAACAATATTTGCTAAATTGGTTTAATCTCAGGTACCTGGTATTTGCATTCATTTAGGGAAAATAACTAATTGAGGATAGTAAAGAAGATCTGAAAATAAGATCAAATGTCAGATTGTGATAATGTTTACAATCAATGCCGACAAATAATGACGTATTTTCGTTTCTCATTGCCTCCCGATTAATCCTTTCTTGAGTCATGGGCATGAAAAAAAAGTCCGGAATAATACAACATATTTACAGAAATTATCTTTAAATAACCAGTGTTGCAAAAGGCATAATTTTTATTTGCAAGGATCCAAAAAGAAAAATATGGACCTAAATTAAAAATGTTTAAAACTGCAACAAACCTCTTTAACCATTCACATGACGACACAGTCATGTTCATTTTCTCAGAAGCACAATTGTGCATAGATAGTGGTGCCCTGGTATTTCCTTCCCTGGAAAAGGGTAAAAATTTTGCAACCGTTGCTTTAGCGCAAACAGAATGACATTTTCCCCGAACATTAAAAAGTCTGCTTACAGACACACCCACATAATCAGACCACAGTTGTCAGAGGGTTCCTCTTAAGGCTTACATATTTCACAAACCAAATAAATCAGTTAAATTGCTGGCAAAGAGCATGGAATCCTTAAATGCCGAGATGTTGACATTTCAATCCCCTGCAATTGTAGATTTACTTTCGATTCAGGGGCCTTAAAATGGTAAATTCACTGGGAGGGATGGCTTCCATATGCAATGCAGCATTCGCATATACCAACTGCCTGAGCAATGTAATTGCACCAGTTAGAAATAATTAGTGGCATGTGACTGAATGCCCATACAGTGAAAGCTTTGTTGATTCAGACTCGAGGAGACCATACTGAAGAAAATTTGATCCATGTGACACTATTTATTCCTTATTTTTTGGCCAATAAACTTTTAGGATCACTGAAATGCTAATGAAGACAAACATATATATGAATGACAAAGCACGTTTTATGTGGTCACGCTGGACTTCTGCACCAAGTTCTAATGAGAAACCAGCAGCTGTAATCAAAAACAATTGCAATCCATGTGCACATGAACACAAAATAAAAGCATAGACCAACTAACTACTCGTCGAACAGATGAGGCGTAACGAACTTAGAGATCTTGTAGGCAAGACATGTACATACACGTCTCCCCATTCACCAGGCTCTCAATCACTTGCCTCCCCACCATCACATACCTCCCCACCACTTAAACCAACATTTTTTTTTATTTTACCAGGTAAGGCCGACTGAGCTACATAGCTCTTTTTCAGAAGCTATTTGTGCATTGTGCTAAAATGACTTCCTTCACATGATGCACATCCTCCTTCCCCGTGACTTGTGTGTCCTCCTCTGGAGGCGAGCCGGCCCCCACTGAGGAGACTCACCCATCATTATTCACATCCGTGACTGCCACCGTGTAGCCGAAGTAGGAAGCCAGCTGCAGGACACAGACGCGCATACATCACACATGAGCAAAGACAAAGATCGCCCGTATAGCCCGATGGGCAGCACGACACATGAGGGCGTGGGTGGCCAGCAGCACGCCTGGCTGCCTTTGTCTCCCTAGTGGCGATGATTACACACTGCACCAGGTAGCATGCATGCACACACCACATTCTGCTGCACACAAAGGTTCAAACACACTTATGAATGGGTACACAAGCTCTGCACACAGAACGACAACATTCAACATTTGCCGATAAGTAGTGATGACGTCATTAGACCTCATTGACACAGGTTAGGTATACAGTAGAAGTTGCATGTAAGCACATACCTTAGCGTGCATCTTTATAAAATGCGATTTTATCACACTTAACCCAATCAGTGTGATGTAAGGATGTGTAACTTGGATTAGAAGTGTGCTTATACGCAGCGTTCTTATATCCAGCTTCTACTGCAACTAAGACACCATAAAGGGTGAAAAAGGCTTCATAGAAAGGAAAGAAGACAGCACTCGGGCAGTATGGGTGGATGCATGTGCACAAGCACTCACATAAACATTTAAATTCATGTGCATTCACCTTTCTATTATCCACATGTTAATTTTGTCGGTTATCCACATTTTTACATGTGTAAGGACAGTACGGGGCCTAGTGGTCGTAAATAGTAATTGAAGCGACAGGGACAGGCAGCGTCAAATGAGGAGAGAGAGAGAGTTCGGGAAAAGGGGCGTGGATGAGCCGGAGAGGGAGATAAAAGGCAGCGTGGAGCAGGGCTCGGGGCTGCTGTGGGGATTCGAAGTTGGACCGTCGTCGCTGTGGTCATCTTGGAGTGGATCATCCTCACTGTCTGGGAGCGGGTCGCCTTATCGTCTTGGAAGACCATGGGGAGATTATATATCGTCGCCGTAGCTGCTACTCCATTGGCTCCTATATAGTCAGCCAGCTATATAGGTGAACGTCATGTTGCAGCTACATAAAGTTACCCACTGTACAGTCAACTCGCGTCTACCCGTTAACATGCCATCGCGTTGGGCGGACCGGAATAGACAATAAATATAGACATACTTGAACAAGACAGTGTCTCCGAGTGCTGCATTACACATGGATAACAGGAGTAACCCAGAAGTCGGGTCACACATTAGATTATCTGTGTTTACGTGCAGATTTGACCCAACCTTAATGGACCCAGAAAGCTCTCAATAGAGTTCCAACTTTCACTCTATTATCCACCCAAAAGCATGGATAAGAGTAACCTGACAGTGGCGACACACGTATTCTATTAACCGTTTAGCTGCGCTTATCCAAGTAGCTAAGGGAAGGAAAAGATGCAAATATGTAGGACAATACAATCCACTAACAGCATCCATGTAGGACAATACAATCCACTAACAGAATCCCCTATAAGGGCTGATCAGATGATTTTCACTATAGTAATGCAAAAATAGTGACTTATTTAATGTATATACAATATCATAAAATGGCAATCATTAAAAATTTTAAATATAATGGACATGCAAACATTATGCATACGACAGCTGTCAAAAGGCAGCCAAATTGCATTTCTAAGCAGATGTAAAAAAAAAGGCAACCTTGGAACAGCCGAGTTTACAGTGTCATCAGCAAGACGTTGCCTCATAAATTAAGTGCACTTAGTCATCACGGTGCTAGAGGCATTACCCCTGCACCTGGCGGAAGGTCAAGAGACGCCCAGCGCTACCAATGGACAAACCTCTCCGACAGCACAACCCAACGCAGCCATGTGTGTATGCTTCAGTGTCCAAGATCATGTCAGAGCAGCGCATAATGCCAAAAATAATAATAATTCTTTTTTTCCAAACGTGTTACAAGTTAAAACACTTAAATTGTGACAATGTGTTACAAATATAAAAACCGTTAAGACACACATTTACTGTATGAAGTATAAAGTGCCAATATATTCATGTTATTGATAAGAAGAAGAAAAACTCTGCCCTGACAATATCCTATACTTGTCTCCATAGACGAGGGCAACATTTGGAATAAACAATAGCAACATTATTTGGTGGTGCAGATATATCCATGACCAACTGCGAATAGTACATTTAGTGGTGAATGTGCGACGTTAAGTGAACACCACATGCCTTTTATTCCGTGAATTCTGTCGACACCAAAGTAAAACTTGACTTCGTGTCAGGGTTACGTTGGTGTAATGAGTGCTCCAGAGCCCTTGACTGCCCCCCTCGTCCCCACCCTAACATTTATTTGTCTCTTCACACGTGGAAAGGAGGTGTATTTGTATACTTATTTAAGTTGTTAACCCTCATTTCACTGCCGGCTCCCTTCATACATTCTAGAGTTCAGGCTAGGAAACAAAATAGCAGCAGGTTAACTTTACACCCCGGTGGTATCGCATGAGTGGCCACTCACGTGGGACCGATGTGAACCCAGACATGGGGAGGAGCCACCTATCCCCTGCACGCACGGAAAATGTGCTGTATTGAGTTGGAGACAAACCTGCTCTCCTGTGACGTTCATGAGGGTGCTCATGTCTGTTGTGTTGAGGATGAGCACCTTTGAGAAACAGAGCAGCAAACAAGGGCTTAACATGGAACAGCACACGCGGACACTCAGGGGACTCAAGGCTACTCGCTTGATCTTCACGCAGCAGAGCTATGAAGTATGACATTTATTGAAACGACCGCTATATGCACATTGTTTTAATTGGAAGAACTTGGTTACACATTTCACTTGTGCAGCTGTATATACTTAGGTTTGTCAAAAGGCATATATAAATAAAAGTATAAAGCAGTAAAAACAAAAACGCCCAGCCCAGCAAAGACACAAGACACTTGGTTTAGCTAAAGAGACTATTGGGGAAAGTGCTGATAGCAGTTGCCGATTAAGACTAGCAGAACACATGATGTAGTTGTCGTTAAACCCGTGCATACACAGCTTAATTTGTCTCTACATTACCGACAGACACAGAATGCACAATGTGTAGGCTCACAATACAAGAAATATGCAAAAGTAATGGCTGTTAGTCGTTTGCTAAGTTTCACACAATGCAAAATAAAATTCGAAATATTTTAGCATGACAAAATCTGCCAAGCAGTTATTATTTTACTTTATTGAAACAAATTGTCTGACAATCATAATATGAATCCTATTCATTCTAAACCGTGCAGTGTGTTATACTGTCATGTGTTAGCATTTTCTGAGTTGCAAATTATAAATGGGTCATTAATTGATGAAATAATTAATGATAACTTTTCATAATCCACAAGATCAGCAATGCTCTCCACAGCATGGTGTAAAATGCATGCATTAGTCATACACATCTCAGTAAGCTATAAACTTGAGGTAATTACTTAGTCACAATCTTATGATACAGAATTTGTATAATAGATGTGGCTGTTTTTGCAAGCTTTTTCATTCTGCTTTAACTACTGAATTTATATCCCCACTTTTATTGTGCTTAGGAAAGCAATCAATGTGGAAATGAAACAACAGCTGCTATAACTGCCTTTGCTATTGCTATTCTTAGTTATAATGCTGCATTCAATTTGCCTGGCTGACTTACGACCAGAATGAAAAAGCATCAGCAGAAATGGACGTTTAGACATTGCACAGTACCTGGATTTTCGACCGAAAGCAACGCATATTTTCTCACTTGCGTTAATTGTGCGTACAAAGCAGAAGTGAGTTATTCTATTCATGAGAGCGCGCAGGCCTTTTTCCATCAGAAAAATCACAATGTTGATTTATTTCAAAACTAACAAAAATGTACTCACGTATCCAAACGTACTGGATCCTTTTGGCACACCGGTGACAAACTCTAAATCAAACACAGAGATGGACCACTCGTTAAGAGTTTGAAAAAAAGTAAATTTCCCAATTATAATAATACAAAAATATATACAAATCTTAAATTTAAAATGCAAGTTTTTTTTGCCAAATCGAAACTAGGTGCATTTTTTTTCATTCAAGAGTTCGAGTCACAAATAAGGTATGTGCATCGACAGGACTTGTGTAATGTTACCCACCAAAAACATCTGCATTGTTAAAATTAAATAACACAACTTGCCTTGCACAGAGTCTCCCGTGAATTCTCCAACAGCCACAGAATAACCTGCAAGCACAGCAAATATCACATATGTAGTCCACACGCACTGCACATTAATAAAACACATACCTAGCAAAATGAATAATTTTAATAAGCAAAGAAAGCTTAGTCAACATTTCAGTCGATTTGTGTTTCTCGTGAGGACTTGATAGCCAAATATTAAACGCTTTCCCATTCAGTGAAAATTACGATTTTGTGAACCACATTCTTTTCCAACCAGGTTCATGAGAAGGGACTTAACAACATGTTGTAAATAATAGAGGTTTTTGGGTTAGATCGCGTAAATATAGATTTAAATATCTCGCAGTTTATGTGGACATAAAATAAATGCTCAAGCAAAACTTTCATGACCAAGTGTAAAGCTGCAGCCACACGTCCTAGGCTTGGCAGGCCCATAGATCACACACACGAGCAGCCTGCCATCCCATCACTCAAGAGTCACCAAGACAGTGAAGGCAGCTTTAGTGCAAAGAAAAAGACGAAAATTCCCAGACCCACCCCGATAGCCTTAACAGACTGTTGAGGAAAGTGCTGTTAGCGAGCAAGTATGAAGACCGGCATGGCGCAAGAGGGGATTGATGGCCAGCAACCACATTGGGCCGCCTTTGTCTCCCTAGTGGCAAAGTTTACACACCGCACCATGTACTCATTTGAGGCCAAGTCGACCTAGGGGAGGCCCAGGACTGATTAAGATAATTTTCACGTGTAGGCCGTGAGTGGGAATCGAACTCTGTTAGCTGGTTTGGCAGCGCATCGTGCCAACAGCTACACTACCAATACCCGCTAATCGCCACTAAGAGACGGTAACGTCACCACAATGCCTGTCCCAGGCAGGCAAGGTGCACTACATACACCCAAGCACACACACGTACCCATGTACGTGTCATCATTGTTGGCCGGAGTCTCAGCTGTCTCCTTCTGGCCCTCCACTCGGGACAGCAGGAACCTGGATTTCTGGCGAAACACAACCTTGGAGGAGGCAGCCATGACCTGGCCTGGGGAACACATGTGCAACATTACACACATCAGTGCAATAAAACAAGCGGGGATAAAGATCCCTTGCACAAACTTATACTCTTTTGGGCAAGCGCTGTACGGGGGACGGTATTAAGGCCAGCATAGGGTACACGATGGGTCGATAGGGTCAATCTTACATACGAAGCAGCCCTCTCAGGTACTGACAAGGTAGGACAATAATGAAGCAGGCACATATTTTAGGCAGAGTTGAACTAGGGCACATTAACGCACCTAAAATCACAAATACACTGTATCCACAATGCAATACACACACAAACACAATCAACATACTGTGTGGATACAAATGTACATATCCGATTCGTGCGGTTGGCTTCATATGGTGCGAAATAAGTCCAATATAATACGTACATATACTTCTGGGTTTACAGCTGGTTGAGTGATGGTACAGTGATTAGCACACTTTGCTATGCACATGGCGATCCAAGTTCAATGTGATTCCTACAGCCGTGTTCACTCCATTAGCCTAGATGTAACATTATCACATTATGTGCATTAAATTTGCACACATTGTAAATTGTTGATATTCACACGTACGTTCTGATACGTGAATATTTAGGAATATAGGAAAGTAACCCATACTGACGCTAGCTAAAACCTGATTCCCACCACCATCCATCCCAAAATTCCCTCATCAAAACGCTACACCATAGAGCTCAATGTATATCTAACCATGAACACCTGACCAGTGAACTCAAATACATACACCAGGCTCTCAAGGCGAATTGATATTCTGACTACACAATCCGCAAAGCCATCACCCCAACTGTGAGGAAGGAGCCATCTGATGATCCAATCAAAACCATCAAATTACCTTTCATAGCAGGGAAACCAAAAATATTTCCAAAATCTTGACCAAACACAAGCTCCAGGTTCGATTTAACACCGTGCATAAAATTCGTGACCTGATCCCATCTGTAGACGCCGGCAATATGGCAATATGCCGGTGTCTACAAACAAAGCTGTATCTGCGGCAGCAATTACATTGGGGAAACCAAACGGCATGTCTCAGACCGTGTTCGTGAACATAAGGCAGATCTGAAACACGGCAGGACCAATACTTCTGCCGTGGCTGATCATTACTTTAATGCGGCTGGCTCACATGAAATTGATTTCTCTAAGACGATGGTACTTTGCAAGCCAACTGGCTATCAACAAAGATTCGTTCACGAACCTATCCATATATACAGACACAATTTCAACCGAGACGACGGTTTAAAACTCAGCAATCACTGCCGGTATTGGGGCCCTCTCCTACATTAACATTAGCTGCCCCGCCCATCTCTAAACCTTTATAAACAGCTCTTTGATTGGTGTAGACCTACTGCCGGGGCCCTCTTCTACATTAACATGAGTTGCCCCGCCCATCTCTAAACCTTTATAAACAGCTTGCCCTCAAGAGACTAACCTCCCTGTTCCTGATGACGACCGCTTGTGTTGCGATTCGAAACGTTGTCATATTTTATTATTTTTATTAACTTTATTTTCATTTTTATTATTTTATTATTATTTTTTCTTTCTATCTACGTGACTTTACCGAAAGAACCATAGAATATGAATTCCTGCAGTCACAAAAGTTTCAAGTCAAAATGTTAATATTTATTTTAGTTGAAGATTTGAAGCACTTCTACATGCCCAGTATTTGCTTTCCACATTGCAGCAGAGCACACTTTGTGCACTTTTAACATTTTCTCTCCATAGCAAACACCACACGATTTTAAACAGAGTATTTACTCTCCACTTTACTAAAGCAGGATGATTTATGCATTCTCATCAGAACTTATCAAGCAACTGGAGCAATTCCAGTGTGCATTTCATTGATGTGAACTGGTTATTTGATTAGCATCCAGTATACACACGTGATACCATGGCGTTAACATTACGTGCATAATACATTAACCTGGCATACATGAACGTAGGCCAAAACCTTAATACAATTAACATCTTAGCACATTAAATATTTAACGTGTTTGTGTACACAGGTAGTGCAGCCTAACCCATCTCAGGTTAACAGCAATGAGCTAGACATTCTTCTGGTAAATCTGGAGGCTGGGGGGGGGGATTGTGAGCAGCGGCTGAGACAGCGATGGGAGGCTGTACTTCGCCTGCCCTCCCTATGACCTGAACAACTATTCTGTGCTGCGAGCACAACAATGCAAAGCAAGCGAATATCGATTTCTGCCACATGTCTGTGCATTGAATAACCTTTGAGCATTTGCGCACCCACAAAATCGCCAGGCATAAATTGTCGGTGTTCATATTTATAGATTTAGATGTTTTTGCTTAAAAAGCAGTTGAGTTGCAATCTGTACAAGTACATGCTCAACTTCTTTAATATTCAGCAGCAATCTTACCTATAAACGTAATTTTTTGTTTGTGTCCGTCCGTCTGTCTGTGGACGCACACTTGCGAAGGAATTGGCTCGCAAACCGTGGGGTTAACGTTTAAAAAAGTAGCCAGGTACCACACCGTAAGCTAGGCCTCGGCAAGGTAAGGTAATTTACCCTTTTTACCGGGTAAAAGGGTAAAGGGTAAAGATGTCGACATGCCAAGGGGTAAGGTAAAGTGTAGGGTAAAGGTAGCTCGGAAGAATTACCCGGTAGGGTAAAGGTAGCGCGAAGTATTACCCGGTATATACAGTACCTAGTTTACCGCTAAAAGCTCCGTGGCGCAGTCCGTGGCCTCCATTTAATAAGTAATATTAAAACAAACTTTCTTAAAAACACGCTTTTATGAAATGTGCGAGTAATGACAGAACTCCACGACTCCAGGAAGTGGCCCCGAAGCTCGCCATAACTTAAGGGGCCGTGGTGATTTACAGCCAACGTGAGTTGACTGTGGACAATTAGACCCAAGCCGAAACATAACATATAAAAAAGGATTTTATGATAGAATATAGTGTTGTCATCAGTATGACATAAGTATACCAAGTTTGCAGTCGATACCACATTAGGAAGTGGGTAAAAATGTAGTTACAAGATTTGAGGATACAACAACGACAACAACAACGACGACAACAACGACAACAACGACAACAATGACAACAACAACAAGCGTGTAAAATTGGAATCATCGAGAGTATTCTATATGAATAAAGCACTCTACCTATAGCATTTACCATTATAAACCTTGTTCATGTGTAGTTCCCTAGTAATTACCCTGTAATTGGGTAATTTGTATGGGGTAAGGGTAAAAGGTAGGGTAAAAGGTAGGCTCGTTGCTTTTTACCTTTTAACTTTCACCTTACCTGCTAAAGGGTAAAAGGTAGGGTAGAGTGATTGTATTGTGGTAAGGTAAAAGGTAGGGTAAAAATAGGCTCGTTGTTTTCACCTTTTAACTTGTACCTTACCTTGCCGAGGCCTACCGTAAGCCCCGTGGTGAGCCAGCGTTATTCCATTTTCCCAACCGTGAACTTTAAAGTAGTTAAATAAAAAAGTGCTATTATTATTTAAGTATTTACTTGTGCGAAACGCTGACCGGGGTTTGCCCCCTAGCAACGCACACACGTCATCGGTGGAGGGGGATTCTCATTCGCGTTAAAAATGCATTTAAAATACCCAAAACACTGAGGTAAATTCTTCACAGTTTTATGTCCTCTTCTCCCCCCCCCACCCCAATGCGTGCAGTTACTACTATAGAGTCAGTAGATGCTACTACTATAGAGGTACATATTACTGCAGAGCGGGCAGGGAGATCGTGGGTGGAGGGAGGTAGCAGCCCAGCCCCAGCCTGCCAAAGTGCCACCTCAGCCGCCTGGGCAATCTAGGCGAGGCCGGGGGCTCTGCGCAGGACTCGGCCTCACCACGGCAATGTTAAGCAAGTACTATTTTCTTGCTTCTTTCGCTAAACTCACGTAGATAGATAACTTATATTTTAAAAATACGTTTGGAAATATTAAAATAGTAATATTTGTGTGTAGACAACTAATATTTAAAAATTAAGTTGGTACATTTTAAAATAATATTGTGAGTGTCTAAGTCCATATGTGCGTGTGAGTAAATGTGCGTGTCTGCGTCGATGTGTAAGTCGATGTGTATGTGAGAGTCGATGTGTGTGTGCGTGGCTCCATGTGAGTATGCAAGTCCATTTCTTTGTGTGTGTGTAGGTCCATGTGTGTGTGTGTGTGAGTCGATGTGTGTGTGTGTGTGTGAGTCGATGTGTGTGTGAGTCGATGTGTGTGTTTGTAAGTCGATGTATGTGTTTGTAAGTCGATATGTGTGTGTGTAGTAGACAACTAATATTTTAAAATTAAGTTAGTAAATTTTCAAATAATACCGTGTGTGTCTAAGTCCATGTGTGCGTGTGTGTCGATGTCCGTGTCTGCGTCGATGTGTGCAAGTCGATGTACGTGTGTTTGTAAGTCGATGTCCGTGTGCGAGTCGATGTGTGTGTATAAGTTGGTGTGTGTGTAAGTCCATGTGTGTGTGCGTGAGTCAATATATCTGTGTGTAAGTCGATGTGTGTGTGTGTGTGGCTCTATGTGCGTGCGAGTTGATGTGTGTGTGCGAGTCTGTGTGTGTCAGTCGATGTGTGTATGTGTGTTAGATCGTGTGTGTGTAAGTCCATTTGTGTGTGTGTAGGTCGATGTGTTTGCTTGGGTCCATGTGTTTGCGTGGGTCCATGTGTGTGTGCAAGTCCATGTGTGTGTTTTAGTCGATGTGTGTGTGTCTTAGTCGATATGTGTGTGTGTGCAACTCCGGTAGTGTAGCGGTTAGCGCGCTGTGCTATGAACCCGGTGGCCCGGGTTCGATTCCCGCTCACGGCCAACACCCAGTGACGATTATCTGAACCGGTCCTGAGCCTCCCCTAGGTCGATTCAGCCTCAAATGAGTACCTGGTGCAGTGTGTAAACATTGCCACTGGAGAGACAAAGGCGGTCGGGCGTGGTGCTGGCCACCCCCCGTGTACCGTTCCGGCCTTTATAGGTGCTCGCTAACAGCACTTGCCCCTACAGTCTGTTAAGGCTATATGGGAGGTCTTTATCTTTGTGTGCAACTCCATGTGTGTGTGTGTAAGTCGGTGTGTGTGTGTCGCTGTGTGTGTGTGTGTGATTGGAAAGCATGGGCCAGATTCAGCTCAATAATAACGGTAGGAGGCTGCTAGATTTTTGTGCAGCCCATGGGCTTGTAATTACCAACACGCTCTTCCGGCATCGGCGCATCCACACAACATCATGGATACATGCCGGGTCCAAGCAAGAACATCTGCTGGACTACATAGTGACGGACCAGCGGATGCGAGCCCATGTCCTTGACACCAGGACCTACCGTGGAGCTGATCTGCCCTCTGACCATCGACTAGTCATCTGTAAGATGCGCCTGCCATTCTTCCACTCCGGTGGTGGGTGTACACCCAGGATCCCATTCCAACCAAAAGTGGCCTGGTCTCAGTTAGCTGATGAAAGTTGCAAGCGAGAATTTCATCATCGCTTGCAGCTGGGGTTGGCATCGTCCCCCACTCCACCTGATGTCGAGGGTAAATGGGCGAGGTTTAAGACTGTGACTCATGCAGCTGCAATGGCTGCTTTGGGTACGCGGTCCAGACCTCCCCAGAAACCCTGGCTGACAGAGGAGGTGTTCAGGTTAATTGAGAAAAAGCGACAGGCCCACTCTCATCGCCTACAGCATCCCACGTCAGAGAATGAGGAGGTTTACCGCAGCCTTCGCTCGGAGGTTCGGAGAGCCGTAAGGCGCTGTAAGGATGGGTGGTGGTCGCGGGTTGCTGAGGTGATGGAGTCTGCCTCAGTGGCCCGCGATCACAAATCACTATTTAACTCCATCAAAAAGTAACCTGCAGCGCCACACCTATTACCATCATTAGAGGAAAAAACGGTGATCCAATCTCCGACCCCCAGGAACAGGTTTGCAGATTTGCTGAGCATTTCTGTGAGGTCCTGGGGGAGGGAAAACTCTCAGCCAGGAAAACATCATGGCACAAAGTGGGGATAACCCTGCTGAGGCTGCGGTGCCTCAAATATTGGAAGAGGTCACCCCCTGTGAGTGGCTGGCTGAGGTGCCAGCTGTTGAAGTACTGAGGGCGATCCGGAGTCTGAGACCAGGGAAGGCACCGGGCAGAGATGATCTCCCAAGCGAAATGCTGAGGGAGGGTGGCGTTTGTGCACAGACTGCCCTATATGACATCATAACAACAGTCTGGACCACTGTACGGGTTCCGCAGGACTGGAAGGATGCCCTGGTGGTCCCCCTCTTTAAGAAGGGGGACCATACCGATTGTAACAACTACAGGGGCATCTCACTCCTCAGTGTTCCGGGTAAGGTCCTGGCAAGGATTATTCAACATCGCCTTGCTAGGCATGCTGAGGAGAGGCTTGCGGAGCCCCAATGCGGTTTCAGGAAAGGGCGGTCCTACACAGATGCCATATTTTCTGTCCGTCTGCTACAGCAGAGGTGTAGTGAATTCCAAAAAGACCTACATCTCTGCTTTATTGACCTGGTCAAGGCCTATGATACCATCAGTAGGACTGGGCTCTGGGTTGTTCTTCGTGCTTTCGGAGTCCCTGACCCTCTGCTCACGATCATTAAGGACCTTCATGATGGTGAGCGGGCCCGGGTAAAACTACGTGGCCGGGAGTCGGAGCCTTTCCCTCTACACCTTGGGGTGCGACAGGGATGTCCTCTGGCTCCCACATTATTTAACATCTATTTCGACTGCGTAGTTCGTGAAGCCTTCAATAGCTGTACCGGGGGAATTTCCATTTGGTACAGATATAATGGGAGGCTGATCGACGCCCGGGTGCGATCAAGGGATGGCTCCCTATTGGTCAACCACGTTATGTATGCCGATGATTTGGTAATAGCTGCTCATTCGGAAGAGGAGTTGGAGACGCTGCTGCTGAGACTGGAGCGTGCCACCAAAACTAAGCACCTGCCTGGGTATTTTGTACCATCGGACACTCCACCCCCACAACTCCCAATTGGTGATGGGGCAGTTGTGGAGAGAGTGGAGAGTTTCCCATACCTGGGCAGTGTGCTTATGACCGGCTCCAGTTTATCAGCAGAGGTCTCACTCCGAATCAGTCGAGCGGCAATATTTTTTCATCGGTTGCGTAACGCTGTGTGGAAGCTACCTGGTCTGTCGCTCCACACGAAGCTTCAGGTCTTCTCGGCCATGGTCATTCCCTCCCTTCTCTACGCTTGTGAAACGTGGACCCCCCTAGTGGAGCATCTTCGCCGGTTGGAAACATTAAGGCTGGCCTGCCTACGATCCATCCTGGGTTTAACCAGGCTGGATTGTGTGAGGAGCTCACAAGTCCTTGAAAGATCTGGGCAAAGTCCCATCAGTGAGCTCCTCCGACAGGCAAGGCTGCGTTGGCTGGGTCATGTAGCCCGCATGCCCAGCCACCGCATGCCTAAACAGCTTTTGTTCGGCCGGATCGAGGGGGCTAAACGGGCGCGGCACGGGCTAGAGAAGAGATGGAGTGATGTGGTACAGGAGGACGTGGAGCTGAGTGGACTTGCCGATGACTGGTACCAGCGGTGTCAAGATCGGCCTCAGTGGAGGAGGCTCGTGAAGGACGCTACTGGGCAGTTGGAGGCAGTCGCCCTCCAACAACAACAGAGGGCGGAGGAGCGACGCTCACAACAACGAGCGGAGCGCCGGGTGGCTAAAGCACAGCAAGTTGGTACAGTAGGGGGCACAGGTGGTGCATCAGCCAGTCATCTCGGTCATCTCGGTCAGTCGACCCGTGGCACCTGGGTCTGCCCCGTGACCTCCTGCCAGCGGGCGTTCGACACTTCACGTGGCCTCAAGGTGCACATGGCCTGGCACAAGCATCGTGGTGATGTCACCGCCACTTAGTGGCGAATGGCGGTTGTTGTTGTTGTGTGTGTAAGTCCATATGTCTGTGTGAAAGTCGATGTGTTTGTGTGGGTCGATGTGTGAGTCGATGTGTGTGTGTAGGTCAATTTATGTTTGTGTACGACCGTGTGTGTGTATAAGTCGATATGTGTTTGTGCAGGTCGATGTGTGTGTGTCAGTCGATGTGTGTATGTTAGTCAATGTGTGTGCGTGGTGTGTGTGTGTAGACAACTAATATTTAAAAATTAAGTTAGTACATTTTTAAATAACAATGTGTGTCGAAGTCCATGTGTGCGTGTAAGTCGATGTGCGTGTCTGCGTCAATGTGTGTGTGCAAGTCGATCTGTGTGCATGGCTTCATGTGAGTCAGTGCAAGTCGATTTTTTGTGTGTGTGTCAGTCGATGTGTGTGTGTCAGTCGATGTGTGTGTGAGTCCATGTGTGTGTTGGTCCATGTGTGTATGAGTCTGTTTGTGTGTGTGTCGATGTGTGTGTCTAAGTCCATATGTGTGTCAGTCCATTTCTTTGTGTGTGTGTGTGTGTAGGTCCATGTGTGTGTGTGCGTCGATGTGTGTGTGTAACTCCATGTGTGTGTCTAAAGTCGAGGTCTGTGTGTGCGAGTACATGTGTGTGTGTGTAAGTCGATGTATTGCTATATGTGGGTCAAAGTCTGTGTAAGTCGATGTGTGTGTGTGTGTCTTTTTCGCCCGGGCAACGCCGGGTACTTCCCGCTAGTCCCTGATAAAAGCGAATGAGAATTACCAACATTTACCTGCTTTTGTCACGTCGATGTTAACGATGACGTGCCATTATTTATAAGTGTAGGATAATTTTCTGCTGCAACATCACAGCACAATGGACACAATTTAAAGACTAAATTTTTTGGAATAACGGTCCTTAAATTATCATCAGTTATACATATATTCCTTACAAAACAATGGACATGAATGTACTTGCACCTTCAGATATTACATTAGATGTTCAATGCTAGACATATATATTAAATGTTAAATATATAAAAATGCTGGACATCTGTGAAAAAGCTTCATAGCTCATCAGATTTTTCCAGGACAAAGAACTATTTTGATTCTGGTCACTTATGTGCGAATCTTCGGATTTAGTTGACCATTTAGGGTTTCTTTCCCAAAATCATGCAATTCACACTATTACTAAGAAGCCAAACAGACGCGAAGAAGACGAGACAGTCAATGAGACGGACACTGTACAGTCACGCACAGAAACACAGAGATGAGCACATAGACGTCTGCACATCGCGGCTTAACTGGGAGACCTCCTCCCTCAGAATATCCCAGATAAGAGCAGGCAGCACATCCGTCACGGCCATGGCATGCAGTGTCAACAGGTGGAATGCCCGAAGGCAACATCAAAAGATAAACATTCTGGGCCAACGGAAGCCCCAACAGTAACCCACCACCATCTACTCACACGCCAAACAAGCAATATCCAGAACACCGCCCTTCCTGCTACTTACAAATAACTACTGCACATCATGTGCTAATTTTACTTGGCCACGTGAACGTGGTCTTTCACTTTCAGACTGCCAAAGGACAACTTTTTGTTCGTAAATAATTATTAACGATTAACGCTTGGCTTACGACAATGAACTATTTGAATACAATGAGGGGCCAAGAGCGCTTGTTACAGAAGGCAAAGCTTTGTACGAACTATAATAACATTACACACACCACTCACTGGCAATTACACACTCTGCTTTGGAAAGCAGTAATATATGCACCCACAGCATCTGCTTCCAATGAATTTATGATTAAATAACGACAATTTATAATATTCAAACGTACACATCATTTCATTAAGGAGTCACTTGTCTCCACCCGTCTTGTCATGTTGTTTATATTAAAAGGCCATTACTTAAATTAAATATAATCATGTTACTAATATTTACCATTTTGTCCATATTACTTTTCATATTACCATGATAAAATCACAAAATGATTTTAAGAAAACATATTTTTCCATCCAGAATCGGTATCTTGCATTTATTTTGCCTTTTCTTATTCTACTAGACAACGTCTTAATGAGCTCTCACTGTGGGAAAGGTAAGAATCAATTATTCGTAGTGCTATAATGTTAAGCATATCCCATTTACTTTGCAAGATCTCCCTTAAAACATTTTGGAAGGGGTCTCACACTGCACTCCCATCTGGTTATAATGCTCTTCACTCACTCATTCAAATAAGACATTGTAATTCACTGCTCATAAAAAAATCACTTTACTTCATAAAATACACATTCAAACCAAGATCTGCTTGCATTCACTGTCAGCAGCTATAGGAGGGAGGAAACTGATGGACTTGCATGTATTTAGATTTTAATAAGTAAATGGATCTATCGACCGAGCTGCTTTGGAGAAGATCCAAACCTGAGATAATCTCCTGGAATCTTACTCCTTTGTGGCAGATGTTCCAAGTAGCCATCTCACAAAGACACATGGCAAGTATTGGCACTCAAACCCACATCCCATCCCCAATGATTAATAATAGCATGGATTAAAACAGGATGGCTTTCGTACATTTTTTTTAATTGGTCATTTACGTCCCCCACCCCTCCCCCGTCTATTGCTCCTGATCAAAATTAGTACAACAAAAATAGCTGGAAATCCCAATGTGTTGACGCGTTTTCCCATGTAGGTGGGTCAGTACATGAGTCATGTCTGTTAATCGACCATTGCAATAATTATTACAAAACGAACTTGCAGACAATGAAGAGTTTCTGATGACCCGTAACTAAATTCAGTAGCTTTCATTTAAACAGGTGACAGCCTATTGGCATTTAGTTATACCCAGTAGTATTCATTATACATACTCTTTTGTCATAGCCAACTGAGAAAACCCCCATAGTAATGTAAGACAGATATTTTGTGAAATAAAAACATGTTTGCCACTGCTGTGTTGCCAGTGGTGCACACGCACAAATAGCAGTTCCACGCAGCTAACAAACATACTCACCATGCATCAATAACACCGTCATAAAAAGGGAAAGCATTCTGTTAATTTGTTATTTGGAACTTTTTAAAATGTTGGCCTATAATAGTGGTATGAAGTATCTTTCTCTTGCTCAATGTCCCAGTCGATGAAGTCCCATTTTAGAGTACTCAGAATATTTTGGAAGTTAGTGTGTCTCTGTACTCAACCAGTATTTAGAAACGTGCGTTTACATTATTTACAATATCCATTTCCACATAAGCCACTTCGTTGAGCTACCATTTGCGATAGTCAGGTCGTAATGTAAACGCACGTTTCTAAATACTGGTTGAGTATAGAGGCCAAAACGCTTCTGCCAAAGAGCTATATAGCTCAATGGGCCTTTCCTGGTAAAAAGAAAAAAAACGTAGTTTAAATTGTATTTGGCTATCTGTTATTGGCCACAAAAGCAGAAGAGAAGATTGCAGCCCAAAAGACGAAGCCAGTCTCTGAACAGGATGACCACTGCAGAGTTCCCCAAAAAGAGTACACATTTGATCAACACTGAACAGATGACAGGCTGTATCAACCCTCAACCGGAATTTGAAGTTGTAACATTCCAACCGAGCTGAGCTTTATGGTGATAATCCCACCAGCTAGATTTGGTAACGCTCCAGAGACAATATCAAGAATTTGAAGGAATTGACCCAAGAACCCTCGATGTCACAATTGTACCGGCCGCCAGTCTGCCCATCCTTTTGCATTGGTTATCATTTGTGGCCTGCATGTACTCGATTGGAGCCAATGCTGGACACAGAGGCAGACAGCTTCATAGCTCCATGTACCCAATCTGTGCAGACAGAATCAGAATCTTTATTTATCCTGGATAAATTGGATGAGTTATGAAGCTTTTCTTCACAGATGCCCAGTAGGGGCAGGTCAGAAAGTAAAAAAAAATAACAATAAAATAATAAAACAATACAATTCTCACGACATTTCCCTTCTACGTGACTTTACCGAAAGAACCAAGAATATGAATCACTGCAGTCATGAAAGGTTTAAATCGAAATTTAAAACAATAACAAATCAAAAGGAGTTAAAATATAGAAAGGGTAAGCAAATCGCGACCAGGCAAAGCCCACTGAGCTATTGGTTATTTTTTCAGATGCGACCTGGACAAAAAGAAGAGCTCAACGATGTGGCTTATCACGTGGAAATTTACAGCAGCAAAATAGTCTGTAGCGTGCCTTTCCTCCCCCATAAAGCCATCTCCTACATTCCCCCATCAGCATCACTACCACCACAACCACCCTCCACCCAACATAAACAAACCTATGCCACCATAACGTAACCAGAGTAATTTTGTAAAATAGCTCCTCAACACATGAGGGTATTTATTCTTTTCCCTGCATTTACATAATGCAGCAATCATTGGTTGCAAGGTCTCAGACTGTGCTAAAAACATACGGCTGACAGAAGAACACAATTGCTTGTCCAACTGCCCACACCACACATGGATGCCTAAAGGCAGGTTCCATGGCCCCAGGTTAGAGCATGTATATAGAAGACCTCTGTTGTTTGTTGGCTTAGTTTTAATTAAGCGGTAGGCAGTTTATCGACCGATTTTAGTTGTTGTAACTGTATGGGGTGGTGGCACTTGTGGCCTAGTGCATGACTCATAATTGAAAGGTTCCAAGTGAACATTTCTGGAACATCATCCATGTTGATTCGATAAACATAAGTACCACTTGATGAAAAGTTGACAGTGGTTGTCTGATGGAGATACTTGCCCCTGATATGGGAATGTGGAAATTTCCTCCACTGGTTCAGAACAACCAGTAAGGGACAAATATAAACCCGATGCACATTTGATCATTAAACATTTGTTTTATCTTATTTACATACCCATGCATTTACGTGTCTGCGAGTATACACGTGTAAAAAATATATAACTGGAAGAGAACATTCATTTATTTTATCCACTCCACCCAGCCACCCTCAGACCTCCGCAAACATTACCTCACTCAGCAAGTTTCAAATAAAAAAAACACAATTCTCCTTTGGCAAATACCTGGAAGCCACCACTTCCTTCAGGACATCCTTCATCTGATGTCAAGGTTCATTAGGCTGATTATCTTTGCATTGTGCTTAAGCTGCCCGTGCCTCCTGTTCACTCTCCCTTTGTGATCACAATGTGTCTTTTAGGTTTGCTCAGCTGCGACTCCCTTAAGAGCTTAACAGTTTCCAACAAGAATATAAACTACATAATTTCATCTCACGATACAGCATCCTAAATACATACAAAAAAGTTATGCAAAGAAAAGTGGGTGTATACATTCAGATAAACATTCTGCACACACAAATAATCTGTTCCAAGAAATGTATACCTTAAGTTGAAGCAAATATCAGGCTGACTCCCCAAGCTTGTCATCACTCATCTAGTAATGTAATAATCCACCTGCCACTTGCATATGAACAGGATTTCATCAGTTCACCTTCTCTGTGGACATCCTTTCAAGTACATTCCATTCCTTGGCTTCCACTCCATCATCATTCCTGACCATCGGCCATCATCCCATGTAGTCACACATTCTGCCCAAGCCCACTTACTTTTGAAACTTTTAATTAACCTGTGCATGTTCTATCATTACACTGGTCAACAAATTTTTTTTTTTTCTGGCCTGGACTTTTGCAGCTGTTTTAGA
Source organism: Lampetra planeri (assembly GCF_965212315.1). Taxonomy (NCBI): domain Eukaryota; kingdom Metazoa; phylum Chordata; class Hyperoartia; order Petromyzontiformes; family Petromyzontidae; genus Lampetra; species Lampetra planeri. The sequence goes on from NC_136107.1 coordinate 24,489,282, forward strand.
CTAAGTTCAGGGTGCTGATTCCAAATCTGATCTCAGATTTGCTCTATCACATCTCATTTTTATGCTATCGGCATACCCCATTTTCATTGATTTTACCCGAAATTAACTCTGTCACTTATGATTGCAAGTTGTTGCGAGTCAGTGACTGCTTTAGTGTTAGAATATGGTGCTGTATTTTTAGGATAGTGTGTTTATAATATAATTTTATGTAGATATCCACATTTATTTAATATTTTTCTTCTGCAGTTTTTATTGAAAATGCAATATTTGATATCAAAAACCTGATGTGATAGACAAAAACTGATGCCAGATTTGGAATCAGCACCCCAAAATTACCTTAAAACCGTTGGAATACCTTATGCCAGAAAAAGTGTGTTGACCAGTGTTATCAATGCTGTCATCTTTCCGTCTCCATGCAATTCCAAGTGCATATCTCGCCACGATTCTTTCTACACTTTTCAATGTTCGTTCATTATTTTCATTAATGACCATGCTTCTGAACCCATATGTCATAGCAGGTGATATATACGGATAAAAAACACATTCTATTTCCGGCACAGTGGTATGTTACTTTTCATTATCGAGTTCAGAATTGGAACTGCAACTGTTAATGTGCACGACCTAATTGAAAGAAGATCCGACATAAAGTGGACTTGGTTTCCTCTCCAAATACCAGCTGCTCGAGGCATCTGCTCACCCAAGTCCACACAGCTGCGTTCAGCTTCTACGGCTACCTCTGCGCCAAGTTCGCGGCACAAGAGACAATGCCACTCCGCCCACCCCCTCCAGCCTCCCTACCATAAACAGAAGGACAACGCGGTTGCAGCTCTTGGACACCACTCGGTAAACGGCTCGTGAGCTTTTAAAAAAAAAAAGCAGAGATGTATATATTTTTTTATGAACGTCTCTTGAAACTTAATGGTCATTGCAACTTATAACCGAACCATCCGGCAAGGAGGCAATCGTTGAATTCCTGGAACAGCTGGGTAATGCTGCATTAAGCATTTTTTGTTTAGTGGATAATAAAGTACCCACGACATATTTTATGAGAGTAGGTACAGGGCTAGCAAAGTGAACTCCTAATCAGCATGCCCTACATAGCGCGTGTAAAATGAAACAAAATTAACACAACTAAAATGTGCAACCCATGTAATGATTTTTTTTGTATTTTAAAACAAGACAGTTGTAACGAAATATCACAAATGCATTCGTATTCAAACATGCACAAGTTTTTTTTCTTAAAAGGCATTTTATCATCACCTATAGCGAGACTTACTAAAACGTTGCATTGTCCGCAAGTTCTCCTGAAAGGTACTTCCCTGAGCTACCAACTCCATTTCCTACTTACATGGAATGGAGGCCGATAAAAAAACAGCCTTATTACACATTTAGATTTATCGGCCATACCTTATTTTCAATAGGAACTGCTTTAATTTACTGTTACATAACACCAACTGATTTAAAGCTGTCCACTACTGAATCAGTTTGAGTAAAGTATAAACTGACACCAAGAGAAGTCAATTAAAAATGTGCATGAGCAGAGACGGACAATCTTTTTTCACATGGGACTATTTCAATGTGATTCATAAATTATTTTGGCTCAGATTGTTCAAGTAAAATGTGTGTCATAATCCCTCCTCCACCTGGTGTAACCAATTGATGAAGGCTATAATGTGAGCAAAACGTGGCAATGTCTTAACTTTGTCAGCTCGCCAGTGTGTTGCAGAGCTATTTACAGCATTCCACAATTGGGTACGACAATTAACAATTCTGGAAATTGCCCGATGATGCTGGTTGTAACTAGTTCAGCGAAATTTTGTAACCATTTGTTAAATGTTGAGAATTGGTGTGCTGAAGCAGTCCTACATTACACGTTTGCTCACATGACAACTTTATTAAATGGGCCATCAAGTGGGGGAGGGTTGACGACACATTTTACGTCGGCAATCCAACCCAAAAATGTATCAAGAATCATATTGGTCACGACAGCCAACACATGTTAAATGCTTCTTTGTGGTCAATGTTTATGTCTGCATACATACATGTGGAGAACAAAAGTAACGTGTTGTAAATATGCAGAGGTAAGAGATTTTCAAATATTTAATTTCAACCCAAGGTGTCTTCCAGAGGAACAGTCACATAGCAAAGAATTGGGGTCGAGTGGTGATGTTGTGGTCAGCACACTGCACTATGAACCTGGATACCAGTCCATGTTATGGCTACAGCCAACATCAGTGGTTCTGAGTTTCATCCCTTGTCCAACCCACCCTGGCCAACAGTAATGTAGCGTATGGTCAAAAGACCTCCACCAATAACACTGCGTGGGGAGGCCTTTAGTCACCAAGACTGCAACTTATTAAGCATTATTATAAGAAGAGAATTTGGCATTTCCGAGAATAGCCATTCACAAAATGATTCACAACGAATCATGGAATTGACATCATTGTTGATATTGTCATCTGTCATGCGAGCAGGACAAATACTGTATGAACAAAATAGACATTTATATTAGTTAGAACCAAGACAACTTCTTAAATTGCCAAGAGGCAATAATCTAACAATTGACTGGTGACAAATTATTGTGAATAGTTATAATCTGTGACTTCATAAATCTACTGCCCCCTCCAGGCACATTAATGCTCAGCGGGATATCGCAAACATGTGGCTCCATCTCTGCATTATTCACCAACCCCACCTTCGAATGCAGGCATGTGCCACAGCCAGGCTTTGTTTAAATAATCCCATTTTTCCAATGCCTCTGAAAGTTCCCCTTTCATTTATTCCCGCACTTCCAATTAGCACGGTCGGTTACGTCTGATGGAAAGAAGTTCAACATTAAGAAGTATTCCATCTCCCACAATCCACAATTTACAGGAACCTGCTGTGGCAAAATTATGGCACGTTGAATGGTTTCGTAAAACTATTTAAAACATCAATATAATATAATAATTCGCATGGGCTATTTCGTGGTTTTGACAAAGACAAATGCTGATGAATTGTGAAATTAGACTTCGGGAATATCTGCAATGGGAACACATGCAGCTAAAGTTTCAAAAGCATGGATTGTACAGTAGTTTTTCCAACCGACATCAATACCGCATGATCCAAATCCACAGGCTACACACCGAAGTACAATTAATCAGCGCTGTTGGCACGACTTACATAACTTAACTTAAATGCTTGCACACACGAGTGCTGTACAATCACAATCGTGTTGGTTTATAGGTCAAAAACTATGGGCCATTTCCCAGATTGCGTGCAACTACACTGTCAAAGTTTCTGCACAAACAGATAGGTTGGTGGGAGTCGTGTACAGTGCTGGTGTTCCCGTTCACACACACAGTGTGTGTACTGTACCACGGTGGGCTGCCAAGTCCCACGGGAGAGTCTGGGAATCGTTAGACCGCTTCCTTTTCCTCCCGTGCCACTCCCGCCCGCATTACTGCCCCGGGACTCCCTCCTCCCTCCCTCTCCTCTCCACAAATCTCTCCGTCACCCGTAATTCCACCCGTAACCCTCCTCTCTCAAGCTTCGAAAAATAATTACCGTTGTGCACACGCGAGGCAAGCTAGCCCTACTGCACCATCATGCAATTCTGCGACAGCATGCACCAAATATAATACAGACAGCAGTTCATTTCCAGGTACGGCTCTGGCATCTTGCGAACGCTGATGTCCCAAAGGGGCTCTTCAACTTAAAGGCCCCCTCCAGCCACAACCGTGAGCCACATCGGGAGCCCTCGTATACTCCAGTCTCGTGTGGGGCTTTTGTTCCGTCAGCTCACTTTATTCCTCACCTAAATTCCCACTTGCTGAGTGAGTAGGGTACCACCTTGCCCCACCATTGCAATTAAGTTTCAATCATGCTGCCATAGACCGCTCAATCATGGGCCCCAAAAAGAAGCTCATCTAGAGGACCAAATTTCGGATATGTAATCATTGTCAATATATATAAAAACAAATTTCCACAAAAGTGTCCAAGCTTCAAGTTTAATTTAGAGTTATTTAAATTTCACTACTTAATAAGACCCCCCCCCCACCGCCCACAAAAAGCAATGTATTTAGCCTTTAAATTTTACCCACATTCCTATACAAGCACAACACAATCACATTTGACATTCTTCCACATATTTGCCACCACGCTGACACACGACCCGATGAAACTTCCCAAACTCTGCAATCCGATGAAGAGATGGACTGACAGCCCCGTAATGTAGACATCAAAATATGGAAGAGCCTGAAGCGTCGCAGTGCACCGAGCCTAGCTTTGTTTAAAAAAGAACAACAATTCCTAAACTCATCGTTGAACTTTAATTGAGACAGATTGTATCGTCAAATCATTTCAACGTATTTTTATTATTTGCAAATCATATAATCTCAATGGACAACTTAAACATTAGCAATACCGATTTGTCAATGATGCTTGTATAATTTCAACCCATAGAAATAAAACAGTTTCTAACCATTTCATTGCTCGCCATGCATAACAAGTGAGCTTTTGGGACCTTTGTTAGTTCCAGAAATGGCAATGGCCAGATTGGTAGCAGTATAGGACTACCTACGTTCGGAGTTGCACATGGCAAGCTAGGTTGCAAAATGAGACAATCCCACACCTCTAATTATAAAACCCAACACACAACAGCCCACTGAGATTGTCACTTTCAAGCAAGCTCGAGTTGTCGGTCCCATACTTTATGGGTTTAGGGAACCATTTTGTAGTTTAGTTGGAGGCAGTTTTCAAATTTGGCATTTGGGTTACGACACTAGCACACAATGGGGCACTCTCTTGCAGACGGTGGGGAAAGTTTGTTACCCCACAGTATCACGTCACTACTTGCATTGCCTTCCACAGACGATACTCTTACACATAGAACTGGAAAGAGGATTTCGTTTACTGTGGCGAACATCAGTTGGCTCTCTAAATGACCGCAAATGCCATGAAGCCATCCGACCTTGCTCAGGCCCCAGGGTCTTTTGAGAGCGACTTGGCGATACGTGGAGCAGAGAACGACACTGGCAGGAAGCACATTCAGCAGGGTCCCATGAGGCCTCAAACAAACAGTAATTTATCATCACCAGGGTAGTTATGTTGTTTGCGTACACAGTCAGTGTTGGGAGAGTTACTTTTGATACGTAATCAGTCTCCGTTTACCATTTTTTGGACGTAACAATCCCAGGTTCAGCTCTTCCAAAATACTTGAACATTATCGGATTCCTTGATTTTTGTTGCGTTAACCCTGCTCAAGTGAACGTGTTTTAGGTTTATTTAACTGCAGCAATAACAATACTATGCTATGCTTGAGCGTCGTCAGGTACTCCAAATGCATTGCATTGTGCCGTCCTCACATTAACCCAAGGTGTTGACTTGACTATTTCCATTTAATTGCTTCAGATTAAAATATTTAAAGCAACCATGGAAAAGAAACCGCAATCAATACACAAGATACGAATTATTGTCAATACGGTACAAAACAAATTTGACTTCAAATAGAATTACTACAGCTTGCCTTTACCACAAGATCACGGTAATGTGTCACTTGTAGCACACTAGTCCCCGACAATGTGCAGTTTAGTTCACAATCCTGCTCATTGTCACGCCGCCAAGTCCGTGTCCAAATGCAGACACGTGTCTGTGCTGCATTAACAAATATGTCGACCGTGCTCGAGTGTTTCCTAAAGTGCAAAGTTTCCTGTTTCAGCTCGATTCATTTGTGACGTTCTCCACAAATTGTCACCACGTTTAAAGATCTGCTAAATAATGCACATTATCCCCTTTCGACAAATTTCATGCATGTTACACTGCAGAAGAACCCAGTGCGACAGTCGTGCAAAAGTTTGGATGTAATGGATGTGCTTTTACATCGGTTTCAGTAGGCACTTACAATGCCATGACACAGCTCCATCAGCTAATTTATATACTCAGGTACAGTAAACCGACCATTAGAAATGTACGTCAAGTCAGAAAACAGACACCAGGAGGATCGAGCTGACCATCTGCATCACCAATTGCAATGTTGAGTTACAAACACCCCCATTTATTTAGTAAACACAAAGGAAATATATCACTCACTGGTGAGGTCTATAACAAGGGATTGACTCGACATGTTTCTGACCATTTCTACCGCAACTCTTAGGAATAAAGCAAGGCCCCCATCTCCGCTCCACCCCCCTGCACCCAATCCTATCCCCCCCCTCTTCGTAGGCCATTGCCTGAATCACTTCATTCCGTGGGCACCAGTAGAGTTGCACAGTCTACCACTCAGCTTTCCCACTGCTTGAGATCTTCGAGAGTTTGACTGCTGTATGTATTTCAATTATATTAAATGTAACGAACAATTTAGAATTCTAACCTTGATTTGAAGCTTTCGTGACTGCAGCAATCGATACTCTTTGGTTCTTTCGGTAAAGTTACGTAGGTATAAAATAGCGCAACACAAGCGTCCGTCATCAGGTGGGAAAGCATGGTCTGCTGCTGAGGCAGACTGTTTTAAAAGGTTTGAAATGGGTGTAGCCCAAGGGTTATAGAGAAGTGGCCGGGGCTAGTGATGTTAACGTGAGAAATTAGCATGTAACTGTAAGATAGGAGAGTGGCCTCCTCGACGAAGGCACGGAAGAGGCTATGTTAATGTGAGAAATTAGCATGTAACTGTAAGGAGGAATTCTATGTTTGTGATACATGCATTGTACTGGGTGTGTAATTATCTGTCATTTGAATGTTTCACAAAGTGACTTTCCATTGCTCCTGCATCAACTAGAATCGTGACAACATCAGACTGCCATGCGGTGCAGATCCACCCACGGTTAAAAAGTACTTTCAAAATCAGTAGTTGATATAACAAAATATGAAGACAAAATATCTGACAGAGGACGTTCAAATTTACACATTAAGATATCTTTTTTCTGGCCAGGCAAGCTTCCTCACCAGAATGGATCATATATTGCTTTAGTACTTTAGTTGCCAAATTGTCATTCGAGATGTGAAATTGGTGTACGAGGACCTAATTTCGTGAAAGGTGTCACAGGGACTTTAATGTGCACATTATGGCAAAGAGTTTTTTTTTTATTCCTTGCAAAAATTACCTGCTAGCATAGGAAGGGAGCCATTAACTCAAGTGGACTGGGTGGTGAATGACCAACTACCACCCAACATATCCTCCCCCTCTTGCCCTCTTATCGATTTGAAGCAGCCATATATTCCCTACAGGAACCCAGTTATAGGGATAAGAGGTAAAGATTATAATATATTAAAAACATATCTTGCAAGACATCTTTAACGGATTGTTGCTTTCCACAGAATTGCCGTTACCAAGTTCCAGGAAATGTCAAAGGTTAATGGGAAGAATGTCATCCATGGATATGTTTTTATTTCACTACATCTTTTAAGTCAAAGAACATGTTCTTAAAGAAGTGTTGGGTAATGCTAATATGCGATTGTTGTAATGAGTAAAAGGTGTAAATTTCCCTTTCCTATTGCAGGAACACATTTCTGTCATGATCGATTTTCTTGTAAGTTACAGATTTGGATTTCAAGTGTTTTCAAAGCCAAAATAATGTTAACTTCTACTATATATAGGTACTTAATTTTTTGATACTGTAGGGATGATGGGCCAAGTCAACCCCCAAATGGTATTTGAACTCTCAACCTTCTGCTAATATGTCAAAAACACTCCTCCACAACTCCATCCAGCCAGGTCACTAAAACTTTACACTAGCAAAATATGTTCACAACCAACCCTTACAGAAATAAAGTACACCAAATGTATACTTACACTGTGTTTTGGATCACTCAGTCTCAGAGTACACAAAGGCAGGCGTAATGTCTGCCTGTCGATTTAATGGGAGTCCTAAAGCAAACCTGCAGCAGCAAACGGCTGCTACACCGCAAGGTGTCAAAACAGAACTCCAACATTATCGTACGCAGTAGCAAATGCAAAAAAGAAATAATCGACACCTGATAAAACATTTAAACCAAGCTCCACATTTCGTTTGAGAGCTTGGCACAGGGGCTTGTAAACAATACATGCCTTATCAGTATCGGCCTCCATTATCAAGGGCTGGACTGTTTTAAGCAGCCAACTGATTTTTTCAAGGCAATTACCAGACTAAAAAAGGGAGTTCCCCTCCATCAACACAAACAGTCTCACCGACACAAGCAGCCGTTATTCTCCAGGGGTTTTTTCTGTTCATGCTGAGCATTATCAGCGAGGACACGCTAACCAGAACGAACACGTGAAAAACCACAAGGAAGCTTGCTCCATCATGGTACGTAGTGCGTATTGCTCCCAACTTATCACAAAAACTACCATAACAAATGAGGGCAAAACATCTGAAAACCATTTCTTGGAAGTGTATCTTGCTATTTTTTGTTAAAATATTTTATCCACAAAAGTGGGCAGCAGTGTGCAATGCAGAAAACGACATGAACTAAAAACATTTTTTGTAACTAAACTATTTTCTATTTTACCAGGTCGGTCCCACCGAGCTATATAGCTCTTTTTCAGAAGTGAACTGGCCACAAACGCTATCTCAATGAAGTGGCTTACAATGTGGAAAAGTTTAGTAGCCAAAAACTCTAAACGCATGTCGATTCTAAAATGTGGCGGGAAAAACCGGAGGACCTTAAGAAAAATCCACGCGGCTACGAGGAGAGAGAACATGCAAACTCCAAACATATAGGTATCAGGGTCGGGATTGAACCAACGACCTGTATAATACCAGGTGAGGTAGTTGAGGCATATGGCACCCCATAGAAATCGTTTACTGTACTTCTATGCTTCCATGTCTATATCCACACCTTTATCAACCCGCACATGTCGTGAAGTAGTCAAACAACCCCCATAGACTAAGAGGACCTCGTCCAGCAGTGGATTGACAATGTAAATTCTGTTATGGATAACATGCATTTTTACATTGAAGTATTTCACATTTATTTACAATATTAAAATACGAGAGGTTATCGACGCAATGTGTTGGTGATGTAATGGAATAACAATACTAATTTACATCCATTTGTCAATCCACTATCGGATGAATGCCTCCATATGCTGTGTCAGTTATGGGGATTTGTAACCATACTTTGCCACATTGGTCAGTACAGGGACGGCTGAGGCATCAGTCACCACTGATTGCAGCTGTGGCCAGGAATCGAATGCAGATCACTAGAGATTCATTGTGTCAATCACTGCATCACCACTTCAGCCGGAGGAATGGAATGCAACCTCTGAATTACATAATTTACACTTAGGCCATTTATATCAAATTAATAAGTCCAAGAGTATGTGTTCATACTCCGTCAGACTCACCCAGCCCTCAAATTACAGCATTATATTTAACAGGTTTTATTTAACAGAAAATTGTATTTAAAAGTTATTCATCCACAATCTCGCTGAAAAAATGAAGAAGCACACCGCACATTTACCTCTGTTGTCTATGGATGCACATAAGATACAATGAGACGTGTTACACCAAGCAATAGGAAGCAATAGGAATAATGCATGAAACGAAGAATGGGGATAATGCGTACATCTGCCTATTCTCTGTGGGAATCACTAAGCAATGCAGCGATTCAAGTAAGGACATCCACGCATGGTCAACACTGGCAACTTTCCCAGAATTCTGTAGATACATAACAGGTGTGAGGCCAGCAATGTGTGCAATGAGCCTCATTGTACGTATGTTGAACTTCTTTCGCACCATACGTAGCCAACTTGCGCTAATCGGAGGTGTGCGGTTAGGACAACTAAACACAAAAAGCAGTTCTAAAGAAATTCGTTTTCAATCTCGATTTACAAGTGCATAGCTCCAGTGGCTTCCTAATACCGAGAAAGAAGAGTTCCAGATGGCCACAGAAGTGCATCTTAAAAGCACGTGATGCAGTGACCATCTTTATTCAATAGCTAAACAAAAGCCGATGCAAGGATGACCGGATTTCGCGTGATGGTTTGTGAATCTGAGATGCTAAAATAATGACATCCGCACACCATTGTACACGAGACAATTGGATCTAGCAAGACAGATTTGCAAAATCAAGTTTTTTGCAGCAAACGTTCAACTCTCTTAAATGAGTAATACTCCCATTGACAATGTCTTATTGTATTCATGTGTCAGTACAGTGGTACCGGCGTCTTAATTTTGCAAACTTTTATTCGTGCTCAAGAGGGACCATGCACTGCCACCCACAGCGATTTCAACAGCCCCTCCCGCTCCCATCCCAGCCCCAGACAAGCAAGGAAACCTCACGCGGATGAATTGCCAGAATTTTCAGCAAATGCATTTCACGTGTGAAAATACAAATCAAATACTGTAAGGTTTTTTTTTTTACTCAACGCTAAATGTCATGCAAATTTCAGATTTGGAGATTCAAGTTGGCAGTTACGAGCTCTATGGATGTGAGCAACCGTAAGATTTAACAAATAACATTTCCATAACATATGGAGATAATTTACGCAATACATTTTCATGTCATGAATAAAATAATTAGATCTTGAAATCGCAGCTTTGTATATATACAATATTTAGCAGAAAAATTTGACAATTCTTACCTTGAGCAAAGAAGCTCCCTGGGCCTCCGAGCACCACCCATCCAGCCTGGAAGACAAAATAAATAATTACTTTTAATCTTAAAAATAGCCAATTTACGTCTATAGGACAATTAACTAAACGTGTTTATTCAACAGATAATAGAGGAAAAACGCACATTCTGTGTTGAACAACAATTCTAGAGGCCATGCAATTTGGAACACTGTTCAATCAGCCATTACAAAACGTAAACACGTTACTGCAGGAAAAAAGCTGCTTAAACGAGGTTTGTAAATAATGTACATGAATTTTTTTTCTTCTGAAAGGAATATTAGTTTGAAGATTAAACAATATTCATCGGGCAAGAAGCATACATTTTTTAAATTTTACATTTTAAGAATCATTGTGGAAACAACATTATATATGTCGATGCAGCAATATCCTCTACGTCGATCAGGATTTTGCTTTTCAGTTAGGTCAACATTGTGGTTTTATCAAGATTCTCGCCATTAATATATGAATAATGATTAACATTTGTAAGGTGAATTTCATCCGTACATCCCAATGCACCGTTTATGGAAATAAATAATTTCCGTAACCTGGGTAAATGGCCAGAACTGGGGGGTAAATGCCAGTTAAAGAGGTGAGTTTTCAAGACAGAATTAAATATATGTTTTCAAGCCATAATTAAACATATCTAACGATTCTGATTATATTATTAGCAGAGGCAAAGCGCCTAAATCTTGGGAGCTGCAATGGCAAAAGCCCCGATCACCCCAGGAAATGAACCTTGACCTTAGAGTACACTTCGAAGGCAATCCCGTAGATCTCATGGACCTCAGTGTATAAAGATGGATCAGTTCTTGTAAACATTGTGGGGTGAACCCATTGAGTGCTCTGTAGCCATCAAGCACCCAAGAAGATTGTCACGTTAATAATGATTGTATTTACACAAGCAAAGCTTGTTGATGTTAAGTCTTAAGCCACCGGTGAGGAGTTTTATCGGTCAGAATTTGATCGATATATTAGCACGTGTAAATAATATATTTGTAAAGATGACAATCTTGTTAGGTGGTGGAGAGTTAACGACACACATTTTTGGCATAATACAACCATGAGGCCCAACCCAAAAGCAATTATGGATCATTCAATTGGCTACGAAATCCTACGTTATAAAAGTCTCTGTTTATTGCATTTTCCTGGGGCCTTGTAATTTGAGCCGAGTCTGCAGTGCTCCAGACCACTCATTGCTCAATGCATTTGGAAGGCTTGTTGACTGAAGTTAAGTTTCTATTTTCCACATTAAAATAGAGCTGTGTTTAAGTTTTTTTTACTTAAACCATTTTTACAGCTAACCTAGTATACATTAACAATTATGTCCTCATCATTAACAGTGTGTGCAGGGGCAGGATCCCAAATTCTCCAGTGCATTATATGACCTCCACTTTTCTGGCCCACACCCAGTCCCCTGTTGAATTCCCGAGTATGCCGCCACGCAAATGACAAAGCTGGCGAGTATTTTCTTGCAATTCCCTTTTAACACGAGTTGGATAACAAACGTCTATGCACACGGAGTCATTTGTTCAACTCTATGACGAACCGTTGCCACGTATAATACATGTATTGCTGGCAATGTGGTTTGGCAGCGGCTTGCTCTGAGTAAATGGCAGCATGATATTACCAAGCAGGCAGTTTAGGAGCTGCCCTCAAAAACTATGACGTGTTGTCATCCGGAAATTGCCAACAGCATATTCGTAGCAGGCGGGGTTGTTATTTATTCTGCAGATTGCCACCAAATACAATGAATGTTATCGGACCACAAGACCGTGCGCACATTTCCTATTTTACATTCTTATTTCTAAGCCAAAAGTTAAATGTTGCCCATCGAGGAAACAATACGAATGTATCAGATCGGGACTCGGGGGGCATGGTGTAGGGTCCACATTGTGGGATGCTGACTGCATAATCATGGGGGATGAGGGGGGGGCATTACCTTGGTAAAGTCAGCGCTAAAACCGGCTTGGCACACTCCTTGTCCATTTTGGTCACTTCTGCCTGCACACACACACATTAGAAAAAAGGTTACATGTGTGAAACACACACGCACACGTACAGAAAACGGCATGCAATCATAAACATCCATGGCTTAACATTCACAGAATATTCTTTGGGTCTTTCGGTAAAGTCACGTAGATAGGTTCAAAGAAAATAACAAGTATAACCAAAAAGTACGACGTTTCGATCGCAACGCAAGCTGTCGTCATCAGGAGGATGACGACAGCTTGCCTTGTGATCGATTGTTATTTTCTTTGAACCTATCTACGTGACTTTACCGAAAGACCCAAAGAATACGAATTCCTGCAGTCACGAAAGCTTTAAGTCAAGATTCACAGAATATAAAAGTCACAGGATGCCCTGTGCACATCTCCCGACTTCTCTGTTGTTTGCGATACTCAGAGGCAACTGTTTTGCAACTGCAGCCACTTTCATTACAATCTTTTTGTTAAGAGTCAAGTGGCTGAATTCATATAGTTGAATGTTTGTTACACAAAGCAACGGCTGCAGGGATGGAAAGACACCGTTTTAGTTCCGATTGTGTTCATAGCCCACTTTTATCTCCCCTTAAGCTGGAGTTACCAATACACAAAAGGAAAATTGCGCATGCAATCTTATGCATAGACATGTGTCTGTTTATATTGAAACAACTAGGAACTTTAAGCACATATCTTACGAAACCCATGTTGTTGAATGATGGTGAGCAGAATCTGCGTTGCAATTCCATTTGCCACGCAGAGGACCACAAGATGAAGCATATTCATGAGGAATTGTGACGTTTCTTTTGCTAAAGAAAGCCAAGCGGACACGACTTATTATTGTTAAATCTCACACACATTTTCCCACGAATCGTTCCCATCTATTACAAGGACCTTTAAATGTCAGCTGCACGCAAGACACTTGTGTAGGCCCCCCATCTCTGATAATTCATTATTAACCTCAAGCACGCGTGCTGCTGGCCAGACGAGTTTGAGAGTTGAGGTGGCACCCATGCCTCGTAAAAGCACGAGCGATTCCCAAATAATAATTGTATGGGCCAGGTGCGGTGGCCTGTAAAGCAGGCAGGGTGTGTGTGGAGCACACAAAGACAGCATAATGCGTGTCTGACCACCGCCAATACAGCTACTGAAGTGCAGCACAAAGATTTGCGATTTATTATCAGTGTAATTTTCCTTCACGTGTGGTTTTTCCCTGGGAATGCCAGGTTATCTTCTTGTTTTTTTCGGTAAAGTCTTCTACGTGACTTTACCGAAAGAACCAAGAAGATGAATCCCTGCAGTCACGAAAGCTTTAAATCGAAATGCCAGGTTACTTTATTTTATTCAATCAGCTCATCATCAGAATGGGTTTTACAGGTAAAAAACACCCCTAACATTTTCGCCACTTAACAATTTTTTATTATCTAATATCTCTCTCTCATCATCAAGGCAATGTGGGATGTTTGTAGCTACCTTACTGACAGACCAGATTATTTTCATCAACAGGGTCATCAATGTTAGTAGAGTGTATCTATGCTTAAATAAGCGTGGTGCAATTGCTCATCCCCATTGTTTGAAATTACACTTTTCTCTGGCAGGAGCAAGTTTCCTTGCAAAGGACAACAAATGTTGAGGTTGCACAAAGCAGCACTCATTTCACCTTAAAATGAATTCCATTAATAGGTGATAAAAAAGGTATAAATGACCAAAACAAAACATGGTTAAGATTCAACAAACATTATTGGTCACTAGAAATTCAAAGCAATATAGCACAGTATGTACCTTATATAAACAGTTCTGGTTCAAAAGCTCCCTTAAGGGAGGTGTGTTTAACCTCCTACAACCACTTTCACAAATGTTGCCGCTTTCGGCCAAACGAAGCCCCCACACTGAACCCTCAGGCCACCAGCACGGGTGAAGAGTTAAAACAAAGAACGGTTTTTATTTTCCAAGAATTTCAAAATAAATAAATAAACGTTTCTCTGCCACATGCACTCCGTTTTCAGAATTACAATTCACAGCCAACAAAAGCTGCTTCTATAGCATAAAAAACAGCTACACATTGTGCGTATGCTGTGAGGAACTACTGTTTTTTCAATAAAGCCTACATTATATTTATACATTTCTCTCACTTTTGTATAACTGCACTCTGTAGCACCATCACAACAAAGCCCCACACATGCTCTCTCTTCCTATATTTGTACAGAGTAACAAGGAGGGCAATATTCATCTTGGCAGAGATACAGTTGCACTTTGTCATTGCCACTGGCATGTAAACAAGTGTTGTGTCTGTCTCTAATGTTTTCCTTGATCAGGAGCTTTCCTGTAAATTAGGAGTAAAAAACGTGTTTTAATGGCTAAGGGGCCATCCATTTAGTAAGTACGCATGGAGGGGGTTAACCCAAATGCGTACGCTTGCGTATGGGGGGGATCTACTGAAAATGTACGTACGCATAGGAAACGGGGTGCGGGGGGGGGGTTCAGCCTCGATAAGAAATTGTCTACATTGGCCTTCAAATGAGTTAGATAGTCCGGCGGTGGACTGTTTGCTTAAACACGTTAATATAATTATTTCCTGATCGTTTCTGCGTGGCCGTTCTATAGGATTCGGGTTGGGGGGGTTAAGCGTAAGTACGCAGGTGGGGGGGGGGGGTAAAATGCGCGCATGCGTACAGGGAGGGGTCAAGTTGACAGATTTTTGCGTACCTACTCAATGGATGGCCACCTAATGCTGACATATGACAGAATGCGGTGACACCACAAGATTGATGTTTCAGTGGGTCAGTCATTGCTGTTGGCTATTTAAAAAACCATTTTGCTTTTCAATGGGTTCAGCATTAGGTCGGCCGACTAATTTGACACTTGCCAGACACATTCACAATCAAGCACCGATTGTTGCGGGGGTCAGGAAATGAGATGCGCGCAAGGAACCACCCCAGAGTTTACTGCCAATTTAGCAAAGTCAAAAGCAAGACCGAAGTGCCTTTTTTGTCAAGTATGAACAACTATGAAAAAATACAAATGACAAAATCGACATGGTACAATTGACATTCGCACCTCCGATTAACAGAGTTGGCTACGTAGGGTGCATACGAAGTTCAATGTACATACAGTAAGCTGTAATTTCTAGGTGGGTTTAGTTAAAATTTGGGTTTTGGGTTATGGACTTTGTGGCCTACTCTTGAAGGATATCACGTGGCCTTAAAATGTACTTTGCAGCAGATGAATGCATCCGGTTTAACTTCCTATGGAAATGTTGATCCTGGAGTGCCATTGAGTGTTAGCCCCTCGATTGCATGGGTTATCTGTCGGTACTCCCAATTCTTACTCACATACAAAACAAAGCAGGACTTCACATTTCCATGCAGGACACTACTGAAAGTCTGGAAACTAAATTGATGCTTTTTTGGATTAAATAAGAACTATTACTATATAATTTGAAGTGCCAAATCATTGCTGCAACATGGACAAACATTATCCACTTCACAGAGCCAGCATAAGGTTTAAACATTCTAAGTATCTCAATGCTCATGAGCGCAATGGGTGGAGTGGCACTCATCTCCTTTAGTTTACCCAAGCCAGTGGTGGAAATTCCTTATTCTCATGGCGAGGGACCATTCTCACCAAAAAATGATCAGTACTTATTTTCCACAAAGTGAAGCTACTTTTATGAACCCTGGGAGGGATGATTACTGGCCAAGTAAACTCCAAAACTGGGATCTGATCTTGCAGTCATCCCATTGTGAGCCAATGCTTTCTATCGACAATCTGACTGGTTCTGAACGGCCGTGCATGTTTTCCGTATTTCCCTATGGGTCAATGGGAATATCGTTTCCAAGTGCATCACCTGTGCGGCAGGGAGAGTACTCTGCTTGGCTGGAGAAGTTTCCCCTTGAGAGGAAGCAGGTCCCCACAGGCTCCTGCTCGGCCTCCTCGCTCTTGAATGTGCGCCAGCTGTACAGGGGCGCACAAGCCTGCACGGCACAACGCAGCCAGCAGCACATGACAGCGGTACCAACGCTAGCAGCGCTCCTTAATCAATTAAGCATGGGGCATTGCTCATCACCATGGTTGGCCCCGAGTCAGGAGCGGAAATTCCACATTGCTGTGGTGAGGAACCAGTATATTAATATGACAAAACAGTTGACTTCCCACAGTAAAGCCCATTGCGTTCGAACCCAAACGGAAACTTTTTATTGCAGGTTGTGTGCTCTGCCATGCTGCGACTGGCTGGTTATTTTTGCAATCGCATGTATTGCATTACTACTGGTAGAAACCTCTGGTTACACCAGCCCACAGGGGATTATTGTGTCCGTCCGTTCGTCGTGCAGGGAGGGGCTGGGTGGGGAGGGAGGGGCTGGGTGGGGTGGGGAGGGGAGGGTGGGGAGGGGCTGGGGGGTGGGGAGGGGCTGAGTGGGGAGGGTGGGGCTGGGTGGGGGGTGGGAGGGGTGGGGAGGGGCTGGGGGGTGGGGAGGGGCTGAGTGGGGAGGGTGGGGCTGGGTGGGGGGTGGGAGGGGTGGGGCTGGGTGGGGAGGGGCTGGTCACCCCGTGGTGCCCTTATAAAACTCAACGTTTAACCTACTCACGCCGGCTTGTGCCCGCCCTCACAGTCGGGCATATTTGCGGAATACACCACGCAGCCGTTGACCCTGGCCATTGACCGAGCAACCCAACGTTCCTACCAGCTCCCTCCGCAGGAATGTGTTTACTTGGGAAATGACCGAGAACATAGGTGTGTAAACAGGTTGCTCATCTGCGGTGAACAAGTAGGACTCCACTCACCAACAGAGTTTCACCATGTGTTCTGACGGTGGCTCCAAACCACTGGTGCGACTTGAACTCCATTCGCTCCGGAGGGCTTCCCAAGCGAATCTGCGTGTACCGCTCATCTGTGCACACACGCACACATTTGCAAGCGTGAGTATATGTAAGCCAAATGCTCATATATATGACATGTCAGATGTCAGAGAGGAGGAGGATTCTCAATCAAATCACACATCTTTGAAGGATCAACCATCAAAACATGATGGATATTTACTCCTCTGTTAAATGCAACCTAGTAAGGTTGTGATATTATAAAGAAAAAAAAGTATGACACTTTTGAAATTCACAATAAGCTGGGAAAAAAATTGGCCAGGGCCACTTAAATGAGTACCACTCTGGGAGGTTGCTTGTAGTTAGTCTAGATAAATATTTGCCTCCACCATGCAAATGTAGAATTTCCATAGGTTCTGGGCCCATAAAAAAGCTCATTTGACCTTTTTTACTGAACTACACCACGCTGCCAAATTTACACGAAAAAAAAGAAAACAAAACAACGCCACATTTAAGCATTAGCCTTAAACAACTTAAGGATTTCAGATTACGTTTTACGTATTTTTTGTTTAACTCTTTTCACATGGCACAGGAAGGGCAGTGGTGGTAAATAATACTCAAGCTCCCCTTTCAATGCTGGCATAAACCAGTGTAATGGCATGCCATAGATCAAGCTTGCTATTAACATCAAAAAGCTGCATTTTCCATGTTATTTCTGCCATGGAAGCCGATACAGTACCATAGATAGCAAGCAGTTGGGGGCAGGGGACATCCATATTTACACAAGTGGCTTAAGAATCAGGAACTGCCTATAATCAAAGAACCCAAAGTGCACCGAGATGTTTTGTTATCAGATGCATGCTCCACTTAGATAAACAAATCAACATCCCTCAAGCCTCGACAGCAATAAAATGCTGAAACTGGTCATTCCCAAATGAGCCATGGAAAAAAGACAGACAGCCAAAGTGCCTCCTCCCACTACTCAATCAACAATAGGACACCACTCATTTCTGTTGGCAACACTGGCGAAATTCCACATTCCCATGTCTCTCTCCATTGAACACTTGTAAGGCTTCCCATGAAGTGGCACTCATTCTATCAACAAAAAATAAATTATTTCCCGATATAAAACCTTTCAATTGTGATGCATGGATTCAAATTACAGAACTGTTTGAATGAATATGGAGAGATAAGTGGTTCTGGAATGGCAGTGGTGTCTGACAACATGTGCCACAGACACACATCTAAGTGACCTTTCATACTGTCTTGGCCATTTAGGCACTTGATAAGTGGAATTCTGCCTCTCCAGAAACTCAGCCCACCTCCCGCTTGATAGCCGATAGTGACAGGGCATATGCTAGGTTGCACCAACTTTGCGCAAGGGTTTTTGAGTAAGACTTTAGTCATGTCCACATCTCGTTTTAAGTCAAGCCTTAAATATGGCTTTGTAGAAGAGAACATTCATCCTGAACACTGTTCTAGGAACAGGTAATGTCATAGTTTTTCATGCATCACCTAGTTCATTTGCATGATTAGCAATTCAACTAAGCATGACATATTGCAGCGTATGTATATGGTACGGTTCCTTGGAGAATAATATCTAAAAGTAATTCCACTTAATGTAATTTAGTGCTGTTATAATAATTATTATTTCTACAGCCGAGCAGGCTGCCAGGTTACCCATTCAGCTTTCCATAGCAATGACAAGATCACCGCACAGCCCCGTGTTCTTAAGTTTTCCCACGGAGGCAAGAGGGGGATGACTGAGAATTAACTCTTTTTTTTGAGTGCTACTCAGACTGCTGCCCGATAGCAATCAGTCTTCCCTACCCGTGACCCCTGTCAGACTTTACTCGGAGCCACCCCATCCCCTAATGCGTGACCAAGTCTCCGAGCCACAGCACTTCAAATAGATATCAAGTCTTTATTATTTTCTTGGTTCTTTCGGTAAAGTCACGTAGAAGGGAAGTAATAAAATAATAAAAATAAAACATAATAAAACAATTCTCACGACGTTTCGGCCACAACGCAAGCAGCCATCCTCAGGCGAAGAATGAAACACCCCAAGCTTGGAGCGTATATTTAAGCTGGGTTAGAGGGGGGGGAGGTGGGAAGAAGAGCGCCTAAACAAAATAATTTGCATATCAAGAGGAATTCAGCATATGGAAAATGCGTAGGAGGTGGGCGGGGGGGGTTCCAAATCAATACTATGCCCGTGCATTATGCAGGATTAGCAGCATCAAAGGGGGGGGGGGAAGGGGGGGAGCATTAACAAAGGAAAGGAATGTTAATAGTATGTAGCTGTAGTTACTAAACAACCACGTAAAAAACTACAGTATAAACTGCATGACAAACTAAAGTATAAACTACATAGCATCATCAGTAAACTTACTATACTCTACAATAAGCTGAGTTACTAACAGTAAGTAATACATGAAAAATTCTACGTTGTAAAAAATTATATAATATGCTTCCATCTAAACTTTATTCTCTTACATCACACGCGTCTATACCGTACTATATACTTCCATAGGCAAAACCAACATTAAATTACATACTGTATTGCTATAAACCACCCTATACCTTATACATTTTTAATATAACACTATGTATTATTCTACCCACCCTAATGTGTATCAAAATGGTTTATTACGTCCTTCCAGTGATTGCTAAGCCAGAATCCATCTTCTCGGTTAAAATTGTCTCTGTGTTTGTAAATGTGGATCGCCTCATGTACGAATCTCTCATGATAGCCAGATGGCTTGCAGAGAACCTCTGTCTTGGAGAAGTCAATGTCATGTGAGCCCACTGAGTTGTAACAGTGATCTGCCACGGCTGAGGTGTTTGTCCTACAGTGTTTCAGGTCAGCTTTATGTTCACGGATGCGGTCCGAGACATGTCGTTTGGTTTCCCCAATGTAACTGCTACCACAGAGGCAACTTAGTTTGTAGACACCAGGGTACTGTATGTCTGGAACCACATCTTTTACAGACGGTACCAGATCACGGATTTTATGTACTGTGTTGAATCGGACCTGGATCTTGTGTTTAATCAGGATTTTGGAGATCTTTTTTGTGACCCCAGCAATGTAGGGTAAGGTGATGGTCTTGAAAGGCTCCTCAACAGGATCCTTCTTGGTGGTTGGAGTGATGGCTTTGCGGATTGTGTAGTCGGAGTAACCATTAGCCTTAAGAGCTTGGCGTACGTGTTTGAGTTCACTGGAAATGTGTTCATGGTCGGAGATGCATTGGGCTCTATGATATAGAGTCTTGATGAGGGAATTCTTCTGGGATGGATGGTGGTGGGAATCCGGTTTTAGATAAGCATCCGTGTGGGTGGCTTTCCTGTAGACAGAGTGGCTCATTGAACCATCAGGTCTCCTTTTGATTAGGACATCCTCCGACCATGAACACATTTCCAGTGAACTCAAACACGTACGCCAAGCTCTTAAGGCTAATGGTTACTCCGACTACACAATCCGCAAAGCCATCACTCCAACCACCAAGAAGGATCCTGTTGAGGAGCCTTTCAAGACCATCACCTTACCCTACATTGCTGGGGTCACAAAAAAGATCTCCAAAATCCTGATTAAACACAAGATCCAGGTCCGATTCAACACAGTACATAAAATCCGTGATCTGGTACCGTCTGTAAAAGATGTGGTTCCAGACATACAGTACCCTGGTGTCTACAAACTAAGTTGCCTCTGTGGTAGCAGTTACATTGGGGAAACCAAACGACATGTCTCGGACCGCATCCGTGAACATAAAGCTGACCTGAAACACTGTAGGACAAACACCTCAGCCGTGGCAGATCACTGTTACAACTCAGTGGGCTCACATGACATTGACTTCTCCAAGACAGAGGTTCTCTGCAAGCCATCTGGCTATCATGAGAGATTCGTACATGAGGCGATCCACATTTACAAACACAGAGACAATTTTAACCGAGAAGATGGATTCTGGCTTAGCAATCACTGGAAGGACGTAATAAACCATTTTGATACACATTAGGGTGGGTAGAATAATACATAGTGTTATATTAAAAATGTATAAGGTATAGGGTGGTTTATAGCAATACAGTATGTAATTTAATGTTGGTTTTGCCTATGGAAGTATATAGTACGGTATAGACGCGTGTGATGTAAGAGAATAAAGTTTAGATGGAAGCATATTATATAATTTTTTACAACGTAGAATTTTTCATGTATTACTTACTGTTAGTAACTCAGCTTATTGTAGAGTATAGTAAGTTTACTGATGATACTATGTAGTTTATACTTTAGTTTGTCATGCAGTTTATACTGTAGTTTTTTACGTGGTTGTTTAGTAACTACAGCTACATACTATTAACATTCCTTTCCTTTGTTAATGCTCCCCCCCTTCCCCCCCCCCCTTTGATGCTGCTAATCCTGCATAATGCACGGGCATAGTATTGATTTGGAACCCCCCCCGCCCACCTCCTACGCATTTTCCATATGCTGAATTCCTCTTGATATGCAAATTATTTTGTTTAGGCGCTCTTCTTCCCACCTCCCCCCCCTCTAACCCAGCTTAAATATACGCTCCAAGCTTGGGGTGTTTCATTCTTCGCCTGAGGATGGCTGCTTGCGTTGTGGCCGAAACGTCGTGAGAATTGTTTTATTATGTTTTATTTTTATTATTTTATTACTTCCCTTCTACGTGACTTTACCGAAAGAACCAAGAAGATGAATCCCTGCAGTCACGAAAGCTTTAAATCGAAATCTTTATTATTTTTTTGGCGAAATAAATGTTTACCTTCCCCCCCCCACCTTCTCCTCCCACCTACATACTCCCATTCTTTCCACACGGTTATGCACCTGAGAATAATAGTGTGACCACCTTTCAAAAGTTGCCCTTTAATTACAACAATTGATTTAAATATAATAACAAAACACTTGGACCGATGGGTTCACATATGCAGGATGCCCATCAAGGTATCATCCGTGAATAATGCATTATAATTGGACATGTTTAACGGTGTGGTATGCTGCTGGAGAGACGCGCAAAGTGAAGTACATGCGAAAAAGCACAAAAAGCTGGTGTGATTTTCAACAAAACACAAAGAGAAGTAATTAAACAATCACGCCTCAGGTGCTGGTAAACAGCTGGAACTCTCAAATTGATATGGTGCGTCGCTAATGCCATTGCGGGACATATTGAAGTTTGAAGAATACAATTAAAACAATAACATTTTCCAAGTAGGAAGTGTGGGTATATTATCAGTGTTGTCGACAGAGCACAAACTGCCGATTCATGATATTACACTTATAATAGATACCTTTATTAACCCCCTGTATTCCTAGTTTGGAGAATGCATCTCACATACATTACTATATTTCACATAATAAAAACCAAGGACTGCAGTGACCTTTAATTAGATTTCACTAAGATTTGTTTTCACTTACCTTCTCATTAAGCATACAGCACTTGAGGAATAACTAAGAAAGAGCAACGTTAATTCGCTATCTGTAAAAGGTGTTAAAGACGAACGGTGGAGTGGCAGCCAACAGAGAGAACACGGCAAAGAGAACGTTCGCCGTGGAGATTGAGTGATGGAAGCAGCTCATGTGCAGATGGATTGTTGTTCAGAAGTGACGTGCCCATAAATCATATCTCAACTAAGTGGCTTATCAAGTGGAAATTTAGACTAGCCAAATACTCTAAAAGCATGTTTCTAAATGTGGAGGGAAAAACCGGAGGAACCAGGAGAAAAATCCACGTGACTACGGGGAGAACGTGCAAACTATAAATATACAGCCGTCAGGGTTAGGATCGAACCCACGACTCCTGCATACCAGGTGAGGTAATTCACATCTTACCACAGCGGCACCCATTTTTTTTGGTTTAAATCTTGTCAAAGTGTGTCGTAAACCCACCTCCACAGACACAGCCAATTAATAAAAGTGTCACGTGAATCAGACGTGCCAAATGTATTAATGCTTCACCATATTTACATGGGTGCGGACGTTTCGCTGGAGATTACATCCAGCAAAATCTGATTCTTAACAGGAGCTCAAATCGAGGGAAAGCACTTTCTGATGCGGGTCATTAAGTGTGACGACCCAAGTTCGAGTCCCGGTCACAACAAACATCAGTGATGAGCGAGTTCAGAACCGTTCCTGGGCTGTCGAACCAGCGCACAAACCAGCACTGCCAAGACTTAATCCAGCAGTGGATTGACAAAGGCATTAAATAATCGTTTAATTTGACACTCCACAGCTAAAGTCAAAGCACACCTTTTCTGTCTGGAATTAGAATAATTGATGTCTGCTGGGTCCAAAGTGGAGTGAGCAAACCAATTAAAATCACTGCTCCACCACTTCAGTATTACTTATGACTTCCTGTAATTTGCCGACTGTGCTTTCCCTCTGCCTGCCTACTTCTTATTATCCAGTAGCATCGTAGGAGTAAAACAAAGGGGAAATGTTGTAAAGATATATTTTGTTACACGTATGACAACGTCGGCACATGCCTTGGACATATTCAAAAGTTAAATTTCCAATGCCACCTTATTCCGAGATTCCGGCTGCGCAATGCCTACCCTTCCTTTAGTAGCCCTGACAACTGCAGTTGAAAAATTCGACATTCATGTGGCAAGGACCACTGAACTTCCTCCAATATGGTACTTGTGTTATTAACCCTCGATTGGGATTTGAAATTGCATCCTTCATATTGCGAGTTGAACGCTCAAAACTGCAGCACGACCTGGTCAGATGCTTGTATGGGGCAGTGTCTCCTCATTCTCTGCCTTGCCTTTACACAGCACGGAGCAGCTTCTCCACACAGCTTTATATAATGACACCATAGAAACATAAAATCAAGTAGTCGAGTAAGGAGATAAATCAGGGTAGCAGGACGGTGAGACGAAGGCTGTTAGATAAGGCGCTTCATATCCAGACACGAGTGTGTAGCAGGCGCATGACAGCATGCAGATGGAAGAGAGGGCATTCGGTGAGAGGTGAAGCCTGGAGGGATTGGGGAGAGACTGATGAATAAAGGCTACACACAGACAGATGGATCATTTTCACATTGGTAACCCATTGTACGTTCCATCTGACATGTGGAGAGAAACTGCGGAGAGAAGTTGCGCCTGCATTTGGTGAGCAGCACGCAGCAACTAAACTCTGCGAAACATTCACTACGTGAACGAAATGCGGTGCTCACCAGATCACGAATGATTATCACGGTAATAAGCATGTAGCTTATCAAGCTAGAAACGTTCACACGAGGCAGAGCATCGTGGCATTGACAATGCCCATCTCTGCATACAGAGCCGCACGTAACATCATTGGGATGAATTCCAAGCCTTTTGTGTATGGTCTCAATTACACAACGTTATTATATTCTCTAGTGGTCAGGACTAAAAGAAATCAGCTTTCAAAGCCAATTGCCAAATAATATTTAGTTTCAAGCCAGATTAACCAGTTATACAAATCAGATTAATGATAGCAAGTTTTCTACGAGCCATCCCGACATCTTTGCTAAGTGGTGATATATAGGGAGCAGTGAAAAGCTCTCAAACAGGTGTCCAAGCGGAAGGAATGCAATAGCATTCATTGATTAACAAATTATTGGATGTATAATGGGTCACTTTTGACACCACCTTGTAGCCCGCAGTGAGTGAGGCAAACACCCAAGGAGAGGGCATGACCACTGCATGGTTTAATAACAGGCCTACAGAGCACCATAGATGATGCCTATGATCTTCCTTAAGCAATGTTTAGACACCCAAATCTATGGATTTGTGAGTCAAAGCCACAAGACATTGTAATGGTCCCCTTTTGAAAATCACCACATTCAGAAAACCCACAACTCAGAAACTAAATCGAAAACACTCGCCAAACGTGTCTCAGTGGAAGCTTCAATGAAGAAATTGATTGATCGAGTCACATATCCATTAAAAAAACCACACCATATTCTTCATGTATCACTGCCAACACAGCACCTTACATTTATGAGTCTCGCCATTGTTTATTCATCACTACACTTAAATATCTAATCACTGTATAGTTCTTACAGGACAAAGAACCACCCCTGGTATAGGGGCGCCATGGTAGAAATATTCTTTGGTTCTTTCGGTAAAGTCACGTAGAAAGAAAATAGATTAAATAATAGAATACGACGTTTCGTTTGCAACACAAGCAACCGTCATCAGGTAAGAATGAAAGAGAAAACAAACCTAGTAAACGTAGAAATATAAGGCAATACAACACAGAGAGTCGGCTAACAGTAGAAATATGTTAACTACCTCGCCTGGTATACAGAGGTTCGTTGGTTCGATCCCGACCCAAACACCACTATATTTGTAGTTTGCATGTTTTCTCCCCTCGGTCGCGTGGATTCTTCTTCGGGTCCTCTGGTTTTTCCCTCCACATTTAGAATCAACACGCGTTCAGAGTATTTGGCTACTATATATTTGCACGTGATAATAATCCACTTTGTCGAACTATCATTTGTGGCCTGGTCTCTTCTGAAAAAGAGCCATATAGCTCAGTGGGCCTTATCTGGTAAAATAACAATAGTGAATAGTTTAGTTATCCGATTTACTTATCAGAGCAAGTTCTTTCAGCAAGCACCAATTAAGCCCAGCACTGCGTATGCAGTGAAGGCGTGGCCACAGGCAGCAACCTTCATCTCCCCCTGCTGATACCGACAAACTGTAGCAGTCCTCCTTTTAGGTGGAGTCAACCTTGGGCAGTCCAAGGCCACGTTCACATACCAGGAAGCCTTGGTGCTTTGTATGGCCAGGAATGGAACACAAGCCAGCAGGATCATTGCGTAATGTGCAAAACAACGTCCACTGCTCCCCATCTAATACTTTTAGACGATCACGAGAAACCCATGTCAATTCTCAATTATGCTCTCCAAGTACCATAAAGCTGAACTTTGATAAATAGTCAATATTGCGCTCACAACTAAAAAGTGGCCGCGTGGATTTTTCTCCGGGTCCTCCGGTTTTTTCCTCCACATTTAGAAACATGCGTTTAAAAGTATTTGTTTGCTATACATTTAAACGTAATACGTTACTCTGTTGAGCTATCATTTGTGGGCAGGTTGCTTCTAAAAAAAGGAGCTATACAGCTCAGTGGGCCTTTCCTGGTAAAATAAAAAGTTTATAGTTTTCAGCCTATTACATGAACAAACACTGTATCGCGAGTGCTATCTTGGAAAAGGCTAAATAAATATATGCTACATTCACTACCTCGGAAATGTATGGCTTCACACACTACTCAGGTCCTTTCATTCAGGGCCATTACGTTATTACACATTGTGTGTGCAACACATGCAATTAACCCCCACTTCACACACGCAAACGCACACAAATCGCACGCATCCACTCATTATTCCCCCTTTACGGCTCTTGCGCAAACTCACACAACTATCACACTTGAATTGCAATCAACTGCGCACAAAAACATCACTCTCGCACGTCTGAGTCCAGTGAATAAAGCCCCATCACAAAGATAACGGTGCTCACTTTACTAGAGGCCTCCCCTTGTTGTCCTCCTGCAGCTCCTGATATGGCCAACAGTGAATTATGTGATAACTATTTGTAATGACTTGGTAATCTCATAATTCACTCTCATTAGCCATGTAAACACATATGTAGTGCTACAGTTTTGCGACCTGAGGTTTTCGCACGGTTGGCTATATACGGTGCGAAATGAAGTTCAACATACGTACATACTTTAATGTTCAATACTACCCAATGCCACCTCGGCTATCAAATGCCACTCAGCCCCCCACCCTTGACCTCTGCAACCTCCCCACCTCGGGGCAGTGAATCAATATACATCTATACAAAATATATCCTAGTGCCACATGCTCTAGATCAAGACGTTCTTGGACACAGAATATACACAACTGCCCACACAAAAGATATGATCAGTGCAACACACACACGCCACACCACTGTTACAATCCGCCGGCGCCGACTGTGATGAGGCTGGGTGGCAGGGCTTACCGGGCGGTCCCAGGGGAATGCGTGTGCAGTTCTCCTCACGCAAGAGGCACATGAAGACGGCCCCAGGCTGCGTCACGTTGGGATGCGCATCTGTGTGCGCTTTGGGGGCTCCCACCACAATGCCCTTGCTGCACACACACACACACAACACATTCCGCTGTAAGCATGGATAGACAGCAGACACAAGTGCGGTTAAATGTTGACTTAAATTGCGGTTAATGAGCTAAAATGTCTATTGAGACCAGGGCTGGCTATTTTGGACTCCATTAAAGTATAAATCGTAAGGCAACTTCGCATACATTAGTCCCAAGCAGGGTTTAAACACCATTTACTTCCAGTAACTGCGATGGCCATGGATCAAACTGGATCAACGGGATTATGGAACAATAAGCTACCACTCCAGTCTTGCTGCCATGCAGCACATGCACAAACGACAAATAAACTATGCTTACATGGCAATTTAAACGTTGATGAGAAACAGTGTTATGGACTTGATAACTCGTTTTATACATCTTTCGTCCAATGATGATGGGAGAAAGCATGCAATGTCTTGTTTTGCGTTGGGGTTTTGAATTTTAAAAAAATTGGCTTGTGAATTCATCATGCCAGCATTTTAAAATAATCAAATTCGCCGCCTACAGCTGTGGCCAAAAAGTAATCGCATGAGCCATCCACTTCCACCACGAATACAGCTGCACAATGACTTCTCCAAAACATTTTCCAGCTTTGCTTCCTCGAGCCAGTGTGCTTAGCAACCCAACCGCGAGCAACGATACAAATACTTTAGATGGATACACAGTCATAATTGGTGACTCGTACTTTCAGCGTATCACTACAACAGGAAAACCACTTATCAAACTGCCACATAAGCAAGGCGTGGAATAAGCAAGGCGTGGAATGCATCATCATAATCGGCAGCTCTTCCCACTGAAATACAAAAACAAAATCACCTTCGGCAGTGTATATTCCAAAGAAATGTGCTCATATGAGGTCACCCACACTCACACTGTCAGGCACTGTTCCGCAATTCAGGCATTGCGTTGGATAATCTCCCAGCCGTATGTCCCCACGTTTGTTGCATAGAAGTGCACGTTGTTCTTATGAAAAGGAAGTAAAATTCATAGCCAGCTTTGGTCGTCTTGTGATTTCCAGTCTGCAGACCAATTGTCTGGGCAGTAAGTAGATGGTTCTGGCTGGTCAATAATGGCTGCACTCAATGCACAGATGGGAATTCCCCCATTGCCAACCGTTACTCAACTTTCCCCACACATAGAAAAGTGGATTGGTGTTACTTAGTAAGAAAATAAGATTGTATAAATTGTACAATGTGGACAACATTAACACGGTTAATTTTAATGTGGCAGCTATGTGCGTATGTATGCAAGTCAAAGGGTCTCATTATGCGAATAATTCCACATTCTCCATGGTACAACGAAGGTTGATTTCCCATAAAACCATACTCATGTTACATACAATGGTTTGAGAGTTTCTTGGGATCTGGAGTTCAATGAGCAATGTTCGCACTGTGAATGGAGCACTTAAGCACTGTAACAGTGTCAACCAACCACAAACATGTACATAGCATAGGCAGTATTATTATTGTTGTTGCTGCAGTATAAATTAAGGTTGCGCGAGTTGAATTCCTAGTTGGGGGAATGATTCAGACCATCATCCCCCCTCTCAGATCGATACAATTACTGCCGCCTTGCAAAAAGTCAAGAGTCGTCGTCCGATGTGGAATTTCAAGCACAGACTCTCATGGCCACCAGCGAAGATAAGCGTCGCTCTACGCTCGCTACCACAGTCCCCTAGTAGAAGCACAAGGACACGAACTCGTTCTTGACTTACGAGTCGTCAAGTTACTGATAATGATAATACCGTGTTTAAAAAAAATAAACTGTAACTTCATGTAGTGGAAATAGATGCCGACACTTTTTTTGCTGTAAGACACTGTGTGTGTGTGTATCAATACGAATATTTAAAAAAACATTTAAATGTAATATAGCAAACATGCATACGATACGTAAAAATACATTTTAAAATCACCACACACACAGTGCGTCATGAAGCTGCCTACCTAGTTTGGTAAAAGCGCTTAATTAAATCATACACTTAGTACTTTTTTCCAATGTTCCAGCTCACAGCTGGCTCTCCCTTGGAATAAATCAAACATGCGAGCATGCCAGTGCTGGAACGCGCCCTGAGAGAGAGAGAGCAGGCACTGGGAAGGGGCCTCAACCGTATGGAGGCCAGATGGGACGGTGCGCCGTTTGACACCTACGCACGAGCCCATCTTCCCAAGAATTCTGTGATGAGCCCTGGGTGCATGCGTGTCAGCCCCACCTGTTATATTTTCTATTTTATACCGGTTTGGGGCACACTTGAGTGTTCGCGTTGGCCATTTTGAGAGAGCACCCACCGAGGCCAATGGCATTTGTTATTGAAGGAAAATAAATGTGTGCTATTGGACGGCCTGACAACCAAAATAATAAATTTCAATTGGAATTTATTTCGATTCCAATTTCAATTTCAATTGGAGGACGTAGGAGAACAAACAGCACCTTGGATGCGAGGTCGGTGGCTCAAGTTGAGAATGTACGAGGCACACTTCTGTAGCAGGCAGTCCAGCAATAGCTTGTCGAGTCATTGGTGTTGGATTATGGTGCGGTTATCCACTCCTACGCACAGGATTACTCCAGGAGCTCTGCTGTTATCTTACACAAAGCAAATACCTCGTGAAAAAATTGCCCAAAAATATATTGTAGGACCCTGCTGACAAGAAGCAATGGGAGTAATTTGAGGCTTCCATTAATAAACCACCAATATTATACAATTACGATTTTTTAATGCAACTGCATCTTGAGCCGCTGCACAAAAACCATGGGACATGAGCAATAAAATGGATATAAATTAGTGTATCGATGAACAATTATGAAGGTTCAAGCATTAATTATGCAAAAATAAAAGCAAAATGATAAGCGTGCAAAATAATTGTTATTAGTCATTTCCGATTAGGGTTGACATCTATCCGGGTTTTGCCGAGCCTGTCAACTCAGGGAATTTGCAGGAATTAATTATCTGTACCGAGCTCTCGTTACCGGTCTTGTGCCGAACTTTATTCCAGTCAACTGCAGTTTTGATAACGGACTCCCCGCGAATACATAGGGCCGGGTTGGTCTACAATGGGAAACAAATGTGGTTTTACCCTACGGCTGGTGTGTGTGGCCCACATCGCAGGTCACTCACGCAGCGTTCAGTGCTGCCTGGGTTGTGTGGAAGCACACTCTTAGGTTTTTTCGGTAAAGTCACGTAGGTAAAAAATAAATGATGAAAATAAGAAATAAGAAATAAATATATAGAAAAAATCATAGAAATAAAATAATAAATCACGACGTTTCGGAGGCAACACAAGCTTCCTTCATCAGGTGTAAAAATTAACCCGTAAAAACAAAGTTTTTCACTATAAATCCTTTATATGCATGGCGGCTAGAGTCATCTCGTCCTCTGGCTTGAGATGGCTGCCACCTATGGGTCAGATGATTTTCTGCCACCATTAAGCAATTGGTAAATAAATATTTTAAAAATGTTCCCTTAACAGTGTAAAATTTTGGAAAAAATGTTTCACGAAAATTAATTGTCACGCACAGCGAGTCTGTGTGCAAAATGTCAGCTCGATTGGATCACGGGAAGTGGGTTAAAAAACGACCGAAAGATTTGCACGGTCGTAAGCAAGCAAGCAAGCACGCAAGCACGCAAGCACGCAAGCAAGCAAAGCAAGTGAACTTAATAAAGGATTTTAAAAAGGAAGCATCTGACGATTGTCGCCCCCCCCTGCTGGCGAGAGCCGGCAATGAAAGAGCGCGCGTGCGTGCGCCTCCGAGCGAAACCAAAAATGAGTAGCATTGCAAATGAGAAAACTGGTGTGGGGAGAGCACACCCTCCTCCCTCCCACTAGATCAATCAAAAAACCCAAATCGATCGAGCCAGGCATTCAGAAGCTGCACGAGGGAACCCAGCAAGGAGCTCCCTGTCTCACACCGCCACCCCTTTCGGGAAAGGAAACTTTCAAGTCCAGGGATGATGCAAGTGAATATACCGATCAAAAACCAGGGCAAATTTCATTCAAACGCCATTCACCGAGGCAAGCAAGCCAGTGCGAAAGCTATTCATTCCATCTGGCCATACGACGTTACTTATACAAATGCATACCCCGGTAACTTTAAGCAAGTTTGGAACGGGTCTATCCGAACACATTTGTGTGCAAGTAAACACGCAAACGCGTTTGATATGCGGAGATGAAACGGTGCTAAAAAAGTGGGTTTTTTTGGCACCGTTTCAGCGGAACAAACGCGGTAGCCTCGCCAGGCATGCGCGAGTCGTGAACGGACGCAGAACGCGTGCTGCACACGAGTCGAGCAGGTGCTTGTGCACAACAACAACTCGAACGAGAGCAGTGTCCACGAGCAGTCAATGACCCACCCCGTCCTCTTACAACGCACGCGCACGTGATGATACCGATTTACATTGCAGCATACGGGATGTGGTGTAACGTGGTCCGTCAACCTTCACTCGGCATCCCCCGATATGATATCTCGTCCTGTGTTAAACTGTCCGCACAGACTGTTAAATCACGTACACACGCACATTAAAAAACCCAGCAACAACCAGAAACCATGCCGTACCTGGAGCTCTCTGGGCTGTAGAAATCCAACGAGTATCCAAAATAGCTGCCCTGAGGTCCAGAGAATACGTTGGGACGCGAGTCATCCAGGTTGAAGGCTGAGGTGGGTCCCAGCTGGGTGATGGAGAGTGCCACCACCACCAGCAGAAGCAACAAGAGGCTACCAGGTCCTGTGGTCGAGCAGCTCCCCCCGTGCCGTTGTAGACGATCAGTCCGCATGATGAGACGTTAAAGACCGCGCAAAAGCAGCAAGAACTCGGATCAACGCCGAGCGTACGTCCCCTATACCCGCCCCTAATTGATGGAACAAATGTGGACCCTTCCTAAAGTTGAATAAAATAAAATAAACTTAACAACGATGACAAACTAACAAAAGAAAAGAAAAGTGAATCGTGTTAACAACGAAAACAAAAAACCCGCGTATCAATTGTATCCGGCGAAGGCGAATTCTGCTTCTTTGTAGCTAGAAGCGCGGCTGGGTTTGCTGGAGAACATCAGAAGCCGGTGGGTTGCGGTGGTGGCTACAGCAGCAGCAGCACAATCACGACTGAGCGAGGGGTCCAAGGCACTCCTTCGGAGCGTTGCCTCTCGCTTTGTGCTGACGTCACCCTTAAACCGAGCGCTGCTTCCCCGGCCCAACTACCCACCCCCACCGATTGTAACGGGCGAGTAGCCACCAACACACGCGCCCCCCCCTCTCTCCCCTCCACTCGAGTGCCACCACGCCAGACTCCCACCCCCCACCACATCACTTCACCACCAAACCTCTCCCCCCCACCACCCATTCCACTAC
This sequence comes from Lampetra planeri, assembly GCF_965212315.1. Taxonomy (NCBI): domain Eukaryota; kingdom Metazoa; phylum Chordata; class Hyperoartia; order Petromyzontiformes; family Petromyzontidae; genus Lampetra; species Lampetra planeri. Next base: position 24,522,108 of record NC_136107.1, read on the forward strand.
CACCAGCAACCAAACAACACCACTCATTTTCCCCTCCACCAATCCGACCAACCACACCCAAAACTCCCTCTTGCAGTTCTCCCCCTCTCCCCTCCTCTCCCCTCTCCCCAACTATTCCAGCATTGCCATGAGGCACCATTCGCCCACTCCTCTCCCCATCATCCCACACGCGGGAGGCGCAAAATGCTGAGCCCACGCGCACACAGACGCATGAGCTTCCAGGCGTTAGGTGGGGCTTGCTAAGCATGCGAACGTCATGGGATGCACATGTGCTGTTCGTGTGGGCGGGAAATGTTTCTTAAACTCCGTCCTCGCGGTTTTTACATGTGCACATTCATGAATTACTACTCGCATGCGAACTTCAAGATGTTCATTCTATTAGTGATAGTCATGCTTTCCAACCGTGTATCATTCCACTGCTAGATCTTGGTGGCTCATTGGCCATATTGTACCGCACGAGCCGGAGAGGGTTGATCTCTGATGGCCGGGTTCAGTACACAATGCGCTAACCACAACGCCGCCGCTCCTATGAATCCATTCAGGTTTGTGTAGGTGTATGCTCCGCTTAAATCAGGAAAGAGCTTCTTTGAGATAAGTTCCGTTCTTTGGTTCTTTCGGTAAAGTCACGTAGGTATGAAATATAAAATAAATTATGAAATGTATTGATTTAATTTATTGAATATTTTATACCTACGTGACTTTACCGAAAGAACCAAAGAGTATGGATCCCTGCAGTCACGAAAACTTCAAATGTAGAAAGTTCCGTTCTGTGCAGGATATGCCGTGAATGTAGTTGTGTCTAATAAGATGCTGCTATTGTCAGATTTAGGAATGTAAAACAGGTAAAGGTGTAGCCCTGAAAATATTTGCTCCCGCCACTGCTTTCGGAAGGGAACCTATACGGCTGTGACCAGGGAGCACATGTGCCTACTCTTTAGCATAATGCTATTTATGTTTTGAAAAACCACCATATGGTTTTTAATGAGCCATCATTTGAAACGGACCCTAACATGGCTTACTAAATGAAGGACGCAGTACATCGAACTCTAAATGATCTGCATCATGAAAAGACGCGATGAATTGATGTATAGAACGGAGTCTATGCGGTGCATTGGGTACAAGACTATCGCAGCTGCAAGCGATCATGGTCATTATTTTTTCAGAAATCCCACCTGAAGGAATGGCCTTCATGTTTGAAATTTGTGTAAAATGCATAACAATAACCAGCTGTCCAATTACAGTGTCCAATCACAATATTAGACAGGTCCAATGAATGTATCAATTGCAACTTGATTAAACAGGTTATGTCAGTGCTGAGCTCTAACCAAATAATTTACTTCGGAGCAAGTTGTGGTCAAAATGTTGTCACTGCAGCACATTTTCATAATAACATATGTTTATACTATTCGTGCGTTATGTTGTTTCTAAGAAAGTACATAAAGTAGCATGGTTAAATCATGGGCAACCGAATATTCTCAGAACATTGACGTTAGTGGTAAAACAAATACATGCGAATGGGTTTCGTATGGTGCTCGCAATGTGTTGAAGATGCCGTCTTCTGTGTGTACGGCTCAGCGATAGCGCCCCCACTTGGTAAACGTAACGTGAACTCACAATGATATTGTAAACGCCTGCAGCGGTATCGAGTCACTCTTTTCATATCTATAGTTTTGCCAGGTATGTCGACCACTTAATCAGTTACGTATGATACAATGTCATTATCATTCCTGTATTCTTGACTCAGCTGTTATTCCACGCCACCCTCTAAATTCACTGGTGTTTAATTAGTAACATTACTCATCTTCACTGTCACTTCTGAGTTGTAGTAATTCCACGTTCGTATGTGTTGTTGAACTTATTTCACACCATACGTAGCCAACCGTGTTACTCAGAGGCGGTAACCATATTGACGGTAGGATGACTACTGTTGGTGTCCCACCAAATGATTGACCACCAGGTGCTGATTATTTAACCGACACCAAGAGGATGATGTTGATCAGGCAGGGCGTTGGCAGGCCCCTGCCACACTATGTTTATATGATAAGCATGAGCACGTTTTTATTTTAAACGGGACAACATTTAAAAGTGACATCAAGACTGAAATTTAAAATTCCAATGTGGCCATAACTCCAAATTTAGGTCTAAGCCTCGTGGTTCTGGCTCCCTCGTTTAAATAACAACACAGCATCCTCTGCTTTAATAAAAGTGAACTCCCTTTGGCCTGAGTGGAGGGTGTCAGGGCAATATTACCCAGACAGGAATCCCCAGCTTTGAAAAAAAAGTCTGAAAAAGAAGCGAATGACACATTAGTCATCGTGGTCTCACGATGCGCAGACGGGTGGGTGCCCCGGTTAGGGCAGACGCTCGGCCGACAATAAACACTTCGCGGCGATGAGCGATGAAGAGCAGAGAGTCATCGTGCCCTCTCTGCTCTCCGGGGAGGCGTCCTCTGACCATGGCACCACGATTGCGTCCTTGTTGGTGAGTGACTCTGTGCGTGAAAGTGTTCGCGCGCTCCAATTATGGAATTCAACTGTGCAAGGTTAATGCTGGTGGAATCCCATATATTTGTTTTATTGAAAGGACATTCTGTCTCCATTTCCATTTACTGCGTCATGACCACTTGGTACATTTGCCTTGGTAACCCATTCCATGTTTTACTGTTGCTGTTGTTGCTGCCAATATTAAACGTAAAACAAAGTTAACTAAAGAACGGATCCAATTGTCAATGGTTAACAGCTGAGTCATTTCTGCTGGGATTATTATCAAGGCGTACGACTAAACAGTGGACGTTAAAGATCATAAAATAGTGCGTGCCTGTCATAGCACAAATAGTTGCAACTACAGTACTTGAAATTACTGTATATGCATTGAGTATTTTGTTCTTCATACAAATTCATAGTGGCATTAAAACACAAACGTAACTCAATAAGTTTAACATGCGTAAAGCATTGTTGAACAGCTATAGGGATTGTGTCTGGAATAAGCAGCTATGACCATAAAATCACATGTGTATTCTTCATACAGGCATTTGAAGTAATGTTTTTAATTTTACCGAGTGATCGTTATGAATAGCAGAGGCCATGGGAACAATTGAGAGCGTGCGTGCCCTCCCAGTCTGTGGCGGTAGTTTATGGTAGGGAACACACAGAGGGGCATGAAATCGGAGAGGTGAGCAGGCGCAAGCCGGTGACAGTGGTCGTGCAGTGTCAGAGGACAGCTTCCCGGGCAACGATGCGAGTTGTGGGTGCGCACGTTGATGGGAAACGAGAAAAAAAACAGCGGACGCTCTGACACACATCTGGCAGACAATAGAGGATGACGCGCCGTCATCCTGCGACTGCCAGAACAAACGCACATGTCCTACACATGCTGGGAAATTGTCACATTCTGTCCACGGTCAAAGTACAGACCAGCACTTTGTTGCTACAATGATGTACGAGAACAATGGAATTCTTGCAATTTTCGGATGAGTGCCGAATGGTATGCAAATTTTGATTGTAAAATTGTACGCCTCATCGAGGAACTAATGAGAAAAATGTTTAGATGTCTATCTACAGACTGTTGTGATAGAACAAGGACTGTGTATTCATATTAATGCTTGAGTAAGTCAGTGCTTGCATGATTTGGTGTGGGTACATGCAACTAGTGACTATAATTGGTGGGATTTATCTCTGAAGAAATCTACGAACATTTACCCCTCTGATTTGAACAAATTATTTTCCGTATAATAATTATACAATTTGATATTTTGTAGTTGGATTCTCTTCACCTTTAAAAAACAGAGAAACATGGGCTACGACTGGGAAAAATGGGGTTACATTACAAATAAGAAACCAAGACGGAACACACTTTACCGCATTATTAGCAAAGCTTGTGTTATAAATGAAATACATACTAGGCTGCTTCAGGAAATAGTCACTCTTTAGGGTAGAAAGACACTTAATGCATAAGATTTTTATTTCAATGTACTTTACTCGGTTACTTTGAGCATTATGGTTTATGATATACTATACATTTCACACTGGTCTCTGCCATAAAAATGCGGCATTTCCATCAATGACTTACGACTGCCAAAGGCGATAAGTAAGGTCCACACTTGCTTTTTTAGCGGGTTAATGTTGGGAATAAAACATTCGTGATGTTTCAGTCAAGATGTTTAGAACAGGTCCGTAAATGTGACAGAATTTCCTTAGAAAGGCAGAGGGGTTCATGGAAATTGCACCAAATAAACTCCACACTTATCATTCATCGTAGTTTTGTTTGCTGGCAGGGTTTATCTTATACAGTAATAAAGTAAAACAAATACTCGGTAACACATCTCTCTCATTTTGAAATGCAAATGAATTACATGCATATATTAATACAGCAGCCATGACACGTTTCCGCAAAATAACACTTTAACGTTTTGTAGATATTAATTGTGCACGTGAATGTCTTTGTATTTATTAAAATGTAAATATGTTCCTGAGTATCTGTGTATCACCGCAGAATAACACATTCCTGCGGAGGGAGCTGGTAGGAACGTTGTATTGCTCGGTCAATGGCCAGGGTCAACGGCGGTGTGGTGTATTCCGCAAATATGCCCGACTGTGAGGGCGGGCACAAGCCGGCGTGAGTAGGTTAAACGTTGAGTTTTATAAGGGCACCACGGGGTGACCAGCCCCTCCCCACCCAGCCCCACCCCTCCCACCCTCCCCACCCAGCCCCTCCTCACCCTCCCCACCCAGCCCCACCCCTCCCACCCCCCACCCTCCCCACCCAGCCACTCCCTGCACGACGGACGGACACAATAATCACGTTGGCTGGTGTAACCAGGAGGTTCCTACCAGTATAACTATGCTGCTTAAATTGTACAATGCTTTGTACCACTTCTGTTTTTTTTTTATCTTCGGTTTCCACTTAAGAGAGTATATCCATCGGCTCTCAAATGACACGAAGGTATGCGTTAATATATGAAACCTAATTGTATTGCCTAATATATTTAATCTGCCTCCTTACAATTGACCCGATAGGCCTACAATTAAAAGTTAATTTTAATTTGGAATTTGTACATGACTGAGAGCACTTGAATATATTTTCCAAATGCGTTTTCTTTGAGTGTATACAATGTACAGACTGTTTCAGGGATATTATCATGTATTTAGTACTTGGTAACATACACCACTTGATTTATTTACGCACCTTAAAAGGCAAGCGTTATAATACATTATTTCAGTTTGGAAAATAATTCGTTGGCTAAGAATGTTTAACCACTATTTTACCCAGTGTGCATGACCAAGTGCCACTTGGAGGTAAATAATTATGAGTTGTAAGGGCTATTTTCGTGATACATTTTTTGTTAAAGGAAATGTACCAGTGCCACTTTTAGACGCCCGTGCAGGTGTGGCTGTACTTTGTTTAAGCACACATGCACACTCTTAATGGCTGGCAATACTTGGGCCAACTTCCTTCTAAAACACATAATTTCCACGCGTAATTTTTAAAATATACAGTACCACAAGCGAACACGTTTCCAATGCAATCAAAGCTAATGTACGCTTGTATAGCATGCTCATTTAAATAATGCACATCTACCACCTGATGCTGGGAATGTTCAAGGCCTGTGGGAGATTAATGTGGGTGCTACCGTAAGTCCAGCATGAACAGCTGTTCTTTTCCAGTGCCTAATTAGAATAGGAACAATCCAGATTCAAATGTGAGTCGGCCGCAATGGGCCGGTCTACCGAAGTCCTCTTTAAGCAAATGCCACCAATATGGTACCTGAAAATGAAACCTGCAAGAATCTACAAGTACATGTTATAACATTAAGTGTCTTCAGTTAGCTTTTGTGCATTGTCTGCAGCAGTCTAATCTCACCATAAGAAAAGCACATGACCCAGACTGAAATGTATACTTAAAAAACCTCATTATCCCAACTGTGAAACAACCTTCTGCCGCAATTATCTCCACGCTGCTTTGATAACATAAAATATTTTGTTCCATTTCATTTGTCAATGTCTGGTTACCTGATCCATCTCACAGCAGGCGATATACAGGGACTAATTGGCATTTTTTCGGACATATTGGCTTAACTTAAATTTCATCTTGACATGCACTGATTAAACGTGCCAATTATTATTCTGCCATGATTATTTGCATAACTCGCAATTTTCAGACCTAAACGTAAATAAAACCATCAGAAATGTTCATCCATGAACACTGCTTTTATTAAACACAAAAGTTGCTCCACTTGTGATGGCAAAACATGTGCAAACACATTACTTAAGGACAAAAATATATATACATAAAACACAGATAAATATATGCGCTGTGGGAATTTAAATTAGCAATTAAGACGATGCAAGTCACACTTGTACCTAATTCTGGTTGCATCCTTCTGAGCAATGTTAAACACATTTCCTGGATGACGAGCTCATACTTATTTAATATTAATTTAATTTTACGGTGTCCTTGAGACTGCCCCCCACCAAGAAAATGTGGAAGTTACACCAGCTCAAAGCAACCAATGGAGATGACCCACCACCGCATCGCTCGTTTTAAGAGCAGGGAGACTTCGAGTCGTTCATATGTGCTCAGCCAAATGTAGATGATTGATTTGTAGATGATTGATTTGTAGATTGAAAAAAAATTGCGAGCAAACGAGACTGCTTGTTTATCAAGGCTTTGATGATATACAGTGCCTCTCAAATGATTCATAATAGGGTCAACATCTGTTCTGCTGAAACAAAAAAATGTGTGAAGAGTTAAGCCTGGGGGAGAACAATACTCAAATCAGTGCTGGTCACAAAACATGTATGGTTTATTGGTGAAAAAACGAAGGCTGCAGCTTAATATGCTCAAATGAGGTGACTGCACACACACTTTCTGTTAACCTCTATTGCTGTGCGACACTTACATTGTAACGAAAGCATTTTTTAAGCATTTAAAACAAGGGCAGGGAACCTTTTTCTGCCAAGGGCCATTTGGATATTTATAACATCATTCGCGGGCCATACAAAATTATCAACTTAAAAATTAGCCCGTTATATTTGGTCAAACATTTAATTAACTCACCCCTAATGCGATGGCTGGAACTGCTTGTCTTTGGTGAGGCGTGTGATGTTAGCTGGTATTGATGATGTTGCTACTCGCAACTGCTTTTCCAGGTTTGCTCCTAGATTTATTGAATTTCGAGTCCCGCCTGCGGTTGCCTTGGCAGGGCCACATCAAATGATTTTGCGGGCCTTGTACGGCCCGCGGGCCGGACGTTCCCCACCCCTGATTTTAAAACTATGTACTTGCCGTTCTAATTTTATAATGGCCTGAAATTCAAATTAATGCACAAAGTGTAATTTTAGAATATGCTTCAACTCTGTAGCCGTCAAATGCGTGTAAACACATACATTGGGCCACTATTCTCAAATCACTTGAAATACCTTCCATTTCATTGTTATTACTAAATGTATGTGTATAAACTAATACTTGCTTAAATTAAAGCAAAACATCCATTGACAAACTCAACATATAACGCCTTATTAAACCAGTTTCTTATTCAATGGGTGTTTCAGTGAAGTGTTATACTATCCCAAAATGCTTCTCATATTTTACTGATGACAGTCATTAAAGTAAGGATTTGTAACTCTGAATCGCCATACACCACCACATTCCATTTTACAGCTGCTAAAGCCAATTACGTTAAGTAAAAATACACCTGGGCCATGCCAGAAGCGAAAGGCAGGCAAAGGCATAGTTGATTTCACTGAATACACAACACCACGTGTTCATTGGGTGATAGTGTGCCTCTTCGAAAGCACAAAGCAGTGGACTCATAAAACGGTCCAACATTGCAATCACTGCTGGTTTGTTTGATAAGCTACTGAATTCACGGTGTGGTCCATATTTGTACAAGACGTCAGCAGGCTATTGACTACTTGCTTTTAACAAACAAATAAAAAAACATCCGATAGCTTGCTTACTGGTTTTCTTGTTCTTTTAGTTTTTGATACGGATTACAATTGCTCCTTCCTTTACACACACATATATAAATACATCAAATCACAAAGGGGAATGCACATGGAATATTCAAGGTATACGTGAATGCGTCAACAGCACGTGAAATAATTACAACAGAGAAGCCAATGCTTGACCCCCTCAGCAGACCACAGCGATGTGCAATCTCACTGTGGGTGAGCGTGTTGTTGCAACACATCTCCTGGGCTGTGCCTATGGCTTGATCCCAAGTCGATATGCATGACGAGCACTTGTGCTTCTCACACAACACTTTCGACCAACCCCACGTGGGGTAGCATCCCAATGACGTTCAACTATAATATAAGCCACTTTGGGTTAACGCACGACACTTGTACGCAAGGCCTCATTTCCGTTGCACACGTGGCACACAGAACAAGGCGTCTCTAGTTAAACGGACTGCAATGCAACTCGGAAATACGCTTTACTAAAATGGTCCGTTAATTTAAAAAAGGGGTATGTATTAACAGGTTTATGGCTGCAAATAGCTTAACCTATATGCATGCCTAACATGCACAAAATGCACAGGCTAAGACAAAGTGTGTTGGTACAGTTTAAATTAACTGCAACATAAAAGGCTTACTCTTGATGAAGGGGTGAAGCATTTGCAAGCAACTTATTTTGTTTTACGCTAAACTGGTATTGAAGATTTGTTTTCAAAACATGTAATTACCTTGTTTTTTGGCTATTTTTAAAAATGATTGTTAATTTCCAGGCTAAGATGGATAGGTAGTGTGGTGGACAGTGGCAGCAATTTCATCAGTGTAGTGTCAATCAAAAAAATACATGTACACATAAAAAACAGAAAATAATCCCTTCAAATTTTCAATAGTCCTGGTGATATTTTTTTCTTCTGATTAAAGCAAAATGTTCCAAAAAAACCTCTAAATAAATATTGAAGCCACATGTGGTCTTAAAACAACTGGAATATTGTTTCACTACTTATCAAGAAGGTGCTACGTTTGTGTGCCTTCAAATGGAGGGCATAATTATCCCCATCACCTGAACCCTGCCCATGAGGTAGTGGGTGATGCTGGGAGCGGACAAGGGACTGAACACGTGTGTCAAGGCCACAGTGATGGCCTGACACGGAGGCTGATCTATCGTGGAGGGAGTGGGATATTTACCAAGCGCGTCCATATGTTCTGTCCATCATAAGCAGTAAATAAAGTGGGTTAATAGCATTAGTGAGGTCAAGCATGTGCATTTACGCACATTTTTGTTTGTTTTCATTTATAATTCAAGACATTTTACTGATGTTGATGGGTGATTTGGAAGTTAACACTATTACCATGTGACATTGCTTAGCTAGTACTCCTGGAATCCTGGGATAAAATCCTGAGGCCCCCTCAGGTTCTCACGTGTGGTTTTGATGGTCTCAGCTTAGAGTTTTGCACAGCACAAGAAAGAATATTAGGGTTGTACAAGACAGACCATTGAAGATCACCGAATGAAGACCTGCAATGCCACTTGATGGTCGTAACACAGCTTACCGTAAGGTTATATTGTCACAGGGGATTCCAAAATGCCTTACTCTGTGCCGAATAAATGCTTTGTTTTGCCAATATCAACTGGTGAAGAATTCCAAATCAAAATCTTAGTGGAATAAACAGTACCTTCCTGCACTTCTCCTAAAGTTAGAGCTGTCCAAGGTCACTTCTAGGTAGGGAAACCCACTTCAAATACTGCTTTAATGCTTGATAACTCACTGGGCCACACACACACACTGGTTAGTTTAACGAGGGTGCCCGGGCTGTGGACCAGAGCAGCTCGAGATAAGGCCACTTGGTCTGCAGGCAGCTCTTGACGGGCGTGTCGTCTGTGGAGAGGCCGGCCTCATGGAAGCCCATCACCATGGCCGTGCCCTCCGTGTAGCTCACCTATAGGAGGGGAGCATGGAGGCAAAAGAGAACTGTTAAGGTTTCAGACAAATAGAGCACGTACATTTGAAGTTCAAGTGTCTCCATCTCGGATGATGCCAATGTCCAACGATGGCTCGGAGTCACTTTGTAAGAGTTCAAATACTGGTTTGGAGTTGATAGAATCAATACCGCTTTGTGGTGAATCGAACGTTGATGCAATGCCACTGATAACTCCTTAAAAAACAATATTCCACAACTCACATGCGTGGGTTAGATAAAAAATATTTACCTTCTCCTTGGGACAAGAGTGCCGCAGACCATTGTAGTGGTAAACTGTAAATGACTCAGGAATATTCACTTCCTGTAAAAGAGCAAACCTGAATCAGCATGCTGGTGCACACTAACATAATATTTCACTTGGTCGAACACAATGGATGGTAAGGCGATTAATAAAGAACATGGAAGCTACTTTTAGCTTGAATACCTAAATTCCTTGCAACTGAATAGCAGTGCACAGCATGGGATACCAGAAGCAAGACATTCTGTGGTAGCATTCTATGAAATTGCTTGTCACCTTTATTTTACCTCAAGAAATCCCATTCAGTCTTTATTGCAAGGAAAACTTTGAGGGATTATAGTAAGTGAAACACGGCAAAAGTGTACAGTTATAAGGTTTAATCTAGAATGTCATCTTTATAAAGTTTAGCTTAATTGTGAAATTATAAATGTAAATGGAATTATTTGAATCTTTCATGTAATGTTTGAGTGACTGCATTGCAGTTAAAAAAAATATCCCACAAGTTAAACAATCTGGGCAATGATTGTCAAAAAGTGGCATGTTGCTCCTACATCTTAAGAATAAACATTTTGAAATACAGAATCGTCGGTTAATGAATTAATGGGACTGATGTTTAACAGTCCCAATGTAAATTATATTCAATGGTACCTGCTCTGGAAAGAACTCCAAGATAAATGGACCCAGTAGTATCAGCCCCAGGCCCTCGGGGTCCAGCTTTGTCTTCATAATGTTGACACTGTAAATATACAAGCACAGAGAACATTTTTTTCTAGACTTGCAATTGCTTTCCAGCCTTTTCAGAAACTGAACCTAAGTCAATAAGTAAGTACATTTAAACACCATATCATGTACAATAACTATATTATTGTTCATCATAGTAAACATACAAGCACAAACAATGTAACTTTGTGTAACACTATGCAACACGATTTTTGTTCCTGGGTAGTAAGTGTTATTTTCTAATTGCTTATGCCTCAAATGTATAGAAAATGGCTATTATTCCACAAAAACTTTGCTTTTGTGACCAGGACTTTACGTGAAGGAATGACACAAATGCACACGTCTCATTGAAAATATGTACATTTCAAAATATCACTGTCCTGGTCACAAAAGCAAAGTTTGTGGGGAATAATAGCCGTTCTCTGTACTTTTGAGGCATAAGAAATTGGAAAATAACACTTACTACCAAGGAACAAAAAAATTGTTACATAGTGTATAATCAGCCAATACCAAACACAGCACCATAACTGCCATTGTTAACATATTTTTCAACACCAATATTTTTGGAATGTTATCAGTACCAATTTGTCCATGTGTTACTTTGTATGACTAAAGTAGGTACCAGTATCATCATCACGATCCATGGCCAGATAGCCCATACGTGTCCACTGCACATTCCGTCATTTTTTTCCCCCAATATGCTCAAGAATTGTTAGGTCTTCCTCTCCTTCCATGTTCCCAAACAACACACTTTACATTTTCCTGTTGTTGTCCATCCTACATATGTGCCCAAATAGTGGCAGTTTCATTTCTCATCACTGCCTGCATCAGGTCTACTATGCGCAACATTTTTCACACTTCTACATTGGTCACTCTTTGGGTTCAGTTTAGATGCAATACATTTGTAATGGCGATCTTAACTCTGTCAGTCTTTTTCAATGTTCAAGTCTTGCAGGCATACAAAATGGTACTGAACAAGCATATTCTTAAGATTATTCATTTGATTTTGTTGCTGATTCGCTTGCTTCTCCAGGTGATATTTAATCCTACCATTACTCCTTTTCCCTTTGCGATCTTCGCTCTTAGGGTCTTTCGTGAAGTTGTTGTCCCCCATGTCAGTAGACTTCCCAAGTATACAAATTCGTTTACATTGCTGCTTTCTATTACTACTTATTTTCTCAATGTCCTCCCTTTCGAACACCATCGTCTTTGTCTTTTCCACGTTAATCTTCAGTCCTGCATCCTTTCCCGACTTATTCGGCTTATGAACACTTTCCTGCAGTAGTATGCAGCTTTCTTCCATCAGATCTATGTCATCTGCGATTCTCAGGATTTGTATTCTTTCTCCTTGTGGATATTCATGTGCCGTTGACTTTGAACTTTCACCTATATCCTGCAGAATCTGTCAGTCATTTCCCTACTCTGTATAATCTTAATGCTGCCCACGTTATATTTATCTTAGTCAAAATGAATGCTGTCTGGAAATCTATGAGAGTTATAAACCAGCCTATTTCTTTCTCTTTGCTTTCTGTATGAGCTTTCACATTAAGATGTGCTGTACTGTGTTCCTATCTTTCATAAACTATGCTTGTTCATCCGCCAAATAATCCTCAGTATGCGCTTTTAATCGGTTTAATAGTCCTATCTTTAATACCTTCCCCATGTGGCATATTAGTGTGATGGTTCTGTATTATTTTTACGTAGAAGTAATTTTTTTTACAGTTTGTTGTTGTTTACGCCATCTTCCTGGGATTCTGCCCAGCAATTAGCACACATGCAATGTGGGGCAACCATGAAATTCTGTGGGATTATTATCTTGACAGCCATATGCAGATGTTTCCTTCAAACATGTACACTCACAACCTCAGAGCTTTTGCTTGTTTTCAGAAAAGCAACGCTATTGCTTATAGCATCTATTGATGGGCATGCACGAATGAACCTTGTGAATATTAATTTCTGAAGTGTAAAAAGAAAGGATGTGCTGTTAAATGCTTCTCTCTTAGCCCAACTGTTCACCAAATCACTCCAAGCCAGTTACCAAGGAGCTCACAGAGTAAACCCTGCGCTCACCTGTATGTGCGTCAATAGGAAATTGTATCACCAATTGTAGAGTAACAATATAACTTGTGCTATCACTCGCAAGAGGAAGTCTTATCGTTCCAGTGTTATAAGGGCGTTTTATACAAATGTTTTACTTGCAATGCTGACGCTCTCTAGGTGGAAATAGCAGCGCTACAGCACTGCAGAAACCAGTGTCTCCAAGTTCCCCAATCTGCAGTGCAACCGCACAATTAAACGGCATTGCCGCCTCATTTGCCAATGTCATTGTCGTTTGTACCTGCCCAGCATGGTTTAGGTACACCAGGTATTTATTTAGGTAAGCTTTTTGGTAGAGTGCTAGAGGATACAGCCAATGCATATGCTCATGAAGTCAGACCGACATAATTGTATTCACACAAATCTGCTACATTGACTTAACGTGTATTATGTTTAGTTCTATATATTGTGTGATATATGCAAATTGCATATCACAACGATGAGGAACCAGATAGGCTGGAATGCCCAAACGGTATAGTCCTCGATATATAAAGGTGTTTTCAGCCAATACATGTTTTTGCATGTGGGGGAAAAAAAGCTGGAGCACCCACTGAATACCAACGTGTGCGAGAGAGCAACACTATCTCATACAGGAGCGACAGATGATGATATTAGTCCACACTTTGCTGGAGCACATTCTCCTGACAAGCCAGAGTTATGGCACCTTGATGCCCACCATCACCTCTACATTTCTGCATTACAGGCATGCATCACCAATTAAACACATTCTAGATTTGAAGCTTTCGTGACTGCAAGGATTCATGCTCTTTGTTTTTTTCGGTAAAGTCACGTAGGTGAAAAAATAAAATAAATGAAAACTAAATTAAATCACGACGTTTCGGGTGCAACACAAGTGTCCGTCATCAGGTGGGAAAGCATAGTCTGCTGCTAATGCAGACTGTCTGCATCAACGTCGTGATTTAATTTAGTTGTTTTCATTTATTTAATTTAATTTTTTCCCCTACGTGACTTTACCGAAAAAACCAAAGAGAATTAAATACATAGTATAAACTTGTGTATTTTAACGTTAACTATTTGAATATGAACTATATTGCAAATACTAGCTTTTTGTTTACTATTAGTGCGTTTAATTATGTGTTTACTCTCATCAGCATTATCATTGGTCATAATCAATCCACTGCTGAAAGAATGTATCCACAAGACATTGCAGTTTCTCATCGAATGCCGGCACACAATCCGATCACTCCATCTCCTTGGTGGACGTTCACCTCATCTCAGCAGTGTTGGTATGCTCTGATAAAGTTACTCAACTGGTTTTTCCAGTGACATCGATCTTGCTGTTTCCCTTCGAGACGCGAGTTTTTGGCGCTTAAGGGGAACTGGACAATGCTTTTATTTATAGCCTCAATCGTGAATGGGAAAAATCCCAGAAACCAAAACTAACAACTGGTCTCATATCATTACAGTATTCCAGATAACCCTTGATAAGGCAATAAGGAATTCCAATAGACCCTCAAGTTGTGACACGTGCTCTATTGTACCTTGAATGTGAGAAGGAATCTTGATTATTGCATGTGCTAAATCTAAAAATATGTCTCGACTGTTAGGTTACCTATAATAATTCCATGAGAACTTTATTTAAAAGTAATGTTTTTTCTTCACATGTATATAACCGAATCCACTTTTTATCTTGGTCACGACGTGGCTCGGCTGCAAACAGTGAATGTAATTGTGTTCTAGAATGCTGCACTTGCTGCCTGAAATAATTATCAGATGAGGTCACTCACCCCAGTGTCCAGAAGAGTTTATATTTACTGTATCTGGAGGGGAACCACGAGTGTAAACATTATCTGTGCGCAGGTCCTGCAAGGAGCCCCAAGTAATGCTACTTTTACACTCTACAATTGCAAATGAGAACTAAAAACATTCTGGTTTCCATGCTACATTTCACATAGTGGATGACACGTTTTTTTCTTTTCAGGAAGACAGTTTTAAAACTCAGGCTTCCCCACGAGGAAACGGGGCAGATTTGCAGCCATGCAGATTCAAAGAGCCATCTCTGCTGTACTGGAAACCCACCATCTAGTCGGCTGCATCTCACTCTTTTTGCTTCCCTGCTGTGCAGCATAGAAACAATATTCAAGATGCACTTGCAGCCTAATCTACCTAAAGACTTTAATGGAATCACTTCTCGCGTGCAGCAGAGCATGGCCACGCAGGTATGACATTTGGAAACAAAGCATCTGTCAACTCTTAAAATAGCACAGGGCTATGGATGATTACATAACATGTGAATGTGTGACCACCTACAGTAGACTCAAATAATGTGGTTGAAAATTGTAGTGAGATGAGATAAGCGCGTAAAGTTTATAAGTAGCATGGGTGTGGCCATGAACCCAAATATTTACATCCGCAATGGAGCTCTTGGAATGCACTATTCGAGGGGGAATAGTTGTTCAGAAATGCAAAAAATGGCAAAGTTTGTTGTTAAAAGTTTTACTATGTTAGTATAAAAATATCATTATTTATGTCTTCTTTATTTGCCTGTAATTGTGGTATTATTCCAAAATGCAAAAAATAAGATTTTTACTTTTAAAATGTTGCAGTTGAGGATTATTTAAAAGTGTTTCTCTTCATGTCTACAGATAAGTGTTAGGAACAGCTTCATATATATACACCACCTTACATGGGCTTTACACGTGGGTTTAAAATTAATATAGAAGTAACTGTTAAAATATGTTTCAACCCACTTGTTAATCAACAAACGGACGAATGGCATGTTGGTCTCAGGGGTTGTTTGACCATACTTCACCATGCTCGTCAAGTGTGGCTTGCTGGCCCCAAGACTACATAAGTACAATTAATTTCTGTCCATCGTGTTCACGTGATCCCAGGTTGAGATGCCCCATCTTATGAATGTGGACGTGTAAAATTACATTTGTTATCCAAAATCAACTATTGCCACTATGTAATACTTCAATTTCAAATGATCAGCCAAGTCTTACTTTGAATAGACTGCAAATAAATAAAAATGTCTCAGGAAATAACATGTCTGGTGAAGAAACTTTCATAATAAATACAGGAAACACCCATGACTTGCCCCAGAAACCTCAGGGTTAAAACGTGCTCATTGTGTTTCTGAATTGCTAGGATAAATCTGCCAGCAACTGCTTGATGAATTAAAAAATTTAGTAGTCATAGGTTCGAGGCTCAAAGTTTAACCTCACCACATGCATGAACTGAGTCATGAAATATTTTGTTGATTTCGAAATAACTGGTTTCTAAACGCCAATGCTAATTTTACACAACAACGTTTTACAAAGTTAAATGAAAAACATTCCCAAGACTGCCATGGTACTGTTTTTAGATATTTGTATCGTAGCTAACCGGCCTTAACAAATTATTCAAGACATAAATCACACGCGACTAGCTTGATTGATAATATAAAATTAGAATGGAGAGGTAAGTAATGCGTTTCAATCACTGTAATTGATCCAAACACACCCTTGTTTTGTACCTGACAGCACAATCAGGTCATTCACATTG
Source organism: Lampetra planeri (assembly GCF_965212315.1). Taxonomy (NCBI): domain Eukaryota; kingdom Metazoa; phylum Chordata; class Hyperoartia; order Petromyzontiformes; family Petromyzontidae; genus Lampetra; species Lampetra planeri. The sequence continues at coordinate 24,538,602 of NC_136107.1, forward strand.
GTAGAAAAAGCATTGTTGGCTCAACCATTTGGCATCAATTGGCAAGCCCACCTGTGTTAACAAAATCCTCTGTATGGAAGTCACTTACTACTCAGGGTCGGCAAAGAGATCCAGGGTTTTCATAAGATCCTCAAGCATAGAGTCCAGGATGAAGCCATTGTCTAAGCGGATTCAAGACACACATCCCAAACAGCATCTTGTTAGGCAAGTAACTATTGGAAAAGTGCAGTGTTAATCAAACATTCAGTATATCTCCCAAATACAGTTGTTGGTAAATGACTAGAGAAAAATAGTCAAGGGTGAATTGACCGAAGATACAGGGTGTTTCGGTAGTTTTTGTGGGAAACAGACACCAATAACGATTACAAATGTACGTGGGTAAACATTAAAACTAGTTGCTAAAATATTAGTTTTGATGTCATGCACCATGAAATGAGACAAACTTGCTTGTTCCAGCTATGCTATTATGCCCTTATTGAAAACCACCAATACTTTTTATTTATCCCATAGATTTAACAACATTCACATAAATGTATTCTCGATGTTTTATACCTAACTGGACTTGTTTTTTCTACCCAAAATCAAAACAAGCCAAAGTTAATTAACTTTTGTTGCAATGCGCACCCAATCTCAGATATTCTTTTTGAAAACACTGGAATAAAAATACTTCACTGAAATGGGAAAAATATGCTTTGTTAAGTCAATATCCCTCATTAAAACCAAACAAATGTGACTTTTTGATTGATGCCCACACACATGCACAAATCAAACACATTAAAAAATCTAAGATCAAGCTTGTTTGCACTTTTGAATCCAATGGAGTTTGGATTAGTAGTTTTACTATAGGCTCAATCTGCTGTAGCCTCAAACACAACAGTCATATTTCGATTTAAAGCTTTCGTGACTGCAGGGATTCATCTTCTTGGTTCTTTCGGTAAAGTCACAAATGTAAATACAATAGTGAGAATTGTATTTTATTTTGTTTTATTATTATTTTATTATTTCCCTTCTACGTGACTTTACCGAAAGAACGAAGAAGACACAACAGTCATGTTTTTGTGCTTCTAGTGCATAATGGATCAATATTAGCAGTGTTTATATATATTAAATTGTGTTTTTACGTACATTTATTCCATTTTACAACAATGCACGTATCAGCACAACACACCACTCGAGATGTATGCTTACACAATGGCAAGTCTAGACTTAGTACTTGAACAACTGCATCAAGTAATGGGCAAGGAATTGTCTTTACCACTAAAGTGACTGGCAATGGTGTTAAATTGGACTGAAAATACCTTGAATGGCTTCCTTAAAAAACATTGGTAATGTGAAAGAATATCGCAAAAAACTTTATCAGAACGAAAAAATTGTGCTTAAAATGTTTTGGCAATCAGAAGAACTCATATTTTACAGCACATGCAAAAACATGTGTGTAACATTTACACTAGATATATAATTACAAGCAATCTATTTATAACTTTTCCAACCAATCACAATTACTTAAAACATTTAATTTATTCTAGCGTTTGTTACTAAACGGCTTCATGAAATATTCCCTTTGCTATGTTGATCCTGGGGGCTCTTATGCCCATACTTTATGCAAGGGGCCTGGGATCAGGACAATTCAGTTTGATTCTTATCAATAGAAATTGGGTTCATGTGTGCTCACCATTGTTCAACCCCAAATACATTGCATGCAGCATAAATTCTAATTGGCCATCAGGAAAAAAGAACGTCAATTAGGAGTGCACTGCTGTCGTAGTTCTTGCTGTGGTTGTCCCACCTGATGACAATTGCTTGTGTTGCGATCGAAACGTCGTGATCTATTATTTTTCTACCTACGTCACTTTACCGAAAGAACCAAAGAGTATGGATTCCTGCAGTCACGAAAGCTTCAAATCAAGATAGGAGAGAGTGTGTTTTACAGCACATGCACACACAAATCTAGTGTTTCCTTGCACAATGAGATCACCAGCTTTAAACGCTGATATAGGATACAAACTAGATTTGTCATATGCTCCACAGGTCCATGACAAAAAGGCGATCTCTTCACAATGAAAATCAAAGCACGCAGGGTCAGCTTACATTGCAGCAAATTGCTCTGACGGATACTGTTTAACTTGTGCTCAGGGGTAACGCAAATGCCACCTCTGATTGCACCTCCATGCTTCATATCCTTTGACATACTGACATCAGCTGATTGGCTCATCGCAAGTAGAAAGCCAGATGTTTTGGATTGCCCACAGTAAGACATCTAAATGCCATTTAGTGAGAAGAAAAAACAGGAATTACACTGGATTACATGAATTAAAAATGCTGTATGAAAAGCTTGAAACTGTATCACTATGATCTGTGTATTAGTGGGAATTATTTAATGAAAAAAAATCACAAGGCAATGAGAGAGAACATCGATATTCATTCATAAACTAGGTGAAAGGCAACTCAAGATAAACAACTGTTGTCGCAAGCGAAGCGTGAAAATATTATTTCAATAAAAAATGACAATTTGGTTGCAGAACTTTAAAACGTTTAATTTGGAAAGTGGCAGGGTTGAACAACCACCAAGCTCTACAGCTACGTTTTAAATCACTCTTATCTGGCATCTATTTGACTGTGACCAATCTTGACAGCATTTTTAGGGATGGCGCATGACAACGTCTCACTTGGGACTGTAGTCCGTTCATGTCAAAGGTTAAAGTTATACGACTAAAACATTTCATTTGAATATGTGTCACCCATGATCCCTACAGCCATGTTGGGGAACTGTGACATGATATTTAACTTTATACACCCACTGTCTTGCTGGGGAATTATTTTAAAATAATAGATGAATAGTAAAAGTGGATTCTACAAAGATGCATTTAAATAAGTTATTACTGGTAATAATTCAGTAAAGTAGCAAATAATTACCCATGACGATAACATACCATTATATTGACATATATTCTTACTATATATCATGCACTGTACACCTTGGGATATTGTTTGAGGATGCATTGGAATCAAAATGCTGAAGCAGAGAAAAGCAGAGTAGGTTTGAGCACTTGTGGAAATCTGGGTTTGTTTTTATGTTGACTTAAAGCTTTCATCACTGCATGAATTCATACTCTTTGGGTCTTTTGGTAAAGTCACGTAGATAGAAAAATAATATTTATTAGCTGGTAGAATAATATTTATTATAATATTTATAATTATAATAATACTAGCTGTACTACCCGGCTTCGCCCAGGACTTGGATCCACCACACCCTTTGTCTCCCCAGTGGCGATGTTCACACACCACAGTAGTTACTCGTTTTGAGGCTGAGTCGACCTAGGGGAGGCCCAGAACCGGTTGAAATAATCGTGACCGGTGGTGGCCATGAGCTGGGATCGAACTCGGGTCGCCGGGTTCGTAGCGCAGCGCGCTAACCACTACACTACGCTTCCACATGCGCGGGTCACGTGACAGATTTGACGTCACAGCTCACTTGCCGTGCAAAAAATATATGCATTATTGAGCTCCCCCCCCCCCCCCCCCAAAAAAGTGTATTTTCATAATTTCTGCATGGTTTACAGTCTGGAAAGTACCCACATAGCAAATTTCAAGTTTGTTGCATGTCGGGAAGTATGCTAAACATTTTGAACAGACATACATATTCACAACTTTGCCTTTTATATATATGGAGATTTATAATATATATTTATTATTTTTCTATCTATTTGAGTAATAAGTAAATATATTCTATCTATGTGACTTTACCGAAAGACCCAAAAAGTTTGTATATATGTGTTAAATGAACATACAAGTACGCATTATTTATTTAATAATGGATAGGCACAATATTACGAGCAGCATTTAATAATGTGAGCAATTACACTGGGTAGAGTATGAATAATAAAAATGCTAAAAATAGACACCATTACGAACAGTGAAAGTGTATATTTTGGCATCATGAGAGCTTTATAAGAACCAATTTTGTAAAATCTGAGGTGAACCTTTGTCATTCTTAAGCAATGAGTGTGGTTGTTTGTAGTCTACTGAACGCACGCCTGCCGCACAGCTCCATCTCAAACTTAATTTTGAGCTTTCGTGCATGCAGGAATTACTCTTTGATTCTTTCGGTAAAGTCACGTATAAAGAGAAAATAATAAAGTATTTAATTTATTTAATTTATTATTTTCTCTTTATACGTGACTTTACCGAAAGAACCAAAGAATAGCTCCATCTCACTTTAATGCATGTTAGCCTATGGCCAGAGACTCACTTGTAACCACTGTTGAGAGGACCACACAGGTAGCTTTGTTGGCAATTAAGCGTGAAGTTACAGACTGCGCTCTACATACATACCACAGCAGTGTAAACTGCCCGACCAGCTGCACACAACGCCAATGCACTTAAAACATGAAACATGTCTGATCCCAATCGCAATGAACAGCAGCAGCACAACCTGTTAAACAGAGACCCTGGAGTTTTCTTGGAATGAGCATGTCTCATTATGGTTATCTGAAAATCTTTAGGCTCTGTGGTCTGCAACTTGCCTTACTTATCAGGAAAAATTGGGCAATTACCATGCCAAAATCACCTCTCACACTACTTCAACCAGGCTTTCAGAACATATGATAAATATTAACTAATATTTGCCACTAGCAGGTGAAAGCCGATGCTTCTTTGCTGCTGTCTGTGCTCCAACAAGTATTATGCTTCTATGGGCCATCGTAAATAGACCACAATAGCTAAAGAATTGCATTCTAAATGTTTTGTTTATAATTGATACACTGGTATGTACATGACAATATAGGCAAGAACCTCAAACCAATGTTAGCAAGTTAATGACCCACATACCCTACCATTTATACCTACAAGTCACTTATTGTGAGCTCTTTCATGCTTTTGAGCATGGCTGATTTGTCCTTTGAAATAGGACCCAGGTCAAAGCCAGTAAACAGTCTTGGTGCCCAAAATGGCCAACGCGAACACTCAAGTGTCCCCCAAACTGGTTTAAAATAGAAAATATAACAGTTGGGCTGACACGCATGCACCCAGGGCTCGTCACAGTGGGAAGAAAGCTCACTCACCTTCCGGGTCAAAGCTCTTGAAGACCCTGCGCGCATGTTCAGTGGGCGACTCGGACGCGACCACGGACAATTCCTGTGAGAGCAAGCAGACGGCAGTGGTCAGCACATTCATACCACTGCCAAGCAAATAACCGGCATTGTGAAACTACTATATACAGCACCTCCTCTCCATTAACACATCCCCCCCCATTGAAAGAATGTACTCAGCGAGGAGTCAGGTTTGAGAGTGTGAAGGCACGTCATGTGTGGGTAGCTGCTATTGTAGGCAAGGTAAACGAAGACGGCTGGCCGAAGATAGAGGCCAGCCTGAAAAAAACACACATGCACGCAGACCGAGAAACATCTGATGCCGATTGCCATAATAAGCAGAGCACAATTGAAAATGTATGTATCTATTATCCACTTATATCACTATATTGATCGATGGAGCGTAGCAATACAATTTCAGTGGACATCTTCTCGGGCATGTCCACTATTTTGGCTGCCACTCCATCGTAAGTCCTCACCATTGACCATCATCCCTCCTCACGATTTGTCCTGCCCAAGCCCGCTTATTTTTTATTATAATTGTTTTTTTTTAACAGTCCATCACGCCCCTTATGCTAGCTTAAAAGAAAAAAAATATTACTGGCAAGAATCCGTCAACTTTTGGAAGGAAACATGTCTGTGCCATATGCTTGGTTCTTTCGGTAAAGTGACGTAGAAGGGAAATAATATTATTTATTATTATTACTTCCCTTCTACGTGACTTTACCGAAAGAACCAAGAATATGAATCCCTGCAGTCACGAAAGCTTTAAATCAAAATGTCTGTGCCACTTGTTGGTTGAAGGTAGTTTTTGCCAAGAACCAACAATGAAGTTCAACATACATAGGTTAAAACTTGAAATGGTGGCAGCTGCTGCAGACATTATATGAAAGTCAAGAAATTATATAACATACAGTTGTGGCAATGGCTGCATACAGGTCTACACAAGTGTTGGGATACTGATGTATTCCATTTGAGGCTCAATCTTGATCAAGTGTAGAATACAGTGTAGTAACACACCAGAGCCGACAGGCTACTGAACCCTTTTTTCAAAATTTATTCTGCATGGTATCCATGCCACACAACCACGTGCCCCTGACCCACGGGATGAGAACCTCTGCGTTAGGCTAGAAATTCAATCAAAACACCACTCCCGAAACCTGCCAGGTGGTGCGTAATGTCTGAACCCTTGACAACTCATCAACATGAGTCACCTTTCTGAAGCAGATGGCAGCCCCTCTGTTAAGACTACCATCAGTATTGACGTTGTGCTCTAGTAACATGCAAAGGCTAAGCATGACTCTCCTAGCATGCACCGTTTGCGTGTGAGTGGGCAGGCACTGCAAAGGGCATATTAATCAAGAAACAGGAGAGCGCCTGCACCTGCTCCAGACGTCACTTTTTGGCATCTGCTACCATCTGTGTGCCTGTGTAGGAGGCCCCTGCAGCAATGCAATGGCCCTTTAGGTCACACATTCTTAAGTGTCGGCGACGTAGGCTGCCGTGCAGGGATACACCCACAGATTTAACCGAACGGGATAACAACATTTGTCATAGCAGATTAATAGGTTGTCCATTCCTTATATGTTTGTTCAGTGAATAAATACACAAAGAAAGTCAGAGTACAGACTCATTTATAATTTCACAATGTTTTTATAAATCCCCGTTGAGAAATTAGGTGTAACAGTGGGATATCGCTGCTGCAAGAGTTAGGGGCCTTACCAAAATAATCATCTAAAGGTTTGTACAGTAACATGTTGGCTGGAAAAATAAAATAAGTTTAAAGAATTGCACAGAAGTATTCATGATATATTACTCAGTTGTCCTACGTTAATTCATTATGTTCAAAATGCACTTATAAAAGATAAATAATCCACTGACATGTAATCCACTTTGATAAAAATAAAATCAATAAGAAAAATACATGCTAAGGGATTGGCCAGGCATTATATTACAGGACTTTTCTGACAGTTGAGACTAAAAACAGCTTTCCTGAATAAAATAAAATTATTCATATTTTTAAAAAACTATTTGTTTACTTATAGCCATTAATTCAACAGATAAGTACACACTGATATGTTTAGAGTAAAATAAATAAATCCTAACATTTTCTGTATTCTTCATGTGTCCCATTAAATGCTTTTATGGGAATACATCTATATATAAATCTACTTTTTAGTGGAACAAAGTCCAATTTTATTTGAAAACAAATGCCAAGATGGTTCAAAGGCTAGGTTATTTGTAAAGAAATGGTAACTCAATACAAATTGGTAGCCAGGAAAAATCAATGATTAAGGTCTCCTCCCATCATTATCAGATTATTATAATTTCTGAACAAGGAAGCAAAGGTAGTTGGCGTCCCGTTTTTAAAGGTGCGGTCTTTGCAATACATCATTGTTCTTAAGGTGAAAAATGCTTGTTTATTATTGTTCCTGCTATACAGTGATACCTCGGTTCACGAACTTAATTCGTGAACTGACTCTGGTCGCGAACCGAATTGGTCGTGAACCGAGGCACATTTTCCCATAGGGTTCAATGCAAATCCGGTTAATCCGTTCTGACCTTTTTTTTTGGTTTTTGAAGCACAAAAATATGAAACAAATTACAATACACATTAGTACTGTACAGTATAGTAATGTATAAAAAGAGAACACTAACCTTGCTTGAGATGACTTCAGTAAGCACTCAAACGGGTGAACTGTACATTACAGTAAGTACAGTATTGTACAGTACAGTAGTACAGTACAGTACTGTATGTGCTAAAAAGCACACCAAAAAGCAAAAAGTCACTGAAAGTGTCTTCACAGTACTTCTTTCTGTGTCTCTTCTTCTCTCCACGATCTTCCTACAGGAAGTCACGACCATGTGACAGCCTGGAAATAGCATTAAAATGGCCGCGGCTCCTGTTCGTGAACCGAAGCGGAGTTCATGAACCGGAGCATATTTTTATGAACTTTTCTGTTCGTGAACCGAGTTGTTCGTGAACAGAAGCGTTCGTGAACCGAGGTATCACTGTAGATGGTGACTGGAAGTGATGCATTTACTTAACGGCTCCTAAAATATGGATGAGTTTACATTGAATTCTTCAGCAAGAAAATGTTTTCATGCCTTCAAGACTTTACTTAAAGTCTAAATTTATAAAGACAAACCTTCACATGGCTTAGTTACATACTTGTGCTATTTCGATAGTAATGTTAACTTCTCTGTGTCTTTTCAACATCATTTAACAGACATACATCAATTACCATAACCAGTGCCAGTGAATTGGGTATAGACCTTAGAGGGGCAAGAAATCAGAAAAATAGTGGTGGCCTGAAAAAGTCATTCTGGAAGCTAGCACATGATTAGACATGGCAAGAATGCTACAACACTAAGAGACACAGTGCCCCCCCAGAAGTCGAAAACCCCAGAACCCTGTTCACAGCTTCAAGTGCTAATTCAAGAATGCGCAACAACTCCAGGCCTGTGTGTGCAACAATGATGTGTTGTTTTCATGAACTCTCTGCACAAAGGCCGAGTGTTGTACACAAAAAGACAGTGCAAGGGACGGGGACGGATAGAAGCAAAGTCTGCGCACAACACACGTGACCCAAGTCTGAAACAAAAAGCAGGAGTCATTTAATTAGCCGAATGTGTCTCTTGAGCGTGACAAGGCTCTGAAACGCACATTTGTCCTGGGGTGTGGGTGCCTGACCCGTCCAGCTGGGGGTCTAGGGAATGGGATTTATCAGTGAGATAGTAATGGTGGGGTAGCCTTAGGAGGGACAGTCCCGTATGAGTGGGTGCGAGACCTCAGTCAGCCCTGCAGCAAAGCGAGAGACTGAAATGCACAAGCCTTTGTTCCCACACACGGCAGGGGCTGTCTAGCCGCGCTGTCAGGTTTTGGTTGGGATCGTTGGAGGGGGGGAAAGATTGGGCCGCCCTCTTGGTATGACCTCATTACTTCTGGCTTACTGCATAAATACACACCAGAGGAGGGGAAACGTATACCATTATATTGGCCATAATTTCATTTGCCCTTTGACAAAAAGGGGGCAAAAATAATACTGAGCATACTTTTTGGACACCTTTCCAGCATCAATGAAGATAATACATGCATATGGACCTGAAATGGAGGAAATAAGGGCTTTATTTTAAGCTGCTATCAGTACGAATTTAACCTTATTTTCTCAAATATGGTTGTTATATAAAATGGTTTTAAAAAAACAAGCGTGATTCTCATGTTAAGATGCATGATTTTTGTGGCATGTTGACAGATTAAGAGGGCTAATCTCCATAAGGTCACAGATGACCCAGTATTTTTTTCTTAGAATTTACCGACAAGTGGCAACAAAGTAAGGCAAGCCATAAAACGTACGAGTTGCTAATACAGTAAAACCTTGGATTGCGAGCATAATTCGTTCCGGAAACGTGTTTGTAATCCAAAGCACTCGTATATCAAAGCACTCGTATATCAGTTGTGATCACGTAACGCTCGGCAGACAAAGCGTATACGTACTACTCGTATTGCAAGACCTCGCTCGTTTATCAAATTAATATTTATTTACAATTTTTGCTCGTCTTGCAAAACACTCGCAGACCAAGTTACTTGCAATCCAAGGTTTTACTGTACTGGTTAGGGGCATGTTAGGACACCTGTTTGCAACAATACAAAAGCTCCTTGGTTCTTTCGGTAACGTCACGTGACTTTACCGAAAGAACAAAAGGGTAATTCCTGCAGTCACGAAAGCTTCAAATCAAACACAAAAGCTACTGTTTGTTTTAATTAAGCAATAAAGCTAACAAGCCAACATTTTCACGAATAACTCTAAATAATCAGGCAGAGAACAGAAGTAACACAGTAAACACACTTATATCATACATATGTCCCTCCAAATACAAACAAGTATTTTTTTACACAACCCATTAGCCTCACAGCCTTCGGGGAGTGCATAATTTCAGCAGCATTAATTCAATGCGAGCAAATTCTGGAACGTTTTGACCAAGTGGCTCACCATTGTTATCCACAACAACACTCATGGTTATTTTAATTCTCACAATATCCACTGGTGGTGCAATGTACGACGTTGACATCATAGGCACATTTCTTTTAAATCGGAGTCAGCTATGAAACAAATAGTCTGCCTCTCACAATGCCATTCCGCTATTATTGTGCTGCTCTTTAAAGCACACTTGACAGTTTCTGGATTAGAATACATCTTTAAAAGTAATAACTAGCAGTAACTTGCAAAGAAAATCAAAGATTAACTTACAGTTACATGCTAATTTCTCACTTTAACATCATGCTAATCTCTCACATTATCATAGCTACTTCCGTGCCCAGTTACATGCTAATTTCTCACTTTAACATCATGCTAATCTGACATTAACATAACCACTTCCGTACCCAGTTACATGCTAATTTCTCACATTTCACATCACTAGACCCAGCCACTCCTTTATAACCCTTGGGCTACACCCATTTCAAACCTTTAAAACAGTCTGCATCAGCAGCAGGCCATGCTTTCCCACCTGATGATGGACGCTTGTGTTGAGCCCAAAACGTCGTGATTTATTTTTATTTTTATATCTACGTGACTTTACCGAAAGAACCAAAGAGTATGGATTCCTGCAGTCACGAAAGCTTCAAATCAAGATTACACATTTAGATAAACTACTGCAAAAATCAAGCATCATAAACAATTACATGTGATTTAGCAAGAACCAGTTGATATGCAAGTCATTGATTCCAGTGGTAGTAAAGTGTCATATGACATGGTTCTGGATTTCTAAAAACAAAACTGGAGGTGAGCTATAGTTGAATGGAATTCTATTGGTACTTGTATATAAATGTGTAAGCACTGCCTTATAAGGACAAACTTAAACATAAATGGCAAAACAAAAATGACAATGTGCCATAAAACTGAGTCCCATATGTGCAGAACACATCCACTCACCCGCCACCACAGGAAGGGCAAAACCTACTACCGTGTGATGAAAATGCTTAACCTTGTGGTCTTTATGGGTCCTGAATGTTTGGCTTCGCTTTATTAAGACAGCACTGTCACTGAACCATGAAATTGAACCCAAAAGAGAAGAAGGGTTGTTTTGTAATCTCTTAACTGTAGAAACGAAAGACATTTTTTTCTCATTTGATACGTACAAAAATAATTTAACAACTGACTGTCATTGATTGAACCAAGTGATGGCCCACTGGCATTTCATAAACCAGCAAAGCTAAGTGTGGATATTTAATAGTAATATTTACAATGAGTGAACAGAATATGTAATGATGACATCTGGGAAACATGTTATAACACTGGCACAGTATACTAACAGAATCATTAACATTAAATTAACAATAACGCTAAAACAGAGCTGGGGAAAAATTAGTGCTCAACGTATACACATAGGCACATGAGCTGAAATGTCAAACAGTTAGTAAGTGGTGTCACCATATGGATATTTAAAAAATATGCAATTATTTTCTGTATTAAAAAGTTGAAATGGCAAGTGGATACAGATGGAAATATGATTTATGATGCGTTACTCTTCTCGTACAAATAACAAAGGCAACTTATACTGTAAACAATACATGTTGAATTATTTGACACGGTGAGGTACAGCGCTAAATTAAGGCGACTCTTCACTAAGCTCTAGTCACCGTTAGAAATGAGATTGATAAAAAAAAACTGGTGAATAAGTGTTAATCAATTAAATGCTGCAGAAACAATTGGCAGGGGAGCAAGCAGTGGCTACACCGGGAGAGGCATCGGCAACAAACAGCAACTTCCGCTCAGTAATGAGCAGCGGGGAAGCAGGGCTCCGTAAACGCTTCCTTTGGTCGGAGATGCCTTGGCCAGCGCGTGCCGCCACCCCATTAACAGTGCTGGTCACATGGACCTAGAGAGCTGCATGGAATGACCTCTCGGCGACACCCACACTTGTGCCCTACACGTCCACAGGGCCTTCTTTGAATAGAAGAAAGCGCTAGTCGGGAACTAAGAGTCTTGGACTAGCACTCAATGCTGGGTGGAAAAATGTCATTGCCTTCCGGCATGATGCGATTAGTCAACAGACAGCTTGTTGCCTCTAACCCGACAGTGCAAACATTGTGGGGATTTGTGGATGATAAGAGTGTTATACAATTATTTAAATGCAAGAAAAGCCACAGTACCAATAGAAATGTTCACTTGCCAATCAAATTGTCCTCCTCAATGAAGCCAGCTTTTCTATAGTGTCCACGTTGTTGTCTAAATGGAGATGTTTTACTTACTTACGTTGGTGGATCAGAGATCATGACTTGTGCATGAAACATGAAACACATTACATCGACAATTGCTATACTACCTGCATGATTGTGTGAGTGTTATTTATATATATATATGCATGGGTTTTCCTCGGTACACATGGAAACTTAATACTTAAACAAAAAGGACCAAACATCTCAAACAGGACCTTTCTTAACACATAGGTTATCACAGCCAATATCATGATTTATAACACTTTTTGGTTGAGGCCACGTAGTGACCTGACCAAATCTGTGCCATTAGGAACCCTTCACCACCCAACACAGCTGAACAAATTCATCGTCACGTATACAAGTATTTAAGGCACCAATTATATGTTTCAGCTCAATGTTCGGTTGAACAATCCTCACAACCAAATGTAGCAATCAGATACGATGCTTTATTTAAAATGCATCAAACAGTATCAGGACAAGATCCAGAATGTCAGTCCATGAAGTCAAGGGACCATTCTGATAAAAAAAAAGTATTGCTTTCCTTGGTAAAGAAACTACTATTAATTATATTTTTTTCGAAACACAATGCACAACTGCTGTTTTATCCTTGATACAATGTAAAGTTTCAACATTGTTTAAGGTTTTTAACACATGAATGGGAACTGAGCCATGGCACATAAATAAATCGGAACCCCTGACTAAAGAAAATGTAAAAATAAAATAACTGTTCCCACAGGCCCTGAGCCAGAATTTTACGGCATATTTGTCTTATACAGTGCACACACAATGCATCTCAATCACCCCTTAATGATAACTAAAATTGTGATAACATTTGCAAGACAAACATCGATATTGAAATGGTCATTCAACTACCAAAAATTGACCCTTACATCACATGAGAGGAATTACATTCTTGAGTCTCAATGAATAAGCAGGCCCTGTGCAAAAAAGTGGTACAACCAACGCCATTCATGCACTCTCAGCCCCAGGAATCTGATAACCCAGGAGGTCAGTGCCTTGGATTCTTTCAGACGGACACAGGCTACACACAAAACAGTTAATCGTGTCAGCCTCCATGGGAAGACGTATGATCAGCAAATGGCTACAATGAATGTGATGGATCACAGACGTGTGGTGCACACAACGATTGGCACACTTGGGCAAACTGCACGATATAAATGGTAGTAGCAATGCTGGCCAAAGCGGAAGACAAGCCCAAGAGAATTAGTCACTTATTTATAAGAAATGATATGTTGGTTGTGGTTTTGGCATCTGTGTCTAGACAGAGACATTCTGTCGCAGATCCTCCTGCAACGGAAGCTAAAGAGATAGATATAGAACATGTTCGTCATAAGCATTAGCCTGAGATCCTTCAATGACCTATCTTATATGGACATAGCTCTCTTCCAAGCATAAGCCACACCTAGTCCAATATTTTCTTTATTCAAACAAATCCTACGAGAGTATACCTCCAGAACGCCCATTGGTGGAGTTATTTTCTTTTTGACTCAAATGCCTTATTTTAAAACAAGGCATAACAAATGTTCATCACACAAACGGGTGGCACAGAGGATGATGCAGCCAATGGCTATGTTTGTATTGCCTACAATCTACCAGAGGCAGTGCTGAACTATATTGGTTGTGCACTTCTCCTAGGCTATGGAGATGAAATGTTGTTTTTACCTATCTATACAATGAATCCTGATAGTGGACCCGTACTGTAATGTTTTCTTTATAAAACCCACAAGAACAAATATGATATTCAAATGCATTAAACAAGAAAATGTATTTACTTTGGGTGGCTATCTGTAATTCAGACACCTGTGCGACGTTTCGATGACCAATGGAAATCAGGGTCTTGCTGGTCTAAGCATGGTTCACTTGCATTTTAGGAATGGGAGCAGGGATAATAAGCCACGAGTGTGTACTTGGTCTCTCTCCATGCCCCTTCACATCCATACCCTCTGCAACGGAGGGTTGAGGGTCAAGAATTGGTCTGAATAAAGTATCTTAAAAGGTTAAACTCAGGTTTTGCTCAAGTTACTTCGACAAATCTATCTCGTCTTGTAATATTTTTTTACAGAGACGACACAAACGACGTGTTCCACATCTACATTAATTCTCTGATGTTACACCTGGTTCTATGCTCAGCCCAGGTAATAGTGTGTGATTCACATATAAAAGCTCCTAGGCTTAAAGGAAGCTTCATGAGCCAATTTTATGTCAGGTCAGCCTGGTAAGGTGGCTGCGATAGGAATATGGCCTAAGCTTGTGAGCCCAGTTCACGAATTGACCAATGACGCTTCTGAATAGTTTTGGAAACACATGTTAGATATCAGTGGTGCCCATCCAGTGCTCTTAATGCATATAAACCCTTCAACCACCTCTGTTATTCAGTACTTCTAAAAGATGAGTCGGGTGATGTCAGCCTCTTAGAAAAAACAACACAGTGGAAGCAGCAATTCTGCAGCAGGGTGCTCTCTGGGTTGTAAAGTGAGGTAGTACTGGTCACAAATATGCATCTGCATATGCAGCGGCTTTTGGCTAGCCATCGAACAAAGACGGTCACTGCATCGCACGCTTCCAGATGCACTTCTCCGACCATCTGGAACACTCTTCCTTCAGTTATTAGGAAACCACTGGCGCTACGCACTTTTAAATCTTTCTTGAAAACTAATTTCTTTAGAACTGCTTTTTGTGTTTAGGTTGTTGTCCTTCCCCTGCATCTCTGATAACAGCGATTGGCTATATACGGTGTGAAAGAGGTTCAACACACATACATACATACTGTACATGCAAAGCAATTTGTCATTGCGATCAAAACAAAAACTACTTACCAAGTAGGCTTATTATGAACTAGCTTTACTACCTGGCTTCGCCCGGGACTTGGATTCACCACGCCCGGCCACCTTTGTCCCCTCCAGTGGCGATGTTCACACACCACACCAGTTACTCGTTTGAAGCTGAGTCAACCTAGGGAAGGCCCAGGACCGGTTCAAATAATCGTCACCGGTGGTGGCCGTGAGCGGGAACCGAACTTGGGTCGCCGGGTTCGTAGCGCAGCGCGCTAACCACTACACTACTGCTCCCCCCACATACACGCGCGTCCATAGGTACACATACACGCGCTTGCTGCAGACACACACAACTTTGAGGGTGCGTACGGCAGTCAAAAACTGAAATAATAAAGCAATGCTGCACGAAGAACGCCTTAGACCTGCAACACATTTGTATTTGACTTTACCCGCGATCAGCAGGCACACTCAATGCATTATTGCGCCCCCCCCCCCCAAAAAAGTATATTTTTATAATTTTTGCATGGTGTACAGTCTGGTAAGTACCCACATGGCAAATTTCAAGTTTGTTGCATGTCGGGAAGTACGCTAAACATTTTGAACAGACACGCATTCACAAATTTCCCTTTTTTTTTAGAAAACAGAGGCCCTTTTAACGCAAATATGCAAAAAAGTGCCTTGTAAAGAAAACAAATTGAAAATAATTCTGCTCTGGAAATACAGCAACTATTTCTGAATTTAATTTAAAGGGTCCATACCTACAGACTCTGGGAGCAGTTGAACGTTGTAACGCATTCCAAGCCAAATATATACAACCCAATGCTGTCAATGTCATCAAAAACAGAAGGCAAGCCGGTGGCTGGGGCAGCAGTCAACTTGTTTTCATCAGAGCAACTGGCTCCTCTGTCTCCTCCCACATCTGCACACTGCGAGCTTAATAGCAGTCCAAGCGTATTGCCACAATTCACCACCAGGGCAGGGCAGGCACTTAATCTGAATCCCTCACATTGAATACAACATAGATTGAGTGGAAGGCTGGAAGGTGGAAATAATAAATGCATTTGCATACATGACACAGAAATGCAATGGTAAGTGATTCAAAAATAGACACTAAGCAGTAGATTAGTTATACCACTGACTCAACCCAAATTGTAGATGATGTTTCAGTGCCATTATACACAATGCATACACTGGGGGCCTAACACATCTTTGTAAGTGCACATAAGCATGTTTGCTAATTCTGTATCATTTAAATTCAACTACTTTAAATTGTGGTCTGGAATAAAACATATAAACGTTTAAACGTGCTATCTGTTGCCTAAGTATGTTTAAAAATGCAGAGGTAAATACTAGACGGTCAGAAATAATCATTCTTAATTAGATTCAGCAGCAAACATTGTATTAGTGTTACAATTATTAAAATAATATCCTAAATCACATTATAAGTTACTTTATAATACCATATTACATTCATTGATATCACAAAAAACCATGAAGATGACAGAATGTTGAATTCATGAAAAAGCAGATTTCTAGCAAGAAGATACCTTGTAACTCATATAAACAATGCACTGCTGAAATTGTGGGGTATTTTTTTCCCTACATCTCCAGCGCATAGCAAAAAAACTAGAGAGTAATTCTACTGAGAGGCTTCTGATGGCCAAGGTCAGAGCAGAACACTTTACGAGCATCCAGCTGCCAGGTGGTGCTCTGTGCAAGTCACAAGAGAATTATTCAAACGTGTGTCCAGCCAGCATTTATTATTTAACCCATCAGCCAGCATTTATCATTTAACCCATCAGCCAGCAGTTATTATTTAACCCATCAGCCAGCATTTATGATTTAACCCATCATCCAGCAGTTATGATTTAACCCATCAGCCAGCATTTATGATTTAACCCATCAGCCAGCATTTATGATTTAACCCATCAGCCAGCAGTTATGATTTAACCCATCAGCCAGCATTTATGATTTAACCCATCATCCAGCAGTTATGATTTAACCCATCAGCCAGCATTTATGATTTAACCCATCAGCCAGCATTTATGATTTAACCCATCAGCCAGCAGTTATGATTTAACCCATCAGCCAGCAGTTATGATTTAACCCATCAGCCAGCCGTTATGATTTAACCCATCAGCCAGCAGTTATGATTTAACCCATCAGCCAGCAGTTATGATTTAACCCATCAGCCAGCAGTTATGATTTAACCCATCAGCCAGCATTTATCATTTAACCCATCAGCCAGCAGTTATCATTTAACTCATCAGCCAGCAGATATGATTTAATCTATCAGTCAGCATTTGTTATTTAACCCATCATCCAGCAGTTATGATTTAACCCATCAGCCAGCAGTTATTATTAATAACCCATGCACGGACTACACTGTGCTCTATTGATGCAAAACAAAAGCAGAACTCACACTTAGACAACTAATGGAAAGTCTGTTTATATTTGCAACAACCAGAATTATACTACTCAATCTGGCGTCTAAAATAACTGCACAAGTCCAGTGAAATAATGCATGCTTTTGCAAAGGTGACTTTGGTGCTGTTATTTTAATCCAATTAAGTTGCAAGTGGAGTATGAGCTATGACACTGGAACACACTGGTATGCGTATGAGTAGGTTTGAGATGCAATTAATTTATTAAATAGGTGACAGCTGGTGATTATCCAATTGTGGATATCAAACGATCACTTTCTTAGGTCACTGGCTCGGCAGTGAGCTCTGTGATGAGGTAGCATAGCCTCTTACATACTTTGTGCTTGATGGTGTGCATGGCCTACAATGTTCAACAGCAAAGGGACATATAAACTGTGCTAAAAAAAATAAACGCTAACCGTATGGCCGAGTTCCACAGCTGCATCTGCCCACATTTAAAATTGTCTGCTACAGCTACAGTAGCTTTGGTTTACAACTCAATCTATTCACAACAGACCCAGTACCTATCCACACGGCTAACGTGCCATTCCATTCTGGCAATAAATTCGACAGTGCCATGCCACATTTGAAAAAAAAGTGGACAATCCAAACACTCGGGGAACATAAAACAATTAAAAGGAATCCCTGGAGCACAGAGTGGGGTTGTGTGGGAGCATCAGAGAAATGACTCTGGCTGTGTTTGGATCAGTCACGCTACATTAGTATCCCTCTGAAGGGGGGGGGTGGGGTGCTGGGTGCACATTTAAGGGGTCACCCAGACGAGCAGTCCAACTGGGCTGGGCAGGAACAAAGCACCGACAGCTGTGCATACAGTCAAACCGCACACGCTCGTGTGTGCACCTTTTAGCATTTGGGTGCAGCCATACAATGACGGCCATGAAACACACACAGCCATATACACTGCATAAGAACACATATCATGCAATGCTATTGTACTCGACAAGTCCACAAACACATGGTATATAGTGGAAATTCATTTCTGGAAATACATTTTTAAAAAGAAATGCCTAAGAAGAGCAAGAAATTGGTCTCCAAAATAACACAGGTTACCCTCACCCGCACAAATGAATCGTGGCAGTTTTAACATCAGAGCACACGGCATACTTTTTAATTACTCGGAAAACTCTAGAAGGAAGCGTGGCAGGAATGAGACGTTTACTACTTGCAAAGCAACTCAGTGGCAAGCGCACCGACTGCTTGGCAATGCAACCACTACGCTTGGCTGTGACGGCAAATATGTACCAACAGCGGCCACACACGCAGACACACGCACGTAAAGTGAACACAGGGAATGTGCTGGTGCTGCCAAGCTACTGCGGAACACCGACACCTTTGAAAATGCAGCAGGCAGTGTGTCCCTTAAAATCTCTCACCATCACTTGTGTTCCTGAGCCCTGGATATTTTACAGAGGCAATTATGAAGGTAATTTGTTGAACGTGCCCAATTGTGCTTTGCTCGTGCATGTTTTATTGATGTACATACTATTCAAGATGCAGTAACCGTGATGAAGTATGACCTATGGTCAAACAAAAACGGTGGGCCACTATATCAGATGCTATTGCACTTCTTAAGGTTCAATTATTGTGAGGTTCAAAATCAACGACAAAATGTCAGTAACAATATTCGTGGATATGTTTTAAATTCAACAATGGAAAACAGAAAATGTTGTAATTAAAAAGTCTTCACTGTTTGAAGCAGTAAAATAAGTGGGTCAAAGCAAATTTGGGAAGCATTTTAAGCATTCAACAAGTAGTAATTTTGGCTGTGAATTATTCAATGACAAAATTAACCATAAAACCTATACTGTACTCCCCACGTGTAAGTTTAAGATTGTAAATGTGTTTAAATGATCACAGGCCCATCCATGGTGGCTGTTAGCAGGAAATATTTTTTCAAGGCAACCGATTGGGGCAGACAAATCAGATTCAGGAAACTGGCCTGCAGGTGTCTGGAGACTTTCTGGCTGGATGCCAAGATCAACCAATATTTAATGTCCAAAACGAACAAAAAAACTACCTGCTCATGAATCAGATATGTATATTTTCCTCTCTGAACCAAGGTGTGGGAGTGCCTCACGTGACTGGATTAGCATTTAACATGTAGGCTTTCGCAAACAATATTATTTATAACAAAGGTTTTTTTGGGTTAAATTGCGTAAATATAAATGTGTCGTTAACCCACCACCACCCAACACGGCTAATTAGTAAGCATTGTTAGGGAAACAAAACGTGCCAATTAGTTATTACTACTTCAGCCCAACGGTGTGTTTACGTGACAAACCTTACAAATAGGCTGTGTCGGGTGGTGGTGAGTTAACAACACATTTGTATTTATGCGATCTACCCCAAAAAAAACTTTCTGAATGAACATTTTTGTTTCAAATGTAAGATAAATTATAAAAATATATATATTGAAGTTCAAGGAGTCAGCAACAGACACTAAAGGTCATCAAAGAGTTTTGACCAACGGTAAAGTTGAACGTTGGATTAATCACAATCATTCATCTTGTGTCTGGATGTCAGATCAATTTCCTCCAAAAGGCATCACATGGCCTTTCAGATGAAAGGTCATATTTGTCACTTAAAAAGTAGGTCTCCAAATGCAATGGCAATGAATTTAATCTTCTCAGGTCTGCCCACACATGGTCAAAATCTAAAATGAGCTGTCGTGTTTTTTTTCAGGGCAAACATAATGTTCCACACGAAGACAGAAAGAGGAATCAACGGCTAACACCTTGCATTCAAAAAACACTTTACGTGCACTGTAGACTTTTATTATTACAACCATTTCTAAGGTTCAAGCTTTTAAACTAATTGTAAACAAAAATGCATTAATAGGAGAGACACAATGCCATTACTTGCCAGGGTATGAGATAGCATATATAACAGGAACTACACTGAATGTATAAAGATCTCAGTGGGAAGTGGCTGTATAAACCATCTTTGTGTCCTGACCTGACCTGTGAGGAGGGACTCCTGAAATAATGGGAGCACAAGCTATTAAGCATTTTCCACAGGGGCAACAATATCCTCTAATAAGCCAGCGATTATGATCGGCAAACATTATTTTGAAGTAAATGCTACGAGCACGTAACTTATCTTGGTGTTTCTGCATTTATATAAATGGTCCACAGCACATAAAGGGACACTTTTATTTGGTTTACAGCCCTTGTTCAATCCACCGCTGCATTAATGGCTCCCCGTGTCGTTTTTTTTTACCATACTTCAAGTTGGCTTGTTGTGCAGATAACGTGAAGTGCTGAGAAATGGTTCAGACATTAGTTGCCACTGATGTGAGATCTGGCAGGGAATCAAACCGAGGTTGGCAGGTTCATAGCACAGTGCACGAGGCACTGCCCTGTCGCTCCATCAAATTAAGTAACATGCATATATTTTGTATTTGCTTGTAACCACCTTTATAAATATGATGGCTGGATAGTCATAAATAGGAATGGTTTGATTGTTGTAGCTGTCCAATAATTTATGTGGTAAGGTATTGTGTAATCTATCTGTAAAATACACAAACAAGTCCATAGGAAATATTTACAAGAGTAGGCCACTGTATCCTAATGTTACAGCCCAAACTGCAATTTATAACTTCATTGTAACTAACCTGAATACTATCGTAACTAAACTTGCAAAGTTACCTGGATCCATTTTCAAGAGACAATGAATCTCAATGAGCTCTCACCTGTTAAAATAGAGGAAACTGCATTGAAATACATATACTCTTGGTAAAATATTTCATGTTTTTGCCGTTGTGTAAAATTACTTTCCCACTATGTTTGGATGACTTTTACAGTATGTTTGGCTATTGATATAGGCCGCCAATAATTTGCGCACCTTTGCTTTGGGCAGGTGAATACCAGCCACATGTGGTAAACCCTGAGAGTACAGCATGCAGGCCAAGCCATCTATTTCATCTATTGGCATTCATATGGAGCTGCATGTGCACAGCATGGTACCAGCTTCATTCCCACAGGCTTTTTATTTAATGTCTTGTTTTGAATGGGGAGGGGAGAGCAGATTTACAACATTTTTGCGATAAGGAACAATAATAGTTGGGAATTTACCATGTAAAAATATGACTATGCACACAACCAAAACAAATCCTTAAACCCTTTATAGAATGTTGGGGCAAGTGCTGATAGTGAGTAACTATTAAGGCTGATACATATGAAGTGGTGTTATTTCACGCGGACAACTTCTTCCCGTACACTCTGCTAGCTTCTCCACTGCTAGCCTATTACTATACGCTCTGCTAGATTCCCTACTGCTAGCCGTTTCACTCACACTTGGGATTCCGTTAGCCTCTCTACTGCTAGCCTTCGCACACTCACACTTTGGATTCTGCTAGCCTCTCCACTGCTAGCCTGTCTACCCTCACTCATCCATCCTCGCCCTTGCCTCCAGCGGGGGATCAGCCAACACCGTTGGAGAGGAGGAGGGGTGAGGAAAGCAGGGTCCCACTTCTCTTGAATTCTCTCTTCTCTTCACCCCCCCCCCCCGTCTCACACGTTCCTCTTTTATCCTCCTCCTCATTAAGTGCCCTCAGGTGGCCCTCGTTAAGGCAGCGTCGTCCCGACGCCTCGCGCGCATGCCCTCCCCCTTATTGCCTCTGAATTGGTCGCCTTTCTTCGATTGCTCTCTCTCTGCACCTGTTTGCCCTGACGAGACTTCATTGGCAGCCGCTCACATATGCGTGGACACTGTTTGCGAAACCCCGCGCGCGTTTCTTCACTACACATACAACGGGGTTATGAGGCCTACACCATGTCCACTCACTTTTGCCTCACGAGTGCTAAGAGCTAACACAGTGCCAGGTACTTGTTTGAAGCAGAGTCAATTGAAGGCTCAAGCCAGGTTCAGATTTAAATTGTCACTGGTATTAGGCATCGCCAGAGATTGAACTTGGGCAACTGAGATGGAAATGAATTGTATAAAGCACTACAAAGACAAAGATCCCCCGTATAGCCTTAACAGACTGTAGGGGCAAGTGCTGTTAGCGAGCACCTATGAAGGCCGGAACGGTACACGAGGGGGTGGGTGGCCAGCACCACCCCCGACCGCCTTTGTCTCCCCAGTGGCGATGTTTACACACCGCACCAGGTACTCATTTCAGGCTGAGTCGGCCTAGGGGAGGCCCAAGACCGGTTCAGATAATCGTCACTGGCGTTGGCCGTGAGCGGGAATCGAACCCGGGTCGCCAGGTTCATAGCGCAGCGCACTAACCGCTACACTACCGCTCCCCACTACACCATATAATACACATACATGTGTCAGTATATACATGCAAAAAAAAATATTAAGTATGCGAAAGTCGTAATAACATCATGCAAAGAGTCAATTGTTATCCAGAAATTATAACGATAGTTTGGTATTAATTGGAATTATAAATGTTGAACAATAAAATTATCCGTGGCTAAATTACAGATACATGTTATACAATATATACTTCTTTAATGAAGACCAGAACGACAAGAACAATATTCTCAAATGCATTCACATGCACTACCATCTTCAGCCATCTCAGCTGTGTTTGTTTGATTCAAAATTTTGCTTGTTAATAGATTAAATCGTTTAATTTACACACAACTCAAACATTTCCTTTAAAACCTTTAAAACTTAACAGAAATGTTTCCCATGTGTTTCTTTTTCAGGCTAAAAACTATTTTTTACCGTGATTTACAAACATGTATTTTGTGATGTTCACCCATTAAATCACAACTGTGCTGTTCGACCCCTATAAAGGCAGAGAAAACTGTGAAAATGTTGGATGCTCTCTAAACTAAAGCAAAACACTTTAGATTGTGTGATGACTTGGAGTAAGAGTTTAGGTGTTTAACTTATACCCTGCAAAAATATTCTTATTTACACAGTACACTAAGCAAGCAGCACACTTCTGCCCGTATGTTCAGTCTCATGGCAAAATGCATGCATTTAAATTTTGTCATTCTGCAGAGATAAAAAAAAAGCCTTTTAGTATTACCCGATTTGGACATTGACAATATTTTGTGACCACTGGCATCATTAAAATGGCTAAAATCGGCAAAACTAAAAGTGTGATTAATTTGCCAAATGCACAGATCTTGCATGCTCCTACATACCAGCATAGTTAGAATATAAATGTGCCAAGGTTATAGTTCACACGTATATTTTCTCACAAGGAATGTACGGCCCATTGCCAAAATTTGTCCACATGTGCAGGCGTTTGTGAAATAAATACTGTTTGTGAGGACATATTTAGGTAAGTATGGCGCATAATGTGGTGACTGGATCAGCACAACATGCGACCACGTTTTTTGCCAAGATTGATAACATTTAACACAGTTAAACAGGCGCTATATTTATGCTCAGCTAATCAAGGCCAGACAAGAGGCTTCATGAACACCTGGTGTATGGGTGGGTAACACACATTGATCGCTGGGAATAGGGGGCAAATCACAACCACCACTTCACCACTAGCCATACAAAGACAAAGATCCCCCATGTAGCCTTAACAGACTGAAGGCCAGCACGGCACACGAGTGGGTAGAAGGGGCGAGCACCACGCCCGACCATCGTTGTCTCCCTAGTGGGAATATTTACTCACTTCGCCAGGTACTCATTTGAGGCTAATTCGATCTAGGGGAAGCCCAGGACCAGTTCAGATGAACGCAGGAATCTAACTCAGGATACTAGGTTCATAGCGCAGCGCGCTAACCACTACTCCGCTGCTCCCCACTTGTCATGCACAAAAACAAAGGCATAGCTCCCCCGCATAATCTTAACAGACTGTAGGAGCAAGTGCTATTAGCGAGCACCTATGAAGGCCAGCACGGCACACAAGGGGGTGGGTGGCCAGCACCACACCCGGCTGCCTTTCTATCCCGAGTGGCAATGTTTTACACATCGCACCAGGTACTCATTTGAGGCTGTCGACCAAGGGGAGGCCCAGCACCGGTTCAGGTAATCATCACTGGTGTTGGCCGTGAGCGGAAATCGAACTCGGGTCGCCGGGTTCGTAGCGCAGCACGCTAACCGTTACACTACTGCTCACCATTCGTCATACACACACAGGCAACACTAAGCACGAACAAGCAGAAACCTACATGCTAACAACAGTGCAAGCGTATAGACACAAACACGTGTTGCGTGCACACGCAGATGGGTCACACGCCAGGCCTGCCCCACCCAGGGACCCGTCTGCTCACAAAGGAAGCCCGCAATTCCGTGCAGTCCACACAAGCCTTCACAGCAGCGCCGCTCTAAGGGCTCGGCAGTGCAGGAACATGTGTGCAGGTACTGCCCGACA
Source organism: Lampetra planeri (assembly GCF_965212315.1). Taxonomy (NCBI): domain Eukaryota; kingdom Metazoa; phylum Chordata; class Hyperoartia; order Petromyzontiformes; family Petromyzontidae; genus Lampetra; species Lampetra planeri. The sequence continues at coordinate 24,563,444 of NC_136107.1, forward strand.
GTGGAGTCCTGTGTACGGGGTGGTGCATTTCAACACCGAATTACTGCCAAATGCACACGACTGGATATTTCCGTCGAGATTTTTTTCGTCTCCAAAAGAGAAATGAATAGTGCTATATTTTTTTCCCTTTCATAAGTTGCATGTGCATTCCCCCCCCCCCCATGAGATGCAACCTGTATGTTGTTTTTTGTGTGAAATGAATGTTGTATTCCACTTGGCTGGATTGGTTGTAAAATGGGCTGTGTGGACTCTTTGATTTTCTTTATATTAAAATGAATCAACCAACGGTTTAGAATTTCTGAAAATGTATTAAATTATTAGAAAACTTTAACCTTTTAAGCACATGAATTCAGCCAAATCAATATTATTTGGAACATTTACAGCACATTCCAAAACGTTTGTATACACACTATTATGAAAATGAATAACAAGAGAATACAAAACAATTAACGCAAAATTAATCAACTATTTTTTCAAGTCAGAGTGTATTTTAGAACAATATAATACCCTGTTTATGAACATTTGTATTCCATTAGTCCTACTTTTATATTTTGTCAATGAACAAATCAGTCAATGTACCACACTAAACCATGATCTCATCAGGATTCGGTATGGACAGTGTTTTGATGGGTAACCATCATGTTGCATAATAGGTGTTATAGGCTTCAGGATTATCATGTGGGCCGCAGAGGGAAGAGAAGCAGATCCATTGTGGTGCTGTGCTTCCATGCTTCCGCCACGATACCCGATTCACTAACCCACACTGGCCAGTGTGATGGTGAATCAATAACCATGACCTCCAGTGTGGGGTGGTGTTCTCATTCAGCAGTGGATTTAAAGGGCTGTACATGTATGTACCTATAATAGAGTTCTTTTGGGGTTAGATCACGTAAATATATAAATGTGTCGTTAAAACCTGCCACCACCAGACACAGCCAACTAGTAAAGGTTGTCACGAAAACAGAACATGCCAATTCGTCACTAGTACAGCACACCGTTGTGTACATGCCAATTCGTCACTAGTACTAGTGAATGAATAGTACTGGTGACGAATTGCCATGTTCTGTTTACGTGACAACCCTGACTAGTTGGCCGTGTCGGGTGGTGGCGGGTTTTAACGACACATTTATATATTTACGTGATCTAACCCAAAAACCTCTATTATGGATGATATTGGTCGCAAAAGCCTACGTGTTAAATTGTATGTACCTACTTTATATAGACAATTGACTTTTCTCATCAAAAAGAGCATGATTATTAGAAAATAATGTTTGTCATGTTCATCACTATCATCACCATCAAAATTATCAATATCCCATTTATAATTTAAAATGTTTTACGTGCTAGTTGCAGTGACGTGACTTCTGGTCTTAACATGATTATGTACTGCAACTTGTAAATAGTTGTTATCAAAACCAAAGTTGGAAAGTAACTCCTTTCTTAGTAATGAATTCTAAAGTGTAATAAATAGACCACTGTGATGAAGGAGTTGCTCACAATGACTTTTTTTCTTTTTGCTAAGAGTACAACCCCTCTAATGTTCAAACCCTCCCTCGCCTCCGAAGCAAGAGCACAGAGCTCAGAGTCTGCAGCATCATGTCACTAAACCTCATGGAACACAAAGATGCAAGAGATTGCATTTGCAACAGGAAGTGCACATCCTTTATGCAAAGTGATAGTATTTCAACATAACGTGTTGGAACTTGCATCCATATTGATAGTATTTAACCGACAGTAGAGCATAATTGAAAAACAGCTTCTATGTAAGCAAACAATGTTTTTTTGCAGTATTACGCAGCCTGGAATCTGCTTTCTGAGGATACTTATCTTTTTGTATTCCTCCATTTTAACGCTGATTTTTCCTGGTGATTGGCTGGTCGTGGTATCAAGATTGTCTACTTGAACATATCATTTAGGGATGGTAGGGAAGCTCATGTAACGGCTGGACATTTGAATCCCAATGCATCATTAAGCCATGTGTTGAAGAGTGTGCTGTGCATCTGGGAAACAAACTTCCACACCAAGTATGGATTCACAACCAAAAACATTATTTAGCAAATAAATGCCTTTCCTGCCCTAAGTCGATAGGTTCCAAGATTATTGACAAATCAACGGTTCAACGGTTATCTAGTTAAACTGGTCAGACAGCAATGAACACAGCACTTTGTTTATAATAAAGATCAGAAAGCACTACATCATTCACGTCGCTGATCGCTGAAGAGCATTACAAAAGGAACTAAAAATCTTGGCTTTTGCTGCCGCCATCTGAAAATGGAAACATCAAAGGCGACGTTATCTGAGATCAGATGCCCAATAATTGGTCGTGGAGGTTAAGCAAGGGAGGGGCATGGGAGGCGAGGGAACAATTCCCACGAAGACCACAAGGCAGTGCTGGCCAGATGAAAGAGACAGGTGTGAAGAGACCAGCCCCTGTAATAACACAGGTGTTTTGAGCATTTATCCCACCGACAACCATATGACAGAGCCGCGTATGCCCTCTGAAGTGCACTGATGAACGCAGTGGTTCACACCCGCATCCCTGTGCAATGCAGTAATTGAAAACAAACGTATAAATGTGCTGTGTGTCACTTGGATATCTACACAAAATCATAACACAGAGTAGCCTTTCTGTAAACTGTATGTAAATAGATATATAGATAATTTATACAACATTTTTAGTAAAATAAGTAATAAAAAAGACAATTAAAAGTAAATCAACTTAATCTATGTATGTATGTATGAGAAAAGGTGACACCGAATAATCACGTGGTTGAAGGCAAAACTATTAAATATGAATGAATACATAATTTAAAAAAAGTAGGACAATTTGCAGACTGGTGTATATTTGTAAACGTAAGTGGGCTTGGTGCAGGACACGCTGAAAGGGCTGATAAACCGTGGTCGTGACCAATAACAGAGAGCCAACCAAGGGATTGAACATGTCTGACAGGATACCCACAGCGAAGATGGAATGATGAGATGAGCTCATGTGCACGTGGTAGTTGTATTGTTGCATCGCAAGACCGTGAGAAATGGGCAAAACTTGAGGAGGCCTTCATTCAGGTGTCAACTGACCATGCCTGTGACGTTAGTGACGTATGATGTCATGTACATTGACATAGTTTGATTAGGAATAAAAAGTCCCGTCAGGGCAATGTCTGCTTTATGGAGCTGCCTCGTATTTCAACGTTACCATTATCTGTAGTGAGACTTGAGCTTTGACCACACACTCGCACGTAAACCCAATACTCCTTTCGTTTTCCATAATATTCTGCAGATGACTCCACAACAGTAAACATGTCCCTACAAGTGCACAACCGCAAAATACAAAAGACCAATAACTTCTCAATTTAACGAGGTTCCATATATATTCCTGAAACTGCAGCCGGCCGTTAAAAAGTACATCACCAGTCATGAAATAACTGAAAAATGTAAGAGACCATTTTTTACTCAGTAGCCCTCCAAGTATCATAATGTTGCATTTAAAAATGCATTTGGCACAATAAAAAAGATTTTGTTTCGCACCTTTGAAAGGGGTCAATGTGGAACATGTGCAACCTACAACTGCTTCGACAAACTTAACACCATTTCTGTTCTCTGTAACACCATTAATGCAGCAACTGCCGCATACGATTAGAAAACCCCCTGGTACAACATGCAAAATCAAAAGCAGGTGGTTCTTCAGTATGTATACGGGTGGAGGCAGGCCAGCCATATTCTACTCACTTCTCTAATAGTGATACAAAAGGCACCCTTGTACTGGGCTGACAGAACACCTAGAGCCACGTGTACGTGCACTGCTTGCAACAATAAACGGGCCCCCACGCACGGAAGGTCCACTTTCATAGCTCGCCGAAACATTGCACGGCTTTGGAAAACTAAGCACCTACATTGAGGGGTGGGGGGGGAAATACATGATCTCCAATCTGTTATTTTTGTCTTTCTGTGTCATCTTAAGTTAACTAAAGTCAAACGACTGTTAGGTGTTTATCCGTACTCACGTGCCTATGTACGTGACGTTCTCATGTCACCTAACCAATCCATCAGTTGGTTCCCTTTATTTTATCAGGTGAGAGAACACACTAAGACCATGCTTTTACAAGAGAGACCTTTCAACCAATGAAAAATATAACCAATGTTAATATATTTAGCATTATATTTTAAGCAAAATTGACACTACATTTCTTACATAATCACAAGGTTAGTTTGGATTTGTGACAATAAGCCTGAAAAAGCTGCTCTGTAAAAAACCTACCTTTATAAACAAACTACACTAAGATTGTTTACAATGATGGTGCATTCAACAAAAGGAGAGGTATGCAAACGTCTTAAACATAACACCGCCTACAGATTCTGCCATGAACGTTGACAATGTCAATAATTTCACTGACTTTTTGTTGCTCAAACTGCCCCCTACCGGTTTGCACTGCTGACGTACTTGCTGCATACCTACTATAATCACCCAGGAATGTCTGGCCTTAACGCTCATGACGTCACTCCACATCGACCAGCCCCCCTCATTAATATTCAAATGCAGGTGACGTCCTCCAAATGGACACCCCCCCCATCCCCATTCATAATAATTAGCGGCTGATGTCACTCCACATGGGGGGCCGAGGCGACTCCTCCCCCTTCCTCGGCGTCAACTTACAACCCTCACTACAAAGGCAGAACCCTCACGTCACGCGATCTCCGTAACGCTATTGAGACATCAAAGTATAAAAGACGTCATGATGAACAAGGGATTATAACCTTAAACTAAAATGCGTCTGTGTCACCGCGCCCTTACAAATTGTACACCAATTGATGCAATGAATATCACGTCACGGTCTGCTTTTCGCTTGCAAGTTTCAGATTTACTGAAATACACCCGTCCTTGGACGGGCAAAAGGCTATTTATATATTTGTGAAGCTATGCAGTGAGCTCCCGACCAAATGATATGGTCTGAACCCAAAAAATAACCAGCTGCTTCTCTGGATTAGTGCTTTGCTAAACAACTAAATTCTTTGGCGCAAAAAGAGGTAAAAAAAAACGTGACAAAGGAAGGTACAGGCTGATCAGTAATGGATTGTGCCCAGTAGACAGTATTCACCACCGGCCAATGCTCTGCTAAAATGTATTTAATCCAATTTCCATACTGGAGTCAAATACAGATGTTTCGCAGCATAGCCTACCCAACCAAGGCCAACAACAAAACGTACAGAGTAGCATCAGTACTTGCCCTTGTGGTCACACAAACCACAGGTTCAGATGGTGCTAGGCACATTGAATCTAAAACCTGTGCATTACAACTGTGATAAGGATGCAGTGGCAGCTATATTCATGATAAAACTACTGTCATTCCTCTTTAATTTTACTTGTCATAGTTTTGTTGAAAATGTGTTGTTAAGCTATTGATTCAACTATTGCAGAACTCTTAGCCATGACCCTATTATCCACTGTTATCCACGGCAGCTGGAGAGTCCGCAAAAACTCCTATTAGCCATGGCCCTATTCTTTATATTATTCACAATTAGCCCTGACTTTTTGTATAAGTCTTTGTGGAATGACATACTATCCATCACATTTTTCGTGAATAAGAGTCAACAACAACAACCGCCATTCGCCACTAAGCAGCGGTGACATCACGACGACGCTTGTCCCAGGCTATGTGCACGTTGAGGCCACATGAAGTGTTGGGGCAGACCCAGGTACCACGGGTCGACTGACTGAGATGACTAGCTGATGCACCACCTGTGCTCCCTACTGTGCCAACTTGCTGTGCTTTAGCCACCCGGTGCTCCGCTAGTTGTTGTGAGCGTCGCTCCTCTGTCCTCTGTTGTTGTTGGAGGGCAACTGCCTCCAACTGCCCAGTAGCGTCCTTCACGAGCCTCCTCCACAGAGGCCGATTGTGACACCGCTGGTACCAGTTATCGGCTAGTCCACTCAGCTCCACATCCTCCTGTACCACATCACTCCATCTCTGCTCTAGACTGTGCCGCGCCCATTTAGCCCCCTCTATCCAGCCGAACAAAAGCTGTTTAGGCATGCGGTGACTGGGCTGCGGGCTAAATGACCCAACACAGCCTTGCCTGCCGGAGGAGCTCACCGATGGGACTTTGTCCAGATTTTTCAAGAATTTGTGAGCTCCTCACACAATCCAGCCTGGTTAAATCCAGGATGGATTGTAGGCAGGCCAGCCTAAATGTTTCTAACCGGCGAAGATGTTCCATTAGGGGGGTCCATGTTTCGCAAGCGTAAAGTAGGGAGGGAATGACTGTGGCCAAGAAGACCTGAAGCTTCGTGCGGAGCGGCAAATAGCTTCCACACAGCGTTACGCAACCGATGAAAAGATAATGCCGCTCGACTGATTCGGAGTGAGACCTCTGCTGTCAAACCGGAGCCAGTCATGAGCACACTGCCCAGGTATAGGAAACTCTCCACTCTCTCCACAACTGCCCTATCTCAAATTGGGAGTTGTGAGGGTGGAGTGTCCGATGGTACAAAATACCCAGGCAGGTGCTTAGTTTTGGTGGGGCTGATGGTAAGGCCCCACCTCTTAGTGGCACGCTCCAGGTTGAGCAGCAGCGCCTCCAACTCCTCCTCTAAGGGAGCGGCAATTACCAAATCATCGGCATACATAACGTGGTTGACCAATAGGGAGCCATCCCCTGACCGCACCCGGGCATCGATCAGCCTCCCATTGCATCTGTACCAGATGGAAATTCCTCCGGTACAGTCATCGAAGGCTTCACGAACTACGTGGTCGAAAAAGATGTTAAATAATGTGGGAGCCAGAGGACATCCCTGTCACACCACAAGGTGAACAGAGAATGGCTCCGACTCCTGGCCACGTAGTTTTACCCGGGCCCGCTCACCATCATGAAGGTCCTTAATGATTGTGAGCAGAGGGTCAGGGACTCTGAAAGCAGGAAAAATAACCCAGAGCCCAGGCCTACTGATGGTATCATAGGCCTTCACCAGGTCAATAAAACAGAGATGAAGGTCTTGTTGGAATTCCCTCCACCTCTGCTGGAGCAGACGGACAGAAAATATGGCATCTGTGCAGGACCGCCCTTTCCTGAAACCGCAAACCTCTCCTCAGCGTGCCTGGCAAGGCAATATTGAATAATCCTTGCCAGGACCTTTTCCGGCACACTGAGGAGGGAGATGACCCTGTAGTTGTTACAGTCTGTGCGTTCCCCCTTCTTAAAGAGGGGGGACCACCAGGGCACCCTTCCAATCCTGCAGAAACCATCCAGTGGTCCAGACTGTTGTTATGATGTCATGTAGGGCAGGCTGTGCACAAACGCCACCCTCCCTCAGCATTTCGCTTGGGAGATCATCTCTGCCCGGTGCCTTTCCTGGTCGCCTTTAGTATTTCCTCAACAGATGGCACCTCAGCCAGCTACTCACAGGGGGTGACTTCTTTTTCCAATATTTGAGACAGCATTGTTTTTTTTAATTTTGAACATGAATAAATAATTATTCTCCCCGTCCCCACCGATCGCGTGTGCGTTGCTAAGAGCAACGACCACGAGACAGCGTTTTCGCGCATGCGCAGATGCGTGCTTTGGCGCCGCTCGTAGTAATAAAACAATAAATAGATTATTTAACTACTTTAAAGTTGACGGATGGGAAATACGAATAGCGCTTTTTCGTCTCGGGGCTTCGCGTGGTATCTGGGTAGTTTTTTTTTTTATATGTAAACCCCACAGTTTGTCAGTTAAAAGCGTTACAAGGTACGCGCGCAGACAGACAGAGACACAGACAGACACACAGACAGACAGATAAAAGTGACTTTTATAGGTAAGATAATTAGTCTTAGAAAATATCGTAATTTTGTGTAACTATTCCTATCAAACAATAGTAATTTTCATCGTATAATAGCAGTTACCACAGTAGTTAACTCTAATTCTAGTATGAATGGAACAGATAATTGCTAAAGGAATTATTATTTCAAGAGTCAAGGGCAACTGTAGTCATGCTAGTAGTACTTTCTGTGATGCTGGGCTGAAGTCAGTGTTTTTGAAAAAGTAACCACTGCCCTTAACAGTATGAAAAAAGGGAAAGTTATTGGGCCAGATATAATAACCATGGATATCAAAGAAAAGGAACCAATTGTTGGTTAAAAGTATTAGCATTTGCCTTAATAGTCTATTATCATCAGGTATATAAATTGTGCACATATCAGACAGTTGAATATTCGACAATGTAGAGGGATACCAACTATATAAGCAGGCCTGTTTCAAATAACGTTTTCCTGACCACACCCATCCTGTCAATCATCAAACTATATTGTAAAAAAACTGTTAATCAAAAGCAATGTTGTGTGTTGGTGGTAGTAATAATGCCAAGTGCCATATAAACTAATTGTTTTACCTTTGTGAAGAAGATGGTCAAGTGAGTCTCACTTCCCAACACCCAAATGGGGACTTGAGGTGACTTAAGAAAGCTCCCAACCTGGCACAAATAAGGTTTTTACTTCACGACCAGCACAAAACCAACATGGATTGGGAAGATTTGTAGATATTCCTTAAAATTAACCGGTAACATTCAAGTAGTTGTAAAGAAAATGTATATATTGTTACAGTTATGTAAAATGAACATTCAATATGTATAATTAAATTGAAAATGTGCATTTAAGCCACATATTCAGCACACAATGCTGAACAGTTGAGAAATTACATGACAAGTGTTAATTTGCAAGTGCTAACTTATTGCCAACTCTTAACACATGTTATGATATTCTTGGTTATTTCCCTTCTACGTGACTTAACCAAAAGAACCAAGAATATGAATCCCTGCAGTCACGAAAGCTTTAAATCAAAACATGTTATGATGTTATGTTTCTCTTGACTAAATTTAATCACCTAACCAAGTGTTAAAAACTGGGTTCTGTACACTCATATAAACACAACGTCTACATATTTACTAATTATTTCAATATTATGTAAACACTTACCAACGATCTTAAATTAGATATAGAACGACAGATGAGTACAATTAGTATATAAAACTTTAAAATGTAATAAATGTGAACAAGAACACACATTTCCACATCTGGGAAATGTGGTTAAATATGCAGTTTAAACACATGTGATAGTGTGCTTGCATGCGTGACTAAATAAAGGTTGTGCTAATAATCATGCATGGAAGGATAATATATATTTTTTGTTCAAGTCATACTTGTGGACAAAGATATGTTTTCGTTCGGTTAACAGTCGTTCATGAGCAAAGGCTTTATCGGCAGGGAAGATTACAACAGCAATGGCGTTCGTGCAGCGGCAACCTGCCTTACCACGGTTGGCTACGTACGGTGCGAAAGAAGTTCAACATATATACAACCAGAAACCCACAGACACCCAGACCCATAGAGATCCACAGAACAGCACGGTTGGCTACGTACGGTGCGAAAGAAGTTCAACATACATACAACCAGAAACCCACAGACACCCAGACCCATAGAGACCCACAGAATAGCAGTTGGCTACGTACGGTGCGAAAGAAGTTCAACATATATACAACCTACCTGGCAAAGGCGAAATGATTCCATGAGTGTGAGAAAGCCAATGGTGGCTTGCTCACGCATTCCAAAGAGTCCTGCAAAGTAGTATGAAATAAAGTTTCCGTTAAAACACCAGGCATAAAATATAGTCTTTTACAAAGAATAAATCATATCCAAGCACTTAACTTAAATTAAGCCAATTTAGAAAATCTCAGCACAGGCAAACATTCAAACTCTGATGGCCCATAGTCTAGACTAAAGGTACTTTTGTATAACTGGTAAATGAGCTATATTGCCCCACTATGCTGATGAAGGGCAAAAGCAACCAGAGTTATGGTGCGTAAAAGGTCAGAAAACCAACAGCCTAGAATGCTTTTAATTTATGTGGAGATGCACAGCAACAATTTGGTTTATTACCCAGAATGCTCCACGACAGCCGTAATAAAGTTTTTTTTTACAAAAACGTATACACGAGCTAAAAGGCAAAAGCACAGCCCTACAATGTCTTGCTCAGGAGACTGTTGGCAGAAGGGCCTCCACAAAAAGGAGCTGTAGAGAGAGACCTGAGAGGATAGTTGGTCTACTCTTTCTACACTGGCCAGACATCATAGAAGATGTGCCAATTGACTAACTGTGGTGTAGCCATGTATACTGCGGGGTGGAGAGGCACGGGATTTAATAAACTCTCCCATTGCTTCCACTCCCATGCCAGGAGACCAAACTCCTGATTTCTGGAATGCAAATCCAATGGGCTATAATCATTACATCAAGGTGGCATCCCAATAAATAAATAACTTTAAATCAAGCTGTATAGCTTTGTATCGCTTCATATTTCCAAACAGTTAATGTTGCATCATGATATCAGAAAAGTATGTAATACAACAGAAGAGGTGTGATATAAACTACCAAAAGAAAAGTTAATATTTCAAAAGGCTGTGAGCAGGTTTTACACACATTTCATATGACCCAAAGGTACCATTGCTTAGCATTTGAGTGGCCAAAAAGCATCAACAGTCTGCCGTCAGTAGCCGAAAATCCTTTCAACTAAATGTCAAACCACAAAGTCGCTTCATGTTTACCCCTGGTAAAAGGTGATATTACTTTCCTTCAGCAATATAAAGTGCTCACAGAATGACACCAACTCATCTGGAATCACCTCCTGCCCATGAACGCTGGACAGGGATGTTTGTGACAGTGAAAACAGAGCAACTGCCTATCGGGTACTCACTCATGCCAGAGCATTCCTTCTCTCCGTCCCAGACGTTGGACACGGCCTGACCAGTCAGTAACAAGTTTATTAGACTCTGGCTGGGAAAGAAAGTCACACAGCTAATGTTTCAGAAAGATCACAAACATCAATCATATTTAAACACTCAATAAAAAAAGTTATATTCATGACATGCATTTTATGAGATATATATGGTTACAAATTTCCTAAAAGAAAATAAACATACAAATATTCCATTACAATAAACTGGCTATAGTGAAGAATAATGAGGATTACCATTGCCCCAATATATTCCATGCTCACCTGCCATGGCCATAAGTAGGGTCAATCAGAGGTATGTTGGGATCTTCGGTCTCATTCTTGATATTCTCCATTCCCTGTTACCAAAACAAATGAAAAAGTCAATAGAACGGCCTGCTCTTTAAAATACATAAAACATTAGTAGACACAGAAGGGTCCTCATTCAAACTCGCACAGGTTCCACATTGCATCTCGTGCCTCCAGTTACTCAGATTACTTATGTATCAAATGTAAAAACTATTTCAAATTTAAGTCATTAAAACATATCACATTGTCTCGCTCCTAATGGCAGCAGTTTAAACAATCGCAAGTGGCATACATACGTACTACGAAGCAATGTTCCACATTTAGCTATAAAGGCAATATGTACAAAGTCAAACTTACCTTGGTGAGAATGAGCGAGTAGAGGAAAAGTAGGACACCAAAGTTACCCATGAAGTCAGGGACCAGCTCTGTGACGGCAGCTCGCAACTCACTTGGATTAGCAACACATTCCCTGCTGCACAGAAACAGGGACACACAAATACAGATATTCAAAGTCAGGACCTACACTCATCTAACCCAACACAGACAGAGGATAGCCTCATGCATGACTCAAAATCTCAAAAAGCCTTTGAAGTAGCATTTAAAAAGATACTCATCTTTAAGCAATGTTGCAAGTTATACAAGCGGTATGCCTCTTCATGTTATCGGCAGGGCCACAGAACAGAAGCTAACCTACCATTTGGTTAATGAGTGATCGAGTTCAAAAGCTAAGCATGCATATCAGTAGATAAGTATGAAGACCAAGTAGCTAAGACATAATGTATCTTTCTTTATTAAGCAGCTCTTGTTATTTGCAATGTTAGTTATTTAATGTAAGTACATAAAATCCACATTTGTTTTTGCAGCTTACGGCAGTGCAATTGCAAGGGTATTGCTTTTGAGACTACTTTAACTTAGCCACTAAATCTGTAAACCAGGTGCCACTTTGCTAAAAGGTCACACTACACTGCATAAGGTCAGGCCCTAAAATTAATTAAACCCCACACACGAGCATGGATGAAACGCCACTTTCATATCTCTTACCATCACCAAGGCGAAAGAGGTGCCAAGGGTGGCTATAGCGTCGGAGTCGAGAAGAGGGATGTTATTAAAAGCAAAAGAGACAAATATGAATGGCAATGTAACATATGTTCAAAATGTATGTTGTCCTATTGTCATGGTTTGTGGATAAAATAATTGACAAGGCAGATATTATTTCAGTACCATACAAAGGGGAGAAAAACTAATATTTATATTGTCCTCCATATGACATTTAAAAAAATTCAGTCGATGATTCAAATACCCAGTTTAATGGTGCACAAAGACTGCTCAGCTTTAGATGTCAACCAGCAGCCTGTCATTCACTGATGACACACAAATTCCGGCAATGTAAGTTCATTTTATAATCGGAACGGGTCCAAGTCTCACATTATGATGATTTATGTTACGTAGTCAAACCAATTATGTGAATGACACCATTACTCACAGGAAATGGCAAACACATTATGGTATTAAAAATGTTCATGGACTAGGTTTTAAAAAATATTTCATAACATATCCCCTTTTGTGAATACTTACTGTATAAGGTTGTGAAATCGCTCAAAGGTGATTTCATCCGATGAAGGGTCATCTGTGGACATAACAATTTGTTACAACAAACTCATGAGACTCACTGAGGCTTTCCCAGACAAAAAGGGTCAACAAAGATTAGTTCATGAAGCCATCCATATATATAGACAAAGACACAATTTCAACCGAGATGGGTACAAACTGAGCAATCATTGGAAGGACGTTATCAACCAGTTTAAGTCATAATTGGCTATGTTCCCATCCTACCACCTTCCGATGTTAGTTGTGCTTTACACCCATTTCAACTTGCGCTTTCTGTCACTTCGCACACCACCCCCCTTGGTTGCGGCTCTGCGATCTTCCATTAACATGGTAATCTCTCTTTAACCTGCTAATTTTCACCTGGCAGTCCTATGATTGGTGGAAAACCAACCACCATTGGGTTGGCTGCCCACCACTTACATTATCATTGGCTGCTGACATTTGGGCTATGCCCATTTCAAACCCTTATAAACAGTTTGCCTTGGAAGCTAACCCCCCTTTTCCTGAAGACGACCACTTGTGTTGCGATCGAAACGTCGTAGTTTTTTTTGTTATTTTAGTTATTTCTTTGAACCTATCTATGTGACTTTACCGAAAGACCCAAGGATATGAATTCCTGCAGTCACGAAAGCTTTAAGTCAAGACTTAATCTGGTTTTAAAAAAAAATATCCACAATGAGAAAATAAGACACGACTGATTTACAGATCGACTTGCAAAAGTTAATTTTGACACCGACAGGAACCAAAAACAAACACTTAAAAATATTTTACCAAGTTCGGTCAACAATTTTTACTTTTTTTCTCTCCCAATTCATTCAAATCGCGCTACCAGCAGTCATAAGAATAATAATTAATTTTATCTCACAGCATGTCCCAATTGTCAGAGAATGGACTGTGGAAAATAATTATTTTAGAACATCTCCTGCAAAATCCTTCAGGTGGCCTTATCCTTTGCAGGTGCGGAGGCAAGCTTTGCCAAGTGCTCTCCAAGGAGATTGTCCAATAATTCTCAGAGCTGAAATTGAGCTAAATAAGATGAAAGACACATTTTAAATGCTTTTGGTGCAATAACTAGTGAACTGTTTGAGAACATCAATTCACCAACACACAGGAAGCCAATTTAATCACATCCAGCTGCCTGGATTCAAACCCAGTGGCTTGCTAAGCAGTCGGATGTCTGAGCAACGCAGTCACTTCTACTTGGCGGTTTTTGGAAATGCTGACGCAAATGCAACTTACAGTTGGTTTACAAAAATGCCCTTGGTAAGGCATGTTCTGTGACTTAAATTATCTTCAACAAAGCGCATCCAGATGTCTTCCCTCGTGACTATGCATGTGTGAAATTATGAACATTCAGCAGAGTCGATTCCAAAATTATTGGCCAGATGTACACGCACACATTAAATGAACACATGGATGCATGTGCTTGGATCCAGGATTGTTTGCTATGGTAGCCCACCTCAATCAAATCTCTTGGAGATGCAACTAGTTAACTATAGTGTCTGCAAGATCCTAACCAGTGGCCAAGACACATATAATTGTTTTAACTCACCAAGCATGGAAAAACTTAATTTGCATCATTATCCATACACCAACTGATCGCATTTGTTTGCTCGCCAATATCTGTTAAGGAAATGTGATTGCTTAAGTAAGCTAGAGTATTAAAAATGAAAACAAAATAGCAAAACTGCCCTTAGTTTACCATTTTAATATACACGTCAGCTGTGAAATATTTTGAGTCTTATAGGATTAAACGAAAATGTGCCTTGCAGAAGCCGTGAATTTAATAAGAAAGGCAATGCCTTTATTAGGAAATGTGAATTCTTTTTGACAAGCTGCCGCAAGCGCCAACTTGCATCAATAAATATCCCTCTCAATGTGTTTGGAGTGACCCCTGTGCAAACTGCCATCTTCAATAACATTTACAGAGTGCTTATTGTAAAATAGAAATGCGAATTATTATACATAGCTCTTAATTAAATTAAACATATAAACATTATTTAAAGTCATCTAACCATAATTGTAACTGTTTGCCCTGTTGTCTTCCTGAAACCTGTTTTCACTTCCACTGAGGGCATTGGCAGTTGATGATGTTACCACCCTGTAATAGCATGACCACAAATGGACATTATGAAACAAAAACCAGCTAAGTCACTGTGCTGGCCTATCATGGCTAGTGTAAATGTCAACAGCTCTTTAACATGCGCCCTCCTTCCCTATCATTATTCTATCCCATTCTAAGCATGTGTCGCATATGACCTGATCTCATAGTGACTGATCAGCCCTAGGGCCTGCCTACTCCTACATTACCGACACAATAATACATTATTTTACACATATGGTCATCACAGAGGTACAACTTCCAAACTATGTGATATGCGCTTCTATGTCCATAAAATAAGCAGCATACAAGCACAAGTGATAATGACTGAGATCTGCACCATCAGTATGTTGCGAATGAATCCTAACCGATGAAATGTGAACAAAAAGTAAAGTGCACGAACCACAAGGCCACCGGGCAACCATTACAAATATTAAAATATTAAACTATCTCACGTCATCAGACACTCAACACCCAAACAGTCTAAATTTTCCATAGAAACCAGATACTACTTACATTTTTAGGTATCGTTTTCAATGAAAGACTGAAAATAATGTGCAATCTAGTTTTTATCTTACAATTAATCAGAATCTTTACGATGAGCTTTGCAGCTCTTTTTCACAGATGTCCAGTGGGAATCACATGTACTGTATGGAATTATGATTCATGATTCCATACAGTACATATGTGATTCCATAAAGTATATACAATGTACTGTATGGAATCACATATATGCTAATAAGACACACTTTTAAAATCTTCTAACACTGAACATGAGAATATCATTGTTAAATAAAAAGTTAATGATGCATCACACTTAAGCTCCACTTTCACTAACAGGTCATTAGCTACATGGAGAGAAAAGTCGAGATCCCAAAAGAAAATCCATACACATTAATTTATAACATTGAAGAGTAACACATGCAGGTCAATAACCCACTAGCATCCCCAGACAGGAATATCGAACCCAGGGCATTTTACATGATTTTAAATATGGTTACTTTTACCAACATTCCTAATGCTTACAGCCACGTTTCCGTTATAGGAAAAAAAAAACTGTCACAAAGTTAAAACTGTATGTTCTTTCCATGTGGCCCTTGTATTTTGGCTGCAGTAACACCACTGAGTAAGAGGTTGGGCAGACTACACATGGGCTGTGATGATTCACATCCCTAGAGAAGGCAGCCAACTCACACCCGGCTTAACAACACTTTTAACCCATTCCTAACTGCTAACATTCACCAAATTTGCACACTGCAACCTGAGCACAACTATAATAAACTAAGAATTCATAATACAGACAGAGCAATAATGAGTAAAATGTGCAATATTATGCATGTCATTAACCAATGACCTTTCTTTGGCATTAGGTGGGAGTATATTAAGACATCTATGACCAAATCACCCATTGAGAGCCCGATCCTGACATATCTTAGAAGTAAAGTAGATTGTCATAGGCAGATTGCAGTGCTATGTTAGGTGGTGGGCAGGAAAAAGTCCTTAATACAAATCCATTCCTGCACTGGCTGTTTATGCTCCCATATCCTTGCATGTGCCCTCACTAACCCACACTGACAAGTATAAAATATGGTGAAATTACCCTCAAAATCCACACAGTGTGAGGAAGCCATCATCCAGCAGTGGTTCAAGACTAATTAAAAGCAATCACCAACAATCACTTCAGATTGGACTGGTTAGTGCTTTAAAAGGACAAGCCAATTGAGCATGTTTTATGATACTTAATGCTACAGTGCCACCTAAAGGACAAGACAAAAACTTTCTTGTGTGAGAATAAAAGAAAACGAAAGTAGCAACTAATTATAATGAAGACACATTGATACATTTATAACTATGTGCATAACACAATTCACCACATGGTATGCTTATTTGGAGGTGGTGGTGGTGGTAGTAGTGGTGGGAGCACGAATTGATGGCCAAAAGAGGTGGTGATGGTGAAGAAGACATGGTGGTGCAAATGAGGATGGAGACAGTGATAGTGGTGGTGTGGTGATGGTAAAGACAATGGTGATGGTATGAGTGATGGTAGTGATGTTGGATATATTAGTGGTGATCCTGGTAGTAATTTGTCAATGTTTCAATAGATGTAGCCGGGAAAAAAAACACACCAGTGTGTGCGGCTGAACTGGGGCCACGTGTACTAGGGGCACTGTTGGGTGCTCCCTGATCCTGTTCATCATCCTCCCCCGGCAGTTGCTCCTTGCCCTTCGCCCAGCGAACCAGGCAGAGGGAGGAAGCATGTGGAGGTTGAGCCTTCTCCAGGATCTCGCACAGTCCGTGGCACAGCAGTAGTCGCCGCTCATCCTCTACACGGTCCACCACCACCACACGAGTGTTATATAATTGTTAGCTTCTAAAACGTGTTTCCCAATACAGTAAAACCTCAGATTGCGAGTAACTTGGTCTGCGAGTGTTTTGCAAGACGAGCAAAAAATTTGAACAAATATTAATTTGATAAACGAGTGAGGTCTTGCAATACGAGTAGTACGTATACGCTTTGTCTGCCGAGCGTCACGTGATCACAACTGATATACGAGTGCTTTGGATTACAAACACGTTTCCGGAACGAATTATGCTCGCAATCCAAGGTTTTACTGGAATGCAATCCAATATACAGTGTAAATGCATTATCAGTTACAAAGCAAGGGGAACATCTTTTCCCAGATAGTCCTCCATTTCATATTTACAAAATATTTGTTTCTTGAATGAGTTTCGAAAACGTTTAGAAAATTTGCTCATTTTAATGCTCTGAACCAATCATGGAAATGTTCTGTGCATACTGTACTGATTCAGGAAAATCGTTTAATTTCCAATCATGGGTGCAGATAAATGCATGTTTAATAAGGTATGAATAAGCTAGTGCAGAGAAAAGTTACACATCACAAAGGCATAATGAACTAATACTTTAAATATGATTCCTGCAATATAACTTACAACTATTGCCTGTTACTGTTCTGGCAATATTTTATTGCGCAATGAACAAATATTTAAATGACGAAAGAGCTACATGTCAGTCAATAGCTTAAAAAGGGCGGATATACCAGTCAAAGTGACCTGCACATGTCAACGACAAAAGTAATATGACTCGAACAGAATTGGCTATCACATCCCATTAGCCCATACAGGTTTCCATCGTTTTATTCTGCAGATGATAAAAAAAGGGGCACACAAAGCAAAACCGCACTTGACGGCTGCTTGCCGAGTACAACATACTGCAAAACACAGTTGTTCCAAGTCCGACTGCCGGACCGTATTTGAGTAAATTGACACCTTATTGCGAAGTTAGCCGCATATATGCGAATAGCAAAAATCAAACCTGCACAAAGTGAGGGTAACCTGTACTCAGACATGCCCCAGGTTTCTCAGGATCTCTATCCACAGCCCAACTGTTTGCACTTGCAATCAGAGTTCACACTAAAATGGAATTTAGAACACATTGGAAGGGCCTCAAAAATGTACAACAGTGGGAATAACTAACAATAGCAGACTGCAATGGGCTACGTGCCTTGAGCAACAAACTTAAGCAACTTGGTCTCTGAGGCATTTGCATGGATGTGGAAGTTGGTGCATGCCTGGATTTGTGCAATCCAATTTAAAATGGTATGCAACAAGACAAAAATCAGGCCATATTTTACATTCGCTTAAATCATATTTGCATGGGTCACGCTGCCCCTTTAGTGATTGTGTTTTAGGCTGAGGTTTCAGATAAAAATTTAATGTTGGCCATGAACAATGTTAACGCACTGAATCCCAAATTGAAGCAGATCAAATATTTTGAATACTTACACATATCTTGCTCAGTATTTTTTTTTTTACTATTAAGAGAAATGTTAAAGAATAAACAAATTGTATATTTTTCCAACATATAATTTTAGCACAACTACTAAACATTTGCTAAAACAAATCATGCTGTAAAAACTGTAAGGCCTGGCTTGCACTGTTTATATCCATAAATCATGAAATCACTCCCTCAAGGAGGAGAATATATACGAAATCTCTGGTCTCCTGGCAGCACATCATCCATATCAAACCTCCTAAACGGTTAATATATCAGCAATGAGGGCCAGGTGACAGCTTGCCAATGCAACACTACGCACAATGTGGCATACAAGAGGATATGCCGGCGTCTTTGTACCTGAACACTCTTTCCAGTTTATGTTCTCGCTGCCAAAAAGTGCATTCTTCAGCAGAAATGCCTGTGAAAAGCAAAATATTTGCTTAAATTTTATGCACTTACAAAACATATATTTGCGTTTTATATTTCTGTTTCCGAAAGAAAAAATGCTTTGCAATGTATAATACATAGAGAACGTGTAACTTTAATATTTATTGCAACCTATTTTTCCATACTAAATATTTGAATGTAAAAACAGATATCTACGCATGGCATTTGACTTAAAATAAAATAGAAAAATCAAACGAACATTGAAGATTCTTCCAAGCCATGTCAACATTGTTCTGATTTCCAATGAGCAAGAACAGCAGTGGGTAGCAGCAGAATTTGGTTAGAATGATGAAATGTGCTTTACAAAGTAGAAATACTGCATGTTATTGCACAATTTGAAACAAATTTAAGTAAACAAAGATTCCCACACAGCCATTTTTATTTGTTTTACATTTTTCCCTTATTTTATCATGATTGTGCTTCCGGCATCAGTCATGAGACAAAGTATACACTCAGATCTCTCACACAGCAGTGCAAAGTTCATGGTAGAAAATGGTCTATGAAAAAGATACTACAGAGCTACCTCTGAGATCCCTTCAAGTGACCTCTGGTTCACACAGTAGAGGAGAGCAGTTTCTTACCAAATACAAATGGCAGTAATGTTCAACACATGACAGTAAACAGATTAACACGTAGGCTTTTGCAACCAATATCATCCATAAGAGGTTTTTGGGTTAGATCGCGTAAATATATGTGTCGTTAAAACCCGCCACCACCCGACACAGCCAACTAGTAAGGGTTGTCACGTAAACAGAACGTGCCAATTCGTCACTCGTTCAGCACACCGGTGTGTTGGAGAGCCAAACCACAACATTTACCAACGGAGTACGACGTTTCGCCAGTAATTACAACTAGCTTCATCAGGCGACGAAATGTCGTATTCAGTTTGTAAATGTTGTGGCTTGGCTCTCCAACACACCGGTGTGCTGTACTCGTGACGAATTGGAATGTTCTGATTACGTGACAACCCTTACTAGTTGGCTGTTTCGGGTGCTGGCGGGTTTTAACTACACATTTATATATTTACGCGATCTAACCCAAAAACCTCTATTATAGTAAAACAGATGTTTTAATTTTAAGATCTGGAATTTAAAAAAATTGAGCACAGTAGCAAATTTCATTTGATGGTTATTTTGTTGAGTCATTGGTGACTGAGCTGAGACCTTAAACTCACTGCACAAATCCAGAATATCAATAATCATCCGGCCACCTCTGCAACACAGCCAATCTCTAAAGTATTCGGACTGTTCGTAAATGGAATTTGCAGCACCTATCTTGAAATATTTTTTTATGGTTTGACTCAAGTGCCATAAAAATCGATACGATATAGTAAATCAGATGGGTCACTGGCCAGCTGACTTCCCATATGCTGCCCACAAATTGGGCTTGTCCATAATGTGTTCCACACAGGCTTTCATCTGTTAACCAAGTGTGGCAACTGCAGCAGCACAAAGCTCACCTGCACAGGGACGATGACCGCACATGGTCCCCCTTCAAACTGCTCCAATGCAGTGGGCTCATCTTCGCTGAACACGAAACCTTCACAATTTACAACACATCACAGACATTACAAAGTCACTTCAATTGTTGAGAAAAAGCACAACGTCCACAATGAGAACCCCACCACAAACTTCTGCCCCACACCCACATGTCCAACCCACAAACCATAAATCACTATCAGTGTTTCTGTTTTGGATAAATGTAATTAATGCCGTGGACTGGTACATGACAAGGGTAATAATGTATTTTCTGGGCACTTTCAAGAGTAAAACCCAATTATACCGTTTAAAACATATCCATGTATTTTCATTCAAAGTGTGTATTCAAATGCAATGTGTTTTATTGACTTGGTAATTATAGAGAATAGCAACTCATAAAAAATATATAGAGGTATACAAATATTTAATTTTGCAATGTTTCACATTTGCGAGAGACCAAAGGTTAACATTTATCACAGTCCAATGGAAATTACCACATCATCCTATCCAAAGATAATCAGTTGAGTGTTTCAGTCAGGCTATTAATAGTCAAAGAAAAATAGACACCACTGGCACACTGTCACGTTGGGCGATTACAACTTACACTGATGCAAACTCCTAATTGAAACAGCAAATACTGATTAAGTGTACATGTCATTACACTTACAGGTCAACATCTGTGATAACTGTACAACAGCCTCCAGCTTATGCCATTCTCAAACAGCAATAAATAGCCATCATATTTTACAAGTTAATTCCCCTACACTTTAATTTTATTTCAACATGCTTACTAAATAAATGCAGTTTACTTTAATAGTGTTCCATGATATTTTTAAGAAACTGTGGTTTCTCGGTTTTATAATGTGTAGAATCTTGAATGATGATGCCCACTAAACCTTGAGTGGTGTAAAATAAGACAGGCATGATTAAGAAATTGGAGAAATATATGGTCATGCTCAAGAATAATGGTCATCAGGACATTGGTTTTCTACATCACGCTCAATACTTCCTAGAAAAACGAGCCAGACCCTGACGTTTTATGTGGAAAAATGGTGTTTCAGTGACTGCGTCAAAATGCTACCATTCTTTGTGTCAGTTACATGTGTAAATTACATTAACAATTTGAAACACTCCAATAGCTTCTACATCATGGGACCTCCTTTGCCAGTACCAAAATATGAGAATACAGTTTTCCCCTTTTATCTGGCAACAAAACAGGTGTTAAGTTGTTAAAACACCAAACTGAAACCTTTTACAATGAATCATGTCTACATTAACCACAATACTTGTGGTCAAAATGCAAGTATTGTGGTTAATGTATTGTGGTTAATGCAGACATGATTCCTTGTAAAAGGTTTCAGTTTGGTGTTTTAACAACTTTAACACCTGTTTTGTTGCCAGATAAAAGGGGAAACCCCTATTCTCATTCCAATAGCTTCACTTCACCAACAAAATTGCCATTACTATTTATAAATCAATACATTATATCTTCATTTCATGAACACACTGCCACTTTTTTTGTAAGACATGGCATTAGACATTTATCAGCTAAATTCTTTGAAAGATATCCCTTTGGAGTTTTTGCCCTACTTGGGCATATCTAGCCTTCGACTGTATACGTCTGAAAGCCTTTGGTTATACTTTAAGGCTTTATAAAATCTAAACTTAAAATATACCTTTTGCTTCATCTTTGGAGATCAGTATCGAATAGGGGATAGTTTCAGGGGTACTGCATAAATTCAATGCACTGTAGACTGCCATATATAGTATGATGCAGGTGTAAAATCATAGTGAAAGTGGAACACTTTATACACTTCACATATCATGGATGCCACCCCATGCGGACACAATTACCTTTGGGCAATACCACCGTCGTCTTTCATTATTGTGCTCTAAATTGTTCCTTGCTTACTTGATCATCTCCTCAAGCATGCTTCTTACGGATGCTTTGAATATTCTTAACCAAACCGGATTTTTAGTCTATCAGATGTTATAAGTTGCTGGAAGGAATCATTAATATTCTCTAAAGCAAATATTACATTCTGATAAATTTGCACCGCTTCGTAGTATAAGGTAATTGCTTTTGGCAGAGCAAATTGAATTCAGAGCTGTACCATAATATAAAATGTACAGAAATATGCATTTTAATGTCTACACAGGACTGATCCTGCTTAAAATCAAATGAGGGCTCGACACGCTTCTCGGCGCGCCTTGTATGACATTTCAGCCAACACATTGATGAGGTCACTGAAAACATCTGACTCATCTGACTTGCATGCATCCAGCAATGAATGTTAAGCTTCGGTGGGGACTTCCCACCATTCCAGGCCTCCTGTTGACAGATTGGGAGGCGAGCCCACATGAGGCTGGGAGTGGGAGCCAAGGTTGCCCACACCTCACCGTCACGTTCCCAGACGCCCTATATGGTTTTTGTTTAAAAGAGCATATCCCTGTTGTCTTCGGCGCCACGGTGGCGATATGTTAACTACCTCGCCAGGAATACAGGTCCTGGGTTCGATCCCGATGCCTGTATATTTGGAGTTTGCATGTTCTCCCCGTGGTCCTCGGGTTTTTACCTCCACAATTAGAAGCATGCGTTTTTGTATTTGGCTATACATTTCCACATAAGCCACATCGTTGGGCTTTCATTTGTGACTTGGTCACTTATGATAAAGAGCTATATAGTTCACTGGGCCTTACCTGATAAAATAAATATGTTTAGATTATACATTACTTTCTTTCCCAATTACTCTTCACCCATCGTGGTATAAGAGCTAGAACCAGTGCACCAGACTTTCTCTACTCCAGAGGCCTAGGCCGGTGCCTATCCTGCTCCAGACGCAAGGGGTCCTCTACTACCCACACAACACTCAAAATATTCACAATAACACCCAGGCACAGTCAATGTGGTCACACAACGCACACAAAACCACAACACGTTCATTTATACGCACAACTCTCTCACACAAAACGCGCAGATACCAATCACTATCGTACGCCCACACAAACACAATGAGTCAGATGAGCGGCCCAAAGGGAGTGTAGTCATTGTTGCAATGGCTCAATACGCCCATACACCTGCCCTAGCTCCGTGGTAAACAAAGGGCCATTGCCCGAAACGTCGCCGAACCAAAATACCAAAGCCGCGTCAACCGTGGCACAAACAGCGCCTACACGGGAACCCAGCGCGTCCCGAACCCGGCCGGGCTATTCAGGAAAGCCGGTATGCCTGGAGGTCAGCTAGGCCTCAAGCGGCCAAGCTCGGACGGGGTTTCACTGCATTGTGAAAGCCGACCTCGGGCGAACCCCCGCAGCAATTCTCACCTTGCGTCCACCTCCGAAACACAGCGTCTGCAACCCTGGCCCCGCCAGAGCCCCACAAAAGGTCGGCGACTTCACGCAAGTCCGCCATGGCGGCGCCGAGACCGCGCCGCGTAGGATTCGCAACAGCAACGCCTCCTATTGGTCGCCCGGGTTCCCACGTGACCTCGCGACGAAACCAAGTGGAGGCGACGAGTGGGTAGGGAATTTTGGACGAGCCCACCTCATGGGATGCGATGCATGGGGGAGGGGGGGGGACTTGAGGCCGATTCCACTAATTAATGCGTGTCACCCACTAGGTGGTAGTGGGGGCATTATGGAGTGCCTTCATGGGAGTGTACGAAATATAAAGATATTCACACGTGCTACTAAAAAACATTGTTTGAAACATCGCCTATGCTTTCTTTCAGTCGTGTTTTCAACGAATGTAGTGAGCTTTTATTTGTGCCAACGCAGTCACAAAAACGATTGGTCTAGGACTGGTACCCAACATCCCTGGACCCAAACTTAAACTACTTTAAAGGCACTGTAAAATGTTCATTTGAAATGCCGTTAAAACTAATTAGATTTTTGAGTCGACGAAATAGTTGTGAAATTGGCAAATTCTGCAAAACAGTTTAAAACTGCTAAATCCCTTCACCCTCAGCTGTATCACTCAATTCATTGGCCAGTGATGATCAAAATACCTCGGCTTCTGCCGATGACGAATGCTGTTATTTCTGCTGCCGAGGAAGTCGTTGCTAAAAATTATAGCAACGTTGCTATAATTGTTTCCTCCTACACGCTTCAGCGAGGCTGCTTGATAAACAAAAATACAGCAACAGCAGTAATAGCAATGACAAGAATGTTGACATTATTTCGCAACATACGTAGCCAACCATGCTAATGGGGGGTGCAGGGGAAGGACAAACTAAACATAAAAAGCAATACTAAGAAATCAGTTTTCAGTTTAGATTTAAAAGTGCATAGCTCCAGTGGCTTTTTAATATCGGAAGAATTCCAGACAGCCATAGAAGCACATCTCAAAGTGCGAGATGCAGTGACCATCTTTGTTCGATGGTTCACCAAAAGCTGCTGCGAGGATGAAAATCAGCAGCAACACCAACAGGATCATCCTCAGTCGGCATCATCACACAGTGGGAGAATGCGCACAGCATCTCATAACATCATCTTCAGGGTGCAAGATTATCACCCATCATCATGGTCATCGTTTTCAACAATGTATACTGTAATTTGAGGGCTCGGGACTTGATAAATGTAACGATTTATGAGAAAATAAATTGCACATAATGCAAGCATTGCACATGACACATTTATGGCTATGAACAAAGTGTAACTTTTTAATTACTTGTGATATGCAGTCTTGAGATCATCCTACAATTACCCTTTTATGTTTAAATACAATACACACGTAAATATAGTATTACATTTTATTATTCAATTATGTACAATGCTGAGGTTATGTTTGCAAGGTACACCAAATGTGGTGCTGTATTTAAAATGCCAAAACTGAGCAAGTGGCGTTAAAAAATAAACACATTGATATCAAGACTAAAAGGTTTCTAAACGACGCACGCACAGGAGATATAGATGGCAATGGTAGTCAAGGATCTCTCAAAATCCAATGAGACAAAGGGAACAACTCAAACAATAAATGAAAAAAAATCTGCCATGTAATTACATACACGTCAAAAGTAATTTTGTAAAACATTGAATTACATTCACTTTCAAATTTACATACATTCCCCAAACCACACCCGAAATTATAAGTTACCCAATGATGTCAAATACGTTTCAACAATGATTTACCACAAAACCATAGGATAAGCCCTCTTTTGTGTCAAAAACTATGAAAACAAACCGTCTTTCCGAAACAGAAATACTTTTTTAGGTTTCCTCCCCCTGACATTTGTTTTACTCATAGTGAATAACATCGCAACTCAACAGTTACTTTGATGTGCTAAAGGTTTTGTATGCTCTCAGCTATTGAGCTCTTTATAATTGTTTTCGATCGCTGCAGTTCACACAATGATGAGCCATATTGCTTGTACAGTCACTTGATATTGGCATTGGTTTTAGTTGGTCCACCCTGCTTGATGCTCTTACCAGATCCACCCTGCATTTTCCTCACATTGCCACCTGCCTTGTTCAATACAGAGTTCTCTAGGAGCGATCGGATCTTGCTCAGTGTCTCTCCTGATTTCATTCTTCCACGTCCCTTTGTGTTGTTACTCTGCAGCTGGCTGGACATCACAGCAGTCAGGCCCCAGGGCCTGGTCTTTGGGCTGCTTTGCTCTTCCTGATGCTGAAGCTGCCACACGCTGTTGCGAGCCAGCTGCACAAAGCGCTCCAGCTGTGACACGTTTACATTCTTGCTGATGTTAAGGTGTTGCTCAAATGGGTTGACGATATACAGAGGGCTGCTCTCAGGCTTGTTCTGCTCGGAGCCCTGAAATGCATGCGTATATTTACAGTCCAGATAAAGATTATATTTATATTTTAGAATACATTTAGATTATATATTCCATATTCAAGATGAAAGAAAATGTTCGCTAAATGCTACCACAATACAATGTCGCACATCTGACTCACTGGGGAATGAGGTATAGGAGGATATGTAAAAAGTTTAGATATTGAGCATATCTAAAACGTGACAGTTACACCATACACTAATAGGGTACTGGAGAAAGATAAAGTGCAGACATTTAAATATGTAATTGTACTTTGGCAGTAAATTAACACTAGATTAAGAATATAGTACTGTATGTGAAAAGGTCACATTTGTGAAAGTCTATACGAGTTACATCATGCCCAAATACTGCTCTGGGTGTGGGTGTTTAATTGGTCAGGGCGGATCTGTGAAAGAGGTGTAGTGTGTGAAATAGTTTTGAAGTTGTATTTAACAATATCTATAACTTTATATACATTTTCCATACATCAGTGGAGTTCTATTTTTGTCTAATTTGAAGATTATTTTGTCTCAGTAGGACATTACTTGGTGAATACTTGTTTTTATGTCAATGTAGAAATTAAGAATGCATCCAGAACTTACCTTCCATATGTTTATTGAATGCTTACTGAAGGAAAAACTTCCATAGAAGTTGAAAAACTCCACCAGCAGTTCATCTAAAATAAGTAATGGTAAAATGCATATACATATTTGGTTGTAGTTAATGTCATACAAATATCTTGTAGAGGTCACATTTAAATCAGCATTGTACTGGACCACATTCTACAACACAAAACCTGCAAATAAGATTGTAATCAGTTAAAAGACAATATAATACATGTCATGAAATTGGACAAAAAATCTTGACAAAAATCCACACTTTCCCAAAACTGAATAAAATATGTAATATAAAAAAAATACATTAAGCCGACAAAGATGATGGGAAAATACTGACCTAAAGTTTCAGTGTTTTGAGAAGATGTTATTTTTTCCAAATTGCTCACGATAGTGCAGTCATGTCCTTCCACGATCTGTACATCCTCAGGATCTGTAAATGGTCATATAAACAAGTGCTTATTGGATGCATGACAAATGCATCACAATTGTCCAGAAATATTTACTTAAGCATCATAATGTAATTTACCAAGAAAAGCCTCAGGAGCCACCTACATTTGTATGTTTGGTCAATGCATCAAGGTAAGAATCCAGAGAATCTAGATAAGCCATGCATATGAGGGGATCTCTCTCTCTCTCTCTTGTTCGTCCATCATAGTCGATGATGACCATGGCACGTTTGTCATTTTGTTGACTGAACAGGCCAATCCGAGCCCGGAATTCTCTGTGGCACACAGCCATGCATACGAGGGGATAAAACTCAGTGGTCATACACAGCGGGGTTCACAAATCCATTTGCTGCACTTCCATCTGGCCACCTCTCAACCTAACAGTTTATCGAAATCCACAAACCCTTGCCTCTAAAGCAATGCATTAGAGGAATGTTAAAGACAGTAGAAAGGCGCTTCTCAGATTGTAAGAGACGCCTTGGAAAAGTGCGTGGCTTGGGGGCCACGAGTTGAAGTATTCGGACCTGCAAGTTTCCGCAGCTGCTCCAGCGTAGGAACAATGGGTGGACTTCGTTTCTGCAGGAAGAATAGCACCATGGTGGTGAGCGCGAAGTTGGTGATCCAGGCACCCGAGATGCTGCTGGTGAGGCCGTGTGAGCGTGCCCAGCTTCGCACAGCGAACACGAGTTGCCGCACACGCTCGTCCACCTGCCCATATATGTACAGCATCTCTGTGCTCTTCAGTGCTATCCTTGCAGTGCCGAGATGGGGGAAGGAGAGAAAACACAAGATTAACTGAAGGGGAAAAGGGACTGTTTGATATCACGGATATTTAATTTAAAAAATTATAACGGAAATACTGTAGCCTGAGCAGTGGCATCTCACAATGCAAGGGTTAGGTTTGGCAGCACAAAATCTAAATCGCAAATTAATCTACAATTTGTGAAATCAGACTTATCACGTGAACAATATAAATGCTAAGACCCATATTTAACAATATGCGATCCCTATAATAGCACTATATATAATAAACCCCTGGTAGTTATGGAGTCATGGTATTTTTATGATTTGGTTGTAGATTTGGAATTAGTAAAATGTGTGAAGGCAAAGACATTTTTAAATCAGTTAGACACCAGTTGTAGTGTATTCAACTGAGTCGCAGTCGTACTCTTTGGAGGCAACACATTAATTTATACCAACACACTTAACACAAAGGGGTAACTACCCCTTTACCAGATAACAACCTATGGTGGTGGACCACCAGGCTAACTACACTAGTTACACTGGGAGTAGCTACAACGGACCGGACCCCAACTTGGGTCCAGGTCCACATGTTGGCCACTTCTTCTTGGATGTAGAACATAGATCTTCAGATGACAACAGCAACGCAGAACCCCGGTCCCTCTCGGGGACCCGGTTTATATGCTCGCTGGCCGTGGCTGGCCCCGCCCTTGGCCATGACCACCTTCTCGAACACTCTAGCAGGATCTAGCCCCGGCACGTGACCACCCCCAGCCCCTACTTGGGGCCCCTGTGTAGATCTTACTTATCGTGCCTTCCGGGGTCAACGAGTGCCATGGCCCGGGGTAACCTCATCCCATCGCTGACACTCTCACACTCCCTCCTGTAGGAGTCAGCACTGCACGCCACACGTGGTACCACTGAGCGCTATGACCCAGCGCTCACAGAGCCCCCTCTAGGGCTGATACTACACCCACATATACAGAGTGTCCGCGATGGTAATACATCGCACGCCATGCCTCGCTCGAGCCGACATTACCCAGTGACACCCACGATGTCGCTACATACGTGATGTCCGCGTTATAAGTGCATCACACGCCGTGCCTCTCTAGGGCCGGCACCACACAGTGACATCCGCATTTTTGTATGATAATATCCAATAGTATAGTTGTAAAAACATGAACATTTCAAAAACAGTTTTAAATCTATTTTACTTCCGTTCATCAACAGATTGAGGTAATGCAGTGTGATGAATGGTAAAAACATATATAACCGATATGGCATGGTGGGGGCCTTAATTCACCAGAGGATTGAGAATACCTGTAATCTACTTGTTTTCATTAATGTATTGATAGTGTAAAGTGATGATAACCGATGCACATGGGCAGAAACACTGAAATATCACGGCCTATGATGCCAGAGGCTGAGTAAAGAGGCCACCTGTTGTTGGCAGTGAAGTCGCACTGCAAACTTGAAGGCTGGTGTGAGAAGCGGACAAGTGGGCAGCGTGCCTGCAGGATCTTCTGCACGCCAACACAGCCTGGGCTGAAGTAGTCCAGACACTCCCCCATCACCGATAGCACGCTCTGTGTCACGGAACGCTCTGACGACAGCATCTTCACCTGGTAATCCAGCTCAAAGTTGTTCTTCACCACCTGGGCCAGCACATTGTGTAAAATGGGCAGGGTTTGTGGGTTAATGGGCTAGGTGGCACTGTGGTTAGAACTCTTGATTCACAATCAGAAAGACGCAAGTTCAAATACCAGTCGGGGCACAACTTAATCTATCATTCAGTGGTCTTCCTATGGAGACAACCACCTCTGATAACGGGTATGTGAAATCCCATTTCTTGATCAGGAACAACATAAACACCACACCTTAGTCCTTTGCCTCCTTGAGCACGGATATTCTCCAATTAGACGGAGCATTATTGTATTGCAACTTCTTTGTTCCGGGAACTACCTGTGCATACAAGTTGCACATTTTTTTGGATACGTATTTTTATGGAACATTTTAGTTTCTTTTGAATTTTGTACCTTGCAAAAAACAATTCTAGTATTTCATCTCAGATCTTCCTTGCAAAAGATACTTTAAATGACCATGAGCTCTTACATGTCTGAGTGAAAGTATGGTGCGAAAAGAAGTTCAACATATTTACGACGGAAATCACTATACTTCTGTGAGAATTTGTGAAATTCGTGCAAATTAGCCCAGTGGCTATTGCCTCCAACAAGGTTACACACAAGTACCAACAAGGAGCATAAGCAGCAGAACCCACATGTCTCTTGTTTCCGAACAGCACGCCGTCCAGGTCGAGCAGCATGTCAAGGTCACAGCCGGTGTGCCCAAATGAGTTGATGCTGGAGCCGAAGGGGCGCACGAGCGTGCCGGGGAAGATAGTGGCGCACATGTCCTGCAGCAGCGAGCAAACCATGAAGCGCAGGCGCACATCTGCATCTGTCAGTTGCTGCATATCCACTAGAGTGCGCAGCTGTTGCTCCGTCTGCAAGCACACACATGCACCCACGCACAGGCACATACATGAAGAGGCAAACACGCATGTGTCCTCAGATGCAAGAATGTACATGCATGCACACAAACACAGCACTTCCGAAACTAAGACTTTAGAGAGCATCTGGAAGTGGTGTTCAAGGGCTGCCAATGGAACTTACACAATGGGTAATCCTCATCATTGTTGCATTTTTCTGTTTAATACTGGAACGTTTCATTATTTGAATCAGCTTGGTTTTTATTTTAAGCACATTAGATACACAATATTTGTTGATATAAAACTTCAACGAGGGAATGTATGCAAATGTAAATAATTGCCAAATGTTTTCAAAACACAAAATTGCAATATTACATCTCAAACTGTATTGTCAGTCAACATATTCTGGTTGTTGCCTCTGTCAACTATATAGGGAGGGCAAGTGTGCAAACACCAAACCTAACCCAAGCATATATTTTAATGTGTGACATTGTATAAATTAAGCCTTGATAACTCACACTTTCCAGGCTGTTGAGCCTGCTAATAATGTCTTTGTTCGACACTGGCTCTCTGTTGATGATGTGGATGTCGGTCTCGGGCATCGTTGAAGTCGGTTGTGCAGACGCAGCATTGGGAAACATCCGGGGCCGAATGGCCAGAACGCGTGAGCGGAAGGGCATCGGGAACTCCCCTTTCGTGTGTGGGATGCAACCAGCATCGCAAAGGGCCTGAGCTCCATTCTTGTCTGCAAACTCCACCAGCATGTACATACCCTGTCCCCACAGCATCAGCAATAAGGATAGACATAACAAGAGTTTTTTTCCATTTCTGTAGATTTTTTTAATTGCTTACACATACAGTAGCATATTTATCACCAATTAACACATTTTAAAAAAACCATTCATTCTATAACTCTTAAATACAGCAGAAGTGAATAGAAATAGGGAAAGCCCTGAAGTAGACATCATGGAACATACAATATTACAATTAAACACCATGTCAGATGGTGTTCAATAATTATGTGAATACAACTGCTCTTTTATAATCTATTAACTGTTTTTATCTATAAAATCTGGCACAGGTTGAATGTGAAGCAAAGTTTTGTTTGTTTTACGAGCAGTCACTGGTAAAGGAGTTGAGGCGATCAATGATTTATCGAATGTGGGGTCCCAAGCCTAGGCATGTGGGCTGTTCCTTGGACAGAACTCAATCCCCAGTGTCTCTCTCTCTGTGTCTGTGTTTGTCTCTCTCTCACACTTAACTTCAAATTTAGCAATCTTTGCATTACATTTTTTAAGTTTACTAAGTTTGTTTTCTCATTCATTCATACCTGATGACGGTTGCTTGTGTTGCTATCGAAACGTCGTATTCTATTATTTATTTTATTTATACGTGACTTTACCGAAACAACCAAAGAGTTATTCCCTATGCAGTATATTAAAAACAAGCTACTCACATACGATTCGTAGAAGAAGTAATTATTAATGTGTCCATGGTTGGACAGGAACTGCAGCAGGTTGCTCTTGGCAATGCTCTTGGGGCAGCTGATGAGAACACTCCGATCCGCTTGCTGCATGCGCTTCTCCTGTATTTCCACGAAGGTACTCCTCGCTCCATTGGAGCTTCTGACAGGCACATGTTCTGCAAAGACAATAATAATTATCCTCATAGCCTTAAGATACTTTTAGGGCAAGTGGTGTTAGCGAGCACCTATTAAGGCCAGAACAGCACATGAGGGGCTGGTGTGGCCAGGACCATGCCCAGCCGCATTTGGGTTAGATCGCGTAAATATATAAATGTGTCGTTAAAACCCACCACCACCCGACATAGGCAATTAGTAAGGGTTGTCACGTAAACAGACCATGCCAAGTCGTCACTAGTACAGCACTAGTTTGGGTTAGATCCCGTAAATATGTGTCACTGATATTGGAATCAAACTCGGGTTGCTGGGTTCATAGCGCAGCGTGCTCACCACTATCGCTTCCCATATTTTATATTGTCTGCACGCACACATGTACAAGTATGTTAAAACACACAGACGACATTAGAACGATTTCGCAATGGGATATGAACGTTTGGTACAGTAAAGCAATTAAAAACACTGCTTGTTGAAATAATTTGGGTTCTGAAATTTTTATTTTAAAAACTGGCGTACTTCTAATACGTATATACAAGTTTAACACGTCGGCTTTCGCGACCAATATTATGCAAAATATATTTTTTGGCCATAATAGTTTTTTTTGGTTTAGATCGCGTAAATATATAAATGTGTCGTTAAAACCCACCACCACCCGACACAGGCAATTAGTAAGGGTTGTCACGTAAACAGACCATGCCAAGTCGTCACTAGTACAGCACTAGTTTGGGTTAGATCCCGTAAATATAAATGTTTTTGTTCCTCACAGAAAACAGGTACTGCGATTTTCGTGCACGTACAAAAGGCAGGATGTACAAGCATAATGTGCATGCATAATGTATGTTGATTACCCTATGAATAACCTAACCGGTAATTCTCATACATTTAAATTTTAATGCATGCATTAACCCCAACCTCTGGCCTTCGCATCTCATTGCCTCACAGGCGACGACATCACATTTATCCCTCTAATTAATAACAAGAGGATTTATCCACAAGTCTGGCTGTCGCCTGATGATGCTAGTTATAATTACTGGCGAAACGTCGTACTCGAATTGTAAATATTGTGAATTTACTCTCCAACACACCGGTGTGCTGTACTAGTAATGAATGACCGTGTTCTGTTTACTAATTGGCTGTGTCGAGGTGGCGATCGGTTTAACGACACATTTATATTTACGCGATCTAACCCAAAAAAAAACTCTTATGAACCGTGTTCAGTTGCCTGTATAACTATGTGCCTCTGCTCTGTCACTAAGTGCCCTATATGACGACTGCATGTGCACCTCAGTGGCCTTGTGTATGTCTCACCTTAGTACCTGACAGAGGTGGGACAAAGTCATTGTTATGCAAGTCCAAGTCGAGTCGCAAGTCATCAAATTCATGACTCGAGTCTGACTCGAGTCCAAGTCACATGACTCGAGTCCACATCTCATAGGTGGGACAAAGTCATTGTTATGCAAGTCCAAGTCGAGTCGCAAGTCATCAAATTCATGACTCGAGTCTGACTCGAGTCCAAGTCACATGACTCGAGTCCACACCTCTGGTACCTGAACGGTCTGTACTGTATCACGATGCTCGTCTCTGTGCACATGTCCTGTCTCTGAACACCGTGTCTGCACAGGGTCCCGCGTAACGTTGAGACATCTCTGTGACCAGTTGCCTCCTCGCTTATCAACTCCTTTCACCCACCACGAGTCCCATGCCCCGGAGTTTCCCCCCGCACACGTGCCCGGCAACGCCGGCTAACCCCACCGCGCCAACCCCTCACCTCCGGCACATCTGCTGTCGTCCGGCGCCTCGGAGAGGCTCGCGGCGCTGGAGGAGCCCAGCGAGAAGGCGGCCTTGACCAGGAGGCCGTGACAAGAGGAGCAGGAGGAGGAGAGCGCCTTGCTGAGACGTGAGGGCGAACGCCGCACGAGCAGCGAGCATAAGGAGGCCGCCATCTTCCAGCGCGAGCGCATCGCCTCTGACCTATGACCCCCTGCGCGTCAGCGACCTTTAACTATCAAAATGTACGCACTGTTTGTAAATATTGTTGTTTGTTATTTTCTTTGAACCTATCTACGTGGCTTTACCGAAAGACCCAAGAATATGTTTATGAGGAGTTAATTAAATATTGGAGGCTGCGCGATTTGCATAAGGGGAGGGGCCGGAACCCGGGCTCGGGTCGTTACGTCATATCCGGTATATGCACCCGCTGCTGCCATCTTACCCAGGGGTGTCGCGTCGACTCACCCCCCCCATCATCGCCAACAACGCTGCCTGAGAATAGGCGACGTTTCGGGCGATGCCCCTTTCTTAGGAGTGCGTGTGCAACGCTGCCAACGCGGCGAGCCGCGTGCATTTGTTGAACCACGCTTTTACTTTCAAGCATTGCATACTTTTTTTTTTAATGACTTCAACAATGACGTTCCAACCACAAGTGTAACATCGACTCCCGTAGTTTATCCAACTCCAGTCCCGAGCGCTCTTAAGTCTTGACACGTGGACCGTGAACCTCTCCCGGTGCGTCAGGGTTACCAAAATGTTCGGCTCACACGGGGAGCTTTGTTTAACACAAAACGGCAATGTCAATGCCATAAGATCATGTTTGCATTTTAGATTTGAAGCTTTCGTGATTGCAAGGATTCATACTCTTTGGTTTTTTCGGTAAAGTCACGTAGGTAAAAAATAATAAAAGTAATAATAAATGAAAATAAATCAATTAAATCACGACGTTTCGGAGGCAACACAAGCTTCCTTCATCAGGTGTAAAAAAGGGCACAGCAAAATAACTAGCTACAGTGATTTAATTGATTTATTTTCATTTATTATTTTATTATTGTTTTTTTCGGTAAAGTCGCGTAGGTAAAAAATCTAAATAAATGAAAACAACTACCATCACCATTACCACACATTGTTTTCAGCTTGCGCAATTTACCCCCCCCCCCCCCAGCAGCATAACAAAAGGCTGCTTAATCTTAGCTTCCTTATCTACTTCCGCCCCCGGCATCACAAAGCTTCAGTTTGAACTCCGTACGTTGCGCCCACCCCGCTCCTCACATCGTTTTCCTCCCAGTCCACAGCCCGCCCACACACTCACCAATCGTTGCGCCCGAAACGTCGTGATTTAATTTAGTTTTCATTTATTTTATTTTTTACCTACGTGACTTTACCGAAAAAAACAAATAGCATATTTGCATGTTCACAAATACGTGTGGTTAATACAATAACTTAGATTCCTTACAAAAGGTTTCTATTTGTTGTTTAAACATCTTAACACCTGTTTTATTGCCAGAACGGGTCAAACCTATTCTTATTTTTTCATACTTTGATACTTGGAAAAAAATATCCCGTTTTGTTAACACGTCGGCTTTCGCGGCCAATATCCATACAAGGTTTGTTTTTGGGTAAAACAGCCACCACCCGACACAGCCAATTAGTAAGGTTTGTCACGTAAACAAAATTAAGTGTTGTAATTAGTAACGTTTGTCCACGTGACACTAACCTTACTAACTGAATGTGGCGAAGTTTAAAGAGACTTATATTTAAGAGAGCTAACCCCAAAATGAACCCTCTCGATTATGGACAACGCAGAGTAAAGCTATAGCCCCTCCCTGTCCAATTCAATATAGCCCCGCCCCCTGCTCGCGCCGGCCCCGCCCACTCCTCAACAAACCCCGCCCATTGTCCAGGTAGCCGCTCCACCTGATTGCACTTGACAACGAGTTCAAACATTAAGTTAATCGAAGCATTTAAAAAAGAAACCCAAGGACACCGTGTGCCGATATTTAACTATCTTTAAAGGTGCATTGGAAATGTTTTATACTGCTACTGATACTCCTGCTGTTATGGAGGGACTCATGCTGCCAGCTATGGCTGCACAGTTTGGTCGTACATCAGTACATGTTATGTATATCGTTTATTGTTAAATTTGAATCACAGTTCCTATGATCACTATTATATTGTTTTTATAGCTTTATTTTGGTGGTTTCGAAAACGTTTGGTTTAGCCATATTTGTTGAAGTACAGAGTTCGCCTGATAACTTTAATCTAAATTGTCTTATGGTTGTTATTGTTTGACTTGTATCCCACTGGGATTTTTGCACACAGCATTGAAATACGGTGTTTTTTCTGGAAGACTTTGCTGTTTTTTCATGGATTTTGTTCTTTGTTCATTTTGTTTGTCGCGGTTGCACTCGAGTCAAGAGCTGCATGGTTGATCGGGCTATACCTAATAAATGAAGCTGAAAAAACTGGAAAAAAAACTACGGCTTTGAGATACCGGAACAGCATTTCTAAGACGTTTGCTGACCCGGTCAAAACAGGAAGTTTGGTCGATTTGCCAGTACTGAGCCTTCACTCTTAATCTTTGAAAGTGCTTGATTATGTTACAAATGGCTGAACCCAATAATGACACAATCCCTCGTTGCTTATCGTAAAACACTGATGGAAGGCAATCACTAACAGATACTTTTCCAATAATTTCCACGGGATGTGAGCCAGTTCTTAGAGTTCGATGCAGGTCTGTGAAATATGAATATAACTAGAAGAAAACCGTGCAACTTCAACAACATTCGTGACATTGATGTGGATTGCGTTGGCAAGAGTAGTGGAAATATAAAACACGTTAAACGCACTGGAATTTTCTTGCAGGTTTAATGATGGCTGTGATTTTGTACAACAAATTCAAAATACACCAAATCTCAAAAGGCCCAACTGCATCAATAAAATATGTTGATTTATGACAGCAGGAGTTTACAACATTATTCATGGAAAACATGGAAATAAACAAAGCTTCTGGTATTTGTGTATTAAATATTGTTTTACATATTGTTGCTCTATTATCTCGACTGGTATATAAAAGTGCACTGCAGATTCAAAACAAATCTTTGTTTTATACTCACAGCCAAGTCCACACCGATTTTAAGTGACACAAAATACATTTTCAATTAACTTCATTTTTGTATAAGTGCTGTTTACGTAGTAGAAAAACGTTGTTGAAAAACTATAGGACACATACAAAATATATGCAACTGTAAGCAAATATATTAAGGCTGCAGTGTGTATGTTTTTAAGTAAACACAAATTAGAATTTCACTGAGGTTTAATTACAGTCAATACATTACTGGAAATACAATGCACAAAAGCAATCATTACATGACTCCAAAAGTGGATTTTAAGAGAAGACAATTCCACGATGTAAAATGTTACAAAAATATACAAATACTCCCTAACCTCGGTGAGCATACTGGCAGTCTATAATGTAGACTATAGCCTGGTTCTTATCCTCGGTGAGTGAACTGGATGGATTCTCGAATTAGTCTTGGCCAGATCTCGAAAGATGATGAGGTTCATCAATGATGGCGTCATCCTGCACTATTTAAGACCGGAAGCAGGTAGATGGCTTCACTATTCTGGCAAATCGCCTGAAGATGCTGGATGTAATTACCAGCGAAACGTCGTACTCAAATTCTAAATGTTGTGGATTCACTCTTCAAATAC
Source organism: Lampetra planeri (assembly GCF_965212315.1). Taxonomy (NCBI): domain Eukaryota; kingdom Metazoa; phylum Chordata; class Hyperoartia; order Petromyzontiformes; family Petromyzontidae; genus Lampetra; species Lampetra planeri. The sequence continues at coordinate 24,601,103 of NC_136107.1, forward strand.
ACCAGTGGGCTGAAGAAGTAACTAATTGGTGTTTTGTTAACGTGACACATTTTATACTGATTGGCCGTGTCGGGTGGTTGCGATATTCATAATAACGCGATCTAACCCAAAAACCTTTATTATGAATAATACTGGTCGCGAAAGCCTATGTGTTAAACTGAAAATACAAATACATTTTGACTTAAATAAGCCAAGTCATTCCTCCCACCTATTGGAAACCAAATTACAGTATGATTATTATTCTTTGGTTCTATTGTCTCCAACGTCATATTTTGAAATCAGAAATTAACTCTTAACATTGCTTGCAGCATATCGGTGATTATGTATTGGTCTGTTGACCAGGCCATGTGAACCCATGCCTTTTTATCAGGCTGTCATTCTAATTGATGCTCCATAACATCCAGGACTGGCCTCAAGGCTATTGAAATATTAGAAACGTAGGGTGGCTGCTTTATTAAAAGATCTGAATCCTGTGATTTTCGCGGTCGCAGACAACAATGTCCCCCGCGTGCAGCGCCAGGCCCTCCAGCCCCTTCATCTGCCCATCCTCGCTGCCCCAGCTCCCGAACGCATGTAGGAAAGTCCCGTCGGGCCGGAACACCTGCACGCGATTATTGCCGCTGTCCGCAACCACGATGTTCCCAGAGCGATCCACTGCCACGCCGCGTGGATACCGCATCTGCCCGGGCCCAGAGCCCGAGCCCGAGCTATCGCCCAGCTTGCTGATGTAGCGGCCATATCGGTCAAATATCTGCACGCGGTGGTTCCCACAGTCACTCACGGCTACACGGCCCTGGGGCGTGACGGCGAGGTAGTGCGGGTGGTCAAGGCGGCCTTCGCCACTGCCTGGGCCACCGAAGCCTCGCACGAACACACCGTCCGGCGAGAACACCTGCGGACCGTATGTTGGGAGAAAGTCTTTGGAGAACAGTGGTAGAACGTTTAGGCAGTTGGTAGTTGTGGTAAACCACTCTAATGACAGTGAGAAGGTTGCGATTTCCAATCGCATTAAAAAGGGTCAACTTGGCGATCAGCATCCAAGCATGGTCAATAATATGGGAAATCAAAAGTACTATATGAATATGGAATATCAATCATTGCCTTCGGGTCATAAACAGACACGCGCGCCACACAACGGTAATTTTAATAGAGTAATTTTGCATTTTTTGGAGTAATGTCATGAGATAAAGAATCTGCCTTTCAAATGTTCAGTTAGCAGACTATATTATATCAGACACAAACTATAAAAGGTACCGTTTTCTAAATGCAGTCACTTCAATGGACCTCTGTTAACTAAAACTAAATGGTGTTATTTTCACACCCTCTCTTTAATATTAATTGGTGTGCCACATAACAAGTATCAATTGTGTACGAACATTTTTTTTTGTATAGCTGGGATAGCATTAGCCTTTTAAGCCGCCAATCTACCACAACAAACGTTTTTATTTCCCAAGCATTATCCACACAATCTCTTCAATTCTAAACTTCTCTGGTTCCAAAACAAAAATTTATCGAGTTCAAGATCTGACACTGACCTGCACACGATGATTGTCCTTGTCACAGACATACACGAGGCCCGAAGAGTCACTCGCCACACCCCACGGGTAGCTGAGCTGTCCACGTCCTGCACCCTCCCTGCCGAATGCCCGCAGGAATCGGCCTGTGCGGTCGAAGATCTGCACACGGTGGTTGTAGCGGTCAGCCACGAGGATGAGGCCCAGTTGAGCGTTGACTGTTACGCCCGAGAGGCAGTCAAATTGGCCATCACCCGAGCCGTGCGAGCCGATGGCCCGGATGAACCTTCCACTCCAGTCGAACACCTGCCAGGAGCCAGACAAGGAGCAGACCGTAGAATGCAATAGGCGGCTGGATAGCCATATGGTGGGACTCCTCGGCTGAACAAAGTGAGCACCCATCAGCATTCATGATAATAACAACACTAATCGTTAATTAGTGGACATTTTTTCAAAGGGGTTCTGCATGACGATGTTTGGATATTCTTTATTTGTGTGAATAAATCAGAGTATTGACAGAACACCGATATAAAGGTAACAACAATTTTTAGCTAAATCTGCTTTCCACATCCTATATGTTTGGTATTAGAGTAATATGATTTGAGCAAGTATGTATGGTATTAATTGGCATATTTGACCACCATTCTTTAAGCGCTGTGAAATGCAAAAAGACCGCTGGCTTCCTTGCAATGATTTATGCCAGTACACATTTCCTGAGTGGGGCCCTCTCGAGAGATATTTGAGTAGTGCTGAAGTGTTACCTTAACCTCTTGTTTTGTTGGAGGATTTGTTAACACTGAACACTTGCTTCTGCTATGTGTGACCATGGAAACATAACAATATGACCTTGGAGCTGTAGTGTGCTCCCATGCACGTGAACTTGAGCCATAACCTTCACACCTGTATTATTCACGAGCTGGTAATTAAAATTTGGACACCTTCGGTCTGCCACTCTCAATAGTTAATGTGGCTCTACACAAACATCAGACAACCTTTAGATTTTCTTTGATTCTTGAGTGAAATGTAAGCACCTGTTGTTCACACTGGCTTAGCAACAGAATTTATTTTTCATGACTAACTTGTCGCTGGTATCTTGTTCACAGCAATAAGTAATTGCACAAGATAAGTGGCTTTATATTTATATATCTTTTGTTACGTGCAATATCGCTAACATTAATGTTTGTTGAACCTTACATTGTCTGGCACTTAAGTTTAAAGCAAATCTAATCTCAGATTGTCTGGTGACGCCGTCACTATTACGTCCAATTTAAATGGACTGCAGAAAATGTTAAAATAACTTAATAAGGCAAGGCTGCAAAGTTAGTCTTGGAATAATTACGAGCAAAAAGAAAGCTCATGCACAACAAGTTTGCTATACAATTGGAGATATCTGTCCAATAGACAAAACTGGAAAATACAGTATCGTGTATACCTAAGACACCTATTAAAGGCAGACCGAAATCAACACGATGCAATAAAGAGGTGAACGAGAGCAAGTTTTGTTTTGAAAAGCTGATATTGGTAGTGAAAAGTAGCATACCTATGCGAATAAAGTGTCACGTTTTTTTAATCAGTTCATACAAACTGCTATCAAATGTATTTGATTAATTATACAGGAGAGCCACACTGAGTCGTGAGACTCTTTTTCAAGAGGGTCCTGCTATTTTGGGTCTTTACTTTAAGATGTTTTCAGCCAATTAATGATGAGTGTTTGCATAAATATGTGTATAAAGTGGGAGGAAACTGGAGCACCCGGAGAAAACCTATGCATGCGAGAAGGGATGATGATGCCCGATTGTCAAGAATAATAATGGGGTTGCAGCACAAGGAATGAAGTACAGGCAAGAGGACATGTACCAAGGAAATGGAGTGATTAAATCAGATTGTGTGCAGGTGCGAGGTGGATTATTGCATCACAGGATTGTGAGATGCAAGTTGGCTTGGGGAGGCCTTCATCCAGTAGTGGATTGACTATGGCTGCTGATGATGGTAAAATATATGAGCAATAATGAAGTAAAGATGCTTGTTGGCTCATTCATTGTTATGATGCCTCTTTGAGGTTACTGAAAATGTTAAAAAACGTGTTATATGACGGACAAGTATTTCTTTGGGCTTTTAGTGTCTTTAATCCATATTATTTACATTGTTAACTGCATAATCTTGATGATTGACTATTACACTCTTTGGCTTGATGCAAATACAAAAAAAAAATTATTAACCGATGAGAAGCAAAGTGTTATTGTGTCTTAAATGTTTTACTTAGTGTAGTTTGTACACGACTGTATCTTTACAGCGACATTAAATGGCCTATTTCATTTCATTTCAAGAGCCCATTCAATTTACCTCACTCGTGTTACAGCCTGACTGACAATTGAAGAGATAATTCTAAAATAAATGTTTTCACTTGAGATCCGTGAACTCTCATGTGCAAAAGACAAATATCCCCCATATATCCTTAACAGACTGTTGGGACAAGTGCTGTTAGCGAACACCTTTGAAGCCAAGCACAGCACACGAGGGAGTGGGTGGCCAGCACCACGCCTGGTTACCTTTATCCCCTAGTCGCGTTGTTTTCACACCACACCACATACTCATTTGATGCTGAGTCGACACATAAACACCAATGGTGTTGCCCATGAGCGGGAATCGGACTCGTGTCGCTGGGTTCGTAGTGCAGTGCGCTAACCGGTGCACCACTGCACTGCCCGCTCTCAAGGACAGAGCAGGTGGCACCTATAATGCGATTATCGTCCACTTAGAGGCCCTTCAAAGTGCTACCGTAGCTTTTTCAAAGTTTCACATATTTGAAGTAATTTCACTAGTGGAACGACAAACATTACACTTTGGTCACTTGCATCTTAAAGGTTCTTGTAGAATTATTTTTAGAAAAAAATAAACTTCAATGCCATCAGCACTGTATGAGAAACATGCACTTTTTCCACTTGGTATGTTAGATGAGTTTTGCTATATTTATTGTTTATTATGTTAGTTCTAATTAGGTGGATGTTAAATATGTATATTTTAAAAAAGAAATGTAAATCGTTGGCAGTATCCATTATATCACCTACAAGATCACACTAAGGTCCATGTCTTATTTTACCTTTATTGGTTTCAGAATTCTACATACAGGGTGTTTTAAAAAGATGGACCCAATTTCAAAAATGCCCTATGTCCCCTCCACCTGCAGACAACATCGAGACGATAGTTGAATTTGTCCCAAACGCCTCTCTTCTCACGTTTTCCTCAAATTGTCGGTACCAACGACGAATGCTCTTTGACATTGGCGGATCAATGCCAAAACGCCATTGAAACGCACGCTGCACCGCAATTACGGATTCAATCTTGCTGAACTGCAGAACGCAAAACGCCTTGTGTTGTGGGGTCACCATCTTGCGAATGACTGAGGCTAGGGACTGTTTGTGCGCTGGGAGAGGCATCTAGCGGTAATCATTTGAAACTCTATGCCCCGCCCTTTCAAGTGGTAAGAGTTTCATTCATGGGCGGTTCGTGGTTGCAGAGATATAGCGATTTCAAATCGGGTCAATATTTTTTTAAACACCCTGTATTATGAAGTCAACTGTTTTGAAAACTCAGCAAACAAATATACAAATACTTCATGCTCATAGTTTGTTTTAATATACATAATTAACAATGACCATTTCATCTCCACTACACATTTTCATCAGATGTGTATACACTTAATATATTCATCAGATGTCTGTATTATTGTGCAAGATTATCCCAAGAAGTGATGACAACTATAGACAGACCCTCAAGTATTTTTTTTTTACATAAAACCACATGGAGTTAACCAACTTTAAAGGTTACAAAAAATTCCATGATGTCCCTTAAACTCAAAATGTCAAGTCATCCAATGGATCAGTATTGCAACTGTATAGATGATGTGCTTTGATAATCGCTGACTATTACCATTCATGGTTCCTACTCGTTGGAATAATTCGCTCATTCGTGCATGCGTGCGTTCTTTGCACTAGATCGTGCCTCTGGCAGTTCGGACGATGCAGGGGAGCTGTAATCCGAGTGTGGAGCGTGCATTCACCTGCAGACGGTGGTTGCTGCTGTCGGCGACAATGAGATGCCCCTCAGGCGTAACGGCCAGGCCTCGGGGCCATGTGAAGCGGCCCTCCTCGGTCCCCTTGCAGCCGAACCGGAGGCGCGGCTGTCCCTTCTGCTGGTAGTGCTGGAGGAGACGGCGTCCGCTCGGCCACAAAGAGCTGCCGTCCTCCTGGACACACGACACCTGCTGCCCATTTGCCCCGCATGTTAGTGCTGGCTGCTTGCTCTAATCGCCGTTCACTACCTGGTAGACATTTGCAACATTCAAAAAGCATTGGGTGGTGTTCATTTTGGTAACTCTAAGTCAGTGGTGCACAATGTGAACTTATGCAAAGGGGGGCTAGTTTATCCATAGCTGACCAGGATATCCAAAGTAGGATGGGCTGAGCCAAGTGTTGGAATTTCCACATTTTGAAGTAGGAGCCCATCTCTCAATATAACAACCACGTTTTGATTCTTACAAAGTGATATTCATTTTCTTGACTATAAAAAGATGATGGGCGGAGGTGAATCCTGACAAGTATTTGAATGAGCAAGTTTGTTCTAACACAGCACCACCCAGGCAAATAAAGTCTGCTTAAACTTAGCTGCGCGTTATGTTCCATACCCGTGTGCTGTCTTGTCTTTCCACGTCGACTCCGTTGTAGATGTGAACGCCACGGCTGTCAGTCCTCTGGTTTAGTGGCCCCCTTCGTGTCGCCCTCACTGGAGGCAAGGAATTCAGCCTTCTCACCGCCGGATTCAGTGAATTCTGGGAGTCCCTGGACACTACCAGCGTGGGCAAAAACGCATCAAGGTCGGACATTAAGGAGCCTGCGCTGTCACTGTGATGCCCATCGGCTTGACCCCCTACGGTCACGTGCCCAAAGCTGTCGATGTTGGACAGCAGCTGCGTGACGTTCTGCAAAGAACACGTGATGACCTGGGTCGGGACAGAGCAGCCCTGATGCTGTACAAGGGTCGACAATTCCCGCAGCTGCTTGTGCAGCTTGAAGAGCTCTTCCTCGGCCAGGGGAGCGCCGCTGGTCCCGTCCAGCTTGCCCTCGGCCACGTCGCAGTAGGACAGCATCGCGGCCAACTTGGATTCCAAGTTGCGCTTCTTCTGCTGCAGCGAATGCACCTCGGAGCTGACGAGCGCCTCCACGCTGTTGAGGAGGGCTTTCTCGCGGTCTCGCAGTCTCCCCAAGCACGTTTGCACGGCCGCCGCAACGTCCGACCTAGCCGTCTCGCCCTCCCGCCGCACGTCCGTGCAGCGCTCCTCCAGGGTCCCGACAGCGTCGCTCAGCACCTGGCCACTTCCCCGTAGCCGCAGGACGTCCTTGTGCATCTCCTGCCTGATCTGGTGCGAGTGGGACAGTCGGCACAACCCGCAGAGGTGCCAGTCGCAGTGGTAGCACAGCGACAGGCCAACACTGCCCTTCACCTCCCCGCAGCACTTGCACGCTCGGGACGCGGGGTCATCGGCCGTCCTCACATTGACCTCACGGTCGCCCCTTTCCACCAACGACGACGACCTTGCCGTCACAGGCTGCTGCTGCTGATCCTGTTGCGGCCGCTGCATCAGTGGGACATCCAGGAATCCCGTGATGGTGCGGTTGGAGGGGAAGCCGTGGACACCAGCTCGGGGCAGGGTGTGGGTGGCACGGCACTCGGGGCAGCGCACACTGCGTCCCGTCGTGTCCACCAACCCCTGCAGGCATGGCTCTGCGCAGAATGTGTGCTGGCACGGCAGCAGCAGGGGCCGGCGGTAGCGCTCCAGGCACACGGCGCACGTCAGCAGCTGCTCGATGAGCTGGCTCATCGTGCCCACGAGCCAAGCACGTGTGGCTCGAGCCTGTGTGGTTCACACGTGGCAGCGATGCACACCTGAGTCATCCAGCGGTTTAGAGGGAGCGGTTGGGGGATCACACAGAGAGCATTATTGTAATCATGATCATCAATTGCTGTGAGACTCGAAAACTCACTGGGCTGTGAGGTAGTCAGATGGCAGTCAGAATAAATTGGTTTCTGACCCATTTGTGTTGACTTTAAGGTGCTATCCCATCATATGCATGGGTTTTATCTAGGTACTGCCAAGTATCAAATACAAAACACGGAGTTCAATTAACTGGCTCAATGTTCCGATATGGCTACCTCATAACAAATATGTATATAAACTCTGTTAACCCGTGACTACACTTCTGGTCACCACCGTTATTATAATCATCTGGCCTAATGGTACTATGGCAGAAAGTACAACAAACAATCGGAAGTTAACGAATTCATATCATGCTTTAGGATTGATTCAGGGCAACACCTATCTAATGTCAATTCTGTGAAAGTACCGATCTATGAAAAGTCATGAGTATTTGTTCTATGGACAACTGGACCCCACTATTATACACATGACTTTTTACATCATCATAAGCTTCACAACTTTATTTCAAACCATGTGAGACCAAATATATATTTTCTTCTTGGTTCTTTCGGTAAAGTCACGTAGAATGGAAATAATAAAATAATAAAAATAAAACATAATAAAATAATTCTCACGACGTTTCGGCCACAACGCAAGCAGCCGTGCATTGTGGCCGAAACGTCGTGAGAATTATTTTATTATGTTTTATTTTTATTATTTTATTATTTCCATTCTACGTGACTTTACCGAAAGAACCAAGAAGATGAATCCCTGCAGTCATGAAAGCTTTAAATCGAAATCAAATATATGTTATCCAATGAAGCCTTGGGAATTTTTTTAGGAGTTTAGAAAAAAGAATAATGTATTCTTCCTTGCAAATACTAAACTAGTTTAACACTGAGAATCTAGCAGGTCCTTGAAGAATGTTTGGGAAATGTCTACCATGTCCTTTATGTGACATTTGGCAATTTTACGCAGCTGTATATGAGGATATCCATTATATATTTTTTGTAAATAGATCACAGAAATAATGCTATTTTAAAACACAGTCTTGCAGTTGAAAAATACGTAGAGGAAATGTATTGCCTTTAACACCATCATAAATCAGGTGCTTGCACATACTGTATATCATTTAAATGACAAACGATTCCTATAAACAAAAAACTAAGTGGCTAGCTGCATTAGTTTGCATGGCTGTGACCAGCATATAAATAGGGCATTGCCGTCACAGTATTAAGCCAGCCAATTGAGCAATGCAAACCAAACACGAATCATGCAATAGTGTGTCATAGTACTCGATATAACAAGAGCGTTTGTCGGCACATTGACAGCTGGAGCACAGTAACACAACCTGTCTTTAACCCCACGGTGCATTCATTAAGCATGCAGTGCAATTTCAAATGCAAATTCTTTAGTTATTTCGGTAAAGTCACGTAGGTATAAAATATTATTTTATTTTATATATTATTCTCTTTTATACCTACGTGACTTTACCGAAAGAACCAAAGAGTATGGATCCCTACAGTCACGAAAACTTTAAATCAAATGCAAAGTTAATCTGAGGAGTATTAAATATTATTACAGTATTTTTTATACAATACTAAACGTTTTTAATGCTCATGCAGTATACATTAGTTATGCTATGGACAATCGAATGGCAAGCTATAAGCTTCCATACTATAGGTTTTTTTGGGATAGATCGCGATCTAACCCATAAAAAAACTATATTATGGATGATGCTGGTTGCGGAAGCCTATCTGTTAAGCTATAAGCATGTTTGCAAATTCGGTAACTGCAAAGGTGTTGCTATTGAAACTGACTTTCTGAGGTTCATTCAATACCAATGAATGGTTAAGAATACTCATACCTTCTCCTGTACACTATTAGTAAATGTACTCTATATTTCAACTACCGTACTTAATTGGGTAGAACCAGGGAGCAACATTGCCCCCTACTGGCAGACTTCATCTGCCAGTGAAACGTGAAGCCTTCGTAATAGATATGTGTGGTACGAATGGCTCGAATACTAAATTGGCAATCCGAGCTAGTGTTCTCAGAAGATGTAATCCATACATTTTAATGCCAGATTGTCGAATAAAAGAAACTGTATCACGCCATTGGGAATATAACTGGCTACTCTTCACGTATGCTTGCTTATTCGTACCTCCGGTTAACACGGTTGACTACGCACAGTACCAAATAAGTTCAACATACATACATACATGGACATTTATTTAGCAGTAATTGAAAGGGTTAAGGCCTACAAAATGCACTACTCGTGAGAATCCTTGTTTGATCTTGGCTGGAGCCTGAGATTTGAATGTAGGGCCCATCAGTGTCGGCCAATTGCTTTAACACAAGCATATCGCTTCACCCTCCTTAGCCACCTCCAGCCTCGCTCCATTATTCATTGGTGAGCAAGTTCTGTTACCGGGCAAGCTCAATGGATGACGAGCACGTGAAACATGCCACAGTCGCTTTGCACTGTTGTAATCATAGCAGGTACCACCACAGTCACTATGCACTGCTGTAATCATAGCAGGTACCACCACAGTCAGTATGCACTGCTGTTAGATTTTTTATAATAGTTTTGAAAAAAAAAATTGGCCCGGGTATATAAGCTAGTATGCATATTTTTATTTTAATCATTTTCTCTTTAGCCAGATGAAAGCCCATTCAGTTTCAGATAAATGGTGCTAGGCACTGTAATGGTAAAAGTATAATAGTTTCTGTATCAGTAGATGCATAATGTAATACACAATAATATAACGAAAATATTACAATACTAAACGGTTTATAACACCATTCAAAGACAAAGATCACTCGTATAGCCTTAACTCACCATATTGGGGCAAGTGCTGCTAGCGAGCACCTATGAAGGCCGGCACGGCACACGAGGGGTTTGTGACCAGCACCACGCCCGACCGCCTTTGTCTCCCGAGTGGCGATATTTACACACCATGCCAGGTACTCATTTGAGGCTGAGTCGACCTAAGGGAGGCCCAGGACCGGTTCAAATAATCGTCACTGATGTTGGCCGTGAGCGGGAATCTAACTCGAGTCGCCGGGTTCATAGCGCAGTGCGCTAACCGCTACACTACCGCTCCCTTATATTATAACACCATATGCAGGTAGCCACGGTAAATCAATTATACATTGCATAACATTAAGTGACTAAATACACCAAAAATTGTCTAATGCATTTCGAAAATGTAATACCACCTCTGTGTGACATTTAATCAAATAACAATGTGAGTAAGGCTATGTAACGACAGGTGAATTGCACATGTGGTCTTTAATTATGTTACAAACGTAATGTTTCCAAACCTGTAATTGTTGCAATACCTGGCAGCTCCTTGCTGTGGCTTAAATCCAACGCCAAATGGCTCTGCTCCAACACCTCCAGGAGAACAAACTCTATGTAAACGCGAATATAATGGTCCAACTATGTTAATTATACATATTGCATGCCTCGACCGTGCAGATTTACAGCACTGCAAATGACACAGAGGACCGTGTGTGGTCGTCGGCGTGTTACCGCAGAGCCTTACTGGTAACGAGTAGCAGCAGAAACAGGAGAAGAGCGAGACAAAGAGTTGAAAGAGAGGGTGAGGAAAAGAGGCACATGGGAAACGGGGAGGGAGAGGGCGTGGATCGAGAGAGGCGTTGAGGGGGAGAGAACGGGGATCGGCAGAGCAAGCAAAATAAGAATTATTTATTCATACTGGAGAAAGCCGACGAGCTATGACGCTCTTTTTCACATATTGTCCAGTACATCTGGACGTGCATGGCATCGGTACCAATATTAGGCACCAAAGTGCATGCATTGGTGGCTTTCGAGGCTCAATACACTCTCCAAATAACTCGCATTGCTTTCCCGGCACCTCCGATTCGCATGGTCGGCTACATATGGTGCGAAAGAAGTTCAACATGCATACATTTGCATGATTTTCATGGAAAAGTGTTTCATACGCAAGTGTATTTGTATTTATGAGCGAGGAGCACATGCTGTATGTTTTTTTTGTCTATTGCCCAATGCCATCCTTATTGTCCCCAATGCATAATATGGAGCCCCACTCGGTGTTTGGAGAAGATGATAAAATTATTTTGGCTTATTCTCAATTGTGTTTCCCGTTCTGCCGTATGTGGCCGGCAAGGGTTTGTTCATTGCGCTTTGTTCATGCGGGATAAATATAAGCACACAATCCATGCCCACGGTGATGCAACATTGTCCTATTCTCTGCTGTTCAGGAGAAGAGTTTGCGTTCAATTTCAGGGTAAAAGTTGCACTTATTAAGTCTATCAGGGAGCCCTATTCCTTTATGATTCTTTCAACTAAAGATGATTGTGATCTTCCACGTCGAGTGCTCTCACCACAGTGCCACCAACCAGTGAAATGAGATTTATCCAAATTCCATTTGTATGTAAAAATGAAGATGCACACAATGTTGTCAAGGGTTTCCTCACTACATCACATGTGTTCAAATAAGAAGCAGACAAAAAGAAACGGGACAAAGGAAGTAAATACGGACCAAACACACCTAATCAATTACAGGAGTACATGTTAATGCTGGGAAGTATTTAGGTTGTATCGCTTGTTGGGAACAATCCACGTTTTCTAAAAGGACTGGCAAAGGGTGAGAATGCAGACACCTTTATACGGTGCCGCCACATTGCTCATCAACTATGTTGCAGCGCGTCGTCTTTAGTTTAGGCAAGTTTCGAATGGACTTGCTGGAAAACAAAATCAACAGGACTTGTTTTATAATTTGAACAACAAACCCACGTGACTATTTAGAGAAGTCGGAGCCAACTCTTGCGCAGACACACTCCGTTTGTAAGTGTATTCATTTGTTAAGGTTACACATGTGTGCATATTTAAAATCCTGACAACACGAGTGTGATGGATTAATAAATTATTAGGCCTTGAAACTAGACGGTGCCACTGCTAACGCTCGTTCCTGATTCAAAGTGTTTTCATCTGAGCAAACAGTCCTTTGTCAATGAGAAATGTAAATGCTGCCAATGACATTTCTGGCATAAGCACCACCTCAAATGTTTGTTATTTGGACAGTGGTTCATATTTGCAAGTCTCTTCAAATACAGTATACAAACTCCAATTGTGCAATGAGCATATTGGCACATTTTATTTACCCCAGATCTATGACAGGTTGAGTTGACATTCAACCAGGATTTTACCTTTTAAATGGAAGCCAGTCGGTCTGCCACAGTGCCACCCGTACAGAGATGTTTTTTACACTATACAACACAATGAATAAACACCGTAAATATTGTACGTTGAATAAAAGGGTGATAAAAAAGAATACGTTTCCTTACACGATCAATTGGTGGTGTTCATCCTCCGTGGCAACCCTGAGCAATTTCTGACAGTCCACATTACTATGGTTGGGACCACTTTTTGCCTCGAATAACAAACAATAAATTCACATAATTTCCTTTTTTTATGAATTTCGTTAAAATAAAGTGCAGACCTTTGTGAATTCACTGCCAGATGAAGGCCTCCTGATGCCACATCAGTTATTGGGTTTGTTTGACCATACTTCCACATGCTGCGCAGATCAGGTTGGTACAAGGAAGGAGCTTACCAGGACCGTTTCATATATCACCCACCGTTGACGGTAGCCGTGGCCAGGAATTAAAGTCAAGTTACCGGATTTATACTGCAGTGTGCCACCACTCAATACTATTAAATAAAATGCGGTTCAAACGAAAACCTGAGCCAGGTGTAAAGGTTTGTGGTCGGTTGCGTACAAAATGTGGCGTGATGTTTCCTCTTCGCTTGTAATGTAAATTAGTTTTTTTTTAAAAGGTGAAAATTCACTTCAGGAACGTTATGCAATGATTGCCGGGCTTCAACAAGGCATATCGTTAAACACCACTTCTATTCTCACCTGGGGAGAACATCACGGTGAAATGAAAGCTTTTAACAGCGCATGGATCACCACGTCACTACGTGTACAAACAAATAACACATTCCTGCGGAGGGAGCTGGTAGGAACGTTGGGTTGCTCGTTCAATGGGCAGGGTCAACGGCGGCGTGGTGTATTCCGCAAATATGGCCGACTGTGAAGGCGGGCACAAGCCGGTGTGACCAACCTCTCCCCACCCAGCCCCACCCAGCTTCTCACCACACTCCCCATCCAGTCTCTCCCCACCCTCCCCACCCAGCCCCTCTCCACCCTCCCCTCTCCACCCAGCCCCAACCCTCCCATTTTTTGATGCACGACGGACGGACACAATAATCCCCTGTGGGCTGGTGTAACCAGGAGGTTCCTACCAGTAAAACCACACAAGAGTAACCTGACGTCCGTGCAACAATTCTGAGTATGTACGTTCATAGCTAACCAGTAGGAGTCACTGTTGTACCTTGTGGACATAACTGCTTTATACATACTGTAATAAACATTCCGAGTGGTCGAAAGGTGGTGCGATTTTAGCCTTGTTAAGCTATTGTGCTCTAACCACCTTCCATGTGTAATCCAGGTTTGCTGGAAAATACGTTGCCTTTAGTATATACTGTACACAGTTTACAATGGATGACATTGGGTTTTTTTCGTGGGAAATGACTCACTCGGTATGAAGCTTAAGTGGCAGTAAAAAACGTAGCAGAACGACTTGGGGGCCTGACAGTAGCTGGCGTGGCCAATACTGAGTCAGTTTACTTGGGGTGAGTTGAATGTTAAATTTTTTCAGAAATAAAATTTTCAGATTTTTAGGCCAAATTTCGAATTTTATTCAGTATTATAATATTTCATAATTTGAGTTTGTGAAATTGTTATAATGCTGTCATTATTTTCTCTTGCTACATTTGTGTCTCTTTCCGCCTCTCGGTTTAATTTCCATTGTACGTCACTTTTTGTGCTTCTTTCTTCGTCAGCTTTCCGGTTTTAATCAATTTTGTTTGTCAGTATCCATGTTTTGTTCATGTAATAGCAGGAGATAGGCACTGATTGAAACCATTCCTCTTGGGCACATTGGTATGTTGCTTTTCATTATCAAATACAATTTTACAAAAACGCTTACACTTTCTCCCACTTTCTCTCGCTCACCTCTTTATTGAATAACTTAGGTCCAAGGCCACCTTCAATAATTGTCCTCGGCCCCTGTTAGTATAGTTCTCACCGCTGATGTTAGTTGTGACCAGAAATCAGACTTAGCTGATCGGGTTTACAGCACAGTCTGCGAACTACTGCCCCACCGCTCCACCCCTGTGAACAGTTGGAAGATACTTTTTGAGCAATTGCAATTTCCTATTCCATGTAAACAAAATAATAATTTTGTATTATATATGTACATGTCAGAGAATTTAGTGTTTTCTTCAAGATTGAAGTTGATGGTGCTAAACCACATAACCTAGATACACTCTCATGGTAGAGATGTTGTAAATTAACCACTCTATTACATTGTAGTTAATATTATTGAAACTCAGGATCTTAGGCGGATGCCAAAAAAGCATTGAATATTTCCTCAAAATAATTTCCATAGTACTTTAATGCGTGTGGCTGTATTTTCAGATATTCTTGAATTTGAATAGAAGTGCAGTTTTCTTGAGAATTTGAGCATTACGATATTAGCGCTTGAGTACATTCACATTTTATTTTGCCTTTATATTATTTTCAACGCAACAAAGGGTGGAATTGCCCAAACATGAATAAGTTGTGGATTAATTTTAATGGCTGCTACCGGAACAATCACATTGGTCATCAAACACATGTCGGACGGTCATTTTTTTCCCGTGAGAAAGGAAAGAGACGATGTAAAAAAAAACAGTGTACCAAAGCGGTTACGGCGTGCCCTTGGAATGTCCTATCAGCCGAGTGAGCTAATGATAGCGTGGGCCTGCACTGATAGGGCCTGGACGAGTTCCATACAATCATCCCTAGCCTGGGAGTGGAGCAACAAACTCGGCGCACAAAGCACACCCACACATTTCGATTTAAAGCTTTCGTGACTGCAGGGATTCATCTTCTTGGTTCTTTCGGTAAAGTCACGTAGAATGGAAGTAATACAATAATAAAAATATTAGGATCTTAGAAGGGAAGTAATAAAAGAATAAAAATATTATTTTATTATTTTTATTATTTTATTACTTCCCTTCTACGTGACTTTTCCGAAAGAACCAAGAAGACACACCCACACAGCGATGAAGAGCAACAGACTTCTTATGGAAATAAATTGAGTGAGTTTGAGTCAGTTTAACACATACATTGAGTATTGGCATATTCAAACAAGCATGTGTGTGGTGCTCATCTCAGTTATCATTCTTGTGTCAGTACAGTAGTTGAAGTTATACATTGCTATGCTGGGAACCAGTGTATCCACGGGTCAGGCACTTCTGACTGTCCAACATGGTGTACTAATTTTAACACATTCCTGCGGAGAGAACTGGTAGGAACGTTGGGTTGCTCGGTCAATGGCCAGGGTCAACGGCGGCGTGGTGTATTCCGCTAATATGGCCGACTGTGAAGGCGGGCACAAGCTGGCGTGAGTAGGTTAAACGTTGAGTTTTATAAGGGCACCACGGGTGACCAGCCCCTCCCCACCCAGCCCCACCCCTCCCTCCCACCCAGCCCCACCCTCCCCACCCAGCCCCTCCCCACCCTCCCCTCTCCACCCAGCCCACCCTTCCCATTTTTGGATGCACGACGGACGGACACAATAATCTTCTGTGGGCTGGTGGAACCAGGTGGTTCCTACCAGTATTACCCCTGCAGGATAAGAGACTGTAGAGCCTTGGCCAGAACATAGACCTTACAATTGTCTGGCACTTCTGTCACTGAGCAACGCGCACTGTTTGTGTAAGATGTGTGGTTTTGTCTGCGCCTCCGTTATGATGCCTCACAACTTGACAGATGATTCTCCCTTGAATGCGACTGCCCCATGAAGGGAAATTGAATGAATGTGGCAGCCTAAATGGGGGAAAAGACTGACTGTAGAGTTCCTTCTTCTGCTGTAGAGACGCGACGCATGCCCTCTCTTTGCTCCCTCAAACCTCCTGAACATCATGCTAGATTTGAAGATCGATGGCTATTGGGCTAGATAAAATATTTTTGTCATTACTCTAGCAATAAAGGCACAAAGGAAGGTGTGACCAGATTGTTTCGAAACCTATTGATACGTAATACATTTAGAATAAACATAGCATTTAATAACTTATCAAAGGCATTCAATACTACTGTACAATGTGCATAATTAATCAAAAACTGAGGGATTTTACGAATTGCCTTGTCAGAAATATACTCATGAATTGGTACTCAACTTCAATAGAGGTTGTGATGTCCCTTCTCAGCATAGGTACTGTATGCTCCAACATACTCTAATAGACAATCATCACAATATTATTACAACGGCCTGGAGTGGAAATTCCTCATCATCTTGACAGGTGCCATTTTCTGTTGTTTTCCAACAATATATATATTAATTCATTTAAAGTGGTAATCATTGTTGGCTGAGACAATCTCCGACCATTCTTTGAACTCCGACCCTTCTGGTAGTTGGTCAAGTGCTCAATCAACTTCCTGGGACTACTAAATATTATCATGTGGTTTGTTTTAAATATCATCATGTGGGTTACTTTTAATTAGAGCCGTGAGATGAAAATATAATATCATGGACGCGTGTGTGGGCAATGTGTTTAAAATATAAAATCTCATATATCATGCATGTGTGTCCATTAGAGGACTTAGAATTCCCACTGGAGTTTGTGGTATTTCTATTCGTTCATAGGTTACATGTGATTTCCCCCTACCGTGCATTTAAAAGCTGGATCGGATTTTGACGCGTGTACAGCGCACATAACGTGTTCCTCATTACACCGTCCGCTGTGTTTATACAAAGTGCAAAAGTGAAACAAAGAGCATTCTGCTTTCATTTCGTTACTGAAGTTTATCAAGCTACATTCTGTGTTACTGTTTGAGCGCACCCTGTCCTTTGCCCCAGAGAAGGCACCCTCCATAATTCATTTCAGGAACTTTAGGCAATGCACATGTTTTTCCAATTCTGCTACTTATGGGCAGTGCAGGGACGATAGTGAGGGCATAGCCGCTACGGACACACAAGCCAAGCCAGGAGGCAAGCGGGGGTTGGCAGGAAACTGCTGCCACTTTGTTTTTGCTTCTCAGTGGTCACCACCAGCTGCCCCCGAGGCTGTGATCTCAGAGCATGATAGTGTACAGGGCAGAATGGACATCCAAGCACATTCCACCGCCCCTCAAAGTCTTGTCGCCAGACACAAGTTCTGTCCAGAGTACTCGGACGCTTACTGGCCTCTCGTGTATTTTTCCTTGACTCTGATCCAACGCATTTTTTAAATTTTCAGTTAAGTAAAATATTCAGCCAGATAGTGTTGTGATAATCGCTCTCAAATAAATAACAGCAGGGTGCAAAATGAGGTTCTGGTTGGAGGTCCGCTCGGGCCAACATCTCTTTGAGGGTCGATTAAATGATTGTTTTTGTGGGAAGTAAATAGAAGATAAATAGGGGTTGTCCTATGAAATAAAAGTCCCTCAATGTAGGACTGTCGAACGTTTACTGCCTCAGGATCACCAGCAGAGATGTGCACTGCCCCATGACTGTTTGAGCAAAAAGACGTTGACCTTTTTTGAAAGTATGTATGTATGTTGCACTTCTTTCTCACCGTACGTAGCCAACCACCCTAATCGGAGGTGCAGGGGAAAGAAAACAAACTAAACACCGTTTTTTATGTATATCTATCATGAGGTAATAACATAAATACATGTATTCATTCAATCTTTGTGATCTGAATCGGGGTACCATGGTGGCAATATGTTAACTACCTCGCCTGGTATACAGGAGGTCGTAGGCCCGATCCTTATCAGTGTGTTTTTTGTTTGCATTTTGACTGCAAGTATTGTGGTTAATGCAGACATGAATCCTCGTAAAAAGGTTTCAGTTTTGTTGCCAGAAATAAAACAGGGGAAAAACCCTATTATTATATTTTGGTACTGGCAAAGGAGGTCAAATGATGGGTATCAGTTGTTAAAATGTAGAGCGTGGTGAAAATATATCAAAGAAAGCACGTAGTTTATCATAGTGACAACTTAATTCTCACATCATTCCTAATTGTAAGTAAACTAAGGACAATTGACATATGTACGTTAAATATCGGCTGACATTATGTATAACTTAAGCACTGGTTGAACACAAATAGTGTTTGTCAACTTGACGTGGCGTTTGGGAGGCGAAGGGTATATTTAGAGGGGGAGTGGTGGTGCAGTGGTTAGTGTTACACTGTTCTCCGAACCTGGTGACCCGAGTTCCATTCCCGCTCACGGCCAACACCAATGATGATTATCTGAACAGGACCTGGGCATCCTCTAGATCGACTCAGCCTCAAATGAGTACCTGGTAAGGCGTGTAAACATCGCCACTGGGGAGACAAAGGCGGCCGGGCGTGGTACTGGCCACCCACCCCTCGTGTGCTGTGCTGGCCTTTATAGGTGCTCGCTAGCTGCACTTGTCCCAACAGTTTGCTAAGGTTATACGGGGGATCTTATTCCTTGTCTTTGTTATTTAGACTCCTGGTTGACACTCGCAGCCACGCAGGGCAGCATGGCCATTTGTCACTGAGTATAGCAGAGGGGGTGTATGTGTGTTGGGGGGAGTGGTAGTGTAGTGGTTAGCTGCATTGTGCCCTGAACCCGGCGACCCGATTTCGATTGCCGTTTGGGACCAATAACAGTGGTGAATGTTTGAACCGGTCTTGGGCCTCCCCTAGGTCGACTCACTCTTAAATGATGACCCAGTGCTGTGTGTAAACACCAGATGTAGTGCTGGCCACCTCACTCCCTTGTGTGCCTACCCCAATAGTCTGCAAAGGCTATCTTAGTCTTTGTATTTGGTGATCCTGTTCAGCAATGGAGAATAGATGGTTAAACACATAACCTTTCTGAATCCATAGAAAGGTTATATTCCTATACACACACCACAAAATGTAGCAGTTTTTGCCTCTTGTTTTTGGCACATTTTCGATATATATCTCACAATGGACAAAGTTGTAAGTTGAAACGTGTGTATAGTTTGTTATGGGGGAGTGATGGCACAACTGGTTGGTGCACTATTAACTGAGCTATCTGGGTTCAATTCCCAGGAAAGGATTCCAAAATGAATGCCACTTCGTGGGAAATCCACAGTAGGTGTCCTTGGTCATGAGGAGTAAATAGAGATTAACTTATTTTACAAAAGGGACTGGATAAAAAAAGCTATATGCGGATATACATGTTTCATAATTTGTTGTAATTTAGTGCAATTAATATTCAGAACATTTTATGTAAAATCAGGCCACTTCGTGAATTACATTACATTCACTCCACAATCCACGGACTAATTTGGTGAAATTTCTGGGTGGACTGGTATTCAAAACATCGATAACAGTGCGCTGCACCCGAAACTCAAGCCGTAGATACTGACAGAGTAATGTCCCTTAAGTTGTTCCTGATGGAAAGAACTCGGGAGGCCATTTACCAAGCAAGATCCCCACACCTCAGACATCTGAGTCCAGCAGCATTGTTCAATTCTGCTTCATCACACTTAATATTTCGTAGCTGGAGGAAGTGGGGAGTTTAATGAATTGACATACCTTTATTATAAAACCACCTTGAAGTCATTTGGAGAAAGTTACTCAAATAAACTCGATAGCAATGCTGTCCTTTCTGCGGTTAACAATATAATTATAGCAAACCGGGAAAACAAATCCGTTCCAATGGCACTTGGGAATTCCATGAGCTCAAATTTAATAGGGGTGGAACTCCAACTGGAATGCAGTTTTCACAAATGGAAGCATTGAACACACGACCAGTGACAATGCGGTAAAGTGGCAGCAACTGAACGCCACACAGGAGTATTTATATTTTTATATGTTTAAAAATGACCGTAATGAATAATTAACTTAACTGGTATATGGAGAACTGATTACACAGTATTCTTCTTCTTTTTCGTAGGGCTGATGTTGACGTGGAGCAACAATTGTAATTTCACATTGAAATTATACTTGTTTCCAGATAATGGTGCCAAGATTAACGGAGTGTGTCACAGTGATACATCCTTCATATTTGTTAATCAACCATTGAGTCGTTGTACGTTCCATGGTATGTTCTGGGTGACCACAGTCGCAAACAGGATGATATTAAAAAAATGTATTTCCCATTTGTCCATCAAGTATCCGCATCCACTGCCATGGTTTGTGCGGATGGAATTTAGGATTGTGGCCCATAAGCTCTGCAGAATATCGAAGCCAAGGACCCTTCTGTCGGGCCTTTCACGAGATGTCTGAAAATTAGTGGATTACCAGCACATGTTTTTGGTACCCCTTGATTACAGTCAGCCATTGCTCCGCGGCACCAACCATACAGTGAGGGAAAAAAGTATTTGATCCCCTGCTGATTTTGTACGTTTGCCCACTGACAAAGAAATGATCAGTCTATAATTTTAATGGTAGGTTTATTTGAACAGTGAGAGGCAGAATAACAACAACAAAATCCAGAAAAACGCATGTCAAAAATGTTATAAATTGATTTGCATTTTAATGAGGGAAATAAGTATTTGACCCCCTCTCAATCATAAAGATTTCTGGCTCCCAGGTGTCTTTTATACAGGTAACGAGCTGAGATTAGGAGCACACTCTTAAAGGGAGTGCTCATAATCTCAGCTTGTTACCTATATAAAAGACACCTGTTCACAGAAGCACTCAATCAATCAGATTCCAAACTCTCCACCATGGCCAAGATCAAAGAGCTCTCCAAGGATGTCAGGGACAAGATTGTAGATCTACACAAGGCTGGAATGGGCTACAAGACCATCGCCAAGCAGCTTGGTGAGAAGGTGACAACAGTTGGTGCGATTATTCGCAAATGGAAGAAACACAAAAGAACTGTCAATTTCCCTCGGCCTGGGGCTCCATGCAAGATCTCACCTCGTGGAGTTGCAATGATCATGAGAACGGTGAGGAATCAGCCCAAAACTACACGAGAGGATCTTGTCAATGATCTCAAGGCAGCTGGGACCATAGTCACCAAGAAAACAGTTGGTAACACACTACGCCGTGAAGGACTGAAATCCTGCAGCGCCCGCAAGGTCCCCCTGCTCAAGAACGCACATATACATGCCCGTCTGAAGTTTGCCAATGAATATCTGAATGATTAAGAAGACAACTGGGTGAAAGTGTTGTGGTCAGATGAGACCAAAATGGAGCTCTTTGGCATCAACTCAACTCGCCGTGTTTGGAGGAGGAATGCTGCCTATGACCCCAAGAACACCATCCCCACCGTCAAACATGGAGGTGGAAACATTATGCTTTGGGGGTGTTTTTCTGCTAAGGGGAAAGGACAACTTCACCGCATCAAAGGGACGATGGACGAGGCCATGTACCGTCAAATCTTGGGTGAGAACCTCCTTCCCTCAGCCAGGGCATTGAAAATGGGTCGGGGATGGGTATTCCAGCATGACAATGACTCAAAACACACGGCCAATGCAACAAAGGAGTGGCTCAAGAAGAAGCACATTAAGGTCCTGGAGTGGCCAGTCTCCAGACCTTAATCCCATAGACAATCTGTGGAGGGAGCTGAAGGTTCGAGTTGCCAAACGTCAGCCTCGAAACCTTAATGACTTGGAGAAGATCTGCAAAGAGGAGTGGGACAAAATCCCTCCTGAGATGTGTGCAAACCTGGTGGCCAACTACAAGAAACGTCTGACCTCTGTGATTGCCAACAAGGGTTTTGCCACCAAGTACTAAGTCATGTTTTGCAGAGGGGTCAAATACTTATTTCCCTCATTAAAATGCAAATCAATTTATAACATTTTTGACATGCGTTTTTCTGGATTTTGTTGTTGTTATTCTGTCTCTCACTGTTCAAATAAACCTACCATTAAAATTATAGACTGATCATTTCTTTGTCAGTGGGCAAACGTACAAAATCAGCAAGGGATCAAATACTTTCTTCCCTCACTGTACACGGCGCACTGGAGGCCCGGTTGGAGACGGGGAGCGGGCGGTGCAGGGTGCCGGGAAGGTGATGGTGGTGGTGACGAAGACAAGGGGGGCCAATGGCGTTGGAATGACAAGCTTCCCATTAACATTCTTACAGCTGCGTTTAGCGTTTGCCTGCAGGCGGCTGTCACCGCAAGCACCGCTAGCATCACCCGCTCAACAAGAAACCAAACATGTGCTTTGCATCACATGTCAACGCTTTAAGAAAAATCGAAGGGGGGAGGGAAAAAGCTGGCCGTTAAAATTCAACTCCTACATTTGTAAAATTCTAAACACGGGTATCTTTTAAATGTAAAACCCTAATCATGCGCATTTTTAAACGGACATTGTCATTAAGTTAAGGTATGTAACCAAATTAAAATAATATGCTCATTCGGAACGGTGTTTAAACTGACTGTGCAGGAAGTTATTGCTTTTGCGATGTTGCATGATTTTCTGTTTATTTTCATAGGGTATATCACAAAATATTATTTATTGTTATATTGAAATGTTCTTTATGTGCTTCGTGCATTTTGTGCATGTGTTCTTGAGAATATGTGTGTCAATGTACTCTTAAAGGCTTTCTTTTAAATGTGTATGCTAATTTAGGCTGGAAAGGCAGCAGTCTATGGTTGTTATCATTAACAAGTGCATTTTTTTAAAATACATGTTTTGATCAAAAGCCACTCTTAGAAGAGGGAAACGTTGATCGCAAACATGTGTAAAATATTCCACCTACAAGTCACAATGTAGTGTCTCGAAAAGACTGACATTTTGTAAAAACAGTTGCTATATATGAAAATATACGCCATCCATTTGTCAATACACATCTGGATTAAGGCCTCCCTACAGTCTGACAGTCATAAGGGTTGTTTCAACACACTACACCACACTGGTCGGTGTAGGGAATATCACAAAACATTATTTAGTTGGTTCAAATTTTACTCGCCACTGGTTAGGCAACGGGTGAGCAGTCATCTAATTTGTGGTTCTGAGCCTTCATCCATGACCTATCCACCGCTGGATGATGAAGACATCTCCAAGCCATTGCCATCTCTCATAGGCTTGGGATGCAAACATCAATGTAGCACCTGCATAAGCTGATTTATTCACTCCATCACTGTTGTGACCATCCTCTCAGGAGTCTTTCTTTGGCTGAAATGTCAGGGTTAATTTCGACCATCATCCTTCATAGTGCCGTGTCCTGCCCGAGCCTACTTAATGTTATTCACAGCCCATATGATGTCTCTAATTGGCACATGTTCTCCAATCACGTGTTCCTCTCGGTTTTTAATAGTCTAATTCCAAGTACACACCTGTCCGTGGCTTCTTTGTGCACTTTCCAGCTTTTGTTCGATTTTTGTTTGTCAATATCCATGGTCCTCATCCATGCGTCACAGCGGGGAAATATGCAATGGCAAATCGATACGTTCCTTTTCATCAGTGAGTTAAAATGTATCAAGCCATTGCATCTGCATGCCCAGTAGCGTGAATGTGTAACTATGCATGAGCGATGTAGTGTGTGAGAGGTCCATTTGTCTACACGCGTGTGATTGCGCGTGCCTATACCTGTGCATGAGAGTGTGCATGCATGCTTGTTCATGTTGGTGTGCGTGTGCACGTGAGTGAGTGTGCGTTCTTCCTTGTGGGGAGCGATGGTGTAACGGTTAGCGCGCTGCGCTACGAACCTGGCGACCCGGGTTTGATTCCCGTTCACGGCCAACACCAATGGCGACTTATCTGAACTGGTCCTGGGCCTCCCCTAGGTCGACTCAGCCTCAAATGAGTACCTGGTGCGATGTGTAAACATCGCCACTAGGGAGACGAAGGCGGCCGGGCGTGATGTTTCTGGAAAATGTTATTGTTTTTGTAGGGGATGTTTCAATTTGCGTACAGAACATTTTAAATGTATCTTGTAATTGAATTGTTTGTTGCGGTTTCACCCGAATCAAGAGCCGAATGGCTCACAGGGTTATTCCAAATAAATGTAACTGAACTGAAACTGAATGTTAGCCACCCACCCCCTTGTGTGCCGTGTCAGCCTTCATAGGTGCTCGCTCACAGCACTTGTCTCAACAGTCTGTTAAGGCTATATGGAGGATCTTTGTTCTTCCTGGTATGCAGCTTTTGAGCACCTGGGACGTCTGGCGAAACCCCAGGAAGATTTATTGGCAACCCCTACAGGTAGTCAAATTTTTTTTTTTACAAAACTGACATTTAACGGTATATAAAAAAAGAGGTACGGATCTAGAGTGCATTATTTTGAATAAAAACAAAAGAAGACTAAACGAGAAAATCCGTTTAGCCTTAGGTGAGTTCGCAAGTGGCACGTAAGTCACGTGTACTCTGCAAGCGATGATTCAAAAAATGCAACCACAGGCACCACTCTTATGACCGTACTTGTTTGCATCTGTCACACGAAAAAGCACGCTTTAATGTTTTATCCTGGCGTGCCTCCAAGTTATACAGATTAACGGGAAGAACACAATGAACCTCACAACAGAGCTAAGCTAAACAACACACTACCATGTTAAGGTACAGATAGAAATACCAATAAAACACAAGATTGGTGGGTAAAATGCAGTTCGAGATGGATGTTATTTATGTTACTATTTACGTATTTATTTATGTTACTATTTACGATTAATTTGCTGTTGTGGCTGATTTGATTACAACAGTGGCTTATTGTTTGATTTTAACACATTTATAGTTTTCACTCTTTAAAAGTCATATATATTTATCTATAAAACAACATTTTCAGCGGCCAAGCTGGTCCAGTATCAGTCTGTCATCTCCACAGACAGCATGATAGCCACATATTAAGGGCTTAGCATGGAACCCAAGTAAAAGCACCTTTCTTAGTGAGCCTGGAGCTATTTTACTCGGTGTGTTTTGGGCCATTTACCCGGAAAGCAATGATCATACAGATACTTTTTCCCACAACCCACTGCTCTCTTGCTTTCTCCATTTTACACTCATACGCACTTGTTTCTATTTGAACTCTTTAAAAAAAATCTGCTGATGGCCTTCATAAATGTAAAAATACACGTACTTGACATCGTGTTATTGTGTTGGCAACTGCCAATGATATTGCGTAAATTTGCTGGCTATCCTTGCTCTGCCATTTGTCATGTGCTGTGTACCACCAGTGGGATAGATTGTTCAGTAACGTGAGGAACAAGGACAAACATCTCCCATAAAATATGGCTGGGTGTCTCTGTTACAGGGCTCTACTTATAATCAGGTGGTTATGGTTTAAAATCTAGATGGGAGTTGATTTAACCCATCATCTCTTCAGGGTCTTTAAAATGAGCATCACTTTGTGGGAAGTTAACAGTGGTTGGCATACAGAAAGAATGGCACGTCTATGCAAATATAAAATTGCCTCCACTGCTTAGGGGCGCCAATGTCCGCTGCCCGAAAAGTGGAGTTGAACGGGGAGATGGTTTGACTAAGCTTTGATCTAAAAAAAATATTTTCTTAAGCAACGCGCAGACATTTTTAAGTCTCACATTTTCTATGTCATCCAAAACAAGTGCCCAGTAACCACAAAAAAACGTGGCTTCTATGCCAAATAAATGTAGCTGTGGGTCAGCCCTGAGCTACGTCTGGCTTTTTAAACCCCTGGTAAAGTGGAGGCAGCTTGCAAGTGTTTGTCTCTATCCAGGTGTTGAACTCCAGGGCACCAACAGCAAAGTTACAATGCCATCAGTTGTTTCCTGTTTCACAAACACAAAAATTATAACGAAACATCTGGCCAAAGCTCATGCTAATAATGAGTTCATAAAAGCGTTATTTAAATACAATCTACGGGACTGGATCTGTGTACAAAATAGGCAGTCTACGTGTTTTCACAGTTTAAAAAAAAGTCAATCAAGCTTGGGCTGTTCTCATGTCTCCCGATGGTCCCGAGCCAGTGATGTAAATGCCACATTCCTATGGCAGGGACAGGTTTTTCCATAGCAGATTTCTTAAAGAGTGGTATTTGTGGATACATGTTACATTTTGGCCATAATCATTATAATATTAATACAAATGCAACTGCCTCGTCTTACAAATGCTTTAAACATCTGTTTTAAAGCCTACTCTCAACTCTTTTCACAATTCAAAACATTATTGGGGTAATGTGTTTTGCTAAATTGTTTAACTTTAGTTATGCCTACTGTTGCTTTGAAATATGTTATCGCTTCTCTCAAGTCCACGCTCTCCATCCCCTTTGACACTGCCAAAATCTCGAACTTGTAGGTCGTGACCTGCTCTACAGGGTGCTTCAAAATAATGTTAACACTTATATAGGACTATCGTTTTTAATGGAAAAAGAACGGATACAATGCTATAACGTAATAACAAATGTATGTTAATAACTTTAAAAAGTCAAAGAGTTTCCACTCGTTCGCCATCATTGTCAACGCATGCCTGGAATCTGCTCCAGGTGGTCTCCAGAGGCCGGAGGCACATTTCTTGTGGTGTTGTTGCAAATTCTCAGAAGTGTTAACGTTTTTTTTAAGCACCCTGTATTTGCACAGTGCAACCTAGCATTGTGACATGTCATTACAGCCATGGGCGCCTTTTTCACCGCTGAAATAATCATTATATATATTTTAAACACAACAAAACAATTTATAGAAAAGTAATTTTTTATTAGAAAAATAATTTCTCATCTCCAGCATGCACACGTACACATATGTAGTGAGTCCAACTCCGAGTCGCAGACGTTGTTCCTTTAAGAGGCACCACTTTTATTTGTAACACCGTAACACCATAACACAAAGGGGTAACTGCCCCTTCACCAGACTACAGCGAGTTACTGCTACGAAGGGTCGATCCCTCACTCGGGTCTCCGACCACGTGGTTGCCTCGTAAGATGGAGAGCTTCAGCTTGAGACGAAGAGCTTCCCGCTTGTAGATGTTGAGCTTCCAGCTTGTAGAATGCAGCGACCCCGGTCCCTCTCAGTGACCCGCCTTATATCCCTCTCCGGTCGGGGCCGCTCCGCCCTCGGCCCCGCCCGCCTTCCCGAACATTCTCGTTCCCTTTCCATCCATCTCAAGAGCTCTCGCTGGACACGTGATCACCCCCGAGTCCCCCCACCTGGAGCGCCCTGTGTGGACACTCCAGATCACGTGTCTACGGGGTCAACCAGAGTGCCATGGCCCGGGGCAACCCTGCCCCTGGGCTGACACTCACCCCCTCCCCCTCGGGGGAGCCCCCACCACACGCTGTGCGTGGTGCCCGCACTATCCCAGTGCTCGCCAAGCCCGGCTAGGGCTGGTATTACACACAGCCACCCACACGGTGTTGTCCACGATGTAGGAACATCGAACGGCACGACCCTTCCGGGCCGGCACCATACAGTGACATCCCCGATGTCACTACACATACACAAGCACGTTTGAGCGTGTGCCCATCTCATCTTGTCATTCAAAACGACTGCATTGCGTTCTTATCATGATATCCTGGTGGAACTTACATTTTAACAATTATGTAACACAGTTACATTGGCAGGACACCCTTAAATGCAGTGTGTTCACCTTCAAATATACATCTCTCATTCCAAACGAGGAAACCACAATATCTGCACTGTGCGACAGAGAGTTTGACACTTTATCTAATACAGGAATGCTAAAATCACATGATGCTTCATGTGGATTTCAAAGATTCCCACGATGTTATTTGCAAGGGCAGGTCACTGTGACCCTGCCTGCAGAATTTGCTCGATAGACAGGACGACACACACAATGGTGTCCCTTCAACGTATTCAGTGGTAAATTTCTCCATGCGGTTTTATGGCAATGACATACGAAAAATACAGAAACATTGCAAAAGAGGTTACCGACTGTAATGTGAATCTCATGGTCTGTGTTTATTACGAGGGAAGTTTTCGATGGACAAGTGCCTGTGACAATTTTAACAATTGGACAGTTCATGTGAGTATTCTTCCAGGGTGACCAAGTGAAACGACGGGGCCGATTCACGTCGTGTTTGTTTTCACACCTTTGTAGAATTCCAACGTTATCTGGAATTTCTGCAATCGAGATTCCGTCTAGTTCAAAAGATGTTTTTTTTTTATCCCCCCCCCCCCCGCCAATTACCGTGTGGCATGAGTGAAGCCCCATTCTGCAAAGAAAAAAAAGAAATCCCACACGAGGTCATTGACCGCGTAAGTGTCAATGGTAACAGGGGCTAGACTTGCTGATGTTAAAGCAACTCGCCTGCAGATCGACAGAGTTGACCGATCAGGCTTCCGTCTGCCTCACACACTAATAAAGATCCTCCCCCCCCCCCCGTATATCCTTAACAGACGTTTGGGGTGGTGCTGTTAGCAAGGAGCGCCTATTAAGGTCGGCACTGCACACGAAGAGGTGGGTGGTCAGCACCATGCCCGGCCGCCCTTGTCTCCCTACTGGCGATGTTTGCACACCACACGAGATATTCATTTGATACTGAGTCGACCTAGGGGAGGCCCAGAACCGGTTCAGATATCCGTCACTGGTTTTGGCCGTGAACAGGAATCAAACTCGGGTCGATGGGTTCATAGCGCAGTGCGCTAACCGCTGTACGACCGCTCCCACACACTAAAACGCAGGTACACACACACACACAGTGTGAATAAGTGTAAGACGTGCTCCACCATCTGCCGAGGTGAAGAATGTAGTGCTTAGCCAAAGACAGATAAATGCTGCTAAACAACAATGTAAAAATGTATGGAAATTACAATGATTGTGATACTGGTGATATTAAAGATGATAATTATAATCAACGAACATTCTTTTGAGGATGCTAATCCGCACCTCCGATTATCATGGTTGGCTACATATAGTGCGACAAATTTAACATACATGCAAATTAAGGGGATGAGAAATAATTACAAATTAAGATAATGACGAAAACAATGACACTGCTGCTGCAACTACTGATGATCCACCTACTCCACATCCCCCAACCCTTGCCTCAATAACGTACCCCACACCAGGCACTCATTTCAGACTGCGCTTCCTGGAGGGAGGCTCATGACGGGCACCACATATATTAGCTATGGCAGGGAATTGAACTCACGTTGCTAGATTCAGAGCGCAACACGACGAAGACAATATGAACTGCGATCTCAACTTCACCCCATTGTTGAAAATCACATTCACTGTGTAAATACGCATCCATGAAATGCCCTACGTTGTGCCTAGAACTGTGGTGCTCTTTCTCTTAATTCAACACAAACGAGGTGTGTCTGTGTCAGAGCATTGGGTTGAAACAGGGCACCTAACACAGAGCAGTTTTAAGAAAATTATGCCAAAGCCGTATGGATAATGGCACAGGTTTGTAACCCGGTACGCACGACACGCCGCCAGCACCCAATACCTGTTCCATGCGCCTAATTGGCTGAGGCGTGTGGTTTCACATTGTTACAGGATCCACATGTGGCACATGCCTGCAGCACACAGTTGGGCAACGTCTACACAGGCCCTTAAAATGCACATTTCCCCCAAAGTTCACTTTATTGGACCGATTTTAAGCAGTTTTAGTGCGGGAATCAAAACTAACCTTGCGTGTGGTGTCCATACATCGACACTGGAGAGGTAAGGGTGGCCCAGGTGTTGGTATTGGCCAGACCACCACCTCATGTGCATGCTGACTTCAGTAGGTGCTAACAATGTTTGCTTCCAATCTCGATCATGCTTAACGAGGGACGGGGTGGGATATCAGTGTGCATAATATATGGGAGAAGTTGGTACAGTGATTAATGCATGGTGCTACATTCCCACTAAACCTGGGTGCGATTCTCAGACATGCTATTCAGTGGCCTAAAATGAAATAAAATGTTTCGCTCCGGATGACCGCTGCAAAGTATTATCTGTGTTTTGATTTAGTGTGCTGATCTTAAAGGTGCATTGAAAAATGTGATACTCCGACTGATGCTCCTGATGTTGTGGAGTGACTCATGCAGCCAGCTATGGCTGCAGGGTTTGGTGTTACATGTTGTTTATGTCGTTCATTGTGAAAATTCGGTCACAGTTCCTATGATCACTGTTACATTGCTTATGGCTTTATGTTGGTGATTTTGAAAAGTTTTTTGGTTTGGCCATGTCATTGCCTCACTTGATGCAGCTAATCTGGCTGTGACGGTCCCACCTGATGACGGAGACTTGTGTTGCCTCCGAAACGTCGTGATTTTTGTTTTTATTTTATTTTATTTTCATTAATTTTGATGTTTTACCTACGTGACTTTACCGAAAAAACCTAAGAATATGATTCCTTGCAGTCACGAAAGCTTCAAATCTAGAATTGGCCATGTTTGTTTGTTGTAGTACGGAGTTAGACTGATGGTCTTAATTTAAGTTGTCTTGTTAAATTTCGATTCAAAGCTTTCGTGACTGCAGGGATTCATCTTCTTGGTTCTTTCGGTAAAGTCACGTAGAAGGGAAGTAATAAAATAATAAAAATAAAACATAATTAAATCATTCTCACGACGTTTCGGCCACAACGCATGCAGCCGTCTTCACATGAGGACGGCTGCTTGCGTTGTGGCCGAAACGTCGTGAGAATTATTTTGTTATGTTTTATTTTTATTATTTTATTATTTCCCTTCTACGTGACTTTACCGAAAGAACCAAGAAGAGGTTGTATTGTCGTTGTTGTTGTTTGACTTGCATCCCACTGGCATTTTTACACACAGCGTTGGTGTAAACGTGCTTTTTTCTGGAATTTTTGCTCTTTCTTCCCCTGGATTTTCAGTTTGCACATAGTCACATAGTCACTTTAAGATGTTTTCTTCTTCATGTTTTTGTTTTTTGTTTGTTGCGTTGTTGCGGTTGCACCCGATTCAAGAGCCGAATGGCCCACAGGGCTATACCTAATCAAATAACTTGAACTTGTGGTGATGGCTGTTATGATAAGTACCTGGAGTGGTGTGTAAAACAACATCATTGGGGAAACAAATGTGGGGGTGGAGGGGGGGCGTGATATTAACCACAATATCCTCCTACTAACAGTACTTTTCGCTCCCATCTGCCCTCTGTGTTTTGTACGTACAATTGCCATTACTCAGATGTGTATCCTGGCGTTGGTACACAACAACATTGGCAATGAGAATATTAACTTGGCCTGGACTTCTTTATCAGCTCAGTCTTACATACGTATGGCTGACGGTCGCTATTTCTTTCAAACGCACCATGTACTCCCACCCCCTCCCTCCACATGACCTGGAATTAATGTAAAAACATCTTTCCAGTGTCGAAGTGGATGTGGACTTCCCACAGCTGATCTCTGTCCCTGTTCTCTCCCCCCAAACCAAACCGTTGGAGATAAGAGAATGAATACCACCGTGATAACACAATCGACGAGAATGGTTGAAACAATCTGAAATATACTTGTTAAGTTTGGACGGATCATGTTAATTTTATTGTTGTTTGTATTTTGTAACACATCTTTTAAATATGTAAATAACATTTGCAAAGAAGCACGGAGAGGTGCACAGTTTTAATTATACTCGGAGACAGAAAGAGGAACGCATGGATTAGGGAACATACACAAACTATTGACCGCTCATGAACGGAAGTGGGCTTGGGCAGGACATGCTGCTAGGACGGATGATGTACGTATGTATGTTGACCTTCTTTCGCACCGTACGTAGCCAACCGTGCTAAATCAGAAGTGCGGGGGAAGGACAACAAACCAAACACAAAAAAGCAGTTCTAAAAAAATGATGGCCGGTGGACAAAACTAATGATGGAGTCGAGTGATCAGATCAGCTCGCCTACAAGAGCTCAATGGATCGTTTGCATTACTAGACTGTGAGCAATGGTGATAACTATCCAGCAGTGAATAAATTATGCATAATTATGACTACTGCATATTGCACAGTGGTAAGCAAGTTTTATGTTTCCTGGAAAGGGCGCTAAATAAATCCGAAAGAGAATAGAATGTGGGATATGGGCAGAAAAAAGCCTTCTTTCGTTCTGTAACTCCCGGTGAAGATCAGAATATTGATTTAGACTGGAGGAATCCGATGATCTATGAAGCTCTTCTTCACAGATATCCAGTAGGGGCGGGTATGTCAGGTGAATTGCTGTCCTCTGAATTAGCAGCATCATGTCAAGTGGTGATTCGAGCATACAGTAAACACAGGGGCACCATATCTAATTTGGGAGGGCACATGTGTCCACGCAGCACCTGGCAGAACGAATGAAGCATTCGGACCCTCCCTAGTCATTCTGAGGAGCCAAATGAGGTGGGTGCATTGGAGGGCAATGCTGTTCATTCGTACCAGTCCACACCCGAATATAATCTATAGATCGTGTGCCCCTATTAAATTACCACCTGACCCAGCATGCCTCAAAATGTTTAAAAGTAAATAAAAAAATCTGAAATTAAAACATAATACAGTTACAACCCGAATAATTGTCTGCCATCTGTCAAGCTGTAGGTACAATTTAGTGCTGTATTTTTAATGCATTCGTGCTTACTGGAACAATACAAAAAAACCTCACTCTTCCACCCTATCTCCCCTCGTAAACAATACTTTTTGCATTTTTTTAAAACGTATCTCACTCTGCAAATGTGTGTGAATGTTGTAACACACCCAAATGTGCTTGCATGTATGTGCATGACTGATGTGTGCGTTTGTTGTGCTTGGTGTCGAGATGTATGAGCAAATTACGTGTAACGGATGGTCTCGTGGTTTGTGTGGCTATCCGGGTTCGTTCCTGACCACTGGCAATCAAAATCTGAATTTGGCTCAATGTGCTAATGTCCTGATCCATATTCCTCATTCAACATCAAAAGCAATTATAATGGTTAAAAGTACCTTCGCTATTATGGTTATGTGTCTCTCCCTGAAACATGAATGAATGACTCTCAATGGGACCTCACCCGGTTAACTTAAGACACTGCATTAAACAAAACTACGTTTGTTTAACACGTAGGCTTTATTAAACAAAACTAAGTGTCATGGCACTTGGTCTAAATTTAAGACAGCACTAACTATGACTCCCTCTATATTGAGGCCTAAAATATTTTTTTCTACTTTTAACAATTGTTCTCTTTCGCATAAGCTTGTAATATTAATGAAATGTCACTTATGTATTTAAACAAGTTAACATTGCGATACATTACAACATATTCATACAAATACAGCATAATATAATACCATTTATATATTGCAAGCAGAACACCGCTTTGTCAAGTTCTGTTATAGGAAATTATGCCTGCCGAGTAATATAATTTCCCAATAAACAATATCCATAATATTCACTAATACTGGTAGGAACCTCCTGGTTACACCAGCCCACAGGGGATTATTATGTCCGTCCATCCGTCCGTCGTGCAGGGAGGGGCTGGGTGGTGAGGGAGGGGCTGAGTGGGGAGGGAGGGGCTGGGTGGGGAGGGGAGGGGAGGATGGGGAGGGGCTGGGTGGGGAGGGTGGGGAGGGGCTGGGTGGGGAGGGGCTGGGTGGGGAGGGTGGGGCTGGGCTGGGTGGGGAGGGTGGGGTTGGGTGGGATGGGTGGGGCTGGGTGGGGAGGGGCTGGTCACCCCGTGGTGCCCTTATAAAACTCAACGTTTAACCTACTCACGCCGGCTTTTGACCGCCCTCACAGTCGGGCATATTTGCGGAATACACCACGCCGCCGTTGACCCTGGCCATTGACCGAGCAACCCAACGTTCCTACCAGCTCCCTCCGCAGGAATGTGTTCTAAATACCATATTTTAGGGAGTGCATGTATACAACATATTTCATTTTAAAAGCAGCCAATGGACACCGAGATGAAATCTGAAAATATATTAATCTCACCGTACCATACGGTACAATCTCCCTTGTGTCTCAGCCACATGAAAGGCGTTTGGAAAACAAAACACATTCCTGCAGAGGGAGCTGGTAGGAACGTTGGGTTGCTCGGTCAATGGCCAGGGTCAACGGCGGCGTGGTGTATTCCGCAAATATGGCCGACTGGGAGGGCGGGCACAAGCCGGCGTGAGTAGGTTAAACGTTGGGTTTTATAAGGGCACTATGGGGTGACCAGCCCCCCCCCCACCCAGCCCCACCCTCCCCACCCAGCCCCTCCCTCCCCTCCCCACCCAGCCCCTCCCCACCCAGCTCCTCCCCACCCTCCCCTCTCCACCCAGCCCCACCCCTCCCATTTTTGGATGCACGCGACGGACGGACACAATAATCCCATGTGGGCTGGTGTAACCAGGAGGTTCCAACCAGTACAAACTGCTTCATTGTCTAGTAGATCACGAACTCGATTCGCAAGGAATGTGCTTTACAACAGCATATGTAGTACCCTTCGAAAGACCCCACGAGCATTTTTTTCTGGAACATTTTAAATACCTTCTTTGTTGAGGCACCCATCATCATGGCACGTTTTATATGAAATCTTGAGTATAATGAGGTAATGCATAACTCTACCATAGGGGCCTTTCATGAGACACCATGTTATTATTTTTTTATTAT
This sequence comes from Lampetra planeri, assembly GCF_965212315.1. Classification (NCBI taxonomy): domain Eukaryota; kingdom Metazoa; phylum Chordata; class Hyperoartia; order Petromyzontiformes; family Petromyzontidae; genus Lampetra; species Lampetra planeri. The sequence goes on from NC_136107.1 coordinate 24,636,042, forward strand.
AAATATCACTGTATTCAATTCCAACTTCTTTATTAAAATGGGCGGGAGCCCACGGAGATGCATTATTATTTTTAAAAAGGAGGCTGAGTAACCTTATTTTGAGTTCAAAATGTGTTCAATTCTGTTTGCAATCCTGGACCACGGATGGAAATTCCACATGTCTATTGTGAGATCAGCCTTTTCAAATGAAAATCGCTGTTGACTTCCAATAAAGTAATACTTTATTTTATTGACCATCTTCCAAGATTTGTGTTTGCTACTTTCTGATTGAAAAAATAGCACTCAGAAACAACACCACCTGGACTATTGGCACCATGCATTGGCTTGCTATTGTGAATATCATCATCATCATCATCATGTGTTATGCTTGATTCGAAAGTTGTATGTATGTACATATGTTGAACTTAATATTATTTGGCTCTTTCGGTAAAGTCACGTAGATAAGTTCAAAGAAAGTAACAAATATATGTTGAACTTCTTTCGCACCGTACGTAGCCAACCATGTGATGTCATTCATGTCAAATACTTGCTATTCTTTTCATTGTTTACTCCATTATAGCATTTTATTTCAAAACATATATCCACATCCTTCTCGAAATTCATCTTGCCTTGTTGCCCTTGTCACCACCAAGAACTTCCTATTGATACTCATAGCACGTGGCCTGCCACATCTAGTTTTTATTGGTAAACTCTTCCAAGCACCACCTTGTCGGTAGCTCTGCCGATGATGTCACCTGGGTCTTTAACAGCCACTGTGCAGCAGAAAGGATGCTCTCTTAAAACATCATCATCGCCATCATAATCACGGAGTAATCGAGGACCGTTGCGTCCAACCGGATGGGTGATCTTGTATGACGGCGGTACTGCAGGCTGTGACGAGCTCCAAGCCGTTGTCTTGGCAAATTTGTCGCACCCATGTGTCCTTGGGCCGGCTAACAGGGTGACCCCATGAAGGGGGATGGAGGAAAACTCCGCCCGGCCTTGATATACCCACAAACATTGAGTTGGGCCATGATTTAAACTATCATATGTTTAGCCAAGCTCAGCGGTGCATGCGTTGACCACTACACTTACCAAGCCACACATGATGAGTCTAAAAGGTAATGTTAAAGTTGCAGCTCTGCAATTACTTGCTCATGCCACTGCTGACGCAGGGCCTCTACTTCGGGGAACACCAGAGACTCCCCCCCCTATCCCTCTAGAGGATTCTTTGGCCGACTCTTAACACTGGTTTGGCAACTAGGAAGAGGGAGGAATATCGATATTGTACCCCTCTACATGCTGTGACCTGCCAAATGACTCTGTGTGGCGCACCCATTTATCCTGCTGAATGGATAGAGGCGATGGGATTTTAAAATGCAGCACCTTGTTTCAACTGCGATGTCTGCAAATAGCACCGGTAAATTTTAGATTGCAAGTCCAGTGTGCAAAACATAACATCAAGGCAACATTCTTAGGCTATTCAGCAGCCGATTATCTTCAGTAAAAGAGAATTAAGAATACACAATCTAGAACTGCATGACAAAAGACGGTTACATAATACATAGAGTGCCACTAAGAGAAATGTCTTTGCAGTTGCTGTAAATTTTCTCAGCCAGGCCTTATACAACAATTTTTTTTACACGCAGTCACTGATGTTGAGCCAGCAGTTCGTTGTGGCTTTATGGAATATACACTTACTTCCCAGCTCTCCCAGAGAGGGCTTCCGATGGTGCCTTTGAAGTCTCGTGTAGAAATGGGAAACTTCAGTAAATTATATGCAAGAATAAAACAATTCCTGGTAATTGAAACAGGCTGCAGATTGGGATAAACAGAACCATACAACAAACTATGTTTTTTTCACGACACTTAACCCTCCCACAATTGCAGTGTTGCTAATAATCAGCAATGTGGGATGTGGGGGTGGACAAAGTGGGTTAGGGTGGGTGGATGTAATGTTTGGGGAATGCAAAATGAACCTCTAATATAAATTAATGACATATGTTGGAATAAACGTCCATATGCACGCTCATCAAAAAGAACGTACACGTAGACACAGGCAGGCATACACACAGAGATACACATTTATTATTCAGATTTATTGACTGTAGGAGCAAATACTAGTTGCAAACACCCATTAATGTCAACACGAGGCAAGTAGGAATAGTGTTGTCACAGAAATCCCTGAAAAAACTTCATTTTTCCAATGTTAAAGTTTGCATACTGCACAAAACAATACATTTAAGCTGAATCGACCCAAGATAAACATCTTCAAATGCAACTGATTGTATGGCCAGGAATTTTAGGTACTGTACGTGTGTGGACGCACACATGAATACGAAACAAAGACAAAGATCCCCCGTATAGCCTTTAACAGACTGTTGGGGCACGTGTTGTTAGAGAGCACCTATGGAGGCCTAACAGTGCACAATGAGAAGGTGGGTGGCAAACACCATGTCCGGCCGCCTTTGTCTCCCTCGTGGAGATGTTTACACACCGCATTAGGTACTCATTTGAGGCTGAATCGACCAAGGGGAAGCCCAGGACCGGTTCAGATAATCGTCACTGGTGATGGCCGTGAGCGGGAATCGAACTCGAATCGCCGGGTTCGTAGCGCAGCACGCTAACTGCTGCACCACCGCTCCCCCCACACACACACACACATGCGCACACACACAGATGCAGAAAACACAAACATTAGACCACAAGGAAACAATATAACTTTCAATCCTGGAACATGAGCACAGTGATACTCCAAAAATAATAATCAAGGTTTTTGAAAAATATTATTGTAAAATGACAAGCAGGAAAAAAAAAGTGTAAAAATTCCAACACACATTATATCTCTGCATGCATTGCAATGTTCATGATGTGAAGCATGGGAAATATAAATTATTCTGCGTTCAAACACTGACAAATCCAACAGATTTGTTCGTTGTTGCACCCACGAGTCCAGCGCTGGACACCCGAGTGGCAATGATTAAACACCGCACCAGGTACTCATTTGAGGCCGAGTCGACCTAGGGGAGGCCCAGGACCGGCTCAGATAATCGTAACTGGTAGTTGGCCGTGAGCGGGAATTGAACTCTGGTCACCGAGTTCGTAGTGCAGTGCGATAAATGCTACGCCACCACTCTAAGCATACATAGACACGCACACCCACATATATACACACACATGTGCATGCACGCAAAAATACAAAGGCAAAGATTATCTACTTACAGACTGTTGGAGCAAGTGACAGCTGTGAATCTGTACCTATTAAGGTCAGCACAGCACACCAGAGTGTGGTGGGTGGGTCCAGCACATATTTGTCTCTCACACTGACATTTATCTTGCTGTGCGGATATTAACCACACCACACCAAATACTCAGTTTCGGCTTAGTTGACCGAAAGGCTGACACAATTCCAACTAACAAATATGGTGAACCCAAGTCGCTAAGATTGTGGTGTGGTGTGCCAATGAACAAAACACTCTGCTCTACGCACACACACAAACCCTCTTAAATTATAAAAAAAAAACCTCCAAGCTCAAAATAGACTCACGTCTTTCACTGTGGGCACACACATTGGCTTCGAAGTCAAGACCAGGCTTTAATTTTGCCTGCACATGCCAGCAGGATTAAGAGCACTCTGCGCGCAATGGAGTGCAGCACCTGCGCGCATACGGCATGGCGATTGGCCTGCAATTACAGGCGCGCTTTGCCAGATGTTACCGTTGAGGCGTCTCAGGCGGGAGTCACGTTAACACCGCGACGGTGTGCTGGGTCAACGACAGACAACACCGAGCACAATCTACCGAACAGAACTCTCACTCACACTGACCCTGACAACAAACGTTTTGACCAGAAGAAGGCACACATGGCCATCGCTCAGCTGGAATATGGACTTATTCGCAGTTTCCCAGCCTCTGTAGTGCATGCAGCGCGCTGGGTCGCGCCATGAGTTTGGCGAAACTGCAGTGCTTGTCTTCGTGCTGTACGCCTTTTGGCGTCCTCTGGTCTAACACCTTTTGAGACTAGGCTCCAAAGAAAGCTGTCTCTGGTGTGGACCAATCAGTTTCAAAGACAATGCCATATATTATCAGAGTATGTTTTTTGTTTGCATTTTGACCATAAGTATTGTGGTTAATGCAGACATGATTCTTTGTAAAAGGTTTCAGTTTGGTATTTTAACATCTTAACACCTGTTTTGTTGCCAGAAAAAAGGGGAAACCCTATTCTCATATTTTGGTACTGGCAAAGGAGGTCCCATGATGTAGGCAAGGGATGTTGACCTCATAAAGATCCCCTCCCTGATATGGGTATGGCTGACGGAGGATAGGGCCCACTATAAAATATTTGAGGTATACCAACTCCTACTTCCGGGCCCTACCGAGGTGAGACAAAAGACCAGGGTGCTTTGTGATTTGGCACAACCCTTGGCAAGGTCTAAGATCCATCCCTCTCAGGATGATTCAATTTAAGTTCCTTCATGGCACATAGCTCACTAACCAACGGAGCGCTAAACTCTCCCAGACCATATCCCCAGACTGCCCTTGGTGCCCCTGGGCACCGTCCAAACGCAGATTCACGCCTTCTGGGACTGTCCCACGATCAGGACATTCTACGATAAAATAACCGATCTGTACAACGTGATGTCTGGCACCGAGATACTACCTAGCATTGAATCCTCCATCCCGGGCCTTAAACCCCAATATATCACCAGGCACCAACACACCCTTCTCCAAGAATTTAACATTTCGGTTAGAAAGATCATCCTGAGCTCCTGGAAGAATCATTGGGCCCCTCGTTCACCCTCTGGCATAATTCCCTATTCGCTCTTGCAGCTTTAGAACACCTGAATCTGAAACTGAGGAATTGGGAAGGGGAGTTCACCTAGATCAGGGGCCCTCTCGTGAATGCCACTCCAGAGACCCTAAGTTTACTTGATTAAACTTTAAATGAGACTGACTCCCCCCTTTTCCCCCCCTTCCTACTCCCAAGAAAAGGGATCTGATGAACATACCACATAATGCTACACGTCCGCATTGGTTGTCTGTCCGAGTCGCCTATCCCTTTATGCACCACTCACCTATCCAGATAGTTGTACCCCCCCCCCCTCCCGTGGTTGGATCAATAAAAGAATGACGTAAAAAACCCACGATATATCATACCAGAACAAAAGGTTGGACTATACAGTATTTAGTGATCTCCAACTTCGCGTATTTCACATTTACAATCGAGCGATACAGACATTTGTATTTTCAGTCGTTTGTATGTGCAGTACTGAATATGGTAAGCATTGCAGTGACAATTTCCAAGACTTATGCCACTGTCCAATGAGCACCATTTTGATGGACGGCACTGGTGGTGGTCCTGCAGATAAACTGGTACCCATCACAGGAATGTGGAATTTCTACCACTGATGAAAACCTGTAATGATCATGAGCACGTCCTTAAACTCATTTGAGCAGAGAGACAATTTCATTTCGTGTATGTTCAAATATATCTGAACATTTATAATAAATACAATTGCACACTGAGACTAATAAAATGTGGAGCTGTATGTGAATGTATGTTGTTGCATTGCTTTCCAATACGTGTTTCTGAAAAAACTCTGAGAACGTGGAGTGGAACGTTGGACAGCATGCTGAAAGACACTCAGTCCAATCCGAAATCACATAGGGGAGCTGTACAGGATAACCATGAACACTTTGCTGTTACATTACAAGTATGCTCGAAAAGATTAACTGTATCCAATTTCTCATTCAGTAACTCGTACAAGGTCCAGGATTTGTGATGTTTAGTAAAACACCAGCTGAAAACATGAAATCTCAAGGCCTCTCAGATGGTGTTTTAAATATAATCTCCTCTCTGGGATGAAAAACAACCCCCCCTTATATAAGTCCTTGTTTCATAACACCACCAGTGTTTGTGGCGGCGATAATGTAATTGACCGAGGCAGTATGATTTGTTTTAGATATTCAAATCAAGGCATTTTAATTCTGATGAGCAGCAAAGATGTAACTCCTCAAAATCCATCCTTTGGATGAACAATAAACTGTAACTTGAAAGTTTGATATCCATTGCAAATATAAATTTTCTGAAAATTGTACTTGTTGGAACATCCTAAAATGGTACTCGGTAGACGTAGCCAGAGCCAATAAAATCATAACTCTTTTCTTGATTTCTTAAACAAAATGGTGCTTATTCGGCTTATATATCAAGGGTCAAAGTTGGTTTGGGCTCGAACAAATTTTGAGCGGTGCTCATTCCTTTTTGGCAGTCGTGAACGAACTGTGGACAAGTCAGGTTGACAATTCAGATTGACAAGTCAGATTGCTATGGTAGGCGTTCGTCTCTCCATGGGGCAACCATTGTTGATGTCCTAAAAATTGGTACTTGTTTTATTAACCCTAAAGAGATGATGGGCTTATTCAACCATGAACTGTAAATGCAACTTATGGACTTGTGATTTTTAGTCAAAGCCCTCTGGCACAGCACTAAATGACCAGATGGTATTCATATATCAACATAATATTGTACAGAATATATGTCAGCCATATTAATATACCATGATTAAAAAAATACATGTGTTGTTTTTTTTATCCTTCAAGATCAAAATCTCTAGATAATATAAATACTCCGACTCGACTAATGATGGATGGGAAATCATTTATGAATTCATTTATGCTGAAGCAAAATATAATCCAAAATCAACTTCCCAATCCGGCACAATTGTTTTCGTAAATATTTCACTCAAACACAAGAATGTTGTAATACTGTACACTCAACTACCACACACTGCTGACATGACCCAGTTTTGAGTGCCAATCAGGATATTTGCCACTTCATTCGGGCACATGAAAAATGCACTGTGCTTAGTTTTGGTGCACAGTAAATCACAAAATCGCGGCAAGTTATAACCATGAAAGAAAAGACACAGCCTTTAACTGCATTCAAATCTGTCCACGAACAGCCAGATAGATCTCCTATTCACACTGCTGAGTTCGGTCTCAATTAGAATATCAGTCGTTGATATGTTGCAGTCGGTTCCCTATCGTCTGCAAGGGGTTGCAAGTGTAGTGCCATTGTTAGGCTGTATGTATATTCATCATTGACCCTTACCTGCAGTAGCAGATATGTGTCAATAGGAGGTGGGAGACAGGCTAGGTGAGATGAGTCGGGCCCTTGGGCCACGAGGGACCCCAGACCCCAAGAGGGGGGCTGGGGAGATGCCGTCATGTTCCAGGGCCCCCTAGAGAGTTCCAAAAGGAAGGTGTGGCTAGGGGCGGAGAGACTCTGGAGCGAGTATAAAAGCCGGAGCCCTGAACGGGTCCGGCAGTCCTAGTCCACCTGAAGACCTAAAGACCCGAAGAGCCACCCTGAAGACCTTTAGAGAAGAGCCCATTGGGCAGAACCCGAACCCCTGGCTAGGGTCGGGTTCAGAACATAACCAGTATAGGGTTAGCGCTATAACCAGAGTGAGGACACATTAGTCCAGAGGGGCTACCTCCTTAGGGTATCGGGTGTAAGGGGCCGTTACCCCTTTGTGTTATGTACCCATAGTTTGTAATAAACGTGGTGCCTCTAAAGAACCGTTTCTCCTCGTATTGGACTCAGTACACAAGTACTGTTTGCGATATTGCTCTGAATGCACGCATGTTGAACTTCTTTTGCATCGTACGTAGCATGGTTGGCTACCGTTCGTAGACAAACGGTGCTGTGTGGAGCTATTACATACACCTAGCTCCCTCTTCATTGTTTCACCATTGACAAAGATATGTCATAATCTGCATCCTAATTATAAACCATTATACATCCACTGCTGTATGAAAACCTTCCCAAGCCATCGCCATCTCTAATGGCCTTCATATAGCATCTGCATTTGACCTTATTTCATCGCTCCACCGCTGTGGTGATAATCGTCTTGGGAATTTTCCCTCCTGTGGCTGACAGTGCATTGTTAGCGTTGATCATCGTCCATCTGTTATCGTGACATGTCGTGTCCAGGCTGACTCAAATTTATTAACAGTCCATACGATGTCCCTAACTTGCATCTGTTCTTTAATCTAGGTGATATACACTGATAAAAAAATAAACCTCAATTCAGAATCAGAATATGTATGTATACTGGAGGAATTGGATGAGCTATAAGCTCTTTTTCACAGATATCCAGTAGAGGCGGGTCAGAACGTTACAACAAACAAAATAAAACACATTAGGGGTGCAAAGTATAGGAAAGGTAGGCAAATCACAAAAATAACGAAACTGTTTTTTTTCTTCATTTTACCAATGAAAGCCCACTGAGTGATGAGCTTTTTCAGAAGCGACCTGGCCACAAATGATAGGTCAACGAAGTGGCTTATCATGTGGACATTTATAGCAGCCAAATAATCTAAATAATTTAAATGATTCCGCATGCAGCTTTATGAGCGTATATTTCCTTGAGCTTCTATTTGGAAACATCAAACACACAAGTCCAAAACAATACTTCGGGTATCGCATTTGTGTGACTCTATAACTTGATCCTGCTCACCTGCACTCTTTCCATTACAGAAGCCAATTAAGGCACGGCAGGGTTACACTTAAACATACTTACAGGCTTGCCAGTGAGCAGCACTAATAAAACCTGAGGTCTTGCATATAGCTGGGTTCACTGCAGTGATTGGTATGTTGCCCGAATGCAGTGTTTCAGCCATTTCAAAGCACACACACACAGCAAATACATTGCAGATGTGATGTGTCTCGGGTCAACTAAGGTCTCATAGGAGCTGTCGATCATCAAGAAACACTACTCCATCTCAAGATGCTGATTATGAGTGCCGAACATCGTGATGGAATTAGCATACGACAGACCCTGGGGGCAAAGCAGATATCGACAGCTAAAAACACAAAGCCTCAATTGTATTGGTGAATGAGTGAGTGATAATAAAACTCAGGGAAAAACATTGGCTACATTTTCATCCAGAATCATGTTTCCTTGCTGCACGCGATTCTGTTTTTCCCTCCAATATTAATTGAGCACATGGAATATATATTCAATGTACTAATCTCAGGCACATTTAATATGCAATGTGCTCTTCCACATTCATGCACGTTTATACCATATTTATTTGTAGGATTACGTGATGCTGCTATGTAATTAATGTCATTATATCATAACTATTGTTATTAATTATATTTTCAAACCATGTGTTGGATATTTGGTTTAATAAAAGCTGTGCACTGTTTAACCCATGGTGTATTAAAATAAACAAACACCAGACTTCCTTTGCGAACCTATATTTAGCAGCCTGGACTGTTATATATCATCTTGTCAGATTCCTCCCATTCCGAGACAGGACGCTTAAATTGTGTTGGTTTAATTTGCATCAGCGTTTTATTCAATTGTCCGGAATATCCTGTTTTTTTTTCCTAGCCACAATTATCTGCAAATGCATTCTCTGCACAATGTTTTTACTTTACAGCTGAAAACGAAGAAAGCATGTTTCTGGATACAGACCTTCTTATGGTTGAGAGGTATTTATCTGAAGGTAAAATAAATTATTGCAAACCTTTGATACTTTGTGTTTGTATATTACTAATCATATATACTGTAGTAGATGTAACTAAGGGAAGATTACCTATTTTTCATTGAATGTGCCATGGTGACTTAAGTTTGACATGGCATCAAGTGATATCCCATTTTATCTTCATTGTACATCCTTATTAACGTTTGGGGACAAGCACTTTACTTAATATGCAACCTCTTATTATCACATTCATTATAAAATGTTTAACACGTAGGCTTTCGCGACCAATATTATTCATAATCAACGTTTTTGGGTTAGATCGCGTTATTTATAAATGTGTCGTAACCCTCCACCACCCGACACGGCCAATCAGCAAAAAAGTGTCACGTTGACAAAAGACAAATAGTTCACTGCTTTAGCCAGAATTGCCCGATGATGCTGAATGCAATTACCAGCGAAACATCGTACTCAAGTATTGTAAATGTTGTGGTTTCACGCTTCAACACACCGGTGGGCTAAAGCAGTGAACTATTTGTCTTTTGTCAACGTGACACTTTTTTGCTGATTGGCCGTGTCGGGTGGTGGAGGGTTACGACACATTTATAAATAACGCGATCTAACCCAAAAACGTTGATTATGAATAAAATGTTTGTGCATACGAAATATCTCTGATTCTATCAGCATTATATGGTCGTCGGTTAACGAACTAGTGTTTGTGTGTGTGGAATTAAACTCATTTGCACGCGTTCTGGCCTTATTCAAACAAGTGCTCCCTTATACAAAGGGGAAAAGCACTCTCAGGAAATGACTGAGTCTCCAGTTGTCGGGACAGGTGGACCACGGCGACAATGAGCCTAACGAGAAAGTTTAGAGTGGGCATCTTCCCACTCATACCAAACTCTTTGACCCCAGTAATGTAGACTACACCTTTTTTTTTACCAGGTAAGGCCCACTGAATATGTAGCTCGTTTTTCGTAGTGACCTGGCCACAAATGATAGTGAAACGAAGTGGCTTATCACGTGGACATTTATAGGAGCGGCAAAATATTCAATACGTATGTTAATGTGGAGGGAAAAACCGGAATACCCTGAGAAAAAAGTCACACGACCACAGGGAGAGCTTGCAAACTCCATATATACAGGCGTCAAGATCGGGATCGAACCCACGACCTTCTCTATACCAGGCTAGGGAGTTAACATCTCGCCACCGCAGCACCAATATCCCTTTTTTTCATGGGTCCCTTTTTACTCTCTAAATTTTCATCGTTGTCGAGTGCTGTCTTCTTTCCAGAAGGTTGGCGACAACTAATGCCTCCTGCCACTTCTCTCTGTCATCTGCCAATCTCGCTGAGTAGAGTGCATTTTATAGGAACAAACACACACACACACAGTTGTGAGCAATAAAAATTGGTAATATACCACCATATACCACCAATATACATAAAAAAGTATTTTTAAAACCACCAGGGTTCTGTGAGCACAAGTAAATTTCAACGTGAGATGTTAACTGCCTCGCCTGGTATACAGGAGGTCGTTGGTTCGATCCCAACCCTGATGCCTTTATATTTGGAGTTTGCATGTTCTCCTCGTGGTCACGTGGATTTCTCTCCGAATCTTCGGGGTTCTCTCTCCACATTTAGAAACGTGCATTTAGAGTATCGCTGCTTTACATTTCCACGTGATAAGCCACTTCGCTGAGCTACCGTTTGTAGGCAGGTGGCTTCTAATAAAGAGCTATATAGTTCAGTGGGCTTTACCTGGTAAAATAAAAAAGAGTTTATAGTTTTAAACACGCATTATGCATTCAAAAAATACTAATAATTGATTCTCAGGTACACCTGGGCAATTATGTTCTTGTCCGCTTCATCCAGGAAAGACAACTGAGTCGAAAGCTACCACACACAACTGCGTACTTTACATGACAGCATTTTCATAAAACTTCAAGGTGCTGCAGAAGACAGGGAGGAATGCATTCAACTTGCTTCCATCGTGCTGACTTAAATGACAACAATTACAGTATGTGAATTCCACAGCAAGGAAAAACATAGTTGCATTAGTGTGTTCAGGAGAATCTACATCAGCGATCAATGTTTCTCTCATAAAAATGTAAAAAGAGCATTGGGGTAATTGTGAGCTGCCTGGGCCGTGGTGGTATACAGTGAGGAAAAAAAGTATTTGATCCCCTACTGATTTTGTACGTTTGCCCATTGACAAAGAAATGATCAGTCTATCATTTTAATGGTAGGTTTATTTGAACAGTGAGAGATAGAATAACAACAACAAAATCCAAAAAAAGGCATGTCAAAAATGTTATAAATTGATTTGCATTTTAATGAGGGAAATAAGTATTTGATCCCCTCTCAATCAGAAAGATTTCTGGCTCCCAGGTGCTCCTAATCTCAGCTTGTTACCTGTATAAAAGACACCGGTTCACAGAAGAAATCAATCAATCAAATTCCAAACTCTCCACCATGGCCAAGACCAAAGAGCTCTCCAAGGATGTCAGGGACAAGATTGTAGACCAACACAAAGCTGGAATGGGCTACAAGACCATCGCCAAGCAGCTTGGTGAGAAGGTGACAACAGTTGGTTGCGATTATTCGCAAATGTAAGAAACACAAAAGAACTGTCAATCCCCCTCGGCCTGGGGCTCCATGTAAGATCTCACCTCGTGGAGTTGCAATGATCATGAGAACGGTGAGGAATCAGCCCAGAACTACACGGGAGGATCTTGACAATGATCTAAAGGCAGCTGGGACCATAGTCACCAAGAAAACAGTTGGTAACACACTACGCCGTGAAGGACTGAAATCCTGCAGCGCCCGCAAGGTCCCCCTGCTCAAGAAAGCACATATACATGCCCGTCTGAAGTTTGCCAATGAACATCTGAATGATTCAGAGGACAACTGGGTGAAAGTGTTGTGGTCAGATGAGACCAAAATGGAGCTCTTTGGCATCAACTAAACTCGCTGTGTTTGGAGGAGGAGGAATGCTGCCTATGACCCCAAGAACACCATCCCCACCGTAAAACATGGAGGTGGAAACATTATGCTTTGGGGGTGTTTTCTGCTAACTTCACCGCATCAAATGGACGATGGACGGGGCCATGTACCGTCAAATCTTGGGTGAGAACCTCCTTCCCTCAGCCAGGGCATTGAAAATGGGTCGGGGATGGGTATTCCAGCATGACAATGACCCAAAACACACGGCCAAGGCAACAAAGGAGTGGCTCAAGAAGAAGCACATTAAGGTCCTGGAGTGGCCTAGCCAGTCTCCAGACCTTAATCCCATAGACAATCTGTGGAGGGAGCTGAAGGTTAGAGTTGCCAAACGTCAGCCTCGAAACCTTAATGACTTGGAGAAGATTTGCAAAGAGTAGTGGGACAAAATCCCTCCTGAGATGTGTGCAAACCTGGTGGCCAACTACAAGAAACGTCTGACCTCTGTGATTGCCAACAAGGATTTTGCCACCAAGTACTAAGTCATGTTTTGCAGAGGGGTCAAATACTTATTTCCCTCATTAAAATGCAAATCAATTTATAACATTTTTGACATGCGTTTTTCTGGATTTTGTTGTTGTTATTCTGTCTCTCACTTTTCAAATAAACCTACCATTAAAATTATAGACTGATCATTTATTTGTCAGTGGGCAAACGTACAAAATCAGCATTGGATTAAATACTTTTTTCCCTCACTGTATAGTCCCCAGACCTTAAGCCTAAGCTGTGGTCAAGAACCATTTAAAAGTCACGAATCTTGACCTCAGGGCAACAAAACCTTGGCATCACACATCAAGATTTTCTTCTTGACCTTGAGCATCAAGGTCTTAGCCTTGGCCTCTTTACACGGAGGCCATCAACAAGTATCCTTAAATCAGATGAAAATATATTCTCAACAGGATAAACCTCTTCATCAGACCTCTAAACACTGGTCGACATCCATACCTATCTACCAGACCTCCAGACTCCTAAATTACATCAAATCTCTGACCTCACTATACGATACTGATCTTGTGCCCCTTGGAATTATAGACACCTCAATGAAATCTGCATATCCTTATCCATTTTCCATTCACTTCCATTAGACTCTCAAACCACTTTATCAGACCTCTATATCAGTTCATTAGACCTCATCACTCCTTCAATGGACCTCCAGACACCCTCAGAAATGTAATCTACCAACCATTGAAGCCACCTCATCAGATGTCCCCGATGGGCAGAATCACGCCCCACAAATGTGCAGAGCAGGAATCTGACACAGGGCCCTATCATTTTCTCTGTTTCTCACGGCTGTCGGTGGCGGGGTGGGGGTGGGGGCTGGCAGAGTCAGTCAAGAGAATGTGCAATCCAGTGACAAGAAAGCGAGATATCCCCCGCCGTAACGAGCGCTGCTAATAACAGGCCAGCTCAGCGAGACACAACGCAACCGGTCTGGTTCCACTGGCGTCACGGATTCTGCAATGTTCCAGCGGCATGCGTCAACGTCAAAACATTTGTGAAAGCAGCACTTGCAGCAGCACTCTACGCTGTGTTGACGTGCAAGGAAAAAAAAAGAATGTAAATCCGCGCGCGCGCGCACACACACATGCGCTGCAACAAACATCGGATGTGGCATTGAAATTTTAGTTAAAGTCCGGGTTACTGCTGGGTGAGTGCGTCCAGTGGTGATACTGATCTTGAACATTCCAAGTGTAATGCATCCCGCGGCATGAGTATTTTATCTGCTTTTATATGTCGCATACTACATGTGTTCACAATGCAGTGCGAGAGAGGCATATACGGTGTTTAAATAAAGTAGGCAAATACGCGTGGAGGGATGTACGCTCGGAAGTCAAATCAGAAATTTGGAAAGAGGAACACGTGGAATGGGGAACACATTAAAAATGATGACTATAAAAGTGAGTGTTAAATAAGATAAGTGTACAGAGCCTAATTTTCTCCCTTTAAATCAAGGAGCACAGATTTCTAAACCTATGTCCGCGGAGTTTCTGTACACCCCCCCCCCCCCGTGTCGCGGTTCGTGCTCTGTACCGGGCTCCTACTGAAATTTAAAAACAAAAAAATAAGATAAGTGGACTGGACACTTAGCGAGAATGACAAAAAAAACCACACCAGAGAACAGCCACTGTGGAGATGGAGCAAAGAGATCAGTTCAGCTACAGGGAGTCAATGATCGGGGCATCAAAGGAGCATGAGGGATGGCAATTGCATGGGGAGGCCTTAATCCAGAAATGGATTGTCCTGAGGATAGTCTGGACCCTGCACGAAAAATGTGGAATTTCATTAAAATAAAATGAAAATAATTATAATTTCCACTACTGGTTTTCAATGAAGCCCGAGTACTTTTCCAGTGCTCTTGAGCATGGATACATTGGGAATTATTCCTGGATGTGAGGCAAAAAACACCTTGGCTCTTGAACTTAATTGGCCTCAAAATAAGCTTCCTCTGATGGCTATTAGTTGGTTAGGCCTTGGTGGACAATGATTGGAATATATTTGGTCCAGACTTGTGCTTATCAGGGAATGATTGCAATGCCATTCATTATAATATCAGTCCCATGGGAAACCAATTACTTCGGTATTATATCCTTACTAGCCTTTTGCCCGTCCAAGCACGGGTATATTGCAGTAAATCTGAAACTTGCAAGCGAAAAGCAGACCGCGACGTGATATTCATTGCATCCATTCGTGTGCAATTTGTAAGGTCGCGGTGACACACTTATTTTATTTAAAGGTTATAATCCCTCGTTCATCATGACGTCCTTTTTACTTCTATGTCTCAATAGCGTTATGGAGATCACGTGATGTGAGAGTTCTGCCTTTGTAGTGAGGGTTGTAAGTTGACGCCGAGGAGGGGGGAGGAGGCGCCTTGCCCTCCCCCCCATGTGGAGTGACGTCACCCGCTAATTATTATTAATGTCGGGGGGATGTCCATTTGGAGGACGTCACCTGTTCATGATTATTAATGAGGGGGGCTGGTCGACGTGGAGTGACGTCACGCACGGGACACACAGACATTCTTGGCTCATAGTAGTAAATTATATCTAGTATACAAGTCAAATTTGGCATTTTGAGAGCATAGTCGATGTGCCACTAACACCAATGTGTAATATGGAGTGAAGGGCTGTCGTGTATTCCGAGTTCTTCTTTAACTTAACATGTTGAATAATCATATTTTGCTGCATGTTAAGATTACCAAACAAAACTTTAAAGCAACTCGTGAAAAACAAGCTCTAAAAAACCCTGCGCTTGTGTAGGAGACACTAAAACACCGAGATAGCGCTTCACCTTAACGGCCTGCTTTTAACAATGTTTCATTGTTTTCTGTTAAATTCTTGATGTTCATGTCCTTTATCCCCAATACCTTACACAGCATGAGTTTTGTTTGCTCTGGGATCCCATAGGCTTATTTTATATTGAATGGCTGCTGTCTAGAGCAGGAGACTAAACAGGTATGACACCACAAGGATAATATCTCATACCATACACAACCCTTGTACTCATACGAAGATGAAACTTCAACCCCATGCTCAGCACTCCAAATATGGAAATCATTTGCTAAAAGTTTTGCTTTTTTTTGGAAGCCTATTTCATCTTTGCCCAAGTGGTTCTCTGCAACACAAGTATGATTGCCTGCTACAGTTTAAATGTTACCACAAGGTTTAAGATTTGCATGCCACAACATATATACAGTGCCTTACGTGCACACACACATACGCACACACCTACACACACTATATATATCTGAAATACGGTGCCGATTTATATGAAAGGAATATTGAATTTACCCATAAGCATGGTGCTGGGGCTGAGCGCATGGATCACGATTGAAAGCCCATGAGTTTGAATCCTGGGCTGAGGTCCCTTCATTCAATTCACTCTCCGGTTGATGCAAGGAGAACGTCTTTGTGGGAAGGGAACTGTCGTTTTCCTATGGATGCATTGCTTCCCACCATGGCAATGTGTAACTACAGCCTCTGGCTTCAAAGGCACCAGCATACTTGAATGTCACCCCATTGCAACATATTTTGGTGCATCAAATGTACCTGAGCATTGCAGCAATCCACCAAATTAAATTACAATTAGTTGAACAATATTGACTCGTGCTTTGTGTGCACGTATTATTTTGTCTGCATGCTTAAAGGACGTAGTTAAGGCTGCTGATACAAATGGCACGCTATGCGGATAAACTACGAGCTCATTTGTGCATGTGTAAAGTAAATTAATCGATGAGAAGCCACCGAATTCATCCTGCAATAACATAACATCTATGTTTGCCCAGCTGTCGGTGAGCCTTCACCCCGTTATGTGAGCTCATTGTGCACCTATCCTGGCACAGTGGACTTGATTAAATCAGTGAACTGCATTTACTATTGCTTTACAGTCACGAAGGTGTGTGTGGAGTGGGGGAGTGGTGGTGTTCGGGGGGGGGGACTTACAGGTTCATGTTGTCGTCCGTGTTCTCCTCCTATTCTATCACAATGAATTTAAGACAAGCTGAAGGCAATTCACACCTCGTTACAAGCCACGTGTGCGGACTGAGCGATTTAGGTGCGCGGCATTCCCTCATCATTTGCCACTTGTTCTGGCGGCCCCAGTGGCCTCTGCGGGGTCGACCTTGTTCATTTCCATTTGCTCCACGCGACTTCTCGAATTCTAACGCTCTTACGTTTCCCTGGTAAAATCTTTCCGTGAAGATCAAACAGCACACGAGTGGTGGTTGTTGTGCATAAAAATACCCCCCTCCTGCCCTCCCACGTATTTATTGGCCAGGAAAGTTTAATTAGATGAAAGGCATTCCCCTCCACATCTTTGTGTTATTTTCTCATTTCCACTCCCCCTTGTCCCATGCACCAACATTTTCCGTCTCAACCTTGCACACTCCCCCCGTTTCCGTATTACCACTCATGTCATGCACATTAAATGCTTAACGTCTTTTAAACATGTGGCTTAACTTTTCTCGTGTGTATTTCCCCCCCCCCCTAGCCCTCCTCTGTACGATTTACTTTTATCTTGATCTTTCATAGCAAAAGCAGAAAGTTGAAAGACAGTCAACCAGGGAACAGCAACACGCAGCTCTAAGCCTTCGATCTCTCCGTGGCCCTGGCCGGCTGTCTCAGGGCAAGGAAAGTTCCACTGCTTGATGCGGCCTACACAGGAATGAAAATGGAGGGTTTATGAGAATCACCAGATCAAACATGAATTGTGCCTGATAATATCTTAAGTGTCTCTCCAGCATGTTTATAGAGCTGGCAATAAAGGCTTGGTATGCTGCTTGGTCCTGTGACCTTTGTGTAAAATAGCTTTGAAGAGCCCACAATTTGTGGCGGTGTGTGTAAATATGTAGAGATATCTGTATATATCACATGGGAGACTTACATCTCCCATGCGATGGATTTCCACTGGGGGCTGAACAATTTGCGAAAAATATCTAATTACGATTTTTCTGACAGATTTTGCAATTGCGATTTGATTTGCAATGAAAAAAATAGTAAGCCAAGCTTCAGCTCAATATTCACTGTGTAATAGATTTAAAAACATGTGTAGTGATTCCAACTGAGTCACAGACGTTGTTCTTTAGAGGCAACACTTTTATTGTAACATCAACCCGTTAACACAAAGGGGTAACTGCCCCTTCACCAGATACATCATAGGGTGGTGACCACCCAGCTAACTACTATATACGTAGGAGTTACAGCTACGAAGGGTCAGACCCTCACTCGGGTCCCTGACCACGTGTTGATGCCTCGTAGGACGTAGAGCTTCCAGCTTGTAGACGTGGAGCTTCCAGCTTGTAGAATGCAGCGACCCCGGACCCTCTCAGGGACCCACCTTATATCGTCGTGGGTCGGGGCCGGCTCCGCCCTCGGCCCCGCCCACCTTCGCGAGCATTCTAGCTCCCTCTCGATCCCTCTCAAGAGCTCTCCCCGGACACGTGATCACCCCCTAGCCCCCCCAGCTGGGGCCCTCTCTGTGGACACTCCGGATCACGTGTCTACGGGGTCAACCAGAGTGCCATGGCCCGGGGCAACCCTGCCCCTGGGCTGACACTTTCTCCCTACCCCTTGTGGGAGCCCGCACTACACGCTATGCATGGTGCCCGCGCTATCCCAGCACTCACCAAGCCCCGCTAGGGCTGGTACTACACCCACCTACGGGGTGTACGCGATGACAGTGCATCGCACGCCGTGCTGTGCTAGAGCCGGCCTCACACAGCAACCCACCCGTTGTTGTCCGCGATGTAGGGACATCGCATGCCACGGCCCTCTCGGGCCAGCACCATAGAGTGCCTACATCATCCCCCCCTTCGTGGCATTCAGCCGTCCCGGCTGTCAACTCCCCCCTCCAAATGAACAATTAAGTGAAATGCAAGGAAAAAACATAGTGTGCCTCAACAACAACAAGAACAAAAATAAATACCCTAACCCACCTGTACAAAAATTACACTATCCACAAATTTACAAACCAACACCAACAGAAGGGTGTAATCCAACGAACCCATAATAACACCACATCAACAAGCAATATATAAAAAACAAACACGTGAACCCTCGGGATCCCCCCTACCATCACACCTCCCACCTTCACCGTGTAACAACGCTTGTGAACTCAATTGCGGCCAGGATGAGCCAATAACCGCCACAACACAGCGAGCGCAACAAGCAACTGACATGTGTGTGTGCAAGGGCATCACGTAAAACTAGCATTTGAGCGAGTGCATGATGCCGGGCCCCCAGGGAAGGTGGGCTCGCTCACCCTGGAGGTCCCGGGGGGAATGTGCAAATGTTTCACTGAACCCAGCTCCTCTCAGAGAACAGTAGGCCAGGTTGATGGATCCTCCGTGCTCGAAGTCCGCGAAGCCGGCATGCGCAGCTGCGCAGGGGACGTCAGTGGTGCAGCACCTGGGAGCGGAACAAAATCGCTTCACCTGGGATTAACCGCTGTGGGCACACATCCCGGGTCACCGGACACACTCGACACGTGGCCCCAGCGATGTGGAGATGAAACGAATTCGCGTGGTGCGATAACTGGCGAAATGGATGATCCACATCCCGGGAACGTTGTATGCAAGGCTCTGCCCCTTTCCGGACGTGCCGGCGATGCATGAGCCAACACAATACTCTCCTGGATGACCGAGGTGTTCAACCCAGCATTAAGAACCTGAATAAAAGGTTCCTGGTCAATAGACACTAACGTATGAGCTACAATTCCGTACCCCGTAGCACCCAAATTGAGTGGCTTCCTCAAGCTGAGGGGAACAAAGATCTGTGCGCCGGAAGGGATTCCCACCAATCGGCGCTCGAGCACCTGCACCGTAGCGTTTGGCGCACACAACCAGGTAAGGGAAGGCAAAAATGCCACGCAACGTCCGGATGGCAATTCCAAACAGCCGCGGTCAATGCAGAATTTCAACTGCATCCTACAAAGGAAATTTGTTCCAAGTAAACATGGAACAGCCAGTGGCGTGGAGACAAGAATGTATCCTGACAATTTAACGTCCGCGATGTGCACCTCAGCCATTATCCGACCGATGATACCCAATGAGCCGCTGTCAGCGGCAAAACACGGCACATCGACAGGGTCTAGAACCCAACACTTAGGGGCAAAATATTGAAAATCAGCTCCGAAATTATAGTTGCCGACGCACCCATGTCGACTAGCATCCATATTTCCATACCCTCAATGGACCCAAGCATGGCAGATGAACCCACGGTCGCAGCCACCACTCGATGTGCCAGCTCCGACCACTGATCCGATCAGTGCTAACGAACCTCACGATTTTGCGTAGGACTCCCCCGTACCGACGCTCGATCAGGCCACGAACCAGGGGTCGAGTGTGGAGTGCATCGTGATTCACCTTAGGGTGTAGGAAAGCGTAGGGTGACGGTGATGCTGGAAGGCGCCGTCGTGGGACGTGGCAGCCTGATGACACGTGCCCCGGCATGCCGCAATTGTAGCAGGTAACACGGCCGCCTCTGGAACGAGACGATGATCTTGGCCACTGCTGCTCGTCCGTCCGTCGCACGCTAACGTCACCCTGGTCGCCACCATCCCGAGTTGACGTGCATGCTGCAAGGGGCTTCACTCCATTCGGTGGCCCTGGCTCCGTGCGGGACACGGCAAAAGTCACCAGCGCCCTGTCCCATTGTAGAAGTTGCTGAGCTTGGATGCACTTGGTGACTTTAAGAGATGAGCCGTCATCATCTTCAGCTGGAAGGATGGTGTGGAGGGTTTTCGCCAAAGCCAGCAGTCTCTCGAGGAACAACGCATCGATCCCATCGTGGTCCATCTTAGGGAAGGCGGCTTTCGCCAGCGCCAACAACGTGCTATGCAAGGCGAGGGCCAATTCATTCTCACCCTTCCTTCGTGTGGCGAATCTGTGGCACCATCTGGTCAAAAGCCTGCATGAGGGTGGACCTCTCCGGCGGCGGGATGGCGAGAAACGCTGCAAGGGTGTCATCATCGAGGGTGGCAGGTAGCGCCCGCGGCACCTCTGTCTCTGTCAACCCCGCCAAGCCGGCGTTCATGAGGAATCGCCGCTTGAAGGCCACCCAGTAGCCACTGGTAGCCGCAAACTTTTTAACAAAGGGAGGCCGACGTCAGAGAGCCGGGATGTTCCTCGGTGCCGACGGCGCGTCTTCAATTTTGGCGGGCTGCGCGCTTCCTGCCGGCGACAAAATGGCGACCGAATGAGCGGGCTGCACCACCGAGTATCACACCTGCTGCGACATGGCGGCGGATTCGTCGTCCACGAGCAGCATCGCCACTCCCTCCTTCACTGGCGAGACCCTGGGACTGAACTCCGCGAGGAGCGAAGTCGCAGCATGGAGGAGTTCCACGAGGCGATCGTGAGCCTCCCGGAGGGTTGCCTCCGACGACGGCGAAGCGTTGAGCACCTGGATGGCACCCTGCTCCACTGGCAGCGTCACCCCCGCATCCTCCAAAGCTGTAGGCAGCACGGGGTCCTCGCCCTCGCCGTTCGACGTCCTGGTACGTGGTCTGCGATGCATAGACATAGTCTACAGCTAGGTGTATAAACTAGTGTGTTGGCCACTTCTAACACCAGTTGTAGTGAGTCCAACTGAGTCGCAAACGTTGTTCTTTAGAGGCAACACTTTTATTGTAACATCAACCGGTTAACACAAAGGGGTAACTGCCCCTTCACCAGATACAGCCTAGGGTGTTGACCACCCAGCTAACTACTCTATACATAGGAGTTACAGCTATGAAGGGTCAGACTCTCATTCGGTTTCCCGACCACGTGTTGATGCGTCGTAGGACGTAGAGCTTCCAGCTTGTAGATGTGGAGCTTCCAGCTTGTAGAATGCAGCGACCCCGGTCCCTCTCAGGGACCCACCTTATATCATCCTGGGTCGGGGCCGGCTCCGCCCTCGGCCCCGCCCACCTTCGCGAGCATTCTAGCCCCCTCTTGAGAGCTCTCCCCGGACACTTGATCACCCCTTAGCCCCCCCAGCTGGGGCCCTCTCTGTGGACACTCCGGATCACGTGTCTATGGGGTCAACCAGAGTGCCATGACCTGGGGCAACCCTGCCCCTGGGCTGACACTTTCCCACTCCCCCTTGTGGGAGCCCGCACTACACGCTATGCATGGTGCCCACGCTATCCCAGCGCTCTCCAGGCCCCGCTAGGGCTGGTACTACACCCACCTACGAGGTGTACGCGATGATGGTGCATCGCACGCCGTGCTGTGCTAGAGCCGGCCTCACACAGCAACCCACCCGGTGCTGTCCACGATGTAGGGACATCACGCGCCACGGCCCTCTCAGGCCGGCACCATACAGTGACATCCCTGATGTTACTACACATGTGATGGAGCATTACCACATGATACCATCAAAATATGAACTGCTCTATATATTGTAATGCAAGGGTGAGAATTTAAAAGATATGAATTGCTTCAAATATTTATTAATTAAAATGTTTTAATTGAAATAAAACAATCTAACATATAACAATTGTTCATTTAAATAAATAACGCTATAATAATAATAATAAAAAAATGAAACAATTCCAATACGAAAGCAATAGGACTTCTCAAATTGCAAAAAATTGCAGCCTTTGCGATTTGCTAATCACATTGTTTCAAATTGTGATTTTGATTTGAAATCGATTCATCGTTCAGTCCTAATTCCACTTGAGGCAAATAAAACATCATCTTGCATATTATTATATGAATAACGTGTTTTGCAATTGAATTCTTCTCAACGTTTGCAAAAACTACACAAAGTGTA
This sequence comes from Lampetra planeri, assembly GCF_965212315.1. Taxonomy (NCBI): domain Eukaryota; kingdom Metazoa; phylum Chordata; class Hyperoartia; order Petromyzontiformes; family Petromyzontidae; genus Lampetra; species Lampetra planeri. The sequence continues at coordinate 24,658,770 of NC_136107.1, forward strand.
AACCATAAATGTGTTTTTTTTGTAATTATGTTATTTTTAGTCAATTACGGTAGTATAACACTAAATCTCTCTGAGCTTTACTGTTTTAGTAACACTGGCGGTATAATTCTTTGAAGGATGTAATATGATCGAACTTGAGCTTTGTTAAACCATTACAAAATAAATATAAAATACACAACAGGGACTTACAAATAAAATCGTTGACTGCTGTCATCTTACGATTCAGGCAAAATGGCCTTACACTGTCGCTTCGTACCAACACCACCTCGTAATGCGTAATTCTTCATCCGACGCATAAGAAACGTGAAGATGAAAAACATTCAGAAAGCTACAAATTTGGACTTGGAAAATCAACACGAGTAAAACAACCTCCCGCAACAACGAGTTTGTTCAACAAAATAAAATATACCATAGCCAAACAACGGAAAACATAGAATATGTTCAACAAGGTCACCATTAAAGGCAGATGGTGATCAAATTGGTGAAATAATGAGAGCAAGAGCAGGATTAAGTTATTTTGAGAAATAGATCTTGAAAATCAAAAGCAGCAAAGCAATGTACCTGAAGTAAAAACGTGTTCAATCAGTGCATATTGCCGGCTCTGACGTGGAGCAGATACATGGACATCGACTATGAAAATGAAAAAAAATTTCAAAGTGCGCAGCAAAGCATACAGAATGTACGTTCAACAGGACATTGACATGACCAGTGATGATGGCAGCAAAGAAGACAATGTTCCCTGGAGGACTACACTGGAGATAGAGTAATGAGATCAGTATATGTGCAGAATCTGATGGATCGTGGCATTGCATGACTATTTATTGACGACAGCAGCTGATATACAATAGCTGCTGGCAAGCATTACACTATCTCCCAAAAGAGTAGTGTCTGACACACACACACAGAATCAAAGTACAAGTCTATGTACTCTTTGGTTCTTTCGGTAAAGTCACGTATAAATATAAAGTAATAAATTAAATAATAGCATACGACGTTTCGATTGCAACACAAGCAATCATCATCAGGTATAAATGAAATAGCAACAAAAATCTAACCAGAAAACTATAGACAGACATATAAGCAGACAGATATCACCAAGATACATAGAGAGAGAGCAACACATAGGCACAGAGAGAGAGAACGTCTCTGTGACGAGGCCTTAAATAGAGAGAGGGGGCGGGGGCGGAGAGAGGGAGGGGGTTAGAGAAAAAATAAGCATGTCAATGGGTAGGAAGACGGGTGGTAAAGTATGCAAGCTTGAAAATTAGGAGAACGGGAGATAGACACATTAAATTAAATAACCTAGCAAAATATCGAAATGTAATGTAATACAACACAGAAAGTCGGTCAACACACAATTAACGCATTGCCTGGTCGATTACGTATTTCAAAGATTGCTAAGTTAGAATTTAAGTGTGAAAATTCCAAAGCGAGACAAAACACAAAACACGAAAGTACGCAAGCTTGAAAATTAGGAGAACGGGAGATAGACACATTAAATTAAATAACCTAGCAAAATATCGAAATGTAATGTAATGCAACACAGAGAGTCGGTCAACACACAATTAACGCATAGCCTGGTCGATTACGTATTTCAAATATTGCTAAGTTAGAATTTAAGTGTGAACATTCCAAAGAGAGACAACACACAAAACACAAGGAACGGAGACACACAGACAGAGCAGAACATAAGAACAACACAAAAAACGAGTAGAGACAGAAAAAGTGCACTGAATACACAGGCAGAGAGAGAAAACAAAAAACCCAGAGAGAGAGAAAAAGATGAACTTAAAACTTCCCCGTAGAAGTGGTTCAATCTTAATTTGGAGCTTTCGTGACTGCAGGAATTACTCTTTGGTTCTTTCGGTAAAGTCACGTATAAAGATAAAATAATAAATTAAATAATAGCATACGACGTTTCGATTGCAACACAAGCAATCATCATCAGGTATAAATGAAATAGCATCAAAAACTCTAACCAGAAAATTATAGACAGACATATAAGCAGACAGATATCACCAAGATACGCATCAAAAACTCTAACCAGAAAATTATAGACAGACATATAAGCAGACAGATATCACCAAGATACATAGAGAGAGAGCAACACATAGGCACAGAGAGAGAGAACATCTCTGAGACGAGGTCTTAAATAGAGAGAGGGGGCGGGGGCGGAGAGAGGGAGGGGGTTAGAGAAAAAATAAGCATGTCATTGGGTAAGAAGACGGGTGGTAAAGTACGCAAGCTTGAAAATTAGGAGAACGGGAGATAGACACATTAAATTAAATAACCGAGCAAAATATCGAAATGTAATGTAATGCAACACAGAAAGTCGGTCAACACACAATTAACGCATAGCCTGGTATTTTCTCTCTCTGCCTGTGTATTTAGTGTACTTTTTCTGTCTCCACTCGTTTTTTGTTGCCTTGGCCGTGTGTTTTGGGTCATTGTCATGCTGGAATACCCATCCACAACCCATTTTCAATGCCCTGGCTGAGGGAAGGAGGTTCTCACCAAAGATTTGACGGTACATGGCCCCGTCCATCGTCCCTTTGATGCGGTGAAGTTGTCCTGCCCCCTTAGCAGAAAAACACCCCCAAAGCATAATGTTTCCACCTCCATGTTTGACGGTGGGGATGGTGTTCTTGGGGTCATAGGCAGCATTCCTCCTCCTCCAAACACGGCGAGTTGAGTTGATGCCAAAGAACTCAATTTTGGTCTCATCTGACCACAACACTTTCACCCAGTTGTCCTCTGAATCATTCAGATGTTCATTGACAAACTTCAGACGGGCATGTATATGTGTTTTCTTGAGCAAGGAAACCTTGCCGGCGCTGCAGGATTTCAGTCCTTCACGGCGTAGTGTGTTACCAACTGTTTTCTTGGTGACTGGTCCCAGCTGCCTTGAGATCATTGACAAGATCCTCCCGTGTAGTTCTGGGCTGATTCCTCACCGTTATCATGATCATTGCAACTCCATGAGGTGAGATCTTGCATGGAGCCCCAGGCCGAGGGAGATTGAAAGTTCTTTTGTGTTTCTTCCATTTGCGAATAATCGCACCAACTATTGTCATTTTCTCACCAAGCTGCTTGGCGATGGTCTTGTAGCCTATTCCAGCCTTGTGTAGGTCTACAATCTTGTCCCTGACATCCTTGGAGAGCTCTTTGGTCTTGGCCATGGTGGAGAGTTTGGAATCTGATTGATTGATTGCTTCTGTGAACAGGTGTATTTTATGCAGGTAATACGCTGAGATTAGGAGCACTCACTTTAAGAGTGTGCTCCTAATCTCAGCTCGTTACCTGTTTAAAGACACCTGGGAGCCAGAAATCTTTCTGATCGATTTTGTTGTTGTTATTCTGTCTCTCAATGTTCAAATAAACCTACCATGAAAATTATAGACTGATCATTTTTTTGTCAGTGGGCAAACGTACAAAATCAGCAGGGGATCAAATACTTTTTTCCCTCACTGTAGATAGAAAAATAATAAAAATAATAACAATATCACGACGTTTCGATCGCAACACAAGCAATCGTCATCAGGTGAAAAATATAGCGGGCGAGCTGCTGAGGCAGGAAATAATATATGTCGGGAGCGCTGCTAAGGCAGGGAGTTATAAAGATTTGAGATGGGTGTAGCCCACGGGTCAGTGTGCGGGGCTAGAGATGAAATTTGCATGTAAATGTAAGATTGGGTAAATGTTGACAAACAAAGCTGTGGGGCGGCCATTGTATTGTGAGAGATTAGCATGTCAATGTAAGAAATTTGTTTGTAAATGTCAGCTCGGAGAGAGCTCGGAAAGAGCCATTGCCACATGGAGGTGGAAAAGGATGGCAAGCCGCCATTTACTATCACAGCTAACGGTGGCTGTGTTAGTAAATGTAACTCAGAGAGTCGAAAATAACTGCCCACATAGGTAGGTAGGAAGGGAACAACACAGCCAGTTATGACCAAAGCTGGTTAATAACGTCCTTCCAATGATTGCTCAGTTTGTACCCATCTTCTCGGTTGAAATTGTGTATGTGTTTATATATCTGGATGGCTTCATGAACGAATCTTTGCTGATAGCCAGTGGGTTTGCAGAGTACCTTCGTCTTGGCAAAATCAATTTCGTGTGCCCACCGCATTAAATAATGATCAGCCACGGCTGAGGTATTGGTCCTACCGTGTTTCAAATCTGCCTTATGCTCATGGACCCGGTCCGAGACATGTTGCTTAGTTTCCGCAATGTAACTGCTGCCGCAGACACAGCCTACTTTGTAGACACTGGGTTATTGCATGTCAGGGATCACATCCTTCACAGATGGGATCAAATCACGAATTGTATGTACTGTGTTGAATCGTCTCCAAAAGCTATGTTGTATCAGCCACCTTTATTGAGAAAGCCCGCATGGTTTTGTGTGATTGAGCAAGATATGGTGATAACACCATCTCTCACTCAATAACAGTAGCATTGTTTTGTCGTCTGAGTCTATGCCAACAAATACATATTATTGTATTAAAACATTTAAAAATGCAATTTTAAATATTTTAAATCGTTGTTTTATCTTTACCTACTTGTATCCATGGTTCGAGTTGTGGGCCAAAGCTGTTATAGAGCTTGACTAAAGCCATAGCTATCCATGGCAACACTATGACATAAAAAATGGCATCAGTACAAAAACAAGACTTTTGACTGCCAATGCTCAAATCACCATGATTGCACCTCATCTCCTCAGACCTCAGGATGTGTAGACTTTTATAGACTATCTCTTGGGCTGTGAGGTGCCCTGGAAATGGTTGTACGGAAATGAATTCTTGAATCTCTATGTGTGGAGCATCAAGTATTAATCTCCCCTATATACGTGGGGCTTCTTCAGGTACTCTTCCTCCCACAGGCCATAGCACTCATAACATAGAATTATCCAAAATTCTAATAAAGAACCCACTTGAAGAAGAGTATATAGATTCAGTGTGGCTTCACTAGGTAAAGAAAGGGAACATGAAAAAGAGTCGGTAAAAATATAACATGTTTACAATCACCGGTAGCATATAACCACTTTATATGTTCTTCATAGTGACAACAGTGTATTTTATGAACCATGCAATCATCACATAGATTCCTGGCTGAATCGGTGCACATCACCGAGAAAATTTAAAACGCTCTAGTGTGCGACCACGGTCATCCAAAACAGACCAATCACCATATAACGACGCAGTGTCCGATCCACAAATACAAAGGAGACATCACAGCGATACACTCCGCTGTCCCTGGCGCGGTTATCTAGCTTGACCACCTAAATGTGAAATTAAAGCTGTTGCTCTACATCTACATCAGCCGTACAAAAGAAAAAAGAACCTAGGTTTCGACTCAGCCTCAGAGGTTAATGGAGCTTGAATGACGAGACGCTTCCTCCTCTGCTCCCTCCTTTCCCTATTGCCACAGAATCTCCCCTACTCATTCTCCCTCTGCACCACAAGCCACGCTCCCCTCTCTCTATTTATCATTTCTCTACCTACCCACCTCCCATTCACAATTCCCGACCGTTCCTTCCTCCGCCCGCATCCTACCATCTCCCTCTCAAGTTCGCCTCGCCCACAAACCCAGGGTGGAGGCTGACTGTCACTGCTGGGAGACGGATAGGCTGTTACATGACTCTGCTGATCCTGGAATGCAGACGCTGTTGACCTTGGTCCCTAACGTTATCCATACACTCTGCATTCTGCAGCATGGCTCTGCTCCGCAGCCTTCATACATATTTTGTTCCCCCCACCCGCCCTGGGTTAAATGGCTAGTATGTTTTGTTTGCTCTAGACTTTGACTAAAAGGATTGGCTAATCGGCTCACAAGGCACCCAGCTAGAACGGCAGTGTATTGGCGTGACCCAGCAGGGCTTTATCGTGTGTGTTTAATGCAGACTTTAAGGTCCACATGAGTATAAAACTCATGTAAGGGAGTAGGGGGCATTTAACAGAGCTGCATGCACAATGCGGCTTTAAGATCGTAGTCAGGAAGGTTTAAATCGAGGTGGACAACTGCGTTAATTGGGTATAAGGTGCAGTCCTACAATGAAATGCCCATGTAACTACTCATGGGTGGGCCTCCAAGATCGGGAGCTCTAGAGAGCCCCTCTAGAGGGTATTTGGCCTACTCTTACACACTTGCCAGGTGTCTTAGCAGAGGTGTGAGTACCCCAAATTGTATGCTAGTAGACGCGGCCTGCCCATCGTTTGACTTTGGTGTACCTGTTCATACGGCTGTACTGTATGTACGTTGAACTTCTTTCGCACCGTACGCAGCCAACCGTGCTAATCGGAGGTGCGGACAGAGGTGGGGGGGGGGGCAGATTAAAAATAAACTTGTCTCATTGTTTTAAATGCCCCACCAGGAGATTGAACGGGAAAACTCTACTTCGCAAGCACAGCAGCATATGGTTCTCGAGTGATTTTGTCACTCTCCTCTCTAGAGCTAGTTCAAATCATAGTAAACAACACATACAATCATCGTCTTGGCTGCCTTTTCCAGTAAACGCAATGCAGTATGTACTGTTTTACAGGGCCAGGAAGTGTTGCCATAACCATCGGAGCATGCAATCATCATACAACAGTGGCGGCTGAAGACGCTGGTGGTGACGCATTAATTCGTGCTACATTCACAGTCTTAAGTGTCTCAAGTCTCATATGGGGTTTATGCAGCACTGATATTTACTGGACACCCTGAGCTAGTGGTGGGAATTTTACATTCTCGTTTTTCGGTTTCCAGAGAATGCCCGGAAAATATATTTTCCACAAGACTTTCCCCCTCCCAACCCCCCCCCCCCCCCGTTTTACTCTTTACGCATTCGAACACTTTATACAAAGGTTTCTGTGCTTCATTGGTGACGGAGCTAAAACCATGAACTCACTACAGCTGAGAACCTGGTTTAATCACGAGTGGCTGCCCGGAACTGAACCCAGGATCTTGGCAGCGCTGGCTCAGTGCTCTGACCTCAGTCGATGTTAAATAACTTTAAACAAATGTTGACCATACGAATTTCGAAGGGTGGCTGAAGCCTTTAACACGGGGGCAGGGCACAGCACCCTGCTGCCCCCCCACCATCACCCCCCTGATGCTATGGGGCTGCCTCCGTGCCACGTTTTTGTCTTAGCAAAATTCCATATTCTTATGACAAAAGCCAGTGTTGTTGACCTCATATGAGGTGACTTTAGTTTTTCTTCTCAGTTTTAAATGTAATTTATATCAGGCCCCATCATGTAAAGTGCATTCTCCAACTATCATTAACTCAGTCTCTCTGGCCATTTAATTTGTGTGCTATGAGCTAGTACCATTGCCCAAAACATCACCAATTACTGTGTATGGTTTTTCCCCCTTTAAGGCCACAGTGTTATTGACGAATGTATTGAGTTTATTTGTTATGCGTGTGCTTCTGCACCAACTGCCAACACATTTTCAACAAATAATTCATCGAAATTGGTACCAAATTAATCAACCTCAGAGGGATGATGGAATCAATCGACCCTGCCCTTCCACGACTCTCTCAAGTTTCCACTGTATTATAATAAGCAATACGTACGCATGTGTGATGAAACCAGCCTAACCGCCCATAACCAAACTCACAACATGAGAGAAGTGACACACAGAACACTGCCGCCTGATACCAATGCCTGATAGCTTTGTCGTTTGTGCTGAAACAGGTTGTAGCAGGTGAAGCCGATTGGGCATCGGAGCTCACAGCCTGGACACAGGCAGACACGAGATAGGCATCCACGATGCCGCCACTCTGGCATGCACGCAACTGTATGGGGCAGATAAACGTGTAATGTGAAACCCGCCTCGACTTCATTTGACATTTTGCCGAAAACACCTGATTAGCAAGTCGTGACGGCTCTGGTTTTTGAACGGTAAACTTTTGGCACGCGTTTTGGTGGAAGGCTGTCAAACGCTATATTGGGTTTCTCGCCGAAGGATGAACACTAAGCTATGCTTTTTTATGGGGACATTTGTTGGGCTGGAGTCATGTCTCATTCTTCCGTAAGGGGTGAGACCACACAGCTGATATGATCTGCACCATGTCTGGTCAGTGATGCAACAAACTGGAGATCAAGCTGGTGATGTGTATTTCCCAGCAGAGATTATCACCTTTGATGGTGGACAATAAGCAGCCAGTCTGCAGGTGGATGCCATTAACAGAAGCTGCCACGGTGTAATGGTGAAGCGCAGAAGCCTTGCAATCAAGAAAACGGCGGTTTTATTCAATCTCCCGGTGTGGCAGTTGAATTTATGGGAACGCCTATTCAGAATCTTAATTTATACGGGAAGAATCCGATGAGCTATAAAGCATATTAAACCCCCCGTCTCTGCATACGACACTATAGTTAGTCGATCGACAGGTCGTGCATGGTGGGGGTAACGTGTGGATACTCCATCCTCTTCCAAGATGTGTAGTCTGCTTCTCCATGCGGGATAATGTGGTTGATGACTCATAATGAGGAGGTGTGATTTGTACCCACGCTTTGCACATCGCAAGCAAATAATTCAACGAGCATGCTGCCGTGCAGTGCTTCTCAACCCCTTCACTCCACGGCACACTTTCGAACTTGCTCGATCTTTGTAGTACACCGAACCAAAAAAATCGGTCCAACTAATTACCACAAAGTACCACAAATGACCACGAAAGGCAACTCCCCCCCCCATCCGCAGCCTACCCGCCCCCGCCCCCTCCCCCCAGGTGCGGGGGAGCTCAACCTGCAGTTGGGGACATTAGTGGGGGGCTGGTTAGACTAGTTGTGGGGTAGGGGTCTGTGTAGATAAGTTGTGGGGTGGGAAGCTGTGTAGAGAAGTTGTGGAGTGGGGGGCTGTGTAGAGAGGTTGTGGGGTGGGGGCTGTGTAGAGAAGTTGTGGGGTGGGGGGCTGTGTAGAGAGGTTTTGGGGGGCTGCGTAGGGAGGTTGTGGGTTGGGGGCTGTGTAGAGAGGTTGGGGGTGGGGAGCTGTGTAGGGAGGTTGTGGGGTGGGGGGCGTGGGTTGGGGAGAGCTATGAAAGTTTGTGCAAGGGAGGGTAGGAAGCATCGGGTTGGCGGGGCGCTTTGTGGTACTCTGCTGTAAGTTTATGGTAGTTTGTGGCTACGAACAGGACTCCCATAACTCATTGTGGGCCCGGGATGGATGGATGGGATCGTAGAGGGGACATAATTCACAATCCCTTATACTGATTTCATTGAGAGCAAACCATTGCCCAAGTGAATGCATTTGTGTCTGTGTGAGTGTTTGTATATGCGTGTCTTCGTGTCTGTGTATGTGTCTCCATTCCTCTGTGTATCTGTGTGTCTCTGTATGAATCTCCATGTCTCTGTTTATGCCTTTGCCACAATCTTACAAAATACAATCTAGTTATTTTTAAATATAGATTTAAAACTAATTTCTTTACAACTGATTGTAGTGTTGGTTACATACGGTGTGACAGAAGTTCAACATACAAATGCAGTGTAATATCGCCGTCTGCAACTGCGGTGGACGAGGAGTACACACGCCGGTGAGCATATACACGGGTGTGTCGGCAGGACGGAGGAACTGGGGCAAGGGTCATGGAAAACCCCATCTGGAAGCCCCTGGAACTCGCTACTGGGTTCCAGAAGGGAGGCGTGCCCAGGGTGGAGCCAGGCCGCGCCAGGTAGCATAAAAGCAGTGGAGAGCGAGAGTTTGTGGCTACCGGTTCTGGGAGTGGACTCGTCTCATCGTCGCTGTCGTCTTCACCGCGTTCTTCGCAGCCGTCTTTGCCAGATATTGCGCGGCTGGATAGTTGATGGCTGTCTTGGTCGGCGCCGTCGGTGTAACATGGTCAGGGTTGTGTTAAGGCTAGGCTAGACGACTTGAGAGAAGCGAGGGCGAACCTATGAACCTGAAGTGTGGAATAAAGAAGGTGCCTCCTCAAGAACCTTGTCTCCCGCTCTGCTGACACTACACAAGCATAAGATGGTGGAACCAACCAACTAAGCTCATGCTGGAGGCTCCTGGGGGATAGGCGATTATGAGACCTTCTCACCAAACCCCATTTGGCGTAGACAAATTGAACCTTCCTCTTTCGGGGTTCCTCCAGGAAGAGGAGACTACTGCATTTCGCCATGTGAAATGTTCAAATTCTCGCTGCAGAGGATAGGCTACCATTCCTTTGTCGGTAGGTGGACCTGTACTGCCTGAATCTATGTAGAATGCACGAGGTCTGTTTCTGGCTACACTAACCATGAGAGGTAGACAATCTCCCACTCGGGGCAAAAAGATCTGCCAAACAACAGGACGTGACATTGCTTCTCAACAAAAGAATGAAGGCATTGTGGGAGCATAGAGGAGAGGTGTGGGAAGCTGTGAGTTCCAGGCTGATGTAGGCTCGCCTCCAGATCAACAAGAGCCGAGGAATAGTGGTGGTTGTTGTTTACGACCCCACCGAAGGTGAACATCAGTGGAGGGATGCAGACAAGGTCAAGTTGCCTTCTATAACCTCCTGTCCCAGGTGCTAGCTAAAGTTGTCCATCGGGATAGAGACGTTAATGCCTGAGTCGGTCATGATGCAGACACCTATGTGGGAGTAATTGGAAGGCATGGGCTAGATCATCTCAATAATAACTGTAGGGGCCGCTAGACTTCTGTGCAGCCGATGGGCTTGTGATTGTAGTGACATCGGGGATGTCACTGTATGGTGCCGGCCTGGGAGGGCCGTGGTGTGCGATGTCCCTACATCGCGGACAGTACCGGGTGGGTTGCTGTGTGAGGCCGGCTCTAGCACAGCACGGCGTGCGATGCACCGTCATCGCGTACGCCCCTTAGGCGGGTGTAGTACCAGCCCTCGCGGGGCTTGGTGAGCGCTGGAATAGCGCGGGCACCACACATAGCGAGTAGTGCAGGCTCCCACAAGGGGGAGTGGGAGAGTGTCAGCCCAGGGTTGCCCCGACCATGGCACTCTGGTTGACCCCATAGACACGTGATCTGGAGTGTCCACAGAGAAGGCCCCAGGTGGGGGGGCTCGGGGGTGATCACGTGTCTGGGGAGAGCTCACAAGAGAGGGATCGAGAGGGAGCTAGAACCTTCGAGAAGGCGGGTGAGGCCTGGGCGGAGCCAGCGCCGACCCGAAAAACATATATATAACCTCTTGCCACGGCAGCTCTCCCGCCTACCTCAGCATTTTCTTGCTGTGGGTGTTCCACCTGATGAGGATCGCTTGTGCTGCGATCGAAACATCGTGATTTATTTTATTTCTACCTACGTGACTTTACCGAAAGAACCAAAGAATATGGATTCCTGCAGTCACGAAAACTTCAAATCAAGATTGAACTTCGGATTCAAATCTAGATTGAACTTCGATTTAACACCACTACTATATATGTAGTCGTGGTGTTAAATCGAAGACTGGTATCCGAGGTGTCAAGATCGGCCTCTATAGATGAGGTTTATGAAGGACACTACTGGACAGTTCGAAGCAAGTCGCCGTATAAGAACAACAGGAGGCATAGAAGCGATGCTCACAATGAGCAGAGCACCGTGCGGCTAAAATATAGCAAGTTGGCACAGGAGGGGATATAGGTGGTGCATCTGTCAGCCATCTCAGTCAGTCAACCCATGGCACCTGAGTCTGTCATGTGACCTGTCAGCGAGCCTTCACAATTTCACATGGCCTTGGGGTGCACCTGGCCTGGCACAAGTGACGTGGTGATGTCACCGCCGCTTAGCGGCAAATGACGGCTGTTGTTGTTGTGTATGTCTCCACGTCTGCGTGCCTGTTTACCCACCTGCACATGCGCCACTGAGGGTGTTGAGAGAGCCGTCTTTAGGGGCTGACGGCTGTCTGCCATACACCTGGGACCTAGACGTGGCACACCGGTTGAGAAGCACTGCTGTAGTGTCCCCAGTTTAATTACCTGTGCAATGGCAGATTAGGGAACCTTCCAGCATGTGTAGCTGCTTGACACAACATTGACATGCAGAAGTAAAAAAAGAGTAACATAATATATTTTTTATTGTGTTTCATTGAACAGTTAGTCCCCAATTAGCGGTGGGGACAATTCACGTGTCAGACACACCACGAGCAGGAATTAGAATCTGAACCTGGATTGGGCCTCTCTGAGGTTGATTCAGTCTAACAGTGAGTAAGTACCGCGATGCAGTCCGTCAACAGCAGCACTGGGGGAAACACATATTTGTTTGGTATGTGCAGCACTGACGCTAGTATCCTCTCTCGTGCTTTAGGCAGCAATAGTTTTGATTGCAGGTGTGGATATGTTGCGCACTATTCGATTTAATAGAGAAAAAAGTGGTTAAAAGATTAGAGAATGGGCCATTTATAAGCGCTATTTCAGTTTCTGGATATATATATCATGTTCAAGTGGTCCTAGACAGCATCCCAAATGAGTCCTTAAACCAAATACCTGCCCCACAGTTTGATGTAAGTAATTCCGCCACTAAAACGCTGCGCACGGGTGAACTTTTGAGGAGCAGCACAAGAGGCGCTTTATGACTTTTGTTCGAAACTGAAAAAAAGCAGGGCTTTTCATGGCCTGTGGTGCCCTTGTTGTGTCAGGGTGGGCAAAAGCTGCATATAATAATGGGAAACGTGCTGCAGCCAATTATAATAGTTAAAGAGAATACGAGACGACTGCTGATGGGGCTCTGCTCTGAGGCACCCATTCACCCAGGCCTGGGAAACGGTGAGGGTAATTACCCTCTCAACAAGATAACTAGCCTGGCGTCTGTATAAAGATTGCTATTATATTTTGTATGACTTTTAATGAAAAAAATACAACCTCAGCAGTTGCTCTACATCAGAGCGGAGAGTGTACTTTCATGTGGCTGCTGATTTCTTTACTTTTTTTAAAGATGAAAAGATCCTTTTTGAAAACAAGCTTCAGATCGTGTAACCCTATGATTACTGTCAGAGAAACAATGCGGTGAATGCAAGCCATCAAGTTACTTACAGTCAACAAATGTTACTATTTATTATCATATATTTTAAAGCCTCACCCCGCTGTACTAATCGTACCCAATTTAGTAATGGTATCCCTTAAAATCAATTGATAGTTTGACTTTGATGTATACTGCATACGCCAATAAAATAACAAGTATATATTTATATTTGTTTAATGCGAATACCCTATTATTAAATGTGGCATCTCCAAATGTGTATGTAAAATATCAATGTATTTATGTATACTCTTTGGCTCTTTCGGTAAAGTCACGTAGGTATAAAATAAAATATTTATGTATACCTTTACACTTGCCAGTTTGGGCCTTCACCAATGGTTGGGATAACTGCTTGTATTGTTTACTCGAAACATAATTTTTGATGTGAAATCAATGTTGATCAATTGTATGCGCAGGCTTTGACATTATTATACTTCATAATTGGTTTCTTTCGTGTTATGAATCAAGTGTGGTTAGTATTGTATCATTTAATGGCCCTGAGCCAGCCATATCAATTGTATATCAGGATAGTGAAGGCCAATCATCCGTAGGATGGCAATTGCAGTGTATATGCCAGTTTCAAAACGATGCAGTTTATAAGGTAACAAATGTATAATTTACTTAGTCAGTCTGCATAAGATGTATGCATTGTAGATATTCATTTGAAAAACAGAGTGACTTACCTGTATAGTTTAGGACTCCTCTGCTTGGTCTGGATAAGCACAGAAATTCACCACCACTCTAATGAGTTGGCAAGCAACTTATTATTTGGGTCATTCAGTAAAGTCACGTAGATAGGTTCAAAGAAAATAACAAAAACTACAACGTTTCGATCGCAACACAAGCAATCGAAACGTCGTGAGAATTTAATTGTTTTATTTATATTATTTTACTATTTCCCTTCTACGTGACTTTACCGAAAGAACCAAGAATATGAATCCCTGCAGTCACGAAAGCTTTAAATCAAAATTTAACCATAAGACAATTTAGATTAAAGTTATCAGGCATGCTCATCACGAAACTATATATTTTTTGAAATTGGTTTCACTTCAGTGTATCTATAATACTGTCTCATTGCATATAGAAAGGAAAGTATCCACGCAATGTAATGTAAGGGAAGTTTAAAATGCCGTGACGAATGTCCGAAGCTGCACATAGGCAATGGATGGGTGACGTTAGACACATGCATCACATTGTGTGGAACATCTTTCCTCCAGTACCATGGATTGTCCAACCAATTACATAATCAACCCCCCCCCCCTTCCCCACCGAATCCATAAATAACACTGCTTTATGACAAAAAATATATACAATAAGCTGCCATTTTTGGCAAAAAATAGGTATTGCCTGAAATGTCAGCCTAATATATATGTTACTAGCGGGAAGTACCCGGCGTTGCCCAAGCGAAAAAGATACACACACACATCGACTTAGACACACACGCAGACATCGACCCACACACACAAATACATCGACTTACACACACACACAGACATCCACTTTAGATACACACACATGGAGTTACACACACAAATCGACGTACACACATACAGCGACTAACACACACACACATACATAGACTCTCACACACATCGACCTAAGCAAATACATGGACTTACACACACACAGATCGACTAAGAGACACACACATGGACGTACAGACACACATTGACCCACGCACACACATCGACTTACACACACACACATGGACTCACACACACACATACATAGACTCACACACACATTGGCCTACACACACATACACATATAGACTCACACACACAGACATGGAATTTAGATACACACACATGGAGTTACACACACATATCGACTCACACACACACATCGACTTACACAGCAATCCCCGATGATGCCACAGCTAGAGCAATTTTCTCTCTCTGGCGAGCCTTAGCGAGGAGAAGTTTGAAAACAAAGGTCTTCCCAGTACTGGCAGGTGCATGAAGGAAAAAAAGACTCGATTTGTAGTCTCAATGTCTTCCAAGATTTTCGTGTAGGCTTCTAATTTTCTGGTTCTAAGAAAAGTATCCTCCCCATAGAGGTTAGTCAGTTTAACACGTAGGCTTTCGCGACCAATATCATTCATAATCAATGTTTTTGGGTTTGATCGCGCTATTTATAAATGTGTCGGAACCCTCCACCACCCGACACGGCCAAACAGTAAAAAATGTGTCACTTTTACAAAAGACAAATAGTTCACTACTTTAGCCCAATAACACTTACTTCTTACGGAGAGGTGATTTCTTTAAACAAAATGAAGGAGCCGCAATGGGCTTTCCTTGATCTCCTGCTATAGCAAATCTGTACATGTAAATTTTGAAACAAGAGCACTTTCTTCGAGTACATTAAAACAATATATTTTTTTAGATATGTTGATGACACTTTGGTTGTCTGGTCACATGGTAAAGATACACTTAATGATTTTCTAACTCATTTCAATGCACAAATCCCGGCCATCCAGTTCACCATGGAAATGGGGGTGAATAACAGACTCCTGTTCCTGGATATTTTGCTTTGACATGGTCTAAATGGCAATATAACACACAGCATTTACTAAAAGCGAATGCACACTGATGCCCAGAGGTGGGACAAAGTCATTGTTATGCAAGTCCAAGTCGAGTCGCAAGTCATCAAATTCATGACTCGAGTCTGACTCGAGTCCAAGTCACATGACTCGAGTCCACATCTCATAGGTGGGACAAAGTCATTGTTATGCAAGTCCAAGTCGAGTCGCAAGTCATCAAATTCATGACTCGAGTCTGACTCGAGTCCAAGTCACATGACTCGAGTCCACACCTCTGCTGATGCCTGTCTGAATGCAGATTCACATCATCACTCAGCTCAAGTCCTCTCTTATCAAGACACTCATACATCGAGCTAAAACAGTGTCAGATGGTGAAAGTCTAGTGAGAGAGATTAAACATGTTAAGGAAGCACGACAGAATGTCTACAATAATGCTCAAATTAACAGAGCACTGCATGCTAAATCACGAACGCAAAGCAACACTGCTGAAAGCGATCAGATTGTTACAACAATTAAAATGCCATATATCTCAGGAGTAACTGACAAATTAGGCCGTGTTTTGCAAAAGCAAAACATTGAAGTAAGAAAAAAAAGTAAGATTTGGTATAGTACACAAAATTCTAAAACTAGTATCTTGCACTAAAGACGAATTGCCTAAATTACTAACAGAAGTTAGTGTTTTTTTTAGAGGAAACCGTTTTGTGGGGATGTCTTTGTCCTGCAGCTTTGTAATTGGAGGAATCTTGACGTGGTACCCATCTTGACCTTGCGACAGGAAAATGTGTTATTTTAGGGCATCGTATGCTCTGTTAGTGTCAGGAAATCGTGCGATGGTGTTTTCTTGGTATGGAAGAACAATGTCTCTCTCACAATGTTCCTCACTCACTGTAAGAAAGCAAGGTCAACAATATTTGGGGCATTGAACCTCCTTGCGTGCTCCCCACTTTGGTGGAAAGTAAAGGTGCGGTACGGAAACATTTATATGGGTGATGTTCCCACGAATGTAACAAAACAATAGACGAAATGCAATGGGCTGTAGCTAAGAAAGTTCAACGTATTTAGCAGTAGAACATATTAATCCGCATCGCAGTACTATAGTGTGAAATGAGCAATCGAAACAATAGAAATGCATTGAAGAAATAGGCTGAAATAAGTGCAGCAGTATGCACAGGTAATTTGAGAAGCAGGCTACGCTCTAGATTATAGACTGCCAGTACAGCGACTCAATGACATAAGCATTGCTACAGTTGACCTAAAAAGCTGGCAATACGGGCAGCAGCTGAAAAAGCAGGATACAGTCGACATGAAAGGCTGGCAGTACACTGAGTGAGGTAAAGAAGCAGGCAATAGATTATAGACTGGCATGCACTCATAATGGGCAAAAGCTAAATTAGCAGTGTAGATAATAGAGTGCCAGTGCACTGATGTTAATTAATCAGCAGGCAGCAGGCCACAGCACAGACTGGCAGTACACTGTCGCAGCGTCATAAAAACACACCTCAAAAAGGAAATATGTATCAACCTAATAACAAAATATTAGTTTTCTGCACACAAACATTACTATTGTAATATTTGCCAACTTATTTGTTTAATAATAGTAAACAATGAACCTGAGTTGTTAGCGAAAGATTAAATAAAATTTGACTTTACATTGCCGTGGTGAGGCCTAGTCCCGTGCAGAACCCACGGCCTCGCCTAGATTGCCCAGCCGGAGGAGGTGACACATTGCCAGGCTGGGGGCTGGGCCGCTCTCCCCCTAGCCGCGTTGCAATAAGGGGCCGTCCATAAATGACGTCACGCACCTGGGGGGGGGGGGGGTCAGACATTTGTGAGAATATGTGACGAGGGGGGGGGGGAGAAATGTGACGTCACATCAAAATGCGCAACTTTAAATACATATAAATAGACTTTTTAATAAATGTTTTCTCCTACAACATCAGAGTGCAGCGCCACATTAAATACGCACTACAATGGCAATAGTTTAAAGCGATTTGAAGCATGTTTAATTTATTGGGGGGGGGGCAGAGCTTTGTGACGTCATATTTGAGGGGGGGGGGGTCTGACGTTTTGTGACGCCGCGTGACGAAGGGGGGGGCAAAAATCGTCTAAAATCGCGTGACGTCATTTATGGACGGTCCTTAATGCTATCTAAGCGTTCTAAAATTAATATCTACGGACTTTATATCAGTAACTGCACGCATTGGGGTGGGGAGGGGACATAAGACTGTGAAGAATGAACCTCAGCGTTGTGTGTATATTTTTTAAGCATTGTTAACGCGAATGAATTTGTTTAGTGATCGTGTGTGCGTTGCTTGGGGCAACGCCTGTCAGCGTTTCGCATATGCGCAATTGCGTGCTTTGTCCCGCGCCGGGCGGCAAATTTACGGCGTGGTACCCGGCTACTTTTTTTAAACGTAAACTGCACGGTTCGCGAGCCAAATCCTTCACAAGTTGCGTCCACACAGAGACAGACGGACAGACGGACGGACAGACACACAGACAAAAAATGCCTTTCATAGGAAAGATTGTTGTAAGACATTACTATTGATGAATGTGATTGTGTAGCCCTTCCAAAGCAGTCCTTGAACCTTTTTTTCATATGTATAACCAAGGTTAGAGCAATATTCGTAACCTTTTGAATATTTGTGTAAGATGTAATCATTTCCAATTGGGTGTATATATGATCAGTTATAAAGTACAGACTTCAGCAATAAAATCACATGCAGATGCATCAATCGTTTCTGAAGATTGTGTAGCATCAGTAGAACTCCGAGTGGCAGTCCAACATGGTGCCTTGTGGGCATGGCAGGTGGGCAGCCCCATGCCCTGCATTAGCACTGGGTCAGATTCAGCTTGGGCAGCCACTCGCGACAGGATTAAGGAGATGCGTCTTTCAGTGAGGCGCTCTCCACACCAGGGTTGTTGTAAGTGACCCTTGCCAGACCTGACCGCTATAGTGCTAGGTGCTTGTAATGTTTCAAGAAGAAACAGTTCTTTTTTAAACAGGAAGCTACTTAAGGTTAATCCATTGTATTTTTTTACTTTGTTAATCGTTGACCCATGCATCACATTAAGCTGATTTCATGCTCTGCTAAAATCCTTTCCAAGTAAAATCTATAGATGGATTTATAAAAAAAAATATGGGGGGGGGGGGAGTGTTCAAAATGAGTGTCTGCTTAACGTTTTATTCCATCACAAATGACAGAATACATTATTGACAAATGTGGGTTTCATGGAATAAATAATGACCAGAGCCGTAGCTTAGACATTTCGGCGCCTGAGGCAAGGCGCCAATCCCTCAACATCCCACCAACTCTGCGGCACTCCTCTCCAACCCCCCAAAATATATTTACCACCAGCTGCCACGACTGCGTGTGTGGCTTTTTTTTAACAATGCAAAAAACATTTCTGGCGGCACCCCTGGTGGATGGGTGGGCCCCAGGGTGAGTCCCAGGGTGGACACCAGGGGGGTGGACCCAAGCCTTCTCGCCCTTGCTGTGCGACTGATGATGGCCATTGGAAAGTTGCAGGACTATGGATATCGGTTGGGATGTTCTACAACGTTGAGGAGTACAAACGTTTACGGAAGTGTGTGAAGTTAACCAATGTTAGTTGTGGGCTCATCTCTCTTTTGCAGATGGCGGCAGATAATTCTACATTGCTATGGCGAGCTCCAGTTTATTAATTGTTGACTTCCCATAAAATAATCATTGTTGAATTTCCATAAAATGATACCAAACATTGTGTGGAGGCTGCTCGCCTCTGTCTCCATCGTCCCCTCCGTATCATTACCCCCTGGCTGTCTGGTGGGGTCCGGACTTTCGTCCCCCATCTGCTCCCTATCCTGTACCCCCGTGAGTGCTGCGGATCGTGTGTGCATGCTCCCCCTGCGCTGAGGTTGGCCGCGGAGCGCAAGTTGCCGCCGCCGTGCACGCGAGATAAACAGTACAGCAATGCGCAGCCGATTACGCGCTCGAGCCGCGGGGTTGGGGGTCAGGGGCTCACCACCGCGCCGCACTTTACGCAGGTAAAGAGCACGCGCACGATCGCACAAAGCTAACAGCTTCAATGCGCACAGCGGTTTCGCACACGCGAGCGGGGCACACGCCGACACAACGACTCGTCCCCTCCCGCACTCGCGCGTGTACGTCAACACAAGTATCGTACAAGGACGATTCTCCTCTCACACGGCTGCGTAGGCACGCAAACACACAAAAGTACTCTCCCTCCTCCTCTTCTCGCTCCCCCCGGCCGTGCGATCACAGCGCGCTCCGGCGCCGCGGCTCGCGGGTTCACCGTGTGCGGCTTGCGGGTTTTACCGAGCGCGGCGTGCACACACGCGAGCGACGCCCACGCTCGAGCGAGAGCACGTAAAACCCCCCTCTTGCGCAGCCGCGCGTTTATACAAATACACTGTGCGCTCCCCGGGCGTTAACACACACACCTCCGTACCCGCACCATCGTACAGAGACCACGGCCTTTACGCATACACCGACCACACACCCGCGAATGCAGTGCACGCTAATACCACGTGCAAAAATACCCAACAACACGGTTTTATTACTACGCTCGAGATTTTATTAGCCCTTGTTAACCAACCGAGCCACCCGTGTGTGTGTGCGGGCCAGCAAGGCGCTTCTAACCCACACTCTGGTGGCGTGCAGCCCTATTCTATGCTGCGCTCTCTGTTAAACCGCTTTCCTCTCGTCCTTACCCCGAACTAACCCTCTCCTACGGATCCTACTCTCCGCTCTGAGGTGTTGTTAGGCGCGTAATACGATACCGTCTGTAGACCTTGGTGTCCTTGCGGCGCTCAGATCGTCCTGCAGACAATCTAGCGGCTCGCCCGATGACTCATTCGTCGCTGACTCCGTGTCAAAACTCCAGAAGAAGAGAGTTCCCTACTGCCCCTGCGTTTTCTTTTAAACTATTCACATCAAAGGCTAGGCGCCCCCGTCCCGACCGCCTTGGTCTCTCGACCAATCCTGAGCCTAGGATTTCCCACTTTTTTGCGATCCCGCCGGCCTTTGACCTTTCGACCAATCAGTCGCCCCGGGTCCTGATCCCAGCTATCTGCCCTGCTGACCCGTGTTTGTGTTTGTATGCGTTTCTAACTGCGGGGCTCTCTGAGCTCGCCGTGGTCGTGCGATCTCAAATCTGCCCACGGCGCCGCAGTGTTACTTGGCCTGGGAAGGGTCCTGTCCAATTCCCTGGCCCTGAGAAACCGTGGGGTAACCCCCCGAGGGGGCCCTCGGGTGAAAACTCAGGGTAGGTGACCCGACCACGAGGCCCTACGTGGGTGCGGGTGCGTGCTTATGTGGAGGGGGTGATGGGGGGCAGTGCGGTGGTGGAAGCCGGGCGGCTCCCTGGCTCGGCAGAGCGGCCCCGTCGCTGTGGCACCACATAGCCCCCCGGGGTGCCAGTCCCCGTCCCGGGTTGACTGGAGCACCTCGCCTGGGTTGCCCCCACGAGGTATCGCCGCGGGGTCCGCGGGATTCGCCCGGCCCTTGTGGCTGGCCTCGGGGGTGGCGGCTCCGTCTCCTGGGGCTCCGGCGGTGGTCTCCTCATCCATTCCAACGGCTCCCCTCGGCCTCTGGCACCTGCGGGCTGGGGAACAAACTCAGAGGCGGTGGGGTTTAAGGGTCGCCGTCCTCGTCGCCCCCGGCCCCGCCCGGGGCCCCTCGGAGCCCGGGGCTCCGTGGGGCCCATATACTGCGCGAGGCCCCCGGGCACGGGGGGTGGGGGGACCCCGGGGTTTCGGGGTACTTGGACGGCGGGGCTCCCCCCCTCGGGGGCTGCTCGCCACGGCTTCAGTCGGCGGATGTTGACCACCATCTTCCGGCCCCTCTCTCTTCCCTGAATCAGCACCGTCCATGGTGAGATCTGCCGTCTCACAATCCAGGGTCCTCGCCAGTAGGTGGTCAGCTTCCCCACCTGTCCGGCACCGACGCGGGGAGTGTACAGCCACACCTCGGAGCCCGCAGTGTAGAAGGGGGGCTCCATACGGGGTCGGGCGCCCTGCTCTTGCCGCTGGTGCGCGGCCTCTCCGTGCGGGTAGGCTCGGCCCCTGGCCCCTCGCAGGGTCTCCAGCAAGTGCTCCACGGGGTGGCTCCCTTCCTCCCGTTGCGGCGGAGGGACACCGAACAGCAGATCTGCGGGCAGGCGAGACTCGCGACCAAACATCATTAGGAACGGGGTCTGTCCTGTAGATGTGTGAACGGCGGTGGTGTAGGCGAACAGGGCATAGGGGAGATGTTCGTCCCAGTCCTGTTGATTCGCGGCCGCCATGCGTTTAAGCTTCCCGGCCAGAGTCTGGTTCATCCTCTCTACCATCCCGTTCGCCTGGGGGTGATACGCCGTGGTTCGGTCCTTCTGGATCCCGAACTCTCGGCACAGCGCCTGGAATAGTTCGGCCTCGAATTCACTACCCTGGTCGGTAATGACTCGTTCGGGGATCCCGCACTTAAGTACGTAGTTTTCCACGAAGGCCCGGGCCACTACGAGGGCTGTTTTATCCGGGATAGCCACCGCCACGGGGTAGCGGGTGAAGTACTCCACCGCTACGAGAATATATCGGTTGCCCCGGTGGGATCGTGGAAAGGGCCCCTGCAGGTCGATTCCGACCAACTGATTCGTCCGACTGACTCGGAACGGCCTCAGGGGTACCTGGTACCTCGCCGGCTTTTGCCCACACTGCTGACAGGCTCGGCAGCCCTGCACCCAGGCGGCCACATCTTGCGCCAATTTAGGCCAGAGATACTGGCGACGCAGAGTCTCCCGGGTGCGCCGTTCCCCATCATGGCCCCCGAGCGGGTGGTCGTGTACCAGTCGTAGTAGTTGGGGTCGCACATGGGCGGGAACGCAGATGCACCCCGGCTGCCCAGCGTCGGCCAGTTCCCTCACCACCCCGTTTTCTACACACAACCGGGCATACAAACCGCTCCAGGGCCCTGGTAGTGCATCCTTCTTCTCTCGCAGTGCCGCCTCCACCGCCGCCAGATCCGGATCCCGCTGCTGGGTTTGTCGCAGCTGCTCGTCGTCCAAGCCCGGGAAGGCGCAGCCGACATCCTCTTGGATCCGCCCGGTTGGGGTGGGATGATCCGTCTGTCCCCGGGCTCCTTCTGCAGGGGTTCCTGCGGCGCACACCGCACTCTCTCTCGGGGGGGGGAGTTTAGCTTCCGCGCGCTCCTTGGGTTCTGCTGCCTGGCGGCAGCGTCCCCCCGTGAAACACGGGCAGGCGTCTCCCTCCCTCGTCTCAGCGCGCACCGCGGGCCGTCTTGACAAGGCGTCCGCGTTCGCGTGTGTCCGCCCCGCTCGGTACTCGATCTGCAGGTTGTACTCCTGCAGCTGCGCCAGCCATCGAGCCATCTGCCCCCGCGGTTCCTTGAATGTAAGGAGGAACTGCAGTGCATAATGATCGGTGCGCACACGACATCTCCTGCCATACAAGTACGGTCGGAACTGTTTACACGCGAAAATCACGGCATACAGTTCCTGACGGGTTACGCAATAGTTCAGCTCGGCCCCGCTCAGGGTCCGACTGGCGTACGCGATGACCCGCTCCGTCCCACCCTGCACTTGCGACAGCACCGCGCCCAGCCCACTGCTGCAGGCGTCAGTGTCCAAAATAAAATCGGTGGTGAAATCTGGGAAAGCCAAGGTGGGGGTGTGGGTGAGGTGGTCTTTGAGTGTGGTGAAAGCCGTCTGGCAGGCCTCCGACCACTGATAGGGGTTCTTAGGGGAGGTGAGTTGGGTGAGGGGGCGTGCAATCTCACTGAATCCCTTTACAAATCGACGGTAATAAGTGGCGAGTCCCAAGAATGACCTGATCTCCGTCAGGTTCCTCGGCTGCGGCCAATCCACTACGGCACGCACCTTCTCGGGATCGGTGCTCACCCCTGCCTCGCTGACTCGGTGTCCGAGGTACCCTACCTCGCGCTGCGCAATGTAACACTTACGCGGCTTGAGCTTGAGATGGGCTGCTCGCAGTCGCTGGAATACTTCCCGCAGCCTGGACCAGTGTTCGGACAGCGACCTACTGAACACTATTACGTCGTCCAGGTAAATCAGGCACTGTTCCCACTGCAAGCCCCGCATCACCAACTCCATCAACCGCTGGAACGTCGCGGGCGCGTTAGTGAGTCCGAACGGCAACACTCGAAACTCAAACAGGCCCATCGGGGTGGTGAATGCTGTTTTTGGCCGATCCTCCTTCGTCATCTCCACCTGCCAGTAACCGGACGCCAGATCGAGGGTAGAAAAATACCGCGCTCCTGCGAGACTGTCGAAGGTGTCGTCGATGCGTGGGATGGGAAAAGCGTCGCCGAGGGTGACTGCGTTCAATTTTCGGTAATCAACGCAGAACCGAGTCGATCCGTCCTTTTTCGTTACCAGTACCACCGGGGCAGACCAAGGGCTCGCGGAGGGCTGGATTATGTTATCGCGTAGCATATCCGTGACTGCCTCTTTGATCTGGGTCCGTTCAGGCGCGCCCACTCGGTATGCGGGGAGTTTGATGGGTCGGGCTGCACCTGTGTCAATTTGGTGCTTGACCAGGTCGGTCCGCCCACGTCCGAATCGTGCTCACTGAACACGTCGGCGTACTCCCGCAATAACCCGCGCAGCTGATCGGCCTCCCCCTTAGGTAAGGCTGCCCAAGGCACATGTAACGCATCCTGCAGTGGAACAATTTCGGCTCGGGGGGTCGGGCCGACCCGCCAGGCCAGATCCTGGCTGTCCTCGGGGCGGCCAGGGTCCTCCGCCCAGAGTGCGTACACCGAGTCGTTCGAGTGGCGAGCGTGCAGGGGGTGTACGGTGGCTACCGGGGTGCGTCGTCGTATCATTGCCGGGGTACTGTGTGGGTTAAACACACGTATAAACAGCCGGCCCCCATCTGCGTTTACCAGTGTGGCTGACCCTACCACCCCGTATCGCGATGCCAACTCCGGGTGAGGAGTCAGCATTACCTCGCCCGATGGTCGGTGGGTTGGGTCGGTGGAGAGGGTTGCCACTGGCACCAGCATCTCGGCGAGAGGCCCGATGGTGACGGCCGACACCAGCGTAGCGGCCACGGGTGTGAAGCGTGGGCGATTCGGCTCCTGTCCTAGGAACGGAATCCGCTCCCCGCTGCCCTCCACCGTAGCGCATCGTTGCTGGGGCTGTACGTTAAGTCCCAACTTTTCCAGGAGGTCCGTTCCTGCAATGCACTCATGGCACAACACACTCGAAACGTAGAATTCCTGTGTGCACACCTGGTTTCCTAGACGGACCTCGAGGGAGACCTTCCCCAGCAACCCCATCCCGGCTCCGCTTGCCGTGTGCAGCGCGCGATCCGAGGCCTGCAGGCAGCCCACGTCCACCCCGAACATGCTGCAGTGCGCGGCGCTCATGAGAGAGGCCACGGCGCCCGTGTCCAGCAGGATCCGGGTGCGCTGCCCGTTCACCTGGCCTTCCACCAGCGACGTGGCTCCCGTTATCCCTGCCACCAGCTCCCGCAGCCAATCGCCCGAGGTCCCCGCGCCCTTGGGTGTTGTCGTTGTAACCTGTTTATGGATCACTCGCTCGCCATTATTACCATCTTTTTGCATCGGGACCGCTTCGATTGCACCCCCAGATGGTCCACTCTCTAGGGGGCGTTGGAGTTTAACCCCCGCGTCTGCCTAGCTCGGGTGATTTCAGGACAGTCCCTCACTAGATGCCCTCGGCGATCGCACATATAACATGCCCGGGGAGGGGGGGCGGTTCCGTAGCGGGTCCCCTGTCCGCTCCCTCTCCCTCCCCCAGTACGCAGTTGCCCCACATCGGACTCTAATTGGGACACCCTCCCGGCTAGCCCCCCTACTGTCGAGCGTAGTTCCCCCATCTCAGACTGGAGTGCCTTCATATTTTTATTTGCTTCCTCGCGTGCTTGGGTTACCTTACCGTCCATTTGGTCTACCCGGCCAGCAATATCTCCCATGCCGGTCTGTAACCCGGCTACCCACCCCGGGGTGGTCTCGCTGGGTCTCTGGGGCTCCCTTGCCCGTCCCCTTACTGCGAATGCGGGCTCTTCCTCCTCGTCGGAGAGTAGGCTCGCTACGGCGCACTCTCGTCCCAGCCCCCGGAGCTGCGCGCGTTCGCTGTGAATTCTTTCACACTTACGTGCGCGCTCGACAAGGGTGTTAAAGGGAAGACGTGGGCAGCTCATGTCTGGCTGCCACCACGCCGTGCGAGACAGGTACCGCTGGATTTTCTCGGCGGCCAGTTCCTCAATAACATCAGTTGCGTACCCCGGGCGTGCGATCTTTGTTAACTCGCGCACATCCTCGACGTAATCACGTAGATCTTCGCCAGGTTGGCGACGGCGCGCCTCTAAGGCCGATTTTGCTTCCTCCTCGTCACGCATGCCAAAACGCTGATCGAGTCGGCGCATCAGCTCCTCTAGCTGTGTCTGTGCGCTCGCGGGTAACGCTTCTACAAAATCGGCTGCCCGCCCATCAAGATTCATATTAAGTTGACGTACTGCCTGCGCGTCCGTCCATCCATTAATTTCCTTGGCCCCTAAGAGATTGCGGGCGAATGCCTTCCACGAAGGGGCCCCCCGGCCGGTAAATATTAGTCTTATTTTAGCGTGAGGTAACGCGGGGGTCCGTACCGCTTCTGACACCAATTTGTGGAGGCTGCTCGCCTCTGTCTCCATCGTCCCCTCCGTATCATTACCCCCTGGCTGTCTGGTGGGGTCCGGACTTTCGTCCCCCATCTGCTCCCTATCCTGTACCCCCGTGAGTGCTGCGGATCGTGTGTGCATGCTCCCCCTGCGCTGAGGTTGGCCGCGGAGCGCAAGTTGCCGCCGCCGTGCGCGCGAGATAAACAGTACAGCAATGCGCAGCCGATTACGCGCTCGAGCCGCGGGGTTGGGGGTCAGGGGCTCACCACCGCGCCGCACTTTACGCAGGTAACGAGCACGCGCACGATCGCACAAAGCTAACAGCTTCAATGCGCACAGCGGTTTCGCACACGCGAGCGGGGCACACGCCGACACAACGACTCGTCCCCTCCCGCACTCGCGCATGTACGTCAACACAAGTATCGTACAAGGACGATTCTCCTCTCACACGGCTGCATAGGCACGCAAACACACAAAAGTACTCTCCCTCCTCCTCTTCTCGCTCCCCCCGGCCGTGTGATCACAGCGCGCTCCGGCGCCGCGGCTCGTGGGTTCACCGTGTGCGGCTTGCGGGTTTTACCGAGCGCGGCATGCACACACGCGAGCGACGCCCACGCTCGAGCGAGAGCACGTAAAACCCCCCTCTTGCGCAGCCGCGCGTTTATACAAATACACTGTGCGCTCCCCGGGCGTTAACACACACACCTCCGTACCCGCACCATCGTACAGAGACCACGGCCTTTACGCATACACCGACCACACACCCGCGAATGCAGTGCACGCTAATACCACGTGCAAAAATACCCAACAACACGGTTTTATTACTACGCTCGAGATTTTATTAGCCCTTGTTAACCAACCGAGCCACCCGTGTGTGTGTGCGGGCCAGCAAGGCGCTTCTAACCCACACTCTGGTGGCGTGCAGCCCTATTCTATGCTGCGCTCTCTGTTAAACCGCTTTCCTCTCGTCCTTACCCCGAACTAACCCTCTCCTACGGATCCTACTCTCCGCTCTGAGGTGTTGTAAGGCGCGTAATACGATACCGTCTGTAGACCTTGGTGACCTTGCGGCGCTCAGATCGTCCTGCAGACAATCTAGCGGCTCGCCCGATGACTCCTTCGTCGCTGACTCCGTGTCAAAACTCCAGAAGAAGAGAGTTCCCTACTGCCCCTGCGTTTTCTTTTAAACTATTCACATCAAAGGCTAGGCGCCCCCGTCCCGACCGCCTTGGTCTCTCGACCAATCCTGAGCCTAGGATTTCCCGCTCTTTTGCGATCCCGCCGGCCTTTGACCTTTCGACCAATCAGTCGCCCTGGGTCCTGATCCCAGCTATCTGCCCTGCTGACCCGTGTTTGTGTTTGTATGCGTTTCTAACTGCGGGGCTCTCTGAGCTCGCCGTGGTCGTGCGATCTCAAATCCGCCCACGGCGCCGCAGTGTTACTTGGCCTGGGAAGGGTCCTGTCCAGTTCCCTGGCCCTGAGAAACCGTGGGGTAACCCCCCGAGGGGGCCCTCGGGTGAAAACTCAGGGTAGGTGACCCGACCACGAGGCCCTACGTGGGTGCGGGTGCGTGCTTATGTGGAGGGGGTGATGGGGGGCAGTGCGGTGGTGGAAGCCGGGCGGCTCCCTGGCTCGGCAGAGCGGCCCCGTCGCTGTGGCACCACAATTGCCGTGCTGCCATTCTCCAAATTCCTGATTTGACAATTTCTAACAAATTTAAGAAATCGATATATCATTACAAAATTGCGAAAAACAAGTATGCTAGAAAAAGGTAAACATTTTTAAGTACACTTCATGGGTTTTGACTGCCCAAGAATAGTGAATTAAATTAGTTGAATTTAAGACACCCGGAATTAATGTTGACTGTCATAAATTTCTTTGGACTAAACTGGAGCTGGGCAATACCGTCCGTACTGCGCGTGAGGATGATGCGGGACCAAATACCCAGCTTAACTCCAGATATAAAATTGTGGCCTGGTCAATTGTGTTACTGCACTTATCCACATCACTTTCACGAAATAGCTCACTGGGGTGACATGTCAGTTCATACAATAGCAGTCACTAATGTGGGCGATGAGCGAATAGCCAGCAGTTTGTACAAACCATGGCTGGTGTGGTTTTTTCCCCAAATGGGCTGTATCTGCTATTGCTACCATTCACCATCTACAAAAACACATATAGAACATTGCAATGGACACAATGTAAGGGGATGGAAAATGTACGTAATTATGACATTTATATTCCATGCACGCTTTTTTAAAGCATGTTTGCATCTCCCATGGTAACCAATAGAGGAGCCAAAGCATATGTCTTCATCTTACTTCAGCATTCACAAGTCTGGGGTGAGAACCTCACGTGAAAACCGCTATTATATAAATTATCTGAAGATCAGCACCCTGTGCTACTTTCACTTGACAGCATAGTCTCTTGCCTCCTTGCTCAATGTGCACTCTGTAGTACTGTACCACAGCAGTATTGCCGAGCCAGAAAAGGTGTCAAACTTATTAACCCATTAATTATTCTACTTCATTAGCACACGCCTATAACCTTGCTCTGCCCCCATCCGGCCTGGCCATATATAGATATTCTATCTAAATGTAACGTAGCTGTAAATTAAGCAGGTTGTCATGCCTTGGTCTGGGAGTAAAATGAAAGGTATTTCTTCCATCGGAATTGTAGTCTACTGAATGCCAAGCAAAACGAAGAAACTAAAATATGATTGCAATTAATTATCAAGTTTTTCCTACCTTTCTGAATTATGGACATCTGTGACTACTGGCCATCTGTGGAAAAGAGCTTTATAGGTAATTGAATTCCTCCAGTTATATAAATACATCTTCAGATTATGTCTTTATTTGTTAATTTAATTCTGTACAATAACTGTCAACATGCTGAACGAAGACCATGAGTTGTAATTCCATTCAGATGTTGATTCAGCTCATCTTAAACTCTGGGGTCAAAACAATTATAACAGTTTGGAAAATCATGAATCACCATAAAGATAAACCTTCACCATAAACAAATTATTTGTTTACCACTTGTCCAGGCTGGCAGTGTAGATGATGATTACACGATTGCCATTTGGGCATGGATACACTTTATTTTCTGATTAAAAAATAGGGCATACTTTTTTGGGAAACAGCTCCGTGACACATTTGGCTGATATTTCCACATTGGCCTTTAAAATTCAGAATTAAAACACTCGCTATTGAAATTTAATATGGAATTATTGAGTCATATCTATTTGGACATAATTTTGGCACATTACAACCAAGGGATATATGAATAAATAAGCTCCACTTTTCAGCTGCCTTTACCTTCATCTAAAATGCAGGAATCAAAATTAAATATTTGATTATGAATGCGTACAGTATATGAATCGCCATGATGAGAACTCATAGACCTTAATAATTGATGCTAGGCTTTGGCAAGCATTCAGTGACCACTTTTACAAAAATGTTGGCAAGTCCTCGAGCCTTGGCCGAGTCCTGACGCGTGGAGCTGTCAAGGTTTAGCAGCTGGTGGCTCTTCCTGCTGATTTCCCACTGGGACCAGAGGAGAGTGAGAGAAGGGCTTTTATTTTACTTTATTTATTACAATCCGGTTACCTCAAGGCAATTCCATTATTGAAACTGATTCTCTGAGCAAATAATATCAACACTGAACTCTTAGAACGCTAAAAGATGCTTTGTAAATTAACAACTTTTACAGAGATGCAGTGATTATACATGCCCTGATCTCTTGCTCCTAACAGACTTGGTTTGTGTTGCTCAAGTCACGTTGCTGAGTAATTTTACACTATTGCAGCATTTATTGTGCATATATGTATATTCAGCTACTCCACAAGCCTGCTTACTCATTTATAGAACATATACGGTATAGTTTTTGTTTGCTTTGTGCCAGTGGTCTACTCATAATTCCCCCGCATGTTTGCATCACAGACATGTGAGCGCACAGACAGACAGGCGCCCACCACCAGGCCGTTTGTCACAAGGGACGTGCGGAGCATTGAAGGGACGAGCGTCCAACAGCCAAACTTCGCGGGTCAAGCGAATTTGACGAAAAAATGTGATTGCTGAGAAAATGTTTCTGTCAGTTCTTTACACTTGCCCTAAAGTGTCGTAAACTGTCATTCTCATCATCTGGACAGGTCCATGCACATGTGCTGGGCAGCCCTTTTGTCGATTCTTAATATTGGATGAGGGCCTCCTGTGCCATGAGGGCCTCGTGGTGGGAGGAGGGCTTATTTGAACATACTTAACCATGCAGGTCAGTATAGGTTGGCAAAAAATGGAAGCGTGGAACCTACATGTGTGGGGGCATAGCAGTGGGATAGAACAATGTATTTTGCTCCACCGCCCTCTGTTTCCCACAACATATGCCCCGCAAGACCTACGACCACTTTGTGGAGAGCGGTTACCCCTTCAATCAATATTTGGAGGCTCAAAAATCCTGCTTATTTTTTACCAGATTAGGTACATTCCGGGTGGATTCGTCATAGGTAAACTGGATATATAATGTTAACATAGGCAGTGTATTAAACATTTGTCAACAGACTCGCGGGCTATGCAGATATTGTAAAGGGTCCAAGAAAGGGTGATGAATTCATGTGGCTTTTTACGGAGGCCTGAAAATACCCAAGAAGAGGAATGAGAAATAAAAATACGGATTGCATCTACACAATCTCTCCCATGTCCTCCAGTATAAATTCTATTCCACAGTCAATAGAATAGGAATGCGTTCTCTTCTGTATTCACAACTACAACATTGACTGCTTGTTTCAGTGTTGTTCCCTCTTGCGTGTGGATTCCTCCTTACATATCAGCTTCCTCCTTTATCTAAATATACCGAGAATGAATGTGACTAAATATAAAAAAATACGACTTTTATAAGGAAGAGATTTGAGTGTCATTAAGTATTTTATAGATGAATTAAGTTGAGTATGAATATTATATGTTATTTAAGACATTTGTCCAGCAGTGAATAGATAATGACTGATGATGAGAAATAAACATTATTAGTTAACTTTAGACATATATAGTTAACTGTGAATGATGTATACCAGGGCTGTAAAGTTGAAAATTGGCACAAATAATTCTAGATTTGAAGTTTTCGTGACTGCAAGGATCCATACTCTTTGGTTTTTTCGGTAAAAACAAAATAAAATTAAATAAATTAAAATGAAAAGTACTAAATTAAAACAAATGGCGACGTTTCGAAGGCAACACAAGCCTCCTTTATTTAGTTTTTACCCACGTGACTTTACCGAAATAAGGTCTAGTTCATGCTTATGTAATAAAAGACTCCATTAGGCGATGCTGGTCTCCGTTTGTCTTTTATTCAGGTTCTTCTCCGCACCCCCCACTGGCCTCCTCTCGAACCAGTGTCGTCTCGCGCGCGCCCCGCGCACGCTCCCTCTCGCGTGCCACGCACGCTCTCCGTCTCGCGCGTGCCCCGCGCACGCTCCCTCTCGTGCGCCACGCATGCTCTCTCGCGTGCTACGCACGCTCTCGCCCTCCACACCCCGCTGGCCGACGGCGTGCTGAGGTCCTTAGACCACGTGGCCGATGGCGCGGCTCTTTCCTCACCACCCAACGTGGCTCAGCCTCTTAACTTCCCCGACTGCCCCGATCTCTTCCGGGCTCCCACTTATATCCATTCCCCCCACGTGACCCTGACTCCCGCCTCCCGGATCGTCAGATCCGACCTTCCAATACTACCCCGCTGGCTCCGCCCCCATTCACCTCGCCTCCCATTGGAGCCGAGGTGAACGGTGGCCCCTCCCACATGCCCCTCAGACCAGGCTCCGCCCCCCAATGCCCCGGGCCGCGTGATTGGACCAGAGGCCAGCAACAACCCCATTTACGCTCGCATTACATGACCCCCACCCCCTGTTGAAAAATCCAGCCGTCGCGGCTGCAAAAGGATAAAATAATGCGAGCGACAGCATCACAATCACGAATCACCAGACACCACGGAGAGTATAACAACAACACACTTAACGAAAGGGAAGGGATTTGGAACGAGTGCGGGTCGCCGACCCGTCCTTCACGAAAGGCGGAGCCCTCAACGGTCGCAGTCCCGACAGGGTTTTAGGAGCGGCGGAACCGGAACCATCCGCCGCTGGTGGAGGCCTGTCCGTCCCCGCACCCCGTTCCTCAGAGAGGTCCGTAGTCGGGGCCCCCTGCAACTGCAACCGCGGCGGGGTTGGAGGGGCAGCGGGGCCAAATGTCCCCGTCGCCGTGGTAGGCCCACCCAGTGCAGGAATCCCTGTGTCCGGCAGGATCACAGCCGGCCCGTCTGACACGGTTGACTCTCCGGCGTTGACGTCGCGTCCTTGGCCGGGGACTCCGGCTGAAGAGGCGGGCGAGGGCGACTCTGACAGTCTCGCGCGAAGTGTCCAAGACGCCCGCAGCGGTAACACGACAAGTCGGCCCGCCACCCGGCTCCCCCCCCCGTCTCGACGATCCCTCAGCGGTGGGCCGGAGCGCGACTCCCCTCCCCCTCGAGGAACCCACTGGGCCGCCGCTGCAGAGAGATTGCCAGGCCCCCTCTCGTCCGGCACAAAGACGGCCTTTGACGGAGTACACCCGGCGGCGCCTCCCTCCACGGTCGGGCTCCCCGTCCAGGTGGTCACCTGTGCCCAACGGCGCAAGTTGAACTGCGCGTCGAGGCACTTGGCTGCCATCCGGGAGGTCAGCTGCTCATGGCTGCATATCGGCATCGGAATGCCCAAGTCCTTGGACAGCTCCAACATCTTACCCAGTATCAAGGGCTCCAACAAGTCGGGCTCCGTCTCTGGATACGCGGCCATGGCCAGCTCAAGCACAGCGCCCCGGAAAGCCACAGGCGATTCCTCGGGTGCCCGTTGCCTCTGGACGAATCTGCGGTGCGCGTCGTCCGGAGGCTCGTACGCTTCCGCCATTTCATTGAACGCCCTTTTCAGCGTCGCATTCTTCGCAGCCTTGATGGAGCGGAATAATTTCAAAGACTTGTCGTCCAGGAGCGTCGGCAGAACTTCCAAGGCCTCTGCATCCGTCCACTTGGCGGATCGGACGGCCGACTCAAAACACCACGCAAATGCGCTCCAATATCCTCCAATTAAGAATTCTTTAATCGTCGTCAGGCGATGGCTGTGAGTCCCCGAGCTGCTGTCTTCCGATGCAGGCGTCCCCTCCGGCGGCGACAAGATGGCGTCTTCCCGCCGCGGCAGCGACAAGATGGCAGCTTCCCGCCGCGGCGGCGACAAGATGGCGGCTTCCCGCCGTTCGTCCGCAACCACACCCAAGATGGCGGCGTCCTGCCACGTGTCGGAGAGGGCGGGAAGCATCGCAGAGGCCCCAATGGCGGACGGCTCGGCCCCACCCAAAGGCTCCCCGCTTGAAGGGCCGCCGCGTGGCCGATCCGGCATCGTCGCTGATGCCAACAGGGTGACTAAATCCAGCAGAACGGCCCGCAGTGAATCAAGCTGGACTGCCACGTGTCGCCAGTTGTCCTCGGCGCCCGTCAGCGCAGACGGCCCAGCCACCCCGACGACATCCTGTACTCCTGTCGTGTCACTCGCCGCCACTTTGCCCACGCCTTCCATGGTCGGGACCGCCACCGCCGGAGGAAGGTCCTCTTTGTCTTCTGAAGATGGTGCAGGTATATTCTTTTTCTTGAGATGTTTCGACATCTCGTTCCACTTCTGACTCCAGTGTAATAAAAGATTCCGTTAGGCAATGCTGGTCTCCGTTTGTCTTTTATTCAGGTTCTTCTCCGCACCCCCCACTGGCCTCCTCTCGGACCAGTGTCGTCTCGCGCGCGCCCCGCGCACACTCCCTCTCGCGTGCCACGCACGCTTTCTGTCTCGCGCGCGCCCCGCGCACGCTCCCTCTCGCGCGCCACGCATGCTCTCTCTCTCGCGTGCTACGCACGCTCTCGCCCTCCGCACCCCGCTGGCCGACGGCGTGCTGAGGTCCTTAGGCCACGTGGCCGATGGCGCGGCTCTTTCCTCACCACCCAACGTGGCTCAGCCTCTTAACTTCCCCGACTGCCCCGATCTCTTCCGGGCTCCCACTTATATCCATTCCCCCCACGTGACCCTGACTCCCGCCTCCCGGATCATCAGATCCGGCCTTCCCATACTACCCCGCTGGCTCTGCCCCCATTCACCTCGCCTCCCATTGGAGCCGAGGTGAACGGTGGCCCCTCCCACACGCCCCGCAGACCAGGCTCCGCCCCCCAATGCCCCGGGCTGCGTGATTGGACCAGAGGCCAGCAACAACGCTCGCATTACACTTATAACGAAAACAATCTGAAAAATCTACATTATGAAAATTATGGCCTCCAAAATTCGAGGCAAATTTTAATGTTTGCTGTGTTTAGATCCAGGTGTAAACCATTTGTATGTGAATGTTTAATAGGATCTTGATTCTAAACATGACATCTGCGTTTAAAATCCAAATGGAAACATTTTCTATTATGTCCCTCCTGCCACAAAATTACTGGAGCAAACATTTAGAAGTATTTTATTTTAACCTAGCCCAAGAAGAGTTTTCAACTGGCAATTGTTAAGGCCAGCGAATAAAAATTAAATGAAAAAATATTTTTGGCCCATAAATTTGAATAAATCTTCGTTTTTAAGGCCAGGCATAGTCATCTTCAAAATATGACATCGTCTTTTGGAGAATATATATTTTTTGGTGCTCGTGTGAAGAGTGACACAGAAGTTATGAGTCGTGGGTAAATCTCACTACCAGTATTATATACTGTAGATCATTTTTTTTTTATTATATAGTTAAAATGCGTGAGACTTTGGAAGGCTTATATTTTCCATAAAAAAACAAAATTCGAGGTACATTAATGGATGCAAAGCAGACATTAAACATTGTTCGTCAGCACGTAGTTTTGTAATTTTGTAAGTTTCAAGAAGGTATGTAGTTTCAATTATACTTGGCCAAAGTTGTTATTTTCTCTGCCAATGGGAACTACAATTTAAACTTCTCATTTCACAACCAGCTTTTGTGGTTGTTAAAAGAGAAGTTTAAATTGTAGACATTCTGAAACGGCATACCTACAGCCTACACAAGTTTTGAGATTTTTTTTTCTTCACACGTTAGCCAATGTCATCAGTGCGCATCTACCAATGCAAGTCAAGAAGATTCCAAAGGTCAAAGTATCTCCCAATTGAAATTAGTGTTGAGTGAAACGCTGTCGTGTGTGACCTTGTTTAAAGAGGCAGAGGGGGG